>NC_091676.1:11180000-13894166 GCF_042453785.1 Malus domestica | reverse complement strand
GCACTCTGTGTCTTAAGAGGACCTCAACGTATAATTTCTTTCAATGCAGGAAACTTTTAAAAAGCGGAGTGAAGATGTTAAGGGAACAAATGGATTTTCCAACATGTCCAACCAGTAATCATATTTTATCAATTCAAAAAGAACATGTATACAATAAATTAATCCAATGCCACATCACCAGAAGTGAAGATATATTTAGAATGCAGAAATTTATGTATGAGACAGATGACAATAAAAGAAAAGGTTACGGTAGTATTATGATCAATCAAGCTTACCGCACAAGAAATTTGGAGGCGCCCAGGTCGGGAACTGAGAGATGGAAAGTGCTTTCCAGTGACGGAAAAGGAAACTGATTTCAAACCAGAGCTCCTGCTGCCAGGTGCCTGCTTCAACATTCAACCATAAAAAATGAATGTCATGAATGAAAATATATCAAATAAACATGAAGAAAAAGCAGAATCTAAGGAATTGAAAATTTTCAAGTCAATATTGTTCACTTATCTAAAAAGAGATATCATGGAATAAACACCCTTCATCATAAACCTTCTAAAATAGCCAATCTCCCACATGGCAAATACCCAACACTCTTTAAATTATACGAAGGGAAAACCCCAGCTTCCATTTTATCAAAGGAAAGTCAAACAGAAAGTTCATAAATTGTTCTTAAGCAGTGACAAAAATGTTGTAAATATGAACTAAACAAAACAGAAAACTAACTAAAAACAAATTTCTAGAGGGAGAGAACTGACGGAGGGGAAGATGACCTCGGATCTCCTAAGATTTAAAACAATGTATCCACTACTCACTACCATCTTCCATGTCTCTCCGAACTCTCATCGTATCCCTTCAGTTGTACTTGAACCATAAGATTCTCCAAGTACAATACGTACAAGTGATTTTGTAGAACTATTTAAAGTCATAAAACACGAGAAACAAAACATATCCTTCAGTTGTACTTGTACCATAATTTTCTTTTGATGTTTTGGTTAATCTAAGTTCAATGCGTGCAGCAACCAGCACAATTCAATACACGATTTTTGAAACCAAGCCATTTATTGTTGTGTCCAAAAGCTAGAACTAAAGCAAAGCAACCAGCACAATTCAATAAATGATTTTCGAAACCGAGTTATTTATTGTTGTGTCCAAAAGCTAGAACTAAAGCAAAATCATGAAGTTCAAAAGCTACCCCATGAAATAAAAAAACTGACCAAATAGCTTCAAATCACCAAATGGGGCCATCAAATGTCTAACCCAACCAGTAGCATGCAATCACTTTCCATTTCCAAACTTCAAAGTAGCAGATCAAATTATTCTAAAAACTCAATTCAATCAAATATGTCATACTCAAGCTACTCTCAGATCATTCAAAGCTCAAACTTTATGATCATCAAAAGTAAATTTTCAATCAATCAGAAATGGAAGCAAAAGCTTCTAGATTTACAGTTGACCAAAACAATCAATACCCAGCTCAACAAATCTAACCAGATTCCCAAAAAACACAATCTGAGGGTCCAAATCTACACCCACAAACCCAAATCCGAAAAACCGGAACAAACAAGCATAGAGAAGAAAGATGGAAACTTTATCCAATTACCAAAGCGGGCTTGAAGGAGGTGGAAAGGGCAGCAGAAGCTTGGGCGAGGGAAGCCATTGCCGTCGACAGAGGAGAGATCTGGTATCGAAAGAAGTGAGAAATGGAGGAGAGAATGGGGGGCGGAGAGCACGAAGAGTGTGTAGAGAGAGAGCGTGTGTGTGATTTGGGAGGAAAAGAGTCTTCAAACAAGGGTTTTATAAGTGCCGTGGATTGGTTGTTTCTTGGTGTTTGTTGGGATTTGTTGGGCCTTTTTCTTGCTTTGTTTCCATCGAAATATGGGGCTGTTTGGCCCTCGGCCTTCTATTTTCCTTCTTCCTGTTCGGCTCCTGGTTCAGGATCCAAGGAGGGTTGTATTGATATCAAATCTTCTGTTTGGCTCGTTCATTGGACTAGTAATCTGGACCGTTGATCAAGTTGACTTCTGAATTTTTGTTAGAGATATTCTTAAGCTAAGAGAAGAGAAAATATCTAAAATCAGGACGCAGTGAATTGAGACGGCCACTAGGAAAATCAACCACTTGCAATTTATGATTTAACAAGTTTAGATTTATAGTCTAGGTACAAAAAATATCTATCTATTTAGATTGTCTAGGGAAATCAACTACTTGAGATTTATGACTAAGTTTAGATTTTTTTTTTATGAACAAACGATATTATCTATACTAAATGACATGTTTATCGCAACCATGAATAACATTATCAACACTCCGGTCTTCTATACCAATGTTAGAGTGCAAATAGTGCTATTGGGAGCGTGACTTTTAGTTTAGAACTTGAAGTTTGATGAAATTTGAAGAAATGACTTAATATTATTGAAACAGAAACTCAATTGGAAGAGAACGCAAAATAGCAAAATGTTATAGAATATAACTGAACCTACTATTCTAGAAAAATTCAAACGCAAAATAGACATGATGTAGAGAGAATTACACACAATCATCAAAAGAAGCATACATAATTTATAAAATTATTACAAAGAAGGTGAAACAAATGGGACCACCAAACACAAAAGCCTAGCCTTATGACTCATTTGAAAGTATTTTTAAAATGATTGAAATAGCTTTTCGATGAGAGTGCTTTTGGAACTAATCCTTACTAAAATTGCAAATGAATACTGAAAAAGTATTTTAAGTACTTTCTACAAGAAGCCAAATTAAAAATGCTTTTGAGATCCAAAAACACTTTCATATCTATCGAGTTCTATTTGTGACTAATAATTTGTAATTGATTCTATTTATGTGTATTTTCTTTAAATATTGTTAAAGTCGGCTGTGACACACTCCGACCTAAATCAGGGCATGCTGGCCGTCACGTGAGAGTGACGTAACCATGTGCACATTGTTGAAGCAATAAAGATATAAGGGAATTGTGAAGGAATAAAAACCAAACTACTAGCAGAACTAGTTAAGATAGAGTGTTAGTGAGAGATTAAGCGTGAAATACACAACCAGAGCATAATTAGTCTAAGTGCAATCAAGCAGGACAAGTACTAATAATACAACACTCGAGGGTGATCCTACATGGTGATGTTCTGTCAGAACCCCCGTCAGAATCATCGTGATCCACCAAAGCACTTCTACTTAAAACCTGAAGGGGCGCAAAACAAAAAGTGTGAGTGGGCAAAAACAAAGCTTTTCCAAAATCATTTCCAAAATCATTTCATTCTCAAAGTTCTAACCCTTTGCCGTAAAACCTGTATAATTTCTCAGAAAATAATAATAATAATAAGTTGTATCCGAAATCATACTCAAGATGAAAATCCATAGAAGTATACCATGCCAAAATATCTCAATGCAATGCTATAAGTAATCCAGGCAAAATATATCAATGACAAATATTGCATCAGCCAAATCTCTCTAACTCAAACTGCACTGCTGAGTATATAGCTTATAACCAATCTCAATCATATCAAATCAAATCCTGCACATGAGTCGGAACCACCTATAGTGGTCTGTATGACAAGACTAGGTGTAAAGTAAATATGCTCTAGTGCTACGATCACGTGAAGGCTGTGCGAAAGATCGCGGGTCACCTATGAGTCAAAACCACCTAAAGTGGAATGTATGACAAGCCTGTGCACCTAACTTGGATCCAAGGTGAGCATACGGTGCGGGAGGTGATTATCACGTGAAGGACTGTGCCCTAACTCTGGGCTTCACACCGAGTGCAAGTTTATGAGCTTTTATCACATCACATCATAACTCGCATAACTGAATTAATCTCACATCTTTAATTTATAAACTTACCTGGCATTTACCTGTGCGTCCGCATCACCAATCATAATTATATGCAACTACTAATGCATAAATAAAATCGGCAGATACTTTGCATCGCATTTCAAAACGTATAATCATTCAAATTCATTTTCTGGGAAAAATTTCAAGTATATAGGTATATACGGAAAACCAAAAGCCCACTCACTGGTATGTCGAAGGGTCGTAGCCCCCGAACCTCGATTAATGGCGCTCATCCTCAAGATAGGTCTCACCTATATGCGAAATAACTGAATAAACGTTATTTAAAGTATATACACAAAACTAGGATATAACTTCTCATACATTGCTCAAATGAGGTATATAAATATACCATTGTGACCTACACAACTCCATGAACATCCCTAAATTTTTAGAAAAATTTTTTGACCACCCACGCGTTGGCCAAGGCACGGCCAGACGCGCCCCCACGCTCGGCCAAACCCTAACTGAAGTTTAACTGTCGTTAGGAATATTCCGTTAAAATCAACGCTATTAGTTGCCGTTAGGAAAATTTCGTCAATTTTGACGGAATATTCTGTCGTCTCCTACCTTCGAACTCTGGCGACCGTCGCCGTCCCCAGAAACTGGAAAAACTTTAAAACCTTATAACTTCTTCATTTTTGTACCAAAATTCACCAAATTTATATCAATTTGAAGCCCTAAAGGAGTAGAATAAAACCTTACCACTTTTAGACCCCAAAACTTCGGGAACTCGCCGAAAAAAGCTCTGATAATCCAGCCAAACTTAAAACTCCCCAATCTCAAATTCTCGACGTCCAATTCACTTGGTTTTTCTTCTCTGAGCTTCATAAGGATGTTCTAAAGCTTCCTACAAGCTTCAAATCTCCTGAAACATCCATAATTACGACCACATGAATAGTACCCCTAATCGGGGATTCTTAGTCCTCGTGAAATCGAAGGTTTCACATCTTAAAATTAGTATAAATGAACTCAGAAGTTTGCAAGGAGTTCAAAAATTACCTTATTGATGTCGATCCGTGCATGAAAGCTTGAGTTCGAAGTTCGTCCGTACGACTTGTACGGAAAATGGAAAGAAGTCCGAGAGGGATGAGAAATAGAGCACATGAGTGATGTGTATGTGTGTGAGTGAATGTGTGGTCCAAGTTGGCAACAACCACCAACCACAAACTAGGAAAGTTTAGTTTCTAATTGGTCCAAAATAATTAGAACTTAACATATCGGTCCACAACCCAAGTCTAACCCACACAACATAACTTAAAACGTCCAAGGGCATATTTGAAATTTCACACCTAAAAATATTATATTTCAGGACGGGATGTGACAGGCTGGCTATGTAGCGATGGTGACCGTTGAAATGCCAATGCTGACAGAGAAAGGAAGGAGTCCAGGAAGAGGGGAAGGAAAGGGATTTTATTTTTCTTTAATTCTTATTTCTCAATAATTACATTTATTTAAATAAATAAAAACAACTTCGGAAGTTTAAAGGAATAAATTTATGAGGTTCAATTAAAAAAAAATTATGGGCAGGTCAACTCAACTAAAAGATCAAATAATTAGACATCAATTTCTTACATTTCAAATCAAGAACCAAAGTCTAGGAACCGGATCCCCTCTTGACCAAAAGGAACTGAGCCCAAGGATCAAATTATCTAGGCCATTGAAATTTGATACAACGGCTACAATTATTATAACTTTTAGAGGGCCCCCTTTTTGTAGCCGTTGGATCAAATTTCAATGGCCCGGATCATTTGATGAGTGGGCTCAGTTCCTTTGGGTCTGGAGGGGATCAAATTCCCAAAGTCTACCAAACTTATATGAATGCCTTAAGCCCTACTAGCAATGTTACCTGATACGGCGCGTTAGATTGTCACATTTAAAGATGCTATGGTCCATAGCTTGTGCGTACATTTTTTTTTTTGTGTCGAAAGATAGATCTTTATTAAATACGAGTTGAAATATTTACACCATTAGCTAGAATATTAAAAAGAAACTCTAGGCCAATACACTCCCATCTAAACGTATCACCATGGGTTTGAACAAATGAAGCCACGACATCAATCGCTCGTGTATCCTTGCAAGTAAACTCGAACGAAGCAATCCCCACGTCATTTGCAATAGCCCATATATCACGTACGTAATTTAATTTTGACCCTTTATGTATCATGAGCTCCACATGCTCCAGTGATCAAAATCATCCCACACAAACCTCCTCGACTAACCCTAGCAATACTTTATTCATACTAGGCATATAAATTGTTGAAACATCTTCAATAAATGTACATAATTTTGTTTGCTTAATTCAAAAAGAAAACTAATGAAAAATCCAAAAAAAAAACTTTAGTTTTAATGAAAAATGGCAAATAAAGGTGTAGTGATTAGTACCAGGAAATTATAAACATGTGGTTTTTCGTTAAAAGTGAACAGTACTGAGAGTGTTTCATTAAAACTCCTGAATTCAAATTGTGGGTTCATTTATACTTGCATATAATTTTAAAGCACAATGTTGTCACATCCCGGCCCAGGCCCCCATCACATCCCGGGCTCGACCTCGCCGTAGCACGATATTGTCCACTTTGGGCCCCAACCATGCCCTCGCGGTTTTGTTTCTGGGAACTCAAACGAGAACTTCCCAGTGGGTCACCCATCCTGGAGTTGCTCTCACGCGAACTCACTTAACTTCGGAGTTCCGATGGAACCCGAAGCCAGTAAGCTTCCAAAATGCCTCGTTCTAGGTAGAGATGGAAATATACATATAAGACTTAGATGATCCACTCCCCTGTGCGATGTGGAATGTTACAATGCAGTTAGGTAAACAAGAATTATATGGAGTGTTAGCCTTAGCTTTTTGGTTGCTTCATCAAATTTCCAACCAACCCAATTTTCCACCTGCTAAACATAATCAATCATAAATCCATAATTTAATTCGATGAAAGCATGGCTTGACAAGCTCATAGGATAAGAGATCTAAAACTTAAGGAAAATGATAAACATGTACATTTTTTTAACTTTTCACAAACCCTTATTTAGTTACGATCGTTATTTTTGTTTGATTTATTCAATATGATGGTCGTAAATAAAGAAAAGTATGTGAGAAGCCAAAATGAGCATGTGAAAATCATCTTTCAAACTTAGAGACATGCAATTCTTTTGATAAAGCTTTGTGTTCTGAATAATATAATGAGAAATGCTAAGGAGACACTCAAAAGTGAGACTCTCCATAGATTCTTTGTCACCTCATGCTTTTGGCACAATGTTTTATAATGTTAGCATGAGAATTAACATTAAACTGTGAGATGACAGAGAGTCTGTGGAGAGTCTCACTTTAATCTCCCTAGCATTTCTTTAATATTGTTGATGCACAAAATCAGTACGGACTTTGGTACAACAAAAAGTGTTAAGTTTGTAACCTTCGCTAGATTGCTCCGGTCACTAGTGTGGATAAGTATGTAAATGAATAGGGATAGGGAAGCAAACACAAGATGTACCTGGTTCACCCAGATTGGCTACGTCCTCGGAGTAGATGAGTTCTCATTAATTGTGAAGGGGTTACACAAGTACATAGGTTCAAGCTCTCCTTTAGTGAGTACTAGTGAATGATTTAGTACAAATAACATTAGGAAATATTGTGAGAGAATGATCTCTATTTATAGAAGAGAGTTTCTAGTTTCATTCTGACATTGACACGTGTCATGTTATGCTTGGCTTATGATGTTGACACGTGTCGCGCTATGATTGGCTTCTGATGTCGACACATGTCGCGTTATGATTGGCCTCCTGGTTTGAGGGAAACTCTTTTGAGTCCTTGACAGTATAACGTTGACCGGTGCTCAGTAGTTTCGGGATTGGTCAAGTATGGTACAAACAATGCTCCCCTAAGTTCCTGAGTGAGGGAAGCTCCTCAGTTTGGGACTTGCAAGATGCAAGCCATTGAGTAATCACCAAACTTTTAAGTACTGAAGTGTGGTACCATTTTCACTTGCGTTATCTGTCTTATATGTAAATGTGACATCTTATTTGGAAGTACTTTTCCTCCATCCATGGGTGGTATCTTTAACCGATGAAGATGCACAAGGTAATGTATCAATTTCACTTGAAGCTTACTTGTAGTTTCGGGCTTGGTCAAGTGCGATACAAACCCTATAGTAGGAGTTCCCCAAGTCACTGAGTTAGGAGATTTGCCGAATGAGGTAACAGACAAGGTAAGCAATCAGACTTCCAAACAAGCAACCTGGATCGGAGGTTCGACTTCGGCTTCCGGTTGATTGTTCTCCTTCTCCTTGTGCCGTAAACAGCAACAAAGATAATGAGAAGCAAATGGAGAAGAGATGATATGAGATACTTTTGCTTTTGAATAAGTAACTTTCCACAGGCTTATTCTTGAACTGGGCTGGAAGGTTTTCTAGTTTCCTTTAGAGTATAAGGTCGACTCAAGAATTTGAGGGTCAAAACAAGTCCATCAAATCAAGAGTGCGTTCGACCTTGATTATATGGGATACTTTTGCTGTTGACAAAGTAATAGATGAATCGGCACGTGTTCTGTTGTGCTTGTCTCCACATGCTTCCTTGTATCCTTCTTACTTGCCCTATATGTTCCTCAGGCAGATGTGGTATCTTTTCTGGAAGCATAAGATGTTGAAGATGAGTACTCGAGAGCAATGCCAGGTAAGTAATCAGGCAAGGAATTCCAGGTAGTCAGTTCCTGACTGGAAGCTTGATTCCAAGTAGGGACTGATTACTCTCTTTCTCCTTGTCTTGCAGGTAAGAACAAGGCCAAAGGAAAAGATAGGGAAAAAGCATGATATGGGATACTCTTGCATTTAACCCTGATGATATGAGATACTCTAGCTCTGGTGTGGCTTATTTGCAGAGGTATTATCGGGGGGAAAATAAGATGAGTATTTCGAGAAACTCTGCTGAGAATGCCCTCTCGAATGTGAAGAAAAGTTGAGCATTTTTTTTATTTGTAGGTTTGCCTGGCTGTGGAGGATGAAGGTCGACATATATAGGAATTGTCCCAACAGCGAGTAGTAACGTTGTTCTTTTACCCTTCTCAATCATAGCAATGTAGTGGGAGATGCAAGATTCACGTGTTTTAACTTTGTTAGAGCACTTTGAAAAAGTGGTCTGTGGTATCTGGAAAGCTGATGTTATGTGAAGATTGCAGATAAGCTTTATCCAAGGGAATCTAGCTCTTGAAGTTTAGAAAGCGATGCCACTTCGATTTTCGAACAAGCAATCATGTCGGGGACCTGGATTTCGAGATTTGAAGAACAGTGCCTCTTCGATTTTTGAGAAAGCAATCCTGTTGGAAGTCTGGCTTTCGAGATTCGGAGAACGGTGCCTCTTCGATTTTTGAGAAAGTAATCCTGTTAGGAGTCTGGTTCTCGAGATTCGGAGAGTGGTGCCTCTTCGATTTTTGAGAAAGCAATCCTGGTGGGAGTTTGGCTATCGAGATTCGGGGAGCGATGCCTCTTCGATTTTTGAGCAAGTAATCATGTTGGGAGTGTTTTCTCAATGTGAGTAAAGGTTGGGCATTTTTGCCAGTCTGCCTTACCATGGAGCACGGAGGTTGACACACACAGGGATTTTCCAGTTATCAAGCAGTGGTGCTGTTCCTTTACCCTTGTGGGTAATGGTATGGTAGCTGGACCTTCAAAATTTATGTGTCTAAACTTCGCAGAGATCTTTGGCAAAGTTATCTGTGGTACCCGAGGAGTTAATGTTGCGTGTGGGGATTGTCGACATATTTTACTCAGGAAAATCTACTTCTCGAAATCCGGAGAGTAGTGCCTCTTCGATTTTCAAACCAACGCCCTGTTGCTCTTTCTTTTATAGGGGCACCAATTATGTGCAAGAAGTACATTCAGAGAGTTATTACTTGCAGAAATTTTCCCCTTATTTTTGTACTTCAGAGATTTATTGCACCTCATTTCTCCTTCATCATTTCTGAGAATGTCTGGCCCATCCGACCGTCGTTTTGACTTGAACTTTGGTGAAAAGATAGCCATGCCTTCTCAAGATAACATATGGCACTCATCCTTCTTATCCCCTACTGGTCCTCTTACCGTTAGGGACTCTGTGATGAAGAATGATATGACCACTGCGGTGGTGGCCAAGAACCTTTTCATTCCTAAAGATAACAGACTACTTTCCAAATGGTCCATATGGCCCAAGGCCTATTTACTCGAACCCGCCAAGTTGAATCATTGGTTGCTGAAGTGATAAGTCACAAACAGGAGATCAAAGGGCTCAAGCATGAGAATAAACAATTGCACAGGCTGTCACATGACTATGCTATAAACATGAAGAGGAAGCTCAACCAGCTGCAGGAATCTGATGGTCAGATTTTACTTGATCATCAGAGGTTTGTGGGTTTGTTCCAAAGGCATTTATTGCCTTCGTCTTTTGGGGCTGTACCGTGTAATAAAGCTCCAAATGATCAACCTTCGGTGCCTCCTCCTTCTGGGGTTCTACCTAGTACTGAGGTTTCGAATAATCACCCTCTGGTGCATCCTCTTTATGGGGCTCTGCCAACTGCTGAGACTTCTCCTGAGCAACCTTTGTGAAGGCTTCCTCTTGTTTATTTATTTTGATTCATGTAAATGTACATATTTGTAACTTATCCGAGATATCAATAAACAAGATTTGCTTCATTTCAACGTATTGTGTTAAATACACCAAGGCATTCTTCACTAAGTTCTTTGAATTTTTTCTTTTGTTGAAGCTTTGAGAGTGAAGCATGTATGTTGAGGTAGTGCTCTCTTAATTTCCCGAGTGAGGAAAACTTCTCAGTTGGAGACTTGAGAAATCCAAGTCACTGAGTGGTCGTGAGATTTCCGAGTATCAAGGTGCAATAGCATATGGTAAGAGTCCCCCAAGTCTCCGGTCGAAGGAGTTGACGAATGAGGCATTTCCTTTCTAAGTGGTAGCCCAAAACTCCTCCTTCATATATATTTGTTATGAAAGTTGTTAAGCCCAAAGAAGATGAGGCCTAGGCAATTTTTTTTTCAATTTTTTTTTTCGAATTTTCGAATTTTCGAATTTCCGAATATATATATATATATATATATTAAGCTTTGTAGGTGAAGCTTTGGTGTTGAAGCTTTGTAGGTGAAGCTTGCTTTGTTGGTTACTAGGAATTGATTTTGCTTCACACTATCTTGATAAAGATAGTGTGAAGCTTTTGTTGGTGAAGCTTTTGTGTTGAAGCTTTGTAGGTGAAGTTTTTATGGGTGAAGCTTTTGTGGTGGGTGAAGCGTTTGTTGGTGAAGCTTTTATGGGTGAAGCTTTTGTGGTTGAAGCTTTTGTGGTGGGTGAAGCTTTTATGGGTGAAGCTTTTGTAGGTGACGCTTTTGTGGTGGGTGAAGCTTTTGTGGGTGAAGCTTTTGTGGTGGGTGAAGCTTTTGTGGGTGAAGCTTTTGTTGGTGAAGCTTTTGTGGGTGAAGCTTTGTAGGTGAAGCTTTGGAGGTGAAGCTTTGTATGTGAAGCTTTTGTGTTGAAGCTTTTGTTGGTGAAGCTTTTGTGGGTGAAGCTTTGTAGGTGAAGCTTTGGAGGTGAAGCTTTGTATGTGAAGCTTTTGTGTTGAAGCTTTTGTAGGTAAAGCTTTGGAGTTGAAGCTTTGTAGGTGAAGCTTTTGTGTTGAAACTTTTATGGGTGAAGCTTTGGAGTTGAAGCTTTGTAGGTGAAGCTTTGGAGTTGAAGCTTTTGTTGGGTATCATGAATTGATTTTGCTTCACACTATCTTGATCAAGATAGTGTGAAGCTTTTGAGAATTTGTAGTTGTCCTCCATTGATGAAGCTTTTGTTGGTGAAGCTTTGTTGGGTACCATGAATTGATTTTGCTTCACACTATCTTGATCAAGATAGTGTGAAACTTTTGAGAATTTGTAGTTGTCCTCCATTGATGAAGCTTTGTTGAATTTCCCATTTTTTTTTTTTTTTTTGGAAAACTAGAAATTTGTTGAATTTCCCAATTTCCTTTTTTTGTTTTTGGGAAACTAGAAATTTGAAAATTTGGGAGAGACAACATACACAAATTTTGCTTCCACACTGTTGAGCAAGAGATTGTGATGCAAGCCATAACTTGTAGTAGTCGAAGGTTTGGATGAACCATATATATTGAATTTGCTTCGAACAGTCTTGATCAAGAGTGTGTGAAGCTTTCTACGAGTTGTAGTTGCCCTTCATTGATGAAGCTTTTGTTGGCATCATAAATTGGTTTTGCTTCACACTGTCTTGATCAAGAGTGTGTGAAGCTTTTAAGGATTGTGGTTGAACTCCTTTGATGAAGCTCTTGTTGGCACCATAAATTGGTTTTGCTTCACACTGTTTTGATCAAGAGTGTGTGAAACTTTTGAGAATTGTGGTTGAACTCCTTTGATGAAGCTCTTGTTGGCACCATAAATTGGTTTTGCTTTACATTGTCTTGATCAAGAGTGTGTGAAGCTTTTGAGAATTGTGGTTGCCCTCCATTGATGAAGCTCTTGTTGGTACCATAAATTGGTTTTGCTTCACACTGTCTTGATCAAGAGTGTGTGAAGCTTTTGAGAATTGTGGTTGAACTCCTTTGATGAAGCTCTTGTTGGCACCATAAATTGGTTTTGCTTCACAATGTCTTGATCAAGAGTGTGTGAAGCTTTCTACGAGTTGTAGTGTTTGCATTGTTACAGAGGAGAAATATCTGAAGCAGATGCAAGATGGCTGAATAGCTTGATCTTCGTTTGCCAGGCACTGAAGTTGTTGTTGGTGACTGTAACTCATGTTGGGCATAAGTGTTCCCTTAGTTGAGTTGTCAAGCTTGAGGGTTTTTTATTATTTGTGAATGCTAGGAGTTCACATGTACAAGTTGTACCACTTGTCTTCTGGTAGGTGGAATGAATAGTGGGTTGCTTTCATCATTTAGTTGGTGGTACGAATGTGAGTTCCTTTATCACCTTTCATCATATTTCATCACCTGGTTGGTGGCACAAAAATGAGTTCTTTCTTCACCTGGTTGGTGGCATGAATGGCAAGTTGCCAAATGATATTAGAGTATGGGTTGTACATTTCATCACCTGGTTGGTGGCATGAAGGAGAGTACGGGATGTACATTTCATCACCTGGTTGGTGACATGAAGATGAGTTCCTTCTTCACCTGGTTGGTGGCATGAGTGGCAAGTTGCTAAATGATATTAGAGTACGGGTTGTACATTTCATCACCTGGTTGGTGGCATGAAGGAGAGTACGGGTTAGGTTGTACATTTCATCACCTGGTTGGTGGCATGAAGAAGAGTACGGGTTGTACATTTCATCACCTAGTTGGTGGCATGAAGATGAGTTCCTTCTCCACCTAGTTGGTGGCATGAGTGGCAAGTTGCCAAATGATATTAGAGTACAGGTTGTACATTTCATTACCTGGTTGGTGGCATGAAGGAGAGTACAGGTTGTACATTTCATCACCTAATTGGTGGCATGAAGATGAGTTCCTTCTTCACATTTCATCACCTGGTTGGTGAGAATAAGGGCAAGATGTCGAAGCACATTGTAGCAAGTGTCGAATGACACAAAGTATGTTGAACCCTTTCGAAACACAGTTAGTTTATGTATAAATGTGTTGGAATGTATGATTGAACGAATATACTATGGAGCTGTTCGTTTATTTGTATAGTTTTGTTGACATATACTTAAACTTGATTTCATGTTGGAAGCATTCATGTTGAAGCTTTGAACCCGAGTGTTTCATTGCTAGGAATGTAAGAGGATTAGGACCGAGTTGTCTAAATCACCTCTTTATTGAATTCATGCCAAATAGTCTTCGTTACATAGGATGCCGAACGGCTGAAGCTTAACACTTGTACAATGTGAGTTTACTTGTAATAGTACTTCATGTGATCAGCGTTCCATAGATGGCCAAGGGTATTGCCATTGAAGCTTCTAAGCTTGTAGAAACCAGGGCGACTGATACCAACAACTTCAAACGGTCCATCCCAATTTAGACTAAGTGTTCATTCACTCGGGACTCTGTCGCAGAGTAATCTTTTCTTCAATACCCAGTGCCCCACTTTGAAAGAACGAAGTTTGACCTTGAGTCATAGTAGTTGGAGATGCGCTGTTTGTAGGCGACATTCCTCAAGTGAGCCTGGTTTCTATGTTCCTTGACTAAATCTAAGTTGAGGGTAAGTTGTTTATCATTTTCGCTTTGCACATAGTTCTAGACTTGGAACATTGCTTACTCAAGCTCAACTGGGACAATGCCTCTGTACCAAAGGTAAGTGAGAAAGGGGTTTCTCCTGTTGATGTCCGATACGAAGTGCAGTATGACCAAAGAACTTAGGGTACAAATTCTGGCAAACAACCTTTAGCCTTGTCCAAGCTGGTTTTCAAAGTTCGCTTGATTATTTTGTTGATGGCTTCAACTTATCCATTAGATTGAGGATGAGTTGGGGAGGCAAAACGTAAGTTGATGTTGAACTTACAGCAGAACATCCTGAACTTATTGTTGTCGAACTGTCGCCCGTTGTTAGTGATTATCGTATTGGGAATGCCGAATCTGCAAAGGATGTTCTTCCATACGAAGTCTTCTATTTTTGCCTCAGTAATGGTTGCCAAGGGTTCTACTTCGGCCTACTTTGTGAAGTAGTCAACTGCAACGATTGCATAGCGAACCTTGCCCTTCCCTGCAGGCATTGGGCCGATCAAATCAAGTCCCCATTGGGCAAAAGGCCAAGGGCTGATCATAGGAGTGAACGGCTAGGGAGGGGAGTAAGGAATAGTTGTGTAGCGTTGACACTTATCACATGAGCGGGATATTCTGATGGCATCTTGGTGGAGTGCTGGCCAATAATATCCTTGGTGAAAAGCCTTGTGTGCTAGGGATCGAGATCCAGCATGATCTCCGCAGACTCCTTCATGTATTTCCCGAAGGATAATTTCCGCCTTTGCGGGCGTAAGGCATCTTAGGTATGGTAGCTTAAAACCCCACTTATAGAATTGGTCATTAATGATCAAGTAACGGGTAGCCTTGTATCGAATTTGCTTAGCTTGGACTTTGTCATTTGGAAGGGTGCCATGAGTAAGGAATCTATAAATCAGGGTAATCCAACTATCCCCCTGTTGTAAGTTGCACACTTCCGCAGCCATGGTGCTTGGTGTTGCCAACAATTCGACCTGAATTTTTCTCCCAATCTTGTCTTCCACCGCTGAAGCGAGACGAGCCAAAGCATCTGCATGACTGTTTACCACTCGAGGAATTTAGGTGATCTGGTAGTGGAAGTGCTTGAGCAACATTTATGTTTGTGCTAGATATGCTGCCATAGAGCTATCCTTAGCATCAAAGTTGTTGGTGACCTAGTTAACCACAAATTGGGAGTTACTGAAGATATCAATTTGTTTAACCCCAAGATGTTTGGCCAAACGTAAGCCTGCTAGGAGGGCTTCATATTCGGCCTCATTGTTCGATGCCTTGAATTTGAAACGAAGAGCATACTCCATCGCCACTTTGTCAGGGGTCTTAAAGACTAGTCCTGCTCCACAACCCTGTTGGTTGGATGAACCATCAACATATAGACTCCATGATGGGGCTGTTGGTTCTATTTTCTAAGCTTCCGAGGGTAATGAAACCACTTTTTTAGGAGTAGAAACAATGTCAACAGGATATGTGAAGTCGGCAATGAAGTCTGCCACTACTTGGCCCTTCTCAGCTGGCTTTGGTTGGTAGGAGATGTCAAACTCATCCAATGCTATCGCCCATTTGATCATTCGCCCGGAAATGTCAGGACTTTGAAGTATCTGTCTAATAGGATGATTGGTAAGCACGATGATGAAATGTGCTTGGAAGTAAGGGCGAAGTTTTCGAGTAGACATGACCAATGCTAGAGCCAATTTCTCAATGTTGGAGTATCATCTCTCCGCATCTTGTAAGGCCTTGCTAGCGTAGTAGACAGGCCGTTCGACATTACCATCATTTCCAATGAGAACGGAACTTACTGCTGAAACCGATACCGATAGATAGATAATGAAAGTGTCACCAACCTCAGGTTTGGAAAGCAGAGGGGCTTTACTCATGTAGTCTTTGAGGTTCTTGAATGCCTCGACAAATTCATCAGTCCATGTAATGTACTTCTTACTTCCCTTAGGTGCTTTGAAGAAATGAGCACATCTGTTTGTGGCCTTAGAGATAAACCTGGTTAAGGCTACCACCTTGCCAATAAGACTCTGGATGTCTTTTGAAGTTACCGGTTCCTTCATGTCGAGGATTGCTTTGATCTTCTTGAGATTAGCCTCAATGCCTCGTTGGCTTATCATGAAGCCTAAGAATTTGCCAGAGCCTACGCCGAAGGCATATTTGTTGGGATTCAACCTCATTCGATACCTCTTCAGAATGGTGAAAGTTTCAAATAGGTTAGCGATGTGTTGGTCAGCATGTTTGCTCTTGACTAGCATATCATCAACGTAAACTTCCATGTTATTCCCAATCTGTTCGGCGAACATTGAATTGACTAGTCTCTAATAAGTCGCTCCTGCATTCTTTAGGCCGAAGGGCATGACTTTATATCAATATAGTCCCCTGTTAGTAGTGAAGGCTGTGTGTTCTTGGTCCGGAGAGTTCATGAGGATTTGAATGTATCCTGAGTAAGCATCCATGAAGCTCAGGAGTTCACACCCTGCCATAGAGTCTATAAGTCTGTCAATGAGAGGAAGAGGAAAGCTATCATTCCGACATCCTTTGTTTAAGTCGGTGTAGTCGATACACATTTTCCACAAGACCTTTTGGAGCAAGAGACTTTTTTTGGTCGAATTTTTCTTAACAATGACCACATTTGCTACCCATGTTAGCTAATTAACTTCGAGGATAAAGCTTATGCCTTTGAGTTTTTCAACTTCTACATTCATTGCTTCGTATCGTTCAGCGTCATAAGATCTTCGCTTCTGTCTCACCAGCTTAGTCTTAGGGTCAATACTCAAGCAATGGCATATGATATCGGGACAGATGCTTGGCATGTTCTCGTATGACCAGGCAAAGACCTCAGTGTTCTCTTGCAAAAAAGAAATCAATGCCAACCGAATGGGTGGTGACAAGGTGGTGCCAATCTTCACCATACGATCTGGATAATCTTTTGATATAAAAACCTTCTCCAGCTCTTCAGCGGGTTGTGTTTGCTAGGTGAAAAAGTCATCTTGAGGATCATCAGGTTGACTGTTGCCACCGTGAAGATCCAAGTTGGCTTCGTCCGGGCTAGTTTTTGTGACTTGGTCATGTATAGAAAAGGTTTCCTTGGGCACAGGTAGGTGTTGTTGCTTGACCGAAGTGTTGTAACATGATTGTGCACTAAGTTGATCTCCTCTGATGTAACCATTACCATAGGGGGTTGGAAATTTCATCAACAACATATGTGTAGATATCATGGCCTTGAGATCATTGATGCATGTGCGTCCAAAGATGACATTATATGCCGTTAGGCAATCAACCACCAGGAAGTTAGTGGTAATGGTAGCTGTATAAGGGCCTGTACCAATGGTGAAAGGTAAGTGTATACTCCATATAGGTTGCACGATATCACCGGAGAAGCTTATCAAAAGAGAAATCGAGCGATCGAGCAAGTGTTCAGCTACATTAAATGTCCTGAAAGCTTCAGCAAACATGATATTGACCGAAGCCCCCGTGTCTACCAAGATTCGTCTTACTTCAAAGTTGGTTAAGTGAGCCTTCACGATCAGTGAGTTGTTGTGAGGGTAGATGATACCTCTTTCTTCCTCAGGGTAGAAATATATTGGATCCCAGTTAGGCTTTTAATACTTGCCTCCCCTGATGTCTTCCACGTGAAACACTTGGTGGCCAGGCCTTAATGCTCGTTCGCTGTTTTTCATGGCCCTATTGGAAGATTCAGATATGGGTATGCCGCCGTTTATGGAATATATCACATTCACTTGGCGTTGGTTACGGTTATCCCTTGAAGGGTTAAGGAGGAATCGATCAATTTTTCCTTCACGCGCCAAAGCTTCAATATGATCACGAAGGGTGATACACTTCTCGCTGTCATGGCCGTTATGCTTGTGGTAGTAGCAAAACGTGCCTGTGTTCTTCGTGGGCTTATAACCCGACTGCCTCGGCATTAGCTTCGATATCAGGTGTGCTATGCTAGGGTAAATGGCCACGCATGTGGCGTTCAAAGGTGTGTATGTCTCATACCTCGGGGTAGGGCATATCCTGACATGTGTTTGGCCCACTGTGTTGACTACCTGGGGACAGGCATTATCGTGGCGATACCCTTGGTTATCGTGATAGTGTCCCTTACTCCTTTTACTAAAATGAGACTGGTGAGGATGGAAATCTTTCCTTTTGCCCTAAGGTTGATATGTCTGTTGACTTTGCGAAGTATTAAGTAAGGCAGAGGGAGGCACCGCTGTCGTTTGGAAGGTCGAGGTTTTCTCATTTGGTTGGATCTAGCTTCCACTCCCTACTTGTTGATAAGAGGGTGGTTGTGGGGGGTTTCCATTGATATGTCATTACCTCGGCGGAGGCATGGTTGTAAGTATGTGCCATCACCTCAGAGTAAGTATTCCAAGTGTTGGCATTGATCATGTATTTAAAGAAATAATCATGTAGGCCTGCCGTGAAGGCTTTAAGGGCAGTCTTGTCGTCTACCTCGGCACAACAGGAATACTTATGGCTGAAGCAGCCAGCATACATACGTAATGACTCGTCTGGCTTCTGGCGAATAGTGTACAAGTCATCCGCAGAGTGCAAGCGATCGGTCTGGAAAATGTGTTGAGAAACAAACAGTTTCCTCAATTCCTCAAATGAGTCTACCGTCTCAGGTGGAAGACGGCATTACTAGTTTAGAGCTCCGCCAGAGAGGGTGGAGGGGAAGAGAAGATATCGCTCTTCGTCGATGTGCATCCGGTATGCCATGGTGGTTAAGGTGTTCAATCGGGTCCTCATTTCCAGTATAGAGTTGCAAGCCAAGCTTCTGCTTTGTCTTTGCTTGGAGGGGGTGTCGAGGATCCTCCTTGTAAGAGGGCCAGGCCTAGGTTGGTTCCAATCAGGTATCTCAGCTTGTCGTTCGGCCTTCAACTTGTTTACTTCCTTAAGGAGCTATAGGACAAGAGGGTCCTGAGTGGAGTCATGTACCACTGGAGCTTTTTTTTGTAAATCTCCATCTCCTCTTGGAAGTAGGAATGTTTGATCAAGAACATGTGATTTTTCCTTGGACTCGCCGTACTGATTTCCAAAGTATGTCTGTCGGAACATCTCTGAGTCCTCTATACCTTCGTGTTCCTCTAGGACTTGTTTCCCCTTCCCCAAATTGGTAGCTGGCCTAGGACATGGGAGGGGACCAAGTCTTTCAGAGACCCTTGGGTCATTGATCTTTGAGCTTACATGGATGGGATTGTCTCGACGTTACTTTAGAAAGTCTCGACAGTCACGAAAGACGACTTTCGATCCTTCCATTCCTTCTGTATGGAGGTGCATTCCTCCACTTCTCCTGTTTCGGGTCGAAGCAGCTAGGTTGAGAGAAGTCTCATGTTGGTCACCATTTCGATGAGTAGCTCGCTCCTCAACAGGAATACCCATGTCGAGGGCAAATGACCCTCCGTGTTGGGGGGGCACTCAGTTGATGGTTGACTTCCACATGGGTGATGAGCTCATGTGTTTTAGTATATCTAGCCTCGTGAAGCATCTCGAAAACCTTCACATACTGCTCTTGGAGGATCTCATTCTTCATCGTTATCTTGTTGTTTTGAGCTTCCAGCTTATCGACTTTAGCCTGAAGAGCAAACTTCTTTTGTTCCTTCCTTCGTTGCTTCGCACCAGGTGCAAGAGGGGTGCCATTTTATGTGTTATGGTTTCCTTCGCTCCCCATGTTGGAAAGGGATGCCTGGTCAAAAGAGAATGTACGAATGGTGGAAACCAGCTTAACAAAGCTGAAGAGATTGGGAATAAATGTCGTTCCCACAGACGGCGCCAAATGTTGATGCATAAAATCAGTGAGGACTTCGGTACAACAAAAAGTGTTAAGTTTGTGACCTTCGCTAGATTGCTTTGGTCACTAGTGTGGATAAGTATGTAAATGAATAAGATCAGGGAAGCAAATACAAGATGTACGTGGTTCATCCAGATTGGCTACATCCACGGAGTAGAGGAATTCTCATTAATTGTGAAGGGTTTACACAAGTATATAGGTTCAAGCTCTCCTTTAGTGAGTACTAGTGAATGATTTAGTACAAATGACATTAGGAAATATTGTGAGAGAATCATCTCTATTTATAGAAGCGAGTTTCTAGTTTCATTCTGACATTGACACGTGTTGTGTTGTGATTGGCTTCTGATGTTGACACGTGTCGCGCTATGATTGGCTTATGATGTCGACACGTGTCGCGCTGTGATTGGCCTCTTGGTTGGAGGGAAACTCTTCTGGGTCCTTGACAGTATAACGTTAACTAGTGCTCAGTAGTTTCGGGATTGGTCAAGTATGGTACAAACAAATATAATTATGATTATAATCCTTGTCATATAATTTTATTGTTCATACAAAGGGTGATGCTTTTTGTTTGCAGGTTCGATTAAAGAGTGTCAACAAGTGGGTTGATCTTGTGTGTGTAAATTTATTATTTGAAAAATATATAGTTAAATGAAAGGATATAATACAAACATAATAAAAACAAAGTCTTTATCCAAAAGGAAAACTTTTTTTTATAAATAAAAATAGGAACTAGTTGTGGGGCCACTCTACATAGAATTGCAACGATCCGAACCGTCTATTTTTCGAGTCTTCATTCATAGATCACCCTTTCAAAAAGCCAATTCAATCCGCATATACCCATTTAATTGTCTTGATGAAATTTCAATATTTCTTAGAACATAGTGTTCTTCGATTTCTTTAAACTCAATTAGATACCTCAAACATTTCTGATTTGACTAATATTTTGCAATGATGATCTATGAAGTGCATGGTTGGATCGTTGAAGTTTGTTGAGAAGTGAGCCCCATAATCAATCACAATTTCTATATATAAAAAAATGAGTCTTCTTTTTAAATAAAGGGCCTGATAATAAAAAATTAGCGATCTTGCTACATATGCTGTCTTTTGCATATTTTATTATTGCAAGGGATCCAAAACGATTTGCTTCTTTTGTCCACTTAGGGTGCGGTTGTTTGGCTTCCTTAACTCTCACTGGCTTAGACTAGATAGATACTAGGATTATGTTTAATGAGACTAAAGGGGACTCATGTGGACTAACAGGCTCGCTAGAAGTTCTTAGCGAAAGCCCTTGAAAATGAGGGGACTAGCTAAGACCGTCTTCCTTCTTTGCTCTCTTCCATCTCTTCCTCCTCCAACAATACCTACATAACTGCACCACCTCCGACCGTCGTGGGCACAAATCGCCGCCGATGGTCTTTGTTCTAACCCGAATCATGGGATCTTTGTGAACCCAATGGTGGGTGAGGAACACGACGGCTGTTGAAACCCAAATCACGAAATCCTTGTGAACCCAGCAGTGGGTGAGGAACAAGACGGCGATCAAGGAATATTGGAGGCCAAAACATCGGCGCCCACGACGGCGACGAAAACGGCAAAGGTCTTGGATTGGGACGACACCGGCTTGGGATCGCCGGCGATAAAGATGGGGTAAGCAACCTGAGACGCCAAATTGTGGAATTTGTTTTGATTTAATCTCAAATTGTGGAATTTAAAATTGTCAGAAGTTGATTTTGATTTGATCTGTAATTGCGGGGAGTTGGTTTTGATCTGATATGCAATTGTAGGAAGTTGGTTTTGATTTGATCTCAAAGTATGGAATTGGGTTTCGAAGAAGAGGAAGAGCTTTCAGAAAAGAAAAAAAAAGGGAAGAAATGAGAGAATTAAGAATAAAATATTAATAGAGATATAGATAAATTAATATAATATTAGAATTTATTAATTATCTTGTTTCTTAATCCGACACTGCACCAAACGCTTCACCAAGTTAGTCCAGTTTAGTCTAGTCTAAGCCAGTCCAGCTTAGTCCCTGAAGTTAGTCCAGTCCAAGCTAGTCCGGTGCAACAAACGCTCCCTTAAAGTGCTAAGTGTCTATTAGTAAAAGCATTACTTAATTAACTTTATAATTTGAGGTTTTGTTTGGCAAATTTAAATATTATTCTGTCAATTTTAATTTGATTTCTCGACATATAAGTGGTTGAACTACATAGAAAAATCATCGAATTTGCAATCTAAAAGTTGATTTACAATTGAAAAGGTTGTGAAGTTGTACCAATACAGAGAAAAAATCCAGCTTCCCTTTTTGTTTTGATTTCAAAAGAGATGAAAAGGGCTTGATTGGAAGTGTACTAAATGCCTAAATCATTTTTGGTGAAATTTATTTTGGATTTCAAAAACATTTTAAGTGCTTTTAAAAAAAATATCATATATGTTATTCTTGCAGAACTTAAAGTGCTTTTCTAGAATCCACTTAGATTTTTAATAAGAATTGGTTTCAAAAATATTTTCATCAAAAGAGCTTTTTGTCATTTCAAAAACATTTCTAAATAAGTCCAAAAACACGAGTTTGGTATCCCTTTTACCTCTTTCAAAATTGCAAGATGATTACACAAATGAGTACCACCAAGGAAGAAAAAATCAATAATATCGGCGATATTTCGCCGATATTATCGTTTTTTTGAAGATCCGATATTTTTTTAACTATCCAAATAATTTTCGTCAAAATATCGCGATATTATCGATAATATCGCGATATTTTTAAATTTATCAATAATATCACAATATAATATTCAAAAATACTTTAAAAAGTTGAGAAATCTCAACACATACTACACTTGATCAAAGCCCAAAGGCCAACCGAGACACGCTTTTCTCAGCATGTGAATGTGCCTTTTATAGGCGTTCTTGGCTTGCTCACTGCCCTCGCTGGGCGATGTGGGACTCAACCAAGGAAGAAAATAGGAATTTCGGCCGAAAATCCACACCCACTTTAAACGGCCATAACTTTGTCAAAACTCAACAAAATCAAGAAAGACAAAATGAAAGTTGTAGCCCTCGAAGAGACAAAGAGAATGGTACCTCACATGACATCTGAATCGTCGTGGTTTGGCCGGAAAATGCCTCGAAAGTCACTGAGGTCGCCGGAAACTGGGTAAGATTCAAATGAGTATAACTTTTTCAATACTCAACGAAATTGAGTGCAACAAAAAGGAAAGTTGTACTACTCGACGAGACGAAGAGAATGATACCTTGCACACCGGCCAAATCGCCGTGGTTTGGCCGAAAATTGCCTCGAAAGCCACTGAGGTCGCCGGAAACTGGGTAAGATTCAAATGAGTATAACTTTTTCAATACACAACGAAATTGAGTGAAACAAAAAGGAAAGTTGTAGCCCTAGAAGAGACAAAGAGAATGGTACCTCACACGACATCTGAATCATTGTGGTTTGGCCGGAAATGGCCTTGAAAGCCACTGAGGTCGCCGGAAACTGGGTAAGATTCAAATGAGTATAACTTTTTCAATACTCAACGAAATTGAGTGAAACAAAAAGGAAAGTTGTACTACGTGACGAGACGAAGAGATTGGTACCTTGCACGCAGGCCAACTCTCCTTGGTTTGGCCGGAAATTGCCTCGAAAGCCACTGAGGTCGCCGGAAACTGGGTAAGATTCAAATGCGTATAACTTTTTCAATACGCAACGAAATTGAGTGAAACAAAAAGGATTGTAGCCCTCGAAGAGACGAAGAGAATGGTACCTCACACGACATCTGAATCATTGTGGTTTGGCCGGAAAGTGCCTCGAAAGCCACTGAGGTCGCCGGAAACTGGGTAAGATTCAAATGAGTATAACTTTTTCAATACTCAACGAAATTGAGTGAAACAAAAAGGAAAGTTGTACTACTCGACGAGACGAAGAGATTGATACCTTGCACGCCGGCCAACTCGCCGTGGTTTGGCCGGAAAACCAAAACGTTTTGTCTCAAGGGCTGGTACATGTGAACTTGTGACTCCAACTAGGTAAGAGCCAGATCTAATTTGGGGCCTTCTATCCTATATTTGTGGACAACCATCAAATGCTAAAGATTAAACAAACATAATATGTTCTACTGCTTAGCAAAAAAAGCTACAAACCCTTTGCTTATCAACAAAAAAAGACAAGTCCTTGCACTAGATATACTTTCAAATTACGTTGAGTAGCAACCTGATATATGTATTCGGACGAATTATAAAACAATTGACACACTCCTGACTTCCAAAATTCAATTATTTTACTTTATATAAACTTGAAAAAACATAATCGGCATCCAAATTAAAGTTTAGTCTTATTCAATGTATTGATTTTCAATCGTTAATTGATATACTATAATTTGGAACTTCAACGCCTAGACGCATGCTTATCTGTAAGAAATTTAAAGTGTCAAATTCGGCACATTATTCTTCATCATTTTATTCACTTCCCTTTTTTTTTTTTAATATCCTAAATAAAACCTCCAAATATTGTACTAATTCATTAATTACTACATATTTTCTACACTCACAATGTTTGTCAGCTCGCTATATAATCAACTTGATAATGTTAAATCCATCATGCAATGCATTTCTTTCCAATTTTTTGTGATAAACTAATAGATAATTGACTAAATAAACATCCTACAAAGTTTCAATAAAAATTTCTAAGTTTTTCTTACAATTTCCGTGGTTTCCATGTAATTTTTATCGATATCGATATTTTACCGATATTTCCATCGATATTTCCGTGTTTTCGGACTACCGATATTTCCGATATTACCGATATTTTCTTCCTTGAGTACCACCACCACTTCATCCCATTCCAAAACAACAAAAGACTTGCAGCTCAAGTAATCAAGAACTTATATCTTTGCATCTAAGGTTTTTGTATTCAAGCAATCCTCTCTCACTCAATATCGCTAATTTTATGACAACAAGAAAAATGAAAAATGAAGCAAATTATATATTTTTCTTGAGCACATACCATTTAAATGTTCAACAGATATATGTATCATGTATGTGTATGTGGGATATGTGACACAATAAACATAACTTGAACACAAGATATTTTTGGCCGGAAAACCCCACATCTAGGTTAAAAAACCAGGGACTCCCCACTGAATCCAATCCACTAGTGTAAACAAAAGTTCATACAAAGACCATACAAGCTCAATTCCTAAATCCTTATCTATAGAGCAGTTTTACCTTTGTGCACCTTGCCTTACACAAGATGGACTCCTTTGGTCTTCACAAAGTGGCAGCTCCTCCTGAGCTCATCACCTTGTGGCACCGAGATCAACACGATCAATGATGTGATATGATTTTATGATATACATGTTAAATCTAGATTCAAATGACCAGTCAGATTCCTCAATCAAACAGTTGAAGGAAAAATCTAACTTGAATCCAAAAGCTTGGTCTAAAACCGAATTTAAACTTAAAACCAGACCAAGACTTAAATGCAAAACCTTAAAACAATGTAACCTAAATAGACAATAATTGGGTGTTTAATGCAAGAGGAAGGTTTGGTAGTTAAGGTTCATAAATGGAGAATCTGACACCCTCTTTTTTAGAAGCACACTTCATCAGCCACATCATCACACAACTAGCTAATGCTAATAAGATTTGACTTAACCCATCAACATAGATAACATTTTCAAGCTTAGGTAATCTAAGGATCTTGACATCACATTTCCATGTATCTAAGACTTGTCTCCACCACTAAACACAACACCACCGTCAATAAAATGAGCAAGAGATGAGAAAGCCTCATTGTCTCCAGTTATGTAACGAGAACACCCACTATCTAGATACCATACATTTGGCTTGGTAACATATAGAGCATTTAGAACAACAAAACACTTGTTCAAGGCCTTTTGAACCCACTTCAGACTTTGTGTAATATTTCTAAATGAAGAAGACTGAACAAGCTGAGCAATTATGTTGACTTCAATGACTAGACGATCTACCTGAGCCTTCAGCGAATTGGTCTTTCCAGAGTACAATTTTCTACATTTTGGATGAATGTGCCCAACTTCACCGCAGTGATGACATGTAGTAACAGATGTTGTCTTTGGACATGATTTGATTTTCTGAGATATAGTCCTAGATTTTCTCACAAATTTTGTTTTGGTGGGAAAAGAACTTGAGCCACTTTCTACATAACCAAAACCACATTTGTCACTATGTAGTTTCCCAATACTCAGTAGTCGAATTACTTTATCATTTGCCTCATTCAGTTCAAATAGCGGTTTCCTGTTGGCCCTCATGATACATCACATTATTTGTCTTCAATGCATGAATTTGATTCATCAAGTTCTTTCGAGATTTTAGCAAGTTTTGAACCTAAGCTTCAAGAGTAGTAATAACATCATCCTTTTCAACTTTGTCATTGCAATTAGAAGCCTTCTCATTCAGCTCCTCAACATGGACCTCAAGATAACTAATTTTTTTCATCCAGTTTAGTTCTGACTAGACAAAGAGAATTATTTTCTTTCTGTAACTCAGCAACCTTCTTAGTTAGCTCAATCTTCTCCATTTTTTAGTACAAGTCTCATCAAAGAGAAAATCATACTTGATGCACAATTCATCATAAGACATCTCCTTATTGCCATTCAGAACAGAATCATCATCACTCAGAGACACTTCCTCAATTAGAGCAACAAAAACAACAACTTTTTCTTCATTATCTGATGACTCATCAAAATGCACAGAATCTTGATCATTGTTATCACTCCAAGTAACCATCATTGCCTTTTCGTGCTTTTGACCAAAGAGTTTGGTGTTAGCATAATCAGCAGCACAGTGCCCACTTCCCCCACATGCAAAGCAAGGACTTGGTATTTTTAACACACATTTGTCTCATTTTCTAATGAACCCTTTGTGCTTTACTCCAGTAGATTGTTTTTCCCGATTGTTTGATGACTCACCAAACCATTTAGAATCATTTCCTTTGTTTTTTAGAATTATTCTGAATTGTTTGACGAATAGGACAAGATCATCTTCTAAGGCATGTCTACACACATCACCAACAACCTCATAGTTCTCAACACTTTGAAAGGCCACTTCTTTTCTCTTTTTGGAGTCACTTTCATCCACGTTAAGCTTTGAGCTTCCCAACCAATTTTTCAAGCTCGATCTCATTTATGTCACATCTCGGCCCGGGGTGGATCACTTTCCGGGCCCGCTCCACCACCGTAGCATGATATTGTCCGCTTTGGGCTTACCATTCCCTCACGATTTTGTTTTTGGGAACTCACAAGCAACTTCCCAGTGGGTCACCCATCATGGGAGTGCTCTGGCCTCTTTCTCGCTTAACTTTGGAGTTCCTACAAAACCCGAAGCCAGTGAGCTCCCAAAAAGCCTCGTGCTAGGTAGGGATGGGAATATACATTTAAAGATCACTCCCATAGGCGATGTGGGATGTTACAATCCACCCCCCTTAGGGGCCCGACGTCCTCATCGGCACACTTCTGGCCAGGGATTGGCTCTGATACCAATTGTCACATCTCGGCTCGCGACGGATCACTTCCCTGGCATGCTCCACCACCGTAGCACGATATTGTCAGCTTTGGGCATACCATTACCTCACGGTTTTGTTTTTGGGAACTCACAAGCAACTTCTCAGTGGGTCACCCATCATGGGAGTGCTCTGGCCTCTTTCTCGCTTAACTTTGGAGTTCCTACAGAACTCAAAGCCAGTGAGCTCCCAAAAGGTCTCGTGCTAGGTAGGGATGGGAATATACATTTAAGGATCACTCCCTTGGGCGATATGAGATGTTACAATTTAGGTCCTGAAATTCTTGAATGACGGCCTTCTTTGCTTGAAATCTCTTGGGCAAGCATCTTAAAATCTTTTGAACAACGATTGTTACATAAATAGGCTTCCCTAACCCCAAAGCTTCATTTGTTAACATTTCAACTTTCTCAAAGAAGACCGAGAAAGTCTCAAACTCGAGCATTCTCAAATCTTCAAATTTCGAAAGGGTCATTTGAAGCTTTAAATCTTTCACTTGTTTATCATCCTTATGAAGAATTCGGAGTTTGTCCCAAGCTTGCTTGGCAGTTATGCAATATCGAACATAAGCAAATTGATTAGACGAAATGACAGAAACAATTGCATTGTTTGCTTTCCTATTAGCCATGGCCGAAACAATTTCTCTTTGAGTCCATTCACCTTTTGGCTTAATCATAGACTCTTCATTGACTCGCCTGGATGGAGCCTTCCACTCAAGAGTGATATAATCAGCAGTTATAAGGTCTTGAGCCTCAAGGAATATCTGAAACTTCTCGTTCCAAGCAGCATAATTTGTACCATCCAAGAATGGAGGTGTATTGCACTAGCCACTGACATGATCACGATCCATGGTGAGATTTCACCCAATACCAGCAAATCTCAGAGATCACTCTATGTATATCTAGAGCTATGCTCTGATACCAATTGAAATTGGTACCATGTGGAATATCCTGTATATAAAAATTATAATCCGCTGGACTGACTAGTCAAGTTCGCTAGTCAACTAAGATAGATTTGTTAGTCAATAAATCTAAGATTCAAATACCAATTTCAGTTCCCAAAAGTATCCTAGTCATCAAGGATGTTGATCATTGCAAGTTATTAATGTGTCAAGTGAACACGATAGTGAGCACATACCATTTAAATGTTCAACAGATATATGTATCATGTATGTGTATGTGGGATGTGTGACACAATAAACATAACTTGAACACAAGAGATTTTTGGCCTAAAAAACCCACATTTGGGTTAAAAAAACCAGGAACTCTCCACTGAGTCAAATCCACTAGTGTCAACAAAAGCTCATACAAAGACCACACAAGCTCAATTCATAGATCTCTATCTATAAAGCAGCTTTACCTTTGTGCAACCTTATCTTACACAAGATTGACTCTTTCGATCTTCACGAAGTGGCAGCTCCTCCTGAGCTTATCACCTTGTGGCACCGAGATCAACACGATCAATGATGTAATATGATTTTATGATATGCACATGAAATCTGGATTTCAATGACCAGTCTGATTCTCCAGTCAAACAGTTAAAGGAAGAATCTAACTTGAATCCAAAAGTTTGGTCTAAAATCGAATTTAAAGCTTAAAACCAGACCAAGACTTAAATGCAAAATCTTAAAACAATGCAATTCTAATAGACAATAATGGAGTGTTTAATGCATGAGGAAGGTTTGGCAGTTAGGGTTCATAAATGAAGAAGATGCAAACTTCAAGCCTTTAAGGCAACTCCCTATCTCTAAAACTAAGTTCTAAACCCCTCCCCCCCCCCCCCAAGAACAATCTAAAACCCTAGAAGTAAATATACCCCAGGAAATCAGATTTTTCATCAGCCAACTTGTCCCAATAACACTTGTTTGCTACAAAAGAGATCTAGGCAGATCAATGGCCAGAAGTTGACTACCATCAAAAAGGTGTCTGTCAGCCCATGTGGGCTGTCTTAATCTATGTGCCTAGACAACTGGAAGTCAGGGCGCAAAACTGACTAGACAATTAACCTAGACAGAATGCAACACAAATAGAGATATGAGATACACATGCATGAACAAACCCTTGAGTTGAAATGTGCCACTTCTTAAACATTTACTCCAACAACAATAGCCCATAATCTGAGTATATTCTAAAGCTAAATTGAGCGTGTGTGATGGTTCAATTACAATACTTGACAAGGAAAGCCAAACACTTAAAGCTAGACTTTACAAAAAAACAAATAGAGAAGAGACTTGAGTTTTGATATTAAATACACGATTAAATGTTAGTTACCACTAAATTTACAAACCCCACCATAAATTTTTTTTTTTTTTAAATTAGTAACAGGAAGAATATTCTCTATATAAAAATAATAATTTGCTAGACTGACTAGTCAAGCCTGCTAGTCGACTAAGATAGATATGTTTGTTAATAAACCAAAGATTAAATGACCAATCTCAGTTATCAATATTTATCCTAGTCAGCAAGCTTTTAGTTTGTTCCAAGTTATTAGCATGTCAGGTGAGCATGATTGTGAGCACATACTTATTAAATATTCAAGTGATACATGTAATATGTATATGTATGTGAGGTATGTGACACAATATAAGTAACTATGAACACAATATGTTTTTTGCTGGAAAAACAAACCTCTGGGTTAAAAAACCGGGAACTCTACACTGAGTCCAATCCATTAGTATAATCATGGTTCTTACAAAGTACCACGTAAAGCTCAATTCCTAGAACCCTATCCATGGAGTAGTTTTACCTTTGTGCAATCTTGCTTCACACAAGATGGATTCCTTCGATTTTTACGAAGTGGCAGCTCCTCCTGAACTCTTCACCTTATGGCACCGAGACCAGCTCACGAACTATGCACGTGATGATGTGACAATGATATGCAGATCTGGATTCAGATGTCTAGTTAGTTTCTTCAATCAAACAGTTGAAGGAAGAAACTGACGAGAATCCTAAAATGGGTCAGTTTTAAAGATTTGAAACTAGAAACACTTGACCACTAATTTAATGCAAAACCAAAGACAACGCAACCATATTCTTCAATGATTGGGTGTTTAATGCATGAAAGAAGGTTTTGCAACTAGGGTTTCATAAATGAAGAACAAAAAGGCATGTAAAGTCTTAATGCCTTTCTCATGCTAACTTCTCACTAGAAATATAATCTGAAAAATCCCAAAAAGAAAGAATCCCTAGCTAGGGATCTTAACTCCAAAGCTTCAATTTGTTTTTCACCTACCGAGGACACATGTCGTTCTACAAACTGATCAGACAAGATTAAGGGCTGAGATCTGACTATCGATAGAAAGCTATCAAGAAGCCCATGTGGGTAGGTCTTAATTTGCGTGCCCAGCTTGCAGGAAATTCGCACGCAAGCCTGACTAAACAATTAAGTTAGTCAAAATGAAGCAGGAATATAGATGTGAAATGCACATGCATGAACAAACCTTTTGAAGTGAGATGTGTCTCATCCTTGTACATTTCTTCACAACAGACACAACCCAAATATAGAGAAAAACCTAAAGTTAAATTAAACACGTGGTACAATATTGACAAAGAAAATCAAACCTAAAAATCTAAACTCCACATTTTCATTTCATATAATTATAGCAATCATGTGTGACACAACATCACATACAAAAATAACATTAATCAATTATTTCTTTAGATTCATTTTTGACTTCCCACCTTTTCCTTTGGAAAAGAAGAGGAAAAACCGAAAAAGGGCAGGTGAAAAGAAGAAGAAAATCTTTGTTATTTATTTTTGGCTTCTCCTTTTTAAGCTTTTAACTTTCGGTAAAGTAAAAGGATTTGGATTCTCTGCCCTCCCATTTTGATGTCCTATCTGTGTCCTCTTATTTTGTGTGGTCACGGTTAATTCATGCTAACATTTTATATTGTTTTTTATAAAAATAATAAGACAAAAAAAAATAGTAATATAAAATATTGACGTGGCTTAACCGTGACCACACAAACAGGAGGGCACAGGAAGGGCATCGAATTAGGAGGGCAGAGAATCCAAGTCCAAAGTAAAAAGGGTAGTGTGCACGTCCACGTCCACGTCCATGTGGTACGCAGTGGCCAGTTCTTGTCTAGTTTGGTGGCTTTGCTTTGCTACTTGCTACTTTCCTTTTGCCCTTGAATGCCTTAAGTTGCACAAAATTACCGTGCATGCAACGTCAACGTTAACATTTGTGGTGAAAAATTTCTTAATAATGTGTGGTAAAATTTGAGTAGTCACACATCCTTGTTAATTTTTATTTATTGATTTTTTTCTTCAATTCATTCGATTCGATTATCGAAAATTGAGATGAGTGTGTAAGAAGTAAAAATAGGTGTGTAGATAGCACTACTCTAGATTTTTTATTCGTCTCAGTCTGAGTCGAACTTTCCATTCAAATGGTATCCAATTCTTCACTTTCAAGTGTAAAAACGTGGATTCAAGTCTAAATTTAAGATCCAAAAGTTTTTATTTATTTTTTTCAAGTGATATTTTACTTTAAACTAAATTAAATTGAGAGAGTAGAAAAAATTCTCACTTGAGTGCATAAGTTATATTCGCTTATATAAAATACCTCCTCTCTCAAATATATCATATATGGGTGAAATTAGACATAATTTGAGTTGAAAGTTGGATTTTGACTGAGATTGACAACAAACACGTACCCAGAACTACAACTATTTACCTCACCATGTTGGGGGCAATTGGGTCAATTTGGTTTGCTTGGGGTGCTTGCTAAGAAATAAAATAAAGGTGGGGAAGCGGGTACAGTTCAACAATTGAGAGAGACCCATTGCCACTGTCAGTGGTTGTATTTCAGCAACTGAGCACCACCACCACCACCACCACCCATTCCTCCATTCCCACACTTTCTCTCTCTAGAATCCCACTCTCTCTCTCTCTCTCTCTCTCTCTCTCTCTCTCTCTCTCTCTAGTTTCTTCGTCTGGGTTCTTCTCATCCGCCTGCATTCCCTCAAGAACTGCCGATGACGACGGCGCCAGAGCTTCTTGATGTTCATCCCCCCGAGCTCACATTCACTTGTAATTTGCTAATTTCCCACTTTTTTTGGGTTCATAACTTTAATTAGTATTATTTCATCACACCTAAGAAACAACTGATCGCACTACCTTGTTTATTCATTATTATTTAATCGTGTCTTGTTTTGTTTCCCGATTGCAGTTGAGGTTAAGAAGCAGAGTACGTGCTCGATTCAACTCGGCAACAAGTCCGATCGCTATGTTGCTTTCAAGGTATTGTAGTTGCTTCAAACTTTCACAGTTTTTTTCTTTCTTTTTTTTTAATTTTCTGAATTCCTTATTGTTTTTTGTAGATCGTGTGTTGTGTGCATGGAAACATATATGATTTAGTCACTTTTGATGAAAATGTGGCCGAAATTGAGAAAAATTTGGGTTTGATTTGGGCTTCAGGAGATGAATTGGGTGTGCTTAATGTTTTGGTTCGCTATTTGGCAAAATTTGATTGCAGGTGAAGACCACTTCTCCGAAGAAATATTGCGTGCGGCCGAATGCAGGCATTGTAAAGCCTAACACAACATGTGATTTCACAGGTCTTGTGTTCTTCATCTCTCTTCATCTTGGGGTTTTTGTGTTTTTCTGTAATGTGTTGTTGTCTCTGTGGTTTGAGTCCTAATGCATGCATTGATGATATGTCGTCTTAGGCGAAGCATTATATGTTATGATTGTCAATACGGATCAGATATTGGAACACGAATTTACTTGATTGGAATTGACAGTCTAGCAACGTTTTTCTGTTCATACATGTACTGTAATGCGTCTGTTTGTAAGATTATGAGGACATATTGTTAAGCGTAAACTTGCATCGACATTGTTAGTTGCCTGTTATGGCGCTGACCCAAAATGTAGCGCCGAAGCTAAATGGATTTTGACTCTTCACCTTTTTGGTCAATGCAGTTACTATGCAAGCTCAGAATGTAGCTCCACCGGATTTGCTGTGCAAAGACAAGTTCCTAATCCAGAGCACCGTTATTTCTTTTGGGACAACTGAACAGGAGATTACATCTCAGATGGTAAGATATTAAGAATGATTGGCCGTCTCTTGGTCTAAAGTTGTTCGGTAAAATTCTTGTTTTAACTTCTCAATTTTTTTGGCAGTTTTCAAAAGATAGCAGCAGATACGTTGAAGAAAGGAGGTTAAAAGTGATGCTTATTAGCCCACTCGCATCCCCAGTATTTGTACCAATCAATGGAGAGTCGAAGCAAGATCCATGTTATGACACTTCAGTGAAAATGGATAGGGTTTTGAGTGGAGTTGAAAATATACCTCCGAGTCATGGGGTAAAGCAATAATGTTGTCCGTTGAACTGAATTCTTGACTGATCTCTTATCCTTCTTCGTTTGTTTCATGTTCATCTCTTATTTATTGTTCCTTTGTTCTGTGTATGTGTTCGAATATTCCTTCTTCGTTTGTTTGATGTTCATCTTTTATTTCTTGTTTCTTTGTTCTGTGTATATGTGTTCGAATATTAATTTTTCTTGATTATGTCGCACTTGGTGCGATGGCAAGTGCCTTCGCCCATGAGCGGTAGGTCTCGGGTTCGAGACTTGGGAGCAGCCTCTCCATAAATGGGGGTAAGGCTAGCCGACATTCACCTCTCCCAGACCCTGCGTAAAGCGGGAGCCTTGTGCACTGGGTACGACCTTTTTATGTGAATGTGTGTGTGAGTGCCAAATGATATTCGCACTAGCATTTTAATGTGGTAGGCAGCATTTATTTTCATCTGTATGTTAGTAGGAGTAAATGATTTTGTGCAAGTGTTATTTTATATTGTAATCAATTTTGAAATCAGATGTGTCAAAAAAGAGTTGTTCACATATTGTAATAAACCATAATCTGTTTTCCTTGTGCCGGGTTGCTGAGGATGTTAACGCGTTTGAAACTTGTAAGGACGTGGATGAGTCAAGAGCAGCTAAGGATGTTGTGGCATCAAAACCAGCTAAGGATGTGGAGGAATTGAAACCAGCAAAGGACATGAAGGATTTGAAACCAGCTAAAGATATGGAGGAATCGAAACCAGCTAAAAATATGGAAGAATCGAAAACAGCTAAGGACATGGAGGAACTGGAACCAGCTAGGGGTGCTGCTGAGTTGAATTTAACAAAGGATTTTGAGGAACTGAAATCAAAGCTAAATACAGTGGGTTCAAAGCTAAAAGAGGTCTGTATTTCTCATCTAGATATCTTTATAACGTGGTAACCATGAAAAACGTATTTTTGACAAAAGATGTTGTCATTCTCATGGAAGGATAGTAGGAAAGATATCTGAAATTAAGAAAGTTGACAGGGGAATAATATGGGAAGAGGTTACTATTTAAGCATGTTGAAGTGCCGTAGTTAACTGTGAATTGTTGCAAATACATTCAGCAGTATGATTTCTCACACTCTCCCACCCCCGCTCCTCCTCTCGTCCTCCCTCTTCCATATTCCATTGTAGTGGACTAGGCTTATAATGCATCAATTCTTTTCATTCCTGGGTAGGAAGATCGTATCCCATACATGGCCCAATTCCGGGTGTGTTGCTCCTCAAATTTCCATTGGGTGGATCCTACTTTCTAGTACTCTTTGTAATGTTAACATTCGTGTGACCCCTCCTTGAAACTGTAAATAGAAGTGATCTTAAATTTGTCACATATTCTTTGCAGGCTGAACTTACCATCATGAAGTTAATGGAAGAGAGTAGCAGGTCCACTCGAGAGAAGAATATGCTTAAACATGAATTGGTGAGTAATTTATCCCGTGAATCCTTCACTTTTCTATTATCTTCATCACAGGATAGCTGCATAATCGGTAAATGTAGTATGCGTTCTCTCCCATAACCGCCTTTGATTCAGATAGTATGAAGAATGAGAGATATGGATGAGTAGATTTTCCATCCAATCAATTCATTATTTTGTTTCAGTCTTCTTTTTTCATCATTTGAACCTCGCTGCTCTTATGTGCCCCGTCTGGAGATCTGATGTCCGCCTTTTCTCTACGTAGGAGTCGTTGAGGAGGAGGAAGAACAATTTAAAAACAGTCACGGTTGGCTTCCCTCTCTTCCATGTTTGTATGGTTGCCCTCGTCAGTCTAGCAATCGGATACTATATCCATCCGTAGAGACAATTCTCTGTCCTGGATATTAGACAGTGAAACGAAGTTGTTTCTCCTTCTTGACTGGGTGAGAAGGATCTGCATGCATGTTTCTGACACCAAAGATGTTCTTCCGTGTGATGCGTAATATATGGATCTAATCTGAATTCTGCATGTAAGAACTTCTCCCAAATAATGTTTTGTTTTGTAAAAATGTCCTCCTGTGGATACCAAGTTTGTTTTGAAGCTTATGTTCCAAGAAATTCAGTGATCAGATGAGCGTGATTAGGTTTTCGAATGTTAATCAAAAAATTGATAAACATTCGAAATTCACTTGAGAAGTACCACTAAACTAAGAGTTAGTTGGTAATCTTCCTTTTCGGCATAAGGCGTAGGCCAAAAGGGTATTTTCATCTATTGATGATTGCTTGTTTGTACGAACGACATTAATCTCTTCTATAGGTGATGAAAATGGTAACGCGGAGCCAAAAATCTTCTCTTATTTTTCATCTAACCGTTGCAAAGATATATTAGATCCCTATATGCAAGATCTAACCGTTGATTTTTCAAACCACTCAGTCGATGCAATTTCCGAAATCAAAAAATTTGAAGGATCATTACAACACCAATCACACAAAACTTACAAGGGCATCAACTGTGCTAAGGATTTAACCTAATCAGCAACCTACGCAGACACGAAAATTTCCGAACCACCACACGAAACAAGCAGCTCATCCTGTGTAAAATGCTGTCACCACACGAAACAAGTATCCTTTGTATGAACAAATGCACACTGCAGCCACTCTCAAGCACAACCTATACATTACATAAATTAGTGCTCATCTGTAATTGTGTATAAGTAGTTATATATGTGTGTTAGTTCCGTCTCAATGCCATTGATTTCCAATTTCTTCAACAGGTGAGCCTGGAACGAAAGGCACAAAACCCCGCCCGCCAAAAACAGGCCGCATGAAAGCATTATCAAATCTTCGCCAGTAATGGTGGACGGTGTGCGAAGGAGAGCTTAAGAGCATTCGTAAACTAGTTGGACGGGGTATGTCCACGGGTCCTATGTTTGCCTCTGAATCTTCCACCCCACAGTTCACTTCTGAATCTTGGCCATTGCCGAGTAGTGGCACAACGATTGATTTAGGACTAGACGGTTCAGAAGAAATCATACTCGAGACGTGTTTTGAGACAGGAAGCAAGATTCTCACAAGTGGTTTAGTCATCAAACCAAACACCTGCATAAACAAAAGTATGTAATGTACCAAACCAATCATTTGCGGGTTTATATACAAAATGTGTCCCGAATGAGTCCGGTTTTCAAGTCGCAGGTGTCTTACCACTGTGCTGAAAAGAACAACTGTGATGGTGCTGGTGATCATGATCGCATTCGCACGCAAGTCCGTATGGCCAGACCTATTAAACTGCATACGCATTCAAAACAAAATATCAATGTTTGTGTGACAAAACTTTCCCAAGCAAAGATCACGAGTACACAATCATGAAGTTCTTCTCGCTTTCGTCCAACTGTCTTAAAAGTCCCGAAGATTACAAAAAATGAGTTTCATAGGCAACAGAAAGGACTACGTAGCGTTCAATCTTTACCTGATTATAAGCAAGCGCCATTGAAACAGAGCCACGCATAAGCCCCGCCCACCAAACTGTAACCTGAAAACCGGGAAATGCGCGGAGATCTGTAATATTTCATTTGATTCAAAGAATGTACACCAAAAGAGATAGAATTGGATAAACTCTTACTTGTTGCTTTAAACTAAGCTTGTCTTGTGGAGATTTCTTAGTCAAGTTGGATAAGAAAGACAAGGGAAAAACAAAGGCTGCTCTTCCAACCAGAACCAGTACCAACAGTATCGAACTCACCGCCATGGATTTTCCAGGGCTGAACAATGAAAATAAAGCAAAGCAAAATTAACCAACGGAGATCGACTAAACACGTTGTACAAGACATAAGAGTTTAAAAGGAGGCCGATTTCCTTTTTCTGCATTGATCATACCTATCACTCACAAATCTCCACTTGTCAATGTCCAGGGTATCCATGCCGACATAAAGAAAGATAAAGATCTCGGCCACAAATGAGAGAGTGGCAAAAGTATGCCTGCATTAGTTTGTAAAGAGAATGAAACATCAGCAATGTTTTCCCCAGGTTTCGGCAGATCGAATGAGAACGCCTCTCAATTTTCCAGGAAGATGTTTATGGATATTTAACGTACTTAGTTGTCACTCGTGAACTTTCAGTCACGTTATGCCATGTGTAGTGAGACATAACAATTCCGCAAAAGAACACAGTGAGAATGGCACTCAAATAACATAGCTGAATGATAAATCAAAATTTTGTTTTATGGTCAGAGCTCTTTTTAGATAAGAAACAAAACCAAAGAAACACGATGTACGAGTTGTCACAAATCTTACTTCAGACAGCACGTATGACAGGTAAGCCATGAGTATCATAAGAGCGACTTCGCGATCAGTTGAGTGCCTGATTATTGAAAATTAGAAAAAACAAGTATAAGACCACTACTCCAAGTCACGTTTAAAAACTCCGTCCTCCAGTGTAAAATTATACAAACCTGCCGAAGTAGAGCTTCTTGATGATAAATGCACTTAGTAGTCCAGCCTGCAAGAAAGTAGCGTTACGAAAAAAAAGATGTATGTGTCTGAAATTTATTTTGGGAGAGAGAGAGAGAGAGAGAGGGAGGGAGGGAGGAAGGCTTACTGCGACTCCCAGGATTGTACTTGTAACAAACAAATATAAAAAGTTTCCAAAAAATTGCAAAGCAGTGCTTGTATTGATGTGAGAGAGGTCGAAGCTCTGGATCGCATTGAAAAGCACTATTGATGTAGCATCATTAACGACACCTTCCCCAAAAACCAGGCTGTACAACAAAGGCGTTTCATCCTGATTCAGCACCTGCATTCAAAAGTTTGGATTAATTCAGTCGTCGTTATTAAATCTGCAACAGGAGCACATCCTTCACAAGACACAAAGACCATGCATACCTGTAAGGTGCAAACAGAATCGGTTGCAGAAAATATCGCGCCAAGTGCTGCAACCAAGGGACTGATCCAATAAAGCAGAAAATAACAAGACAAAAACAAAACAGCAATAATTTGAAGACATAAAGTATACCAAGATAATCTCCAATCTTGAGGGAACCGACACTGAACTTGTGAAAAAAGTGCATTGCACCTGGTTCAAAATACAAAAGAATTCATGAACAACCATTAAAAACATCATTGAAATTATCCGCTGGTCAATCAAAATCGAAGAAGCTAGTAACGCAGAAGCTTGTTTGAAACCAATTATACTGAAGAGGCAGTCCTGCTCATACTTTAAATGATGTATTGTTTCGAACATTTTTGCTCTGCACAAATATCCTAACACGCAAATGTCTCACATCTTTAAACCTTCCAGCGGAAACCTATGCTACAAAAGCTAAAATCCTCAGGTTGTCGAGTTACCTAAGGATACGATGGCAAAGGATATGAGAGTTCCAACAGCACCAAACGTCACGATAGTCATGAAATTACGAAAAAATTGCTTCTTCTTGACCTGGAACCTGATGACGTTGAGAAGAAAAGATCAATTATAATGTACTGCCAACTTAGCGAGTAAAATAATCGAAATAAATATTTACTAAATTCCATTAATACACTCTTTTAAAGTTTACATCGATCGAGTTATTATGCAGTAACAATCAAATTCGACTTGTACTAATGCTTAAGCACTGCAGCTCCTGTCATCGAGCAGAACTCCGGTCATTTCATGCCGTTTATGTTAATTTCGATAAATTGTCAAACTTATATAAAAAGCAACGAACCATATACCGATTGCGTACGTTTTGACGGTTAATTAAACTGATCAGGTAAACAATGAGTTAAACCTACATCCACAAAACCGCATTGAACTTACCCGGCATTAAAAATGATAGGCGGAAGCAGATATATAAAGAAGAGATCTTCACTGAACACTAACAAATGTGAGCTTTTTCCTCCAGTTGTGAGCAAAATTACAACTCCTGTGCACAGTCCCTGCCCACCAAAACAAAAACTCCCACAAAATCATTTCCGGTTCTCCATAAACACACACATATCACAAATACATATGCACGTAAGGAAGTGATTTCCGCACGTCCATTTCCTCTCCTTGCACGCCATTCGTTATTTCTCGCAATTGGATTGAACAAATCAACGGACAAAAATGAACAGGGATGTGCGGAAATCATTTCCTATACCGTCGTAGAACAATAAAAGCTGACTCACAATTACAAGGGCTGTGATGGACTCATTCATCCATCGACTTTCCTCCAGCAAATGACCAAGTAGAATACAAGCGCAGAGAAGCGCCACGAAAAGGTTCATCGAAACCACTGATGTGTGGTCGGAGGCCATCAGAATTTTCATTGATTCCGTTGCAATTGTGCTCGCATCGACCGCCATTGCTAGCAGTACCAGAGAACAATTCAGTTCAAGTTCCACTTGGAGTTCAAGTCAGGCCTTCGTTTCCGAGAAGCTGAAAAGTGAAAAAATTTGTAAGAAACATTACATCTTTAACTTTTTATTTTATCCACACTAAATTAATCTATATTTTTCAAATCTGGTCAACTTCGGAAGACGTGCAAAACAGAAGAGAATTAGACATCAAGACAGTAGTGACTGTTGACAACCCATGTCAAATTTTCCTAGGCTAACTATTTCACCTTAAATTGTGGAAATTAAATAAAAAAGATTCAATGAAAGTTAAAAAAAAAAAAAAAAAAAAGATAAACTCATTTTTTGAGTAACTAACCAGTTTTTGGAGGTCAAAGTTTTGATCTTTGAACAAGAAAATGGAGGGGAAATGGTCCAAATTTGGATCTGGATTCTATAATTCCTACTGAAAAAAGCTACCAAAATTCAAGATTTGTTAGTTCCAGAAAAGTTTAGAGAGAGAGAGAGAGCAGAGTAGGGGAGGAGTGAGAGGATAGGAAGAGAGACCGCCAAGAGAGTGGAATATATACGGTCGCCTCGCCTCCGTTTGTGAGAAGGGGGAGTTTGAAATTGGAGGGAAGCTGACCGTTGATTGAGTAGCAGTGATGACAGATGAACGGTGGAGATGTAAGCCTGTGTTTGACTTTAAGTGGCGGTAATACGAGGTGTCTTGACGGTCTTGAGATGGGAATGAAATATTCTCTGTTGTTGTGTTGTGTTGTGTTGTGCGTCATCATCATTGTGTTTGAGTTTTTGTCGCCTTGAATGAAGGATCCTTTTTTATTTTTTTATTATTATTTTATTACTTTTGCTTTTTTGTGGAAGGTCGCTTTTTTGTTTTGCATGCGATTGATAGGGATCGGGCTTTCATTGTCATAGAATTCTAAAATGTTAAATTAATTTTTCATTATTACATTCTAATGGTATTTTTTTATTTAAGCATGCGATTGATAGGGATCGGGCTTTCATTGTCATAGAATTCTAAAATGTTAAATTAATTTTTCATTATTACATTCTAATGGTATTTTTTTATTTAAAAGTGAGAGATCTCAGATTTTATTTTCGTCAAAAGTAAAATTGAATCGCATTATTACAAGTTTGTTGTGAAACTCAACTCACCGTCCTTCAACTTATTGTACATAATTTTTTTCATTTGTTATGAAAAAATATTAATGTAATACAACCACTCATGCTTAGTAAAAATCCATTAACACGAACAAACTCACCTGTTAAAAAACTCTCTTCTGTCGCTCAAAAGAAAGTGAAAATACAATTTGATATTTTATCACAAAATAAAATCATAGTATGTAATTTCGCACAAACTAAATTTTAATCTTTTTTGTGACAGCCCATCCCGAACGTATATATTATTTTATCCTCGAGATCATGGAAATTTCTATTATGCCCTTTAAACGTTGAGTCGTGTATGTATAGGCTAAGGTTTTGGACCAATTAGTTCCATTCCTAATTAATTGGACCCAATTAGAACTAAAAGACCTAAGGTTTTGGTTGATTGGCTGCAAAACTGGACCACACACACATACACCAACCAATCACGTTGACTCTTCTCTCTCTCTTTCCCTCTTGGACTTCTTTCCATTTCCGTACAATTGTACAGACAAATTTCAAACCAACCTTTGGAGGCATGGATCAAGACTGTGAAGGTGGTTTTCATGTTCCTTGCAAGCCCAAGAGTTGATTCGTACCCTTAGTTGGTCGTGAGAGCTTGTAGAACTTGAATTACCCAAACTCCGGCGAGGGGTGATTTTTCCTCCGACGTGATCGCGAAGGTTTTAAGTTGTTTTGAGACCTAAGAAAGTATTATTCTTACTATTCTAGCACGTTAGATCAATTTTGGAGTGGTTTTGACGTAAGAACAATCGAGTTTATATAGTTGCAGGCTTTGGCCAGTTTCCTCGAGTTTTTTCGGCGAGTTTCCATTGAATTTAGGTCCCCAAAGTGGTAAGAATGTGTTCTACTCGTTGTAAGCTTCATTTTGGTTCAAATTTCATCGAATTTGGTTGAGAAATGGAAGAGATATGAAGCTTTAACATTTTTCCAGAATCCGACGATCGCAGCGGTGATCGACGCCGAACTCCGGCGAACCAAGGAAGAAGGGGGAGAATATTCCATCAAAATTGACGGAATATTCTAAAGGCGTCAGGTATCTTTAACAGAATATGCTTTTATTTAACGGAATATTCCCTAACGATGTTAAGGAATCCGTCAGTGTGCCAGGCATATGCCTGCACGTGGGCCGCACGTCTGGCCGTGCCTTGGCCGGCGCATGAGTGGTCGGAAAAAATTTCTAAAAATACGGGGTTGTTCCTGAGGTTGAGTAGGATATGGTGGTATATTCAAATACCCCATTTGAGCAATGTATGAGAAGTTATTACCTAATTTTGTTTATGTGCTTAAAAATAACGTTTAAATAGTTGTTCGCATATAGGTGAGACCTATCCTGAAGACGAGCGCAATCAAGCAAGGCTCGGGGGTTACGACCCTTCCACATATTAGTGATTGGGCTTTTGGTTTTCAATATATATATATATATACACACACACTTGGTATTTTTCCCAGAAAACTTAATTAAATGATTTGATACTTTGAAAGCCATGTCAAATACTCTTTATGTTTAATTGTGCATTATTATGGTTATATATATATATATATATATATGGTTATATATATATATATTGTTGTTCGACGCTGTGGACGCTCAGGCAAGCTTCAGGTGAGTATATTGATGGTAGTGATGGTAGTGAATATATTAGTGCTGAGATGCATTTCGAGCTATTTATTCTGCACCCCGGTGTTAGTGCTCCGCCTGAGGATAAGGCCTAGCCTTTACGTGATTGTTCACCTCCCGCACCTCACGCTTACCTTGGATCCAAGGCATGTCGTACATACCACATTAGGTGGTTCCGACTCGTAGGTGACTTGCGATACTTCGCACAGCCTTCACGTGACTGTAGCACTTGAGCGTATTTATGTACACCTAGCTTGTCGTTCAGACCACATTAGATGGTTCCAACTCGTGTGCAGAATTTGATTAATGAGTTGTGGACCCAGCCGTACAAGTCATTTTAGGTGACTCCGACTGACATATTATTTCTTATTGATTTATTGCACCTGGCTTACTTATTTCTTGTTGAGATTTGACATGGTATTTTCAGTGGATTGCTATTTGAATATGCTTTGAGATATAATCGTATATGCTATTTTCTGGGAATTTTACGGCGAGGGGTTACTACTTTTGATAGTGAAATGGTTTTGAAAAGCTTTGTTTTTGCCCACTCACACTTTCTGTTTTGCGCCCCTCCAGGTTTTAGGTAGGATTGCTCGTTGGTGGCTCACGAGGAATTGACAGTGGTTCTGACATATCATCACAATTGTAGGACCATCTTTGGTATTGTATAACTAGTATTCGTCCTGCTGGACTACACTTAGCCTACCTACGCTATGGTTATGCGTAGTCACTTTTAATAACGCACTTTCATCTTATCTCATCTAGTATTTTAGTCAGTTGGTTTTTATTTATTCGCATTTCTTATATCATTATTGCTTCCGCACTGTGCACTTGGCTATGTCACTCTCACGTGATGGCCAGCATGCCTTGAATTTAGGTCGGGGTGTGTCATTTTTCATCCTCAATTATAGCATATTTCTAATTTTAGATTTTGAAAAATAAAATTTTTACCTTTTCCACGCTCTCTCTTTGCTCCATAATTTTGTTCAGAACTAGTAATTATTTATAGGATAAAAATCAAACTATGACAAGTATATGACAAGGGGTGCAAAGTAGAGTTTATTCATACTAATGTATCGCTGAGTTGACAATGTGACCCGTTTGGAAGTACTTTTAAAATGATTAAAAGCATTTTTTGTGAAAGTGTTTTTGAAACAAATCTATAGTAAAATTACAAATAAATCATGAAAAAACACTTGAAGTTCTTCTTACAAGAAACACATAACTAGTGCTTATGACATAAAACACTTTAAGTGCTTTTGGACCAAAAAATATTTTCTTTAAAAGCGTTTTCAGTCATTTTTAAAAGTATTTCCAAATGAGCCACAAATCTTCTACCTAGCCAGTAGGCTTGAAGGTGAACGAGGAATACAAATCCTGCATTGAAAAATTGGCAAAATTAAATAGGAATATTTGAGTGGTTTCACTTCTAGTTACGTTAAAACTCTCACACTTATCATGTTGTGCAAATAATATAATATCAATATGTTTAGTATTAGGAAGTTGATACGTCTATTTAAAATCTTAACAAAATCTAGGTAGGTTTTGCCCATAAAATATAGAGAAGGCAATGTGGCAATCGCTATAGACTAAATTCTCAAATACACAATTGAACATGCCATTTAGGCAAAGGGATTCTCATTTTTTCAAAAAAATAGGGATTAGGTATGGGGCCCACCCTGCATCAAACTTCAACGATCTGAACCGTCTAAGTCTCGATTCATAGATCATCCTTACAAAAATTCAATTCAATCCAAAATTATTTGACTGTTTAATTATCAAGATAAAATTTCATTGTTTTTTATATAACAAAGTATTCGTTATTTTTTTTAAACCCAATTAGATGTTTAAATATTTCCAATTTAACTAATATTTTGTAAGAATGATCTATGAAGTGCAACTTGAAAAATAAACAGTTCGAATCGTTAAAATTCGATATCGTATAAACCCCACAACTAATCCGTATTTTTATAAAAAAAATTGATATCTCTTCTATTAAAAGACTTCCCCACAATTGAATTGAACAGGACCTTTTAAGACTTCCCACAATTGAATTGAACAGGACCGTTTAAGAATCTCAACGTATGGGCCAACCCCACCTAACACTGCACCACACTGGTTCCCCACGTTCGCAAGGCACAGTGCTGGGGGAGGGTTCGTACGGCCACATTATGGAAATCATAATCCCCACAATCGCCATCAAAATATTTCTGACTTCTTCTTTATTGGTTAAAGAGAAAGGTTAAGAAATATCTTTCAAATTAAGATTTTCTATGAATTCTCAGTCATTTCATTTTTTTTTTAGCATAATATTTTATAATATAGACATGAAATTTGATGTTAAAACTGTGAGATGGTGAAAAGTTTAAATGTTGAGAGAGATTCCTTAGCATTTCTCTTGGTTAAATAATAGGCGAGATGAGGGATTTTTCAGTGTGATCGGCACACGAAATACTTGAATAATTATTTGTTATGAATCATGAGCCGTAATGTGACATAAATATTCTAAAATGAGGGAGGATGGTAAGAAATGAGAGATCGAACCTAATACTCTATAAGCGAAGATGAACGGATCAACCCTAAAGTGAGAAAGAGAAATGTGAATGAAACTTTCTCAAAATAAGACTCTTCATGAACTTTCTACCACCTCATAGTTTAACATATCCGTACTTTCGGTTGTCTTTCCACCCTCATTTGATCGGGTTGTATTTCCTGACCTGACTAACCTCATTCGCGATGGAAATACCCTATTCCCCTTTTTCAACCACTCACAAGACCACTGAGATCAAATTGACTCAGTGGAAATGCAGATACAACAGAAAGGACCAAAAGGAAGAGCATCCTCTTTTAAGTTTCTTACTCCCCCACCCACCGCCGCTCGGCCCATGTTGGAGAAGACGATGCAAGTCTTTGAGGGATGTCTTAAATTTCGTGCCAACATTATAAAACATTGCTAAAAAAACATGAGGTGACAAATATTCTCATTTAAAAAAAAAAAAAAAAAACTCCTTAACATTTCTCAAGTGAAAATTGTGCTTAATTAAGTTGTACGGATGATGGTAATCTATATGTAGTACAAAAGGAAAGAGCAACATTAAGCAATTTGTGGTGCTTGCTGCTTGACGATGCACCATTTGTGGGTGCAAAGCCATGATAACTGCTAGCTTAATGCCGGCATCTTTAAAGATCGATCAACACAATGCAGGTACAGGGACCGATCGAGTAGTGGAAGAAGAATCAACATCATTATATTAGATCAGTCAATCGCATGGTCCACAATCATCACCATTCTATTGCCACGTGGTTACTTACGTACACACGTTCATTGTTTGATGGAGAAATTTTTGGACGAGCACACTATAACATGGCGTGTTATAATATAGTGAAAGGCTTATTTTTAACTACATTTTTTGAATTTGGTATTAGTCTTATTTTGTTCACTGTAACTTAAAAGTTGTCACTTTACTTTTTGAAACTCAAAATATGCTCTATTTTGCCATTGGAACTCGATTTTGATCGTATTTTGTCTACTGAAACTCAAAAGTTATCATTTTACTATATAAAACTAAAAACCCGCTCCACAATGCCTTAATTTTGTTAATTTCGTTATGTGGGTTTGATTTAAGTGCACCAGGCTAATTAAATTTTTTTTTTCATCTCCACAGCTCAAGCAAAGCAACCCAAAAAAAATTTCAATCTTAATTTCTTCTTTTAAATTTAATATTTTATGATTGTTGAATGTTGAACCCACAAGTCGAAGTGAAATGAATTTTGAGTTTCAGATAGTAGAGTGGTAATTTTTGAGTTACAGGGAACAAGGTGAGATCAAAATTAAATTTCAGGGACGTAGCTAAAAATAGACTGATAGTGAATTTATATCATCATATAAAGGTTAAAGATCACGTAAAGGAAAATTGATTGGAGAATTTTTTTTACGGAGGCTACAGGGAGAATGACTTAAGCGTATCTTGAACCACTAATACAAAGCAAAAGAGTTGTACACATAACTTTATATTAGTAACTCATGACGCCATTGATGCCACTATAACAATGAACTTCTTTCATATAAGTACTGGTTTGGTACTGATATGCTTTTATAAAAAGTGGGTATTAAAAATAGTTGAGCTCAAAAAGGTGTTTGATAAACACTTAAAAACAACTTATTTTCATAGTTTTGGGTGAAAAAAAACTGAAAACGTGAAGCAACAAAAATGAGCTTATTCTCACAACACAGCAGAAGCAGTTTTTTTTCAAAGTATAGCAATACCAAACCAGCCTTAAGTCATTCTTTGCTAATAGACCATGTGTTAGATGTATCATGCATGGATAATCTTAAGGAGATCAAATTTTCAAAACCAAATTATATGGTTGTGAATGATTTGATTATTACTTAAGCGTTGATTAACGTGCTTATTCATCATGCAAAGACCCATTGTTTGCATGAGTTGCGCAACTCATATAAACCCCAAAACCCATCTCGCTGATTCTGTTTCCCAATTAGCCTCTCGCATGGATGTGTGCTTAATCATGATTATTGTGTTGATCTTCTCTTTCAAACACTCCCAATTTTTTTCCTGGTTGGCGTGAGATTAAAAGTTCTCTGCACTTTTCGTGCATGGTTTCAAATTTAAAATCCTACGTAAGAAGTATATGCACGGTGAGAGTGTAATCTGTGTTTGGGATAAAATCTGAACTTTGGGCCAGAGAGAAAGTCGGCCCAAACCCAAGGCCCAGAGGAAAACTTAGGAGGCAGGAAAGAGGCTTTCGGCTGGGCACAAATTACAAAGGCCACCTGCTTACCTGCTCAAAGACCACAGGGGGTAGGTTATTCAATCACTGCACAGCCCAATAAAGTACTTTATTGGTGGCATTCATGTAAAAAAGCTAGTGAGTCATCACCAAACCGCATTCGGGCAACCGCCGTTGCTACAGGAACCCAAGCTGAATCCGTCTATAAAAGGAAGAAGAGAAGACAGAATTAAGGACACTCAAACAAACAAACAAAAGCCAAAACTCTGCTCAAGCCAGATTTGCCTTCAACAAAGCTGTAGTCAGCACAAGCCTTCATCCCGTTCGGGATAAACCTTCCCAAACCCCTGTAATAGCTCTGCTACCTTGTTCTTGGTGGTATCGATTCATTTTGTATCCTCTTCTCCCCATCAACCCCTTCTGAAAGCTTTCAGACCTTTGATAGAGCCACAAAGATAGATTTTGTAAGAAGTTCAGCCTTGGCCGATAAGGTTCAAACTTGCCCGACTATCTTTGCTCTGTCTTTGTCTTTTCTTTCTTTTAAAAGCACAATAACATGTTATATATTCTCAGTTATATACAAGTTATTTCTGGCAAAGTCACAATGAAAATGAGTCTTCAGCACTTGAATCCGATCTGAATCACGTCAGAGTTTAGATCAGATCTGAGGCTTAAGCCCGCGGGCATGTAATTTAAAGATCAGTTTAAAAGTCCTTAGCCTCAAGGCATAAAAAAGAACTCTATGTGGACTCAACCCATCCACGACGATCCTTGATAAGCGAGAAGTCCGAAGTTACTTGGGGCGCAAGTAATCAATCTATTTCTCCGTTTTGTTACTATTATATCTTGATTCGTAGAAAAGGCTTAAGCATAGAGTGAATTCTGATAGAAAGCCTCAAGGCCTACACCTAAGGCCCCACGAAGGCATCTATTTAGCTTCATTTTATGTTGCGGTCTAGTTGGTCCGAGTATAAGGATTAACTCTGATGGGAAGCCTCAAGGCCTATACCTAAGGCCCTACAAAGGCACTCATTTGGGTTCGTCCTACCTCTGGGATTCAGATAATCAAAGGTATAATAGTGATAAAACTCTGGCAACCATAAAAGGCCAAATATGATACATCCAAGCGCTGGTTTAGTTTGACAGGAAGCCTCAAGGCCTACACCTAAGGCCTCACAAAGGCACCTGTTATATCTAACTCGGTTTCTCGGGCGTATACATATTCAATCAAAGCTTAAACACCCATTCAACATCTGCCATACTGAAGATGGCAGTGGCACGCCTGAGCACGATAAAGTTAATCTTGATTGTGAGCCTCAAGGCCTACACCTAAGGCCCCACAAAGGCACCCTTTCAAATTAACTCTGTCCTTCTCTTTCAGAACTGCCCGACGAGCCTTGCCCGAAGTGTGTCTTGCCCGACCAAGATCTGCCCGACGAAGGCCTTCCCGAGCAAGCCCGAGAAGAAAGCAGGAGTACGACAGATACCCTCAACCGACGCCATTCTCCCAGGGGAGCTGTGTGCTCGACCGCCAGGAGATTCCTGCGACGAACATAGTTTTGGCACGCCCAGTGGGACCAAACTGATCTGAAGATAAAGATAACCATGCCAGAAGATTTACAGAATACTTTGTTTCAAATGCTACAGAGACTGAATGAAGCCTCCCTAGGCTCTAGAAATGAGACAGGTTTGGCTCCTCCCAAAGGAGAAAGACACAGGACTACCCAGCCAGATGAAGTAGTCATAGTCAACCCCGTGTTGCCCTTTTTTAAAGCCCCGGTAAACATGCTCAACATGACCTGGGCAGAGAAAGGAAAAGGGAAAATTATAAGGGAAGAAGAAGAAGGAAAACTAGCCAAACGACCTACGGAAGGGATAGGCAAACCATCCGAGTACCCAAAGGCTGCCATAATCAAAGGGCTGGTTATGTGTAGTAAATGCCAGTGTGAATGTGAACTCGAGATTCCCCCAGCTGGAGTCCTTATTGATCACGAGTTAATTAAAAGAAAAGCCCGCGAAAAGCTTAAGCAGGCAACAAGAAAAAATACTTCCCGAAGCGTTTTTCAACGTTTAGGAGGTGATTCCCAACCCAAGGCGTTGTCAGAAGTATTTCGAAACTATGAAGTTTCTGACGAGGCAGAAGATATGAAAGCCAAACTCCAAAGAAGTACAGAGCAGCTTCAAAATGGCCAAAAGGGGAAGGAAGTCAGAAGAACTGATGGGATAGCTAATCCTGTTAAGAAAGCAACTCCTGCATATCGTGGGCGGAAATGGTATGTAGTTGGAAAAGATAGGCAGCCTACCAGACCAATGGGAGTATCCATGGTCAGAAGGGTTCAAAGGCAGCACAAAGCCTACATGAATTCCCTGATGACCTCCATCACCTCTGAAGCCTCAAAAAATCAAAAGCCAGAGAAAGCAACATCTGAAAGTAGTAGTCAGCTTCGTTGGCGAAGTAAGAAGGAAGTAGAAAGGGCTAACAGCAAGACGGAGGGTATGGGGAATCATGTGCCACAAAGCCATCACCCTGGCAAATATAGGATCTTAAGAAGGGCTCAGGAAGATCTGACTATGATGCCAACACCTGGTTGGAGGCCAGGGCCCACCCATGAGGAAACTGTTGCATCTGAGAGGAGACCAACCTTTCTGCCTTTGGATCCGTTTGGTGAAGTTCCAAAGCAAGCGCTGTACGGAGACATGAATCAACCACAACAGGAAGGGATACCAGAGCCCTTATTACCAGCCGATGCAATGGCCTGGTTAGACGAGTTCATGGATCACATTGGGAGCAAGAAGGAGGACTTGCTCGAACCCAGCAACTTCCACATCAACATGACGTATGTATTATCCGCCATGTTTGGCGCCAGGCCTGACCAGCCCGCTACTATGAAAGGTGATTATTTAACAACTGAGCCGATGATGGCTCATGTCAATGTGGAGGTAGTTACAGAGGAAGACTCAGACGAGGTTGAATCCTCAAAAGTACCTAAAGGTGGTCCCATACGGATTTACACAGATAAAATGGTGTTCAGCCGCCCAAGTATTTCGTTGGCCAACCACCTGAAGCCTATATACGTTTCAGCTCATCTGGAAGGTGTACCTTTCAAAAGAGTTTTGATTGATGGAGGAGCAGCTGTTAACATATTGCCAGCCAAGCAGATGAAGAGGATGGGGAGAAGCACTGAAGATCTTATTCCCACAAACCTTACAGTCTCGAGCTTTTCAGGTGCCATCACCAGGACTCATGGGATATTACCTTTGAAGGTAGATTTGGGGTCCAAGAAAATAATGTTGGCGTTCTTTGTAGTAGACTGCACTTCCACTTACGGGGCCCTACTTGGAAGAGATTGGATTCATCAAAGTTTAGCCATCCCTTCCACTCTTCATCAACAAGTGGCTGTATACCACGAGGCAAGTACTGAAGGATCAAGCTTTTGGGAGATGATAGAGGCCGAATCACGGCCGTTCCTCCCCTCAGCTAATGTTGCAGAAGCAAATTTCTACAATCCCAACGTGGGGATTTTGAAATGTTTAGGAGCTGATGAGAACGGCCGCCCTACCAAGGTGACGGCCCGAAAGCTTCTAGAACAAGGGATGCTCCTTACCAAGGAAGAGTGGGAGAGACCCTGTCTTATACCAAACTCTCTATACCATCAATGATCGAACAAAAGAAGAAAGATCAGGTCATGGCAGTCAGATCCCTGATTAAAAGACTGTTGGTGTATGGAAAGGGAAGAAGACAGGAAGAAAGGCTCTTGGATAAAGAAGAGCAGGAGTGGCAGGAGAAAGTTTCTACCAGCCAGCAGGAAAATGAGGAAGAATCTTACACAGAGGAGTTAGATAAGGCCATTCAAATGGCCGAATGTGTCTACGATATAGACGAGCCAGACGGTCTGCCCAAGAACCCGGAGCTAGTTGAATTTTTGTGTGCAGAACCTGATAAGCCACCTCCAGAGGTCCAGGATCCATTGGAAGTTATTGAGCTAGGCACAGAAGAGGATCCAAGACCAATTCAAATCAGTGGTTTATTAGGGATTGAGGATCGGACCAAGATTATCTCTCTTTTGCAAGAATTCAAAGATTGTTTTGCTTGGCATTACACCGAGATGCCAGGATTAGACCCAGCCCTGGTGGAACATAGATTGCCTATCAAGGAAGGATATAAACCTGTCAAGCAGGCACCACGAAGGATGTCAAAGGAGATAGAAGAAAAAGTCAAAGAAGAAATTGAAAGGCTGGTGAAAGCTGGCTTCATTAGACCAGCCAAATATGTAGAGTGGCTAGCCAACATTGTACCTATTTTAAAAGCTATAACAAAAGCAGTACGGTGTTGTGTTGATTATAGGAATATTAATAGCGCCACACCAAAGGATGAATATCCCATGCCCATGGCTGACTTATCCATAGATGCTGTAGCAAAGCATAAAGTTTTATCGTTTATGGATGGAAATGCCGGTTACAATCAAATAAAGATGGCGCCAAAGGATATTCATAAGACAGCTTTTAGATGTCCTGGTCATGTGGGGGCATATGAATATCTGGTCATGCCATTCGGGCTCAAAAATGCAGGCGCCACGTATCAAAGGGCAATGAATGCCATTTTTCATGATTTAATTGGCCAAAACATGGAGGTGTATATAGATGACATTGTGGTGAAATCTAAGACAGAAGAGCAGCATCTCGTGGACCTCAAGCAAGCATTGATGAGGATGCGGATCCACAAGTTGAAGATGAATCCAAAGAAATGCGCTTTTGGAGTGAGAGCGGGCAATTTTTTGGGATTTTTGGTACATCAGAGAGGTGTGGAGGTGGACAAAAATAAGTCTCGGGCAATATTAGAGTCACTTCCACCTACCAACAAAGTACAGCTTCAGAGATTGCTAGGGAAAATCAACTTCTTAAGGAGATTCATTGCCAATTTGGCGGGCAAAATCCAGCCACTAACTCCACTACTGAGATTGAAGGATAGGGAGAATTTTGAGTGGGGGCCAACCCACCAGCAGGCATTTGATAGCATCAAGGCTTACTTAACTTCCCCACCAGTGCTGGTGCCACCTCAAAGGGGAAAGCCATTGAAACTATATATATCTGCATCGGAAAGATCAATTGGGAGTCTACTAGCTCAGAATAATGAAGGAGGAAAAGAGCAGGCTGTGTATTACCTCAGCAGAATTCTGACCGAGGTAGAAACAAGATATTCTCCGGTGGAAAAACTGTGTTTGGCTCTATATTTTACTGCCAGCAAGCTAAGGCATTACATGCTACCTTGTCATGTGCACATTATCGCCAAAACAGATGTGATAAAGTATATGTTGTCAAGACCTATGCTAGCAGGGAGGATTGGGAGGTGGATTCTAGCATTATCAGAATTCAGTTTTCAGTACATACCCCAGAGGGCAGTCAAAGGCCAGGCAATTGCTGACTTCCTGACTGAACATCAGGAGTCTCAAAGTGAGGAAATCAATATCCCGGGAAGTTTAGAAGTTGCTAATGTTTGGATCCCACCAAGAAGTGATGTTTCGGGCAAGGAAGATTGGATCCAGCAAGAGATAAGGAGGGTAGCAGGTCTTTGGATTACACCTTGGAAGCTATATTTCGACGGGTCCTACACTCAGAAGGCAGCAGGAGCTGGAATTGTGATTATAAACCCTCAAGGGGTTTATCATTACTATTCCTTCCTACTTGATTATCAAGAAAATACCAATAATCGGGCAGAATATGAGGCATTGATTATCGGCCTGGAAATCCTGATGGACTTGGGGGCAACTGAGGTAGAGATCTTTGGTGATTCGGAGTTAGTGATAAATCAACTAAATGGCGAGTTCAAATGCAGACATATCACTATGGCAGGGTACTATATGGCAGCAACACAACTGCTGAGTTTGTGGGAGTCTGATATATCAGTCAATCACATTCCTAGGGGATCTAACTTGGCAGCCAATGAAATGGAGCAACTAGCTTCAGGAGTGCCAATGCAAGAAAGGAGGTATGGTGTTGATGTTGAGATCCAAACAAGAAACCTTCCCTCTATTTCAGATCGGAGGTTCAGTCTGGATGTAATGGTTCTAGAGACCAAGGTGAAGGATTGGAGGACACCTATTACTCAGTATCTGAAAGATCCTTCTTCACCCACAAGTAAGAAGAATAGGCAGCAAGCAACCAAGTATGTATTGTGGACAAAAAATCTGTTGAGGAAGACCCCATATGGGTTGCTATTAAAATGCTTAGGCCTAGAGGAATCCATGAGAGTAATGGCCGAAGTACATGAGGGAATATGTGGAGCACATCAAGCGGGAACGAAGATGAGATGGCTACTCAGAAGGTATGGTTATTTCTGGCCCGACATGGAAAAAGATTGTAAGTCCTATGCCCGCGGATGTGAAGAATGTCAGAGACATGGACCTCTCCAGCATGTACCATCCGTACCTCTCAATCCAGTGGTCAAGCCTTGGCCGTTCCGAGGATGGGCAATGGACTTCATCGGGCAGATTTATCCGGCCTCTAGTAAGGGACATACTTTCATAATTGTGGCAACGGATTACTTCACCAAATGGGTGGAAGCATCGGCAGTAAAATCCATAACTTCGGCCGTGGTCAAAAATTTTATTGAGACCAAGATCCTGCACAGGTATGGGGTGCCTGAAACTATAGTAACAGATCGTGGGCCATCTTTTATTTCAAAGGAGGTTGAAGAGTTTGCAAGCAAGTACAAAATAAAGATGATCCAATCCAGTCCATACTACCCTCAGTCAAATGGGCAAGCAGAAGCTAGCAACAAGATTTTGGTCAACATTATTAAAAGGGTGGTGATTGATAGTCCAGAAAGGTGGCATGAGATGCTAGGGAATACATTGTGGGCATACCGGACTTCTAAAAGAGCGGGGACAGGCACGACTCCTTATGCCTTGACTTTCGGGCAAGATGCAGTGCTTCCTATGGAAATCAACGTCAGTTCCGTAAGAATTCAAAACCAATTTGGGTTGCATAGTGCAGAATATATCGAAGCCATGTGTCAAGGTATTGAAGATCTGGATGCAGTCCGAATTGAAGCCTTGAACCAGATTCAAGAAGGAAAGATTGCTGTTGCCCGAGCTTATAACAAAAGGGTGAAGTTAAAGTCTTTCAAGGAAGGAGATTTAGCGTGGAAAGCAGTCCTCCCGCTAGGCGCTCAGCTGCGTGGCTTCGGGAAATGGAGCCCGACATGGGAAGGTCCTTTTATTATTAGTCGGGTTTTGAACAAAGGAGGATATTATCTGGCAGACCTCGAAGGCAGTGAGCAGAAACACCCTATTAATGCAAAATTCTTGAAGAAATATTGTCCTACATTATGGGATGTTAGGGATTGCTATATCGAAGAGGGGGCAGAGTGAGACAGACCTTAGAAATTCACATACGGTGTTTTGTTCATCCAAACATTTAAAGAAGGCAGAGATGTAGAAATAGATAAAATTTCTTATTTCATGTCGACAAATTGATGAGATTACAAGATACCAAATCCTATGTATTACATTTGATCCTCTCTGAAAGTGTTGGTGTCTTCAACTGGTTTCCCGTTATCTTCTTGGTTGAAACCCAATTAAGTGATCGGGTTGTGCGGCCAACATGAGCTTGGTAGGGGACCCTCCTACAAGATCTTCACCATGTATGATGATGAAGCCCAACTTATCACCACAAGTGGTGGGAAGATCAGTCATCAGGAGGAGACCGCCTGACCAAGGGTGTTGGAGGTAGAGGGGTGATCGACCAAAGGTGTTGGAGGTAGCAATCATCAGGTGAAAATTTTTCACGAAAGGGGAGTTTCAGAAAACTCCACTCAAAACCTGAGGAACCCATTTCTCAGTGGGAAGACGGAATGATTCAAGGTGGATGAGGGGTAAAGACCAAAATGAAGAAGAGGTGATGATTTGAAAAGGGTTTCCAAAGCCAGAATTTATAGAGAACCAGAAGGTAGTTTAAAGGTCGCAGGAAGCTCAAAAGGCACGCATGCTGTTGTTCAATTAATGTTGGCGCTTGGGATCCCAACCTTAACATCAATTGAAGGGGGCACTGTTTGGGATAAAATCTGAACTTTGGGCCAGAGAGAAAGTCGGCCCAAACCCAAGGCCCAGAGGAAAACTTAGGAGGCAGGAAAGAGGCTTTCGGCTGGGCACAAATTACAAAGGCCACCTGCTTACCTGCTCAAAGACCACAGGGGGTAGGTTATTCAATCACTGCACAGCCCAATAAAGTACTTTATTGGTGGCATTCATGTAAAAAAGCTAGTGAGTCATCACCAAACCGCATTCGGGCAACCGCCGTTGCTACAGGAACCCAAGCTGAATCCGTCTATAAAAGGAAGAAGAGAAGACAGAATTAAGGACACTCAAACAAACAAACAAAAGCCAAAACTCTGCTCAAGCCAGATTTGCCTTCAACAAAGCTGTAGTCAGCACAAGCCTTCATCCCGTTCGGGATAAACCTTCCCAAACCCCTGTAATAGCTCTGCTACCTTGTTCTTGGTGGTATCGATTCATTTTGTATCCTCTTCTCCCCATCAACCCCTTCTGAAAGCTTTCAGACCTTTGATAGAGCCACAAAGATAGATTTTGTAAGAAGTTCAGCCTTGGCCGATAAGGTTCAAACTTGCCCGACTATCTTTGCTCTGTCTTTGTCTTTTCTTTCTTTTAAAAGCACAATAACATGTTATATATTCTCAGTTATATACAAGTTATTTCTGGCAAAGTCACAATGAAAATGAGTCTTCAGCACTTGAATCCGATCTGAATCACGTCAGAGTTTAGATCAGATCTGAGGCTTAAGCCCGCGGGCATGTAATTTAAAGATCAGTTTAAAAGTCCTTAGCCTCAAGGCATAAAAAAGAACTCTATGTGGACTCAACCCATCCACGACGATCCTTGATAAGCGAGAAGTCCGAAGTTACTTGGGGCGCAAGTAATCAATCTATTTCTCCGTTTTGTTACTATTATATCTTGATTCGTAGAAAAGGCTTAAGCATAGAGTGAATTCTGATAGAAAGCCTCAAGGCCTACACCTAAGGCCCCACGAAGGCATCTATTTAGCTTCATTTTATGTTGCGGTCTAGTTGGTCCGAGTATAAGGATTAACTCTGATGGGAAGCCTCAAGGCCTATACCTAAGGCCCTACAAAGGCACTCATTTGGGTTCGTCCTACCTCTGGGATTCAGATAATCAAAGGTATAATAGTGATAAAACTCTGGCAACCATAAAAGGCCAAATATGATACATCCAAGCGCTGGTTTAGTTTGACAGGAAGCCTCAAGGCCTACACCTAAGGCCTCACAAAGGCACCTGTTATATCTAACTCGGTTTCTCGGGCGTATACATATTCAATCAAAGCTTAAACACCCATTCAACATCTGCCATACTGAAGATGGCAGTGGCACGCCTGAGCACGATAAAGTTAATCTTGATTGTGAGCCTCAAGGCCTACACCTAAGGCCCCACAAAGGCACCCTTTCAAATTAACTCTGTCCTTCTCTTTCAGAACTGCCCGACGAGCCTTGCCCGAAGTGTGTCTTGCCCGACCAAGATCTGCCCGACGAAGGCCTTCCCGAGCAAGCCCGAGAAGAAAGCAGGAGTACGACAGATACCCTCAACCGACGCCATTCTCCCAGGGGAGCTGTGTGCTCGACCGCCAGGAGATTCCTGCGACGAACAATCTGACATCGAGAAAGTAAAAGTCTTTTATCGTATAATAAAACACAATTTCACTTGAATCTAGCATGTTAGTGGTAGTCAATCATGTGGATTGCTCAATCAGAATAACAGTATAAACATACACGAGATTAGAAACAACGACCAACTATATACATTATTTTATTATTCTATACCGCTCACCAATGACGGAACCAATATTAGGTCATTGGTTGTCTTTAATCTCAATAACTTCAAAACCCCCATATATATTTGTTTGTATATTGTATTGACATTTATAAACAGTTAAGAGAAACTAAATTACAACTTCATCTTCATACTTCTTCTATTTTCTTATGTTATATTTGTCTTCATTTTCTCTCTTCTTGTATGAAATACTTTGGTTGAAAAGGCTTGATAGTTTTTAACATTACTCCACAGTGTCCTACATCCACCCCTCGACAAGCCTCTTCAAGTAATAGTAGTTGTCGACATATGTTGGCATAAACTTTTGACAAATGTTGACAAAAATTAGCAGGTGCCTACTAGGTGCTCGACGACATGGCCCAATGAAGCTTTTTGGTTGATATTATGACCCTATTATTTGAAAATCTTGGCTACGCCACTGCAGCTCACATACCATGCTAAAATCAAACGAAAAATCAAGAGTGAGAATAATAATGCCATAAACATAAAACTTGTTTGGATGTGCTGTTAAAATGATTGAAAACGCTTTTAAAGAAAATGTTTTTGGGTTCCAAAAGCGTGCTTTTTCAAGATTTATTTGTATTTTTGCTAAGAATTAGTTCCAAAAATATTTTCACTAAAACACCTTCAACCATTTTAAAGACAACATAAATATATGGTAATATTACACTAATAAGATTGCCGAAAAGCTAGATCTTGTTATAATGGGCCTAAGACGAACATCACGAAGATCAAATTCAACATGGGCTTAACCAACCCAGAAGGTTGTTGTGGGTTCTTGAGGGGGTTCTCAAGGAGTTGGGCTGGGCTATATAGTCAGTGGGCTTGGATCCAATAGCTCCATGGCCAAGGCTGTACGGATGCTTGTTGGGTTGGTTTACCACCATCTCCAAATTCCAATCAACTCAATTTTGTCTTCAACCCAAGAGAAATGAAGGTGATAAAAAATGGTATTAGCCGAGTGTAATGATATACAAAGTTATGTGTTATCACCGATGATATATCTCTAACGACATTCAATCTTCACTTTCTACGTGTACAACTAAAATTTCACTTATGTGTTTTTGCTAAATGAAATCAAATTGTTGGTTGGACTCGAGATTTTGCATTTCATTTCAACAATACGACAAATTGTATGCACAAAATTTGAACTCAAGAAGATGTCTTGCATAAGCTCTTGGGATTTTAGCTAAGTGGCGAAGAAGACTGGGTGATGGGCTAGGATTTTAGAATAGGTCCATAGTTTTAATCCTTTCAATGAGTTACGGTTATAGTGTCTATAACAATACGAGACAAAAATGTTTACTAAGAAGACATTTCGTTTTCGATATTTAGTACTATGATTTAATTGTATTTATTTTCACTTATTAGTGAAATGTTTTAAGTTTAAATCTCATGAATGCCGAGTTCGCAATCAAATTATTTCTCTACCCCTTTAGTGTAAATATATCATTGTATAAAATATAAAGACATTTTCGCCCTCTCTTTTTTATCACTTTGCGGTATCCCATTTTTCTTAAAGTTTAAATTAAATAAAAGTTTTTTTAACAAACAAGTTAAAATGTTAGTTGTTAGGAGCAATGTTTAAAATATTGGTATCGGTGGAAATATTGATATGCAAATTTGTGAAAATATCAATAGATATATCAAGTATCGATATTGATTACTTTTGATGAAAACAATGAAAATTTATAATGAAACCTTATGAATTGTCAAATATTGGTTTTAACGAAATATAAAAGTTGCTCAAATATTTAAAAAATGTGTCAGCAAAATCGACGGTATATGTTGATTTTAGTCTAAAATTAGTTTCTTTGATATGAGGTGAAGTTTAGACTTAACCCCTAATTTTCATATTTTTTTATTTTATATTTTCATGAAAATATCGACCGTATTGAATAAATTTTAAACACAATTAGAAGTAAGAGGATCAATCAGGATCGAACTCGTACTAAAATGCATAGATATGATTCACTACTACACTTAAAACGTTATCTACAAATCAAGTGGGCCCCGTGGGCACGTGTTGGCAGTTGGCGCAGCCAAACAAATTGAATAAAAAGACAAAAACCCCTCAACCGTCTCCCTCTTTTCCTCTTCTCTTCTCCCTCTCGGAGTCGGAGCAGCAGAAAACCCACGAGCACTCAAATTATCGTTTTCCAGTTTCAAATCTCACTCCAAAAAAAAAATAAAAAAACGAAAGAGAAAAGTAGGATTCTCTCTCCCTCTCCGTTCTAGGGTTTCCGCTTCCGCCATTGCCACGCACGTTCGCGCATTCTCTTTCCGCCACTGCGACCATTGCTTGCTCCGAGCTCGCCGGAACTTTCGATTGCTGCCGGTTGGGATTCTCCGATTCGGTGTCGTTTTTGGTAATTGCGAGGCGTTTTGTTGGGACTCGGAAGAAGGCTGCTTGTACGGACTGTGGTGTATGTGAGGTTCACCTGCTGCTTGAATTTTTATTTCGATTGTTTCAAGTGGTTGATTAAGCATTTATGCGAATTGCTCTCTAGGTTGAAGGTTTTGGTAGGGTTTTGGATTGTGGTTTGCACATTGATGAATTCGATTTTTTTAGTTTTGCTTTGCTAAATTTGGGTTTAGAGTAGCGGTTATTTATGCGTTTGAATTGCAAATAAAGATGGACTCTTTCGTGCTTGTCATTGTGAATTGCCCGTGCATTTTGAAATGTGTTGCTGTATGAATTTATTTTTACTCGCAGGCTCACAATCCGCGTAGTGATTTTCGGTTTTACTGTGGTAATGCAAGGCTGGATAGTGTTCGTACGGTTTTACATGGACTCTTTTTGGGACAGTGGAAGTTAGTAGAGCGTATTGTTACATACAGGTATGCGAGTCTCGATAGTATGTTCACTTGGAAGTGGGAGGATGGCCGTCATGGCAAGGCTTCTGGCAGGCGGGACTGTCTCACAAAGCATAACAGGTACAATATGATTTTTTATTTTTTATTTTTTTTGTTTTGTCAAACGATAGATTTGTTAGATTAGAGAGCTGATGGGGTTCGAACGCACGCCATGGTGCAAGGGCAACACCCCTCTCCACCACTGTGGTTGAGGACCACTTGCATGGTACAATATGACTTTGGGGTTGTATGTTTTTGTGCATTTTGTGGGCTTTCTACACTCTGCCTCACTTATGGTCTACCAATGCTTAGTGGAACTAATTATTTTTTCTTTTAAGCAGCACTCAATTGCCCCGTTTTGGTTTGTCATTAACCTCATTCCCGGTATCCTCTGTACAGAAGATGTTGGCCATCAGAAGTTTGCCGCTCAAATAATTTGCAGAGAATTAAGTGAGGCAAATGAAGCTAATTTGCTTGACGAAGAAGGTGATTTCTTTATTTAATTCAGACGCACCTTTTTAATAAAGAAGTGTATTTGTTCTATGGTCATGGGGTTAATGATAATCTGGTGATGGTGGTTTCGACTAGGAACATCTTTTATTCGACATTATAATACTATATATTTATAAACATGATTAAGAACATTTTTATCAAATTTGGCAGATTAATGTGCACCTTTAAGTGTTTTCATTTTGTTTCTAAAAATTTGGTTTTCTAGATGCATATGTATCACAGCTCTTGGTTCAATTCTGTATTGTAACATTTTATAGTTTCATGCAAGCCTTTAGTTTGTAGTTCGATAATTTTGTTTGATGATTTTCATCTGGGTCTGCAGATATGCATGTGTTTGGTTTGAAGCCGATGGATGATCCTTTACATTTGGTAAGGTTTAGATTACATCGATTTGCCCATGTATGCTGAGTATTTACACTTTTGCAAAGAAATAACTTGTACATTATCATGTAGGTATATAACACTGTTCAAGCTGGCAAATTCTTTATTTCTTCCATCCTAAACATTAGAAACTTCATATTTACTACCTTTGTGCTTGTAGTACTAATACAATAGTGGTCATAACTTCCTTAACTGGAAATAAAGGAGACCTTAGCCTTTTCTAAGTCTCTAGTGACTTCTTTTGCTAATAAATGAGCATGAATTTATTTTATGGGGGCGAATAAACTTCAAGTAGTGGATAGTTGCAGTAACACATTGAAGAAATTAAATGATTGCGAAGTCATCAACAGTCAAATTGAGTACAGTGGATCAATGTGATGTTCAGCAATACTGTGGTCTGTCTCAGACCAAAAATATTGGTTACAAATGTGTTGATATGAATTATGGTGCAGTGAGAGGCTGAGTGGAACTATAGATAGTTTTCTGTGCGATTGCTGTAGGAACCTTATGACTTCTTGCATACAGTAATTGATATGGACTATGATTTTGTGGTTAGCAGAAAAGTAGGTAAAGTTCCTTGGGGTTTATATCCAGGGACCAGGGGTTGAATCTGGCCTTTACCTTGGTTTGAGGTCTTGTGGATGGGAGAGGACTACCATCCACTGTCCTTTACTGGACTGAGAAATTAATACATTTCTCTCAGGTTTAGATTTATGTAGGTCAAACAAGATATCATCACTTGACTAGTGACTACTTTAGCCTGTGAGAGTGTTTGTGGCAGCAATAAGCCCTCTGCTTCTGTAATCTCCAAAAAATTAACATCATGATATTTCGATTATGCACAACACAAGTTGCCTTTACTGCATGGAGTGTGTTAGATATGAAGAATATTACTTTTTATATAGCTGATCTGCTTTAAGTCTTTAAGTAAAAAATAAAAAAGGTACCTGACTGATCCGTGTCGTTGTTTATATCTGATGTGTTTGTGTGGTTATATCTCTATGCATAACCTCTATTTAATTTGATTATTTAACATACTGTGAAGGTGTGTTGCAATGCTTGTAAAAAACCAGTCAAGGCCAGTCAGTATGTGGCTCATGCAGGTTTGGAGGTCTTTTTTTTCCGCTATTTCCTTCAAAATAGTTTTCTCTGTGTTCCTTAGGCCTTTCATATGTAGACACACATGTTTGTTTTCCCTTTCTTGTGTGTGTATGTGTGTCAGCCCAGTATTCTTGCGCTTTACAATTTGAAGCATGCTACCATGTAAGAAAATACTCGATGCTAGCACCCAGTGGAAACCTTTGGATGTGAATTAGTTCTCTTCATAATATTTATTGCTCAAATGTTTGTATGTGGTGTGTTGCATGCTCGATGGAGAAAAATGTGTTGCATGCATAGCCCAATTCATGTTCCAATCTAGGATCTCTCAATGTGGTAGATACCTTATCCTTGTTTATTGGACTGCAAGTAGTGTTTGCTGATTGGTTCCTTCCTAACTCTTTAAGTGTGCTGGATGGCCCGGAATTTTCAGAACTTTGTAGGTCCTTAAATTCTATGCAGGAAACTACTTTGGAGCTTGATGGAAGTATGGGGCAAAGGAAGCCTCCGAAGAAGGAGAGGAAAAAGTTATCAATTGCTCATTCTAGTATCCTTTTTTTATTTATTTCAATAGTAAAGTTTAGTGTTTTCCTTGTTCTTTCTTACATTTCGTACTGATGCCTCATCCCGTTTCTCTTATTCATTTCTATTTGAAACAAAATGGAGTAAAGTTTAGTGTTATGGAAGATTTAATAGTAGTTATTGATATAAACACCATTTTCTGAGTTTTTTTTTTTTTTCAAGTAGCATCTTGGTGCTCTTTTTTTTTTTTTTTTTTTTTCTGATTCAGTGGATAATGTTACCAAATGGTGTGACAATTTGATGATTCTTAACCTTTTCTAGACCAGTCCACTTTAGTTGGAGAGCTAGAACGATCTGAATCTATAGATGCAGATGATATCACTGTGTCACGATTCCAGTTGGATGGGAAAATGGGAATGAATCCTGGCTCTTTTATGGAGGCAAAAAGTAACTGTTATTTGTGCTTAATATTGTCTTCAATTTGATATCTTGACTTTCCTAATTTTAAATCTCTGTTTTGTTTTTATCACCTTTTTTTCTTTCCTTGCCCGACATGTTACTTTTTTTCACCATTAGGGTGCAATTTTCCATTTAAATCATGTTCCTGAACAAATTAATCAGGCTGTAACTTAGGGCCTGGTATATGAAGTATTGGCATATTGCAGATTTTTTTTAAATATAAGATTCTCCCTAGAGTTTAGTTCTATTCTTAATATCATCTAGCAATGTCACAATGGCCTTCTTAAGTTGATTTGCGCAAGTGCACTCCTCCCTCCTTTATTTTCCACTAGAGAGGAGTGCTTGACTTTTTCAAAGAGCAAAAATGAGCTCCCAAATAAAGCAATCAAATAAGTTATTATACAGCTATTCTGCATAAGGATTTGTTCATATATGTATCATTTCATATAGTGAATTCAGCTTATGCAGATGTGACAATCATGATGGATGGTTCCGGAGTTAGTCCAGGAAATACCAATGGCTCAACATCTGTGATACTTCCACCAACGAAACGATTTAAAATGTACGATTGTTATTCTTGTGACCATTAATTATCTTTGCATTGTGATTATATACATATCTTAAGTACTTTAAAAGTCTATTTGAACTTCAAACATATAATGCACACAACTGCTCTAGCTGTTTCCCTTTAGTCAGTTTCTTTCGCCCCCCCCCCCCCCTTTTCCTCTGATCTTATGCACAGCCGAATACTGGACTGTCAATTTTCATTTTCCTCTTTTAAGGATTTTGAGTACTTGTGCATTGTGTTTAATGAGCAATTTAGAGAAATGGACTCTTAGTGGCTTTAGACATTTACCCTGTAGTGGGGTCACAAAGAATGTCTAGACCATGGGCACTTCTTTTGACTTCTTTCTACTTTTATTGATGCCTTATCGCAAAATTTTTATATTTTTATTTTTGTTTATTAGCTGCCTACCCATTGTGGGTAGGGTGATGCAATGTTACAAAAGTGGGATTCATTCTTGCATCCTGTATACAAGTCAAACGCAATGGCTTGTTGGAAATGTTCAGTCGCTCTATTTTTTGTTTTGTTTTTGTATTGATGTAGAAGAAGCCTTTAAATGGTGTTGGATATTTGTCTTTCATTTCCATTAAATGATGCAAATGCCTTTTTCCCCGCTTGTAGGGTAGCAGGTCAGCAGCTGCCACTATCAGATGATATAGGAACAGCATCTGCTGTATCAAAACTTGCAAGTACTCAGGATGCATGTCCTTGTGAGGATCTTTAATTTTTGGAAGTTTTATATTAAATCATCATCTTATACACTCACATGTTGCTTGTCGAGTATTGAATATCCAATCACTTTATTTTGTATTTTAAATACTCCCTAATGTTAAAATATAGAGAACTTTTCATCTATAGCTACCCTCATTACTTGGGCATGAGTATATCACCACCATTTTCATAGTATGAGAAGTTGGATATGGTTGATTTTGATGTTTGATTCTCATTACGCATTAATTCAGAGAACTTTTAGATTTCCACCCCACACCCTAGAGGAAACGAAGAACTGAAATTGGGAAGAAACTACAAATGGATTTCATTGTTTCATTATTTCAAATATGCATAAATATGGTAACTATCACCTCTAACGTAACTAAAACTTTATTGATTCTCTAGTTGCTTCTAAATTTATGGTGTATTCACATCTAGGTATGTATTTCGTGCATGTGTGCAGATAGGGATTCTCCAAAAGGAGCCATTCCTGCAAGTGAAATACCTTATCCTGCTCTTAAGTATAAGAAGTCCGGGCAAGCCCTTGAATGCTGCCTGCCAATTAAAGGTATGCTAATAATAGTGTCGGTTTGCTCAATTCTTTTACTTTAGCATGCAAAGATTAACAATAAGGTCTTGAATCTTAAAGATGAATCATCATATGTACTTTTTGAACTTCAATCGACTTCTTGGGAAAGTTTATCCTGATGATCATTCTTTCCCAATAATCTACCGTACGTGCTCTCTGTTCACAGTATTTGACAAAAAGTTTTGTATTAATCAGATTGTCCTCTTCCCCTTGCTACTAAAGTATATTACTCTCAAAGATGCAATCGGCTCCGGTCAGATCTTAGTCATCTTTATCATGAGGCAATGGCATCGACTGAGGAGCTTTGTAGTGACATGGTGAGTCACTAGTATGAAGATGTTAAATGAGTATCGGACAACATTTTGGATTGCATCAAAACAAGATTGTCTCCCTCTCCTTTTTCCATCAAACGTTTTAGTGACAAACAGCTAATCTGAGATATAATTACTTAATTGTAAAACAGAGAGACTCACAGCATTTGCCTTCTTTAAGGAAACCTGATCAAATTCTCGCACAAAATTCAGAAGTTTGCTTGGGGAACTCGGTAGGTTGCCAGCCTGACGGTGACTTCTCGAATCAGTTACCCGTGGATAATGTTCCAAGGCCTGAGGTGGCTAGTGTTCGTTTAACTAGAAGCAAAATTCTTTCGAAACCTTATTCTTTTGCGGGTAACTCAGGTATTCTTGAATCCTTTGTAAGATGTGTAGTATTTCATTAGAAGTGTACATTAGATTTGATCATACTTGTTTGTTCTGTAAGGACTTCCACAATGGTAAATAAATCGTTCACCCAGACAATTTCATTGGTTTTGTAGGACAATCACTGGGGATCATGCAACAGAAAACTGGCAGCGTTCACGTTATATAGGAGTCCTGGTAGGAATTTTTGCCTCGGTTAAGGTTCAAATTGAACCTAATACTTGAGGTTAGGACATAGGTTTCTTTTCCGAAATTGACTATACTCATCAGTAAAACGCTCATTCGAGGCCTCTACATAAGAATCAATGACTGAGCAATGTTTGTATATCGCTTGCTGTCCCAAGTTTCTGTCCGAAGAAATGCTACTCTCGAATTTGTAAATATGACTATTTGTGGCCTTTTAATTGATGCAATATTCTTTCTGTTACATTAGTTTCGTTGAAGTCGCCTTCCATTTACTATAATTCTTCTGTACATGGAGAAAAATTTCATGTCATCCTTTTTTTCCTATGCTGTGGCTATCGAAAGTTTGGTGGTGACGGAAACATGTTGCTCCAGTTCGATTACGAAATTAAGCGGGAGCTCTCAGTTGGCGGGGCCCTGGTAAGTTTCCATCAACATTTATCATATATGCAATGAAAGAAGCACAGGCCTCATGTGTGAAAACAGCAGCCAGCGCAAGACAAGACTTGCGCGTGACCGCAACAGACTTAGACAGCCTCTTGTTATTGTGGTAAGGTATTTTAATTAATTATATCCTAGATATTTTGATCCTTAAATATAAACGGCAAGCCAGTTAAAAGTAATGCTAAATTATGTCCTTGTTCTTACTTCTTAAGTGTGTGATGGGCTCTTGTTCCCAAAGCATGTCTAGATATCATGATAAAAGAAACACCTGTAAATGTTAATTATGTCTTGGGTCTCTTTAGTTTGATGCTTTCGTTTGTTTATCCAAACAAGAAATTTTTAATCAACGTCTTTATCTGTACGAATTTCGAGAGTAATTATTGTCGTTCTAAAAAATTCATTCTGTATTTCTCGTTCGGAAAAGCACAAAAGAGAAAGTGCGTATCTAAGGAAGTGCTGAATAAATTTTTCGGGAGTGTCAGTAAGAATTCCTTAAATTCTCTGCCAAGTGATTAAAAGATGATTTAAGGCTGACGTAGGTGTAGGTGTAGGAATATGCTTTGAGAAATCATGGTGGTCGTGTGATTGATAAGGCTGGCATCCTCTTTTTTGCAATAGTGCCCCCATTTAAAAAGTTGGGGAGTGTCACTTTCCTCATCCTACCAATTGGCATGTGGGCTCATCCTTTTTTGAGAGCAAATAAATCAAGAGTGGGTGGTTTTTGGGGTAGTATCCATCCATCCTGTGGGCTAGCACTAGTAAAATTCTTGTCTCCTCGTATGTTGCGGACAAGTCACAGTTTGACGTGTAATGCGTCCGAATCTCTCATTTCTGTGATTGGAATGATCTGATTTTACAAACGACTGTGATTTGCAGATAAGAAGACGATATTCCAACATAAAACCTCTCTCTCTCTAATATGATACTCTCAAACCAGAGGCCCACACAAACCTTTGTGTAAATCCTAGATCCTCGTATGGGAGAGAGGTCAAATTCGATCCTCAACACATCAGGTTTGGCTCCTCCCGCAAGAGGACCTCATATATATCTCGAAGTATTAGCATTTGCCAGTTTGTTTGTCTGGTGGTTTCTGATTAGACAAAGGGAGAGACAGATAATTGAAATATAACAACCGACAAACAAAGTGTTCCTCTCAATTCAAGTGTCTTCATGTACACATGTTTTCTTCTCATATGTTTTCTTTTGGTTTTGTCCCCTTATCTTTACAAACTTTGCTTGCCGTTCAAGTCTTGTCTGGAAGACTTATATATAACTAGTTCACTGTCTCGTAGCATTTCAGTTCAATAATGCATCGCTATGCATAAATTTTTTCATGCGCAATGCATTATTGGACCGGATGGCACATAGATGGTGAACTGGTTCTATGTAAGTTGTTCTCGTAAGTTAGAATGTCGAGTTTAAAACACAAAAAACTTATAGAATTGTGAATTTAGATTAGAAATAATTAAGTCGATTAGAAAAACGTAATAAAAAAACAGATAAAATATGAAATTAGGTTAGAGAATCCCGTCAGAATCATCACTTGGGTACTAAGCAATATGAAAAACAAAAATAAGGCTGTCATGCTCGTAGAGTACGTAAAATTTGGACACTAGTTTACTTTTACGTTAAAACAAAAGTTTGTGTGTGTATAATAAAGAGGAAGGGAAGGCTAATTTGCGGATTAGTCTAATACAAATTAAGATTCCACCCACTGATTAGCCGGCAAACTTTGTGTCATCTCCGCCCATCGGTTTAGACGGATTATCGATGTATTTTGTGCGTTGGTCCCCCCTACGACAACTTTACCTAAGACTTCCTCATCTGAACTAAACTTACGAGGTCCACTTTCAAGGACCTTAAACAAGCTTTAACAAGATGTATATAGTATGAATTTGTATTTCTGAGGTCGTCCATCTGACTTCTTGCGTTGCATTCTCAGGTGGCGGTTAGGCTTTGCCTTGCTTAGAAAGGTCTTTCGGGAGAAGATATTCTACATTAACATTCCACACTCCACGTTTTGGATCGATTCTTGGTGTTAGAGGAACATAAAATGCCTCCGTGAGTCGTCTCAACCTCTAAAATGATGGACTGTCATGGCAAAGTCACTAGCTGATTCCTTTTTAGAAAAACAATAAAAAGGTGAACCGAATTCGATTAGATTAGATTAGATTGTACTTAATTTGGTTAATTAGTTTATTGACCAAAAAAAAGTTGGTTAATTTTTTTTTTTTTTTGAGTACATCGATATTTTTACACTAAAAGGAGTGGGAGTTCGGTAAAGCCACACGATGGGCAGCCTAATTTGGTATTGAATTCGCCATCCACGAAATTCGAACCTAAGACCTCTCACTTCCAAATAAGGAGAAATACCACATACCGTAATATTGAGTGGCAAAAAAAAAAAGTTGGTTAATTAGTTTGGCTAAATTGTATTGAACTTAAATACTCTTACTACTAGAGTCCAACCTTATCCATTCATTTTTCGGATAAAATTTTCCATTAATTTTTTGGGATAAACTTTCAGTGCAAGTGTAGAACTATCACTTGGTATTCCATTTTTTTTTTTAAATAAGCAATATTATCTACACTAAAAGGGAGGGAGTGTCCTAAGTCTCATACTGAGCTAGCAATAATGTGGTTCAAATTCGTCGTTGACGAGATTCGAACTTAAGATCTCTTACTTATAAGTGAGGAAGAATACCATTAGATCGTAGTACTAAGTGGCAATTTGGTATTCCAATTCAAATGCGTAAACAGTATTTTATAGTTTTTTTTTTTAATTTGAACTAGCGATATTATCTAGTAGGCTAAGCCTCATAATGGGTGAAACAATAATATGAGATTCAAATTCGCTTGGCGAGAATCAAATTCAAGACCTTTCACTTACAAATTAAAAAGATGAATATCATTGACTGTACAACTAGGTGACAACAATATTTTACAGTTAATAGTATGATTTTAATAATAAAATAGAATAAAATTATATCATGTTGGGTACACTAAAACTTACTTTTTATATTTTAGGGTTTGTAATTTTTTTTTCTTCAAGATTTCTAAAATAAAAGAAAAGGAAATTGGGAGATGTGTTGTAGGTCTAATTTACTGAACAATATAAAGGATAGTGAGAGAGAGGTGCAACATAGAGAGATGAGAGAGATAGGCAATTGTGAGGTGTGTGTTATGCCACGCCGTGTCTTTATTTATAGTAATTTTTTTTTCCAAAAGAAAGAAATTTTATTATATTCAAATGTAAATGTTTACATCCGAAGCCAAAATATTAAATAGCGATTCTGGCTCAAGACCATCCCAATTATGAAAGCCCCCTTCTCACGTAACAAAAGAAGCCACTGGATGCGCTGTCTTGTTGCAAACAGGATGAGCGAAGATAACTTCTATTGACCTCAATTGTTGTTTCAACCATTGAACATCAAAAAGGATGCCTTCAATCACAACATCAAGTTGAGTTTTCCCGTTAAGCATATCCACTAGACATTTGGAGTCCGACTCTATCTGAACCGACTCAAAGCCCTTATCAATATAAGTCAACACTGCCACTTGTATCGCTTCAGCCTCCACCATTAAACTAGATTCATATGGCAGGTCTCCACTGTCGCCTGCCCCTTAAAAGATACCCGCATAATCTCTTGCCACCTATCCATATCCACCACGACCCAATGCCTTGAACCAAGCTCCATTAACATTCACTTTGATTGTACGAAATGATGGGCGTACCCAACTTTTAGGAAGAGGATCACTAACCTGGGCAATCTCTTTATTTATAATAATATGGAAGGTAAATTTCTTACCTAATAGGATTACAACTTTAATAATATAGTATTAGTCTAAGATATACGCTAGAATCCCAATAAATATTCTAAATATATTAAAATTTATACAATCGCATTCCTAATCTAATAAAGATTACAACAAGCTGCATATTATATTAAGAGAAAATTATTTTTGGCTTGGATGATGTTTTGGTTGACATTCGCCTTCACCCATTTTGAGGTGTTTCTTTTTCAACGCCCCTTGGTTGTAGATAGCACTCCAAATTTAAGATTTGCGTTCACATTATTAAATAAATCTCCACATCGCACACATCAATCATCCCACTTCGCCACGTGTACACTATAAAATAATTTCACAGTTGAAAATTCTAGATGTATAATAATATATTTTTGGAAAATATGGAAAAAAGGGGCTGACCAAATCCTCTTTTCACAATTTTCAACTCTGGATTGGAACTTAAGATTTTTAAATTCAAAAGATTTAGGTTTTAATCTAGAAATTTTTTTTTCTTTTTTAACAGTTTTGGATTAACTTTGAGTTCGAAATTATTAAAAAATAAATTTTAAGAATAATTTGTTTTCCATAAAGTACTTTAATATATATATATATATATATATATAGAATATCCTAATTTAGTTCTATGAACATTTTAACTTAGGGGTATATTCAATTAAGAATTTGAGAGATTTTAATAGATTTATAAATCCATAGATTTTTATGGAGTTTAATTGATTTGTAGAGATTTCATATAAATTTTGATTCAATTCCCTCAAAATCTTATGGGGAGAGGTGAGCTTTGTGGATGCTTAAAATACACTACGAAATCTCTCCAATTTCCTCTAATTCTTCAACTTTCTCAAATTCTTTAAAATCAATTTATAATTGAATACACCAAGAATGTTATAAACTTCTTTAAAATCCTAATTGAATACATCCGGATTTATATGGATTTTCATAAACTATCTTAAAATTCTAATGGGAAATTTTATTTGAACCCATCTAACATCTTTCTACACTCAACTTACTCTCTTTACCCATATTTTTTTAATTAAAGAATTAATATCTCTTAAACCTAAATTTATTACCTAAAATACCCTCTCAAATCCAATTCAAAATGTAAAGTTATCTTTACACCCATTCCCTTTATAAAATAACATCTCTAACTGAATGTTTTTTTTTCTTCAAAGAGGCATCCTTGTCCATGGCCTTTTGTTTTTGTGTTTTCTTTTTTCAGCTACCAACCATCCATAGACTTGTGATCCAAGAGATCCTTCCATAGATTTGAATTTGCCAGAGAATGCGATGCAAGCTCCAGTTTAGTCCATCACTTTGCCAGAAAAACATTTGACCTTGATGCTTTGGATTTGGATGGAGACATGTCACCCGCTGGTGAGTGGTCAATGTTTATGAGGTTGGGCAATCGTTATTTGCATCGAGAATCAAGTTATATGTCTTTGCACTACTAATTAGAAGTCCTTGCAATGGTGTTTTGGGGGCAAACAGACTACAAAGAAAAACAAATATAATATAATATAATAAGTATGAAATTTAATCCAAAGAAAAAGCAAACAAACAAAATATCCATATTTTTAAGTCATACCTTAGTTGAAGGATTCAAAACTTCAAAATTACTATCCATCAATAAAAAAAAACTTGTTTTTCTCTATCACAACTATTAGAGTTTTAGTCGGAATGGACGTAGGATAAACAAAGGGTGATGCTAGAATTTAATTATAGTGTCTGGATTTATTGAGAAATTTGAGTTTTATTATTAATTTCATTTTGTACTTAATAGTAATTATGCAATAGGGTAAAATAGACAATTAACATTTAAAATTTAAGTTGGGTGTAGAAAGAGGTTACATGGGATTAAATAAAATTTCCCAATTCTAATTGAATACACCTTGAAGTTCAAAGAATCACTTAAAATCTTGATTGAATACCCCTAGATTAATTAAAAGAATTAAAATCCTTCAAAATCTCAATTGAATACACCCCGTTAAAAATAATTTGATTCCTAAATATTGAAAAAAAACACTAAAACAACATTATGAAACTTGTGGAAATATGAAACACATAAAAGATTTTTTTTAATTACTTTAGCCAATGGATTTAAATTTGGACGGTTATATCTTTGTTTTATCGTTGGATTTGATCATATTAGATCTTTGCCGATTGGATTCAATGAAATTATAAAATATAAAACTAAAAAAAATACACGTATATAATGGGTCAGCCATTCTAATCCACGGAGAATTCTAGCCTAAATTTGCACTAAAAATAAATTTTGGATTAAAACTCATATTTGCCTCAAGGTTGGAGTAAATTGGAGTAAGTTTATAACTTAGAATTTGAGTTTTATTTCAAAAATTGAAATAGGTCTCAAGGAAAAAATATAATAAAATCACGTTTTCCAATTCACAGATTTGCAATTTGTAGTTGAACAATTTCGAATAATTAATTAGAAAATCCCACCAAACAATGTTTTTTTTTTTTTTATAGTCTAACCTTTTGGGACCGAAAAAACTCATAGAAACCCTTAATCATTATTGTGTGATTCACAAATGTATCGTGTGAAATATGAGTCTAAAAATTTGTGCTCACATTGCCACCCGTGGTGGATAATCCCTCTACATAATTAAGAGTATAAAATGAAAAAGAAAAATTTTCCCACTCACCAAACAACAAATAAGAAAGAGTATAAAATAACAGAGAAAAAAATTGAATAAATATTCCTAGTTGCTCTGGCCACTCGATTCTTCTTCAAAATTCCCAAATCCTCCATTCCAAATCCAATTTCTTATCCCATCGTATTCTGCTTCGTCGTGGAGTTTGAATCAATTGGGAGATGTCGATAAGGAGTATAATCCAGGACATGAAGTTCTCGCGGTCGCAGCGGGTGGTGCAGGACTCGGCGGCTCGGCCGGGCGGCCAGGCGGTGGGGGAGTCGTTGAAGCAGAGCTGCTGGGCTCAGATGCCTCAGGAGTTACTCAGAGAGGTTCTGGTCAGAATCGAGGCTTCGGAGGCCGCCTGGCCGCCGCGCAAGAGCGTCGTCGCCTGCGCCGGTGTCTGCCGGAGTTGGAGACACCTCACCAAGGAGATCGTCAAGGCTCCTGAACTCTCTGGAAAGTTGACCTTCCCCATCTCCGTCAAGCAGGTCTCTCTCTCTCTCCAGAAAAAAAGGAAAATTATTTTGATTGAGTTCTTTTTCTTCTCTAATTGATTGAGTTTATGTCCAAAATTTACATTTGTTTGCATTTCTCATGGATTCTGGATGTATTACAATTGGGTTTCAGTGGAAATTGCATTGCTTGATTTGTTTGTGATGCTTCTGGAGTGTGACTGGAGTGAACTTTTTAGCATAATTCTTGGCCTTCCAGGCAAGTTTAGCCAAATCTTCAATCTTTGTAATGTTTTTTGGAATTGGAAAGCAATTTTTCTTAACGGTTGTAGTGGCTAAAATTACAAAATTTCAGTCGTTAGTAACCATGTAGTGTAAATTGGTTTAACAAGCGAGGGGAAGAGCCTAAGATCACGTGAATCACGTTCTGAATTCTTATTTGTTCGATTTTCGGGTTGGAAAATCTTTGGTTTACCAGAATTTTGATTTATTGTTCTCTACCTTTGAAATCGTCGTTGTACATATTTTCAATATCTGTTTTATCTGATTGCAGCCCGGTCCAAGGGATGATCTCGTGCAGTGCTTTATCAAACGGAACCGTTCCGACCAAACATATTATCTTTTTCTTGGTTTGACCCCTGGTGAGCATTTTTTAACCGAAAAAGGAAGTTCTGTTGTTTTGAGTACATTTTGAATGACAGGTAAACTTTTCCGGTTTGTTTTTCAAAGATATGGGTTTTCCATATTTGCTCTAGTTTTTTTTTTCAGTTAGGTCATGTAGGTATTGATTTCTCTCTTAAGAAATCGCTTTTGCTTTCTGTAAATGGTGGACCTGTCCTCTTTCGGTTTCCTTTTTGAGCTATAAGTTTGTGTTAACTTTTCTTGTTTGTCTGGTGTCAATGGCAGCTCTAATTGACGAAGGCAAGTTCCTACTTGCTGCGCGCAAGTTTAAACGCCCCACCTGCACTGATTATGTTATCTCACTGTATGCTGATGATATGTCAAAGGGGAGCAGCTACTATGTTGGGAAACTGAGGTGTGCCGAAAGATGCATATGATGTAACCTGTTTTCTTGTTCACCATGAGCTTAAGTATTAACACACTTTTCCCCCCTCTCTCTTTGTGAAGATCAAACTTCTTGGGAACAAAGTTTACAATCTTTGATGGGCAGCCGAGTCATTCGGGAGCCAAGATTGCAAAAAGTCGCTCCACTAGGCTTGTCAATTTGAAACAAGTTTCCCCTAGAGTCCCTGCTGGCAACTATCCGGTGGCTCAAATCCAATATGAACTAAATATGTTGGGTTCCAGGTAAACCTTATGCTTGTAGGACAAGTTATAGAACGTACTTTAGAAGTGAAATTATAAGAGTACATCTAGTATTTCATTGGCATAGGTGATGCTTTCATTCTTTTCTCTTATTCTCCGCAATCCTCACAACAACATTGTGAGCTGTGATCATAATTTGATCAGTACACTTAGGTAAGGGTGCATTTTCATTTTAATACTGAGGAAATTAAAAAGCTCACAGAGTTCTTGCAAGCAGGGGTCCGAGGAGAATGCAGTGTACCATGGATTCAATTCCATCCTCTTCAATTGAGCCTGGAGGAGTAGCACCCACACAGGCAGAGTTTTCACATAGCAATGCAGAATTATTTCCATCCCTCTCATTTAATCGATCGAAATCAAACCGCATGGAGAGTTTCCTGTCAGGGCCTTTGGCCAGACAGAAAGATGGGGTGCTGGTGTTAAGAAACAAGTCTCCTCGGTGGCATGAGCAACTCCAGTGTTGGTGTTTGAACTTTCATGGACGAGTAACAGTTGCTTCAGTGAAGAACTTTCAGTTGGTGGCTTCTCCGGAAAATGGACCCCCTGGGCCAGAACACGAGAAGATCATCCTCCAATTTGGAAAAGTGGGCAAGGATCAATTTACCATGGATTACCGGTATCCAATATCAGCGTTCCAGGCATTTTCAATCTGCCTCAGCAGCTTTGACACCAAGATTGCCTGTGAATAAAGGTATAGGTTTAAAAGATGAATCTTTCTGAGTCTGGTAATTAGTTTTGAACCTAAGTTGACCAACTATTATATACTTGAACACAACTCTTTCACCCCAGTGCCCATAACACTTCCAGAATCCATACGGTTGTTTGTGCTTTGTTTGTAATGTTGATGGAGTCGGTTGGTCTTTAGGTGCCAATATCTGCTAAACGAGTATGATTGACTCTTATCTTTGTCTCGTATTCTAGTAGCAGCTAGGTTTAAAGGTCACTTAGTGGGTTGAGTTCAATGAGGCCGTTCACTGAAGGCGTTCGTAGTGCTGGGATTGGCAGGCATACAGCGTGCTCAGACGCTCCAGACCTTCGTGGATCATGATTTTGCCAAACCCCGGAGTTCTGGAATATAAAGGTGGAGAACTTTGGTTCTTTGTCACTCCTCCATGTGCTGTAAATTTTACGTTTTGAATGTATATACTAGCTATTTTAACAAAACCCTGTTTTCCTGAAATTTGACCACATTTAATTTTATATGTACATTTTGTTTCGTCCAAGTATAGGCTGTTCAATCCCCCATTGCATTCGGAATTCTTATAACGAGTTGCTTTGCAAAGCTGCATCCATGGACGGTGGCTCTTCTGGCACTGTCCCAAACCTCGCCCGTTGTTTCCTTTTGACAAGGAAGAGAGAAGAAAAATTACAAACTTCGAAAATTTCAACATGGTAACAGAGCCTTGGTTACGGGCCCGTGCAAGCCGAAGTACTTAACATGGAAGTGTGGACTTGTAAACAAGCATGGACTCTTAACATGGAGTTGGCATTTGAGTTCTTAAGAAGCACCTCTTGAAAGGATGGGAAACAAGTTTGTACTCCATTGGAATCGACCTTTGAGTTTCAATTGTTGATGTGTGGATCTCCACGCGTGAATCATTAAATGGGGTTCCATGTGCGGAGGCGTGTTAGCTATCCCACATCGGTGGGTTCAAAGAAAAATAATGAATTTAAATAGGATTATTTCACTCTAACTAATATCGAGACCTTCTGTGATAAAAACTACACATCAGATGGATTGGGTAGATGGTAATTACCAAGTTGGGAACAATATCAGTGTCGTTAGGGTGGGGCTCCTTTGACCCACCGATAAAAAAAATTCCGACAACTTCATCGTGCTTCTGTTTCTTATCAAAGAATCTACGCGTATTTCGACTATGGTACTGATTGAACAGGTCTTTTGAGTTGTATGCTGCCCTTATTTTGCGAGTTATCAGAACAGGGCTCTCTGAGTTGGCCAAACTCTGGAATTTTCAAAGTTTGTTTGCATGCCATTTGGTGCAGAGGTCGATACCAAACCTTGGCTCTTTGGTGTGCATTCTGTGTACAGCATACAACCGAGATTACTTACTGTTGCATGCCTAGGAGGGTAGCGCGTTTTGGGATGCGGGCGAGCTATTATCGGCCAGCCCCCATCCTAAGACGGCACCAGGTACAGACCGCAGGACATGGGTGACGTCTAATCCTCGTCCCTCCCCCTACCTAATTAAGGCGTATTCTATATATTTTAACCTTGTCAACTGACGCCAGCATCACCACTGCGGAGCTTTCTTATTGAGTGGGATAGCATGGTGTCGAGTGGCACTAAAATATGGTGCGATCCGATGCATTTTATAGGGATCCGAAAGCATATGTTCGGACACCACTACCCCATGTTTACCGTTATCTCCCGCACTTCAAAAAGAAAAAGGAAAAAATGGGTTAACAGGATACAACTTAAACAAATTTGGGAGCCTAAAGTATTAACATTCACCAGGGAGAATAAAAGCCTAAAAATTGCTCATAGGACCATAGTTTTTGGTACAATGTAACGCAGTGATATACTGCTGTTCTTCTGATTTGGATTATACGATTTTGCGTCGTTTCTCCAGATATACGTATAGCAGACAAGTTTAATATATACAAATAAAAAGGTCGTACCCAGTGCACAAGGCTCCCGCTTTACGCAGGGTCTGGGAGAGGTGAATATATACAAATACAACCATAAATTCTAATTGAAAAATACAACCATAAATTCTAATTGAAATTAAGCGGTTTGCAAGCGGATGACTGATTCCGAAGTTGTAGGTATGGACTCAGCAGCTTCTTCTTCAGTAGGTAGATCATCCGACTCCAGTTGTGGTTGATTAAGGCTCCGAACAAACTCAGAAAATGAAGGAAAATGTTCAGGTGAGAAGAAGTCCGCTCCCATTCTCTGATATGTGAATAGGTTGATCACATTCTCTCCCAACAAATTCTTCTTTATCTGTTGAAAGCCTCCGCGAGCTCCCATAACTGATGAGTTTTGGCCAGCAATCTCAATCCCATGCTTTCTGCAAGCTGTTTTAATTTGTGAAAGTAATAACTCGGGACTTGAAAGGGAGTCCCGTGGCTGATGTTCATCTGATAGGTCCATTCCAGGCAATATAATTTTACACGAGTTCCTCGCAAACATCTCAGCAACTGCTTGGTAACCATCTCTAGAGGATGTGTTGTAGAACCCAGAAGTCAGCTCAGAAGGGTGAGCCCTTGTTTTATACCAAGAGTGCATTAGTGGAACTTTACCACAAACTTCCACTTCAGTGTCACCGAAAGTTGACGAGGCAAGAGAGAGGAGGCGATCTCCATGAGAAATGAGCTGGTTCGAGTACCAGGAGAGGAAGAAGTCACCATATGGAGACTCCCATGAACCGCCATTATCCTTGAAGAAGTTGTTTGCATTTGGTGACTGGTCGTAGCTAGGAACATCATGAGGGCCACCAAGACCCCACAGAGGGTTTCCGGCTGCTTCAGCATGTTGCTTAAGAATCCTTAGCATGTTTTCATCATAACACTGGAATTCTCCAACTCCGGGAGTTTTATTTTTGACCAGTCGGTGCTGAGAAGGATATTGAAGCTCACCATCTGGTCCTAAGCTCATTGAGATGCCCTGAAATTTAGCAATACAGGAAATTGACAATTTAGCATGCGAACAAAACGTATGATGACTGATGAAATGCGGAGTTTTCAAGTATCATGGCTCCTTACCGTGATTGTGGAACCAAGGAAAGGCGCCAACGAAGATTTAAAGCTTTCGCAGAAGTCTTCGTAAACTTGGATTGGAGTCTTTCCATTCAGAACAGGAAGTTCATCGACAGCAAGCGATAAACACTCTTTGTAGTGCTGCCCTGACCGGTCCTTAAAGAATAGACCAGGTTGGGACTCGCCAAGGCGAGACACCCACGCAGGGAGTGGGATCTTCGGTTGTTTAGACGCATGGAAGCAGAGCGAGACATGGAGCTCAAGGCCGGCTTTCTGAACCATCTCTGCAACGGCTAGGTAGCCTGACCACTCGTACTTGCCCATGGCTTCTTTCTCAACCACTCCCCACCAGACCGGGAGCTCCACACCGTCCACCCCCAACAACTTCAGAGCCTTTAATCCGGCAGCAATCGCTCTAGCATGATTCACCGCGTTGCAGTCTGAAACTGTATCTAGAGGTAACCCAACAAATAATCTTACTCCATCATTCTGCAAAGTATAACACATCACAAAAAATGAGTCAATTAAGTTACATAAATCAGGCCGGAAAATCAACAAATAGAACATTAAACTTCTAGGACTACATAATAAGTTAAATTAATGTTTTGGCCTTTTTATCCAAAATGGTCAGTGAGATTAGCATAACTTGTCATTTTAGTCATTAAGATTTAAAATCAATAGAAGTGATGATGTTCACCATCAATCATTTTGGCCATTCAGCGATAGGTCTCCATTAATTAAGAGTATTTTTGTCAAATTAACCCCTCCCTTGAACTAGATTTTCTTTAATTTAACAGAAATTTTTTCACAAAATAATCAAAATAATTGACGGTAGATAATATCATGAACCCAAATGAAGAGTTACGACAGTTAATGGATTTGCATCCATTCTTATTTTGGTTATTGATTTAAAATTAGTTTACGAGTTTGTCTACCTTAATTATTTAGGTTATTCCGTGAAAAATCACTACTAAATGAGGATAAAAAAGATAAAAATAATTGATGCTGAACAATCTCAAATGCCCCTTCTATAGGTTAGGTTTCAAATCTTAAGGACTAGGAGTTATGCAAATCCCAGATACTAAAAAGTCTAACGGAAATTCTAGTCTTCAAACCAACTAAGAAACTACAAAACATTAAATTATCATGGAAGTATTGTAGGAAAATTCAAAACTTATCATGTTTCTTGAAAACCCTTTTATAATTTCATAAACTTGAGGTCAATTCTAATTTATATAATAAAAATTTGAAATTCAATCACTATTTTCCCATTTTTCTCCAATTTCTCAGAAACCAAACAAAAATCTAAGTTATCTAACACAAAAAAATTGAAGAAAAAACCACTTACCGGTTTGGATCTTTTGGCAGGACCCGAAACCTTATCGGACCGGACTGGTGAATCGGATTGTACGGCCCTCACAGTAAACTGAAGCCGGGCGCTTTTCCAGCTCTTGCTCTGACCAAAACAGACGTTGGTCTTCAAATTTCCATTCAACTTAGAAAACGCAAACTCCGTTCGCACCAACTCCGCCTTTCTGACCGCCGCCTGAGAGCCGCGAAACACCGAAACCTCCATTTCCCAAACACCCGATTACCCGAAAACTTTTAACAACCCGAAATCAACAGACTTAAAAAATCTACAACAAAGAAAAGAAACAATTGAAAATTTGATTTTTGTGACTTTAATTTATGAAAATCCAGAAAGTTTGAGAGCTTCTGAATGCAGACGAATGAGACGCTGACGAGTTTTGAGAAGTTATGGCATCGGCAAGCCCGATGCTGAGCTTTATAAACACAAAAGAGGACCTCCTACGCGTCTTTTCTTTTTGGAAAAAAATAAAAAATAAAACCAAAGGCCAATAAGACTTTACCACGTGTCGATCGCACAGGAATCTAATGTAGTCCGGCGCTAAATTATTCGAATTTTTTTTTTTCAAAAGAAGGGAGAGAATAGTCATATAGGTGGTTTGAAATTTGTCTTTTTGAATTTTTTTTCTATAAATTTGACTCTTTATTCAAAATGGTCACTTGTTATAATGGACAAGTGATCCCGGGATCCATGATCGTGATCGTTTATTGTATATCGTGCGGTCAGTTTTTATTAGGTACTATATATATTTAAGTTTAGATTTTAGATTTAAAATGATTTCTGACTGTACGATGTACGATGAACGGTCACAATCACGAGATCTCCGGAATTCCCAAGAAAAGGATCTGGTGAGGATCATATTCCCATTATAACTCCTCACCTTGCTCCTCATGTTTAAATTCAATATAATTGGTCCCAGAAATCATTTTTGGCCTGCCGTTAAATATCTTTGTTACATAAGGACTAAAATGATAAAAATAATACTTTCGATTTAATAAATAATGTGCCAAAATGATTTGACAAAAAAAATTCTCATTTTTGTCATCTTATCATTGTTTAACTGAGATTTTCACGAAATAACCAAAATGATTGATGATTGACAAATACATAGACCAGTTATATTAATTTTAAATCTCAAAAACTAGGGTGATGACTTATATATCAATCTCAGGGCTATTTGGATAAGAAACCTATAAATTTTCGTTATCCAAATGGTATTTAGGTGATGTCTTGTTAGGTTATTAATCATATAGGACATGCTTATCCATTTATATTATTCCAAAAACAAAATTATCCTGTGAATCATTCAAACCTTAACATAACGAAAACCTTGAGTACATGCGATGTATCTAGATACTGTTATTAAGATTTTTTTTTGTCAATTACTGTTATTAAGAATTCTACGTTGTCAAAGTGCCAATCATTATATAAACAAATGTCAATAATGGTATACAAATTGGAATCCGGATCCTCTTCGTGAGGATCCGGAGATCCGTGAATCATATTTGTTCATCGTATATTATGCAGTTAGAAATTATATATACTTCGGTAGTACGTAATGCAATGAAAAAAATGTAACAAATGCATGAGGCTAAAGAATGAGGATTAACATCACGAGCCGAAGAGAAAGCAAAGGTAAAAGTTCAAGAACCGATTGCCTTTGGCAGTACAACGTACCATATAGTTTTGACTTTGTAAATAGTCTTTGTTGTCAATTTTTTAGAGTCAACTGTTTCATTTCTCAGTTCTTCACCATTTGTTTCTCATACGATTGAGTAGTTCCAAACTGTTAAAGATAAAATAAATATAGAGCGTTATTTATTATTAGAAAAATTACAGAAAATTAGTCGACAACATTATATTTAACCAAGAATTCTAGAATTGTTGAGTTGAATAGATTTGGGTGGTGTGGAGAGAATGGAGGGAGTAGTCGTAGTCAAATAGTCAGAGAGTGATAGAGGAGGTGGAGAAGGAGGTGATGAGTTGGGCGGTGGTTTTGGTTTGCATGGAATATTAGGCAGCCACCTCATTCCAATTTCCATCAACCACAAATCCCACTTTTCCTCTCTTTTTATTTTTATTCAGAAAATTAATTCAATGATTTATATTTTGGAATATTGGAAAGGAGGTTTGGATTGGTGTGGCATCGCATGTGGTAGATAATTGAGGAAGCAAATATTTTATGTGGTGCTGCTGACTCATGTCCAGGGCCAGACTGCTCCCTAATATATTTTCATCGACAAACTTGAGTTGCTATTTTTGATGCCTCAGTTTTTGTTTTTGTTTTCTCTTTTTCTTATGAGACTGATCAATCGCCAACCATATATGTATAAGTTTTTTGAGATTTAATCATCCGTGCACTTGAGTTGTGCACGTAAATTGGGTATTTAGTGTATTGCCAGCGTAACCCCACCATATATAGAAGTATATCCATATTTCATACCATAAAAACTTAGGAAAACTAATGAAAAATGCTTGAAAACTTTGAGTTTTAATGATAAGGACAAAATAAAGGGTAAAGTGAATAGTACCAAAATTGACTTTTTAATGTAAAAATGTAATTTTTCGTTAAAATGAACAGCACCGGGAGCTTTTCGTTAAAGTTCTTTAAAAACTTATCTCTCCCATAGCCCACAACATCAGAGCCCTCGGATCTTGCGGTTGTGGATAAGAGGAGTTGGGATTGGACTAGGCATCTAGATTTTGTTTGCCTCGTATGACGGTATGAGCCTCAACTTGCAAAACTCTGACGTGGCATCGTATCAGCCTCAGCCACTTGTTCAGACGTGTTCAAAACGTTTAGGAGCTCTCTTGATTACCTTATATAACCGACTGCATTATTTAGAATGTCCAGTGTTGCCTTAAATTGAAAATTTCTTCATGAAAAACAAAAACAAGGTCTAATTGTTATATTAAATCAGTAGAAAATCAAGAAACAATCATGCAATTATATATCATAATATGTACATGATTAACCAATGCTAAATGAACATGACATAATGGATTAGATAAACTTAAAAAATATGATCAAGGCAAGTGTGAGATACTCTGTTCTTAAGATAAGTTTGCGTCCTACTACAGTGCTTATGGTTGATCGGTGCTTGTCTCTCAAGATACAACGACCACATCCTTGTAATAGTAGCAATCCAAATCACAAAACTCTATTAACCACGATTATGTTGAAAATTCTCATATGAACTCAATTAGACTCTAATATTTAGTACATGAATACATGTAATTAAAATTTATTTAATGACTACAGAAGGCTTCCCTATTTATAGAATTTGAGATATCTCTTTGAAAATGTAAGATCTCACATCGTCCAGGGAAGTGGATCATGTAAGCCTTATATGTATATTCTCATCTCTACCTAGCACGAGGCCTTTTGGGAGCTCACTGGCTTCGGGTTTCATCGGAACTCATAAGTTAAGCGAGTTCGCACGAGAGCAATCACATGATGGGTGATCCACTGAGAAGTTATCGTGTGAGTTCCCAGAAACAAAACCGTGAGGGCATGGTCGGGGCCCAATGCGGACAATATCATGCTACGGCAGAGTCGAGCTCGGAATATGGTGGGGGCCTGGGCTGGGATGTGACAGAAAAACATGTGATCATTCATGAAGAGTAAAAAATTGCAACTCTTCCATTTAAATAAACACATCTTTTTGCCAAAAGGCTTCACTTCTAATTCAATTAACAAATTTAATATATAATAGTATTACTATTAAATTTTCCTAACACAAATCTCACATGTGTTTATAAAAAGTTGAATTACTTCGTATATTGAAGAGTAGTTGCGAGTTTAAAACCTCCAACTTTTTACGAGATCTAAGATTTTAAGATATATAAATTAAGGGAACTTTAACGAAAAGCATCCGGTACTGTTCACTTTAACGAAAAACCATATTTTTACACTAAAAAATCAATCATGGTACTATTCACTTTACCCTTTATTTTGTCCTTATCATTAAAACTCAAAGTTTTCAAGCCCTTTTCATTAGTTTTCCTATAAATTAATCCATCTACACCATGAGGCTGTGACTTGCCACAATCTTTTTAGTATAAGAAACTTGGTCTTTAATTAATCTCGTGTAGTTTTTAGATTGCAGAAGGATAAATAATAAAAAGGGTCAAAATTATTATCGGATCCAGTCGCAGAAGAATAATGGACACCTGCATGACTACTCATGACTACTCTCCGTATTATGAATTGGATTTTATCGTTTTAAGTTTGATTATTTGATCTTCCTCTGTTCAGCCTAATGGCGATGGAAAACTTGGAATTATTTCTCTAATTCCATCAAGAATGTAGGATTTATTTTATGGGATAAATAAATATCGAATGACATTCTATCCACATGAGGATATTAACCTCCTAATTATCTATGTGATAATTAGATAAAAATAAAGAGATATTCATATTACAATATACTTGGGATTTTCATAAGCTTTTTAGTCTTTGTACATTCTTTTCAACCACTAGAGGCTTTGGGGAAGAGAGAAATAACAAGAAACACAAGCTTTTCCATAGTTCAAGTATTCTAATTAGGTTTTTAGAGCTATCACTTTCAGGCTCTAGGTCTTGAGGGAGGTGAAAACCAAGGAGCAACTCGACATACCGTAGCCAACTCGACGATCCACGAAGGATTAGAGCAGTTGTTCGTGTTTGTAGAAGCGTGTTAAGATTCAAGCTCCCGCATAAAAAGTACACACGTCATTTCAAATTTATTTAGTCTTCCAACAAAGAAAAAAGGGTTACCAATTGAATGTGACAAATTATTAAAATATAGGAGGTCAAGAAAAGTAAGCTCTGACATTTGACACGATTTTTACGTTGGGTAAGGCATTGCCAATGTCAAAAACTGTTGGCCAATGTTGAACTAGTGCTTTTTCCATGGTCAGAATTATGACCTGCACTGTACTGCATGAATATTACCAGGTCTATGCAAACAGAATGTTCTTTTAAATTATGGCTAGTACCATATATATAAACAGTAATTCAAATCCAGAAATTAAGCGTATTCTAACAATTTTATATAAAATAAAATTTGATTTTTTGGGCGTGATAGCGAAAAAGTTGACAGATAAGTCATCCGTCTTTTTCCTTCTTTGCATGCATCATATTATGCCAACAAATTAATTGATTCATTAGCTTTCACCGTGTTTCCCTGATCATTCAGTAGTGAGTGAGACTAATCATTTTCTTTTAGTTTTAAATTTTTAATATTTGGCTTTAAGTTTTCATTTTTTTAAGCAAAAAAGTAAAAGTAGTTATCAAACAAGATTTCAGTTTTTAAAAAAGTGAAAACTAAAAATAAAATAGTTATTAAACGGCCCCATAACGTTTAAGTTTTTTAATACAAGAGCTAAACTATAAAAATGAGGATTCAAACATACATGCGGAGGGAGAACGTACTGTTTTAGTTGACTTGGCTAGACGTCTGTCTATTCTCCTTCAATTTGATGTACATCAATTTTACAACAATATTGAATTCACATAATTACCTACATTCATTTTTATAGTAGGGTTTAATTTGGTTTGGCAAAACCTTGACACATTGTAGTTGGCTTTGTTGAGCATGCCCACTTTAAAGGAACTCAACATGGTTCCTACCTGGCTCGGACGAATCGGCAGCAATTGCAGCCTCATGAATTGTCTCACCAAATGACAGAGAGTTGTTCTGAATGCAATTGTTTACTAACCGAACCAAGCCGAACCCGCATCGATTTGAGTCCGACAAGGATTGTCTGACCTCCCACTTCCGGAACACTCCCGTGCCCTCTTGTTTTGTATGGTCACAGTTAAACCACGTCAACATGTTATATTGTTTTTTTATAAAGATAATAAGATAAAAATGAATAGTAATATAAAATGTTGACGTAGCTTAACCGTGACCATACAAACAGGAGGGCACGGGAGGGCAGACAATCCTTGTCCCTTTGAGTCTTTCCTTAAGGGCTTCGAGAGTACATGAATTTGTCCGGATGAGTGTTGCTGGAGCCCCGACTGCAGCTGGTTTTACCAATGGGCCAGACCAAGTTTGGACGGATTCTTCTGAATATGCAAAGCTTGTGGAACTAAATGAAACATCCAAAGGATCAAAAGCAGGAACAATGTGATCTGATGAACCCAAAGGATAACCAAGTGTTCCGTCTTGGTGTGGAGGAGGAAACTTCTCACTCTTGCTCTTCACATTTGCATGTGTGATAAGACGTTGCCTCTGCAATAGGACGACACATAAAGAATAACAGTTAGCAAGTGCTCAGTTTGGGTAAAAGGCCAGTTTAATTCCTCAAGTAGTGACTACACAGTCAAGGGTCACCACTCACCATCAGCTGCATTAGTAACTGAATATTGAACCAAGTGCATTGATTTTAGTTTCAAGTATGAAATCCGAAAGCATGTCAAGAGTCTCAAGACTTATCGATTATAACATATATGCTCATCAGCAAAGATGGCAGAAGAACAAAGTCAACGCACCTGCATCCAGCGACTCAACCGACAATGCTCAATACTTCATATAAATTCGCTACCCTTTTAAATCATCCCCTCACTAGGATCAGAAGCCAAAATCTTATTTGAAATCTCAAACAAACAATAGCCATATGCATTAACTACAACAGAATTAACTACCCCCACATGCTTAATGATCAGAGGCCACCAACTTTAAAGGTTGGAGGAGGTTTAGCCATTTCAGTATATGGTATATAATGTGTCAAGTGTTATTAGATCAACTTTTTAAATACCAATACAAAGCCTAACAATAATCCCATCAGCCACGAGAACTTAATCAGCACCAACTTGTTCCCTACTTCAATTAAGTTCGGTATCAAACTATGTCTCTAGCTAAAATGTCTGCCTATACGCGTATATGGATGTACTTTTCCCATGAGAGGATGGCATTATGCATATGCTTATCTCCCCATGAGGCCCAGGGAAAAGCTAGATAGGTTAGGGGCACTGCCGCGCTATGCACAAAAAGTGCCGTGTATGGACATCCTTGTCCTCTTCTTCATCGAAACTCCTACATAATCAATAAAGGCGGTGGCCACTGGCAAGGGGATATTTTAGGATAACATATCTCACTTGTTGATAGAGACAGATGGGATACCATTGGATAAAGTTACTGTTGCAAACTTAATTCAATTTAAAAAACGAATTCCATGTTAATTATTAAACCCACAAAAGAAAATACTGTAGCTTAAAGAAGCAGATTAGATGCCGTACATCAAGATTGCCTTGACGTTCAGCATCGGCTTCTGGAGCAGGAATTCCCTTGCGGTCACATGCGCAAGATTTCCTTACACGATCTGCGTTATCTCTGCCAGCAGCTCTCAGTCTACAATCATGAAACTCATTTCAGGTTGCATATAACAAGCAATTTTCCCTTTTGGAGGGAGGTTAATTAGAAGAAGAAAATGGAAACGACTGAGAGATTAGAAAACTGATGAAAGAATAACTACTTCATAAAGAAACATGAAAGTAATAACATCATTGAGATGATACATGATAGTAATCAAAACTTAACCCAAATAAACAAATGAATCAATAATCCAAAGGGACAAATGTGGAAACCAACGTAGAGTCATGCATGGAAATTCAAGGGTCAAGGCAATGCATTTGGTTCATCAAAATATTAGAGTGGAAGTGGATGATTCTCTACATTTAGAATTTGTTGGTTTAAATCTCTGCAATTGAATCTAATTAATACTGTAAAGGTTCATGGGAGCTGTGAGCCGTGAATCTAACTAAAAGAAAATTGGTTAGATGAACAATAAAAAATTTATTCATTGCAATCATCAACCTTGTAGCTTCTACATCCCATAGCTTAGCATCTCTTTCCTGGGTGGATATTTTGGGAGGCTAGACGGTTCACAGGCATATGGTTTGGTTGTGAATAACTGCAAAAGACAGGCCACCATCACATGACAATATTTAATAAATTATAAATCGTACGGCTCAGGATGATAAACTACGACATTAAGATGAGAAACTACCCAAGATACAGTTCAAGGCAATAAAGAAGAAAGGAAACTGAACAAGATAAATTTAATAGTGAAATATAAAATCTCACTTCATTCCTCAATGCAGCAGTGGCAGTCCGACGTTCAGCTGGGTCAATTGCAAGGAGTGTCTCGATTAGTAGCAATGATGATGGTGGAAAATCTTTAAATACCTTTGCAATGCATCCTTTGTATGATTGCTGAGGCTTAAAAAGGGTTGGCAATCTTGACTTTCTCCAGTATTCTTCAGAAGGTGAACCACATAACTTAAATATCTTGTGTAGCTGCTCTACCTATTTAAAGTAAAAGATAAATTAGGAGGACTGGAAACATATCTTTTATGCACGAACATAGTCAGAACACCAACAATTCAAATACTTCCATGAATCAATAAGCATCAAAGTAAACCTAAGCAAAGGATCTTCCGATGGCAAACACAGTGAAGTGAAGGAACTCAGTTAATAAACAGAAGCATTCAAAACATACTTCTGTGCGACCTGACATGATTGGTTTCCCGGCCAACAGCTCAGCTAAAATGCAGCCGGCACTCCAGAGGTCCACACCTACACCATAATCGGTGGCACCTAGAAGAAGCTCTGGTGGTCAATACCATAAAGTAACCACCCTACTAGTCATTGGATGCTTGTGATTAGGGTCACAGAAGAAGCCAGTCCAAAATCAGCAATCTTTAGGACACCACCATTGTCGATAAGAAGATTGGACCCTTTGATATCACGATGAAGCACATTGTGGTTGTGACAGTGTTCCAGTCCTGATAATACTTGGTTCATATAACACTTAACATGCCATAGTTACATATAACAGATATGAGAGAAGTTGCTCACTTTCCCTGCACAAGGGAAAAAATGGTTTCTTTACATGCCAACTAAACGAAATAAAATAAAAGCAAAAGACTTTTGCAATACCTGAGGCTCTGTGAACTTGATTGCAGGGCTTGCAGCAAGTCCTGCCAAATCATGCTCCATAGATTCAAATACAAGGTACACAGTACACGACATCCTCGAGGTCACTAAACCTTCCAATTTTACAACATTAGGATGATCCAGACGATGCAGAATGAGAATCTCTCTGGCCATAAACCTTACACTCTCGGGCTCCAAATTGTCAAACCGAACTTTCTTCGGAGCAACAATTTTCCCTGTCAAAAGATCCCTAGCTTTGTACACATTACTATACATCCCTTGCCCAATCTGATCAAGATAATACATTTACAAGTACAACTTACTAAGCCATTCATTTCCGCAAAAGGTAAGAACTTCGACAAGTAAAAGGCTAAATACTTAATTCAAAGTTCAAGTAATCCATTCATTAGTGAGGCTTACCAAATTGAGTTAATTGCTACTATTAAAAACCAAACATGATCCAGAAAAAAAGTTCCAACTTTTGTTTCCTACTCTAATTTCACACTAACCCTTTTTGTCTCCTTGCATTTTCTCTCAACAACCAAACAGTAATTAAGAAGCTCCAAAATCATTTTAACACTAAATAAGCTCTCACCTTATCAATCTTCTCGAATGTATGGGCGCGGCGGGGCGTCCAGCCATTGATGGCCTCGCCGGCAACGGTGGAGGGCCAACCAGCGGCGACCTGCTCGCCAAGGAGGTGCTTGGGAGGATTGCTGAGCCTAGGATTGGGCTTGTAGCGTCTCCTCTCCCCTATAGGCCTCAAACTCCACTCCTCATTCTCCATCCGATTACTATTACTATCATCGTTACTAATACTATTAATCACACTATTCCTCACCTCGCTGACCTCGCCGGCGGCGGCCTCTGCTTGCATGGAACCCCTAATTTCGCCATCTCCGTGGTTCCCAACGGGGTTTGCGAAAGCCTGGCCTACGGGCTGGTTTGTTATTGCTGTGTTTGAAAAAAAAAAAAAAAAAGCTGCCGTTAAATAAGACGCTGTGATGTGAGACGGTTGTGAAATAACAGAGTGTTTGGTAAACTTTTTGGTAAAAGTGCTGTTGAAAAAAAAAGCAGTCTGATAGTGGGTCTTTTCATTAAAGAAGCACTATTGCTCTGTGTGCTTTGAAAAAAAACCAGTTTTTCAAAGTTACAAATAACAGCTTCAGTTTTTTCTTTGATTTCAGCTTATTCTCACCCTAGCTTCCAAAATAAGCCTTTTTTTTTTCAGTTTATCAAACACCTAAAACCCTCACAACTTTTTTTTATGGGTGCTTATAAGCACCGCACTCCCAAACCACCTCTAAAACGGACCCCATCTCCTCTCAGTCATCGACTCATTTCTTCTCTGCTGTGCAGGGGAGGGGAAGGGTAAAGGGAAAAATCCTAATGATTTGGGGAAGGAATGGGGGGTGTGGACTGTGGGGGAAGGAAGAGGAGAAGGGGAAGGAAGAGGCCTGTGGGGTTTGGCTTTTTTGAGACAAAAGTGGAGGATAGCAAAGCCATGATTTGGACTGCAGCCCAGTCTTAAACCCTTTTCTATTTTGACTTTGGACCTAGCTGATAGAACAAAGAAGGTTTTGGGCTCCCACTTTAAATAAATAAAAAAGTTGGGACATGTTAGAAAAAGCAAAGAAAGGAAAAGGGTGGAACTTTGACCCCTTCACACATGGACAAAAATCAAGTCACCTCCTTAGACTATTCTTCTCGATTGGAGACTTAAGGGATTCTCATTATGGGAGTATGGTTCTCTCCTTTTTTTCCTCTTCTTTATTTCTTTCTTATTTGAACAGTTACGGTTAAATCATATCAATATTTTATATTAATTTTTTATAAAAAGAAAAAGACAAAATAGAGAATGTAAGAAGAGATGATGGAAAGATGAGGGTAGAGAATCCTAGTCCCTCATATGTACTACACTTAGGTAATCAGAAGTTTCATGATTACTCAGTGACTTGAGTTTTACAAGTCCCTAATTGAGAAGTTTTCCTCACTTGGGAACTTGGAGGAGTATTGTTTGTATCATACTTCACCAATCCTGAAACTATCGAGCACCGACAACTCCATACGTCCAAGGACCTATTGAAGAATTCATGTTGAGGCACCTCTGCCAAAGCATAAGGGTTTATCTCCAACCATGAGGCAATCACAACGCGATACATGTCAACATCATAATAAAGTTCTTAGAATCTCACATCGACCGTGGACAGAAGCAGAGGACTCTCGTTAACTATAAAAGGAAATCATTCTCCTACAATTAAGAAGTAATGTCATTATTGTACTTAAACTTGTCATTGGAACTCACTAGTGATGATTATGTTTGAATATATGTATTGTGTAAACTCGTCAATATTAATGAGAACTCATCTACCCTTGTGGATGAAGTTCAATTTAAGTTAAATCACACATGTCTTGTGTTTACTTCCCTATCTCTACCTCTGTACATATTATCCTCACTAGGTAACTAGAATAACCTTGCGAATGTCACAAACTTAATATTTTAGATTATTCCAAAACCTTATTATTTTCTGCATCAACAAATCCTATACCGTTTACCCTACCCCTTCACCGCTAGAGCTAATTCGTGAGGATTAATACAATATAACATCTTATAAATTTCTGGACAAATTTATTCTTGAACTATGCAAAATAATGAGTTTTTATTCACCAATGCTAAATTTGGGGACGACTGTTAACCAAAAATCCAGTGCCAAAGTCTCCCTCCACAATTACCTTTTGAAATTTTTACCACAAACACTATATCTCTCTCTCTCTCTCTAGGTTGAATTGATTGTTTCTAGTCATCTTCAACCGAATGGTCCAGAGAGCCAGAGGGTCAAAAATAACTCGAAAACCGTCTCCAACTGAGGGCCAGGCCAGAGGGTTGTGGAATCTGAGAGGGCCCCACAGAATCGGAGAGGGATGGCCAATTTTTTTTTAAATGTGTCGGATTTACTGTCGGTTATAACCAACATGAATGCTTTAATTTTTTTAACAGTTTTATTATTTTTTTTTATTTACAAATTTTTTCCTATAACTTCTATTTTTCATATTTTTCTTTTAAATTCTATTTTTTCCTATAACTTTTATTTTACAAAATTTGTTTCATATTTTTTTTTAAATTCCATTTTTTCCCATAACTTCTATTTCACAAAATTTGTTTCATTTTATTTTAAATTCTATTTTTTTCCTATAACTTCTATTTCACAAAATTTGTTTCGTATATTTTTTTAATTCTATTTTTTTCCTATAACTTCCTAAGCCATTATACAACATTAAATTAAATTAACTAACATAAAACAACATTAAACAATATGAAACAACATTGAATAACATTAACCAATATAAAAATTATACAACATAAAAAAAAAACATTTAACAACATGAAAGTTAAACAACATTTAAGTTGTAGTTTTTAAATAATAAATTATGTTTGGCCCTTGGTTCGAGACGATTTTTTGTGACAGGGCTAAAACGAGCCATCTGGCCCGATTGGAGACAGAGGCAAATATGGCCATGTACTATTCATTAAAATATTAATATCTTAGAGGATCTTGGAGGGTCAGAGGGCTAAAACGGGCCCTCTGGCCAGCCATCGGTTGGAAATGGCCTCATTTCTCAAAAGGAGATCCAGACAAGTGACGGTTTGGATCATAAATCTTCATTGAAGAATGAGGTTATCCATTCTTTCTTTCGCTTCCATTACAAGAAATTGAACTCTTAACTCATATTCACCACTTAAGCTAACAAAAAAGGCTCAAATAAGCTTTAACGTTATGTCAACTAACACTTACATTATTTGGAATCCTCAATTCAAGTCCCATAGTAGAGCGTAAAGGTTTGAAATCCTCAAATTGAGTTTGAAATCGCACGAATACATTATTTGGAGTGATTGGCTCTGTTTTGGCGTACCATTTGACCCTAGCGCTAAAAGTATACTGTCGTCTAATGTGTGGTTGATGAAGAGAGATTAGTCTGTCATCAATGTGCGATGATATATCTTCTATGTAAAAAAAAACAATATAATATCGTCTTGATTAAAAAATTTGGCAAACTAACAACTAGGATTTATTTCAAAATTTAGAAAATTAAGCTTAAAATTTGAAGTGAAAAAAGAAAAAAAAAAGAAAAAAAAAAGAGAGCAAATCCTCTCATTTATTGGATTTAGAAGCTAAGAAGTTTGAAGTTTTGATATGCACTCCATCTTAGTCGAGCTTTGGTCGTCACGGCAAACAACCAACACCAAACAAACACCAAACGACGTCGTCCTGTGGGTCCCCGTCAACTAACCCATCCTACTGAAAAATAAAACGATAGAGAGCGATGCCTCCCACCCGTCCACACCTCCGCCTGCGTTATCAAATCCTCCGAGAACAGTCTCGACTCTCCAAGCTGGAACACAATGGGCACCATTGCTGGCGTTATCTTCCTCACAACAACTCCATTGATAAGACCTCGAGGACTCATCGGGCGTTTCCCTAATCTTCACTGCCCTTCTTCCAAGTTTTCACATTGCCGGACCACCGCCAACACAGCCACGGACGCCGCGCCTTTCCAAGTCTCCGCCGCAGCATCGTCGCCGTCATCTGCCATTGGTATAATCTCACTCTATTTCTAACATTTTTCTCACTAATATCTGTTCAAGATTGTGAATATCCAACATTTATCAATGGTAATTGTTTGACGGGTCGGAGCCAGATGAAGAGAAGGAGGTAACTTCTTCTGGGAATGTTGGAGCGGATGACCTGCTGATTGTGGGGCCGGGTGTCCTTGGGCGCTTGGTGGCACAAAAATGGCGGGAGGTACTGATCTTACCCATGCTGCTCTATCTGTACGTTTAATTTAGTAATTAATTAGTGGGTAAAACAAGTAATTAATGTACGTAGGAGCATCCTGGGTGTCAAATACATGGGCAAACAGTGACAGCTGATCACCATGAGGAGTTGAGTGAGGAGGGTATTAATCCACGTTTAAAGGGGACCAAAACGACCCACAAGTTTCCTTATGTCATCTTTTGTGCTCCACCATCAAGAACCTCAGACTACTCTGCTGATGTTAGGTGAGTAATTTTTCCGGTGCAGTCGTCACATTGTATTACCAATCTGCTCATTTTACAAGTGCAATCGTCTGTTAACACCATACCCTGAGTCCCCGATATATTAACCCGCGCGACAGTGTGACTGTCTTACTAAAAACACTCTCATGGAAGTGATACTTGGGTAGTGAGAGTTTCATGTTTGTTAATTATTTACTAAGTATTATTTATTTATGATAGAATAGCTTGTAAATTGTAATGCTTGCTGGCAATGGTTTATTTATTTTTGCTGCAATCGATATGTATTTGGTTTGGACTTATTTTTAAATAAGCAGAATGGCTGCATTGAACTGGAATGGTGAAGGTTCGTTTTTGTTTACATCAAGCTCTGCACCGTATGATTGCAACGACAATGGTTCATGTGATGAGGTAGACACTTATTTCTGCTCGTGGTACCAAGTTGCTGTAGCGTTATTCTGTGAACTTGTTTAATTTCATAGTCATGTGGGAGTTGGACTTTGGAGTGATTCGTTTTGTCATATTGGTCGTATTCCTCTCTGCAGGACACTCCAGTAGTGCCAATAGGGAGGAGCCCCAGGACCGATGTCCTTCTTAAAGCAGAAGAAGTTGTGCTGGAGTTTGGCGGTGTAGTTCTTAGATTGGCGGCGCTTTATATATCCTTTATGAAAGTCGTACTCTGAAAGATTATTTGTACCGTAGGGAAAACATTCAGGGATTTGGGTGATCTTGGTATTTTTTATATTTGAAAGTGTCCTTAACTATGCCTACAAATCAGATAGAGGTGCACATGTTTATTGGTTAAAGAAGGGGATCATAGAAGCTCGCCCAGATCACGTCCTGAATCTTATACATTACGAGGTGACGGAATCATCCTACTGTACTTGTGTATTTGAAAAGTGAAAAGTTATTTAATATAGTTCTATCAATATGCATTACTTTCCCTTTTATCATTACTTTCTCTGTTCAATTTTGTTACTTAAAAGTCACTTACATTTGGCTTTTCCGTTTCTCTTTAAATTTCAAATCACACTTTAGATGGTTACGCTTTGTCATGGTCAGTAATATACTTCCTGTTTCATTGAATTGTCAGGATGCAGCTTCCCTCTCTGTTGCAATCTTGAAGAAGAGATTACGTAACCAGATCCTCTTGGGTTGTGACAATCATCCATTGTCCAGGTCCTATCTGAACATTGCATCTTTCAACATTATTGAATTGCATTGACTATATCAACTGTTGCTGGTTTTCTGTGTGTACTCGTGTGTAGGGCTACAATCAATTCACGTTGGTACATAATATTCTGTATATGATTAAACTGCTAATCCAATGGTTGAATCAAACGAAAAGCTGGCAAGTTTTACACTGATGTCTATTGATCGTCCTATACTCACATGCAAAGCATCCAGTTGTGTGTGCGCGCTCGCACACATACACTGCTAAATTACAATTCATACTCAGATCTTATAGTCATTTTGTTATTTCCTTCTTAATTATCCCCGTGAACTAGTGACACGAGCGTTTGTGGCCCTGCCAATATCTTTGCAGGCAAGAAGTGATGGACTTAGTCACTAAAAGTGGCAAATTTTCAGAAACGTTTGAGGCCTTTACAGGTAAGCTTCCTGCTAATATTACATGTAGATATTTAAAGGGAATTCTGTTTTTACAAAATTTTGATATCCACCTCACACCAATTGATGCTGTTTGTGCAGGGACCAATGATCCCTTGGGTAAGAGATTAAACAACTCAAAAACTCGCGAGGAAATAGGGTGGGAGCCAAAATACCCCAGTTTCGCTCACTTCCTTGAGAGTTTATGAATTACTGCTAGCATCCATTTGCATTGTTGGGGTTGGATTTAGCAGTGGGAACCATTGGTTTAAGGCGCCCAAGGAGCATTCGCCATGGAGCTGCCAAAGGTCTTGCATTTTCGTGTCTGCTTTGGATATACTCGGTACAGCGGGATCGCTTATGTAGAGAACGTACAATTCTTACTGTCTTCAACCAGAATTATCCGACCATCGAAGCTGTGTATCTCTGTACAGGTAGCTGAGATATATGCAATAGGTCCCAAGTTCTGTGTGGGACTTGACTCTATACGTATGATGCATCACCCCTCATGTATCTAATTTTTTTCTTCTCGATTTTTGCACGAATACTCACATGGTCGTTTGTGATTCCACTCGCTCCTGACCTGTCATGCACGCGTGAGCAACTGTCCCAACCACTGCTCACATTTGAAAGCGTTTACTTCATCTTGTAGGTAACGGTTTAAATCAGCATAATAATACAATAGTTTAAGACATTAATAATGTTTAATTATTGGGATTAGTGTAACAAGCAAGTTAATTTTGTGCTTCTCTGATTTAGGTTCAGACATGATCCCTTCTTCACGGTCTGTTTTCTTTCCTCTTTTTTTGTTATTTGGTTTACAAGGTTGCCCTTTATAATGTTGAAAATATTGGCGATATAGATGCTACTTCTTCTACAATAAATCACATAAAATTAATATTAGTATATCACAATTTTGTTTCCACAAATTATTAAATAAAATAAATGAAATAAGATAAAATACTTGTCTTTTGTAGGTAGAAAACGCTCTTTGTCGATGCTTGATTAGAACAAGATTTTAGGTTGTTCACTATCCTTACGGTCAGATCTCGCCCCTCCAAGACAATGTCTCGGTGTAGAGTGCCCTAACCTCCAAGATACAACATTCTTTAATCCTCGTAAGCATACGCTCGCAATACTTTGATCAAATGAACTATTTGATTCTTTCCTTTGGTACTGTTTGGACCCAAAATAATATTTTGGGCCTAGCTTAGAGTCGTTTTCGGCCCAGTAGCATTCATCTAGAATCTTGTCATGGGCCGTCCAGTAGAGGTTGGCCGAATCCCATTATGAAGAGGATTAGTTTAGATAAGGGTGAGGTAGTTGAACCCTAGTGCAACAAGGAGTCTTAAAGCTGAGGATGCTTGGGATTAAGGGATAATCTAGTTCGTTAAGGAGCTTGGTTCAAAGTTCTATAGGGATTAGGATTGGTCGAGACCTGATCATATTGGGTTGATGAGTTCTAATCCTAGTAAAGTTCTAGTTTAGCCATAAGGGGGTTCGCTACTATAAATAGAGAGGGGAATGCATCATTCAAAGTCCCTTCAAATCAACACACAACTTGCCCTGCGCAAAGCTTCTCAACAACCTTGAGATTTTCCTTTTCCCCTTTCTTCCCGCCAACACATCTTCAGTTTGGATAAACAATACTGTGAAGGCAATCAACGACATCTTCAATTTGGATAGACATCACTGGAGCCGTAGAATCAGCCGACCAAGGAGCACATTCAGTTTGGATAAACATCATTGCTTCGAGGTCGACTGGTTATTTATCCAAGTCTCGACCAATAAGGGTTTTCAAGTCCTTATTGGTGGAGGTCATCTCATCAGCTCTCTCAATGAAATGAGGTGTTACGAGTTGTGTCTGTATAGTCTGATACCGGTTTAGAGTTCGGCATTTCAACGGTCGAACCACATTTACCATCAAGACATTTATCTCTTTGGAGTATTTGTGTTCGTATAGTCTGATACCTGTTTGTCATACTTATACTCTTATGAATATAATTATGGAGACCGAACCCGGTGCTGACGATTTGTAAACTTCATAGAACTAGCAACCTTGTCTTCAGGCTATAGAACCCGAATGCCGATACATGTTCCTTCCTCGGCCGCAATCGCAAGATTAAGAAGTCAGCAACGCACTTAACACATATCAACATATTTTACTCCCCGGTCGAGCTCGCTTGACGAGTTGGCACGCCCTGCACACAACCAAATGACGTAGTTAGCTTATTAGTTACTCGGCTTGCGCGCCACGTATGTTTGGTAGTTTTTAGGGTTAACAAGTACATAAAACTTGAAGAATATCTTTGAACAGAAAATGAAGAATCAATAATATATAGAAGGCAACTTTTAGAGCTCATTATAAAAATAAAGGAATTGTCATTGGCACTCCAAAAATCTCATTTTACACTTCAAACTTACTATATTTGGAAAGAAAAATACAATTGTGAGGAGTGTATAATGAGATTTTTGAAGTGCCAATAACACTTCTAAAAAATAGTAAATGAGAATATTTATAAGAAAACAAAAGGGTGTAAAACCGTTAGACTATGTAATTGCCCATTTAATGGCCGAATGCACTTATTGAGGTGGAGGGAGATGCCCTCGTGGTTGTAACTGCAATTCAACTTAATGCAGCAGCTAACAAAGGCCCACTTGGGCCTCTCTTGGAGGACACGGTAGATTTTAAGAAAACTAATGAAAATGGTTTGAAAATTTTGAGTTTTAATGATAAGGATAAAATAAATAGTATCAAGTTTGACTTTTTAGTGTAAAAATGTGATTTTTCGTTAAAATGAACAGTATCGTGAACTTTTCGTTAAAACTCCTAGATTTTAATGACTTTTGCACGGTGGAAAACTCCGTTCAGTCGTAGAGAGACAAACAAGGCCCCACATCGTCTAGCAAGGTTAAGATAGAAATTAAAACACCAAGTCTCGTTGTTTGAGGAATCTTTCAATATAATCTCAAATTTTTTGTTTGAAGATAATATTATTAGTTAAGTTGTTTGGTGCATGATGTTTTTTTTCTCTTCAACCCGGTTGAAATCTTCGGTAAATTTTTTATCGAGCTCACTATTTTTTTGAGCCCACTATTAGCACCCTATCATCCGTTTGTACATATTCCTTATCATTCAATGAATATCGTACTTGAATTTCAAAAAAAAAAAATAAAAAAAAACTCTCAATTATGATATGAATTAAATGAATTGGCTAATAGCAAATGAGGCTATAAGTGATGAAACGACCATGCAATAATATCAAATTAAAAAACAATAATATGGCATAGTAAATGGGAGGAAAGGAAACGGATGCGATGAATTTGTATTTTAAAATACTCAACAAAATTCCAACATATAATGCTCACATTTTTATTCCAGTAAAAAAGTTTGATATTTGACATAGTGGTAAGTTATAATTGCACAATTTCCTTTGGTAAATGATAATTACCTCTTAGTTTTACACTTTTCCCCTTCATTTGCTTGATCCTGCTGTTTTTAGCTGTGATAATAAAATACTTTAATTTCTTAAGAGGAAGATTCAAACTTAAGTGTAACGAGACGTACATACAATCCAAATTTACCGGCCAAACCCATCCGTGTCATTTGATGTTACTTATAACTTCATTTACTTATAAGAAGTTAAGAACAATGACTGTCACATTAATTAACGTGTATGAGTAGCTAACCAAGTTGCGAAAGTATATATTATTTTGAAATGAGGTTTAGCGAAGTAGAAGTGTTGTTTCTTTGTGACCGAAAGGTCATAGTTCGAGTCTTGAAAATAGCCTATTTGCAAAGCAAATGTATGGTTGCGTACTATAAACGTTCTCTCTCAACAATCGCAAAGCAGAAGACCTTATTGGTTTGTGATCGCCCTTGTGTATTTGTGTTCAGATCTTGGCTTATTAGACGTGTAAGAAAAGAGGAATTTCCGTGCATATATAATAAAAATAAAAACTAATGAAAATGGCTTGAAAACTTTGAGTTTTAATGATAAAAACAAAATAAAGGGTAAAATGAATAATACCATGTTTGACTTTTTAGTGTAAAAATATAATTTTTCTTTAAAATAAACAGTACCGTTGATTTTTTATTAAATCTTTCTATATAAAACCATATGAAACACGACTTGCGACTTCGAGGCAACCGCAAATAAACAATTCAAGTCAACTTGACTTCTTACTTTTATAAACCAAATCGCTCATCAAATTATTCATTCATTCATTCCCTCTCAAGTAATCTCATTCTCCATTTCCAAAACCTTTCAAGCTTTCAAGCTATCAGGTGATGGGGAAGTATTGCTGCTTTGAAGACGACGACGGTGGTCTTAGTCTCGCGGCACTTCTGTTGGTGATTGTCGTAGCTCTTGTCATCATGACTATTTTCTCTCCACCGCCGCGGCGTGGCGGCGTCGTTGCCTTATACCGCTGCTATTGAGTTTTGACGTCTTTGAGTTCTCGTATTTTTATCTCTCCTCTCCTCTCCTCTCCCCTCTCAGTAATTTTTCTCATTTTTTCTGCATTGAGTGCTGGTAATAATTTAATAATCATGTTTTTAATGAATCATAGTGTTGTTTAAATTTTGTTGTAAGATTTATTAAGTGATATCGGTGACAAGGTGTTGGAATTATGAGCTCTTTTCCAATTGTAACCACAGATAATAATCTTATAAATTTATGTTTATTTAGTTTCTGCCTCTCTCTCTCTCTCTCTCTCTCTCTCTCTCTCTCTCTCAATATTGAATGAATGAGGATCCTCTCCGGTTCCTCTTTGTAAGGATCTTATTGATTCTTTAATCATATCTGTTCATTGTAAATTGTATGATCAGTTTTCGTCAGGTATTATTTGTGATTAATTTTAAATTGATTTCTGACCGCATAATATACGATTAAAGGATCTCCGAGATCCTCATAAAGAGGATCCGCGTTCAAATTGCATCACTAGTTGATGTAGTTTATTAGAAGTTTTCCTTGCATTTTGTCCTCATTATTTCGTTTTGTTTTGCCTTTAGTTTAATACGTCAACTTAGTTCGATTTTCATCTATTTTTATTCACATAAAATTCCAAGTGAAAAAGTGTTTTTTCGTATTCAATACATTTGACTAACTTGTTAATGAATTACAAAGACGAAAGTGTTACAGAAAACTTACGAACGGGCGGAAGCGAAAATCCAAATAAATTACAGGAACTATTTTGTTTATGTTTTCATGTACATATGTACAATCCCAAGCGCCAAGTTTATCTATGATTCAACTTCACAAATCAATACTCTTATTTCACTTTTTATATTTTGGTTTTTTTTTAATTTAATTTAATTTATTTTTTAACTTGGGAGCGCTGCTAATTAAATATATATTAACCAAATGAATGACAAATTAGTAGGCACTATTGTAAACACAGAGATATTTACAAATAATATTGTAAAAATGGAGCTGTTATCGACATTCTGAGCGATTCAGCATGCACTCCTTTCTAATAAAAAATAAAGAAGATAGAAATGCATGATGACTTTTTATAGTGCAAAAAACAATTTCTTTAAAAAAATTTCTTAAAAAAAAAGAGAAGATAAACAATCCCTATATAGGAGAGATTTTTCAATGTACCAGGAATACAGCCCCTTATACCAAGTGTAATAATACAATTGGTTGGAAATTTAAAAAAAAAAAAATCAACAAATTGTATTATTATACTTAGTATATCAGACCGTGTTTTGGTCAGACTAAAAAATTTCTCCCTAGTGTCAATATTTCAAATGGTTGGTTCTAAGTTTGAAACTTTCATTGGGTTTGCTTTGCCAGGGAGACTTTCATTAAATTTCCTTAGCTGACTTTGCTTTGCCAGAGAAACTTCCTTTAAATTTCCTTAGCAGAAACTTTGCTCCTAAAAGTATGCCTATGTGTGAATCTTAAACAAAAACAAAAAACCTATGTTTGAATGCACCAATTAGTCACAGAAATCGTGTGGATTCAGTTGGTATGCATTCATTTATGAAATTGACACCTTGAACCCACTTTTATTTGTTTCCTTGGTAATGACTCAAACTGAACTGATTTTATTAATTACAAGAGAAATTTTGGATACGTAAGTAGCTTTAGTTGGTGAATAATTCACTTATTATCACTTATTATGCACCCTAATAGAGATTGCTGATAGCAACTTGATGTGGACATGATGTACCTTTCCAAAATAGAGCTCAATTATCTGCATAAACTGGCATAAGAAAGTTGATATTTTATCTTAAATTTGATTGACGATGAGGTGATTAGTTTAACTTCTATAAGGATATAGAAGATTTCCTGGTTTTTTAATGTGGAATAACATGTAATAATACTTATTAGGTGCTGTGAGAACATGTGTTTGTTGAGTTTCCAAATAAAGAAAATCCTATTTTGATACAACGAAGAAAATTGAGATGGTTCTACCATATAATTAATAAGAGAAACTGAAATACGATGAGTGCAAATTTATTTTAGAGTGAAAAAAAAAAATGACACTTTAATTTTTATTCCATAGCTTCAATGAGTTTTTTCTTCGTCTATTTATAAGAAGGAAAATTTCTAGCCTCATACTATTTTACCCTCTAGACTTTCAATTCATGCCCATGCCCCCTTAGTTGTTTAATTTTTTATTTAATTTTATTTTATTTTTAAAAATGGAGACCAGCTGGTGACTTTGTCACGACAATTCACCCTTATGAGGGTCTGAAAGACTCACATAGTCATTTCAGCCTCTCTCTAACCATCATCGTGTGATTCATTAGCGCCAGTAATCAAACCTAGGATGTGCAATGTGAAATACGAGCTTACAATTCGTCCCCAACTACTGACCATCCCGTGGTGGTTCATGCCCCCTTAATTGTTAATGTTTTCAAATTTTTGTTAATTTCAACTGAAACAATGCATATTCAGAATTTGATGAAATAGGATGAATTGAGACGGTATTTTGTAAATACGTAATTATCTTGAATATATTAACTATTTCTCTATTTTCTGATCTCTCTATGGCACGAATGGAACATATAGGAGAGCACATAATCAAATTGAAAGTTTACTGGGCAAAGTAGAACACAACCTAAAATTGAGGCGTATTACCAAACTTTTCTCCACGAGACTGAATTGACCAAAAGGATCGATTCAACTCAAATTCAATGACCGAAAGCAACCGGTTCAATGTTAATTCCGAGGGCCGAGGCCCGTGGATAGTAAACCGGTTTGGGCCTTTAGGTTCAGTTACCAAACCAGCCCAGCCCAGCCCTCAAACAGCTCATTACTTTATAGTCACACGTCATCTTTTATATCCACCTATCATTTGGATCCTCCTACGATAGAGTTTAACCCCCAGAAACAGCCATGGAATTCCACTGAACTCCAAGTCTCCAACCACAAGCTCGTCCTCCCCCATCAGCTTTCATCAACTCCAACCAGAAAAACAATGTCACTGTGCTTCTCCTCCCTTGTATTCAATCTCCATGCAGCAAAGAACCAAAGCTTCATAACCCGTTTATCTTCTCACTTCCCCAACCAAACCTGCAAGGTAAGCTCTGTTCCATCTGCTTTTTCATCATCTTCTCCACTAAACTTGCCTGAAACTTTGAATTTTATAAAAGATAGATTAAAACCGATATCAGCTTCATCAAACCCAGTTTCTGAAGTCACGAATCCACCCTCGTTCCGTGGTAAAAACCCAAAAGGCATCAACATTTTGGTGGTGGGTGCAACTGGGTACATTGGGAAATTTGTTGTCAAGGAGTTGGTCAGCAGAGAGTTCAATGTTATAGCCATTGCTAGGGAGAAGAGTGGAATCAGGGGTAAAGTTAGCAAGGATGAGACTTTGAGGGAGTTGAATGGTGCAAATGTGTGCTTTTCGGATGTGACTGATTTGGGTGTTTTGGAGAAATGTTTGGAAAATTTGGGGGTTTCGATTGATGTTGTTGTTTCATGCCTTGCTAGCCGTTCTGGGGGTGTGAAGGACTCTTGGAAGATCGATTACGAGGCCACGAAAAATAGTCTTGTCGCTGGAAGGAAGCGTGGGGCTTCACATTTTGTGTTGCTGTCTGCAATTTGTGTGCAGAAGCCCCTTCTTGAGTTTCAGCGTGCAAAGCTGAAATTCGAGTCGGAGTTGATCAGAGAAGCCGAGGAGGATAATGGGTTTAGTTATAGCATTGTGAGGCCGACCGCGTTTTTTAAGAGTTTGGGGGGTCAAGTTGAGTTGGTGAAAGATGGCAAGCCTTATGTAATGTTTGGGGATGGGAAGTTGTGTGCTTGCAAGCCAATCAGTGAGGCGGATTTGGCTTCATTTATTGCGGATTGCGTGTTGAGTGAGAATAAGATTAACCAGGTTTTGCCTATTGGAGGACCGGGGAAGGCGTTGACACCACTGGAGCAAGGGGAGTTGTTGTTTAGACTTGTGGGGAGGGAACCCAAGTTCCTGAAGGTGCCTATTGAAATAATGGACTGTGCTATCGGGATTCTTGATTTCCTTGTAAAGATCTTTCCTTCAATGGAAGATACTGCTGAGTTTGGGAAAATTGGAAGGTATTATGCAGCTGAGAGTATGTTGGTTTTGGATCCTGAGACTGGAGAGTATAATGCTGAGAAAACGCTGAGTTATGGCAAAGACACGTTGGAAGAATTCTTTGAGACTGTGCTGAGGGAGGGGATAGCCGGTCAGGAATTAGGCGAACAAACGATTTTCTAAGAATTCATGCTGTCATTAGAAAGTTTGTACATTCAATTTATCAATTGGTTCAACCAGTTTTGTACAATAGTCTGCTTTCAGGTACGCAGTTTCTCATCTGTACACCAAACTGTATTTCGTATCGGTGACAAGCAAGTCTTTTTTCTACCATCGCTGCTAGATACTTAACTGATACTTCAGTTATATCAATATATCATCAGATTGGTTGTTTAAGATGATAATGTGATCACTTGTTAGATTTTGATGACTTGCATTGCAAGTTACAACCTGTAATCACTGTTCTTCGGTTCATACTTCATTTTTCAACTGAATCTTAGTTGGTTGTGTAGGTTCCTTCCTGATATAGCGTATCCATTGCAGTTCAAAAACTCAAATGTCGTTACATACATTTGCATTCGCTTTCTTTTGCATATTGAAGAAGATGGAAATCATGTAGTAATTCATTTGTAACAGAAACTAAATTCGCACTTAGAAAACCCTTGAATGAAATGGTACAAGACGATTCAATGCCTCAGATGCAAGTAGATAACATTTACAAACCAAAAGAACCTGTAACATAAGAAATCCGAATACTAAGCTTCCAAATGGACAAGATAGATAAAGCATACCAGACAACATTTACACAATGAAGGAACCTAAACAGAAAACACTAAGATATTCAATAATACACGCAAGTGAGCGCTCACACACACTAGTTGAAGGCATCCTGTGGGTAGGATTCTAATACATTTCGTTATGTTCTTCAGTCTTCACAAACTCTACTGGCGAATTTTTTTGTGGAGGGTGAAAGTGGAGAGCCAGATCAGAAGAACCAGCAAAACTGAGGCAAACAGCGAGGTAGCGAGGGCTCCTACTATATGCTTACAGAACTTGTCGAAAACAGAGCATATCTTCTGCCACATCACATGTTCATTACCCTTGTATCCGATATATGCAACACCCCCGGCTGTGCCGGTGGCTGAGGCGACCAAACCCAGTATCAGCTGCATAATAAGGCATTTCACATACATAGTTTGTCAATATCGTGTTTCCGATGCTTGTATTGTAATTGTTGGTACAAATTAGAGAACAGAACACAACTTACTATATCAAGAAATACAAAATGGAGCAACAACTTTGGTGGGAAAATTGGCTTCCAGATGACTGAAATGGATGCTAGTGTTGTAAGAAGAGCATAGAGGCCTGCAACTGATAGAGCCACCACAAAGTATCTGAAACAAGAAACATTAAACCTTCTTTAGTTTTTTGTGATCTAATATCCACCCATTAAACACACTTATTGACATACTTTTTAATACAGGTAGTAATACAGGTGGGCCGTACCTGTATTAGGATAATGATAGTTTATGTTTGCCACATGATTGATTGTGGTTGTAGGCAAATAATGCAATGTTTTCTCCTTGTGAAAACCACAAGTGGTTGAGAAATAGATGATTTAGTTTTTTTTGGCTTTTTAGCTAAAATGGTCTCTGAGATTCGCATAACTCCTCAGTTTGGTTTCTAAGATTTAAAATCGATAGAACTGGTCTCTGAGTTTGTCCACCATCAATTATTTTGGACTTTCTGACAAAAATCTATGTTTCGGTCATTCCGTGAAAAAATATCTGTTAAGTAAGGATAAAATAACAAAAATACCCTCAATTTTTATAAAATCATTTTGACCCATTGTTTATTGAATTGAAGGTATTTTTGTCATTTTGGTTCTTATTTAACAGAGTTTTTCATCAAATGACTAAAATGATTGATGGTGGAGAAATTCAAGAATCACTTCTATTGATTTTAAATTTTAAAGACCAAAGTGAGAAGTTACGTCAATCTCAAAGACTATTTTGGCTAAAAATGTTGCATTGTGGGTCCATGCTATCCCTAGGGTTATTATAAAATTGTATTGTGGGGTGAGGGAGTGAGATGCATAGGGTTCCAACTTCAACCTTGATGCCATTTAATAATTAAGCCTCGAGGAAGTGGTACAGTGGCAGTGTATTAAATCAATTATGTGATGGTAATTGAAAGCTGAAAATGAATTTAAAACAGTGTCAACTAGGCATCTCCATTTTATGTAATCCATCTCAGGAGTGTAAAAACTCTGCGCGCTCTAAGTCTAAGCAGATATTATACGGATCAGGATCCTCCCTGAGCAAATGGAGAGGATCCTCCTGACCGGGCCCATCGGGCCATTCAAAATTTATCCAACGGCTACAAGCAAGAGATTCCACTAAAAGTTATAATAATTATAGCCATTGGATAAATTTTGAACGGTCCGATGAACCCGGTCAGGAGGATCCTCTCCATTTGCTCAGGAGAGGATCCTGATCCATATTATACATACATACATATATATATACATACATATATATATATATATATATATATATAAACAATAAAAAGAAAAGAGCATTAATTTTAGATTAAAGCAGATTAGGAGGCAAGGCTGAGATCATTTGTACAGTAATTAAAGAGTAAAATCAGATCTACTTTCTGAAAAATTGTTTCTTTTGCACGCATAAAGAAGATTAGATGGAATCCATGTTAAAGGAATGAAAAGTAAAGATTAACTAGATTAATTAAAAACTAATAGAGCTAACATGAAATCTTTCCACTAGTTAAGCTGGTTAAAACAAGTATGGAGATAAAAGTCGATTAATCTTAAACCTGGATTCGTCGTAATACTATTCAGAGTTGTAGAAAAAAGTTAGAAAATCGTAGGTATCATATCTGATCAGAAGACAATAACATGAAAGAAAATTTTAGTTATTCCTTGTCTATCAAGAAATTTTGTTTATCGGATTCTCCTCGAAAGTATTTGTTGAACTTTTAACAGAATTAGTGTTTCTGTGACAAAGAAGAGTAATCAAACACCTTGAAACCCTAATCTGTAAAAATATACATTATATATATATATATATATATATATATATCTGTGTGAGTGTTACAGTGTATATGTTATTTTACTAAATTATATGTGCATGTTTGGGTGCTTGAAGTTACTCACGTGAAGGCGGGAGAGTGATTAAACTTGGCCCGAACTGGGAAAGGACCTCGGTATACTGTTTGCTTGCTGGTGACCATGACCAACACACTTGTCAGTGATGCTGCAAACACTATGAACCTGAGAGCCACATCAACTAGAAAGAGGTAGTCGGGTTTGGGGGGAGGAGGAGGCTTGGCTTCGGGCTCCTCCTTTGATGGCGGCGGGACTTCCGGGTCAGCTGGCTTATCCTTGGTTTCCATGGAAGCTGCTGGTATCTAGTGCTCGAATAAGTTGGTTAAGCAGCAGTCCGAGTGTAGTACTTGTACGTTGTAGTAGATGGTGGTGGTGAATATATGATATTGCACTATGAACATGTATAATTATATGATGTTTGGGGCACACTAAAATGGTATAATTCCAAACTTGGTTGAAGTTTCGTTTACGCCAAGTAATTGATATGGAAAGGGTTTAGTTGGTTGGGTGTGTACCGTTTGATCATCATCTTATACACCATAGTCTTCCTTGTTTTATTTTCTCTCCTAAATGTCACTAAATAAAAGATTATTTTAGAATAATCCAGAGAAAATGATACCATTTAGTCTCTATCTCAGAGGGAAAAGATCAGAAATGGACTGGGGTAATAGGAAACTAAATAGCATTTGTTATAGGGTTATAATTTGTAAGTTCTACTACTAAATGGGTTTAGAATGCAATAGTGCTAGTTGTCACAGCTATGTCTGCTGGGGCAAGAAACATGAGACTTCTATTAGTATGTGGTCGTGCTTGTAGCTTAGAGGTTTTTAAACAACAATATTAAGAGGAGGAAAATCAAATTCAGGATTTTAGATGTAAGAGCGAATACTCTTAGCTAACTGCGTTACAAACTCCTTACATCTCCAAGTGGTTAATTAAGAACTTATACATGTGTGTGCGCGCATACTTATCTTGCACAGGAGCATGTGGTTATTCCCTCTCCCATATATGCTTGTATAACAAAAAATGGCCTTGTGAATCTGCTGAATAAAACAGCTTGAGCCGTATTTAATTCTGGTTTAAAAGGTCTGCATAGTTTTGTTATAATAGTCCAATTTAGTACCTGTGAAAACAAATAATTCTTAGTTAAGTACTTTCCAAACCCCATATGTATCGTGTAACCTTGACAAAGTACAATTGTATTCTATCATAGTTTAATTTTGTGGTTCAAAGTCACATCAAGCACACAATTTGCGTATTCTTGTCCCAATCTCTATAACTTTTTTTTTAATGAAAGGATGATAATGAATTGAGCAAGTCGAACTACACATAAGACTTAGTCGTTGGACTACAATAGTAAAAGCCTTACTCACTAAACCCCGCACAAGACGGATAGAAAAAACCAAGACCCCAAGATTAGCCATCAACTAATGCTACTTTCTTCACGCTCAGAACTATTAGAAAGGGCTAACTCTCCGATAGAACGACCTCCATTTCCCTATCTTCGAAATTTATTAAATAAAGAAGTACGAAAATATAAGAATACAAGCGGGGTATGAAACATAAACCCGCAAAGAGAAAAACAAAGAAACATCAACAAAAACAAAAAATAAGATGAAACTCACGGTCACTAGCATAGCGACTATTGCAAAATCTGAAACAATGGGCCCCCATAATAGGACCACTGGCCGCACTAAAAGAAGCCAGGGCATCAGCAACTTGATTACCCTTAATTAATTATCAGTATTCTCTCTCCTTATCCATCCTAACCCGGATATTAGCTGTGATTATGCACTAATATGCTTAAGATATTGAATTAAGTTTAAGCTAATTAATCCTGCTTTTGTTTCTTTTTTTCTGTTTCAGATCAACCAAGCAGAATACAAATACTGATACTATGGGCGGATCTCACGTAAAACAAAGGCATATGTCTCTTTCTTTTTTTCGTTTAATTCTTTAAACAGACGCAAATGATTGGAAGAAAAAAAAATATATTAAGTATTTTGTGCTTCTCTCGCAAGAAAGTGGCCAACTTTTTCTTTTGTTCTGTAATCTGTGTACATCACCAACCATTCAAGTTCAAGTGACAGACCTTCAAGAAATTCAATGCAGTAAGATGATAAGGAAATCATTGATTGATTATAATAATATAATATTCATCTCTGGACGCACACGTCATTGTGAAGATAGGTGGATCAGTAGATATAGGACTTATCCTTTTTGTGTCTGAAAAATAGTCTACGTAGTGTCGGTTGAACGAAATGGGTGTTTATATATTATGAGTTACGTAACCATCACTTCTGCTATCACTAAATAGGTGATTATGCATCTCATGAAATTTTCTTTTCCACTTTTTTGGAATACAATTTATAGGCTTGTTCGTTCATGTTTTGGAAATTTTCCTCAATCGCTGTGGACGTCTCCAATTTAGATGCAATTAGACATGTCTATTTATCTATTTCTAATCTTGAATCGAAATGAGAGAAGATTTGGAAATGAATCTAAGAGTGTATGGTTCAACTATAAGGATCTTACTCATTTAGTGATTATAGAGATATGTATAGTAGTGGTTACCAACCCTTCATGCACTTTTGTGATAGTATGTAAGGTATTGAGAGTTACTAACGATCCCTAGACAGATTATGTAGATTTTGTAATCCGGAAATCATGGTATTTCTTTGTCAACTTTGGCTACCTTGTTGCAGCATGGGTTGCTGTGTTTTTCTTGACAGAAAAGTGTAAATCACTCCTTACTTGTGGTTGGTTTCCTCCAATTAAGGAGTATGGCATGAGTCTAGTATTTGGTGTAATCTCCTTCAATTAGGGAGTATGGCCGGTCTCTAGGGTTAAGTCTAAAGATGGTTGTAACTAGTCCTTCTTTCTCATATATATGTGTATCCTTGTACATTCAATACTTATGAAATATACAAGAAAACTTAAACCAAACTGCAACATGGTATCAGAGCAATGTCATCCTTGACCTGTCTCTACCCATTTTTTTCCGCTGTTGTTCATCTTCAAGCTCCAGTTATGGTTGAAGAAAACTCAGTAAACCTTAGAGGAGAAAACTCGCAAAGTTCTCCCTTTTTTGTTCCAGATACGTGATAAATACGAATCAACGTTTATGCTCCATTTGGTTGAATGAATTCAACTATCTCCAATGGTTTAGAGAAGTGTCTCTTGCTCTCAGTGGAAGATAGGGTTCATCAATGGAGGAGTTGAAGCACCTGAGCCTTCTACCCAAGCATATGAAGCATGGTTATGCAAGGACCAAATGGTCATGTCCCTGTTACTACCTGCAAAAAGGTTTTCCCTGGCAACAGAGCCAAATTTGTTGATGAGGATTTTACCACCTGCAAAAGTAGATAAAAACATTTAAAAATACTTGCAAGAGTACAATGTTGTCGTAGTATAGCAGCTCAAGTAAGGTCGTTTTCCACAGGGATTGAATGAATAATTTATGCTAAACCCAAATCTTAATTAATTATTTGAAACCAAAGTTTGGAAAAAGGTGATTTTATGACCTAAAATATTAAAAACGAATTTAATAAAAAATAATTAAATAAATTGGCAAAGTAAAGGAAACAAAAGAAAATAGTTTTGAAAATCTATTTAAGCACTATGGTTCCGCCATCACCTTAACAATCCTACGTAGTTCTTCTAATTATTTATGACTTACAATTGCATATTTGAAGGTTAGGTTTTCCTGAAGTATATCCTACTTGGAACCTCCAACATAGAACGTATATCTAACATGTAACCTGTCCGTGGCGTTCAGATCGAATGTGAACATGCAAGACTCATTAAGTTTTGTGAAAACCTTCTGAAAAACCATATAACCCTTAAGACATGTCGTCCATCCTAAGAAGTTGCACATATTAACCACAAGAAGCCTTAGTTAATTTCAGGGACATCCCTCCGCCAAAATTGCATCAAATTACTTTTCTAAATATCCTAATGGTGGCCAATCATCAAGACAATTAGATAGTTTAAACCGGTGATTAATAATTCAAAACTTGCATGCATAATATCATAAGCAAATTGAAAAGAAACTACATATTCTTGCTAAGGCTCATGGCCTCACCCTAGCAAACGAAAATTAGTTACAAATAACCATAAAACAAAATATTATTAAAAACATGGATAGAAAACACCTTGTAAATAAACTTGAATCCTCAAAAGCTCTCTAAAGCCAAAGTATTGCGTTTTCTCCTCTCTCTTCCTAATGGCTAAAAAGTCTTATTTATACTACTACAAAATAAAATCGTTACTAGAAAAGGTCTTAGAATAATGCTAGGAAACATAGTAAAATAAAAAAACAGAAAATAAAAGGTTTCCTATTTGAACTAAAATTTGAAGTTCTCAGAAAATTAGTCTTTTAACCAATCAATCAACTCCAATTTGGTCCCAAAAGATCTCTTTTGAAAGCTGAAGATATCCCCTACAAATCCTCAGAAGGAATCTTCATTAAAAAAATGCCATCTTGACCTCCAAAATACCCAAAACGTCCATAAACATCAATATGAGAAACCTGCGCGCTGGGCCTTCATTTCTTTACCACGATCAAACGGCTAAGTAGACAAATCTAGAATTTTGACACAATCATCTTGAAAAACTCACGAACATCCTCCAATTGGAATCACTCCAAAATTCATCCATTTGATTACTTTTTGCTCCAGGTGAAGTCGAATGTGCTACATTGAAAATATATAACAAAGTATCAAAATTCTACCATAAGAACGAATAAACTATAACTAAGAATATGGTAAAATATATGGTATAATATGGACTCATCACTCAACAACATGGAGAAGCATGTAGCTGAGATCTTTAGCTACTCAGAATCCTCACAAGATTTATGGAAATCTGTGAAGGACATGTTTGGAACCAGAATAATTATACTTGTGTGTTGCAGCTAAAGAAGGATATTGCAGGCATTCAACAAGAAGGAAAGACCTTTGTTCAACACCTTGGTAGCCTTAAAACCATGTGGAATAAGCTGGATTTATATCTTCCTCATACCACTTATCCATCCATTCTTCGCAAACGTGCTAAGGAAGATAAGATATATCAGTTGCTAGGAAACTTAAGCTCCGAGTATGAAGATCTCAGAAGCCACATTCTAATGAGCTCGGAGCTGCCATTATTTCAAAATGTTGGTGCTACTGTGCAATGTGAAGAAGCAAGAAAAAGGGTGATGAACCAAGAGTCAAACCACAAACTGCCTAAGACTTGAGGGTATGATGTGAACTACAGGTAAATTGACAACAAGGTATACAAGGGAAGGAATCCACATCTAAAGTGCAAGTACTACAATGCTACAGGTCATGTGGAAGAAAAGTGATGGGAACTACATCCAGAGCTGAAACCTAAGTTCAATAAGAATGTTAAGCCATTCATTCCCCGAGCATCACAAACAACCCCTTACAAAGCACAACATACTGCAAACCATGCCTCGAGCTCGCTCAACCATGGTTTAGTAGACTTCATTGAAAACCCTTGATCTCTTATCAATGAATTTGTAGCGTATCTCCAAAGCAAAGGACATGGAGAGGTTGTACCAACTCCTAAGATCGAGAGTGACAAATCACACTGCACTTTTTGACCAGTTTGCTAGGTTACTTGCTGACTATGATCATGTTCATCCTGATAAAGCTGCAGGTATCTTAAACTCTTTCTCCATTGCACTTTAAACTAGTATTGAACTTGATTGTTGGATAATTGACTCGGGTGCCACTGATCACATGACAAATAAAGTCTCAAATCTGCATGATTTTCATCCTTTTTCAAAACCTTCTCAAGTGTCTGTTGCAAATGGAAAAAAGTGTCTCGGTGATGGGCAGAGGAAAAATAAATTTGATGTAAAAAAACATCGAGTCTAGTGCTCTATATGTTCCATCATTTCCTTTCAAATTACTTTCCATAGGGCAACTCACTTCCACTCTATAATGCACTGCCATTTTCTCACCAACTAATGTGATATTTCAGGATTCTATCACCAAGAAGATGATTGGTGAATGTTTTTTTTCTTTCTAAATGGCATATGTTATTTTTGCAAGAAGTCTCATCCAACTAAAGCTCTTCAAGCAAACTCAAGTAAACCTCAGGATCAACAACTTTGGCATCAAAGACTAGCTCATCCATCTGAAGTTGTTATGTCAAAACTATTTTTCATGTTTTGTCACCCATCCTTTAAGTGTGATACCTGTCATTTTTCCAAATTTGCTAGACTTCCTTTTGGTTCTTCCTTGTCCAAGTTGAGTACACATTGATGTATGGGGTCCAACTTTTTAATCAATAGAGGGTTACAAGTATTTTGTCATATTTGTGGATGACCACACTCGAAAACTTTTCTTTATCTCATGAAATCTAAAAGTGAGGTTTCAACTATTTTTAAAGACCTTCATAAGTTGGTAGTAACACAATTTCACTCAACCATTAAAATCTTGAGATCAGACAATGGCATTGAGTTCTTGTCCAATATCATGACTCAATATCTGAGTTTACAAGGAATAATTCACCAAACAAGTTGTGTGGGAACCCCACGACAAAATGGGATAGCTGAGAGGAAGAATAAAGATCTACTTGAGAAGACTTGGGCACTTATGTTACATATGAATGTACCCAAATTTTTTGGGTCATATGTTATTCTTACAGCCACCTATTTGATCAATAGGCTTCCTAGTCGAGTTCTAGGTTTCAAATCACCATATGAAACCTTTAAAGACAGACCAATAAATCTGTCACACTTGAAAGTCTTTGGTTGCACTTGTTTTGTACATGTGCAAACTCAACATCGTGACAAATTGGATGCTAGGGCTGTGAAATGTGTGTTCATGGGATACTTTTCCACTCAAAAGGAATATAAATGTTTTAGTCCTATCACTAACAAGTGTGTTGTATCCGGAGATGTTCGCTTTGAGGAAGAAACTTCATTCTTTAAAAAGGATCCTACTTAATGTGAGGGGGAGCTTTTGTGTGATTTGTTTCCATTGCCTATATACACTGAGCCCTTGATTCATGATGATTCCTTAAAGGGTAGTGGTAGTCGTGAGGCTACATCTCAATCCAACTCACAAGAAAATGATGATCTTGAGGCTACATCTCAACCTTTTACTTACCAACCTACTCAAGAAGTTAGAAGGAATCCACCTCGAGAAAGAAAGGCCCTTACCAAGTTTGTAGACTATGTTACTTATGCTTCTAGATATCCCATCTATGAAGCAATAAGTAATCACAGTTCCTCAAACTCACATATTGCCTTTCTTACTGAAGTCTCAACTCTTGTAGAGCCTAACACCTTTCAAGAAGCCAATCTCATCCCTCACTGGAGGATAACCATGTCTGAAGAACTTCAAGCCTTGGAGGAGAATTGTACTTGGAGTATCGTTTAATTACCTCCAAGAAAGAAGGCAGTTGGCAGTCGTTGGGGGGGGGGGCTACAAAACTAAACTTAAGTTTGATGGCTCAATAGAGAGACATAAAGCTAGGCTTGTTGTCGTGGTTTCACCCAAACATTTGGGGTTGATTATAAGGAAACCTTTGATCCAGTAACAAAAATGAACACAGTACATGTGTTACTTTCTATTGCTATCAATTGTGGTTGGTCGTTATATCAAATGGATGTTAAAAATGCTTTCTTTCATGGAGAGCTTCAGGAGGAAGTATACATGCAAATTCCCCCAGGTTACTCTCTAGCAAAGGATGGCATGGTGTGCAAACTTCACAAGGCTATCTATGGTTTTAAGCAATCACCAAGAGCTTGGTATCCCAAGCTTAGTTTAGTGTTAGAAAGGGAAGGTTTTCTCATAAGCAATGCTGATTCTTCCTTGTTTGTGTGCAATGGAATTAGTGGGAAGTTGGTGATTCTTATTTATGTAGATGATTTTATCATCACAGGTGACAATGCCTCTGAAATTGAAGCCCTAAAAGCCTCCCTACATCAAACCTTTGCCATCAAGGATCTTTCCCTACATCAAACCTTTGCCATCAAGGATCTTGGGAAGTTGAAGTATTTTCTTAGCATTGACATGGCAACCTCACAACGAGGTTTGTTTTTAAACCAACGCAAATATGTCATGGATCTATTTGAGGAAGTTGAGTTCATTGATTGCAAGCTAGTTGCCACCCTAATCGACAGTAAAAACAAGATTACCATAGATGGCAAAGCACTCAAGAATGTCACATATTATCAAAGATTGGTTGGTAAGCTAATCTATCTTACCATTACTTGTCTAGACATTACTTTTGCTGTCAGCTTGGTTAGTCAATTCATGCATGCACCCATAGTTGAACATCTCAATATTGTTAAAAGGATAATTCGTTATCTTAAAGGGTCCATCGATCAAGGTATTCTTATGCGTAACAATCATTCCACTGAGATTCATATATACACTGATGCTGACTGGGCAGGCAGTGCAATTGACAGAAAATCCACCACTGGTTATTGCACATTTGTTGGAGGTAACATTGTTACTTGGAAGAGTAAAAAACAACAAGTCATCAAGTGCTGAAGTTGAGTACCGTGCCATAACTGCTACTGTATGCAAATTGATTTGGCTCAAAGGTCTCTTGTTTGACCTAGGGTTCTCGAGTACCACTCCCATGTCTCTTATGTGTGATAATCAAGTAGCCATGCACATCGCTTCAAATCCAGTTTTTCATGAAAATACCAAGCATATGGAAGTTGATTGTCAATTCTTCAGAGCTCAAGTTCGGTCATAACTGATTCAAATAATCTTCATTCGTAATTATGATCAACTGGCAGATGTGTTCACTAAGACTCTATCATCTGCACATTTTCAACGTCTTCTTATTAGAAATATATTTCTTATTGATTAAAAAGATTTACATTGGGGTATTTATACAAGTCAGTCGATAAAGATTAGTTATCAACTAATGTAACTAATTAACATTAAGCTATGATTAGTTACAATGTAGTTACAACAAACAAAACTTCAACACTAAGTAACGGCTGACTGTACTGCTGACTGTACTGATGACTTAGACGGTTGAGAATGATGTGTCTCTTTACACCCCTTCAAGCTGAACGAAGGAGTACCAAGTGAAAGCTTGAACTTGAGAAGCTAAAATTGAGTTTCGGACAAATATTTAGTATGAATATCTACAATTTGGTTGTGACTGGGTACAAATCGAACTTGGAGAAGAGAAGCCAAGACTAGTTCTCGAATGTAGTGATAGTTAATTTCGACATATTTGGTTCTAGCATGGAAAACATGATTAGATGCTAGAGTGATGGCAAATACATTGTCATACCAAAGCACTGAAACCGTAGATAGAGGAAAGGCTATGTCTTTGAAGATTTTTCATATCTAAGCCTGAAAATGTATGTCTCTAGGACAATTTAAGAACTGACAAAGTTGATTCACAGCAAAAGATAAATCAAGCATAGTCCAAGTCAAATATTGTAATGCCCCAACAATAGATCTGTATTCATGTGGATTAGAAATGAACGTTCCACTGTGATCTAATTTTTGGGTACCAAGAGGAGCAGCATAAGGTTTGTTGCCATCCATATGTGTTTTGAGTAGAAGATTAATTGCATATTTATGTTGAGACAGAAAAATGCCTTCTGAGCTTCTGTGAACTTTTAAACCTAGAAAATAGTGTAAGGGACCTAAATCTTTGACTAGAAATAGTTGACTGAGCTGATGAATGAATTTGTTGCAGATTTGAGCATTAGGTCTAGTTACTAGTATGTCGTCAACATATACTGGTGTAATAACAAGTGCATGCTCAAAGGTAACAAACACAGAACATTCTGATTGAGAATTATGGAATCCCATAGAAAGCAAAGTTTGAAATAATTTGTCATACCATGCCCTGGGGGCTTGCTTTAGTCCATAGAGATTTATGGAGCTTGCACACATAAGAAGCTTTAGATGAGTCAATAAACCCCCGGAGGTTGTTGCATGAAAACCTCATCCTTGAGTGTTCTATGCAAGAAGGCATTACTGATATTCAATTGGTTTAAGAACCAATCAAACTGCACTACTAAAGTCAAAATAATCCTGATAGTAACAGGTTTGGCAACAGGATTAAAGGTTTCCTTAAAATCAATTCCCTCTTGTTGATGAAACCTTTTTGCAACTAAGCGGGCTTTGTACCTGTCTATAGTACCATCATGTTTCCTTTTAATACGAAAAATCCATTTACATCCTACCAGATTTTGACTTGGAGAATAGGGGACAAGAGACGAAGTTCCTGTAGATTGAAGTGCTTGAAATTCCTCAGCCATAGCTTTCTTCCAATGATCATGTTTAGAGGCTTGAATATAAGTGGTAGGAAAAAAAATTTAAAGCATCAAGTGGATGTTTAGTAGCTGCTAAGGCTTTTGGTTTAAAGATCCTAGCTTTGGATCTTGTGATCATGGAATGAGTGTTTGCGGTAATGGGTGGTTATGGTAAGGAGGGAGTGGAATTTGAACTCGGAGAAATAAAAGGTAAGGGTGATGAAGTAGTGGTAGGAATAAGAGGGGAGGAGGTGGTTAAAGTTGGAGGAAGTGAATTTGAATGAGCATGTTGTGAAAGTGAGGTTTGTGAAGTGCAAGGTAAGGAAAAATGAAGTGTAAATGTTGGTAAAGGAGTAATGTGTGGCTGTGAGGGTTGCACTGTTGTTAATTTGAGATCATGGAAAGGAAAATGTGCTTAATTGAATAAAACATGCCTTGAGATGTACACTCTGGATGTGAAAGGATCAAGACATCTATAACCTTGTGCTCTAGGCTATATCCCAGAAAGACACAGTGAATACTTTTGCCATCAAACTTAAAATGTGTATAGGGTTTAAGCCAAGGGTAGCAACTACATCCAAAACCCTTGAGTTTTGATTAACCTGGAGATTTGTGAAATAACAACTCCTATAGAGATATGGCAAGACTAGAAATGAGAAGCTTGTTAATTAGATACAACGCAGTAAAGAATGCCTCAACCCAGAATTTATGTGGAACCTTTGATGCAGTAAGAAGAGTTCGAGCAGTTTTTGTGAGATGCCTGTGTTTCCTCTATACACAACCATTTTGTTCTAGTGTGTGAGGACAAGAAAACTGATGCATAATACCATGTTGCAATAGAAAAGATTTGAACATAGAGCTAGTGAATTCACCCCCTGAGTCAGTACTAAGAACTTTGATTTTATTCCCAATCAAGTTTTCTACTTAAGCTTTGAAATGTACAAAGATGGACTATACTTCAGATTTGAGCTTTAATGGAAAGAGCCAACTATACTTTGTAAATTCATCAACAAACAAAACATAGTATTGATAACTATTGACAGAAGATGTAGGAGCAGGTCCCCAAACATCACTATGAACAAGTTCTAAAGCAACAAACACTGAACTACCACTAGTAGTAAATGGCAATGTGTGATTCTTGCCAATTGCATAATCTGAACGAAAGAAAGAAGTAAACTTTTTACCATTGTATACAAGAGAACTATTATGTAAGGCCTTCTTGAAGATGGTAGATGATGGATGAAGCCTATTATGCCAAACCTACAATGAGGCTTTAGTACTAACAAGTGCAGAAGGATAGATGAATGTAGTTGGTGTGCCTTGAAATTGATAGAAGCCATGGTTAATCGGCCCCCGAAAAAGCATCATCCCTCAAATATGATCCTTGATTGTAGATCCATTAGAATCAAAGGTTAATTTGCAATGATTATCTTTTAGAAATTGATAAGTAGAGAAAAGATTATGCTTCATTGCAGGGACATGGAGAACATTATTCAAACGAAATTTGCAGCAGAGGTATTAAGAATGGGAGTACTAGTGTGATGGATTTGCATACCTTGACCATCACCTATAAATACTTTATCTTAACCATTGTATGGCATTGGAGATTGGATATCTATTATATCATTAGTAATATGTGATGTGGCTCCAGAATCCATAAGCCAAGTAGGAGCAAAAGATTTGTTGTTGGTGTGAGCATATATAGCTACCCGTTTCACATGAGGTACTTTGCCAACAAAGGTATGATTCATCCATTCAAAGTAGTCAAAAGCTTCATGATATGTGGAATGACAAATTTGACATGGCATTTTGTGACCAGAGTTGCTACCAGATGAATTGCCCCCAGAGTTGGGATTGAAGCCTCCAGAATTACGATTGATTGGATTTGAATTTCCTCTGTAATTGCCTTGATAGTTGTTTGCACGATAGTTATTGCCCTATATTTACCTTTGCCATGGTAGGTAGTACTACGAAAGTTGTGTGCAATATAGCCTTGTGGTGTGGGAAGAAGAGGAGGTTGAGATTGGGGATATTGAGCTGCATAAGCTTGAAAGGGTTTAGAGGCAGAAGAGGCAACAATCTTCTTTTTGCGATTCATAAACAACTCTTTGTTAATCAACATGCCATGTAGTTCATCCAAGGAGGTGGACGAGATGCAGAACATAATCGAGTCAATGAATGCCTCATAATCATTAGATTGACCATTAAGGGTGACTGCAATTAAATCACTTTCAGAAACTGGAGCTTCGGCGGCCATGAGTGCATCAGAGATGTTCTTGATGAGTTGAATATATTCTGAAATTGCTAGATCTCCTTTCTGAGCAGAACGAAGACAAGATCGAAGATGATGAATGTGAGCAGCTAAGATGCCTTCGAAGCATTGCTCAAGATTAACCCATAGTTCACGAGATGATGTGATACCAACTGTGAAAGGAACAAGATCTTCCAAAAGTGTGGAGTTTAGCCAAATTAGGAAATTATGATATTTTGATCCTTTTCATACCACAAAACAAAATCCGAATTTGGAATTCCAGTATTTCTACCCAATTCATCAAGAATAGATGGTGAGGGACAAACTTCAGAGCCATCAACAATGCCTGTGAGTTTATATCTTCGAAAAATTGGAGCAAATAAAGCCTTACAGATGAGGTAATTATCTCGTTTGAGCTTTGTAGGAACTAAACAACTTATACTTTGAATTGAAATTGAAGAAATTGAGGAAGAAAGAGGAATCGTTGTGAAATTAGGGTTCATCCGAGATGAATTTGGGGCAAGAATTTCAGGATTTCCCGAAGAGGAGTTCGACGAAGTCATCGTAACTGCAGATCACAAAGAGAAGAAGATTGTAGAGTGGAGAAATCATAGAGAGTAGAAAGATTGCAAATTGCAGAGATCGATTGCAAAGATAACAAAGATCGCAGAAATCGCAATAAGCGAAGGAGAAGAAGATTGAGGAAACACGATTAAGCATCAAAGATTGCAAAGAGCACAGAGATCACATAGAGCGCAGAGATCACATAAATTGCAGGAAGCGAAGGAGAAGAGGAATGAAGAAAGGCAGTTAAGCAGAAAAGGGATGATACCATATTAGAAATATATTTCTCATCGATTAAAAAGATTTGCATTGGGGTATTTATACAAATTGGTCAATAAAGATTAGTTATCAACTAATTTAACTAATTAACCTTAAGCTATGATTAGTTAAAATGTAGTTACAACAAACAAAACTTCTACACTAAGTAACTGCTAACTGTACTGTACTGATGACTTGGAATGTTGACAATGATGCGTCTCTTTACTTCTAGGCAAGCTTGGCTCGACTATACTACTCAATCCAGCTTGAGGGGGAGCATTGAGAGTTATTAACTAACCCTAGACAGATTATGTAGATTTTGTAATCCAGAAATCATAGCATTTCTTTGTCAACTTTGGCTGCCTAGTTGCAGCATGGGCCGCTGTGTTTTCCTTGACAGAAAAGTGTAAATCACTCCTTACTTGTGGTTGGTTTCCTCCAATTAAGGAGTATGGCAGGTCGCTAGTATTTGGTGTAATCTCCTTCAATTAGGGAGTATGGCCGGTCTCTAGGGTTAAGTCTAAGGATAGTTGGTTGTAACTAGTCCTTCTTTCTCATATATATTTGTATCCTTGTACATTCAGTACTTATGAAATATACAAGAAAACTTAAACCAAACTGCAACATAAAGACTTTACCTAATAGTACGGTCTCCATTTTATTGAAGGAAGTCATGAATTTAAATTTCCTTAAAGATGAAAATTGCATAAGAAGGAAGAAAGAGCCTCATGAATTCCAAATTTCCAAAAAATGTTTTTTACAATTACAAAGTACACACCCCAATCAACAAAGGATTTTTGGATCACATATATTACTCAGGCGCGCGCATACAACACACATATATATACATACGTACGTACAGAAAATGTTTCTAAAGCGTTAGCTAGGTGTCTCTGGTACTAATTGAGATGGTGGTGGCGGGCTGATCAGTTTGGAGGAGATCCTTTTGTAAGAGTGATGACAGAGGTCCAGAGAAGCAAGACAAGCAAAAGTGGAGGCAACTATGGAGACCCCGATATGTCGACAGAATTTGTTGTAAGCATAGCAGGAATCTGACCATCTAAATTCTTCATTGCCCCTATAGCAAGATATATGCAACACTTCCAGCAGTGCCTGTGGCCGACGCTATGATTCCCAATATCAACTTTGTCACATATTTTGCACGTACAAATAAGTTATACACATTCATTTTGTGTGGATGTTCGTTCTTACAAAAGTAATCTCTTGCCAAACCATGAATCTGAACCATTAACAATTTGATTAATGTTTGGATGTCTAATTCAAATTCACAATGTAATCGGATAAATATTGAGGTACCACTGAGAGAGAGAGAGAGAGAGAGAGAGAGAGAGAGAACCACGTCAAAAATGGCAAAAAGGACCAAGACTCCTGAGGAAGCTCGAGATAAGATGACTAATTAGTGAACATGGTAATGAAACCATAAACACCTGAAACAGATAATGCTGCAACATAGTATCTGCACGTGCGTACAATTTTATTGGACTCAAGTAAGAGATTTCGAAAGCAAATTATACTTTCTCTCAATTCTCCACACCTATAAAATGCATATTCAACTAATATCATGCTGAAATGTGTGCCATGTTTCACATTTGTTACTTGACAGGTTGATTTTGTAACGAAATGCATTGTCGCTATGCATAAAAATGTACTCTTACTTAAAGTGATCATGTTCCTTTGTCGTGGCCGCACAATCGAAACTTTACGAAAGTTAAATTGTCGTTAAAAATCGTACTGTTAAACAATCTCGTACTTATATTTTTGCACACTCAAAGACTTCACGTAAGAACACACACATAACATGTTTTAGCAAATTGGAGACAAGAGTGCTCTTCAAGTAATTATAAAAAAACCAACATGATTGATAATCTTTTGAAGAGATTTGTCAAAACTATTGCTTAATCCTTCGAATAAAAAATTTGTTTACTAAAAGAAAATCTCAATTTGCTTGAAGAATCTCCTATCTAGATAAGGATGCAATCAAAACATTAAATTTGTTTCCATGCAGTTGACTTGCCCATACATTTGGACTTGTTGAATATTTCAAGAATATATATATGTATATGATTTGGTGCTGCATTGTGCAGCATGTGTGTGGTGTTGCATTGTTATGTAGCATGTGTACAGTCGGCACAAAAGGTTGGGTTTCATTCAACCCTTGTATATTTTGTTGAATGGTTGCAACTTTTGGTTAAAAGACATGATGCTTACTCAAATTATATGAGTAGAATTAAAAGATATAATTAGTCAATATTTATTTTCTGAAAATTCTAAATAAAAGATATGTCTTTTGGATCAACACTTTTAAGAAGAGTTGTTTATCTTCAACTAAATTGAAAGGACTCAATGAAAGAGTGCATTAATGTCTATAAATACCTATTATGGCATAGTGTTTCATACATAATTTAAAAAATTTATTTCTACATTCCTTACTCTCTATTCTCTCCATCACATTCATACAATTTCTTTCTAGTTATTTCTAAGGGAATACAATTCGGTTTTGCTAATCGAATATTCCATACTTTGTTGTATCCTGGAAGTGATTTGCCAAGAACCCTTTAGCAAACTCATTCGAGTGGGGGCAAATAACACTTTAAGGAAACGATTCAAATCGTACCTCAAAGTCATCATTCGGATTATTTCCTATATTTCTATATTTACTCTAACAGGACTTTGGTCAAGGAACCATTTTATGACACCTATAAAGATGCCAATGCACATGCAAATTATATAAAGATGCCAATGCAAACAATATTCTAATTGATGTGAGCCTAGCTACTGGTGCATATGTATCGAAATAGTACATTCCCTTTTTTTTTGCTTAAAACCTTTGGCAACTAGCCTGACTTTAAATGTCTGAATAGACCCGTTTGTATTGTATTTTCTTCTAAATACCCACTTACAACTTATTGCTTTTGATCCTTGGGGCAAGTCTACTAAAACCCATGTATGATTAGATATTAATGATTCAAATTCATCATCAATAGCCTCTTTCCAAAAGGCTGCATCTCTTGAAGTCAATGCTTCGCTTAGACTTTTAGGATCATCCTCAATATTCAACAATATGGGTATTTTCTTAAGAACATTTGTTCTATTTCCTTCGACTAAAAATACAATAGATTGAGATGAAATAAAATCAGAGCCTAGAGTCTTTTCTTTTCTTACCCTTTGGCTTTTCCTTAGTTCATTAACAGTTTCAGACTGTTTTCTTTTCTCACCTGGAGATTTACTAGTAGACGGATTGGAAAAATGTGTTTGATCATTCTCTTTTCCAGACACTGAGTAGTCATTATAGAATTTATTTTCTATAAATTCGACATCTCTAGACTCAACTATTGCGTTCGAGTCTAAATTAAGCAACCTATATGCCTTTGAATTTTCTGCATATCCTACAAATATGCTTTTAATTCATCTTGGACCCAACTTGGATCTCTTAGGATCGAGTGCCTTATAAAAAGCTACACAACCCCATACTCTCAAATATGACAAATTGGGTTTTCTTCCTTTCCAAATTTCATATGGTGACACATGTGTCTTCATAGATGTAATTCTATTGTGTATATGGCATGCAGTAAACAATGCTTCACCCCATAAATATTTTGGAGTATTAGCATTAATCATCATAGAATTAATCATTTCAGTGAGTGTCCTATTTTTTCTTTCTGCCAAACCATTTTGTTGTGGTGTATAGGGTGCAGTTCTTTGATGTACAACACCATGCTCTTCACAAAAAAATATCAAATTCATGTAAAAAATATTCACCACCTCTATCACTATGAAGGCATTTAATTTTCCTTCCTTTTTGGTTTTCAACTTCAGCCTTATAGCGCTTAAAACACTCAAAAGCTTTATCTTTATTAGACAATAAATAAACATAAGTAAACTTAGAACAATCATCTATAAATGTGATAAAATATCTTTTTCCTCCTCTTGTTAAAACATCATTAAATTCACATATGTCAGAATGTATTAAGTCTAATAAATTTGTATTTCTTTTGGTAGTTGGAAAAGGTTTCTTAGTCATTTTCGCTTGAATACACGTTTCACATTTATCATTATAATCATCATTGCAAGCAATAAAACCAAGTGTGCGCATGTATTTTAAAGATCTAAAATTTATATGTGCTAAACGTAAATGCCATAAATGAGAAGAAGATTCAACAATATAAGCAGAAGAATTCACTTTATTATTAATACTTAGTTTGAACATCCCATCACAAGAATACCCCTTCCCAACAAACATCCCATTTTTCGACATTATTAACTTGTCGGACTCTAGAACAGTCTTTATACCGTTCTTACATAATAAATTTGCAGACACAAGATTCAACAACATTCCATTTTTACTCATGCATATCATTTATATATATATATATATATATATATGTATATGATTTGGTGCTGCATTGTGCAACATGTGTGTGGTGCTGCATTGTTATGCAACATGTGTACAGTTGGCACAAAAGGTTGGGTTTCATTCAACCCTTGTATATTTTGTTGAATGGTTGCAACTTTTGGTTAAAAGACATGATGCTTACTCAAATTATATGAGTAGAATTAAAAGATATAATTAGTCAATATTTATTTTCTGAAAATTCTAAATAAAAGATGTCTTTTGGATCAACACTTTTAAGAAGAGTTGTATATCTTCAACTAAATTGAAAGGACTCAATGAATGGGTGCATTAATGCCTATAAATACCTATTATGGCATAGTGTTTCATACATAATTTCAGAAATTTATTTCTACATTCCTTACTCTCTATTCTCTCCATCACATTCATACAATTTCTTTCTAGTTATTTCTAAGGGAATACAATTCGGTTTTGCTAATCGAATATTTCATACTTTGTTGTATCCTGAAAGTGATTTGCCAAGACCCTATAGCAAACTCATTCGAGTGGGGGCAAATAACACTTTAAGGAAACGATTCAAGTCGTACCTCAAAGTCATCATTCAGATTATTCCCTATATTTCTATATTTACTCTAACAGGACTTTGGTTAAGGAACCATTTTATGACACCTAGAAATGGGTTTCTTGTAGTTTGTTTTCTTCAAACACAACAATAACAGGCCTTGTAGATATATATGATTACACAAGTTATTCAAAGGTAGTGTGTCCTTAGCTTTGTATCTGATTTCGAATTCTCTTACATGGATTTTTTATTTTGTTTGATACAAGCTATATAGTGAAGGAATCTGAATGCATAAATAAATATACTTTTAAGCATTTAACTACAGACGCCTCTAAATTATACCCACTTGCAAAAAAAGTTAGGTCATAAGCCCACTTGCAAAAAATATAGAAAATATAATAAATATATTTTGATATTTGGTTTACAAAAATAATTATTTTTTAATAAGGACGATACAAAAGATGACATAACGACAACACAATGATTATATAATAACTACTTTGTTATAAATAGGCAAAATTTAGAGAGATAACCCTTACTCGGGATAGGAACGAAGCAGTTGCAGAGTATTATACCAACACAAAATGTTGCAGAGGAAGTAATGTATATTATTGCTATTAGATGTTTTCTCTTCCTTTTCTCTCCTTAATGTTCTCTTCATTTGAACAATCTAAGTGCTCTATTTATAGAGCCAATTCAATGGAAACTTACAAAACTTACTATTCACATGTGATACTTTACTATACACATGTGGGCAAACATACCCATTATTTACAACACTCCCCCTTGGATGCCCACATATCAGTATCAGTTGCCTCATTAAAACATTGCTTGGAAAAACCTAGTGGGAAAAAAACCATAGCAAAGGAAAAAGAGTACAACTGTACCTGGATGGTGTTGAGCATGCTTATGTTGCCTCATTAAAACCTTGATAGGAAAAACCCAGTGGGAAAAATCCTAATCGAAGGAAAAAGAGTACAACATACATGTATCATGGATGCTCCCCCTGAATTGTATCTCCCCCTGATTCCGCATTCTTCAAATTTGTAAGTCGACGTAATCCGATTCCCTGCACCAACTTCTAAAATGTGCACTTTGGTAGAGATTTGGTGAACAAGTCTGCTAAATTTTCATTGGAATGGATTTGTCTGACTTCAATAACTTTACCCTTCTGAAGCTCATGTGCACTGAAAAATCTTGGAGATATGTGTTTAGTCTTATCACCTTTGATGAATCATTCCTTCATCTGGGCGACACAGGCTGCATTATCTTCATGGATGACTATTGAAGTGTCTGTCTTTGAAGGTAGACCACATGAATTCTGGATGTGATGGATCATTGATCTTAACCAAGAACATTCATGACTTGCTTCATGTAAAGCAATTGTTTCCGAGTGATTGGAAGATGTAGCAACTAGCGTTTGCTTTATTGATCGCCATGAAATTGCAGTATCTCCATAAGTGAACACATATCCATTTTGTGAGCGGGCTTTATGCGCATCAGAGAGAAAACCAGCATCTGCGTATCTAACAAGGATCTAATCATTTGTGAGCTTGTCTGAGTAGAAGAGACCCATATATGTTGTCCCACGAAGATATCGTAAAACATCTTTGACTCATTTCCAATGACGAATTGTTGGAGCAGAGCTGTACCTGGCTAACAAGTTAACTGAAAAAGCTATATTTGGTCTAGTACATTGTGCTAAATACAATAAAGCACCTATTGCGCTCAAATATGGTACTTCTAGACCAAGGACCAGTTCATCATCTTCTTTTGGACGGAATGGATCTTTCTTAATGTCCAAAGAACGAACGACCATTGGGGTGCTAACTGGATAAGCCTTGTCCATGCCAAATCGCTTAAGTATCTTTTCAATATAAGCTAATTGATGGACCAAAATTCCATTAGCACAATGCTCGATCTGCAGGCCGAGACAATATTTTGTTTTCCTAAGGTCTTTCATTTCAAATTCGTTTTTCGGATATTCAGCAGTTTTATTGAGCTATTCAGGGGTTCCAACTAGGTTCATATCATTGACGTATACTGCCACTATAGCAAATCTAGTATTTGATTTCTTAATGAACACACAAGGGCATATGACATTGTTGGCATATCCTTCTTTAATCAAATACTCACTAAGACGATTATACCACATTCGCCCAGATTGTTTCAACCCATATAGTGATCGCCTTAATTTGATTGAGAACATACCTCGTGGTTTGTTGGTTGCTTCAGGCAACTTTAGTCATTCTGGGACTTTCATATATATGTCAGTATCTAATTCTCCATATAGATACACGGTGATGACATCCATAAGTCGCATGCCAAGTTTTTTTGAAATCACCAAACTTATTGAGTAACGGAACGTAATTGCGTCCATTACAGGAGAGTATGTCTCTTCATAATCAATTCTAGGTCTTTGTGAAAAACCTTATGCAACGAGTCGTACTTTATATCTTGCAATCTCATTTTTCTCGTTGCGTTTCCTTGTGAATACCCATTTGTAACCTACGGGGTTCACACCAGGCGGGGTTTGGACTATTGGTCCAAAAACACTTCGTCTTTCCAAGGAATTTAATTCTGCCTGGATTGCATCTTTCCACTTAGGCCAATCTTGTCTCTGTCTGCATTCATCAACAGAGCGGGGCTCAATATCATCACTTAAGATAATTTCAGTGGCTATTGCAAATGCAAACATGTCGTTGATGATTATTTCATTTCGATCCTACAATTCATTAGTACATGCATAATTTATGGATATTTATGTGCTTTCATGTACTTTTGTCTCTTCAGGGACATATATCTCATCAAGGACATTTTCTTTTTTCTAGAAGTACAGAATCATGAACTATCGATTTATCATTCAATTTCTTTTCTTGAATGATATCATTTGGGTTCAACTGTGCCCTTATTTTTCTCTTTCGAGGGGTTGAATCTTTTGAACCTGGGGGTCTACCACGCTTTAGGTGTGCACTGGATGAATCATTTGCTGCCACTTTATTTTGTCCAACATGGACATCAATTTTTGCAGGTGCGTTTGTAGCTGGTATAGGTGACTTTGTCACTTTCGAAGCATCATTAAATGCATCTGGCATTTGATTAGCGATACCTTGAAGATGAACGATCATTTTCACTTCATTTTCACATTGAGTGCTTCGTGGATCAAAATGAGATAAGGTGGGAACAATCCATGTCAGTTCTTGCCGCTCTTCTGGAACGGTCTTTTCTCCCCCTAACGACAGGAAAACTGTCTCATCAAAATGACAATCAGCAAAACGAGTTGTAAACATATCACCAGTCAAAGGTTCCAAATATTTAATGATAGATGGTGAATCAAAACCATAAATTCCCAGTCTGCACTGAGGTCCCATTTTAGTTCGTTGTGGCTGTGTAATAGGCACATAAACAACATAACCAAAAACTCGTAAATGGGAAATATTTGGCTGTTGTCCAAACACGAGTTGTATTGATGAATATTGGTGGTTGGCTATGGGTCTCAATCTAACCAATGATGCAGCATGTAATATGGCATATCTCCATACAGAGACTGGCAATTTCGTTTTCATGAGCAGAATGCGGGCTATTAATTGAAGCCGCTTGATAAATGCCTTTGCTAAACCATTTTAAGTATGGACATGAAGAACAGGGTGTTCAACATCAATGCCCAGTGCCATACAGTAATCATCAAAGGTTTGAGACGTAAATTCACCAGCGTTATCAAGTTGAATGGACTTAATGGGATGCTTTGGGAACTGTGCTCGCAACTTAATTATCTGAGCAAGAAGTCTCGCAAAAGCTACATTTCGAGTAGACAATAGGCAAACATGTGACCATCGGGTAGATGCATAGACCAAAACCATAAAATATCGAAATGGTCCACAAGGTGGTTGAATAGGTCCACAAATATCCCCTTGAATTCTTTGCAAAAATGATGGGGATTCATCATCAACCTTTAGTTGTGATGGTCTAATTACCAACTTCCCTTGGGAACAAGCCTTGCAAGGGTTATCATTTGAGACATCAATTTGTCTGCTTAATAATGGATGTCCATTAGAGTTGGTAATGATTCTACGCATCATAGTAGATCTTGGATAACCTAGACGGTCATGCCAAAGCATGTAAACCTTTGAATCAATGAACTTCTGGTTTATGACAGTATATGCCTCAACTGTCTTTATGTATGTATAATACAATCCACTCGATAAACCATGCAACTTCTCCAATATACGCTTCTGGGTATCGTTTGAGGTAATGCATAAATATTCCACATTTTCTACACTTTTCGTTTCAATGTGGTATCCATTTAGACTTATGTCTGTAAAACTCAACAAATTTCGAATGGATCGAGTAGCATATAATGCATTCTTTATGGATAATATTGTTCCATTTGGTAACATAATCTGGGCTTTTCCTGAGCCTTCAATTACATCTGATTGCCCTGATATTGTTGTTACCTTTACTTTTGCAAGTACCAAATTCGAGAAATACTTTTGATCTCGAAGTATTGAATGCGTGGTTACGCTGTTTGCAAGACAAAATTCTCTGCCATTGCTCTTGTTTTGAGAATAACCATAATTTTTATCCATGTTCTCTGAGTAAAGAAAAAGCAATTTATTCATACTGGAATACTACTTTTATTGAATTGAAAATGCGAGCATTAAACCACAAGTACAAATAACAGGAGTACATTAAACATAAATAATTCAACCGGACCCATAAACTTCATTCCCTCGTTCATTAATAAAGTCTGTAGCATCCAGGTGGGCTATGTTTAACTGTCCTGATAAATTGGTCACTGGATCATGGGTTTCCATTGATTGAGCCTGGTCGAAGAAATTGATCTTGACACCATTCTCCTTGAAGGAGGCTTGATACAGTTCCACCAGATGCTTTGGGGTGCGACAAGTATGCGCCCAATGTCCGTTGCCACCACACCTATGGCAAACTCCTTCAGGATTTCTAGGAGTGTTCATATGAGCTTTTCCTTTCTGGCGATTTACATTTTTAAAGCTCGGGCCTGGATTATGCCTTGGAACCTGGTTGTGAAACTGGTTGTGAAATTGGACACCATGGTTCTTGCCTTTCCCTTTCCCTTTCCACCAGCCTTACTTGTGGCCACGTCTTAGTTTGTAATTATTGCCACGGGAGGATATGGTATTCCTTTCAAGGGTATCAACATTCACTTCTGGGAACGGTGCTGATCCAGTAGGTCGGGAATTATGGTTTTTCATCAGGAGCTCATTGTTCTGTTCAGCTACCAGGAGCACAGATATCAGCTGGTTGTATTTAGTGAAGCCTCGTGCTCTATATTACTGCTGCAGGACCATGTTAGAGGCATGGAATGTGCTGAAAGTCTTTTCCAATAACATCTCCTCAGTAATAGTATCCCCACAGAGCTTCATCTGAGAGGTAATTCTGAACAACGCCGAATTGTACTTAGCCACTGACTTGAAATCCTGGATCCTTAGGTGAGTCCAGTCATAGCGAGCTCTTGGAAGAATCACCGTTGTCTAGTGATTGTATCTGCTTCTCAAGGCATTCCAGAGGGCTAACGGATCTTCAACCGTTAAGTACTCGCTCTTTAGTGCCTCATCAAGATGGCGACGAATAAAAATCATGGCCTTTGCCCGATCTTGAGAGGATGAGCTGCTCTCTTCCTTAATGGTATCTCCAAGATTCGCTGCTTCCAGATGGATTTTGGTATCCAGTACCCAGGTAAGGTAATTCTTTCCAGTAATGTCCAGGGCAGCGAAATCAAGTTTTGCCAAGTTTGCCATTTTCTTTTCTGAAAGAAAAATGAGGTGTGTAAGAACTTGCAATAATATGTGTTCTGGAGGAATATATTGTTAGAACTTCTGGTTCTTACAAATTTTTGATCTTCAGGCCAAAATGTTAAGTACTCGAAACTTCAGGCTCGAGATTTACATAATTAATGAGAAGGGCAATTGTACTGCACCATTCTCATCGAAACAAGTATTGGATGAGCGATTATTCCGCACTACTTTAAACAACAGGAAAATTTAAATATGTAGAGCAAGGTGGACGATTATACCGCACCACCTAAAATTGCGATAAAATTTAAATATACAAAGCAGGGTGGATGATTATACCGCACCACCTAAATAAATTAAATATGTAAAGCAGGGTGGGTGATTATTTCACACCACCTAAAATGCGATAAAATTAAATATGTAAAGCAAGGTGGGTGATTATTTCACACCACCTAATATTGCGATAAAATTAAATATGTAAAGCAGGGTGGGTGATTATTTCACACCATCTAAAATTGCGATAAAATTAAATATGTAAATTTAAATATGCAGGATAATTAGATCTGCAGTCCAAGATAGGCGATAAAACCGCACAATCTTGGATTGCATAAATAATCAGTGGGTTAGTAGTCAATATCTACACCAAACAAGAAATCAAAGATATAAGTAACTGTTAGTTGGAGAACTAGAAGTAAACATGGTGCAAGCAGTTCTTCGCGAGGGTATATCCAGCAATTGAGGTAGAGGAAGAAGAAGAACAGTAAAAACCTTAGAGGAAACATTTTTTTTTCTTTCGGTGAAGGGAAAAGAGAAAATGATTAGAGAGTCGTGCTGATAACGTATTATAAATAGGCAAAATTTAGAGAGATAACCTTTACTCGGGACAGGAACGAAGCAGTTGCAGAGTATTATACCAACACAAAATGTTGCAGAGGAAGTAATGTATATTATTGCTATTAGATGTTTTCTCTTTCTTTTCTCTCCTTAACGTTATCTTCATTTGAACAATCTAAGTGCTCTATTTATAGAGCCACTTCAATGGAAACTTACAAAACTTACTATTCACATGTGATACTTTACCATACACATGTGGGCAAACATACCCATTATCTACAACATACTTTATAAATATTACCAATATCAAAATATGTTTATTTTAGCTAATTGCCCAAAAGTATAGAACTTATTAAGTTGTAGCCACTTAATACTACAGTCTAATGGTATTCTTTTTTATTGATAAGTGAGATGTCTTAGGTTTGATTTTCGCCAAAGATGAATTTGAACCATATTATTGCTAGCTCATTGTGAGTCTTAGTCCACTCCCCCTCCCCCTCTTAGTGTAGATAATATCGTTTGTCAAAAAATAAAAAAATAAAAAAATATACAAATGCATAATTTATACCTATAAGTAAGAGAATAAACAAATGAGTAATGCTAGAACATTTTTAAACCACATTGATGTACCATCTCATATAGCAAGTGATGCATACAATCAATATGTAATCAAATAGATTCATTGATTGGCGTGATATATACACATCATTTGCCCCTTCGTATGGTACACTAATGTGGTACAAAAATGTGACATGCCGAGCATTTTCCTAAAACAATAGTAAAAATAAGAAAATTCAATCTATACTAAAGCTGAAAACAAACTATTTTACTGTTCATAAGCACAGTGTTCTACCGAATTTTCCCTCCTATGTTTACTCTAATCTCGGTTTTACCCTTTTGTACACGTGTTGATCTGCTCAGGGTTTCTATATGCTTCCAGTTGCTTCCAATTGCTTCCATCTACTTCGACCTAGTTTGGGAGTGAGGTGCTTAAAAAAAAAGCACCTATGAAAAAAAGCTGTGAGGGTTTTAGGTGTTTGGTAAACTGAAAAAAAAGGGCTTATTTTGGAAGCTGCTGTGAGAATAAGCTGAAATCAAAGGAAAAAGCTGAAGCTGCTATTTGCAGCTTTGGAAAACTGGCTTTTTTTCAAAGCACATGGAGCTACAGTGCTCCTTTAATGAAAAGACCCACTATCAGACTGCTTTTTTTTCCAAAAGCACTTTTACAAAAAAGTTTACCAAACGCTCTGCTGCTTTATTTCACAGCCGCTTATTCTCACAGCACAGCCGCTTATTCTCATAGCAGCTTTTTTTCAAAGCACAGCAATACCAAACCAGCCCTTCATCTCTCCTCAAATGAAAAAAAAAACACCTGCTTCGACTACATCTTCTGGAATATTTCTTCAGCGTCGAAGGCTTTCCTTCGACTACATGTTCTGAACAATTCCTTCAGTTTCTACCCCTCTATCTCGCTTTATCTCACACAAATCTCCACTTTGCTGAAAAACCACCCAACCAGTAGACATTTTCGGTTTGATTCGAAGAAAAAATTTACCCAGAAAGGATAGCGTTTTGTTGGTGAGTTATTCGGATCCTACATCTAGGGTTTTCTTTTGTTCAAATATGGGGTTCTGTGATTTTGGATTTAGGAATGGGTTTTATGTTGAAATTTCCTTTTTGTGATTTTGGATTTAGAAATGGATTTTCATTTGAATTTTTTAATTTTTTTTGTGACTTTGTGGGACGTGCTGGAGGGAATTGGGTTGTCGATGAGATTCAAGGGCGGAGATCGGGATGAGAAATATTGAGAGGTTTGGTTTCATCTTCTACTCTCTCTCAATAACCGTCAAGCCCCATTCCCTTTCAGGTTCATCTTCTACTCTCTCTCAATAACCGTCAAGCCCCATTCCCTTTCAGGTTCATCTTCTACTCTCTCTCCTCTGCTCTTAGATGGCTCTCGAGGTCGCTGTCAAGGCTGCCTTCGGTGCGCCTCATCTTCTCGGCGACTGTACGTTCACATTTTTCTCTGTTTCCCTCGATTTCCGTTCTGGGGTTTGATCAAATTTTGCTATTTTGGTAAAATTTTCCATCTTTCGTTTCTGACAGGCCCTTTCAGCCAAAGGGTTCTTCTGACCTTGGAGGAGAAGAAAGTGCCCTACAAATTGCACTTAATCAATCTCAGCGACAAACCCAGTGCTATTTTACTTTGTTTTGAAATTTTTATCCCAAAAATACATGCAGGCATAGATGGAAATATGTGATTTTTCTACTTATAATGGATTTTGATGTGTTTTTTTGGAGTGTCTGAGGAATTGGGTTTGGGGTTTTTGTTGGTGATTTGTAGGTTTACGGAAGTGAATCCAGAGGGGAAGGTGCCTGTGGTGAAGTTTGATGACAAATGGGTGGCGGATTTTGATGTCATTGTTAGGATCATTGAGGAAAATTACCCTGAACCTTCTCTCAAAATTCCTTCTAAATTTGCTTCTGTGTATGATCTCTCTCTCTCTCTCTTTCTAATACTACTCAGGAAGTACATATTTGTAGTCTCCAGTAAAAGGTATTATTCATTGAATTTCTGAGATCTTTTATCACATCTCCAGGTTGACTCATAATCTTTAGGCTTCAAACAGATTCTGCATATGAATAAGTTGCTTTGTCCGTCCTCTCTTCCCCCTTTCTTTTCTGGGTTTGTTTTTGTTTTCAATTTTTTTGCTTGGGATTGTTTGTTTTGATTGGATTTTCGATTTTTGTTGTGGGTTTTCTTTTCTGGGTTTGATTCAGATTGTTTTTGCTGCTGGAGAATGGAGCGGATGCCAATTATAGGAATTACTGCGGGCAGGTACGAAAGTTGGTGCTTTTTCTCATCTAGATTATGATTGTTTGACAGACAGTAATTTAATTTGTGTTTCTGAATCCCCATTAGAGTAAATTTTGGCATTTGGGTATTGATCTGGTTAGAAAGTTTAGTGATTGGTTTGCTTTGTCGCATAAATCAAACCCTCTTATCGAAAAAATTGAAGCTCATGAGGGGATTGAACTAATTTCATGCTTAAGTTTGTTGAGGCCACAAATTTCATTTTAGCAAAAATAGATGGGGAAATGCTACTGCGATATTTTCCTTTAGGTATGTTCAACGGAATTGCTGTTTCGTGTTTGATGCGAATGTTGATTAAGTTGTTTGATTTCTGTGTTTAAAGACAGCATTGATGCAAGCATGCCGATATGGACATTGGGAAGTTGTACAGACCCTCTTGCTCTTCAGATGCAATGTAATTTTTTGTTCTCATTGGTTTTGTGTTTGATAAGTCAGTGAGCACAATGAAAGATTCAAGAGATGTTATCAGTGGTTTTTAAGTGCATTAATGTTGTATGTAAAAAGTAGGGCATATATTGACTGGGGTTAAGTTCATAGATCAGATTTCTCTCTGATCTATGAATTTTTCATTCGAATAGGTAGGCCTTTGCAGAGGAAATGCTCATGTCTGTCTTTTAAGGATTTCTTCCAGATATTTAGATATGTGGTCTGCACTTTGAGTCCTACTATACATCAATCCATTTTAAGTTGCTTAGATATTCCACTGGCTAGATATTTATGGATTCTTGACCGCATATTCAGCCGTTAAATTCAGTAATATATGTTGTACATGAATTTCTACACAGGTTAGATAAAAGGAAGACCCGAAAACTAGAAAATGAGGGATCTCTTTCATTTTCATGTATCGCACATTGGCATATGTATAATTGATTTGTCGCTTTCAGGTCCTGCATATGGTAGTAAGCATTAAGCAGTCAAAAGAAAGAGCTGTAAATATTCTATGCATATTGTATATTTTCCATGCAACTGCTTATGCCTATTCAGGTTGGTTCTCTTCCTCTCTAAGGCTGAATCATATGGCCTTGCTGCAATAAACTATTGACCATATGCTTTAACTTTTTCATCACAATTTGTGGCAGTTGTTAGGGTTTCTACGGAGGTAAAAAAAGATGTGGAATTAATGTTGGTTGAAGATATTTCGTTTGAAGTGACCCCCACCAAATTTAATTTGGGTATTTTTAAAGGAACGAATGTTTGTTGGTGGCTGTCTATAGATCATGGATTTTTCTTTATTTATTTATTTATAATATTTAAACTTCCTAAGTTTTGGATTTATGTTTGGTAGTTTTCTGATTCATGTTTGTATTTCGATTTTTGAATTGCAATTTGCAGGTGTGTGAATCGTAAGTTTAGCATTTCAAGGCATGTAGGATACGAACTTATGTTGATAATAGTTAGGTGGGATTAGAGGAGACAATTGGTGAAGGAAATTGGGATTGAATTTGGTTTGCAGCGAATCAAGTATTGCAAGGCGGCTTCCGTATAGTTTGTATTAAGCTGACTATTTGAACTATCTACTAAATCTTTTGCATGTAAATAGTATGTAAATGCACATCAATTATTATTTTTTGTATTAAAATAGTACTTTGTACAAAAAAAAATTATACAGTTTTTAATCCCGCGGCATCGCGCGGGTATCATTTGCTAGTATATTATCTATTTAACCAATATGCACATATATTCACTTGCCAAATATACTAATTAAAAGGTACACATGCATAAATATGCATATGTGCAAGACATATTGTTGGAATGAAATTTGTGTACATCCGTAGACACCCATAAATGCCGGCAAGGGTTGAATGGGGTTGATTGGGGATGTGATTGAATCCGTGTTGGATTTCTTACATATCTCCATGAATGAAGAATCAAATCTCAGGTGTAGTTGTCTTAGAGAATGAGTAGTGTGATGATGCTACATCGTGAACCATCTTTGGCAAATAAGCCTATGATGGGGCGTGTAGGAGAGATGAACCTTCATGGACGTGGCTATGCGTAGACTGTGGCGTATGTGGAGAATATATAGATTATTGTAGACTGAAGTTAGGATTTATATAGGGATCTTGAGAGTCTTTATAGGGAAAGTATTCCCTATTAAATTGGGAAAATATCTATGAGGGAATTTAGGATAAGATATCTAATCCCCCTGGGATTATGATTATGTTGCCTGATCTCGAAGATATCATAATTTGACGTGAATTAAGTTTCCTTTACTTGGGAGACAAGTAATATTTATAATGGTCATAACCCTAGTCTAATTGACTAAGGTTGTCTAACTACACTTGGTGTTCTGACTTGTCTCTTCGTTCGGATTAGCCTGACTACTCCAATTGGACTAGCTTACTTTGATCTAGACTAAGAAATTTGACTCCTCCGATGAGAGTAGCTAACTCCGACTAGGCTAAGCTTATCAGAGTCGCTTACTCTGATATGACTAACCTCATCAGAATAGCTTACTCCCATATGACTAACCTCATTAGAGTAGCATACTTGAATCTATCTAAACCTCTTGTTCTAATCCAGATCGTTCGAGCGTCATGTACTTTAGACATTTTGGTTTGAAATTTGGTCTAAATATTTTGATCTCCCTAGCATTACTTTTTAATTGGTGTAATTCTTATGATTAGGAGAATATTCTCTACTTGATTAGTTAATTGAAAGCAATCAAAGCCTGACATAGTTGGAGTTTGTCTATTATTATGGGGAAAGGGAAGTTGTTATTTCTTGCTGGCTATAGTATTGTCCTCCTCTCCATGCCAAAAAAATAAAAAAAGTGTTCTACTTTTCAAGCGCTAAAAGAAATTTCTCGATGTCGAATAATCAAATATAGAGAGTTGTTGAAGAAAAATTTAGAGTGAAAGTAGGAGAGGCATGGAGAGAGAGAGAGAGAGAGAGAGAGAGAGAAAAAGCTCAACGGTTGTATTTTTACATATGCTACACATTTGTTTTCGCATAACACTCCACCGTACACGCTTTCTTCTGCACAACTTAGGGCTGGTTTGTTGTTGTGCTTTGAATAAAAACTGTTTTTGTTGTGCTCTGAGAATAAGCTTATTTTTGCTGTTTCACGTTTTCAGTTTTTTTTCACCTAAAACTATTAAAATAAGTTGTTTTTAAATGTTTACTAAACACCTTTTTGAGCTTAGTTTTTTTTTATACACACTTTTGATAAAAGTACCTCAGTACCAAATTAGTACTTAAGCAAGACGTGCAGGTTATATAACGATAATCAATACTGCACAAACAGGCATGACCCGCACACACACATATATAGTAGCTAGCCTACTGATCAGAAGAATTGTGGAAGCAAAATTATATCTAAATATGTGGCTCTGATTCGGACTAATATTAACGATAATCAATACTGCACAAACAGGCATGACCCGTACACACACATATATAGTAGCTAGCCTACTGATCAGAAGAATTGTGGAATCAAAATTATATCTAAATATGTGGCTCTGATTCGGACTAATATTAGCAACATAACATGGCATGCACATGGTTTGACGTTTGTTACTTTCAGTGTAGAACAGTGACCGAACTCTGTTATGGGGGCTTCTGTCACTTCCATTCAATTCTTATACTCTTCATATTGCGTGTGTTGAAACTAAAATCTTTTATGCATGTGTGTATATACAGAGACCGACTACGGAGATAATTTTAGGGTTTAATTTGTTGTTATTCTTCTCTCTTTCGAAGATATAATATATATATATATATATATATATATATATATATATATAGGTTACACAAAACTTGTAGTATAAGAGACAATTAAGAAATTCTAATTACACACTAAAAACATTCGGTTGACTCATGCAAACATACGGTACGTGTATTTACCATTATACAATATTATATATATGGCAAGCCTGGAAACTCGATGGAGAAACTCTGTCCGAAGGAATTAGAGTTTTCAAACCACAGAGTGGATTAATAAGCCAAAGATCAATGGTAGTATAATATATTAATAATTAAACTGGACTATTAGAAAACTATTATATTATAATTAGCCATACCATACCTTTTTTAATGCGTCATAACTTTTTGAGAATAAGTAGGTTGGTTTCTTGAATTTCTGTCAACTACTTCACCAATGTTCATGATCAGAATTGAAGTCACTGCTCGCTGGCATTCCCTGCAGTCAGAGCTGATAATTACAACTTTCCAGACAAATTCAGGCTGGAATTGTTTGGTGATTTTTCATCTCTGAAATGTTTGTCAGAAGTAGGGTTAGTTAGTTATTATCGGTATAATATTTCCAACTTACCTCGTCGTATTACTATTAGCATAGTTAGTAAACCTTAGATCTCAGCTTACCTCGTCATATTACTATTAGCATAGTTAGTAAACCTTAGATCTCAACATACCAATCTCATATTATCGCATCTTAGTCATCCGCTGAAGTAGCCGCGTGAGGCCATGACGTGCACCTTCACATTTTGCCATAAAAAAACTTGAGAGCAGATTCTTCTCTTCTGACAGATCGCAGTTGCTGCCATCCATATCCAGTGTCCACACATGCACTCAAACTATAACGAAATCATTGAAAAGGAGGACAAGTACTTACCTTGCAATTATATATTTCAAAAGATGTGGAAATCATCATCATCCTATTAATATAATTACTTGGAATTAAAGTATGCAATCAAAATTGTTTCTTCTACTCATTATTCTATCTATCCTCACTACTGAGCTAACCCTAGTAGCTTAAATATTTTAATCATTTGTTCTGTAAGGTAAATAGATCAAACAGAGCATATATAATTCGAGTTAGGTAAGTATACGTATATAAAAAAAAAATTATTTGGTCATATTAAAACGCGTAAAACAACAATGTTCTTTAGATTTGCATTCATTCAGATCGACCGCCCTCCTTCCCTCCCTCTTTATTCACTCCTCTCCTCCTTAACCATCTCAAACACACCAAAACCTACTTAATTCCCCCACCACTAGCTTTCCCCTCATCCAAAGGCCAATATATCTATTATTCACAAAATTGGATCATTGGTTTGGTTCAATTGAATTCTTGATTTTTTGAACTCAAGTTTCATGAGTGTTGATTCCTCAACGTGTGATAATATATAGTAATAGTCCATGTGGATAATCCCGTTAGGACTTCTATCTCTTATTTGCCTCTTAAAACCTTTTAATTTGGACGACTGCTTTATATTGCGATAAGTTTTGAGACCAATAGTTTTGGAATTTAATTTATGACAAAACTTAAAATGAAGTTAAAATACAGAGACCAATCCCCTAATATTTACTATTCTCTCTCTCCTCCTCTCTTGCTATTTAAAGGTCATCTGCTCATTTCTCTTCCCATGTCTCTTCTCCTCACTGTTGCTATCTCTTTTCTGATTCTCTGGGAGATCTCTGATTTAGGTTTGTATTTTGGTGATTTAATTGGTAATATTTGTGTAGTGTGGATATAATATATGGAGAACAAGTTTAGTGGGAGCAATAGTGGGATGGAACAGCAAAAGGAAGTGAAGATAGCAAACCAAAGAGGTGGGACGTGTGAGCCAATTCTGAGGATTTTGGCCTTGGTGCTAACTCTTACGGCTTCTATTGTTCTTAGAGTCAGTAAGCAAACCGAAATTGTAACGATGAAGGTCATCCCAACCTTGCCTCCTATTGATATTCCTGCTACGGCTAAGTGGCATTACTTATCTGCTTTTGTGTAAGCTAGCTTTCTCTCTCTCTCTGTCTCACACACACACACACACACACACACACACACACACACACACACACACACACGGGGTAATTTTCACCAGTTATATTAATAGTAAATTTGATTAAGAAAACACCCCGACAACTCTAAGTTTTATACAAAATTACTTCAACAACTCAATTGGACAAAGCTAATACCTTATTTGTCCATTTAGTATGCTCTAATCGATCTTTAGTTGTTAAGCTTTCCCATTATCGTTTGAGTTTGAAAGATTTTCTCTAAAGTGTAATATTATTGAAAACTTACATGTGATAATCCACATATATAAATACACCACCATGCAATCTAATGGATTTTGTGGATAAGATATTTCGTAGACTTTGAGTTCAAGATAATTGTTTTATGGGCAAGAAATGATGACAACCGGTTTCAATTTCACTCATAAATACCCAATATATGCTGTTTATATTGCATCGTTGTTTTTCTTTTCCAACCTTTGATGCATCACATGTATTCGTTTATCAAGCCTCAAGTTAATTATGTTATAAGTCAAATTCATTAACAGCTTATGTTATGTTTTAAAATTGTCCATCTGAAATTTATAAGAGGTAGAATCTTACTTATATATGTTATGTTTGCAATGTGACATATTGTGTTGTCAAACTAATTGTGGTCGAAATTAACAACATTAAATGTGCAAGATATCTCTCAAGCTAGATGAAGAGAACATTACCGTATATTTTCAATGTGACTATTATTCTGACACACGGTGTTACCAAATGCAGTTATAGCGCATGCACTTATTTATTTAGACTATTGTCTGGCGTGAGTAAAACTAGAGTTCATTCCATACAATTTGAGGCTTAGGCGAAAATCATAAACGAAGTTTTTTTCTCGGACCAAACAAAACATACATATGTCATAGATGAAGATTGATGTAGTGGAAGATAGTCTTTGCTTCAAAGTTACACTCTAGCCATAGCTCACTCCGTCAATGCTTTGCGCGTGCCTTATCTCAATAAAAATTTCCAACATCCTCCTGAATTTGAGTACGTATGATCCTCTATGAAAGACATCATTAAAAGTTCAGTTTAATGGTGTTCCACTTCACTTATAAGTTGAAGTATCAAGTTCAACTCATTTGAATAACGAGTTTAATGCCTAATTATTATCACTGACCTACTGTGACTTAACTCGTATTTCTCACCATTTAGAGTAAAACATCATTATATATAAAATAAAACAAAATAGTTATGCACGACAAGACTTTTCAAGTCCCTCCTAAGTACGTAAACCACTTTCTCTCACTAATGTTCAATCAGCTAGCGTGGTCCTGGACACCTCAGTCTAGACTACTATACTTGTATCCTTACCTACGTGTGTTATTTCTTGACTAAAATCTTTTTCTTGTTTGTTTGTTAATTGTGCAGTAATTATTTAAGTAACTAATTTTACCAAGATTGACTATGTGCTAGGTACCTTGTGGTAGCAGATGTCATAGCATGCACATATGCAGCATTTTCCCTAGTCCTTTTGTTTGCAAATCGGGGAAAGAAAAATAGGTTAGGGCTAGTGGTTATCGTGCTTGATCTGACGATGGTGGCGTTGCTCTTCTCCGCCATTGGATCCACCGGGGCAATTGGTCTGATGGGGTACCAAGGGAATACACACGTGCAATGGAACAAGGTCTGCAATGTTTTCGGAAAATTCTGCCACCAAGTCGTAGCCTCGGCCGCCCTGTCATTGCTTGGATCTCTGGCATTCTTCTTCCTTATTGTGCTTGCTGTTCTAGGCCTTAGCAGGACGTCTAAGTAGAAAAATTGTCTGCTCAGAACCCTCTAATTTACAATGCCTGTAGAGGTAGAGCCTATTTTTATTGTTCATGTTGTCGAGTACTCGCTAGTTTGGTGTGTGTGTGCATGATAATGCAGTTTGATTCCATCTTTACTACTCCATATAATTTGTATCCTGTTGAAATGATCTTTGCCAATATAATATTTCTGAACGTATTATTGCTAAGAGTTTTTTTCGATAGATATGTGATATTTAGAGCAAATTTAGGTCCACACGGAAGCTTTTAGATTATTATGACTTAATTGTGAATCTTTATGGTGAACCCAAGTTGATGATGTGACATGAAAGCGACAGCACGAAAAGCCCCTTAGGGTCCAATTAGGTTAACGCCGATTAAGTTTGAATTAGACATGTAAGAGTTCGATTTCCTTTTATTCTAACCAAAAAAGCAAACGAGAATTTCGAACATTAAGTGGACTAAGTTGGTGGGGTTTTCTTTGTGCTCACAAATTGATTACACTGAGCTGTGAGATTTACTCACATAAGGCACCTTCGACCAATCAACTGCTTTCGTTTATATTTTTCTAATTAAAATTCTTGAAACTGCCTTTGCTACCATTTCTCTAATTGAAAGTTAGGTCGCTGGTTTCTTTTAAACTTGTGGAACAAGTTAGGTCATTCATTACCTACCATATAAAGCAGCACATTCGACAGGAGCAAAAGAAACCACTTCTTGCTCCAGGTCAAAACCAACATAATAGTTTTGCTGTTTTGTATTTCCAAATATGGACAGCTTTAGACTGGACCTGACAATTGCAAGGCAGCAAAGTCCATTCTCTGCTTCAACAACGTAATTAGTTTGTTTAATCAGAATGACTTGGTCTCATTTTGATCTCATTTTCAGGGCTGGTCCATAGATTTTTGAGGCCCCGGGTGATTTCAAAAAAAGTGCCCTAACTTCATGTAAGAAATTTATTTATTTTCACACATAAGATATCGATAAAATTGTACTTAGAAAAACACTTCAAACTCAATAATTTAGAAACACAGAAAGACTAATTTATTTTGTATTGAGAGAAGGAAACAAAAAAACTTCGGGCTTACAAGTAGATAGATGATGAGTTTTGTTTTCCATCTAAACTTTGAATGTGTTTTTGAATAAATTGTGAGGTGTTTTTTTTTCTTATTTACTAATTTGCAATTTTGCTCTAAATAATTTGGTCTACGTATTATTCTTTGTTGAAGATTAGACTTGAATTAAAACGAATATTTAAAAATAACAACCCACATAGCTACTACACAGTAACTAAAAATAAATTAACAACCAAACAAAAATTTGTAAAAATTGAAAAGAATATACATGCACATAGCATTTCGAACTTAGGACATCTTGTTAATTTTAAACAATAAAAACCATTGTTTCTAATTAAACTTCTTGATCCTTTAACCAAATTTTATAAATTTATACTCTTATGAAAAGAAATTTGTAAAAATTGTAAAATAAATAAGCACACATGGTGTTTTGAACTCAAGACCTCCTCATTATTTTCAAATGACAAACCACCAGTTAAATTTCTCTGTCGTTAAACCAAATTTTATAAATTTATACTCTTATAAAAATATATATAAATATATCACTCTAATAATTTTGGTGCCCCTAATTCTTTTGGGCCCCGGATGGTCGCCCTGCCTGCATTGGACCTGGGCCGGCCCTGCTCATTTTACCTTTTGAAACTCGATTTTGATCTCATTTTGCATACTAAAACTCAAAAGTCGTCATTTTACTCCTTGAAACTCAAAATTTGCCCTACATTGTCTTAATTTTGTTGATTCTAGTAAAAAGATATCAAATATGCTGATGTGAATTAAAAAATGCATATATAAAAAGAAAATTCAAAGCAGCATGCTGCTTTGAACTTTCCCTCTTTCTCTTTCTCTAAGAATGATTTGCTTTCGTGGAATCAAACCAAATTTCATTATGTGGGTTTGATGTGGGTGTCACATCAATTTCTTTTTTCTTTTTTTTTTCAAGTCTCTGCGACTCAAGCACAACAAACCAATAAAATTTAAATCCTTAATTTCTTCCTTTAAACGTAACATTTTTTTACTGTTAAATGTAGACAGATAATGAAGATTTATAATCAAATTCATATCCACTATGCGCTAACATTCAACAATTCATAGTGGAGATATATGAAATGACGACTTTTGATTTTCAGGAGGCAAAGTGGAATCAAAATCGAGTTCCAAGGGCAAAATGGGATCAAAATTGAGCTTCAGGAGCGTAATTGAAAATAAACCTATGATATTACATTTTTACCCGTCCACTTAGCAACTTTAACGACCATTTGACAGAAGAAACGGAAACATGGTAAAGTGGAATGAATTTTAATTTTCAGGGAGTAAAGTGATGACTCTTGAGTTACAGTGGTTAACGTAAGATAGGACCCACTAATACATGTGGGTCTTATCTCTATCATAGAAATGATACAAATGTGGTAAGAGTAGCATTTTTTTATTTTTTAGGGTTTAGTTTTGGGTGGCTCAGTAGCATTTTTTTCATTTTTTAGAGTTTAATTTTGTAACAGTTTGTTTTTTAGTGCTACTAAACACACCCCATTGTCCTATTTTCCTACCCATATTTTCATGAAAATGTTAATGACATAGTTATCCTTATAGAAAAAGACTTTTAGATCCTATTGAAAAAATTCTGATGTTAACAAATTAAAAAACTGATAAAAAGACTTTTAGATCGCTTTAATTGGTCCAGTTGGATCTTCTCCACCGCAAAACCCCTTTGCAACCCTCTCTGACTCATTTTCAATACCAACCCAAGGTTTGAACAGAATTTTCGCCACCACCTTCCTCTCATACAGCGAACTGAGCCACCCAAAAAACGATGAACAACACGAAAACAACAATGGCGACGGATCTAAAATTGAAAATCAAGTGGTCACCGTGTGATTCTTTTAGCCTCAATTCAGTCAATGTTCTTGATCATCGTCCCGGAGGAGTCTCAAGCTTCTTCACCGCTTTTTTATGGAGAACCCAATGGCCATTAAATTGCATGAGAGACTAATGGCAGCGTGGTTGCGCTCAGGATGGGGGCAGAGGCAAATGATAGCTGGGTTGAAGGAGGGTGTGGTAGGGAGGAAAAGCCTGGGCATTTCAATTTTAGGGTTTTCATTAATTTTATTTTATTAATTGAACGGTTAGGAAAGTTGAGAGAGAGAGAGAGAGAGAGAGAGAGAGAGAGAGAGAGAGAGAGAGAGAGAGAGAGAGAGAGAGAGAGAGAGAGAGAGAGAGAGAGAGAGAGAGAGAGAGAGAGAGAGAGAGAGAGAGAGAGAGAGAGAGAGAGAGAGAGAGAGATGGTGTAGGTCTATTTGATTGAACGATCTTTAGGATTGAACGATCTTTAGGGTTTAGAGAAAGAGCGGGCCGGCGGCAATTAGAGAGATGAGGGAGTGATTTAATTGTGAGGTGTGTTTGTATCACCCAATTGTGCCTTCATTTATAGTAGTAGGATAGGTAAAAACCTGTCCCTTTAGAATTACAACATTTAATAGGTAATCAACTTCTAATACGAATATAAGGTACATTCCCATATCTATTAGGATTTGCACAATCATATTCATATTTTAAATATGACTGCAACACTCCCCCTTGAGTGTGTAAATACTCAACAAACCATCGCATCAGATCTTCAATAGATAAGGTAGAATAGTTGATGAAGTCATTGGCACAATGGATGAACGCGAGTCTCAAATTTAAGAAAGTATGCATTTGTAGTAAAACTCACAAAATCTTGCTATAGTAAAACCCAAGGGTATGGGGAAAACCCATATACTAAGGAGAAAAGTGAGAATGCATAATGTCTAAAACAAACGTAAAACAGGACGAAAGTAGTGAACTCAACGGAGTATGATCATCCCAGGATGGGTGCCTCATTAAAACCTCGTTAGGTAGCAAAAACCCAGTGGGAAAAATGATCATAATCGTAGGAAAAAGAGTACATTAAGATCAAGTGAGTATGCTTCTAAATACTCCCCTTGAGTTAGACATAACTTCTAAATAAGAGAACTACAAGCGATTCAACTTAGATAATTTATGCATACCGATTCCTTGGACGAGCTTCTGAAAAGTAGACTTGGGAAATGACTTGGTGAATAGATCAGACAGGTTGTCTTGGGAACAGATTTGCTTGACTTTAATGTTCTAATGCTGCTACTGCTGGTGTGAGTAAAAGAATTTCGGCGCTATGTGCTTGGTGTTGTCTCCCTTGATGTATCCCTTCTTTAACTGCTCGATACATGCTGCATTGTCTTCAAAGATCGTTGTAGGAAGATCAACGACTGATGTAAGACCATTAGTGCTTCAAATATGATCAATAACTTTTCTCAGCCAAAAGCATTCACGTGATGCTTCATGCAAGGTGAGAATCTCAGCATGGTTCGACGAAGTCGCAATTAGCGTTTACTTGGTAGACCTCCAAGATATTGCGGTATCTTCAACGGTAAAGACATAACTTGTTTGAAAGCATACCCTATGTGGGCAAGACAAATATCCAGCATCTACGTAACCAACAAGGTGAGAATCAATCCGAGGACCATAGAGGGTGGCAACACTTGAAGATTCGCAAGTATATAACAAGCTCAAATCCATCATACCTTTAAGGTAACGGAAAATGTCTTTAACACCATTCTAGTGCATGCGTGTGGGCGTATTGTTGTATCTTGCCAAAAGATTAACAGCGAAGGAGATGTCGGGTCTATTGCATTGAGCCAAGTACAATAAAGCCCCAATTGCACTTAGGTAAGGAACTTCGAGTTCCAAAATCTCTTCCTCATCCTCATCCTCATTTGGACGGAAGGGATCTTATTTAGCATCTAGAGTTTAAACGACCATGGGTGTACTTGAAAGCTTTGCTTTATCCTCATTAAAATGTCGCAACACATTTTGGGTGTAGTTCGATTGATGTACTACGATTCCATCTTAACAATGCTTGATCTCCAGGCCTAGACAATATTGAGTTTTCCCAAGATCCTTCATCTCAAATTCCAATTTCAAGTGTGCAACAATTTTCTCAAGCTCTGCGGGAGTCCCGATGAGGTTCATGTCATCGACATAAACTACAACAATTGCAAATCCGAAATGTGACTTCTTTATGAACATGTGTGGGCATAATTCGTTGTTCACATAACCTTAACTTGTCAAATATTCACTCAGACGGCTATACCACATCCACCCGGATTGTTTCAATCCCTAGAGTGACCTCCTCAACCTAATTAAGAGAGTGTTCCATGGTTTAGAACTATTTGAACCGGTCAATGGAAGTCATTCTGGAACTTTCATGTATATTTCTGTATCTAGATCCCTATAGAGATACGCGGCTACCACGTTTATAAGTTGCATATTTAGTTTTTCGGAAACTACCAAACTGATTAGGTAGTGGAACATTATAACGTCCATTACAGGGGAATACGTATCTTCGTAAACAATCCCAGGACGCTAAGAGAAGCCTTGTGCTACGAGGCGTGCTTTGTATCGCACTATTTCATTATTCTCATTATGCTTCCACACGAAAACCCACTTATAGCCAACAACCTTTATGCGTGGTGGTGTAGGAACAGTAGGTCTAAACACTACACGTTTCACGAGCGAATCGAGTTCGACCTGGATTGCTTGTTTTTAGTTTGACCAATTAGTTCTACATCAGCATTCATCAATGAAACATGGTTCAATGTCATCGCTAAGCATGATGTCAGTAGCTACTAAGTACGTAAATGCATCATCGATGATCATCTCATTCCTATTCCAAACCTCATCCAATACTGCGTAGTGGACCAAAATCTCATGATTCTCGGGAGGCCAGCATGTTTCATCTAAAGCATCACCGTAATCTAGAATAACCTCATGTGTTGGAATAGATGAGTGAGCAATGGTCGGATTCAAACTAGGGTCACTAGTTGGTGCCATTTTCCTCTTCTGGGGTTGCGAATCCTTTGAACCAAGGGGTCTACCACACTTCAAGGTCGAAGCAGATGATTGGCTAGCCACCAATGTACCTTGTCGCGTGGAAGGTGCGGCCTCCCCACCTTCAGGGTCGGTCCGGCCTTCCCAGGCGAGTTGTGGACGTACGTGGGATACATCTTTCATTGCAGATGCGTTTACAGTGGGTATATGTGATCTTGTCACCTTTGCTAGATCATTAAAAGCATCCAGCATGCTTTAAGCAATGCTCTTAAGATCTATAATTCGTCGCACCTTAGTTTCAGACTGGGCAGTGCGAGGATCTAAATGAGACATAGTAGGAGCATACCACGACAACTTGCGGCGTTCTACGAGAAGGTTAGCATGCTTATCTCCCCCTAACAACATGAATACTGTCTCATCAAAGTGATAATCCACAAAACGTGCGGTAAAGAAATCTCATGTCAAGGGTTCTAAGTAGCGAACCATTAATGGCGAATCATAACCGACATAGATTCCCATTTTTCTCTGAGGACCCATTTTGGTACGTAGTGGTGGCGCTATTAACACATAAAGAGCGCACCCAAACACCCGTAAATGAGAGACTTCAGGCTCGTATCTAGTGACTAACTATAACGATGAATATGGTTGAGTAGCGGTGGGCCTCAAGCGGACGAACATAGTTGCGTGCAATATTGCATAGCCCTAGGCAAATACCAGCAGTTTGGTTCTCATAACCAAAGTTCGAGCTATCAATTGAAGTCACTTTATGAAAGCTTTTGCCAGGCTGTTTTGCATGTGAATATGGGGTACAAGATGTTCCACATCAATCCTTACTAACATGCAGTAATCGTCAAAAGTCTGTGATGTAAACTCTCCAGCATTATCCAGTCGACTTAATACGATAATCAGGGTGGTGAGCCTTTAGCTTAATGATTTAAGCTAGGAGTTTAGCAAACGCAGCGTTGCATGTGGACAATAGGCAAACATGTGACCATCATGCCGATGCATCAACCAATACCATAAAGTATCTAAATGGTCCGCATGTTGGTTAAATAGGTCCATAAATGTCCCCTTGAATCCTCTGAAGAAACTTAGGGGGGTCGTGAATGATCTTTGTGTATGAGGGTTGAGTAGTCAACTTCCTTAAAGAATACGCTTTGCATGGTGGGAGTCCAACATAGGGAGGTAACTAATGCCCATAAGATGATTTAAGGATACGGCGCATCATGTCACATCCAGAATGTCCCAAACGGTCATGCCAAAGCAACAAAGTGTCATAGAACTCAGGCATAGGGCCGGCCACAATGTGGGCTTCTATGCCGCGAACAATTGTGATGTACAACCCAGTCAACAGACGTTCCAACTTCTCGTGGATACGTTTCTGCCCATATTCGTACGAAGTGATACAAAGAAATTCAGAACCATTATCTTCTGTGGTTTCAATATGATATGGATTATCTTGAATATCTCTAAAATTCAGCAATATTTTTCCGGAATGTGGAGAATAAAGTGCCTCCTTAATGGTTAAGATAGTACCATTGGACAACATGATACGGGTCTTTCCGTATCTTTCAATTAGGTTGGATGGGCCTGAGAGGGTTGTCAAAGGAGCTTTCTTAGGTATTAAGTTAGTAAAATAGTGTCATTCACGTAAGATGTTGTGCGTGGTTGCACTATCTCCCAAACAGCTAACTTCCTCACTAGACATACCTAGAAATAAATTGATTGAATTGGTCATATGCATAAATATAAGTCCATTCATTCAATTAATTAATTCAAGAAAATAATATCCATTCAAAATAACAATCCATAATTCAAAACAAACCAAAACCAAACAAATTATTCCAAATACTTAGAAAAATTGTTCAAAATTAAACCACAAACCTAGAAAAATAGGGGGGAAGGGTCGGCCACTCCTAGTGGGTTCGGCCACTAAGGTTAAACTCCCCCAAAACATGTCTAATTTATTCATCTATAGGAGTTGACGCCTCCTGAAAAGCTGATATCTCCATTGATGTAGTAGCATCTTCCGGATGATCTATATGTGCAAAGTTAAACTCAGGACAGGAATGATACTTGGCAATAGCCTCAGGGGAAACTCAACATATGCGTGACCAATGATCCCTTGATCCATAGTGGTAGCACATGTCCACAGTGGTAACACGTGACCAATGATCCCTTGATCCACAACTAGAGCTTTGCCCTTATTCTTAAAGTTCGGGGCCTTAAGGGCTAGTGGTGGACACTGCTGGGTCACATTTCCTCCCTTAGGTGCTGCACTTTGTTGACCTTGGGTCCGTGGTTGGGCTTGCTGCCCATTGCCCATAGCCAAGATGGTTCTTTCGTCTTTTGTGGCTGCTAGAATTGGTTGTATATGCTTCAGGTGCGATGTTAGAGCCAGTGGGTCGAGCTTGATGATTCTTCATCAAAAGCTGATTCTGCTTTTCAGCAAAAAGTAAAACATAGATCAAATCCGAAATCTTGGTGAATTTATGTACCCTATATTATTGCTGCTGGAAAATATTGGTGGCATGAAAGGTCGAATAGGTATTCTCCAAGAGATTTGATTCGGTTAGTTCCATTTTGCAGAATTTCAATAGTGAACGGATTCTACAAACTTTAGAGTTGTATTCATTCATGGACTTAAAGTCCTTGAAGCAAAAGTGCTACTAGTCGTGTCTTACTTCAAGCAAGTATATGTTTTTCTGATGATCGAAACGGTCGGCCAGAGCAATCCAGAGGGTGTGTGGGTCCTCCTTAGCAAGGTACTCGGTATGCAGTGCATCATGGACGTGTCTTCAAATAAAGATCATTGTAGTAGCCTTCTGAGCTTCGTCAACAGGTTTGTTGTCAATAGGTGCCTCAATGGTGGCTCTATTACCATTTGCAGTCAGATTAAGCTTCACGTATTGAACCCACTTCAGATAGTTTCTTTCGAAGACTTCTAGAGCGGAGAAATCAAGCTAGTTCAAGTTCGACATGTCCCTAAAATGAAGGGAAAAAAACATGATTAGTCATATGGTAAGCCATAGACATGTATCGTAAAACATGCAGGTTCTATAGACATGTATTAGTTTAATTTATGCATGAAAACTATAGGTTTCATGTGGTATGTTTTGAATGAAAACTTCAGGTTTCGAAGGCACTAAATTTGAAACTACATGTTCAATTTATTTTTTATGAACAATTAGTTCATAAGAAGAGGTTCCTGCAAGAAACACAGAATGCAATATACTAATTTAAATATAGTGGGTTTGAGTTTCTTCTGGAACTCAAGTGTGAGAGCTTCGTTACTACGAAAGTATGTCAACAATTCAAAGTATAAAAATAAATTATTGAATCGTTAATATCCAAAAGTGATCTTTAGGTCAATAATTTTAGATTCATTATCAGATTAATGGACTGCAGGTCACTTTTAATTAATTCAATAGATCGGGATCAAACAGGGTTGATTGTAGAAGCAAAATAAGACTAAAATAATAGCATTGGGTTGAAAATACAATAGCACAAAATTTTGGGCTGGGTGTCGTGATCAAAAGAGCTCGGGTAGGGTATAGTTACAAAAACAGCCCTCAGGGTCTTCAGGCCACGAGCCAAGTCTAGGAGCCCAGTAGTAATGGCTACTGGCGTTTGGGCTAGGGAGTTGGGCACGGGAGCAGGCCCAACTAAATGATGGCCTGGGGTTTGCATGGGAAGCCTAGCCAAGGCCAGGTCTGAGTTGGGGCAGGCTTTAACCCAGCAGACAAAGTTGAGGGGAGCGGGCTAGGGTACGTGACTTAGCCCAATGGCCTACGATAGGCAGGCTCAAACCATGGGACAACGAGCCAAGAAAAGGCTGCACGTTTTCTTGGATGGGTTTAAGTGACTTCGGGCCCTAGAGATCTGAGCAGGTCGAAGGCCTGGGTTGTCTAGGTCAGCGCAACAAACCCAAAAGGCACTGTCGTGTGGTCAATTTATTTGGTCTTTAGGCCAGTGGTGGTCCATGGTGTCATGGTGGGTGTTGTGGCAGTGGTGTCGCATGGTGCCTAAGAATTAAAAAAAAAATCGATATAGGTAGGGTTTTACAAAACCCTAGATTTGCTTCTAATTTATTTTATATACATTGACTCACAAATTCCACATAGCAAATATAATTGCGTAATATTGACAAATATATTGACATATACAATATATATATATATATATATATCGTAAGGAAAATATAAACATAGAGAGGTTCATACATCATGGGGAATGTTTTAATGCTTCCTGGATGTTTCAAATATCTTCTTTTATTTTAAGCGTACCTAATTGTTGGTGTATTTCATTAATATATATATACACACACATGAAATTGAAATATGGTGTTGCGTGCATAATGGGAGAAAGGTTGCAGTGCCTTGTGTGAAGAAGCACAACCAAAAGCTGCAGTGCCGTTTCTCTTGGATTGAAGAAGCATGGTTGTAGTGACATGTCTCTTGGATTAAAGAAGCATGGCTGTAGTTTCGTGTCTTTTGGATTGAAGAAGCATAACTAAAGGATATGTCTCTTGTTATGAAATCAGAAAGTTATGACTTCTTGCAGTGCCGTGTCACTAGCAATGGGATTGCATCTTTTCAGAAAATGAAAGGATGCAGCAGGTTGTGATTTTAATAAAAAGATGCATCCATTCAGTGGCAATGATGCAGGAAAGAACATGACCTTTTATATGCACACTTTGATCCATCTTCAAAGGGTTTCATAGTATCTATATATATAGCCCAAATTGGCTGCATATTCAGATATACAATTCTTCAAACAATATTTTCTTATCCTCTTTCTCTCCATCAAAATCATACAGTTTCCTTTTAGAAGATTTTAAGGGAATTTCAGTTCTTGCTAAACTAAAATTCTAAACTTTGTTGTATCCTGGAAGTGATTTGCTTTAGACCCATTTGCAAACTCATATTAGAGTGAGGGCAAATATCACTTTAAGGAAAACATATTAACATGCCTCAAAGTCATTTTTTTGTCTAATCCTCAACCTTATTCTTACAATCTTAAAGTGATATTCGCAATGGAGAAGATGTTTGAAACTATGGCTTTGTCTGCAATGAACGACGGTACTTTCTGGAAACTATACAAGTTTGATGGAACCAATTTCATGCGCTGGAAGGACAAGATATGCTGGATGTTGATGGCCCTAAAAATTGCCTTGATCTAAATCTGTAGCCAATTCCTGAACCTAATGATGCAGATACTGAACAAATTATTGCCAACAGAAAGAAGCGTGAAGTCGATGAATTGATGTGCAGAGAACATATCCTGAATACTTTGTCGGATCGGCTCTACAATTTATTTCTACAACTCAATCTCCAAGGGAAATCTGGAATGCTCTTGAAGAGAAGTATACATAGGAGAAAAAAGGTACCAATAAATTTATCATGTTTAAGTTCTATAAATTCACTATGACTGTTGGCAAATCCATTGTGGACCAAGTTCAAAATTTATTACTTTTGGTCACAAAGCTTCGTGAAGTCAAAATAATTGTTCTGGATGCATTACAAGTAGGGGCTATCATGTCAAAATTACCCCCTGGTTGGAACAATTATAGAAAAAAGCTTTTGCATATGGCAGAAGATATAAGTCTCCAAGATCTCTTGAAGGGGATCCAAATTGAAGAAGAAACTTGAAAACGAGAAAAATATTTTTCCTCACAAGACTTCACTAAGATTAATTATGTTGAAGGGAGCAATAGTAAGTTCAAAAAGTACTTGAAAGCGAATAACCTAAGAAAATTCAAAAAGACATCTTTTGGCACCAACAGTGGCAAGAAAAATGCAACTTGCCACCATTATGGAAAGAAACCATAGCAATGATAGAGTACAATTCAAGAACTACAGTTTGCAATGATAGAGCATTCCAGATTTTTCGGTGATCACTGAATTGACATTTATGGTGGCTTAATTCTTGTGCTACCATACATGTTCAATGATATAGCACAATTCACTTTTGAAAATGGACAAGAAGTACTAATGGGCAATCACAATGGTGCTAAGGTTCTTTGAAAATGGACTGTTGAACAACAATTCACTTCTGGAAAAACAATAACTCTGACAAATGTTTTTCATGTCCTAGACATGAAGAAAAATCTTGTATCTACAAATCTACTGTGTAAAAGTGGTATTGAAGTAATGTTGGAAGCCGACAAATTTATATTGTCAAAGAATGGTGTATTTGTTGGCAAGGGTTATTCATTTGATGGAATGTTCAACCTCAGTATCAATAAAGTGAATTCTTCTGTTTATATTGTTGACTCTTCTTCTACTTTATGGCATTCTCGTTTAGCACATTTGAATTATAGATCTTTAAAATATTTGTCTAAACATGGTTTAATTTCTTGCAAAGATGTTACATTTAAAAATTGTGACATCTGCACACAAGCTAAAATTACAAAGAAACCTTTTCAAAAAATAGAAAGAAATACTGAAATATTAGATTTAGTTCATTCTGATATATGTGAGTTTAATGGTATTTTTTTAACTAGAGGAGGAAAACGTTATTTTATTACTTTCATTGATGACTGTTCTAGATTTACGTATGTTTATTTAATGTCTAATAAAGATGAAGCCTTTGATTTTCAAACAATATAAGGCTGAGGTTGAAAACCAAAAGGAAAGGAAAATTAAAATCCTTCGGAGTGATAGAGGTGGTAAATATTTTTCAAATGAATTCTCTTTGTTTTGTGAAGCACATGGAATCATTCATATGAAAACTGCACCTTATACTCTACAACAAAATGGCTTAAAAGAAACAAAGAATAGGACACTAACTGATATGATTAATTCAATGATCATAAGTGCAAATGTTCCTACATATTTATGGGGTGAAGCTCTTCTTGCAACATGCCATATACAAACCTCTAAGAAAACTCATGTGTCACCATATGAAGTACAGAATGGCAGAAAGCCAAATTTGGAATATTTAAGAGTTTGGGGCTGTTTGTCCTTTTATAGGTCTCATGACCTTAAACGATCCAAATTAGGTCCCAGAGGCATACAAAGTATTTTTGTAGGACATGCCCAGAACTCTAAAGCATATAGATTGCTTGATGTGAACTCAAATGTCATTGTTGAGTCAAGAGATGTAGAGTTCTTTGAGGATAAATTCTATAATGACCATAGTCCTAGCTCAGTTGAAGAACATAATCAACAATCAGTGTCGAAAGAAAATCCCAGTTTAGTTTCCGGCATCAAAAAGAGAAAGGAACTGGAAAAGGTTATAGAACGTAGGAAAAGTCAAAGGGTTAGAAAAGAAGAATTTAGGTCCTGATTTTATATCTTCAGAAGCCATTTTATTTTTGGTGGAAGGAAACAGAGAAAATGTTCTACATAAAATACCCTTCATTTTAAATGTAGAAGGAGATCCTGTAACTTTAAAAGAAGCAATGACTTCTAGAGATGCTGTTTTTTTGTAAAAAAGTTGTAGATGATGAGATGAACTCATTGTTATCCAACCAAACATGGACTTTGGTTGACTTACCACATGGATCTAAACCAATTGGTTGTAAGTGGGTGTTTAGAAGGAAATATAATACTGATGGTTCTCTACAAACCTTTAAAGCTCGATTGGTAGCCAAAGGTTTTAAACAGAAAAAGGAAGTTGACTACTTTGACACCTATGCACTAGTTGCAAGTCATTTTGTCAAATGGTTTTAGACATAATAATGTCGATAAGTGTATTTATTCTAAATGCATTGATGAATACGGTGTTGTCATATGCTTATATGTAGAATATTTACTAATATTTGGGACCAACATGAAAGCTATATCCGAAACTAAGAAGTATCTAAATTCAAATTTCAAAATGAAGGATTTAAATGAAGTGGATACTATCTTAGGGATAAAAGTAAAGAGACATGATGGGGGGTTTGCATTGTGCCAGTCACACTATATTGAAAAAATATTGCAGAAGCTTAATCATTTGCAAATAAAAGAAGCATTGACCCCTTATGACTCTAAGATCAACGTGCTAGTAAATTCTGGTAAATCAGTTGCACAACTTGAGTATGCTAGTACAATTGGAGGATTGATGTATGCTTCGCATAGCACAAAGCCAGATATAGCATTTGCTGTTTGTAAACTTTCAAGATACACTAGCAACCCTAGCACTTTGCATTGGAAAGCAGTTTGTAGAGTTTTTGGTTATCTTAAGAAGACTACTAATTTGGGTCTATTTTATTCAAGATTTCCAGTGGTACTAGAAGGGTACTCAGATGCTAGTTAGATTACTAGCGCGAACGATAATAAATCCACAATAGGATGGATATTCACTATTGGGGGAGGTGCTATTTCTTGGGTATCAAAGAAACAAACTATTATATCACACTCCACTATGAAATCTGAGTTTATAGCATTAGTAGCTGCATGCAAAGAAGCAGAATGGTTGAGAGATTTATTGTTCGATATAGAGTTGTGGCCACAACCAATGCCATCTATTTCTTTGTATTGCGATAGTGAAGCTACATTGTCTAGAGCTTATAGCAAAGTATATAATGGAAAATCTAGACATATTAGCTTTAGACATGAATTTGTCAAATAGTTAATAACACAAGGAGTTGTTAACATAACTTATGTAAGGTCAAATAAAAATTTGGCAGATCCTTTTACAAAGGGACTCTCGAGAGATATGGTACAAAGTACATCTAGTGGAATGGGGCTGAAACCCTTTACTATAAATCACCAGTAATGGCAACCCAACTTTGCCTAGAACATCACTAGACCAAAGTTCAATGGGTAACAACAAGTTACTGATAAGTGGTTTGAATAAGCACTGAATAATTTATATAGCCTATTCCAGAATGTCAGTGCATACTGCTATGATATAGAGGATGAAATTTAAATTCTTAATGAGGCATAATAATATAAGATGTTCGAATAGTAGGAACATATACAAGTAACCTCACCTATATAAACATAAGGAGTGGTGCTGCTTCTACCAAGAGTTTTTTTTTTGGGGTTTTCTCTTGTAAATGTTTATGAAACCAAGATGTAGCACAGGGTCATAATAATGCTAACTAGATACAAAAATTTCTCCAAGGAAGCTATAATATGATCATGTGTGCAGTATTTTCCGGTTTTCACTGATAAATACATAGTTTAAGGTATGGAAATGTCACTATTGTATTTGTAAGAACCTTGAGATACTTACTAATTGAAGGTTAAAATTGAAAGATACCTTTTAGTATGCATGAACACATGTTTATGATTAAAATTAATGATAGAAAGATTGATTCATTATAATATTTCTAGTTTTATATTTTGAGATAGAGGAGAATTGTTAGATGTTTCCAAGTATATGAGCATATATATATATATTATTGAAATATGGAAGGATTTTTGGTGTATTTCATTAATATATATATATATATATATATATATATATATATATATATATATATATATATAAATACACACACACACACACATGAAATTGAAATATGGTGTTACGTGCATGATGGGAAAAAGGCTACAATGCCTTGTGTGAAGAAGCATAACCAAAAGCTGCAATGTTGTGTCTCTTGGATTGAAGAAGCATGGCTGTAGTGACATGTCTCTTGGATTAAAGAAGCATGGTTGCAGTTTCGTGTCTTTTGGATTGAAGAAGCATAACTAAGGGGTATGTCCCTTGTTACGAAATCAGAAAGTTGTGACTTCTTGCAGTTCCGTGTCACTAGCAATGGGATTGCATCTTTTCAGAAAATGAAAGGATGCAACAGGTTGTGATTTTAATTAAAAGATGCATCCATTCGGTGGTAATGATGCAGGAAAGAACATGACCTTTTATATGCACACTTTGATCCATCTTCAAAGGGTTCCATAGTATCTATATATAGCCTAAGTTGGCTGCATATTCAGATACACAATTCTTCAAACAATATTTCTTATCCTCTTTCTTTCCATCAAAATCATATAGTTTCCTTTTAGAAGATTTTAAGGGAATTTCAATTCTTGCTAAACTAAAATTCCAAACTTTGTTGTATCCTGGAAGTGATTTGCTTTAGACCCGTTAGCAAACTCATATTAGAGTGGGGGACATATCACTTTAAGGAAAATGTATTAACGTGCCTCAAAGTCATTTTTCTATCTAATTCTCAACCTTATTCTTACACTAATTAGCATAAAACAAATATAAGCCTTTGAATTTTGTGGATGACAGCCTCCTTCTACGATCTGTCAATTACTTAGCTTTTGGTAAGAGCGTGCTGATAATGTGTTGTAGGCCTATTTGATTGAACATTCTTTAGGGTTTAGAGATAGAGGGGCCAGTATCAATTAGAGAGAGGAGAGAGTGATTTAATTGTGAGGTGTGTTTGTATCACCCCATTGTGCCTTTATTTATAGTAGTAAGATAGGTAAAAACCTTCCCCTTTAGGATTACAACATTTAATAGGTAATCAACTCCTAATACGAATATAAGATACATTCTCATATCTACTAGGATTTACACAATCACATTCCTATTCTAAATATGACTACAACAATATATATATATATATATATATATATATATATATTAAAGTGGTTATTTTGGGAATAAGGGTGGGTAGGAAAATAACGTTTTAATTTATTTTTAACTTTTTATGGTGGGTGCAATTATAAGGTGGGTGGAAAAATAAGACATTGAGGTTAAGTTTCTCTCTCCCTCTTTCCCGCATTTACCTTCTTGTCCTCACTTTTTAATTATTTTTTTTCATAACCTGTAATCAAATAGGCAATTTTGCCATTATGAAAGAGAAAAAGGGCGTGTGAAAAAATATAACTAAGTAAATTACATTTGGACATTAGAAAACGGGTGAATTTAGAAAAGGGTAATACTAGGGAGACCAAATTTTTAAACCAAATTTTGTAAATCATATGAAATAGTTGTTGAGAATTAAATTATTATTTTAGTATTGATTAACGTGCTTATTTTCTACCAAATTAGTCTTTAGAAAAGAGTAATAATAGGTGGAACTGTTATAAACTTCTAATTTAAGTGTGATTGTGTAAATCCTAGATTAGATTTGATTCTAGTTATTCTTCCCTATAAGCACTTATATTCCTTGGAGGAGAAGGATTTATTCTCTCTCTTATTACTATAAATAAAGGCACTGCGTAGGGGGAATAACACATCCTCTACACAACCCTACAAACACACACATCTCTCTATATTTCTCTCTTGTCACCGGCCCCCTTCTCCATGTCAGTTAAATATAGGTCACAACACATTATCAGGACACTCATACCGCTGCGCTTAGGAATCTGACATGGAAGTTTTCTGCATCAAACCTGTTCACCAATATCGTAACACAATCAGGTTCTTCCAAAACAACAGTTTTTATCTCGATATTTTTATAGCCTTGATAGCATGAACATTCACCATAATGCATGACCCAACTTTACGTTTTTCGAATGTTAGATTCTATATAAATTGTGTATGCATTATATCCATAATTGTTGAATTATGTGAATTGATATTGCCATGAATTGCATCAAATATATGTTTAAATTAATTGAATACATATGCATTGAACTAATTGAAGAAAAAAAAATTACAACATGATTCTTCTAGGGTTCTTCTAACCCAAGACTCGAGCCAACCTCGTGGAGCCTGAAGCTCCACCTCCGTGAATGAACCAAAACGATGTCGTCCCCAGCGTGGTTCCAAAACCCTGAAAACCCCCATCACCGTCACAAGCCACGACCTTACTGTTTTCTTTTATGGGCAACCACGACTTGAAGTCGTGTTTTTGGGCAACTCATTGTCTTGGACAACAATTGAACGGAATTCCAGAAGAATTCCTTCAAAAAATAAACTTCCGAATCTTTGGTTCTAAATCCCTCGATCGAGAAACCTTTTCTTCATCCCTTGGATTTGTTCCCCATCAAACTCATAGACCTGCACCATGGTTTTCAACCCAGAACTCAACCGCCTGCGGTGGTGGCGCCAGTCTCATTCTCCAGCAAAGCTACCCAGCACACGCTGGGTGTTCTGGACACCAAAACCCGAAGCCCATATATGGGCTGGTCTGCTCGACCCGCGAAAAAAATAGAATTTTTTTTCTTAATTGGGCTTGCCTGAAGCGGCCCAACACCATGGCTGGCCCAATATGTGATACCAGCATGTGTTGGTGCATCCATGTTCTGTATACACCCGATCCCAACCTGCAGTTGTGCACCTGCACCACGCTGCATCTGATCAGCGCTCATCTGGGCCTTTGTTTTTGGACTTGGTTCTTACAGCCCATTTGTTGCTACTGGGCTCGCAGCCCAAACTCTATTTAGGGCCTGATCAGCCTATGTTTATCTCAACCCAGTTTTTGGGGCTAGACCACATTACAAATTTACTTAACCCACCCGTGGGTTTGTGGTCCCTGTTTTTGGACCCCGAGTTTAATTGTTTATTTTTTTTAGACAATTTGGGTTTTATAATTTTTCATCCGCACTTTAAATTTTTCCTGAAGTTCTATTTGCATATTTATGTATATATATTTGCATTTGTCTACAGGAACATATGAACCTGAAGTTCATAATTATTTCGAAACTTGAAGTTTCTAGAAATATTCCTTGTTTGAAAACTTGAAGTTTTTCTTAAAAACATCCATGAAAACCCGAAGTTTTTTTTCATGTAAATTTAAACCAATACATGTCTATTAGAACCTGAATGTTCTACTCCTATGTGAATGGATTGATTTTTTTCTCCATTACACTAACCACATCTTTTCCATTTATTTTGTGATAGGAACATGTCAAATTTAAACAAACTTGACTTTACCGTTTTGGAGGTATCTAGAAGGAACTACCTCAAGTGGGTCGAGATGTGAAGCTTCACCTCACCACAAAGAATTTGCGTCCTGCCATTGAAGATGAGACGAACAACCTGGTTGGCGAAGCTGAGAAAGCCACTGCCATAATCTTCATCCGAAGACATATTCATGACTTTCTGCAAACTAAGTACCTTACTGAGGAGGATCCACGAGCACTATGGGTCACTTTGGCTGATCGTTTTGATTACCAAAATGACATCTTCTTGCCTGAAGCAAGACATGACTGGTAACATTTGCTCTTCCAAGACTTTAAGTCTGTGAATGAATATAACTATGATGTTTGTCGAATCTGATCACTTCTCAAGTTCTGTAACGAGACCTTAACCGAAGAGGATCTTCTGGAGAATACCTATTCGACCTTCCCTCCTACTAATATTGTCCTACAACAACAATATAAGGCTAAGAAGTTTACTAAGTTTTTGGATTTGATCTCTGGTTTACTTCTTGCTGAAAAGCAAAATTAGTTATTGATGAAAAATCATCAAGCTGGAATTACTGGGGCGACTGTTGTGCCTAAAGCACATTATAGCACAAAAAAGGCCCAAAAGGCCAAAATAGGCGTGGTAGGGGCGGCAAGAAGCCACCCCGTCAAGGTCAACATAGCTAAGGCCCATCTAAGGGATGAAACCTAGCCCATAAGCACTTTAACCTCACTCCCAAGGCCCCAAACTTCAAGAATAAGGGCAAAGCACCTAAAACCATGGATGTAGACATGTGTTATTGATGCGAAAATTAACTTAACACACAAATTAAACCCTCTTGTTGTCAAATTGTAGTATAAATACAAGTAGGGATCGTTCTAAACCGGGGATTAGGAGGGTTTGCTAAAACCTCTAAGCTGATTTAAAAACATATAAACAAAGTTAAAAACACTAAACTAGACTCAAAGAACTTAAAACAAACTCAAAGGACTCAAAACAAGCTAAAAACGCTCAAATCTGCCTAAAAACACAAACTAGGCAGATTTGGACTCTAACACACTTTTAGGACAACTAAAAACACAAATCAAAACAGATTTTGACTAATAAAACACTTTAAAGTAAAGGGGGTTTTGGTTTTGATGAATTTGAAAACAAAACAAGTAAATTAAAGAACTAATGAAATCTACACGAAATTGAGTAAATTGAATGGATGAAAGGCTAGCTAGGAGGTTCTTCTCCACACATGACATACTTGCACATAAACCAATTTTCAGTTGTTCTTTCGATCAATCATGAAACTCAACACCCCAGGTTAATTAAGTCCGCTTAAATTAACCTTCAAGTTCTCCTTAAGTTATTGAATTGGATGGGAAAGCACATACAACAATTCAAGCATTCTTCAAAAGTTCTTTACGTGAACAGCACAATAAAGATACAATAAAAGATCATTAAGCATTATGAAAACTATAATTATTGATGAAGCATTCGTTACTATGATGAGCATGAAACTCCTGCCAAGAATTTATTTAACGCGATTGTTTATAAGCGACCTCCACTACTTGTGAATATAAGTTTGTAACTATTAGGTGAAACTCCCTTATACTCTAGCATCATATTCATGTATGCAAACTAAGTGTGCACTCTTAATAAACATACAGGAATAAGTTAGCAATCAAGCAGTTAAACAAATTGAATTCACAACTTATGAAATCGGAATTGAAGGTAATCAAATCATATTGCAAGCATGAACATGGTTTCGAATTCCCCCTAGCTAAGGGGGGTTTAGTTCCTCATACTCACAAAGCAAAGATAAACAAATTTAGACATTGAAAACAAAAAATGAAAACACCTAAAAACGCTCCAACAATCCAACTTGAATGGCAAGCACGTCCAGGGGTCCTATTTCTTCTCTTTGTTGTGGTACAAGGTGTGGTTTTATGGATGAGTGGTAAATTATGGTGGTGGATGGATATGGGTGAGTTATGGTGAAGGGTGGGTGGGTGGATGTTTGGTAATGGGTGGATGTTTGGTAATGAGTGGATGTAATTGGTGTAGTGGGTGGATGTTTGGTAATGAGTGGATGTAATGGGTGTAGTGGATGGATGTTTGGTAATGAGTAGATGTAATGGGTGTAGTGGATGGATGTTTGGAGTTGTAGGTCAACACACTTGCACACACACATGCTGATTTCTAGCCTTCAAATCTTCAAAAACGTCTATCCTCATGTCTCCATGCTTGCACTATCCAATCTTGGCCTAAAAATGCTCCAAAATGCTCCAAATAGCACTTTGTTGCTAACCTTGTTATTTGAACCTACAAACACACGAAAATAGCTTAAAATACATAATTGACTAAGAAATAACAACATAAATGCACAAGAACAAGCTAACTAAGTCGTATAAATATGCTCCTATCAAATTCCCCCACACTTAGCTTTTGCTAGTCCTCGAGCAAAGCAAAACAAACGAAACAAACAAAACATAACCTAGACCTTCCAACACTTGCCTCAGGGATTTTCAATGAAACATGCCAAAGATCACCACTTACATAGATTTAAGCAATCCTTACCTCGAGCATACTTAATCATAGTCACCATTCACTAGCTCACATTTAATCAATTAAAACAACATTTTGAATGTAGTAACATGCCTTAGAGAATTCCCTCAATTCCTTACTAGATACTCTCTATTTTCACACACATTTTCTGACTACACACCTTACACTAGTTATATATGAGAAGATTGATGTAAACATGGAAGACTAGTACTCACATATGTTATAACAAAGAAAGCAATTTCTAGAGTTAATAAGCATGTTTAGATATGCTCTCATGAATGGTATGCTACTACTTAGATGCGAGAACCAGTGACACCATATGCTTATACCAATTTCGAACTCCATAAATTGAAACACACAACACTCAAGATTGAAGTCAAGGGTTGTAACAGGGCTTGGGGGTAATGGCTAACAAAGAAATGATAGGAATAACAAACGTTCTTAAAGCGATAGCAAGCAAAGCAATGAAATAGACACTTGGAATTCACTTTAGAATGCATAATCAACTTTTACATACAAAGGGAAGATTCATGCAACACTTAGGGCCGAATTCAATGTTTTGGACCCTTTTTTAACAAACAACACTTTAGAGATCTTTTCCATACTCTTTTTTTTTCTTTTTTTTTCTCTACCCGTGCCTTATTAAGGACTTTGGCACACACACATACAAGAATCACTTCCCCCCACACTTTCTTTCTGCAATACATTGATCAAAGAGGAGTTCATTTTAGGTCATGCTTTACTATGCTTCAAGAACAAGGGTATGGATGGTCCTAAAACTAGGCTAGGTAAGGATAGTGTGGGTAACAAAGAACATAGGCTTAACAAGGCTCAACGAGGTTAAACTTAAATACATAATGAAATAGGGGCACGACAATTTGGCTTTGGTGGTCACTACACAACTTCATCTTGAAAATTTGTTATGCAAATCAATAGCATGCTTTGAATGAAATAGGCATGAGTTCTAGCATTTGGAACTAAATGATGAAACGCCTTCTAAGTAGCAACCAAGCAAAGAATAATGAGATCATGCAACGACTTTAGAAAACAATGATGCACAGATTATTAACTCTCCAAATAAACGTTTAGGCTTAAGTCTCACAAGGTTGTAGCGTACATTTGAGTTCCTTCTTTCAAGCATGTTACAAAACTGATTTTTCCTTTATGATTGCATGTGAATTCATAAATTATAACCACAACTAAGCATACACCAAAGAGTAAATCAAATTTTCATCCATGTTTATAACTTTCTTTAACATTCATGTAATTAAAAACCAAATCCTCATCATTGTGTTGGAAGGTATCCTAAGACACAAATAAACATACAAAAACAACTCTTTTTGGGTTTTTCAAAACAATTTTTCAAATGTTTATGAGATTTTTGGATTTTTATGTCAAAACACACTGAAACACTCCAAAACAACTTAACAAACACTTAAAACAGCAAGGAACAACACTAGAAGTAATGGATGATAAACTCCTACGAATTTCATGCAAAACAACTTGGTTACCCCCCCCCCCACACTTAAATCAAACATTGTCCTCAATGTTTCAAACATAAACTCACACAAAAACAAGAAAACAAACAAAAAATGAATAAACATGACAAGTATGGCAAAGTAAAAATCAGACAGAGTAGAGTTTAAGAACGCAAATTTCCAAGTGCCCACCTCTTGCTTTCTTTCTCCTTGTCCCTAGCTGAGGATGAATTGGCACATTGTCTCCACATGCTTCGAGGTATCATTTTCACTTCCCTTATCTGTTCCACAGGTAGATGTGGTAGACGAAGAGGAAGCATAAGATGATGAAGATGAGTACTCGAGAGCAAGGCTAGGTAAACAATTAGGAAGGGGTTCCAGGCAGTCAGTTCCAGATCAGAAGATTGATACCAAGTGCTGGCTAATTGCTCTCTTTCTCCTTGTCCCAAAACAACGACAAGGAGAAGGACAGGGAGAAAGCATGATATGAGATACTCTTGCTTTCAACCTTCATGATATGAAAAAAAATTTCTTTGGATGAGTTGTTTACAGAGGTACCCCAAGGAATAAGGAACACTGAGTGACTCGAGAGGGTTTGTTGGAAAGGCATTTTCGGAGAAGGAGAAGGGTTATGTATGTTTGCCTTGCAATAGAGGGTGAAGGGTGACATTATAGGAATTAATAACCGGTACTATTCTTTCACTCTTGTTAGCAACCGTTTGATGATTTAATAGTAAACTTCACGTGCTTTCTACTTCATAAGAGATCTTCGACAGATTGCCCGTAATTTTCGCAAGGCTGAGTGTGCATGTGACAGGCGCTGACACGTCTGGAAAAGCAAGTGCCTATTCGATATCTGGAATCGGCGCTTCGACAAACTACCCGTGATTTTCACAAAGCTGACTCTGCATGTGACAGATGCTGACACGTCTGGAAAAACATATGCCTCTCCAATATCTGGAATCGGCGCTTCGACAAACTGCCCGTGATTTTCGCAAAGCTGACTCTGCATGTGACAGATGCTGACACGTCTGGAAAAGCAAATGCCTCTCCGATATCTGAGCTTGCCTCTTCGATCTCTAAAATCTCGTCGAGTGCAGAGGTTGCATGTGACAAGTGCAGACAAATCTGGAAAAGAAGATTGGCCGTGGTTTCTGAGCAAGCCCAGCTTTTGAGAAAGCTAACGCCTTTTCGATTTTTGAGTTGGCCTCTTCGATTTCTGAGCTCGCCTCTTCAATCTCTTCAATCTCGTCGAGTGCTGATTTTTATAGAGGTACGCAGGACGTTCAAAGCACACTTGAATTTCTGCCTGTAGAAACTCCCTTCTTGCACTTCTACGATCTTGACTTGTCTGACCTCTTCTTTCTTTAACACCTCTGAAAATGTCTGTCCCCTTCGACCGTCGTTTTGACTTGAACCTTGGTGAAGAGGCAGTCCCACATTCTCCAGACAACATATGGCACCCATCCTTCATATCCCTTACTGGTCCCCTTACCGTTAGGGATTCGGTGATGAAGAATGATATGACAGCTGCGGTGGTGGCCAGGAATCTTGTCACTCCCAAAGATAACAGACTGCTTGCCAAACGGTCTAATGAGTTGGCTGTTAAGGATTCTCTGGCTCTAAGTGTGCAGTGTGCAGGTTCTGTGTCTAATATGGCCCAACGCCTATTTGCTCGAACCCGTCAAGTTGAATCATTGGCGGCTGAAGTGATGAGTCTCAAACAGGAGATTAGAGGGCTCAAGCATGTGAATAAACAGTTGCACAGGCTCGCACATGACTATGCTACAAACATGAAGAGGAAGATTGACCAGATGCAAGAATCTGATGGTCAGATTTTACTTGATCATCAGAGGTTTGTGGGTTTGTTCCAACAGCATTTGCCTTCGCCTTCTGGGGCTATACCGCGTAATGAAGCTTCAAATGATCAACCTCCGATGCTTCCTCCTTCTGGGGCTCCGCCGACTGCTGAGGCTCCACTGATTACTGAGACTTCTCCTAAGCAACCTTTGTGAAGGCTCCCTTTTGTAGCTTTTTTCTGCTTAATGTTCCTTTTTTTTTATGAAAATGAATGTAAAAATACCTTGCATAACTGTCAGTGTTTTAAAAATAAACCCACACTAAAAACAATTAAACAAGAAACAAATAAAAATGACAATCATGGAAAAATAAAACTACAGAAAAGGGAAGGTTTTTAGGAATGCAAAACCAATCGTGGAGCAATTCAAAAATCTTCCTTATTTGAATACATAGGTTGCCTCCCAAGAAGCACTTGCTTTAATGTCTTCCAGCTGGACAAAACTTCCTTCTAAACTTGGATAGGGCTCATAGCATGGAATTGATCCTTGAATGGAAGGTGATACTTGACATGATACGACAATGGTTTAAATTCTAGTGTAGGTGCCTGAATCATCAAAATCAGCAAGTTAGTATATAATAAAATCGACGTTGGAGAAGATGGCTTACTTGCTTGCTCCAACACAAACTTAATTACGAACACCACATCTTTGAAGGTTGCAGGGATATGAAACTTGGCCAGATTTGGTGTTTTGAGAGTTATGACTTGTCCCGTGTCATAAAATCTAACTTCTTTGGGAATTTTGGTCTCAAATGTATCTTCTTTGATGAATTCTAGACATTCCCCATCCACTTCTTGCTCTTGATTCTTTGGAAAGGTTTCGAAGATGCCTTTCTCACCCTCTTCTTCCTTGGATTGCATGATCCTGCAAGGAATAAGGACATTTGGTGAAACGGGGTCAGGACAAATTGAATTTAGGCTTACCTTGGTTGTAGTGGACGGCATAGAAGGCATATGTGGCTGCGGCAAGGGTGGTTTTTCCCTTGCTGTGGCCTTGTTATTCTCCTCTTCTTCGAGCAGCAGTTGTTCATCCGTGTTTTGGCTTGGTTTGGATGTCTTGGGTTCACCTCCAACCTCCATAGCACTTCCCAAAGTGATAGCATCATGGATTTCAAAATCTTCCTTCAAATTTTCAATAGTTGAGTTGGAGAGTTCACTTTGCTCTTGAATTTGTGCCATGAACTCCATAATCTACCCAATTTGCTTCTCCAATTCTCCTGTCTTCTTGGCTTGATTTTGCATCTCCTTGTTTTCATTTTCTACTTCCTAGTTCAAAGAGGTGAGTAACTTATTAAACATATCATTATCCAAAGACGTACCTGAATTGAATTGGGTAGATTGTTGTGGTGGTTGCATAGGTCTTGAATAGAATTCCTCTTCTTGCTGCCAATACCCATCTTGTTGGAATTGTTGAGGTTCTCCCCATATGTAATCTGAATAATCTCTCCAATCCGAATTGTAAGCATTGGAAAACATGTTGTTCCATGATTGGCTATGGCCTTGATAACCCCAAGCATCTTCATTCCCAGCGAATTGAGAACATTGATGAGTTGGATATCCTTGCCCATAAGACACACCATCTGTAGGGACACTTTGCATTGTGGTCCTTTCGGCATATTGTGACAATTGAGAAGTAAGTTTCGCCAATTGAGCTTGAATGGTAGCAGAATTCATGTCTTACTTCTCTAGTACTTGAAATCAAGGAAATAAAACTAAAACAAATATCATAAGTAAAAATAAAAGACACAAATAGAAACAAAGTCAGTAACTAAAACAAAAGACATGAAAAAGAAACAACGGGGGATTAGCAAAGTTGCTAATCCCCGGCAACGGCGCCAAAAAATTGGTGCGAAAATTAACTTAACACACAAATTAAACCCTCTTGTTGTCAAATTGTAGTATAAATGCAAGTAGGGATTGTTCTAAATCGAGGATTAGGAGAGCTTACGAAAACCTCTAAACTGACTTAAAAACATATAAACAAAGTTAAAAACACTAAATTAGACTCAAAGAACTTAAAACAAACTCAAAGGACTCAAAACAAGCTAAAAACGTTCAAATCTGCCTAAAAACACAAACTAGGCAGATTTGGACTCTAACACACTTTTGGGACACCTAAAAACACAAATCAAAACAGATTTTGACTAATAAAACACTTTAAAGTAAATGGGGTTTTGGTTTTGACGAATTTGAAAACAAAACAAGTAAATTAAAGAACTAATGAAATCTGCACGAAATTGAGTAAATTGAATGGATGGAAGGCTAGCTAGGAGGTTCTTCTCCACACATGACATACTTGCACATAAACCAATTTTCAGTTGTTCTTTCGATCAATCATGAAACTCAACACCCCAGGTTAATTAAGTCCACTTAAATTAACCTTCAAGTTCTCCTTAAGTTATTGAATTGGATGGGAAAGCGCATATAACAATTCAAGCATTCTTCAAAAGTTCTTTACGTGAACAGTACAATAAAGATACAATAAAAGATCATTAAGCATTATGAAAACTATTAGTATTGACGAGGCATTAGTTACTATGATGAGCATGAAACTTCTGCCAAGAATTTATTTAACGCGATCGTTTATAAGCGACCTCCACTAGTTATGAATATAAGTTTGTAACTATTAGGTGAAACTCCCTGATACTCTAGCATCATATTCATGCATGCAAACTAAGTGTGCACTCTTAATAAACATACAGGAATACGTTATCAATCAAGTAGTTAAACAAATTGAATTCATAACTTATGAAATCAGAACTGAAGGTAATCAATTCATATTGCAAGTATGTTCATGGTTTTGAATTCCCCCCCTAGCCAAGGGGGGTTTAGTTCCTCATACTCACAAAGCAAAGATAAACAAATTTAGACATTGAAAACAAAAAATGAAAACACCTAAAAACGCTCCAACAATCCAACTTGAATGGCAAGCACGTCCAAGGGTCCTCCTTCTTCTCTTTGTTGAGGCACAAGGTGTGGTTTTATGGATGAGTGGTAAATTATGGTGGTGGATGGATATAGGTGAGTTATGGTGAAGGGTGGATGGGTGGATGTTTGGTAATGGGTGGATGTTTGGTAATGAGTGGATGTAATGGGTGTAGTGGATGGATGTTTGGAGTTGTAGGTCAACACACTTGCACACACACATGCTGATTTCTAGCCTTCAAATCTTCAAAAATGTCTATCCTCATGTCTCCATGCTTGCACTATCCAATCTTGGCCCAAAAATGCTCCAAAATGCTCTAAATAGCACTTTGTTGCTAACTTTGTTATTTGAACCTACAAACACACGAAAATAGCTTAAAATACATAATTGACTAAGAAATAACAACATAAATGCACAAGAACAAGCTAACTAAGTCGCATAAATATGCTCCTATCAATTATCGATGTGGTTCAAATGACCATTGGTCCTGTGTTTGCCAAGCTCCCCCAGAAGGTTGTAGCTGAATATCATTCTCGTTGTAAGAAGTTTGAATCAAACTTTGTGCAAGTGGATGAACCAGAAAGTACCGAGATTGAGGTTTCTGACTTTCAAGAGGCTATTACCCTTATGGAAGATTAGAAGACATAAACTATTTTTCTAGTTGAAATTTAGACAATGGGGCCGAACTCCACCTAGTTGCCGAACCCCCCTTATATTTTTTGTTAAATTTTGAACAATTTTCCTTTATGTTTGGATTATTTGTTGGTGATTTGTTTTTTGGATATTAAGTTTTTATTAATTACCACCCTTGAATACTTAAATTATTTTAAATGGATATTTTTTTTAAGAACTCTTATGCATGTGACCGATTCAAATTAATTTTATTACTAGGTATGACTAGTGGGAAAATTAGTTGTCTGGCAAATAGTGCAACCATGCACACCGTTTTACGTGAACGCATCTATTTCACTAACTTTATACCTAAGAATGCACCTTAGACAACCTTATCAGGCCATCTAACCTGATCGAAAGATACAGTAAGGCACGTACAATGTTGTCCAATTGTACAATTTTGACCATTGATGAGGCACTGTATTCTCCAAGTTTCGAAAGAGCATTACTGAGTTTCAAGGATATTAGAGATAACAATTATGACACTAAAACCTATGTAAAAAATGAAGTTGCATTTCTATTCATAACTTCCTACGAATATGGCCAAAAGCGTATTCTAGAAAAGATGGAGCGTATCTTGATTGGTCTGTATATTACAACCATACGCCCCATAGAAAGCCATTATGTGGCCAACCCTACCTCTGGGACCGCGCACCAAATTACACTTTGGCATGATCGTTTAAGACACCTAAGATGAACAACGATGCGTTGTATCCTCAAATTGTCACATGAGGATCCATTAACCCAAAAGTTTAGGTTCGATTCAAGGAATCGCATATCAAACTTGCTCCATGAGAAAGCTTATTATTAAGCCTTCTTATGACAAGATTCGTTTGAATCCTCCTATTTTTTCTACAAAGGTCACACGTGTGTTTGTTGTCCATGTTGGTCACACGTGTGTTTGTTGTCCACAAGGAACACTGCATTCTCCAAACTGTTGGTTCAAGTTATCAAGCTCAAGGCTCACCACCTTGATTATCCGATCAAATATATTCAATTAAATAATGGTGGAGAATTCATTCTAAAACTTTTGATGGTTACTCCATGTCAATTGAGGTTGAAGTTGAACATCAGTACCCCATGTTCACATCTAGAATAACATGGCAGAGGCATTCATTAAGAGCTTACAAATGATTGCTCGATCATTAGTCATACATACCAAACTCCCAATCGCTGCTTAGGGCCATGCAATATTGCACGCATCCATTTGGTCTGCCTCAGGCCTGTTGCGACCCAACCATATAGCACTTCAGTTGGTTACCAGATATGAACCTGACATATCACATCTGTGCGTTTTTGGTTGTGCAGTCTATGTGCCGATTTTGTTCCCCTTACGTACAAAAATGAGGTCTCAACAAATGATAGGAATCTATGTCGAATATGATTCTTCTTCAATTATTAGTTACTTAAAACCTTTGACATGTAATATGTTTACCACTCGTTTCGCAGATTGTCACTTATATGAGACAATCTTCCCATCGTTAGGGGAAGATAAGAACGTCAACGTTCCTGATGAACGACGTGAATTATCGTGGATAACTCCCACTTTGTCTCATTTAGATCCCCGCACCGCTCAGTCTGACATTGAAGTGCATCGCATATTAGATCTTCAGAGCATAGCTAAAGCATGCCAGATGCTTTCACCGATCTAGCGCGAGTGACAATATCACATATTCCAGCTATGAATGTGCTTGCAAAAATGGATGTATCAAATGTACGACGAACTTCCCTCCTAGAGGCCCATGACTCCACTTTGGCTGATCCACATACATTAGCGGCTAGGCAATCATTTGTCCCTACACGTAAGCGTGGCAAACCACTTGGTTCAAAGGATTCACACCCCTGTAAGAGGAAACCCATGGCACATGCACCTGAAGAGCGTACCGTGAATCTGACTATCGCCTGCTCATTCTATTCAACTCATAAGGAAATTCTAGATTACAAAATCCTTGAAGAGACGAATCCACCTCCTGAGAATCATGAGATTTCGATCCATTATGCTAGCTTTGGTGTAGGAATGAGATGATCGTCGATGATGCATTAGAATGTGTAGTAGCTATTGAGATCATGTTGAGCGATGACATTGAACCCCATTCCATTGATGAATGTCGACGTAGAACAGATTCGTCAAACTGAAAACAAGCAATCCAAGTCGAACTCGATTCACTTACGAAACATAATGTGTTTGGACCTGTAGCTCTTACTTCTCCACATGTGAAACTCGTTGGCTATAAATGGGTTTTGGTCAAGGTTCTAAAAATCGTTAGGCGCTAGTCGGATGGCGGGCAGGGGCCTAGTGCCTAGGCGGATTTATGTAAATTTATTATATATCTTGTAAATAAGAGCCTATTTACAGCTTAAAAAAACTGTACTTGTATGGATAATAAAAAAATGATAAAATGCAAAAATAGAAGTAGAAGAATACACAAATTATATCAGTAGTACTTTGATGAATTTGATGGAATAGGATACAAGTTCAAATGATACAAATCTATAGTACTTTAGGAAATTTTTTCAAAGATGATATGAATTTATAAGGCATTTAAAGAGGAATAAACGTGCCAAATATATGTTTAGAAATCATTTAGTCTTTGAAAACGAAATATTTGACAAAAAAAGGGCAAGTATTTAATCAACAATTTAAAACAATTACATAAAAAATGGTGGGTATGAAACTAAGATGCATATAAGGGAGGGAGGTGGGGCACCATTCATAATGTTCAGTGTGCTTGATGTACCCTCATTTTTTTTTTATAGTTGTACCCTCCTTTATATATGTATTCAAGCAAATAGGATGCTAGGTGTCCCATTTTAATTGGACAATAGTTTAAAATATATTAAATATGAAAAAAGTGAGACCTGATAGTGGTCACGTGGTGTGAGAATCGAAGAGAGAGAAACTCAATTTTCTATCTTCTTCTTCTTCCTCTCATTTTCTTCGCTGGAATTCCAAACCCAGAACATAGACAATGCTCTGCATTCCTTCTTCCTCACTTTGAAAACAGAAAAAGGAAGTGAAATGCCAAGACAGCCTAGGCCATCCAATCGCTCGCCTAGGCCACCCAAGTGCCGCCCGGACCACCTCGGCGCCCGCCTAATCTCTTCCCCGATTTTCCTCCCAACTATAGGTTAATCACGGCAGTTGACCATTTCCTAGGCCGATTTTTAGAATACTGGTTTTCGTTCAAAAGCGTAATGAGAAGAATGAAATTTTGTGTGACAAAATTTGTCTTGTTACGCAAGGCTTCTCACAACGCCCAGGATTGACTATGATGTGATTACTTTTCGCTACCTTATTAGTTTGGTAGTTTCTGAAAAACTGAGTATGTAGCTTGTTTGTACCATACTTGACCAATCTCGAAACTACCGAGCACCGATCAACGTTATACCATCAAAGACCCATGAGAGTTTCCTTCCAACCAGGAGGCCAATCGCAACGTGACACGTGTCAACATCAAAAGCTAATCAAGCGCGACACGTGTCAACATCGGAAGCCAATCATAACACGACACGTGTCAATGTTAAAACAAAGCTAGAAACTTTCTTCTATAAAAGGAGATCATTCTCCCACAATATTACCTAATGTCATTTGTACTAAATCATTCACTAGAACTCACTAAATGAGAGCTTGAACCTATGTACTTGGGTAAACCCTTCACAATTAATGAGAACTCTTCTACTCCATGGACGTAGCCAATTTAGGTGAACCACGTACATCTTGTGTTTGCTTCCCTGTCTCTATCCATTTACATAATTATTCACACTATTAGCCGAAGCAATCTAGCGAAGGTCACAAACTTAACATTTTCTGTTGTACCAAAGTCTTCATTGATTTTGTACATCAACATTTGGCGCCGTCTGTGGGAACGACACTTATTCCCACTCTTTTCAGCTTTGTTAAGCTGGTTTCCACTATTCATACACTCTATTTTGACCAGGCATCCCTTTCCAACATAGGGAGCGAAGGAAGCCATAGCACACAAAATGACACCCCTCTTGCACCTGGTGCGAAGCAACGAAAGAAGGAACAAAAGAAATTTGCTCTTCAAGCTAAAGTTGATGAGTTGGAGGCTCAGAACAACAAGATAACGATGAAGAATGAGATCCTCCAAGAGCAGTATAAGAAGGTTTTTGAGATGCTCCATGAGGCTAGATATATTAAAACACACGAGCTCATCACCCATGTGGAAGTCAATCATCAACTAGGTGCCCCTTAACACGGAGGGTCATTTGCCCTCGACATGGGTATTCCTGTTGAGGAGCGAGCTACTCATTGAAATGGAAACCAACATGAGACTTCTCTCAACCCAGCTGCTTCGACCTGAAGCAGGATGAGTGGAGGAAGGCACCTCCTTACAGAATGAGTGGAAGGATCGAAAGTTATCTTTCGCGACTGTCGAGACTTCCTAAATCAACGTTGAGACAATCTCATCCATGTAAGCTCAAAGATCAATGACCCAAGGGTCTCTAAAAGACTCGGTCCCCTTCCATGTCCTAAGCCAGCTACCAATTTGGGGAAGGGGCAACAAGTCCTAGAGAAACACAAATTTATAGGGGACTCAAAGATGTTTCGACAAACATACCTTGGAAGTCAGTACGGCGAGTTCAGGGAAAAATCACATGCTCTTGATCAAACCTTCCTACTTCCAAGAGGAGTTAGAGATTTACGAAAGAAAGCTCCAGTGGTACATGACTCCACTCAAGACCCTCTTGTCCTACAACTCTTTAAGGAAGTAAACAAGTTGAAGGCCGAACGACAAGTTAAGATACCTGATTGAAACCAACCTAGGCCTGGCCCTCTTACAAGAAGGATCATCGACACCCCTCTCTAAGCAAAGATAAAGCAGAAGCTTGGCTTACAACTCTATACTGGAAAGGAGGACCCGATTGAACACCTTAACCTTTTGAGTCCACCATGGCATACCGGATGCACACCAATGAAGATCGATATCTTCTCTTCCCTCCACCCTCTCTGGCAGAGCTCTAAACTGGTATTGCCGTCTTCCATCTGAGATGGAAGACTCATTTGAGGAATTGAGGAAACTGTTTGTTTCTCAACACATTTTCCAGACCGATCGCTTGCACTTTGCGGATGACTTGTACACTATTCACCATAAGCCAGACGAGTTATTACGTAAGTATGCTGGCCGTTTCAGCCATGAGTATTCCCGTTGTGCCGAGGCAGATGACAAGACTGCCCTCAAAGCCTTCACGGTAAGCCCTACGTGACTGTTTCTTTAAGTACATAATTGGAAGACTTACTCTGAGGTGATGGCGCACGCTTATAACAATGCCTCCGTTAAAGCAAGAACATACCAAGAGAAACCCCCAACAACCTTCCCCTATTAACAAGTGGGAAGTGGAAGCCAGACCCACCCAAATAAGAAGACCTCAACCTTCCAAACGGCAACGGTGCCTCCCCCTGCCTTACTTAATACTTTGCCAAGTCAACAGACATATCAATCTCAGGGCAAAAGGAAAGATCTCCATCCTCACCAGTCTCATTTTAGTGAAAGGAGCAAGGGACATTACCGTGATAACCAAGGGTATCGCCACGATAATCCCCGACCCAAGGCAGTCAACACAGTGGGTCTAGCACGTGTCAGGACATGCCCTACCCTGAGGTATAAGGCATACACACTTTTGAACGCCATATGTATGGCCATTTACCCCAGCATAGCACATTTGATACCGAAACCAAAGCCGAGGCACCCGGATTACAAGCCACGAAGAACACGGGCACATTTTGCTGCTACCACGAGCATAACGACCATGACGGCGAGAAGTGTATCACCCTTCATGATCATATTGAAGCTTTATCACGTGAAGGAAAAATTGATCAATTCCTCCTTCACCCTCCAAGGGGTAACCATAACCAAAGCCAGGTGAATGTGATATATTCCATAAGTGGCGGCACACCCATATCTAAATCTTCTAACAAGGCTATGCAAAATAGCGAACGAGCTTTAAGGCCTAGCCACCAAGTGTTTCACGTGGAAGACATCAGGGGAGGCAAATATCAAAAGCCTAACTGGGATCCAATATGTTTCTACCCTAAGGAAGAAATAGGTATCATCTACCCTTACAACGACCCACTGATCATGGAAGCTCACATAGCTAACTTTGAAGTACGACGAATCCTGGTAGACACGGGGGCTTCGGTCAATATCATGTTTGCTGAAGCTTTCAGGGCACTTAATGTAGCTGAACACTTGCTCGATTGCTCAATTTCTCCTCTGATAAGCTTTTCTGGTGATATCGTGCAACATTTAGGGAGCATACACTTACCTTTCACCATCGGTACATGCCCTTACATAGCTACGATTACCACTAACTTCCTGGTGGTTGATACAATGTCATCTTCAGACGCACAGGCATCAATGATCTCAAGGCCATGGTATCCACACATATGTTGTTGATGAAATTTCCAACCCCCTATGGCAATGGTTACATCAGAGGAGATCAACTTAGTGCACGATCATGTTACAACACTTCGGTCAAGCAACATCACCTGCTTATGCCTAAGGAAACCCTTTCTATACATAACCAAGTCATAAAGATCAGCCCAACGAAGCCAACTGAGATCTTCACAGTGGCAACAGTCAACCCGACGATCCTCGAGATGATTCTTTCACCCAATAAACACAACCCGCTGAAGAGTTAGAGAAGGTTTCTATCTCAAAATATTATCCATATTGCATGGTAAAGATTGGCACCACCTTGTCACCACCTATTCGATTGGCATTGATCTCTTTTTTGCAAGAGAACACTAAGGTCTTCGCATGGTCATACGAGGACATGCCAGAAATCTCTCCTGATATCATCTGTCATCGCTTAAGTATTAACCCCAAGACCAAACCAGTGAGACATAAGCGAAGATCTTATGACGCTAAATGGTACGAGGCAATAAAGGCAGAAGTTGAAAAACTCAAAGGCATAGGCTTCATCCGCGAAGTTAATTATCCAACGTGGGTAGCAAATGTTGTCCTTGTTAAGAAGAATCCGACCAAGGAAAGTCTCCTGCTCCAAAAGGTCTTGTGGAGAATGTGTGTCGATTACACCGACCTAAATAAATGATGCCCGAAGGATAGTTTTTCTCTTCTTCTCATAGACAGACTTATAAACTCTACGGCAGGGTGTGAACTCCTAAGCTTCATGGATGCTTACTCAGGATACAACCAAATCCTCATGAACTCTTCGGACCAAGAACACACAGCCTTCACTACTGATAGGGGGCTATATTGTTATAAAGTCATGCCCTTCGGCCTAAAGAATGCAGGAGCGACTTATCAGAGACTAGTCAATTCAATGTTCGCTGAACAGATTGGGAAAGGCATGGAAGTTTACGTTGATGATATGCTAGTCAACAGCAAATATGCTAACCAACACATCACCAACCTATCTAAAACTTTCACCATCCTGAAGAGGTATCGAATGAGGTTGAACCCCAACAAATGTGCCTTCGACGTAGGCTTTGGCAAATTCTTAAGTTTCATGATAAACCAATGAGGCATTGAGGCTAATCCCGAGAAGATCAAAGTAATCCTCGACATGAAGGAACCAGTAACTTCAAAAGATATACAGAGCCTTACTGGAAAGGTGGCCACCTTAACTAGGTTCATATCTAAAGCCACAGACAGATGTGCTTATTTCTTCAAAGCACTTAAGGGAAGTAAGAAGTACATTACATGGACTGATGAATGTGCCGAGGCATTCATGAACCTCAAGGACTACATGAGTAAAGCCTCTCTGCTATCCAAACCTGAGGTTGGTGACACTCTCATTATCTATCTATCAGTATCAGCTTCAGCAGTAAGTTTTGTCCTCCTGGTTGGAGGGAAACTCTTTTGGGTCTTTGACAGTATAACGTTGACCAGTGCTCAGTAGTTTCGAGATTGGTTAAGTATGGTACAAACAGTGCTCCCCTAAGTTCCCGAGTGAGTGAAGCTCCTCGGTTGGGGACTTGTAAGATCCAAGCCATTGAGTAATCACGAAACTTCTAAGTACCGAAGTGTGGTATCATTTTCACTTGCCTTATCTATCTCATATGTAGATGTGGTATCTTCTCTGGAAGTACTTTTCCTCCATCCAGGGGTGGTATCTTTAATCGATGAAGATGCACAAGGTAATGTATCAATTTCACTTGAAGCTTACTTGTAGTTTCGGGCTTGGTCAAGTGCAATACAAAACCCTATAGTAGGAGTCCCCCATGTCGCCGAGTTAGGAGATTTACCGAAAGAGGTAACGACAAGGTAAGCAATCAGACTTCCAAGCAAGCAACTTGGATCGGAGGTTCGACTTCGGCTTCCGGTTGATTGTTCTCCTTCTCCTTGTGTCGTAAACAGCAACAAGGATAAGGAGAAGCAAATGGAGAAGAGATGATATGAGATACTTTTGCTTTTGAAGAAGTAACTTTCCACAGGCTTATTGTTGAACTGGGCTGAAGGGTTTTCTGGTTTCCTCCAGAGTATAAGGCTGACTCAAGAATTTGAGAGTTAAAACAAGTCCATCAAATCTAGAGTACGTTCGACCCTGATGATATGGGATACTTTTGCTTTTGACAAAGTAGTGGATGTATTGGTATGTGTTCTGTTATGCTTGTGTCCACATGCTTCCTTGTATCCTTCTCACTTGCCCTATCTGTTCCTCAGGCAGATGTGGTATCGTCTCTGGAAGCATAAGATGTTGAAGATGAGTACTCGAGAGCGATGCCAGGTAAGTAATCAAGCAAGGGGTTCCAGGCAATCAGTTCCTGACTGGAAGCTTGATTCCAAGTGCTGACTGATTGCTCTATTTCTCCTTGTCTTGTAGGTAAGAACAAGGCCAAAGGAAAAGATAGGGAAAAAACATGATATGGGATACTCTTGCTTTTAACCCTGATGATATGAGATACTCTTGCTCTGGTGTGGCTGGTTTGCATAGGTATTATTGGGGGGGAAGAAAGCCGAGTATTTCGAGAGGCTTCGTTGGGAGTGCCCTCTCAGATATGAGGAAGGGTTGAGCATTTTTGCAAGTTTGCATGTCCATGGAGGATGAAGGTCGATATATATAGAAGTCTCCCTAACAACAAGTAGTAATGCTATTCTTTTACCCTTCTTGGTTATAGCAATGTAGTGGGAGCTGCAAGCTTCACGTGTTTTAACTTTGTCAGAGCACTTTGAAAAAAGTGGTATGTGGTATCTGGAAAGCTAATGTTGCGTGTGAGGATTGCAGACAAGCTTTATCCAAGGAAATCTGGCTCTTGAAGTTCGGAGAGCGATGCCTCTTTGGTTTTCGAACAAGCAATCTTGTCGGGGATCTAGCTTTCGAGATTCAGAGAACGGTGTCTCTTCGATTTTTTAGAAAGCAATCCTGTTGGGAGTCTGGCTCTTGAGATTCGGAGAACGGTGCCTCTTCGATTTTTGAGAAAGTAATCCTGTTGGGAGTCTAGCTCTTGAGATTTGGAGAGCGGTGCCTCTTCGATTTTTGAGAAAGTAATCCTGTTGGGAGTCTGGCTCTCGAGATTCGGAAGACGGTGCCTCTTCGATTTTTGAGCAAGTAATAATGCTATTCTTTTACCCTTTTTGGTCATAGCAATGTAGTGGGAGCTGCAAGCTTCACATGTTTTAACTTTGTCAGAGCGCTTTGAAAAAGTGGTCTGTGGTATCTGGAAAGCTAATGTTGCGTGTGAAGATTGCAGACAAGCCTTATCCAAGGAAATCTGGCTTTCGAAGTTCGGAGAGCGGTGCCTCTTCGGTTTTTGAACAAGCAATCCTGTCGGGGATCTGGCTCTCGAGATTCAGAGAATGGTGCCTCTTCGATTTTTGAGAAAGCAATCATGTTGGGAGTCTGACTCTTGAGATTCGAAGAGTGGTTCCTCTTTGATTTTTAAGTAAGCAATCTTGTTGGGAGTGTTTTCTCGAATGTGAGTAAAGTTTGGGCATTTTTGCCAGTCTACCTTGCCACGGAGCACGGAGGTTGGCACACATTGGGACTTTTTAGTTATCAAGCAGTGGTGTTGTTCCTTTACCCTTGTGGGTAATAGTAGGATAGCTGGACCTTCAAAATTTATGTGTCTAAACTTTGTCAGAGATCTTTGGCAAAGTTATCTGTGGTACCTGATGAGCTAATGTTGCGTGTGGAAAGTGGTGCCTCTTCGAAATCCGGAGAGTGGTGCTACTTCGATTTTTGAATCAACGGCCCTTTGCCCTTTCTTTTATAAGGGCACCAATTGTGTGCAAGGAGTACATTCAGAGAGTTATTGCTTGTAGGAATTTTCCCCTTACTTCTAAGATTTATTGCACCTCATTTCTCCTTCATCATTTCTGAGAATGTCTGGCCCATCCGACCGTCGTTTTGACTTGAACTTTGGTGAAGAGGCAGCCATGCCTTCTCAAGACAACATATGGCGCCCATCCTTCTCATCCCCTACTGGTCCTCTTACCGTTGGGGAGTCTGCGATGAAGAAGGATATGACTGCTGCGGTGGTGGCCAGGAACCTTCTCACTCCCAAAGATAACATACTACTTTCCAAACAGTCTGATGAGTTGGCTGTTAAGGATTCTCTGGCTCTCAGTGTTCAGTGTGCAGGTTATGTGTCTAATATGGCCCAACGCCTATTTGCTCGAACCCGCCAAGTTGAATCATTGGCGGCTGAAGTGATAAGTCTCAAACAGGAGATCAAAGGGCTCAAGCATGAGAATAAACAGTTGCACAGGCTCGCACATGACTATGCTACAAACATGAAGAGGAAGCTCGACCAGTTGCAGGAACCTGATGGTCAGATTTTGCTTGATCATCAGAGGTTTGTGGGTTTGTTCCAAAGGCATTTATTGCCTTCGTCTTTTGGGGCTGTACCGCGTAATGAAGCTCCAAATGATCAACCTTCGGTGCCTCCTCCTTCTAGGGTTCTGCCTAATATCGAGGCTCCGAATAATCACCCTCTGGTGCCTCCTCGATCTAGGGCTCTGCCGACTGCTGAGACTTCTCCTGAGCAACCTTTGTGAAGGCTCCCTCTTGTTTGTTTATTTTGATTCATGTATATGTACATATTTGTAACTTATCGGAGATATCAATAAACAAGCTTTGCTTTATTTCAACGTATTGTGTTAAATACACCAAGGCCTTCTTCACTAAGTTCTTTGAATTTTTCCTTTTGTTGGAGCTTGTATGTTGAAGCTTTGTGAGTGAAGCATGTAGGTTGAGGTAGTGCTCCCTTAATTTCCCGAGTGAGGAAAACTTCTCGTTTGCAGATTTGAAAAATCCAAGTCACTGAGTGGTCGTGAAACTTCCGAGTATCAAGGTGCAGTAGCATATGGTAGGAGTCCCCCAAGTCTCTGGTCGAGGGAGTTGACGAATGAGGCATTTCCTTTCTAAGTGGTAGCCCAAAACTCCTTCATATATATTTGTTATTAAAGTTGTTAAGCCCAAAGAAGAGGAGGCCTAGGCAAATTTGTTTTATTTTTTTCGAATTTTTTTTTTAATTTTCGAATTTTTTGAATTTCCGAATTTTTGAATTTTCGAATTTCCAAAAAAAAAATTATATATATATATATATATATATTGTAAAACTTTGTAGGTGAAGCTTTGGTGTTGAAGCTTTGTAGGTGAAGCTTTGTTGGGCACCATGAATTGATTTTGCTTCACACTATCTTGATCAAGATAGTGTGAAGCTTTTGTAGGTGAAGCTTTTGTGTTGAAGTTTTGTAGGTCAAGCTTTTGTGGGTCAAGCTTTTGTAAGTGAAGCTTTTGTTTGAAATGTGCCCTAAAACCAATCATATGATGATACTTTACGGACATTTCGCATGTTAAACTAATCTAGTTTAACTATAAAGGGCAAAGATTATTGTTTGAGCCGTCTCATATAAATGTTATATGCTTAAACGATAAAGTCCAAGGAATATGTGATTGGAAGAATGTAATCTAATGAAGTTAGATTCATGAGACCATTCTTTCGTAGACACATCCTAAATGTTCCTGATCATAGGATTGCCAATTGGGCATTGACAGTCCATCAAGATCGGTACGTGCTATGTCTTCTCTCAGGGAGAGTGACTAGTCTCGAGTCATTGGTGTGTGTGACATCAAGACAAGTACGTAGGTGCTCAGTAGAGAATGAGTTCACTGAACGTGATCGACGAAGAGTTCTCATACTCATGTCACATGAGAACTCATGGTTGGGATAATGCAAAGTAGTCCTTTGACCTGAGGCATCATAGTTGTCTTGTGGTTAAGTCCTTGATCTTTGATTATGTCAAAGTCACTCCATCAGAAGGGTGTCCACGGCATCGTTGGGGTTAAGCTACTTAGCCATGGAGGCAAGTGAATGCGCAACAAGGGATCTCTAACCTTCAAACTGTTTGAGGGAGAATACTCTATGATATGATTTAGAATCTCTGGCCAGAGTATGAATGAGATTTAGAAAAGTCGTTCTAAATCACATTCAAGGAAATCATATAAGCACACGAATCACATTGGATAGTAGACATGAACATATAAACTATCAAACCAAACAATGTGGTCAAGAGTATTAGATTAGAGAAAGACCGTATTGCATTTGTAATCCTAAACTGAATAGGTTCTCTGACCTCTTCTGATTAGCTTGGGTAACCATGATATGCTGCTAGGTGTCACTCATGGTTTGTGGAAGCCCTAAACGTGTGTAATCACTAAAGGGAGAATTGAAAGTAAGTTTCAAATTCACAATCGATGTAAAAATGGTTTTAATCGCCCACTGCCTCGCTAAAAGGAACCTAATGGATCGCACACCATAAGAGGTGGAGATTGGAGATTAAACGGAGATGAGTAAGAATGATTAAATGGTTTAATCATTTATTTATGGCAATGATTAATTAATATGTTAATTAATCAAACGAATAAGTTCGTTAAAGACCTCGGGGATAGTTTTGGACCTTAAGGCCCAATGGGCTTCGAACGTCAAGTCCATTGAGACAACTTAATGAATAATGATTCACAAATGCCTAATTAGCCCAAAATACCCTAGGGCCGGCCATGATGCTAAGGGTAGTGAACTTGGACTTATTTACAAGTTTGCCACTCAAATGAATAAAGGTATAAATATGACTTTATAGCCTAAAATTCATTAGGGTTTTGTTTTGGGGAAAATTGGAGAGAACATGTCTCTCCATTTCTCTCTAAAGAGGCCGGCCACCTTGGGGGGTACATCTAGCAATCCTACTACTCCAAGGTCACTCATATCTTCTCCAATCTCTCCTTGGTGAAGAGACTTAGAGGTTCCCTATTTTGGGAACTTGGAGAAACCTATTCTTCCATCCAAATCCATAGATTTAAGATGCAAGGAATGAAGGCCCTCTCTTTGGGTGATTAGCCTTTGCTTATGCAAAGAGGAATTTTCAAAGGTATAAATTTCAACTCACTTTGTTTTGAGTTGATTAATGGTTCACCAATCTACTAGGCTTTGAATTTCTTGGTTAATGTTTTGTTTTTAAGTGCATGCTAGCATGATTCCGCCTTTAATTGTTAATTGCATGCTATATGATGTTGCTTAAATGAACATGTTTTCACAAATTTTTCCTTCAAGTGGTATCAGAGCCATGGTCTAGTAGTTGGTGAATCCTTTTGGGTTTTGTAGTTCATAGTTTGTGATTTAAAAGTTGTAATTGTTACAAGCTTTATTCTTGTTTCTTTGAATGTAAATTTTGCTAGAAAATTTGTCATCTCAAATGTTGTAGATGTAGTTCATATGAGCATGAATATTGGAGCTAAAATTTGGTGCCATGACTTTGGGGATTTTCGGCCAAATCCAAATGGTGGATTTTTGGGTTCTTGTTTGACTTGTTAAAAGTGTTTTAAGGTGACTTTTGGAACCCCTATGTACCCTAGTTTGGTTAGATGTTATTTCCCTAAAGTTTGAATGGTTTTGGAATGTTTTTGGGTGAAAAATGTTCATGGAAAATTTTGAGTTTTTTCATGAGTGTTCTTCATTGTTCTTGACATTTTTGCCAAGAACAAAAAGGTTTGTGTTTTGATTCAAAGTTTTGATTTATTTCATAAAGTCTTTGTTTTGTGCTTTATCAAATGTTTTAATGTGATAGAAATTGTGTAAGGTGATGGAAATGGTGATAGGTGTGTAAGAAGTACTTCTCTTACACACACATCACTTGCATGACTTTAAGTCACATACCACTTGCATGAATTTATGTCACAAATTCCACTTGCATGAATTTATGTCACAAATTCCACTTGCAAGGCTTTATGAAATTGTTGAAAATTTTTCCAAATTTTTGTGGACTTATCTCCACTCCCATTCCCTCTCTAAAAACCGGCCCTCCCTCAATGGGAGTACTTTTGGGGTCTTTTATGCAATTACATAAAGTTTTGATACTTTTGTGTATTTGCACTTTGGCCCAAAGGTTTACGTTTTTACGTTTAGGTCCAAAAACGCTAAAGAACAAATTGTTTTGCTCCTTTAATGAAGTTTTTGCATTGATTAAATTTTGGGTTCTAGTGTAATTACATGAAGTAATGGACTTTTGTGTCTTTACAAAGTGACCCCAAAAGTTTTGCAATATAGCCCAAAAGTTGAGGTTAATTGCTTTATGGCCCAAAAGTTGTGGTTATTGCATATTGGCCCAAATTAGGTAGAGAACAAAATTGTTTTGTCTCTTTAAATGAGAATTGGATTTTCATTTTGTTTAGCTCCATTTAAATCAATTTTATGGATACAAAAACCAAATGAAAATGTTGCATTCAATTTAATTAGTTAAAGTGCTAATTAATTAAAGGGTGATTATGAACCTAAGCCTAATATAATTGAGCTATGTGATAGGCCGTTTCAAATTTGTTTGAACCATGGGAATGTGTAGATTAGATTTTGGTTGTAATTTGATTTGATCAAATGTTGTAAAAGGGCTTAAGCTCTTCTTTACTTTAAAGTAATTTGTTTTATGCAAATGTTGTAATGAGCATAAGCTCACCTTTACTTTGAAGTACTTCTTTCTTGCTTTATTTGTTATGCATGAAAATGAAGTAGTTGGGTCCAACGCCCCTAAGACAACACGCCTTAATGTGATTAAACGCGTAACTAAAATCAATCACCATCCCTAGACCGAGATTCAACACAAGGCTCGTGTTGAATCTAAACAAAGGTTCATAGTCATCCTAAGGCCCTAAGGCAACTATATAGTCCATTAAATGAATGCAAAGTTTATGTTAGTAGTATCATATACTCTTGCTTTAAAAACCGTTTTAAAAGCATAGTGGGAGTATTATATACAACTAAAACAATCATATGGACCAATAGTTGTAATAGGACCAAAATTGTTTTAATAGAGATTAAAATGTATGTTTATATGTGATGAGACCTAAAACCCTCAACCAAACCAATATTAAGTTGAAAAGCGTGAGAGTGCTTTGAACACTCTTTCGTGGCCTTCCACCGTGGTAGGCTTCAATCGTTTGTGACTCATACAATGTATTCGTCCAGTTCTGGGGTTGCAAAGTATGTGCTTACATTCAGGAGAAGCCTATAAACATATGATGAAGTGAAAGTAGGCAACGAGTATGGCCAATATGGAGTTCTTCTGAGGCCATTCTTGAACCCCTACTTGAACTAGCATGGTGGGAATGACTTAACTAAGTGCAATGGTGCCAATATGGAGTTCTTCTGAGGCATCATTCTCTAGAGGCCAAATAAGATGGATACTTGCATTAGTTGCAAATGAGTAAGCGTACTATCTCATTATTATTGTTGCTAGCCAATATGGAGTTCTTCTGAGGTGGGCTTGGTAATAGTGAGCCTCCCATAACCTACTAGGAGTTTCATCCAAAACTCTCGAATTCTAATGAGGGATATGGAATTTGCCAAAAATAGTGGGTGGTGCTATTTGATTTAAAGACCCGAATCAAATGGCTTAAAATCAATCAATTTATATTCGTTATGTATTTGTTTACCAATATATTTGCAAACGCTATCCAACACTTGACAAAGAAAAGCCGAATGCTTTAGTTTCCGGACTTGGTAACACAATCCCAAAGATTGTCTTAAATGGATTGTATATGTACCTAAATAGTCTCATCCTCACAATCTTCCTAATGATAATGTATCATTGGAAGAACATGTTAGAAAGGTCTGTCATGAAGAGGACAACACAAACAACCAATGCTTAATCCTTTGTTAAATGAACAAAGGAACTTACGAAGATTAGCATAATGACAAGGACACTTTTAGTGTTATTAGTTCTTCACTTACAAATCGTTGTATGAAGAAATAATAGTTGCTTTGAACAACCCTTAGTCAATGCAAACACTAGTGCTTGTTTCTTTGTTAAATGAACAAAGAACTTGAGAAGAAAGCACAAAGGCATGGACACTTTATGTGCCATGTTTCTTCACTTACAAATTGTTGTATGAAGAAATGAGAGTTGCCTTGTACAACTCTTGAAGGTTTGTAATTATGTTTAGAACATAATGGTTGGTTGACAAAAATAGTCCATTAACATGGACTTATAATGATTTTGAATCATTAAGTGTTGAAGTGATAAACCACTTAATGAGACGGAAACTAGGCAAGGACTTCACCTAAGTGCCCCTATCCTAATGGTTCACTAAGTTTATTGTAAACTATGTAGTGAACAATAACCACATGCTCTCCAAAATGTTTGATGTGTATAACACAATTGAAATAAGTTTCAAGAGAGATAGTGGGAGTTTAGGGACCATAACTATTGTAGTCAAAGGAGAAGTCAAATGAAGAAGATAAAATTAACTCCAAGGGAACAAACTTTCTTTATGAAAGGATGGACATTGGAAGGGGTATTTGCAAGAAATGTCTTGCAAATGTCAAGAACACACCTTTCGAAGGTGTTGTAAATTGTTCTTGAAAAGTTCAAAACAGTTGGTTCTTCTACTTGAATGCTTGATTCCGTATTAGTAACTATGTTTTACAATCGTTGTAAAAGTGTGACTAATAAGAAGTAGAAGATATATGAAATAAGGAAAAGGTGCTTCACATTCGGAAAGTGAATCAAATATAGATCTCTGCGAAAGCAGATGGTACTTACTTCCTCATATGAACTACCAAAGAAATTGGAAAAAACATAGATTGTCTTTATATTCCAATTTTAAGGAACTAAATTCCGTCACTATGTGAAATGGATAAATGTTTTGTTTGACAAAACATTGTTCTTTATTAATCAATGATTGGATTATGGTAATCTAATTGATTGTCTCTATAGTAGAGATAATATGGTGGTGTTAACTGTTTAGAACATAATGATGCTTAAAACCCAAAAGGTTGCAAGGTAGTGACTAATCCCAACTAAGTTGTGATTCCTCTAAAAACATAAATTACGAGTTGGTAATAAATGGATGCTTTGGATTGTTAGATCCGGATCCAATACCTTCTTGTTAAAATTGTATAGAGGCGAAATGTTCGAATCTTTATTCTTTTGGAAAGAAGAAAGAATCACAAAGTTGTTGAGGTTAATTCACTTAGATGTTAGTGGCACTTGTCCACAAACATAATACTACTCATGTTGGATGACATTCACCGAAGATCACCCTCGGTTGGACTATAGTTTATTTTAAATAAACATAAGTCCGAATACTTTGCAAAAGGTTTCAAAGAATTCAAGTAATGTAAGTTGATGAGTAAGACTTCTAAAGTATTTACCTCCTTAGATTTGATCCAAGATAAGGTAACACTTTAGAACAGTTTCCTTGAAAGATATTAAGGAAATAAGCATCATAAGATAATGTATTTCTCCATTAGGAGAAGAACGAACTCGAATGAGATTTAGTTCGTTAGATGTTATCTATTACCCATATATAGGATATATACTTCTAAAACAATATGATTGTAAATTAGAAGATCTTCCAATATTTTCATGACTCCATAAGATGTAGTTGGAAAGAAAGACAAAATCTTAAAACATGTTAAGATTTGGGGTTGTGTGCTAATAAGCAATATTTGTTTGATAACAATCTTGTGGGATATCCTTAAATTAACTTTTGGATATCGCTTCTATATACCAACTAACAAATGTTGTTTTGTTGGGTAGTTCATTGTAATCCTACAATGTGATTTGCCTAAGAGCAAATGAACGAGGGATAGAACTCAAAGAATGGTTCTTTGAGAGACAAGATAATAATCAACAAATATAACTACCTAGTTCCTATACCAAAAGCTCCAAGGTAGTCGAGAAGGATTTATAAACCGTCTCAGTTGAATGGTTTGAACTTTATGACTATGTCATAGAGTTGCACCTCTTAATTCGAAAGAAATAAGAATGAAAATCCTTATGACTACATTGAGTGTATATATGATATATACTCAAGGAAATGGTAAAGTACCATTTGACTCGAAATAATGAAACCTTAATAGCTAATTGGTAGCTTAAGGTGACTACAATCAAAGAGAATGGTTGACTTTGAAGGAACCATTTTTGACGTAGTCTTAGTTTCAATTAATTCGAAGATTGCTAGCTACAACTAAATGGTGATTCAATGTTTGGACATAATATAGGTTTCCGAAACCATTATTAAGATAGTCTTAATAATATATGTCTAAAACTATGAATCACAAGACATGTAAGTTGTAGAGATCCATCCATCATGGATCTTAGCAAGCTAGTGGGAGCTATAAGCGTCTTATGAGAGAAAGGTCAAATCGTTTGATTTCTCATAAAGATGTAAATGAATCTTTTGTTTACTAGGTTTACAAAAGATTAGTGGGAGTTAATCACATTCCTAAATTTGTATATATATATAAATATATATGTGATATATATGAATATATATATGATATATTAATTTTGGAAATGAAAAGAATATTTCTTCGTTAAAGTTATGACTTTAAGCATTCTATAACGATAGAATGTATATGGGAGACATTGTCTATATACATGGGATGGAAATCTATATTGATAGATTTCAAGATATAATTTGATTATATAAATCCCTAATAATAGACAAAAGATGCTAGGAAGTTTCTCATATGATGATAAACTTTAATCAGAAGAACAACTCTAGTGAGACTAGGAGGTAGCTCTTCTCAAAGGGAACGTACCCTTTGACTCCCAAAGAAATAATGCGTAAATAAGAATCCTTTATGCATACGCATAAAGGTGATTTATGTATTTCATATTGTATGAAAAACATTGATATGAGTTGTACCTAGAACGGTACAAGACGATATCAGTGCAAGCCCAGGATCAGAACCATGGCAACTGTCAAGTGAGTCCTTAAGTATTTAAGAAATACTAAAGGATAGATTCCTCAAAGAATGAGGAAGAATTAGAGTAACGTAATGGAAGCGTAAATGTATTAGATTATGAATCTAATCCATCATTGGATGTTTCTTCATTATGAATGAAGAGATAAACGAATATCTCTTTATTATGACTAAAGAGATATTTGGATGGAAACATTAAAGTAATGACTTTAGTGTGTTCCATTATGAATGCAAAATATATTGCCATAAAGAAGCTTACAACAATGTTGTTTGGATGTGAAAGTTCATTCATGAACTCTCTATTCGGTTCCAACCAGAAAGTGTATCTAGTGTATCGACACTATGACACTAATGGGGCGATAGCTCAAGCCAGGGAATCAAGGTCTCATCAAGGTCCGAACTCAAATGAGAGACTGAACCACATGATTGAGAATCATGTATAATGGTGACGTCGTTATTCTCAAGGTTGCTTCTATGGATAACATATAGATATCCATTGCCTAGGCCTACTATTCAGCCATTTATGAAATGACTACATAAGAGGTATCATCACTGATGACCAAGCTGATTGGCTCTAGTGCAAGTGGGAGATTGTTGGAAATGTGCCCTAAAACCAATCATATGATGATACTTTACGGACATTTCGCATGTTAAACTAATCTAGTTTAACTATAAAGGGAAAAGATTATTGTTTGAGACGTCTCATATAAATGTTGTATGCTTAAACGATAAAGTCCAAGGAATATGTGATTGGAAGAATGTAATCTAATGAAGTTAGATTCATGAGACCATTCTTTCGTAGACACATCCTAAATGTTCCTGATCATAGGATTGCCAATTGGGCATTGACAGTCCATCAAGATCGGTACGTGCTATGTCTTCTCTCAGGGAGAGTGACTAGTCTCGAGTCATTGGTGTGTGTGACATCAAGACAAGTACGTAGGTGCTCAGTAGAGAATGAGTTCACTGAACGTGATCGACGAAGAGTTCTCATACTCATGTCACATGAGAACTCATGGTTGGGATAATGCAAAGTAGTCCTTTGACCTGAGGCATCATAGTTGTCTTGTGGTTAAGTCCTTGATCTTTGATTATGTCAAAGTCACTCCATCAGGAGGGCGTCCACGGCATCGTTGGGGTTAAGCCACTTAGCCATGGAGGCAAGTGAATGCGCAACAAGGGATCTCTAACCTTCAAACTGTTTGAGGGAGAATACTCTATGATATGATTTAGAATCTCTGGCCAGAGTATGAATGAGATTTAGAAAAGTCGTTCTAAATCACATTCAAGGAAATCATATAAGCACACGAATCACATTGGATAGTAGACATGAACATATAAACTATCAAACCAAACAATGTGGTCAAGAGTATTAGATTAGAGAAAGACCGTATTGCATTTGTAATCCTAAACTGAATAGGTTCTCTGACCTCTTCTGATTAGCTTGGGTAACCATGATATGCTGCTAGGTGTCACTCATGGTTTGTGGAAGCCCTAAACGTGTGTAATCACTAAAGGGAGAATTGAAAGTAAGTTTCAAATTCACAATCGATGTAAAAATGGTTTTAATCGCCCACTGCCTCGCTAAAAGGAACCTAATGGATCGCACACCATAAGAGGTGGAGATTGGAGATTAAACGGAGATGAGTAAGAATGATTAAATGGTTTAATCATTTATTTATGGCAAGGATTAATTAATATGTTAATTAATCAAACGAATAAGTTCGTTAAAGACCTCGGCGATAGTTTTGGACCTTAAGGCCCAATGGGCTTCGAACGTCAAGTCCATTGAGACAACTTAATGAATAATGATTCACAAAGGCCTAATTAGCCCAAAATACCCTAGGGCCGGCCATGATGCTAAGGGTAGTGAACTTGGACTTATTTACAAGTTTGCCACTCAAATGAATAAAGGTATAAATATGACTTTATAGCCTAAAATTCATTAGGGTTTTGTTTTGGGGAAAATTGGAGAGAACATGTCTCTCCATTTCTCTCTAAAGAGGCCGGCCACCTTGTGGGGTACATCTAGCAATCCTACTACTCCAAGGTCACTCATATCTTCTCCAATCTCTCCTTGGTGAAGAGACTTAGAGGTTCCCTATTTTGGGAACTTGGAGAAACCTATTATTCATTTTGCTTCACACTATCTTGATCAAGATAGTGTGAAGCTTTTGTAGGTCAAGCTTTTATGGGTCAAGTTTTTGTGGGCCAAACTTTTGTAGGTGAAGCTTTTGTGGATCAAGCTTTTATGGGTCCAGCTTTTGTGGGTGAAGCTTTGTTGGGCACCATGAATTGATTTTACTTCACACTATCTTGATCAAGATAGTGTGAAGCTTTTGTAGGTGAAGCTTTTGTAGGTGAAGCTTTTATGGGTCAAGCTTTTATGGGTCAAGCTTTTGTAGGTGAAACTTTTGTGGGTCAAACTTTTATGGGTGAAGCTTTTGTGAGTGAAGCTTTTGTAGGTCAAGCTTTGTTGGGCACCATGAATTGATTTTGCTTCACACTATCTTAATCAAGATAGTGTGAAGTTTTTGTATGTGAAGCTTTTGTAGGTCAAGCTTTTATGGGTCAAGCTTTTGTAGGTCAAGCTTTTGTGGGTCAAGCTTTTGTAGGTTAAGCTTTTGTTGGGTACCATGAATTGATTTTGCTTCCCACTATCTTGATCAAGATAGTGTGAAGCTTTTGAGAATTTGTTGTTGTCCTCCATTAATGAAGCTTTTGTTGGTGAAGCTTTGGAGTTGAAGCTTTGTAGGTGAAGCTTTGGAGTTGAAGCTTTTGTTGGTGAAGCTTTTGTTGGGTACCATGAATTGATTTTGCTTCACATTATCTTGATCAAGATAGTGTGAAGCATTTGAGAATTTGTTGTTGTCCTCTATTGATGAAGCTTTTGTTGGTGAAGCTTTGGAGTTGAAGCTTTGTAGGTGAAGCTTTGGAGTTAAAGCTTTTGTTGGGTACCATGAATTGATTTTGCTTCACACTATCTTGATCAAGATAGTGTGAAGCTTTTGAGAATTTGTAGTTGTTCTCCATTGATGAAGCTTTGTTGAATTTCCCTTCTTTTTTTTTTTTTTTTTTTGGGAAACTAGAAATTTGAGAATGTGAAAGAGACAACATATACAAATTATGCTTCCACACTATTGAGCAAGAGATTGTGATGTAAACCACACCTTGTAGTGGTCGAAGGTTTAGATGAACCATATAAATTGAATTTGCTTCGAAAGTCTGAGAATTGTAGTTGCCCTCTATTAATGAAGCTTTTGTTGGCACCATAAATTGGTTTTGCTTCACACTGTCTTGATCAAGAATGTGTGAAGCTTTTGAGAATTGTGGTTGAACTCCTTTGATGAAGCTTTTGTTGGCACCATAAATTGGTTTTGCTTCACACTGTCTTGATCAAGAGTGTGTGAAGCTTTTAAGAATTGTGGTTGCCCTCCATTGATGAAACTCTTCTTGGCACCATAAATTGGTTTTGCTTCACACTGTCTTAATCAAGAGTGTGTGAAGTTTTTGAGAATTATGGTTGAACTCCTTTGATGAAGGTCTTTTTGGCATCATAAATTGGTTTTGCTTCACACTGTCTTGATCAAGAGTGTGTGAAGCTTTTGAGAATTGTGGTTGCCCTTCATTGATGAAGCTCTTGTTGGCACCATAAATTGGTTTTGCTTCACACTGTCTTGATCAAAAGTGTGTGAAGCTTTTGAGAATTGTGGTTGCCCTCCATTGATGAAGCTCTTGTTGGCACCATAAATTGGTTTTGCTTCACACTGTCTTGATCAAGAGTGTGTGAAGCCTTTGAGAATTGTGGTTGCCCTCCATTAATGAAGCTCTTGTTGGCACCATAAATTGGTTTTGCATTTCATCACCTGGTTGGTGGCATGAAGGAGATTACAGGTTGTACATTTCATCACCTGTTTGGTGGCATGAATGAGAGTACGGGTTGTACATTTCATCACCTGGTTGGTGGCATGAATGAGAGTACAGGTTGTACATTTCATCACCTGTTTGGTGGCATGAATGAGAGTACGGGTTGTACATTTCATCACCTGGTTGGTGGCATGAAGGAGAGTACAGGTTGTACATTTCATCACCTGGTTGATGGCATGAAGATGAGTTGCTTCTTCACCTGGTTTGTGGCATGAGTTGCAAGTTGCCAAATGATATTAGAGTACGGGTTGTACATTTCATCACCTGGTTGGTGGTATGAAAGAGAGTACATGTTGTACATTTCATCACCTGGTTGGTAGCATGAAGATGAGTTCCTTCTTCACATTTCATCACCTGGTTGGTGAGAATAAGGGCAAGGTGTCTAGTAACATTGTAGCAAGTGTCGAATGACACAAAATATGTTGAACCTTTACAAAGCACAGTTGGCTTATGTATGAATGTGTTGGAATGTATGATTGAACGAATATACTGTGAAGCTGTTCGTTTATTTGTATAGTCTTGTTGACATATACTTAGGCTTTGTTTCATGTTGGAAGCTTTCATGTTGAAGCTTTGAACCCAAGTGTTTCATTACTAGGAATGTAAGAGGATTAGGATCAAGTTGTCTAAATCACCTCTTTATTGAATTCATGCCAAATAGTCTTCGTTACATAGGATGCCGAACGGCTGAAGCTTAACACTTATACAATGTGAGTTTACTTGTAATAGTACTTCAAGTGATCAGCGTTCCATGGATGGCCAAGGGTCTTGCCATCGAAGCTTCTAAGCTTGTAGGAGCTAGGGCGACTGATGCCAACAACTTCAAACGGTCCATCCCAGTTTGGACTAAGTGTTCCTTCACTCGGGACTCTGTCGTAGAGTAATCTTTTCTTCAATACGCAGTCCTCCACTTTGAAAGAACGAGGTTTGACCCTTAAGTCATAGTAGATGGAGATACGCTACTTGTAGGCAACATTCCTCAAATGAGCCTGGTTTATGTGTTCCTCGCCTAGATCTAAGTTGAGGGTAAGTTGTTTGTCATTTTCGCTTTGTACGTAGTTCTGGACTCGGAACGTTGCTTGCTCAAGCTCAACTGGGACAACTGCCTCTGTACCAAAGGCAAGTGAGAATGGGGTTTCTCCTGTTGATGTCCGATATGAAGTGCAGTATGACTAAAGAACTTGGGGTACAAATTCTAGCCAACAACCTTTAGCCTTGCCCAAGCTGGTTTTCAAAGTTCGCGTGATTATTTTGTTGATGGCTTCAACTTGTCCATTAAACTGGGGATGAGCTGGGGAGGCAAAACATAAGTTGATGTTGAACTTAAAGCAGAACATCCTGAACTTATTGTTGTCGAACTGTCGCCCGTTGTCAGTGACTATCGCATTAGGAATGCCGAATCTGCAAAGGATGTTCTTCCATACGAAGTCTTTTATTTTTGCTTCAGTAATGGTTGCCAAGGGTTCTACTTCGGCCCACTTTGTGAAGTAATCAACTGCAACGATTGCATAGCGAACCTTGCCCTTCCCTGCAGGCATTGGGCCGATCAAATCAAGTCCCCATTGGGCCAAGGGCCAAGGGCTGATCATAGGAGTGAGTGGCTCGGGAGGAGAGTGAGGAATAGTTACGTAGCGTTGACACTTATCACATGAGCGGGATATTCTGATAGCATCTTGGTGGAGTGTTGGCCAGTAACATCCTTGGTGAAAAGCCTTGTGTGCTAGGGATCGAGATCTAGCATGATCTCCACAGACTCCTTCATGTATTTCCCGAATGACAGTTTCCGCCTCTGCGAGGCATCTTAGGTATGGTAAGTTAAAACCCCGCTTGTAGAGTTGGTCATTAATGATCAAGTAACGAGTAGCCTTGTATCGAATCTGCTTAGCTTGGACTTTGTCATTTGGAAGGGTGCCATGAGCAAGGAATCCATAAATCGGGGTAATCCAACTATCTCCTTGTTGTAAGTTGCACATTTCTGCAACCATGATGCTTGGTGCTGCCAACAATTCGATCTGAATTTTTCTCCCAATCTTGTCTTCCACTGCTGAGGCAAGGCGAGCCAAAGCATCTGCATGACTGTTTGCCGCTCGAGGAATTTGGGTGATCTAGTAGTGGAAGTGCTTGAGCAACAATTGTGTTTGTGCCAGATATGCTGTCATGGAGTTATCCTTAGCGTCAAAGTTGTTGGTGACCTGGTTAACCACCAATTGGGAGTTACTGAAGATATCAATTTGTTTAACCCCAAGGTGTTTGGCCAAACGTAAGTCTGCTAGGAGGGCTTCATATTCGGCCTCATTGTTCGACACCTTGAATTTGAAACGAAGAGCATATTCCATCGCCACTTTGTCAGGGGTCGTAAGGACTAGTCCTGCTCCATAACCTTGTTAGTTGGACGAGCCATCAACATATAGACTCCATGTTGGGGCTGTTGGTTCTATTTTCTGAGCTTCCGAGGGTAATGAAACCACTTCTTTAGGCGTAGAAACAATGTCAACATGATATATGAAGTCAGCGATGAAGTTTGCCACTGCTTGGCCTTTATCAGCTGGCTTTGGTTGGTAGGAGATGTCAAACTCACCCAATGTTATCGCCCATTTGATCATTCACCCGGAAGTGTCAGGACTTTGGAGTATCTGTCGAAGATGATGATTGGTAAGCACGATGATGGAGTGTGCTTAGAAGTAAGGGCGAAGTTTTCGAGCAGACATGACCAATGCTAGAGCCAATTTCTCAATGTTGGAGTATCATGTCTCCGTATCTTGTAAGGCCTTGCTAGCGTAGTAGACAGGCCATTCGACATTACCATTATTTCAAATGAGAATGGAACTTACTGCTGAAGCCGATACCGACAGATAGATAATGAGAGTGTCACCAACCTTAGGTTTTGAGAGCAAATGGGCTTTACTCATGTAGTCTTTGAGGTTCTTGAATGCCTCAGCACATTCATCAGTCCATGTAATGTACTTCTTACTTCCCTTAAGTGCTTTGAAGAAATGAGCACATCTGTCGGTGACCTTAGAGATGAACCTAGTTAAGACTGCCACCTTGCTAGTAAGGCTCTGAATGTCTTTTGAAGTTACCGGTTCCTTCTTGTCGAAGATTGCTTTGATCTTCTCGGGATTAGCCTCAATGCCTCGTTGGCTTATCATGAAGACTAAGAATTTGCCAGAGCCTACGCCAAAGGCACATTTGTTGGGGTTCAACCTCATTCGATACCTCTTCAGAATGGTGAAAGTTTCAGATAGGTTGGTGATGTGTTGGTCAGCATGTTTGCTCTTGACTAGCATATCATCAACGTAAACTTCCATGATATTCCCAATCTGTTCGGCAAACATTGAATTGACCAGTCTCTGATAAGTTGCTCCTGCATTCTTTAGGTCGAAGGGCATGACTTTATAGCAATATAGTCCCTTGTCAGTAGTGAAGGCTGTGTGTTCTTGGTCCGGAGGGTTCATGAAAATTTGGTTGTATCCTAAGTAAGCATCCATGAAGCTCAGAAGTTCACACCTTGTAGTAGAGTCTATAAGTCTGTCTATGAGAGGAAGAGGAAAGCTATCCTTTGGGCATCATTTGTTTAGGTCGGTGTAATCGACACACATTCTCCACAAGACCTTTTAGAGCAGGAGACTTTCCTTGGTCGGATTCTTCTTAACAAGGACAACATTTGCTACCCACGTTGGATAATTGACTTCGCGGACGAAGCCTCTGGTTTTGAGTTTTTCAACTTTTGCCTTCATTGCCTCGTACCATTCAGCGTCATAAGATCTTTGCTTCTGTCTCACTGGCTTGGTCTTGGGGTCAATACTTAAGCGATGAAAGATTATATCGGGAGTCTGGCATGTCCTCGTATGACCAAGTGAAGACCTCAGTGTTCTCTTGCAAAAAAGAGATCAATGTCAACCGAATGGGTGGTGACAAGGTGGTACCAATCTTCACCATGCGATCCGGATAATCTTTTGAGATATAGACCTTCTCCAACTCTTCAGCAGGTTGTGTTTGTTGGGTGAAAAGGTCATCTCGAGGATCGTCGGGTTGACTGTTCCCACTGTGAAGATCCAAGTTGGCTTCGTCTGGGCTAGTCTTTATGACTTGGTCATGTATAGAAAGGGTTTCCTTGGGCACAGGCAGGTGTTGTTGCTTGACCGAAATGTTGTAACATGATCGTGCACTAAGTTGATCTCTTATGATGTAACCATTACCATAGGGGGTTGGAAATTTCATCAACAACATATGTGTGGATACCATGGCCTTGAGATCATTGATGCCTATGTGTCCGAAGATGACATTGTATGCTGTTGGGCAATCAACCACCAGGAAGTTAGTGGTAATGGTAGCTGTGTAAGGGCATGTACCAATGGTGAAAGGTAAGCGTATGCTCCCCAAAGGTTGCACGATATCACCAGAGAAGCTTATCAGAGGGGAAATCAAGCGGTCGAGCAAGTGTTCAGCTATATTAAGTGCCCTGAAAGCTTCAGCAAACATCATATTGACCGAAGCCCCCGTGTCTACCAGGATTCGTCGTACTTCAAAGTTGGCTATGTGAGCTTCCACGATCAGTGGGTCATTGTGAGGGTAGATGATACCTCTTTCTTCCTCAGGGTAGAAACATATTGGATCCGAGTTAGGCTTTTGATACTTAGTTCCCCTGATGTCTTCCACATGAAACACTTGGTGACCAGACCTTAAAGCTCGTTCACTATTTTTCATGGCCCTGTTGGAAGATTTAGATATGGGTGTGCCACCACTTATGGAATATATCACATTTACCTGGTGTTGGTTATGGTTACCCCTTGGAGGGTGAATGAGGAATTGATCAATTTTTCCTTCATGTGCCAAAGCTTCAATATGATCACGAAGGGTGATACACTTCTCGCCGTCATGGCCGTTATGCTCGTGGTAGCAGCAAAACGTGCCCATGTTCTTTGTGGGCTTGTAATCCGGGTGCCTCAGCTTTGGCTTCGGTATCAAGTGTGTTATGCTGGGGTAAATGGACACACATGTGGCGTTCAAAGGATTGTATGCCTCATACCTCGGGGTAGGGGCTGTCCTGACACATGCTTGACCTACTGTGTTGACTGCCTAAGGTCGGGGATTATCATAGCGATACCTTTGGTTATCGCGGTAGTGTCGCTTACTCCTTTTACTAAAATAAGACTAGTGAGGATGGAAATCTTTCCTTTTACCCTGAGATTGATATGTCTATTGACTTGGCAAAGTATTAAGTAAGGCAGGGGAGACACCGTTGCCGTTTGGAAGGTCGATGTCTTCTCATTTGGTTGGATCTGGCTTCCACTCCCTACTTGCGGATAAGGGGTGGTTGTGGGGAGTTTCCCTTGATATGTCCTTGCCTCGGCGGAGGCATGGTTGTAAGCCTGTGCCATCACCTCAGAGTAAGTCTTCCAAGTGTTGGCATTGATCATGTACTTGAATAAACAATCACATAGGCCTGCCGTGAAGGCCTTAAGGGCGGTCTTGTCATCTGCCTCAGCGCAGCGAGAATACTCATGGCTGAAACGACTAGCATACTCTCGTAGTGACTCGTTCAGCTTCTGGCGAATAGTGTACAAGTCATCTGCAAAATGCAAGCGATCGGTCTGGAAGATGTGTTAAGAGACAAACTGTTTCCTTAGCTCCTCAAATGAGTCTACTGTCTCAAGTGGAAGACGGCAATACCAGTTTAGAGCTCCGTCAGAGATGGTGGAGGGGAAAAGAAGACATCGCTCTTCGTCGGTGTGCATCCGATATGCCATGGTGGACTCAAAGAGGTTAAGGTGTTCAATTGGGTCCTCCCTTCCAGTATAGAGTTGTAAACCAAGCTTTTGTTTTGTCTTCGCTTAAAGGGGGTGTCGAGGATCCTCCTTGTGAGAGGGCCAGGCCTGGGTTGGTTTCAGTCAGGTATCTCGGCCTGACGTTCGGCCTTCAACTTATTTACTTCCTCAAGAAGCTGTAGGATAAGGAGGTCTTGAGTGGAGTCATGTACCACTGGGATTTTCTTTCGTAAGTCTCCATCGCCTCTTGGAAGTAGGAAAGTTTAAGCAAGGGTGTGTGATTTTTCCTTGGACTCGCCGTACTGACTTCTAGGGCGAGTCTGTCGGAATACCTCAGAGTCCCATGTACCTTCATGTTCCTCTAGGACCTGTCGTTTCTTCCCTAGATTAGCAGCTGGCCTGGGTCGTGGGAGGGGACCAAGTCTTTTAGAAATGCTTAGGTCATTGATCTTCGAGCATATGTGGAGGGGATTCTCTCGACGTTGCTTTAGGAAGTCTCGGCAATCACGATAAACGGCTTTCGATCCTTCCAACCCTTCTGCAAGAAGGTGTCTTCCTCCACTTCTCCTGCTTCGGGTCGAAGCAGCTAGGTTGAGAGAAATCTCATGTTGATCAATGTTTTGATGATTAGCTTGCTTCTCATCAGGGATACCCATGTCGAAGGAAGGTGACCCTTTGTGTTAGGGGGCACCCAGGTGATGATTGATGTCCACATGGGTAACGAGCTCACATGTTTGTCTACGCCTAGTTTTGTGGAGCGTCTCAAAGAGCTTCACATACTGCTCCTGGATGACCTCATTCTTCATTGCTATCTTGTTGTTCTGAGCTTCTAGCTCATCGACTTTAGCTTGAAGAGCAACCCTTTTTCCTTCCTTCTTTCATTGCTTCGCACTAGGTGCAAGAGGGGTGTCATTCTGTGTGTTGCAGCTTCCTTCGCTCCCCATGTTGGAGAGGGATGCCTGGTCAAAAGAGAGTGTACAAATGGTGGAAACCAGCTTGACAAAGCTGAAGAGAGTGGGAATAAGTGTCGTTCCCACAGACGGCGCCAAATGTTGATGCACAAAATCAGTGAGGACTTTGATACAACAGAAAGTGTTAAGCTTGTGACCTTCGCTAAATTGCTCCGATCACTAGTGTGGATAAGTAAGTAAATGGATAAGGACAGGGAAGCAAACACAAGATGTACGTGGTTCACCCAGATTGGTTACGTCCATGGAGTAGAGGAGTTCTCATTAATTGTGAAGGGTTACACAAGTACATAAGTTTAAGCTCTCCTTTAGTGAGTACTAGTGAATGATGTAGTACAAATGACATTAGGAAATATTGTGAGAGAATGATCTCTATTTATAGAAGAGAGTTTCTAGTTTCATTCTAACATTGACACGTGTCGTGTTGTGATTAGCTTCTGATGTTGACATGTGTCGCGCTATGATTGGCTTCTGATGTCGACACGTGTTGCACTGTCATTGGCCTCCTGGTTGGAGGGAAACTCTTATGGGTCTTTGACAGTATAACGTTAACCGGTGCTCAGTAGTTTCGGGATTGGTCAAGTATGGTACAAATAGATGGTAATGTCGAACGGCCTGTCTACTACGCTAGTAAGGCCTTACAAGATGCTGAGACACGATACTCCAACATTGAGAAATTGGCTTTAGCATTGGTCATGTCTGCTCGAAAACTTCGCCCTTACTTCTAAGCACACTTCATCATCGTGCTTACTAATCATCCTCTTCGACAGATACTCCAAAGTCTTGACACTTTAGGTCGAATGATCAAATGGGCGATAGCATTGGGTGAGTTTGACATCTCATACTAACCAAAGCCAGCTGAGAAGGGCCAAGCAGTGGCAGACTTCATCGTCGACTTCACATATTTTGTTGACATTGTTTCTATGCCTAAAGAAGTGGTTTCATTACCCTCAGAAGCTCAGAAAATAGAACCAACAACCCCAGCATGGAGTCTATATGTTGATGGCTCATCTAACCAACAGGGTTATGGAGCAGGACTAGTCCTTACGACCCCCGACAAAGTGGCGATGAAGTATGCTCCTCGTTTCAAATTCAATGCGTCGAACAATGAGGCCGAATATGAAGCCTTCCTAGCAGGCTTACATTTGCCCAAACACCTTGGGGTTAAACGAATTGATATCTTCAGTGACTCCCAATTGGTGGTTAACCAGGTCACTAACAACTTTGACACTAAGGATAGCTCCATGGCAGCATATCTGGCACAAACACAATTATTGCTCAAGCAATTCCACTACCAGATCACCCAAGTTCCTCAAGCAACAAACAGTCATACAGACGCTTTGGCTCGCCTCAGCTCAGCAGTGGAGGACAAAATTGGGAGAAAAATTCAGGTCGAATTGTTGGCAGCACCAAGCACCATAGCCGCGGAAGTGTACAACTTACAACAAGGGGATAGTTGTATTATCCTTATTTATAAATTCCTTGCACATGGCACCCTCCCAAATGATAAAGTCCAAGCTAAGCAGATTCGATACAAGGTTACCCGTTACTTGATCATTAATGACCAACTCTACAAGATGGATTTTTTACCTACCATACCTAAGATGCCTTACGCCCGCGAAGGCGGAAATTGTCCTTCAGGAAATACATGAAAGAGTTTGCAGAGATCATGCTGGATCTCGATCCCTAGCACACAAGGTTTTTCGCCAAGGATATTACTGGCCAACACTCCACCAAGATGCCATCAGAATATCCTGCTCATGTGATACGTGTCAACGCTACGCAACTATTCCTCACTCCTATGATCAGCCATTGGCCCTTCGCCCAATGGGGACTTGATTTGATTGGTCCAATGCATGCAGGGAAGGGCAAGGTTCGATATGCAATCGTTGCAGTTGACTACTTCACAAAGCGGGCCGAAATAGAACCCTTGGCAACCATTACTGAGGTAAAAATAAAAGACTTCGTATGGAAGAACATCATTTGCAGATTTGGCATTCCCAATGTGATAGTCATTGACAATGGGAGACAGTTCGACAACAATAAGTTCAGGATGTTCTGCTCTAAGTTCAACATCAGCTTATGTTTTGCCTCCCTAACTCATCCCCAATCTAATGGACAAGTTGAAGCCATCAACAAAATAATCAAGCGAACTTTGAAAACCAGCTTGGACAAGGCTAAAGGTTGTTGGTCAGCAATTTTTACCCCAAGTTCTTTAGTCATACCGCACTTCGTATCGGACGTCAACAAGAGAAACCTCATTCTTACTTGCCTTTGGTACAGAGGCAATTGTCCCAGTTGAGCTTAAGCAAACAACGTTCCGAGTCCAGAACTACGTGCAAATCGAAAATGACAAACAACTTACCCTCAACTTAGATCTAGTTGAGGAACACAGAAACCAGGCTCACTTAAGGAATGTCACCTACAAGCAGTGCATCTTCAACTACTATGACTCAAGGGTCAAACCTCGTTCTTTCAAAGTGGGGGACTGGGTATTGAAGAAAAGATTACTCTGTGACAGAGTCCCGAGTGAAGGAACACTTAGTCCAAACTAGGATGGACCGTTTGAAGTTGTTGGCATCAGTCGCTCTGGCTCCTACAAGCTTAGAAGCTCCGATAGCAAGACCCTTGGCCATCCATGGAACGCTGATCACTTGAAGTACTATTACAAGTAAACTCACATTGTACAAGTGTTAAGCTTTAGCCGTTCGGCATCATATGTAACGAAGATTATTTGGCATGAATTCAATAAAGAGGTGATTTAGACAACTCAGTCCTAATCCTCTTACATTCTTAGCAATGAAACACTCGGGTTCAAAGCTTCAACATGAATGATTCCAACATGAAACAAAGTCTAAGTATATGTCAACAAAACTATACAAAAAAATGAACAACTTCACAGTATATTCGTTCAATCATACATTCCAACACATTCATACATAAGCCAGCTATGCTTTGAAAGGGTTCAACATACTTTGTGTCATTCGACACTTGCTACAATGTGCCTCGACACCTTGCCCTTATTCTCACCAACCAGGTGATGAAATGTGAAGAAGGAACTCATCTTCATGCCACTAACCAGGTGATGAAATGTACAACCTGTACTCTCCTTCATGCCATCAACCATGTGATGAAATGTATAACACATACTCTAATATCATTTGGCAACTTGCCATTTGTTTGTACCATACTTAGGGCCTCCGTATTTAGACCTTGTATAAATACTCGGGGCACTCAAGTGTAATTATGTATAAATGAAGGGGAAAATATGTAATAAGTGAGGAGCCCTTAGTCTATAAAAGGGACTCCTCACTCTCACAATCAAACGGTCTTACTCTCACATTACAAAGCTCTTTTTCCCTCACAATCCTCTCACAAACAGAGAAAGACAATATCAGTGTGGACGTAGCCCAAACATTGGGGCGAACCACGATACATCTTGTGTTCTTTACTTTCTTGCAGATTCACGGTCGGATTTACGTTGTTCCAAGACCTTCCGATTTTGTGCATCAACATTTGGCGCCGTCTGTGGGAATCGACACGAAAAGCTATGTCGGTTCTTTTTTCATTTTTTCATCTCACCACCGTGAGGCCTCACCACACTGTCCACCATGAATCTGCAGAAACCCAAGAACCAAACACTTGCAGAGTCACTGCAAAACCCATCTCTAAAAAACGCAGAGAAATCAGAAATCCCAAACACCCCAACTCGGTCCTGAATTCCCAATTGGCAAAGAACTCCCACCTTCTCTGCCTATAAGCAACGCCAAACCCCCATAAACCCAGCTTTTGTCACTATTCACACCCACCGCAAACGCAGCAAATCTGGTATACGAAATTACGGGTTTGTACACTGACCTCTGAAAATGGCCGAAAAGATGGTTGAGCGGGTGACCTACCTGCACGGCAACCTCGACCTCACAATCGTCGAAGCCCCCCACCTCCTCAACATGGACATAGTCTCCGAGCGCTTCCGCCGCTGCTTCACCGCCTGCGACACCAGAGTACAGCACTTGCGTGAGGGAGTCCCCTACCCATCTCCTCCGTCTATGCAATTCCTTTGATCTCGAACACGATGCCACTTTGCTACCTCACCTTGCATGCCCTCTGATCTCGAACACAACGCCGGGTGATAACACTATCAAGATATGGGCAGATGATGGTAACGATGATGATTGGGCGTGTGTTCAAACATTAGGTGAAGCTAACAATGGTCACTCTTCTACCATCTGGGCTATATCGTTTAATGCCAGTGGAGACAAAATGGTTACCTGCAGTGATGATCTTACTTTAAGGATTTAGGGATCAGACAATACAAAGATGTATGCTGATGGCTTTGTACCTTGGCTACATCTTTGTAGTTTTCAGGTTATCATGACCAAACAATATGTTCAGTTCATTAGTCAAGGGACAATATCATAGCTAGTGGAGCTGCTGATGATGCCATAAGATTTTTTATGGAGAACGATGATCAAGATGGTTTGTACGGCTTCATGATTCTTTTGGTGGTTCTCCGCGTCTTCAATGTCTAGTGGTCAGCGAAACAAAAGATAATGTCCAGTGGTTTTCGATTTGGAGCGATGTCCATGACGGCCTCCATTGGCAACACCGAGATTAACTGGGACAAATCCACAGCCTCCCAGTCATCTAGACACCCATCATCAGCATCCTCTTTGCTAACATTTCCCGAACAATTGCTTCCACTGCCCTCATTAAGATTCTTCATCGAATCTTTGCAATCCAAACTGCTTCCACTCGGACTAGTTGTTAGAAACTCCAAATCGCTGTCATAGATGCTCGAACTATCATTCTCTCCTTTGGTTGAACTCATTTCCACACCCATGAAGAAGATAAGTGGTTGTCAGAAACTTTATATTTCTTTATGTTATTTCTCAATTATTCTATAAATGGTGCCAACTTTACTTTTCTTTTGTCTGCCTCAATTATTCTATAAATGCTGCCCACTCCGTCTAAAAACATAAGTTTTATTATAATAATTTTATTATTTTAACACAATAAAAAAGGAACGTTACAAAAGTCAGTAAATTTCACGTGACATTTGCTAGAACCGAGTGAGAGAGAGAATGGATTTATAGTTGGCTTGCACAAGTTGTATTAGGGGACCCCTACCAGTAGCAGCCTTTCATGACTAAGGTGTTGCTTGCAAAGCTGCCTACCACATGATTAACAATTTAACACATTCTTTTGTTTATTAATTGTGATCATTAATTAGACAAGTGGATCCAAGATCCTCCTTGTTATTTTGAATGGTTTCATTATTAAGAGATATACGAAGGTACGTATTGTTTATTTAATATCTTATTATTTTATTTGTGTCATGGTGACTAATTATAAAATAATAATTTTATTATTTTTATGTCATGATGACTTATGATTAAATAATATTATTTTTGATATCACATGATTACTACCATGTTATTCATTTATACAACATGTGATTTATCAAACAACTGAATAAATCATTTATTCATGATTATATATATATACACACATTTAGGCAATACCTAATATATTGTTGATTTATGCAACATGTCATTTATCACATAACAGAATAAATCATTTATTCACATAAGGCATTTTTGTCTTGACAAACTTTGTCAATTTGAGTTATTCATTATACGGTCATACTTATACTGTCATTTATTGTCAGGAATTATTGAGCAACTAGATCCACTGATCAACATTGTTGCTGATTAAAGAAGTCAACCAACTTATAGATTGATGAGCCACGTGCTCATGGTGATCTCTTGTCTGACCGGACACCCATTTGCTTATCACCAACCAGGTGATCAAAAGTACGTCTAGTACTCCAAAATTATTCAGTAGCCTACCGCTATTATCACCAACCATGTGATCAAAAGTACGTCCAGTACTCCAAAATTATTTGGTGCCATGCCGCTATTATCACCAATCAGGTGATCAAAAGTACGTCCAGTGATCAAAAGTACGTCAAGTACTTCAAATTTATTCGGCACCCTGCCGCTATTATCACCAACCAGGTGATCAAAAGTACGCCCAGTACTCCAAAATTATTCGGCACCTTGCCGCTATTATCACCAACCAAGTGATCAAAAGTACGTCTAGTACTCCAAAATTATTTGGTAGCCTGCTGCTATTATCACCACCTAGGTGATCAAAAATACGTCCAGTACTCCAAAATTATTCAGTTGTTTGCCGCTATTATCACCAACTAGGTGATTAAAAGTACATCCAGTACTCCAAAATTATACATGAGCATCACTCATGTCAATCATACATAAACATTCATAAGCATTACTCATGTAAATCATACATAAACATTCATAAGCATCACATATGTCAACATTCATGAGCATCACTCATGTCAACATTCATGAGCATCACTCATGTCAATCAACATAAACATTCATGAGCATCACTCATGTCAATCAGCTTCGAAAGCTTCATTTACAGAGCTCCAGCTTCAAAAGCTTCATTTACAAAAGCTTCAGCTTCAAAGCTTCACGTTCAAAGCTTCACCTACAAAGCTTCAGTGCATAGTATACAAAAACCGCCTCCGAACAACCGCCACTTCGGCCCACACATGCACTAAATTTCAAGTCTTCAGCCAAAAGACTCTCTTGACTGAAGACTTGGGGGACTACATTATGTACCATATATTAGGCTTCTGCAACTAGGCCTCATGAAAAATATTTGGGGAACTTAGCCCACCACTTATGTATTGAGGAGCGAGCCCTTATTCTATAAAAGGGACTCCCTCACTTTCATTAGAGAACGCTCATTATTTATGTATTAAGGAGCCAACCCTTATTTTATAAAAGGGACTCACTCACCTTCATTAGAGAGAAACTCTTATCCCATCAATTATGTATTGAGGAGCAAGCCCTTATTCTATAAAAAGGACTCCCTCACCATCATTAGAGAGCATCACCGCCAGCTGAGCAACCGCCTCACCGCGAGCATCACTCCTAACCCATTATTTATGTATTGAGGAGCAAGCCCTTATTCTATAAAAAGGATTCCCTCACCATCATTAGAGAACATCGCCGCCTGCTAAGCAACCGCCTCGCCGCAAGCATCAACTCTAGCCCATCATTTATGTATTGAAGAGCGAGCCCTTATTCTATAAAAAGGACTCCCTCACCTTCAACACCACAAGCTGAGCCAATCAAGACAACATAAGCCACAAATCCAGCAGCCTCGCAACATGTGCTACTTTTAGTTGAGCATCATTTCAGATTAGGCACCGCATCATATCGTGTATCAGTTCTAGACAACATCTAGTTACTTCGGCCTACACATGGACTGAATTTCAAGTCTCCAGCCAAAAGAATCTCTTGACTGAAGACTTGGAGACTACTGTTTGTACCATACTTACGGCCTCTGTATTTAGACCTTGTATAAATACTCGGGGGACTCAAGTGTAATTATGTAATAAATGAAGGGGAAAATATGTACTAAGTGAGGACCTTTAGTCTATAAAAGGGACTCATCACCCTCACAATCAAAAGGCCTCACTCTCACATTATAAAGCTCTTTCTCCCTCACAATCCTCTCACAAATAGAGAAATACAATATCAGTGTGGATGTAGCCCAAACATTGGGGTAAAGCACGATACATTTTGTGTTCTTTACTTTCTTGCAGATTCACAGTCGGATTTACGTTGTTCCAAGACCTCCCGGCTTTGTGCATCAACACCATTCATGCCACCAACCAGGTGAAGAAGGAACTCATCTTCGTGCCATCAACCAGGTGATGAAATATGATGAAAGGTGATGAAGGAACTCACCTTCGTACCACCAACCAAGTGATGAAAGCAACTCACCATTCATTCCACCTACCAGAAGACGAGTGGTACAACTTGTACATATGAACTCCTAGCATTCACAAATAATCAAAAACCCTCAAGCTTGACAACTCAACTAGTGGAGCACTTATGCCTAACAAGAGTTATAGTCACCAACAAAGTCTTATTGCAAGCCAACAATAACTTAAATGCATGGCATACGAAGATCAAGCTATTCAGCCCCCTTGCGTCTGCTTTAGACATTTCTCTTCTGTAACAATGGAAACACTACAACTCATAGAAAGCTTCACAAACTCTTGATCAAGACAGTGTGAAGCAAAACTAATTTATGGTGCCAACAAGAGCTTCATCAAAAGAGGTCAACCACAATTCTCAAAAGCTTCACACAATCTTGATCAAGACAGTGTGAAGCAAAACCAATTTATAGTGCCAACAAAAGTTTCATCAATGGAGGGTAACCACAATTCTCAAAAGCTTCACACACTCTTGATCAAGACAATATAAAGCAAAACCAATTTATGGTGCCAACAAGAGCTTCATCAATGGAAGGCAAACACAATTCTCAAAAGCTTCACACACTCTTGATCAAGACAGTGTGAAGCAAAACCAATTTAAGGTGCCAACAAGAGCTTCATCAAAGGAGTTCAACCATAATTCTCAAAAACTTCACACACTCTTGATCAAGACAGTGTGAAGCAACACCAATTTATGGTGCCAACAAAAGCTTTATCAATGAAGGGCAACTACAACTTGATGCGAAATATATAAGCACACAAATTAAACCCTATTTTTATCAATTGTAACAAAGTATATAAGTAGGGATCGTTATAGGCCGGGGATTATGAGGGATTGCTAAAACACTTAAAACTAACTCAAAAACGTAAAACAAAGTTTAAAACACTAAACTAAACTCAAAGAATGCAAAACTAAACTATAAAACACTAAAACAACTCAAAACACTCAAATCTGCCTAAAAACACAAACTGGGCAGATTTGAACTCTAACACTCTTTTGGACAAATTTTGGGTTTTCCTAGACTCAAAACACTTAAAAACACAATCTAAAACATATTCTAACTAGTTAGACACTCTAAAGTAAAGGGGGGTTTGGTTTTGGACGAAAATCAAGTAAAATAAAACAAGAAAGACTTAAACAGATTTTAGACGAAATTGGGTGAATTAGATGGATGAATGGCTAGCTAGGAGGTTCTTCTCCACACATGTCACACTTGCATACAAAAAGAATTTCCAATTGTTTTTCAATAAACCATGAATTCTCAACATCCTAGATTAACCGTGAATTGCACTAATTAACCCTCAAATTTTCCTAAAGTTATTTAATCGGATGATTGCATACGACAACCCAAAGTATTCCCCACAAGTTCCCCACATGAATTGCATAATAGAGATACAAGCAAAGATCATTAAGTTCTATGAAAATCATAAGCATTGACGAGGCACTTGTTACTATGAATTGCATGAAACTTATGCCAAGAATTTACTTAACGCGATTGTGATTAGCAACCTTTACTACTCATGAATATAAGTTCATAACGATTAGATGAAATTCCTTTATATCCTAGCATCAGATTTATGCATGAAAATTAAGCGTGCACTCTCAACCAACACACACAAATCAGTTTTAATTCATATACATAAGCAAATTGAATTCACAACTTATGAAACGCAACTGAAAGTAATCAAATCATATAGCAAGCATAAACATGGTTTTGAATCCCCCCTAGCCAAGGGGGGTTTAGTTCCTCATACGCACAAAGCAAAGATAAACAAATTTAGACATTGAAAACAAAAGAAAGAAAACACCTAGACGCTCCAACTTGAACAGCAAGCGCGTCCACAAATTTCCTCTTTCCTCTTTGTTGCGGCATAAGGCTTGGGGACAGGTTTTGGGGGTTATGTGTATGGAAGAATGGATGGGAGATGGTATGGTAGTGTTTAGGATTGATGGAAGGTGCAGCAAGGGGTGATTTTGGTCATGAACTATGGAGAATTGGTGGTGATGGTTGCGGCAGAGAAGGGGAGAAATGCTCTAGAACCTTTCTTTGTGTCCAAAAATGCTTAGGAAACCTTCAATGTTGCTGGAACTTAAGGTCATCTAGGTTTAGGAAAGATCAACCCAAAATAGGAAACTTTAGGCTTAACTTTCCTACTTCAAGTAGGAAACCTTGTTTGAGTAGGAATCCTCATTCTTCTAGAAATCCATCTTTGATTAGGAATCCTTCGTTGATTAGGAATCCTTCTTCAATTAGGACTCCTCACATCTTCAAATTTTCAATTTCGTATACTCATTTTGCTTCAAGCATGTGATATCCATTCCAAGCTCAATTTTTCTCCAAAAGGCTCCAAAATGCACTGTTTTGCATACTTTGCCCTTAAAACCTGAAAACACAAGAAAATGGCTTAAAAGACTAACTTAACTAAGAAAACACAACGTAAATGCACAAGAACAAGCTCACTAAGTCGCATAAATATGCTCCTATCAAATTCCCCCACACTTAGCTTTTGCTAGTCCTCGAGCAAAACAAAACAAACAAAAGAAAACAAAACGAAACAACACAAACAAAACACAACCTAAACCTTCCAACGTTGCCTCAGGGATTTCCAATGCACATGACATATTAAAAATCATCATTCCCACAAATTTTAGTCATCTTCACACTTGAGCACATACTTAATCATAATTACCACTTACTAGTTCACAATTAACCAACTAAAACGATGTTTTGAATGTAGTAACATGCCTTAGAGAATTTGCTCAATTCCTTACAAAATATGCACTCAATTTTCACTCAGATTTTCTGACTACATACCCTATACTAGTTATATGTGAGAAGATTGATGTAGACATGAAAACAAACGCACACATATATGTATAACAAAGAAAGCAATTTCTGGAGTTAATAAGCATGTTTAGATATGATCTCATGGATGGAATGCTACTAATTAGATGCGAGAACCAGTGACACCATATGCTCATACCAAATTCAAACTCCACAAATTGAAACACATAACACTCAAGATAGAAGTCAAGGGTTTTAACGGGGCTTGGGGTATTGGTTAACAAAGAAATATAGGGATAACAAACGTTCTTTAAGCAATAGCAAGCAAAGTAATGAAATCGCAACTTTAGAATTCACTTTAGAATGCAGAAATCAACTTTTAAATACAAAGGGAAGAGTCATACAACACTTAGGGCCGAATTTAATGTTTTGGACCCTATCTTCAACAATCAACACTTTAGAGCTTGTTTTCACATCTTTTTCACTCTTTGCCATACTTTTCACAACTTTTCTTTTCTTCTTTCTATTTTCCATGAAATTTTTTTTTTCTTTCTTTTTTTCTACCCATGCCACATGAAAGTCCTTGGCATACACACAAATCCATTCCCCCACACTTGTTTTCTGCAATACATTGATCAAAAGGAATTTATTTTGAGTCATGCCTTACTATGCTTCAAGAACAAGGGTATGGATGGTCCTAATTTAGGCTAGGTGAGGATAGTGTGGGTTAACAAAGAACATAGGCTACACAAGGCTCAACGGGGTTAAACTTGAACATATAATGAATTAGGGCATACGACAATTTGGCTTTGGAGGTCACTACACAACTTCATCTTGAATATGTGTTATGCAATCAATAGCATGCTTTGAATGAAATGGGCATGAGTTCTAGCATTTGGAACTAAATGATGAAACGCCTTCTAAGTAGTAACCAAGCAAAGAATAATGAGATCATGTAACAACTTTAGAAAACATCAATGCACAGATTATTAACTCTCCAAATAAACATTTAGGCTCAAGTCTCACAAGGTTGTAGCGTTAATTTGAGTTCCTTCCTTCAAGCATGTTACAAAAACTGATTTTTCCTTTATGATTACATGTGAATTCATAAGTTATAACCACAACCAAGCATAAACCAAAGAGTAAACCAACTTTCATCTATGTTTATAACTCTCTTTAACAGTCATGCAATTAAAAACTGAATCCTCATCATTGTGTTGGAAGGTACCCTAAGACACAAACAAACACACAAAAACAATTCAAGAACAACTCTTTTTGGGTTTTTCAAAACAATTTTTCAAATTTTTATGAGATTTTTGGATTTTTATGTCAAAACACACTAAAATGCATCAAAACAGCTTAAAACCACTTAAAAATAGCAAGGAACAACATTGGAAGTTATGGGTGATAAAACCCCACGAATTTGCATCAAAAGCACTTATTTACCCCCACCCCCCCCCCCCACACTTAAATCAAACATTGTCCTCAATGTTTCAAGCATAAACTCACACAAAAACACATAAACAAACAAACAGCAACTAAACAACTCAACATGGCAGAAACAAAATAACAACAAAGAGAAGGGTTTGAGGAACGCAAATCTGGAATTGGAGTGATTCCTAGGTCTTCCTTTGTTGAATGCATGGGTTACCTCCCAAGTAGCGCTTGCTTTAACGTCGTGCAGCCGAACGAAGAACTCATTCACTCCCCATTAGAGCCCACGACATGCAGGGAGATGTCATCCACGGCATGCTCCTCAAATTTCTCATAATAGGGCTTCAACCGGTGCCCATTCACCTTGAATTCGTGTCCCGTTTTCAAGCTTTGGATTTAGACTGCACTATGAACAAAAACATTAGTAATAACAAACGGTCCAATCCACTTAGAACATAACTTACCGGGAAACAAACGTAAACGGGAATTGAACAATAGCACTTTCTGCCCTATGGAGAATGTTTTGCCACGAATCATTTTGTCATGGAAAGCTTTGGTCTTCTCCTCGTAGATGCTAGCATTCTCGTACGCCTCATGCCTTATCTCATCAAGTTCATTTAATTGGAATTTTCTATGACTTCCCGCTGCATCTAGATTCATGTTGAACTTCTTGACGGCCCAATGAGTTTTGTGCTCCAATTCAACGGGAAGATGGCATGGCTTGCCATAAATGAGCCTAAATGGGGACATCCCAATGGATGTTTTGTACGCCGTACGATATGCCCACAGTGCGTCGTCTAACCGTAAGCTCCAATCCTTCCTTGTTGGCCCAAAGGTCTTCTCTAGGATTTGCTTGATCTCTCGGTTAGACACCTCGGCTTGGCCATTGGTTTGAGGGTGGTAAGGTGTAGAAACCTTATGGTTGACATTGTACTTCCTCAATAACGCCTCAATGGTCCGGTTGCAAAAGTGAGACCCTTCATCACTTATGATTACACGTGGTATGCCAAACCTTGCAAATATGTTAGTTCTAATAAAATCTGCAACCACTTTAGAATCATTAGTACGGGTGGCTTTTGCTTCCACCCACTTTGACACATAATCAACCGCAAGCAAAATATACATGAAACCATATGAGGAAGGAAAGGGACCCATAAAATCAATACCGCAAACGTCAAAAATTTCAACATTAAAGATAGAAACCTGCGGCATTTGATCCCTAGCACCTATGTTACCCATTCTTTGGCATTTATCACATGTTAAGCAAAAAGTTCTAGCGTCCTTAAAGATACTAGGCCAATAAAATCCACATTGTAACACCTTAAGTGTTGTTCTTTGTGTGCCAAAGTGCCCACCACATGCATATGTATGACAAAAGCTTAGAATTGATTGAAATTCATAATCATGCACACATCGACGTACAATCTGATCAGGGCAAAATTTCCATAAATATGGATCATCCCATACATAAAACCGTGCATCATGTCTTAACTTATCACGTTGGTGCCTAGTGAAAGTGCTTGGAATTCATTTTGACACCAAAAAGTTTACCAAATCAGCATACCAAGGCTCACTTACCTTTATGGACAGCAATTGTTCATCGGGGAATGTCTCAGCAATGGGTAGGGACTCCTCATTATGCACCATTCGGCTTAGGTGGTCAGCGAATCTCAATGTCAAACTTTTGAAGTAGCAACATCCAACGAATTAACCGTGGCTTGGAGTCCTTTTTAGTGAGCAAGTACTTCAAAGCTACATGATCAGTGAAAACAATTACTTTAGTACCAATTAGATATGATCTAAATTTATCTAAAGCAAAGACAACGGCAAGAAGTTCTTTTTCCGTAGTGGAATAGTTTAATTGAGCATCATTCAACGTCCGTGAGGCATAGTAGATGACATGCGGCCTCTTGTCTTTCCTTTGTCTTAAAACAGCCCTTAAAGCGTAATCGGACGCATCACACATAAGCTTGAAAGGTAGGCTCCAATCAGGTGGGACAATGATTGGTGTCGTGGTCAACAACTCCTTGAGTTGATTGAATGATGCCGTGCATTCCCCATTGAAATCAAACACCACATCTTTTTGTAGGAGTCGACAAAGAGGTTGGGCAACCTTTGAGAAGGCTTTGATGAACCTACGATATAACCCTGCATGGCCAAGAAAAGAACGAACCTCTCTAACCAAAGTATGAGAGGGTAAGTGATGTACAAGATCTATCTTTGACTTATCAACCTCAATACCGTTTCAGAGATGATATGACCTAAAACTATGCCTTGTTTAACCATGAAATGACATTTTTCCCAATTAAGAACGAGGTTAGTTTCAACGCATCATTTTAAGATCAAACTGAGATTATGCAAACAACCATTAAATGAATCACCAAAAACGCTGAAATCATCCATAAAAACTTCAATTATTTTCTCAACATAATCAGAAAATATGCTCATCATGCATCTTTGAAATGTGGCAGGTGCATTACATAAACCAAAAGGCATGCGACGATAAGCAAATGTACCAAAAGGGCATGTGAACGTGGTTTTTTCTTGGTCCTCGAGTGCTATGACAATTTGATTATAACCAGAATAACCATCAAGAAAACAATAGAAAGCATAACCTGCTAATCTCTCAAGCATTTGATCAATAAATGGCAAGGGGAAGTGATCCTTCCTTATGGTGGCGTTTAGCTTCTTATAGTCGATACACACCCTCCAACCAATTCGAATGCGAGTAGGCACAAGTTCATTTTCGGCATTTGCTACCACTGTCACTCCAGATCTCTTTGGAACGCATTGAACTGGCGAAACCCACCTACTATCCGAGATTGGATAGATTACTCCACAATCTAAAAGCTTGATGATTTCCTTCTTCACAACTTCCATCATATGAGGGTTGAGTCGGTGTTGAGCCTCTCGAGATGTTTTAGACCCCTCCTCCAAAAGTATGCGATGCATGCACGTAGTAGGGCTGATTCCTTTTATGTCAGTCAATGTCCATCCAATTGCTGTTTTGTACTCCTTTAGCACCCTCACCAACTTGCCCTCTTCTTGTGCCATGAGTGAGCATGAGATGATGACGGGCAACGTCTCATCATCTCCCAAGAAAACGTACTTCAAATGACTAGGCAATGGCTTAAGTTCAAGTGTAGGTGGTTGCACAACTGAGGGAAGCATCTTATTAACCGAAACTGAACTTAAAATTGGGTCCAATAACTTACCAGATTGTGGTGGCAATGATTCAAGGGCAGCCACCATCTCAATGACACCATCACTAGGGGGCACGGCAAGGGAAAATTCATGCATGCCGTGGGTGTGCATGGTTGCTGCTTCAACGTTTTGCATGTCCATTCCTCGTGCAATGACCAATTCAAGTGCATCGTCCTTCAATTTGTCAAAATGATCTTGCGCCAAAGAGTCAATTACATCAATAGCAAAACATGAATGACTCTCACTAGGGTACTTCATAGAATCAGAAAGATTGAAATTAATAACTTCCCCATCAAATTCCATTGTCAATGTTCCATTAAACACATCAATCTTTGTCCGAGCCGTTTTCATGAATGGCCTTCCAATGAGGATGGGCAATGAAAGGGCATGGTCCGACTCGTCCATCTCAAGCATGTAGTAATCCACCGGGAAGATTAAGTGATTAACCTGCACTAAAACATCTTCCAAAACTCCCTTTGGATAGGCATTAGATCTATCGGCCAATTGTATAATCACACCATCATTTTTCAACTCTCATAAGTTCATAGATCCATAAATTGAATATGGCATAACATTTATAGATGCACCTAAATCTAACATGGCAGATTCAAAACGAGTATTACCAATGACATAAGGAATTGTAAAACTACCTGGATCTTTGCATTTAGGGGGCAGTTTGCGTTGCAAGATGGCTGAGATGTTTTCACCTACTTTTACAACTTCCTTGGTCGAAATCCTCTTCCTAGTGGTGCAAAGTTCTTTCAAAAACTTGGCATACCTCAGGACTTGCTTAATTGCATCCAAAAGGGGGATATTGACTTGAACATTTCTAAACGTTTCCAAAATGTCATTTTCAGCCTCCTCTTTCTTTGATTGCATAAACATACGAGGAAAAGGTACATTGGGTGGAATATGGTTAGTATTAACCGAAATTGGACCCATCTTACCTGATTTGGACGGATTGGATGGATTAGGGGATGTAGAAGGTTGCGGCAAGGGTGCTTCCTTCCTTGTCGTGGCCTTGGCTTGATCCTCCTCTTCGAATTGCAACTTCTCGTCCTCTCTTTGGGCGGATTTAGATGGTTGTGGATCAGTTCCAACTTCTTTTCCACTCCTTAGCATGATTGCCTTGGCAGATTCAAAGCCTCCTTTCGGATTCACAACAGTTGAACTAGGAAGTTTTCCTTGTTCTCGGAATTGCCCCATGAACTCCGCAATCTGCCCTACTTGCTTCTCCAACTCGTCCACCTTTTTGTCCTTAGTTTGCATACCCTGCGCCATAGAAGTTAGTAATTGAAAAATCTGATTATTATCAATAGACGAACCTAATTTGTTTTGGGCAGGTTGTGCTTGAGGTTGTGTGGGTGCAAACGGTTTTTGATAGAAACCCGGGGGTTGTTGCCTAAATGCACTTTGTTGTTGGCTTTGTTGGGGGTCTCTCCATTTGAAATTTGGATGATCTCTCCATCCCGGATTGTATGTATTAGAAAATGGATCATTCCTTGGTTGGTATTGATTCCCAAAACCCACGGCATTAAGTGTCTCCCACCCTTCGTTCTCAATCAATTATGGGCACTTATCCGTGAGATGTCCTTGCATGGAGCACATGCCACAAGCAGCCACATTTTGTACTTTTGGTCCTTCCACAACCTGAGAAAGAAGAGTAGTAAGGTTAGCCATTTGATTTTGAAGTTCGGAAATGGCACTTACCTTATTCACTTGGTGTTGCCGTGAGGTGCTTCTTTGTCCAACACGTTCGTATTGTTGAGCATTCAACGTTCGATTAGCAATCAAAGTCTTTGCAGCCGTAGGGGTCTTGTCCACCAAGGCTCCTCCCTCTGAGGCATCTAGCATTTGACGTTCAATTGGTAGAAGCCCCTCGTAGAAGTATTGTAGAATAAGCACCTCCTTCATTTGATGTTGTGGATATGAAGCAACAAGAGATTTAAAATGTTCATAATAAGTAGGAAAAGATTCACCTTCATCTTGTTGAATTCCACTTATCCTTTTTCGTAGAAGAATAACTCGAGAATTTGGGAAAAACTTCTCCAAGAAAGCCCGTTTCATGCTCTCCCAAGATGTGACAGTTCCGGGAGCTAATTCATACAACCAATCTTTCGCCTTTTCCATGAGAGAAAAGGGAAAGGCCTTCATCTTCAATATGCTCCCTGTCTACGTTGATGGGAGTCATGCTTGAACACACCACCTCGAACTCTTTCAAGTGCTTGTTGGGATCCTCCATGGACAACCCATGGTACTTCGGAATATGGTGCAGCAAGCTTGACTTCAACTCGAACTCCTCGGTTTTGCCTTAAGCAACCGCGGGATATTGGATGCATAGGGGTGCGGCATTATCCAATCCTGAAGCGGAAAGCTCCTTGATTGTTCGGTTGTCGACTGCCATGTCTTGCACTACTTCACCCACCCTTGCCGTGGGTTCTTCTTCCTCAAACTCAGATTCGGCCTCTAAATTTGAACTTGATTCACTAGGTTCTGGATTCTTCCTCTTTCATCTCAACTCTCGCTCGAAATCGTCATCAAAGTCCAAGATATGTTCACAAACTGGATGAGAACTCCGAGTCATAAACTAGTACCTAAGAACAAGGAAATAAAACAAGGTCAGAATCTAGAACCAACTAAAACAAAATAAAAATCCAAGGGATTAGCAACTTTGCTAATCCCCGGCAACGGCGCCAAAAATTTGATGCGAAATATATAAGCACACAAATTAAACCCTCCTTTTATCAATTGTAGCAAAGTATGTAAGTAGGGATCGTTCTAGGCCGGGAATTATGAGGGATTGCTAAAACACTTAAAACTGACTCAAAAACGTAAAACAAAGTTTAAAACACTAAACTAAACTCAAAGAATGCAAAACTAAACTATAAAACACTAAAACAACTTAAAACACTCAAATCTAACTCAAAACACTCAAATCTGCCTAAAAACATAAACTGGGCAGATTTGAACTCTAACACTCTTTTGGATGAATTTTGGGTTTTCCTAGACTCAAAACACTTAAAAACACAATCTAAAACATATTCTAACTAGTTAGACACTCTAAAGTAAAAGGGGGTTTGGTTTTGGACGAAAATCAAGTAAAATAAAACAAGAAAGACTTAAACATATTTTAGACGAAATTGGGTGAATTAGATGGATGAATGGCTAGCTAGGAGGTTCTTCTCCACACATGTCACACTTGCATACAAAAAGGATTTCCAATTGTTTTTCAATAAACCATGAATTCTCAACGCCCCAGATTAACCGTGAATTGCACTAATTAACCCTCAGATTTTCCTAAAGTTATTGAATCAGATGATTGCATACGACAACCCAAAGTATTCCCCACAAGTTCCCCACATGAATTGCATAATAGAGATACAAGCAAAGATCATTAAGTTCTATGAAAATCATAAGCATTGACGAGGCCCTTGTTACTATGAATTGCATGAAATTTACGCCAAAAATTTACTTAACGCGATTGTGATTAGCAACCTTTACTACTCATGAATATAAGTTCATAACGATTAGATGAAATTCCCTTATATCCTAGTATCAGATTTATGCATGAAAATTAAGTGTGCACTCTCAACCAACACACACAAATCAGTTTTAATTCATATAGATAAGCAAATTGAATTCACAACTTATGAAACGCAACTGAAAGTAATCAAGTCATATAGCAAGCATAAACATGGTTTCGAATCCCCCCTAGCCAAGGGGGGTTTAGTTCCTCATACGCACAAAGCAAAGATAAACAAATTTAGACATTGAAAACAAAAGAAAGAAAACACCTAGAGGCTCCAACTTGAACAGCAAGCGCGTCCACGAATTTCCTCCTTCCTCTTTGTTGCGGCACAAGGCTTGGGGACATATTTTGGGGGTTATGTGTATGGAATAATGGATGGGAGGTGGTATGGTAGTTTTTAGGATGGATGGAAGGTGCGGCAAGGGGTGATTTTGGTCAGGAACTATGGAGAATTGGTGGTGATGGCTGGGGCAGAGAAGGGGAGAAGTGTTTCTGGCGTGACTGATGTATATGGGAGGTGTTCTAGAACCTTTCTTTGTGTCCAAAAATGCTTAGGAAACCTTCAATGTTGCTGGAACTTAAAGTCATCTAGGTTTAGGAAAGATCAACCCAAAATAGGAAACTTTAGGCTTAACTTTCCTACTTTAAGTAGGAAACCTTGTTTGAGTAGGAATCCTCATTCTTCTAGGAATCCATCTTTGATTAGGAATCCTTCTTCAATTAGGACTCCTTCGTTGATTAGGAATCCTTCTTCAATTAGGACTCCTCACATCTTCAAATCTTCAATTTCGTATACTCATTTTGCTCCAAGCATGTGATATCCATTCCAAGCTCAATTTTTCTCCAAAAGGCTCCAAAATGCACTACTTTGCATACTTTGCCCTTAAAACCTGAAAACACAAGAAAATGGCTTAAAAGACTAACTTAACTAAGAAAACACAACGTAAATGCACAAGAACAAGCTCACTAAGTTGCATAAATATGCTCATATCACAACTCGTAGAAAGCTTCACACACTCTTGATGAAGACTATTCAAAGCAAATTCAATTTATATGGTTCATCCAAACCTTCGACTACTACAAGGTGTGGCTTGCATCACAATCTCTTGCTCAACAGTGTGGAAGCAAAATTTGTATATGTTGTCTCTCCCACATTTTCAAATTTCTAATTTCCCAAAAAAAAAAAAAAGGAAATTGGGAAATTCAACAAAGCTTCACCAATGGAGGACAACTACAAATTCACAAAAGCTTCACACTATCTTGATCAAGATAGTGTGAAGCAAAATCAATTCATGGTACCCAACAAAAGCTTCAACTCCAAAGCTTCACCTACAAAAGCTTCAACTCCAAAGCTTCACCTACAAAGCTTCAACATAAAAGCTTCACCCACCAAAAGCTTCAACACAAAAGCTTCACCCACCAAAAGCTTCACCCACCAAAAGTTTCACCCACAAAAGCTTCACCCACCAAAAGCTTCACCCACCAAAAGCTTCACCCCCAAAAGCTTCACCCACCAAAAGCTTCACCCACAAAAGCTTGACCTACAAAAGCTTCACCCACCAAACCTTCACCCACCAAAAGCTTCACCTACAAAAAACTTCACCCACAAAAGCTTCACCCACAAAACCCACAAAAGCTTCACTTACAAAAGCCTCACCCATAAAAGCTTCACCTACAAAAAGCTTCACCCACAAAAAGCTTCACCTACAAAAAGCTTCACCCATAAAAGCTTCACCCACAAAACCCACAAAAGCTTCACTTACAAAAGCCTCACCCATAAAAGCTTCACCTACAAAGCTTCAACACAAAAGCTTCACACACTCTTAATCAAGATAGTGTGAAGCAAAATCAATTCATGGTACCCAACAAAGCTTCAACCTTAAAGCTACACCTACAAAGCTTAAATATATATATATATATATATATATTCGAAAATTTGAAGAAAAAAAAATCGAAAAAAAAAATTGCCTAGGCCTCATTTTCTTTGGTCCTAACAACTTTCTAACAAATATATATAAAGGAGGAGTTTTGGGCTACCACTTAGATAGGAAATGCCTCATTTGTCAACTCCCTCGACCGAAGACTTGGGGGACTCCTACCATATGCTACTGCACCTTGATACTCAGAAGTCTCACGACCACTCAGTGACTTGGATTTTTCAAGTCTCCAACCGAGAAGTTTTCCTCACTCGGGAAATTAAGGGAGCCCTACCTCAACCAACATGCTTCACTCACAAAGCACAAAGCTTCAACATACAAGCTTCAACAAAAGGAAAAATTCAAAGAACTTAGTGAAGAAGGCTTTGATGTATTTAACACAATACGTTGAAATGAAGCAAAGCTTATTTATTGATATCTCTTATAAGTTACAAATATGTACATATACATGAATCAAAATAAACAAACAAGAGGGAGCCTTCACAAAGGTTGCTCATGAGAAGTCTCAACAGTCGACAGAGCCTCAGAAAGAGAAGGCACCGAAGGGTGATCATTCGAAGCCACAATACTAGGCAGAACCCTAGAAGGAAAAGGCACATAAGGTTAATCATTTGGAGCTTCATTACACAGTACAGCCCCAGAAGACGAAGGCAATAAATGCCTTTAGAACAAACCCACAGACCTCTGATGATCAAGTAAAATCTGACCATCAGATTCCTGCAACTGGTCCAGCTTCCTCTTCATGTTTATAGCATAGTCATGTGCGAGCCTGTGCAACTGTTTATTCTCATGTTTAATCCCTCTGATCTCATGTTTGAGACTTATCACTTTAACCGCCAATGATTCAACTTGGCAGGTTCGAGCAAATAGGCGTTGGGCCATATTAGACACAGAACCTGCACATTGAACACTAAGAGCCAGAAAACCCTTAACAGCCAACTCATCAGACTATTTGGAAAGTAGTTTGTTATCTTTGGGAGTGAGAAGGTTCCTGGCCACCACCACATCGGTCATATCATTCTTCATCATAGAGTCCCCAACAGTAAGATGACTAATAAAGGATAAGAAGGATGGGCGTCATATGTTGTCTTGAGAAGGCATGGCTACCTCTTCACCAAAGTTCAAGTTAAAACGACAGTTGGATGGGCCAGACATTCTCAAAAATGATGAAGGAGAAATGAGGTGCAATAAATCTCTGAAGTACAAAAATAGGGGGAAATTTTCTGCAATCAATAACTCTCTGAACGTACTTTTTGCACACAATTGGTTCCCCTATAAAAAAAATGGCAACATGGCAGTTGGTTCAAAAATCGAAGAGGCACCACTCTCCGGATTTTGAGGAGCGGATTTTCCTAAGTAAAATATGTCGTTAATCCCCACACGCAACATCAGCTCCTCAGGTACCACAGATAACTTTGCCAAAGATCTCTGATAAAGTTTAGACACATAAATTTTGAAGGTCCAGATACCCTACCATTAACTACAAGGGTAAAGGAACAGCACCACTGCTTGATAACTGGAAAGTCTCTATGTGTGTCAACCTCTGTGCTCCGTGGCAAGGCAGACTGGCAAAAATGCCCAACCTTTACTCACATTTGAGAAAACACTCCCAACAGGATTGCTTGCTCAAAAATCAAAGAGGCACCGCTCTTTGAATCTCGAGAGCCAGACTCTCAACAGGATTGCTTTCTCAAAAATCGAAGAGGCACTGTTCTCTGAATCTCAAAAATCGAAGAGGCACCGTTCTCTGAATCTGGAAAGACAAACTCCCAACAGGATTGCTTTCTTTAAAATCAAAAAGGCACCGCTCTCCGAATCTAGAAAGACAAACTCCCAACAGGATTGGTTTCTCAAAAATCGAAAATGCACCGTTCTCCGAATCTTGAGAGCCATATCCCCGACAGGATTGCTTGTTCAAAAACCAAAGAGGCATCGCTTTCCGAACTTCGAGAGCCAAATTTCCTTGGATAAATCTTGTTTGCAATCTTCACACACAACATCAGCTTTCCAGATACCACAGACCACTTTTTCAAAGTGCTCTAACAAAGTTAAAACACATGAATCTTGCAGCTCCACTACATTGCTATGACCGAGAAGGGTAAAGGAACAGCGTTACTACTCGCTGTTGGGACAATTCCTATATATGTCGACCTTCATCCTCCACAGCCAAGCAGATCTGCAAATAAAAAAAATGCTCAACTTTTCTTCACATCTGAGAGGGCACACTTAGCAGAGTCTCTCGAAATACTCAACTTATTTTCCCCCCGATAATACCTCAGCAAACAAGCTACACCAGAGCAAGAGTATCTCATATCATCAGGGTTGAAAGCAAGAGTATCCCATATCATGCTTTTTCCTTATCTTTTCCTTTGCCCTTGTTCTTACCTGCAAGACAAGGAGAAATAGGGCAATCAGTCAGCACTTGGAATCAAGCTTCCAGTTAGGAACTGACTGCCTAGAAATCCTTGCCTGATTACTTACCTGGCATTGCTCTCGAGTACTCATCTTCAACATCTTATGCTTCCAGAAAAGATACCACATCTTCCTAGGGAACAGATAAGGCAAGTGAGAAGGATACAAGGAAGCATGTGGAGACAAGCGCAACAGAACATGTGCCGATTCATCTATTACTTTGTTAATAGCAAAAGTATCCCATATCATCAAGGTTGAATGCACTTTTGATTTGATGGACTTGTTTTGACCCTCAAATTCTTGAGTCGGCCTTATTCTCTGGAGGAAACCAGAAAACCCTCCAGCCTAGTTCAAGAATAAGCTTGTGGAAAGTTACTTCTTCAAAAGCAAAAGTATCTCATATCATCTCTTCTCATTTTTCTTCTCTTTATCCTTCATGCTGCCTGTAAGATAAGGAGAATGAGAACAATCAGCCAGAACTCGAAATCAAACTTCTGATCTGGGACTGATTGATGAGAGCTCTGATTGCTTACCTTGTCTGTCACCTCTTTTGGCAGATCTCCTAGCTCGGCGACTTGGGGGACTCCTACTACATGGTTTGTATCGCGCTTGACCAAGCCTGAAACTACAAGTAAGCTTCAAATGAAATTGATACATTACCCTGTGCATCCCTACCGGTTAAAGATACCACCCTTGTATGGAGGAAAAGTACTTCCAGAGAAGATGCCACGTCTACCTATGAGACAGAAAAGGCAAGTGAAGACGATACCACACTTTGGTACTTAGAAGTTTCGTGATTACTCAGCGGCTTGGATCTTGCAAGTCCCCTACCAAAGAGCTTTCCTCACTCGGGAACTTAGGGGAGCACTGTTTGTACCATACTTGACCAATACTGAAACTACCGAGCACTGGTCAACATTATACCGTCAAGGACCCATAGGAGTTTCCCTCCAACCAAGAGGCCAATCACAGTGTGACACGTGTCTACATCAGAAACCAAACATAGCGCGACATGTGTTAACATCGGAAGCCAATCATAACACGACACGTGTCAATGTTAGAACAAAGCTAGAAACTCTCTTCTATAAAAGGAGATCATTCTCCCACAATATTTCCTAATGTCATTTGTACTAAATCATTCACTATAACTCACTAAATGAGAGCTTGAACCTATGTACTTGTGTAAACCCTTCATAATTAATGAGAACTCATCTACTCCGTAGACATAACCAATCTGGGTGACCCACGTACATCTTGTGTTTACTTCCCTGTCTCTATCCATTTACATACTTATTCACACTATTGGCCGAAGTAATCTAGCGAAGGTCACAAACTTGACACTTTCTGTTGTACCAAAGTCCTCACTGATTTTGTGCATCCACACAGCTGATGGACGTAGTAATTACATATCTCTGTAGGGATCTTGATACGGAAATTTATATGAATGTTCCCAAAGAACTTACATTGACTGGATCAAATATTTCCAAACCCCGGAACACACTCTCAATTCGGCTGAGGCGTTCACTATACAGTTTGAAGTAATCAGGAAGAATGTAGTATAACTATCTGAGTGAGTATTTAACTAGTCAGGGATATGTGAACAACGAACTACGCACTTGTGTGTTTATTAAGAAGTCGCATTCTGGTTTTGGGATTGTTACAGTTTATGTCAATGACATGAATCTCATCAGAACTCCTAAAGAGCTGGCGAGAACTATCGTGCACCTGAAGTCAAAATTTAAGATGAAAAACCTAGGAAAGACTCGATATTGTCCCAGTCTCAAGATAGAGCATTGTTCGAATGGAATCTTAGTACATCAATTGAACTACACCAGAAGGTGTTGCGTCGTTTCAACGAGGATAAAGCGAAGCTTTCGATTACTCATATGGTCGTTCGATCGCTAAATGCAAAACGAGATCCCTTCTGTTCGAATGAGGATGATGAAGAGATTTTGGAGCCTGAAGTTCCTTATCTAAGTGCGATAGGCACTTTATTGTACTTAGCTCAATGCACTAGACCTGAAATCTTCTTCGTTGTTAATCCTTTGGAAAGATACAATAATGCACCAACACGCAGACACTGGACTGGTGTTAAAGACATTTTCTGCTACCTTACGAGTACTACGAATCTGGGCTTGTTCTATCCCTACCTATCCTCGAGTGATGCCGCACATCCTTATCTTGAGTCGATTCTCGCTTTGTTGGTTATGCCGACAGAGGATACTTTATGATCTGCACAAGGCGCGTTCTCAAACAGGTTATGTCTTTACCGTTAGAGGCATCGCAATCTCTTGGAGGTTAACTAAACAGACCTTAGTTGTCATTTTGTCTAACCATGCTGAAATTCTCGCCTTACACGAAGCAACTCGGGAATGCTTTTGGTTGATAGCAGTTGTGGGCCATATTCGAAGTTCCTACGATCTTTACCCCATTGTTGATGTCCTGACGACGATCTATGAAGACAACGCAACATGCATCGAACAGCTCTAGTAGGGTTACATCAAAGGAGACAACACCAAGCACATTGCACCAAAGTTCTTCTTCTTACATGAACAACAAAAGCATTAGAAGATTCAAGTCACGCAAATCCGTTCACAAGACAATCTGGTCGACCTCTTCACCAAATTACTACCGAAGGCAATGTTTCAGAAGCTTGTTCAAGGAATTGGTATGTGTAAACTTTTTGAGTTGTTACATTGCTAGTTCTCTTTGGAATTGTGTCAAACTCAGAGGGAGTATCCTGAAGTATACTTGCTTGATCTTAATGTACTCTTTTTCCATACAATTAGAAGCATTTTTCACACTGGGTTTTTTGTACCTAACGAGGTTTTGACGAGGTACCCACTTAGGTTGATCATATCCCAGATGACATCCCGTAGACGTTTTATTTGACTTTGCATTTTTCCTTAGACTATGGATTTTGTCCCTACTCGGGGTTTTACCATAGCCATAGGGTTTTTTATAAGACTTACTTTCTTATGCAAGTTCCTACCTTATTTGAGAATAGGGTGTTCCTAGAATCAGTGTCGACAAGTCGACTTCCTCATCCTTTACATGATGCTGAATCTACTTGAGTATTTACACACTCAAGGGGGAGTGTTATAAACTTCTAGTTTAAGTGTGATTGTGTAAATCCTAGATTTGATTTGATTCTAGTTCTTCTTCCCTATTAGGACTTGTATTCCTTGGAGGAAAAGGATTTCTTCTCTCTCTTATTACTATAAATAAAGACACTGCGTATGGGGAATAACACATCCTCTACACAACCCTACAAACACACCTCTCTATATTTCTCTCTATGCCGTTGGCCCCCTTCTCCCTGTCAATTAAATATAGGCGACAACATGACCAACTTTTTCAAAAAAGTTATTCTTACCATCTATTTGTACCATCATTGGTATCATCTCTCTGATAAATAATGGGACCCACATATGTTGGTGGGCCCTACCTCTATTGGAGATACAAATAGATAGTAAATGTAGCACTACTCCAACTTTTTAGACCAAGTTTGCAAACTATATAGTGTGTCACGGATAGCTAAAAAAACACGTTAACCAATACTTAAGTAATAATCTAATCATCAGCGATCACGCCATATAGTTTACAACATTTATTTTAAAAAGTTGGTCACCCTAGCATAACTCTTAGAAAAATAGTTGTAGGAAGCTGAAGAAGCTTCAAGGGTATTTTGAATATCCCTGTTTTGGAGTCAAAGAGCATGTTTAAGCTCCTGGCCATGGATACACGGTTAACCTAATCCCCCCCTGCCATGTCGCCATCATCCAATCATTGTCAGAAGGCAGCGCAGTCAACGGGAGCTAATGAAACCACTCCTTGTTCAAGGTCATAACCAACAAAAAAGTTCTGCCGCTGAATGTTTCCAAGTGTGGACAGCTTTTCATCGGACCTTATAATTGCAGGGCACCAGAGTCCCCGTCTCTACTTCGATGCAAGTAGTTTGCTTCGCTAGCATGCCTTGTAAAAGAAATGTCGCATCCGCTCCTGCAGAGTCCAAGTCCTAGAAACACAACGCGAACATTGAGGACCTCTTCTTTGCGGCAATTGTATGGCTTCCCGTAATGCCTTGACCAATGCATCGAATGCTTCTTGCCGAAGCATTGTGTATGTTGTGCCGGAATCAATGATAGACGCGCCTTCACCATCACTTATCATGTTAAAAATCTCGTCAGGGAGAGGAACATTTGGATCACCGACGTTAATTCCATTGAGAGTCAGACGCTAATTCCAACTGACCAACATCGACAGGGTTCCCGAAAGGATCTTCAAACGCAAACTTCTCATGTGGAAGAGTTCCCCACGCTGAAGAACGATCAACATATTCTAGTCTGTAGGAGCAAGGTTGGCAAATATCATCCCCTACGCAGGTTCTAATGCGCGCTAGAACCTCGCAAGGTTTGGAGACGGCTTTGCAGGGTTGAAGATGTTGGAATTTTCTGAGCATTTCACCCAAATGACTTAGCTTCCGGGGTCAATGTAGGCGGTGTCAATGAAGGCATGCAATTGAGTAGGGGGAGTGCCTATCGAGAAAGCCACTATATACTCTCCTTGTTCGGGGAATAACCTAGATGACGTCTCACGATCTCGGTCTGAGGATGGAAAGGCAGTGGTGAGGGAGTGTATGCGATTAAGGTGCGAGAAAGAACGATAAGCAGCTGCTTGTGATCTAGGGCGGTCATGGAATGATTGTATAGTGGGGAGAGAGGTGAGTCGCGGTGGACCAGACGGACCGCAAAGCCATCAACGAAACTACCGCCAATGGCGGTTACGAATTGAGCAAAGATGATGCACAGGGAGAAGAAAATGCTGGGAAAGAGAGGCAGCAGCCATATTCCAACATACGAGATCGAATTGAGGAATGCTACGGGACTCTCAAAGTGGAATCCCTCAGCATTTGTCGAATAGAATTACCATATATATTTGCGAGCTAATGTGAAGTGTGAAAGAGATGAAACAGCATCTCAAGAAAAGTATCGAGGGTGTGGTACCATTTTTTTGGCACAGAAAAAGTTATGGTTTCACCTTTGAAAAAATAGCCATAAGAAGATGGAGAAAAAGCTTCAAGGGTGTGAGTGAATAAAATAATAAGACACCCATGTCCAAGGTCCTGCCTGTGGAATTTTATGTAAGATGTACGCTACGTCCAGCTGCCTACGCATGTGGGCAATATTTCCGAGTTTATGCATGTGTGATCCACAATGCAATGATGCATCAACAATCAGATTTCACACACGAGCGCTAATGACTGGAACTAGCCAAATTCTAGCAGTCAGTACTCAGGCGTGTAAAACATGGGAAAGTATACTCTCCACGCCGTCCGTCGGGAAGATTCATCGGCCATATGGTGGCCATCTAACAAATCATTATCAAAAGGAAAACCCATCCAAGTATGTACTTTGCAATCATCACCATAGAATGGAGTAAGAAGACCTTAAGTTAGATTTACGCACACTGAGTCAGACCGAAGACGAGAAGAGAATCACTTTAAATTGGAAAACTGGGAAATGGTCCTCACATTTCTAAGATGTTCTAATAGCATGTTTAAATTCTAAAAATGTTACCATAAGTTTCCAACTATCCTCTTGTTCAAAAGATCTAGCTAGAATGCTAGAGAGTAAAATTAAACTATCAAAATATCCCTCCATATCACAAGACCAAAACCATGTTTCAACATGAAAACATTAGAAATGACACAATCAAATGACTGACATAACAAAATTTGTTATAATCTAACGCACCATTGAGAAATCTGGGAGTGTCTTCCCAAGGAGAGTGGGTTATTGGGATGGATGCTCATCAACCAAGGCAGAAAAACGTGGTTATCTCTCTTTTACAGGATACAAACGGCATGTGCAGCTTCAGATTTTCAGGCTCTACCCTCCGGAGTTCAATAAAGAATACCTTCTTTGGTGGTTAGGTCCTCAATGTTTGCGCTCACTTGTAAGCCCGTGTTTAATAGGGAACTAACCATTGTAGGGATATCAGCGATTAAAGATGCAGCTAATGCCTGGACACGGGAACAACCACGTAAGCTTGAGTTCTCAAACCGACTATTGAACAAGCATAGCTGTATAGGTATCTAATTTTCTTTTTTCAAAAACAACTGCATAACTGGTATACCTTTCTGTCCTCTTCCTTCTGGCGCCTAATAACTTCTAAGGGCCACTCACTAACCAACTTTTCAAGCTCAACCACGATGCTGGACTTCTTTGTATCAGGTAAAATCTGGCATAGAGAAATCCCAATGGCCTCAGCAAATAGGAAAACATAAAATAAGATCATATTGGAACATGTTTGATCAAAATTTTTGCCCCCTGTAGCTAACAATGGAACTCAACCCTCATGAAAAACCAATATAGAAACTATTCCCTTTTTGTATGCCAAACATATATCAATGGGTGGACAGATAATTAGCATTGCAGCTTCATTCATTCAACAGAGATTTCTTAGTACTGTATAAATACGTTATAGTTCCACTAAAGACTGGGATTTAAATTAGGTATGAAAACCTCAAAAGTTCTTTTCTCTCCCTAATATAAGTATAAAGCATGAGTAACCAAACCTGATTTAGAACTTGAATAACGGAAGCAGCTTCCTCGGGCTTACGTTCTAAGAGAAAACCCTGCAATGAATTTTGAAAAATAAAAATGAAAAAGCCAGGGTGAGTTGGCTGAAAACTTGAAACCAATCAAACAAAGCTCTAACTGGAGATGCTGAGGCAAAGCTCCAACTTAAGTTCTCTTTATTTTATTTTATTTGCTTCTTAAGAGGAGCAGTTTCGAACTTAAGGACCTTTTCAGTTTTCCACCATTGAAAAAGAAATACCACTCAGACCAAGAGCTACTTGGTTCTAGTTTCATAGAATCCGTTTAACCAGATATACAAGGACTGTGAATTAACTGGTTATAACCAGGTTTGGGTGGTTCTCTTCCATTTAGGGTAGTAGAATCCTCCATCTCCAGTCCATTGCTTAACTGGACCCATTTTAAGTCATGTTAACAAATAGGTAACAACTTTTGTTTTTGGTTTTGTGTTTGTGTTTGTGTTTGCGTTTGTGTATGTAAGGTTCAAATTCAATACCTTAGCACATGAAAGTCCACTTGCAACAGTATGCTGCTTCATTGATTCAGATCTTAACTTCTCAGCTTTCCACAATGATTCAACATCTCCTGCAAACAAGAAAGTAGAAATTCTTTAAATAATGAACAGGATACCAGAAAACAGGAAAATTTTCATATGAAGCAAAAGAAAGCATAACCTAAAGTACTGGCATGACTGAGGATGACAATAGAAAAGGAATATTATTTGGGATTATAAAATATAAGAGAACTGTGATTTTGAAGAGACCTATTTTAGCAGCAAAATCCATCCATGAATCAAAAGCAGTTTGACGTAGCTTTACTCCAGCTTTGACAAACCTTTTTGAGTACTTTGACATCAGCTGCCAATTATCGGTATTGTAACAAATGCTGCAAATGGTCAACCCAAAACGGATTTAAGATCATATTAAGAACAATTAAAAAGCCACAAAATAAAACCCTATAGAAAGCTATAAACTTTTATAATGATTATCTTATTTCTCACAACAATTGTTTTAAAAGAAAGAAGAGCATTACTGAGGCACTCCTAGTTTATAACCTAGGTACCTGAAAACAATATCTGCAGTACCGGGTTGCAAGGGTAAGTCATTCCTCTTCAAAAGTTTCATTACTTCCACCATAAGTTTAGCATCATTGCGTTCTTTAGCATACAACTGCATCCAATTTACAGCAAGAATTTATTGCATAGATGAAGTACAAGAGAAACCCAAACAGTCGAAGTGCAATTTCATTGGTACCAGTAAATGGTGCGCAGATCCAATGCTAGGATCCAATCCATACACATTATGTTTCCACAAGGCCTTCTTTCCTGCAATGTAAGATACATGCATGGGTTTCTCAAAAGTGTAGACCTAGTAACAACTCAAACTTAAGGCCAAAGAATCAGATTAATAGTATACCAAAGTCAAGAGCTCCCACACAAACACATGCCTTAGTAACCTCTCGGCAGAGATTGCAATTAAAATCAGAATGGATGCGAAGATTTGACAGTCTCTGCAATCAGAACCAAATCATACAACTGCCAACAGAAACAAATTACACTTCACTCTTAAGATGCAAGCGAAAAACTTAGGAACTAACAAATCTTCGAAGGTTCTGCAAGATGTCAAATAGAAGCTTAATATCTTCTTCCTTTTTGCAATTTTCAATCAATGACCATAACCAAGCATTAGGGGGCATTGATCGTTTGATATTAACAGACTGCAGCATTTTATCATACAGCTCCTTCACAACCTCTGCACCCAATAAAGCAAAGCAGATATTACCAAATGGACTAAAACAACAACCCTAACGAACTCCAGCCAAAGCAAAGCTACAACCTGTGGAACCACCTTCGATGGTACTTGCTTCAGAAGAAAAGGGTGCTCTCAATGTCATCGCTGCACATGTTGCACGTTGTTCCATCGGCAAAAGATGACCGCAAGTAATGCCTATATAATTCAGCATCTCATTACGAAATTATCGATTTGATCATATAGAATTAGTTTGTTTGCTTAGTTCACTATTCTAAGAAAAATGACCCAACAAAAGACTCTTATTTCGTAGCTTGAGATTTTCTGTTCTTTTCATTTCCTCAGGTTTCTTGTCAACCAAACGGAATCTAAACTATTGCAAGAAACCCCAACTACAAAAATTGTCAAAAAGTAAAATTTTACTCCTTTCAAGCTCAGATTTTCTCAGTTCCAAAAAAAGGTTCATCTTTTGTTTTCCAGATATTTTCTCGGAAACCAAACAGAACATAATGCACCAAAACTTCAATTAAAACACAAAAGAATTGAAATTTTCTAGTGAGAATTCGATGAGCAAATGCTGAGATTACCGGATAACAAGGCAGTTTGGGAAGAGCCGGCGCTTAGTTTCCGCCATTGGAGAGAAGTGAGGGGAGCTTCGACGACTCGGGCATCGGGGGAGAGAAATTGGTCGGCGGATTTTATAAAAATGGGAGATTTGAAAGCTCTGGAGAGCCTGCGAGTGTTGGAGATCATTTGCATGGCTTTAGAGGACCGAGTCGAGGCCGAGTTTGGGGCTCTGAGTGAAGCCGGCGAGTTTTCAGAGAGAAAGAGCTAAAGCCCACACACTGACTGAACGATCAGGGTTTTAGAGGGAAGAGGGAAGAGGGCCGAAGAGAGGGGAGAATGTATTTGTGCAACGGCGGTCCATAGTTGTTTATGTGGAGCTTCGCTTGTTGCTAATTGCTATATATTACACCCATAATTTTGATCAGGCTGGTCAATTTCTTGCATGACCCGCGACATGAAATAACAGATTTTAGATCAATTCGTTACGAGTTGGTTCGTTTTTGGATCATTTGTTAAAAATCTGTTAACAAATTGGATCGTTTTTTAATCACTCACTAAGACATCGTTTGACATATCTAGACATAATGGCAAATTTATACCATATTTTTACTTCTCACATACCTTTGTTAATTTTTAGCCATTGATCTTCTTCACTTTATTGAATATGCCGATCGAAAATTGAGAGTAATGTGTGAGAAATAAAAATTAGTGTATAGATAACACTATCATTTTTAGTGTAAAAATATGATTTTTCGCTAATATAAACAGTACCGCAAGCTTTTCATTAAAACTTCCTTATATAATAGGTGAGGGGCTTTACGATGCAATAACATATAATTTGAATACAGGTATAGGAAGCTGTTATTACTACTCAAACAAAATCAAATGCGCTCTAATAAAAGAAACTTCCGTATCAATTTACTATTTGATCAGAATACTACACTGACGACGGACTCATTATTTTATGTAAATTATTCTAGTGTGCTCACTCATCCATAAATAGTGACATTCCACCTCAGACCCACACCCCTCTAAGAAGTTGCAGGAAATGAGTTAACGCATTAAGTGGGCTCTCTAACGTTGCACAGATTGCATGGTAATAAAAACTCAATTGTTAAACGCTAAGTAACTTGTAGCTTAGTTCGTTAAGAACATTCATACTTGTTCATGACGTTTGGGTTCGACTCCCCGTCCCCTTATCGCTTGTATGAAAATTTAATTCGTTGCTGCACACAGCAAGGCAATGTGAACAGATGAAAGCAAGATGGGCATGGTTTTTATCATGTGGCAAATCTTTCACTGGTCCATAAACCACCCCCTTGAATTACAGTATATATAATGTTTACATCAACCCAAGACACATACAGTCACCATCAACTGGGTTTTAACCACATAAATTGGAAGAATAAGAACAATTGCCGGGAAAAAGTTCGATGGACGCATTTCAACATTCCAATCATTTGAATCATAATGCAATGGTACAAGCTTTCACTGCACCTACCAGACTCGATGATATCATTGAGGAAGAACTGGAGGGGCAATCGTGCGTGTGTTGTATGAGTTGCAGTGGTTGCATTTCTGCCCAATTATGTGGAAGTAGACTTCGGTAGTGTCATTGCAGTCATTGCAAAGGATCCATACCTGTGAATTAACATTGATTCTTAGACTTGTACTGGTAAATGGTTCCAAATTCGTGACGCATGATGTTATATGGAAATGGATATTCAGGATTTTACACCACAGAGGTATTGTTTTTTTATAGGTAGGCCTGAACATGGATAAAAAGTACGCACCTTCTTATACCGGTAATCCTCAGGCATAACGGTTGCTTCTATCTGGCAGTGTGCATTCAACTAATTAGTATGAAATCTTCATTGTCATCACATAATTGAGATAACTAAAGAACCAACGCAAAATGTGAATTAACTGCGAAACACTTTGAACTTGAACTTGAGAAGCCTACCTCCTCGTCAATTCTCTGCCAGGTTCTGGACATGTCAATCACTGACTTGGAGCATATCGGACAACAATATCTGAATCGTTTAACCAGTTTGAGTTGGGAATCAATAATCATCTTTTGACTTGTAAACTAATGATATTAAAGTGAAGCCGCTTACTTGTCACGCTGCATCATTTCATTGTAACATTCGCGGTGCATTGTGTGCCCGCATTTCATTACAGTAGTGTCTTTCAGAGAGTCAAAAAGAAACTACACAACACAATATGATAGAATATGTACTGTTAGTTAGGGCATGACAAAGGTCCCCTACTATTGTATAACTACAACAGACATATCAACATAAACCTCGTAACAAATAGGGCAGTGATGCCGCATGGAGTTCTCCACACACAAGTGATTATCACGTAAGCGTATTGAATAGCAAGACCCTGAAAATATATAAAGCATCATTATATTCTGGACTCTTACCAGAATATTAATGTTACAAAGTAAAAATGAGAATCTGTCATAAAATCAGAACGGCGTTTGAACGATGATTGGTAGTATGCAACCCAACACTGGATTTCCAAAACTTAAATTAGCACTCGACCTGGAAACACTATTATCCAAAAGACAGATCTGAGGAAATTAAAGGGTGAAACTAAAAAGCACAGACTTCATTTATCTAAAGAATAACTAACAGCAAGAAGTTCATTAACGAAGGGAAGTTCCCAATTTCAGAAATAATATTTGCATAATGATTCTAAGCAAGCACATACCACATTTCTTGCAGTGAAAGAATTTGTCACGACCCCCGATTCTGTTTTTCGATATGAAAAGTCAGATAAAGAAATTCCTTAATGCCACGAAATTATATGACAAAAATGAACCGTGTAGCAAAAGAAAATAAATACTGAAATGGTACTAACCTGCAGATCCCACAATCATTACAATGAAACTGTTCTTTCGTGGTCTGCAACGCATAAAAAGAAAAGTTTACTTCAATAAGGAGCAAACCATCAACAAAAGATACAGATCACAGACCAACTACCAGATAAACCAATAAAGTCAAAAGAACAGGCATTTAACTAAATTTGTTCGTCAAATTTCCGGGTCCGATAATTCAATTTGAGATTTGAGATTGAAGTTAACTTACATCATCATCATAGAATTTGCAAATGTCACAGAAGTATTCCCCCATACTGACGCCGCAGTTTGTACAAACTTTTGCAACCTAAAATCAACATAGATATTCAAGAGCATCAGAACCAAGACAACATTTTTCTTTGTTCCATCTTTTAATTTGGATTACAACCAACAAAGTACGAAAACAAACCGGCTGCTCTGTGTCACAAACTGAACAGACAACCTGAAACAGCAACACAAATAAACACAATGAGCACACTCAAAAAAGTAAACACACAATTTATAAAAGCAGATGTGGGTTCAGCCAGTTGGCCGGGCAGTGAACCCGCCTCATTGCACCCGTGTTCGAATCCTTCTTTTTCGAAAAAATGACATAAACCACAAACAGAGGGTATAATATAATGTCACATACTTGTTTCACATCGTAGCGAACAAGCTCATGCCGATCAAAGGGGTTGCTCAACATGCTCTGAGAATATCAAACATATATTACAGACCAATCACCAATGTCACGAATTGAAATATGAAATGCCTGTTCACAGTTAAACGTGACAAATACCGTGGCTTCGTTGTGACAATGGCGGCACGGATGGATCTCGTTGCAGCACGGAGCTCGAATCTGGCATCTTCTTCTGTAATGCTTGCATCTGCAGAAACAATCAGCCATAAAAACGAAACCCAATTCATATTTCTCGCAAGCGAACCAGAAATTCGAGGATGAAGAAGCAGGGGAAGGTCGAAATGGTGGTTTACCCGTAACCCATCTTCCCAAAATCAAGACGTTCATTGGCTGAGCCTTCCATGAGAGTTGGAGGAGGAATTGCAGAGGGGAAGGCTAAAGAATGAATGGAAGTTTCCCGATTTGGGAAGGATGGGTTGGCTCTGTTGGCTTGGCCTCTTTGTCTTGAGTCCTCGATAAGAAAGAGCCAGAGCCATCACGTAAAGGATCGCCTTTCCATTAAAATAGTCATTATTTTTCTTCTTTTTTTTCAAGGATTAAGCTGTAAAATAATGGGAAATAAGAGTTTTGGGAAAAAAAGATCTAAACTTTTTTTTTTTTTTGTGAGTTGCCATGGTTGCATTTGCTGCTACCCACTTGGACAGACAGATGGGAGAGGGAGAGGGAGAGGAAGAGAGAGAGAGGATAAGGTGGGGTTGGCAGTGGCTGGTGGACGTTGATGGAGAAAAGGACAGGCGCCGTTAGATGAGCGAATCGGATTGGAGAGAATGAGAGGCAGGCTGACCAAAACAATCAATCTTGTTTTCCTATGGGCATTTTAACAAACACCAGCTGGGCATAATTATTAATTATATCATCACTTTCTCCCTCTTCCCCTTTTTCATGGAGAAGGGGAATGAACCCCCTTGAATGAAGAAATCAGAACTGAAATTCAAGCAACTTTCTTTTTATTTTCTTTTTTCGAGTTTGACTCTCGTAGTCCAGCTTATTAGGTAGTTTGGTTTTTTAAACAATTTTATTATTTAGTAGTATCGGATTATTGAAGACGACGTTTTACTATGATGAAGAAAAGTAATCATGCATATGCATTCTGGTGCATGTTTGATCTACACTAATTTCGCTCCCTTTGTAACAACTAATTATTTAACGCATAAATGTCATCACACTACTCAGTAGTCCAAACTATTGAAATTTTTATTTTGTCTAAACGTTCACTACTGGCCTAAAATTTAATAACAGAAAAGCAGTTAAGATTCCACGCTATCACTTGCTTCATGAATTCGCAGGAAATAACCTAGAACTTAAGTAAACGGGATTTTAAATTCACATCATTTTCATTGAATAGAACTCACATTTATATTTCAAAAATTTTTATGAGATTGTACTTTTACATCTCAAATCCACATCTCTCCATTGAAGATGTTTATGAATATTGATTTATGAGACTTTCTAATAAGAATCCGCGTGTATAGCATAACTAAGATCATTGGCCTCCGAATTTTGTTTATTGAATTGTTAATCATACTAATACTAATACATGTTATACACAGAAGCATAATAGAATTTATATTGCTCGATTGCAAAGTTTACAAAGACAGACCAAAAATTGGAGAAGAATAATGTTTGATAACAGAAAAAGCACTCTCAGGGCTGGTTTGGTATTGCTGTGCTTTGAAAAAAAACTGCTGTGAGAATAAGCGGATGTGCTGTAAGAATAAGCGGCTGTGAAATAAATCAGCAGAGTGTTTGGTAAATTTTTTTGTAAAAGTGCTTTTGGAAAAAAAAGCAGTCTAATAGTGAGTCTTTTCATTAAAGGAGCACTATAGCTCCGTGTGCTTTGAAAAAAAACCAGTTTTCCAAAGCTACAAATAGCAGCTTTAGCTTTTTCCTTTGATATCAGCTTATTCTCACAGCAGCTTTCAAAATAAGCCATTTTTTTCAGTTTACCAAACACCTAAAATCCTCGCAGCTTTTTTTCATGGGTACTTTTTTTTTAAGCACCTCACTCCCAAACCACCCATCAGTCACCAGCTTTAATATAGACGCAAGGAGTGAGTAGCTTTTCTCCCATGTTTGTTTGTCTCTCTCACGCTACTTGATAAAACTTTGTACCTCCATTACTTTTCTTATCCAATTCAATTCATACGACTCTAGTCAAGATATTGTGGGACAATATTGCCAATCTAGCTCCATACTTGGAACAATAATTCACAACCACTGAAGAAACTTTATCAAGTTACTATTGACATTACAAAAACCTCATCGTATATTTTATTAGTGAAATAAATAAAGGAGGAAGTGTGCATGATGAATTCTTAATCAACGTTTGAAAGTTCGTTTGATTATGAAAAATTAAAACGTAAAATTTTGAGAGCCTATTCATCTGTTTAAACTAAAATACTTACAATTTGTCGTTACTATTTGTGGTTGATACAAATAAATTTCATAATGCATTAACGACTTAAAATCACTCCACATACACTAGCACAACTCAATATGTCATTAATCGGTTATTCATAACACTAAATTGCACGAGGTAAAATCCACATTCTTCTTTTATTAAGCTAATATTGTCATGAATTTGAGATTAACTGCCTCTACTGTATGTTCATTATTTAAAACAAAATATGAGGTGGAGATGACATGACATCACATGCATCTAGCGATTTATGGGAAATTTTTTTTTATATTAGAGATTTATGGGAAATTGAAACTGCTTCTTTCTTGTACATTTCCAAGTTCTAGAGAGTTGCCCTAGTTGTTTATGCAAATTTTTTATTATGATTGAAATACGAATAATATGCCACGTGTTTTTATATAAATGATGAAAAATTTTAATATTTAAGTTATTAATTTTTTAACCCACATATCTTATTATTTGTACAATAACATATAGTATCTCATCCCGTATTACAGTCACACTGAAAATTTTCTCATCTATTTGATCTTGTTTGTTGATGATATTTAGCCATTTTAGGGGTCTCTGCAATGGATTTTATTGAAACCTGAGATACATACAACATTCACGTGGGACTTCTCAATTTTGGTTGGTCTTCTTCCCTCATGTCTGCCATAACGGTCCCCAAAAAAATTTGCAACTCTCTTCAAATATGAGGAGGTGAGATTTTTCTCTATTAGTAAATACAATTCGATATGTCACGTGTTATAATATAAATGGAGAAGAGTAATATTAAGTGAACTAATTTTTAAGATCACATTTGCCAACCATGCAATATGTCGCTAATAGGAAATAGCATATTAATTAATACCTAAGTAATAATTCAATCATCAACAACCACGAAACATGGTTTACAAGATATGGTTTAAATAGATGGTCTCACTAGCATTACTCAGATAGAGGAATTGTATAATTTTCAATGTCTCTAGTTTTATTCTAACACATTGTATATTGTTTTGTGTTTCAAGTACACCGAAAAAGCTCTCATACGGAAAAGGGAAATGAGAAGTAATAGAGATTTTTAAGTATGTGAATTGTATAACACACACTAAAATTTGTAATCGTCGAATTTTTATTCATTAGATCCTCGATCGCACATTTAACTGCTCATTCCTCTGATGTGTGTCATACGCCGAAGCATGATAGGACTTCGATGAGAGTGATTTTCTCATAGTCTCACTTCAAATATATCCTTATATTACTATCTGGCCAAAATGTGTGATTGTGAATCCTGGACTTCTTTTAGATTGTGTATTTCCCTCTGCAGTTTATGATTCTAAACCTTTGGTCTAACATGAACGCATTCAAACTACCAAACAGTCTTGTTTTGTTATTTGGTTTTTCAGTTTTCTTCTTCTTTCTTCCCAATTTTTCCAGTTGATTTGCTCTTCTGTATATTCCACAGTTAAGAAATATAAAATATGTATTACAGAATTCAACTCATCCCAAAAACCTTTTACTTAGGGGTGGGACGGTTCGGTTGAATAAGTTTTACCTTTAAACTGCAACCGAACCAATTAACTTCCAGTGGTACGATGTGGTTCAATTTCAACTAAAACCAGTGGAGAAACCAATTTTCCAGTGTTTCATGTTCTCTAAGTTATGTTTTGGTTCGCTTCAGTTCAGGATTACACTTTTTATTTTAAAATTGAACGAAATTATTCAGATTTGCTTGATTTAGTCGGTTTTTTCCTTCTATCCCATCTTTATTTTTTATCTGTAATTTTCCCATCTTCGTTCCTTCGTGGCTTAAGGTTTGCCATTCCAGATTTCTTTTTTCTGGGCAAAGGCAGTTTATAGGTTTTTTAAAATTGAAAAAAAAACCGACCAAAACCAATCCAAATTGAAAAAAAAAACTAAACCGAACACAAATCAAACCGGAAAAACCCAAAAAAGACCAAACGGAACAATAATTTCAGTTTGATTTTGGATTTTGGAAAACAACCGAGCCGAATGAACCGAACCCAACCTAGCAAAAAGTTTTGAATGCATGCATCAACTTTGCCAAACTAAATGTTTCCTAATTACTAACCTAGCTAACTGTCTTTTTAAATATATGAATTTATACAATGAAAATACATTATTTGTAAGTGTTAGAAAGTTAAAAGGCACGTGAATCGGCTTCAGGGCCGGCCCTGAGGGTAGCCGGAGTAGGCGTCCGCCTAGGACCTCCACTTCGGAAGGGCCCCGAATTTTTAGGCAGAGCTATGCGGGTTTACATGTAAACGCTGGAATCTGGAAATCTTTTGTCGCAGGGTCGGCCTAACGCAAGGAAGAAGACAACTTTATTCCCAACATCATTTTAATTGCACGATTTTACTTAAGATGATCTCACTATCTTTTTTTATAGCTGCATGTCTTCCCCCTTTTAAATAGTCCCCACCATCTTATTTTTACTTTTTTGCTTCTCTCTTAAATATCACCTTTATGTTTATTTTTATGGGATTTTATTACCCTATTTTAAGATCACATCATATATATCTTTATTGTGTACCTAAAAGGCTAAAACTCACCTTTTTGAAAAATGACATTATTTAATGTTCAAATTAATTAGTTTATATAATATATATAATAAATTATTTAAATCCGCCTAGTCCGCCTAGGCGCGTATACGAAAATTACTATCATCTTCACTCTAGTATATTTTCCCTGGCTGTAAGATTTTGTCTTTGTAATTCAACCTTTCATTCATTTATTGAATGTAATAAGTAACATTGTAACAATAGAAAAATGATTGAAATTTGGCGTACTGGGTAGGGACTTATCTTTTGGTTTGAATTGGTTGAAAAATTAGATTATGTAAACCTAATAAGTGCATTTGCATCTAAAAATGTGAGACGAGTAATATTTGAGTAATCTTTGTATATCTTTCTTTTTTGCAATATTAATTTTTAAAGATATTTGATGTAGAAATAGATTTTTTATGTATTTAGTAAATTTTTTTTACACATGTCATAGTACAAAGGGTCGGGAGTCAAATAACTCTAGGGTTCCACTTTAAAAACTTGCCTAAGGCCCCCAAATTCTCATAACCGGCCCTGATCGGCTTATATGCAAGTAAAATACACCAAGCAACGTTGACGTGTTAATAATGATGAGCTGCCAAGACATAAAATCCATCTCCACCTTCGAAACACAACGAATAAAACGGTTCTATATAAGCTACATACACACCTGCATGCCAGCAAATTACACCCATGCAAACCACAGCTCCAACACAAACAAATAACAAAATCAAACACAAAAAACAGCTTCCATTTCTTCCATTTCTTCCATTTCTCACATCTCTCTCTTCCCCATATTATTAAAGGGAGCTCGAGCATTAATTCTTCTGTCTCGTTCTCTCCTCTGCCCAATCTCTACGTCTTCGAGACCTCACAACACACAAAATATTGAAAAATGGGTTGCGGGGAATCAAAGTTGGCGGTTGCCACCAGCAACACCATCCTCCGCCGCAAGAAATCGAGCGTTGTCGAACCTTCCAAGAAGAGCAAGGACATAGAAACCGTCCTAGAAAACAATGACAACGCAGCGAACTCAACGGTGCAACAACAACAAGAAGAACAAGTCAAGGAGAACAATGTGGTTGCCAATAATGTTGGTGGTGGTGAGGCGTCTGCGGTGGGTGATGATGTGAATGTGAAAGACATAAAAGTAACCAACAAGGACGGAGAAGATGGTGGTAAGGAAGTATTGGAAAAAAGTAATAAAGAAGAGCATGACGAGGCGGCGGAGAGATTGATTTCGCATGGCTCTCCGAATCGTTTCTTTTCGTCGAGGAAATTGGATGAGGAAGGAATTGATGGGATTATTTCTGAGGGACGATCGGGGACATCAGACTATTACACTCCACGCCATGGAAGTAAGGGAAGCTTCTTCAAGGTAGATGATGATATTGCAGAGGATGATAACGAATTGGATCTGCCTGCAGATACAGAAGCTCTAGTAGCTGAGCCACAAAAAACGGGTTTGTAAACCACAATGTTAAATCGTTTAATTACGACATTAACGTAAAACTATGTTGATCACTTTGCAAGATTGCATGCATGCATGATAATGCCGAGTATTTGCAAGATTGCATGCATGCATGATAATGCCGAGTAGGTCTTATTTCTAAACGGAAACATTCTCTTGCCAGACTATGAACTTGACCTATTGGTCATGTCGAATTTAGCTACAACCGTATCAAGCAAACGCATAGTCTGACATAAACATACGTCTGGAAACATGCATGTAACCGTCTAACTTATTGCTGCTGATTTAATTGGTTATTGTGTAGGTACAGAAGAGCCCGTAAAGAAACCGGAGGAGAATTTGGTGAAGAAAACAGAAGCAGTAGTTACAACCACTGTTGAAGCCAAAGTGGCTGAAGCCGCCGAACCTAAAGCTTCAATCCCTGCTGAAGAAGCGAAGAATTAATCTGAAACTAGAAGTACACGAGTGCAGGAACAATATGCGGGCGATTCACCAGCCAAGGATGAGAAGACAAGCTAAGTGCGAAGGGCAATTAAATTAGGAAAGCTAAAGTTTCTCACTTAGATTGTGTTTGTAATTGATCAGTCACCTAGTTTTTATTGGGTTTCTGCTCCTGTCCTACAAAGTTGATCTTGCTATTCATATAACATGTAATTTGGACAGAGAATATGTAGTAGTACTGTGTGTTGAAATCTTGGAATTGCTTTCTATTTCAAAATTTGTCCAATTTCACTTTTATAGACCAAATTCTAACACTCAATATTAATGTATTAAATAGACGTGGATTAGACTAGTTAGCCTTTGTCAGTATGTGAAACGACCTCGTATCGTTGATGAAGAACATTATGAAACTGCGCAAAGGTTAAAGAAACTTTACAACGTTACAAAGAGCTTCAAGACATTATAGCATCCTTGCATAATTTGCCACTATATAAATTAGATTAGTTTAAAATATCGTCTTACAGTAAAAATGATGAAGAAAATTTGACGGGAAGGCGTTTTATGTTGGTTTCCTATGCTTGAACCAGAAATGACATTTGAATTTTGGACCACCTTACTTGGTTACACATGAGTTATAAGGGATGAAGATGTAGTGTAGCGTCAATGTGTCAGTGCAATCAAATTAAAGCACCGTACCAGCTTGGTAGGTTACTTGATCAAACCAACTGGAAATGATATGGAAATGTACTGTCATTGTGCAGGGCTACATCAATGTGGTCTCGTTTCGATAAAACCCGGTTGCACCTAAGATTTTTCCTGAGTTGACAACTGAGTTTTACCGGTGAGCCCAAAGATACATTAAGTGTTTGAAGATGAACACATTATATTTACACAAGTAACACAATGTCAGCATTCATATCCCAATTAGAATGAAGATGAACACATTTATATATACACAAGTCATCCGCAGCCCCGTCCCAACCCACGATATTCATCAGCTATGGCTTCTGAAAAGCAAGAGCTTTTAGGCATACAATGAAACAGCTTTTCCGGGACATACACCTACAACCGACCTCTCTCAGATTTCTTCCAAGGGAAAACATGACCGACACTCTACAGAGGTTTTGCCCCAGTATCTGGTGCTGCATTCAACTTGAGAACAGAAGTTGCAGGATCTCTGGACAGTACAAAATTTCCTCCTCGATCTGTTCTGCTGTACCCTTCTACACCAGTACCCATCACAATTCTGCACCGTCTCCATGTCTTGGCCATTAATTCAACGCCATAATAAACTAAATGGTCCGAAATGCTGTTCCCACTCACTGACCTGCACAAACGTCTCAAAAACTTATATCATATTTTTGTGATCAGATTATTCTTTTTGACTTCATTATTTTATTATTATTCTAACCATAGAAGACTGCACTAGCGAGCTGTTATGTGTCGGAACATGATGAAAGAAAGGAACTGAGGAGACAACTACCAATTATATCACAACGTAGAAAACTGGATTACCTGCTGCACGTTGGGTCCTCGCCTGAATCATCACAGATTTTCTCAACTTCGTAAACAAGACTTTCAACTCCAATGTTATAAAGCCACACCTAGAATCAGAATAAGACTCTCAATGGTCTGAAGAGAAAGGAACTTCCAAAAAAAAGGTCATAAATATACGAAGTTATGATGCCTTGTGCAAGTGTATATCAAGAGTCCTATTCATTAATATTCATCCATCTATTCAAAATATGACCAGAAATTGTAAGTCAGATATCATATTCTCATCAATTACAAATATTTCACATAATCTTAAGCTATTCACAAATAATTGGCTGTATATAAAGGGCATAAAATATTGAAAACTTAGCCACAAACAGACATTTTACAAGAAACTACTTAATCAGTTTATTTTCTGATTGATCTTAAAGGCTTCAAAGTGAATGTGTAACTAATCCACCTCTGTGGGCTAAAAAACATAAAATACTGAAAATTTGGTCACAAATAGATTTACTAGAAGAAACTACTTAATCGGTTTATTTTCTAATAGATCTTAAAGGCTTCAAAGTCAAGGCATCCAGCAAAGTCAGCTAAGAGAATACCTCTCGTGGAAAGTGGTGGTATGTCTTCTGAGGAAAATAAGTATAGTATGGAGGCAAATGAGGCACCATGTCATGTGAATTTGTTACTCGTAAAGTGTTTGGTACAAGTGTGCTATAGTATGATGCAAAAGCTGCATTACCGATACGAGGTTGTCCAAATGTCATAACCTGAACATCTTTCTCTTTTTTATTGACCTGGGAATTCAAGGAAAAATATCCAATGTTACAGGTTTGAAGAACAATTCCAGAATAGACTACAATTTCAGCAAGCAGTGAATGCAATTAAACTAATTCAAATACCCTTCTGGAATAAGTTCAATCTTTTATGCCATTCAAGAAATGTTGCTGATATACTAACATATCTTGATCAGTTAAAATGAAAGGAAAAAAAATCAGTCAAATTGCAATTGGCAATAACTAAGTTTTTATAGCACATAAGTCAGGCTCTGACAAGATAAGGTATACTGAAGACCGAAACAAGATGAATCGTGGTGCAAGAAAAACTCAAACAGATCTTGCAAAGTGAAACATCCAAAATGGAGACCGGCTTAATTATGATTACCCTTAGATCAAGAGCACAAAATGAAGCCATTGCCCCTCCCATTGAATGTCCTGTAACTATGATGCCAATATCTCCATAATATTCCCTGGCTCTTTCCACAGCATTTAGAATTCCAGGGCGTATGGTCGTGTTATGGTAAGCATTATAAAACCCATGGTGCACCTAAACAGAAAAAGAATGAGAACTGATACTATATATTCCAGCAGCAACAACGTAGAGAAACTTTACTGCAATACCATTGAATCAGGCATGCCAGGATAATCTAGATCAAGTTGTTTCCAAAATAAGTCTTCAATCCAATTCTGTATGCTGTACATATAAAGAAAATCCATTAACCAACAAAATCTGGTAAAAGGGCAAATCAGATTGCCCATGGAGATACATATAATTATATTTAAAGGAAAAGCAACGCATGTACTTAATCATTGTATTTTTCAATTTTCTCTTCACCTATGCCATAGTTTGGGCTCAAATAAATAATTCAGCAGAAACTTTAATCGAGAATGATAAGAACGTTAGCCCCACACCTGTGTTCCTGAGTCCCTCTAAATGCAATAATAATAGCATTCGGGTCTTGTGCCACTCCAACAAAAGCCTGGACAAAGTTGACAATGTCATACAGAGGCAGCAAAGAAATAACCTTAACACATAAAACCAGGCTGAACTATGAAATCGCACCTGTAAGCAATGCTGGACGTCAACAATAATCTCTATCATTTCAAATCCCTGTCCCATTGAAAGGAGAAATAAGGCCAACAATTTTCAAGCACAAGAATTTCAAATTAATCAGATAAGTCTCAGTACCTTAATCAAACCATTACAGCATGAGCATGTCCAAGTAAACAGCTCTGACAAATCAGACACATAAACCTACAAAAGCAGAAATTTGATTTCAATTGTGACGGACCTTATAGCAGGTACATACTAATAGTTCAAATCTTGACATATAATCCAGAAAATCTCCATAGTTTGATTTCCACTTTAGCTAGACAGATTTAAATACTCCGCAAAAACAACCTTTTTCTATGTCACAATTACAACATACCAAGACTGACAAAGCATATGGTAAAGATTTGCAAGAGAAATGGTGAGGCTAGATGTTTCCAATAAATCCCCATATATGGTGACACAAGCAAATATCTGATGAAACTTACCGTAGAAGCATACCGCACTAGTATAGTGGCAAGCGTGTGATTGTATATGGGGCCATGATCCTTGTGCTTAATCTTCAGTTCTGCATTTGTAAGAAGAAATTACTCTCTGTTAAAATGGGTCCGAAGAGTTCAACACAACCAAATTCTGATTCCAACTATTTTGATTTATAATTCTGCACACCCCAACAAGGCAAAAACAAAACCGACGTAAAAATACACAAAGAATCCACAATATACAACCAGTTTATAATGGTATAGTTCGCATCACGTATTTCCTTCTCCAAAGTGAATATAGAACCTCTTTAGTTTAGTCCCTAACAGACTGATACCAAATATCCTTTGTAAACTATGATAAGTTAAAACCAACAAATACCACATTGTTGCAAAGGCTATCATAGACCAATTTGGAAATACATTTCTAGAAAGCACTTCAATTCATAAGCAATTGTGCTAGAAGTGCTTTTATTAGAGGCATTTAGGAAAAATTTATACAAATCCAAGTGCTTCGCCACTCCAGGAAGCACTTTTAACTTTTCTTACCAAACCTCGTCAGAAGCGTTTTTGGTTTGCTTAGCTATTCTAAAATCACTTCTAAAATAGAATAATGACTCGGAGCTCGTTTGGAACGCTAAATCATCTTCTCTCAAAGCGCCTTCAATCATTTTAAATATACTTTCAAACGAGCCCTCGAATCACCCATTGAGTCTCCTGAATTAATTCTTCACCAACCATCAATTTCCCTTCAACCCAATTAGAATATCTATGATTCTACATACACACAACAAAAAAGTCTCTAATCAACCGCTATGAACTTAAAATTTAATTAAACATAAAAGATAAAACTTTTGATGCAAAAGTTGAAAATTTTACCTCTTCCAGCAGAAAAAACAAACATCCACGTTAATATTACCAATACAAACCATCTCCTTTTCTCCATGCCCTGACCAAAAACTAGCAGAAATAAACAATTTAGGGCACAATTCAGCAATAATTAGTTGCAAGCAATCAGAAAATTAGAGAAACCGACCACCGTCACGAGGTCCCACTCCACTCACCCCAACCCGGCGGCGGCTTCGGAGCTCCAAAGACTATCGGATTGAAGCGGATTTTACGACCGTGCAATCGTGGTATGATCCGCAACGCACCGTTTCGGAGCTCCTGCTGTGGTGGTTGCCAACGTGGTAAGACCGCGGAGGAAGACCCAAGAAAAGGAGTTGAGAAGGCGAAAAATAAATAAATAACTGAAAGAGAGGGGTTTGTTTGTTTTGTGTATACTTCCTAAACTACCCTTATTTTCGCTGTTTATCAACCGTCCATCTTTGTCTCTATGTGTTTTATAGGGCCATTATTGGAGGGTAGTCACGGTAAGTTGCCGGTGTTTGAAGCGTGTGGAATTGCACGTGCTGATGTGTATTTTATTATTTCGAATTAGGATTGGGTTTGGATGACAGCAATATTGCCTCCGTACTGTTCCTCTACGCCATAAATTTGTTCTTCATTTTCCCCTTACTACTTATTTTCTTAAAGCCACTTGCCATTCCTTTTCACTTGTAATTGAGAGGTTTTATGTTTGATTTTCATCAAAAATGAATTTGAACTACATTATTGCTAACTCATTGTGAGTCCACTTTCTCCGCCTTAGTATAGAAATATCGTTTGTTTAAAAAAAAATCATTTTCCTAGAAATAAATGTTGAATTCTTTTGATGGTATGTAAACTTTGTTTGGGTTAATATTTGAACATTTGGCTTAAAATAAAGGAAAGCCCAAGGGTGCCAAATTAAAGAAGACTTGCCCAAAACCCAGCATCGAGCCTAGAGGCAAATTGAAGCCTTCTCAGCCAAGATACAAGCTACGTGTTTACAATTGAAGTGACAAGTGATGGAGACTAACCTACTACCAACCAAAGAACATATTCCAGTGGCGTTGCTAGTAAGAGTTGGTGACTCATTACCCCTTAAGTGCTTTCGGGCAAGAACAAAATCCACAGCAATCGGGTCACACTGCCTATAAAAGGAAGAAAAGACAACAGAGACAAAGAAACTTAACTAATCAAACAAACAACCATACAAACTTTGCTCTAAAGCCAAATTTGCATCCAAAAGCTGAAATCAACCCAGATTTAGTCCCTTCTAGTGATAGTCCTCTGATAAAGCTATCTATTGTCTAATATAAAAGCTCTGCTACCTCCCCTAGTGTTGTAATATCGATTCCCTCGAGTAAACTTGTTTACCATCCATCCTTTTTTAGCGTATAACCTTTGTAAATTCAAAGAGAAGTGACTGCAAGAAGTTCAACCTTGCCAGACAAGGTGAAATCTTGCCCGAAGCTCTTTGTTTGTTTTCTATATTATAGATTTATTGCTTAATGCATTCTCCAGCATGTATTCAAGTTATTTCCACATGTTTTTCTATTTTAAGAGTCCTATTTGCATCTGGATTTGATTAACTTGATGAATATGTTTTCATTAAGAGCAATTTGGAGCTAAACAAATGACTTAAGGGGCTTTAGACTCCCTTCATTCGAACATACAAGATTATGAAATTAAAAGTCCTTGTTTACAAGGCAAGAAAAATAACTTAATGTGGACTTAACCCATCCACGACAATCCTTTGATAACAAGAAGTTTGAGTAACTTGGGGGCAAGTAATCGACTTAAAACACACTTATTCTACATCCGCTATACTGAGATAGCAATGGCACACCTAGCGCTTAGTTAGTTTTGATTACGAGCCTTAAAGCTTACACCTAAGGCCCCACAAAGGCACATTTCAGAACTAACTTTGTTTACTTATTGTAGCACATCAACAAGTAAGAGCTCGACTACACATCCAAAGTGTCAATCCCTTAGGGAGCTGTGCTGAGGTCTGAGGATCCATCTCCAAAGAAATCTTTGCCCGAACATAGTTTTGGCATGCTTGATAAGACCCCATTATTCTTATATGCCAAGAAGAAGAATGAAGGAGAAAACCTTCAGGTGGAACACAGAATATGGGCCACCCCAGTGTTTACCAAAATCAAGCATGACAGATCAACCAGAAGATTTCCCCACCTTACAAGAACCAGCTATTATGGGAAGCCCGACTTCACCTGAGAAGTCAGAAGGGAAAGTGACCAATGAAAACTTGCAAGCCACCATTATGCAAATATTGAAAACCATGGAAAATATCATGCTGGAAACCAGAGAAGAAGTGAGTAGACTTTGTTCCTTAATAGGGAGTCTATAAAGAAGATTAGATCTGGAGTACTCTACTCTAAAAAATGGTTATGTCAGAGAAATGATGAGAGAAGCAAGCCCTAAGAAAGAACCAGTTATTCCCATATTTCCTTTACTTGAGGAAAAAAAGGATAAAGGGAAAAACAAAGAGGAATCTGGAGTTAGTTAGCCAATATTAGAGGAGATCATGGCGACGGAATTGCCCGACCCCCTATTATTTTCACTAGATAGTAAGGAGCAAAGCGGGCAAGAAAGAAGGAAGTATGGGATACCCCAAGTAATCAGAGAATCCAATGGGAAATGAGAGCTCACAACCGTGGACAAACCTCCCCCTTATAAGCCACCACCATTGGCTAATAAGGAAGGAATGACCAGATGGAGGAAGCTCGAACCAAAAAAGGAAACTTTCTCGGGTAATGATCGTAGCCTAAAGTAGGAACCTCCTCATACCCCACCTAATAATATAGTTAACCAGCAGCTTAAAGATGAGTTAACCGAGTTGAGAAGGATGATAGTCCAAAATGCTCAACCTCAGGCTTGCCCGATGTTCAAGATCACCTACCAAAAGCCATTCTCGGAGTATATTGATGAGCAGAATCCTTTTCCCCTCAACTTCAAGATGCCCGCGTTTTCTACTTGGAAAAAATGGTAGTGTGTCCTCTAGAGATCACATTTTCAAGTTCTCCAATCATTGTGTGGCGTTTGAAGATAATCTTAACTATAAGTTAAGATTGTTTGAGAACTCGTTAATTGGTCTCGCATCTTAGTGGTACTCTTTGTTGCCCTCCAATTCTATTGCCAATTGGGGGCAAATAGAGATGGCTTTTCATGAAGCCCAAGATGACTATCAACGATCTAGTGGAAGTGAAGCAATATGAGCATGAGTCTACAAAAGACTTCATGATGAGGTTTAGAAAGACAAGGATGATGTGCCAATTCCCTATCAATCATGACCAACTTATATCCATTGCTCAGAAGGCTTTGAGGCTGCCTTTGAGAAAGTTTTAGGATGTACAGTTCAATGAGTTACAAGAGTTGGTAATTGCTGCCACAAAGTATGAGAAGCTGTTGCTTGAAGAACAACAAGTGAAACACTCATCCAAGGTCCCTCATTTTTACAAAAATAAAGCTACAATTCACCAAGTGGAGTTTGAGGGAGCAAAGTAAAAAAAAAGTGATGGCTATGAAAGAGAAGGGGTAGACATGTGTGAGATAACTACGCCATTCAAACCTTTAATGGTACATGGGTTAGTCCAACTAGTCAAGGATCAGAAAATAGTGATGAATAATGGTGGATTTGTCTCTATGAAGGCCCATAAATACCAGAGTTATTCTTTTGATTTGACCAAGGCCTCAGAGATCTATGAAGAGTTGGTACATGCAAGAGTGATTGTGCCCGACAACACCAAAAAGATGCCTAAACCAGAAGACTTAAGAGGAAAGAAGTATTGCAAGCTACATTATATCTTCAACCATTCCATAACCAACCGTGTCCAGTTTAGGGATTAGATACAAGACTTTATAGGAAAGTTAAAATTTCTGTTGGAGAAACAACAGGCTAACATGATTATTGATCCCAGAAGCCCCAATAAACATGATAAACTTGACTTGGGCTGAAAAAAGGAAAGGAAAAGCCACATGGGAAGTGAAAGCAGAAATGAGGCAAGTTAACAAACCAATATAATGAACTATCAAGTTGCCCAAGAAACTCAAAGCAGCTATAATTAAAGGGCTGGTGTTGCGTAACAAGTACCAGTGTGAATGTGAGCTAGAAGTGCCAACGTCAGGAGCTATTATTGATCGAGAATTGATTAGAATAAGAGAGAAAGAATAGCAAGAAGTCCGCGGAAGCATCATACGGGTAGTTGAGAAAGAGATATCCAAGAATGTTTTCCAAAGATTGGATTCTCAACCAAATGGCTTGTTAGAAGTATTCAGAAATTACGAAGCCTCTAAAAAAGTGGAAGACAAAAAAGCCAAAATGCCAACATCCCTAACCAAGTTATAATGATGTCAAGATAAAGGGAAGAGCAAAGAGCATAGTATCCCCAGTCACCAAGAATGATTCTGCCCGACTTGGGCAGAAGTGGTATATAGTTGGAAAAGATGGAAGACCTGTCAAAAAAATGAATACTTTATGATTAGGAGAGTCCAGAGCAACATAAAGCCCACATAAACTCCCTAAAAGTCCCTGCTATATCAGAAACTTCTGAAAATGTGAAGTTTAAGAAGGTACCTTATGGGGGAAGAAATCAACTTCATTAGAGAAGCAAAAATGAGGTTAAAAGAGCTAACAACAAGACTGAAGGAGAGGGAGATCATGTGCCACAAAACCCTCATCCGAGAAAATACAGAATCTTGAGGAGAGCTCAATAGGATATGGTGATGAAGTCAACCTCAAAATGGAGCCCATAACCCATTTGTTTTGGGACTATCTCGCCTGAAAGGAGAATGCCTTCACCTTTGTTGGTTGGTACTCTTTGTGAAGTTCCAGGGCAAATGCCGAACTTTGGTATAACTCAGGAAGAATGATTGCCCGATTTAATGTTGCCAAAAGAAGCACAGGCCTGGTTAGATGAATTCATGGACCATATTGGGGGCAAAAATGAGGATTTACCAGAACCTAACAACTTCCACGTAAATGTAATACCATTGAAACAGATGAAGAAATTGGGTAAAAGCGAGGAAGATCTTGTTCTTACTGACTTGACAGTCTCTATCTTCTTTGGAGCCATTACCAGAACTCATGGGATATTACTCCTAGAGGTTGACTTGGGATCTAAGCAAATCATGCTAGCTTTCTTTGTAGTAGACAATAGTTCTACTTGTGGAGCTTTACTTGGTAGGGATTGGATTCATCAGAGTATCTCTATACCATCCACTTTGCATCAACAAATAGCTGTTTACCACAAGGAAGATACTCTGGGATCAGGATTTTGGGAGATGGTAAAGGCCGAATCACGACCATTTCTCCCCACAGCTAATGTTGCAGAAGCCATCTTTTACAATCTTAAGGTGATGGCCCAAAAGCTCGTGGAACAAAGATTGTTTCTCACTAGGGAAGAATGAGATAAACCTCATATCGTCCCAACTCCCCAACACCAGTAATGTTAGAACAAAGAAGAAAGGACTAAGTAGTTGCAGTCAGGCCCTTAATCAAAAGAATGTTGGTGTATGGAAAAGAGATAAAGCAAGAAAGGGAGAGCTCGGCCTAAGAACAAGAGGAATGGAAGGAAAAAGCTTTAAATAGCCAGTATAGAGGTGAGGAAGAGTTTTTTTTAAAGGAGTTGGAAGCAGCCATACAAATGGTTGAATGTATATATGACTCAGATTAGCTAGAGAATATGCCCAAGAGTCCGGAGTTAGTTGATTTTTTGTGTGTAGAACCTAACAAGCCAACGCCAGAAGTACAAAACCCCTTAGAAACCATTGATCTGGGGATTAAGGGGGACCCAAGGCCTATACAGATCAGTGGTCTATTGGAAGCTAAAGATTGGGCAAAGATAGTTGGCCTACTGCACGAGTTTAAAGACGGTTTTCCTTGGCATTACACTGAAATGCCAGGTTTAGATTCAACCTTAGTAGAACACAGAATGCCTATTAAGGAGGCATATAAACCTATGAAGCAAGCACCACGAAGAATGTCAAAAGAGATCGAAGAAAAAGTCAAAGAAAAGATTGAAAGGCTGGATTTATTAGGTCTGCCAAATATGTCGAGTGGTTGGCTAACATTGTACCTATATTAAAAGCTATAACTAATGTAGTTCAATGTTGTGTTGACTATAGAAACATTAATGGAGCCATACCTAAAGATGAATATCCCATGCCCATGGCTAACCTATCCGTAGATGCAGTTGTAAAACATAAAGTTTTATCTTTCATGGATGGAAATGTTGGTTACAATTAGATAAAAATGGCTAAAGAAGATATACATAAAAATAGTTTTTAGATGCCCAAGCCATGTAAGAGCGTATGAGTATTTAGTCATGCCATTCGGGCTCAAGAATGATGGTGCAACTTATCATAGAGTAATGAATGCCATTTTTCATGACTTAATTGGCCATAGCATGAAAGTATACATTGATGACATCGTGGTGAAGTCTAAAACTGAAGAACAACACCTAGTAGACCTCAGACAAACTTTAACAAGAATGAGGATCCATGAGTTGAAAATGAATCCTAAGAAATGTGCTTTTAGGGTAAGGTCGGGCAACTTTTTAGGATTCCTTGTTCATCAAAGAAGGGTGGAAGTCAACAAAAATAAAGCTCAGGCAATAATGGAATCACCTCATCCCACCAATAAAGTATAACTGTAAAGGCTGCTGGGGAAAATCAACTTCTTGAGAAGATTTATTGCTAATTTGGCAGGCAAGATTCAGCGCATAACTCCTCTGTTAAGATTGAAAGACAAAGAAAAGTTCGAGTGGGGCCTACCATACCAAGAAGCCTTTGACAAAATAAAGGCTTACTTGGCCTTTCCACCCATGCTCATGCCACCTCAGAGAGGAGAACCTTTAAAGCTTTATATTTCTGCCTCTAAAAAGTTAATGGGAAGCTTGCTGGCTCAAAACAATGAAGGTGGGAAAGAACAAGCAATTTACTACCTCAGTAGAATCCTTACTGAGATAGAAACAAGATATACACCAGTAGAAAGGTTGTGTTTGGCTCTATACTTCACTGCCTGCAAGCTAAGGCATTACATGTTGCTTTGCCACATCCACATTATCGCCAATATAGATGTGATCAAGTACATGCTATCAAAACAATGCTAAATAAGAGGATTTGAAAGTCGATCTAGCACTATCAGAATTCAACTTTCAATATGTGCCTCAATGAGCAATCAAGGGACAAGCAATTGCAGACTTTTTGGCTGAGCACCAAGTGTCTTAGGATGAAATTATTAACATCCCAGGAAATCTAGAAGTGGCTAGTGTGTGGATCTCACCAAGCAAAGCCTTCTTGGGCAAAGAAGAATGGATCTAGTAAGAGATAAAAAGGATAGCTAGTATCTGGATCACACCTTGGAGACTGTATTTTGATGGTTCTTGCACTCAAATTGTTGTTAGGGCCGAGATTGCCATCATTGATCCCAAAGGTGCTCACCATTGTTATTTATTTCTCCTCAATTATCAAGAGACTACTAACAATCTGGCAGAGTATGAGGCACTAATAATTGACTTGGAAATCTTGATAAAGTTAGGAGCAATTGAAGTAAAAGTCTTTGGTGATTCAGAGTTGGTGATCAACCAGCTAAATGGAGAGTACAAGTTCAAGCACATCACCATGGCTGGTTATTACTTGTCAACCACTCAATTGTTGAGTTATTGGGGCACTAAAATATCAGTAAGCCATATTTCCAGAGAATCAAAAGCAGTAGCCAATGAGATGGCACAGTTGGTTTATGGAGCACAGATCCAAGAAAGAAGATTCGAGGTAGTGGTGGAAGTGCAAAGAAGAAATCTCCCATCTATCTTTGATAGAGGATTTAGCCTGGATGTAATGATTAAGGAGCCAGAGATTGAAGATTGGAGGTTACCTATTACTCAGTACTTGAAAGATCATTCTTTCCTCACAAGTAAGAAGAATAGGCAACAAGCAACTAAGTATGCGTTATGGGAAGGGAATCTACTAAGAAAACTCTAGATGGACTTTTGTTAAAATGCTTAGGCCAAGAAGAATCAATGAGAGTGATGGCTAAAGTACATTAAGGAATATGTGGAGCACATCAAGCTGGAACCAGGATGAGGTGGTTGCTCAGGAGATATGGTTACTTTTGGCCCGATGTGGAGAAAGACTGCAATGTTTATGCTTGAGGGTGCGAAGAATGTTAAAGACATGGACCTCTCTAACATGTGCCTTTAGTAACCTTGAACCATGTGGTCAAACTTTGGCCCTTCAGAGGATAAACAATGGACTTCATCGGGCAAATCTACCCAGCTTCTAGCAAAGGAAACACATTCATAATTGTGGCAACAGATTACTTCACCAAGTGGGTGAAGGCTTCGGCCATGAAGACTATCACCTCAACTACAGTCAAGAAGTTCATTGAAACCAAGATCTTACACATATTTGGGGTGCCCGAGACAATTGTTACAAATCGTGGGCCATATTTTATTTCCAAAGAAGTAAAAGAGTTTGCAAGTAAGTTCAAAATAAAGATGATTCAATCTAGTCCTTACTACCCCCAATCAAATGGTCAAGCAGAAGCTAGCAACAAGGTATTGATGAATATCATAAAGAGGATGGTGACAAATAGTCCAGAGAAATGGCATGAGAGGTTAGGAAACACTTTGTGCACTTATAGAACCTCCAAGAGGGCAGAAACTGGAACTACTCATTATGCCCTAACCTTCGGCCAAGACGATGTACTCCCTATGGAGATAAATGTGAGTTATATTAGGATTTAAAACCAGTTTGGGCTGCACAGTGAAGAATACATTCAGGCTATGTATCAAGGAGTTGAAGACCTAGATGTAGTCCAAATTAAAGCTCTAAATAAAATTCAATAAGGGAAGAAAGCTGTTGCCTGAGTATACAATAAAAAGGTGAAGTTGAAAAACTTTGAGGAAAAAGAGTTAGTATGGAAGGCAATTTTGCCTTTAGAAGCATAAGTTAAGGGCTTTGGGAAATTGAGTCATACTTGGGAAGGTCTTTTCATTATTCACCAAGCATTGGATAAGGGAGGATATTACTTGGCAGATTTGTAAGGAAACTTGCAAAGGCATCCGATTAATGCTAAGTTTCTAAAGAAATACCATCTAACTTTATGGGATGTAAGAGATTGTTATATTCAGGAGAGCTAAGCAAGTTGAGAAGGGTTGGAGTTAGATTACTATAGTTAAAATTCAAAGGGAGATAAGACAAGGTAAAGATGAAGACAATATTCGTTTCATTTCATAAAAGATTACAAAAGATCTTAGCCTAACAACTTTGCATCTTCGGCCAAGGCAGCTATTATGGAATAGCAAGTTTGCATGATGGTGAAGATTCTGCCTGGTTCTCCAAGATACATGTTGCTATTGGCAAGTTGGGTTTTTGAATCCTCAACTTCCTGAGAAATCTTTTACATCTCTTCTACTTTCTGGAAGAGGTGAGTGGCCAGGTTCATCTTCTCAACCTTCAAAGAAGAGAGTTGCTCTTCTAATCTTTGAATTTCAGCATCTACCATTGCAATCCTATCTTCCATAATTGATCCTTCTTCCACCAACTGTTGAAGTGTGGCTAAGGTCTTCGTATGTTTTTCTTGGAAGCATTTGACTCTATTAGATGCTTGCTCCGTTTTCTGATGTTGGTCTCTTAATGCCCTTAGATTCTCAAAGAAGTTGAGAAAAGACTCGTACTGAGCCTTGGATAATGAATGGCCTTGTAAAGCTCGATCAAATCCTTCTTAGCATTATGAAAAATCTTAAGACTAAAGGAAGCAGTGAAGTCCCTTTTCATCCAATCCTTGAAGATTTAACGAGCATTTTGGAAAAGGGGAGACTCGGAGGAAGGTGAAGGAGACTGCGGTTTAGTTTTGATATGCCCAAACTTCTTGACCAGCTCGAGCAAAGATAATGCTGATGGAGTTTGGGGCATCTCTCCAGCACCTTCAGTAGCAGCAGAGGGGGCATCTTCAATTGGCAAAGAATGAAAGATCTCAGAAGTAGGAGCAGGAATTGAAGTATCAACAGCAACTTTGGTCTTCGTCTTAGGCCGATGAATGGGAATCCTCGCCACCCCAAAGGCTAAGGAAGGCCTTGGAAGATCTACCTTGCGCACCAAGGGTGGAGGAGATTTGCCTGAACCTTCTCTAAGACCCTGTTGCAAACCAATGAAAACAAAGTTAAGGAGAATGACTACAATTCAGAGTAAAGAAATGCGAGATAAAGAAAATAGGTTTACCTGAATAGAACTTGAAGCCTTAGAAAGAGGTGGATGATGAGTTATGTCCCTTGATGGTTGAGGAAGATCGTTCTCACTTATTTGAGGATGAGGAATGATGCCCGAACCCTCACAAATGCCTATAAATGTCAAAGATAAAGGGTGAATGTCAGTAACTAACTTATGGAGAAAAGAAAATAGAAGTAAAGGTACTTCTATACCTGAGCAGAATCCTGAATGGGGGAGAGAATTTCCTCTATAGTTGCTGTTGTTTGAGGAGAAGCCTGCTAGCTAGTTACCGCTGAGAGCACATGGATCTCAGGGACTATAGGCTCCCCAAATACAAATGTTGCTGGTAGATGAGACTTTTGTACTGGGGAGGATTGGGAAAGGAAAAAAAGAAGATAAGTATAAGAGAAGAAGAGGGCTTTAAATATAAAATATCAACACATGATACTCACTGAGTTACTGTTATCATCTACAAAGTGTAGTATCTCCCTAGTATTTGGGTTAAATTGAGAAGTTGAAGTCACCATTGATGCGTAAAATAAGTTAACACAAATTTAACCCTCTTTTTGACAATTGTAGTATAGATGTAAGTAGGGTATCGTTCTAGGCCGGGGATTATGAGGGATTGCTAATCTATTCTAAATTAATTTAAAAATATTAAACAAGACTCAAGGACACAAAACTAGGCTAAAAACTCTAATAACTCGAAACACACTTAGAATGACTCAAAATAATGAAAACAATCAAATTAGACACTAGGAACTGAAATGGACGGAAATTGAATTAAAAGACTAACAACAATGAAAACTAACTAAATAATATAATTTAATAATGGGGGGTTTGGTTTTGACGAGAAGTAAATTAAACTTAAATAAATTACAGAATTGACAAAAGCATGAAATTAAGGTGAAAGGATAGGTGATGGACTAGCTAGAGGGTTCTTCTCCACACATGACACATATGCAACCTAAATTGATTTTCAGTTGTTCTTTCAATAAATTGTAAATCTCAATACTTCAGATTAACCGTGAACAACACTTTTTTAATCTTCAAGTTTTCCTTAAGTTATTGAATTGGACGGAAAAACGCATACAACAATTCAAAACATTCTTCAAAAGTCCCCTACGTGAAAAGCACAATAGAGATACAATCAAAGATCATTAAACTTTGTGAAAACTATAAGCATTGACGAGGCATTCGTAACTATGAAAAGCATGATACTCTTGCCAAGAATTCACTTAACACGATTGTGGATAACAACCTTCACTACTCATAAGTTCATAACGATTAGGTGAAATTCACTTATATTCTAGCATCAAATTCATGCATGTCAATTAAGTATGCATTCTTAATTGACATACAAAAATAAGTTATCAATCAAGCAGTTAAGCAAATTAAATCACAACTCAGAAATCACAACTGAAGGTAATCAATTCATATTACAAATATATTCATGGCTTTGAATTAACCTCTAGCCAAAATAAATTTAGTTACACATTATTAAAACAGAAATAAAATATAAGTTTGGAAAGATTTAACCGAAAGAGGAGAGTGCTTCAGTGCTCTGTCTGCCCAGCGCCCTCTGTTTTCTGTGCGCACTGCTAATCTCCCCCGAGGCTCACGCCTCCTCTGATTGGATACACGCTGCAAGGCAGCTTTTGAATTCCTCTCCTTTCTTTCTCGCTGCCTAAGGCAGCTTGGTGCCTTTTGTTTTTCTCTGTGCCGAGGCTTCACGCTGCGCCAGGCAGCTTTTCTTCTCCTCGTCCTTTTCTCTTCTTCTTCTTTCCTTTTTTTATTCTTTTTCGCTGGCAGCTTTGCTGCTTCTTTTCCGTCCATTAGCTTCTTCTTTCTTTCCTCCACCATTCCTTTCTTTATGTTTCTTTTTTTTTTATCATTCCATGTCTCCCACTTATTTATTTTCTTATTCTTCTTTCTCCGCACAGTCTGCAAGTCTCTCCCCTTCCTCTTTTATTATTCAATTTCTTGATAGTCCACTCCCTTCCTTTGTTTAATGCCGTGTTGCACTCTGTCTTTTCTCTATTCTTTTCTGCGTTTGAAATTAATCCTACAACAAAATTAACTGTACATTAACACAAAGTAAGGTAAAATGTCACAATTTTAACACAAAAACATCCAAAGACTTTAGAAATGAATGATATAAATGCATGAAATATATGAGTGATCAAATACCCCCAAACTTACATTTTTGCTAGTCCTCTAGCAAAACAAAGAAAACATGAAAAAGTAATAACATGAAAAATATTAGCTTCCCTCTATGTGACCCTCATAGAATTTCATTCAAGAAAACAAATCATCAAGAACCATAGCTAGCATCAAGGAACTAATCCAAGTTCATCTTCCTTATTCAATTATTAGCAGTAATCTTTGAATCATCCTTGAAGTGTAGTGTGTGAGATAGCCATGCTAATGCAATTTCAAAATTTTTATATTTTTAAAATCACCATATGCAAACTAGCAACCTTCTCACGGGATATACACTCAATCACACATGTGTTTAGTTTTAATGTGTTTCGCTCAAAGAATCAAATGTGAAAGTTCTACCATAAGCTTGCATAAAGATCACTTCTCCACAGTCATAATTGCAAAACTTAAATCAAGAGGACTTTTATTGGATGTAATGAGGTTTAGGGAGAGGGTTATTGAAATGAAAGAATAGGTAAACACAAGTTCCAAGCTACATTGCAAGCAATTCTTTTGTTTAGATTTATAAGAACTCAATCTTTCCAGCGATTCTTCTAGCACCTCCAACCACACCCTTAACTGAAACTTGAAAAACTTTTTATTTTCTTTGTATACAATTTTTTTTTTTTTTTAATAAACACATAACTAAATACAAACATGAAATACCCCCACACTTATTCTTTTGCCAAACACCTTCAAATTACTTCACAAACATTTCTCATAAGACAATTTCACATTGCTCACTAGCTTGCTTGGAAAGGGTAAGGAAAAATGTTTCAGGTATAAGGGTAGACATATCTGGTGATAAGAAATAAAAGGCTCAATATACACGGCTCAAATTGGCAATCTAATGATATCATTTTTATTTGGGAAACATGGTTATTTGGGCCATAGTGGTAAACCTAATGCCTCTATCATTTCCAAGTTCATGCAATCAATGACAAACATTTCGAAAGATCGTTACGCAAGTTCTAGAGATGTATCTCACATAAGTTCATCACACATGAAAGAATAGGAGTGTATGAAAAATGCACACACTTTCAATCGGCTCAAAAACTCACATAGGATGTATATGGTCACTAAATTCACATATGAAGCTTTAAGTCATACTTTAGTTTTACATTAACAAGGCTATGTGCATTTGGTTTTTCAAAGATGGTCAAACATGTACAAAACTAACAAGAGAATTAGGAATTTCACAAAACACATGTTAACTAAGTTCTTGATGATCATGGTTCAAATTTGATCCAATTATATCATTGGGTCGGGAAACTAACAAAAATCTAATTCATAACAATAAGGGAAACAAGACAATATTTTTGGATTTTTAAATTTTCCGATTTTTTAAAATTTTTTTTTTAAAAGAAAACAAAACTAATTAAGAAAACAAAAAGCAACAACATGGAAACAAATGAAACTCGTTCGTAGTTGAAGGTACAAAAAAAAATTTCAATTTGGTCATTTTTATACTCTTTACCCCCAAACTTAAACTGGACATTGTCCCCAATGTCAGAAAACACTATAATGCAAATAAAAATAAAATAAATAAATAATAAGAAACAAAATAAAGCAATTGGACTGAAAACTTCCCTAGTTTGCAGTAAAACCAAGCGATGACCCCCCAAGCTAAAATTCTGCAATCAACTTCAAGGGTGGAAAGAACCAAAAGTTCCTGCAAAGAAAAGAAATAATTCAGTTAAGTAACGCAAGAAAATGTAAAATTGAAAATCACGATAAAAGACAATGAATAGAACTAATAAGTGATCATTGGTCGTGCTTGTTGACTTTCCACAGCTTTCCTCTTGAACGGGGTGACACTTAGCTTTTTACTTGCAAGTGATGATTTGATGATATTGTACGGCGAGGCTTTGCTCTTTAGCAATGTTGCAATTCCTTATTTGTTCTCCAAGCAGATGTGGCAGCTTCTCTAGTTCTTCATCTCAGACTCCTTCCGCTGGGATGATTGTGCAAGCTGCATTCTTCTCTGCTTGTTTCTTCTGCACGACGGGCAGGCACGAGGTAAAGGTGTTGGTCTGTTTCTTTCTTCAATCTTTCCAAGTGCCCACCTCTTGCTCTCTTTCTCCTTGTCCTTAGTTGAGGATGAATCAGCACGTTGTCTCCACATGCTTCGAGGTATCATCTTCACTTCCCTTATAAGTGAGAAACAAAGCGAAAGCATAAGATGATGAGTACTCGAGAGCAAGAGCTGGCTGGAGAAAGGACAGGGAGAAAGCATGATATGAGATACTCTTGCTTTCAACCTTCATGATATGAAATACTTTTGCTTTGGATGGGTTGTTTGCAGAGGTACCTCAAGGAATAAGGAACACTGAGTGACTCGAGAGGGTGTGTTGGAAATACATTCTCGGAGATGAAGAAGTGCTGAGGGGGTGTGCCTTTGCTGTGGAAGGCGAAGGTAGATACTTATAGGACTTTTCTTCACAACCGGAACTATTCCCTCACTCATTGTCGGCAGCCGGTGGATGGATGAATAGTACAAATTACGCGCTTTCTGACAAAGCTACCCGTAATTTCCGTAAAGCTGCCAGTTGCATGTGACGAGTGACGACACGTCTGGACAAATTGATCTTTTGAAATCCGAGGTTCGACTCGTGGTTTCTGAGTAAGCCCAACTTTTAAGAAATGAAATGCCTCTTTTGAGAAAAGAATCCGACTTTTGAGAAAGGAGCCCCGACTCTTCGATTTGCGAGATGACGCTTCAACAATTTCTGAGGAGCGCCTCTTTGATTTCTTCTTTTTATAGAGGCGTTAATTTTGTTCCACAACACACTTGAGCTCCCTCCTGTAAACACTCCCTTCTTACACTTCCAAAATCTTAATCTGTCCGATCTCTTTTTTCTTTACCATTCTGAAAAATATCTGGCCCTTCCGATCGTCGTTTTGACTTGAACATTGGTGAAGAGGCAGCTCCGCCTTCACCAGACAACATATGGCGCCCATCTTTCATATCCCCTACTGGTCCTCTTACCGTTGGGGATTCGGTGATGAAAAATGACATGACCGCTGCGGTGGTGGCCCGGAACCTTGTCACCCCCAGAGATAACAGACTGCTCGCTAGACGGTCTCATGAATTGGCGGTTAAGGAGTCTCTGGCTCTTAGCGTGCAGTGTGCGGGTTCTGTGTCCAACATGGCCCAACGCCTATTTGCTCGAACCCGTCACGTTGAATCGTTGGTGGCTGAAATACAGAGTCTCAAAGAGGAGATTAGAGGACTCAAGCATGAAAATAAACAATTGCACAAGCTTGCACACAATTATGCCACAAACATGAAGAAGAAAATTGACCAGCTGCAGGAAACTGATGGTCAGATTTTACTTGATCACCGGAGGTTTGTGGGTTTGTTCCAACCGCATCTGCCTTCGTCTTCTGGGGCGGCACCGCGTAGTGAAGCTCCAACTGATCAACCTCCGATACCTCCTCATTCCGTGGCCCCGCCGACTGCTGAAGCTCCGCCGACTACTGAAGCACCACCTGACCAATGAATGCTATTAGTTTACACATCATTGTAAAATATTTTTACTTTTATGTTTTTTTTTTCTTTTTTTTTTTTTTAATATGTAAATTAATGTAAAAAGACTTTGTTTAACCTTCCCCCACACTTAAACTAAATAACACAAACTCACAGAAATCAACCAAATAACACAACTAACTAAATAAAACAAAATGAAAGCAGTAAAGATAAGGGTGTAAGTTGAATGCTTGGGTTGCCTCCCAAGAAGCGCTTGCTTTAACGTCCGCAGTCGGACGAATCTTTCCTTTAAACTCCCCTCGGCTCCAAAGCATGGAATTTATCTTTTAATGGGAGGTGATACTTGAAATGATTCGGCAATGGTTTAAATTCAAGAGTGGGTGCCTGAATCATCAAAATCAGAAACATGTTAGTATAAATTAAAATTAAAATTTGAGAAGATGGCTTACTTTCTTTTTCCGACACAAACTCAATGACAAACACCACATCTTTGAACATTTCCGGGACTTTGAACTTGGCCAGGTTTACTATGATGGTTGTGGCTTGTCCCGTGTCATCAAACTCAACTGCTTTGGGCTTGATTGTCTCATGCACAGCCTCTTGGATGTATTCTTGATATGCTTCAACCACTTCATTTTCTTGAATCCCTTTTCTTGGTGTGCAAGGTTCTTTGAACGTTTCAATACCATCGGGAACTTGTTTTGGTGCACCAAGAATTGGGATATCACTTTGCACCTTTGGAAGAGCTTCCACAATGTCTTTTTCACTCTCTTTGATATTTGGAATCAAAAACCTGCAAGGACAAAGGACATTCGGTGGAATAATGTTAGAATGAAGTGAATTTAGAACTTCCTCACCTGAGTTGGATGACATAGGGATTTGAGGAGTTTGCAGCAAGAATTCTTCTAAACTGCCCAGGTCGTCCTCCTCCTCTTCTGCTTGCAGCAGCAATTCATCCATGTTTGGGCTGTGTTTGGATGGTTCTGGGACAGCTTCATCCTTCATGTCACATTCCAAAGTGATGGCTTCATCGATTTCAACTTCTGCTTTTGAATTTGCAATGTTTGAGTTGGAAAGTTCACTTTGATCTTGAATCTGTGCCAAGAATTCCACAATCTGCCCAACTTGCATATCCAATTCGTCCACTCTTTTGACTCGGTCTTGCATCTCCTGGTTTTGATTTTCTACTCCCTGATTCAAAGAGGTGAGTAACTTATTAAGTGTATCATTATCCAAGGATGTACCTGAATTGAATTGGGTTGATTGTTGTGGTGGCTGTGACGGTTCATATGGCCACTGATAGAACTCTTCCGATGGCGGCAATTGTTCTTCTTTTTGTGAACCCTGCGTCAAAGAAATTAGTCCTTCAAGAATTTCATTATAATTCACAGGCATACTTTGATTTGATTGGAATTGTTGTGGGGGATGCTGTGGTGGCTGCATAGGTCTTGAATAGAACTCGTCTTGCTGCCAATATCCACCTTGTTGAAATTGTTGAGGTTCATCCCACATATAATCTGAATTACCTCTCCAATCTGAATTGCAAGCTTTGGAAAACATGTTGCCCTTGATTGGTTATGGCCTTGATATCCCCAAACATCTTCATTTGCAGAAAATTGAGGACTTTGATATCCTTGCCCATAGGGCACATCAAGTGTAGGGACACTTGGCATTGTGGTCCATTCGGCATTATGAGTCAATTGAGCAGTGAGCTGTGCCAATTGAGCTTGAATGGTCGCAAGTGCCATGTCTTGCTCCATTTGTACCTAAAATCAAAGAAAGAAAAATAAATCAAATATCAAAAGTAAAATACACAAACACCAATATAAACATAAACAAAAACAAAAATAAAGGGATTAGCAAAGTTGCTAATCCCCGGCAACGGCGCCAAAAATTTGATGCGTAAAATAAGTTAACACAAATTTAACCCTCTTTTTGACAATTGTAGTATAGATGTAAGTAGGGTATCGTTCTAGGCCGGGGATTAGGAGGGATTGCTAATCTATTCTAAATTAATTTAAAAATATTAAACAAGACTCAAGGACACAAAACTAGGCTAAAAACTCTAATAACTCGAAACACACTTAGAATGACTCAAAATAATGAAAACAATCAAATTAGACACTAGGAACTGAAATGGACGGAAATTGAATTAAAAGACTAACAACAATGAAAACTAACTAAATAATATAATTTAATAATGGGAGGGGTTTGGTTTTGACGAGAAGTAAATTAAACTTAAATAAATTACAGAATTGACAAAAGCATGAAATTAAGGTGAAAGGATAGGTGATGGACTAGCTAGAGGGTTCTTCTCCACACATGACACATATGCAACCTAAATTGATTTTCAGTTGTTCTTTCAATAAATTGTAAATCTCAATACTTCAGATTAACTGTGAACAACACTTTTTTAATCTTCAAGTTTTCCTTAAGTTATTGAATTGGACGGAAAAACGCATACAACAATTCAAAACATTATTCAAAAGTCCCCTACGTGAAAAGCACAATAGAGATACAATCAAAGATCATTAAACTTTGTGAAAACTATAAGCATTGACGAGGCATTCGTAACTATGAAAAGCATGATACTCTTGCCAAGAATTCACTTAACACGATTGTGGATAACAACCTTCACTACTCATAAGTTCATAACGATTAGGTGAAATTCACTTATATTCTAGCATCAAATTCATGCATGTAAATTAAGTATGCATTCTTAATCGACATACAAAAATAAGTTATCAATCAAGCAGTTAAGCAAATTAAATCACAACTCAGAAATCACAACTGAAGGTAATCAATTCATATTACAAATATATTCATGGCTTTGAATTAACCTCTAGCCAAAATAAATTTAGTTACACATTATTAAAACAGAAATAAAATATAAGTTTGGAAAGATTTAACCGAAAGAGGAGAGTGTTTCAGTGCTCTGTCTGCCCAGCGCCCTCTGTTTTATGTGCGCACTGCTAATCTCCCCCGAGGCTCACGCCTCCTCTGATTGGATACACGCTGCAAGGCAGCTTTTGAATTCCTCTCCTTTCTTTCTCGTTGCCTAAGGCAGCTTGGTGCCTTTTGTTTTTCTCTGTGCTGAGGCTTCACGCTGCGCCAGGCAGCTCTTCTTCTCCTCGTCCTTTTCTCTTCTTCTTCTTTCCTTTTTTTATTCTTTTTCGCTGGCAGCTTTGCTGCTTCTTTTCCGTCCATTAGCTTCTTCTTTCTTTCCTCCACCATTCCTTTCTTTATGTTTCTTTTTTTTTTTATCATTCCATGTCTCCCACTTATTTATTTTCTTATTCTTCTTTCTCCGCACAGTCCGCAAGTCTCTCCCCTTCCTCTTTTATTATTCAATTTCTTGATAGTCCACTCCCTTCCTTTGTTTAATGCCGTGTTGCACTCTGTCTTTTCTCTATTCTTTTCTGCGTTTGAAATTAATCCTACAACAAAATTAACTGTACATTAACACAAAGTAAGGTAAAATGTCACAATTTTAACACAAAAACATCCAAAGACTTTAGAAATGAATGATATAAATGCATGAAATATATGAGTGATCAACCATCAGTGCAGAAGAAGGAACGGAAGACTTGGGAGTTGAGCTTTGCTTGATCAAAGATGTAGGTTCCCCAACCTTGGCGTACAAAGGAATGGAAGTCAATCATTAGCTTCCAAAGTGATAAAGTTACAAATTTGAAGCTAAGGGTAAGGAAAGTATACCTTGGAAGATTTAGCCCGAGGAGGAGAAGCATGTGCCGTTCGGGCTGAGGGTGAAGAAGCCTCGGGCGGAAAGATCATTTCTTCCCTTATAGCCTGTTTTAGAAAATCGGGCAAATAGTTAATAAATAAATAAAATTTAAGAGAAAGGAAAACTTCAAAGGGGTAAATCAAGCCATACCTCCAACTCTTAAAGGGTGGAATCAAGAAGATCCTTGGCTTTCTGGTGTATCTCCGCTCCCAGTAGCTCTTCCCTTGAGACAAAAGTAGGTTTCTTAGTTGCTTGAAGCCCTAGTTATGAGAAAGAAGAAGTGGTTAGCTCATGGAGTGCAGATTGCAGTTAAGAAAAATTAAAATAAAGCTAACTTACTAGATGACTTCTGCTTTTTTTTTCCTGCTTCAACTGGCGTAGCAGTGGAAAATTTGGATGCTTTGGAAATCTGAGCTCTAGTCTTCTTCTTGGTGGGGGTTGCTTGCTGACCAGGTATGGAGAGTTGAGCTCGAAGTCGCTTTTCGGGCTTAAATTCTGAAGATTCTACAACTATTGCCCTTGTCCGCCGAGTTGCCCGAGTCCCCACCACAGGCTTAACCTTGACCTCCGAATCTCCGAGTAATTCAAAGACGTCGCCGCCCTCTCCAGCGCCTTGCCTCGCCACTTCAGCCTCAGCTTTTTGGAGGACAAAAGCATCCCCAGCTTCTTCATCTAGCTCGACATCCACCTCTACTGTGTTGCCTTGGGTTGCAAATGTAAAGAAACTAAAGAAAGGATTAGAAAAAGGCAGATTCATGAAATATCATAAAATTCAAGTCAAGAAGATAAAAATACCTATTAGAAGAAGTTGGTTCTTCTAGTAAATCATTTCCTTCTAATTCTTGAGCTCGCCCGAGTTGGGAAGACTTGATTGAAAGTTGCTTGAATAGGCGATCATAAGCTTCCCGCAAGTCTTCTTGGTCTATTTGGCTTCCTATCAAGTAGAAAAGGTCAGGGTGCATTTGAAGTTCAGAACCACAGGCTTTCGATCAATTTTACTCACGACTTCCAGACTACGTCGGGTAGCCCGAAATGTGGATTTTGGTGAAGAGCGAAGGCGGTAGAAGGTACTACAATGTACGGAGTCAAAAAATGGAATATGAATGGCTTGCCTAAAGCCCAGCTGTTTGCTACAGAAGTTTAGATGATAAACTTCTAGTCTGCGCTCTTATCAGTCGCTCCTTACTTCCCAGGCTAGGTCCCTAGTTTGAATGCAACTAATGAATTTCTCTCTGCAGAAGGCACTAACGTCTTCCCCAAAGGCATCTTGAAAAGCTTAGCCGGAGAACCAAGGATATTTCCTAAGCACTGAAGCTTTCCACTTTAAATTTGCTCAAGTACAACATGATCTGAAGAAATACATACAAGAAAAGGTAGAATGATTGGTAGGAGAAGCATTGACCAAGATTCGGGCAGGAGCAATACCCTCAGGAAATTCCAGGTTGGGTGCCCGAAACTCGAGGAAATACCATTGTAGCCATAGTTGAATCATCCAAGTGTTCCTATTAAAGTTAGTCTTGAAAGGAATGCCTTTGGTTATTTCATCAAGGAGATGATAAAGATGAGCAAGGACGAACGGACTCGTGGCCACGTCCTCAAAGTTATAAAGAGCTTCCACCAAGGGAATCCACTAAACGTTCACTCCTTTGGATTTATTAGGGAAGACATGCTTGTTGAGCTAGTACAACAGAAAGTACATGTACTCTTGGTCTCTGTTAGCGTTGGAGGATGATAGGCCAAATTCCTTCTTGGCAAATGGGATAAAACTTGTGAAGTCCCATAACTCTTGAAAGTAGCAGAATTGTACTCCAACTAAGTCATGGGACTAGAGGTGCCCAAGCTCTCAGCAATTGGGCGAGAAGGATGAGACCAGTCATGGGTGACGTCCATAACTCTGCCCAAATGCCTTAGCCCGAAGACCTGCACCATGTCAAGAATGGTCGGGGACATGGGGCCTATCCTGAAGTCAAAAGTGTTGGTGCCTGAATTCCAGAAAATGAGAGCTATGGTAAACAGCTCGGCCTTGGTGATCACGATAATCTTAGAGAGCATGATTAGCCCATATATGCCATTATTCATCCACTTCTACTTGAAAGTAGGCTCAAGCTCATTTATCTATTGAGTCCAGCCTTCATCTTTCATCAAAAGGAACCCACAGCGGTGGTTCAACCACTTGGAGGCTGAAATGCCCAGCCCAATGGTGATGAAGGCCATTCAGCAAGCGGCGCATGGTGGTAATCCCGTCACCAGTCTCGCAGGAAGATTGAATTCGAGCAACTTTAGGTGCCATTGGATGATCTTAGAAAAGATAGAAGAAATTTGAAGGTAGAAAGCAATGAGTTGAAAACAAGAGAGTACTGGGAAAGTTGGAAAATCTGGGAAGTTCTGGAAATTTGAATGTTTAAGATTGCTAAGGTACTTGGTCGAAGGGTTTAAGTGAGGATTATATAGTAAACGGTTAGTTAACATTAGAAATCGTGGGTTAAATGCAAAGGTTTTGTTTAAACGGCTGTCTTAAGTGGCGCAAGTCCCAAGTGAAGGCATGCAACGACTATTTAATCATTATTAATGCCTCGATTTGCAGACTTAACAATGATTAAAGGGGGCATTGTTTGGGTTAACATTTGAACATTGGGCTTAAAATAGAGGAAAGCCCAATGGTGCTAAATTAAAGAAGACTTGCCCAAAACCCAGCATCGAGCCAGAGGTAAATTGAAGCCTTCTCAACCAAGATACAAGCTACGTGTTCACAATTGAAGTGACAAGTGAGGGAGACTAACCTACAACCAGCCAAAGAACATTTTCCAGTGGCATTGCTAGTAAAAGTTGGTGACTCATTACCTCTTAAGTGTTTTCGGGCAAGAGCAAAAGCTACAGCAATCGGGTCAAACTGCCTATAAAAGGAAGAAGAGACAACAGAGACAAAAACACTCAACCATTCAAACAAACAAACATACAAACTCTTCTTTTAAACCAGATTTGCATCCAAAAGCTGAAATCAACGCAGATTCAGTCCCTTCTAGTGATAGTCATCTAAAAAAGCTATCTCTTGTATAGTATAAAAGCTCTGCTACCTCCCCTAGTATTGTAGTATCAATTCCCTTGAGTAAACGTATTTACCATCCATCCCTTTTTAGCATATAACCTTTGTAAATTCAAAGAAAAGTGACTGCAAGAAGTTCAACCTTGCCAGACAAGGTGAAATCTTGCCCGTAGCTCTTTGTTTGTTTTCTAAATTAGTAGATTTATTGCTTAATGCATTCTCTAGCATGTATTTAAGTTATTTCCACCTGTTTTTCTATTTTAAGAGTCCTATTTGCATCTAGATTTGGTTAACTTGATGAATATGTTTTCATTAAGAGCAATTTGAAACTAAACAAATGACTTAAGGGGTTCTGGACTCCCTTTATTCGAACATACAAGATTATGAAATTAAAAGTCCTTCTTTACAAGGCAAGAAAAAGAAATTAATGTGGACTTAACCCATCCATGACAATCCTTTGATAACAAGAAGCTTAAGTAACTTGGAGCGCAATTAGTCGACTTAAAACACACATATTCTACATCTGCTATACTGAGATAGCAGTGGCACGCCTAGCACTTAGTTAGTTTTGATTGCGAACCTCAAGGCCTACACCTAAGACCCCTCAAAGGCACCTTTCAGAACTAACTTTGTTCTCTTCTTGTAGCCTCCAAATATAGAATAACATCATATTAAAAGAAAATTGAGCCGGTTGACCCACCGATTGGGCACCCAAACCAAGAAAAAAAATAAAAAATTAGTCGATAGACCTACTCGGCAACCCGACCCATACGGTAGAATCGTAGAATGAATGAGGATCCTCTTCGGATCCTCTTTGTAAGGATTCTGGAAATCCTTCAATCACATTTGTTCATCATATATCGTGTGATCAGAAATCATTGTAAAATTTTTTATTTAAAATTAAATATAAAGAGTAAGAAGATGGTAAAGATGAGCAAGGATATGATACAGATGAGCAAGGACGAAGGGACCTTTGGCCAAGTCATCAAAGGTATGAAGAGCTTCCACCAAGGGAAACCACTCAACCTTCATTCTTTTGGATTTATTAGGGAATATGTGTTTGTTGAGCCAGTACAACAAAAAGTACATGTGATCTTGGTCTCTATTGGTGTTGGAGGATGAGGGGCCAAATTCCTTCTTGGCAAACAAGATAAAACTTGTGAAGGAAGTCCCATAACTCTTGAAAGTAGCAGAATTGTACTCCTACTGAGTCATGGGACCAGAGGTGCCCAAGCTTTCAACAATTGGGCGAAAGGGAGGAGACCAGTCATAGGTGATGTCCACAACTCTGCCCAAGGGCCTTAGCCTCAAGACCTGCGCCATGTCAAGAATGGTCGAGGACATGGGGCCCATCATGAAGTCAAAAGTGTTGGTGCCCGAATTCCAGAAAATGAGAACCGTGGTAAGCAGCTCGGGCTTGGCGATCACGATAGTCTCAGAGAGCATAATTAGCTTATTTATGCCATTATTCATCCACTTCTTCTTGAAAGTAGGCTCAAGCTCGTTTATCCATTGAGTCTAGCCTTCATTTTTCATCAGAGGGAACCTACAACGGTGGTTCGACCACTTAGAGGTTGAAATGCTCGACTAGGCAAAAAACGAGTTAGGAGTAAACCACATTGCCTTGGGCATGTTGTTTTCCACAGCTATGGGGACCTTAAAGGTCCATACAAGTCCCAAAGAGTGCACCTCTCCCTCTTCGAAGAAAAGTTCAATATGTAGGCCAACCTGAGGGCAATGAAGGCTGTTGAGCAAGCTGCGCATGGTGGTAATCCCCTCACCAGTCTCGCAGGAAGATTGAGTTCGAGCAACTTTAGGTGCCATTGGATGATCTTAGAAAAGATAGAAGAAATTTGAAGGCAGAAAGCAAAAATGAGCTAAGGACAAGAGAGTACTGGGAAAGTTGGAAAATCTGGGAAGTTCTGGAAATTCGAATGTTTAAGATTGCTAAGGTACTTGGTCGAAGGGTTTAAGTGAGGATTATATAGTAAATGGTTAGTTAACGTTAGAAATCGTGGGTTAAGTGCAAAGGTTTTGTTTAAACGGTTGTCTTAAATGGCGCAAGTCCAGAAGGAAGGCATGTGACGGCTATTTAATCATTATTAACGCCTCAATTTGTAGACTCAAAATTGATTAAATGCGGCATTATTTGGGTTAACATTTGAGCATTGGGCTTAAAATAAAGGAAAGTTCAAGGGTGCTAAATTAAATGAGACTTGCCCAAAACTCATCATCAAGCCGAGAGGCAAATTGAAGCATTCTCAGCCAAGATACAAGCTACGTGTTTATAGTTGAAGTGACAAGTGATGGAGACTAACCTACTACCTGCCAAAGAATATTTTCCAGTGGCATTGCTAGAAAAAGTTGGTGACTCAGAATATTTTCCAGTGGCATTGCTAGAAAAAGTTGGTGACTCATTACCCCCTAAGTGCTTTCGGGCAAGAGCAAAAGTTACAGCAATCGGGTCAAACTGCCTATAAAAGGACGAAGAGACAACAGAGACAAAAACACTCAACCAATCAAACAAACAAACATACAAACTCTTCTATCAAGCCAGATTTGCATCCAAAAGCTGAAATCAACACAGATTCAATCCCTTCTAGTGATAGTCCTTTGAAAAAGCTATCTCTTGTCTAGTATAAAAGCTCTGCTACCTCCCCTAATGTTGTAGTATTGATTCCCCTGAGTAAACTTATTTACCATTCATCCATTTTTAGCATATAACCTTTGTAAATTCAAAGAGAAGTGATTGCAAGAAGTTCAACCTTGCTAAACAAGGTGAAATCTTGCCAGAAGCTCTTTGTTTGTTTTCTAAATTAGTAGATTTATTGCTTAATGCATTCTCCAGCATGTATTCAAGTTATTTCCACCTGTTTTTCTATTTTAAGAGTCTTATTTGCATCTGGATCTGGTTAACTTGACGAATATGTTTTCATTAAGAGCAATTTGGAACTAAACAAATGACTTAAGGGGCTCTAGACTCCCTTCATTCGAACATACAAGATTATGAAATTTAAAGTCCTTGTTTACAAGGCAAGAAAAAAAAACTTAATGTGTACTTAACTCATCCACGACAATCCTTTGATAACAAGAAGCTTGAGTAACTTGGGGCGCAAGTAATCGACTTAAAACACACTTGTTCTACATCTGCTATTCTGAGATAGCAGTGGCACGCCTAGCACTTAGTTAATTTTGATTGTGAGCCTCAAGGCCTACACATAAGGCCCCACAAAGGCACCTTTCAGAACTAACTTTGTTTTCTTCTTGTAGCATGTAACACCCCGCCCCCGAAATATTCATTTTCTTTAGGAAAAATATTAGTATTGGTGATAGGCCCAAAATAAAACTCTTCTTTATTTATCTACCAATATTCACAATTCTTTAATTAAGTTCCTTAATTCCACAAATTACCCACAACTAAATTCTCTTATGTAATTCTCGAAATATTTAACCCTGTTTATTTTATAGTTGCATCTAACGTCTCGTTAGACTGCATACGTACCCTAAACAGGGATAAAGTCATTCGTAGTTCACATTTCAATTTCATTCAATTTCACATATCACAACCAAATAACCAAAATAACCAACATTGGGTCAAATAATCAAAACACAACAATTGGATATCAAATTCATATTTATGATATCAGAATTAGCATAAAATGGCAGCGTCGGCCCACCGGCCACGCGCCGCCCCTGGTGGCAGTTGGCCGCCCCAACTTGCTGGAAAATTTAACTATTTTTAAAATTACCAACTTTTACAGGGTTGTAAATCTCAACTTCTCCAGAGAAATCTTTGCCCGAACAAACTTATTTGTTTTTTGATACAACTGATATTTTATTTTAAATGTAAACATGTAGTTTTGAATTAGGAGAAGTACACATGCTCTAACTAATGCGTTTAGGTTTGATCCTTCACTTGTGAATCGGTCAGAAGCAAACGATGTCCAAACAAGTTTCAATTGTACAAACTACCTATTGATCTAATGATTTTTCGCTTCTCAATATTGAAAATAATCTCTAATTTGAATCCTCATTAAATAAGAAAGAAGTTAAGTCAAGATTTGGAAAACGAAACCCCCTTGTACCAATTGAATATTTATTTTGTTATTTTTTATTATGCTTAGTCTCTTGCATGTCTTGTTTTGTCTTAATAATTCTTGTTTGGATAATACTTAGGTATTCACTAGTGATTACTCTATCTACTAATTGTTTTGATATGGCTTAATAAAAAAAATGTCACATGTTTTTTTGTTTTAAAGTCCAAGAAAAAATAAATAAGATGTCCTTATTTTAAAGCAATAAAATAAGTGTTTAAATATCATTGGACAAAATCGAAAGGCGATACTTACTGGTGAGGACCCTTAACGTTGTGCTTTAAAGTATATACTTTAAGGTTTGGGATAAAGTATATGCTTAAAGGATATACTTGAGAGGGTTTCATTCACACGCAAATATTTAAGTTGACTCAAGAAATATTTTACAGATTACATGTTCTTTTCCACCAATGAAAATTTAAAAACTTGAAAGGAAAACACTCACACACAACCGCAGTCTGCAGCTCTGAAGCTCCCCCACTCTCCCCCTTGCCCGTGCAACTCTCTCTCTCTCTTTCTTTCTATCTCACATCAATAGTAGAGCAAGTTAATTAGAGACAGATATTGTTATCATATGCCATCTAAATGCGTATTAATTAATATAAATTTTCAATATACTAACATGCAAACGAAGACAATATTGTTTTATACGTTCATTTCCGGACACCACTGCTGCATTCAATATGCCACGTACGTAATTTGACCATATGCATCGAAATCTTATCACTGCATATATAGAGAAGCAATGGAGGTGCATCTTCAGAATTAGTGACAGATCCAGGATTTTAACATCGTGCGGTAGTTGTTATGCGCAAGTCAGGCAGCAGGTCAGGCCTAATGCCTATACGCCTAGACGGGGCCTAAATGGACTAAGCATATTTAAGTAAATTTATTATATTCATATAAATAAGTGTCTATTTACACTTAAAAAAACTATGCTTGTAATGTTGGATAAATATCAACAATAATTGATAAATTTATATATGTTAATAAATAATAAATGTGAACTACTATATTAACAGAGTATGAACAACAAAATAATATTAAACTAATAAACTGAAGATTGAGGCTTGCATACTACAATGTCCTTGAAACAGATATTTCACCCCCTACTCAATGGTTGTAATTCTACAGACATCTGCTTCACCAGGATTCAACGATCAAGTCAGAATTCCAGCACCCAAAAACTTGACTTCTGGTGAATTTCTTTATGGTTCTCTTTGTAAGAATGCTTTGGATTGTAGAAGAATAATTATGTTTTTCTGTGTTCTAAATGTCATGCAAATGGATGTATATATAATAGGATTATACATGTTTGCAACAACTATGAAAAAGGGATGCATTTGTTGGGAGACATCTTCTCAGAGGGGTGTTTGCTCTCTGCATTCTTTTACCACACTTCAAACTTCATCTGAAAAAAATGAGTCTATTGGTAAAAAAATAATTAATTAATTAAAGAATTTAATTATTAGAGCCTGAGCCCCATGACCCATTTTTTTATAATTAATTATAATTATATATTAATTATCAATTAATTAGTACACCTCAAAGCTCAAACTCAAGGTTGAGCCCAATTTTATTCTCTATGGTTCATCACTTAAATCTAAGGTCTAAAATATCGATATTATCGACGAAATATCGCCGATAATATCTTTTTTTTAGAGGGCGATATTTTCACACTTATCCACTTAATTATCGTTTATATAATATCGATAATATCGCCGAGCCTCCGTCGTCGCAACTGTAGCCAAGGCTCCATCATCGCAGCTGCCAAGATCTGCGCATTTCTCTGCAATCCATGCTCAAACCCATCAAAGTGAACAATCTCTTTTCTCTAGATCCCAAAACCCGCCCGGGTTTGATGGATCATCCGCCTCGTATGGCCTAAACAAGGCCTCCCCTTGCCTAATGGTGCTCGCCTGGAGGTGAGAAAGAGAGGAAGAACTGTCCACATGTGGTGATGGTGCTCGCCAGAGTGTGCGCCATTGTGGTGGAGGTCACGGTGAGGTGTGGGTGTGGTGTGTCTGTGCTCCAGGAATGAGAGTTGCAGAGATAGGGGGAGAAGAAACAATGAGAGGAATGAGGGAGAAGGTTCGAGAGATTGGGGAAGGGGGAAACACGGGGAAGTGGGGTGTGTGTCTGTCTGTCTGCTCTGGGAATGAGAGTTGCAGAGAAGAGATAGGGGGAGAATCAGAGAAGTAATAAGGAGAGGAATGAGGGAAAATGATCGAGAGATTGAGGGTGTGTGTGTGTGTGTGTGTTATCCGAGAGAAAAAAAAACATCCAAATAATTCATATAACATATATATATATAATATAAATCCCCCAAACCCTATATACAAATCTAAACGCTATATATATATATATATATATTATATGTATAAATCTCAAACTTTTTACAAATTTTGAAAAGACAAAAAGTAGTGGTGGTTTCATACTCAAAACCGTGTCCTACTTCCAACTCTTTCACATTCCCAGAGGTGAAGTATCAAATCATCACACCTTTTTTGACCCTTCGAAAATTGAAAAACCTTTATTACACCTTTTCATTTCTTCTTCTTCCCTTAGCCCTTTCAGAGCCTTTCCAGAGCCCTTTCAGAGCTTCAAACTGAATAAATAGATCTGCAGCTCGCGCCACTTCAAATTAAATGTTAAATACCTTCTTTCTCTCTCATTTATTCACAGACGGCAAGCTGCAAAGGATCGTTGAGGTTTTGCTGCTACGTACGACATCGAAAGTTCCAGATTTGTTACATTTATGTAATTATTATTTTATTGTTGGTCCACACAGATTCTATTTGGCCTTTACACAAAGGGTTCCATATTTAAGGTAAGTTTACAAACTTATATTTATATTATTGTAATTTATACAACAACAACAAAATTTGTGTGGACCCGTGCAAGTGATCTAAGAACCAAATAATACTTGCGTGTCAATTTTTTGAAGTAATTAAGTAATGTTGTATAATTATTCCCTAGGATAATTTTAATATGTTTAATTTTATTTATTATTTTATTATCAAATTAGATTGTTATTCATTAATATTAGGTTTTATTATTCCATATTATTTTTATAATTACTTAAATTCTTACAATCATTTTCTTTACTTTCTATTTAATTCTTTTGTAGAATAACTTTATTATTTAGGTTCTCTTATATAACTGTCACTACTAGGGGTGGGTTCGGTTTAAATCGGTTCAGTTTTTTGCCAAAACCGAAACCAAACCGAAATTTTGGTTCGGTTCATTTTTTTTTTCGATTCTGTTTTTTTCGGTTCGGTTTTTTCCGGTTTGGTTTCGGTTTTTTGTTTTTTGTTTTTTGTTTTTTTTCAAAAAATGAAAAACATTGAAATTTTAAATTTTAACATATCCAACACAATCATAACATAAGCATTCTAACTAGAATCAAAGACAATGAAAATAAACATTTAAAGTTCAACTAAAATCATCAATCAAGTCTTCCAAAGTCCAAACTAACAACCTCACAACACAAAAATCGTACAAATGACTTAGAAAAGTTAAATTGTATGATGTTGTTCAAAGATCAAGGTTGTTTGCTTGTAACTGCATGTTGACAACTTGATTAGTAAAAGTAATGCATTGGTGGATTTATTTAGTGTGTGTTGGATTCTTTTTCATCACAAATTACCCAAGTAATCTACTCGAAATAAATGTTTATGGATTCTGTTACATGTTATATGAGAGTAGATTTGGAAAAGAAAGCTGGGGCAGAAGTAGACAGTGCTATGGAGATGGATGTAGGTACTTCAAGAAGAGGTTTGGTTCTGGAACCTTATATGGGGGAGAAATAATAGGTTAGGGTTTAGAGTTTTTATAGGCCTTTTTTTAATATTTTGAGCTTAAAGTTTGGCAACACATTGGGTTTAGCACATTTTAACTTACAAATTCGGTTTAGAAAATAATACCCAAAACAAATAATTAAGTAAAAAAATTAATTTAATTAATTCGGTTCAGTTCGGTTTGGTTCGGTTTCTAGATCAATAAAACCGAACCGAACCAAAAGAATTCGGTTCGGTTCGGTTTTTTCAATTCGGTTCAGTTTTTTCGTTCGGTTCGATTTTTTCAGTTTCGGTTCGGTTTGGTTTTCGGTTTTTTTCGGTTTTCGGTTTTTTGAACCCACCCCTAGTCATTACTATATTTTTTGGCCAAATAATAATTGCCTAATTTCCATGAAAAATAAATATAGGTACATTTAAGATGTCTAGTGGAGTTACTAAATGTGATCCAGCTTGAGAACATGGAGACCCAATAGATGGAAATAAACATGGCACAATTTGCAAATATTGTGGTCGGGTAATAAAGAGTGACGGAGTGACACGACTTAAGTACCATCTTAGTGGATTAGATCCAGGAAATGATGTCTAACGATGCGATAATGTCCCCCCAAAAGTGAAGGCATTCATCATCACATTATTAAAAAATAAAAAACACCAAAAGAAAAAGAAAACACATGGAATGGAAAATATTCGAGCTGGGCTACGAGGAGAAGTCATTGGCCAAGCGGTTAACAGTGATGATGATGACGATGAAGACGAATGTGATGATGACATGGGACATGAAAAACGACGCAATTTCAAACAAGTATTACGTGCCTCCAAACAGTCAGCATGGAAAAGAGAACACCTTCATAAAATTCCTAATAGAGCACAAGGTTCCGGGACAAGTGGTGGTGCACAAATGAGACGGGGAGCAAGTGTTAGAGAATCACAACCAACCCACCAATAGCCCCAAGTTTATATAAGTCATCCAAAGCACGTCAAAAAAGTGTTTGGAGTTATTTCACTGGAGGTAATGTGAATGAGGGAATGGGGTGTCTAATTAGCAAGTTCTTTATATATGAAAATGTCTCTGCTGAGAATGCATCATCACATCATTTCAAAAATATGGTATTGGGATGTCAATAGGCCGGTGTTGGAATACAACCTCCCACTCCCTATGAGGTAAGAAACAAATATTTGGAAATAGAGTATAAAGACATTGGCGAGTATGTTAATAAGTTGAGGTCAAAGTGGGAAACTAATGGTTGCACAATTATGTGTGACGGATGGACTGGCCCGACTAGATTGTCTAGCATAAACTTCATGGTATACTCCAAGGGAAAGACAATTTTTTTGAAGTCCGTTGATGCTTCAAACCATATAAAGAACTACAAGTATATTTACAAATTATTGAGGGATGTAATCATGGAGATGGGAGAGCATAATGTTGTCTAAGTCATGACCGACAACGGTTCTGCATTTGTCAAAGCTGGAAAAAAGTTAATGAAGCATCATAATGTGTTTTGGACATCATGTGCAGCACATTATATTGATCTCATGTTTGAGGCCATGGGAAAGAGAGAATATTGCTAATGTCGTAAAAAGAGCTAGAACGATCACAAATTATATTTACAATCACGGTTGGTTGTTGGCAAAGATGCGTGAATTTTGCAAAGGAGAAATTATTCATCCAGCTACCACTCAATTCGCCACCAACTATATTGCATTAGACAGCTTACTTAAGAAGAAAGTAGGGTTGAAACAACTATTCACTAGTGACGATTGGGCTAACCACAATTTCAACCGCTCAAATGCAGGTCGTATGGTGGAAAGTATAGTGCTTAATCATGCTTTTTGGACTCAATCAGAACATGTGTGCCAAGTGGTTGAACCTCTTTACAAAGTTTTACGGATTGTTGACACAGAAGTGTATCCTACTATGGGGGCAATATATGAGTTGATACTTGTAGTGAATGAGGACTTGGAAATAAGACATGGTGCAAGGTGGGTCATAAAGATAATTGATAACCGATGGTATAAAACATTATACCACGATTTGCATGCAGCATGTATAAATTATGTCATAATTTGTAATTCATTTCTTTAGTTGCATAAGTATTATTTCTCTTATTAGAGTATGTGTTTCTTTGAATAGCATATTATTTGAATCCTCGATACCAATACAGGCCCGGTGTTAGAGATGATGGTACGCTTATACTTGCTGTACATAATGTATACTCTAAATTAGACCCTACATCACCAGCAATTGGCCAATTTGGAAATGAGGTACACAATTACTTAAATTATAATAATTACATTGTTAGATTAAACTAACACGATTTATTGAATTCAGCTAACATGGTTTAAAGATGCAAGAAGAACTTTTGGATAACCAACATCAATTGCTGCTCGAACAAAAATGTCTCCTAGTGAGTGTAAACATATTTCACTATCAGTTTATAATAGAATTTGTTGGAGTTATTAGGCTTATCAACATTGTTTTTCATTATAGCTGACTGGTGGATCATGTATGGGACTGATGCACCAACTGTTGGAAAGTTAGCAATCAAAGTATTATCACAAACAGCTTCCTCATCTGCTTGTGAAACAAATTGGAGTACATTTGCACTCATACACACAAAGCAAAGAAATAGGTTGGCTCATAGTAGGTTGGAAAAATTAGTTTATTGCTACTACAACATGAAGCTTCAAATTCGAGATAAGGAAGCAAAAATATATCATGTCAACCGTGGTGACCCACTAGATTTGTTTGATATTGTTGCTGAAGATGATGATACAGAGGGTAACCAACTTTATCAATGGATTAGACCTCTTCATTTAGATGATGATGATGAAGACAACCCAGTTTTAAGAGTTGCTGAAGAAGCACGTAATGAAGGGATAAATGTAGAAAAAGTATTAGAGGATGAGGTGGGATCTAGCAACGCTGACTCTTTGGAAGAACTTCTGTTCCCAAGACCAAAAAACACTGGAATTCCACCTTCTTCCAATCCTACATAACCACAAGATCCTGCTGATACTAATGATAACTCTAGTACAAGATCAAGAGACTCGCTTACCACCAGAGGTGGGAATGATGAAGGATAGTGTGGAACTGGAGGTAGTGGTGGATATAGAAACTATGTTGGATTTATGAGCCTTTTCACTGGTGAGGCGAACTTCACGCATGCAACACAAGATGACGACCATGGCAGTAGGCGGGCAGGACCAGGAATTGGTGCCAGAGGGAAAGACTATACTCGTAGAGAAAGAGGCAAAGGGACTTTGTCAAGTCAAGAAGATGACTCGTTATCTATAACTTTGGACTCTGTTGGAGTGGGAAGTAGCAACCATGGTTATCCTCATAACCAACCATTTCCCTATCCTTCATATCCCATTCATGTTGGGATGGAATTGAGCGACTCATGGAAAGAATCTGAGACTCAATCTTCAAATGATTTTGCTTATGGACAATGTCAATCAATCTCGGATCCATATAGGTGGCATGTTAACAATTACATGTAAAACTATTTTGGGGATTTATCATTTGATGACTACTCTTCACAATACACTTACTCTACACATAGAGATGATGAAGATAGTGAAATTTTTTAAACTCATAGGAATTCTATGTGGTACTAAGTCACTCATGTATCTTACCATGCAATGTATAAAGTGTAAAATATTGTACTAATTCATTATATATAAAAGATTATGGTGTGTTTAAACTTCTTTCATTAATTATTATATATTTTCTACACTCACAGTGTTTGCCAGCTCACTATATAATCAACTTAAATCAGTTAAATCCATCATGCAATGCATTTCCTTCCAATGTTTTGTGATAAACTAATAGATAATTGACTAAATAAACATCCTGCAAAGTTTCAATAAAAATTTCCAAGTTTGTCTTACAATTTCCATGGTTTTTATTCAATTTTTATCGATATCGATAATATCCCGATATTTCCATCGAAATTTCCGTGTTTTTGGACTACCGATATTTCCAATATCATCGATATTTTAGACCTTGCTCACATCACATAAAGTGAGGAACCTTTTGGTAGTGACCAATGTGGAACAATGAAATTCTACTCAAAATTTCCAACATTAATTAAGTTTATTATTTAACATATAACATACAAAAATATCATAATTTTTGTTGTAGTATTTTAGTGATTTTGATGGTATAAGATAAAAGTTCAAGTGATTACGAGTTAAATACTTTACGAAATATTTTTCAAAAGTTGTATGAATTTATAATGAATTCTAAAAGAAATAACGATGTCAAACATGTGGTATAAAAAGTAAAAGGCTAAGGTTGCACAACCTAATTGAACAACAATTAAAACAAAGAAAAATAGGTAGTTGGTCACATGGGAAATAGAGAGATAAATCTTTTTTCTTCGCTAAAACCAAAGTCCAAGAACAATTGAGTCATGGTAGTCTTCTTTGTGTTTCTCTTCTTCTAAAATTAGATTTTTCTTCTTAGTTCAAAGCTTATATCGTACATTATCTGCACAATCATTGCCTCCTCGTATAAGGTTCATGTGTTAAGAAAAATAAAATGAGTTGACAAATTGTTGCCTCCAAATATAGAATAACATCGTATTAAAAGAAAATTGAGCTGGTTGACCCACCGATTGGGCACCCAAACCAGGAAAGAAATAAAAAATTAGCCGATGGACCCACTCGGCAACCCGACCCATAAGGTAGAACCATAGAATGAATGAGGATCCTCTTCAGATCTCGGGAATCCATCAATTACATATGTTTATTATATATCGTGTGATCAGAAATTATTGTAAATTTTTTTATTTAAAATTAAATATAAACAATACCTAATAAAAATTGACCGTATGATGTACGATGAACGAATGTGATTCGATAATCTCAAAATAAGGATCCGGAGAGGATCCTCATTCCCGTAGAATGACCAACAACAAGAGCGGGAAATCAGATTTTCCTGTAATTGGCGTGAAATTCTTAGTTTTCCCACCCAACGATTTTCCGAACCGCACATCTCAATTTCCAAATCGAACGGCTGTAAACGCATCTATTTAATAACATCATCCAAGCCGAAGCACCTGCGGGCCCCACTCTCGCTCATTTTTCGAAGTTTTAAACTTGGTCATTATTTTTCGCCCAGAGGCTTAAAAAATCTATAATTTAAATTCGGTCCCTCTCTCTCTCTCTCCGCTCTGTCTCTCACTCTTCTCTTCTTTCATTCACGAAACCCTCGATCTGAGAAAATTAACAACCGCCATGGCGAGAGCTTCGAAGCCGCAGGTGTCGTCTGACGAAGCCCCATCCAACGGCTTTAATTCGTCGGAGGAAGAGCCGATTAACGACCAGGAGGAGGAGGAGGTCGACGAGGAGGAGCTCGAAGCCGTGGCTCGCACCGCTGACTCCGACGACGACGAGAACTACCCCGGCTCCGACGATGACATGGTGGCCGATGAGAATGGCGATGATGGCTTGGAGGAGGAAGAGGTATGACATTTACGATTTTGCCATTGCGGTACTGTCTACGGTCGTGCTTTGTTCGTTCGTTTCATTGGATCTGAGCTGTGAGGTGTTACTGCTTGTGTGTGTTATGGTTGTTTCAAATTGAAGTTTGGGAATTTGTTGCGCTGGGGTTTTGGTGGTACAGGGATTGGTTGCTTTTTCCCATTTTTGGGATAGAAGAATGGGTAAGGAGAGAAACGAATGCCTTGGCCTGGGGTTATTAAATTGATTTCACAGCATTTTTTGTTTTGTTTTGCGTAGTGGTCTTTGAAGAAAAACAAGTTTCTTTGTACTGGAACTTTGCAAGTGGTTATTTTTTGTCATAGTTTGTGCATTTACCGGAAGTACTGAAGCTTCTCCAAATTTCTTGGCTTTTGGTGGATAATAGTTGTCAATGGCATCACCTAAGAGTTGTTGGCCTAGCGGTCAGGTCCTTGGTTTGCTCCCAAGTGGGCTGGGGTTCGACTCTACGGTACCCACCTAGCAAAAATGCTATAGTTTCTCGCTCCGCAAATGTTGTGGGGTCAGGCGGGGGGCCTATTTATTAGTGACTCGGATACACTAGTTTCCAAAAAACAAAAAAATAGTTGGCATTGGCATCATTGTACTTGGGTTTGACTCTTTAAGGTTTGCTGGTGTAAGTGCCAAAGCATTTCGGCTTACCTTTTCTGACCAAAGGCTCTGTCTTTCATGCAGGACGATGAAGCTATTTTGAGTAATGCTGAAATTGGGAAACGGGAAAAGGCTAGGCTTAGAGACATGCAAAATTTGAAGAGACAAAAGGTTCAAGAAATATTGGATGCACAAAATGCAGCCATTGAGGCTGACATGGTGAGTGCGTTGGAAGGGTTAATATTGCGCTGCATTTGTACTTGTTATTGGATATGTAGTCTCTTTTATAAGGTAGTTGATTTTTTTGTATTGGTTTAATTGCAGAATAACAAGGGGAAGGGGCGGTTGAAGTATCTTCTGCGGCAGACAGAGTTATTTGCCCATTTTGCTAAAGGTGACCAGTCTGCATCCCAGAAGAAAGTGAAGGGAAAGTAAGTTCACTAATTCTTGCAGTCTTTGCGTATTCATAATCTATACTATTTGGTCATTGATTATTGTCTTCGGTAGTATATTTGCCTTCAAGAGATAAATAGGAGTCAAAATTTTGAGCTAGAATTTCTTTTGTGTCAAAAAAAGTAGAATGATTGCCTTTAATTGGTTATGATTATTGCATGAGGGAATTAAGATTTTAAAAGTTCTTACTGGTGCTTACTTGTTTAATCACAAATTTAGAGGTCGTCATGCTTCAAAATTAACTGAAGAGGAAGAGGATGAAGAATGCCTTAAGGAGGAAGAAGATGGGTTGGCTGGGGCTGGAACCACCCGGCTGTTGACACAACCTTCTTGTGAGAATTTTTTTTTAAATCTAGTTGATTTTCTGAAGGCTGCTTTAAAATTTACTTCACTGTTTAGGTACAGTTTAAAGTTTTAGACTTGCTTTTCCTTTTTCCTTTTGTTCAGGTATTCAGGGGAAGATGAGGGATTACCAACTGGCTGGATTGAACTGGCTCATACGACTCTATGAAAATGGTATAAATGGAATCCTTGCAGATGAAATGGTAAGCACTGATTTGCGGCTAATAGGGTTAAATCTTTCCTTTCTTCCATGTATGAATTGTGTTTTATTTTGTGTGAGCTGTCCTAATGATGAATTAGCCGACCCCACTTAGTGGGAAAAGGCTTTGTTGTTGTTGTTGTCCTAATGATGAGTACGTTTGTTCTCTTCCATCAGGGGCTTGGTAAAACATTGCAAACCATCTCCTTATTGGGATACCTGCATGAGTTTAGAGGAATAACTGGCCCTCATATGGTAGTTGCTCCAAAGTCAACTCTTGGAAACTGGATGAATGAGATTCGGCGTTTCTGCCCCATCTTGCGTGCTGTGAAATTTCTTGGTAATCCTGATGAAAGAGTAAGTCATTCTGGTGTGATTTGTATGCATGAGTTATAAAAGTTTTGGATACTCTGCTCAATATTTCATTTCTTTCGCTATCTTGCAGAAGCATATACGTGAGGACCTTCTGGTTGCCGGGAATTTTGATGTATGTGTCACAAGTTTTGAAATGGCCATCAAAGAGAAGACTTGCTTACGCCGTTTTAGTTGGCGTTATATTATAATTGATGAAGCCCATCGTATTAAGAATGAGAATTCACTGCTTTCAAAAACCATGAGGCTGTATAATACCAACTTCCGCCTCCTAATTACGGGTACACCACTTCAGGTATGAATTGCGATATTTCTTTGATTTATGGGACATGCTACATGCTGGATTAATTTTGTTTGGTGATGCTTTATTTATGCATACCTAGCATGGCACTTGAAAGTTTCTAATTTTTTTTTTCTTCGATGTCATTTTTCGAGGGTAACCTGGGTTAAATTTAATTTCTAAGTAGCAAGAATATTTCTTTTTAAGCATGCTTTTTATTTTTCCATGGTTTGCTTGCAGAATAATCTTCACGAACTATGGTCTCTGCTTAACTTTCTTCTGCCAGAGATATTTAGTTCTGCTGAAACTTTTGATGAATGGTTTCAAATATCTGGTGAGAACGACCAGCAGGAGGTTGTACAACAGCTTCACAAGGTAGGACTAAAGTCATCTTGAGTATTTGGTGCCCCTGCTTTATCATTGCAATATCTCACTTTGATTTATTCTTCTTTAAGGTCCTCCGGCCATTTCTTCTTCGAAGGTTGAAGTCAGATGTTGAGAAAGGTTTGCCTCCAAAAAAAGAAACAATTCTCAAAGTAGGCATGTCACAAATGCAGAAACAGTACTACAGGGCTTTACTACAAAAAGATCTTGAAGTTGTTAACGCTGGTGGAGAACGTAAACGCCTTCTGAACATAGCAATGCAGCTTCGTAAATGCTGTAATCATCCTTATCTTTTTCAAGGTGCTGAGCCTGGGCCTCCATATACGACCGGAGACCATCTTATCACAAATGCTGGTAAGCTTGAGATTTTGTAAAGCATTGACTTCATTGATGCATATTGTTTGTTTGATCATCTAACACATCCTTATTAAATTTTCAATTGTAGGTAAAATGGTTCTTTTGGATAAGTTGCTTCCAAAGTTAAAAGAGCGTGATTCTAGGGTCCTAATATTTTCACAGGTTAGTTCCATTCTGTGAAATCATTATACTTTTATTGGTATGAATTCATGTGAATGTAAGCAAATATGTTGCGAATTGCAATGCATGCCCAGAGATGTATCTCAATTCTGTTGTATGGTTCCTTGGTTTAAATGTCAGATGACTAGGCTGCTAGATATCCTTGAAGATTATTTAATGTTGCGGGGGTACCTGTATTGTCGCATTGATGGCAATACTGGCGGAGAAGATCGTGATGCTTCCATTGATGCCTTCAACAAGCCTGGAAGTGAGAAATTTGTGTTTTTGCTATCGACCAGAGCTGGAGGACTTGGTATTAATCTTGCCACTGCAGATGTTGTCATCCTTTATGACAGTGATTGGTGAGCATCTTTATCATTTTCTTTATACCGATGGTCATTGTTCTGTCTGCATGTCTATACCTCTGGTGTTTGATATTGCTTTAATATGTGACATGTGTTCTAGGAACCCTCAAGTTGATTTGCAAGCACAAGATCGTGCTCACAGGATTGGTCAGAAGAAAGAAGTTCAAGTGTTCCGGTTCTGCACTGAGGTATGAATGTGTTCTGACATGATACATTTCAAACTATGTAATATTTGTATATGGGTAGTTTCTCATTGTGCATCATTTACACTTTGAAACAGTATACTATTGAGGAAAAAGTTATTGAGAGGGCTTATAAAAAGCTTGCTCTTGATGCTTTGGTGATTCAACAAGGGCGATTAGCGGAGCAAAAAAGTAAGGAACACAATTTTTTTCTAAGATCTTTTAAGCGAGCATATGCACAAATTTATTTCCTTTAATTTTGTTCTTGTTGTATGCAGCTGTTAATAAAGATGAATTACTTCAAATGGTGAGGTTTGGTGCTGAAATGGTCTTCAGTTCCAAGGATAGCACAATTACAGATGAGGACATTGATAGGATTATTGCTAAAGGAGAAGAGACAACTGCTGAGCTTGATGCAAAGATGAAGAAATTTACTGAAGATGCTATCAAATTTAAGATGGATGATAGTATGTTTGTCAATTTATTGTTACTTTCCTTTATGCATTAGATTATATTTTTGTTATTGCAATTGATGTTAAAATGGAAATTGCAATTTTCTAATGTTGGTGCTGTTTCTACAGCTGCTGAATTGTATGACTTTGATGATGAAAAGGTGGGTACCATATTCTTTTAATTTTCTTCTTCGATCAAATTTTTATGGTTATGGTATTATTTCATTTGGCTTACCGTAGTTTTGTTCGTCTTTGTGATTTATAACTCATTTTATGTGTATCTTTTTACCTGATGAAGGATGACAAGCTTGATTTCAAGAAAATTGTTAGTGATAACTGGATTGAACCACCAAAAAGAGAGCGGAAGCGCAAGTATGGATTTACCTGTCTGCCTCTTTACTTTGCATTTATTTTCTCTAGTTTTTAAGTATGAATTTTGTGCTTTCATTATTAGTTACTCAGAGTCTGAATACTTTAAGCAAACAATGCGCCAAGGTGCTCCAGCAAAACCAAGAGAGCCTCGAATTCCACGCATGCCTCAATTGTAAGCGCCTCCTTAAGCTGGTTGTTGACTGATTCTCATCTGTGTTATGTTCTTTGACCTTTTATAAATGTTCAATAATACTTATTATCTATTCTTGCCTTTTTGTCTCCAGACATGATTTCCAATTTTTCCACACACAAAGGTTGAATGAGCTGTATGAAAAGGAAGTACGTTTCCTCATGGTATGTATAAGTGAACTATTATAATTTATATTCATTTCTATTTATGGCTTGAGATATATGCCTTTGCAGCCTATTTATCTATCTTTATTTTTTCAAAAAATTCTCAGCAAACTCATCAGAAGAATCAGTTGAAAGATACAATAGAGGTGGAGGAACCAGAAGGTATTTATGGTTTTCATATGAATTCAATTAATGTGCTTTTGTGTTTTCTGCTATTCCATCTGCTAACTGCGTATTCGAATGTATAGAACTTGGAGATCCTTTGACTGCTGAGGAGGTGGAAGAAAAGGAAAGCCTGTTAGAAGAGGCAAGTATAATATATGCTGCAGATGTTCTCATCGAGGTTTTCTTTATTGAGCTTTTTCATTGGTGGATTTCAGGGTTTCTCTACTTGGAGTAGAAGAGATTTTAATACCTTCATTAGGGCCTGTGAGAAGTATGGCCGTAATGACATAAAAAGCATTGCTGCCGAGATGGAAGGGAAAACAGAGGAGGAAGTTGAAAGATACGCAAAGATTTTTAAAGAAAGATACAAGGAGTTAAATGGTAAGCGATATCCAGCAGTTATGTGTTGGTAGCTTTAGGTAGACAATGTTGTTGGTTAAAGTCTAGGGCTCTATTTGGAAACGTTGGAAGGCAGGATTTGGAATTGGCTTTAAATCTAAATATATCCTTAATTTTTAAATATACTATCCACATGCAACATGAATTGGTTTTAAATCTAAATAATCCGACCAAAAAAATTTATTTCGTTTCCATTTGTCCAGGTATTGAATTTCAAATCATATGACTGGATTTTTTATGGCTTGTATTGCTCAGTGCTTGAGCATATTAATGTCTCACCATGATTTGTGGTAGATAGGCAATTTGATATCACTGATTTTTATTGCTTAAGCACCCTTTCTGAGTACGCTTTCCAACAAATCATCTCAGATTCTGAGCAAGCTAGATCTCTTATGAGTTATGAACTCAAGCACATGGTAGATGCTTGAGTTTCTTTTCATTGGTTGGGAAATCAGAAAAAGCTATAGTTTGTGATTGAGCTAACGAGACTAGGGGCGCTTACATGTGTGTGTGTGTGTGTGTGTGTGTGTGTGTATGTAGAAATATCACACACACACACACACATATATATATGCACATTATACATACAATGTCTTTTAGTTTTGTTTAGGGAGCTGTTGTGATTGGAACCTTAGATTCCAAATTGTTGACTCTATTGGTGCTTTCAGATTATGATAGGATCATTAAGAACATTGAAAGAGGTGAGGCTAGAATTTCCCGCAAAGATGAGATCATGAAAGCCATTGGGAAGAAGTTGGATCGTTACAAGAATCCATGGCTGGAATTGAAGATCCAGTATGGTCAGAACAAGGGGAAGTTGTACAATGAAGAATGCGATCGTTTCATGGTACAGTTTGGGACTCTCTAGCTTATGTTCTATACAAACTTCTGATTTTTTATGTTTAATCTCTGGTGGTTTTTCATGTCTATTTCACTACAGTTATGCATGGTTCACAAACTTGGGTATGGGAATTGGGACGAGTTGAAGGCAGAATTCCGCACATCACCCTTGTTTCGTTTTGATTGGTTTGTGAAGTCTCGCACAACTCAGGAACTCGCTAGGAGGTGTGATACAATAATTAGGCTGGTGGAGAAAGAGAACCAAGAATACGACGAGAGGGAGAGGCAGGCCCGCAAAGAGAAGAAGCTTGCTAAGGTTTGAAGGCTTCAAATGCACACATTTATTCTGTACTTTATTTATTTTTTTATTCTTTCATTCTGTGTAAGTTTATCTTAGTTGCCGGTCCCAAGCCCGGATAAAGGAGGAGGGAAAGGGCATCAGGTAGTCGACACCTGGCATTCCTATCTTACGTCGAATCCTTGGGTTGCGATCATACCAACTCACATGCACCGGATTCCATACGAACGCCGAAGTTAAGCGAGTTTGGGCGAGAGTAGTACTAAGATGGGTGACCGCTTGGGAAGTCCTCGTGTTGCACCCCCCACAGCCGACCCCACCTAGTGGGAAAAGGCTTTGTTGTGTCTTGTTGTGTTGTGTTTGTTCCTGGTCTAGTACCATGCTTGTTTTAAAGAAATGTCCCAAATTAGCGGATGCGTTATCATGTATCATGTTTTGTTTCAGAGCATGGCGCCATCGAAGCGGGCCATGGGCAGGCAGCCGACTGAGAGCCCAAATTCCGGAAAGAAGAGGAAGCAACTAACCATGGATGATTATGTCAACTCGGTATGTGTTTCTTTTATTGAGTTGTACGGTGTGTTGATTTTTAATCTCCTGTAAGGGGTGGCTGATGGCTTGAATAACTGAAACAATTTATGGTCTTATTTTGCAGGGAAAAAAGAGGAAATGATCAAACATAAACATCCTGAATGCTTTTGGGTGCTCGAGACATCGGATGTTTGGACATCGAAAAGCACGGAGTATTAGAGTTTAGGCTTTTTGTCTTTATATTTTTTGCCCGATGGTTTTCGGATCACGGTCAGGTTCAACATTACCTGTGATCGGAGTAGTGACCGTGACCTTAGTAGCGTTAGGGTTAGCCGAATTATAAAGATATGTATAAAGAAGTAGAGACTAGTTCTGATTTGCCCACAATGTTTTGAACACCATGCATGTCATTCAATGAGATGTATGTCTTTGGTATACTGCTTGTTTGATGTGTAGAGAGGATATGATCTCTGTAGTTCCTCTCCGTCGCGGTTGCAGTGTATATTTCTTCTAAAAGTTTGATGATATTAATAGACGTGTGGTTAGTTAAGTTGACTAGAGCAGTGTCATGCATAGTTTATGCTGAACTCAAGGGCTTCTCTCGTTTATGGTTTTCTAGCAAGGGCTAAGGCGCATACGATGCGATTTGGTGGTCAAGCTATAAGTTTATGAAGTACAAAGCAAGGGGGTTGCAACGAAGTACCAAGCATGAAAAACAATGTTTTGCAATATCAAATTTTGTACATTGAACAATGAAGGCAATAAAAATAAAAACATATGGGAAAATAACTTCACAAGGAGAGAAATTTACATGGGAAAAACAATTGGATCGACGTTTCTGTATAGGCCGAAAACATGACTCAGAAATCCATCCATACACGAGATTGTATGAGAGTACAAAAGATGCAACAACATCATCCAAACCAAACCCACAACTTCCCCAAAACGTACAGGCTACACATCATACGGGGCAAAAATTATACATCGTTGTCGGGCGCTACCCGAAAATCATTAAACTAGCCCCATTCCTCCAATCCCTTTCTCTTACCTTGTTTCTTCCTTTTACTGCAATACCCGAGCATTCAGTTTCCATACTCAACTACAAGAATGACATATCACAAGCAAACAATAGCCAAAGCCGGAGGATGACAGAATACTTATTCCCTCGGTGAGCATGGACACCAATACCGTAAAGGATGAAAGCAGCTCTCGTAATCTTCTCTTTCATCGCAACGTCCCCCAGAAACTTACAATACATTTTTCCTCAGAAGAAGATTTTACTAGGCCTGTTGCTGCATTTACTCATTTGTACCGTCAAAGCTACCCATCGCATTTGCTCGCTTCTTTTCTCTCCAATTTTCACCCCAAACCTTTGCCTCAGCCACTGCACGCTCTCTATCTAGATCACGGTTTCTTGGAGTTTCCCGTGCTCTCCCAGCACTTAGTGGGCTGTCTCTCTGAGACTCTTGTCGGTCCAACCCATCTAAACCTCCTCTTCTCCCAGACCCAGTGCCAGTTTCAACCCTCCCTAATTCTGCGGCGGTATTCAAGTCCTTATTGGGGTCTCGTCTTCTGAAATCAGGTGAGTTTTTATGCCTAGCAGGTGAACCCTGTCGCCCACCACGTAGAGAGTCATCTGGGCTATCTAGCCCATCTCCCACGTTCCTTCGTTCATCCCTGTGCCTAGGAGTAGATGGACCAACTCTGTTACTTTGAGTACTGGCTGCATTTGGATCATATGTTTGGGAGGCTAAGTACGTCAGAGCAGTCACAACATCCCCTATTAGAGGCCTTGTAGCCGCTTGCTCCTGCAAACACATGGCTGCAACAGCAAGAGCTTGGTAGAGCCCTCGCATTGGGTAACGGCCTTGCAATAGCGGATCAGCCATTTTCGGGAACTTCCTACGATCCTTGAAGAGTGGCCGTGCCTGTAAACCGAATATCCACAAAACGAGAAGACGAAAACAAAAAGACAGCTTTGTTTCAAGTGAATTCGCGGAGTGATGAAAACTTATCTGAAAAAATATTAACCAAAATTATAAAAATGACAAATGCATACTTACCCATGCAACAAGATTATGCTCTCCAGGACCTCGGGTATTATCAATGGCTTTTCGCCCTGTAATAAGTTCAAGGAAGACGACTCCAAAACTGTAGACATCGGACTTCAGAGTCAGTTGGCCAGTCATAGCATACTCTGGAGCACAGTAGCCATATGTTCCCATCACACGTGTGGAGACGTGTGTCTTGTCACCAACGGGACCTAGTTTTGCAAGCCCAAAATCAGATAACTTTGGGTGAAAACCCTCGTCAAGAAGGATGTTTGACGATTTCAAGTCTCTGTATATGACGGGAGGGTTTGCTTTATCATGCAAATATTCCAAACCCTTAGCTGCACCCGCCGCAATCTTCATTCTTGTATTCCAGTCCAGGGGTTCCTTGTCTGATGGAAGATCTGAAAAAGTAAAAGAGAAGCAATGTGGATGATTTAAAGAAATTGTACACATCGAAAACAAACTTCAGATTTGTAAGTAATAAAGAGATTTGAAGGGAGAAGAAATTGTTCACCAAAAAAATAGATAATGATACTGCAAAATTAGGTTTTGGGGTTTTGGCAATATGACTGAGCAGAGTGTTGACTGGCCCTTCCCAGTGCACTGAATTCGAAAGTTAGATGCTACAAAAGTAATCAGTTTGCAGCAAAGGCCACTAACCTTCAAGTTAACATGCTCTTTCTTTTACATAGCAATATTTAGTTGTTCATTTGTAAGTACTGTGAAAGGTTTCCTAGAGATCCTTGGTACACTTGAACCCAGGTCTGGGTAGTTGACTGTCGAAAGAGTAGTTCATATCTTTGGAGCTATATTACTCGACTAAAAACCTTTTTGCCACTTAGCTTCACTTCGGGGCCTTTTTCACACATTTTTTTTCTGTTCCAACAATTTTTTGAAGGTCCTTTTGATACCTTGAGCTTGAATCCAATCACTGTTCCGATGGGAAAATCAATTTTGAAAAATTACCGTCAACTGTAACTTTGACAGGTATCACCCTCAACTGATCAGAAAAGCAAACAATCTAATGTCTATTCCTTTATTTCCATGCATTTATCTTACTGACCTAATTTTGGTTTCATTCATTCAGTTTTCCTATCATTCATTCAGCAACATAAGACGTATCTGGCATCAGACAGTAAATACACAGTAAAAATATCCCTTCTGTATTCTACGACAATGTGGCAATTAGATTAACTGTTTCCTCTATTTTGAATCCGCATTTACTACCATGTCAGCCTTACGTACAGGACTCGGCGCATATCCCATGTGCATCACAGTGCGCCTTTCTTGGCCTACTAGTATCCTAAATGTACAGTCCAAGGACTGTCAAATATGAAAAAGATGAAATTTCGAACTTTCACTACTCAAAACAAGCCCAGAACTATAACAGACACAATGTCATGTCAACGCAATAAACTCAAAGTAAGAGCTATTCCAGACGTCATGAACCGATGAGGAGAAAGATGGATGGGTTACAAAACTTAATCATTTTAAAGCAATCCCATGTTTGTCTCCAACAAAATTTTTAATCACTGGTTTTTCTGATTTGAATCCCGCAATCTCACTATGGAAAGCATAATCAAATACGGAAAAACTGCACAACGCTATGACTTTGACCAAGAAAGGAACTCATGCAGCGTAACCAAGGGATTATGCCAGCAGTTGAGTACAGACTAAAAGCACAAGTTAGATTAAATACATAGAATGGTCAAATAAATAGCAGGAATGACTTGTTAATCATCACTCATCAGCATTTGATCTACTTCAGTGACGGTAATTTATTAGCTGAATCCCTGATTAACTCTTGTTTCATGTGAGAAATGTTGCCATAAAAACAAACCCTAAAATACTATTGCAAGATTATAAGATCACCTTAAGGAAACTAACATTCGAGGACTAACACAGGCACAACAAGTTATCGAGAATATGCATTTAAGATAAGATGCATTGCCATTCGCCACTAAATCAGGGAAGAGTCATGTCAGTATATTTTTCTAGGGTAATAAGAGAAATTCGATCTGACCATGTAAATGATCCTCCAAGGATCCCAAGGGCATAAACTCGTAAACAAGGAGGCGTTGATCCCCATCAGCACAATAGCCAATCAAGTTAACAAGGTTTGTGTGATGCAGAAGGCTAAGCATAAGAACCTCAACCAAAAATTCTCGATTTCCTTGAAGACCATTCCGGTCAAGTTGTTTCACTGCAACTACCTGGAAACAAATAAATTCATAGGAGAGATCGATCATGGACTACTAGATGGAAAATCAGCAATTGATGCTTCAAATGAATTCTGCATACAAGTTTACCACAATGCAGAAAATGCTGAATAAGATCCTAAATGTAACAGATAGTATCAAGACTCAGAAAAATACTTAAACATGCTATGGTGATGTTTCTCCATTTCATTTCGAACCAATGTACGTACCTGTCCTGTGCTCTCCAAGCGACCTTTGTAAACGCGTCCAAAACCACCTTCACCCAACAAACATTCTGGCCTAAAATTCTTTGTTGCAGCTGCGAGCTCCCGGAAGGTAAATGTTTGTGCAGCAATGTGTGCCGTAGGTCCATCTTTTGGAATAGGTGGTTCCTTCTTAGGATCAGAACCATTCCGTGATTTTTTATCTGAAAAAGGATCAAAGAAGTTGAAAAGGGGTTTGGTTAACAATGAAACTAAAATACATAGAGCCAAGCGAACAACTTCTGAAGCTATAGAAACTATTCAGTAGCCTAACGGACATTCATAAAATTGGAAAGAAACAAAAAAAGACGAGGAAAGCTAAGGACTGAAGTGGCCCAAATGATACTTCAATGTGAATGCACAAGCAAAGACCTCAGATTCAAGATCCCTAACAACGACAATTACTGCATACCGGGCACATATAAATTGTCATAACAGTTATTCTGTGACCATGTCAATTTAAAGCTTAAAACTAACATAATTTCTAAATGTTTGGTACATCTGGAAGTTAAAGAATGAACACAAAACGCCATAAACCGAAAGAAAAATGCTCGAAACTTCAGGAACTAATTGTAGATCTCCGGGATTGATTGACTTGCAACTCCATCAAGTTCAAATTCAAACAACACATATAAGAAAATCAACAATTAAGGAATTACTCCAACAGAGAAACCATAAAAACCCCAATTACCAAACCAACCAAAACCATCCAACAACAACCACAGATGCATCAGATCAACCCTACTACATATTTTACCAACAACCCATGATCACGGTACACCACAAAAACCACCCAAAAACACAAAATTCAGCAGAACCACAACCCACCAATCAAAAACCAAAGAAACCCAGAAAAACAACTCGAAGAAATAAAAAGTTGGAGAGAAAAATTCACCAGAGCTAACTCTTGTAACATGGTGAGACTGAGCAGCTGAGCCTTCTTTAACTGATGAGTCCTTCTTGGTCACTTCCTTGACACCACCACCGCCACCGCTGCCCTCTTTGTTTTTGGATGATCCAAAACAAGGAAAGCACCCACCCATATCAAACTCCAAGCAAAAAATCAAAATCTCCCCCAACAAAAAGTTCAAAACTTTTTCAACAATCACTCATCAGTCATCACCTACCTCCTTCCCCACAGTCCACACACACAACCCAATCTCCCAATTCCAATCAAAATTTCTAAATTCACCCACTTTCTCTCTCTCTCTCTCTCTCTCTCTCTCACTAGGATCCCAAGTGGCCATTTAAGAAGAAGATCGAGACCAACATGTCTGAAGAAGCAGATCAACAAATCGAAGAAAAAAACTGGCGTGGTGTAAGAAGAGAAGGTAAAGAAAAAGAAGACCCCCCACCCCCACGAAAAAAAATATTACAAGTTTAAAAAAAAAAAAGGAGAAAAATTATGTAAAATATGAAGACCAACAATAATGAAATAATAAGAGTGGGATTAAATTTTAATTAATTGTAGGATTATGTAGTCATTAGGAGCTAATTACTCATACGTAATGTTAATCTCTTGGAATAATTAGAAGATGCCCTTATGCCACCAACAAGAAAAAAGAAATTTACTTTTTGGTTATGCTTTTTCTTTTTTAACTTTTTATCCTTTGGGGTAGAGAAATTTTTATTAATATTCTATAGGCAAGTTATATGTTATTTTATTTTACGTGTTATGATAAAGTTTGACGAAAAATTTTCTATGCCTGACTTTGAAAATATCTCTGATAAAATATCAACTAATATATTCAACTTTATAATTTAAACGGAATAATAACGATATTTGACTGTATCAAAAAACTATTTGGACGAATGAGAAGTTTTTAGCATGCACGGATTCTGAATGGTACACTATATATTGTTATTTAAGTGAAGGAAAATATTATTTTCACGTATTTCTCCACTTACATATCGACATTTTGTGTATTATCCCGTGTTATACAACAACAACAACAACAAAATCTTTTCCCACTAAGTGGGATCGGCTATGTGAATCCTAGAACGTCATTGCGCTCGGTTTTGGGTCATGTCCTCCGTTAGAGATTTCGTTCTGGATTCATTTTCATAAGGATTCGACGTAAACTAGGAGTGCCGGCTGTCAACTACCTGACGCCCTCCCCCTCCTCCTTTATCCAGACTTAGGACCGGCAATGTAAGATAAATTTACACCGACGGAATTTAGTGTATTATCCCATGTTATGAACACCTAAAATTGTCTATGGATGGACGTCTAAAATTTACAATTGTTATTAATAATTATGAATAAGGATCATCTCCAGATTTTTTTGTGAGTGGGACCTATCTTTCGAAGGGATGTGCTTCCATACGCACTTTGTGATGGACATCCTTAACACATGTCTTAAAATTACGCAGACACTCTGGGTAGGGAAGAGGGGGGTTGCGATCCATTGCGTTAGAAACTATTTTATTGTTCGTGGTATAGGGGTGTAAGCCGTTGGATGTAGAGATGGGTGAATGGGTTACTGGTGGATAATAGGTGTGACAATGCTGTCTGATCCAACCTTATTGGGGAGAGATCAGAGCAGTACATTTCTGACAATTTTTAAAATTTAAAATCCAAATACCAATAATATGTTTAATTTTTTTTTTTCAAAAAATCTTTTATATTTTAAAAGCGAAAACACACATAGCCAAATGGAACGGGATGCAATATTAGAAGGGGTGGTGTTTGATATTGATTATTTAGCTATGCATTTTGATTTTGCAAAGTTTGTGTTTGTTATGCGGGATAGTAAACTTTGTTGCCCATGAGGTGGTTTCGTTTGCTACCAAGCATGACGGCGAGTTCCTTTAGAATGAGATTGACCACATTTTTTATTTAGGTATATTTGTCGATTTGTTCCTTGAACTTGTATGGAGTTGCCAATCTCTCCCCTGAACTTTAATTTTAGCCAATTACCCCCATAAACTTTTATAATTAGCTAATTTTTCCTTTGAACTTTAACTTTAACCGATTACCCCCTAAACTTTTATAAATAGCCAATTTCTCCCATAACGTTAGATTTTAAGAATTTTAATCCATCTTGATCACGAAAACAACACATGACAACTGTATAAGAGTAAAAAGGATGAAAAATTGAATAAAAGTTTTAAAAATCTAACGCACCGGGGGGGATTGGCTATTTATAAAAGTCCGTGAGGGTAATCGGCTAAAATTAAAGTTTAAGGGGGAAATTGACTAATTATAAAAGTTTAAGGAGGTAATTGGCTAAAATTAAAGTTTAAGGGGGAAATTGGCAGCTGCATACAAGTTCAGGGAACGAATCAACAAATACCTCTTTTATTTAATATTCTTGCAGTTGATGTAAACCTTGTCATTCAGCTTTAATAAATTTTTATCTTTTCGACAAAAATAATTTCAAGCTTGTAAACCTTGTTATTTATTACATTTACAATTTCATCCCCTTATGTTTGAAAGATAGGGCTCTATCTCTTTATTGTTTCTCTCTTTCACTCTCTCGTCTTTTTTCTTCTACTTCTCTCTCTCCTCCTTCTTCCTACCTCGCTCTCCTTCTCCTTCTTCGTGCTTCTCTCATCTGCTTCTTATTCGTATTTCTCTCTCCTCCCCATCTTTTTCTTATTGTTCCATAGATTTATGAGTGTTTTTTTTTATGAGAATGATTAGATTTTTTTTAGTATTGCTTGAAAGTATTTGATTTTGAGGTTTTGATGACTTAGAGGCATGAATTTTGAAGTTGATCTTGTAGAAGTGCATTTATTTAAAAATGATCTTGTAGAAGTGCTGAAATATTGAAACTAATCTTGCAAAAATATTGAAATTTTGAAACTAATCTTACAGAAGTGCTAGAAGTTTTAAAATTGATCTTGTAGAAGTACTGGAATTTTGAAATTGATCTTGCAAAAGTATTGAAAATTTTAAAACTGATCTCGCAGAAATGCTGAAATTTTGAAACTGATCTTGCATAAGTATTGAGATTTTGAAACTAGTAGAAGTGCTGGAATTTTGATATTGATCTTGCAGAAGTGCTAAAATTTCAAAAATTGATATTGCAAAAGTGTTGGAATTTTGCAACTGATCCACAGAAGTAAGAATTTTGAAACTGATCTTGTAGAAACGCTGGAATTTTGAAACTGATATTGTAGAAGTGCTAAAAATTCCAAGACTTATCTTGTAGAAATACTTTGCAAAAATGATGAAAACTTTGAAACTGATCTTGCAAAAGTGTTGAAAACTTTGAAATTGATCTTGAAGAAGTGTATGAATTGTGAAATTGATTTTGCAGAATGTGTCGGTTTTGCTTTCTTTAAGTAACAAATCTATTGGGAGCACGACTACAATTTTAAAATTTTTATTTGCTTGTTTTTGGGCTAGGTTTATTGAAGTTTGAACTTTTGTCTCTCCTTAAAATGATTCAAACTAGTGAAGTTCTATGAAATGTATTTGTCCTATATATAAAACTCCCTATTTTATGGATTTACTTTTTTTTTAATTAGAACATGTAATAAATTTACATGGTAAGAAATATTTCAACTTTTATTTAGGGTTGGTTTGAGATTGTGGTGCTTTAAAAAAAAGCAGCTTATTAAAAAATCTGGAACATTAAATCTGTTTGGTAAAACAAAAAAAAGGTTTTTTTTTTTTTTAAACTGTTGTTAATAAAAGTAGAAAAGCATGAAAAAACATAAGTAAGGTCTACCATGCTTCTAAAAAAGTTTTTTTTTTTCCAAATGGCAAATGTCACATCCCCGCTCGGGCCCCCACCACATCCCAGGCTCAACTCCGTCGTAGCACGATATTGTTTGCTTTGGGCCCCAACCACGCCCTCACGGTTTTGTTTCTGGGAACTCATACGAGAGCTTCCCAGTGGATCACCCATCCTGGAAATGCTCTCGCTCGAACTTGCTTAACTTCGGAGTTCCGATGGAACCCGAAACCAGTGAGTTCCCAAAAGACCTCGTGCTAGGTAGAGATGGGAATATACATATAAGGCTTACAAGATCCACTCCCTTGAGTGATCACGCCTTGATTTAGGTCGGGGTGTGTCAGCAAGTATACCCCCACATGTTTTACAAAATTATAGTTTTTGCCCCTATTATATTATATTAAATATTATATCTTTTTTAGTCATGTAACATATTCAAAGCAATTTATATAAAAGTTTACCAAACACTCAAACATTGTTTTTTATATATATTATTAAAAGCACTTTTACAAAAAAAAAAAGGTTTACCAAACATTTAAGAACTTTATTTTGTAGATGTTTATCTTCACAACATAACATAAGCAGTTTTTTTTAAAAAGCATAGTAATACCAAACTAGCTCTTAATAAGTTAAAGTCACTTGAAATGGCCCTGTAAAATTATAATTTTTTTATTATGTTTTTAATGGTTTTTTCTGGTCAAACAAACCAACAACTATTGCCTAACATCCGTACCACAAGCCAATTACTCTGACTAAAAATTAATAAAAATATTTGACAAGAGGAAGAATTATAGTTCATAAATATAGGGTTGATGAATTCAAATGCGAATATAAACTTAAAACCGGAGACATTTTGTTTTACGAGACTTTTTGTCTGTCGCGTTTGGGATCTGGAATTTGAATTTGTTGAGAGTATAAATTTTACATTGAGAAATAAAGAAATTTTACATGTGTTTATAAGTAATGAGATTATTTACTATATTGTCAATTGATTTTATGGTAAAACATTAACTTTCTTCATGATATCAGAGCATGTTGTTTAACGTGTGAAATCCAACGACTAAGTGTGTTCCACATCATTCGATTTGTATTGTTTACGTGCTAAACTTGAAAATTCTTCACACGTGAGGGAGCGTGTTAAGAGTATCAATTCCGCATCAGAAAAAGAAAGAACCTTGCGTGTGCTTATTAATAATTGAGTTCATTCCCATATTACTAATTAACTTTATCGTGAAATCTCAACCTTCTTCAAAATTATTTACCATTTAATTAAATTACATCTTCATGATATAATATGATATGATATTATACGCTGCTTGACAGTATGTTAATTTTTTTTCTATACTTGAAGTACAATTCAACTCGAATGATTATCCCACCCAACCCAATATGCACCCATAGTTCTCGGTCCTCATAGCCATTAGCTGAAAAGCTGAATTTAGTGGCACTCTACCTACGGCTGTGAGGCTGTGAACCTCTGCAGACTTAACAAGGACGCACCAAATTGCATGTGCTAATGTTCAGTAATAACCAAGATCTAGAAGCTCAGTTGACAACCCGACATACAGTCACAACGCTAATGTCAAACACTACACGATTGCCTCAACCCAAAGAGCACCCACACAAGACCTTTCCAGATTCCTACTAATAATACGAAATTCTACTGTGCACTGATGTATAAGTTGCAATGTTGGACGATTGGATTGGCATTGTAGTGTGTTGTAGACAAACTCTGATAGTGTCTCTACCTCGTCCAAGATTGGAAGTCAACTTTCATTCTCCATTGGAGGTGTATAATTGACAAGGTTGGCCTGAATTTGACACCGAGTCCAACTTGATTAATGTCAATCAACGTGATTTTCACGAGTTGGTTGAAGATCTCAGGATCATCAACACGTTGTGAAGAAAGTTGAAGTTAATTGACAATACGATGAGTAACTCAACTCCTTATAAGTATATACAAAACTAATTTTTTTTCTTCTCTCTATTGTGGAATTCAACTCTCAACTTTGTTGTACACCTCTATTCTTCGATCTCTAGGGCATGCATCTTATCTTACGCCACTTTTCTTAAAAAAAATTAAAATAGTCCATTGCTAATTCTCAAGGACAACAAAAGCCACATTTATATAGGTTTTAACGTCATCACGTCCTCATTTGCTAGCCTTGGGAAAATCTAATACTACAACGTGAAAGTAGATTGGATTGGAATATTTTCAATACTATTTGTGATAATGTCGGCTAATCTTTCTATTAATAGTAGGGTTTAGGGTTTATGGTATAGTTTTAGAGCTTTCGAATCACCCTAAAGTGGGAGTTTATCACATTATCACAAATAGTAATTGCCCGCTTACATGAAGAAATGGATTAGTGACCCTTCTAATCGTCTTTTTAATATCAACCTTTTTCAAGTTCTTGAATTTGCATCGAACTCTGCAGATATATATATATATATATATATATATATATATATATATATATGAAGCCTTTAAGAGAAGGGATTCTTTTTTTTTTAATGGGAATTAGTTGTAGGGTTCACACCACATCAAACTTTAACGATCGGAGCCGTCTATTTTTCAAGTTATACCTCATAGATCATTCTTGCAAAATATTAACCAAATCGAAAATATTTAAGACATCTAATTGGATTCAAAGAAATGAACGAATACTTTGTTATATAAGAAACAATGAAATTTGATCTTGATAATTAAATAGGCAAATGGTTTTGGATTGAATTGAATTTTTGCAATGATGATTTATGAATCAAGACTAACAAAATGGACGATTCAAATCGTTGAAATTCAATGTGAAGTGAGCCCCACACCTAATCTCTTTTTTTTTTTTTTTTTAAATGAGGATCTCTTTGTATAAAAGGCCTGTATATATATATATATATATATGACATGGATGAAAAGCAGGATAAGTACTTGTCTGATGAAATGTAGATGCATGCTTGCTGGTTCTGCCCTGTACCTTTTTATCCTGATAAAAGCTAATTAAGTTGAAGTAAGGATGAAGCAACCAAAGCCACGCCAATGAAACACAAACAGAATATTATACATCTTTAGTTGCATGTGTAGTAATTCACGTATGCATGTTGGAGATGTTTTCTTCTTTATGTGATTTGCTACTTAATAGACAGGAGTATAGGACAATTATATACCATGCTAAGCACGCGAAACTCATTAGTACATACACGTTAAGATTAAAGCATATATTATACATTAAAGTGTCGTTTTCTTTAAAATATTACTGGACGTACAAAATAATGTTAATTAAAACGGTAAAATATGATACATATAATCAAGATAAACAATTTGTCAACACAGAGACCCTATATCTACGCATAGTAACGTACATACTTTACTTCAAAACTACACTGCATCAAGTACTTGATTTCATTTTCTGGTTAATCAAGTATTAAAATTATGAAGTTCATGTGTCCAGTCTTTGAGGCAAAAAGGCCGAATCGTATGTTTTATACTTTTTTGGGCGAAGTAAGTATGGTTTATGCTTTGAAACTTCAAGAGTTGATGAATGGGCTTATGTGTCGCTACGATTGCTTTACAATGGAAGTACCTGTGGCTGTGTCTATGTCATGGATCCTGCTAAAAATGATCCATTCCCGTACTTTCACTACAAGCCCATATTTCTTACAAAAATTACAGCAAAGAACACGTCCGTACGTAAAGTACATATAAAAGTATAAACGTAAAAAATTGTCCTACATCTCCAATAGCAGCTCGTACTCGTTGATATTTCCTACATCTCCAAAAAAATGAAGTATCATTAGAACCTACAAAGTGCGACATTATATAATTACATAGTTAAATTCCGTAGCCTAACTAAGCTAATAACTTTGTATGATGGAAGATGTAATTAGTAAAGAGATTGGGATTGGGAAATAGCTACTAGCAAATATTCCTACAATATTTTGGAATAATTCAGCTAAAAGCAATGGTTAACTTCAAAAGTATCCCTCTTTTGCAAAGATTTGACAAGTAATTTGATAGGAGGCTTCACTATGCGTCTATGACAACAAATATAATGAAAATGTTGTGCGGAAGCGGCATTCAACTGTAAGTGAATAGTTAAACAGAACAGAAAAAAACCACTATCAACAAGAACACCAAGATTTATACTGGTTCGGCAATGCCTACATCCAATTTAGAGACGACGGAGTATTCCACTATAATCAATGAGAACATACAATAGTGTTTATCACTCAATTTCCCAAAGACCCGAATAACCCAAGCTCTCACACTTACAATAGGAAGAGAAAACAAAAAATACAAAGCAAGACAATTTGAGAAAATTCTTCTCTATGCCGAATGGCTTCTTGCTATTTTTCTCTCTTCCTTGTTCTCCTCTTCAATGCTTATGGGCTGCACCTTGCTCCCCTTTTATAGCCAAAGAAAAGCTTCTCAAAGACATCAATGGCCAAAGGCCTACCATCAAGTCAAAAGAGTTAGGCACAATTGCATGTAATTTTTGTTTCCCACATGTAGCATGCCAACCAACAATTTTGACCACAAAAGTAGCCGAAATCAATTGTTGGTTTTAGACTACTTTGTTTGAGTCAATAATCAATAATCTCCACCTTGGCTCAAACCCTCTAAGTAGAACTCCTAATAGTCGTCTCTCAATCCCCCATGGGGCAATCAACAAATTTTACAAATGCCAATCAAGTCTAAGCAGTGCTTAAACTTGTGCAATGAAACTGGCTTTGTTAACATATCTGCAGGATTGTCAGCGGTCCCAATCTTCTGAAGAAGAATATCTCCCTCGTCAATAATCTCACGAACAAAATGGAACCTCACGTCAATGTGTTTCGTACGTGCATGATGAACTTGATTCTTTGCTAAATGAATAGCACTCTGACTGTCGCAATGAACATCCACATGGTCTTGTTGAACCCCTAAGTCATCAAGCAACCCTTGAAGCCAGATGGCTTCCTTTATAGCTTCTGTTACAGCCATGTATTCTGCCTCAGTAGTCGACAAAGCAACTGTAGATTGCAGAATCGACCTCCAACTTACTGGACCTCCAACAATAGTGAATACAAAACCAGTAGTGGACCTACGGTTGTCCAAATCACCTGCGTAATCAGAATCCACATATCCAACAACACATTTACCAGTAACTTTATCCTGCTGGAACAATAAACCAACATCCACAGTACCCAGAATATACCGTAGAATCCATTTCACAGCTTGCCAATGCCCTTTTCCTGGATTATGCATATATCTACTGACAATACTAATAGCTTGTGAAATATCAAGCCTAGTACACACCATAGCATACATCAAACTACCAACAACATTTGCATAAGGAATTTGAGCCATGTACTGACTCTCTTCAACAGTTTTAGGAGACATAGAAGCGCTAAGTTTGAAATGAGAGGCAAGAGGTGTACTAACCGGTTTTGAATTTTCATTCATCCTGAAACGTTGTAGTACCTTCTTCAAATACTGCTTCTGACACAGACTAATCTTGCCCTTCGCTCTATCTCTTTCAATTTCCATACCTAGTATCTTCCGAGCTTCTCCCAAGTCCTTCATCTCAAATTCATTACTTAGTTGAGTCTTCAACCTTTCAATCTCCATTTTGCTCTTACATGCTATAAGCATATCATCAACATATAAAAGCAGATAAATGAAGGTTCCATCTTGTAGTTTGCGAAAATATACACAATGGTCATAGTGACTTCTTGTGTACTTCTTCCCGATCATAAATCGATCAAATCGCTTGTACCATTGTCTTGGAGACTGCTTCAAGCCATACAATGATTTTTCCAATTTGCAAACCCAATTTTCCTTTCCAGCAACCTTAAAACCTTCTGGCTGAGACATATAAATCTCTTCCTCCAAATCACCATGTAAGAACGCAGTCTTGACATCAAGTTGGGCCAACTCAAGGTCAAACTGCACAACCAAAGCCAACAAAATACGAATAGAAGAATGTTTTACTACAGGAGAAAATACCTCATTGTAGTCAATGCCTTCCTTCTGAGCGTAGCCTTTAGCTACCAATCTGGCTTTGAATCTTACATTGTCTTTTCCCAAAGATTCCATCTTTTTGGCATACACCCATTTACAACCAATTGCTTTCTTCCCCTTTGGTAACTGAACCAGCTTCCAAGTCTTATTTTTATGAAGAGATTTCATCTCCTCATCCATAGATTTCTTCCACAACTCGCACTCTGAACTCATGACAGCTTCTTTGTAGGTGGATGGAATATCATCTTCAATAACGGGAAGTGCATATGCCACAATATCAGTAAATCGAGCAGGCTTTCGGATTTCCCTTCTCGATCTTCTGGTTGCAATATAGTCTTGTTGCTGTGGAGGCTCTTGGGTAGGTGCCTCCTCTTCATCATCCTCGTCCTCATCATCAGAATTAACTGTAGGACTAGTGTTTGAAACATCAGACCGTACTGGAATAACTGGAGTCTTCAGTAACTCCACCTGCTTTGAGCTCCTCATGATTTTGGTCGCTTTAATTTCGCCTTCATGCTTGTTCTTATTAACCATAGCAGCCTCATCAAAAGTCACATCTCTGCTTACAACAAATTTATTCTCATCTGGACACCAAAGTCGGTATCCCTTCACACCAGTGCTAAAGCCCATAAATAGAGCTTTCTTTGCTCTTGGATCCAACTTGCCTTCTCTGACATGATAGTAAGCAGGACAACCAAATATGTGTAAAAACTTGTAATCAGTACAAGGTTTACCATACCATACCTCCATGGGCGTTTTGCCCTCGTTCGCAACAGCTGGCAATCGATTAATGGGATGGCTTGCATAAGTAATTGCCTCAGCCCAAAATGCCTTGCCTAATCCAGCATTAGACAACATACACCGAACTTTCTCAAGTAAAGTACGGTTCATGCGCTCCGCCACCCCATTCTGTTGCGGTGTCTCCCTAACCGTGAAGTGCCTCACAATACCCTCATCTTGACAAACTTTCAAGAAAGGATCAGACTTATATTCACCCTAATTGTCTGATCTGAGAGTCTTGATCTTTCGACCGCTTTGCGTTTCAATCATCTTTTTCCACTTCAGGAATATCTTCAAGACTTCATCTTTACGCTTCATGGTGTACACCCATATTCTTCTAGAGAAGTCATCAACAAAGGAGACAAAATAATGGCTACCTCCCCAAGATGCATTCTTGGAAGGTCCCCAAACATCAGTGTGAACATAATCAAGAATGCCTTTAGTGTGGTGAATAGCAGTGCCAAATTTTACTCTAGTTTGCTTACCCAACACACAATGCTCACAGAATTCCAATTTGCATGCCTTTGCACCTTTCAATAAACCTTGCTTCACCAATCCTTGCAACGCTTTTTCACCAGCATGCCCAAGACGCATATGCCATAACCTCGTGGTGTCTGTGCTATCTGCGTCAGCAGCTTCGGTGACAGCTGCTCCACCAATAATTGTACTCCCCTGCAAGAAATACAAGTTATTTCGTCTTATACCTTTCATCACCACCAGTGCCCCGTACACAGCTTTAAGAACTCCACCCTCCATGGTGATCTTGAGACCCTTGGATTCCAATGCACCTAGTGAGATGAGATTTTTCTTCATATCCAGTACATACCGAACATCACTTAATTATCTGATTGTTCCATCATGCATCTTCAAACAAATTTTGCCTATCCCTTGTGTTTTGCAGGCATTATTATTACCCATCAAAACAACTTCACCATCCAGCTCCTCGAAATTAGAAAACCATTCCCGAATGGGACACATATGATAGGTGCAACCTGAATCCAAAATCCACTCATTTGAGTGACCATCAGCATATGAACTAGCCAAAGCAAACTCGAAATCATCATCATCTCCAGATTTTGCAATATTTGCTTCAGAACCTGCTTTCTCATTCTCTTTGTTCTTCAATTTGGGGCAGTCTTTCTTCCAATGACCCTTTTGGCGACAAAAAGCACATTCATCTTTAGCAGGAAACTTCCCTCGTGACTTTGAACGAGATTTTCCCCGCTTCCCAGATTTTCTTTCCTCTGTTCGACCCCTTGCAACAAATGCCTCGGTTTGTGAATTATGAGTCTTCAGTTCCTTCTTACGACACTCATGATTCACCAATGCCGCAGACACCTCATCAAGTTTCACCTCGGATTTTCCATACAACAGAGTAGTTGTCAAATGATCATAATCATCAGGCAATGAATTTAACAAACATAATGCCTTGTCCTCGTCAGGAATTTTCACATCAAGGTTTGCTAAATCAGAAAGTATTTTATTATAATCATTGAGGTGTTCGTGCATAGAGATACCTGGACGATACTGAAATCGGAAGAGTCGCTTCTTCAAGAAGAGGCGATTTTCTGCGCTCTTGGTCATATACTTCTCCTCCAATTTCGTTCATAACTCCTTAGCAGAAGTTTCCTTCATATACGGGTATTTCAACTCCTTATCAAGGAACGATCGAATAGCAGCACAAGCATGAAGATTAATTCGCGTCCACTGCTTGTCATCAATATCTTCTGGTTTATCTTCCAGAACCATATCCAACTCTTGTTGATACAACACATCCATAACTTCACATTGCCACATACCAAAATTATTAGAGCCATTGAATTTATCAACCTCTAACCTTGTAGTAGTAGTTGGATGTCTATTGGATGTAGACGAAGACGATGCTGACCCCCTCTTTACAGATTCATCTTTATCTCCAGCCATCTACTCGGCACTGTTCACAAATAATGCACTGTTCACAGGTACAATACTGTTCACATATACTGTAGCAGTTCACTGTTCACGGAACTGTAGTGCCAACACTATTTACGGAACTGGGCTCTGATACCACTTGTTGTGCGGAAGCGGCATTCAACTGTAAGTGAATAGTTAAACAGAACAGAAAAAAAACCACTATCAACAAGAACACCAAGATTTATACTGGTTCGGCAATGCCTACATCCAGTTTGGAGACGACGGAGTATTCCACTATAATCAATGAGAACATACAATAGTGTTTATCACTCAATTTCCCAAAGACCCGAATAACCCAAGCTCTCACACTTACAATAGGAAGAGAAAACAAAAAATACAAAGCAAGACAATTTGAGAAAATTCTTCTCTATGCCGAATGGCTTCTTGCTATTTTTCTCTCTTCCTTGTTCTCCTCTTCAATGCTTATGGGCTGCACCTTGCTCCCCTTTTATAGCCAAAGAAAAGCTTCTCAAAGACATCAATGGCCAAAGGCCTACCATCAAGTCAAAAGAGTTAGGCACAATTGCATGTAATTTTTGTTTCCCACATGTAGCATGCCAACCAACAATTTTGACCACAAAAGTAGCCGAAATCAATTGTTGGTTTTAGACTACTTTGTTTGAGTCAATAATCAACAGAAAATTTAGCTTTGCTATGTACATTAATTCCCAGCTACCTTATTCCTTAGTAGTTCCTCCACTTTAGAATGAGATGATGATAATGCAAAAGATTATATATAGTGATAACTAAGTATATGCACTCGTCGATTTTCACATTAGGGTCCGTGTATATTAATTGTTCCACTTTTTATTATTGTGATATATGAAAGTATCTAATGTACATTTGATGTTTTCCTTGATTGCATGGCTTTTATTTGAGCAGAATGTTCGACAAAATATCTCAAAGCAACTGAAGAGTAGGAAGTAAAAACAACCTAAATTATGTGTAAACAATCTTATTTGGGAAAGAAAACTTCTGAATTTGTTACTGAGTGCGTAATGAGATGAGCTAGTACATCGAAAGGGAAACATAACTTCATATATTCTACTAGCACACTCCATAACAATACCAAATGATGATCATGATGATCAATGTTGTTCGTGTGAAAACAAACATTGTTGGCTCGCAGAGTAGTTTTGTTTCTCAGTTGGTATAGGCTTCACACTTTGGCCTTCAAAGAGGCTTAATCATTTGGTTTGTTAATTATCAGATGTGCCACTGTTGGCTTCTGCCAACATAAAATTGTAATATATTAGAATACATTATATGTATATTGAGTACTTGCACCACAAGTAGGAGAACTTTTTTTTTATAAAGAATTGTGCCAACGTTTGGCTCAAGTTTGGTACTTTTTAATGTCTTGCATGTTAAGAACTTTAATTGTTTCTTGATGTTGGATCATAAACTACTGAGATGGGGTTAAATACAAACTAGTTATATTTAAACATACCACGTCAGTCATTCACAACAGAAAGTAAAGACAATAAGCAATAAAAGCAATAAGTAACTGAAATTGATATTAATATTGCTTAATATCACAATCAAGCAAAGTACATACCTATATGAATTAAGAACAATCGATTGAGCTCTGATTGGGTAAAAATGCTTCCTTGTAAAGGGTTACAACCAAACAGACTAACTGTCTTAAGGCTAGTTAATTGATACTATGCAAAAGAGATGGAAATGGAGCAAATTCTAATTGGTCTAAGAGTCTAAAGGAAGGTTTCCTAAAGTTCTAAGGTCTTGGTTTCAAGTTGTCTCATGAGCTTTTAGTTTGAAAGCTTGTAGTATGTTTTGTTATATGATTTGAGTGTTCTTTCCTCTATGTCCTTCGCTTGTATTTAATATACCATCCATCTCTTCCATCAATGCTTCTTGTGTTCTCATTTGAAGCCAACCTAGGATTACTTTCCAAAAATTGATGCATTAATAGGAAAATAATCCAAAATATTTTAGGGATGAATGAAGATCAGCATAACCAATACGGTGGTTTTGCCTAAATTCACGATCACCTTCCCTCTAAAACACCAAAGTACTTCACATTTAATACTCTCTTCAGTCAAGAGGAAAGACTGAGATTATGGTATTTTTGACAAGTTAAAAACAATTTAGGCGTGCACTGTAAAGAAAAGCAAAGCTTCTTCTACAAGATTGTATTTCATTTCAGTCAATAAACAATTACATGGATGTGTATATATATAGCATTGGGCTCTTTACATTTATACCTTTAACTTCCTTAACTAAACTTTTACAATTCTAACTAACCAGAACTAATAACAAAACTAACCACATTTAGTTTTTCCAAACTATTTTTCCTCAACATAAATAGATGACGTATCATCTGTCCTAATACACCCCCTCAAGCGAGAGGTGGAATCATAATTGATGCCAAGAGGAAGCTTGGAACACAAGTAGCGGAACCTGGTTTTGGACAAAGACTTAGTGTGTAGATCAGCCAATTGATCGGCACTGCAAACAAACTGCACTTTAAGTAGATGAGCTAAAACCAGTTCGCGAATGTAGTGGTAGTCAAGTTCGATATGCTTAGTACGAGCATGAAAGACATGATTGGAAGCTAAGGAGATGGCGGAGAGGTTATCACACCAAAGTGTAGGCAGTTTAGGAAGAGAACAATGAAGATCACGCAGAATTTTGCAGACCCAAGTAAGTTCTGCAACGGTGTGAGCCAGAGACCTATATTCGGCTTCTGTGGAGGAACGAGCAACCGTGCTTTGTTTCTTAGTACTCTAGCTAATGAGATTTGAATTGAAGAGGTGAAGACTGAGCAGCAAAGGCAGAGGGAGTAGGAAGTAGATGAGGCCGAGATTGCACTGAGAAGGCCTGAAAAGGTTCAACCGTAGAGGCGACTGTTTTCCGTCGAGCCATAGAAAGTTCCTTAGTAAGTAAGAGACCGTGAAGTTCATCAAGAGACGTAGAAGACAAGCGAAGCATGATAAAGTCGATGAATGACTCAAACTCATCAGGTAAACCATGTAAAGTGGCACCAATGAGATCACGATCGGAGACAGAAGAACTCGCAGCATGTAATGAATCCGCAATTTCCTTGATTTGCTGGAGATAAACAGAGATAGAATTGGAGCCTTTCTGAACCGATTGAAGACGGGATCGCAATTGATGAATGTAAGCCTCCGAAACACCACCAAAACGTTGTTCAAGCTTCACCCAAAGCTCGCGAGAAGACGAAACCCCAACCGTGAATGGAATTATCTCTTCAAAAAGTGTGGAATTCAACCAGATCAGGAGATTTTGATCTTTTTCATACCATTCCTCAAAAGCAGGATTCAGCGAGCGATCAAACAAGAGAGGCGGTGGACAAATCTCAGTTCCATCAATCACACCAAGAAGCTTATATCGCCGGAAAATAGGAGCAAACAACGCTCGCCATGGAAGATAGTTGGAGCTTTTCAATTTGATCGGCACCATACTTCCAATGTTGTGAATCGTAAGAGAAGTATACGAATTCAGAGAAGGAGGATTAGAAGCCAAATTAGGGTTTTGACTCGGAGAAGACGATCCAATTAGGGACGATTCAGATGGAGAAGCCATGATCCCAAAACAAGAAGCAATCAACGAACAGAAGAGAGATCGGAGAAGAAAAACCGAAGAATCAGAGTTGAAACAACAAGAAACGATCAAGAGAAGATCGATCGATGCGGAAGGTGGAAACGATGTTGTGAAGCGATAAGGCGAGATACCATAAAGAAAAGCAAAGCTTCTTCTACAAGATTGTATTTCATTTCAGTCAATAAACAATTACATGGATGTGTATATATATAGCCTTGGGCTCTTTACATTTATACCCTTAACTTCCTTAACTAAACTTTTACAATTCTAACTAACCACAACTAATAACAAAACTAACCACATTTAGTTTTTCCAAACTATTTTTCCTCAATAGAAATAGATGACGTATCATCTGTCCTAATACACTGTTCATTTAGAGTAAACTAAAAGTCCAAGTTAAATTTCCTTTGCAAATTGTCTTATTAGGCCAAACCAAGGCCTAATAATATTTTTTATTGTAAACAAGGGTAACAGGAATAAGCATTTATAAATTGGAAAGGCCACATGTGTTTATGTAAGGCTCAAAGCTGTCCAGATGAACATCGGATTACTGGAAGGGCCATATATGCGTGATGGAACAACACTACCAAGGATATATATGTTCATATAGCTGCAATAAAGCCGATAATCCAATTTTAATTTAGATTTAGCCATCAAAGAATATAATATAAAGAAAATTAATGAAAATGGTTTGAAAATTTTAAGTTTTAATGATAAGGACAAAATAAAGAGTAAAATGAATAGTACCAGAATTGACTGTTTAGTGTAAAAATATGATTTTTCGTTAAAATAAACAGTAACATAATCTTTTCGTTAAAGTTCTTTATAATATATCCATAACTTTCATTATTGACAAGACATCTGCAATTGAAATGGAACATCTCCGCCGGTAGAATTTCAGAGTTTTACTCAAGAGGGTACGTGACGCAAATTTATGCACCGATCTTCAGCCATTTCGCGTCCGAATAATGCTTTTGCATGGCACTAACCTAGCTATATAGGCTAATTAATTAATTTACTCAGAGAGCATCCTAGCCTTATTTATTTTGTTTGTGGTGGCATATGCTAAACATCTTCTTTTGTCTTCCATTTATTCATTTTCTTAATTAGCTAATTCAACCCACTATATTAGTATATATCAATCTGAAACAATATTGTATGATGCATTTTCTTTTGGGTTACAGCTACTAAAAGTTTGATCTATAGGGACAGATATTTAGTAAAGTATTATGTACGTGGATGATGTGAGAGAAAAAGATTACCTGTATATAGTGCTAAACTTCAAAAAGTATATTTAGACAAATACTCAAAAGTGATATGTAGTTGTTTCTCAAAAAAAAAAAAAAAAGTGATATGTAGTTCCATTGTACTTTAAGCCGCTGGATGTAACAAGAGGAAAGCAAAAGGAAAAATACAACTAAGTTATCCCTTTTAACTATTTGAGACACATATTAAGTGGAGCATCTGCTAATTAATGTTGCTAATTAGAGCCACAATGCTCCTGCATCTTTTAGCAATTTCTTTAGCGACCCATTGAGATGAAGTGTCATGACTGTATTGGCTGAGCCTACAAATTTGCCACCAATGAAGACAGCAGGCACTGAAGGTTGGCAACCTAGCCTTGTCAAAGCACACTCCATCTCCTTCCCTCTTGACTCCTCATCGAGCTCATAGATTTCAGGACTGACCCCTTGTTCGTAAAACAGTCTCTTGACTGCATGGGACATGCAGCACGAGCTCTTGCTGAATATCACTACGGCATTTTGTGATGCCAATTTTGTTACACGATCCATTAATGGATATACTGTTGTTCTCAAATGGCTAGAAAGAAATTAAAATGTACCCAAGAAGTGGAATGAATATGTGGCTAAATGAAAATTAGTTGGTAAGGATGCTTACGATATCGGATTAGGGTTTAAAGACTTGAAGGAACTTTTGTGTGGAAGCCAAGAAACTAGATGGGAATGTGAGCGAAAATTGTGGAAATGGAGCAAATGTAGGTAAAGAAGCTTGTGGGTTTGCATGCAACTTACTAGTAGTAGATTGGTTTGGTGATGGAATTTGATATCTTATGGGCATGTATATATAGGCGCCAAATGGGAAGCTAGCAAGGTGGAATTACATATTATATGCATGCTTTAAATCCGATAGGGAAAAGGGAATGCGAAAGGTTCCTTTAGATATTTGGATTGATGCCCAAACTGCCCTTGATATGAAAGGCACTTGTTTGGCTCAATAGTTAATACACTAACTTATGTGCTAAGAATCTAAGACACTATAGAGATAAGCCAAACGTGGCGTAAAGTGGAATATGAAAGATTGAAAAAAAATATTTTAAAAAGGGTTGTTTTAATTATACTTACATATTATTTAATACAACTCACGTACTTTATACACCCCAGACTTTTTTTTTTAGTTGAAGTTTGTCTTACTTAATACACCTCACGTACTTTTTCATAATACCCTCAAACCATGCACTCTCTTCATACACCCTTTATTTTCTACATATACATCATACTAACCACATCCTAGATGCAAACTCAATGTCCCATGTAGAGACATCGCTTTGTGATCGATCCTGTTTAAGTACGCAAAAAATGGTAAATTTGGATAGCTAACCAAAAATTGGTACCCGTCAATCGGAACCCTCACAAATTTAGATGTTAAACCAAACAAAGAATTTTATTATCTTCAAATAACATGAATTTTATTACCTCCGAATAACTTGCTGCAATCGAGTTTGTACTGTGTAATTGCATGAAACATTCAATTTGTAATTGGGGGTTTTATTTGAATGGGTAGGTCTCACTGTCTTATCAATGATAAAAGTAAGCAGGATTAGCTTTTCATAACTGAACTAAATCGTAGGCTCCATGACCAGTCAAAAGCTATTTTCGTTGATATCTCTGCACGGATCACCAATCATTGGTTACATAGAATGCCTTAATTTGATTGATGACGTGGTTGATATCACTAAAACAAAGAAAAATTATAAAGTCTTATCTCATGTTAAGTTTTTAAAACGTTGGTTTCATGTTTAATTTGTCAAAAATATTTTTTTTTTCAGTCAAAGTATTTGTACTTTTATTGGTTAGTTTGAGTTTTCTTTTTTTTTTCTTTTTCTATAGTGGAGGGTGGAAGTGACTTTTTCAGAGCTTGAAGAGAAAAATAATAATGAGATATACATGATAAAAGTGATTGGGATGCATTTAAAAGTTTTATTAAAAAAAAAAAAACCTTATGATGCCTAAATAGTCATTGCATATTAGGGTATATATGTAATTTAATAATAAATTTTAATGCGAGGTTATTCAACATTATGTGGAATGTTAATAAAAAAACCCTTTAAAAAATTAAGTTAAGAGACTGGGTTTTTATTTGTGGACGAAAACACCCTTTGTTACAAATTTGAGAGGAACTTAAGCATGATGTCAAACTTGATATAATTAGGTGTTTGATGAAGACGCTCACGAATAGAAGTTGCATCACACAGACGATGATGCTGTGATGCATGCATCGGGATTTAAGAATTTTAAGTTGGCAAATTTGCAGATGATGTGTGATTGCCTAGTTAGAATATCAATCCGAACTCAAAAGAGAATTTTAAAAAGAGAGTGAGAGAGATGGAACTGGCCTTGCCACTTCTATGTGTTGTGTGTCTTAAGTCACAACGATTTTTTCAAGAATATTAAACACATTTTGTTGTTTAGTTATATTATAACATATGTGGATTTATAGCGTCAATGATCGTGCTTGTACAGTTGTACTCAAGATAATCATCAAAAGAACTATCATGGAAACGTTTAGTGTTGACTTGTTGTCGTCCAAACCCGAGGGTTAATAATTTTCAAGTGTTGGAAAATATAAAGTTAGGAACTTTTGGGAGATTGTTTTGTTTTCTAAGTTAGTCTTTAGACGTAGTATAAGTTCTAAGTTAGCTTGTCATTGTGGATTTGGTATACTTGTTCTACAAAGATTGTTTTTCTGTTTGTCCTGTTGGAAAATGTAAAAGTGAATCATGATCATGTTGGCGGAATTAGGAACTTTATCAAGGGTGGGCTAATAATTTTTCTTTCCTGCAAACGTATAAGTTTGTTTCCTTATTTTCTTTTTAACAAGAAGTTTCAATGCATTAGTCTGGTTTCCATTTTCGGAGAATTTTGAGTTGTTGGGTGGCTAATTTCTTGTTAGTAGGTTGGGATAATTCATGCAAAATGGTTAGGAGGTCTAGAAATTAGTCATAATTTTTCAAACTTTTCCCCCTTGAGCTACAGGCCACCTTAGTCTCTGATTGTAGTTCCGCCTTTGGTCTAGGATGATGTTCGTCACGAAAATGAAGGTGGTGCTTACTTTGGAGTCTTTGGACATACATTGGTTGCTTGTGCTTGTCTAGGATGGATGTTGACCCGCTTTATCTTCACTCGGCACCAGTTTGTTATTTTATGTTATTTGGTATTGACATTAGTGTTGCCAATGAAAGTTTGCATTGACATGGGAAGTTCGCATTGGGGTTAGAAGCTTTCATTGACATTGACACTGGCAATAAAAATTTACATCAGCATTGGCATGGGTATCAAGAAGGGCATACTCATCGGCTTTTCTTAGCAAACTTATAACGTTGAATACCACTATTAGCTTGATGGTGAGTGGTGTTGAAAAAAGATTGTTCAACAAAGATTGTTTAATTTATTTCATATTTTCTACTAATTAAGGTTAGAGTGCTTTCCTGTTTGTTCCAAATTATGTTTTGGCAAGATGTTGCATTAGTGTCGTGTAGTCGTTCTTGACAATTGTTCTGATTATTTTTTCGTTTGTCTATAAAATAAGATTCAGAGTTTTGCAATCAATATCGATCTCTTCTTTTCGCCTTTTGATTTGTTAACACCTTGAAGGTTGACCCTAGGTTGAACAAGGCCCTTCAGGTAAATAAAGGCCCTCTTTAATTGAAGAGGGGTAATGCTAGGGGGACCAAAGTTTTAAACCAAATTTGCAAACTAAATGATGTGTCACCAATAGGAAATAAGCACGTTAATCAACGCTTAAGTAATAATCCAATCATCAACAACCACAACATTTGGTTTGTAAATTTGGTTTGCAAATTTGGTCTCCTTAGCATTACCCATTGAAGAGTGATGAGTCCGTTGTTAACCAAGATCAATCTTATGAAACAAAGAAGAAGAATGCAGAAAACTTAGAGAGAGAGAGAGAGAGAGAGAGAGAGAGAGAGAGAAGAAGAAGAAGAATATTCTTGTTATATTTCTTAATATCCATGTAATACAGGGTTGAGATATGTCTCATACATCAAATTCTACACTCTAACATCCCCCCGCAAACTCATGCTTTGATGTACAGAGCATGAGATTGTTACAATGAGCATGAAACAAAGGAGAACTCAATCATTTGGTCAAAATATCAACAAACTGCTCCTTGGATGACATAAACTGGACAGATAGCTGTTTCTTATCAACTCTTTCACGCACAAAGTGAACATCAACCTCTAAGTGCTTAGTGCGTTGATGTTGAACTGGATTAAAAGCCAAAGCAATGACTGACAAATTATCATAGAATAAAACAGGTGTTGAGGAGAAAGGAACCTGCAGAAATTCTAACAGTTGCTTGATCCAATCTATTTTCAGCAGAAGTGGATGACAAGGCTTGATACTCAGCCTCTATGGAGGATTGAGAGACTATCAATTGCTTCTTGGAAGACTAAGAAATAGGATTGTTCCCTAAAAACACAGCCAAGCCAGTAGTAGACCTCCTATCATTAGGGTTTCCTGCCCAATCAACATCACTAAAGGCCTTTAATTGCATGGATCCCTTTGAATAATGGATGCCATGATGAAGAGTACCCTTTAAATACCTCAGGATACGTTTGACTGCAATAAAATGAGAAACCATAGGTGTAATGCCCTGCCCCTAAAATATTTATTTTCGGAAAATGATTTCGATGATAGACCCAAAATTAAACTCTTGTTACATTACTACCAATAATCACTATTTTTTATTTAATTTTCTTAATTCCTCACAAAAATTATAACTATAATTAACTTACCAAAACATACGATTAAATTTTAATAATTTATTACCAATTTCTTCTCTTAAATCCAATTCCTAACTAAAGATTAAATCTCGGTTATTAAGGCTGGATCTAACTCTTGTTAGACTGCCTACGTACCCTTTAGCGGGATCAAGCCTTTTGTAATTCATAATTCCGTTTAAATCCATTCTTATAGCCATTTTTGAAAATATTTTAGAATCAGAAATATTCAACATTAGCTTTCGCAATCGAAACACATCAAATGATTACCAATTACGGATTTAAAATATCTAAATTTGCATAAAATGACAGCATCGGTCCACTGGCCACGCGCAGCCGCACGGGGCAGTTGACCGCCCCGACTCGCTGGAAAAATTCAACTAATTCCAAAAATTACCAAATTTTACAGGAGCAATTTTTATACCTGTGACTAAGCCCAATTTGGCCAGGAAAAGCTCCAATTTCCCTCGAAACCATCGGAACCTTGGAATTTGGGTGTTCTTCAATTTGACCAATTCGCAACACCACCACCCCTAAAATTGTTTGGGCTTTGTTCATGGCCTCAGGAGAAGTGATTTGATGGTTGTGGTGGTCGACATTACCTTCATGATTGTCGGAATTCCGCCGTGGCACCCTCAGAACCCACGGGTTCCGTTCTACCCGAATTCAAACTCAAACCCAATAAATTTTTGGTGGAAATGGAAGAGGGAGGGTCGCTGAGACAAGTTCAGGTGTTGGCAATTTTCAATTTGCCGGAAAAACCGACGATTTCTTGTCGGAAAATCACCCAGAAACCGGGTTGGGGCACAGGTCAATGGAGGGTCCGGTTCCCCTTCTTCTCTTCCTCCTCATTTCCCTCCTTTCTTCCTCCCCCGATTGGGCATATCCCCCCTCATTTCTCTTCTCTCCTTTTCATCTCAGCCGTCCATCTCTCTCATTTCTCTTCCTTTCCTTTCATCCCAGCCACACACGTGGCATAATCTCAGTGCTCCAGAAAATCTAGAGACTTCTAAAAGGGATTAAATTTACAAAAATGTCCCTAACTTTAAACGCTAATAACTCATTCATTATAACTCCGTTTCACGAACGGTTTGCGCTTATGCGCTCGTAGGATCTTCTTCTATCCAATTATGTCAAGAAATACAACAAAACATACAAGGATTAGAATTCATCTCCGTATAATTTCGTTTGGTCAACCAAGAGCATTTTTGTCTTTTTCTCACCTATCGATAAATTTTTACGATGTGAATTATAATAATTTTTGAGAACATAAATTTTTAAAATTTCTCAATTAAATTTTTATACCCATAAATCGATTATTTTTTTATTTTCTCCACATATTCATATATTTAAATTTTCAGGGTATTACAATAGGATTTTGCATGAACTGACACACTTGATGGACAGAGAAAGCTATATCGGGCCTTGTAAATGTGAGATACTGCAATGCACCTACCACACTTCTGTATAAGGTAGGATTGATATAAGGGATCACCATCATCTTTGAGAAGCTTGTTGTAAGGCAAACAAGGAGTATCACAGGGTTTACAATCAACCATCTTAGTTTTAGTAAGAAGATCTAAAATATATTTGGACTGAGACAAACATAATCCAGTTATAGTTCGCGAATACCCAAAAACAAATGCAAGTTTCCTAAATCCTTGATGTCAAACTCAGTTGTTAAGGCATGAATAACTTGTTGCATAGCTGCACTTCTTGTGATAATAATATCATCCACATAAAGCAAGAGAATGACAATACCAGAATCACCCTTCTTGACAAACAAAGAAGAATCAGAATAGGTGTTTTGGAAACCCAAATGAGGCAAGAACTTTGTGAATCTGTCATTCCAAGCTCGAGGAGTTTGCTTGAGTCCATATAGAGACTAGTGTAGCTTGCAAACTAGATGAGGATGATTCACATCTGCAAACCCTGGAGCCATTTACACTTCTTCTTCCAAAATGCCATGTAAAAAGGCATTTCTTACATCTAGTTGCCTAAAAGGCTAACTGAATTGAGCTGCAAGAGCTAATACTAGCCTAATAGTTGTGGGTTTAACCACAAGATTGAAGGTTTCCTCATAGTCAATCCTAGGTTCTTGACTGAACCCTTTAGCTACTAGGCGAGCTTTATGTTGAGCAATAATGCCGTCAGAATGTCTCTTTATCTTGAATATCCACTTGCATCCCACCAAATTCTTTGTAGAAGGTAAAACCAACAGACTCTAGGTACCTTGTTTATTTAAAGCATTGACCTCTTCTTGCATAGCTTTAAACGAAGTGGGATCCTTCATTGCAGTTTTGTATGTAGTTGGTTCAATGAGAGACAAATCAGTACACTCAGACTCCTGAATAGTAGCTAACAAAGATTTCTTCTTTATAATCCCATTTTTTCTCTGATACCATGTTAACCAAGATCAATCTTATGCAACAAAGAAGAAGAATGCATAAAACTTAGAGAGAGAAAGAAAGAACTTAGAGAGAGAACAAGAATATTCTTGTTATATTTCTTAATATCCAAGTAATACAAGGTTGAGATATTTATACTCCTACAACCACAAGACTAACTGCCTTAACTAACAAATCTTCTAATCTAATTACAAGTGACACCATCTCATACATCAAATTCTACACTCTAACATCCGTTGCCATGAATCACCAAAAATCTCTAATGTTCTCCGAAACTACAAATCTCTAGTAAAAGAACAATGATTCGGAGAAATATTTTTTGTTATATTATTCAACAAATTGTTGTTTATGTGATTTAAATTTAGGATTTTCTTCAACAAAGTAGGTAACCTGAATGTTGTCAAACCAAATAAGATTATTAATTGAAAGAAATCTTAAGATTCCTATTTACGTATTCCCTCTACCTTTTAAGTTTTGTAAGAGGTACGTATTCTACATATCATTTGGTTTCAAGCTTTGTGTATACAATTGTTACTTTGACTATTACAAAATTCGCAAAGAATTTTTACAAATCATGATTGAAAATTTGGAAGTGACAAGATTTTGGTAGAATTTTTACAGAAATATAAAAGACAAGCCAAATTGTCACAAATCCATCACTTAAGACTGATATTTTTTGGCTTGTCACAAATCCATCACTTAAGAATTGATATTTTAAAGCAAGCACGATATATCTACTTGAGATGCCGTATCTATCCCCCCCCATTAATTATTTGAAAAATGTTGGTATCCCTTGATCATCAATATACAGCTTAAATTCCTTTGTCAAGATCATAGAGATAAATCAAACACATGCTTAATTTGTCAACGTGTTTAACGCGCGGATACTTACAGAACAAAAGAAAATATCGATGTCAAAATTAGCATCTTCCTTAGTCAGAACTAAGAAGATGCCAGCAGCACCAACAACAGAGCACGAATCGCAGGCAAGCAAGCTACTGAAGTAGTGATCATATAAAAAATATATTGTTCGATAATAGAAATGACATATTTATGCACAATATAAGTTGGGGAGAGATTTTGATTCTTTTTGTCTTTCTGCTTTAAGATTTTGGACGGAGAAGTGTTATTCTGTCTGTTTCGAATCCACGAAAGCATGCATTAATATATATATATATATATATATGTATGTATGTATGTATAATGTTTATTTATTTTTCAAAAATTAATATATCTGTATATATCTGTGTGTGAGATAAAAGCAAATAGGGGTCCTCACGAAGCATACAAAGAATCCTTTCTTTCCTTTCTGAGAAGGAATAAAACAATCGAGAGAATCTGTACAGGGCCTGTACCTGACCTCACACAAGAGCCTCTCACGTACCTGACCTCACCAACCCAAAACCCTAATTTGCGTGATGCCACGATCCGTCGTCGCGTTACTTTTTTTTATCTTTAATAACTTTTGACTTAAAAAGTTGGCATTCATTTTCCAACTTACGCTACCTACACACGTGTAATTATAAGGACCTTATCCCCCCACACACTCTCGCATATTAGCTAGTGTGAACGAAAGAGAATAGTCATGGAAGGTACATATATCATGTGGTAGAGCTCATTTGGAAATATTTTTAAAATGACTGAAAACGTTTTTGGTGAAAATGTTTTTGGAAACAATCCTTAGTAAAAATGCTAATAAATCATGGAAAAACACTTAAAGTGCTTCCTAGAAAAAATGCATATCCGGTGCTTTTTGTAGAAAACACTTAAAGTGTTTTTGAAACCCAAAAATATTTTATTTAAAACCGCTTTCAGTCATTTTAAAAGTACATCCAAACGAGTCATTAATGTAAAGTGTGAAGGTTCATGATGCATGAATAATATTGATAGTCGAAATGAATGCTTCGAATCATAAGATTATTTTGTGAAACAAGGCTACATGAGTGATTAATGTTGTATTAAGTTAGTGTATGAGAGTCCTGCACATATAAACTTATTCTAAGTTGCATTTAATAACAGGTCTAATAAAATGTGCAGCCTAAAATATATTTATATATACTAATGTATAAGCTTTTCAATGTTTTAAACTGCACATGTCGTTAATATGGGTTAATATGGGGTTAATATATATGTCTTTGATATGCCGTTGAATACTACAAATTTACAGTTGTCAATATTTTATCCGCAGTGCAGTTAACATTAGAATCACTGCTATATATATATATATATATATATATATATATATATATATATATATATATATGTTATATGGAAGTCATGCATAAAATACGATGATAAATAGCCATGCATGCATTAATGCATATATATGCATGCTGCAATAAGTACGAGAGAGCCGCGTAATGTACGGTCATGGAACCTCCAAGATGACCCTTGGCTCCCAATTGCCATAATGCTGGGCCATTTAGGTAAGGCCATTGTTCCTTAATAAAGTACTTTGTCACAGGCTTTCTATAGGTCGTGACACACACATGCATGAGAATATGAGATGAGACCTGAAATCACAGGTATGATCATTTCCTCCATATATATGATATAAAGAATCATAGTACCGATATATATATATATACATATAAATTGAGGAGTATAAATACGTATCCCTGAGACACGTTAGCATCAATTCGCATGACCAGGATTCGAAGTGGTGATGGAAAATCGATCAAAAGAAAGTGAAGGAGCTTTCCATTTGATGGGATTCATTCTTCTAGAGATGACTGATGGACAATATATCAACATCTCGATCGACCTTTCAAAAACATGGTTTATGCATGGGCGGTCCAGACTAGATATTAGTAAGTTCCAGGAACATAGACAAGAAAATTAAATACATGTATTTTTCCAGTTATAGAATAACAAAAAGCAACAAACTACATCACTTTGACATGGAAAGATACATAGGGGATAACATTTGGGACCACGGCAGGACCTCATTGCATATCGATTTGTCATCTCACTCCATGTACGGCAGTTTTTGGATTTAGGACGTACCCCGCTGTGTATCATCGTCGGTCGAAAGTGAGAGGAGACTGATTAGTTAATTAAAATTTTCGTTAGGTCGCAAATTTGTTTTAACATTTTTGGAATGGAATGAAACCAATTTGTATTAGCTAGGCTTCTTGTGGGGAACCTAATTATGCATCAGTACTTGATCAATTTTTGAGTTGTAAGTAGTTTTTGACAGGTTTGAACATTGCATATGTATAATTCTTGGGGACATGTATTTTCTCATTTCACTTGGCTTTCTGTATCCTTTTCATGAATTGGATGCGAATCCAAATACGAAAAAGGAGGTCCCAAATGGATAAAACCAACTAGTTTCTCCAACTCAGCAGATGCTTAAGGATAGATACGGCAGATCAAATACAATAAACCCTTTCTTGTAGTTAGCCGTTTATCATCAACTCGCCGAGTACCATAGCCCTTCCTATGTGCAGAAAATGTAGAACAAACGGAAATGAGTGTGTTCTCATATTAATATGTGACTTGGTGTTACCGTCATATAAAAGAAACACTAAACAAACATGTAAATAAGCAATCTAGCTAGCACAAGAGTAATAAATTATTAAAAAAAAAAAGGAGAATACAGCAAGGTACCTGTTTAGACAATAGCATATCATAGAACAAGATATGAAGGTGAAGCCGTACAAAGGACACGTCTCTATAATTTCCGTATGCAAAAAGATTCGGTTAATTTTTGTGCATGCAACTTTCATGCTCTAATAAAGCTACAGTGTGCAGCATTTGGATGGGATGGCTTAAATATCTATTGGAATTCTCGTTTTTCCTTCACCATCGAATTATTAAAGCAAACAATGCTAATCCACTAGTCTCCCATGTCCCTATATAAAACCTTCCATCCTTCCCCAAATACTCACAACATCAAACCTCAATCCTCTCAACTATTCGCATTGCTCTCCTTACCCTTTTCCCAACTTCCCAATCTTTTTGACACACCTTTCACTTCAATTCTCATTTGCTCTCCTAAACCCTAATCTTCTTACATTTTTGAAGAGTACTGCTAGCTACATTTCAATCAGCGATGGATGCGGTGACAAATATGGCTTCAGAGAGACCAGTGGTGATCTTCAGCAAGAGCTCGTGCTGCATGTCGCACTCGATCAAAACCCTGCTTTGTGACTTTGGGGTGAACCCAGCAGTGTATGAGCTTGATCAGATGCAAAGAGGGAGAGAGATAGAGCAAGCTCTCTCTAGGCTTGGATGCAACCCTACTGTGCCTGCTGTGTTCATTGGTGGTGAACTTGTTGGTGGAGCCAATGAGGTCATGAGTCTTCATCTTAAGCGCTCCTTAATCCCCATGCTTAAGCGTGTCGGAGCATTATGGGTTTGATTAATTCAAACTATGGCTAATTAACTTGCATAACAGAAGCTATTAAGATTCCTAGTTATGCATGCTTGAGATATTAACTAAACAAGTATCGGAGTCGGAATAAATATATATATATATATATATATATATAATATCATATAATAAGGTTATTAACTTATTATGTACTCTAGCTTTTTTGTAAGATGCCATGTTTCTGGTTCTGGTTAATTATTATAGTAATAAAATCTTACCTTTTCTAATCTTGGTGCCTACTTATACAACGTAATTTCAATGTTCATGTAAGATCGAGCTTAAGTTGTGATTTAAGTTAATTAGGATTCAGGACAATCAAAATCAACGGTTAACACTAGCAGAATTTGTTATAATAATGCAAGCATATGGATATTTAGCCTCGTTATAATCCCCTCTGCAAATGCCAATATCCTAGAACCAGATCACAACAACAATAATTCCCTTTCATTGTAACAACAACAACAATAATTATAAATGGATAAAAAGAATATTTAGACTAATTAATATCATTCATCAAACTTGCTATGAACTCACATTCACGTGAAATATCTATCTCTGCAAGGTAGTTTTACATGTGTGAGAGGTGATTAGTAATGGGTCGTTTGATAATAATTAGTTTTTGGTTTTTGGTTTTTGGTTTTCACTTTTAGGAAAACCGAAATCTTGTTTAGTAGCTAGTTTTAGTTTTTAGCTAAAAATAAATACGAACTGAAAACCAAAAACTAAAAGCTCAAGATCAATTTTGAAAACTCAAGAAAATAGTTTTTAGTTCTCATTTTTCTAAAAACTGAAAACGAAATGATTATAATCGCCACTATAAATTGGATATATATACGTGAAGCATGAAATGTATCATATGTCAAGATAACTTTGTAGGGAGGCAATTACAGCAGATTTCTCGGCTCAATTGAATTGGGAATTGAGTTCTCTTCCCACTCTTCTGGGGGATATAGTTTTTTATTTTATTTTATTTTACTTTTTTGAACTGGGAAGATCATTGGATAGTTTGGGTTCCTCTAGCCCTCAGCCCTCATGCTATATTTCTTATTATTATTTTAATACGACGACATATTTTATACACTAGAGATGAAGTTTGTACTATAACACACACAATTCGTTACTCATAATATCACTAGTGGCATTTAAAACTTACTGTTATAAGTAGAGTATAATATTACTAGATGATAGCGCTAAGTGACGGTTTTGCTATCTAAAGGAAAAAAAAAAAAACCTGTGAAATGGGCCTAACGAAAGCTAATGAATAATTGTCACTGTCTTAGGTAGTTAATAGATACGGCAAAGAATATATGTGTTTGGTTTTGGAGCAATTCCAAAGTTTGATACACTTGATCTCAACATGCAAATCAAGGCATTTCACTCTTTTGTTTGGGGTAGAGTAGTGGAGTGTGTATTGGAAGTTTAGGTCCCCACGTTTTGTCGGTCTGGTTTTAAGCAGAATTGGTGGCGGATAGCTCGTCTTTTTTATATATATAGGGATACCAAACATTTTAACAAATATTTTTGCAATTTTTTATACTCGTAGATTACATAACATCCAAGAGTCCTTATTGATTCATTAAATGACATAGATGTTTACGTGGATTTTAACTAATACTGAAGATAAAAGTAACTGAAATAGCTTAAAATCTAGAAAGAAGTTAAAAATAAAATTAACAAGCCGGAAGAACCCTATAAGCATCCAAACAAGAAAGGAGTAGAATTCCATTGATCTGTAACCAACATCTCCCTGTTTCTGCAACTTCTGGTAGCTCAACGCCGTCACCGTTGTCGTCCTCCTCTCTGCCAACTGGGAGAGGGCTTTGCTATTGCTAATATGGGGTTTTGGTGCTTCAATTTATCTGGGTTCTTGTTGCCTGTCTATCTGCCTAGGGCTTTCAAGAAATATTACTCTGCCCATAAAGTGACAGATTATTGATATCCATTGTGCTGATGTCTACTGCTTCTTTTTTAATTTTCGTTTATTAATGTCAAAGAAAAATAAATGAATAAAAGATCTTGTCTCAGTTTTTGAGCTTGGTCTCCTCCTTTCCTTGAGCTTGTCTCAGTTTCGGGCTTCATGCCCTTTCTTTGGCGATCATCGCTCTTTCTCCACCCTCTCTCTTTTCCGGGCGTCCCTTTGCAAACCCAGAACTTCATCTCCCCCCACCTTTCCTTTCTAACTCTTCATAATCTACCCACACCCCATCCTGGGTGCTGCGCCGAATCGAAAATGGATGCCATATCCCTCTCCCTTGCTCACTTCTCTCCCCTAACTAGCATGCCGGGATCCCCTCGAGGCCAAGTGTTCTGTGGTTTTGGCCAAAGTAAGGGTATTTTACATACTCCTTAGCCTCACCTTCTATCCATGCTACTATGTTTGTATATATTTGAAGGGATTTGTCATGGTGTTTCTGATCTAGTGACTATTTCTCGGTTTGGTGTCTTTAGTGACAAATTCTGGTTGTAGTGTACTTTTAGTTGTTGGTTTTCTGTTATGATGTCTTGATCGAATTGACCACTCAATTGCTTTTTCTAATATTGCTGCTTTGGTGGCTACTAGTAAGACGTTCGTGATACTAGCGGCAGCGGTAGCCTATGTTTGGAAATTAGGGATTAGGGTTTTAATTTTCGTTAGTTTGCTTATTAAGCTGGGCTTTATGTATTTGATTCCCCCCAGTTTGCTTTGGGTTATTTTTGCTTTCTGTTTGGATATGGCCTGTAACTTTTTCTACTTAATGAATGTTTCTTTTCAACCAACAACAACAACAACAAAGCCTTTTCCCACTAAGTGGGGTCGGCTATATGAATCCTAGAACGCAATTGCGCTCGGTTTTGTGTCATGTCCTCCGTTAGATCCAAGTACTTAAGTCTTTTCTTAGAGTCTCTTCCAAAGTTTTCCTAGGTCTTCCTCTACCTCTTCGGCCCTGAACCTCTGTCCCGTAGTCACATCTTTGAACCGGAGCGTCAGTCGGCCTTCTTTGCACATGTCCAAATCACCGGAGCCGATTTTCTCTCATCTTTCCTACAATTTCGGCTACTCCTACTTTACCTCGGATATCCTCATTCCCAATCTTATCCTTTCTCGTGTGCCCACACATCCCACGAAGCATCCTCATCTCCGCTACACCCATTTTGTGTACGTGTTGATGCTTCACCGCCCAACATTCTGTGCCATACAACATCGCTGGCCTTATTGCCGTCCTATAAAATTTTCCCTTGAGCTTCAGTGGCCTACGACGGTCACACAACACGCCGGATGCACTCTTACACTTCATCCATCCAGCTCGTATTCTATGGTTGAGATCTCCATCTAATTCTCCGTTCTCTTGCAAGATAGATCCTAGGTAGCGAAAACGGTCGCTTTTTGTGATCTTCGCTAGATTGCTCCGGTCATTAGTGTGGATAAGTATATAAATGGATAGAGATAGGAAAGCAAACACAAGATGTACGTGGTTCACCCAGATTGGCTACGTCCACGGAATAGAAGAGTTCTCATTAATTGTGAAGGGTTTACACAAGTACATAGGTTCAAGCTCTCCTTTAGTGAGTACAAGTGAATGATTTAGTACAAATGACATTAGGAAATATTGTGGGAGAATGATCTCGTAATCACGAAACTTCTAAGTATCGGAGTGTGGTGTCGTCTTGACTTGCCTTATCTGTCTCATAGGTAGATGTGGCATCTTCTCTGGAAGTACTCTTCCTCCATCCAGGGGGTGGTATCTTTAACTGGTGGAGATGCACAAGGTAATGTATCAATTTCACTTGAAGCTTACTTGTAGTTTCAGGCTTGGTCAAGCGCGATACAAACCATGTAGTAGGAGTCCCCCAAGTCGCCGAGCTAGGGGGTCTGCTGAAAGAGGTGACAGACAAGGTAAGCAATCAGAGCTCCGACTGATTGTTCACCTTCTCCCCATCTTGCAGCAGCATGAAGGATAAAGAGAAGAAAAATGAGAAGAGATGATATGAGATACTTTTGCTTTTGAAGAAGTAACTTTCCACAGGCTTATTCTTGAACTGAGCTGGAGGGTTTTCTGGTTTCCTCCAGAATATAAGGCCGACTGAAGAATTTGAGGGTCAAAACAAGTCCATCAAATCTAGAGTACGTTCAACCCTGCTGATATGGGATACTTTTGCTTTTGACAGAGTAATGGATGTATCGGCACGTGTGCTGTTACGCTTGTCTCCACATGCTTCCTTGTATGCCTCTTCGATTTTTGAGAAAGCAATCATGCTGGGGGTCTGGCTCTCGAGATTCGGAGAGCAGTGTCTCTTCGATTTTTGAGGAAGTAATCATGTTGGGAGTCTGGCTCTCGAGATTCGGAGGGCGGTGCCTATTCGATTTTGGAGCAAGCAATCTTGTTGGGAGTGTTGTCTCGAATGTGAGTAAAGGTTGGGCATGTTTGCTAGTCTACCTTGCCACGAAGCACAAAGGTTGACACACAGGGACTTTCCAATTATCCAGCAATGGTACTGTTCCTTTACCCTCTCTTCGATTTTGAGAAAGTAGTCATGTTGGGAGTCTGGCTCTCGAGATTTGGAGGACGGTGCCTCTTCGATATCCAGCAGTGGTACTGTTCCTTTACCCTTGTGGGTAATAATATGGTAGCTAGACCTTCAAAATTTATGTGTCTAAACTTTGTTAGTGCTGTTTCTTTGCTATTCTTTTACCTTTCTTGGTCAGAGCGATGTAGTGGGAGCTGCAAGCTTCACGTGCTCAACTTTGGCAGAGAACTTTGGCAAAGTCATCTGTGGTACCCATGAGCTATTGTTGCGTGTGGGAAGTGGATGATTGAACAGTAAGATTCATGTGCTTTCTACTTCACCAGAAGTCTGCGACAGAATGCCCATAATTTCTGCAAAGCTGAGTGTGCGTGTGACAGGTGCTGACAAGGCTAGAAAAGTAGGTGCCTCTTCGATTTCTGAGATCGGCCCTCGTGGTCTCTGAGCAGCCCAGCTTTTGAGAAAGCGAGAGCCTCTTCGATTGATTCGGAGAACGATGCCTCATCGATTTTTGAGAAGGCAATCATGCTGGGGGTCTGGCTCTCGAGATTCGAGGAGCAGTGTCTTCGATTTTTGAGAAAGTAATCATGTTGGGAGTCTGGCTCTCGAGATTCGGAGGGCGGTGCCTCTTCAATTTTGGAGCAAGCAATCTTGTTAGGAGTGTTTTCTCGAATGTGAGTAAAGGTTGGGCATGTTTGCTAGTCTACCTTGCCACGAAGCACAGAGGTTGCCACACAGGGACTTTCCAATTATCCAGCAATGGTACTGTTCCTTTACCCTCTCTTCGATTTTTAAGAAAGTAGTCATGTTGGGAGTCTGGCTCTCGAGATTCGGAGGACGGTGCCTCTTCGATTTTGGAGCAAGCAATCTTATTGGGAGTGTTTTCTCGAATGTGAGTAAAGGTTGGGCATGTTTGCTAGTCTACCTTGCCACGAAGCACAGAGGTTGACACACAGGGACTTTCCAATTATCCAGCAGTGGTACTGTTCCTTTACCCTTGTGGGTAATAATATGGTAGCTAGACCTTCAAAATTTATGGGTCTAAACTTTGTTAGTGCTGTTTCTTTGCTATTCTTTTACCCTTCTTGGTTAGAGCGATGTAGTGGGAGCTGCAAGCTTCACGTGCTCGACTTTGGCAGAGAACTTTGGCAAAGTTATCTATGGTACCCATGAGCTATTGTTGCGTGTGGGAAGTGGGTGATTGAACAGTAAGATTCATGTGTTTTCTACTTCCCCAGAAGTCTTCGACAGAATGCCCATAATTTCCGCAAAGCTGAGTGTGCGTGTGACAGGTGCTGACAAGGCTGGAAAAGTAGGTGCCTCTTCGATTTCTGAGATCGGCCCTCGTGGTCTCTGGGGAGCCCAGTTTTTGAGAAAGCGAGCGCCTCTTCGATTTCTGAGATCGGCCTTCGTGGTCTTTGAGCAGCCCAACTTTTGAGAAAGCAAACGCCTCTTCGATTTCTGAGATCAACCCTCGTGATCTCTAAGCAGCCCAGCTTTTGAGAAAGCAAACGCCTCTTCGATTTCTGAGCAGGCGCCTCTTCGATTTCTGAAGCTCCGTCGAGTGCAGATTTTTATAGGGGCTGGCATTAAGTTCCAAAGCACACTTGAATCTCCACCAGTAGAAGCTTCATTCTTGCACTTCTAAGATCTTGATTTGTCCGACCTCTTCTCTCTTCAACACCTTTGAAAATGTCTGGCCCCTCCGACCGTCGTTTTGACTTGAACCTTGTTGAAGAGGCAGCCCCGCCTTCTCCAGACAACATATGGCGCCCATCCTTCGTCTCCCCTACTGGTCTTCTTACCGTTGGGGATTCCGTGATGAAGAATGATATGACCGCTGCGGTGGTGGCCAGGAACCTTCTCACTCCCAAAGATAACAGACTACTTTCCAAACGGTCTGATGAGTTAGCTGTTAAGGATTCGCTGGCTCTCAGTGTTCGGTGTGCAGGTTCTGTGTCTAATATGGCCCAACGCCTATTTGCTCGAACCCGCCAAGTTGAATCATTGGCGGCTGAAGTGATGAGTCTCAAACAGGAGATTAGAGGGCTCAAGCATGAGAATAAACAATTGCACCGGCTCGCACATGACTATGCTACAAACATGAAGAGGAAGCTTGACCAGATGAAGGAAACTGATGGTCAGGTTTTACTTGATCATCAGAGATTTGTGGGTTTGTTCCAAAGGCATTTATTGCCTTCGTCTTCTGGGGCTGTACCGCGTAATGAAGCTCCAAATGATCAACCTCTGATGCCTCCTCCTTCTAGGGTTCTGTCCAGTACTAAGGCTCCAAATGATCCCCCTCCGGTGCCTTCTCTTTCTGGGGCTCTACCGACTGTTGAGACTTCTCCTAAGCAACCTTTGTGAAGGCTCCCTCTTGTGTGTTTATTTTGACTCATGTATATGTATATATTTGTAGCTTATCGGGGATATCAATAAATAAGCTTTCATTCATTTCAACGTATTGTGTTAAATACACCAAAGCCTTCTTCGCTAAGTTCTTTGAATTTTCTTTTGTTGAAGCTTGTATGTTGAAGCTTTCTGAGTGGAGCATGTAGGTTGGGGTAGTGTTCCCTTAATTTCCCGAGTGAAGAAAACTTCTCGGTTGGAGACTTGGAAAATCCAAGTCACTGAGTGGGATCGGCTATATGAATCTTAGAACGCCATTGTGCTCGATCCTGTGTCATGTCCTTCGTTAGATCCAAGTACTCTAAGTCTTTTCTTAGAGTCTCTTCCAAAGTTTTCCTAGGTCTTCCTCTACCCCTTCGGCCCTGAACCTCTGTCCCATAGTCGCATCTTCTAATCGGAGCGTCAGTAGGCCTTCTTTGCACATGTCCAAACCACCGTAACCGATTTTCTCTCATCTTTCCTTCAATTTCAGCTACTCCTACTTTACCCCGGATATCTTCATTCCTAATCTTATCCTTTCTCGTGTGCCCACACATCCAACGAAGCATCCTCATCTCCGCTACACCCATTTTGTGTACGTGTTGATGTTTCACCGCCAACATTCAGTGCCATACAGCATCGCCGGCCTTATTGCCGTCCTATAAAATTTTCCCTTGAGCTTCAGTGGCATACGGCAAAATTTTATAGGACGGCAATAAGGCCGGCGATGCTGTATGGCACTGAATGTTGGGCGGTGAAACATCAACACGTACACAAAATGGGTGTAGCGGAGATGAGGATGCTTCGTTGGATGTGTGGGCACACGAGAAAGGATAAGATTAGGAATGAGGATATCCGGGGTAAAGTAGGAGTAGCTGAAATTGAAGGAAAGATGAGAGAAAATCGGTTACGGTGGTTTGGACATGTGCAAAGAAGGCCTACTGACGCTTTTCAACCAAAAAAAAAAATTTCACACAAACTAAGTTTTATAGTTTTTTTTAAGTCTCACCAAAAAGTGATTTTAACATTCTCTAATTCAAAAAAATAAGAATAAAATTTCTCTCTCCAAATCGACGTTGCTCTTTTTCTCCCTCTCTCCTTCCCATTTTAAAACAAAAACAAAAAATATTTTAGCACACAAAGTGTGGGACATATGCTAGTATTTAATATATAGACACAAAACTAACATAGTCATAAAGTAGGCAAAGCAACTCATTAGCTTGTTAGTGGGTACCATTAAGACCCGTATAATTTAATATCACTAAGATATAGAGATGAGATTAGTACTGGTTATGATAGTGTAAGGTAAAATCAAACTAAATGGTTCTTAATTAATGGTACCCGTTAACAATTCAATGAGTTGATTTGCCACTTTTACTCGTGCATACTCAAACTAAACTAATTTGATCACAGTAGTGTATTCACTCAGAACAACACTTGGTGAGTAGGAGTTTCTACTCAAGGGATGAGTAGGAGTTTCTACTCAAAACCATTTGTTGTTGATTTATAGAACTTCTTGTTTATGATCAAAGTCGTTTATATTATAAGTCACTCTATTAAGATCGCATTTGCAAAAAATCAATTGAAACTAAAGTCGTTTAGTCATATAAAAACATATAAACGGAATTGGTAAAAGTATTACGGATCGTCTATGTATTTGCTACAATAGATTGACTAGACGACCTTAGTTTTAATTCATTTATTGCCGAGATAATCTTTATAAAATGATTCATAACATAAACAGTTCTGATCATAAGTAAAAAGTTTTGTGATTCGAATACCAAGAGTTCTAAGTAGAAATTCCTACCTGTGTTTGAGTAGTCAAAATTATTCATTCTCTTATTTATCATCACCAAAACTAATTAACAAAATAATAATAAAAAAAGATTAATTACTAAATCGCATCATTAACATGAACTAACCTTTTTATACTCGAGAATATCTTCGAAAAATAAAAAAAATACTCGAGAATATCAAAACCATACAACACTACGAATCGAAACGTGGACGTAAACAGAGATTTGATCTTTTGAGCTGAAATTTGCAAGTTCCAAGACAACCCCAGGGACCCACTGTCGCATACAATAAATATCTCTCTCGAATATTTAACCGCGCTCTCTCAACTCTCACTCCCCCACCCAACGGTCATCCACACCACACTTCACACAAACAGAAAAAAAATATGTAATTAATTTCCTAATTTGTATTAAATAACCATCCTGTTTATTGTTAAAGTTAGCAAAATACCTAATTAAATTTTAAAAAATAATTCCTAACATTTAAAAAATAAGATAAAAAATAAATGGAAAAGTGTTTTTTTCCATTTTCCCAATGATGCTCAAATAAAGAAGTTGTGTCAAAATTTTAATTATTTTTAAGTACGAATAATTTTAAAATATTATTATAAATTTATTATAAGCATTTAGAGAAATATGCAAATTTAATTAAAGGTGTTTGAAAAATAAGATGTCGGAAGGTAAAAACGGATGTACGAAGAATAAAATTATATTTTAATTTATATTTTCTACAGTGACAATCTTGAAAATACTTGCAAGGATTTTTATCTTTCAGTAAAAAAAACAAAAGGAAATTGCAGTGATGCACTACAGGACAACCTGCGCCAAGATGCTAACGTACGCACCTTAACCTCTGGTCTGTATAGTTACAGTACCAGCCTACCAGGCCCTGCCTCCAGCTCACTCACTCAGTTAAACTCACCCGCTCGTGATTCGGGATTTTCTCTCCCCCATTTTCCTTAACTTTCTCGGCAACCAAACAGAAGGCAAGCAACCACTTGCTCACAGCGACACTAAAGTAAAATTCTAATTATTTTGTTTTATTGAGAACTTCATTTGTTTACTCGAAGATTAATGTAGCTTCCCTTTTGAAATTTAGGATTTTGTTCGATTTTTTGGCGAGTCCGATGATGGTTTTTTTTTGGCTTGTTTAGGGAAGGAAGAGGTTTGTTCCTGCTGCTGAGGTGGTTGTTTCACGAAGATGTTCGGTTTTTCTCGCAGGCGCATGAAGCTTGGACGGTGAGAGCTTTTGTTCTTATTCTCCTTTTGCTTTATTTCTACTTTCTTTGAACTAACTTTTTTCTTCTTTTTGTTTTCCCCTTTTTGTAAAAATTTGAAATTTTTAATTTTTAATTTTTAGTTTTAACCTTTTAATCATTGGGGCAGTCAGTAAATAACGTGTAGTTTTTTACATTTGAAATTGTGGTGTTAATTATGTTTAAAGATTCAGATTTTGATATAAATTTGGTATTTACTGTGTTCAGGTTGAAAGTCCAGCTTTCAGATTCTGCTCAGGGAACTAGAAGCCCCATAAGACACCCGAAACGAAATAACAGCTCCAATGTAAGGCTTTTTTTTTAAGCTTTGTATTGCGTGTATGTTGTTTTCGGTGTAATGAATCCCCAGTACGATAAAGGTTGTTTACATTTTTCAGAATGAATGTGATGTGCCGGCAACTAGTAATTCCGATGAGCTCGATAGCCAGTGTCTATCTGCTGTGCCCGAGATTAGTAATTCCGCCACTGGGAGCTCTGAGAATTGGATGGTGTTGTTAATTTCTGGGGACCAGCCTACGCCCCGCTTCAATGTACAATGTTATTAATGCTTTTTCTTGTGATTGTTTCATATGGTACATTGATTTGGTTCATGCGTGTTGATGGTGTTGCCGAAAGCAAAAGATTTATATTTTTTTTAATTTTCCTGAACAGCATGCTGCTGCTGTAATTGGGAACAAGATGATAGTTGTTGGTGGTGAATCTGGGAATGAATTGCTAGATGATGTACAGGTAGGATAATGTGTGTTTATCGCGTAAATTTACATTTCAAGGGGTATGAGCAGGAAATTTGGTTGAAGTTTGGAGTAGGAATCTTTGGGATTTGTTTGATAATTAATTTGATAGTGGTGTTTGCAAATGTCAGGTGCTTAATTTTGATAGTTTTACGTGGACCACTGCTTCGTCAAAGCTTTACTTGTCACCGAGCAGTCTGCCATTAAAGATCCCTGCATGCAAGGGCCACAAACTGGTACAATCATATATATGTACCAAACCTTGTTGTCTTGTTTGTTTGCATTTCCTTTGTTATCATGAAAAAGTGTATAGTTCCTTCCCTATGCAATACAAAAATTTGAATAAACTCGCGAAACACATTAGATATAAAAAAACCATTTCCTAGGACCTAGTTTCCGAGCAACATTGAGAAAAAATACCATGGAAAGGTTGATTGTTTCTGTATATGTGGACTATAAGAAGGTTAGCATATCATAAATTGGAATCAACAATAATGTCTTGCTTGATATTTTGAATTTTTCTCCATCATTTCTCCTGTCTAGGTGTCTTGGGGGAAAAAGGCACTCCTCATTGGAGGAAAAACTGAACCGGGGAGCGACAAAATTTCAGGTTAAAGTTTGTCTTTGAAGCTTCATGAAAACATCACTTTTTTGCTTGTGCTTGTATGAAATTGTCCAATGTTTCATTCATTTGTGCAGTTTGGGCATTTGATACAGAGACAGAATGCTGGTCTCATATGGAAGCAAAGGGCGATATACCGGTACATTATCTCTTTCTTCAATGCACAAACATTTCTTCAGCTTTAGTATAATTTTTTCGTAGGCCTTACACTTGAAAAGTTATAACACGACTGCTTGAGCCTTTTTCATTGTTTTTTATCTTCAGCATAATTTTAAATACTACATATTTAAAATTATATTGAACCAGTAGGTGTAACTAATTACTACATTGTTAAAATTATATACCCTTTAGTACCGTATCTCTAAGTTATTGTCTTACTGAGGAATTGTGAATTACTCAACTAATGATAGTTAAATGGAGTGATAATTTAACCCACCCACATATCTCATGCATGGAAGGTTGCTCGCACTGGTCACACTGTAGTCAGGGCAAGCTCTACATTAATCCTATTTGGAGGTGAAGATGCTAAAAGGAGGAAATTGAACGATTTGCATATGTTTGATCTGAAGTCGTTGACATGGTTACCCCTTCATTGCACGTGAGTGGGTTTTTCTTAAGTTGTGTGAAATTCAATGATATTGTTCTTTGATCGAACTATCTGTAACAAATATTACATTGCACATGGTTGCTAATGAACCCTTCTCCTTTCTTATTTTGGTAGACACAGATTTTGTCTCAACTTTGATATATAATTGATATATGTGCAGCGGTACAGGACCATCTGCAAGGTCCAACCCCGTAGCAGCTCTTTATGATGATAAAACTCTTTTTATATTTGGAGGCACATCAAAATCCAAGACTTTGAATGATTTGTATTCAATGGACTTTGAAACTGTGAGTGAATTCTCTCCCATTCTTGCATCTTATAAACTTCCTGATTAAGTAGCCAATATTTCATCTCTTCATGGATGAGAATGTAAAGTTTACCTTTGACACGCTGATCGGATTTTCTCTCAGATGGAGTGGTCAAGAATAAAGAAACGAGGTTTCCATCCATCTCCTAGGGCTGGTTGCTGTGGGGTCCTATGTGGAACCAAATGGTATATCGTTGGGGGTGGAAGCAGGAAAAAACGTATGCCTCATAATTGAATGACATGCTTGAAGTCTTCTCTCTGTTTATGTACTGACATATTATATGCATGATTTTCATTTTTCCTTAACTCAGCGCTTGAAACATTGAAAAGGGATGCAAATCTTATATTGACTTATCCTAATCGTTCCAGGACATGCTGAGACTCTGATCTTTGATATCTTGAAACTTGAGTGGTCAGTGGCCATTGCATCGCCTCCTTCTTCAATCACCGCCAATAAGGTGTGCAGCGGTGATTTTTACCTGTAGCATAATTTTCATTGGTGTTGATTTCTTCTTTTCCTCTAAAATAATGTAGCGCAGAAATAATTTTTTGGCTGGTGCTTTAAACACTGTTCTTATGTTATATTCTCAGGGTTTCAGCCTAGAGCTCGTGCAACACAAAGAAAAGGATTTTCTTGTTTCTTTTGGGGGATGCAGAAAGGAACCAACGAATCAGGTTATTGGAAACTCATCTTTCTGTTTTTAGACTTTAGTTGATTTCTCATAAAACTTTAGCTCATTACCTAAACTTTTTTTTGTTACAGGTTGAAGTACTGACCATGGAAAAGAATGAATCATCCATAAGTCGTCGATCTTTTCCCAGCAAAGGCCCTGGAACTTTGCTGCCTGAGAAACGCGCATCATCCACAGGCTTGGCTTCTCAACTAAGTAATGCTTCTTCCCAACGCTCGGTTAATTCGGTTACCAGACAAAATCTTGCATCTGCAATTGAACAACATGGTTCTGGAAGAAAATCTTTGTCAGAGTCCTTGCTTGTTGATCCGAATCCTGTTTCTGGCAACGTTTCACTTAGGAAACAATTCCACAATGAAGAAGAATTCAACACGACTGTTAAGGTGGCAAAAAGTTCAGAAGATGAAAGTTCTTTCTCGCAGGTAAGCTGCAGAAGTTTTTCTTAATTAATGATCACTACCTGACTTATGTCATCATCTTTACCAGATTTGAATTCTCAGATGGAACTTGCATGATTTAGAAAAATAAAAAAAAACTTTTGAGTTCAGTTGTACATACAATAGCAAGAAAAATCTGTTTCCCTATGCAGTCATTCTTCGATAAACGTACACCATTTTTGATGATCTAATGACTTACTGTTGCATTAATTTCAGCCAATAGAAAAGAAAACCAGTCAATCTGATTCAGGAGTCCAGACTAACATATATGGAGGCAGACTCTTTTCGGAGGAGATACTATCTGGATATGATTTTGAAAATTCAAATCCTCACCATCATGGAACTGGAAACCTTTCAACGGATAACAACGATGCCGTGTTCCCAGAAAATGATAGTAAACTAGGAGCCCTATCAACTGCTTCAAGTATGTACCACTACTATGAATCGAAGATGGCCACACTAATAAGAAAGAATGGAATTTTAGAAGGAAAGTTAGCTACTGTGATGGCCAGCCAGGAAGCTGCTGAGAAAAATTTATCCTCGGCCCTCAAGAGCAGACAGGAGATGGAGAGAAAATTGTCAGACACTGCGAAGGAGATGGAATTTCTGAAGGAAAAGGTTGCGGGTGTAGAGATAGCGCAAGAAGAGGCTAACAACCTCTCAAATATTGTTCATTCTGACAACGTCAGGCTTGAGCACGATGTGGCTTTCCTCAAGGCGGTTTTGGATGATACCCAGAAGGTACTGTGAAACTTCGTACCTTAATGTTCTTGTTTGAAAACCAAGTTATCTGTTGTTACGTTAAGTGATTTATGCCTGAAAGCCATATCGGGTGATCAACAGGAGCTCCATTCAACTAGAGGAGTCCTTGCAGGAGAACGAGCAAGGGCATTCCAACTACAGGTATGCATTTTTCGCAGACTAGTGCGTTACAGAAACTCTTATAACATCTTTTATCGTAGCTGTTCTTTGAATTAACTTGCCTCTAAACTTCACAAAAATCTCTGCATCAAAGGTTTAGTTCTTTATTTTGTTGGCCACCATCGACATACTCTTCATGTCGCTATGCAGGTTGAAGTTTTCCACCTGAAACAGAGATTGCAATCTATGGAGAACCGAGCACCGACACCTCGGAAACCTTTCTAGTTTGAAGAAAACAAAGAATGGACTTAAAAAATCTTGCCAACGGAGAGCGGGGAGCTGTTAAACAAATCCCAACTGCCCTCCAATGGCACCGAACCCTAAACCATATTCCGCAACGCTTTTGCTTGGTTATGAGACCAGTTGCACACCTTGAGGAGCTCGCCGTTGAGAGTCCTACTTGTTCTACGACGTACAGAAGTGAACCCATCTGTCACCGTAACATGTAGTTTTCGTTTTTGGTCTGAACCTTAAAATGTATGTGTATAACTCGATATGTAACATATGTGGCCTTTTCCATGTTCACGTGAAGAAAACGTTGATTCTGATGTCTCATGACTACTGAAGCTAGTTTCTGTTCTTTGACAAAATCAACTTGATAGATGCCACAATTATGCAAAGACGAAAAATTACACCGGTACAACGATAAGAAAGCCGATACAGGTAAATTTGGCCATACAGACGACCCTGAACTAGGGCGGCTGTATGCACAAAGGTTCGAAAGAACATCGAAATCCAGTTATTGCAACGGGGCGAGAATATGAACACTTTATACAAGTTGTATTGAAACATGAGAGAGATCACAATGAAATACACTATATGACACAACAAAAAATTGGAGATTACAGGGTTACCACCATTAGGAGGATTGGCCTGGTCGCAACGATCGTAACCACGCAGCAACTGGTAAATATCCTCTCCTGCTCCCAATCTATTCTGCGAGACCTTACGCCCTCCATATCAATACAAAAACTCCGTTGGTGGCCTGTTGTGACATGGAAACCCCCCCCCCCCCCCCCCCCCCCACTCTACTTCCAATGATGGCATTCTTTGCAACTAGAGTCTCGTCACGGAAGCTTTACAAATACTCATGGTTAGCATAATTTAAAGAAGCTCGGTCTCTTCTTGGTCTCCATCAGCATCATCGACCTCATTTTCTTCATCATCTTCTTCAGGTGCATCTGGATCCACCCCCTACAGAAAGGACAACTTTTAGACTACATCTTCCTGAATTGCCTCATCGTGGTTAAGCAAATCATTATACTAAACAATGTAAACCAAACGCCCAATCACTCATTTAAGCTGTATAAACAAGACGACGGACCTTCATCTGTTTCTCTAAGCGCTCCAAACCTTTTTTCGCAGCTTCATTCTGTTGGTTTATCCTGCAATCCATGTCAGAAGAAAAAATTAAGCACTTTATAGTCATATGATCATAGAGCATTGCACAACAGATCAAAAGTGTGTTATAATCCCATGCCATCAATAGTTGGAATTTAATTTCTTAAATGACCTTAATTATTTCAGGACGACTACCTTAAATTGCTATTAATGGGATCCCTAAAATTTCCACACCATACACAAACACACCCAAGCAAATAATCAATGAGAATGCGCGCTTTTAAGTCCTAACAGTGAGAAAGTGATTATTGATATCCAAAAATAACACTTAACCTCAATGCAGCTTGATAATGCGACAATGACTCTTGGAGCATATTTGTTGCAGCAAATACTTGAGCAAGTTTTACATGCAGTGAGTCATCTGCCCAGTCCTTCAGATATCGCTCTAGCAGTGACACAGCATCCCCATTGCGGCCTTCATTAACATGGAGCTCAGCTAGAGCTAATGCAGCTCCAAGGTAACCAGGTTCCAGCCTAAGGGCTGACTCATAGAACTTTTTCGCCTGTTTCAAGATTAGGTTGAATTCATAAGTACATCAACTTGACTTCTGAAATCATGCTGAAATAATATGTTGTGGGTTTACCTTCTCCCTACCACCGGGGTTACTCGCATGTACATCCCCTACTAATTTTAGAGCCTTCGCAGATTGAGGCATAGCCTTCATAGCCTCCCTGGAAGCATATAAAGCCTCTTTGATTTTAGAGAGAGCTAAATATGAATGAACCAAACCTGAAATCATAATCGAGCTCCCAATCATTAAGCTTCTGCAATTACTTCATATTTCTCTCTTTTGCAAAATTGTTGAATCAAACATGAATAAGTCAATGAGGACATAAGATGCATGTCATGCACATGAGTATTTTCCTTTACATGTCCCACCTTGATATGAACGAATATCAGGTCTCAACTCTTGAGCTGCCCTGAAGGCAACTACAGCTGCTTCTGCTCGCTTCATTGATAACAACAGGTTACCCTGAAAGCTTGGAACACTTCATATTTTCCTCATTGAGAACAGGGTAAGAAGAAAGATAAGGTGATATTTTTTAGCATAGATGCTGCAGCTTATTAAATACAAAGATCACATCGGTACCTTCATTATATAACCTGGTATGTGCCTCTCATCGATTCGTATACTCTGATGCAAAAAATAAGGAACTTATGAGATATAAAATAATTAATTAATTAAAAAACAGCAAACTTACTCAATTTTGACGAACAGACCTTCTCAACATAGGATAAAGATCCTCTCTCATCTTTCCTTTCCCAAAGAACAGATAAGGCCACAAATACTTCTGGCCTTGTAGAATCAGCAATCAGCAAATCATGCACTAATTTATTGAGCTTAGAAAAATCAGACTTTGTCTTTAGAAGCATTGCGTACTCATCCATATATGTTACAACATATGGATCAATTGATCGAGCCTGCAAAGAATAGAAGCATCAAGATGTGAGTTCGTATTGCATGACATGCAATCATTTAAGGGCATATGCGCAAGCATGCTCATGGGCATGTGCGTCTGTGTGTTGTGTGTGTGTGTGTGTGAGAGAGAGAGAGTAGAAGCATCAACATGTGAATTTGTATTTGCATGACGAGCATTCATTTCAAGGCATGTGCACAAGAATGCTCATCGGCATGTGCAGGTCTCTGTGTGTGCGCGCGCGTGTGTGTGAGAGAGAGAGAGAGATGAACACATGCATCACCATAATGACCAGAAATTACCTTTTCAAAATTCAATATAGCCTCATCGTTTTTCCCAATAATAGCTTCAACCTTCCCAAGCAAGTTTTTACATATACAAAAGCAGAAATCAAAAACTTTTTAGAAACATCATAGGTCAACATTTAAGTCTGTTATTAGAAATTTAACCCAAGTAATCGGAATGAAAGCACTCTTTGCATTCATTCAGCATAAATTTGTGGTATTTCATTCTTAATAAGGCCAAAAGACTGTATTTGGGAAAAATAAAAACACATACTTGGTTAATTGCAATTTTGTAAGTAACTTATGCCCATAACACGACAAAAATTAGCAGCAAGATTTTCATAGATAATTTTATAGAAGGATGAAACTGTAATCATCTTTTATCTTTGAGTAGTGAGGTGGGCATTTTGGTGGTTGGTATTAGGGCCATTCATTCTTTGTCAAATCATACCTAATAGAGAGCAACTGCAAAGATCTAGTAGGAATGAGAAACTTACAAGCAAACAAGCAACCTACAAACTCGTGGTACATATAGATGAGATTTAGTGGTCAGAAACCTACTCCTCCCATCGTAAGCATAGTTTCATTCAGCAATCAGTGCATGCATATATTTGCTTATTATCAAGCAAAATCGGTAGACAACATTATACCATTATTATCATAGCAAAAAAAGCGCAATAACCTGACAGACAATTATTTCTAACCTTTGCAACTTCAAGTAACAGGTGTAAATTATTAGGAAAACGTTGTAATAGATCCGTAAAGAGTTCCAGACCACCTGCAATGCCAAAGTTAAATACATAGACTGTCAATGCAAGCAGAATTTCAAACTAATAGCATAATGAAACTACATCTAGGATTGAGAATAGTTATGAAATAAAATCAATGAGAACTGCCACAAATATCTATTTCTAACAACCCTCTACTTCCTTATAGGGCATCATCCAATAGATTCTAGAAGTAATACAGCTAATCTATATACCACCAAGACTTTAACCATAATAATCCCCATCTTTATCTATGCAAAGTTCCTCTTTACTTCTTTGCCTGAAAGAAACTGGGCTTTTGCACAGAAATTTTATACAATCACTGAGTTGTTGACAGAACAATATGATGACCATCTATTAGTTGTACAAATTTTACAAAACGAAGTGTGACTGCATATAGGCCACGTACTAAATCAATATATAGAAAAGACCTCTAATGCATGCAGTGTTGACGATGACGCAAGCCTTATCATGACAGAATACTTTTTAAGTTTCCACGAACACACATAAAGATAAAAACCCAAAGGCCTCGTTGATAGAGAGGATTGGATTGGGTAGGACTATTCACTATATTGAAGACATTTTAAAGGAAGAAATGGATGACAAATTCCTTATTTTGTCCAAGTTGAAGGCTACTCATGAAGAAAAAATATTCCTACTAATCCCCACAAAAATGGTAGGATTAAAAGGAACAACTATTCTTCATGAGTAACCTTCAACTTGGACAAAATAAGGAATTTGTCATTCATTTCTTCTTATAAAATCCCTTTAATATAGTGAATAGTCCTATCCAAGCCAATCCTCTCTATCAAATGAGGCCAAAGAGTATCGAAGAAAATATTTCCATTACCTCTGTAATCATTTAAAGCAACGCAACACTGAGCCTCAACGTAGCGCTGCACAGAGAAAAACAAATGTAACAACTTTGTTGGAATAATTGGGCTTACCTCCTTTCAATCCTCTTTCCATTATGTAGATCCTATCCCTAGAACTGCTCAGTTGTGAAAGAACAAAATTGTGCAAGCTAAATTGCAAAATGCACGTGTATTCTTTCTATTGCATGACAAACCAACTACATAGGCTGACTAACAAAAATCTTCATCACTAGGTGCTATAGTAACTACTCTCTTCTTGACATATAAGTCTGTCCAAACAACCTTACAATATTTGTCACGATGAGTGTCACGGTTGAATGTGGATATGAAGCCATATACACATATAGTATAAATAAATAAATATAGATCAAATGATAGCTAATGATAAACGACCTCTGCTTTCCCCATTGTTACTTACATGCAGCCAACGACTTGAGTCAAAATGATCAAATGGAGCCCTCCCGCTTCTGTTTGGAGTCTGAAATTGAGAGTCAAGAAACTAAATTGAAGAAACATTGGGATGGACATCTAATTATAAAGCTTCACTCCATAGGTAACCAGATAACGATAGCCACATGAGCCATGTCTCATATGGCCCCTCTAACTTTGTTTTTCTACAAACAGCATAAGACAAAGACAGCTTCACTATGAAAAAACTGTACAGGACAAACCTGAGGAATCAAGGAAATAATGTCTTTGGCAGCGACTCCTAATTCTGCTAAAGCAACAATAGCCTCCATGACATAAGGGCAATGCCTGTCAAAAGCGCCAATAATGAAGCAGCATGAATATAACTAGACGAAGTAAAGATTGCTAGCAGACCAGAAAGCATTAACACATTTGAAGTTTGAACACACTGCAACAGGAAAGGAATTCATAGAGAATAATCTCCATGAGAATAAAGACAAGTGGAGATGGATGCAATATGGCCCAATTAAACTTAAGGGGAGCAGAAGAAGGAAATCCAAAGACTTTTATATCCATATGAATGTCTTGGTCATCGACTTTTTCTAAAGTAATTTATGGTGCAACCTTCTTTAATAATACAGGAGCTACCAGGAAAGGAAAGCATAGAACAAGGGATCTAAAGGGTCTGCAAAACAAAACATCTATAATCTTGCAATTGATCACAGCCTTTGACCTTTGACCCCAACCTTCCCACCCTTTAATTACTTCAACTACAGTATCCAAGTCTTAAAAATGAATGTCCACCAGAACATGATATTGCTGACTCCAGAGAAACAAAGAACTCCTAATTCTTGAGATTCAAAATATTAGTGCAGCATAATGATCACAAAATTTTATTAACCAAAGAAGTATAAGACTCAAAATATCTGCATGCATAAAATTACAAACTGAAACATGAGAATCACAATTTGATTGACAAACCTTAGACATTCTTTGAAACAAGAAACGGCAGAACGATTCTGTTTAGAAAACCGATAAAGCTTTCCCATCAACAGATTCATTGGCAAGTTTCTGGATTTGCTTGGAATGTTGTCCATCTGTAAAGTTTAAAGGTGCATTAGACCCCAGTAAGAATATTCCAAAAGTGACATAAGAAATATAAGTGCATATTGATATTGATGAGAAACCCATGGGTAGATTTTCTTCTTGCAAAACCAACTTGCAAAGAAAGGGTGCCCTGTGCTTATATAGTACATATTCCCAACGTACCCAGCTGTAGTGAAACTATGCTCACAACTTAACAATATATATAGGGCTACAGGTGAAATAGATAGAAAAAAAGATAAAAAGAAAGATAAGGAAGCAAGTAAAACCAACAAAATTAACAGACTTATCAGGATCTTTATACACAGACCTTAATATTAAGCATAATGCTAGGGAGACCAAATTTTTTAAACCAAATGATGTGGTTGTTAATGATTGGACTATTACTTAAGCGTTGATTAACGTGCTTATTTGTAATTGGTGACACATCATTTGGTTTGCAAATTTGGTTTAAAATTTTGGTCTCCCTAGCATTACCCTAATATTAACGCAGATAATATGAAATTTTTCCCAGCCCATAAACATTAGGGCATGGATGTCTGTACCTCAGAAAGGGCTGTTCCATTCTCACCGAGCGCAAAGTAACTGGATGCGATTTTGAACTTCACCTGTCGTGTAGAATAGCACCAAACAAAAAAGAACCACTATTATGCTTTGGTATAAGCTGAAACAGAAATAAGCATTTCAAAAATGTAAGCGGCCTACCTCATTCTCATTAATTCCTGAAATGTTAAACAAATTTGGAGAAGACGACCTAGTTGATGACAATGAGCTTCTAGTAGCTGGTGCATTTGTCTTGGAAATCATCTTGCAAAGCTGCAATGCTTGCTTGTACGTATGCTGTCAACGAAAAAGAAAACAAATATAAAGAAGCATGCGAAAATCAATAACATGACAGCATAATAATCATACAGTAAAGAAATCCGAAGTAGGTAGATACGATTTTTAACACAAGAAAGTATCGAATGGGCATTTTCACCTAAGGTTAAGCTCACTCAGTAAAAAATTACACATTCCTTCCAATTTTGTTGCAATCACTAAGAGTGTTAAGTCCACTACATTTGTGCAAGATCACTACTTTGTACATTACAATACGAAATTACTGGAAAATGTGTGATTTTTCTTACAATTGCCCTGCGAAACTCTCTTTCGCGATACAACGAATCGCCAAGAAGCACCTGCAAGCAAAAATTAACAATTTAATTAACAAGAAATTAAAAGAGAGAGAGAGAGAGAGAGAGAGAGAGAGAGAGAGAGTAAGTGAACTCATGGAGTTGAAGATTCTGACCAAGCTTTCAGCTTTAAGGTGCGGATTGATTTCGGCACTGGCGGCCGGTGACGAAACAAGAAAACAACCCTAATCCCACACATAAACAACATTTCAGTCGGCGGAAAGTTAAGAAACTGCAGACAAAATTTGAAATTGTAGGATGAGGTGGAGGAGGGAGGAGAGAGATTACGAGCATCTGAGCTGAGTTGTAGAGGCCGTGCTCCATGAGAGTGGCGATTTGATCCTTGGGGACCTCCATTTCTGGGAGCGAAAGTGAGTGAAATTTGAAAGATTTTGCTTCCGATGCTGATTTATGGACCAATAGGCGTCAGTGTCTCTGAACGGAAGCTAAACCCGCTCTCAACAAGCACCGTGCCAAATTGTGAGAACGACTTGCTTGATGGAACCCACTGTTCCATTTCGATCTAATAATAATACAATGTTGTTTTTAGTAAGTTTTTATATGTTATATTGCGTTATTAAACCAAAATGTTACATGCATGTCAAAACGAGTGTTCCATGAGTGTTGCTCTCGTCTATTTAGTGATTATTTAATGATTATCTTGATTGAGAACCCAACATTAAAATTCTTGAACCACAACAAATAGCTCAGTGGTAAGAGTGAAAACTACGGCTCTCTGATAAACAAAAAAATATGGAAATTCCTCACAACCTCTCCGGACTCGAAAATAATAAATAACTATGACTTGTTACCAATTGTTCTCCTCTTTAAAGAAAAATAATAATAAAAAAAAAAGGAACATAAAAATCTCGCTCTATTTTTGGCAATTTGGTCATCTCTCGACACTAGGCAACATGACATTTTTATAACTTGCACCATGGCAAGCAACGAAACGCCGAATGTACCCTCAGGCTTTAAAGTCAGAAAATTTTATATTGAACTTGCATCTATGATCTCACATTTAGTCTGAGCATTCCAATCAACAATTTGCTATACTTGTTATTTTACATCTCACATTGACTTACACAATTCAAAGCAATTCATTTCGTTACACACAAAGCTCGAAAACAAGAAAAAAAAACAAAAGAACGAAAAAACCTCTAAATTTGTTAGTAAAGCCGGGGGCAAACTTTTGAGTCCGCGGAGTGTATTTACGATTCTTCTTCTGGTTCCTCTTCTTCTTGGAGCAGATTTTCTCTATTGTCATGCGCCCAGAAACCGCGCACATCAATGAGCATGCTCGCAACAGTGCCGCCTTGTTTGCAAGCTAGTAAATCAGCCAAGGTAATCCGCAGTGGATCGGCTGGTTTAACCATGTCCCAGATTTCGTCCCTTACATCCTCAATACACAGTTCGTAGTTTCCGCCCTCAATCCATTTCTGATGTACATCCCTGTTTCATAAAACCACAAAATAAGATATTTTGACTGACAAAACATAGTAAGAAATCTCTTCTCAAAAACAAAACATAGTAAGGAATCAGTGCTGAAGCAAAGGACACTGAAATCTTATAGTTCGTTGAGTTCATTAGTGATGTTCATGTCTCTGATAATCTGAGACTTGCAGATATATTGCTCAAGTACTGCAAGCAGGAAAATACTAGAGAGGTTTTTCTGTAGGAAGTTTGTATCAGGTAACATCCCAGCTTTCGGATGCTCCTCTTCTTTACTTCCATATTTGGCTCTGTTTGGTGTTACAGAACATTGCGAAAAAGCAATACTCACGTTTTGCACGAGCAGCCAAGCAAAGGTCGTACCCAGTGCACAAGGCTCCCGCTTTACGCAGGGTCTGGGAGAGGTGAATGTCCAAAGAACAGAACAAAATTTGACAACAGTCCAAATAAAGTTTTCCTTTTCTTTTGGGTTTCTGATAAGTCTCCCACAAACAAGTCATAAACAGAAGGATATTTACCTGAAAAGAGAGTGTATATCAGCTGTTGTAAGGTAACCCCTTCCCTGAAGATCAAGACATCGAAATAAATATGTTAACCCCTCTGGAGTGTCTTTGTTTTCTAAGGCCAGGACAAAGTCCAGAAAACTATCGAAGTCCATTTCCCTAGAACTTCCGCCACTTTTTCCACGCCGTACATGCTCGTCAAACACTGTTGAGGGCATATCAAATGCAAAGCTTGAATAAACGAGTCTAAAAAGGTAAATACAAAATGTATGATAACATATCAGATGGGGGCATCCTCAGAAATAGAATTCCATACTGATTTCTTAGCATTTTTAAGTAAATGAATGTACACAGTACAAACAATGGATTCAAATTTTCTAGGCATACCTCTTTCAATGATAATTTCAGTCAATGTCCCATCTGCATATTCTCGAAGTTCCTGCTTGCTCAATGATCCACTCGAATCTTTATCAAGAGCAATGAACATGTCTACAGAAAGCACGTGGTTGCAATCAGCAACAGAATTACAGTAGAGTTAAAGTTTTCATATATAATAATTGCATTTATCTTGAGATTGAGAGTACAGATTACATACTAATCCTAGGACTTAATTGACTTCGAGACTCAAGAATGTGAAGCGAAATCAAGACAAGGTAATGGCAATCAAGCCAAAGCCAAGACTGCAGATAATCACCTCACTCTAGAATGGAATCCTCATAATACAATTTAACTCATAATACAGTTTAACAGCAGCACAAACATGCCACATGTAGAAGACAGCCCATAGCAAAAAAGGAATGACAATGGAACCCGGAGACATGGAATGAAAGTATAGATGTGAAAAGTACCCACCGCATATGCGCTGGGCAGATGTCAAGGAGAACCAGTTTTCAGCTTGCTCATTGTCAGTGACTTCTTCCTCAGTTTCCTAATAATAAAGTTCAGGACATATGGTTAGCAGAAGATCAGAATTTACTGGATGTTTTATTGACATAATTAATTACTTTGCAGAATATATACCTAATAAAGATGAGCAATTTATAACATAGCAAGTTTTTCACAAATTCTTTCACAGCCTACCTGGTGCAGTTCCATTAGTTCCTGGAGACAATTACTCAATAACACCTTCTTTATGCAGGCTTTTCCTGTGTGAACAAATTTAATTTAATTTTTTTCAACAATTAAATAAAGAATTTTAAATCTGGTTTTTTCTAAAGTTAAAGCATCCAACCCAAAACCAATTGGCAATGAGTGGAGAGGCTTGCATTTTATATTTTGCAACTTTGGCATACCTCGTCTATGAGGGTCACAAAAGAAGAAGAACTTCTGTGCAGCTATGCGGCAATACATATTAACAAAGCCTGAAGGCATGTCCCGTAATTGCGCTAGATTAGGTATAAGGCCTCGTATATAGGCCTCCATTTCCTGAAGAAAGAACAAAATCATTACAATTATAAGAAAAGATGGCAAAAGATAATGCATCATTGATTTATCAAATATCATACAGAAAAATGAGGTAGCTGAAGTACACGTCTCAAAATTCAAATATAAGTTATATAACACTTAGATGCTGAAAATTTGCAACAAGTTCATACATGAGGCTGAAGAAAACCATCAGAATCCTCGTCAAGTTCGCTCATGTCAATTCTAGCTTGAGTAAGTGAAACCTGGAGGCAACAATTCGTAAGTAGCATTCCAGACTTTTGCAATTCAGTAGTCATATAATGCATAATTTCAATTCTTCAAAAGGATGCAAGAAAAAGCCTGGTGGAATTAATTATCAATTATACCCACCGTTCTCATCACATAAAGGTAAAAGGGCAGAATGGCAATTCTTCCTTGTTCATCTTTCTCAAATTTCATGAAATTTGAAGGGCTGAAAAAGCGACGACATTTAGGCCCTATCTGCTCCGTACATACAGAGGCAATGTGGCAAAAGTCTTCATAGTTCATCTACACGATGATAAATCAGGGAACTTATTAGCATTAGTTAGATACCTAACTACGCAATAAAAAATTTATAATTATTCAAAGCTATAAATTGAAGTGCAGATAATAATGTAATGGAAGTAGATGAGATGCCGTAATACTATTCTTCAAAGATTTTGATACAACGTCAAAATGTTAGTGTGAAACCCATAAGAGATATTTATAACAAATGGCAAAGGTTTAAAGCAGATTAAAATGTCTCAGTTACCACAGACCTTTTCTGCACCAGTTGCATCATCAATCACACAATTTTCCCTTAAGCAAACCCACATAGCATCTAGATCATCCGCATTTAGCAAAAGATCTGATTGCTTCTGCAAAAACAAAGGTAAATGCCACCAATAAAGTCAGATGCTTAGGTAACATAATAAAACAATAATCATCAGGAATGAAAATCCAGATGATTACCTTTAAAAAACGATATTTTGCCAGCCTCTGGACCCTCTGACTAATAGATCCTTCTTCAGGTTTCTGTAAAAATGGAAAGACAGCGCAAAGTCAAAAAGGACCAAGGAAAGAGCACACCAGAAGGGTCAAAACAAAAATGTATTAAAGATTACGAATTTTCCATCATAAATTAGTGCCTTCCTCCTCAGATTCCCAACCACGAACAGAATCATTGAAATACAACAAAAACCCTACTACATGCCTTCTTGTAGAAACTTGGGATTGTGCCAGCTTCAGCACTTTTTTGTTGCTTCTCTTTGAAAATATCAAGCAAGATTCTTTTTGTTTCAAGCTCTACACAGAATAAAATAATACAAAACACTTGATTAAATCTCAGGCAGAGAATATCGGCATGGAGACAGATATGTATGAACTAAATCCACCTCAGTTTCATCAGTGCATGTCTCAGCAATTTAAATAGCAACTGGCAAGGTAGAAACTAAAAACTTGGTTTCTATCTCGAGCGTGCACACTCATAGATGTGCTCATAAAAGCAAATTACAGCGACCCATTATCTACTAAAAACTTGGGGAAGGGGCTAAAGTACTCAATGAACAGGTGCCTCACACTTTCATATTACAGACCAATGAGAGAAAACCAAGCCGAACTCTTCGAAATTTGCTGGCACCCATGACTCATGGGCTCAGTTGAATGTATAATGCATACCTAAATACAACCATTCGTACAATTGCGATAGATTGACACAAGCCCTCAAACTTCAAAAAAATTGAAGCTTTAAGAGAGCTTTTCCTTCATATTTGTTCTGTTTCGATGAGCTTATCTCGCTATCGCTTGATTCATTAGTTCTTAAGGAAGTTCTAATCACTACGAAAACAGCTTAATAACAGTTGATGATTCCTAAAACAAAGAGGGAAAACATAGAATTACTGACTGCACCCAAAATCCCAAATGTGTAACACATGGTTCTAATCTAAACCCTAATTCCAAAATTTAAAATTCGACACTTGGAAGGATTAGCATGGAAATACCCATGAGGGCTTCGGATCCGAGTCCGGCGCCGGATCCGATGAAGCGGCGGAGATTGCGGACCCAGAGCATGGAGGAGGCGGGAGGGATCTTCCTCTGCGCGGCCTCATGGCCTTCGCCGTCGCTGGACCCACTGTACATGGCTGAACTAGGACCAAGCCGGAGCCCGCGCACGGTTAGAGTCGCTGAACAAAGCCCTAGCTGCCACGGGCATATATAAAAATCTTAGCTTTGAGCTTTGAGCTCCGATCTACCCGGGGAAGTGGCGATATAGAGCAGGAGCCTTTGGGTTTCTCTTTTTTTTTTAACTTTTTTTTTTTTTGAGTAAATTGTAGTTATGGTCCCTTAACTTTAACTCAATTGGAGCAATGGTCCTTCAACTAAAAATCCATTACCATTGGTTCTTCAGCTCATCAAAACGTGCAATGGTCCCTCAACTAAAAATCCATTACCTTTGTTCCCTCAACTTTAATTCAACTGGAGAAATGGTCCCTTAACTTTAACCCAATTGTAGCAATGGTCATTCCAACATAACTCGTTTTGACAAAAATTTTTACGTAGTTGACGAAAAAGACCATAATTACACACTTTGATGAGTTGAGGGACCCTAATTATATAAATGGTTATTCCAACATAACATATTTTGACAAAATTTTGAAGAAATTGATGAAAAGTACTATAGCTACACATTTTGATAAGTTGAGGGACCAATGGTAATAGATTTTTAGTTGAGGGACCATTGCTCCAATTTGATTAAAGTTTAGGGACCATTGCTACAATTTACTTTTTTTTTTTTATGAATTAATTTGATTAGAGGGGTCACTTTTTGGCAAAAATTTTGTCAAAATCATGTATTATCAATATTTATTATTTATAAATTAGAATAAATTCATATTGAAATTATGTATGATTATAAATGCGGAGACGGATTAATTCAAGCCCGTTATCGACTGATTAACAATTTAGAGTTCGTTTGGATGGACTTTTAAAATAACTAAAAACATATTTGATTAAAATATTTTTAGAACCAATTCTTAGTAAAAATACAAGCAAATTCTGAAGAAAAAAAAAACACTTAAAGTATTTTCTGGATGAAGCATATAATTGGTGCTTCTTCCAAAAAAACACTTCAAGTACTTCTTGCAAAAAAACACTTGAAGTGTTTTTGGAACTCAAAAAGTTCTCTAAAAAAATTTCAGTTATTTTAAAAGTACTTCTAAACGAGTTCTTAACGACAAATGCGTTTGTCAAAAAAATTAATAGAACACTTTTTTTAATAAAAAAATTAATGAAAATACTATTGTACCATTGCATGCATAATTAAAAAAAAATCTAATAAAAAATTATAAATATTAAAATAATTTCGTACAAAAATTATTTTTTATTTTCTCCCACCCCACCCATCATAAAAATCTCTAATTTCAAAATAAAAATAAAAGTAAAGGAAATTTTATTTAAACCCGTCTAACCTCTTTTTACACTCAACTTACTTTTTTCACCCATATTATTTTTTATTAAAGAATTAATATCTTTTTAAACCCAAATTTATTACCTAAATTACCCTCTCAAATCCAATTCAAAATATAAAATTATCTTTACACACATTTTCTTTATAAAATAACATATCTAATTGAATGTTTTTTTTTTCAAAAAGGCGTCATTTGCCCCCCTATAATTGTATATACCGTATATGACTAGCATTTCCATGACTGTTTTTTTTCTTTCTGCTACCACAACCCATCCATGGACTTGGGATCCAAGAGACCTTTCCATAGACTTGAATTTGCCAAGAGAATGTTATGCAAGCTCCCGTTCAGTCACTTTTAAATCGAGCATTTTCATGTACTTTTTAAGAAACTTTGAAATGACATAGGGTTGTGTGTTTTGCTACTATGTTAATAAACAAATTGGAGCTATTTCGAATAAAAAAGGTGCAAGACATGCCACTTGCTAGTTCGTGGTTAAGGTTGAGCAATCTTTATTCGCACCAAGAATCAAGTTTTATGTCTTTGCAGTACTAATCAAAAGTCATTGCACTGGTGTTCTGGGGCGTATACAGACAACATAGAGAAACAAATACAATATAATATAAAAAGTATGAAATTTAATCCAAAAAAAAAAGCAAACAAACAAAATATCCATAAATCAAGTCATACCTTAGTTGGAGGATTAAAAACTTCAAAATCACCACCCATCAATAAAAAAAACTTGTTTTTCTCTATCAGAGCTATTAGGGTTTTAGTCGGAATAAACGTAGGATAAACAAAAAGTGAAGCTAGAGTTTAGTTATAGTATGTGGATCTATTGATAAATTTGATTTTTATTATTAATTTCATTTTGTATTTAATAGTAATTATGTAATAGAGTAAAATAGACAATTAATATTTAAAATTTAAATTAAGTGTAAAAAGAGATTAAATAGATTTAAATAAAATTTCCCTGGAAGTAAAATTGTCCCCTTCTACTTTCCCCTCTCCCTCACATTTCTCTCCAATTTCTTTCTCTTTCATATTTTTCTTATTTTTATATTTTTATATTTACACAAATATAGTATGTGGGCTTCATCCAATGTTGATAAAACGACATAATGAGTGCAGTAAAATCTAACTCATCCCAATAATTTATGAATTAATCATGAAATGATTACTCGTGTGGTGAGTTTTGAATTCATCATGAAATGATTACTCATGATTATTCATGTGTGGTTAGGAGAAACTTGATTACTCGCACCACCTGCATCAGGGTATACCCATAATCTCTAGGCAACCATTTTACACGGTTTGAACGACACTTGAGTTAGCTGCGGGCACCCGACTGCGTCTTGACCCCTATCCTATTTTTGGGCCAGATTCAAACTCTTATACATAACTTGTGAAACATGCTGAAAATAATCGGATAAAATTATGTATTTCTTGTCCAATTAGAGATAAAATTGAAACGACATTTCTTTCTCCAAAAACTCCACATCGAGACCGTGGCTGGTTCACATTGACATTGTGATTGCGGACTCACAAACCCTTGCGGGGCCGAAGAATTGTTGTTGTTGTTTGCTGTTTGTAGTTTCACATGGGAAAAAGCAAAGTCTAATCGAGTAATGTAACAATTGGATCTTAAACGTACCAAGTGGGGTTTGTCAAAGTTGCATCGTGTCAACTTTAAAGATGTGCAGAACAATTTTCACACCGAGCGAAACTAACGTGAATCAGATCAAACCAAAATATATGAGAACATAGATCCCATATTGTTAGGAGAGCTTTGCTAGGCATGACACGTTGGACTCTGAATGCCCCTAAACAAGTTCTTCTTTGTAACAGGGCATAAGTTTGAAAGAAAAAGAAGTATTATATAAGAATATCACGAGACTCAACTATACTCGCAATTAACAGCCGTCGACATGAATGAGTAGCTTGCTTAAGAAAGACTGGACTCAAACTACATGACAAATCAAAACGAGTCAAATCATCAGCAACAAAAAAAATTTCACGATAAACATGACAAATTTCACAAAACCAACTTTAATGCATAAGGGCACGAGATTTTTTTATTTTTTATTTTATAAAATTTTTTGAGAACTAAGGGCACGACAATTTAGTATTACTTGTGCATGTAAAATCAACTACTAGAAGTACATATTCCGATTCAATCATAATCTTTTTATTTCCATTATTCCATGCAAGTTCTTCTCTTTTTGATACAAAGTAGTATCTTAAATATTTTATTATTAAATATTTTATTGTAATTTCTCAAGTCAGTACTGAAATCTTTGCATAATGTAACAGGATAATAAGTTCATGCGGAGATCACTTTTAATTTTCCATATAGTAACATAACATGTCAGATGCTTTTCAAGATATGATGCATATATATTGATTTATGAGAAAAGGAAAGAAGAAGAAAGAAGGCTCAAAATGTGCAATAGATTCTTTGCTCACAGTCCTCCATCAGCAGTCAGTTTTCACTGGTCATGAATCAAGTGCAGGACTGCAAGGTTATTCCTCCCTACCAAAATGGATGGTCCCCCCGCCCCACCCTGCCCACACACACATTTTCTTGATTTCAGTCCTCCCAAGCATACATGGCATATATGATCTGGCTTTTATGGTACCACTTTGACTACCCTTGACCCAATACCTAGCAGCAGTTTAAGCAACAGGCCAAGGAGTAAAACTTTGGTGTACAAGTCACGTGACGAGAGAAAAATACACAATAGGTTCGTAAACCCGTGTGTAACAATGTGATTACCTTCTTTTTTAAGTTCGTAGATACTTATTACTATGATGGATCCACTTAGGGTTCGGGGTATGCGCATGCAATCCTCCCACCCTACTGTTGCTACACACGAAATTATTATCCAATGTTCATTTGATGTTTTTCTTAAGCATGTAAGTTATGAGAGCAAGATATTTGACAAAATGTTTAAAAAGACAAGCCAAAATAGTTTGCGACATCTTGCCACGGAAGTAAAAATTTCTAAACTCACGACGAATTACCTAGAAATATAGGAGTTAAAGCACATGAAGTTACTAAAGAAAACAATGTGAAAATTTCTATGATGCTTTGGAGTATTCTATATTTCAGAGCTTTTAACGGTTAAATCTTAATTATTATATCTTTAACTTAAGATCCAACAATTGAAAACTTCAAGTATAGAATACCCCGAAATGTACTTGAAGATTTTTCAGTGATTAGAGTCTCAGACACCAGATCCAAACAAGAAGCCAAATTTGAGAAAATCCAGCCTTCCCTACAAAACCCTTATTATTAGACTGTGATATGGACCTCTTGTAGAGCTGCACAACATGACAACCCTCTTTCCAATCCCTCCCCTCCCTTTCCAGCCAAACCAACAACACAAACAAAAGTTTCAGAAAAACAAACAAACTGAATTAATAAAATGGAAAGAGACTTACAGCTCAGTGGCCTTCCCCACCAACAATTCGTACAGTTCAACCAAATTGCTCGAAATATAAATATTCACAAAAGCAGGCAAGGGTAAGAAATTTTAAGACTACCCCATTCCCTTTTTCCAAAGCAGAAATTATAGGATATATATGTATATATATTCATTATATATATATATGTGTGTGTGTGTTTTTGTGTAGCAATAAAAAACTAAGGACATATATACTGTGGAAACTTGATATCATATTTTGTTTTTCCTGCTGCAGAACTTGCAGTGAGATATATAATGTGCTGTTGGGTCAGCTGTCAAATGACCCCATCTGGAGGAAGAGAGAGGTCTTCCTCTTTATACAAATGCAGGAACTGCCCTCCCTCTCTTTCCAGATCAGATGACAGAAAAAGAGGCAAAAAGGAAGATCATGGGAGTGAATTCAAGGAAGTGAGTGATTGATCGATATAACTACTTTGTTTTCTTTCTATTGAATTTGAAAAAATTCTAGTATGCTCCGGATACTTATAGGTTGAGATTTTTGGTCGTTAGATTCTTGGTTAAGAATGTGATACCTACTATTTGACGGCTAATATTTAAATGTATAGGATACTCAGGAGCATGTTACAAAATTCTTGAATTTGATCCCCTTCAATTAATTGTTGTCTTCCACTGTCCAACAATTTAAAGCCACTCTCACACACGTCCACATTTTCTTAGTAAAAATCGAAAGTATTTTACAGTTGGTAACAACCAGCAACTATCCCCATAAAGATTTTTCAATTTTTTTTTTTACTTCCTGTTTTTTTGTTGAAGCTCAGTCATTTCCCTTTACATTCACTGATATCTGCATAAAGTGTTCATAGGTTGTCGCCTCTTTTACTTGACAAAAGTCTTTGCCATGCATCATTTTTCTAACTTTTCATTACTTTTTGAAATTTACAGTGACTGAATATTCTGCGTATTTTAACCGTTAGACCTTTGTTTTAAAAAAAAATTAGAATTTACTAGATAATAAATCCATAGTACCAGGTAATTTGGAGCACCCAATAATTTTTGTTCTGTTGTAATCAGCAATGCCAAATATAAGCCAACATCAAGTGTAACATCAGTAAGAGAAGGGTAATAATAATTTCTGCTTTATGTTTTTTTTTTCCTACTTGGTCTCATAAATCACCCCTTTACCTCATCACATTTAAGCAAAGTGATTTCCGCACTTTCATTCTCTCACCGTCGTATAAAACAAAAGGAGAAATGTAGAAGATGAAAATGAGAGCGTAAAAAACACTACCCCAACTTAAATAGAGAAAAGTTGGGGTGGGGGATGGGAGGGGGGTTTTGAAAGGACCAAGATGTTCTTCAGTGATGGGGTTTTCTCTAACGTCATTGTGATGAGATGCTGAAACAAAGTGGGGCACAACTTTAAAAAAAAGAAAAAAGAAGCAAATGAGTTGTCTTTCTGATCTGTTTGTTTAGATTTTAGCAGCATTGATTCTTCCCAAAGTTCTTGTTTTCTAAGTAGATTCTTGAGATCAGCCAGTTAGCATTTCTCAGCTCTTCGTCTGCAGTAAAACCCCACCAACAGCAATATATATTCAAATTTCCATTTTTCTGGTGCCAAAGGCTGTAAAAGTATAATATGCAAGTCCTATAAGTTATTGTATTGCCACATCTATGGCTGGTTGCTTGATTCCCACTTGCTGAAATGCCAAAGCCATCTGCTGCTGTTGTTGGAGGTGCTGCTGGGGCACTTGCCTTGCTCGCAATCGTCATCGCATTTGTGTGGTTCTGCAGGGCTCATTGCAAGAGTTTCTCGAACAGGACCTCTGAAACAGGCTCCTCAGATCCATCTGCATTAGGTGAAACTCCTCTTGTCTTCTATTTTTACATGAACTGTGAATGTATGTTAGTTAGCCAGGCAGCGTGTTGGCCTCTTTGCACCAGAATTTGAATCCCCCCTCCCGTTGATTAGAGTAGTTCTGAATATTGCATTTTTCGAAAGAAAATTATGCTACATTGGTCAATTGATGGCTGTAGTGTTGTTAACAACTCTGATACCTTGCGCCCCAACATTGTCAGTGGAATGGAACAGGGGTGGGCCCAGCTCGGGGGCACGACAGGGGCCGAGGGTCTTCACATTGGAGGAGTTAGACCAGGCAACCAAGCATTTTGATGAAAGCAATCTGCTGGGATATGGAAGCTTTGGCCTGGTTTATAAAGGATTGCTGCGTGATGGGACTGTTGTGGCTATCAAAAGGCGGCCTGGTGCTCCTAGACACGATTTTGTCTCAGAGGTAACCGATCATGAAAAAATAAGAAGTCTATTGCTCTATGTTTATGAGCATTACATAATGCATCTCGTATACATATAGTTGCTTAATGAATCGTTTGCTAAGCGGAAAATGAAGGTGGTGTCGGGGGTTCATAAGCGAAAAACTATTTATGAGCTTAATCTTATAGAATTTCATGAGGAAGTGACAGGTTATTATGTTGCAACAGGTGACATATTTGTCGGAGATTCGTCATCGACATTTAGTTACAATTCTAGGTTACTGCCAGGAAAGTGGATATCAAGTACTGGTTTATGAGTATTTACCAAATGGCAGCATCTCTAGTCACCTATATGGTAATTATTTTTACCTAATTTCACTGATCATATGTGTGCGCGTGAGCGTGCATAGTACTGGTTTTATAAGCATTTTTCAGATGCTATTCAATTTGTGGCAGATACTAGACCAGAGCCATCAACTAAACTTGAGTTTAAGCAAAGGCTGTCAATAGCTCTAGGCGCCGCGAGAGGTAAGATCAAATGGGAACTCCATAAGAAACGAAGAAGTTAAGAACCATGGTTGAAGTTTTTAAGTATCTAATTTGCAGGTTTATCCCACTTGCATGGCCTAAAGCCTCCCATAGTACATAAAAACTTCAAAACAGCCAATGTGTTGGTTGATGAGAACTTCATTGCTAAGGTTGCAGATGCAGGAATCTCAAAACTGCTAGAGAAGATAGAAGAAGCAGGTCCTTCTAGCACGTCTAGTGTCAATTTTTTCGAAGATCCAGAGTAATTCGATGTCTTCTGAATGAACTCGGTTTTCCTTTTGGCGCTTTCATTCATATTCAGAAGCTAACAATGCATGTGATAGGGCTGGAGCATCCGGGGTTACCTCTGAAATGAGTGATGTGTACAGCTTCGGGGTTTTCGCTTTGGAGCTTCTAACTGGACAGGAGGCCGTGCACATTGGCTCATTGGGATCAAATGAAAGCTTATTTCAATGGGTATGAACAAGCAACCACTCTAATCATCGATAAAATAAAACTATTTGCACCCTATTTATCGACTACATTGTTGATCACATCCCTTTTAAACGTAGACTCACCTGTGTGAGTGAATCTCCGCTCTCTAAGAGACGCGGTCACATAATTTTGCAATGTCTCTATACATATGCTAGTTAAAGGCTACTGTTTGTCTTCTGAATCACATTTTGAACTTTGTGAAGGTGGAATCGCGGCTGAGTTCGAATAACCTAGTGGACCGCAGGCTAGCTGGAAGCTTCACCGCGGAGGGAATGAGGGACTTGATCAGGCTGACACTGCAATGCATGAGTTTTCCGGCAAAAAGGCGGCCGAAGATGGAGATGGTTGTGGCGGAGCTAGAAAGAATTCAAGAGAAAGAAATGGCAATGACAACAGTCATGGGTGAGGGAACTGATACAATCACTCTTGGGAGTGTACTATTCACTTGAATATATATGTGAAGATATTTGCACAAATTGTTCGTGTATGTTAGCTTGGGCAAAGCTTAAGCTTAATCACACATCAACAAAAACAAGTTTAATTAGTAATCTCAATGTTATATTCGTAAGGGTAACTCATGTACTAGTGTACCAGTGTTGTTTGTGTCACAAAACATGCATTTTTTAATCCTTTACTAACATTATTGAATTTCACGGTCGAATATACGTTTAAGAAATTTAGTAAATTTAATCGGTAAACATGATCCAGAAAGACACTATTGTTGAACCAAATTTATGCGCCACCATGAGTGGTGGAGATGCCCAAACTCATTAACCTGTAAAAGAACATACAACCGTGAGCAAGCCAAAGACCGAGGGTGTGCCGGTCAAAGGCTCTTCGACCAATGGTTAAGTTAGTAAGCAATATTGAGACTCAAGCAGTGGACAAGAGTATAAGTATGCAGAGATTGCATAACCAGAGGTAAACCCTATAAGGGTGTATTTATATCGGTCGAGGAGATGACCATTTAGGATAGTAGAACTTATTAAATCGGTAGAATCCTTATTAAATTGGGAGAATCATAGAGAATATCTAGTAAGTAGATGTTGTACCTCTTATGAGTGTGATTACATGTGGCGCACGCAATCTTTAGATTGTAAGGACTCCAAGATTATAAGAAACATGTTGATTCGTTGCTCGATTATGTTCCCGAATCTTGCACAACAAGCATGGTCTATCTCAGCGAAGTCGACGAACTTCACCCACTGATTTCGGAATAGAATGATGGTGGCATCATTGATCCATTTAGTCAACTCCGGAATGGAGACTATTGAGTTCATGGTTGGACTTCTGAGGTAGGCGTATTCCAATCCACCTTACTCCGACCCTTGAAAAATCATGGTCCCACATATATTATACATTGTTGTATGATACAATGACTCTCCACTTTGTTCGTAACACATAAAAAAACTTGAGTTTCAACAGTAGGACTTGTATATTTCTTTAGCTTAAAGTTAAGCTAGACAAATAGATGTGTTTGTAGTCACATTGGTTAGAACGGATGTAATTCCTTTTATACACTTAAGTTTGACTTCTCTTCTCCGCAATTTAAATTCATTTGAAGGTAGGTTAGTTAGACCTAAAACTACAGACACCAATAATATACGAGCGACATAAAGTTGATACATACTGGCTATACTTGGTACTCAGAGCCGTACTTGTCTCATAACTTACAAACATCAAGTTGGTCCTGGTGGGATTCTGTTGAGCAAACTTGAATTCAAGAAGATCACAAAACACGTACTATTCTAAGGACACCAATTGTACAATTTTACTAAACCTTACATAATGTGTAGCATTGGCGATCCCCATTAGGTACCCGTTTCAAAACATTGTCCAACAACCTTTGGAATCATTCACATTTCACTAGGGTTTTGACACGACTAGACAATAAGGCTCCAAAATTGACATAAGTTTAGAAAATATGAAATGATTGTTAACCTAACACGAAAACGAAATACTTCTAAATACGAATTGTAAACTAGTAAAAAAAGGCAATGACTTGACTACATATCTTGTATCCACGTGTTAGGGTTTATTAAGGTTTATATTTTTCGTTCTCAATACAAAACTCGTTTACCATCAACGTCAGTAACTATTTGAGCTTGAATCTAAACACCCATTACTGAATCAATTTAAAATTAACTATTTCTTTTACATTTACACAAACACGAAATGACATGACGCAAACAAAACATATAAACATAACCCTACATCTCACTCAGATGAACCCACTAAAACGGTGGAGCACATAAAAGAAGAGTAAACAACTAGGTAGGCATTCACTTACAAGTACTATTGTTTTTCATGAGCTCCCTACCACTCATCATAACTACAATTAATGTGCCTATATGCGTTTACCGACGACTTCATCGTCCAATAAGTCACAAATTTGTGCATATTTTCTCTATTTGGGACTGGTCACTGAGTGAATGTATGACAAACTCATATGAAGCCAAACACAGCACCACAGATTCCTTAGCTCCCACGACCCACAAAGTCCCCTACCTCCCTCCATAATTAGGACAAAAAGGGTCCATCAAGATTTTGGGTTTGCCCTACCAAAAATTCCCTTCCTTTTTATCATTTCAACCACGACTTTACTCACATGGGTGTGATATTACTATGGACTATGGAGTTATAGTAAGAAGGAAAGAGAATTAGGGTGTAGGAGTGAGAAAGTGAATGAGCAAAAAGTAAGATGTGGTGAGGAGTATCATCGTTTAATTGTCACTTGGTGAGTGAATTTAAATTTTTTTTTTTTTAGTACATTGATATTTTTATACTAAAGGAAGGGAGAGTTCAGTTAAGCCACACAATAGACAACCTAATCTGATATCAAGTCCGACATCCACAAGATTCGAACATAAGATAATAATAATGCTCACCGTTATTATGATAATATTGCTCACCGTTACTTAAAGGTGGGAAGGTACAATGCACTCTAAAATTAAGGGAAGAGTTGATATTACAAGAATAAATTCTAGTTGTTAGAGAGTATTTTCTTTGCAAAAATGCAATTCTTATCACATTTTTTAGGAAAGAGATTCACTCCAAATCTCTGTGTTCCGAGCCTGCAAACCAAGAGATCTAAACCGATCAAGAGAAAGAAAGAGATTTAGGTTGTTCAAGTTCTTGAGTTTTTGTGAAGTGGGTCAGTGGGATAGGCGAACGATGGTCGTAGGATTGAAATTGAGTGGTTTGGATCTCTCATCTGCAGGCTTCGAACACAGAGATTCGGAGTGGATCTCAATCCCATTTTCCATACCACATTTGTACCATTTCTCTAACAGATATGAGATCCACATGTGTTGGTGAGCCCTACCTCTATTAGGGAGGTGGTACAACCACAAATGTGGTATGAAAAATATGGTAAGAGTAGCAATACTCTTTTCTTTATCATAGTACATTAGATGATACATGAATGTGATGCAAAAATATGGTCTCTCTAGCATTTTTCCTATGTTAAAACTAATTATTGAAGATACGATTAAACATTTTTAATGTATTAAGATACAATTGCATTTGTTAAAATAACAATTGCAAGGAGTTTGTAAGAGCATCTCCAATAGGGGCTTTATCCTCCATAAGGCTACTACATTTCAAGCCTTAATTAGTCAGAAATTGCATCCCCAATGAGCTGGAAAATGGGATTAGATCAACTACTTGGGCAAGCGACTTCCTTTCTTGAGTAGCATAAAATTGGGCTACATCTAGCCCCAAAAAGCAGTGAGTCCCACAAAAAAAGTAACAACCCATGTGAGCAAAATTTCATCACTCTCCCTCGACTTGCGAATAAACTTATACTCTCCTTTTATTTTATTTTTTTATTTCTTTATTTCTTACATATTTTTCTTGCAATTTGGCTAATTAATGATTGTTTTAAATTTCATAAGAATTAGAAATTTCAAATTGATTTAACGTTCATGGTCATATTGGTGGATGAAATTTAAAAAAAAAATCAAAATTGTAAATTGTATGATACTAATTTACCAATTGATGCCAGGTAAATTGTTGTGTTGTACGTGAAAATCAAATTATTTCAGAGGGCGAAGTGGGAGTTTGTATCTTTCAACGCCTGAGATTGAGATAAGAGAATTTATTAAAAAAAATTAAGATAACAAGTCCAAAAATCAATGTGACGACCCATCCCTAATTTTCCATGTAATTTTCTCCCCGAGGATGTAAAATGACGTTTATGCCCTTTTTGGCAAAAGTGGAATTGACTTGGACGTAGTTATTCGGCTTTTAAATTATTTTTCTCGATATCGTAATTAATTAGTACTCGTTGTTACGAATGCATGAGGGCGAGTTAGACCCGAATCAGATTTGTAACGAAGAAGTTACGTTTAGTTAAAGTGCGTTAACAACTGGTAGATTTGTACATGTGTGTACTAATAATTTAGTGTTAGAATACTATTTTTTATAAGGCACGTTAGATTTCGTGTGATTTCAAATTGTACAAATCTTATCACCTCTTCTTTTTAAATTATGTCTCGTGCCCTATTCTCCTTCACCAACCAATCAACTTTTCTCCTCTTTTCCCCTCACCCAATTAGATAATCTCTTATTTCTGTCCAATCAAAACACTTCCCCCTCTCTCTCTCTCTCTCTCTCTCTCTCTCTCTCTCTCTCTCTCTCTCTCTCTCTCTCTCTCTCTCTTCTTCTTCTTCTTCTTCTTCTCTCCCTTACCCAAGTCTCCCTTGTCTCTGCAACAACAAAGATTCATCATCAAACCTCACAGATCGACCCTCAAATCACCATCATCGTGCTCCCCTCATCCTCACAAGTCCATCCGTACGAGCCGATCTTAAAGTAGTTGAGTTTTGACTGTCTAACTCGGAGCAACTCGAAGCTCCGACTCGGGTGTAGATTTTTTCGACGACTTTCCATTCGAGTTGCACGGTTTTGGAAGGTTTGGAGACATCTAGGCAACTCCCTGTGGCCACTAGCCTAGGTTTGAAGTGGAGCCAATGTGAGAACACACGGGTTTGAGACGACGAAAATAGGATTGAGAGTTTCGAGGCTTTTTCAGTCCATTTCCGTCCACTTTTTGGACTTTTGAAAGGTATAAATTTGTTCTACTCTTCATAAGCTTCATTTCCATATAGAGTACATAAAAAATGGTTGAGAAATGAAGAAGATATGAAGTTTTAAATTTTTTTTTCCAGAATCTAGCGAATTTTTCCAGAAACTGGCGAACTAAACAGCGGCGGAGTGGCCGCAACCTGGCAGTGCGTGGCGGCGCGTGAGGGTGTGTTCGGCCTCTGAGCGGTGCGTGCTTGACGTGTACGAGTCTGTGACGTCGAGTAGACTGTTTTCGTATATTTAAACCTTTTGTTTGAGCAAAACTAAGGGGGATTTTTCTAGCCTTTTAGTGTATGTACTAATTAATTAATTAGTAAAGTTATTTCACATATATGTGAGACTTACTCCGAGGAGGTACGAGGACAAACAAGGCTAGGAGGCTACAATCCATTGACGTATTAGTGAGTGGGCATTTGTTTATAAATATAATATATAAAGTTTTATAGTTTCCACAAGTGTTTTGATTAATTTTACGCCTATCATGCCATGTTTTATTTAATTTTAAAAATGTCATTATATTGTTGAGATTTACATATTGTCATTGGCATGTTCATAATATTATACTTGCTCATCATGCATGCCTACACAGGTGTTGTACTCGCCCGGGCCAGGGCCAGGCTTCATGTGTATGTTCACATCACACCGCACGCTCACCTTGGATCCATCATAGGTGGCAATCATGTCGTACATGTTGCAATAGGCAACTCCGACTCGTATGTGATGCACCTAGCACTAGTCTTCACGTGATTGTAGTACTAGAGCGTATATTATGATTACACTCAGTCCTATTCATGTCAGATTCCCTCTACATGAACTCGTGTGTTAGCATAGATTGATGAGCACCTGGTTTTACTTATGTTGCTGTTGAGATATTATGGTTGATGTATTTATGGATTTATTGTTGGTTTATAGTTAATTTCATACTTATATGTAGTATGATTTTCTGGAAACTATACATGTTTTACGGCGAGGGGTTAGTATGTTCAGAAATAAATGTGTTTTATAAACCTTTGTTTTTGCCCACTCACCCTTCTGTTTTTCACCCCACTAGGACTTAGATAGTTGAACTCGTTGTGGCATACGAGGAATCTCCAGTGTATTCTGAAATTTCCATAGATAAATGTAAGGGCTTTTTCTCGGTTGTGTATTAAGTACCTTAACTAGTTTCGATTGCACTACTTTTGTCGTATTGTCATCTATGCTCTGAACATTTGTGTTTTATGGGTTCTTCCCACTACTGCGCACTCTTTACCTTAAATTAAATAAATGTTTGCTTGGGTTTAAATTTATCCACATTTTTCTTATGCATCACCTTCCTTTTTGGTTACGTCACCTTCGGGTGTCGACCAGTATGTCTTGACTCTGGTTGGGGTGTGTCAATCAACTTAAGAAAAGTTTAAAAAAAAAAAATCACTGCATAATCACATGACTACATAAATAAATGAGTAAATTGTAGCAATGGTCCCTCAATTTTAATCAAATTGGAGCAATGGTCCCTTAACTAAAAATTCATTACTATTGGTCCCTCAACTTATCAAAATGTGTAGCTATAGTCATTTTCATCAATTTCGTCAAAATTTTGTCAAAATAAGTTATGTTGGAATAACCATTTATATTATTAGGGTCTCTCAACTCATCAAAGTGTGTAATTATGGTCATTTTCGTCAACTACATCAAAATTTTTGTCAAAATGAGTTATGTTGGAAGGAACATTGCTACAATTGGGTTAAAGTTAAGGGACCATTTCTCTAGTTAAATTAAAGTTGAGGGACCAATGATAATGAATTTTTAGTTGAGAGACCATAGCTGCACATTTTGATGAGTTGAATGACCAATGGTAATGGATTTTTAGTTGAGGGACCATTGCTCCAATTGAGTCAAAGTTAAGGGATCATAGCTACAATTTACTCATTGGGAGATATTCTTTTATAAAACCCCAAACATTTTTCAGAGCTCAAAAACGGATTACATCTACCATTTTTTCAGCCCCATATAGAGCCCCTCACTGGGATGCTTTAACTAAAGTGTTTTGGAGTGTTCACCCTTTGTGCTCGTTGTCTTATGCTTGAGACCTACTTGTAACCAACCGTGCCAACTAGCTAGTATATAATCCCTTGCTAGCTAGAGTATAACTTTTTTTCTAAAAAAATAACTTGCATAACACAAATATACTGCTACTACAGCGTCCCATACTTATAATCCAAATAATTCAAGAACATGGGTCCACAGCAGCACTGCTAGAGATGGCGTATGAACATGGGTCCACAAGGGTGCAAAGGAAAGGGAAAAGAATAAAAGCGTATGAACAAAACGCTGCGTTTCGAAGACGTAATCCAGAACGGGATACGTGGCATGCCAACACACCAGGCTGTTTCCAGTTGAGCTGAACAAAATCAGGACTCAGAGTTTCGTTTCAGTTTGCCGCGCCTGAAAATGGCGACCATATCCATAAGCTTCTGCCCGAGCGCCATGGCTCGCCCGAGGGTCCCACAGACTCGCAAGCCTCCGAATAAGAAGCAGGTAACTCCGAGGCCTAACCCTAACCCTAACGTTAGGCTGAAGGGTCGAACCGGCGCGAAGCAGTTGTCCTCAGTCGGCGTCGAGGCCACCACCTACACTCGCCTGCCTCCCAGAGAGGATTTCTCTCTCCCGTCTCTCGATGCGGCGTCGTTGGAGTTCTCGTCTGAGGTGAAGCTCTCTGAGTCAAATGTCGCATTGGTGGTTGAGAAGGAGATTGATTATTTAAGCAGCGACGAAGAGGAGGAGGAAGAAAGTGGCACGGATAATAAGTTAGGGATGAATTCTGGGAAATTTGAGGTCTTTGATGGGAATTACGATTCTGAACTGGATGAGGAGGAGGAGGAGGAGGATGACAGTGATGGTGAAATTGACGACGAACTGGAAAATGTTTATCAAAACGACGACGGTGAGTTCCCAGGGTTTAAGGAGGGCAAAGCTGTGAATTTCTCCGGTAATGAGAGTGAATTGGAGGAAGTGGAAGTGAAGGAGAAGGGAGTGCCAGCGGTAATGCGGTGTTTCGACCGCGCCAAAATCTTTGCCAAGGCAGGGGACGGAGGGAACGGCGTGGTTGCAATGCGGCGGGAAAAGTTCGTGCCTTTGGGGGGACCTTCAGGCGGAGACGGAGGGCGAGGTGGGAATGTGTATATGGAGGTGGATGGGTCGATGAATTCACTTCTGCCGTTTCGGAACAGCGTGCATTTTCGGGCAGGGAGAGGTGATCATGGAAGAGGGCAGTCTCAGAATGGGGCTAAGGGAGAGGACGTAGTGATTAAGGTGGCGCCCGGGACTGTTGTCCGAGAGGCGGGGAAGGATGAGGTGCTTCTGGAGTTGTTGCATCCGGGCCAGCGTGCATTGTTGTTGCCTGGAGGGAGAGGCGGGAGAGGAAACGCTTCGTTTAAATCCGGGACAAATAAGGTCCCCAGGATTGCTGAGAATGGTGCAGAGGGTCCCGAGATGTGAGTTTACCCCTCTTCGAGTCTCTTGTCAATCAATCTGAATTGCTTTAACTTGCGTGCTGTTGTTGTTATCATTGATTCTTTATTATTGTTTGGATGATTTGTGGTAGATGGAATTGTTTTGTTAGTCTGTAGTCATTCAAAATTAAAACAATGGTAAAAACTTTTGAATGATTGATTTGAGACTTCGTTCTGGCAGTAGAAGATGATATGCGCCGAAGCAGCTTGAAATTGATAGTGTGACCCAAATATTGGTGCAATTAGAAGCTAGGTGCTTTCCAGGAGATCGTATGTCACTGTAAAAGGAGACCCTATTGTAGACTTGTAGTGTTTCTCTTAGCTCGATTTGCAGATTCGATCTTGAAAGCTAGGCAGTATATCAAACAGTTGAGATTAGCTTAGTTAAAATAATTCTTAAAATTGGTCTATGTTGTCTGATATCTTACAATCAAAGGCCTTTACTTGGTCCCAGCGATCTCAAAATTAGGGATACTTGCAGTCTTTGTGTGACCATTTTTGAACAGTATGAATAAATGCTGGTATTATTGATCAGGTGGTTGGAGCTGGAACTAAAGCTGGTTGCAGATATTGGAATAGTGGGCGCCCCAAATGCAGGGAAAAGCACACTTTTGAGTGTGATAAGTGCTGCTCAGCCAACAATAGCAAATTACCCCTTCACAACTTTACTTCCTAATCTGGGTGTGGTTTCGTTTGACTATGATTCTACAATGGTAGTAGCAGATCTGCCAGGTTTACTTGAAGGAGCACACCGCGGTTTCGGTTTGGGCCATGAGTTCCTACGGCACACTGAGAGGTGTTCTGCCCTGGTATAGGCTTTGACCATCATCTCTCAAGTTATTTGGAACTTTGTTACAAATTATTTTGGATGCTCGAAGATTAAAATAGCTTGATATATTTTTTATCATCTTAATTGTCATTAGCTCATCTTCGCATATTACCCTGTGGAAACACAGCATGAATTCTCTTTCAACCAAATTATACGGTCTTTTCTGGTGGTCATTTTAATCAATTTCTGGTATCATCCATTGTGTCCTTCGTTTACATGATAGAATATATGCAAAATTATGAGGCTAAATTTACATCTCCGATGAATGTTAAGTCTACTTCGTTCTGTGGCTGAGGAAAATGAAAGCTCCCTTTTGTTCTCTGTTTAGTAATCACTGTTTCAAATTTTCTTCCCAGACCCTGCGTAAAGCGGGAGCCTTGTGCACTGGGTACGACCTTTTCTAAAGGAATTGTTATTGGCACTCCAAAAATCTCATTGCGCTCTCCTCACAAGTGTATTTTTCTTTCTACATATAGAATGTTTGGAGTGCACAATGAGAATTTTGGAGTGCTAATAATAGTTCCCTTATTTAATTTTAAAATGTTTTGTTTTATTCTTTATCAAAACCATCGTTATTGATAAGATATTCATCATTCTGGAAATGTCAGATACATGTCGTAGATGGCTCATCACAACAGCCAGAATTTGAGTTTGATGCAGTACGTCTGGAGTTGGAACTGTTTAGCCCTGAAATTGCTGAAAAGCCTTATGTAGTTGCGTTTAACAAAATGGACCTTCCAGATGCATATGAAAACTGGTCATCATTCAAAGAAAATTTAGAATCTCGTGGGATTCGTGTTTTTTGCATGAGTGCAGTGAAAAGAGAGGGTACTCATGAAGTGAGCTGTGCTGCGTATGAGCTTCTACGAGAAAATAAAGTGGCCGAGGAGGAGTTCCCAGGTCAGTTTACTTTAATTTTTTCTATATTAAAAAGGTTTCTTAACTAAATGCATACTCATATTATCTTGTGGATTTTGTTTTATTCTCACATTATCACATGGACTATAGGGTTGTTTAAATTATACATGTTATGAAGATTATTTGATGACGGGCTATCAAATAGATATGTCACTGTTTAATTTGGAAGTAAGCTTTACTATAGAGATTTAAGCGACACTGGAATTTATTGAAAACGGAAGAGAAATGGCATGACTAGATTAATGTAAATGGTCTCGCATTATTTTAAGAAACAAAATTCTGTATGTGTAATAACAGACGAAAAGGGGAAAGAAAGAGAAAAGCAGTGCAGCTTATAAGTATTTTTTCAGCTGACTAAGGTTTAACATCCATACCTGCTTGTATTTATAGGATAAATAAGCTTTAACTCCATATGTTACTCATTCACTGTGTTGACAAGTCTCTTTTGTTTTGATATGGAAGACCCGGTCAATTTGAATCATGTAGCCGAGATGGTGCGTAAGCAGCAAACTGCATCTATTAATGAGTTTGAGATCACTCATGACAGCAGTAGCAATACTTGGCATGTTGTGGGATCTGGGTTGCAACGCTTTGTTCAAATGACGAATTGGAGGTAGGTTAGAAACTGTTGTAATAATGTCATTGTTATAGTTTTTCATATTATGCTTTCTTTATATCACAAGTCTGATCTGTTATGATATCAAATTTGTTTCGTTATCTGTTGGTTATAGTGGAAAGTTCAAACTCCAAAAGTTGCATTGTAATGGGTGACCTGCATTGTGGATTCAATATCATGAAATTTTGACTAATAGAAGTCTTTTCGTTTCATTTTCTCTTTCTTCTTAAAAGAATAGACCATGATAAGGGGGGAGTGATCAGTGGTGTAAGTCTGACAATTGCACAAGTAAAAAGAGTGAAGCAACAAGCACCTCTTTTTATGATGTAGTTTGTTAGGAAATACATAATGAATATGGATTGATGAATTAATGAAGATCAGATCAACAGCCACCTCGTTCTTCTTCAATTGCTTTGTGCTAATGCAGTACTAATGTACTACTCAAAGATAAGGATTTCCTGAATTTGAATAGCTCACGTGCACAAAATGTCTTTAGATATAAAGAAGGGGGTAAGGGGAAAAGAGGGGAGGGGAGAGGGGAGGGGATTGGGGAGGTGAAGTGAGGGGCCTCGAGTCTCTTTTTGAGTTTCAGGAAACTCCCTTTTCCTCTATTTTTTCATATTGGAGAGCTGTCTTTTAAGTTCTGGTGTGAATTATTTCATGCAATGTTTTCTGTATGATAGTTAGCTGTTTGTTCTTATTGCTGTATTGTTTCTAAGGGACAGCTAGTCCATTGTTCAATGGGTTTAATAAAATCATGTTTTTACATGGCTCTAAATAGCACCCTTGTTTTAGTATAAATTGGTTTTCTTTTGTCTCACACCGTCACACGGAACATATAGTGCTCATCAACTTACGTTTATAATCTGTAGTCAGATCATTCACAATTCAATGTTCTCCAAAATTGATTACGATGCCTCAGTGTTGCTATTTGATGTAATTCGCATCTTGTTTTTGCTGTTCCAATCCTCACGGAAAATTTGTAATGAATGTTTTTGAACAGATATGTGGATTCTGGGAGAAGGTTCCAGCATGTTCTGGATGCTTGTGGCGTGAACAAATCTCTTACAAAACTTGGTGTGAAAGAAGGCGACACGGTGATTGTTGGAGATGTATGTTTCTTTGCTCTGTTATTACTTTGTTACTTTATTGAAGTGTCCAACTTAAAACTTGTAGCGTTGTTTCTTGTAATATAATTTCCAATGACAACATATTCTCATTTGCTTCCTTCAGATGGAAATGGTATGGCACGATGCTGCAGATAATTCCAGTTTTTCAAGTTTTAGGAAAGGATCTACAGAAACAACCAAGTGGCCTCAATGGAAGTGAGCTCGTGGTCTTGTGTGCTATTTCACTGCTAACCGATAGAAATAGAAAGGTATCAGCTCTTGCCATTTGTTTCTCTTCTCCATATACGATCTTGACACAACTCATGAAATTCAGTAACATCTGTTGAAAGAATGAAACAGGCTTTGATGTATTTATAGAAAATTTTAGTTATCCTTTCATTTCTGGTAATATTCACACATTCGCACACCTATAAGCATACTCAAGTGCAAAGGCCCGCTCATTCACACATAAACTTGCATCCCACACGATGAACGCACACAAAGGGAGGTTCATTGAGGGATCCCTCAGATAAGCTTATTCGAGGGATACCTTTGTACGAGCCCACCGCAATGTAGTGCAATGTTCTTAACCATGTCCTTAGGGCTTAAAAGGTCGGTTTAACTGCTTGCACTGTGTCATAACTACCGATTGATCTTCCAATGATGTGAAGCTTCTTTCTCTGTGTACGAAGAGTAGAAGGAAGCTCAAATAGGATGTCTAAACTAAACAGGAAAGCAATCTAGCTACTAAAAACAATATAACTATTGCCAATTGCCAATTCAGATTTACAAGGAAAAAGGAATCCCCTTGTAGTTAATGTATCATTATTCAGTAGTTATGCCTTGATTCTGAAATAGATTCAAAATCGACACTTGACACCAAAACATACCTTTGTACCTGTTCAGCTATCATGTCTCGCCTCCGAGACATGGCCAAAAACAAAACAGCGGTTCAACAACGGTATAGTATCCTTTTTTTCTTATTTTATGGTTGTATCAAACTTTTGTATTAGACTGCTTACGTAATCCAAAACGAGTTCAAGTCATTCGTAGTTCACCATTTGTTAAATTTCACCATTTCTCATAATTCTAAGAAATTAGAATCTAATAACATACTGTTTACTTCAGCTTTTTACTGTATATTTTTGGTTCGGTTCAGTTTTAGTTTGAGTTTCTAGTTTCTGCATGGGTAGGGGTTGAGGGTTTGGGACTTGGAGAGCAAATATCGTGGTTTGTTCCCCAAGGCAACAACAGAACCTTTCTAGCCGTCCAATCTCACGATCCAACCGTCCTTTTATACAATCTTTGACCACTCCCTCTCTCTCTCTCTCTCTCTAAAGATTCGCTTTTACTGTTCTCTCTCTCTCTCTCTCTCTCTCTCTCTCCCTCCCTCTGCATCAAGAAGAAGAAGAATGGAAGATGTACTGAGCTGCCTGCTTCGTTCATTCCCGTTCCCCAACCTCGTATCTTCATCATCTTACCGCTGTTGGATGTTCCGTGATTTACGTACCACGTCGGCACTGACATTTGTACAGCCAAGATCTTCTTCTCTGCAACGTCATCGTGACACCAGAAAACGCATTGAGAGGTCGCCAAGTTTCCAACTTTATCAATACAGTGGATGATCAATATATTGATCACGTAGTCCCTGTTGTCTATGAGATACGATCCTCGCTTCTCTTTCTGAGGATTTCGAAGATTCTTTATTTATGTTCATTTATTATACATTGTGTGGTCAGTTTTCGTCAGGTACTACTTATGTTCAATTTTGAATAATACAATTTAAAATGATTTCTGAACACATAATGTACTATAAAATGACAAAATAAAAGAATTATCTGGATCCTCACAAAGAGGATCCGGCGAGGATCCTCTCTCGTTGGCTATGGCATTGCAGCTTGTGCACTCTACACTACAGTGTCACGTGGCAGGAGTAGCAGACCTCTACTTCAAACAGTAATCCGTACTCCCTAGCACACTAGCAGATCTCTACACTGTGTTGTATCTTGTGAACCAAACTAGGTTTCTGTTTCCAAACCAAATCTCCAAAAATTCTACGGTGTTCGGACCATGGTTTTTAATCATTAGATATGGAGTTTTGTATAGTTGAACAAATTTAACGGTTATAAAACTCAGAATATCTCTTACGTCGGAGCACTATAAAATATTCCTCAAATCTATCATGGGAAAAACTATTAAAATAATCTTTTAATCTCTCAAGCATTCATATAAGGCTTATTTTCAGCTACGCCTCCTTAGAATTCTATTTTAATCTCACTTTGCCATATGTAACTTAAAAATCACAACTTTACTTCTCTCTGAAACTTATTGGTCACCTCCTAAAACATATGTGAGACCCAACACCTAATAAGACTATATCACATGTGCAATAAATTTGATTATAAAATAAGAGATTATTAAGTTTAAAAGAAATTGAAGAGCTAAAAAAATAAAAAAGAAATTGATTAGCTTGGCTCATCCAAATCAAACCCACATAAGAAATTAACAGATCTAAGGCAATGTGGAGCAAATTTTGAGTTTTATAGAGACGATTTTCAAGTTTCAGGGGCAAATTGCGATCAAAATCGAGTTCCAGAGGGCAAAGTGAAGCGTATTTCGAGTTTCAATGAGTAAAATTATGACTTTTGAGTTACAAAGAGTAAAATGAGATTAAAATCGAATTCTAAAAATAAGCCTTCATATAATGCATGTGTAACAATAATTGGAGAATATTATTCCATTTTCTTTATGTATTCAAGACAAAGGAGTTACTTGGGCTAAATCAAAACCAGAGCATCTTTGTTTAGTATCATTAAACAAAGATTAATACTAACTTGACATGTTTAGTATGGGGTTGGTTAGTCATGGTTTATGTTAGTTTGTGTCAAGTAGTAATCAACTAAAAAGTAATTTAACTTGGTATTACATAGGAGTTGTGTTATTTGATGGTATCACTCAGTATTCATTCGTTAATTTAGTATATCAAATTATCAATACCAAAGAGACAGATACCATCAAGGCCATGAAAGCGTGGAGTGGTCTACCACACTAACACTAGGGTTTTATTTTTATAGGAACCAATCACACGTCGCCCAATCACTCTATGGCAAATTAACACAATGATCATTTAGGCAGGCAAATAGCATTTCACCCACAAGCTATAAAGCCACTAATATAGTATGTAGTATTCTCAACAAAAAATAATTTCAAAAAACCAAAACAAACAAGATAAGGACAAACTTACACCCTCCTCATCAAGCGTAAGATGAACGTATTTTCATCGTACATATTACATAATTGAAATTGTTCACTTTGTTAATCATTGTTTAAAGATTATTATAATCAAAATTGTTTTCAAAACTATCAAGTTTTAAATACATACGAATGAGTGAACAATCTCATTTAAGCGATGATTAAGAAATGAACCATTTGGACTAAGAAGTTTTCTACAATAAAAATGTATTAATCTTAAGTAAGTGAACAAGTTTATGTTATCTTTGATTAGATAGATTGAAGTATTATCGAAAACATAAATGAAAAATAAATAGCTTATTATATATTATTATTATCATATACATAATTTGACTGCATCGTAGTGGAAAGACACGACCGTGTTGCATTTTATCGGAAAGTAGAAAGTAGCTGAACCACGAAAGGCTAAAATCTAACAATGGGATTGGGACATTTCCAATCAAAGTGCAAAAAAAAAAAAACTTTCTTGAATTAATATAAAGACCACCACCAATATCAAAGCTACAAAACCTCAAAAAACTCTCTCTCTCTCTCTCTCTCTCTCTCTCTCACTCATGTCAAAGTCCAAGTCCTAAAAACAAAGACACATTTATAATTTTCCCAAAATCCGGGGGGAACCTTTAACCCTAATGAAAAGTATGATGTGCTTGTTTTGGGGGAATGTGCAAAATTCTCATTTGACTAAAAACCAGACACTTGTCAAAGAAAAACTTGGAACAAGGGAATGGACAGTCTCACAGAGAGGCCCCTACCACATCTCTTTTTTCTTTCTTTTTTTTTTGTCAATATTAAATACAAAATTGTTATCCATTTTAAGCAATTTTTTTTAAATCTTTTTTGGTCAAGTCTAATAAGTAAATCCGTTTTAAGCAAATCTAATAAGTACTTAGTCATGTTAGTTTATACACTCCATCCTTTCCAACTAGCTCAACACTTTTTTGAGATGGGGCTTGACTAACGACCAAAGACCAAACCTTTCTGCTCTTCAAATGTTAAATTCATAAAAATCCTTCATTTTCCACAATTTATTAAGATGGGGTTTCATGAAGCAATCCTATCTTATTGGGTTTCTTCAAATTCTTAGTGGAGGAGTCAAGGGTCATAGATTCCAATTGAGTCCATCTCATTCTTAAAAGAACCAATTTTTTGTAATTAATCATACTATTTAGTATTTTCCCTTGTAAGTTGTAACCCCCTCTCTCCATATTTGATACACTATTGATAATTTGTCCTTTTTTCTCTTTTTCGATAAGAAAACATTTGGTTGCTTATATGTGAAGAATTATTCATAATCACACATAAATTACTAATTGCATAATTTCTTATTTATTATTTTAATAAGTTAATGTATAAGACTACGATTTGCATGTAAGGAAAAACAGCATTTTACATGTTTTATCATTATTTATATGGGAGTTTTAACAAAACACTCGTGGTACTATTCACTTTTAACAAAAAACCACATTTATACATTTCTCTGATACTATTCACTATACCTTTAAAAAGAGCTTTTCATTAAAAATGAAGTTTTTTTAGACTTTTAGTTAGTTTTTTTTATTTATATTTGTTAGGTTCATTACACAAACACAATAGACCATGACAGTGACCAGTGGCAAAGCATTGCAACATTTGGAAATGCTAAATGAACTGAAAGTAGGTTGACCCATTTGGTATTGTGATTAGTTTATGCCATTCCCCATGCCGTTTTGGCAATGTGAGGTTTAATTAATCAAGGGGTTTAAAGATTACTTTTCCTACTGGGGTTGCTAAATAATCAAATGTGTTAATACACTTGCCCCACTCCACTTGTAACTTTTGTTTGGGCAGTTTACTCCACCTTGCTTTGCAAGTGTTTTTTTTTTTAAGCTCTTGATTGCCTTTTGACCTAGCCCTTTTTTATTACTTTCGGAGTTTGGAAACGATGACCAATGTTTAAATCCAACCTTGATATATTTTACTTGAAAGATGTTACTTAAAAGGGTACCTTGTGAGTAACTTATAGTAAATATGGAATGTCGAACGTTTGCTTGCTGCATGAATTAGTCCTTAATTTGTCCCCAAATTTACCATTAAGGTTTTGTTTATGACTTAAATTTAATAATGTGCTTGATAGCTGGGGTGATTTAGGCTTAAAATCTCTTCAGCACTGGAAAAAGAGTATCACTAGATTAAAAGTTAGATAATGGATAGTGGCGAAAATCAACCATTTGAAACTATTTAATGGTACAATTCAGGATATAAAATCAAACTTCTAGTAAGTAAGAAGTTAACAAAACATAAAAATAATGTTTTCTGGCCAAATTTATGTTACTATATTAATGTTTATGTTGTTAGTCAAATTAACTTATGTTACTGTACTTGATTCTTGACGGGACATATCTAGCTACTCCAGATTTATAGAAAATACGTGACCAAGTGCAGAACTCCGGAGGGTGAAAAAAAAAAGAGTTAGACAACTTAATTTGGAGATTCTCAGGACTTTAAACATCTTCTATGACTGAACAAGCTTGAATATTAACGAAACAACTAGGTCATCTAGCAGTAATTCTCTTCCAATGTTAGAAGAAATTTTAAGTTCCAATTGCCGCTCCCAATTAATAATAAAAAAAAATCAAACGAAATATATGGTCAGTGGACACTGCATGATTTCACTCTGCATATTTCATATGCTTACTAGTTTTCTACTGCTACGAACGAAAACAAATTAAAAAATAACATCCTATATGGTGAAGCATATATAGACCAACAAAACAAAACAAGCATAAAACTTTGAGTGATGGGCCCTTCCTTACGAGGGAGCCTATTGTTTCTGTCCTGGTGTGGGGTTGGTTATTTCCAAGATGCAGACCACAAAAACTCAATAAAATATGTTTTGTTCTCTGATAATTTCGATTTAGTTGAGAAAAATCTTAACTGCTCCGTTTGAAAATGCGAATTGTTACAAAGAATTTGGTTGCACAAAATGCGGATTTACATGTGAATATTGGAGATCATTTTTGTTGGTACATTATGAATTCATTTCTTGGAGTAGGTACTAAAAAACCACGCAGTTGTTTTCCTTTTTCAGCTGGTTTTATATATGTAGGATTGATCTAAATTTTGAAGATTTTTTTTTATTAGAAATACTTAGCTCCTTACGTGTAAAAAGTAGCATTTTTTCGTTCAGACAACTCATATTTTGTTATGTATCTAGAAAATTTTCATTTTATGATTCCATTTATATGAGATAAGAACATTATTTTTTTCTAATCTACCAGTCATCAATCATCATTATTGATTCTGCATGCGGTCCAATATCCTAGTGCATAGGGTGTTGGGTTTTCACCCTTGCATCCCGAGTTCAAAACTCCCCCTACCCTCAATTCTTGTAATAGTTTCAAACTCTCTCATTTCTCTTAATAATAATATAAATTTTTGAAATAAAATAAAATAAAAAGCATCATTGATTCAAGTCCTTTTTTTTAGTACATTAATATTTTTACACTATGGGGAGGGGGAGTTCAGCTAAACCACACAATGGGCAACCTAATTTGGTATCAAATTCGCCATCTACGAGATTCGAACCTAAGACCTCTCACTTCCAAGTGAAGAGGAATATCACCAGACCGTAGCATGTCAATTCAAGTCCCTTCTTAGTCCTCAAACATTGACGTTCTACAACATAAGTTCTAGTATTATAATGGTTCATGGAGCTTTCAAGATTAAGCGTAAAGTTTACTTGTCAATTTTCATCTAGATTAGACGGTAGATCCACACGTGTGTAGATCACATTAAGATTCAAAACCCTAAATTCATAAAACAAACAAATCCCAATAGTTACATAGACATGATGTAATAATTACCTCATAAAATAATAACTGTTATAAACTTTGTATTTAAGTGTGATTGTGTAAATCTTAGATTATATTTTATTCTAGTTATTCTACCCTATTAGAACTTGTATTCCTTGGAGGAGAATGATTATTCCCTCCCTTATTACTACAAATAAAGATACTGCATAGGAAAATAACACATCATCTACACAACCCTACAAACACATATATCTCTATTTTCTCTCTGTGCCACCGGCCCCCTCTCTCCCTGTCAATTAAAATAAGCCACAACAATAACATCTTTGAAACTTATGTAAGCCACAACAGTAACATCTTTGAAACTTAAAGAGTGTTATGAGTTAGTATATTTCCAAACCATTTTCATATGGAATTGCAAGTTACATATAGATAGAGAATTTATATTCTAGGGTTTTATTGGAACTTGGAAGAAAGTGACTGTAGCTAGAAAATAAAAAACCCTAGAGCAGTTACAGACCTCCATTTCGAGTTTTTGACAAGTACTACTGGGAATCTACACATTATTTTTCACCTACAAGTGCTAGCTTATTATTATTTGCAGTTGAAGAGATGCAGGATTAAATAGAAATCAGAAAAAGAAAGATTTAAAAAACAGTAGGTGGAAAGGGAAGGATGGTCTTCCACAGAATGACATCTGCAATGTCCTTTTCCTTGCCCCCCCCCCCTCCCCCTTTTCTCCTTATCTCCATAAGATTCTCTATTATAACTAAAACATAGTCTTAATGGTGTTTCTCGTCTAATAAACACTTGTCAAGTGTTTAAAAAACGCATCATTTGTTCAATAAATATATGTCACGTATGTCTTTACTTACACTAAATTATCTCTCCTCCTGATTATAAATCATAGTCTTTAAAACCCTTCTCACAACTTCCACATACTTCACCATCCAAAATCCAGAAACCAAAACCAAAACCTTCACTTCTCATATCCTTCTGCACTCACTCGCATTTTCTCTAGAACTTCTTATTATTTTCTGTCCCATGTCAATGTCTACCTCCAAAACCCTAGAAAAACCCTTCAAAGCTTTTGAGCAAGGTCAGGCACAGGTGGGTTTTGCTGCTGTGCTGCAGAGAAGCACACCTCCTCCGTCCTCTCAATCCGGCGAGAGAAGAGGAAGGCGAAAGCAGGCCGAGCCAGGGAGGTTTCTTGGTGTGAGGAGAAGGCCTTGGGGGAGATATGCAGCTGAAATCAGAGACCCTAGCACTAAAGAAAGGCACTGGCTTGGCACATTTGACACTGCTCAAGAAGCAGCTTTTGCTTATGACAGAGCTGCCCTCTCCATGAAAGGCTCACAAGCAAGAACCAACTTCATTTACTCTGACAACACAACTTTCCAATCTCTCCTCTCACCCTTTGATGTCCAAACCCTTTTACCACAGCAATCACAGTTTTTCACTACTCAGACTGCTAAACAACAACTCACCAATCAAAACAGTCCACCTCATCATTCTAACATTTTTCAGTCTGATCAAATCCAATTTCAAAACCCTAATAATATTAGGTCATCATCATCAGCACATGATGAGGATCATGAGGGTTTCTTTTTCTCTGGCGATTCGAGTAATTCTAACTCGGGCTATTTGGCCTGCATTGTTCCTGATAGTTGCCTGAGGCCTCCTTCGGATAATCACCACCCCACAAATTACACAAACTCAAAAGCTTTGAAAATTGATCAAAATTGTAGCTTCGCAAACCCTAATAACTCCACTAGTGCTACATTTCCTCTAGATGTTACGAATGTACAAGCAGCTTCTAATAACAACAACAATGGAGATCATCAGATTCCTTGCTTTGATGGATTCAGTCATGGATTCTGGGATAACCAGCAGCCATGGGAGTTCAATCCTATGATGATTGAAGATGGATGCATGGGAGCGTTGTATCCGATCGTCGAAAAGTCAAGTGCTTATGGATCTTCTTCTTCATTCTCTTGCTCTCCATCAGTTCCTGCTATTGGTGATGCAGTCATTGAGTTTGGCCACTCACTCGTTTGATTAACTTCTGGTGCGTACGTGCACCAATGGAAATTATCAATTAATCATGCGCATGCACTTATTTTTCTTGTGTCTTGAGCTTTTCTTGCAACCCTTTCTCTTTCATTGTAATTTCTACGTCTTTCGTCACATATATATTTTTGTACCAATATTTGATGATATTAGCTAGCACTTTAATGGCTTTATTGCATAATATAATAACTGCATTATGTGTCTATCTTTACGGCTATCTGCCTGACCTTTAACTGACAACGTAGCCTAACAAAAAGATGCATGCAACATAATTTGGATGCAAAAAGAGACATGGACCACTAAGCTTCTCAGCCACACAAGTGCAAAGTATTAGTGCTTTCACAACAACGGTTCTAGCTTTTTGTTATGCTTTCTAGTTTGTATGCTATGCAAAGTTGTAGTTCATATGGGTACTCTTCAACAAGCTTGTAGATTAAATAGTTAATATCATTCACTCAAAGATTTATCTAGTCGATCTTATTTCTTTTATTATCACTCGTGTTAAAAAGTGACTGGTTACAATAATTAACGCTCAACAATCAACAACTTACTTTATAAGGTGACCATAGGGAATAAATCTATATATTCTCCTAAATTTATGAAAGTAAAGGTAACATACAAGGCTCCTAAATATATTCCAAGAGTTCTTGTCTGCTCCAAGATTAAAGTTGGATACATAAGCACTTAATTTTAGTGCTTTTTTGTCCCTTTGTTTTTCTTTACAAGGATGGTCATCAAGCACTACTGGTTTGGAAGGTAATGTAAGGAGATCCATTAATTTTGCCCAACACAGTTCATTGCCTTCAAACCTGGATTCCTCTTGTCTCTTTGTCGGTCACTCCGTCAAATAAATTAGACTGGAAAATGTGTCTCATTATTTAGCTTTTTGGCCATGTAATTGTGCATTTTCTTGGATGGGAGCCTGGGGTATTATGGGAAATTCCTGCATATATAAATAAGGCAGTGCTTTTACTTTTCCTACACTCTTCTCAAATTTTGACCGTCATATCACATGAATAAAAAAAGATTAATGACAAAAATAAACAAATGTGTGTAGGAGATAATTAAAAATTAGTGTGCAAATAATACTATCCTATAAATAAACCCCATGTCAATGATATCTTTTTTCCTTGGGAATATCTTGTGCTCAATCATATGGTACTTGTGAAAAATCTTTGGGAGGAGTGTGAAGACATGACCAAAGCCATAAAGTTCCCTATACTACCGCACATCCCATCAGTTTTAACTTCAATCCATATTTAGAATGGAAGAAATTTAAAGGCAAAACTTGTACTCTTTGATGAACCAAATTGGACCAAGTTTTGCATACAATGATTTTTGTTGTCATATGCAGACGTGGACAGAATCACGTTGGCTAAAGCGAATGCATCCCCTCTTATGCACCGAAGACTTGAGTTCAAATCATTTTTCTCATAGTTTATATTAGTTTCAAGAATAAAATGGGTGAAAAAGGATTTCCAACTTTCTAACAAGGTTCATCTAAGGGCCATGCTGCCATATAATCAATCAGAAAGAGTTGCCAACAAGTACCCGCAAGAAAAGGGAAGTGACAAGACAATACATATATTAAGCTACTCTAAGTCCTAGTTTGGTACTGAGGTGATTCTGAAAAAAAATGACTATAAAAAAAACTGAGAGCTTTTTTATGTTTGGTTTTGGTAATCATTCAACTTCAGTTTTTTTTTCACAGTTTTGGATGAAAAAAAAACCAAAAACACAAAGCTGCAAAACCCAACTTTGAAAAACCAGCTTTTTTCATATCTGTTTTACATAAAAGTTTATCAAACACTATAATACTGTTTTTTTTTTCAAAAGCACTTTTACAAAAAAGTTCACCAAATACTTTGCTACTTTATTTCACAGCTGCTTATTTTGACAGCATAAATAGTTTTTTTTCAAAGCACAACAGTACCAAACCAGCCCTAACATAGAGAGGACGTATTTGAACCTAAACACAAAGGGACAAACACACTTCACTTACCAACTGGTCTGACGCACATGCAATCTAGGTCATTTCACAGTATCAATGCATGCCTATATGTATGCATGTATGTAAGCAGTGTAAAGGAAAGTAACAAAGATGATTTTCTCCTCGCTCAATGAAATAATGGAAGAGAAAGATTATTACAGAGTCAAAGAGTGCTTCTTCATAAATTTTGTATTTCATAACACATAAAAACCATGGTCAAGCATTTCAATTGACACAACAGAATATAACTATGTATCTGAAGATCCCAAATAAAGTAGCAAGCACTGTGATGCCTTCCTTCTTTCGGTCTTTAATTTGCTTCTGTTTTCGAAAATAGACCTTGGACAAAAAGTGGGGGAACATGAATTCAAACTCCCAAGTTTTTAACTGAAAGCTCGTTCCCTGGTTTAGAAAAGGAAAATTCAGAAAAGGATAGACACGAATGCACGGTCATTGGAAAGGCAAGAACGCCTGGAACTATTGTTTTCATTCTGAAAAAGGATTGAGCACAAATGAGGATAACACTCCAAAATTGAAGATCTGGACACGGATTTGCCTCAAGGAACTGCAAATTCTTTCAAGGTTATTGAAGAGAGAGGTGGGAAGGCTATATGGGGTTTGCTAAACTTTTGGAGGTCGGCCATGGCTTATTCGAGATAAAAAGGGATGGCCGTATAAAGATGATATAAACACAGAGATGAACATGACTGATGTATGCTAAGGAAGTGAGATATGAAGCCTCTGTTGGAGGACTTGAAAAAGGTAAAAATGATGCTTTGGGAGAAAGTTGATCAAAAAGGAAGAAGGAAAAATTGCTTGACATTTTCTTAGCTTGAACTATGAGACTCTGTACTGTTGCCACTGCCACTTGAAGGACCGGAACCCTGAGAAGACTGTTGGACACCCACAGGGGTAACACCACTCTTAGAAACAGTTGAACCTACTGATAAACTCGAAGTGCTCAGTGACGAAGACATTCTGGCTGAAACTAAGTCCTTTCCAGAGCTTGAACTAAGCTCAGCTCGCAACTCCGAGGATGAGGATGACGGGGCTAGTGTACCAATTGATGATCCCACTGGGTAGGGTGCAACTGGCATATCAGCAAGAGAAGACGCTGATGGGCTGTAACTGAGTGTTCCAATTGGGTGGTCGAATTTGCATGCGGATCCAAACTTGCATGCTCCACGTTGTTGATAGTGAGTGCAAAGTGGAGCACCCTGATTACCACATAGAATTTCAAATTCACAGAGGACAAAAATAAGTATGCATTAGCAGAAAAGTGTATAACTTACCAAGAAGGCATTCACAGTACAAAAATGTACAAGCAAGCAAACTTAACATAGCACTTCATCCTAAGAAAGAAGGCCAGCATGTTAACTAATAAAAATAAAAATCGTGATAACCAACATAATAAGTAGTATAATACGCTCAACTAGTAAAAATGCAGACTACCAGACTTTACAGACAATATCACCTAGAAGTAACAACAAAAAAAGTATAAATGCAAGGGCCAAACAAAAAAAAAAAAAAAGCCACCGAAAGGGATGCAAAATTAAGTGAGGCTTCCTAAAATGGACCCTGGGTCCAAAAATCATCATGATCCAGATAGCCCTAACTTACATAATTTCAAACCAAATAATTACCATCTATCAGCACCAACTCATTTCAGCACATATTTCCCACAAAGATTGAGTGTTGCTGTGTAAACAAGCTCATGGATCATGCCTATTAAAAGCATCATGCTGAAAAGGATTTGTAAGGGCGGCTCACCGGGCGTGAAGGAAGACCACTGGAGCTAAGGAGAACAGTTGTTTTTGATTGAACAACTTCTGGTGGATGATGATATCTACATGAGGAACCAAATTTACAATCCCCTGTTCTCATATAATACTGGCATTCTGGTTGACCAGGTCTTTCTGGAAATAATTGCTCCTTCTGGCTAGTAGTTGGAAGACCAAGAGAGGAAGCTAAAGGCATCGGTTGATACATTCCGGTAAATGCAGGCGCTGAAGGAGATAGTTGGGTATAAAGTGTCCTAGCACCAACACCAGGTTGAGTACTCGGAGAGGGCAATTGGCTTGCAAGTGCCTACACCACATGACTAACAGCTTAAGGGAAATTCATGTAACTTAAAAGATAATGGAGCAGGAAATGTTATTTACCTGATATGGATTCCAACCTGAGAAAGGAATTGTGCCCTGGGAAAGCAGCACTTGACCATAGGGGTTTGGAACATATGACCCCGGTATTAAAGGAGGCCTTGCAAATACTACATACTGTTGTGATGAAACAGATGGAGATTGCACATTTTGATACAATGTGTGTGTAGCAGGTACAGGTGAAACTTGAGGTACTGGTGACGGCACTGGAAGCTGTATGCCAGCTGGCAGTGGATGATGGAATTTACAAGTTGCACCAAACTTACACTGGCCAGTTTTCACATAGTAGGAACACTCTCTTTCGCCCTGTTTTATTTGCAAAATATCCATGATTACAATACTTCACCTCACAGTTATGAAATGGGATCTATAATATGACAACGAGTTGAAGAAATAAAAGTTCAAATTTGAGAATTACAGACCGGCCGCAATGGATATCCATAATAGTTTAATGAAACAGGGCTATCAGAGCTTCCTCCCTGCTTAGGATGATGGTACTTACACGAAGCGCCGAATTTGCAAGTCCCTGTCCTCATATAATACTGCCATCAAAGAATCACAGAGCAATCAAACAAAGGGGATTCACAAATTTTCAGGACAGCAAAGAATGCAATTGTCAATAGAGGATGTTACTCTATGCAGAACACATGAGACCGGAAGCTGAATATGTGATCTGCTGGAATCCTGTAAATGTATACTATGCCAAGGCAACATTTTGGCCTAAACTCGAAAAAAAGTTAAGTACCTGGCACACCGGCTGGCCCGCTCGCTCAGGGTACTCTAATCGTCCAGTTCTTGCCGCTCCGATAACCTGAGAAATATGTACCGCTCAAACTTAACTAGTAAACAGGTAATCATATCAGCATTAACCGTTAATATAAAAAGTTAAAATTTTCTCCACAACGACTTGAAATTCAACAAATTCAGAACAATCCCACTAATCAAATTGCTTAATACCTACAGACGAAACCCACAATATCTCTACTAACACACAAGATCAAAACAAATTCGACCCCAAAAACGAAAGCACCACACCGGTAATCAATCAATCAATCACCATCCAATTAAGCCCCAAATCAACCAATCAAAGCAGTAAAAAAGGGCAATTCTATAAAATTACCACACTGCGATCACGGGGATGATTGTACCGACACCGAGAGCCGTACCCACAAATCCCAGTCCTCAAGTAGTAACTGCAATCGGCCTCGTCGGGTCGCTCCGGGTACGATTCCCCGGGTCCGAGCCCCAACTGCCACATGGGCTCTGCATTATCACACAAAACGAAAGGATCAATACCCAATTCGGAAAAAACGGAGCCGCATTCGCCCCAAAACCCACCAAATCGCATTACCCGAAACCCGAAATCGAATCCGAATTCGAACGAAATTGAAATGCAGAGTGTATTGGGGAGAGAAGAGTCACACCTTCCAGCCCTGTTTCGGGTCCCGGAATGTTCCACTCCCGCGACGGATCGGACTGTGACCCTTCTGCGGTCCGACCGTACCGCTCCATTGTACGGTCACACTGAAATCACTTCGATTCTTCACTTAAATATCTCTACTTTTTCCACAATCTCTCTCTCTCTTTCTCTCTCCTGAATCTCTCTCTGTACAGGGAGAATGAGAGATTATGATCAAATGGGGTTATCAGAGAGATGGAATTCTGAAAAGGGTTTGGATTTTCAGGGCTCCTCTCTCTCTCTCTCTCTCTCTCTCTCTTTCTCTCTCTCTCCCCCTCTCTCTCTCTCCTCACACACACAAAAACACTGTATGTGTGTTTCTCCCTCCTCTCTCTCTCTCTCTCTCTCTCCCCTCCTCCAGTTTAAAGTTTTGGTTATGGTTTTGAGTACTCTCTCTAAGTTTTCAAAGCGTTTTTCGGTTTTGATCTCTTACTTTCTCTCCTTAATTTTGAGAGGTTTCATTTTCTTTTTTTTCATTTATTTATTTAATCACTCTCTCTCTCTCTCTCCTCTGAGTCTGATTCCTTTCGTGGTTTACATACGCGCCAAATATACAACAACATTACAGTATTACCCTCCATTAATTTTTTTTCCTTTTTTCTTTAAATTAATTATCTAAACTACAAATTAATATAACCAAGTTTGTTAACAAAAAACTAATGAAAATAATATTATACTCTTTTATACATAACTAAAGAAAATATTAGAAAAGATAAAAAGTGGTCATTAAAGTAATTCGAACAAACAAATTTAACCATGTCGCTTAATCAATACACTAAACTCACTCTCTCTCTCTCATTTGCACCGCGTCTACTTTTCCTTTCACTTTTTTTAACTTCCCCAATCCACTAATTTTTTTACATAAATTGACATAAATTTAATTTAATTCTTTTTAAAAAATTTAAATCACACACATAGTATGTATACTGCATTTAGTTTTGTTTATCTAAATAATTTATTGGAAAAAAAAAGTTTTTATTGACAAAGCTCTCTTTATCAAATAAAAAAATTGAGAAAATTAACTCTATCGGCAAAACTAACAACAAAATTAAAAAAAAAACCAAAATAAAAATTATATGCAATTAATAAATTAAAAACAAAATAATTCTACTTTTTTTATCAAATGTCCTCGAAGGGACAAAATAATTTTACTTATCAATAGCCCTATTTTGCATATCACGTTTTTCTCTAATATAATAAATTTTTAGTGACAAAATAATTATCTAAAAACAGTCGTTAAAAGAGGTTTTAGCGATCATTTTATATTTTCTCTCTTTGTAAACTTTGTTTTAAAAAAAATAATAAACACATGTATATTGTGTGTACAATTGCTAGTATATATTAAATAAATAATAAAAAATATACCACAAGCCAAAAAGAAGGAACTGGTGTGAGTTTTTAGCACTGCCCATAGCAGGTACAGGTAGCCCATGACAGTTTTAGGGGTAATGGAGTGTCAAATGACTGTAATGTCCCTGGAATTTGACATGTGACTAAAAGAGGTCCATGCGACTGTGGGAAGATGACAGACACAGAGTTGTCCTTTTGCCGCAAGATTTTATAAAAAGTATGACCACAGACATGTAATGATGTGATTAAACTAATCCTCTGCAGGTGAACTGCAAAGTACATGCAAAAGGTAATAGGAATAGAAATTATACATGGGGTGGTGTCATCTCCACAGGCTCTTTTTATTTCTCACTTATCATTTTCAATTTTTTATTACAGATCGAATAAATTGAAAAAAATTAATATAGGTGTGTATAAAGTAAAAAAGAATGTGTGAATACCATCATATAAATTAAAGTAAAAAATGGAAGTTTGTAAAATATTATGTTGAGACACATGATCTTGTTGTCTGCCCAACGTGATATTATGAAGAAAGTTGAGGTTCTGTCATAAACTTCAAGGGCATTGACAGAGGGATCAAGGATCTAACCTTAAATTTGTCAAACATGCTATATTTTTAAGTAGGGAAATAAAAAGTTGTGATCAATTATCAAATAAAATGCATATTTTTATATAATCTCACTTTATATAGAATGACATGACATTCTTGTAATATGTAAAATAGTTTAATGATATAAACTTACAAGTTGAGTTTTATCACTTGAATATATGCATAGGAAATACGTCGTAACAGTTTGATAAGAGATGTTATTGTCGTCTGCTAAAATATTCATTGTATGTATCAATCTCTCTCAACTAGTTTTTAAGAGAGCCTAAGCAATGCTAACAATTCGTGAACATTTTTGTGTTGACATTATATCCATGTAAAATATCATATTAGTTTAATAAGAGTGCAAATTGTCTTCATTTTACCAATGGGCGTTAGGTGATTTGGCTCGGGTTGGACTCCAACCTGTTGGCCAACCCAAAAGATTCGGGTTGGTGTTGTTAAAACACATTGTAACTTAAGTAAATGGACAAATTTATACACCCGAATCATTTCTAGGTGGGTTGGGTTGGGCAAGTTCGATTGATCGGGTCTAATTGTTTTTTTATCTTATATCTAATATGAGTATGAATTACTGATATTCAAAGTTCAGATGACATTGTGGAAACACATTTTTCACCTAAGTAAATGAACAAACCAACCTACCAAAACTTTTTTTAGGCAGCCACTTAGTACTACGGTCTAGTGGTATTCCTCTTCACTTGTAAGTGAGAGGTCTTAGGTTCGATTCCCGTCAAAAGCGAATTTGAACCACATTATTGCTAGCCTATTGTGAGGCTAAGCTCGCCCCTCCCCCCATCCCCCTTAGTGTAAATAATATTGTTTGTTAAAAAAAAAAAAAAAAAACCTTTTTTAGGCAGGTTAATTTGTGCAAGCTCTATGGATTGGGCCTTTTTTTTTTTTTTTCTCATGTCTAATGTGAGAATGAGTGACTTATATTCAAAGGTTAGGATTTGCATTTGTTGCAAGTTAACGCATTGTCACCTAAGTAACAAACTAACCCATCCAAACCATATTTAGGTGGGTTAGATTGTGCAGGGATCTACAAGTTAATGTGAGTATGCATGACAAATATTCAAGGGTTGTGTTATTCTAGGCCTAAATTATGTAAATTTGGTGTTGTAGAATCACTAAATGTTACTTAATATTGAAATTCATCATAATTTCATCATTCGAATCAAGTCTAAACATACAAGTTAATGTCTATGAGATAATATGATATACATGTATGTTTAAGAACTGTTAACCGAGTTGGTCGATTTCAATCCGATAATACCATTCTAATCCAACGCAACTCTTCTATTAAATGGAGTGGTTGGCTTTTTACTGGAAGATTATTTCTTCAAGTTTAGAACTCAACGCAACTCAACATATTTAGGTTAGGTTGGTGGATTGATCCACTATAATGTCCACCCCTACTTGTTGTGTTTTAGACCTCTTGATAATATATATAAAGAATTAAAATTCAAATTAGAGAGAAAAAAATTTCAAATAATGTGTAATAACAATCTAATGCAATAACAGTTGGTTCAATGAGCTTCTTTTCCTTCAAACGGTAAGTATTTTTTTTATTAGTAAGTTTTAAGGAGCTTATATATTAAAACCTAGTAAGAAAATAACATGGATAACATTAAAACTGATATACCAAAAGGGAATTAATTTTGGTACTCAAAAATATAATTGCACGCTCTTCGTAAGAGTATTTTTTTTCTAAATAGATAAAATTTGAAGTGCACAAGAAGATTTTTGGAGTACCGTAACAATTTTCTAACAAAAATACAATAAAATAAAGCTAGAAAGTATGAAAATAGCTCAAACAGAAGCCCATGTAAACGTGAAATGATAGCCGAATCGTGAGTCCATTCTTCACCTCCAATGAATGTTGGATAACAAAAGATAATCACTACAAATTTTGTTTTTGTAAAATATTATTTAAATGACAAAATGTAAAAGTGATTAAAAATGTGACTAGGGACTAGGGATGGGCAAAAATACCTATCGGTTATGGATAACCGCGGTTACCTGCCCATTTAAATTTCACGGTTATGGTTATGGGTATTCGTTTAGATAAATAAACGGTTATGGGTATAACCATTTACCCGTGAAATTTAAATGGATGGTTATGGGTATTAACCGCGGTTATAAACGGGTAACCATTTACCGATTTATTTTATATATGTAAAATTAACACAAATCATGTTCCCTATCGGACAAAACTTAGATCAATGCTATTGACTATAGTGCATGATTTCTATAGCTAATATAGTTTTCCTTAACCACTTTAAATTTCATGGTCCATGATATATATTATGTTAATATTTTACATTCCGAGTTAAATAACCCAAGAATACTGTATTTTAACAGTTTTTGTAACCCAAGAATACTTAGCAAATTTAATATTACCTTCATTGCTAATAGTTAAAAATATCGTCTGTAAATTATTATTTCAATTATTGGAATGGTATAAGGACTTAAAAAATTAAAATGCGGAAATGTATGATGAATTGGTGTTTAATTGTTAGAAAAAGAAAACTATGACAAATTTTTCTTTTTTAATTTTCAAGTTGTTAAAAAAAACACGTAGACGGATAAACGGGTTTAAAAATGATAAATGGGTAAACGAGTATTAAACGGTTACGGTTAAATGGGTACACGGTTATGGGTATGGTAAACCGTTTATAAACGGTTATGGGTATGGGTATAACTGTTTAGACAATTACCTAACGTGTAAACGGTTATACGGGTATGAAAATGAATGGTTATGGGTAAATAACCGTGGTTATCCACCCATCATAACCGTTGTCCATCCCTATTAGGGACTAAGCATGGTAGTTATAGTGGAGACTCTTACAAAAACAAACATAACAAAAAAGTAATTGGGCAAGTTGCGGGCGTGAAACGCTATGCCTTGATTCAACACACCTTGCACGCATACAGTGTAACACTTTAATACGGACACAATGTTGCACTCTTGCATGCATCATGAGGTTTAGGTACGTCTTTTAGTGGCATCAAGTTTGAAAGGTGAGAATATTAAGTTATAAAGCAACACCAATTGAATCGTCTTGCAAAATTTTAGAAACCAACATATTTGGTGGCATTTTTTACTATCCACTTGCATTTACTTATACGCTGAAAGAAGTGAAAAATATAATTTATAAGAGTACAGAGAAGTAAAAAATATAATTTATAAGAGTACAGATAATGATAATTTAATTTTACTATATTGACGTCATGCTCACATAATACATTATGTCAATTTAGCAAGGATTAAACATAAGTGTCTTCCTTAAATTGTTGCTGCTATCCACTTTTAATAAAATCTTCATTAACAAAAAAAAAATTCTTGTCAAATTAGTTGAAATGACATATTTAAAATATAATAATTGCTAAAGTACATGCTTATCACTAGAAAACAGTCGTTTACGCTCTTTTTTTGTAAGCTAATGAAATTTGGTACAAAAAATTGCAACCCAAGTAAATATTTAGGATTAATTTCAGTTTACCACTTTGAAATTTATTGATTTTCAACATTTAGTACATTATTTTTTTTCGTCCCAAAATGGTACCTAAAGTCGGACACTTTCATACATCCGTTAAATTTTATGTTAAAATCTCCGTTAACTGATGATGTGGTGCCCACATGAACAATGACTAAGCGCCACGTGGATATTAAAAAATTAAAAAAAATTAAATTTAAAAATTAAGAATTTAAAATTATTATTATTATTATTATTTTTAAATATGGGGCCTATTCTACCCAACCCCGCTCCCACCCAGCCCTCCCTCCCTTCTCTCTTCTTTCCTATGCGCCCAACACAAACTCAGCCATATCGAATAAGAGCTTCCTTCTTGGCTCTCACTCCCTTCACAACTCCCAGATCTGCAACTCCCTCTTGAAACCACCAGCCCTCATCGAAGGCAACCGCACAGTCGCCCGATTCTACTCCCACTAAACCAAAATCCAAATATGATTTCTTCAATTTTATACAAATTCAATTTGTTTTTTCAATTTCGATTCCTAACACAGATGGACAAAGATTTGCTTCTTCCCCAATTTTTTTTTGTAGAGAACAAGGTATATACTTTGCAGAGATGAAACCTAGGGTTTGTGGTGGGTCACGGGTACGAGATGACCAAGACAAATCGTGTTGTCGTGCGCATGGAAGCCAGAATGGAACAAACTACCGGTGATGGAGCAGGCGAGGCTGAAAGTAAGGCCGGGAGTGATGACGATGGCGGAGGCGGATGTGGTGAATCCGGATACGGGTTTGGCTGTGAATCAAGACGGTTGGTGGGTGATGCTCGGGTGGGGTGGGCAGCGACCATGGAGAGAGAAAGGAGGAAGGGTTAGGTGGGTCGGTGCAGAGGAGAGAACAGGAAGGGAGGGATGGCTGGTTGGGTGCGGGGGTGGGTAAATAGGCCCAGATTTTTTTTTTCATTTTTTAATTTTTATTAGTTTTTATTTTTTATTTTTAATGTTTTAATTTTTTTTTAACTTTTTAAATTTTTAATATCCACGTGACATTTAGTCATTGTCTATGTGGGCGCCACATCATCAGTTAACAGAGGTCTTAACAAAAAATTTAATGGATGTATGAAAATATTGTAGAATTATGATTTTAGGTATGACTCTAAAACGAAAAAAACATGATGCACCAAATGTTGAAAACCAAAAAATTTCAAAGTAATAAATTGCGGTTGACCAAAATATTTATGTATGAACCAACCACACCAATGCATTAAAACCTTACTGAGATCTTAAATGCATCGAAAACCACGCTCTCACACAGAGTGTGCGTCAGCAGAAACGTCAACGAATCCGTACGCCATGTACGAACACATAATGAATTGCCTGGAAACCCGAGCCTCTCTTTTCAGTTTTGTTTGTCTAAGTTGCTCAGCGTGCTATTCACGCTTTGTTACAGCATGTGGTGCTCGATCTTTATTCAGTTTGAACTCCACCATCCCTTAGGTACCGTTTAGTACGTAGGACGGGATGGAACGAAGTGGGACGAGGCGTTCCGTCCCACGTTTGGTGCGCCTAAAACGGGTGAAACGCGTTGTTCCAAGGAACGAATTTTGGGTGAATTTTCGTTCCGCCTCACTCCCCTGGAACGACTCGTTCCACATCCGTGGAACACAAAATTATAATCTCTCCATCTCCATCTTCTTCCTCTTTGTTTCCATCCGAGGGCATCTTTGCTCCTTCTTCGTTCCGTCCCGTCCTATCCTGTCCCGTCCTGTTCCATTCCGTTCCGTCCTGTCCAATCCCGTCTGCATACCAAATGATACCTTAGGTCGTCTGAGAGGCGATTAATCAGATAGAATCAACGGATTAGCTCCCTTGCCGTGAAATGTACAGCTGGGATCTGTCGTCATGTCAGAGTCTGGTTTAGTGGAAAACTAGAAAGACTGAGTGATGCTTAAATGCAAAGTACGTCAGAAGTCCATAAATGCAAAGTTCTTCACTACAAGCAGGTGAAATCTGTGACCGGGTGCACCCGGTTGCCAGAGGGAGCGATTGGGAGGAGAAGGAACCGGACGGGGCGGTTACCAGGTGGGAAAGTGGGTTTGTTTGACTTGGACAAGATTTGGCCACGAGTGGCACGTTTTAAGATTTGGTGGCAATGGCTCTGATTTGAACTGTAGCCAATGGCGGAGCCAAGATTTTTTGTGAGGATGGGCCTCTTACAAAGGTTCTTAAAAAACGATGCATCAAAGGTAATTAAAATTCCAAAATATATATGCATCGATAATATTTCATTCACAAAAATTTTACGAACGATCTTAACTCTCTTGTAAGTGTAGAATAGAGAGGAAACAATAGAGAATTAAAGAAATTTGAGACTTATTTGTTGACGACATTTCGGATTTGGATGATAAAATGTATGAGATTTCAAAAAGAAAGGGGAATAGTTTTGGAGTCTGGCTGCATTGTAAAAGAGGACTGTTTCTTAATTTTTATGACTAAAACTGAACTATTACTCTCCAAAGAAAGGTGAATTGTTGCTTTGATTTTAAATGCTATTAATTTGTATTAGGGAGATAGATAAAATATTAAATTCAATTGTGAAATGGACCGATGGGGTTATGTTTGGAATTTGAAAAGCAGGGCTTCGAGCAAATGAAAGATGCATAATTTCCAAATGCACAAAAGTCAGGATAGGCCTCGGCCATCCCTAGTCTCATGGTGCCTACGCCAGTGACTGTAGCAATCGTATCTTATCAACTCAAATGTCGGTGAGCCACTTAGTACTACGACTTAGTGATATTTTTCTTCACTTGTAAGTGAGAGATTTTAGGTCAGATTTTTGCAAAAGGTAAATTTGAACCACATTATAACTAGTTTATTGTGAAACTAAATTACTCTGTCTCACTTACTATAGATAATATCGTTTACTTAAAAAAAACCTTAAATGTGGGCGAGCTTTGTGTGCCAATGATTTTTCTTTTTTTTTTTTTATAAACAAAATTTTGAGAAATTTTATTTAAACCCATGTAACATTTTTCTACACCTAACTTACTTTTTGCACTCATTTGATTTTTAACTAAACTATCAAAATATCTTTAAACCCAAATTTACTATCTAAAATACCCTTACAAACCTAATTCAATATGCAAATTTATCTTTACACCCATTTGACTCTTAACTCTATTAATGACATTGTGCAGCCATCCAATGATTTTAGCTTTTGAAAGGGTATCATGCAAGGTTCAGTAGGTGGATTTGTTAGCTATTTAATTCTTTATCCGAAGTGATTGTGGACGACTCATTTCCTAAATCAGTGTCTTCAAGCATTGATCTGAGCTACCTGCTAATTAAATTTCATGTAGGCTAACTAGAAACACCAGAGGGAAGAATAAAAAGTGAGTTTGTTCATGTTTAAGTAAAATATTGCATGTATACGGTATTTCAAATAACAATAGCTAGTTGGTAATTTCCATCAGATTTGGTTGCAACATTTGGGCTCGTGTTGTATGCATTATATGCATGCATGGGTGAATGTAAATCGTATTGGAGGGCATGTGGACACAGGACAGCAGCCATACATGTACCAGCAGCAACATTATATGCATGCACGGGTGAATGTAAATCGTATTGGACGGCATGTGGACACAGGACAACAGCAACCATACATGTATTAGCAGCAGCATCAGAAATTGTATTGGAGGGTGTTTTCGTTTTGGGGTGCAGACAGACACCGGGAGAGAGTCTGCAACAATTTATTGTTGCAGCAAGTTTAACAAAGGGTACCATGCGGGATTGATGGAAAAAAAATTGAAACCCAAATATCATCTTGTAAACTCCGAAAAAAAGTTAAATCAAACAAATAAAATATCCATAAATCGAGTCATACCCTAATTGGAGGATTTAAAACTTCAAAATCACTATCTATCAATAACATAGAATGATGCTAGTGTTTAATTATAGTGTGTAGGTTTATTGATAAATTTGAGTTTTATTATTAATTTTATTTGGTACTTAATAAGAAGGTTCTAAAAAACGCTAGGCGCTAGTCGAGCGGCGGGCTGACGCCTAGCGCCTAGCGTCTAGGCGGCTAGGCGGCTAGGCGGAGTCTAGGTGGGAGTCTAGGCGGCCTAGGTGGATTTGTACTTTTTAAATAAATTTATAATATAATATATAAATAAGTCCATTTTTATACACACAAAAATCATACTTGTTGAAAAAAATAAAATACAAAACATACAAAATAAATATTTGTTATAAAATATAAGTATTGTATAAAATTTTAGAGTTTTTTTAAGACCATAATTATTATTGGGTCTTATTTTGTTTAAATGTTTAAAATTGGGCCTGCTACAAATCTTGAAGCAAAGTCCATAAACTTTTAATTAATAAAAAACCTACTAACCCTAGAGAACAAAGGCATACCCACCCCCACCTTTCTCTCTATCTCATCTGCACAAACAGCCGATTTCTCTCTGCAGTGCTATCTTTCTCCCCCCATCCTTCTTCGTAGCAAATCGTTTTTCTCCCCCATCCCTCTTCGCAGCAAATCTTCTTTCTCTCATTCCCTCTCTCTTTCACTCCCTCCCTCTCTCTCTTTCACTCCCTCATTGTCGAATTTTGTTGGAGATCTGAGGTCCGGGTGCAACTGAAGGTGGAAGGCAATGAGAAAACGGCGACTACGAGCTCGAAAGAAGGCAACACAGTGACAAGACCGCCTAGCACCACCGCCTAGGCCGCCTAGGAGCGCCTAGGAACACCCAGACGGGCGCCTAACACATCCCCACTTTTCTCCACCGATTGGCACCTAATCGGAGCGGCACCTCTCCGTCCAGCGCCTAGGCCCGATTTTTAGTAATTATGTAATACGGTAAAATAGACAATTAACATTTAAAATTTAAGTTGGGTGTAGAAAGAGGATATATGAGTTTAAATAAAATTTTTCCAAATTTTTTTTTGTAAGTTTTTGTTGGTCCAAAGGCTTTGGAGTTTGGACTTTGTTGTGAATTTGTGGTGGGCATTTACTGATCTATGGCAATATTGGGCTGTCAACAAATATCTAGCTTTCCATTAGTGGGATTCATTTTGTTACCATAAATGGAAAAAGGTGTTCATCACCGACAAGTTACATCTAAATGCTAAATTATGTTTTCTTTTGAAATATTGTATTTTATTTCAATTTACATATAACACTAAATTATCTATCAATAATTTATTTCATTTTTTATTTGACGTGACGAGAGTGAATCTGTAAAAGTGACCATAATTGTTTAGTATCGAATCATATACGGATATTCCCCTACCCAAGTTTAAATACAAGACGAATGAATCAATTTCTAGAGAATTTTTTCAAAGTAGCGGGAACATTGTTAGATATATCAAATGTCATAAAATAATTGTTTGAATTTTTTTGAAGTATCCAATCATTTTATTTTAGTATGTAGTGTACCGAAACATGTTCTTCCTTCTTAGCACATTAAAAAATCTTTCATCTTTGATAAAGTTATAAGCTTCCTTGAAGCATTAGAGGGCAGAAAGAGCCTGATTAATCATATGAACCCTAAATTGTCATCTTGGAGAGTCCAAAGTTGTAAAATCCCGTTCTTGGATTTCACTGTTATAATTTACGTATTTGTATTATTGAGATTTTATATTATTTCTCTAGATTTTTTTTTAAATTGTTTGAATTTAGATTTTAATTAAACTAGTTACGAAGTTTGAAATTTGGAAATTAATTATTTAAAATCTGTAGACCTTTCAAGGTCACAATTTATTTTTTCGAATAGATCTTGAAACCACGAATGTGTAGGCGAAAGCCGTTTGCGAGTCCGGATTCTAACGGTATAGTTACGTACATTTGAAGTTGTTTTACTAAACTATAGATTTTAAATCAATTAAACTTCCATAAGGAAGAAGCCTAATAAGATTTAAGCAAAATTAAAGGGACCAATCAGCTAGAAGGAGAATGACCAATCAAATTAAAGGGGGGAAGGTTTCCAAAAAAAAAAAAAAAAAAAAAAAGAGGGGGAGGGGTCTGATTCTAACCCGTTTTGGCGGGAGATTGGACCCGTTAACCCACCAACTTGACCTGCTTGTATCTCCTCCGTCCGAGCTCTGTTTTGGGTGATCTTGGTGTCCATGGAAAGCTCTTGATGAGCCCTACATCTCTGTAGTGTTAGACTTCCCATTTTCTTTTCCATCTTTGCAGTTTGCAGCCACAAAGCCACGACTTTTCCAGCGGTTTTATCATTTTTTCGGTGATTCCGGCAATCATTTCCTTCAAGTGAGGTATGAAACTTCATCTATTCTTCATAATCGTCTAGTTGGTATGCTTGGTTCGTGCTTTCGTATTCCTTTTAGAGTTGGGTGTTTAGAACCCTAGAAATTCGGGTTTCTTCGGTGAATTTGGACGGTTTCCGGTTATAATTTATCGTTGACCTAGTTGTAAAAAGTGTTTCCCTTGTTGAGCTATAGCTACCACGTAAATTTGAGCTCATTTAGTTAATGTTGAAAATTCAGGTTTTCTAAACCCTCCACTTTGGCTACCACCACGTGTGGCGGTGTGTGGGACCGTCCACGAGTGTTGTCTAAGTACCAAATACCTTCTAGTGATCCTATGAACCTATGTCTAGCTCGGTTTCCCGAAATTCAATTGTTTGGCGCGGTGATCAAATTGGACCACCACTTGTTTGTGTGATTGACGACAATCCGATCGTTGGATCGTCGTATAATTTTGTGATCACCCTAGCAAGGATTTAAATATCAATAATATCAGCGAAATATCACCGATATTATCGTTTTTTTGAAGATCCGAAATTTTTTTAACTATCCAAATGCTTTTCGTCAAAATATCGCGATATTATCGATAATATCGCGATATTTTCGATATTTTCGATAAATATCGATAATATCGCAACATAACACTAAAAAAATACTTAAATATGTTGAGAAAACTCAACATATACTTCACTTGATCATAGCCCAAAGGCCAATCAAGCTAGGATTTTCTCAGCTGGGGGAATGTGGATTTTATAGGAAAAATTGATTGCTCACTGCCCTCACATGGGTGATGTGGGACTCCCCCAATGGGAGAGAAAATCAGAATTTTGGCCGAAATTTTACACCCACTTTAAACGGCCATAACTTTTTCAAAACTCAACGAAATCAAGCAAGACAAAAACTAAAGTTGTAGCCCTCGAAGAGACGAAGAGAATGGTACCTCACACGACGTCTAAATCGTCGTGGTTTGGCCGGAAAATGCCTCGAAAGTCACTGAGATCGGCGGAAACTGGGTAAGATTCAAATGAGTATAACTTTTTTAATACTCAACGAAATTGAGTGAAACAAAAAGGAAAGTTGTACTACTCGACGAGACGAAGAGATTGATACCTTGCCCGCCGGCCAACTCGCCGTGGTTTGGCCGGAAATTTCCTCGAAAGCCACTGAGGTCGCCGGAAATTGGGTAAGATTCAAATGAGTATAACTTTTTCAATACGCAACGACATTGAGTGAAACAAAAAGGAAAGTTGTAGCCCTCGAAGAGACGAAGAGAATGGTACCTTACACGATGTCTGACTCGTTGTGGTTTGGCCGGAAATTGCCTCGAAAGCCATTGAGGTCGCCGGAATCTGGGTAAGATTCAAATGAGTATAACTTTTTCAATACTCAACGAAATTGAGTGAAACAAAAAGGAAAGTTGTACTACTCGACGAGACGAAGAGATTGATACCTTGCACGCCGGCCAACTCGCCGTGGTTTGGCCGGAAATTGCCTCGAAAGCCACTGAGGTCGCCGGAAATTGGGTAAGATTCAAATGAGTATAACTTTTTCAATACGCAACGACATTGAGTGAAACAAAAAGGAAAGTTGTAGCCCTCGAAGAGACGAAGAGAATGGTACCTTACACGATGTCTGACTCGTTGTGGTTTGCCGGAAATTGCCTCGAAAGCCACTGAGGTCGCCGGAATCTGGGTAAGATTCAAATGAGTATAACTTTTTCAATACTCAACGAAATTGAGTGAAACAAAAAGGAAAGTTGTACTACTCGACGAGACGAAGAGATTGATACCTTGCACGCCGGCCAAAATTCAATTGACACACTCCTGGCTTCCAAAATTCAATTCTTTTACTTTATATAAACTTGAAAAAACATAATCGGCATCCAAATTAAAGTTTAGTCTTATTCTTATGTGTAAGAAATTTAAAGTATCAAATTCGGCACATTATTCTTCATCATTTTATTCACTTCCCTTTTTTTTTAATATCCTAAATAAAACCTCCAAATATTGTACTAATTAATTATATATAAATGATTATGGTGTGTTTAAACTTCTTTCATTAATTACTACATATTTTCTATACTCACAATGTTTGCCAGCTCGCTATATAATCAACTTAAATCAGTTAAATCCATCATGCAATGCATTTCCTTCCAATTTTTTGTGATAAACTAATAGATAATTGACTAAATAAACATCCTACAAAGTTTCATTAAAAATTTCCAAGTTTTTCTTACAATTTCCGTGGTTTCCATGTAATTTTTATCGATATCGATATTTTACCGATATTTCCATCGATATTTCCGTGTTTTCGGACTACCGATATTTCCGATATTACCGATATTTTCTTCCTTGCACCCTAGTTATTAGTTGTTGGACCTTTGAGAACTTACGGATCGGAAATCTGATGTGCGGATCTACCGGATTGAATAACCTTAGATTGTTGACCTTAATGGACCTACCTTATTGACGGTCGACGTCCTAGTCAACGTGCTCTACTCTAGAGTGTCGTTTATCTCTGTCGTTCCCAGTTGACGTGTGTCTCGATATATGTATTAGTGGCACCATATTAAGTTATACTTGTTTATTAAATGTGCTTTCTATTGAATTGTTATTTTTATTTTTAGCATCGATCTATGTTTATTAATTGTGATTCGACCATATCTTGGAAACGTTTATGAAATATGATGTGTATGATGTGTATGATTGTTTTTATGACGATGTGAACCCAGAATCTTATGAGAAGTATCATGTAGAACTTTTATGCTTGTATGATAAGATAGTTAATGGTCATGAAAAGTTGATAGTGCAAGTGATTACGATGTAAATCATAGCGGATGAGATAAGGGTAAGTGGTTTGTGTGTTGATCTAACTGCACCATGTAGCAGTGGTACATGGATGGTACTGCTTGATCAATCTGCGTTGGGGGACCATACTATATATGGATCTCGCTTGGTTAATTCACGTTTGGCGATCCTTATGGCCATGTATGCTTAGTTAGGAGTGATCATGCTTGGTTAATTTGCGTTGGGTGATCACTTCCTAACAGCTGTAGGAGTGACTTTGCTTGGTTAATCTGCATTGGGGAACCATACTATATATGGATCGCACTTGGTTAATCCGCGTTGGGTGATCACTTCCTAACAGCTGTAAGAGTGACTCTGCTTGGTTAATCCGCGTTAGGGGGTCACTGTCTACTTGGTTACTTTCTCAGGGGTGGCTCTGCTTGGTTAATCCGTTTTGGGGGGCCACTTCCTATTTGGTTACTTATGTAGGCTTCGGCCGAACTGCGTCCCTCTAGCCCTAGTTTTTTTATGTACATATGAATGATGGTTTTGAGAATCTTGTGATTTGAATTAGAAAAGCCGTTAGATGTTTGGGTGACTCCTTTGGAGTTTGCAACGACTTGATTATGATTTCATAAAGCATAATTCTATATTCGATGTTTATAGATTGCGATCGATGGTTTGTTTTTACTAAATATCACATACTTATATTATTGTCACTCACCCGAGCCTCGCAATTTATCTAAGTGTCTGATTGGCCCAATGTACCATTTCCATGATGTAGGCATTGATTTTACATGTGACAGATCTGGGTAGATTACGAGAAACCGCTTGATATTTTGGATTTCGTTGAGTGGTCCGGAATCTTTACTCTTGCTCATTTCCATAAGGTTAGTCTAGAACCCTAGATTCGAGCGAACGAGAATTACCCACACTAGACCTTGTGAATATAAATTAGATTTACTATGTTTATTACTTATAATCCAATTAGGGAATTATATAGAGTTCTTTAATTAGATTCATAAAATGATATGTTATCGCATTGTTTGATTAACGTAGTTAAATGCTAAGATCATGCATCTTTAATTCATGAATTGTTTAATTGATGGGATTGTGGAATGACGTTGAATATGATTGTTAATATTATGATTATTTTAGTTGATCAAGGTAGCTTGAGATTAATATTGTGCTTCGTTGGTTATTTGATATGTTACATGCTATGGATGTATCACGTTGAAGATAAAGTGAATGATGTGATAATTGTTCGAGTGTAATGTATGACGAACTACGAATGGCTTGACTCCTATTGAGGGTACGTAGGCAGTCTAACGATGAGGTTAGATGCAGCCATAAGATATACGAAAAATCACTACGAAATTTGATTATGGAGTTGTAATTTGCCATATTCCGGAGGCGAAATAAGTTTGAGATACAAATTTTGGTAACGTCACGTGTCGATCCTAGGCGTATGTTGGGATCGGGGTGTGACAAAAGTTATCGATTGAATCAACGATTTAACATAAGCTTGTAACTTTTGGGATCAAATGAATATTTTGCCACCTAAAAATGTTGCTCTAGTGCTTAGTTGGGATCATAAATTGTATTGGTACTTTAAGATTCAAGATCTCTTCGTGATACTTTAGTAAAAAAAATTATATAGTGTTGTGGCCTATATTTATCTGACAGGGGAGAGGGACCGGCGACACATAGAAAATATAGAAAGAGAGATGTGTTTGTAGGGTTGTGTAGATGATGTGTTATTCCTCATACGCAGTGCCTTTATTTATAGTAATAAGGGAGAAAAGAAACCCTTCTCCTCCAAGGAATACAAGTCCTAATAGGAAAGAATAACTAGAATCAAATCTAATCTAGAATTTACACAATCACACTTAAATAAGAAGTTTATAACATTCCCCCTTGAGTGTGCAAATACTCAAGTAGATTTGGCATCATGTAGAGTTGAGGAAGTCGACTCGTCGGCACTAATTCTGGGAACACGCCATTCTCAAATAAGGTAGGAACTTTCATAAGGAACTAAGTCTCACAAAAAACCCTATAGCTATGGTAAAAACCCGAGTAGGGACAAAATCCATAGTCTAAGGAAAAATGCGTGAATAATGCAAAGTCAAATGAAACGTCTACGGGAAGTCATCAGGGATATGATCAACCCAAGGTGGGTTCCTCGTCAAAACCTCATTAGGTAGCAAAAACCCAGTGGGAAAAATGCTTATAATCGTAGGGGAAAATGAGTACATTAAGATCAAGCAAGTATACTTCAGGATACTCCCCCTGAGTTTGACATAATTCCAAAGAGAACTAACAATGTTATAACTCAGAAAGTTTATGCATACCAATTCCTTGAACAAGCTTTTGAAACGTTGCCTTTGGTAATGATTTGGTGAAGAGGTTGACCAGATTGTCTTGTGAACGAATTTGCGTGACTTCAATCTTTTGATGTTCTTGCTGTTGATGTGAGAAGAAGAACTTCAACGCAATGTGCTTGGTGTTGTCTCTTTTGATGTAACCTTCTTGAGTTGTTCGATGCATGCTATGTTATCTTCATAGATCGTTGTCGGGACTTCAACGACAGTGTAAAGATTGTAGGGGCTTCGAATATGGCCCACAACTGCTCCCGGCCAGAAGCATTCCCAAGTTGCTTCATGTAAGGCGAGAATTTCAGCATGGTTAGATGAAGTGGCAACTAAGGTCTATTTAGTTGACCTCCAAAAGATTGTGGTACTTCCAACGGTAAAGACATAACCTGTTTGAGAACACGCCTTGTATGGATAAGATAAGTATCATGCGTCGACATAACCAATAAGGCGAGAATCGACTCGAGATAAAGAGGTGCGGCATCACACGAGGATCTGTAGGATAGAACAAGCCTTGATTTGTGGTACCTTTAAGGTAGCGAAATATGTCTTTAACACTAGTCTTAGTGTCTGCGTGTTGGTGTATTATTGTATCTTGCCAAAAGATTAACATCGAAAGAGATGTCGGGTCTAGTGCATTGAGTTAAGTACAATAAAGCGCCTATCGCACTTAGATTAGGAACTTCAAGCTCCAAAATCTCTTCATCATCCTCTTTTGGATGGAAGAGATCTCGTTTTGCATCAACTGATTGAACAACCATTGGAGTACTCGAAGACTTCGTTTTATCCTCATTAAAGCGGCACAACGTCTTCTGGGTGTATTTCGATTCATGTATTAAGATTCCATTCGAACGATGCTTTATCTTGAGACCGAGACATTATTGAGTCTTTCCTAGATCTTTCATCTTAAATTTCGAATTCAGGTGCGCGGCTATTCTTTAGAGCTCTTTAGGAGTTCCGATGAGGTTCATGTCATCGACATAAACTGCAATAATCGCAAAACCAGAATATAACTTCTTAATGAACACATAAGGGCATAGTTCATTGTTCACATATCTTTGACTAATCAAATACTCACTTATACGGTTATACCGTATTCTTCCGGATTGCTTCAAACCGTAGCGTGAACGCCTCAGCCGAATTGAGAGCGTGTTCCGGGGTTTGGAAATATTTGATCCATTCAATGTAAGTCATTTGGGAACTTTCATATAAATTTTCGTATCAATATCCCCATAGAGATACGCAGTTACTACGTCCATCAGCTGCATACTCAGTTTTTCGGAAACTACCAAACTGATAAGGTATCAAAAAGTAATCACATCCATAACAGATTAATAAATTTAATCATAGTCAATCCCGATGTGTTGTGAGAAGCCTTGCGCAACAAGACTAGCTTTGTAACACACAATTTCGTTATTCTCATTACGCTTTCGAATGAAAACCCACTTGTAGCCAACGAGCTTCACATGTGGAGGAGTATGAGCTACATATCCAAACACCTTAGGTTTCGCAAGTGAATCGAGTTTGACTTGGATTGCTTATTTCCAGTTTGACCAATCAGTTCTACATCGACATTCATCAACAGGACGAGGTTCAATGTCATTGCTCAACATGATCTCAGTAGTTACTGCATATGTTAATGCATCGTTGACGATCATCTCATTTCTACACTAAACATCATCCAAGCTAGCATAATGGACTGAAATATCATGATTCTCGGGAGGTAGATTTGTCTTTTCATGAATGCTTCTGTAATCTAGAATTTCCTCATGAGTTGGATATAGTGAATAGACAACAGTTAAATTCATGATAGGCTCTTCAAGGGCCTGTGTCATGGGTTTCCTCTGCTGGGGGTGTGAATCCTTTGAACCAAGTGGTCTGCCACGCTTATGTGTAGATGATTGGCTAGGCGCTAATGTACGTGGATCGGCTAAAATGGCATCCCGAGCCTTCAGGAAGGAAGTCCGTCGTACATTTGGTACATCTATCTTTGCAGACACATTCTTAGTTGAAATATGTGATATTGTCACTCGTGCTAGATCGATAAAAGCATATGGCATGCTCTAAGCTACGCTATGAAGATTTAATATGCGATGCACTTCAGTTTCAAACTGAGCGGTGCAAGGATCTAAATGAGATAAAGTGGGAGTCGTCCATGATAATTCGCATCGTTTTTCAAGAACGTTGATGTTCTTATCTCCCCCTAATGACAGGAAGACTGTCTCATAGAAGTGACAATCCACAAAACGAGCGGTAAATAAATCGCTTACCAAAGGTTCTAAGTAATGAATGATTGACGGAGAATTATATCCGACATAGATTTCCATCATTTAATGAGGCCCTATTTTTGTACGTAAGGGCGGCAAAATCGACACTTAGACTGCATAACAAAAAACGCGCAAATGTGATATGTCGGGTTCGTATCCGGTAACCAACTGAAGGGCACTATATGGTTGGGTCACAACCGGCCTCAGGCGGACCAAAATGACTGCGTGCAATATTGCATGGCTCCAAGCAGCGATCGAGAGCTTAGTATGTATGACCAACGATCGAGCAATATTTGTAAATGCTTAATGAATGCCTTTGCCAGGCCGTTCTGGGTGTGAACATGGGGTACTGGATGTTCAACTTTAACCCTAACCGACATACAATAGTCATCAAAAGTTTTAGATGTAAATTCTCCATCATTATCCAATCGAATATATTTGATCAGATAATCAAGGTGGTGATCCTTAAGCTTGATAACCTAATCCAACAATTTGGAGAATGTAGTTTTCCTTATGGATAACAAGTACACGTGTGACCAACGCGTGGAAGCGTCAACCAAAATCATAAAATATCTAAATGGTCTACAGTGAGGATGAATCGGTCCACAAATGTCCCCTTGAATCCTTTGTAGAAAAAATAGGAGGATTCGAACGAATCTTGTCATTAAAAGGCTTAATAATGAGTTTTCCTATTTGAGCAGGTTTGACATGCGATTCCTTGAATTGAACCTAAACTTTGGGTTAATGGATGCCCGTGCGAAGATTTGAGGATATGGCGCATCACTGTTCGTCCAAGGTGTCCCAAACGATTATGCCAAAGTGTAATTTCGTGCGCGGTCCCAGAGGTAAGGCCGGCCACATAGTGGCTCTCTACAGGGCGTATGGTTGTAGTATATAGACTACTCGAGATATGCTTCATCTTCTCTAGAATACGCTTATGGCCATATTCATAGGAAGTTATGCACATAAATTCTACTTCGTTTTCTAAATATGTTTCAGCGTGATAATTATTATCTCTAATGTCTTTGAAACTCAACAACGTTCTTCCGGAACGTGGAGAATAAAGTGCCTCATCAATGGTCAAGATTGTACCATTGGACAACATTATATGTGCCTTACCGTATCTTTCAATCAAGTTGGATGGTCATGAGAGGGTTGTCAGAGATACATTCTTAGGTATGAAGTTAGTGAAATAGATGTGTTCACGCAAAATAGTGTGCATGGTTGCACTAACTACCAGATAACTAACTTTCCCACTAGTCATACCTTAAAATACAAATTAATTTAAATCGGTCACATGCATAAAAGTTCTAAAAGCAAATATCCATTCAAAATCATTTAAGTATTCAAGGATGGTAATTAAAATAACTTAATATCCAAAAAACAAATCACCAATAAATAATCCAAACATAAAGGAAAATTGTGCAAAATTAAACCAAAAACAAAGGGTTCGACCACTAGGTGGAATTTGGCCCCATTATTCCAAAAAACAACTAAAAATAGTTTATGTCTAAGATTCTAATCTTCCATAGGGGTGGTATCCTCCTGAAAGTCAGAAACGTCCATCTTGGTACTCCCTGTTCATCTACTTGCACAAAGTTCGATTCAAACTTCTTAGGACAAGAATGATATTCAGCTATAACCTTCTGGGGGGGGCACGACAAACACGGGACCAATGGTCATTTGAACCACAACGGTAACACATGTCCGCATCCATGGTTTCAGGTGCTTTGCCCTTATTCTTGAAGTTTAGGGCCTTGGAAAGGTTAGGGAACTTTTGGGCTCGGTTTCCTCCCTTATATGGGCTTTGGCTCTGTTCACCTTGACGGGGTGGCTTTTGGCCGCCTTTACCATGCCTATGTTGGCGTTTTGGGCTTTGGTTTATGCTATAATGTGCTTCAGGCACAAGAGTCGCCCCAGTAAGTAGAGCTTGATGATTCTTCATCAACAACTGATTCTGCTTTTCAGCGAGAAGTAAAATAGAGATCAAATCCGAAAATTTAGTAAACTTTTGAGCCCTATATTATTGATGCGGGACAATATTGGTAGTAGAGAAGGTCGAATAGGTTTTCTCCAAGAGATCATCTTCGGTTAAGTTCTCGTTGCAAAACTTGAGAAGTGATTGGATTTGATAAACTTCATAATTATATTCATTCACAAACTTAAAGTCTTGGAAGCGTAGATGCTGCCAGTCTTTTCTTGCTTCAGGTTATAAGATGTCATTTTGATGATCAAAACGATCAGCCAAAGCGACCCAAAACACTCGTGGATCTTCCTCAGCAAGGTACTCGGTTTACAATGCATCATGAATATGTTTTCAGATGAAGATCATGACAGTGACTTTCTCAGCTTTGCCAACCGGGTTGTCCATCTTATCTTCAATGGTGGGACGCAAATTCTTTGCAGTGAGGTGGAGCTTCACATTTTGGACACACATGAGAGTTTCTTCCAGTGACTTCTAAAGTGGTGAAGTCGAGTTTGTTCAAATTCGACATGTCCCTTTCACAAAAAAAAAAATGGACAAGAATCTGGTTAGTGTAATGGAGAAAAAATCAATTCATTCACATAGGAGTAGAACATTCAAGTTCGAATAGACATTTATTGGTTTAAATTTACATGAAAAACTTCGAGTTTTCATGGGTGATGTTTTTAAGAAAAACTTCAGGTTTTCAAATAAGGCATGTTTCTAGAAACTTCAGGTTTCGAAAGAATTATGAACTTCATGTTCAGATGTTCCTGTAGACAAACACAAATATATATACAGAAATATGCAACAATAAATATGGAAATAGATCTTCAGGTTTAGAATTATAATTGATTTAATTATTTAGACTTGGGGCCAAAATTAAAGTGTGGGCGAAAATTTTTAAAACCCAAATTGTCTAAAAAATTAAACAATTAAGCTTGGGGCCCAAAAATAAGGACAAAAAACCCATAGGTGTGTTAAGCACATTGGTGTCGTGGTCTAGGCCCAAAAATTTGGGCTAGGTTGGGCTCGGGCCTAGCATGCAGGTAAGCCTAGCATCACAAAATAAATGGACTGCAAGCGTAAGCCCAAAAAAATAGAGGCCCGTGAAAGGCTCGATTATGGTATGATGCGTACACAGATACACTAGCGCGTGGGCTGGGATCTAGTGCAATGCAGACATAAATACACTAGCGCCTAGGCTGGGATCTGGTGCAACGCGGAGCATGATGGGACACTAAAGCCCACTTGGGCTAGTGTCATTCATTGGCCGTGAGTCCAGATCAGTCCAATAGGCTGTTTGGATTTGGGTCGTGGCAGTAAATGCAACTAGTAAGCCCAAAAAGGTGTTGTGCGATGTAGGCCTGAGGGTTCGAGACCCACTAAGGCTCGAGTCAAAAAACCCAAAACACCACAGCGGCACTGGGTGTGAGATTCAAAACGGAAAAATACCAATCGTTTCCGACGATGGTTGGGTCCCAAAAACAAGACTGCAAGTCGTGATGTCCCAGAGAGACAATGGGAGGTGGTGGCCGACTGCAGACAGCGGCTGGGTTCGATTAAACAATTTAATGCATAGACATATAATTGATGCAATTCATGGCAATATCAAATTCACATTGTTTGTACCATACTTGACCAATCCCGAAACTACCGAGCACCGGCCAACGCTATACTGTCAAGGACCCAGAAGAGTTCCCCTCCGACCAGGAGGCCAATCACTACTCGACACGTGTCAAGATTAGAAGCCAATCAGAGCGCAGCACGTGTCGACATCAAGAACCAATCATAACATGACACATGTCAATGTGACAAAGCTACAAGTTTTTCTATAAATAGGGGTCATTCCCCCACAATATTGTCTAATGCCATTTTGTGTTAAATCATTCACAAGAACTCACTAAATTGAGAGCTTGATCCTTTGTACTTGTGTAAGCCCTTCACTACTAATAAGAACTCCTCTACTCCGTGGACGTAGCCAATCTGGGTGAACCACGTACATCCTGTGTTTGCTTCTCTGTCTCTATTCATTTACGTACTTATCCTCACTAATGACCGAAGCAACCAAGCGAAGGTCACAAAACCTGACACTTTCTGTTGTACCAAAGTCTTCGCTGATTTTGTGCATCAACATTTGGCGCCGTCTGTGGGAAACGACACTTATTCCTACTCTCTTCAGCTGTGTCAAGCTGGTTTCTATCATTCGTACACTTTCTTTTGATCAGGCATCCCTCTCCAGCATGGGAAGCGAAGGAAGCCACAGCACACAGAATGACACCCCTCTTGCACATAGTGCGAAACAACGAAAGAAGGAAGGAAAACAAGTTCTTCTTCAAGCTAAAGTCGATGAGTTGGAAGCTCAGAACAACAAGATAGCAATGAGGAATGAGGTCCTCCAGGAGCAATATGAGAAGCTCTTCGAGACACTTCACGAAGCTAGGCAAGCTCAGACACGCGAGCTTGTTGCCCCCGTGGAAGTCAACCATCAACTGGGTGCCCTCCAACATGGAGGGTCACATGCATTCGACATAGATATCCCTGATAGGGAACAAATTACCCCTCGATTTGATAATCAACATGAGGCTTCTCTTAACCCAGTTGCTTCGACCCGAACCATGAGAAGTGGAGGGAGACACCTCTTTGCTGAAGGGGCAGAAGGATCGAAAGCCGTCTTTCGCGATTGTCGGGATTTCCTGAAGCAACGTCGAGAGAATTCCATCCATATAAGCTCAAAGATCAATGACCCAAGGATTTCTGAGAGACTCGGTCCCCTGCCACGGCCCGAGCCGGCCACCAATTTGGGGAAGGGGCAACAAGTCCTAGAGAGACATGAGGGTACAGGGGACTCAGAGATGTTCCGACAGACATACCCTGGAAGCCAGTACAGCGAGTCCAGGGAAAAATCACATGCCCTTGATCAAACCTTCCTAATTCCAAGAGGAGATGGAGATTTACGAAAGAAAGCTCCAGTGGCACATAACTCCGCTCAGGACCCCCTTGTCCTACAACTTCTTGAGGAAGTAAACAAGTTGAAGGCTGAATGTCAGGCTGAAATACCTGACTGGAACCAACCCAGGCCTGGCCCTCTTACAAGGAGGATCCTCAACACCCCCCTTCAAGCAAAGACAAAGCAGAAGCTTGGCTTGCAACTTTATACTGGAAAAGAGGACCCGATTGAGCACCTTAACCTCTTTGAGTCCACCATGGCATACCAGATGCACACCGACGAAGAGCGATGTCTTCTCTTCCCCTCCACCCTCTCTGGCGGAGCTCTAAATTGGTATTGTCGTCTTACACCTGAGACGGTAGACTCATTTGAGGAATTGAGGAAACTATTTGTTTCCCAACACATTTTCCAAACCAATCGCTTGCACTCTGCAGATGACCTGTACACTATCCGTCAGAGGCCAGACGAGTCATTACGTATGTATGCTGGCCGCTTCAGCCATGAATACTCCCGGTGTGCCGAGGCAGACGACAAGACTGCCCTCAAAGCCTTCACGGCAGGCCTACGTGATTGTTTCTTTAAATACATGATCAATGCCAATACTTGGAAGACTTACTCTGAGGTGATGGCGCAGGCTTATAACCATGCCTCCGCCGAGGCAAAGACATATCAGGAGAAACCCCCTCACCCAACGCCATGGAGGAAGAACTAGCAATAGCTAAAGTTTGACGGTTGGGAAGATCATCCAATGTTTCTCTAGTACAGGACTCTAACAAAGACCCTGAAGACTCCGACATTGCAGACTCAGACTTAGAGCTAAAGCTAGAAGAGCCCTCATCACTAGAACTTCCAGGCTCTGACATCTACAAAAAGAAGAAACAAATTCTATCACTACATGCATGATCAAAACATAAGGAAGTTCCTATATTACCCACATGAAGATGGTGCAAAGCGATGCCGGAACCCTTCTCAATCAGAAAGCAATCCGTCTTCCACAGTCACTACAAAACAAGCAAATGAAGACCGTGTCAAGCGTCAAAAAAAAAAAAAAAAAAACAGCTTCATCCAAAAAGCTTCACCCGAAAAGCTTCACCTCCAAAACTTCACCCAAAAAGCTTCATCCAAAAAGTTTCACCCAAAAAGCTTCACCTAAAAAAGCTTCACCCAAACAAAAACTTCACCTCCAAAAAGCTTCACCCAAAAAAAAAAAAAAAAAACTTCACCTCCAAAAAGCTTCACCCAAACAGCTTCACCTAAAAAAGCTTCACCCACAAAGCTTCACCTAAAAAGCTTCACCCACAAAGCTTCACCCAAAAAACTTCACCCGAAAAGCTTCACTTAAAAAAGCTTCACCTACAAAGCTTCACCTAAAAAAGCTTCACCTAGAAAGCTTCACCTACATAGCTTCACCCAGAAAGCTTCACCATCAAAGCTTCACCTAGAAAGCTTCAACACCAAAGCTTCACCTACAAAGCTTCAACACAAAACCTTGCTCCAAATAAACAAATTTTGTTCACAAAACCCAAGATGCCCTTGAACTTGTACAAAAACACAGGTCAACACAAACATTTGTTTTGTTCTACACCCACAACATCTCTGTCATAACCAAACAAGCAATTATGTATATGTTTCCAAACATATTATAATAGATCCAACAACAAGCCAAAGTCCCAAGTTTCATAATGGACAAAAGTACAAGCAATTCATCAATAATGAAGGTGCTACAAAACTTGGAATCTGCCCCAAAATAGAAATCCAACCCAAGAGACTTTTTCTCTCTCTCCCTCTTCCGCCTCCTTTCATCTATCAAATTTCTGCAACCTCTGCTCTTCTCCAATGGAGCTGAATTTTGGACACCCTATAGTTTTTGAGCATATGAACAACTTTCAAGAAGGAACCATTTCTGTTTGAGCGACGGAAATTAAAGTGTTGAAGCTCCAAACATGACAGTCGGATTCTTGCAGATTTCGAAGCTGCTATGATGTTTCGAAGATCTGGAAATATTTAACCATTAGTTCATTCTGAATTTTTGATATGTTATGAAAGAGACGATGAGGCACAACTTCAATGAAGAAAGCATGCTGATCTGAACACTAGAAAATGGAGTTTCGAAGCTCACAACAAATCTGACGGGTTGACAGACAAATGATAAACAGTCACTCATCATACCTGGATTTCTGAAGTTATACTGCTCCGAGGGACCTCAAATTTGGATATGTTGTAGTTCACAAGTTAAGGAACAACTTCGATGAAGAAAGTATGTTGATCTGAACAAGAGAAAATGGAGTTTCGAAGTTCACAACAAGTCTGACAGGTTGACAGAAAAATGATGAACAGTCACTCATCATACCTGAATTTCTGGAGTTATACTGCTCCGAGGGACCTCAAATTTGGATATGTTGTAGTTCACAAGTTAAGGAACAACTTCGATGAAGAAAGTATGTTGATCTGAACAAGAGAAAATGGAGTTTCGAAGCTCACAACAAGTCTGACAGGTTGACAGAAAAATGATGAACAGTCACTCATCATACCTGAATTTCTGGATTTGTACTGCTCCGATGGATCTCAAATTGGGATATGTTGTAGCTGACAAGGTGAGGAACAACTTCGATGAAGAAAGTATGTTGAGATGAACAAGAAAAAATGGAGTTTAGAAGCTCACAACAAGTCTGACGGGTTAACAGAAAATTGATGAACAGTTACTCATCATACCTGAATTTCTGGAGTTGTACTACTCCGATGGATCTCAAATTTGGAGATGTTGTAGTTCACAAGATAAGGAACAACTTTCATGAAGACGACTTTGCGATCTGAGCTATAGAGAATGGTGTTATCTTGCATCCACTCAGGCTGATTAGTGGAAACGAAAAGCAATTCCACCAAAGAAAAGATGAAAAAGAGAGAAAAGCTACTAATTGCACTTGATCTTGTCTAGTCAATAGCATGCAGCATCAAACACACAAAAGTTGGAAATATTTTTAGATAAGGCATATGCGAATGTGTGACATCGAAACAAGGATTCGTTACTTTGACAAATTAGTAACAAGCGAGACACCTCATTCGGCAACTCTCTTCGCCTGAAGACTTGGGGGACTCCCACCATATGCTACTGCACCTTAATACTCGGCAGTCTCACAACCACTCAGTGACTTAGATTTTTCAAGTCTCCAACCGAGAAGTTTTCCTCACTCGGGAAATTAAGGGAACACTACCTCAAACTACATGCTTCACTCACAAAGCTTCAACAATACAGGTTTCAACAAAAGCAAAAATTCAAAGAACTTTATGAAGAAGGCTTTGGTGTATTTAACACAATATATTGAAATGAAGCAAAGCTTATTTATTAATATTTTCGATAAGCCACAAATATGTACATATACATGAGTCAAAATAAACAAACAAAAGGGAGCCTTCACAAAGGTTGCTTAGGGGAAGTCTCAGCAGTCGGTAGAGCCCCAGAAAGAGAAAGCACCGGAGGGTGGTTATCCGGAGCCTCAGTACTTGACAAAACCCCAGAAGGAGGAGGCATTGGAGGTTCATCATTTGAAGCTTCATTACCAGGTACAGCCCCAGAGGACGAAGGCAATAAATGCCTTTGGAACAAACCCACAAACCGCTGATGATCAAGTAAAACCTTACCATCAGATTCCTTCATCTGGTCAAGCTTCCTCTTCATGTTTGTAGCATAGTCATGGGCGAGCCGGTGCAACTGCTTATTCTCATGCTTGAGCCCTCTAATCTCCTGTTTGAGACTCATCACTTCAGCAGCCAATGATTCAACTTGGCGGGTTCTAGCAAATAGGCGTTGGGCCATATTAGACACAGAACCTGCACACTGAACACTAAGAGCCAGAGAGTCCTTAACAGCCAACTCATCAGACCGTTTGGAAAGTAGTCTGTTATCTTTGGGAGTGAGAAGGTTCCTGGCCACCACTGCAGCGGTCATATCATTCTTTATCACAGAATCCCCAACGGTAAGAGGACCAGTAGGGGATATGAAGGATGGGCGCCATATGTTGTCTGGAGAAGGCGTGGCTGTCTCTTCTCCAAGGTTCAAGTCAAAACGACGGTCGGAGGGTCCAGACATTTTCAAATGTGTTGAAGAGGGAAGAGGTCAGACAAATCAAGATCTTAGAAGTGCAAGAAATGAGCTTCTACTGGTAGAGATTCAAGTGTGCTGTGGAACTTAATGCCAGCCTCTATAAAAATCTGCACTCGACGGAGCTTCAGAAATCGAAGAGGCGTTTGCTTTCTCAAAAGCTGGGCTGCTCAGAGACCACGAGGGCCGATCTCAGAAATCGAAGAGGCGTTTGCTTTCTCAAAAGCTGGGCTGCTCAGAGACCACGAGGGCCGATCTCAGAAATCGAAGAGGCGTTTGCTTTCTCAAAAGCTGGGCTGCTCAGAGACCACGAGGGCCGATCTCAGAAATCGAAGAAGCACCTGCTTTTTTAGCCTCGTCAGCACCTGTCACATGCACACTCAGCTTTGCGGAAATTACGGGCAATCTGTCGAAGATTTCTGGTGAAGTAGAAAGCACGTGAATCTTACTGTTCAATCACCGCTCTCCATATGCACCATCAACTCCTCGGGTACCACATATAACTTTATCAAAGATCTCTGACAAAGTTTAGGCACGAGAATTTCGAAGTTCCAGCTACCCTACTATTACCCATAAGGGTAAAGGAACAGCACCACTGCTTGACAACTGGAAAGTCCCTATGTGTGTCGACCTCCGTGTTTTGCGGCAAGACAGGTTGGCAAGAACGTCCAACCTTTACTCACATTCGAGAAAAGACTCCCAACATAATTACTTTCTCAAAAACCGGAGTAGCACCGCTTTCCGAATCTCGAGAGTCAGATCCTCGACGGGATTGCTTGTTCGAAAACCGAAGAGGCACAACTCTCAGAACTTCGAGAGCCAGATTTCCTTAGATAAAGCTTGTCTGTAATCTTCACACGTAATATCAGCTTTCCAGATACCACATACCACTTTTTCAAAGTGCTCTGACAAAATTAAAACACGTGAAGCTGGCAACTCCCACTACATTGCTGTGACCAAGAAGGGTAAAGGAATAGCATTACTACTTGTTATTGGGAAATCCCTATATACATTGACCTCCCTCCTCAACGGACAGGCAAACCTGCAAAAATGCTCAACCCTTTCTCGCATTCGAAAAGGCACCCTCAACATAACCTCTCGAAATACTCAGCTTTATTTCCCCCCGATAATACCTCAGCAAATAAGCCACACCAAGAACAAGAGTATCTCATATCATCAGGGTCGAAAGCAAGAGTATCCCATATCATGCTTTCTCCCTATCTTTGTCTTTGTCCTTGTCCACACCTGCAGGACAAGGAGAAAGAGAGCAGTCAGTCGGAACCTGAAATCAAACCTCCAATTTGGAACTGACTGCCTGGAGCCTTTGCCTGGTTGCTTACTTAGCATTGCTCTCGAGTACTCATCCTCAACTGCTGTCAAGGTCACGAATTCCACCGGCAAATACCTCATGACAGTTGATCAGATATTGGCTCTTTACACTGAAGCTGCCAAGCGTGGATGAGTCACTATGAAGGAATGTTCTGAAGGACCATTTAAATGCAAAGGTTGCACACCACTTCTGCCATGCAAAAGATTGAAGCAGAAAGTTCAACGGTGAGCTGAAACAGATCACTACAGCACGACACCTTTCCATACCACATTCATTATTCCGTCAACAGCAAAAGTATCCCATATCATCAAGGTCGAACGTACTCTAGATTTGATGGACTTGTTTTGACCCTCAAATTTTTGAGTCGGCCTTATACTCTGAAGGGCACCAGAAAACCCTCCAGCACAGTTCAAGAATAAGCCTGTGGAAAGTTACTTCTTGATAGGAGCATATTTATGCGACTTAGTATGTTTGTTTTCGTGCATTTATGTTCTTAGTTCTTAGTTATGTTAGTAGTTTAAGCCATTTTTGTGTGTTTGTAGGTTCTATGGGCCAAGGATGCAAGAAGATGCATTTTGGAGCATTGTGGAGCATTTTTGGGCTAAGATTGGATGGTGCAAACATGGAGACATGAGGATGGACGTTTTGGGCTTTTGTGTGTGCAAATGTGTGTGTGTAATTGCAAGGATAAACACATGCAATGAAGCCCACATGCAAACTCAAGGCAAGAGAGGGAGAAAACACATGCAAAGAAGCCCACATGCAAAGTGAAGACAAAACTCATGGCAAAGGTGAAGGAATTGTGTGTGTTTTGTGATTGAAATGATGAAGCATGTGTGTGTAAATGCAAAGGGGATCTAAACATGGACAGCACATGTCATGTGCAAAGGAGAAACAAAGATGACAACACACACATGCAAAGAAGAAAACAGCAAGAAAGGCATGTGCAAAAGAGAAACATGGACAACCAACAAATTCGTCAAAACTGCCTGTGCAGATTAGCTGACTTTGAAAGCATGTTACAAACAGCTCAGAATGAATTAGAAAATGAGCCTTATATTCATGGAAAGCTACGGATGTCTACTTTCTGGAGCAATTTACGGATTGTTAATATCATTTTTCTAGAAGAAGTTATGGGCATTGTAACACTGAAAGGTTCAGAAACGTGGACAGCACATACACAAAGAGAAAGGCAAGGCATGGATAGTTTGACATGGGCAGAAAATGGGTGGATTGTTGGCTGAAATAATGAAGAACATGTGTGTACAAATGCAAAGGAAAAACACACACACATGGGCAAAGGAAACACACACACATGGGCATAAAATGGGTTGATTTGTGGTTGAAATGATGGAGGTCATGTGTGTGTAAATGTAAAGGGAAAAACATGGCAGAAAATGTGTGTGTTGTGTGGTTGAAATGATGAAGCATGTGTGTGTAAATGTAAAGAGGAAACATGCCAACACACACCCACACAAGCTCACATGCAAAGGAAATGGAGTGGTCCTCTCCCTAGCCTATAAATACATCCACCCTTCACCATAACAAGGGGGAAGAAAACCAAAGAGAACACAATCCACCCATCCACCCTTCACCATAACCCACCTATATCCATCCACCACCATAATTTACCACTCATCCATCAAACCACACCTTGTGCCGCTACAAAGAGAAGAAGAAGGATCTTGGACGTGCTTGCCATTCAAATTGGATTGTTGGAGCGTTTTTAGGTGTTTTCTTTCTTTTGTTTTCAATGTTTAAATTTGTTTATCTTTGCTTTGTAAGTATGAGTGGCTAAACCCTTATTTAGTTAGGGGGAAGTTTGAAGCCATGAACATGCTTGAGATTTAAATTGATTTCTTCCAATTGTGATTTGATAAGTTGTGTTTGCAATTCAATTATCTATTTTATTCATAACTAATTCTTGTATGTTTATTAAGGATGCATACTTAGTTTTCATGCATGAATTAGATGCTAGAATATAAATGAGTTTCACCTAATCGTTACAAATTTATATTCATAAGTAGTGAAGGTTGTTTATCACAATCGCGTTAATTGAATTCTTGGCATAAGTTTCATGCAATTCATAGTTACAAGTGTTTCGTCAATGCTTATGATTTTTATAGAACTTAATGATTCTTGCTTGTATCTCTATTATGCAATTCATGTAGGGAACTTGTGGGGAATGCTTTGGGTTGTTGTATGCAATCATCCAATTCAATGAAATTAGGAAAATCTGAGGATTAATTTAAGCGTACCTAATTAATCTGGGGTGTTGAGCATCATAGTTTATTGAAAAGCAATTGGAAATCAATTCATATACAAGTGTGTCATGTGTGAAGAACGGACCTCTAACTAATCCATCCATCATCTTATTTCTTAAATTTGTTTTACAATCTTCCTAGTTTTATAACTTGTTTGTTTGTTTCAAATTCATCAAAACTAAAATCCCCCTTTTACTTTCTTGTTTCAAAGTGTTTAAAATTTGTTTGTTTGTGTTTTAGAGTGTTTTGAGTCAAGTCAAAACCCAAATTTCGTCCAAAGTTGTGCTAGAGTCAGAAACTGCCTAGTTTGTGTTTTTAGGCAGTTTTGAGTGTCTTTAAGTTATTTTGAGTCTTGTGAACCTGTTTTGAGTTCTTTAAGTCTATTCAAACGTTTTTAACTTTGTTTTTATGTTTTTGAGTTAGTTTAGAGGTTTTAGCAAGCCCTCCTAATCCCCGGTTTAGAACGATCCCTACTTACATACTTTACTACAATTGTCAAAAAGAGGGTTTAATTTGTGTGTTAACTTATTTTTCACATCAAATTTTGGCGCCGTTGCCGGGGATTAGCAATTCTTTATTTTTGTTTTTGTTTATGTTTATATTGGTGTTTGTGTATTTTACTTTTGATATTTGATTTATTTTTCTTTTTTTTGATTTTAGGTACAAATGGAGCGAGACATGGCACTTGCGACCATTCAAGCTCAATTGGCACAGCTCACTGCTCAATTGACTCATAATGCCGAACGGACCACAATGCCAAGTGTCCCTACATTTGATGTGCCCTATGGGCAAGGTTATCAAAGTCCTCAATTTTATGCAAATGAAGATGTTTGTGGATATCAAGGCCATAACCAATCGAGGGGCAACATTTTTTCCAACGCTTACAATTCAGATTGGAGAGGTAATTCAGATTATATGTGGGATGAACCTCAACAATTTCAACAAGGTGGATATTGGCAGCAAGACGAGTTCTATTCAAGACCTATGCAGCCACCACAGCATTCCCCACAACAATTCCAATCAAATCAAAGTATGCCCATGAATTATAATGAAATTCTTGAAGGACTAATTTCTGTAGCGCAGGGTTTACGAAAAGAAGAACAATTGCCGCCATCAGAAGAGTTCTATCAGTGGCCATATGAACCGTCACAGCCACCACAACAATCAACCCAATTCAATTCAGGTACGTCCTTGGATAATGATACACTTAATAAGTTACTCACCTCTTTGAATCAGGGAGTAGAAAATCAAAACCAGGAGATGCAAGACCGAGTCAAAAGATTGGACGAATTGGATATGCAAGTTGGGCAGATTGTGGAATTCATGGCACAGATTCGAGATCAAAGTGAACTTTCCAACTCAAACATTGCAAATTCAAAGGCAGAAAGTGAAATCGATGAAGCCATCACCTTGGAAGGTGACATGAAGGATGAAGCTGTCCCAGAACCATCCAAACACAGCTCGAACATGGATGAATTGCTGCTGCAAGCAGAAGAGGAGGAGGACGACCTGGGCAGTTTAGAAGAATTCTTGCTGCAAGCTCCTCAAATCCCTATGTCATCCAACTCAGGTGAGGAAGTTCTAAATTCACTTCATTCTAACATTATTCCACCGAATGTCCTTTGTCCTTGCAGGTTTTTGATTCCAAATATCAAAGAGAGTGAAAAAGACATTGTGGAAGCTCTTCCAAAGGTGCAAAGTGATATCCCAATTCTTGGTGCACCAAAACAAGTTCCCGATGGTATTGAAATGTTCAAAGAACCTTGCACACCAAGAAAAGGGATTCAAGAAAATGAAGTGGTTGAAGCATATCAAGAATACATCCAAGAGGCTGTGCATGAGACAATCAAGCCCAAAGCAGTTGAGTTTGATGACACGGGACAAGCCACAACCATCATAGTAAACCTGGCCAAGTTCAAAGTCCTGGAAATGTTCAAAAATGTGGTGTTTGTCATTGAGTTTGTGTCGGAAAAAGAAAGTAAGCCATCTTCTCCAATTTTAATTTTTATTTATACTAACATTTTTCTGATTTTGATGATTCAGGCACCCACTCTTGAATTTAAACCATTGCCGAATCATTTCAAGTATCACCTCCCATTAAAAGATAAATTCCATGCTTTGGAGCCGAGGGGAGTTTAAAGGAAAGTTTCGTCCGGCTAAAGACGTTAAATCAAGCGCTTCTTGGGAGGCAACCCAAGCATTCAACGAAGGGAGACTTTGGAATCGCTAACCAAATCAGATTTGAATTCTTACACCCTTATCTTTACTGCTTTCATTTTGTTTTGTTTAGTTAGTTGTGTTATTTGGTTGATTTCTGTGAGTTTGTGTTATTTAGTTTAAGTGTGGGGGAAGGTTAACCAAAGTCTTTCTACATTAATTTACATATTAAAAAAAAAAAAACAAAAACAAAAAAAAAAAAAAAAAAAAAAAAAAAGTAAAAAAAAGTACAAATATTTTACAATGATGTAAACTAATAGTATTCATTGGTCGGGTGGTGCTTCAGTAGTAGGCGGGGCTTCAGCAGTCGGCGGGGCCACAGAAGGAGGAGGCGGCAGAGGTTGATCAGTTGGAGCTTCACTACGCGGTGCCGCCCCAGAAGACGAAGGAAGATGCGGTTGGAACAAACCCACAAACCTCCGATGATCAAGTAAAATTTGACCATCAGTGTCTTGCAGCTGGTCAATTTTCCTCTTCATGTTTGTGGCATAATTGTGTGCAAGCTTGTGCAATTGTTTATTTTCATGCTTGAGTCCTCTAATCTCCTCTTTGAGACTCTGTATTTCAGCCACCAACGATTCAACGTGACGGGTTCGAGCAAATAGGCGTTGGGCCATGTTGGACACAGAACCCGCACACTGCACGCTAAGAGCTAGAGACTCCTTAACCGCCAATTCATCAGACCGTCTAGCGAGCAGTCTGTTATCTCTGGGAGTGACAAGGTTCCGGGCCACCACCGCAGCGGTCATGTCATTTTTCATCACCGAATCCCCAACGGTAAGAGGACTGGTAGGGGATATGAAGGTTGGGCGCCATATGTTGTCTGGTGAAGGCGGGGCTGCCTCTTCACCACGGTTCAAGTCAAAACGGCGATCGGAAGGGCCAGACATTTTCTGAAAGTGTTGAGAAAGAAGAGATCAGACTGATTAAGATTTTGGAAGTTTACAGGAGGGAGTGTTTACAGGAGGGAGCTCAAGTGTGTTATGGAACAAAATTAACGCCTCTATAAAAAGAAGAAATCAAAGAGGCGCTCCTCAGAGAAGCGTCCTCTCGCAAATCGAAGAGTCGGGGCTCCTTTCTCAAAAGCCGGATTCTTTTCTCAAAAGAGGCGTTTCATTTCTTAAAGGCTGGGCTTGCTCAGAAACCACGAGCCGAACCCCGGATTTCAAAAGATCAATTTGTCTAGACGTGTCGTCACTCGTCACACGCAAATTGCTTTGCGAAAATCTCGGGCAGTTTGTCGAAGCACCAATTCAGAAATCGAAGAGGGAAATTCAACAGTCAAAGACACGCTAGCTTTCTCAAAAGCTGGGCTTCAACCCACGGGCAAATCTTCTTTTCCATATTTATCCGCACGTGTCACATGCTACCTCTACAATCGACGATGCTCAGAGCTCGAAGCGCCGATTCCAGATATCAATGAGGAATCTGCTTTGCGGAAATTACGGGCAGCTTTGTCAGAAAGCGCGTAATTTGTACTATTCATCCATCCACCGGCTGCCGACAATGAGTGAGAGAATAGTTCCGGTTGTGAAGAAAAGTCCTATAAGTATTTACCTTCGCCTTCCACAGCAAAGGCACACACTCTCAGCACTTTTTCATCTCCGAGAATGCATTCCCAAAGAACCCTCTCGAGTCACACTGTATTCCTCATTCCCTGGGATACCCCTGCAAACAGCCCATCCAGAGCAAAAGTATTTCATATCATAAAGGTTGAAAGCAAGAGTATCTCATATCATGCATTCTCCATGTCCTTTTCCTTGTCTTTGTTCTAACCTGCAGGACATGGAGAAATTGCTCTCGAGTACTCGTCTTCCACTGCTGATGTACTTCCAAAGAAGCTGCCACATCTACCTGAAGAACAGATAAGGCAAGCGAAAATGATACCAACAGCATGTGGAGACAACGTACAGAAGAAACAAGCAGAGAAGAATGCAGCTTGCACAATCATCCCAGCGGAAGGAGTCCGAGCTGAGGAACTAGAGAAGCTGCCACATCTGCTTGGAGAACAAATAGGGAACTGCAACATTCCCAAAGAGCAAAGCTTCGCCGTACAATATCATCAAATCATCACTTGCAAGTAAAAAGCTAAGTGTCACCCAGTTCAAGAGGAAAGCTGTGGAAAGTCAACAAGCACGACCAATGATCACTTATTAGTTCTATTCATTGTCTTTTATCGTGATTTTCAATTTTTCGTTTGCAATTCTTGCGTTACTTAACTGAATTATTTCTTTTCTTTGCAGGAACTTTTGGTTATTTCCACCCTTGAAGTTGATTACAGAATTTTAGCTTGGGGGGTCATCGCTTGGTTTTACTACAACTAGGGAAGTTTTCAGTCCAATTGCTTTATTTTGTTTCTTATTATTTATTTATTTTATTTTTATTATAGTGTTTTCTGACATTGGGGTATAGATTTCATGGGTCATTTCCCTCCATCTTTTGGTTTCACTTATATCTTGCTAGCTGTTGATTATGTTTCCAAATGGGTGGAAGCCAAAGCCACCCGGACTAACGATTCAAAGGTTGTTGCAGATTTTGTGAAAACTAATATCTTTGCTAGGTTTGGCATGCCTAGAGTTCTCATTAGTGATGGAGGCAACCCATGGAAATAAAGAAGACCTAGGAATTTCCGACTCCAAAACCAGGTGTTTGCGTTCTTTAACCCTCATTTCTGTTGCTTTTACTTTGCCATGTTTATCATGTTTCCTCGTTGTTTGTTTGTTTGCTTTTGTGTGAGTTTATGTTTGAAACATTGAGGACAATGTTAGATTTAAGTGTGGGGGGGGTAAACAAGTTGCTGTTGCATGATTTTCGTGGGATTTTATTCACCTATCACTTACAATGTTGTTTCTTGCTGTTTTAAGTGTTTTTAGTGTGTTTTTAAGCATGTTAGTATGTTTTGACATAAAAATCCGAAAATTTGACAAAAATTTGAAAAAATTGTTTTGAAAAAGCCAAAAAGAGTTGTTTTTGTGTGTTTGTTTGTGTCTTAGGGTACCTTCCAACACAAATAATGAGGATTTGGTTTTTAATTGCATGACTGTTAAAGAAAGTTATAAACATGGATGGAAGTTTGATATGCTCTTGATTTATGCTTGGTTATAGTTATAGTTTACGAATTCACATGTAATCACAAAGAAAAAAAATCAGTTTTTGTAACATGCTTGAAGGAAGGAACTCAAACTAACACTACAACCTTGAGAGACTTGAGCCTAATACGTTCTTTGGAGAGTTATTAATCTGTGCATTTTTGTTTTCTAAAGTCGTTGCATGATCTCATCATTCTTTGCTTGGTTGCTACTTAGAAGGCGTTTCATCATTTAGTTCCAAATACTAGAACTTATGCCCGTTCCATTCAAAGCATGACATTGATTTGCATAACACATATTCAAGATGAAGTTGTGTAGTGAACTAGAGCCAAAAAGCTTATCCCGTGCATATTTGTTTAAGTTTAACCCCGTTGAGCCTTGTTTAGCCTGTTTTCTTTGTTAAACCACATTTCCCTTACCTAGCCTAGATTAGGACTATCCATACCCTTGTTTTTAAAGCATAATGAAGCATGACTTAAAATGAATTCCTTTTGATTGTTTTTATGCAGAAAACAAGTATGGGGGAATGAGATTTTTGTGTTTTGTGTGCCAAAAGAAAGTAATAAGGCACGGGTTAGAAAAGAAAAAGAAAAAAAGAAAGAAAAAGAGTTTGAAATAAGTGAGGAAAGACTCACAAGTGTTGTTTATAGTTGAAATCGGCCCTAAAAAGTTGAATGAATAACCCCATTGTGTTTAAAGTTAGTTGCTGCATTCAAAGGGAATTCTAAGCATCAATTTCATTACTTTGCTTATTATGCTTTAAAAACGTTTGTTTCCTTACCTTTCATTGTTAGCCAATCACCCCTAACCCCGTTACAACCCTTAACTTCAATCTTGAGTGTTATGCGTTTCAATATGTGGAGTTTGGGATTGGTACGAGCATATGGTGTCCCTGGTTCTCGCATCTAAGTAGTAGCATTCCAGTCATGAGATCATATCTATACATGCTTAATAACTCTAGAAATTGCTTTCTTTGCTATAAACATATGTGAGTGTTCGTTTTCATGTTTACATCAATCTTCTCACATACACCTAGTGTAGGGTGTGTAGTCAGAAAATCGGAGTGAAAATAAGAGTGTATCTTGTAAGGAATTGAGCAGATTCTCTAAGGCATGTTACTACATTCAAAACATAGTTTTAATTGGTTATATGTGAACTAGTATGTGGTGACTATGATTAAGTATGTGCTCAAGGGTAGGGAAGGCCAAAATATGTGGTTATGATGATCTTTTGCATGTCATGTTGCATTGAAAATCCCTAAGGTAAATATTGGAAGGTTTAGGTTTTGTTTTGTTCTTATGTTTTGTTTCTTTGTTTTGCTCGAGGACTAGCAAAAGCTAAGTGTGGGGGAATTTGATAGGAGCATATTTATGCGACTTAGTATGTTTGTTTTCGTGCATTTATGTTCTTAGTTCTTAGTTATGTTAGTAGTTTAAGCCATTTTTGTGTGTTTGTAGGTTCTATGGGCCAAGGATGCAAGAAGATGCATTTTGGAGCATTGTGGAGCATTTTTGGGCTAAGATTGGATGGTGCAAACATGGAGACATGAGGATGGACGTTTTGGGCTTTTGTGTGTGCAAATGTGTGTGTGTAATTGCAAGGATAAACACATGCAAAGAAGCCCACATGCAAACTCAAGGCAAGAGAGGGAGAAAACACATGCAAAGAAGCCCACATGCAAAGTGAAGACAAAACTCATGGCAAAGGTGAAGGAATTGTGTGTGTTTTGTGATTGAAATGATGAAGCATGTGTGTGTAAATGCAAAGGGGATCTAAACATGGACAGCACATGTCATGTGCAAAGGAGAAACAAAGATGACAACACACACATGCAAAGAAGAAAACAGCAAGAAAGGCATGTGCAAAAGAGAAACATGGACAACCAACAAATTCGTCAAAACTGCCTGTGCAGATTAGCTGACTTTGAAAGCATGTTACAAACAGCTCAGAATGAATTAGAAAATGAGCCTTATATTCATGGAAAGCTACGGATGTCTACTTTCTGGAGCAATTTACGGATTGTTAATATCATTTTTCTAGAAGAAGTTATGGGCATTGTAACACTGAAAGGTTCAGAAACGTGGACAGCACATACACAAAGAGAAAGGCAAGGCATGGATAGTTTGACATGGGCAGAAAATGGGTGGATTGTTGGCTGAAATAATGAAGAACATGTGTGTACAAATGCAAAGGAAAAACACACACACATGGGCAAAGGAAACACACACACATGGGCATAAAATGGGTTGATTTGTGGTTGAAATGATGGAGGTCATGTGTGTGTAAATGTAAAGGGAAAAACATGGCAGAAAATGTGTGTGTTGTGTGGTTGAAATGATGAAGCATGTGTGTGTAAATGTAAAGAGGAAACATGCCAACACACACCCACACAAGCTCACATGCAAAGGAAATGGAGTGGTCCTCTCCCTAGCCTATAAATACATCCACCCTTCACCATAACAAGGGGGAAGAAAACCAAAGAGAACACAATCCACCCATCCACCCTTCACCATAACCCACCTATATCCATCCACCACCATAATTTACCACTCATCCATCAAACCACACCTTGTGCCGCTACAAAGAGAAGAAGAAGGATCTTGGACGTGCTTGCCATTCAAATTGGATTGTTGGAGCGTTTTTAGGTGTTTTCTTTCTTTTGTTTTCAATGTTTAAATTTGTTTATCTTTGCTTTGTAAGTATGAGTGGCTAAACCCTTATTTAGTTAGGGGGAAGTTTGAAGCCATGAACATGCTTGAGATTTAAATTGATTTCTTCCAATTGTGATTTGATAAGTTGTGTTTGCAATTCAATTATCTATTTTATTCATAACTAATTCTTGTATGTTTATTAAGGATGCATACTTAGTTTTCATGCATGAATTAGATGCTAGAATATAAATGAGTTTCACCTAATCGTTACAAATTTATATTCATAAGTAGTGAAGGTTGTTTATCACAATCGCGTTAATTGAATTCTTGGCATAAGTTTCATGCAATTCATAGTTACAAGTGTTTCGTCAATGCTTATGATTTTTATAGAACTTAATGATTCTTGCTTGTATCTCTATTATGCAATTCATGTAGGGAACTTGTGGGGAATGCTTTGGGTTGTTGTATGCAATCATCCAATTCAATGAAATTAGGAAAATCTGAGGATTAATTTAAGCGTACCTAATTAATCTGGGGTGTTGAGCATCATAGTTTATTGAAAAGCAATTGGAAATCAATTCATATACAAGTGTGTCATGTGTGAAGAACGGACCTCTAACTAATCCATCCATCATCTTATTTCTTAAATTTGTTTTACAATCTTCCTAGTTTTATAACTTGTTTGTTTGTTTCAAATTCATCAAAACTAAAATCCCCCTTTTACTTTCTTGTTTCAAAGTGTTTAAAATTTGTTTGTTTGTGTTTTAGAGTGTTTTGAGTCAAGTCAAAACCCAAATTTCGTCCAAAGTTGTGCTAGAGTCAGAAACTGCCTAGTTTGTGTTTTTAGGCAGTTTTGAGTGTCTTTAAGTTATTTTGAGTCTTGTGAACCTGTTTTGAGTTCTTTAAGTCTATTCAAACGTTTTTAACTTTGTTTTTATGTTTTTGAGTTAGTTTAGAGGTTTTAGCAAGCCCTCCTAATCCCCGGTTTAGAACGATCCCTACTTACATACTTTACTACAATTGTCAAAAAGAGGGTTTAATTTGTGTGTTAACTTATTTTTCACATCACTTCTTCAAAAGCAAAAGTATCTCATATCATCTCTTATCCATTTGCTTCTCCTTATCCTGGCAGTTGAATGAGAGACAAGGAGAAGGAGAACAATCAACCGGAAGCCGAAGTCAAACCTCTGATCCTGGGTTGCTTACTTGGAAGTTTGACTGCTTACCTTGTCTGTCACCTCTTTCGGTAGATCTCCTAGCTCGGCGACTTGGGGGACTCCTACTATAGGGTTTGTATCACACTTGACTAAGCCCGAAACTACAACTAAGCTTCAAGTGAAATTGATACATTACCTTGTGCGTCAACATCAGCTAAATACACCATTCCCGGATGGAGGAAAGGTACTTCCAGAGAAGGGCAGATGAAGATCAGACCACATTTCGGTACTTAGAAGTTTCGTGATTACTCAAGGGATTGGATCTTGCAAGTCCCCAACCGAGGAGTTTCCCTCACTCAGGAACTTAGGGGAGCACTATTTGTACCATACTTGACCAATCCCGAAACTACCGAGCACCGGCCAACGCTATACTGTCAAGGACCCAGAAGAGTTCCCCTCCGACCAGGAGGCCAATCACTACTCGACACGTGTCAAGATTAGAAGCCAATCAGAGCGCAGCACGTGTCGACATCAAGAACCAATCATAACATGACACATGTCAATGTGACAAAGCTACAAGTTTTTCTATAAATAGGGGTCATTCCCCCACAATATTGGCTAATGCCATTTTGTGTTAAATCATTCACAAGAACTCACTAAATTGAGAGCTTGATCCTTTGTACTTGTGTAAGCCCTTCACTACTAATAAGAACTCCTCTACTCCGTGGACGTAGCCAATCTGGGTGAACCACGTACATCCTGTGTTTGCTTCTCTGTCTCTATTCATTTACGTACTTATCCTCACTAGTGACTGAAGCAACCAAGCGAAGGTCACAAAACCTGGCACTTTCTGTTGTACCAAAGTCTTCGCTGATTTTGTGCATCAACACACATAATTCAACAATTATGGATATAATGCATACACAATTTATGTAGAATCTAAAATTTGAAAAACGTAAAGTTTGGTTATGCATTATGGTAAATGTTCATGCTATCAGGGCTGCAAAAATATCAAGATAAAAATCGTTGTTTTGAAAGAACGTGATCGCGTGATGATATTGATAGACTGGTTTGATGCAGAAAAAACTTCCACATCAGATTCATAAGCGTAGCGGTAGGAGCGTGCTGATAACATATTGTGGTCTATATTTATCTGACAGGGGAGAGGGGGTCGGCAACACAGAGAAAATATAGAGAGAAAGAGAGAGAGATATGTGTTTGTAGGGTTGTGTAGAGGATATGTTATTCCCCCTACGCAATGCCTTTATTTGTAGTAATAAGGGAGGGAAGAAATCCTTCTCCTCCAAGGAATACAAGGTTCTGATATTTACATATGGTTAGGCTTGAGAGTTATTTGTAAGCGTGAACTCTTAGGTTTAAGTTCTTGTGTGGTTTAACCCAAATTCATTGCTCTCTAATGTACTATTGATGTATTATAATCTAAGTTGGTTAAAATGCTTGAAGACTTGAAGTGGTTGTTTTCGTAGCATGATGAGGTAAGGCTTAGCGCAAAACTGAGCTCAGTGGTGTTTTAGGATTCATACAACCAATCCATTTAGTGAGATAAGACTTGATTGTTGTTGTTGATGACGAGGTAAGTCAACACCGTGACACATTGAACCGTGGTGGTTTTGTGGGTTCGATTATTTGGTTGCTCAAATCAATTTTTTTTCTTTTAGGAAAAGAAAAAAACTATTTGATTTTAGATAATTTAAGAACCAAGGTCATTATATTTAAAAAAAAAAAACAACTAATGATCACGTCATTTCATTTGGAATTCAAATTTGGTGCACAAATACGATGAACTTAGCATGTTCATACACAACTTGATGATCTTGCCAAACAAGTTTTAATATGAAATGTTCATGCTTTATATTTTTATCGTATCTTGATTCTTTTTAAAAATAGAATAAAACGAATAAAATCCTGGCTCGATTTTATACCTAATTGGTTATTAAATACCATCTACGTTGAATTTTATATGGAAAGTTGTATTAGGTAATATTTATTGGCCCTTTTATTTCACTTAAATATTCAATGATTTGTTACCTACCCGCATAGTAGGTAACGTAATAAAAGTATAAAAAATAAAAAGTCAAGCAAAATTGTGGAGCGAAAAATATACCCAAGCCAGGAGATAAAACACATTTGCGCGTTAGACCGCACACATATTAGTAATTTGCATGCATAATGTTATACTCGATCGCATATACTTGTATTGTAAGTTAGATTAAGGGTGGGCATAAAAACTGTCAAATCACAAAATCGCATCAAACTGTATGAAAAAAAAAACCAAAAAGATCTGCGTTGAAAAAAAGAGTCAACTTTGAGTCAAAAACCGAACCGGACCAGTTCAAACCGATTTTGATTCTGGTTTCGAAGGAACAAGAACCGGTCGGAACAAAACCAAACCATTTTATTAATAATGAATGAATGAATGAATTATATATATACACACGTGTCATGGTATAATAGGTTAAAAAATTAGTTTCACAAAGTTGTAAAGTAGTGAATCCATCCCAATTAGGGCTCACCCACCCTCAAATGATTTTGCTTGCTGCTGTTGCCAATATCAGGAGACTGATGTTGCTTAAGTTCTTGATTTTTTTTGTTTACTGACTGACCAATGCATATTTCTTTTAATTGTCTCTTTTTGTTAACTTGGTGCCACTGCCAAGGACATTTACATTAAAAAGGATTTGTGTTGTATGCAACTTTATAAAATCGTTTTAGAAGATGTATGTGAAATGCATAATGATTTGGTGTTCAAATAATTTAGTATTCGGAACTCTAAACCGGAAAGAATTGAATTGGAACCAGTGTAGACTGAACCGTACGGTTCTAGTAATAAATTTATACGAAACTGCACCGAACCGAACCGTTGATATTTTTCGATTTCAGTTCCAGTTTAAGGGTGGAACCGCACCGTGCCCACCCCTACGTTAGACGGTATTGTGACTGACTTATTAGCTTAGCTAATGGTACATCCTTTTGTTCGCTATTATTGACTTACTAGTTTTTAAAATTTTCATCTTTTTCTACTAATTAACTAACGAAAAAATCGTTGTTCATCTATTTACGGCGTCATTTCTTGACATATTTCACACAAACACACATAGTATAATTCTTGCCCTATCATTTTTCTAGTCAGCAAGTATGACGTGGCTATGTGCCCTTGTGACCAATCATTGTGCATTTGACACATGAAGTAACCAGTCAAAGGCTGCCACGTGTAATGTAGTTTAGTGGGAACCTTCGAAGGAGAGCGTACATACACTCGTACTATAAATTGGTTATGATGTTCGAGGTGCCTATCATTCAAAATCTCATATTTGATGTTCCTCTTCTTGTTTTCCATAAAGAGTTATGAAACATCGAAGCATCCTTCTCGTTCAGATTATGAATCAAAGTCGTTACATCGAATCATTGGTTTACTAAACGATAACAGTAAGATAGCACAAAACTTTAGTAGTTTTTAATCATATTTATGTATTATATGTAGTTTATGTAAAGTCTCATTTTGAGTATTGTTAGGTTGTTTGAATGGTATTGTTGATTTAATTCTCCTTCTCATTTTATTTATTTAGTATCTAATTTTCTTCTTGTTGTTTGGATGAATGGTATATTACCAAGAGGCCTCCAACTTTTTGTATTTTGATTTTGTTTTCTTTATAATTTTCACAAACATTGGTGTCATTTTACATCTAACATGGTTGATTTTTCTCAATTTTTTTCTACCAAGGGTTGTCATTTGCATCCGACTTACAAAAAAAAAAAAAAAAAAACCCTTTTTAAAAAAAAAAACCCTAAATCTAGAAGCTTCACAGCCGTCTGCCCCTTGCTCAAGCTTGGGGCTAGCAGCAACCCCTTTCCTCATTTCTTTTAGTCCTCCCTCACCTTCAACCTTCTATTTTCCCTCCTTTCTTCCCTTCTCGCTGATTCCCCTCCTTTTATCTCGTTTCTTATTCCTCTATCCACGTCTCAACACCTCTCTCTAGTTGGGTGGAATCAGGCTATTATCCTTCTTATCGATAACAACCTAATTTTGTTTCTCCTACATTATTAAGCGTGTTGGTTGTGTTCACGACAGTGGTAGTTTGGGTGTACAGTGTACGTGGTGGTTTGAAACATCCACATCTTACTGTTGCAGGCGGTTTGATTTGCAGAACTGAAGCCATTGAGGCTTTCTATTGGTTGGATTGGGTATGTTGAGGCACATCATTTGGAAATTTCAACTCGATCCTTTAGTTTTGGGTCTGTGGTACTGGCTGGCTACAACGTTGTTACGGTGAAGAACATGGCCTCTTAATTATGACCTTTGCCATTGCCGTTGGAAATTTGATGCACACTTGCCTAAATCGTTGATTCAATATGTGGATTACTATTTCAATTTGCTATGTTGCGATCCATGTGGCCTTGGTGTTTACAGATCTTATCTTTTTCCCAGTAGGCGAAAACCCTTGGCAGCTTTTAGTGCTAAAGATTTTATGCAGGTTACTCTAGGCTCTTGGTGGTGGAGACAACGATGTCCATGGTGGCTCTATCATACCATGGGATTTGCAACCAAGCCTTTGTTGTCCTTGCTACCCACACACCTATGTGGTCCTGCAACCCACGCCTCATACTACGTTTGTACTCGTGTCTTCCTTGTGGACACGTCATCGTCTTTAGTTAAGTTTTAAGTATTTGTTCTGTAGCGTTTTGAGAGGGTTAGATTAGTAGATTTTGTGTAGTTGTTGTGATATGTTTGTGTCGCTTATGCGATTTATGTGGTTTCGTTGTCGATAGCTTTATGTCAGGGTATCGGTTTTAGGATTGTCGCATCTACTATCTGTAACGCCCTAGAAAATTTAAAATATATGAAAATGTAGAAAAATTTATCGATAAGTGGAAAATGCCCCTAGTTGACTAAACGTAATTTTACGAGGACATATTTTATCCTCGTATATTTTATTGTATTTCTTGACATATCTTGATATAGTTCGATCCTATGAGTGCGTAGGCGAAAACCGTTCATGAAACGGAGTTATAACGAATAAATTAGAAACGTTTTTGTTGTTGGAAATAAATAAATAAAATGGGTGGAAACTACCAGGTGGCAGCAAGAGAGAGAAGGGAAATGAGGGATATGGGAGAGAAAAGGAGGGGGAGAGGACGAATGGGCAAGGGAATAAGGGAGAGAAAGGAGGGAGGTAAGGGAGCACTCGATCTTTTTGGATTTGTACAACCCGATCCAACCCGGTTCCTTGACCTGGCTCTAACTTCTCCGTCCAACATCCGATTGAGGTGATTCCGGTGTCTATGGAAAGCTCTCATCGAGCCCAACATCCCTGTGGTATTAGAATTCTAGGTTTCAAACCCAAATTCACAAATCGAAGCCACAAAACTCACAGGTGTCCCGACAACTTTGTTCTTTTTTCTGGTGAATCCGACAACGATTGTCGTCGATGACCACCACCAAAGGACTCCTCTCAACCCCATAAGCAAGGCTCAAGCCTTGGATGAGGCGGCGGAGTGCATTTTGGTGGCGAATCATCAACTACCCAAACCGAGGGTTTCGGCGGTTTGAGGCATTTTATGGCCACTTCCCGGCCGAACTAGGCTTCGGCCTAGGTAGAAAAGTTCTTCCCCTTGTTGAGTTCTACAACCCTGTAAAATTTGGTAATTTTTGGAGTTAGAAAATTGGGTTTTCGTTCGTCGAAAACAGCTACGCGTGGCGGCGCGTGGCCAGTCACTTGAATGATATGCATTTGATATGATTCACCTGTTTGAACCTAGTTAGTGATTGTTAGTCACTTGAATGATTTTCAGAAATGAGTTAGATATTGAATTTGTGAACTACGAATGGCTTGATCCCTTCGTAGGGTATGTAGGCAATTTAACGAGGTTAGATGCAACTATAATAAAATAACAAAGATTTAATCTTTTCTTGGAAATTGTCTAAGAAAAGGAATTTGGTGATTATCTTCCGAAATAAATTTTGGGCCTATCTTAGTATTTGCTTCCGAATATAAATTTTCGGATCGTTACACTATCTTTGTGATAGTTTTCCATGAGACTCCTGTTTGTGTTGGTTTATCGTGATAGCTGTATAGGGATTTTAAGTGTTTCATGCAAGAAACACATAATTGGAAGCACTTTAAGTGCTTTTTGAGGATCACTTACTTTTTTACTAAAGATTAGTTCCAAAAACGATTTCACCAAAAGCGCTTTTAGTCATTTTAAAAGCACTTCCAAACGAGTACATAATTGTGATAAAAACATGAACTTTACGATAAAAATACGTGACGACCCGAAGATCCGGCGAGGAGAATTACGGGAGCTGTGTTGGGCTTGTGCCAATAGTTGAAAGTGGGCCAGTGCTACTAAGCCCAAATAGTGAAGTAGTTAGGCCCAAATATGGAAAAGATGAGTATAAATAGGGAGCATGCGGCATAAACATGAAAAGGAGGAACGACTCTCCAGATCTAATGCACATACATAGCCGAGAGAAAGAAAGAGGAAGACATTAGAGAATTCAAACCTTTGCCGAATACTTTTTTTATTATGACGGGAATACGAGTACTACACCACATGTTTTTATGCAAGTGGTGGAAAATTTTATTTTTGAAGTTATTAACTTTTTAATACACATATCCCATCATTTGCATAGTGACATGTGGTACACCACTTTGTGTGCTGGTCACACTGAAAAATCTCTCGTGGAGTGGAGATTGAAATTGCGGTTGTTTATTTTTATGTTTTTGAATTTCAGTGTTGTATTCTTTAATCTTAATATGATGTGTATTCAGAGATTCTAATGGATTTTATTGGATTTATAAATCTATGGATTTTGATGGAGTTTAATTGATGGAGTCCAATGCCCTCGAAATCTCAGGTGGTGGAGATGTGAGATATGTGAATGCTTAAAATACACTACCAAATCTCTTCAATTCCCTCAAATTCCTCAAATTTTTAAAACTCTTTAAAACAAATTTATAATTGAAGACACCTAAAATGTTATAAACTTCTTTAAAACCCTAATTCAATGCACCCGGATTTCTCAGGATTTGAATAAACTATCTTAAAATCTTGATTGAATACACGTTGAATTTCAGAAAATCACTTAAAATACTAATTGAATACCCCAAATTTATAAAAAGATTTAAAATTGCTCAAAATCTCAATTGAATCCACCTGTCACTCAAAAAAACTTTTTCTAATGCAAGCAATATATTAGCCGAGAAAAGATTTGGATTTAGTACTTTAAATGCAAGAGTGAATGTTTTTAATTAACTATATCAACTACGAGACTCTTCGGTTAGATGAAATGAAAATACCACTTTCTCTCGTATTTCTATTCACTCGAGTCAATGGAATTGATTCCAGTCAAATTATTAAATTTGTTTGCTTTCCAAGCTACTCAAACATTTTATCTTGATAGAATGAGAATTAATTAGGCCAAGTAAATTAGCCAAAAATCTTATCTTGCAGTTTCCAAAAAAAAAAAAAAATCTTATCTTGCAGTTTTAGTAGTACAGGGATTTTTTCTTTTTTAACTTTTCGGTTCATGATAACACGATACTTTAATTAATCTAATTTTCATAGAAATTTTTCGTATTCAAACTTTAATCAGACACACAGCCTATTTTTTAATTTTAGTTCTCATTTTCTAATTGTTCTTGAATGACACTAATCTGCTTGGATATGCCTCTTCAAAAGCGATTTTGGACTCGCAATCACATAACAAGTGTTTTTTTTTCAAAAACAAAAAAAACACTTGATTTTTAACCTCATGCTTTGATTAAAAAAATGCAATTTTGAGATAGAATTTCAGGACAAAAAAGGTAGAATTTTTTTTCGAAAGACTTAAAAAGAGACATTAGAAAAAACATTAAATACTTGAAACTGATGCAACCGCGGACAATTGAGTTCTAGAATCAATACAACTCCACAGAGTGATGGTGAGAAAGCTTTGTTGATGTTTTCAAAAGCGTTTTTGTATGAACTGAAAATAATTTATTAAATTCCTAAAAAAAAAATAATAATAAATGACGACACGTGCAGAAATTTGCAGAGACAAAGGCAGAACATGAAAATAGCAACAAAATTCTCTACTAACAGTGTTTTAAAGTTTCGCGGCTTCGGCTGTATCCCCAATTTCTTCTTCTTCTTCTTCCCTTTCTTACTTGCAGTGCTGCTGCTCAATTGCTCCCTCACTCCATCTCTCAGAATCTAGACGCGCTCCAATCGGTCTGCAAACTCTCCTCCAGAGGTGAATTTCCTTTTCCTTTTTTTTTTTTGAATTTTCCTTTATTTTAGGGTTATCAAAATTTCGAATTGCAAATGGTGTATTGGTAACGCATTACTAGCTTTAGGGTTTCGTTCGATGCTGGGTTTCCGAGAAAACTGCCTGCAGCAAAAGAAATCCCAATTTTTCTAGAATTTACTTCTTCATTTTTATCATTTTAACTTTTAGTGGAAATTTTTGCTCAGCTCGGACTAAATTGCTATGTTTTGGCTCAGTTTTTTGGTGGATTTTATTGTTTTAGGATAATTTTGAAATTGATTAAGTAAGGGAAGCCTAGAATCTGAAATTTTTTGTGTTAGAAAGTCGATTTTCTGTTGTTTCCTGTTTGATTCTCGGAGATCCAACCCTGATGCCAAGTTTATCTGGTTTAGGAAAACCTTAGCTTTGAGCTCCACAATTGAGATCTAAGATTGCATCTCAAAAAATTTCAGTAAAATTGGCGGGAAAATTGACAAGTATAGTTTTATTATATGAGAGTAAAATTCTGAATCTTAGTTTTCGTTCTTAGGATTATTAATCTCTTTCCTTTTGCTTTGTGGGACTTTATACGGGAAAAATACATTTACCCATCATGCACTGGATATCAATTATCATAATTTAAGATTTTAAAAGACGCTAGGCGCTACTCGGGCGACAGGCTAGGGCCTAGCGCCTAGGCGGATTTAATTAAATCTATTATATTTCATGTCCGACCCCACTCAGTGGGAAACGGCTTTGTTGTTGTTGTATTATATTTCGTGTAAATAAGTATATGTTTATGCTTAAAATATATATGATTTCATCATAAACTACAAAATAGAATGACATATCTATTATGAGCTATTGGAACATAATGAAAACGTGGGAACAAGCATATAATGTGTGTTCATTAGTATTCAACAAGTCTATTACAATTTATTGAAAAAAAATAAAATGCAAAATGAAAGTTATCTATTTTCTGTCTAAGTGAGTTGCAACCTAGGCGGGTCTGGACGGGCTAGGCGGGTGCCTAGGCGGTCTAGACGGGCGCCTCAGTAGTTCTAGGCGCCCTTTCTTAATTTTCAAACGCCTAGGCATTTATCGGGGTGGTGGCCAGGCGCTAGGTGGGGATTTTTAGAACAGTGTAATTTATACCCACTACGAATCAGAGGTTTTGTGGTAGATATCTAAAAGGGATGTGTTCACGACAGCTCTCTGCCCATCCCACTGTAGCCACCTAGTAGCCTGTAATTTGTCATCAAAGTAACAAAGAGTTTTGATGATAGGGCAATCTTAAACTTTTGTAGGATGATTTGATTTGATGCAGTTGGTGTTGCTACGAATCACTGTATAACCTAGCTTTTTGATTATGACTTAGCGGGCTTATGCTTTCTTCTTCGTTTGTTTCAGGTAACTAAGGAAGTTAGCCATGCCCCCAACAAGAAAATCAAAGAGTGTGAGCAAGCGGTTTTCTTATAATAATGAGGCTTCTTCTAAGCATGGAGAGCATGCTAACACAAGTGGGCAGAAAGTAAGTCCTGACTTTGTTTTGTGGATGTTATCATCTGAAATGTTTTTAGTCAATTATCTTTTCGAAATTCTTTATAGATTTGGAAAAAGCGTATGATAGGGTCCCAAGAGACATTCTTTGGAGGATTTTAGAGAAGAAAGGAGTACGAGTAGCATATATCCAAGCTATAAAGGATATGTATGAAGGAGCAAAGACTGCCGTAAGAACTCATGAAGGACAAACCGAAAGCTTTCCCATAACTGTAGGATTACATCAAGGCTCATCCTTAAGTCCTTACCTTTTTGCGTTGGTAATGGATGAGTTAACAGGACATATTCAAGATGATATTCCTTGGTGTATGCTTTTCGCAGACGATATAGTGTTGATAGATGAAACTCAGGAAGGGGTAAATGCAAAGCTTAACCTTTGGAGAGAAGTGTTGGAATCTAAAGGTCTTCGCCTAAGCCGATCAAAGACAGAATATATGGAGTGCAAGTTCAGTGCAAATGGAGGCCAAAACGAGTTAGGGGTGAGGATCGGAGATCAAGAAATACCAAAGAGCGACCGTTTTCGTTACCTAGGATCTATCTTGCAAAAGAACGGAGAATTAGATGGAGATCTCAACCATAGAATACAAGCTGGATGGATGAAGTGGAAGAGTGCATCCGGCGTGTTGTGTGACCGCCGTATGCCACTGAAGCTCAAGGGAAAATTTTATAGGACGGCAATAAGGCCAGCGATGCTGTATGGCACAGAATGTTGGGCGGTGAAGCATCAACACATACACAAAATGGGTGTAGCGGAGATGAGGATGCTTCGTTGGATGTGTGGGCACACGAGAAAGGATAAGATTAAGAATGAGGATATCCGGGGTAAAGTAGGAGTAGCCGAAATTGAAGGCAAGATGAGAGAAAATCGGTTACGGTGGTTTGGACATGTGCAACGAAGGCCTACTGACGCTCCGATTAGAAGATGCGACTATGGGACAGAGGTTCAGGGCCGAAGGGGTAGAGGAAGACCTAGGAAAACTTTGGAAGAGACTCTAAGAAAAGACTTAGAGTACTTGGATCTAACGAAGGACATGACACAGGACCGAACACAATGGCGTTCTAAGATTCATATAGCCGATCCCACTCAGTGACTTGGATTTTCCAAGTCTCCAATCGAGAAGTTTTCCTCACTCGGGAAATTAAGGGAACACTACCCCAACCTACATGCTCCACTCAGAAAGCTTCAACATACAAGCTTCAACAAAAGAAAATTCAAAGAACTTAGCGAAGAAGGTTTTGGTGTATTTAACACAATACGTTGAAATGAAGGAAAACTTATTTATTGATATCCCCGATAAGCTACAAATGTGTACATATACATGAGTCAAAATAAACAAACAAGAGGGAGCCTTCACAAGGGTTGCTTAGGAGAAGTCTCAGCAGTCGGTAGAGCCCCAGAAAGAGAAGGCACCGGAGGGGGATCATTCGGAACCTCAGTACTGGACAGAACCCTAGAAGGAGGAGGCATCAGAGGTTGATTATTTGGAGCTTCATTACGCGGTACAGCCCCAGAAGACGAAGGCAATAAATGCCTTTGGAACAAACCCACAAATCTCTGATGATCAAGTAAAACCTGACCATCAGTTTCCTTCATCTGGTCAAGCTTCCTCTTCATGTTTGTAGCATAGTCATGTGCGAGCCGGTGCAACTGTTTATTCTCATGCTTGAGCCCTCTAATCTCCTGTTTGAGACTCATCACCTCAGCCGCCAATGATTCAACTTGGCGGGTTCGAGCAAATAGGCGTTGGGCCATATTAGACACAGAACCTGCACACTGAACACTGAGAGCCAGCGAATCCTTAACAGCTAACTCATCAGACCGTTTGGAAAGTAGTCTGTTATCTTTGGGAGAGAAGGTTCCTGGCCACCACCGCAGCAGTCATATCATTCTTCATCACAGAATCCCCAACGGTAAGAGGACCAGTAGGGGAGACGAAGGATGGGCGCCATATGTTGTCTGGAGAAGGCGGGGCTGCCTCTTCAACAAGGTTCAAGTCAAAACGACGGTCGGAGGGGCCAGACATTTTCAAAGGTGTTGAAGAGAGAAGAGGTTGGACAAATCAAGATCTTAGAAGTGCAAGAATGGAGCTTCTACTGGTGGAGATTTCAAGTGTGCTTTGGAACTTAATGCCAGCCCCTATAAAAATCTGCACTCGACGGATCTTCAGAAATCGAAGAGGCGCCTGCTCAGAAATCGAAGAGGCGTTTGCTTTCTCAAAAGCTGGGCTGCTTAGAGACCACGAGGGTTGATCTCAGAAATCGAAGAGGCGTTTGCTTTCTCAAAAGTAGGCTGCTCAAAGACCACGAATGCCGATCTCAGAAATCGAAGAGGCGCTCGCTTTCTCAAAAGCTGGGCTCCTCAGAGACCACGAGGGCCGATCTCAGAAATCGAAGAGGCACCTACTTTTCCAGCCTTGTCAGCACCTGTCACACGCACACTCAGCTTTGCGGAAATTATGGGCATTCTGTCGAAGACTTCTGAGGAAGTAGAAAACACATGAATCTTACTGTTCAATCACCCACTTCCCACACGCAACACTAGCTCATGGGTACCACAGATAACTTTGCCAAAGTTCTCTGCCAAAATTGAGCACGTAAAGCTTGCAGCTCCCACTACATCGCTCTGACCAAGAAAGGTAAAAGAATAGCAAAGAAACAGCACTAACAAAGTTTAGACCCATAAATTTTGAAGGTCTAGCTACCATATTATTACCCACAAGGGTAAAGGAACAGTACCACTGCTGGATAATTGGAAAGTCCCTGTGTGTCAACCTCTGTGCTTCGTGGCAAGGTAGACTAGTAAACATGCCCAACCTTTACTCACACTCGAGAAAACACTACCAATAAGATTGCTTGCTCCAAAATCGAAGAGGCACCGTCCTCCGAATCTCGAGAGCCAGACTCCTAACATGACTACTTTCTCAAAAATCGAAGAGAGGGTAAAGGAACAGTACCATTGCTGGATAATTGGAAAATCCCTGTGTGTCAACCTCTGTGCTTCGTGGCAAGGTAGACTAGCAAACATGCCCAACCTTTACTCACATTCGAGAAAACACTCCCAACAAGATTGCTTGCTCCAAAATCGAAGAGGCACCGCCCTCCGAATCTCGAGAGCCAGACTCCCAACATGATTACTTTCTCAAAAATCGAAGTGACACTGCTCCCCGAATCTCGAGAGCCAGACCCCCATCATGATTGCTTTCTTAAAAATCGAAGATGCATCGTTCTCCGAATCAATCGAAGAGACGCTCGCTTTCTCAAAAGCTGGGCTGCTCAGAGACCACGAGGGCCGATCTCAGAAATCGAAGAGGCACCTACTTTTCTAGCCTTGTCAGCACCTGTCACACGCACACTCAGCTTTGCGGAAATTATGGGCATTCTGTCGAAGACTTCTCGAGAGCACAGACCACTTTTTCAAAGTGCTCTGACAGAGTTAAAACATGTGAAGCTGGCAGCTCCCACTACCGTGCTATGACCAAGCAGGGTAAAGGAATAGCATTACTACTTGTTGTTAGGGAGACTCCTATATATGTCGACCTCCATCCCCAATGGACAGGTAGACCTGTAAAAATGTTCAACCCTTCCTCATATTTGAGAGGGCACTCCCAACGAAGCCTTTCGAAATATTCAGCTTTCTTTCCCCCCGATAATACCTTTGCAAACAAGCTATACTAGAGCAAGAATATCTCATATCATCAGGGTTAAAAGCAAGAGTATCCCATATCATGCTTTTTCCCTGTCTTTTCCTTTGGCCTTGTTGTTACCTGCAAGACAAGGAGAAAGAGAGCAATCAGTCAGCACTTGGAATCAAGCTTCCAGCCAGGAACTGACTACCTGGAACCCCTTACCTGATTACTTACCTGGCATTGCTCTCGAGTACTCATCTTCAACATCTTATGTTTCCAGGGAAGATACCGCATCTGCTTGAGGAACAGATAGGGCAAGTGCGAAGGATACAAGGAAGCATGTGGAGACAAGCGTAACAGCACACGTGCCGATACATCCATTACTCTGTCAAAAGCAAAAGTATCCCATATCAGCAGGGTCGAACGTACTCTAGATTTGATGGACTTGTTTTGACCCTCAAATTCTTCAGTCGGCTCTGGAGGAAACCAGAAAACCCTCCAGCTCAGTTCAAGAATAAGCCTGTGGAAAGTTACTTCTTCAAAAGCAAAAGTATCCCATATCATCTCTTCTCATCTTTCTTCTCTTTATCCTTCATGCTGCTGCAAGATGGGGAGAAGGTGAACAATCAGCCGGAGCTCTGATTGCTTACCTTGTCTGTCACCTCTTTCAGCAGATCCCCTAGCTCGGCGACTTGGGAGACTCCTACTACATGGTTTGTATCGCGCTTGACCAAGCCTGAAACTACAAGTAAGCTTCAAGTGAAATTGATACATTACCTTGTGCATCTCCACCAGTTAAAGATACCACCCCTGGATGGAGGAAGAGTACTTCCAGAGAAGATGCCACATCTACCTATGAGACAGATAAGGCAAGTCAAGACGATACCACACTCCGATACTTAGAAGTTTCGTGATTACGAGATCATTCTCTCACAATATTTCCTAATGTCATTTGTACTAAATCATTCACTTGTACTCACTAAAGGAGAGCTTGAACCTATGTACTTGTGTAAACCCTTCACAATTAATGAGAACTCTTCTATTCCGTGGACGTAGCCAATCTGGGTGAACCACGTACATCTTGTGTTTGCTTTCCTATCTCTATTCATTTATATACTTATCCACACTAATGACCGGAGCAATCTAGCGAAGATCACAAAAAGCGACCGTTTTTGCTGCCTAGGATCTATCTTGCAAGAGAACGGAGAATTAGATGGAGATCTCAACCATAGAATACGACCTGGACGGATGAAGTGTAAGAGTACATCCGGCGTGTTATGTGACCGTCGTAGGCCACTGAAGCTCAAGGGAAAATTTTATAGGACGACAATAAGGCCAACGATGTTGTATGGCACAGAATGTTGGACGGTGAAGCATCAACACGTACACAAAATGGGTGTAGCGGAGATGAGGATGCTTCGTGGGATGTGTGGGCACACGAGAAAGGATAAGATTGGGCATGAGGATATCCGAGGTAAAGTAGGAGTAGCCGAAATTGAAGGAAAGATGAGAGAAAATCGGTTCCGGTGTTTTGGACATGGGCAAAGAAGGCCGACTGACGCTCCGGTTCGAAGATGTGACTACGGGACAGAGGTTCAGGGCCGAAGGGGTAGAGGAAGACCTAGGAAAACTTTAGAAGAGACTCTAAGAAAAGACTTAGAGTACTTGGATCGAACGGAGGACATGACACAAAACCGAGCGCAATGGCGTTCTAGGATTCATATAGCCGACCCCACTTAGTGGGAAAAGGCTTTGTTGTTGTTGTTGTTGTATCTTTTCGAAATTCTTTTTCCTTTTCGAATACAGAATAACAGATCCTAATTAGTACTTCGTTTCCTTTTTTTTTTTTTGTTTTTGTTTTTGTTTTTGTTTTTGTTTTAGGGGTCTGTGTTGGTTGGGGGGAGGGAGATGGGACCATTTCAGTTATATTAGTTAGCTAGTTATGAACTTTGTTCTTATAAGTACTGCATTGCTTCACATGGTTATTGAACGTTGATTTCTGGATCCAACTTCTTTCCTTATGTGTTATAATTCTGTTTAGCTTAGCTTTTAATAATTTTCTTTTGTTTTTTGGAAAACCCCATTTACCATTGTATAACTTTGTCAATGGAAACTAAAAGAATTCTTGATTTTCTTCCTCCTTTTTCTGAAGTAACAACTTTGCTTTGCCACTCCAGGACTAAGAAATTATGTGATCAATGTTGGTTTACTTCTTGTTATGTTTATGCAGCTCTCAAACAGTAATGACCTTGATTGTCTAATGTAGTTTTAGAACTATTTAAATGTAGTAGTTGTTTAACTATTTTTTGATACTTTTTGCCTGTCCTCTCATGTGCAGAAGAGAAAGTTGTCGGACATGTTAGGGCCTCAATGGAGCAAGGAAGAGCTAAAACATTTTTATGAAGCATATCGTAAATATGGAAAAGATTGGAAGAAGGCTAGTACCAATTTTATGATACTCTTCACATGAATAACATGTTTGGATCCCCAGTCAGCTCACTAATTTACTTCTAATTTGTCTTTTAGGTGGCTGCTGTAGTACGCCACCGATCTGTAGAAATGGTAGAGGCCCTTTACACAATGAATAAGGTATGTGTGGGATATTGTGCAATTTATCTTGTATGCTCTATCTGGATCCATATAGATCAAGTTGTGTCCAAAAAATTTGTTTTAGTCATGGCCTCATTAACTGTTTTTGATGTTGCGGCAAGTCCAGCATTTCTTGGAGTTTTCAGTAATTTGAGAAAAAAAATTAAATTTTATATTATGACTTATTTTTGCATCAGGAAATAAGATTTGACACCATTTTTGTTTGTTGAGCTCTACAAATTAGATACTTTTTTTTTAAATAAAAGAAAAATCTGGTTATGTGCAAATTAGTTGAACAGAATTCAGTTAATGCTCGATGAAGTTTCGTTGCTTGATTCTTTTTTTCAAGCTACTATGAAAGTAGATAATAGAATTTGAATATGCATATTGTGAGTCAACACATTTATATTTTGTGGTTATAGTTTTACAAACTATGTTGATGCCATAATCTTGACAAAACTTTGTTTTTATCGTGCAGAAAATAAATGTGTATGCTTTTTATGTTTTAATGATAAGCTTTATTTGTAGCATGTCACTCAAGATTTTGCTATATTTTCAGGCCTATTTATCTCTTCCTGAAGGTGTTGCTTCTGTTATTGGTCTGACAGCAATGATGACTGACCACTACTCTCTGCTGGTAAATTAATTAAAAATTTAACCGAGTTTTCAGATTACTATATGCACTTAACCTCTGGTAGTGTTCCAGTTTGGCTGTTTTAGTATATCTACAAACTCTACTTGGAGAAAGGAAACTGTACATTTTGTCATGAAATTCATAAGGAGAAGATAAAATGTAGCTAAATCAAGTAGGGAGAAAGAATAAGGACGTTTTTAGGAAATAAAAGGAAAGTGGCCATAGTGCATTGGTCTATGAAGGGTTTCTCAGCTGGCAACGCAAATTTTCCTAAGGAATAATAAAAACCTGGCATTGGTTTATTGCTAAAGGAAACAGTAATGAAGTTCCTTCTTTAACCGTGTTGGAAACATAATTAATCTTTTGCTTACATGCTAGTTACTGCTCAACACACTTAATTTTCTGTTTACATGCTAAGCAGTAACTAGCATGTGAGCAAAAGTTTGTTTCTTATTCACACTTAAAATAAATGCTAATTACCGCTCATTCACGATTATAAGTTATTTTTGTCTGTCTTTTTTTTTGGTCTGAGTTACTTGTCATTGTCATGATATGTAATATTTGCCGATTTTTCAATCCGTTTAGGGAAATGATTTCCACACATGCCTTTTCACCTTCTGCACACCCCTTTTAATTTATGTCCTTTGATTCTCTTCTGATTTATTCAGTCCAAAGCCCAGAAATGGAGAGGGGTGTGAAAATCATTTCCCTCCATTTATGGTGACCATGTGCATGTGTATTATTGCATAAATGAGTTTAATAATCTTGTACTGTTGATATAAATTCGGCTAGTGTTTTGAGAATCATCCATATGGAAGTCATATAGAGGACTCTGGCCTTGCAGGGAGGAAGTGACAGTGAACAAGAAAGCATTGAGGGTGTAGGAACTCCTTGGAAACCTCAAAAGCATGAAAGGGTAAAATTTCAGACTGAGGTCTCAAAAAGATTTGGACATATTCCAGATTCTTCACAATCCCCTCCAATGGCATCAAGTAACGACTGCTTGTCACTGTTGAACAATAGGCGCTCAGGTGGGAAATGATATGATCTCCGTATGTGTATAATTTGCATTTTTGTTTCTTTGTTTTTCCTTTAAGGAGGGGGTGGCGGGTGGTTTTCTTTTACTCATTTGCTGCTTTGTACTGAAGAAGTTTCGCTGCTGCCTTTTATGCTGTTCATGTCATATTTTCATATTTAAAAATATTGCAACTTTGAGTCAAATGTGGTTTCTTGTTTGTGTATGTTTGCCCTTTGCTTCTGTAAAGAGAAATTGGTGGTGGTGAATGGAATAATAAGTGTAGGAGCAAAGGTAGAAACTAGGTTTATATAATTTGTTTTTAATTTATTTATTAAAATCAGGATTTTGGGAATTATCAGGGTTTAATTATTATTATTTTATTATTCCAGGATTACCTCTATAGATAGGGCCTACTGTGATGCAATACAAATTTTTTTGTGAATTGAGATTACAGGGATAAATTTGAACTTCTTTTCTTGCAGTCATTCCACTCCTTGCTTATCTTTTTCTTCTCTCCCTCCCTCTGTCTCTTCTTTTCTTCTTGGTTCTCTTCAGAGTTCTCTTTGTCTTTTTTATTCTGAAAATATTGGCTTCAAAGATGTTAATGCCATTGATGTTTTGTTTAATCTGCTTCAGGAATTAGGCCTCATGCTGTTAAAAAAAGGACTCCTCGAGTCCCTGTTGCATATTCTAGTGATAAAGATGACAGTAGAAATTATGTTTCACCAGCCAGGCGAGGTTTAAAACCCAGTGTAGACACTAAAAATGATGATGTTGCTAATGAGATAGCATTGGCATTGACTGAGGCCTCACATAGAGGTGATTCTCCATTGGTTTCTTGGAAATCTAAGAGAAAAGCCAAAGGTACACCACCAACTGTTAGGAATGGTGAAATGATGGTAAGATATTATTTAAAAGAAAGTTTAACTGCTTTCCTAACAGTTCTTTCATGATAATAGTTTAGTATTCATGGTCGTTTGTGACATATAGGGTGCAGAATCGGAAATGACTACAACCAGGCTCCGTGCTAGTGAAATGGATGAGGGTGGACATGAATTGAGCTTAGGAAGCACAGAAGCTGACAATGAAGACTTTGACAGAAGTAAAAAGTATGCAGTGGGTACAGAAGGTACTGATACTCTGGACTTCCAACGGAGGGGGAAGAGATACTCTGTAAAGAAGCAAAAGGTTGAAAATAAAAGCAATCATTTTGAAGACATTAAAGAGGCCGGTAGCGGAACAGAGGAAGGACAAAAGCGAGGTACTATCAAGGGAAAACTTGAAACTAAAGTTGCGAAAAGTGCAAGATCCTTTTACAAGGAACAAAGAAACAAAAGTAAATATGCTCTGATTGCAGAAGGTATTTTAGAAAACATTTAAGTCAGGCTCCCTCCCCCCTTTAACGTCTCCTTCCCTCTATAACTGATGTTTATGTATACTACTGTACAACCTGTTTTCTTTGAAAAATTGAGCTACGTACTTTTGATGTATAGGACAGGTATAGTTGAGTTGGGTTTGTTTTGTGTTGCTAGTTTCTTGCAATTCTCATTGAACTCTGTCAGATTTGGCTTTTGTTTTTGTGTGTGGTTTTCAATATCACCTTGGATTTGATTGCTCTGTCTTCGAAACAGTTGAAGCATGTCTAGATAATATTCATTCCAACTCTTTTCTCCATGCAGATGAAAGCACTCCCTTTGATGCACTACAAACTCTGGCAGATCTATCCTTGATGATGCCCGAAACTGCTGATACAGGTGACACATTTGTGTTTTGAAAAGTAACTTTTACCCTCTTCTGCTAGGAACATTGGGTTTTATCTCTTATCATTTCCTTCTTTATGTATTTAATTTATAAATGTGCAGTTCGTGTTATTCATTTTCTCCTAATGCTAGCATTCAATTTCAGAATTTAAAACTTCTTATTAGCTTACCTGGTACCTTATCAAGGGCTTTGATCAAATACAATGTTTTTGAATTGTTAACTTACCATAAATCTTTCTTCTTCTCGCTTTTATGAAAATAAAATAAAAAGTGTTTCTTTGTAGTTCATGTAGATCTTAATTAGAATTAGACTTTGCATGCTTGAATAAAGTTAACATTCTGTTTGTCTTTGTTTTATCTGTACTCCTTATCAATAGTTTGAGGGATCTTTTGTGACAGTTTGTTCTTAAATATGCTTTGAGATGTCTCAAGGGTTACAAAATCAGTTACACAGGCTGATTTAAAGTTGTTGCAGTTACTTTATAGATCCTCTTAAACTGTTAACCAATTGTATTTGACTCGACATTTATTTTTTGTTGGTTCTGTGTTTAGAGTCTTCTGCACATGTCAGGGAAGAAGATAGCTATGTTGCTAACAAGTCTAAAACAAAGGGGATTCACTCAATTCCTGGGGTTGAACACAGTGCTTTGAAAACATCTAAACCGGGCAAACTTAAAGAGGGAGGTCACCAGTCTAACACCGGACTGCAAAAAAGAAAGCAATTGTTGCCATTTAAAGTAAGGACAAGCATCACTTCCCCTACAAATTAGCTCAGTTTTTCTTTACTCGGGATGCTTAATATGGTCCATCTGGTTAGGGCATAAATTGATGAACATTTGTGACATTAATTGCAGGTATATAATGACGCAACTCAAACAGACTGTCGTTGGAGTGACAATCAAAGGATTGAGGTGTGCTGTCTTTACTTCCTTACTCTCTCTCTCTCTCCCCCCCCCCCCCCTTTTTCTTCTTATATTGCTATTTTGGAAGTTTAGTAACACTTTTAAGATAATTTCCATTTTATCATGTCCTTTCTTATGGTAGTTACAACACGAGTTAATTTTTCTTAACTTTCATGTGCCTATAATTTCTCCTAACTTATGGTATTTATCCTTGATTTCAGGCTACAGTTGAGGTGAATAAGTCGATGAATAAAGGTAAACGGTCTTCTCATTATATTACACACCCAAAGCAAGGGAAATCGGTGAATCCTCTACAGAATGCATCTTCTTCTACTGATCATGAAAGGGAGGAGAATAATTCAGGATTATCAACTTTAGGAGTACCATCTGCAAACCAGGCCAACTTACCTGCAAGAGATAGTATTAAATTGAAGCTGGACAGACACAAACCATCAATAGAGAAGGATAGAAAGTCTACTGAGGGTATTTTAGATGAACAGCCTGATAAACGGGTTCCTTCATTTCGTAACAGAGAAATAAATATTAAGGTAAAGATGTGGTATCATTTATATCGCCACCTTTGGTTTTTTTTTTATGTTCTATTTTGTTTCATTTATTGGTCTACGTTTACATTTTCAGGAAAGACTTTCTAATTGCTTGTCTCGGTATCAAGTGCAAAGATGGTGTGCTTTTGAATGGTTTTATAGTGCAATTGATTACCCATGGTTTGCTAAAAGGGAGTTTGTGGAGTACTTGAATCATGTTGGATTAGGTCATGTTCCAAGATTAACTCGTGTTGAATGGGGTGTAATACGGAGGTAAATGTCCCTGATCTTCCCCTTTGATTGGAACTTTTCTTTTTAAGGGGCAACTTTTGGAGAAATTTTTATAAAGTTGTGCTAAATTTTTGTCTCACTTGTTGATGCAGTTCCCTTGGCAGACCGCGGAGATTTTCTGAGCAGTTTCTGAAGGAAGAAAAGGAGAAGCTTAATCAGTACCGAGAATCTGTTAGAACGCATTATGCTGAACTTAATGCTGGTACAAGGGAAGGGCTTCCAACCGACTTAGCTCGGCCTTTATCAGTAGGACAGCATGTCATTGCTTTTCATCCCACGACTAGAGAGATTCACAACGGAATTGTACTAACCGTCGACCATAGTAGATGTCGTGTTCAGTTTGATCAGCCTGAACTAGGGGTTGAACATATTATGGTAATTAGTTCCCCTCACATAATTTTTGGAAATATTACATATTTGAGAAATGTTAGCAACCTTCTCACTTACCTTCTCATTTCAATCTTTTCACTTCTCCTCATGCCATGTATACTCCACTATCACTCAAAACAAATTTTTTAATTATATTAAAATCCCACTACTTTTATTCCTTTGTTCGTATAATTAAAATTTTAGTTTGTCAACCAAAAAGTAATTAAATATTAGTTTTGTGTGCTAGTGGAATACACGTAGCATGTGTAGAAGTGAGAAGGTTGCCAGCACTCCCATACATATTTATATGATTGAGTGATGTCTTGAATGTGATGTGTATGATAACTTACACCTTTTCAGTTCCCGTTCCTTTTTAATGGTATGTTGTAACGTATTTCATGACAGGATATTGATTGCATGCCTTTAAATCCAGTGGAGAATTTACCTGCTTCTTTCACAAAGCACAATGTCAATGTCAATGTCAATGTCAACAAATATATTGAGAACCTAAAGGAGCTCAAGATTAATGAACGCCTTAAAGAAGGAAAGACTGAAGGGTATAAGGTTGCCTCTAGTGACCATGTGGAGAGCACTGTTCCCTGTTATATGCAGCCATCGCCTCATCATATCAACAAATCATCAAAGCAGACAGAGGTTAGTTGTGAGTTGCAGCTGCCAAAACATGTGGTCTTTATTTTTGCATTCTGGCTTGTACATCTTATTTTTGTATTTTGTCTGTGCCCCTTTTTTGTTATTAAATATTTAAGGATCTTCTTGGAGTATCTGATATATTCAGGACCTTGAAATTGCCCCTTTTATAAGATGAGCATTCGTCTAAGCATGTCAATGTCTTAATGACACAACAATGAGTGCACTTCTTTTTTCTCCACTAACACTGCTAATCTATTAGATTTCATTGAGGCTGAAACAGAATATCTGCCATTATTGTTACCGGTCTGCGGCTCATGTTACTTGGAATCCTATTGCTGTATGCAGTGCCATGTATTATTGTCCTGTTGGAGTTGTATTGGTATACACAGAGCAAGCTTTGCACTTTTTCATGTTTTTAGGACATTGTTACCGTTGGTCATTTGTGTATGTTGACTGCTTAAACCAATGAGCTTATATTAAGGCTGTATCTTTATGTGTAGAAAACTTTATAGTGCAAAATAATTATATGCTATTATCTAAAGTTGAAAGTGTGGCTAGGGGAAATCATCAAATTTTGTACAAGCTAAAGGTGGGCCATGTGAAACTGCTGCTGCACAAGTGGCAAATTCTCAGCTTTCATTTCCTGTGCAGATCCAAGCAAAGGAAGCTGATATACGAGCTATATTTGAGTTGACTCGTGCACTTGACAAAAAGGTGTGGTGCTGAATATCTTATATCCATCTTAGGTGTTAACCATTGGAAAAATGTGTTATATTTGGAGAAAAGTGACTTTACATGTTCAACTGCTGTCAATGTTGGGTATTTTAGAATTGAGTTGATAATTTTGAAACTTGTAGGATGCTGTGGTATCTGAGTTGAGGCACATGAATGATGAGGTGGTGGAAAACCATAGAGATGGAGACAACTTCATCAGGGATTCTGAGTCTTTTAAAAAGGAATATGCTGCAGTGCTCTTACAGTTGAGTCAAGTCAATGATCAGGTATCAGTATCCAATCGTCCCATTTGTAACTTCATTCCTTTCTGTTTATCATTTGGTATTTGATTGCAACAATGCAACGATGAAGCAAGCTGATAGCCTTTCATGCGCAGGTTTCTTCTGCTCTTTGTTGCTTAAGACAGCGCAACACATATAGAGGGAGTCCCGCAGTTAGCTTGGTGAAGCCCATGGAAAATATAAGCGACCCTGGTGGCCATTCAAGCCCTTCTGGTTATTCTTGTCATGCCCAAGAATCGGCAGGTCATGTGTTTGATATTGTTGAAAGTTCAAGAGCAAAAGCCCGCAAAATGGTTGATGCAGCTATGCAGGTATGGATGGTGCTCTTTGATTCTTTGTCCTGGTGCTCTCAATGAGCTGCTGTTATTCAACCAGAAGTTAAATTGCAGCGAGTAAATGTCCGTTGGCACTCTGGCAACAATTTCATCTTAATTACTATTTCAGGCAATTTCATCATTGAGGAAGGAAGATAACCTTGATAGGATGGAGGAGATTATAGACTTTGTTAGTAATCGGCTTTCTGATGATGCTGGCGTGCTGGGACCTTCTACTACCCCTGCAGATCCAGTTCGGGTTTCTCAAGATCAGCCAACTGCCTGTACATCAAAACCAATGGAAACGAGTTGTTCAGCTGATCCTAAGTCAAATAACGTATCGAAGCAAAATGAAGAAAAAGCCCTTACAGACCTTATTGTAAATTGTGTAGCAGCGTTTTTGATGATTCAGGTAATTGAGTATACATTGCATACTTTCCTGTTGCTGCTGATTTTTCTTGATCCGCTTCTCTCGAGCATATAAAATTTCCCATTTGCTTTTAAGCAATCAAATTGTTTGTGGATATAACTAACATTTAACAATTTACATTATACAATGTGGGATTTATCTGTTTATGACCTTAGCTTTTGGTTTTTGCCACATGAAATGCAGACATGTACAGCGCGACAGTTTCCACCGTCTGAAGTCGCCCAGGTAGTAGACGAAGCCGTGACTAGTTTGCAGCCACTTTGTCCGCAGAACCTTTCGGTTTACGGAGAAATACAGAAGTGCATGGGCATTATTAGGAACCAGATACTGGCGTTGGTGCCTACATAGTTCCCCTTCACACCCAAAATGGACGTGTTCTGCATATTTTGTGCATCTTTTTTGGCCCCTCTATATATATATCCCCCTCTCAACCATCGCCAGAATCAAATGTGCGTAGAGGTGTATCTTGAAGCATTTTTGTATGTATATAATGATATAAAATGTTGAACAAAATCTCTGCATTTTATTTAGCTTTTGGCATTGTAAAACGAAAGGCAAAGTTAACTAAATCTTACGGTATTTCCTTTCCGCTGCATCTCCGGTCCAGACTCTCCTCTCCCTGTTACGTCGAATCCTTATGAAAATGAATTCAGAACGAAATCGCGCTAAAGCTAGGGCGTCACCCGTAAGTGGCGCGCTGTGTGGCCCGAGCACAGTGATAAGTGAGCAAGGGTCGCTATATCTCCATAGGCACCCAGATGCAGTGTTAAATGAGCAAGGGGGCCATAGAAACTTCTTTTCGAACGACTCCACTCAAAGTTGTTTGGGCGCATATGCACCTATCAACTTTACACGGGACACACAAAAGAAGTACTTTGATTCAATTGGACGGGGGAGGGTGAAGAAGCTAGGACAGAAGGGTAGAGTTCAGGAGAGTAGAATGCGTTTAGGAACGTGGAATATAGGAACCTTAACGGGAAAATCTATGGAAGTAGTGGAAGTTATGGTGAGGAGAAGGATAAATATTATGTGCCTACAAGAAACTAAGTGGGTTGGTCTTAAGGCAAAGGATCTAGAAAACTCAGGGTTTAAACTTTGGTACTCGGGCACAAATAGAACGAGAAACGGTGTTAGCATCATCGTGGACAAGACCTTGACACAAGATGTTGTAGATGTCAAGAGGGTAGGAGATAGAATCATGGCAATCAAGATTGTAATAGGACAAGAACTTATCAATGTGATTAGTGCGTACGCACCTCAAGTAGGGTTGGATATGAGTTCGAAGGAGAAATTTTGGGAAGACCTTGGAGACTTGGTGCAAGGAATTGCGCAGACGGAGAAGTTATTTATAGGAGGAGATTTAAATGGACACGTGGGCAGGGAGACAGGCAACTATGGAGGTTTTCATGGTGGCCATGGTTTTGGGGAGAGAAACGAGGATGGGGAAGCTATCTTGGATTTTGCAATGGCATATGATCTCTTCTTAGCCAACACCTTCTTTAAGAAGAGAGAAGAACATGTGATCACCTACAAGAGTGGGTCGTCAAAAACACAAATAGATTTTCTTCTAATGAGGAAAGGGGATCGTATAACTTGTAAGGATTGCAAAGTTATACCAGGAGAGAGCGTGGCTAATCAACATCGCTTGTTGGTGATGGATGTACATATCAAAAGAGTGAGAAAAAAGAACAAGACTTGGAAGTGCCCAAGGACTAGATGGTGGAATCTAAAAGAAGAAAAACAAGTCATTTTCAAAGAGAAAGTAATCACCCAGTGTGTGTGGGATAGAGAGGGGGAAGCTAGCCAAATGTGGGATTCCATGGCTAGTTGTATCCGAAAAGTAGCAAAAGAGGTGTTAGGAGAGTCCAAGGGCTTTGCCCCACACCAAAAGGAATCTTGGTGGTGGAATGAGGAGGTACAAACAAAGGTGAAGGCTAAGAAGGAATGTTGTAAAGCCTTATACAAGGATAGGACCGATGAAAATGGTGAAAGGTATAGAAAAACGAAGCAAGAGGCGAAGAAAGCTGTGAGAGAAGCTAAGTTAGCGGCTTATGACGATATGTATAAGCGACTAGATACCAAAGAAGGAGAGTTGGATATCTATAAACTAGCTAGAGCAAGGGAAAAGAAGACAAGGGACCTAAACCAAGTGAGGTGCATCAAGGATGAGGATGGAAAGGTTCTTGCTACAGAGTACGCGGTTAAAGATAGATGGAGAGGTTATTTTCATAATCTTTTCAATGAAGGACATGAAATGAGTGCTTCTTTAGGGGAGTTGAGTAACTCAGAAGAGTGTAGAAACTACTCTTTTTATCGTCGAATCCGGAAGAAAGAAGTGGTTGTAGCTTTGAAGAAGATGAAGCATAGAAAAGCAGTAGGCCCAGACGATATACCAATCGAAGTGTGGAAAGTTTTGGGAGAGACAGGTATAACATGGCTCACTGACCTTTTCAATAGGATTTTGAAAACGAAGAAGATGCCAAATGAGTGGCGAACGAGCACTTTGGTGCCTATCTACAAGAATAAGGGCGACGTACAAAATTGCATGAACTATAGGGGTATTAAGCTAATGAGTCATACAATGAAGCTCTGGGAGAGAGTCATCGAGCATAGATTGAGGCAAGAGACACGGGTTTCGGACAACCAATTCGGGTTCATGCCAGGGCGCTCAACCATGGAGGCAATCTATCTCTTACGAAGATTGATGGAAAGATATAGAGATGGGAAAAAGGATTTACACATGGTCTTTATAGATTTGGAAAAAGCGTATAATAGGGTCCCAAGAGACATTCTTTGGAGGATTTTAGAGAAGAAAGGAGTACGAGTAGCATATATCCAAGCTATAAAGGATATGTATGAAGGAGCAAAGATTGCCGTAAGAACTCATGAAGGACAAACCGAAAGCTTTCCCATAACTGTAGGATTACATCAAGGCTCATCCTTAAGTCCCTACCTTTTTGCGTTGGTAATGGATGAGTTAACAGGACATATTCAAGATGATATTCCTTGGTGTATGCTTTTCGCAGACGATATAGTGTTGATAGATGAAACTCAGGAAGGGGTAAATGCAAAGCTTAACCTTTGGAGAGAAGTGTTGGAATCTAAAGGTCTTCGCCTAAGCCGATCAAAGACAGAATATATGAAGTGCAAGTTCAGTGCAAATGGAGGCCAAAACGAGTTAGGGGTGAGGATCGGAGATCAAGAAATACCAAAGAGCGATCATTTTCGTTACCTAGGATCTATCTTGCAAAAGAACGGAGAATTAGATGGAGATCTCAACCATAGAATACAAGCTGGATGGATGAAGTGGAAGAGTGCATCCGGCGTGTTGTGTGATCGCCGTATGCCACTGAAGCTCAAGGCAAAATTATATAGGACGGCAATAAGGCCGGCGATGCTGTATGGCACAGAATGTTGGGCGGTGAAGCATCAACACGTACACAAAATGGGTGTAGCGGAGATGAGGATGCTTCGTTGGATGTGTGGGCACACAAGAAAGGATAAGATTAGGAATGAGGATATCCGGGGTAAAGTAGGAGTAGCCGAAATTGAAGGAAAGATGAGAGAAAATCGGTTACGGTGGTTTGGACATGTGCAAAGAAGGCCTACTGACGCTCCGATTAGAAGATGCGACTATGGGACAGAGGTTCAGGGCCGAAGGGGTAGAGGAAGACCTAGGAAAACTTTGGAAGAGACTCTAAGAAAAGACTTAGAGTACTTGGATCTAACGGAGGACATGACACAGGACCGAGCACAATGGCGTTCAAAGATTCATATAGCCGATCCCACTCAGTGACTTGGATTTTCCAAGTCTCAAACCGAGAAGTTTTCCTCACTCGGGAAATTAAGGGAATACTACCTCAACCTACATGCTCCACTCACAAAGCTTCAACATACAAGCTTCAACAAAAGAAAATTCAGAGAACTTAGCGAAGAAGGCTTTGGTGTATTCAACACAATACGTTGAAATGAAGGAAAGCTATTTATTGATATCCCCGATAAGTCACAAATATGTACATATACATGAGTCAAAATAAACAAACAAGAGGGAGCCTTCACAAAGGTTGCTTAGGAGAAGTCTCAGCAGTCGGTAGAGCCCCAGAAAGAGCAGGCACTGGAGGGGGATCATTTGGAGCCTCAGTACTGGACAGAACCCTAGAAGGAGGAGGCAGCATAGGTTGATCATTTGGAGCTTCATTACGCGGTACAGCCCCAGAAGACGAAGGCAATAAATGCCTTTGGAACAAACCCACAAATCTCTGATGATCAAGTAAAACCTGACCATCAGATTCCTTCATCTGGTCAAGCTTCCTTTTCATGTTTGTAGCATAGTCATGTGCGAGCCGGTGCAACTGTTTATTCTCATGCTTGAGCCCTCTAATCTCCTGTTTGAGACTCATCACTTCAGCCGCCAATGATTCAACTTGGCGGGTTCGAGCAAATAGGCGTTGGGCCATGTTAGACACAGAACCTGCACACTGAACACTGAGAGCCAGAGAATCCTTAACAGCCAACTCATCAGACCGTTTGGAAAGTAGTCTGTTATCTTTGGGAGTGAGAAGGTTCCTGACCACTACCGCAGCGGTCATATCATTCTTCATCACGGAATCCCCAACAGTAAGAGGACCAGTAGGGGAGACGAAGGATGGGCGCCATATGTTGTCTGGAGAAGGCGTGGCTGCCTCTTCAACAAGGTTCAAGTCAAAACGACGGTCGGAGGGGCCAGACATTTTCAAAGGTGTTGAAGAGAGAAGAGGTCGGACAAATCAAGATCTTAGAAGTGCAAGAATGGAGCTTCTACTGGTGGAGATTCAAGTGTGCTTTGGAACTTAATGCCAGCCTCTATAAAAATCTGCACTCGACGAAGCTTCAGAAATCGAAGAGGCGTTTGCTTTCTCAAAAGCTGGGCTGCTCAGAGACCACGAGACGTTTGCTTTCTCAAAAGTTGGGCTGCTCAAAGACCACGAAGGCCGATCTCAGAAATCGAAGAGGCGCTTGCTTTCTCAAAAGCTAGGCTGCTCAGAAACCACGAGGGCCGATCTCAGAAATCGAAGAGGCACCTACTTTTCCAGCCTTGTCAGCACCTGTCAGCTTTGCGGAAATTTTGGGCATTATGTCGGAGATTTCTGGTAAAGTAGAAAGCACATGAATCTTACTATTCAATCACCCACTTCCCACACGCAACATTAGCTCATGGGTACCACAGATAACTTTGCCAAAGTTCTCTGACAAAGTTGAGACACGTGAAGCTTGCAGCTCCCACTACACCGCTCTGACCAAGAAGGGTAAAAGAATAGCAAAGAAACAGCACTAACAAAGTTTAGACACATAAATTTTGAAGGTCTAGCTACCATATTATTACCCACAAGGGTAAAGGAACAGTACCACTGCTGGATAATTGGAAAGTCCCTGTGTGTCAACCTCTGTGCTTCGTGGCAAGATAGACTAGCAAACATGCCCAACCTTTTCTCATATTCGAGAAAACACTCCCAACAAGATTGCTTGCTCCAAAATCGAAGAGGCACCGCCCTCCGAATCTCGAGAGCCAGACTCCCAACATGATTACTTTCTCAAAAATCGAAGAGACACCGCTCTCCGAATCTCGAGAGCCAGACCCCTAGCAGGATGGCTTTCTCAAAAATCGAAAAGGCATCGTTCTCCGAATCTCGAGAGCCAGATCTCCGACTGGATTGCTTGTTCGAAAACCGAAGAGGCACCACTCTCCCAACTTCAAGAGCCAGATCTCCTTGGATAAAGCTTGTCTGTAATCTTTACACGCAACATCAACTTTCCAGATACCATAGACCACTTTTTCAAAGTGCTCTGACAAAGTTAAAACATGTGAAGCTGGCAGCTCCTACTATCGTGTTATGACCAAGCAGGGTAAAGGAATAGCATTACTACTTGTTGTTAGGGAGACTCCTATATATGTTGACCTCCATCCCCAACAGACAGGCAGACCTGCAAAAATGCTCAACCCTTCCTCATATCTGAGAGGGCACTCCCAAAGAAGCCTTTCGAAATATTCAGCTTTCTTTCCCCCCGATAATACCTCTGCAAACAAGCTATACTAGAGCAAGAATATCTCATATCATCAGGGTTAAAAGCAAGAGTATCCCATATCATGTTTTTTCCCTGTCTTTTCCTTTGGCCTTGTTCTTACCTACAAGACAAGGAGAAAGAGAGCAATCAGTCAGCACTTGGAATCAAGCTTCCAGTCAGGAACTGACTGCCTGGAACCCCTTACTTGATTACTTACCTAGCATTGCTCTTGAGTACTCATTTTCAACATCTTATGCTTCCAGGGAAGATACCGCATCTGCCTGAGGAACATATAGGGCAAGTGAGAAGGATACAAGGAAGCATATGGAGACAAGCGTAACAGCACACGTGCCGATACATCCACTACTCTGTCAAAAGCAAAAGTATCCCATATCAGCAGGGTCGAACGTACTATAGATTTGATGGACTTGTTTTGACCCTCAAATTCTTCAGTCGGCCTTATACTTTGGAGGAAACCAGAAAACCCTCCAGCCCAGTTCAAGAATAAGCCTGTGGAAAGTTACTTCTTCAAAAGCAAAAGTATCCCATATCATATCTTCTCATTTTTCTTCTTTTTATCCTTCATGCTGCCTGCAAGATAGGGAGAATGTGAACAATCAGCCGGAACTCGAAATCAAAGTTCTGATCTGGGACTGATTGCTTGGAGCTCTGATTGCTTACCTTGTCTGTCACCTCTTTCAGCAGATCCCCTAGCTCGGCGACTTGGAGGACTCCTACTACATGGTTTGTATCGCGCTTGACCAAGCCCGAAACTACAAGTAAGCTTCAAGTGAAATTGATACATTACCTTGTGCATCTCCACTAGTTAAAGATACCACCCCTGGATGGAGGAAAAGTACTTCTAGAGAAGATGCCACATCTACCTACGAGACAGATAAGGCAAGTCAAGACGATACCACACTCCGGAACTTAGAAGTTTTGTGATTACGAGATCATTCTCCCACAATATTTCCTAATGTCATTTGTACTAAATCATTCACTTGTACTCACTAAAAGAGAGCTTGAACCTATGTACTTGTGTAAACCCTTCACAATTAATGAGAACTCCTCTATTTCGTGGACGTAGCCAATATGGGTGAACCACGTACATCTGGTGTTTGTTTTCCTATCTCTATCAATTTATATACTTATCCACACTAATGACCGGAGCAATCTAGCGACGATCACAAAAAGCGACCGTTTTCGCTACCTAGGATCTATCTTGCAAGAGAACGGAGAATTAGATGGAGATCTCAACCATAGAATACAAGCTGGATGGATGAAGTGTAAGAGTGCATCCGGCGTGTTGTGTGATCGTCGTAGGTCACTGAAGCTCAAGGGAAAATTTTATAGGACGGCAATAAGGCCATCGATGTTGTATGGCACAGAATGTTGGGCGGTGAAGCATCAACACGTACACAAAATGGGTGTAGCGGAGATAAGGATGCTTCGTGGGATGTGTGGGCACACGAGAAAGGAGAAGATTGTGAATGAGGATATCCGAGGTAAAGTAGGAGTAGCCGAAGTTGAAGGAAAGATGAGAGAAAATCGGTTACGGTGGTTTGGACATGTGCAAAGAAGGCCTACTGACGTTCCGGTTCGAAGATGTGACTACGGAACAGAGGTTCGGGGCCGAAGGGGTAGAGGAAGACCTAGGAAAACTTTGGAAGAGACCCTAAGAAAAGACTTAGAGTACTTGGATCTAACGGAAGACATGACACAAAACCGAGCGCAATGGCGTTCTAGGATTCATATAGCCGACCCCACTTAGTGGGAAAAGGCTTTGTTGTTGTTGTTGTTGTTGTTAGCCACCAAAGGTTTACCCCTCCCTCCCTTCATTTCTTCTTTTCTTTTTTCACTCTGATTCGAGCAAAATCTTAATCTTGATCTTAATCTAAATTACGGGATAGGGGAATCGAATTTAGATTTAGATTTGATAAGTAATTTGATACTTAATCTAATCTTTTTCAGTCTGATTCAACGTATTCTTTATTCCAAAAGAAAAACTAATATTAAAAACAATTTAGATTTCCTACAAACCTGACTTTTCCATTTTCATTGTACCCCAAAAGTCGAACCCTCCAAAGAACGTGTAAACCCTAGACTATGTTTGGGAATGGGTAAGCTTGATTCATTGGCCCCATGGACCTCACAGTTTAGCCTCAAATCATTCCTGAAATTCAAATTTCGTCGCACTCTGCCACCAGTCTAATGGTATTATTCTTCACTTGTAAATGAGAGGTCTTAGGTTTGATTCTCGCCAAAGATGAATTTGAACCACATTATCTTAGAAGAAAGTTGGCATCAAATGATTCAAATTCCACCAAACTTTGGGTGAATTTAGAGAATCCAATTTTAATTTTACAAAATATTTTGTTGTAACAAATACACAGCGTAACATGGTTCTCTTCATTGAGTTCTCCATTTGGCTGCTACTTACAATACGTTTAAGGATCAAACCACACGACGAAGATACCAACGAGGCCGAAAAAGAGCCAATTACATGTCACCTACTACAAGTAAGCATAGCACCCAATAACTTCAATTGTTCAGTATTCCTCCACCCCCCCATCATTTTGTTCCCTCTTGAGTCCCCCTAATTTCGACATAAAATAAAACTAAAACGAACCCCGCTATTCAGTAACATCGCATCTACATCAGCATCACAATGTATAAATAATAAGGGAGGGGGAAGACAGACAAATTTCTGAGGAAATGAATTCCTATTTACAGGCCTCTTTCTTCAGCCTAAAATCCTAAAAAAAAAACCAGGCAAAGCAAAGAAGCCAATCCAATTGTATATTGAATGATACGAGATCAAGTCACCGTGTAAGGTACTGGATTCTCTCTAATGAACAGTTGGGGTTGGAGGAGATGTTGCCCCTCAACACATGCTTGGAGTACAGGACCACAGAGCCAAACCCCTTCTAACTTTTTCATCCATTGCCTTTAGGAGCTAACCGAGCAAGAACTTGAAAACGTCACTTAGTGAAACAATGCCTTCAACCCGCTTACTGCCAGCTTCTACAATCACAAGTCGTCTAACACCTGAAATCCAAGATTTGAGGGAAGTTAAGCGGGAAGATTAGCCGGACATATCGTTTCTCCATACGATCATAGCTCTGCAACTTTACCCAACAGCAGCTTAACATTAAGTCCGTAACGCTTCTTTATAAGAAAGCGAATAAAGCAAATATACCTGGATTGGCCAATCGCTCCATCACTTTATGCAGAGAATCACTGCGCAAACACATCTGACATCTTTGACCTCTTGGTTCATAGGGAGAGAATGAGTCTTGCCCCAACTGCAATGCCTACAAAAACAAAGATAAGAACTAAGACTACATCCCTTGAAGATTCTCCAAAAGACAAAAACACCCTGGACCGTCCAAAGAAAAAAAAAATCCTTAAAACTGAAAGAAGAGCCACCTAACTAAACCACAACTTATAATTCTCAAAATCATAAGGCCCCTAAATCTCCCGATCCACAAAATAAATGATTGGAATTCTGTCTCTAGTGCATCTGAAAAACCGTGATTCCATAAGATATTTAAGATGCACAAAAGAAAGTACAAGTATATCTGTATGGAAACCGAAAAACAACTATGTTCACGGATTACATCATTTACCTGTTGAATACTCATTTCATTGAGATTAATATGAGCATATGCTCTATCTTTAGCCAAAGCTGTTATGTCACTGTATAGAAAATGTGAATGGAAAAATATTAGTAATGGTTTGTTAAAATAAAAAACAACTGATCATTTATTTCAATCAATGACGACAACAGCAGTAATTATACACAAATAGAATTACAACTACCTTCGACAATATATATCCAGTAAAGAGTTAGTATCATCAACTATAGGTATTGAACTTACTTGAGCTGCAAAGCAAACACAAAAATGCATTTGAGTTAGCATGATGGGATATACGTCTAAAATATTTGCACACTCCAAAATTTTGGTGTTATAATATAAAGTCATCCATCCTGTGCGTTGATGTATAACCCAAAAATTAATCGTAACAAATCCTTAAACACAAGATTAGTTCAGATAACTTGACTCCACTTCCTAAAATAGCAGGCCTGCCAGATGTCAATGTAATGCATGGATGTGTGTACCATCTATCGGACATGGCATCCCACTATAGTTCAAACCACAAGACTAACCTTGAACTAGCAAGTTAAGTGCTGCACTAAGCGAAGCACTTGGTCTCAACATTGCTAATGGCCGACGATTCAACTCTCCAATTTCTGGAACCCAAGTACCCACATTAAGTGCACATATTGGTGCTTGAAGTATGGGTAATGAGCTAGATGAATGCCTAAAGTACCTGCAAACACCTGCAAATACATTTATCAGTAGTAGTACCAACCACAAACTGAACCTACGGTATTATACAAGAAGTTTCCAAAGAGCTTACATTTTAAAATACCAGACAGTGAAGCAAGATGTAATAGCTGTGGAAATGAGCCATCTTCTGAAGATGAATGGATAATTGGAACCGTAGCAAAACCATTTTGCAAAATTTTCAAAACAACATCTTTCATATTATCATATGGTCCAGCCTGAAAAATCGATAATGAACCAGTCAAAGCAAAATTATTAACCTAATCATGATACAAAAACTATCATATGGTCATGCAAGACAGATTATATCTCCATATGAACATTCGCATTTATGCTAACGAGGACTATGACAGTGGTTGCACGTGTGACAGCCCATCTGTTCCTGTCATACTACCATAGCATTCAAGTTTCAACTTTGATATTTGTTTTACTTGTTTGGAACTTTGGAGACAAACTATTACTGATTTGAATAGTGACAATCCTTTGAATCCTTTCTAAGGATCATTAATGAGTTCGCATTGTATGCAACAGAAGAGTCTGCAACAGCTTCACAAGGAGGGCTGCTTCTGTGTGCTTGTGCACTCAAGAAGCAATTCTCCAAGGCATGAAATCATAAGTTCCGTCTTGTGTCTTTTAAATAAGATTTCAAAATAATTGCAAATCAAGCGCAGACACATAAAAACCTTATTGCATGAATCCCTAGGATAAAACGTTATGAATATTATATGCAAGATGCATATATTTTTGCATAACAGGTTATGTTCTTTTGCCAGATACCTACCTGCCATGTTATGTTGTCAAATTTTGAATCTAGCGACACAAATTGAAGTTAAAAATAAAATCCACCTGATCAATGGTCCATACTGCATTTACAAGACAGAAATTCAAAGAGTGACATAAAGCACTCACATGGACTAACTGTCTGGGCACTGCTCTCCCATGTCCATTAACCTGTCCATTTAGATATGCTTTTCCCTCTTTCCATGCAGCTATAGTATGTGTTTCAAGCTCTTCCTCTGTCAAATTAGATCCATGGTTTCCAAGCTAAAAGATAAACGGTAAGTTAGCTACTTTAAGAAATTAACATACAACACTCAAATAGTCAAATGTGGGTACGTGCATTGCACAAAACTAATAGCAAAATTCTACATAACAAGTACTTGGTCAATAAAATAAGCTGATAAAACTTTAAAATAGTACTTGGACAACTAGTACCTCTCTCAATATTAAAATAAAATCCAATGCACTAATAACTCCAACAAAACGTCCATTGCTGAAGTCCCAAAGAGGCGCCAAAGGGATTCCCTGAAAAACAAATGGCTCAGAAGGGTGCACATGCTGGCTCATTATCAGCATCAAGCAAGCATGCCAAACAAAAAAATAAAAGCAAGTTACCGTGCAAATTTTGACAACTAGCAAAGCTTAGATAAATTCCTTAGTTGAATTGAATTTATAAAAATAATGTGAAAATGTCAATTGAAACAATTACATAAAGGGTGTAATCATGTGAACAAAGGGACCCATCAAGATATCTAGGGGGATCCTCCGGTTATGACATGGAACTTAATATGAGTTACTTTAGAACTTCCACAATGCCCTATTAAAAATGATAATAATGCCATCAAGCTAGAATGTATTTATTTCCTCTTCCAAAAATCAAATACGCAGAGCATGATTCAACCGACAACGACAAACGTCTTTTTCTTTGTACATACCTGCTCATGCAATATATGAAACGCTTTCTTTACAGGTAAATCAACATCCAAGGCAACAACCTGTAAACTTGATGTGATTAAAAAAAAGAGAAAAATGGGCCTAATGCATAGTACATCAAATTCATATAGACGAACAAATGTGGAATGCATAAAGGAAGGCCAATGACAAAGCATCCAAACCTTGCCTGACTCGGGGAGTAGTTCATATGTGGTGTGTGTAGACAGGAAGACAGAAATACGATGACGAGAGCTCTGCAAATCAACCTCTGATATCCTTGGTACTACATCGGTTAAAGTACCATCTGTAATCCGGACCTGTGTTACAAAACAGATCACAATCCACTCTTACTAATAACTCATTGGAGAAAAAATAATTGAAAGAAAATACAGCTTATAGGAGCATTAAATGAGTATTAAAATGCAAGAAAGAATATTTTTTGGGAAAAAAAGGTGACTTGGACCATGCGTAGCCCATTGGACTCTGCAAGGTTCAAAATGTGCAAAGTTCAGCAGTGCATAAATTCCATGAGCAACCTAATTACTCAAATACAAACAAATCGCATAGATGGGATAATGTTGAAGCACCCCTAATTTCAGTAAAATCATATAGGAAAGGTTAATAGAAAGAGCATTAAATTTCGAGGTAGCAATCATATGATCTTAAATGCCGCCCCAGGGAAAAAAACTACAGAATCTTAAATAATAAGGAATGAATGACTCTTACCAAACGCCTAAAGGCCTCATTATCCTCTTCCATATAATTAGGTCCAGAAGTTATCTCTGGGGTTACATTCGGATGAAAGAGATTAGGATCTGTAGCCAAGAGAATGGTGTTCACTAACCCATATTCACCACTCACGAAAGGTTGGTGCTCATCATGTCGCCATTCGCCATCAACAAAAAACTTGTACTGTAGTATGAGAAACACATGCTAGTAAGACTTTGATGATAGTGTATAAAGTCCCATCCACGTGAACACTGAACACCCCGTCCTATCAATGTGAACACAGAATACCCCAGTACTAGCATTCTAAAATCAAACTGCATGCAGGCTAGATAAAAATACACACATTTGATCACTTCAACAAATAAAGTTCCAAACTAGTGATCCGCTTGAGGTGAACATCTCATTTTCAAAAGGAAAAAAAAAATAGTAAGTATGTGATATCCATAGATTATTATTAATATTCCTCTATACATCTGTGAGCCAAGCCAATTATCCAGAATTCATATCAACCACCACATCACCTCCTACACTCAAATTTCTCAGCACTGACTCTATTACTTGATATATTACTACTAATTCAGCTTAATCAAGCATCCAATATGGATTTCCAAACTGTAAGTTCACATAATATCGCCACATGGAAAATTTAAATATATTCATAAACAGAAATCCCATGAGGAATACGTCAAGAAAGATGCAAAACAAGACAATACAGACTTCACTGCCTCAAACAACTCAGCTTTTTCACATGGAGATTTGAACCTTGGGTGTCTACCCTCACAGTCTCACCCCACCCATCCAATGCAACTTGCGCCAAGGCTCATTTACAACCATTTTGTTTTCCATAAGTTCATATTTTCATAGAGTGAACAGGTCACCAAACTCTTAGTTCTTATATACCATATAATTAGTTCATCATCCTAAGACTATAATCACTGGGTACGACCTTTTTTTTATCCTAAGACTATAATCACTGAGCGCTTTAAATCAACTACGGTGGGCCACAAAAATATTCCACTTACAAAAGGATATTCAAACTAAAATAATCTTCTTTAACCTTACAGTACTGCATTAATATAGTATAATTCAAACGAAATTTCATAATGGTAATACCTGATATTAACCCTTCATATTTCTTCTCATCAATACCAAGTTTGAGTGCATGAAGACTATGACTTGATTCTACTAATTAAATTCACCTACATTACAATCAATTATTAACAAAACTCAACTACATTACACCTTTTTCCACGGCCTGCATTCAAATTTCTCAACTTTGCTCCTTTAAATGTCAAGATTGATATGATTCATTACAAGCTTTCTCAATGAATCCATCATCTATGATCACCGAATCAACGGTGCATGACTGCTACTGCTCATATTCCCACTCAAAGGTGAAAGCACATGAATTTATGCAACAACACCTGTTCAAATGCTTTAATTCCAACACAAAAAACTTACTTGGTGGTATCCAGGGGTTACGCTGTAAATAGCTTGAAACACGGTGGGGCAACCCTCAACTGGCGTCATAGGAATAAGTTCAGACCATCTGCTGCAGAAAGAACATACCATTTTAGAAACACACAACTAAATTACTCAATTTAATCAAACAAAGCAGCCTAAAACTCAGATGGAATTAAATTCCATTTATATATAAACAAAATTCGAGACTGAAAACTCAGAGTCTCACCGGGCAAATGAACCACTGAGAAACACACTTCTGCCCCCATAAGGCCACACAAAACGCATTGGGATCAACACCGTGCTCGGTGCTCCACCAACATCCCGCGCCGAATCCATGTTGGTAGCAAACATTTGCCCCCAAATTTACACAAATTTCAACCCTCCAAGCAATACAAACTCCCTACGACATGCCCGCTCCTTTCATTTACCGCAAAAACAAAAATTCAACCAAATTACGGTAAAAATCCCAAAATCAAACCAAAAGAAACAAAATTTGAGCTGATTCAACACAATCCCAGAGAAACCCAACAAAAAATTAATAATTTAATGGAGATTTTACTTCCGGAAGCTAAAATAAACCGCAAAAACCCTAAGCACATGGAAATTGGGGGCAGAAAAGAGAAAACCTACCAATTACAACAGCGAAACGCCCTCCATCTCGGGAAATCGATGAAAAAGGCAAGTGAAATTAAATTGGGGGAATGGAAACCCTAGCGGAAATAATTAAGATGGAAATTTAAAAAATTGGGTGAGAAAATCGAGAAAGGGGTTGCTACACGATCGAATCTAATTTTCGAACCCTAGAAGACAGAGAACTCTGATAGTGATGTTTAAAAAAAATCATAAAACCATATGTTTTTTCCTTTATTTTTATTTTATTTTTTATAAATTTTATTTTTCTTAAAAAAATTTACAGAGCAAAGGAACTGCTACCAAAGAGCTCGAAAATATTTTTTTCTCACCAAATGATTCATTAGATTATTCATTATGAGCACATAGTGTATGTGTGAACAATTTCATTTTATTTTTTATTTTTTGTTTTTTTATTAAAGAGTATGAAAAAATAATGGTGAGGCAATTTCTCTTAATATGTGCATATTTTATCTTAATATTATATAATTACTGTTTTGTTCTCCTTATGTAAATATTATGTATCAAAAGTGAAGGTAAAATTAGAAAAATAGAGATATGATTGTCATTTTCTCAAAAGATACAAAATTACTATTTTACCCTCCTTATGTAAGTATTGCGTATCAAAAATAAGGGCAAAATAGGAAAAAAGTGGCAAAAAGTTGACAATGAGGGTTCTCTTGATAATAGTATAGATTAGTATAGTAGATGATCTAAAATTTTGATATTTATATAGTGCATGCACACAAATTTCAAAGTTTAAATTCATTCAACGATGATAAATAGGATAATGAGTATTACCACAATTTGAGAGTGGTGAGCAAAAATGCACACAAGAGGCTCTGTAAATTACCACGACTTTGGATAATTAACAATGACATGCAAGTTAATAAGGTGATATAATGTAATTGCTAAAACTGTAGAAAAGTTTTGGACTACGTGAGATGTTGTTCAAGTTTTTTTTTTTTTTTTAATCACGTCATATGGTATGATTATGGGTGGGTATAAAAACCATCAAACCGGAAAACCGAATCGAACTGTGACAAAAAAACCGTAAAAACCCGCATTGACCAAAAAAGTCAAAACCGAAACAAAAACCGAACCGAACCGTTTCAAACGGTCTCGGTTCTAGTTTGGAAATATTAAGAACAGAAAGAACCGGACCAAACCGCTTTTAATATAAATTATTGTTTTATTATTATTTTAATATAAATAAGACATTTTTTCAAGAAAACCATGTGCATAATCCCAATATTTTTCTTCACTTCTCTCCCCCTCCTTTGTTGTTTTATCACTTTTCTCCCCTACATTATTTTTCTCCATTCATTTCCAGTATATTATGCATTATGTACATTTTAGTTTTAGTTTAAAATCTACACTTTGGTCTTGATAAGCCTTTCTATCTTTTGATTTATATTTATATGCACACTTTCTATCATCCGGTCACAAATCTTGTAGATCTAGTAATGGAAACTCAAATTTACTTGAATTTGTGTTTGGTATTAGAAGTAAAAAATTAGAAAATACATATATATTATTTTGGTTAGAATATGCAACAACATCAGTATCCAAGAAAACAAAATAGTTAACCCTACATATTTTCAAATGCTGAGTTGAATTTAGTAGGTCAAATGTTTGTCTCTGAACAATGTTAAATAACATTTAGTTTTCACTTCCTCGTCTCTGTTGTCTAGCACCATTCGCGGAAAATAAAATTCCAAGGTAATCTCAAGATTTAGCATTATTGGTTACCAGTATGTGTACAAAACCTATGATGGGCTTTAGCTGCTTTTAGGTAAGAAAGAAGGTTAAAACTGGGATTTCATCTGTAACTCTTTTCTACCCCTTTATGTTTCTGTGAACTTCTAACATGTTGGTTATTGTTCATATTTTCTGGTCTTGTGTATTTAATAGCGACACTTTTGTTACTGTCAAAAGATTGATAATCTTCTCATGTCGAAAGATGTTCCTCTTCCGAACAAACAAAGAAAAATAGACTTTCTTTAGAGATCGTACCCATAGCTGCAGCTCCTTTTGTTATAGAAGAAAATTGGGTGTGCTGTGATAGTTGTTCGGAGTGGTGGCTACTACCTATCAGTACTATCTGGAGCAACTCCCAAAGAAGTGGTTGTGTAGCATGCTTAAATGATCTTTCATCTTAGTAATCAATCGTTCTATCTTTCTAGTTGTCTTCTGTTTTGTTCTGGTTGTGCAAGTCTTTGTGTCATGTCAAGTTGTTCTTCATCTGGTGTATGAATCATTACGTTTTGCAATTTCCTTTTGTCTAATAGATTATGTGCCTTGATGTATATCCTGGGATTATTGGGAGGTTGCAATCGCGACATGGGTGAATTACTGGCGACAATATTAGTTACTTTAGTTTGTTAAGTTTACTGACTTATACTTTTAACTCATTCCTATGTTGAGGTTGTCCAAGTCTTTGTTTTCTCTGACTGTTTTTCTCGTGTAGGGTGCAGAATTTAAGATAGTAAGTATCGTGAAAAACATAGAAGTTGAGAAATACACTCTACAATTCTACGTTTAAAATTTTCAGAGTATAGAAAGATAAAAGTAGTTCTAGGGTTTCAAATATTATTTTGTATTTTATTCTTCTCCTTAGGAGGTAATATATATATTTATATACACACACACACATACTACTTCACCTTGTGATACAAGGAATATTAAGGAGAATTATAACCAAACTAGGAAACATAAATACATTTATATTCCACCTAAACCTCTGACTCACGTCAACATTCTCCCTCAAGTTGGAGCATAGATATCTCTTAGGCCCAACTTGTCAAGTGAGTCCTGAAACCTTCTAGCTGAGACTGCATGTGTCAAAATATTTGTCAGTTGTTCATCTGTCTTTACAAAAGGAATGTCAACCAACTTAATATTTAGTTTCTCTTTTATGAAATGCCTATCCACCTCAACATGCTTGGTCCTATCATGCTGCATGAGATTGTTTACTATCTCTCACACTGCTTGATTATCACTATACAACATCATAGGCCTTTTAGGCTTAAATCCTATCTCATTAAGCAAAATCCGAAGCCACAAAAGCTCATAAATACCATGTGCCATTCCTCTGTACTCAGCCTCTGCCGAAGACCTCGCAACCACATTATGCTTCTTACTTCTCCAAGTTACAAGGTTACCAGCTACAAAAGTAAAGTAGCCTGAAGTGAATCGCCGATCAGTAATATTTCCAGCACAGTTTGCATCTGTATATCCTTTCACTTCTATATGTCCATGTTTTCTGTACATTAGTCATTTCCCCAGAGTTCCCTTCAAGTAACTCAATATTCACATTATCGCCGCCATGTGATCCTTACTAGGTGCATCCATAAACTGACTCACCACACTTACTGCGTAAGCAATATATGGCCTTGTGAGCGATAGGTAAATCAACTGTCCCACTAACCTTTGGTATCTTTCCTTATTTGTCGAGACTTGATCCTGGTAGATTGCAAGGTGATGATTCTGCACAATAGGTGTATCCACTGGTTTTAACACGCCCCGATCCCGGTGTCCGTGGGACATCGAGAGGGTCACGTGTTGGCTGACACCCGAGGGTGACGAAAGCCATTTAATTAATGCAAATGATGAGAACATGGAAAATATGCATATAAATTTTGTTCGAAAACTAATATAATAAATAATATTCAACTGCCAAAAATGAATTCACAAAGATAATGCATGACATGTTCAGAGCATATATCTATTTTAGAATATAAGCGGAAGGTGAAATTACAATGATGTCAGGACATAGGAACGAGGATTACGACCCGAGCTACGAGGCATTCCTTTACCAGTAACATCTAATAAAACAGTTATTCAACGTACTAACCCCTAAAGTTTTATGAAAACTAATAGCATAATATGTAATAGGTTTTCCAAAAATCCTAGTATGCCATAAAACCTTTCATGAAACATATCTCATAAAACCTTTCTAAATAGTGATATCAATATCAGTATCTCTCAGCCCGAAGCCATCAATATATATATATATATATATATATGTTTGCACTATACTTAGGGCATCTGTATTTAGATCTCGTATAAATACTCGAGGGACTCAAATGTAATTATGTAATAAATGGAGGGGCAAATATGTAAAAAGGGGAGAAGCCCTTATTCTATAAAAGGGTATCATCACCCTTACAAACCTCACGCCCTCACATTCAGAGAGCCTTATTCTCACATTACAGAGGCTTTCTCCCTCACAATCTTCTCAGAGAAATACAATAATCAGTGTGGACGTAGCCCAAACATTGGGGTGAACCACGATACATCTTGTGTTCTTTACATCTCTTGCAGATTCACGGTCGAATTTACGTTGTTCCAAGGCCTTCAATTTTGTGCATCAACAGTTGGCACCATCTGTGAGAAACGATACGAAAAGTTATGTCGGTTCTCTTTCATTTTTTCACTTCCGCCGTGAATCTGCAAAGAAAACTCAGGAACCAAACAACCCAACACCCACACACAGAGACACAGCAACAAGCCATTGAAATGAATCCACAGCATCAGGTGTTGCTTAGCAGAAACTGCAACAACACTGTCTCTCTTCTCCCCCATAACTCCTCCGCCTCTATCAATCCCACCACCGCATCTTCAAATCTCTCATTTGGGTCATCGTCAGCTCTCAATTTCAATCAACAGCGACCACTTTCATTGCCCCATAAGTTCAAACAAACCACTTTCACTGCCAAAAGGGTGGCCCTCCAAACCATCGTAGCTTATTCCGAAGGAGACAAAGAATCGGCCTCCGAGTCTCTGGCCAAAGAGCTCCGTCAGATTCTGGAGTTGCCAGGGGTTGTCCAGGCCCCTGCTTGTTTTAATGTTATGAGAAAGAGAGAGAGAGAGTTTCAAGGTTTTTTCATTCCATTTGCTTCGGACAAAGAGAGAGTAAGAGAGCTCTGAACCGATCAGAAATGGCGGTTCTCTGCTTAGATCTACCGTCTCATCTCCATTGATCGAAGCCTCCCACGCCGACCTCGCCGCCTCCGCCGCCGCCTCTTTCAAGGTGTCAAGCGTTGGGTTTAGCCGCAATCTAAACTATCACAAGGTGCAATCATCCATTTTTGGCACTTCCATCCTAAGCAGGTCATCTTCTTTACAAATATGTAGAGCCAGAAGCGTCCAACCCATTAAGGCCACAACGATCGAACTATCAGCCACAGTTCAGAGTAAGAACATCCAACCCATTAAGGCCACATCGATCGAACTGTCAGCCACAGTTCAGAGTAAGAGTGTCTAACCCATTCGTCTGGTTTCATCGTCACCAAGTTGCAGATCTAAGTGCGGGAGCTGCTCGCCGTGTAAAGCAGAAAAGAAAAGAGAAAAGAAAAGAAACCAGAGAGAAAAGTAGAAAGAAAAGCAATCAAATGAACTGCGGCATAAAAGCGAAAGAGAAAGGCGCAATGGGAAACAAAAGCGAAAGCAAAGCAGATCATTCCGAGAAAAAGCAGAAAGCAAAAGTGAGGCTTTTCTCTACGAGAGCACATGGGGACACTGCAAAAGCAAGGAATAAACACCTCACCAGAATGATGTGATTTACTTTTCTTGTTTTTGAATGATGTGATTTATTTTTCTTATCTTTCGGAGACATCTGTATAAACCCCATCAGAGGGTAATAATAAAAATAAAAATAAATAAATAAAAAAAGGGCAAGCCCAAAATAATGGGCTGGAATATTATGTGGAGGGCAAAGGCCCATATGCCCAAACGAGCAAGGCTCTATATTATCACCAACCAGGTGATCAAAAGTACGTCCAGTACTACAAAAAATTATTCGGCAGCCTGCCGCTATTATCATCAACCAGGTGATTAAAAGTATGCCCAATACTAAAAAATTATTCGGCACCCTACCGCTATTATCACCAACCAGGTGATCAAAAGTACGTCCAGTACTACAAAAAATTATTCGGCATCATGCCACTATTACTACCAACCAGGTGATCAAAAGTACGCCTAGTACTCCAAAATTATTCGGCAGCCTGCTGCTATTATCACCAACCAGGTGATCAAAAGTATGTCCAGTACTCCAAAATTATACATGAGCATCACTCATGTCCATCATACATCAACATTCATAAGCATCACTCATGTTAATCATACATAAACATTCATGAGCATCACTCATGTCAACATTCATGAGCATCACTCATGTCAACATTCATGAGTATCACTCATGTCAATCAGCTTCGAAAGCTTCATTTACAAAGCTCCAACTTCGAGAGCTCCAGCTTCAAAAGCTTCATTTACAAAGCTCCAGCTTCAAAAGCTTCATTTACAAAGCTCCAGCTTCAAAAGCTTCACTTGCAAAGCTTCACCTACAAAGCTTCAGTGCAGGGTATACAAATACCGCCTCCGAACAACCGCCACTTCGACCAAAACAGGGATTCAATTTGAAGTCTCCAACTTACAGACTCTATTGACTGAAGACTTAGGGAACTACATTATGTACCATATATTGGGCCTCAACTGGGCCTCATAAAAATACTTGGGGGATTTAGCCCATTATTTATGTATTAATTAGCGAACCCTTATTTTATAAAAGGGACTCCCTCACTTCCATTAGAGAGTATCGCCACCAGCTGAGCAACCGCCTCGCCACGAGTGTCAACTCTAGCCATCATTTATGTATTGAGGAGCGAGCCCTTATTTTATAAAAGAGACTCCCTCACTTTCATCAGAGAGTATCACCACCAGCTGAGCAACCGCCTCGCCACGAGCGTCAACTCTACACATCATTTATGTATTGAGGAGCGAGCTCTTATTCTATAAAAGGGACTCCCTCACCATCATTAGAGAGCATCGTCGCCTACTGAGCAACCGTCTCGCCGCGAGCATCAACTCTAGCCCATCATTTATGTATTGAGGAGCGAGCCCGTATTTTATAAAAGGGACTCCCTCACCTTCAACGCCACAAGTCGAGCCAACCAAGGCAACATAAGCCACAAGCCGAGCAGCCTCGCAACATGTGCTACTTCTAATTGAGCATCATTTCACTTTGAACACCGCCTCATATCAAGTATCAGTTCAAGACGACATCTAGTTACTTCGGCCCATACATGGACTGAATTTCAAGTCTCCAGCCAAAAGACTATCTTGACTGAAGACTTGGGGGACTACTGTTTATACCATACTTAGGGCCTCCGTATTTGGATCTAGTATAAATAATCGGGGGACTAAAATGTAATTATGTAATAGATGAAGGGGCAAATATGTAATAAGTGAGGAGCTCTTATTCTATAAAAGAACTCCACACTCTCCTAATTAGGGGAGTCCAATTCTTAGGCTTGAGATCCCCAAACTCCCTCACATTCAGAGAGCCTCATTCTCACATTACAGAGGCTCTCTCCCTCACAATCTTCTCAGAGAAATACAATAATCAGTGTGGACATAGCCTAAACATTGGGGTGAACCACGATACATCTTGTGTTCTTTACATCTCTTGCAAATTCACGGTCGAATTTACGTTGTTCCAAGGCCTCCGATTTTGTGCATCAACAATATATATATATATACATAGAGCTTAAGGGGAGGGATCCCTATTTTTTTTTCAAAAAATGGGGATTAGATGTGGGGCCCACTTCACATCTAATTTCAATGATCCGAACCGTCTATTTTGTTAGTCTCGATTCATAGATCATCCTTGCAAAATATTAGCTAAATTGGAAATGTTTAAGACATCTAATTGGGTTCAAGGAAATGAACGAATACTTTGTTATATAAGAAAATATGAAATTTGATATTGATAATTAAATAGGCAAATGGTTTCGGATTGAATTGAATTTTTGCAAGGATGATCTATGAATCGAGACTAACAAACTAGACGGTTTGGATCGTTGAAATTTGATGTGAAGTGAGCCCCACACCTAATCCCCATTTTTTTCAAAAAATGGGGATCCCTCCGCTTAAGCTCTCTGTATATATATATATATATATATCAACTTAATCCACTCATGTTTGTTTTGTGCCCTTTTAGGATTTAGAATCGAGGCGTACAATCTTGGCGTCAAGGCACTTCCGCATCAGTATCTTCGAGTCATCTCGTTGTAGGACCCACTCATTTGTTCATTCAATTTTACATTATTTTCTTTTTAGTCTTCTAGATTAGTTGTATGCTATGAACACGTTCCTTAAATGCATACTCATTATATTTAAATTTGTAAGTCTTAATTATTTCTTGTTCTCATGCATTCTAATATGGCTTCGTCACCTTCGAGTGTCGACCAACACGTTCCTACCTTGGTGTTTGGGAGAATATCAGGGTCGGGCATGTCAGGTTTACACCTTAGCATACCAGTTTCAGACAAAAGATCCAATATATATTTCTGTTATGACAAGTATATTCCTTCTTGAGACCTAGCAACTTCAATCCCTATGAAGTATTTAAATCCCCTAAAACTCGGAAGATAAGTATCTTTGTAATCGTTCAATTTTCATTGTATCATCACATGTGATAATAATATCATCCACATATATAATGAGCAAGGTTACTTTGCCATCTTTGCGTTTGATGAACAAAGTATGATCTGAGTTACCCTATTGTTACCCGTACTTTTTCATTGCCTGGGTGAACAGCCCAAACCATGCTTTGGGTGATTGTTTAAGACCATACAATGTCTTCCTAAGTCTACACACTTTCCCATTGGAGTTTGCAGTGCCATATCTTGGTGCAAAATCCATGTACACCTCTTCTTCTAAATCTTTATGCAAAAATGCATTTTTTACATCAAATTGTCTTAAAGACCAATCAAGATTAGTAGCAAGAGATAATAAAACTCTAATGACATTCATTTTCGCCATGGGAGCAAACGTTTCCTGGTAGTCTACCCCAAAGGTCTGGGTAAACCCTTTGGCCACTAACTTTGCCTTGTATCGATCAATTGTTCCATTAGCCTTATGTTTTATAGTTAACAACCATTTGCACCCCACTGATTTCTTCCCCTTGGGAAGCGTAACCATACTCCATGCATTATTATTATTTTTTTTGTAATGCTTCCATCTCAATTTGTATTGCTTCTGTCCATTTCGAATATTTCAAGGCTTTTTCCACTCTGGTAGGTATTTTGATAGTTTCCATTTACCGAATAAGTGCATAGTATTTCAGTGAGAGTCGATGAGTGGATACATAATTTGCAATGGGGTATTGCACATTTCCTTCTGGAGAGTACCTATCAGTGGTTTTCCTCGATTTTGTCGATGAGGCAACACATAAGATGTTTTCACAATATCTGAGTGAGAACTTACCCCAGGGATACCCGTTGGATCATGAACGTGTCCTTGAAGAGTATAAGAAAAGTTGAGATTGACGTGTTTTACTTCAATGGAGCTACACATTTGTCCACTTAATTCTAGACACCCATCACTTAGACCTACGGTTGCTAATATCAAGTCTGGCCCATTTGAGCCGACATTAAGTACCCCAGACGCTTAATGACATGGGATGGTTGCTATTGACTGATCCCGCCCAGCTGGGCTATCAATATTTGAGAAATCACATAGCCTACTTGGGTTGTCACGGTTTAAGAAATAACATGGATTGCATGGCCCACTTGGGCTGTCACGCTCTAAGCCATTTGGGTTTTTGTCTCTTGATGTTCCATCTCGGGTTTCTTTCAGTGCAGCAAGGATGCTGCTGCTGTTACTATCTTGATTAGGCAGCCCATTTGGGCTAGCAGAAGAATCTGCAGAGGTAATCTTCACTATACCGAACCCGCCATAATCGTCAATTAAGGTTTGTCTTCCCCTTAGAAGTATGGCTGGGAGGAAAAAACAATTTGTCTTTAAAGAATGTAACATCCATAGTGACGTACGTATGTTGAGTAGATGGATGATAACATCAATACCCTTTTTGTTGAGGATTAAAGCCAAGGAACACACATTGCACCGCACAGGGATCAAGCTTGCTTCTTTAATTTTTGTGAAGATGGACATATGCCACACAACCAAAAACCTGGGGTTCGAGATAAAGAGTGGAATAGAGCAAAATATGATCTGCAAGCACGGCCAATGATGTTCTAAAAGAGAGAACACGCGATGGCATTCGGTTCATGAGATAAATAACATAAGTGACTGCATCAGCTCAATATGTCCGGGGTGCACAACTACCAATAAGAAGAGCACGGGTAATCTCAAGGATGTGCCGATTTTTTTGTTCGGCAACTCCATTTTGCTGTGGTATCGAACCTGTCCCTGTAACCAGGGCAATACCTCCATTAACAGTGACAATACTATATCGTGGTGGTGGTGTTATTGAGTTAAATAAAGTACGATCATAAGTCATATGATCAATGGCTTCAAAGTCAATGATCCAAACTGTATCAAGATCAACAGATGCAACTAAGGTTGTTCCTATGTTACCTGGATCATCAGATTGATCTTGAGAAACAATCAAGTTTAAAAGAGATAGTTGTGGGCCAAGACTGGCTAGATTCTGGTCTATTTTTTATGGTCTTCCGCTGGTAGGCTCGGTGAGCCTTTACCGAGTCTGCCAACATCATGATTTCCTTTATGTTCAGCGGTTTAGGCTGCATGCACGCCTGCTGCTCAATTGAATGGTGAGTGCTAGACGTAGCATGCCAAGACTCTTGCATAAATGAGGTAAGTGCTGCAAGCCCAGTTCTTGCTTCAACATGTTTTTCTTGCCTAACCTCTGCAATCATTCGTTGTTCATCTATTAAAAACAACGACTTGGTGGATTGGTAGGATTTAGGTCACGTGTGACTCTCTTGTCTCGAGATCACACCTTGATTTTTTGCTTTTTTTTTTTTTTTTTTGCAAATTGATTTTGAAGCCAACAAGAATCTCTAATGTCAGCACCAAGATAAAATTATGATTTTGAGTTTCAATCTTTGCCTTCTTCTTTCAGTGTGATGAGCAATGTCTCTTGCTTTGAGACGCTAAGATTTAGATTTCTAGGTTTTCTTTTCCTTCTTTCAGTGGGGTAAGCACTGCCTTTGAGTTTTTGGTGATTTAGGTTTATAAGGTTTTTCCAGTGAGTGGTTCTCTTGCTTCAAGATCACGCTGTAAATTATTTTGGGTTTTCAGAGATTAGCAGCTAGAGTCAAAGAGAAAGAGAAAGGGCGAAACCTGCTTTGATGCCAAGATAAAAGTAGTTCTAGGGTTTCAAATATTCTTTTCTATCTTATTCTTCTCCTTAGAAGGTAATATATACTACTTCACCTTGCGATACAAGGAATATTGAAGAGAATTTATAACCAAATTAGGAAACATAAATACATTCCTATTGCACCTAAACTTATGACTCATGCCAACATAGAATGGGGGACGATGTTGTAACTTGGTTGCAGCCTTGCATGATGACCAAATGGAGGATTAAGGTTTAATCTTGTAGTTCTTTTGTGGTTTCTTATGCAAAATTTGAGTGAGCAACGTCAAAGATAAATGAGGCATTAATTAATTAATTAGTTAAGCAATTAAAGGATAAGCATGTTAAGGTTGGAAAATTTCATCAAGGATAATAGTTTACTCATTCATAGTAAAGGGAAGGTCCTTCCCCTAATGTGGAATCATTTTACCATAATATTATAATCAAAACCATTCATTATATTTGTCATTGTTTAAACTCTTCTACATATGGATTCGGTCGATTTGGAGACTATATAGCCATTCATATGCCTCAAATTAATAAAGAGTTATAGTAACAAGAAACATCCTCACAATGAACCGTCAATTTCTTTAATTAATATAAATGACCCTCAAAACATATATGTTACAATATATTTTCCATATCATTACTTGACGGTCAACTATATATATTTTTTCTTCATAAAAGGTGTCACATCCCGGCCCGGGCCTCTACCACATCCCAGGTTCGACACCACCGTAGCACGATATTGTTCGCTTTGGGCCCCGACCACGCCCTCACGGTTTTGTTTCTGGGAATTCACATGAGAACTTTTTAGTGGGTCATCCATCCTGGGATTACTCTCGTGCGAACTCACTTAACTTCGGAGTTCCGATGGAACCCAAAGCCAGTGAGCTTCCAAAAGGCCTCGTGCTAGGAAGAGATGAGAGTATACATATAAGGCTTACAGGATCCACTCCCCTGGGCGATGTTGGATGTTACAAAAGGCTATTATTTGGTGGCTTCACCACGACATTCCATCTTTCAAAGGTTGGAAAAACTCACAGAAGTATTTCAACCTCTTTCTAATTTGGCCATCATCATGCAATTCACTATGCAAAAAATTATACTTAGAATGTGTTGTGTGAAATATCAACTTAGAATTTGTCTCTAACCACTAAACGTGGTTAAAAGAAAGTTATATTTGACTTTGTTATTTTGTACTACGTATCATCCGTATCCAACATTTCCAAACAGACAAGGATTGTTTGCCTCCCACTTCCGGTGCCCTCCTATTTGTGTGGTCACGGTTAAGTCACGGTAACATTTTATATTACTATTCATTTTTGTCTTATTATCTATATAAAAAAATACAATATAAAATATTGACTTGGCTTAACCGTGATCATACAAAACAAGAGGCCATGGGAGGGCAGACATTCCTTGTCCTTTCCAAACAAAAACAAAACCAAAGTCCACATTCCGCACGACAAAGTCTGCAGCAGCACATCTCCCCAACTCAAAACACGTGGCAAACGACGCCGTTTCCTCATAAACATATCCCTCTGACTTCCCAGAATTTAAAGCTCTCGTTAATTTGGCACGCACCCCAATTCTTTCACGCGCTAAAATTATACATGAAAAAATTATTTAAATAATAAATCGTAAACCGAAAAGAGAAACAAATCAAAATTAAAAACAAAATAAAACTAAAAAAAATAGAAAAAGAGTAATAAAATAAGAAAAACTAACAAATTTGAAAACTTTGGATTTTAATCCAATTTTAGGTGAATAGTACCCGTAATGATTTTTAAGGAACTTTAACGAAAAGCACCTGGTACTGTCCACTTTAACAAAAAACCACATTTTTACACTAAAAAATCAATCCTGATACTATTTATTTTACCCTTTATTTTGTCCTTATCATTAAAACTCAAAGTTTTCAAGAACTTTTCATTAGTTTTCCTGATTTTTAAAGTAAAAATGTCATTTTCGTTAAAAATGAACTATTAAAAAAATGTTTCGTTAAAATTCTCGAAAAACACAAATAAATTCAATAAATAAAATAAATAAAATTGGTACACCAACGAAGAGAAGAAGACAGTGTACGGAAAATCAAATCAATCAATACGATTGCTCCGCCGTGGAAACCCGTTGCAGCCAATCAATACTCTGCACTGATCGGCCCCGCACAATCTCCGCCGTTGATCCCGGAACCCGATGATCTGCGAGTTCCACCGGAGGAGCTTTAACATAATATGAATTCAGTGAATTTTTATTTGATATTTTTGGGGATTTTCTTCCATTCGGGGGTTTTGAAATTCCTACTGTGAAAAATCGGTTATCGGAGAATCGGGTTCTGGGTTTTGTTGGGTTTTGCGAGAGCTTTGGTGGGTCGGAGAGGGTATTTTGGGGATTGGACTGATGCTGGACTTTAGGGAAGGTCGGTGCGTGAAGGGGTGAAAAGGTTGGGGTTTTGGGGTTAGAGGTAGGGTTAGGGTTAGGGTTTTGTAAGGTTTGTGGTGATGGAGATGAATAATACTGAGCTTGAAGAAGGCGAGGCTCCTTGCTATTACAAGGATGATGACGAGGAAAACCTTGACCCGGACAACGATCTCTCTTACATTGTAAGGGCATCTTTGTCTCATTGATTCATTCGTGTTCGAATTTCTCATTAGAATCTTGGTTGAAAGCTTTGGAGTTGATAAACAATATATGAACATCTTAAGAAGATAATAGTGTGTTGAATTTGTTCTTAAGACTGAGTTTCCATGTTGTTTTTGATGTATGTGTATGTTGAATTACAATGGTGGATTGTAATTTGTACCTGCTTGCTTGGTTTCCGAGAAAATATAAGAAAGTAAGGAAATTGAGTTGGAACATGAACTTTGGACTTGCAGACAACTGTTTAGCAGGGTGAAGTAGAAACTTTTTATCCCTTGGATAGTAAAACGCAACGCAATAATTAGGAGTCTTAAATTTTTTCGCTTTAAGTTGTGCAGTATTCCAACGCAATATGCAAAAGCTTTGGAAACTGCCAGTGAAGTTTCTGGGTGTTTTCGGCTGGCTTTAGAGACAATGTAGATTATTTTCTGGTTCAAGTATAGAAGAAGTACATTCATGGCTGATTGCTGATAATTGATTATGCAACAGCCTTATTGTAGTGAATTCTTGCAGTTATTCGTAGGTACCATTGATTTACTCTGATTTATAGTATCAAGATTTTTTAAATGAGCATAAATTCTCTTTTCTTTCAATTATGATGCTTCATAGATTATTTATGATTGTATGGTTATTGATCCAAGGAAAGCATTAGTGAATTTGAACTCAATACTTGTTTGTTCAGTGTCCAAGAGAACAAAACATTTAACCCCCCCTATAAATTTCCAAATGCTGAGTGGTTGAGTTTGGTAGGCCAAATGGTTGTCTATGAACAAGTAATGTTAAATAACATTTAGTTTCCACTTCCTCGTTTCTGTCGTCTTGGCTATCAGAAATACTGTTCGTGAAAAAAATTCCAAGATAGTCTCAAGACTCAGCATTATTGATTGCCATTTACGTGAACAAAACCTATGATGGGCTAAGCTGGTTTTAGGTAACAGTATCCCATGACAAGTTTACACAATTCGCTTCTTCTGTAACATTCTGTAATAGCCCTTTATGTTTCTGTACAGACATTTTGGTTATTATTCTTTTTTTTTTCTGGTCTTATGTATGTAATGACACATATATAAAAAAATGTTTGTAATGACTCTATCTTTTTTATTTTTTCAAGGATGAGAGAATTCAGAATGCTTTGGGCCATTTCATGAAGGATTTTGAGGCTGGGAATTCTGTTGAGACTTTGGGTAAGTGACATCCATGAAAGTAGTAGACAGAGTGCTTCATATTTGTACTTGTAAATTTAATGGCTCATCAGGTGGATGGACTTTATCGTTTTCTCAGGGGCAAAATATGGTGGGTATGGAACTTTTTTACCATCTCATGAAAGGTCTCCATCCATTTTGTCTCATCCAAAGACCCCGCAGATAAACTACAACACATCAAGATCTCCTAAATGTTTAACAGAGGTATATGGATAAAAATTCTTCTTATTTGTTATTTGGTAGGGAGGATTTATATATGGCTGAGATCTTCTCAAATTGGAAAGTTCTATGTTAGTTGAGCATTCGCGGGTTATGTTAACATACAGGGTGACCCTCAGAATCTGAAAGCTTCTTCAAATGCACCCCCAAATGTGAGGCTTGGAATTGCTAACACTGCTCAATTGTCACATAATTCAAGGGTCCTCCCTGGAGACATTTCAGTTAAACGGAATTTGTGCTTGCCTCCTACTCAAGTAGCTGAGAGGTGTTCTGTGAAAGATGAAACCTCAAACAGACAGGGGAATCCAACTGATCAAAGGACACTGAAGGTTCGAATCAAAATGAACCCTGATAACACGGCTCAGAAGAATGTAGCAATATATAGTGATCTTGGACTTGGCTCTCCATCTTTATCTTTGGAGAACAGCCCTGAGGAAAGTAGGGCAATGAAACCTCCATCTCAAGTGATTGTGGATAACTCTCCCACTAACATTATTCAGGTAAGCCCAGATGTTTTATTGTAGTTTCTATTGCTGTAGATGGACCTAAAATGATCTGTTGCATTGATGGGCGTTGTTTATGTTTTGTGACAGGTTATGACTTCCTTTCCTGTTCCTGGAGATGCATTGATATCACCACTTCATGACAGTTTGCTTTTCTTAGTAAGAAAGAGAAAGCTTTATCAACAAAAACAAGTATCTTCATCAAAGGGCCATCAAGAGCATTCATCTTTGTCTGTGATGGACTCTGTTTCCACAGAGGGCAACAGCAAAGTGTCGAAGGAGACAAGAATTAAAGCATCCAGGAAGGGTGAAAGTCCAGTAGCGTTGAAGCTTGAGAATGGTATCAAGAATAACATGAAAATTATTATGAAAAAGAAATCAGAAACTGGGAGCCGAGAAGACAAGGAGCTTGTGCTCAATGACTTGAAAGCCACGCCTTTGTCCAATGCAGTATTTGTTGGTAATTGTTTGAAGGTGATTAGTAGGACACCTGAAGCTTCTAGGGAGGCGAATGAGAATGAGGTGAAAGGAAAATTATCTTCCTCTGAATTAGTGAAGGAAGAGCCATTGGAGTTGATATCTAATCAGGGTGGTGTCAAGAATGAGAAGCAGAGTTCTAGGTATGGTTCAGTGGAAAGGGTCTGGGAACAGAAGGATATTCCAGTTGATCTCAGGGATGATGTCAAGTGCAAGGATTACAAGATTTCAGCCTCAAAACATGATTCTGATGTATCCAAATGCAAGGAAGAGCAAGACTTGTACAAACACAATGTTGGTAAGGAAGGTACATCACGTGAACAAGCAAAAACTAATGTGTGTGGCAAGAGGCCAAAGCTATCTTCTGAGGGCAAGGCTAAGTCAAAGGAAAATCAAAGCAAGGAAAAGTCACCTAGTATTTCAACCAAGGAACACCTGGAGTTTGAAATGGGTGTGGCTCCAAAAGATAAATTGAGCGGAGGTCATGGTGTTCCTCAATCTGATATAAAAATTCAGAAGTCGAAGTCGCAAAATGGTAAGGTCAGAGATAATCAAAGAGTCTCAGTGGGGGACAAAAGATTGGAACAAAGGGATAAAATGGACATAGCAGAAAGACCTGCTGCTGATATTGATGTAAAACTGAGGGCATGTTTGGATAAACCAAAGGAAAAATGGAGCGGCAAAAAGTCCGATAATCAGTTACCGTCAAAAGATGTTCCCGTTCTGTGCCAACAAACAAAGGAAAATGGACTTGCTTCGGAGCTTGTACCAGCGGCTGCAGCTCCTGTAATTATAGAAGAACATTGGGTGTGCTGTGATAGTTGTCAGAAGTGGCGGCTTCTACCCTTAGGCACTAAGCCGGAGCAACTTCCTGAGAAGTGGTTGTGTAGCATGCTTAATTGGCTGTAAGCTTCCTTCTTACTATTGGGTTTGACAATAATATTTGCTTATCTTTTCTTCTTTTTTTTTCACTCCTCTCTCTCTCTCTCTCTCCCTCTCGCACACACACACACACACTCTCTTGCGCGCTTGCATGTATCCATTCCTGCCTGTGTATGTGTAGATATTTAACTAATCACATGAGTCTATGCATGCTTGTTTTGCTGCCTTTTCACTGTGGCATTGAATTTTATTTTTTTTTTATTTATTTATTTTTTTGTGTGTAGGCCTGGGATGAATCTATGTGACATCAGTGAGGAGGAAACAACCAAAGCACTCCAAACATTATACCAGATGCCATCTTCAGAAGGAATAAATAAGCTGCTGACTCATGCTAATGGAACAGCATCTGCAGTACCTGCGGTTGATGTCCTACATCTTGATCAGAACCTCAGTTCTCATGCCATGTCTAATCAAGGGAAGAAGAAACATGGTTTAAAGGAAATACCAAATGCAAGTAATGGAAGTAGTCTCTTGAACTCTACAAAGAACCACCTGCAAGTAGCTGTGAAAAGTATAAGCTCCAATGACATAAACCAGCCTCCTTTAGAATCAAATGTGATAAAGAAATCTAGTTCTCGACATACGAGCAAGCTGCAAAACTTGAAAATTGAAAAAACCAAACCTAAGCAGAAGGAGAAGCAAACAAGTGAAGGTATGTGGTTATTTGTAAAGTTTCCCTTTCCTACTGCCATAACACATGCAAAACTAGGTAACCAGTGCCTGTATTTATTTGGGTTGTTCTATATCTGCAGATAATGCCAGGGCAGTAAGATTGAAAAACAAGGAGGAGGATGATCAGCATACATTTGGAACTTCTAAGAAATTGAAGAGAGGAGATATATGGCATGCTGATAAGAACACAAATTCTAATGTTGACATTGGGATGGTTTGTTTCGGTTCAAGTACTGGTTTGCTAACCCAGGCACGTGGTCAGGATGTTAAATACAATGACCTCTGTCATTCTGAAGGCACTAAGGATGCAGCCAAGGACAAATTACAAGTTTCTGCAAAGAAATTGAAAGACCAAATTCAGGTCTCATTGCATGGGGGGGCTTTGGACGTGAGAACAGGCAGTAGAGATGGTTCCACAAAGAAAAGAAAGATGAGAGAATGGCAGGATACTCAGAATAATGTGGAGACATTTCAAAATTTTGGGCATGAAGGGAAGTTATATACCAAGGAGGAAAGTAGTGAAAGCGGATATCGGAAGGAGAAGAGGTCCAGGATTTTGAAGTCTAATGGTAAAGAGTCCAGTACTGGTAATGGAGATGATAGACCAAATAGAAAAATCAGAGTGACCAATATTGTTATGTCAGGAACAAAAGTTAATTCAATTCATGTTGCGGAAAAGGATAGGAGTATTGTAAAAGACCAGCAACCCAAGAAACATAGTAAAAAGAATGCATCTCAACAAACATTCATTGGTGTAAATTCATTGGGAAGGGATTCGGGATCCGGGCATGTTTCTTTGGCTGCCACTTCAAGCTCTTCAAAGGTTTCAGGTTCTCATAAAACTAGAGTTAACTTTGAAGAAGTAAAAGGCTCACCTGTGGAATCAGTTTCTTCATCTCCTTTGAGGACCTCCAATGAAGACAGGCTTACTTCAGCAAGGGGAGATGCTTTAGGGAAAGATGATTCTTCTTATGGTGGTTTCCCTTTAACAAATAATGGAGATGCCAGTATATTTTCATCGGTAGGCTACCAGGATGGAGATGCCAATGGTGAACTCAATGTCACCGCCAAACCTTCTTCTGAAGTTTGGAATAGCCATTTGCTTAGTGGTAATAATGATGGTTTGGAAAACGGTCAGTGCCTCAAAAATCAGCATGGCATGAATCATTCTCATGATGATGATAGAGAGAACAAGGATCACACTGGAGATCCTGTTTGTGTGCAAAAATCTGGCAAGGGTTCCTGTTTGCAGTCTAAGGACATTGTTAGAAGTGGCACTTCTAATTTGGATAGGAACAGGATGAAGGCTTCTGATCCAGTGAATGATTGCTCGAAGAAGGGTCAAAGATATGAATCTGAGATTGAACCCAATTATGTTCATGGAAAAGGGAATAATGTTAGACATGATCTTCCTGAAAAGTGTAGCACTAAGTGGGTCAAGCTCAAGGATGAAAACTATCATATTAGTAGGGGGGATAATGCAGGACATGGGTCAAGTGACAGTGGAGTGGAAACTCAACCAAAACGAAAGGACTATGATGCATCAGATGTGAAGTTTAGTTCTACGCAGAGCCCTAATAGGAATAGTGCACTGCAACAAAACCTGATTCAGAAACATGAGGATGGTCAGATGCAATATGAGTCAAGAAGTGGGAAATCACAATTGTTTTTACATGGCCGAGGTGAAAGGAAAGAAGAAACACCATCTCTTTGCTCCCCACCTATTGCAGGGTCTGAGAGAGAAGTAGTGTTTCAAGGGCTTCCTGTCGATACCACTGTCAATGGTGATATGACAACGTCACTAAAGCAGGCTGGGACTGCTGCTAACAAGAATGGAGTTAATTGCAATTTGGTACGTCTCATGCCTGATCAACAAAGAGATGGTGCGCCAAGTCCTGTGAGAAACTCCTCTGCCCAGACTGCTACTAATACCTTGAAAGAGGCCAAGAGGCTTAGAGACTATGCTGATTATCTTAAGGTTTCCTGTTCTCATTTGACTTTTTAGCAAATCTTTAGTACAGAATTGATACAAATTTGTTTTTTGTTTTTTTTTTGTGCTCTTAACTCATACTGTGGTTCTACTATGTTTTAGAACTCTGGGTTTGATTTTGAAAGTAGTGAGGCTTACTTCCAAGCTGCCCTGAACTTTCTCCAAGGAGCCGTGCTTTTAGAAAGTTGCAGTAGTGAGAATGGCAAACATGGAGATATGACTACGTTGCAAGTGTACAGTACTACAGCTAAACTTTGCGAGTAAGTTAAATGCTCTTAAGTTTTAAGAGAAATAGTTGTTTCTCATCCTGATGACTTATGTCTCAGCCAATAGATTCAATTAGCTATTACTAGCATGCAGAGATGGTCCCTTTTAATTTTATAAAATATGTAATGTCCTATAAGTTTTGAAGCTTTTGTTTCTGCGTTCCTATAGCCTGGTGTTTGGCTCTGTGCTGAACCTTTTGAATTCACAGATTATGTGCCCATGAATATGAAAGCCGCAAAGAAGTAGCTTCTGCTGCCTTGGCCTATAAATGCATGGAGGTGGCATACATGAGGGTGGTTTACTGTAAACATTCTAGTACAAACAGGGATCGGCATGAGTTGCAAGCTACTCTCAATATGGCTCCTCAAGGTAGGGAGATTATGAATGATTTATGTGATAATCTTTGGATTGCATGTCAAGTTTCAGTTTTGTTCTTACATTAGGAAATGGTTGCCATTTGAAGTTGTAGATTATTTATTCTAGTTTGAACATTTATGTTACTAAACAATCATGTGGTAAATATATTTAGTTGAAAATGTCAAGCCTTGACACTGTCTTTACTGTTATTTGCAGAACCATACTTATCATAACTAATAATGAAATATCTACATTATCTATCTGTCATTTGTGATAAATATGTACAGACTGCTTCTGTTGATAAAAAACAGCAGAAGGTAGAATTCTGGGTGTTCTTATCTTTTCACTGAGAAAAGGAATATCAAACAACTCAACTTTTTTATTTTTTATTTATTTTTTGTCTTTAAACTCTTCACTGTTCAGGTGAGTCTCCATCATCTTCTGCATCAGATTTAGATAACTTGAACAACCAAGTTGCTGCTGCTCGTAACCGCTCTAGTTTTGTCAGGCTGCTTGACTTTGTAAGTTGATTTAGTCTTGCACTCGGTCTCGATATAAATTTTTGCTAAGAAGTGTTCGTTTGAGGTGATTCGATACTCACTTATTCAGGACCACAGATTCAGTACTATGAATCATGGATATATAGTGGATAAAAAAGTTAGGAAGCTGAATTGGAATTTCCAGCCACCAGATTTTGCATAGATTAGCCAATTGTTATTGAAGTTTCAGCGAAAAGGAAAACAAAAAAATATATTGTATGAAAGCTTCCAAGCAAGCCTATTTTTCTTTCTACAAGCATCTTGAATGACTTGTGATTAAAATATTTAGTTGGATTATAAATTCATAGGTCATCTCGTCTTGTGTAGGACCAGTAAGATATTTTCGCACAGATTTAATTGTGTAGTAATGGTTTTACAGTTACCAGCGTGCTACAAGAGGGTAAGATGAGTATGTATTATTTTGCAGACACTGGATGTAAATTTTGCAATGGAAGCCTCAAGGAAATCCCAGAATGCTTTTGCAACTGCTTGCGCGACACTGGCTGATGCACATAAGAATGATTGTATTTATTATATTAGGAGGGTCATTGATTTCAGCTTCCAAGATTTAGAGGAGCTCATCCATCTGGTTAAGCTTGCAATGGAGGCCATAAGTCGATCCAAATTTGGTGGTGCTAGAGATTAAGTCAACCCTGTATATATTGAACGTTTTCATGGTTTCTCTCTTAAGCAGGCAGGCATCAGGAAAAAAAAAAGGAGAAAGGATGCCTACCTGGACCTTCACTTGATAATCTGCAAAGAAGGCAGGTTACTGACAGTTCATATCTCTTCTGTACATGTGTACAAAGTGAGATTGATTACCAAATTTTATAATATATTTTTTCGCAAGTTAAGTCTATTTTTGACGCCGATAAGGGCACATCATGCTCAGCCATGAGTTTTAATGGGTTGGGAAAATAATTTAGTTGTTCGGGAGCATAGCTCAGAGATAATGTAATAGTATATATATATATATTTTTTTTTGGCTCCTGTGATTTGGTGCTTGAGGTTTAAGAAAAAAATATCTATAGGGATTGGAAGATATTCTTAGGCAACCATTTTGAGAAGGTTGAATACTAGTGGTGATCGGTCAATGCTCTATCAAGCATTTTTCTGTTTTGTTACTGTTTTTCAGAATTTTGATGGAATGGAAACCAAATTCTTGGCCAAGGTTCCCTTTATACTTGTAGCAAAAAAAGCTTAAGCTTTTGTATACGTTGATTGTGCAGGGGACTGAAATACAAATTGAATCTTCAGGTATGTAATGTTTTTCTTCACTGTAATGGCAACAATGAAGTCGTCCTTTGAGTAATGTGTTTTGTAAACTTTTTTATGTTGGTGTAGGTGAAATCAAAGAACTTTGGTTGAGCAACCCCTGAGAAGTTCAGACTTGTGACCTACTGGAGTACATACTAGGACCACCGCTGCATGTGAGTTTAAGTGTAAAAAAAAAAGGTTTACACATTATCCTACTCCAAGAATTACCCTATATTATTCATGTGTTTTCTAATAATAAATTTTGCCTTGTATGTGGTGGGATGTATCAGTTTACATCTGCATCAATTACTCGTGATGCTTTGATGTGGCATATGAAAATTTTCTCGCAATTCATGCTATGTACTTGTGATACGCTGATATTTAAGAGTAAACTTCTATATTTAGATTTTAAAAAAGTTACGAGGGTTCTTTCTTCTCGGTTGGAGTTGGTTGCTGAAGAGTAATTAGAATCTTTTTGTTTTTGGTTTTTGTTAAGCATGCACTTGCTGTTATATTCTCAGTAATAAATATTTAATGATGTGGTTCATGAACCAATGACTGTAGTTTCAGTTCAAATGGTCCTGGTGTTGGTCAGACCTTTGCTTATTGCATCAACTGAGTGCACGTGCTCATTGTTTCCCCAGCACTAAGCTTGATTGGTTTTCAACTTTTCATAGTACTTTCACTTGTATGCCATGTGTTGTCATTCATTGTTTTACAAGCTTGTATTTATAAATGTCGCCATTGATTGTTGAGTTATCAACATTCGATCTATACCGAGCGAATGAGGGTCTACCTATTATGTTTCGCAAAATTGTGGATCTTATCCTTGTTGGTAACTGATATGGCTGCTTTACATTGAACTTCAGTGCACAACAGTTTTAAATGCCTGAGTTTCGGTTTTATTTGTTTAAGGATAAAGTTTTCTAGATGCAGCGATGCTTGAGGGTGTTCATACCTGTGTACTCCACTTTCAGTAACCACTCTCCCGTGATACCATCGTGGTGGTGGTCTCCCTCTCTCAGTTGCCTTTTTCTGTCAGCTAATATACAAATAGTTCTTTCTGTTATTTTTAGACGTAGTAAGATAACGGTTTTTCTTCTGTGATGTGGGTGTAGTACATCAGTCGTGCCAGATGGGCGAGCTTTTTCTTGATTTGATTTTTGCCTTGAAACAATAGATATCCGTTTTAAGATTTTAATTATTATTATTAAGTTTTGTTCTTTTAGGATGTCAAAGCTGGATATTTGCCTTAGGATACAGGTTTTCTCGAAGCAGGTTACTCTATCGGGTTTCAATTCACAAAGTGGGATCTTGGTTTATGCAGGAGAAGAATGGGGGCTGACTTCGGTCGCTGGCAGCAACAGGTGCTGGTTGTTTACATAATGTATTTACTATTCTCTTCTCTTGTTTTTCTTTTTATTCCAACATTGAATAATCCTTTCACTGTTGTCTCCATGATTTTCGCACCATGTATCGTACATGAACAATAACGATAACAGTAATAATAGTTATCGGCATTTTTTTATCATCGGAGTTATCTGTTCTAATCATCATTTTAATTCTTTCGAGTTCTGGACCTTATTTTGTTTCTTGAAGATTTTCTCGAGGTTTCGACCCCGTATGGTTAAACTGCTGTCTCATGGACTGCCTGAGTAGGAGATTATCCGTGTTTGAAGATTTTCCGGCACTAGAAGGTGAAATATGGTCAACATTTTAAGACTGATACTGCAAAGATGGCTACTTGTAAATGTGGCAGAAATTTGATCCGAACTAATAGATGGAAAACGCCGTTTGTTTAAGGCAATGCAAGGGTTTGACATCTTTGTTACTCTTTGAGAATTCATGGGTTTTTCATGTCCTTTATACGAAAGAAATTCTCTGTTCTGGACGTCCAAAAGAAATTCTCCGTTCAGAACGTCCTGAAAAAAAATTTATTTTCAATTTTCTTCAACTATGGTCTTCTTTATTATTTAGGTTTTAAGTGGAAGGCTTCCATCCATATGCCGCCTACTACAGGGGAATGATGCCTATTTTTGAGCCGACTTTGGTGTCAAATTTTAGATCTGAGACTAGATACTAAAGTTTAAGCAACTAAAATTTAAGCAACAATGTCAATAAATGAGATCAAATTTGACGAAAAATTGAGAAGCGAAGTTTCCTCAATGCGTTAATAAAGACGGGATGTCGTGCATAGAGAAAGACTGCCTTTCGGGGATCAAATATTAAGCATCCTAATACCATTACGATTATTAAGGATATAAAGACAAATCGAAACACTAATCACCAAAAAAACCCTACAAATGCAGGAACCATTTTTAAAGTGATGAAATATATTAACGTCTCTAACAAGAAACTCCCACTCAACAATCTCAGGCACCAATGAGCTTGAAAGCTTCTTGACAATCCTTTTAGTTTGGTTACCAACGCAAATCCCTCACTGTGCAAACCTACAATTTCCTCCTTGGCCTACTCCTCCACATCCACAAAGACCTTCCTCTTTGTTTCATCTTACCTTCCAACTTCCTCAACAAAGCCAACACCTCGCTCCCTCGCGCACATGATGATACATCTCCTGCGTAGAATACATAAGTTGAGTCCTTGACCTCAACCCGGTTGCACCCGGGTTCTTTTTGCACTCCCGTACGCCTCATTTCTGACCTAAGACCATGAGCATTCTCCCACTCTCCGATCAATGAGTAAGCAATTGATAATTGAAGTCCAAGAAACAACATTCCTACAGCCCATCGAATCAAAAACCCGCTGAGCATTATCGATATTCTTGCACTTCCCGTACATATCAACCAGCTAAGAGAAAACAACAAGGTTAGATCGAAAACACAAAAGTTCAACAGGCCCATGAACTCTTTTCCCAGTTCTGAGATGAGCAAGGATCGAACACTCATTAATCACACTCGCGAAAGTGAACTCGTTGGGCAGAACCGTACACTCGGGCATCTTCCAAAAGAGCCAGAGAGCCATTCCGGGCTGACCCGTGTCGACGTAACCGGAGCGAGGTCCAAGGACACAACGTTTGATTCAGGCATTTCATCCAACGGCCGGCTTGCAAAGCTAATTCTTCGGAGCCTGACATAACAGTTGATGATATGGTTGGTGGTGAAACCGTCAAAGTGTCATATAAATAACCGGATTTTATGGTGGCGGAATGCTGTGAGTCTGCGGAGCCGGAACCTTTACAGTGCCGGAGCTGTTGAATGAGATGAAAGTTCGACGGCTTATTTTGGCGGGAAAGGTTTTAGGCGGTGAAACGTCGACGTTTCGTACAATTATAATTTCTACCTTTTTTTTTTTATGGTTTTAGAATAATTTCCTCCCTTATACTTTATAGTAAAGAATTTAAATTTTGACCTCAAAATTCTAAGTTTTAGTTTGGTAACAGTAATAATGTGTATCTGTTTTACTATATCATTATTTCTTTGAAACTGATAAACTATATAAAATAAAAAGTAATGCTACACAGATTAAATATTTGACCATATTTGCAAACAATGTAATGTGTCACCAATAGGTAATAAACACATTAATCATTACTTAAGTAATAATCTAATCATCAACAATCACGTCATATGATTTACAAAATATAATTTAAATAGATGATATCCATGACATTATTTACGTGAAAATAAAAAAAAAGGTATAATAATTCAATTGAAAATGAGGAGAAATCTCCATAAAATGGGTTCGCTAAGATGATGGTATTTTGATGAAAAGCGGTTAATTAAACAATTAAATTCTATTACTTAAGAGTCAACTATCTACTTTGATTGTGCCTAGATTAGTATAAATTAGTTAGTTATATTAAACAATTAAATTCTAAATCATAAGTTTAACATTGAAATACAATCTGTTGTTTACTCTTTGACTTTGAGTGAATCAATGAAAAGCAAACCAAGTAGTGGTGACATTGAAAGCAATTAAAACTTTAACTTGCCTTTGGCTAATGGAAAATTCTGCAGTGCACATAGGCACCGGTGCACAATGCTTTCTAGCTCTTAAAAATTAGTGCATCAATCTGGGCCGGTCTTGAGAATGCGACAAGGGCCGAAGGATTTAGTTGTTTAGGGTTTGATGTCTGGCAAAAGAGTGCGACAAAAGAAGTAACAATTTTTTTTTAAGTCAATAAGAATAGGTTTGAGTCAATTGACATTCCACTTATCACATTCAAAACATGTTTGTTGTTTTTTTATTCAATTAATTATATAAAATAATTCAACTTTACAAATGTTAAGCTCAACCGCTCAATCCAATGAGATATTATATTTAGATAAAGACTTAAGGTCTATAAATTTTTTATTTGAACATTTACAAGATTTCTAACATTAATTTATATGCACATAAAATGAAATAAAAAAAATTAAGGGCCCACAGAAAAGGCTAGGTGGCCGCTACTCCAAGTACCCTAAGCCGGCCCTAGCATCAATACATATGTGCATATGCACAGGTGCACAATGCTTTCTACCCCTTGAAAAATTGGCTTGATATTTAGTCGGTTGAGAACTTGATATTGCTTGCGCAAACAACAAGATTAATCAAATATAAATTGAGATTGATGGTGCCCAAGTCTTCTATGTTTTCAGAAAGAAACAATCAAAGAATCATGCACTACCATGTCCCAATCTCAATGACTATATATTACTATTCACTCTACTATTTGCTTTGGAATATCTCTGTCGACCTTATGCTTATTCCTCATCATCTTCCTCGGATTATTCTAAGAAATAGTTTCGAACCCATAATGTATGAGTAAAACTCAACACCCTATGATATTTAGCACCATATATCACACTCGTTACAAATATATTCAATTTTATATCCGTGTTAGTCAAACCTGAATCCTCCTTCCTCAATTAAATGTAGACAATTATCATATATAAAACTATAAAAGGCTAATTGGTAGTCTTTTTCAAAGAAATTATATCGTCAGTTTTAACTTTAGAACAAAATATATGCATATATTGTAAATGTTTACAGAATATATTATTGCATGACAGGGTGTGCCGCTGATTCGGTCATACATGGAATGATGAAATCAAGTGTGTGTATATATACAAATGAAACTTGTGACAAGTGTCGGCATGGAGTGAAACAATTTTATGGGGTAGAGTTTCCTCCAAAAAGACGTCAAGATTGGTGTGTGGGGGGGTCTAGTTCTAGTTCATAGTTCATTCATTGTGTTTTTGGACTTCATCTTGGGCACTACATTCAGAGACTGAAAATCTCTAAACTGAAATCCAATCCCTAATTACGGTTTTGTGTCTAAATATTTTCTTTACGTTCAACAAATTTTTAACCAACCGCGTAGGTTACTCTTCGTAGTTAATATAAGGGGAGCGTTTCTGATTTTTGCACTCCCTTTCAGCTCAAGCACTTCTCTTTTAAATTTATCTGTTGAATTTTTTTTATTTTATCATTTAATCCAATCACTAAACAAAACGGCAAAGTGCGCAGAAAGTAAAGGGTGCAAAAATGAGTGGTGTTGAGGTATGGTGACTGGAGGATGGCAAGGGTGGTGACGTAGCACGAGCATATAAGGATTACAAATGTAACAAATTTTTTTGGAATCCACCAGAGATTGACACTATGTTTGGATGAAGAAATTTAAGATTACTAAGGAATTTTAAAATGACAGAAATTAAAATGACAAGATTTTATTTTCTAGAATTTGTAAATTTTCTTGTTTGGTTAACCTAAAAGAACAATGAAATTGAATACGGAATTTGTTATTTTTAAACTCTCAATCATAGAAATTGGGAAATGATACCTATTTACATGGAATTTGAACTTGGGAATTGGAGGTTCCAAATTCCAATTTTTTTTTTTCAATGTGGAAATTCTAAATTTCTATGTTTATGAATCCAAACAAGGGAATTTGTGCAAGTCAATTTATAAATTGTGACTTTTACCAAAATTCCAAGTTTATTTCCTTTATCCAAACATAGTGTGAGAGAAAACCCAAAAAGTTATTTGATTAATTCTGAATTGTTGAAATAGCCAAAGACTTTAAATAAACTGATTACAACTCCTTAAAAAACTCAGTAGTTAAAACGACATTAATTCGATATTAATCAGACGGCAACTCAAAGGTTTGATTTCTATTATGAAAATTAAACATTGTTTTGGAGGTTGAAACGACTTGGTTGGCTAAAATCAATGTTTTAAAAGACTCACCTCAGGGCGCGCCTAGGTGGCCTCGAAGGTTGGGTAGGTGGCTTGCCGCCTCTGTTTTCCAAGAGTCGGCGTAAGGCGTTGCCGGAGCTCGCCTAGGCGGCAAAGGCGTGCCTCAAGGCATCCATGTGTTTTTTTTTCTTCCATTTTTTGCTTTTAAAAAAAATTAAATAAAAACCCCAAAACCATGACCAGCAAAGAAGATGAGTTGCAGAGCCGAAGAAGATGAAGAAGACAGACGGTCTCCTGACTTTTGGTTTTAAAAAAATAAGGAAAACTAATGAAAATGGCTTGAAAACTTTGAGCTTTAACGATAAGGACAAAATAAAGAGTATAGTGAGTAGTACCAAATTTGACTTTTTAGTGTAAAAATATGGTTTTTCATTAAAATGAACAGTACCGTGGGTTTTTCGTTAAAACTCGCTTTAAAATAATTGCTTTCTTTTTAAAATTTAAATAAACCCACTTTGCTACATTTATTACCCCACTATCTTTTTTTTTATTCATTTTTATTTTTATATTATTTTTTAGATGGATAGATAAGCATCTTTTGTTTCTTTTTGTTTTTATTATTTATAGATAAGCATTTTTTTATGTATATCCTCATAACATCCCAACAAAAGAAAAAAAGTAAACATGTTTTATTTTTATTGTTTTTTATTGTTATATATTCTTTACTTAAAAGAAACGTCACATTATCTTATTCCTCTGTTTTAAGACTACATATTTCATCCTAATATTACTCAAAACTCTCATATACATATTAATAGCGCTTAAGACTAGGTGTCTGATTCCATTTGTTTGATGGTTAGATTAATTTGATTGCTTGATTAAACTTGTTGACTTGTGCTCTTTCGAATGATATAAATATTTTTACAAAGTATTATATTTTATATGTATATTATATAATAAATGTATATATATATATGAAAAAATTAGGTTTCGTGAGGCTTCGCCTCATGCTTTCAGGCTTTCACCTAGACGGGCCTATCCATGAAACACCTCGCCCACACCTTCGCCTTTTAAAACATTGGTTAAAATCCATCATATGTCAAGATGAAGCCAAATCTACAAATTTCCACTGCGCCCTTTTGTCTTCATTTCCTCTTCAATCCATCTGACCATTTGTTCTGCATCAGGTAACAATGACATGATGAGAACACTGGATCTGGTCTGCAAAAATGAAGGCATCTGAATAGCACTTAGAATGGCCCCTACTACCACCACCCAATAAATCTGCCACAACAGACAATTTGCATGGACTACCACCACACCACACTGTTGGAACTTATATTCCTTTCACTTGCAAGAACAACAATTTATTGCATCACATGTTCATACCAAAAAAATATATAAATGAATGATATAGTCACGTGATGTTATCAATTCATACATTATAACTAATATGATTAATATTTTACAAAATTATAATATGGTAGAATAAATGAATGCATTGTTATAAGTAGACACGGGTTATCGAAGAGTAAAATCAAGAGCATCAATATTTAGCAGTGTAACAAGCCCACCGAAAAATTTACCAAAGGCAATATTCGCCAATAATTTGATTGTTCCTTGGTCCAAGGGGATACATGTATGACTTGGTTTTAGAAAGTGCATAAATCTAGGCCCCCACAAGCTCATACACCCAATATTTGATGTAACAACAATAGTAATATAAAATTACAAGACCTAACAAAGTGCCTAACCTCATTGCTTCTCTCCCTATAAATATAGGCTTCTACAATTTGAGCTACCAAATAGAATCTAACCAAATCTATACAATTTGCTTTTTTTTTTACCTCCAAATTGTGCTTCCTTCCCAAATGGCCCCAGAACCCATTCACCCTATCAGGGTTGGTCACATCGATGATGTCCAAGAACTCAAAAAATCCAAGCCTTCCATTATTCCTGAGAGATTTGTGAGGGACATGACTGAGAGGCCAACTCTTGCCACTCCCATGCCATGCTCCACTGACATTCCCACCATCAATTTCTCAAAGCTTGTAAAAGGAACCAAAGATGAAATCAAAACTGAGATTTCCCAACTTGCACATGCCTCTGAGAACTGGGGCTTTTTCCAGGTAAAATTTCCACAAAACTCTCCTTTTCTTTTTACTTGTATGAATAACATGGTAAAGTAGACTTGGGTTTAGCCAAGTTGGTTATAGCAGTGTGCACTCCTCTTTGCACCCAAGTTCGAACCTCCCAAACTCCCTTTCCGTGATTTAGATGGAGTAATGTAGAAATATCGCTTGTATAAAAAAAACATAGCAAGCCATAGAAGCTAATGATTGGTCTGATCGAGGTGACAATTATATGGCAGGTGGTTAATCATGGGATTGATCTGAGTATACTTGAGAGCATAGAGAAGGTGGCCAAGGAATTTTTCATGCTGCCTTTGGAAGAGAAGAAGAAGTATGCACTGGCTCCCGGGACTGTTCAGGGATATGGCCAGGCTTTTGTGTTATCAGAAGACCAGAAATTAGACTGGTGCAACATGTTTGCTCTTGGGGTTGTACCAAACTTTATAAGAAGCCACATGTTATGGCCAACAAACCCAGAAAATTTTAGGTAAAGTTTCTTCCATGCTTCAAAATATATAGTTTTTTATTGGCATACTGTTTCCATGCAAGTCACGTTTTGATATATGTAAAAAAACTCATTGAAAACACAAGAAAACTATTATTGACACTTGAAAAAGTTTTCATGCACTCCTTTACGTACAAAATTTGCTTTTATAAAATTAGAGTGCAAGATGACTTTATTGGGGTGAGTACCTCAACACAAAAAATTTATGTTCATGTGTCAAATGTTCTAATTTCTTCGGAAAAACCAAGTAATTTCTTTTTATTATTATTAAAGTCTAAAGTCCCAAGTAATTTCTTTTTATAATTATTAAAGTCTAAAGTCTAAACCTTTTCCTTATGTTTTTTTTCCCTCACTCAAGTGAAAGTGTAGAGGTCTATTCAACGGAAGTGAGGAAACTGTGCCAGAATCTGCTGAAATACATAGCCATGAGCCTTGGCTTGAATGGTGATGTGTTTGAAAATATGTTTGGGGAGGCTGTGCAAGCCCTAAGGATGAACTACTACCCTCCCTGTCCAAGACCTGACCTAGTTTTGGGACTAAGTCCACACTCAGATGGAAGTGCCCTCACAGTTTTGCAGCAAGGGAAGGGCAACTCGGTGGGACTTCAAATTCTCAAAGATGACAGATGGGTCCCTGTTAAGCCCATTCCAAATGCACTTGTCATCAACATTGGAGACACCATCGAAGTGAGTAAAAATATTGGTAGCATAAGAAAATCTTTCCTAATATAGGGACGGGCAGAAAGCTCTTTTTTGAGATTGAGGGTGGGTGATTGCACTTTCTGACTGATGAGTTAATCTCACCTAATTTTCGATATTGATTATTAAAAGTGGTATTTGGTGTGTGATTATTTTACTAACATAAAAATGAAATGCAGGTTCTTACAAATGGGAAATACAAGAGTGTGGAGCATAGAGCAGTGACTCACAAGGAGAAAGACAGGCTTTCAATTGTGACATTTTATGCTCCTAGCTATGAGATAGAGGTTGGCCCAATGGCAGAATTGGTGGATGAAAACAACCCATGCAAGTATAGAAGATACAATCATGGAGAGTACAGTAAACACTATGTAACAAACAAGTTGCAAGGCAAGAAAACCTTGGAGTTTGCCAGGATTCGAACCAAATCTCAAACTACTTGACAAGACCCCTTTTTAGTTCCCAAACCATCATTAGATTCTCCCAAACCTCTACTATTCCATTGTAGCACGTATGTGTTTCAGACCAAACTAGGTGGTGATCAAGCAATTTATTCTCTGGACAAGACGCTCGTTCGTTACTAAATGGTAGACTGTCGATATAACACAATGGAATGTTATTGATAATATATTAATAATATAATGTACCGACATGTTATCGAATGTACTGCACGAATTGTCATATGCATGCCAAGGGGATATTAAATTATCACTACTACAAAACAGGCTATCACTGGCGGTGGAAAAATCGACAAGAAATCCCAATTACTGTGGGATTTTTGGTAAAAATCCGACATCAAATCATGCAATGTCGGATAGGAGAATTGACACCGTTGCTAGCGTCACGAAAAGGGTATTGACGTCGGTTAGTCCCCTTAATCTACCACCAAGAAGCAAAGTAATATAAAATAAAAAGAACAATAACGTCGGTTAAAATTGACATCTAAACTTACATCGGTTAGAAGCGATGTTGAATTTTGACATGATGGCGGTCCTAACCGAGCAACAATTAAAGAATTAAAATATCAAACATATTGTCGGTCCTAACCGACATTACATAACATCTAGATACATAAAATAATTATTATGATGTCGTCCATAAGCGACATCAAATATATTAATAATAATAAAAAACTCTACGTCAGTTTTTAATTAATAATAATATAAAAAATTATATAAAAATAATTCCCACCATATGTCAATGAAAAAAACAAACAATTTTAAGCAAACTTCATATTAAAAATAAAATTTCTACCGACTTTATATTAAATTTAAAATTAACTACAATTCTTAAAAATGTACAACTCATACAAATTCTTCCTGAACTCCTGCAAAAGATTTTGAACCGGATGTGTGGGTCATAGTTTTCAACTGCCAATTATGCTTATTTTTTTCCGCAATCTCCTGAAAAATAAAAGAATTTATTAGACAAATTTCAAGGTATAATAAAATAAATCATGAAACATTTACCTTTGTTTTTTCTTTATTCCAGTATGCCACCATCGGAATATTTTTGTAATCTCTAACCTCTGCCGCTACATGTTTAGAAAACACACTAGAATTATCACTAATGCATTTTCCAAACGAATCAAATGAACAAGGCTATTCTTTCCAATTTGGAATTGAGGGTCCGCGTCTCCGTTGAGTTGATCATTAAAAATACAGAAAAACAATTAAGAACCAAGAAACAAAAATAAATTTTCAATTTTAGCATAAAACTAGTTAGAATACAAAACAGAAACTAAAATTAATAATCATAATAATTTAAAAATGAACCACCTTCGAGCTCTTCCTCTTCGAATTGGAATTCCTCAGAATGTTGATCTTCAAAATGGGGATCCATAGCAAATGGAGAAGGAGAAGAGGAAAAACTGAAAATGAGGAAGAAAGGGACGTAGGGATGAAATGGGGAAGAAGAAGAAAGACTGAAATTCGGGGAGAAATGAAAGCACGGATCAAATGGGAAAGAGAGGCGTTTAAATATGGGTAATTAGTTGGCATGGTTTAAACCGACATTGATTGACTGACGTTGAATTAAAAGTACATGGTGTCGGTTAAAACTGACGCCAACCTGACACACTTTATTGATAGTCACGTCGAGTTAAATGAACCAATCAACTTTCTGACAATCTTTATTGAAAATCACAGCTTCGGTTTAAATTAATGTTGGTGTCGGTCTGATCTGACACCAACTTCTGACACACATTTTGAAATTCACGTAGCATCGGTTTAATGAAACTTGTGTCGAATTAAAACATGATAGGATCGGTTAAAACCGGCACTAAGTCTAACACTTACGTCTTCTCCATCCATTTCCTCATGCAAAACAAGCAGGAAATTTCCCGCCTAATATTTCAAATTATCTCACCAATGCCGTCCACTCACCACCGACTCTATGAGTTTGCAAAAGCTGCACTCACCAGAATCTTCGTCCACCCTTACGCCATGGTCTATCTCCGCCCTAGAAATATCAATATCTGCATTTTGAAGGGGCATTTTGAAGGTGTGCGAATTGTACTGGGGCGGAGGAGTCGACGCCGAGAAGTGGGACGATGCTCAAATCGGCCATTACATCGGAATCGGTACCGTTCATTTCCCGTTTCTTGCAACCTCGTATTGTTTCTGTGTATGTTTGTCTGTAATTTGTGAGAGTTAACAATGGCGGTGCTTGCTGTTGGAATTGGTCGGGAATAAGCCAGAGAAGAGAAGCGTGGGAAAGCCAGAGGAAGGCTTACACTGCTGACTTCTTTGAGCTTGACCCTTGCATGGTAAGGCAGCCTAGCCTCTCTTTCTTTGTTTCTTGCTTTCTTCTTTCTCTTTGTTGGTTTCGCATCGTAAGTCGAAAATTCAGAATCAGGGTTATTTTGGGTTTGTTTTAGCATGAATTCAGGGTTATTTTGGCTTTGTTGGTTTCTTCTAATAACGGTTGCTAAGTGACGTTTATCTAGGATTCATCTAATATGAAATATCTAGATCAGAAATTTATATGTTTGGGTAAAACTTTTAGCTGCTTTTAGTTGCTTGCTTTGGATAATTTTTGGTCTTTTCAATCCTGCATTCTTTGACCGTGGATTACTTTGACAGGAAGATGTAGAGATGCATTTGAAAGATAAGGCAGACACGGCTGATTTAGTTTGCTGCTTGCAGAATTTGCAGGTTTTTAATTCAAAATATTTTTAAAAATTAAAACCTATGTTGGCTACAACCGACATCGGCTTTGAAAATATTTCTTTTAACCGACGCTAACATTATGTCGGTTGCAACCGACATCGGGTTTCAAAATTTGTAATAAAAATTAAAACCTATGTCGGCTACAACCGACACTGTCTTTGAAAATATTTAAAAACTATGATTAGTGTTGACCAGAATTGACATCAGTTGTCGTTTAACCGATGCTAACGTTATGTCGGTTATAAGCGACATTAACAATTTATGTTGGTTATAACCGACGGTAACTCCGATACCATATTAAGTGGGTGTCGGAATGTCTTATCTGCCACTATATTGTATAAAAACAACACCACCCACCGACACAATAAGGCTCTTTTGTAGTAGTGTATTGGGTTGCACTGTTCATACGTAACTCATTTGTACAATCTCTCCAATCAATGGAATCTTGTGGAGTCTGTGTGTTTAGAAGATTTTTCTTATCAAATTGTGTTTGTATATTCGGTGTCGATGCAAATTTCCGCCGTCTTCAGTCTTGACGAAAATGCACCTGCAAAACAATTAACACATTTGATCAAGGTCCTAAGCCTCACGCCCCCACGAGGTGGGGGGGGAGGGGTTAGGCCAATGGATCTTTGATGCCCAAGTCAATTTCTCTAAGAGAGGAAAGTATTTAGGGCTTTTTAAGGGTAGCAAAAAGCTCTTGAAATTTGGTAGAATATGGGGTGTGTGTGTGTCTATATATATATATATATATATATATAGGGGAGAGGGCCGGCCATAGTGTTAGGGTTTTATCCTACACATGGCGGCATCCTATTGGTCAATGTTTATAGAGAAATATTCTCAAGATATTAAATATGAAATAATATCTTGAGATAATGGAGTAATTATCCCTAATTGATTTAAATTGCGAGTACTTACTTGGTTGGAGTCATTCGTCAATTGGGAATGTATTAAAGATAGGATTTGGGTAATTAATCCTTATCTTTAATGCTTTGACTTTTCCTTGCCAAGGGCATGTGAGCTGTGGGCAATTGTATTTAGTTGCTGGGACCTTCAGGGGTGTGAGCTGCGCGTGGGAGTATCTGAGGAGCCTGCCCATTTATTGAGGGCAATCTTGTCTTACTTGAGCAAAAGTCCACGTGTCGCCTCTAGAATTTTTGGGATTATTTTTTGTTCCACAAATGGCCTCTACACCTGCTGAACTGCATGTAGGAAAAAGGCAGTAGGTGTAGAAATCCTAAGCTGCATGGGCTTGTAAAGTTGCCCAATTTGAACTTGATCTCCTTTCTTGATTTGGAGATAGACTTCTTCTAAGAAAAGGAAACCAATTGCCCCCAATACCTATTTAATTCTGCTTTAAGCAGGGGATTAAATAAATTTGGAGAACAATCATCATTCTAAAAAGGAAGAGAGAAGCCAGAGGAAAATTTTCTTCCCCATCCCCTAGCTTTCTTCTTTTCTTGCCCTTGCAAAGAGTCGTCTCTCATTGTTGTTCTTTTTCTTCGTGCCGCACCAAGGTAAGAAAAATTTGAATTTTCTTATTCTTGAATTTTTTTGGAGTCGTGGGACTTGAAAAATTGGCTCGATGAGGGCCAATGAGGCATGACTAACATGGTAAGGATGCCATAGGGCTGGTGGTGGTACGGTGCGAGGAACGGCCAAGAACTCGGCTTAGCATGGGCTAAAGGCGTAGGGGTGTGGAGCTGGGCTTGGGCCTGCTGGAGCTTAGAGAAGAGGGAGAGAGGCATGGAGCATTCACACCCCCTTGCAGGTGGACTGGGTCGAGAGGCTATTGGACCGGCTGTGGTGCACTGGGCGCGAGAGAGAGAAAAAGCCAAGTTTGGGCCTTAGAGCCTGGCGCTAGGGCGTTGGGCTCTGCAGTCCTTTTTTTTTTTCCTTCTTGCGAGCTACATTTTAAATATTTTTCTTCGTACTTTTTGCAGAGATTTTGAAATGTCTTCATTTGATCGCAAAAGTGACGAATATCCTCCACCTTTGTACCTTCAAGGTGGGGTTTTCGGTAAGGTAGGCTACTTCAAGGCACACATGTCAAGATCAATTTCGATGAGCTATTTTAGGATTTTCTTAAGCCGTACAAGCATGCGAAACCATCAAGGGTTCGCGTCACATGAACCATGCGGCGAGGATGCCACTGCTAGGAAAAGGGTTATCAAATTCCATCTGTATTACTTCATGTTGGGATTTACTTTTCCCATGTCGTGTCTTTTCCAGGAGGTGATCTGCTCAATGAAATGCGCGCCTGCTCAGTGTTCACCGAATGCAGTTCATGCGATTGTGGGGTTCTCGAACTTGAGCAGGTTTTTTGATCTTGGCTTGACCATAAATGAGTTCTCATACTTCTTCGAAATTGGCTATAAAGAAGGTGTGTGGCAGCTGAGGTCTCGTCATAGACTGCTTGATGTTTCGTACAAAGGTGATCATGAGTGGGCGAGAAACACCTTGGAGGTTAGGGGAGAGTGAGAGTTTGACTCATCTCTTAAGCTGCGTGTTCCGACTGCCTTTATCAGTGGTAAGTGAACTGCTTTATTCTTGGCCTGCTTGAATTTTTGTTGAGTTGCTCCATGACTTCAGTTTACTGATCGTTCTTCTTACTTTGTGTAGATTCCGAATCTGGCTCAACTCTAAGAACTTCGGCAGATATGAAGAAAGTGCACATCGCCTTAGGTATTCCTATTGAGTACCGTGAGTGGCGCTGGTTACTCATCCCTCTTTGTTAAGAGAGGCGGGCTGCCTCCAAAAGAAAAGATAAAGCAGATAAAGGATGAGGCATTTGCTCATCTGATCGCTGCTGTAGAGTCTGCTGTCAACAAGGGTGGAAAAAAAAAATCTTCCTCACCTGCTTATGAGCCTTCAGCTGAGAAGAAACCAATGACTTTTTCTGTTGCTCGCGGAGGCTCGTTTGCTGCTGAGAAGCTGGTCATTAATCTTACTTCTCCCAAGAGGATGAAAAAAACCGTTGAGTCTAATCCTGTGAAACTTGTTGCTCCAAAGGTAGCCACGTCCATTGCTGAAAAGATTGCCCAGTGAAAGGTTCGGTGGTGCCCTCGGTGTCTAGGTTTGTGTTGAAGCGCGCATTGAGAGCTAAGTCCAGTTCGGATTCTGAGAGGCTCAACGCTATGAAGAGCAGGAAGGTGGATTTTGCTGCTAAGGTGGCGCCTGGGCCTGTTTTTCATTTTGTTGTGATTGATTCGTCTGCTGAGAAAGGGAAATCTGCTCGCACTGGCAGTTGTGAGAAATCCACCGAGTCTAAGGTTGGAAAGTTTCCCGAGGTTTGTGCGCTGCTCAAGGTTAACCTGCTTGAGGATGTTGATGCATGCGCCAAGTTCATTGATAATGTTAGGAAAGCTGTCGTCTGCTAAGACTCTTTTACGAAACGTTCTACCTACTCGAAGAGGTCCTCTTTGCTTGCTACAATACATAAGACTTTGATCCTGGTAGCTGAGTCTATGCGCGTTGATCATGATGTTGTCAAGTATGCTAAGGAGGCCGAAGTGGTGTTGACGGCTCAACTTCGCTCAACTACTGAAAAGATCGAGAAACTTGAATCTGAACTTACCGTTTTGAAGAGGTTTGATATCTCTGCCCCCACTTCTGTGTAACTGGAGACCGCTCACCAAGAGATCGCCCATTTGAAGGCTAAGTTTAGTGCGATTCAAGCGATGTTGGAAGCTGCAGAGAATGAAGTCAATTGTTTTGCATTGGTGGTCAATGACCTTGAACTTGTCAGTTCGGAGCTACGATTTGCTTGTTTTGCCAAGGAAGAGAAACTTGTCTTTATGCATGCTAAAGTGTCTCGTCTTAAGGATGTTGACAGTAAGCTAGAGTCCAAGGAGGTGGATCTGCAAGGTGCGCAGTATGCTAGCGAGAACCTGAAAAATGAACTAGATGAGCTGCAAGGTGCTTACACTGGGCTTATTGAGGAAAATATGCAGCTGAAGAACGAAAAAGCTAGTCAGGAAGTGGGATTTGCTTCTTATTAAGCTGATTCCTACAAGCTTAGCTATATAGACCACCTTTAGGGTAGGCCATCGGATTATGAGTTTTCCAAGAATGACTTCGAGACTTTCCTCTATTTCTCTAGTTGATCTACTTGACTTCTCGTTTGAGGTTGCCTTTGGTGGAGCAGTTGGGGGTCAAGCAGTCCAAGCATGGATGGCGAAGGATGAGCTGATGGAAGCTTTGGCTGCTCAGAGCGAAATGACTGCTAAAAGTGTGGTAGTCGAAGGACCAGTGGTTGTGCAAGCTACCAATGAATAGTCTTTTTGCTTAGAAATTTAATAAACAACTTTCCTTGCTTTGATTCATCCTTCTATTTCACCATATCTTTTGCAAAACTTTACCATAGGACATGCGGTTGAGTAAGCTGCTTCAATGAAGTAATTGATCCCACGTCATCACTTAGGTTTTAGCTTTAGCTTTGGGGCTCAATGAGCTTTACCTGTAAGAGAAAAAAAAGAAGAGATTTCTAACTTATAGAGTCGGCGGTCGAACTCGCAGCCTCTGAATGAAGCTGGCGAGTTCGCATAGCTGATATTGTCATGAATCTTGGCTTTAATGGATGCACGAGCCTTGGCCCTCCCGGGGCGTGTTGCAAAGTTTTTAACTTATAGAGCTGATGGTCGGACATATGCTTCTAGTAGAAAGAAGAGGAAATCCGCGTAGCTGCTATAATCGTACCTCGGCTTTAGCGGCTGCACAAGCCTTGGCCTTCCCGGGGTGTGTTGCAAAGTTTTTAACTTATAGAGCCGGAGGCTGGACATATGCTTCTCGTAGAAAGTAGAGGAAATCTTCATAGCTGTTATAGTTATACCTTGACTTTAGTGCCTTCAAAACTTAAATCGTAAACCGTCGGCCGGAAGTGCTGTTTTTAAATAAGCAGACAGGTTGCGTAGTCATAGCAGGTGTAAGTCTCGGTTTACTGATTGCCTGGGGCTGCCTACTTACATAAGCAGATGACCCGTGCGACCATTTTAGGCGTCGTCCCTGGCTTTTGGAGGCATTTTAGGTGTAAGGTGTAGGTAGAATTTCACCTCATAGGCCATTTCCTTCCAAGTTGTAACTTGATTTCGCATGTCACTTAACTTGAATTGCAACACTTTAAAACCAAGCTACGTTCATGAAGACTTGTGCGTCAAGGACGAACCATCTAGTCACGCAAATTTTTTCATTGGCAAGAATCATGCAGTTAATTTCTCTTCTGGTTAGAGACTCGGGATCCCGCATAATTGAATCATTCAGTCGGCTAAGATTATTCTAGGAGAAGGACTATTGTGGCCAATTTTGGGAGTCATCTGGCTCAGGTAGTCGTTGCATTCAAGGGAAACTGAGTAGTCGTACAACCCATCGATGTCTGGATATTCCAGATTAGTTTACCTTCTCCTTATTGGAAAGCACACGCCATGTCTGCAAGGGTAGGGGCATTTTTTGCTATCACATAGAGGTTCACTTTGTTTATGCATTCGGCATAGGCTTGTGAATAATTCCTTCAATTTTCATTGAAAATAGAGAAATGTATTAACTTTGCTTGTAAACAGTAATGGCATAACAACTGATAATCCTCGGCATGCGAGGTTTTGTTCGTGGAGTTGCTTGAGTCTGCAAACTTTATTTGTCTTGAATAGGGTCCAAAGAATGATGAGAGGTCACACGTAGTACTTTCTCAGGTTGTAGGCATTCCACTATTTTTCGATCTTTTTGTCACTTATAGTGGTGAGGGAGTAGTTGCCCATTTCGCCTACTCAGCTGATTTTGTACGAACCTTTCCAGATATGAGCCATTTTTTGGAGCCTTCCCAGCGGGCGATGATGAAGGCTTTTCTGAGGTCTAAGTCTCCTGGCTGGAATTTCCGGATCTTCGCCCTTTTGTTATAGCTGGAAATGAGTTGCTGCTGATAAGCCACAATGCGAGTGATTACCTTTTCGCACTCCTCATCTGCCAAGTCTAAGTTTATGGCCATCTCCTTCTCGTTCTGCTCAAAATTCGGTAGTACAATGTTGATACTTGGCACCACGATGTTGGGATGAATGATCACCTAAGAGCCATACGCTAAAAAGAATGGAGTTTCGCTGGTTGCTCGCCTCTTGGTGGTGCGATACGCCCACAGAACAGGGAGCTCATCTGGCAACTTGCCCTTCTTATCTAAGAGGGACTTCTTGAAACAGTCGATGATGATCTTGTTAGATGCCTCGGCATGCCCGTTACCTTGCAGATACCGAGGCGTGGACATGTGATGCGTGATGCCATATTTTTCGAAGAACCTCGCCAAACTTCTTCCCACGAACTGCAGACCATTGTCTATGATGACGGAGTGAGAGATACCAAAGTGGCAGATGATGTTCTACCATATGAAGTGCTATATGTCCGTCTGGGTGGTTGTAGTCATAGGTTTGGCTTTGACTCATTTTGTAAAGTAGTCAGTTGCTACGATCATCATGCCTCTGTCATCGACTTCGACTTATATGAAGCGCTTTATGTCCTATCACACACTGCATTAATGGGCAAGGGCTCGTCTGCGGGTGGAATTCGTTGGCTTGAAGTACTAGCAGCTGTCACCCATTTGTACACACTTATTGGCATCTTGATGCATAGTTGGCCAGTAGTAGCTAGCGTTAAGAGCTTTTTGCGCCAAGGTGTGGTTTCCACATACACCTTCATGGATCGACTAAGAATCTTCAGGTCGTCGGGAGGCGATATGACACGTCCGACCTTGATATCCACCAAATACCAAGATAGGCACGTGCTGGCCGACACCCGAAGATGACGAAGCCATATTAGAATGCATGATAACAAGAAAGAAATAACTAACATAAATAAAACTTGTAAATTTAACTATAATGAATATGCAATTGTGGGACGTATTTAGAGCATACAACTAATCTGAGACACTAAAAAGGAATAATATAAGGTTGAATGAACAAAGGGATAGGTCTTACACCGAGAGGACTCGAAGATGCCGATGCAGGATCGCCCTGACACTGAGATTGTACGCCTAGATTCCAAGTCCTAAGAGGGCACAAAACAAAACATGAGTGGACCAAATTGATATATAAGTAATACTAAAATAGATAATCTTTAACGTACTAACCCCCAGGTTTAGAAAACTCGTATAATATAATATTTAATAGGTTTTCCGAAAACCCTAGCATGCCATAAAACCTCATAAAACGAATATCATATATAGTGTGCTTGGTAGTGGTATCATAATAGAACTCAATCATATAAATATATTTCGGCTGAAGCCACTAACCTATGCCCGGCTGAAGCCATATATAAGTATCTTCCGGCTGAAGCCACAACCTACACCCGATCGAAGCTAATATAAATATCTTCTAGCTGAAGCTACCAACCTACGCCCAGCTAAAGCCGATATAAGTATCAATCACCCGTAGGCACATAGTATGGATAACCACTAAGTAAACACAGAAAAATTATGAACATAGTCTTTCCAAAATATGTGTATATCTCAACGGAGCTCAATAGCTCAAACATCGTATCATAAATCATAGGAGCATTCTAGCTCAAATCATCGTCATAAACCATGTTCATAAGTATATATTAATCATAAATACTTCAAAGAACGTCAATCCGATAAAGCATGATATTTCATAAAGCGTAAATCCAATTTACTCATAAATGCTTCATAACATGTAGTCATAAAATCATGTTTTCATGTATGCATTTGTAATAATAAAATCATGCATTTTGGAAGGGGACTTATAGATATTCTATCTTTGAAGAGCCATGCAAACTAGCGAAGACGGAAATGCCATAAACAAATGCACCTAAGCACATAAAGGGTCAAATTAATAAAACTCTACTGTAATGATTGAATTTTAGAAAACGGACATCATAAACGGATTCAAGACATCGAAAAACATAAAGGGGGACCGTGGGTACCCCCACGCATCGCCGCACACGCCCTCACTCGTCGCCCAAACGACTATGCACTGCCATACGCCTAGTGGGGTCGCCGGTGCCGCCATGGACAACGATAGAGCACAGTACCTCCGGTGAAGGCGCTTGTGCTTAATGTGCCAGCCAAGACAAGCACTTACGCGTGCCTACAAGCTGGCCAGGGTTCTCGGTTAGGCAGTGGGTTTTGGGCCGTAAGGTTGGGCCTGGGTAACTAGGTTTGGGTTTGGTTCAGTGGGTCACGAAAATGGGTTTGAGTGTTTGGGTCCCATGGCCCAACGAGTTAGGCCGGTCTAGTGTTTTGAGTCAGGTTTGACCCGTTTCCAGGCTGAGTTAGCCGTTTTGAGGAAGAAGGAAACCGAAGCTTTTCCAACTCTATTCAACCCTAAAACCTACCTAAAACCTATCATGCAATATACCAAAATGAAGCCCAAGGAACAAGGAAGAGATTCGTACCAATGAGAGTCTGAGAAGTGGTTGAAGTTGGCCGAAAAAACGGTATGAAACTAACAGGTTCTTGTCGAAATCTGGGAAAAGCTCCACCGAAGTGTTTTTTGTCACAGAAGTCCACAAAACCAACCTATAGTCTTTAAAACCTACCAGGACATTGAAAATGAAGAAGGGTCGATGGGTTTTCAAGCCTGACCTAGTCGAAAAAGGTAGGACTCGCCGAAGTTTGCCATTGCACCCTCTTGGTGCTTGCCATGGAAAAAGGAAGGGAGGAAGAGGTATAAAGTGATAGAGATGAGGTCATGGTAGTGATTGTGGCTAGCTAACGTTGGTGGTGGTGGTGCTCGCCACTCCAGAAATGGTGGTGCTAGTGTTTGCTAGCTTTGCCTTCCAGAGAAGGAAAGACAAGAGCGAGAGTGAGAAAATGAGAGAGGTGAGAGAATGCGAGAGAATGGTCTGAAAGTTGTCATAGGGAGGAGGGAAGAGAAGATGAAGTCATTGGGCCGGGGGATAAAAACCAAAGGGTGGGCCCCACGTGGCTCACCAATTAAGACCAAAAGCAACCCATTCAAAATATCTAGCCCAATCCCAATGAAATTACCAAAATACCCTTCCGTTCCTAAATCCATAATATTAATCGGGACTGGTTGTTACAATCTACTCCCGTTAAGAAAATTTTGTCCCGAAATTTGAAATAACTTGTTATACTCAAGACTTGAAGATAGGAAGAAGAATATATATATATATATATATATATATATATATATATATATATATATAAAGAAATCAAGTCAGAACGATTGCATCAAAGAGAATATGCCACACCGTCATGAGCGGGTTGCAATGGTTTCTCTTTTATGCCTCCAAGCTCATACCTTCTTCCCTCATCAGTATAAAAGTAGAAACATACTTTATAAAGATATAATGTCGAAAATATATAATAACATAAGGTCAAAAGTATGTACGTATAATACTAACATAACATCAAAATAGATATGTACTAACATAGAGGTCAAAAAACTCGTACTGAACTTAACAGTGAAAATGGAAATGACTCAACCAAACATTTGTAATGTCAAAAATACAATGTATAACTAATATAAGGTAAAACAAAATACTTGTACTGAAAATCAAAATCGAAAATGAAAGTGGGTCTCACCTAAGCATTCATAACGTCACATACTCCGAAGACAAGTGTGTGTGTCTTTGGGTCGAGCCCCAACAATAACTAAATAGTAACAACTATCGTATACTGGTCTACCTGCCCATTTGCTTAACAAACCCAACGAATAAGTAATCGATATTTCAGTCGGCCACCCGCGATGTCAACAACACATTGTTGAGTTGATAAGCAAGTAGTAATTTCCTAAAGGTGCAAACATTGCCATTTGTCCAACACCAAGTCGACAATAACAAAAGCACACAGTTTCTCATAACAAAAATAATCAAACATCCAAAAACCAATTCGCAAAACTCCATTATCCAACCAGTGCTGCCAACAGAATCAATCAAACCAAGTCTCAAATAGTGCCATACTCAAATTAGAAATAAAAGAACTATTGTCGTAACTACTCCAAAAGAGATCGATGCAAAATCTAATCATTCAGAAACCATAAATCAAAGGAACGCAACACGTCTTTCAAGATCTATATAGTTCGTTCAGACTATCTAATAGTCTGCAATTAAAAATGAGATACATGACAAACAACTTAGTACTCAAGGCTTTCACGAAAACTTCACAAAACTTAGAAGTGAAACGTGCATCACAATGTGGTACAAAAGTGACGATACACCAAAAACCAAAACAATGTGATTCACAAAGCCTAATTGAGCAGATTCATTGAGAAAATTTCTCTCGAATTCAACAAAAGGCTATGCTGAGAAGGCTAAAAGAACATTCAAGAATTTAAGGGTCAAAACAAGTCCAACAAATCTAAAGTATATGATGACTAGAGTGAAAGCGTAACTTTGATGCAAGAACACGTGGGAGTAGCTAACTTGATTTTGTGGTGGCAAGTCGAGATGGTTGAGCGGGGACTCGACTCAAGTGGTAGTCAAAAGTAATCTGTTGACGGGAACTCAAACTTTTTCCCATTTCAAAATTCACAATAACTTGTTACAACGATAATCTTAGGGATATTCAACCACCAGTGGTAATGATTCGCTTAATAAGGTATTAATGGGTGATTGAATGACTGATGATTTCGGCTAAAAGTTTCGGATTTGAGTGGTTCTCTTGAATAGTCTCTCTAGTTTGGAAATGATACGAAGTGTTTTAGGGTAAACACGAACCCGAAGTTGACTAGAATGCTCTCTAGTACCATGAGGTGAAACTGAGATTATGGTCGAAATCGGTGGTAATCGAGACGTCGGTCTAACGAAGTCTAGAATGAAATTTTTTTCCAACTGGTTGAAAGTATAGTACCCACGGACTGGTAGATAATACAACAAGTTAGTTGACCACAAATATCGAAACGTCATCATAGTCTCCATGAGTACAAGGTGGGTTGTACAGGAAATCTATGGTGACACTCGTCTGCTTCTGTTCGCATCCCCAAAGGGTCCCTGACAACTCAAAAAGGATAACCATGGAAATTTCTTCTCACCTCCAAACAGGAATTGAAGAAGATTGAGATAAGCCCAATGGCTTCCATCTCACAGCTTTCACCTATCAATAAATTAGATATTTCCTCACATATTTAGCAATAAACCATTCATACAATACAAGTAATAAAGTGGACGAACACCGTGGTACCATTTAGTACTGCAAGCACGCATAGCATACGCTGAAATGTTAGCTGACAATGTTCACCATGGGTTGGATGCTAACTTAAAGCTAATTCTTCGAAGTGAAAACGCTAGTGGGACATGGATAGCTCGGATGAAGGTAAACTATCCATGGGATTTTTTACTAAAAACATCAGCTACGACAGTTTCCTAACCATGATGGCACTCAAATGTGCAATCAACTCACCGATGAGTTCTATCCACCTATTCTGACACACCCCCACCCGGAATGTCCACCTGAACTCTGAATCGAGTTGTGCTGGCCGACACTCGAGTGAGAATTATACCATCGAAGGTAATCGTCTACACCAAGATTTTCCAAGAATCCTTGTCGACATGTAAGTTCAGCAATAAAACATGGAGGGGCGAAAAATAAGGGTGAGTGGACCTAGAAACAAATCTTTCTTAAAACCTTTTCAAAAACATAATAACCCCTCGCTGTAAAACAAGTATAGTTTCCAAAATATACATACTACACATAGTAAGAAAATACTCACCATAACCTGCAAAATCTCAAGAATTCATTACGGCACAATATCTCGTAAAAAAAGGCATGACATCCATAATCACAAAATCTCACATAAGGAAAATATCATATCGGGTGCTCATCAACACATGCTGACACACAAATTCATGCAGAGATATTCTAACATGAATAGGACTTGGTTTAATAATAATATACACTCTGGTATTACAATCATATGAAGATTGGCGCTATGCGCAGCACATACGAGTCGGAGTTGCATATTTCAACCTGTACGATAGGACTGGCACCTACAATGGATCCAAAATGAAATGAGCATACGGTCCGATATGCACATACACATGAAAGACTGGCCCTGGCCCGAGCGAGTACCAACATCGATGCAGCAAATAACCTAAATATAGCCATGCCACATTGGTCTGATAATTCACATCGACATAAAACTAATAGATAAAATATTAAACATGGCCATAATTAGAATCCCATAAAGGTACGCATACCTGTGCATCCGTAGGATTTATGATAACTTCGTAATTTTCCATTATTTCACTAATTCTTATAAGCATTAGTCTAAACTAGGCATACGTAGTAAATTCTTTTTCCAATGTATAAATGGAAACTAACAAATATGTATATACTATATAAAAGAAAAGACCCACTCACATATCCTGTCATCGAGTCGAACCCATTCAAACTACAATAGTCGAAGTCACCAATAATAATTGCACCTAAGCATAATATTAGGACCCATTAGTAAAAATCCACTAAAACAATTAAATTTGGGAAAACGGAATGCGAATTTGGAATCAGGGCGTCGAAATACGCTAAGGAGGGTCCACAACCCTTTACAAGTCAATTTGGAATATCCGCTCATGGATTTTCGATTCGTAACTTCTCAAAGTCCACACTATGCTTCTATAATAACATACTAAAATTTCGTCGAGATCCAACGATCGGATCTCCGCCAATCATGAAATCAAGTGGCAATCGACATTTGATTTTACAAACTTAGAAATCCAATTTGGGAAGATTCGTATGTTGGATTCCCGATCCATATGTTCTTATTGTCTTCAAATATTACTTACTATAACGTATTAAAGTTTGGTGACGATCCAACGATCGGATCATCGAATCATAAAATGGTCAAGTGGCGTAGTATTCTGTACTAGTTCAAACTATTGAATTATAACAAACGGTTATCAAATTGAAATCAGAAAATCAAATTTAACTTTAAAAAGCAGCGTCAACCCACTGGCCACGTGGCGGTAGGTTGCCCCGACTCACCGGAAAATCTAACAACTCTAAAAATTGCCAAATTTTACAGGAATGAAGATCCCAATGAGAAGAATAACTTTCATACTTGGGCCGAAGTCCAATTCGGTCGGAAAAAGCTCCAATTTTTCTCGAACTTGCTAGAAACCCTTGAAATGGGTGGCTTCGATCCATCATCTACGGTGCTCCGCCGCCCCTATAGTTGTTTGGGCTTTGTTCTAGGCCTCAAGGGGAGTCTAATGGTGGTGGTAACTGAAGGAAAATGTTTCATAATTGGTGGATCTTGGGCAAGGGTTTCCACGGCACCCACGGGGTATTTCTTCGTGAAATCTCAATCAATTCGTGTCGATTTAAGCTAGAAATCGATGTTGGGATGTGGTGATAAGGTTTGGTGGTGGTGAATGGGTGAAAATCGCCTGAAAATGGATGAGAATCACCAGAAAACCGTCCGGGTCGAAATCGAGTTTGGTGTGTGGGTGCACGAGTCACGTTTGGGTGCTCTGCACCTCTCTCCTCTCAGGTTGGTCACTCTCTCTTTCTCTTATTTCTGATTGGGCACCATCCCCCTCTGCTTTCTCCTTTCTTTCCTCCGTCCATTACCTTCCCTTCCCTCATTTCTCACAAAATAATTTTAAAATAATAATATAATAATTATGAGAAATATATGAAATAATAAATAGTAATCTTTACAAAAGTACTTTTCATATTTATAGTTCTGTAAAACCCTTATCGTAACTCCAGTTTTGATTTTGCTTACCCCCACACATTCGTATTGTTGAGTACTACAGGGATATGCTAAAAGAACATTTTGTAAGTCTGATTATAAGCTGGTCAACGAAAGTTGATACCCTGGCCTCTAGGGCATTTTCGTTAATTCACTCATTTAAAATTAATAAAATTGTAAAAGTATGGACGGGTTGTCACATCTTCTGTCTCCGACTCAGCCATTTCTATGTGAAAACACACAACAACTTCTTCAATAAAAAAGGATGCAACATTTCTCTCTGTAGAGAAAACGTCGCCAAATTTTAGAGCAAGGAAAATTGTTACCAGCTTTAGGTCAAGGATATGATGGTTCACATCATGCGGTTCTAATTGTCAAGAGGCACACACATGACTCGATCCTCCTGCATCAGTGTGCAGCTAAACATTTAATAATGTACCTCTGCAAAATTTGAAAAGTGTAAGAACTACGATGAAATAAGACAATATCTCATTGTTAGAAACTTCGTTCACCGTCCGCATCGAAATAAAGTTAACTGGTTTCTTAGCCAAAAAGGAAATAGGTCTAAGCTCAAAGAATAGTTAAGAACTGCTGATAGGATTTGACAAGACCAATGACATTTTGTGTTTCACAACATCTTGTGAGGATTTTCAATTTCCAACGGTTGCAACCCTATTTGGAAATTGTTGAGAATAACGTCTGTTACCAAAGAAACTCCTAAGAAAAGTATATACACCAAACAAAAACAACGTTTGAAGAATTTGACGTACAGCTAACAATCGATGATTAGTGAACCTGACCTCATTGTTGGAGTAAGCAAGAAGATTATCGATAGAACAATCGTCAAGAATTGTTCTAAGGATCCACACAAATTTCCTCAGTGGGAACAAGTCAGAGGACATTGATTCGATCCCACTAACTAACACGTACTAACTTCGTGATGACTATTGCTTACTCGCCTTCTCCAACATGCACTTTGCATGTTTCGAATAATTTCCATGAAGATATGACTATGTCCGCCATTCTTAGGGAACGCATGTTGCAGAGTAACATCATCGTTTTTAGATCTCCAAACTTAAACCACTTAGATTTTTCGTTTCACCACACTCCTATGTAGATACGACTATGCCTGCCATTCTTAGGGAAAGCATGTCGCAGAGTCGCATCACCGTTCCGATTCTCCAATTAGTCTTAACCAACTCATACCATTAAAATCTTTCCGATTCCAAATGCTTATATGAAGATCCGACTCTGCTCGCAATTCCTAGGGAACGCATGTTGCAGAATGGCAATGCCATCTCGGATCTTCAGCTGGTTTTAACCAGACTTCCTCTTACTGAGATTTCTAAATTCATGTCACTTCAATGTAAAACTGACTTTACCCGCAATTCTTAAGGAACGCATGTTGCAGAGTATCGGTCCGATGTTGAAAGTCGTCCAACAATCCATTTCATCACCGATGAGGTACAATCCTGACATGAATTCTTGTATTCCAACCAAAAAGTGACAATTCAAACAGAGGAAGGTTTGCACAACTACGCCAAATAACACCAAATCTAGAAGTCATGACATCCAAATGATGTCATGATCGACACAATACTACAGTAATAGAAGATCCTAAATATGCTCTGAACAAACCATGCTTTGATACCAAATTGACACACTCGACCCTGATACCCTCCAAAATATCAAGGTAGGCACATGCTGGTCAACACCTGAAGATGACAAAGCCATATTAGAATGCATGAGAACAAGAAAGAAATAACTAACATATATAAAACTTGTAAATTTAACTATAATGAATATGCAATTGCAGAATGTGTTCAAAGTATACAACTAATCCGAGACACTAAAAAGGAATAATATAAGGTTGAATGAACAAAGGGATGGATCCTACATGAGAGGACTCAAAGATGCCGATGTGGGAGCGCCCTGACGCCGGGATTGTACACCTCAATTCTAAGTTCTGAGGGGCGCAAAACAAAACATGAGTGGACCAAGTTGATATATAAGTAATACAATACTAAAATAGTTAATCTTTAATGTACTAACCCCCTGGTTTAGAAAACTCGTTCGAAAATTCTAGCATGCCATAAAACCTCATAAAACAAATATCATATATAGTGTGCTCGGTAGTGGTATCATAATCGAACTTAATCATATAAATATATTCCGGCCGAAGCCACCAACCTATGCCCAGAGGAAGCAACCAACCTACGCTCGGCCGAAGCTAATATAAGTATCAATCGTCCATAGGCACATAGTATGGATAACCACTAAGAATAGAAAAATCATGAACATAGTTTTTCCAAAATATATGTATATATCTCAACGGAGGTCAATAGTTCAAACATCATATCATAAATCATAGGAGCGTTCTAGTTCAAATCATCATCATAAACCATGTTCATAAGTATATATAATCATAAATACTTCAATGAACGTTAATTCGACAAAGCATGATTTTCATAAAGTGTAAATCCAATTTACTCATAAACGTTTCATAACATGTAGTCATAAAATCATGCTTTCATGTATGCATTTCTAATAATAAAATCATGAATTTTGGAAGGGGTCCACTCACAAATACTCCGTTGTCGAAGAACCGTGCAAATTAGCAAAGACGGAAATACTATAAACAAATGTACCTAAGCACATAAAGGGTCCAATTAATAAAACTATATTGTAACAATTGAATTTCAGAAAACGGACATCATAAACATATTCAGGATGTCGAAAACATATCGGGGGACCACAGGTACCCCTACGCGCCCGGCGGCGGCTCTAACGGCCACGCGCAGAGTTGGGTCTCTGGAAAAGTCACCAGCGTCACCGTGGACGGTGACGGATCATAGTACCTCATGTGAAACGCGTGTGCTCCACGTACCGACCAAGACAGGCACTCATGCACACCCACGCTCTGGCCAGGGTTCTTGGTTTTAGGTTGGGCTGGAGGTTTTGGGTCGCAAGGTTGAGCCTGGGCAACTATGTTTGGGTTTGGTTCAGTGGGTCACGAAAATGGGTTTGAGTGTTCGGGTCCTATAGCCCAACAAGTTGGGCCAGTCTAGTGTTTCCGAGTCGGGTTTGACCTGTTTCCAGGCAGGGTTTGGCCGTTTTAAGGAAGAAGGAAGTTGAACCCTTTCCAGCTTCATTCAACCCCAAAACCTACCTAAAACCTATCATGCAATATACCAAAATGAAGCCCAAGGAACAAGGAAGAGATTCGTACCAATAAGAGTTTGATAAGTGGCCGGAGTTAGCCAGAAAAATGGTATGAAACCCACAGGTTCTAGCCAAAATCTAAAAAGCTTCACCGAAGTTTTTTCTGTCGCAAAAGTCCACAAAACCAGCCTATAGTCTTCAAAACCTACCAGAACGTTGAAAAGGAAGAAGGGTTATGGTTTTTCAAGCCTTACTTAGTAGCCTTACTTAGTCAGAAAAGGTATGACTCACCGAAGTTTGCCATTGCACCCTCTCGGTGCTTGCTGTGGAAGAAGGAAGAGAGGAATAGGTACAGAGTGAGGGAGAGGAAGTCATGGTAGTGCTTGTGGCTAGCCAACGTTGGTGGTGGTGGTGTTCGTCACTCCAGCAATGGTGGTACTAGTGTTTCCTAGCTCTGCCTTCCAGATAAGGGGAAAGACGAGAGCGAGAATGAGAAAATGAAAAAGGTGAAAGAATGAGAGAAAGTGGTCCGAGAGTTGTCACTAGGATAAGGGAAGAGAGATGATGAAGTCCTTGGGCTGAAGTCCTTGGGTTGAAGGACAAAAACAAAAGGGTGGGCCCCATATGGTGCACCAATTAAGACCAAAAGCAACCCATTCAAAATATCTAACCCAATCTCAATGAAATTACCAAAATACCATTTAGTTCCTAAATCTGTAATATTAATCACGACGGGTTATTACACGATAGGCAGTAGATATGTGGCCCTAAAAAGGATCTTCGAATGAGCATGCCGTTCCACATATAGTAGCATGCTGCCTTCATCTGGAGCTTTCTGAACTCTAGTTTATCTGCAGGGAGCGTTCCATTGACTAAGTAGTCGATAATGGGATCTTGCCAACTCGGAGTTGTGTTGATCTGCGCCACATCGACTGCTGGTTCCTCATCTATGCTCGAATTCTCCAAATACTCGATTAGGATGGAACGCTTGAACTAATGGTCTAAGGTAGAGCCTAGGCCCGCTAGTGCATCTGCGTTGGCATTCTCTGCTCATGGAACTTGAGTGAGTGTGTACGCTTGGAACGTCGATAACCGCTCTCATACCTTCTTGAGGTATCTGGCCATCCTTGGATGCTTTGCTACGTACTCCCCTGAGGTTTGGTTAGTAATCAGCTGGGAATCAGAATAAATCGCAAGATTTTTCACCGCTAGGTTTTTCGCTAATCGGAGACCTGCTACTAGGGCTTCATACTCTGCTTCATTGTTTGACGCCTTGAAGCTTAGAGTGATCGCCTACTCGAGTATCAAACCATACGAGGTAATAAGAACTAGGCATGTTCCCGATCCCTGGTAGTTAGATGATCTATCAACGTGCAAACGCCAGAAATCTCCTGTAGGTAGGGCTGGTGCAACTATGACGTGCTCGACTGATTCTGGGGCACTTTTGAACTGAGTTGCTGCGTCCTTCAGGTTAGGGTGAATTATGTTACGAAGTTTGCCAATGCATAGGCCTTTATTGTCGTGCGGGGTTGGTATGCTAAGTTGTATTGGCCAAGTTCCAACGCTCACTTCATCACTCATTGAGAAGCGTCTGGACTATGCAAAACTGATCGTAGTGGGTACTAGGTCATGACGATGACTGGATGCCCTTGAAAGTAAAGTCTGAGCTTCCAAGCTGCAACAACTAGCGCTAAAATTAGCTTTTCAATCTTCGGGTATCTAGTTTCAATATTGATGAGAGCTTTGGATGTATAGAATATAGGCAGTTGGGCCCCCAGCTCTTCTCATATGAGGGTTGAGTGATGCGAAAATTAACTTAACACACAAATTTAACCCTCTTTTGACAACTGTAGTATAAGTATAAGTAGGGATCGTTCTGGACCGGGGATTAGGAGGGCTTGCTAATAACCTCTAAACTGACTCAAAAACATAAAACTAAACTTAAAAATACTTAACAAGACTCACAAGACTCAAAGCAAACTTAAAATACTCAAAACAGCTTAAAACAACTAAATAAACTTAAACTAGACACTAGGAATGACTTTGGACGAAAATTGACTTTTACTTGAATCAAAACATTTAAAAACACAAATTAAAACAGATTCTAACTAATTAGACACTCTAAAGTAAATGGGGATTGAGTTTTGGACGAAGTTGAAATAAACAAACAAGTATGAAAAACTCGACAGATTGTAAAACAAATTTGAGAAATAAGATGATGGATGGGATAGCTAGAGGTTTTTTCTCCACACATGATATGTATGCAAACAACTCGATTTCCAGTTACTACTTCATTGAATTATGAACGACAATGCTCCAAATTAACCATGACATCACTAGTTAACTCTCAGATTTTCCTTGTTTTATTGGATTGGATGACATCATTCGACAACCCAAAACATTCTTCTAAAGTTCCCTACATGACATCATAGTAGAGATACAATCAAAGATCATTATGTTTAATGAAAATCATAAGCATTGACAAAGCATATGCAATTATGACATCATGTCACTCATGCTAGGAATTAAACTTAACGCGATCGTTTATAAGCGACCTTCACTACATGTGAATATAAGTTTGTAACGATTATGTGAAACTTCCTTATATTCTAGCAACGGATTTATGCATGCCAATTAAGTGTCGACCCTTCACTAACAAATACAAATAAGTTATCAATCAATTAGTTAAGCTAATTGCATTCACGATTCAAGAGTTCATAACTGGAATTTATCAAATTATTTTGCACACATAATCATGACTTTGAAATCACCCATAGCCAAGAGGGGTTTAGCCACTCATATTTACAACAAAACGAAAGGAAATGAATTTAAACATTAGAAACAAAAGAAAGAAAACACCTAAACGCTCTAACGATCCAAGTTAGACAGCAAGCACGTCCAAGCACTTTCCTTCCCTTCCTTTGCTACGGTACAAGGTGTTGGTGAGTGTTTGAAGGTTTGTTTGTATGGAAGAATGGATGTGAAGATGAATGGATGTGTTTGGATGAAGGTTGTGTTGAAATGGGAGTGAATGATCTAACAAAGTATGAACCCAATTTATGTTACACACACTTCCTTTTCTAGAGGAAGTGCATGGCAATGGAAGGGAACATGGAGTGGTGTAGCAATTGAGTGCAATGATGCATAAAATCTGAAATGATGGAGGGAACAAGGAATGATGTAGCAATTGAGTGCAATGAGTGGTGTTTGAAATGATTCAAAGGTGAAAGTGAAGTGATGATGCAAAGCATGGGGGTAAAATGGAGTGGTGTTGCAGCTAGGGAACATGAATGATTGTGCACATGGTAGAGAAAGGAAAGGGAGGTGGAATGATGCAACAAATGAGTCAATGGAGGGAAAATGGATGATGATGCACGGCATAGGAATCCAAAGGGAGTGCAATGCTAGTGCACGGCAATGATGGAAAGGTGAATGGTGGAGTGACACCCCTTTGTGGCTGAGCTCTTTGTCCTTTTTACATTAATTCTTCTTTCTCTTTAACACATTCCTAGCCTCTTTAGTCTTCAATTTCGTCCATCCACCTTGCTCCATGCATGTGTTATTCATTCCAAGCCCAAAACTGCTCCAAAATGCACCAAAATGCATCTTATTGCTTCATAAGGCCTATGGACCTACAAACACACAAAAATAGCTTAAAATACATAATTAACTAAGAAATAACAACATAAATGCATGAGAACAAGCTAACTCAGTCGCATAAATATGCTCCTATCAAATTCCCCCACACTTAGCTTTTGCTAGTCCTCGAGCAAAACAAAACAAACGAAACAAACAAAACACAACCTAGACCTTCCAACATTTGCCTCAGGGATTTTTAATGAAACATGACATGTTAAAAATCATCATTCCCACAGATTTTGGTCATCTTTACACTTGAGCACATACTTAATCACAGTCACCACTTACTAGTTGACAATTAACCAATTAAAACAATGTTTTGAATGTAGTAACATGCCTTAGAGAATTTGCTCAATTTCTTACAAGATACTCCCTATTTTCACACACATTTTCTGACTACACACCCTACACTAGTATATGTGAGAAGATTGATGTAAACACAAAAGACTAGGACTCACATATGTTGTAACAAAGAAAGCAATTTTCTGGAGTTATTAAGCATGTTTAGATATGATCTCATGAATGGAATGCTACTACTTAGATGCGAGAATCAGTGACACCATATGCTTATACCAATTTCGAACTCTACAAATTGAAACACACAACACTCAAGATTGAAGTCAAAGGTTGTAACAGGGCTTAGGGGTAATGGCTAACAAAGTAAGGATAGGGATAACAAACGTTCTTAAAGCGATAGCAAGCAAAGCAATGAAATAGACACTTGGAAATCAATTTAGAATGCAGAATCAACTTTTAAATGCCAAGGGGAAGATTCATGCAACACTTAGGGCCAAATTCAATGTTTTGAATCCTTTTTTAACAAACTTTTTTCTTTTCACTCCTTTTTTTTTCTTTTCTAACCGTGCCTTATTAAGGATTTTGGCACACACACACACACACAAGAATCACTTCCCCCACACTTGCTTTCTGCAATACATTGATCAAAAAGGAGTTCATTTTAAGTCATGCTTTACTATGCTTCAAGAACAAGGGTATGGATGGTCCTAAAACTAGGCTAGGTAAGGATAGTGTGGATTAACAAAGAACATGGGCTTAACAAGGCTCAACGGAGTTAAACTTAAACGCAAAATGAAATGGGGGCACAGCAATTTTGCTTTGGTGGTCGCTACACAACTTCATCTTGAATATGTGTTATGCAAATCAATAGCATGCTTTGAATGAAATAGGCATGAGTTTTAGCATTTGGAACTAAATGATAAAACGCCTTCTAAGTTAGAAAACAATGATGCACAGATTATTAACTCTCCAAATAAACATTTAGGCTCAAGTCTCACAAGGTTATAGCGTTCATTTGAGTTCCTTCCTTCAAGCATGTTACAAAAACTAATTTTTTTCCTTTATGATTGCATGTGAATTCATAAATTATAACCACAACCAAGCATACACCAAAGAGTAAATCAAATTTTCATCCATGTTTATAACTTTCTTTAACGGTCATGTAATTAAAAACCAAATCTTCATCATTGTGTTGGAAGGTACCCTAAGACACAAATAAACACAAATAAACACACAAAAACAACTCTTTTTGGGTTTTTCAAAACTATTTTTCAAATTTTTATGAGATTTTCGGATTTTTATGTCAAAACACTCCAAAACAGCTTAAAAATACTTAAAAACAGCAAGGAACAACACTAGAAGTAATGGGTGATAAACTCCTACGAATTTCATGCAAAACAACTTGGTTACCCCCCACACTTAAATCAAACATTGTCCTCAATGTTTCAAGCATAAACTCACACAAAAACAAGCAAACAAACAAACAACGAATAAACATGACAAGTATGACAAAGTAAAAACCAGACAGAGTAGAGTTTAAGAACGCAAATCTGGTTTTGGAGCTAGATGATCTTGTTGACTTTCTACAGCTTTGATCTCGAACTGGTTTGGAATTCTGAGCGAGGAATATCAGAGTTCCTTGGTTTCAAATCAGACTCCTTCTGGTGGGTTGATTTTATTGTGCAGTCTGCATTTTTCTCTGCTTGTTTCTTCTACACGGCAGGCAGGCACGAGGTAGAGGTGATGGTCTGTTTCTTTCTTCAATCTTTCCAAGTGCCCACCATTTGCTTTCTTTCTCCTTGTCCCTAGCTGAGGATGAATTAGCAAATTGTCTCCACATGCTTCGAGATATCATTTTCATTTCCCTTATCTGTTCCCCAGGCAGATGTGGTAGACGAAGAGGAAGCATAAGATGTTGAATATGAGTACTCGAGAGCAAGGCTAGGTAAGCAATCAGGAAGGGGTTCCAGGCAGTCGGTTCCAGATCGAAAGATTGATACCAAGTGCTGGCTGATTGCTCTTTTTCTCCTTGTCCCGCAAATGAAAACAACTACAAGGAGAAGGACAGGGAGAAAGCATGATATGAGATACTCTTGCTTTCAACCTTCATGATATGAAATACTTTTACTTTGGATGAGTTATTTGCAGAGGTACCCCAAGGAATAAGGAACATTGAGTGACTCGAGAGGCTTCGTTGGGAAGGCATTCTCGGAGATGAAGAAATGTTATGTATGTCTGCCTTGCAATGGAGGGTGAAGGTTGACATTTATAGGAATTAATAATCGGTACTATTCTTTCACTTTTATCGGCAACCGTTGCATGATTTAATAGTAAACTTTACGTGCCTTCTACTTTACAAGAAATCTTCGACAGATTGCCCGTAATGTTTGCAAGGCTGAGTGTGCATGTGACAGGCGCTGACACGTCTGGAAAAGCAAGTACCTCTTCGATATCTGGAATCTGCGTTTCGACAAACTGCCCGTGATTTCTGCAAAGATGATTGTGCATGTGACAGATGCTGACACGTCTGGAAAAGTAGATGCCTCTCCGATATCTGAGCTCGCCTCTTCGAGTTCTGAGCTTGCATCTTCGAGTTCTGAGCTTCGTCGAGTGCAGAGGTTGCATGTGACAAGTGCGGACAAATCTGGAAAAGAAGATTGGCCCATGGTTTCTGAGCAAGCCCAGCTTTTGAGCAAGCTAGCGCCTCTTCGATTTTTGAATTGACCTCTTCGATTTCTGAGCTCGCCTATTCGATCTCTGAAATCCCGTCGAGTGCTGATTTTTATAGAGGCGCGCAGTTCGTTTCAAAACACACTTGAATTTCTGCCTATAGAAACTCCCTTCATTGCACTTCTAAGATCTCGATTTGTTCAACCTCTTTTTTCTTCAACACCTTTGAAAATGTCTGGCCCCTTCGACCGTCGTTTTGACTTGAACCTTGGTAAAGAGGCATCCATGCCTTCTCCAGACAACATATGGCGCCAATCTTTCATATCCCCTACTGGTCCTCTTACCGTTGGGGATTCGGTGATGAAAAATGATATGACCGCTGCGGTGGTGGCCCGGAACCTTGTCACTCCTAAAGATAACAAACTACTTTCCAAACGATCTGATGAGTTGGCTTTTAAGGATTCTCTGGCTCTTAATGTGCAATGTGCAGGTTCTGTGTCCAATATGGCCCAATGTCTATTTGCTCGAACCCGTCAAGTTGAATCATTGGCGGTTGAAGTGATGAGTCTTAAACAGGAGATTAGAAGGCTCAAGCATGAAAATAAACAGTTGCACAGGCTTACACACAACTATGCTACAAACATGAAGAGGAAGATTGACCAGATGCAGGAATCTGATGGTCAGATTTTACTTGATCATCAGAGGTTTGTGGGTTTGTTCCAACAGCATTTGCCTTCGTCTTATGGGGTTGTACCATGTAGTAAAGCTCCAAATGATCAGCCTCCGATACCTCCTCCTTCTATGGCTTCGCTGACTGCTGAGGCTCCGCCGACTACTGAGACTTCTCCTAAGCAGCCTTTGTGAAGGCTTTCTCTTGTATTTTTCTGCCTCCTGTTCATTTTCCACGAATTTTAATGTAAAAGTACCTTGCATATCTGTCAATGTTTCAAAAATAACCCACACAAAAAACAATTAAACAAGCAACAAATAAAAATGACAATCATGGCAAAATAAAAATGCAGAAAAGGGAAGGTTTTTAGGAACGCAAAACTAATCGTGAAGCAATTCAAAGATCTTCCTTATTTGAATACATGGGTTACCTCCCAAGAAGCGCTTGCTTTAACGTCTTTCCGCCGGACGATACCTCCATTTAAGCTTGAATAGGGCCCACGGCATGGAGGGGTATGTCCTCTACGGCATGCTCCTCAAAATACTCATACATTGGCTCTATGAATGGAAGGGGATAGTAATCCTTCCTGATTGGGGCGTTGAGCATCCTTAAGTCAATGTAATCATTCCCACCAACTTGGATTCGATTGGGGATCTGCACCATACAAGGTAACAACCTATTAGTTGAAATGGGAATCGAAATTGGAATAGGTGGTTTACCAATGTGTTGCAATGAAGTGGCAGCACTGTCAACAGATTTTCCAAATGTGCTTTCGGCCAGATTATGCATTTGGAGGTTAGTGGTGTGTTCTTTGTGCTCCACTCCAATTTCCTCTTCGTTGGTGATTGGAAATTCATCCTTCTTGGTTGGTGCTGAAGGTTCTTGTCCTATGTTTTCAACTACATCAATGGCAAAACAAGAACGAACATCAGTAAGATTCACATTAGATTCAAAAATTTTAAAGTGAATCATATCACCACCAAATGCCATTGTTAATGCTCCCTTGGCCACATCAATCTTAGTTGGAGATTTTTTCATGAAAGGTCATCCAAGTAAGATTGATGGTGGTGGAGAGTGGGCTGCATCCTCCATGTCAAGCACATAGAAATCTACAGGAAAAATCAAATGGTCTACCTGCACCAAAACATCCTCCAAAACTCCTTTCGGGTAGGCATTAGATCGATTGGCTAGTTGAATAACAACACCATCATGTTTAAGCTCTCCTAGATTCATAGATGAATAACAACACCATCATGTTGACCTGCTGGTCCAAGTTGCTTTTCTGCATATGCAATTGTGGTGCACGTAGTTCGTTCAGTGCTGCTTGTCGTCACGCTTGACGAAGGCTGCCAGTGGAACTTAAGCTGGACTGTTCTCGTGCTCTCCTCGGTCTGTCATATGGCTGCCTACTCTGGTGCCTCGCAGGAAGATTTCTTTGTGGGCCTAGCCTCATGTGGACACTTCACCTGGAATGTCTTTAAGTGCTCATCGGAGTGGTGACCCAACCTCGAATGCACACTAACTCATGAGACAAGTTGGGAATGAATGTTTCTCTACCCATCTTGCGCTTGTGGCGGCTAGCATTGGGCATACGTTGAGTGTTGGGCCTGCGTATGCTCATCGCATTAGGCCTGGGCTACATCTGCTGCAAGTAGGGCTCAGCGCTAGGCTTGGGCCATTGCTTATTGGGCTGCTAGCTGGGCTCCAGCTGCTACGGCTGGGGCTGTCTGGCTGGTGGCTTGACCTGCTACAGCTTAGGCCTCCTAGGCTCGGCTCGCGGCTCCATGGACTTGGGCTTCCTGCCCAATTTTGTGATGGTCCGTGTGCTGCAAGAGCAACGATGTGGGGGCTTAAGCCATGGCCTGGTGGCCTTGCCGTGGCTGCTGGGTCACAGTAATGGTGGTGATGTGGCTCCACTGTAGTAGGGCCCCTCCTGCCGTCGTGATGAGCCTTAAGGATCTCCATCGTGGGGCTATGTCCTCATCTCCACTCTCCAATCCAAATCCTTGTACGTACAAGGTTCCGTTCGTCGTGATTTCTGAATTTCCTACCATTGTATCCTTTCTCCAGGGCTTGATTAAGAAATTTTTCTAGGAAAAATTAATTGATGTGACATGTGAGAAATTCAACGTAACAGAAAATTCAAGAAACAAATGCAAAAGACTTCTTCGAGTATTTGAATCAGCTTTCAATGAAAGCACCAATTTGTCAATGCAAATTTTCGCTGTCTTCAGTCTTGACAAAAATGCACCTACAAAACAATTAACACTTTTGATCAAGGACATAAGTCTCACGTGCCCACGAGGTGGGGGGGGGGTTAGGCCAATGGATCTCCGATGCCTAAGTTAGTTTCTCTGAGAGAGTAAAGTGTTTAGGGCTTTTTAGGGGTAGCAAAAAGCTCCTGAAATTTTGTAGAATATGGGGATTATATAGGGGAGAGGGCTAGCCATAGTGTTAGGGTTTTACCCTACACTTGGCAGCATCCTATTGACCAATGTTTATGGAGAAATATTCTCAAGATATTAAATTAGAAGTAATATCTTGAGATAATTGAGTAATTATTCCTAATTGATTTAAATTGAGATTACTTACTTGATCATTCGTCAATTGGGAATGTATTAAAGATAGGATTTGGGTAATTAATTCTTATCTTTAATGCTTTGACTTTTCCTTGCCAAGGGCAGGTGAGCTGTGGCAGTTATATTCAGCTGATGGGACCTTCAGGGTGTGAGCTGCACGTGAGAGTATCTGAGGAGCATGCCCATTTATTTAGGGCAATCTTGTCTTTCTTGAGCAAAAATCCACATGTCGCCTCTATAATTTTTGGGAGTATTTTTTGTTCCACATTCAGCATAGGTAAACAAGAACATATATCAAATTAACAGAAAAATATCAGTTTTTACTGTCTCTCTCTCTCTCTCTCTCTCTCTCTCTCTCTAAGATTCTTAATACAGAAAGAACAGCCTACAAAATTATGTAATGATATGCAGGAATCCAACCCCAATACCAACCACAATAATTCGTTATAATCGAACAGGACGATGGACAAAATCATCGTTGTTCCGTTGTTGAAGGTAATGGAGAGAGAGAGAGAGAGTTTTTTTTTTCTGAGTGGTGGGAACCATTGAAATCATGCAAATATGTCTGTTATATTTTGTTATTCACATAATTGGCGTGCAGGAAGCAGCACTAAGCAGCACTGAGCAAGTTGTGATGAGTTTCTTGGTGACTCAGTACTAAGCTGAAATGACAATTGAGTGCTAACAACAACTAAGACAACAAAGTGATGAAGCTGTAAGACATGAGAGCTGAGTTAAAATGAGGGAATCTTTTAGTATGTTTCAAAATATTTTATATATCAGGATTTTTTAGTTGTTAAATTTTTTATCAAGGATGAAATGAGATACAACAACCAAATTTTTGGTGTATAAGATACACCAAAGTATAATAGAATTTTCCTAAAACAAAATTAATTATAATCTCAGTCTATGTACTTTGCGCGAGCTTTCACTTTGGTTCACATAGTATTTTCGCAATTCTGTAAATCAAGAACAATGACTTCATTTTATCCATCTTTTAGATGACATTAAGACGTTTAAAGCGCATGTAAATTAGGAAAAAAGGGTTACATTTTATGAGCTATAATATTGTCATGCTCACCACGAAAATAAAATAATAATGCATAAGTTCAACAAAGCAAGTGGGGCAAAGGAAGCTACATATGATGCAATTAATTAGTTTTAGGTGGTGCTATTCAAACACTCATTTTTACCTCTCACACAAGAAAATCAATGGACAAAAATTAACAAGGATGATAGTAAGATAAAATAAAAAATAAAAAATAAAAAAATAAAAAGATGTGTAAATAGCACTATCCATCAACTTTAACATAAGAGTGGAAGAAACTTTGTCCCAACAAATCAAGCATGACCTATGCAACTTGGAATATTAATTTCACTAAAAAAAAAGCAAGTGATTTGGGGATGCAATTTGTTCAACTAATTAACCATATCAAAAAGTGAGACATGGTTTTGAGACAGAAGAACATAAAACAACTTTCAATATTAAGGGTAATTCACAAAGGATTCAAATTCTCTGTCAATATTTTCACCAAATAATATGGTAAACTCTTCGTAGTTGGATCAATAATGTTAATGTCTCCACTCAACTCGACTAATATGGATGTGATGACAATATGTATTTATGATGAGTTTTTAATACCATATAGTGACCAGTTCCATTGTTGTGGATGCATTTACCCTCGTGGAAAATTACCTTAGCAAGAATCTTGAGTCATCTACTCTTTTGATCGGAGAACTAAAATTTTTATAATTCGAATTCTTTAATTAATTTTTCTAACGAAACATATGTTCAAGTATCTTTGTAAATATCATATCCCCTGAAAAATGTTAACAAAAGGGAAGAATCATGCAGACGCAAAAACAAAAGTAAAAGCTTGCAGCCATTCATGACTTTTTTTACAATACGAATCCTTCCGACTAACTAAAAACCAAGTCGTGACGGGCAGGACAGAGATCCCAGCCGGATCTCACCCCACCAAATCTTAAGGATTCAGAGATCCAGATTCTTGAAATTTGATCCAACGATTACAAACAGGAGATCCTTCTAAAAGTGATAATAATTGTAGTCATTTGATCAAATTTCAAGGGTCTAGATCTCTGGATCCTTAGGACTTTTTTGACAATACGAACCCTTACATGACGGCGTGAGTTCAAATCTCGTCGGTGGTTAATCTAACATTTATTTTAATAAAATCTATCGTTTGACAAAAAAATTATTAAAAAAACCTCAAAATGGCCCGAAAGGGCTATTATTATGTATGCATCCTTTGAACAAGGAAACCTTACTTTTACTTTTCCCCTTTGTTTGGTTAGAAATAGAATATAAAGTACAAGAGTTGGTGGTGATCTCAGCAAATGGGTCCCAAAATCTAAAGTTTGACAAACTTTATTGAGTTGGAAATGCCAAACAACCAAGCTCGTAATGACGGGGGACCCCAATTTGGCATTCATGAGGAGAGTAGGGAGAGCCATTTCTGCCATTCTGGTGCTCTTTCACTTTTTGAGTTGGGATTTTCTTTTATTTATTGAATTAAGAAAGAACCGTTAATTTTGCTCACATAGTATTTTCGCAATTCTGTAAATCAAGAACAATGACTTCATTTTATCCATTTTTAAGAGACATTAAGACGTTTAAAGCGCATGTAAATTAGGAAAAAAAAGCTTACATTTTATGAGCTTTAATATTGTCATGCTCAAAAAACTCTTCCAACACACTTACTTGCATAGATCTCCTCACTGTCCTTCCTTCCCATCTTCATCTCAATGTGTGGCCCTTCTAACTGCAACTCTCTCGCCCACTTTAGAAACCTCTCTAGAAACCTCAGAAACCAGAGTTCCCCCATGGCCGCCGGCTTCCAGCTAAGGCTGAGGGTCGGTGGCCGCCTCACCTTCTTCTCCTCCTAGCCCTTCACCCCCCTCTGTTTTCTTTCACCATTTTCCCCTCCATGTCCCTCTCAGCCTTCCTCCCACCTCTTCCCTCCCGTGCTTCCTTTATAGTTCTTTCTTCCATTACCCTACCCCCCCCCCCCCCCCGCGTTTTTCTCCTTCGTCCCTCTCTCCCTGCTTCCCCCTCCCCTGTTAGTATGTAAGTTGTTGAGCTGATTAGAAAACATTACAAGGTTGTTATGTGTGTTATGTCTCAGCTCATAGGCTGAGTTATTGTGTAAAAATGTGATGTGTTGATTAAGTCTCATAGGGCTTATCATTTGACAAGTGTCTTGATCTTAAGATAGGTTGTAATGGTTGGTTGAGATTGAATTGAGGTTATGTCTCTCTCTCTCCTCCATCGGTTAAGTGTGCCTTCGAGCTCATATGCTCTGTAAGGCGAATACAAAGATAGAAGTTCAATAGTTATGCTCTTTGTGTTCTTCATTCGAATTCATCTTTTCCAGTCTTCCTCTTCCTAAATCTTTCCGAGTATCTCTCTCAAATATTGTTAGATTTATTGTGTAGCTGTTGCATTATTCTAACATCCCCCCCCACGCGTCTTTTTCTCTCCTTCATCCATCCTTCCCTGCTCCCCCCCCCCCCAAGGTTTTCCATTGTTGTCCCAGAGGTTCTGTGGTTCCCTTGGATGGCTCTGCCATTTTGTGACTTTGGTGGGTGTTAGTGGCTGCCAGGTTTGGCGTTGCGGTGGCCCGGATATGGGTTTCATAGTGTCCCTCCCTCACTAGGGTGTGATGGGTTTTCGGATCTGTAGTGTTTATGTCCGCAGTGGAGTTTTTTTGGGTGCTCCCGACGACATGGTTGCTCACTGATTGTTGTGCAAGTCCGTTGCTCTCGGTGTTTTGGGCTCCTCGAGGGCTTTGCCCTTGGAACTATCGTTTCAGTCTCATTTGGGTTCGTTTTTGGGGGGTGTGGCTGGTGGCATGGCGATTTGGATGGGATAGTGCCCTCTGCCTTCCTTGTCGGTCGTCGCTACCCTTCCCTTTGCTACAACCCACACCGGACGGCGGCTCCGACGGTCTTTGGTGCCTTGGTTTTCGCCCCAGCTTTAGTGGGCGTCCCATGCCTCTGTCATCTCTGCACGTGATCCTGCTCCTTTGTCTTCTTCCAATGCTGCACTTATGTCTCCACTGTGGACATGTCGGATTTATTTTATTCGCCCTATGCATGTGTTGGTCGCATGCTCTTTTTTTTGGGAACTTTAACGAAAAGCTCTCGGTACTGTTCATTTTAATGAAAACCCACATTTTTACACTAAAAAGTCAATCCTGGTACTATTCACTTTACCCTTTATTTTGTCCTTATCATTAAAACTCAAAGTTTTCAAACCCTATTCATTAGTTTTCCTCTTTTTTTTTAGTCTAGCTTTTATGACTGTTCTGTGTTGCTTCGGCAATTGGTTTGTGTCGCTGTTGCGATTTTGTAGCCTCGATGTTTAGTGTAGGTTTTGGTGAGGGTTCATGCTTGGTATGCCACTTATGGGTCATATCAATCTTGGGACTCCTCATTGTAATGGTGTGTTTTGAGTGATTGCCGTTTAGAGGTTTTAAAATTATTTGTAATTTGTGCTCATTATGTCCAGATCAAGAAATTGATCACTAGAGTTTATGTACTCATCTGGCATCTTTGCAAGTGGATGGCTTTGACATCCTTGTAAATGGTTGGTTATTAATGAAATTCTATCGTTTCTTTCAAAAAAAAAAAATATTGTCATGCTCACCACTAAAATAAAATAATAATGCAAAAGTTCAACAAAGCAAGATACCTACTTGGGGCAAAGGAAGCTACATATGATGCAATTAATTAGTTTTAGGTGGTGCTATTCATACTCATTTTTACCTCTCACACATCTCTCTCAATTTTCAGCCATTGGATCGAATGAATTAAAGAAAATCAATAGACAAAAATTAACAATGATGTATAGAAGATTTAAAAAAAAAAAAAAAAAAAAAGATGAGTGAATAGCATTATCCATCAACTTTATCATACGTGTGGGAGAAACTTTGTCCCAACAAATCAAGCATGACCTATGCAACTTGGAATATTAATTTCACTATAAAAAAGGCAAGTGATTTGGTGATGCAATTTGTTCAACTATCAACCATATCAAAAAGTGAGACATGGTTTTGAGACAGAAGAACATAAAACAACTTTCAATATTAAGGGTAATTCACAAAGGATTCAAAATTCTCTGTCAATATTTTCACCAAATAATATGGTAAACTCTTCATAGTTGGATCAATAATGTTAATGTCTCCACTCAGCTCGACTAATATGGATGTGATGACAATATGTATTTATGATGAATTTTTAAGACCACACATTGTTGTGGATGCATTTACCCTCGTGGAAAATTACTTTAGGGAGAGCCTTGAATCATCTACTCTTTTGATCGGAGAACTAAAATTTCTATAATTCGAATTCTTTAATTAATTTTTCTAACAAAACATATGTTCAAGTATCTTTGTAAATATCATATCCTCTGAAAAATGTTAACAAAAGGGAAGAATCATGCAGACGCCAAAAAACAAAAACAAAAAACAAAAGTAAAGCTTGAAGCCATTCATGACTTTTTTGACAATACGAATCCATCCCACTAACTAAAAACCAAGTCGTGACGGCAGGACAGAGATCCCAGCCGGATCTCACCCCACCAAACCATAAGGATCCAGAGATCCAGATTCTTGAAATTTGATCAAACGGCTACAAACAGGAGATCCTTCTAAAAGTGATAATAATTGTAGTCATTTGATCAAATTTCAAGGATCTTGATCCCTGGATCCTTAGGACTTTTTTGACAATACAAACCCTTACATAACGGCGTGAGTTCAAATCTCGTCGGTGGTTAATCTAACATTTAATTTAATAAAATCTATCGTTTGACAAAAAAATTATTAAAAAAACCTCAAAATGGCTCGAAAGGGCTATTATTATGTATGCATCCCTTGAACAAGGAAACCCTACTTTGGAGGTATGTGATAATATTTGGGTCAACAGACCCCCATCCTCCCTTATTCATGTTCTGTTTAATGATGGTCTCCCTTGTCCCCATTAATTTCTTCTTGGCAGTATGAGGAGTGACATTTTTAGCATTTGGTGCGATGTCGTCTTTACCTCTTTGTACTGCTTTTCCTTAGTTGTTGCTGCTTGCTTTTGCCTCGGGGTAGGCTTCTTTGTATCTTTGACATCTTTGTCCGGTTGTTATTTAATCCAGTTCACCAAAAAAAAAAAAAGGAAACCCTACTTTTACTTTTGCCCTTTGTTTGGTTAGAAATAGAATATAAAGTACAAGAGTTGGTGGTGATCTCAGCAAATGGGTCCCAAAATCTAAAGTTTGACAAACTTTATTGAGTTGGAAATGCCAAACAACCAAGCTCGTAGTGACGGGGGACCCCAATTTGGCTTTCATGAGGAGAGAGTAGGGAGAGCCATTTCTGCAATTCTGGTGCTCTTTCACTTTTTGAGTAGGGATTTTCTTTTATTTATTGAATTAAGAAAGAACCGTTAATTTTGCTCCCATCACTTCGATTCCGTTACCATTTTCTCTGCATTTGATCATGGGTACTGCTATTTACATTTATTTTTACTTATCACACATCGTTCTCAATTTTCGACCGTTGTATCGAATAAATTAAAAAATCAATGACTAAATTAACAAAGGTGTATGTAAGAGGAAAAATAGATGCCTGAATAGCTCTATCCTCTGGCAATTTATTGAATTCAACTTCCTACAAAAATAACACCCTTCCTTTTTTTTCTTTTTTTGTTTTTTTGGTTCTATTATAATTTTGACGACCTGGACCAACTAGAAAATCTCACTTTTTCCCTTCCCCCTTTCCCCTTTCTTGTTAGAATAAAGAGAAATTAACAATTATTTGTCATATTTTATGCTTATAGTTGAAGCAAAGTTTTGTTTGCAATCCCCATTGAAATCCCACATTCTAGTACACGAATGCAAGCGAGCATAAAATTTGTAGTTCAAGTGATTAAGAGTAATTACTTGTATACCCGAAATCTGTTGACTTGATCCGTTGCTTCGCATTGGAATGATAATTAATCATCACTTTGATCCCACAGCTGCTTATTCTATTAAGATTCGATTCCGTATCAACTCGGTAACAAACAGCACTCATATTTTAAACATTATTTAATCAGCAACGCAAAACATCTTACCGAAAGCTACTCCCACCTCCCAATGTCAGGGCTGATATACCAAACTTTTTAGTGATATGCTACGATCAATCGCTTACTTTCGTGGCCAATTTCTGACAGTTAATGCATTTGAAGTGCATTCCCACCAACGGTCAGAAATTCCCCATGACACCAGCAAAAACGGTGTTATCGCTATGAAAGTAATAACACAAATCGACCAAACAAATCATGAAGCAGAAGAGCATAAGCATCTTGCAATCATATAGACAAATTCTGAGTTCACAAGCCATGTGTTTTGCAATCAAGACAAAGCATCCACGAGATAAATTTGATACCTGATCGGCGAAATGCAATTTCAAGTGGACATGCTGGGGCCGAAAATACACCTCCTTCCAGTGGAGCAAAGAAACAGGTAACAAAGATGGATTGGTATAGTCAAGGGATGGAAGATAATGCAGTAATCAAAGAAAGATGCAATATGGTCCCATGGGGCGCCGGGACCATATTATGAAGTCAATAACAGATTTCCCCAGCAAGAGTGCACTACCCATATTAGCCATCCATACCTTGCTCCAAGGGCAAAATGTACAGAGTATTCTCGGCTCGTGCTTTTTGTAGCAATCACTATTGGTCACTGGTGCAATGGCATTTACAAGTGATTGTGCCACTTTGTCCACCGCTTGACCCAACTTCTTGTGCTAATACCACGCCATTTGAAGGACGATCAACTTACACCACATCATGCCAAGTACCTAAACAAATTAGGGTTGTCTTTGTCCCGCTCTAAGTAGTCTCTTGTGATTAGATCTTCGATCCTCTTTTTTATTGCTTTGAAGTCGGGCTGAAAGAAGAGACAATGGAGGGAGGGAAACAAACACCACTCTTTCAGAACCAAGGAAAAGGGGTTAAAATAGTATAAAATGAGAAGAAAAAAAAAAGCACCACACTAACCTTGAACATGCGACCTAGCTGCTCTACACACTCCATAACCAACTGCTGATGACCCAAAACTTTACGGCTCTTCATAATACGCACAATTGATGCATCGATGGCATACCGTCTGTCCTTGTCAACATCTTCAATTACTTTCTTCTTCTCGTCCACCGGTGGGAGTGGAATCTGCATGATGATCACAGTGATAAGTTAACTGATCACTCACATGAACACAAAATTAGAAGACAAAAAGACAAGATACCACCTAAAGATCCAAGTACCTTGATCCTCCTCATTTTGTCAGTAAACTTAGCATTGAACTCAAAGTAATCAGTAGGAGAGATAGTTTTTGTGTTTGGTTCCTTATTAAGGATCTTATACTTGGCACATGACAAGGAATGGAGTAGTCTGACAACATCATCATCAGTCAAGTTTAACTGAGTCATAATCTCCGAGTAACTCAGTCTATCTGAGGTATTGAATAGCAGCAGGGCTGAAGCCTAAAGTAAGATACAGAAAAATCAGTCTTATAAATAAATAAATCTCTAATAGATCAGCATCTCACAAGCTAGACAAAAAATATGAACAATAGATCACAGATTAGGAAAGTTCAATTAATATATTAAATACATCACCTGATAAGTCGTCACAATAAGCTCTATGGTTTTTGGTTCAAATTTCCCAATGATGTTACAGGTACCCAGTGAGTACATCCATGTAAGTTTTCTGTGTTTTGTCTTTGTTTGATAGAATTCCCTGAAAAGTTCTACACACTTAACCTAAAGCAAGAGTGAAAAATAAAGAAGTCAGAAACTTCCCCAAGATTTTTAACCCAGCAGATAGTAAATTTTGAAACTAGATTTTCTCAGCAGAATCTGTATACCATCTCTGGGGGTAGGTTGAGGTCAAAAGACTTGTAGCTTGGCCAGAAGCCAGTGGTCAACACAGTAACTGTCAAATCAATCCCAGGATTTGCCTGTGGATTATTTTTCAGATACTCCTCAAAGCCGACTTGGTTGTCCTTGGCCAATGTCAAATCAGTAACCTGCAAAAAAAAAAACCATTTTTACTTTCTTAGTCATATCTCCAGCAGTAACCCAGAAATGCATGCAAGTACAGAACATTAAAAAGCAACATTTCTTGAAGGATTTTTTAAAACAACTGACCATTCCCTCCATCTTTGAGGTAAACTGACCACCACATTGTTGCTTCAGTTTTGTCAAAATACATCGCTCATGGTCATCATTAGCACTCTTGTCAAAAAGAAGACGTCGAGCAAGCTTTTTCCTGCCAGAAATTAAACAAGTATAGTTAATGTAATGCCTTCTAGTTTTAAACTATATATAATCATCTATAACCTTTCCCTAAAATACATTAGATTGAAAGCAAACAGTTTGAGCAATAAAAGTGATACCTATAGAACTCAGCGAACAGGTCCTTGTCACTAATATAAGCCAGCAACTTTACCACCTGCGGTTTGAATGGCCTTTATTTACTGAATTTTTCTACCAGAGTAAGAAAAAAGTAAAATGTCCATGGAAGGTAAATAAATGGAATGGTACATCAAGAGTTCAGACCTTCTCAAGTGTCTCCTCAATGGCTTCATCGCTCAACTTTTCACTCCCACCCTTCTTAAGAATGTTATCACAAAAAGTGGCAAGTAGTTCCGCACTAGAGCTTCCAGCAACACCCTTGTTGCAAAAGATCTCAAAAGCCTCTTTTAGGGCCTACAGATGCACAAATAAACTATCAGTTATGCAGAAATAATTGGTGGCAACAATAAGAATCGTAAAGCCCTGTTAAAATACAAACCTTGTGGAAAAGAGTATGGTTTTGGAAACATTCATTGACGTATGCTATGTACTTATCATGCAGCTCAATCACTTTTCTAACAAAAACCTGAAAAGCAGTCATATTAGTTGTCGCTTAAGCAAATCAAAAGTTCCACATGTGCAATGTTCATGAAATTACCTGTTCCTGCAAACCAACCACATCCTTTTTCTCTGCCTGAGGGGGAACAAAAAAGTCAGCGTTCACATATAATTACTTGTCGAATACCATTACATGAACAAACAATCTGAATCAAAGGAAGTGATCACTGGACTACTGATAAATCAAAACTGACATCACCAAACAGCTGTCTAGTTAGATATGGGAAACAAGAAAAGTCAACAAACAGGACACTCTTTGGAAAAATATGAGCAATCCTTTCTTCTTTACAGTATATAACATATCATATCATATCATCCCCTCTATGCAGATTTAATGAATCTATTAATGGTGCAATGGAGCTTCCAATCCTTGTGGATAGGAAATTTTTTAAATTACCATAAATAATAGAAGTTAAAAAAAAATTTAATGAAGATTGTAAAGATCTAAAATTTTGGTCAAGAGGATACATTATTCCCCCCCCCCCCCTCCCCCCTCCCCCCCAAATGGCAAGAGTTTGGTTTTTCATTTGAATCTATTTTGGCTTTCATTTGAATCTACTTTCTATGGCTATATTATTTTCCCCCATGGGACTATGGGAGTCTCTAATTTAGAATTTCAAACAAAGTCTGACCAGTAGACGGTATTCAGTAGAAAACCTTCTCAGCAGCCATGAATGTATAAAATAATAGAGATGGTCAAGGCATATACCTTCTTGTTGCTTGCTGCATCTTCTGCCTGTTTGACTAAGGCTGTTCCTTCAGAAGTAACATGCTGCATCACGGGACACCATGAAATATTAAAAGCATAATAAAAAAAACAGAAATGGAAAGATATATACGCTAATATGCTACATACCAGATCACCTTTAACCCAGAAAAAATAAAGGAAGACAGCTAACCTGCTTGAATATTTGAGAAACAGGATCCAAGCCCCGAGGTATCTTAGAAAATAGCCTGAACATTCTAGACAGATCACCCACCTTCAACAGAGAAAAGAAAAATGATAAGATACAACATTCGTCTAGTTTTCTTTCAGAATTCCTTCTATACAACAACATAGCCTTATCCCACCCGGGGTCGGCTGTATGAATCCTAAAACACCATTGCACTCGGTTTCGTGTCAAGTCTTCCATTAGCTCTAAGTACTCCATGTTTTTTCGTAAAGTTTTTTTCCAAGTCTTCCTAGGTCTTCCTCTACCCCTTTCACCCTCAACCTCTGTCCCATAATCGTATTTTCTAACCGGAGCATCTGTGAGTCTTCGTTTCAAACGCCCAAACTACCTTAACCGATTTTCTCTCATTTTATCTTCAATTGTGGCCACTCCTATTTTACCTCGGATATCCTCGTTCTTAATCATGTCCTTTCTAGTGTTGCCAAACATCAAACGAAACATTCCCATTTCAGCTACACTCATTTTTTGCACGCGTTAGATGCTCCACCATCCAACATTCCATGCCATAAAACATTTTGGCTTTATTGTCATCTTATAAAATCTCCCCTTGAGTTTTAGTGGCATACAACGGTTAACACAGACAATGCACTCTTCCGTTTCATCCATCCATCTTGTATTTATGGTTGAGAGCTCCATCCAATTCTCCATTCTTTTGCAAGATAGATCCAAGATAGCTCTTTGGTACTTCTTGATCTCCAATCCTCACCCCTCTCACTTGGACCCCCTTCCCACGTACTCTGCCTCTAACTTACTTAGGCGAAGAACTTAAAGGTGCGTTTGTTTACCTTTGTTAATGTTCACTGGATTAGACTAGACTAAATTTTAGTGTAATCCCATGTTTGTTATACACACATACTAACGTTAATGAGACTAAATTTCACTTGCCTACACTAACGCCTTCGCTAAACTATCTTTAGCTAGAGCCCTTGAACACCATGGGACTGCTAAGACCCCCTCTCTCTCATATCGCAGTCGAGCTAAGACCTCCTCTCTCTCTAGCATCCCAGCCCTGCTGGACTGCTTCATCTACAACAAAGACGACTTGTCATCTCCACCCACTCCCGCCGCGTCCACTTCATCTCCGACCACTCCCGCGGAGTCTTCGTCATCTCCGATTCTTTGTCCACGTAATCTCTCTCTCTCCAACTCGATTGTCATCTCAATTTTTGCTTCTAATTAATGGTTTTTTGGATTTGCAGAGATGGCCATTTCGATTTGCAAAGATCGATTGGCATGGAGGATTTTAGGTTTTTTGAATTGGATTTTGGACATTTTGAAATGGATGATTTTGAGTTTTTTTGTTGGATTTTGGGTTTTTTTCAAGTGCAGGATTCTGGGGGTTTTTAGATTGGTTCTAGGTTTTTGAATTGATTTTGGGTTTTTTGAAATGGAGGATTCTGGGTTTTAATTTTTGAGTTATGAATTTAAATTTTTGAGTGATTTGGGAGTTCTATGTTTCATGATTTGGGAATTCAATGTTTTGTGATTTGGAAGTTCTGGAATTTGTTGAATTTGGGAGTTGTGATTTGAGTTGGATCCTACTTATTCAGGTACAAGGGATTATACATCCAACTTTTAATAAAGTGTATTGCCGCTTCAGTTGATGTGGAAGACACTGCAAAGTTCATTGACGTGGTCAAGGAATTTGGTCAAGGAATTTGATAGCATGGCCCCACTGGATCCATGGCAAACAACCTTTGCTGAGAGTGAAGGAAAAGTTGAAGTCCAAGGAACTTGAGGATGACGATCTTACCTAAGTTGAAAAATTATGAAAAAATGTTTGTGTGACTGTACAAAATTGCATGAACTATAGGGGTATTAAGCTAATGAGTCATACAATGAAGCTCTGGGAGAGAGTCATTGAGCATAGATTGAGGCAAGAGACACGGGTTTCGGACAACCAATTCGGGTTCATGCCAGGGCGCTCAACCATGGAGGCAATCTATCTCTTACGAAGATTGATGGAAAGATATAGAGATGGGAAAAAGGATTTACACATGGTCTTTATAGATTTGGAAAAAGCGTATGATAGGGTCCCAAGAGACATTCTTTGGAGGATTTTAGAGAAGAAAGGAGTACGAGTAGCATATATCCAAGCTATAAAGGATATGTATGAAGGAGCAAAGACTGCCGTAAGAACTCATGAAGGACAAACCGAAAGCTTTCCCATAACTGTAGGATTACATCAAGGCTCATCCTTAAGTCCTTACCTTTTTGCGTTGGTAATGGATGAGTTAACAGGACATATTCAAGATGATATTCCTTGGTGTATGCTTTTCGCAGACGATATAGTGTTGATAGATGAAACTCAGGAAGGGGTAAATGCAAAGCTTAACCTTTGGAGAGAAGTGTTGGAATCTAAAGGTCTTCGCCTAAGCCGATCAAAGACAGAATATATGGAGTGCAAGTTCAGTGCAAATGGAGGCCAAAACGAGTTAGGGGTGAGGATCGAAGATCAAGAAATACCAAAGAGCGACCGTTTTCGTTACCTAGGATCTATCTTGCAAAAGAACGGAGAATTAGATGGAGATCTCAACCATAGAATACAAGCTGGATGGATGAAGTGGAAGAGTGCATCCGGCGTGTTGTGTGACCGCCGTATGCCACTGAAGCTCAAGGGAAAATTTTATAGGACGGCAATAAGGTCAGCGATGCTGTATGGCACAGAATGTTGGGCGGTGAAGCATCAACACATACACAAAATGGGTGTAGCGGAGATGAGGATGCTTCGTTGGATGTGTGGGCACACGAGAAAGGATAAGATTAAGAATGAGGATATCCGGGGTAAAGTAGGAGTAGCCGAAATTGAAGGCAAGATGAGAGAAAATCGGTTACGGTGGTTTGGACATGTGCAACGAAGGCCTACTGACGCTCCGATTAGAAGATGCGACTATGGGACAGAGGTTCAGGGCCGAAAGGGTAGAGGAAGACCTAGGAAAACTTTGGAAGAGACTCTAAGAAAAGACTTAGAGTACTTGGATCTAACGAAGGACATGACACAGGACCGAGCACAATGGCGTTCTAAGATTCATATAGCCGATCCCACTCAGTGACTTGGATTTTCCAAGTCTCCAATCGAGAAGTTTTCCTCACTCGGGAAATTAAGGGAACACTACCCCAACCTACATGCTCCACTCAGAAAGCTTCAACATACAAGCTTCAACAAAAGAAAATTCAAAGAACTTAGCGAAGAAGGTTTTGGTGTATTTAACACAATACGTTGAAATGAAGGAAAACTTATTTATTGATATCCCCGATAAGCTACAAATGTGTACATATACATGAGTCAAAATAAACAAACAAGAGGGAGCCTTCACAAGGGTTGCTTAGGAGAAGTCTCAGCAGTCGGTAGAGCCCCAGAAAGAGAAGGCACCGGAAGGGGATCATTCGGAACCTCAGTACTGGACAGAACCCTAGAAGGAGGAGGCATCAGAGGTTGATTATTTGGAGCTTCATTACGCGGTACAGCCCCAGAAGACGAAGGCAATAAATGCCTTTGGAACAAACCCACAAATCTCTGATGATCAAGTAAAACCTGACCATCAGTTTCCTTCATCTGGTCAAGCTTCCTCTTCATGTTTGTAGCATAGTCATGTGCGAGCCGGTGCAACTGTTTATTCTCATGCTTGAGCCCTCTAATCTCCTGTTTGAGACTCATCACCTCAGCCGCCAATGATTCAACTTGGCGGGTTCGAGCAAATAGGCGTTGGGCCATATTAGACACAGAACCTGCACACTGAACATTGAGAGCCAGCGAATCCTTAACAGCTAACTCATCAGACCGTTTGGAAAGTAGTCTGTTATCTTTGGGAGTGAGAAGGTTCCTGGCCACCACCGCAGCAGTCATATCATTCTTCATCACGGAATCCCCAACTGTAAGAGGACCAGTAGGGGAGACGAAGGATGGGCGCCATATGTTGTCTGGAGAAGGCGGGGCTGCCTCTTCAACAAGGTTCAAGTCAAAACGACGGTCGGAGGGGCCAGACATTTTCAAAGGTGTTGAAGAGAGAAGAGGTTGGACAAATCAAGATCTTAGAAGTGCAAGAATGGAGCTTCTACTGGTGGAGATTTCAAGTGTGCTTTGGAACTTAATGCCAGCCCCTATAAAAATCTGCACTCGACGGATCTTCAGAAATCGAAGAGGCGCCTGCTCAGAAATCGAAGAGGCCTTTGCTTTCTCAAAAGCTGGGCTGCTTAGAGACCACGAGGGTTGATCTCAGAAATCGAAAAGGCGTTTGCTTTCTCAAAAGTTAGGCTGCTCAAAGACCACGAAGGCCGATCTCAGAAATCGAAGAGGCGCTCGCTTTCTCAAAAGCTGGGCTCCTCAGAGACCACGAGGGCCGATCTCAGAAATCGAAGAGGCACCTACTTTTCCAGCCTTGTCAGCACCTGTCACACGCACACTCAGCTTTGCGGAAATTATGGGCATTCTGTCGAAGACTTCTGAGGAAGTAGAAAACACATGAATCTTACTGTTCAATCACCCACTTCCCACACGCAACACTAGCTCATGGGTACCACAGATAACTTTGCCAAAGTTCTCTGCCAAAATTGAGCACGTAAAGCTTGCAGCTCCCACTACATCGCTCTGACCAAGAAAGGTAAAAGAATAGCAAAGAAACAGCACTAACAAAGTTTAGACCCATAAATTTTGAAGGTCTAGCTACCATATTATTACCCACAAGGGTAAAGGAACAGTACCACTGCTGGATAATTGAAAAGTCCCTGTGTGTCAACCTCTGTGCTTCGTGGCAAGGTAGACTAGTAAACATGCCCAACCTTTACTCACACTCGAGAAAACACTACCAATAAGATTGCTTGCTCCAAAATCGAAGAGGCACCGTCCTCCGAATCTCGAGAGCCAGACTCCTAACATGACTACTTTCTCAAAAATCGAAGAGAGGGTAAAGGAACAGTACCATTGCTGGATAATTGGAAAATCCCTGTGTGTCAACCTCTGTGCTTCGTGGCAAGGTAGACTAGCAAACATGCCCAACCTTTACTCACATTCGAGAAAACACTCCCAACAAGATTGCTTGCTCCAAAATCGAAGAGGCACCGCCCTCCGAATCTCGAGAGCCAGACTCCCAACATGATTACTTTCTCAAAAATCGAAGTGACACTGCTCCCCGAATCTCGAGAGCCAGACCCCCATCATGATTGCTTTCTTAAAAATCGAAGATGCATCGTTCTCCGAATCAATCGAAGAGACGCTCGCTTTCTCAAAAGCTGGGCTGCTCAGAGACCACGAGGGCCGATCTCAGAAATCGAAGAGGCACCTACTTTTCTAGCCTTTTCAGCACCTGTCACACGCACACTCAGCTTTGCGGAAATTATGGGCATTCTGTCGAAGACTTCTCGAGAGCACAGACCACTTTTTCAAAGTGCTCTGACAGAGTTAAAACATGTGAAGCTGGCAGCTCCCACTACCGTGCTATGACCAAGCAGGGTAAAGGAATAGCATTACTACTTGTTGTTAGGGAGACTCCTATATATGTCGACCTCCATCCCCAACGGACAGGCAGACCTGCAAAAATGTTCAACCCTTCCTCATATTTGAGAGGGCACTCCCAACGAAGCCTTTCGAAATATTCAGCTTTCTTTCCCCCCGATAATACCTTTGCAAACAAGCTATACTAGAGCAAGAATATCTCATATCATCAGGGTTAAAAGCAAGAGTATCCCATATCATGCTTTTTCCCTGTCTTTTCCTTTGGCCTTGTTGTTACCTGCAAGACAAGGAGAAAGAGAGCAATCAGTCAGCACTTGGAATCAAGCTTCCAGCCAGGAACTGACTGCCTGGAACCCCTTACCTGATTACTTACCTGGCATTGCTCTCGAGTACTCATCTTCAACATCTTATGTTTCCAGGGAAGATACCGCATCTGCTTGAGGAACAGATAGGGCAAGTGCGAAGGATACAAGGAAGCATGTGGAGACAAGCGTAACAGCACACGTGCCGATACATCCATTACTCTGTCAAAAGCAAAAGTATCCCATATCAGCAGGGTCGAACGTACTCTAGATTTGATGGACTTGTTTTGACCCTCAAATTCTTCAGTCGGCTCTGGAGGAAACCAGAAAACCCTCCAGCTCAGTTCAAGAATAAGCCTGTGGAAAGTTACTTCTTCAAAAGCAAAAGTATCCCATATCATCTCTTCTCATCTTTCTTCTCTTTATCCTTCATGCTGCTGCAAGATGGGGAGAAGGTGAACAATCAGCCGGAGCTCTGATTGCTTACCTTGTCTGTCACCTCTTTCAGCAGATCCCCTAGCTCGGCGACTTGGGAGACTCCTACTACATGGTTTGTATCGCGCTTGACCAAGCCTGAAACTACAAGTAAGCTTCAAGTGAAATTGATACATTACCTTGTGCATCTCCACCAGTTAAAGATACCACCCCTGGATGGAGGAAGAGTACTTCCAGAGAAGATGCCACATCTACCTATGAGACAGATAAGGCAAGTCAAGACGATACCACACTCCAATACTTAGAAGTTTCGTGATTACGAGATCATTCTCTCACAATATTTCCTAATGTCATTTGTACTAAATCATTCACTTGTACTCACTAAAGGAGAGCTTGAACCTATGTACTTGTGTAAACCCTTCACAATTAATGAGAACTCTTCTATTCCGTGGACGTAGCCAATCTGGGTGAACCACGTACATCTTGTGTTTGCTTTCCTATCTCTATTCATTTATATACTTATCCACACTAATGACCGGAGCAATCTAGCGAAGATCACAAAAAGCGACCGTTTTTGCTGCCTAGGATCTATCTTGCAAGAGAACGGAGAATTAGATGGAGATCTCAACCATAGAATACGACCTGGACGGATGAAGTGTAAGAATGCATCCGGCGTGTTATGTGACCGTCGTAGGCCACTGAAGCTCAAGGGAAAATTTTATAGGACGACAATAAGGCCAACGATGTTGTATGGCACAGAATGTTGGACGGTGAAGCATCAACACGTACACAAAATGGGTGTAGCGGAGATGAGGATGCTTCGTGGGATGTGTGGGCACACGAGAAAGGATAAGATTGGGCATGAGGATATCCGAGGTAAAGTAGGAGTAGCCGAAATTGAAGGAAAGATGAGAGAAAATCGGTTCCGGTGATTTGGACATGGGCAAAGAAGGCCGACTGACGCTCCGGTTCGAAGATGTGACTACGGGACAGAGGTTCAGGGCCGAAGGGGTAGAGGAAGACCTAGGAAAACTTTAGAAGAGACTCTAAGAAAAGACTTAGAGTACTTGGATCGAACGGAGGACATGACACAAAACCGAGCGCAATGGCGTTCTAGGATTCATATAGCCGACCCCACTTAGTGGGAAAAGGCTTTGTTGTTGTTGTTGTTGTTGTTGTTGTGCTTTCTTATTTGTATGAATTGGTTTGTTTCTAAATGGGTTCTACAGATAGATGCACTACTCTTTACTTAAAATAATAACTATTTTTCTTATCCTGCTTTTTAGTCTGGTATTGCACCAAACACTTCACTGAGTCGGTCCAACATAGTCCAATCTAAGCCAATCCAACATAGTCCATGACGCTAGTCCAGCGGTGCAACAAACGCACCCTTAGAGCACTTCCGCCAAAGGTTATGCTTCGCATTTACTCCCTCATGCGTTTCATCTATCCAATGGACAAAATTGTAGATTTTAACATTCTCCGAAGGTACCTTGTCATCTCGAAGCAATGCATGGCATCCAGAGTGCTCTTTCTCAAGTAATTGTGTTGCATAAACAGACAACAGCTCATGTTGAACTTTCTACAATTAAGAAAATAATAACAACATTAACAGCCAGATTTCAAATTCTACAGATATTTGCATCCCGACTTAACTTACCTAGACTTACATTCCATAGGAATATCTATGCATACAAGGTAAAGTCATAGAAATAATCAAATACACACCTCAAGCAGCTTTGGCTCACTACTAGAGTGCAAGTAGTGAGAAACTCTATCTTTCTCCCGTTTTAAACATTCCTCTGCCTGGAATTTCACACAAAAATTATGTTCATCGAAATTGTGTCATATAAGTGTATAATATACAGTTAAAACAACAAAGACAAGCATAATGGAGTTTACTTTTAGCATATAATCTGGACAAGAATCTTCTAAGATCCAGTTGGAAGCTTTTCGAGAATAATAGGCAGCGGTGCCTTTAAGCATGTCTTCTTCAAAGTCATTTTCATAGTGATCCATTTGTCCCATTCCAATCTCAACAAATATATCCAGAACATTCTTCAACAGAGCTCGATCAATCTGCTCTCCTTCACGTTCTTGATCAATCTGTTTCGTAAAACATCAAGTAAATTTATTTCAACTTAAATACTAGAACATCAACAGAGCTCAACCAATCTACTCTCCTTCACGTTCTTGATCAATCTGTTTCATAAAACGTCAAGTAAATTTATTTCAACTTAAATACTAGAACATGTGGTTCAGGTAAAACGGAAACGTACCAGAGATATTACAGCATCTCTTACTTTTGCTTTCAAATCTTGGTAGACCTGAAAATCACAATGATATATTGCCCACCATATTACAATCTGTTACTCACAAAAATCAGCTGAAGATGTGAAGGGATTATGATGGAAGACATTTTCATACAAATTCTACCATGAAATCGGTTCGGGTGAGGGATGAGAAGCAATTGTATATGAAAAAAACGTAAAAATGGTATGGAAGTCAGTTTGGGCTATGGTTCAAGAGGCAATCAAAAGAATTCTTCAAACAATGTGGTTTAAGATGCCACATAAGGGTTCCAGCACAACTTACGAGATCTCGGAAGCAAGTAAGTCCAACTTCATTTAAGGGTGGAAGTGATCTCCGAGCTATAAAGTAGCGATCAAGATAATGAAAGAAACGAGAGAGCCACCTGACCATAATTTTATGGTTGGTCCACCTTTTCACAAGCTCTCTCAACATGAACTCATCATGCTTCTCTCTCAAAGATGGCAAAACCTGACATAAGCATATAAAATTAAACTCAGCATCAGAAAGAGCATTCGTAAGCAAAAAAAAAATCCTCAAACAACAATTTGGGGATTGGGGAGCGTTGAATTATCCCTGACTACACATGCCACAATGAATATCATATCAATGTACATTGAGTTCTAATAGGTCTATAGGCGATGTTAGATAGTGAGAGCATCAAGATTCTAACTTTAGCTTAATAAAAAACAGTTTGTGACATTGTAAACAATCACAGTAAGTACTGGGACTAGGAAAACGAAAAAATAAATAATAGCTAAATGCTTCCTCACCGTCGAAGTAATGTACTCTTCAAAAGATTCCCTGTACTTGTCATAGAGCTGCTGTGAATAGTCATGTGGTGGCTTTTGAGTGCACATATTGTATATGGTTCTGCGAATAAAATTAAGAACAACAAAACACAATCAGCAACATTAATCTTTGGAGCATACAACAGCCAATGACAATCATAAAGATTAAAAGTTAGAAAGAAATACGTGTAGAGCAACATGTAGTCATCAGAGATGAACTGCGGCTCAGGCAACCCTTCTAGAATGTTCTTCAGCTTTGTGATCCCCTTCTGCATGATCTCCCATCCTTGTTCTAAATCGATGGTCTTACGGTCGTTCATCCTGCCAGAGTCTAATTCGCAAATGCAAAAACCAAAGACTCATCAGAAACCCTAAATCAACTAGTTCAATCAAATTCAAAGCCAAAGAATAATAAACCCTAAATGCTCTGTTAGACAGCGAATTGAATACGAGATTCCCCAAACAGTGAAATTCCCCACGATTTCACAACAATCAATCAAACCTCAAGATTCAACTCTCCGAAATCGAACTCCAAATGCGAAAATTCACCAAGATTACAGCCCCAATCAATGCTGAAAAGCACCAGTTCGTAAGAGACAGTAATAAGTTTAAGAAACTGGTGTAAAACCAATCGGTGATCAGAACAGAGATCAAGAATCGCGATGTGTGAAAGTAAGTAGCGAAATTCACCTGAGCTGGGAAGCTGAGAAACCCTAATAGGAGGAAAGAGATAGCGCGCGCGCAATAGAGAGTGGGGGCTGGAAGAGGGGGAGGATAGCAGACGAAGACGACAAAGTCCAGTAGAGCTTTAGAGAGCGAGAGAGAGAGAGAGAGAGAGCGAGCGGTGAAAAAGGAGTTTGGGGTTAAAGCAATCTATCTGAAATCTCAGATGGAAGCACTTTTCGATTTCTGCTTGTACTACAGTACTACTATCATTTCATTTCAGTATTTGTTTATTTATTTTGCTGGAAAAAAAGCACTTTTCAATTTTTGCGTGTACTACTATCAATTCATTTTCAGTATTTATTTATTTATTTTGATGGAAAAAAAAATAAAAGAATCCAGTAATTTCGGTTATTTTTTCCGTATAGGGTAGCGGGGTTTTTTATTTTATTTTATCATTTTTGGGTAGGGCTGAATAAAAATCTTGAATTACCCGAGCCCGACTGAAAATTTCACAAACCCTCCCCCCCAACCGAAAAATCCCGAAATAAAAAATCTCGAAAAGTTTGGTAACCCATATCAAAAAAATCCGAACATTTCGGTATGGGAATTGGGACCTAGTTGTCAAGATGTTCGATAATCCCAAACTGATACATAATATATATTTATTAGCATAAATAAGCGTTGGATTCGGTTGATTAAATCTCAACCGTAGAAAGCTCACTCTCTCTCTAATCGCTCAAATTAGGTATGCACACTTTCTGTCTCACACAGACCTCTTGAATCTCTTTGCACTCTCTCTTTTCCTCATCCGCTCTGTTAACACTCAACACTCTCTCATATCTCTCGAATCGTCTCTGCACTCTCTACTCTCCTCCTCCTCCCTCCGTCAACGGACTCAATACATTAGCTGTCAAGTCATCGACCACCACACCTCTATGACTCCTCCATATTCTGGATCCAGACTTCCACAGTTCCACCTCCATCTCCCACTGTGACCTCCAATCAAAACTTCTTTGATCTGAACGGTACCACGGTTCACAAAAATATTGTCCCTTGATTTGGATTTGGATTCTGAAATTGTGAATTAGGGTTTTGAACTTTCAATTTGGGGATGCATTCATACGATCTTTCTAAATTAGGTTAATATTTGCTGACCACATTCATTCCCGATCCCGCACCGAAAAGCAGAAACAACTTCGAGAATCCTGAAATTCGGGAATACCCAAAGTTCGGTTTGGTTTCGGGTTTTGGAATCCCATCTCGAAAATGATCGTTTAGGATTCGGGGTTTATGTTTCGGTTCGGGATTCCGACCCGAACCATCCCTATAATTTGGGGGTTGGTGATAAAGTTTTGCGGTCTATCATCTACTTTCCTTTTTTTTTTGGTGAATTTCTCATAATCAAAGAGGACAAATAGATGACCATTTTATTATAATGGTAAAAAAATAATATTTTTAATATTTTGATCCGAGTTTGATTTTTAGTAATTTCAATTTTCTTGAACAATTAAGTATTGAACCTACTAGCGCTATCATTGTACTAAACAAAATTAGAAAACATATCGGCCCATTCAAATTGTAATGAATAGTTTGGTTCGGTTTTGACCGTCAAAAAGATTGAATAGTCGAAGTCATTGGGTTATCTTGGGAGGTGGGGAGGAAAAAAAATTCAGTGTGCCGGAAACACGGTTCAGTACACAAAGTGTAACAAAACAATTGGTTAGAATTTTTTTTTTTTAAGTTTCCAATAAATTATATAACTACACATAATGTACTAGATTGTATTTTCAACACACTAAAAATCTCTCGTGAGAGAGAAGGATGCGTAGGATAATGAGTAAGTTTAAGTTAGAAATTCAGTGTTCAAAGTAACAAAAAAGAAATACCTCAAACGAGCTCAAATAGCCTACAACCTTTTTTCAAATAGATAGTCATACATGTCTACACATATAATATAATTCTAGTCAATATAGAATACCTACTTTGATATGTCAAACAATTCGGTAATTTACTTTATGAGCTATTCGATAACTATTTTATTTTATTCTATTTAAATCTATTTTTTTTAATTACTTTCAGTTTTTAAATAAAATGAAAATTAAAAGGTGAAAATTCTAGATTAAATTATTATTTTAAAATTTTAAAATAAGAAAAGAATTAGACGCGTTTGTAGTGTTATTTGTTTTTAAATAATTTATTTTGTTCACATTATCTGTTATTGGCACGCTAAATTCGTGCAACTGCTTAAAAGATGTGTATTTCTTGGGTTTTTACCTCTCTTTTTATATTTTATTGCATTTATGGGCTTTTCATATGGGCTTCCAGTTTTGAGGTTGACATGGGCTTTTCCTTTTGGCAGGCCTAAAAATGGTGGTCGAGCACGTCCTTGGGTGGTGTGGGGTGGGTGGTTGGTGGCAACGGGGAGGAGGGCGTGGTGGCTTTCTGGCCATGTCCAGTTTGATGGTTGTGGCTGAGGCGGTGGGTCAGATTCCTCCAACCTCAAAAACTGACCCTTTGGAAAAACCGTGATGCTAACACGTATGCAAAGATAGTTATTTAGTACTACGATTTAGTAATATTTACTTTTATTTGTAAGTGAGAGGTTTTACGTTCGAATATCAAAAGCGAATATGAACTACATTATTACTAGTCAATTGTGAAACTTAGTTTATTCTTTCATCTCTTTAATGTAGATAGTATCGTTTATTAAAGAAACTACGTAGAATTTTATTTTATAAATCGGTCTTACAGTAATTGATGTACAGCTGCAAGTCATTAAATAGCAATTGATCAAATATTTCACCGACAATAGTGCAGAACGTTATCAAACAAATACATGGATATTAGTATCGTAATTAGCATGACATGTCATTCTATCTGTCAAGTTAAATTGTTCATTAGTTTGTAATTAAGTTGATTTTTGATAAATAAGTTACTACATAATTTCTTGTGTTTTTAAATAATTGTGTACACAATAGCCGTCTAGAGCAAAAATCAAAGAAAAACTCTTTGCCGATGGCCCTTACATTTGGTTATGGAGTCGGCGACAATCATCTTAACAATCATTTCTAGTCTCTTCCCTCTCTACTTTTTTTTGTTTACTTTGTTTAGTGTAGAATTGTCGATGTGATAGTCGTCGTCCTTTGACTTATGCACATAGTAAAACAAAGTTTCAGATCCAATTATCACGTTCAATATAAGATGTCACAGAGTGTCAATATCGGGTTTAGCTAGTACGATACTATGGGTTTAGCCAAATATGGCTCTCGAATGTCCAGAGGATATGGAGCGGTTTCTGTTTAATAATTTATAAGAATTGTCTTGGAGTTTGGTTTTGATTTCTCTATTTAAGAGAGTTTGCTAGTTTGATTTCTCTCTATAGGAGAGTTGCTTGATTTTAATTTTCGTTTTGGTATGCTACATCTCTTTTGAATCTATATGTGAAGTGTGGAGCTGTTTGATTTGCTGAATCTACTTCAATTGGTATTATAGGATTGGGGGCAGTGATTAGATGATGCAATTAGACCTATGGACATCGAACTTCATGTCTCAATATATGATTTGATATTTTTGTTCTATTTTAAACAAGGGTTAATGATTTTATTGATCTATGTAATTTTACAGTTCTCGATAAGCTCAAACGAGTACTTGAAGTTTATTCATTATTTTACATTTAATAATACTTTATTATAATATTTTTAATATCTCATTTGGGACCGAGTTTTTCATAATATAAATATAATAGTATGCCTTTTTATTCACTGAATAAAATATCTCTCTTTAAAAAAAATAAAAAAATAATTGTGCATAGGAAGATTTCAGAGACGGTTACTTAAAGTGGTCAGGAGGAGCAAGCTCATATAGAAGAAGAGCGTTGTTTCAGTGCCTTGACTTAGATTGAGTTGAGTTGGCTGACAAAACCAGGCTCTGGTAATATTTGTCATTTCCTCCCAAATAAGATAGGCCAACAAAATTATAAAATGGCCAACTCAAAAAACTCTCTCAAAGCTAAGTGGCTCTCTACCACAGCGATAAAAAGGAGTGTTGTTCTTACAGTAAGGCGTGATTTCAAACCCTGTCGACTCGAACAAATCTATCGTTTGACAAAAAAAAAAACCCCTCTAAATTGGACTTTGAGAGCATGAAGATATTGTTTTCCCTATTTGTTCCGCAATTAAAAACGGGTAAAATCTTATCTCAACTATAATTTGACATGGCGACAATGTTTTGCAACCAAACGACTTCAACTTCATAGGTGAGAAAGTGATTCAGCTGTTGATGTCAGATTTTGTCATAAATTATGTACGATATTGTCTGTTATAAAAGAAATTTGAATGTATAGAACATAAAGAATGACAAATTATAACCCATAATAGTGGTTTATGTAAATTGGTTCTCATGTATTAGAAGCACTGGAACATGGTTTGGTATTGCTGTGCTTTGAAAAAAAGCTGCTGTGAGAATAAGCGGTTGTGCTGTGAGAATAAGCGGCTGTGAAATAAATCAGCAGAGCGTTTGGTAAACTTTTTTGTAAAAGTGCTTTTGGAAAAAAAAGCAGTTTGATAGTGGGTCTTTTCATTAAATGAGCACTGTAGCCCCGTGTGCTTTGAAAAAAAGCCAGTTTTCCAAAGCTGCAAATAGCAGCTTCAGCTTTTTCCTTTGATTTCAGCTTATTCTCACAGCAGCTTCCAAAATAAGCCTTTTTTTTTCAGTTTACCAAACACCTAAAACCCTAACAGCTTTTTTTCATAGGTGTTTTTTTTTTAAGCACCTCACTCCCAAACTAAGTTTGAAATCTAAAATGTTGTTGTTATTGTAGTGTGAGTTTAATAGAAAAAAGCTTGCCATTTTATAGGAATCAAACTCATGAGACTTACATATCACCCTCAAGACTCAACAATTGAATTCTTATTGGATTAATTTTCATCTTACTATATAAGTTTAATTCTAATTTATAAAGAAAACTATTATTTGCATTCTAAAATTTTTATTTTGCACATCTCAATGCTCTCATGCATATTTTTCTTTCTGATTATAAAAAATTTAGAGTAAATTACATAGAAACCCCTCAGGTTTGAGGTCTATTACAACCTCATACAACATCTTTAAAACATTTCACTTTCATACCTCACGTACTATTTCATTTCAAAACAACACATCCGTTAGATTTTCCATCTAATGGTCTGTTAAATGCTGACGTGGCTGCCACATTTGTGCTGATGTGGCTGCCACATGGCAATTTTTTTTTTTATATACATTAACAATATTATAATATTAACCCTTAAAAAAATAAAAATAAAATAAAAATAAAATAAAAAACCAGAAAACCCGAACCCAGATCCCCTTCCCCACAACCCCACATCTCACCCCCACCCCCTTACCCATCTCTCCCACTCTTCTTCTTCCTCCACACCAACCCCAACACACTTCCTGACACCCTTTTTTCAATTCCTTCATTCCCTCTCCTTCTCTAGGGTTTGAACTTCGAATTCCACCCATCTCCCGCCTCTTCCCCCGCCACCCTTTGCCTCCACGCGTCTCCTTCTCCCAAAACCCATATCCCCCTCCACCTCTCCCACCTCAAAGCCCCCACCTTTAATCACTTATCTGTTTTTTTTTCACTAGTTTTCTTAGAAACCCCTGCAACCCAAATACCTGCAACCCACTACCTGCAAAACCACAACCCGCAACCCACTACCTGCAAAACCACAACCCAAATACCTGCAACCGTCGCCCGGGGGGGGGGGTCGCGAGCTTATCATCGACGGGAAGCGCAAAATAAAAAATTTAGAGTGCCAATAACAATTCCGTTTATAAAAACCAAACCCAAAATTTCTATACTAAGTTTGAATTCCCCACCCCCAAGTCCCAACTACCATATTGTAAAGTCATTAGTCGGGTCTTTCATATTTTTAATTCACCAATTTCGTCCTCCGTCTATTTACTTATGGGTAATACTAGAAAAATTAAATTTGCATACTAAATAACGTGTCATTAATAGAAATAAGCACGTTTATTATCATTTAAGTAATTTGCAAACTAAACCCTAATAAACCAATCATCAACTTCCATGATCTTTAGTTTTCAAAACTTTATCTAAAATTTAATCTCATTAGCATTACCTTTACTTATTCATTGTCTTACCGCCAATGATATTTAGCCATGTGGATTGAGTTGATAAATGCATTAAAATAAATGGAGCTTTAATGAAAAGGGCTTGGGCTAACTTTTTTTTAATGAAAAACCACCCTAAACTATTATTTAATAAAAAGGGCTTAAATTTTAATCATAAGGACACAAAACTTTTATCTCAGGCCCTACAAAAACTAAAACACACGGGCTCAACAAAAAGCCCAAACCGCATAACAATTACTATTCCAAAATTGCCCCTAACGGAGCCTAACCCAGGCCCGTTAGCCAAAGTTGCAGTTACTAAAATTCATCATCCCTCCAACGCCATTAATGTTCACCGCCGGAGAAGCAACGGCGGCAGAAGCCGTGGAGGAAGACGAGGCCTTCCGCTTCTTGCTCACTTCTCCCTCAGGAAAGCAGCGGAAGAAGAAATTAGGACCCTCTGGAGGATCGATGGTAGGAGAGAAGGATTCGAATTTGCAATATGTTGTGGATCTCTCGCAGTCAAGCTATTTATTCACTCCGTTCTCATCGACGTTTCCCGCTTCCACTTGAAAGAAAGGCAGGCCCCTTTTGGTGAGTGTGTCTCTTTCAGATGCCAATGTGCAGTGGATGTGGTGGAATTGGGGTTCGCGGAGGAGACGACCAGATTTTCAGTGAGAGGAGAGGGGTGATTGATTTTTTGTATTTTTTTTTTTTGTGTTTAATTGCATCATCTTCATTAGGTATATTTTCTGCAAAGCAATTGAAACACCCAGTGAACTCTGATCTTCTGCTGACTATATGTCCTGAACTTTATTCGATATTAGGAAAAGTGAGGAAGAAGTCACTGACAATGAGCAAGTTGAAAACTGGTTCTCTTTTGACATCCACCCAGCGCATATGTGGTGGGTACTTTTCAGATCTAAACTTTCATTCCATTGCCATTCCTCTTTTTCTGTTGTTTAAATGGATTTTCTTCTACATGTGGCTTATTTATGCTGCAGTTAAAGTGTAGTATGAGGATTCCATTCTAGAGTGAGATGATTATCTGGTCTTGGCTTTGGCTTGATTGCCATTACCTTATCTTGATTTCGCTTCACATTCTTGAGTTTATGATTCATTATTGTATTCTAGATATATATTCCCAATACAAGAATTTGCCATTGTTAAAGTCCTAGGCTCAGTATGTAATCTGTACTCTCTATCTCAAAATAAATGTGGTGATTATAATTGAAAACTTTAAGACTACTGTAATTCTATTGCTGATTGCAACCCCGTGCTTTGTGTAGACATGTTCATTGCTCTTTGTAAAGATTCCAATGGATCATTGACCAAGCAGGAACTTGGAGGATATGCAGATGGACATTGTCACGTAAGTCAGAGATGCACAAGAAGATCAAAAGAAGGCCAATGACTTGATGAACATGGCTTTTGTAGATCCAAAATTGCTGTTTTTTTTTTGTCTCCCTTCAGCTTCTCTTTAAGCAAACATGTAGAGAGTATAAAAATCCAACTTTTGGGTTTCTTTAGGGTTGAGCGGGAGAGAGATTGGGCATGCAGAGAAAGTTGGCAGGTTTTTAAAGGGAGGAGTTGTAAACTTACAAATGTGAATTATTTATACAATTGAATACTGAATATGTATTCAAATGAACATTGGTAATAGCATTATGTATTAAACTAAACACTACCTATTTCTCGAATTGAATATGAGTACTATCATTCTTTCTTAAACTGAAAGCTGACTATTTATTAAACTGAACGCTGACTATTTCATAAATTGAACACTGACTATTTCTTAAATAAACACAAACTATTTCTTAAATGAACACTGGTACTATCACTATTTCTTAAACGAAATATTAACTATTTCTTAAATTAAACACTGACTATTTCTTAAATAAACACATACTATTTCTTAAACAGAACACTGACTATTTCTTAAATGAACACCAGTACTATCACTATTTCTTAAATGAAATATTAACTATTTCTTAAACTAAACACCAATTATTTCTTAAACTGAAGATGGTACTATCATTATTTCTTAAACTGAACACCGACTATTTCTTAAACTGAACATGGTACTGCCACTATTTCTTAAACGGAACACTAACTATTTCTTAAACTGAACACTGACTATTTTTTGAACTGAACATCGGTACTACCACTATTTCTTAAATTGAACACTAACTATTTATTAAACTGAATATTGACTATTTCTTAAACTAAACAATGATACTACCACTATTTCATAAACTGAACACATACTATTTCTATAACGATTTAGGTTCGTGATACAAACAATAAATTCTAAAGTACAACGAAAAGGTGTCTTTAGTTTGCCTGTAAGCAATGTAGTTTGCCACTTCAATCAAAGGAGCAATTTTTGCTTACACGTATAAAGAGCATGGAAGATGCTTCGGGAATTAACATATTTGTCACTCATAATGCACCCTCAGCTAAATGATTAGGTATTATTTATGTACAAACGTTTGAGATGTTATGTTGCAGTATAACAATTTATGAGTGTTTTGTTCGAAAAAACGTTTTATGAATAGTATTTAGAACAACACATATGCAATGAAATGTATAGTTTTATTTGCAATTTGAATGTTGGTTTAGTGTAATCAAATAATCAATACCAGCATTTTATTTACTGGGATTTCAGTTTTGTTCCATCTGCTCATAGTGCAATTGTTAATTCATAAAATGTGTTCAAATCTTCTGACTTTTATTTTCTAAAAATAATAGAGGAGATAGTATGCAACACTACATTACTATTAAGTTGGGTAGATACTATAGTTTAACTTATGCACTTTTTTTGTTTCCATTCAATGCTCCATTTGCTTTATTTATTACATACGGAAAACAGCAAGCTAAATATGATTTTAGTCATGCAATTAAATTTGCCTCTTCTTTCTTGGAATTGGATTCTTCCTTTTCCCTTCGATCCACCCAAAGGAACAATTGAAAAATTGAATCGCATGCAAATTTGGAATATAATACAGATGAACTCTAAGCCAAACGAAAGAATCAAACTGTTTGAATATTTCAAGTTGAAACTCCAATGGATCGATGAACAATGACGATCAGTTTCGATGAAAATCGCCTGTCAAAAGCTTGATCTTAGCCATTCATCATCAATAGTCAATGTTCCATTTAAGAAATAGTCAGTGTTTAGTTTACGAAACAGTGATAGTACTAGTGTTCGTTTGATAAATAGTCAGTGTTTAGTTTACGAAACAGTGATAGTACTAGTGTTCCGTTTCAGAAATAGTCAGTGTTTAGTTTACGAAACAGTGATAGTACTTATGTTCGTTTGATAAATAGTCAGCGTTTAGTTTACGAAACAGTGATAGTACTAGTGTTCCGTTTAAGAAATAGTCAGTGTTTAGTTTACGAAACAATGATAGTACTAGTGTTTCGTTTAAGAAATAGTCAGTGTTTAGTTTACGAAACAGTGATAGTACTAGTGTTCCGTTTCAGAAATAGTCAGTGTTTAGTTTACGAAACAGTAATAGTACTTGTGTTCGTTTGATAAATAGTCAGTGTTTAGTGTACGAAACAGTGATAGTACTAGTGTTCCGTTTAAGAAATAGTCAGTGCTTAGTTTACGAAACAGTGATAGTACTAGTGTTCATTTGATAAATAATCAGTGTTTAGTTTACGAAACAATGATAGTACTAGTGTTCCGTTTCAGAAATAGTCAGTGTTTAGTTTACGAAACAGCAATAGTACTTGTGTTCGTTTGATAAATAGTCAGTGTTTAGTTTACGAAACAGTGATAGTACTAGTGTTCATTTGATAAATAGTTAGTGTTTAGTTTACGAAACAGTGATAGTACTAGTGTTTCGTTTCAGAAATAGTCAGTGTTTAATTTACGAAACAGTGATATTACTTGTGTTCGTTTGATAAATAGTCAATGTTTAGTTTACAAAACAGTGATAGTACTAGTGTTCCGTTTAAACAGCGACTTAAGCACCCTCATTTTTTATAATTTGCTTAAATGCATCCAAAGAGCTACTATATTTAACTGTTGCTCCTTAGGTCATCATCATCCGTGGCGCACTGTGTCAATGGGGTAAGAAGCTAATCTAGCACCAATCGTAACTCCCCATCCCAACAAGAAAACAAGAAGCTAGCAAAGAAGCTATCATGCAGGCCACCAGTTAAAACCACAGGTTTTAGAGAATCGTACATTCCAAAGTAAAGCCCACGATACACGAAAATTCCAACACAACTAAACCATTAAACTGCCTTTCAACCACCCTTCTTGGCAGCCTTGGCATCACTTGCCAAACGTGTTCTTGCATAGTCCCGAGAATGTACAAAAAGAAGAGATGAAGCACTAGCAGCACCGCCTGATGCCAAGTTCCCAGCGAACCACTTCCAGTAGCCATTTTTATCCTTCTTCAAGTTATTATACACTACCTAACACACACAAACAGTACCTGTGTCCAAACAACAAATGCTAATACCAAACTAAAAACCATAAGTCATCATTCCTAGAAAACAACTTTTATCTTATGCGGCAGACCATGTTCCGGCTCGAGGACGAGTTCAGATCCTTGGTCGAACGCGGCGGCGAGTCACGAAAACTCAATCGCGTGTTTCGTGGCAAGTAGAATGGCGTGTTGTCGTTTGACTCGGGAGATGATGAAGAAGAAGAGGAGGATGAGGTAATCGGGGACGGTGAGGAACACCAAATCCCTACTGCTCAGCCGATCGACGACTACGACATCGTGATCGATGCGCTTCCTTCTGGAACCATCAACAACCTCCATGAGATTGCTAAGCGGATGGTGGCGGCGGGGTTCGGAAATGAGTGCTCGCACGTGTACAGAAGATGCCGGAGAGAGTTCCTGGAAGAGAGTATGTCGAGGCTAGGCTTGTAGAAGCTGAGCATCGAAGAGGTTCAGAAGACGCCATGGCAGGACCTTGAAGACGAAATCGAGCTTGCAGATATTAGACGGAGAGATCGAAATAGGGAGGGAGAGATAAAGCTTGCCGTCAGGGGCAAAAGCGGAATGTTATTGCTTGGGCCATTGTTATTGGGCTGATTTAAAATTAAACTTTGTACTAACCATTAAATAAACTTGTAACATGATTTTTGGTTAAAACTTAATGTTTTTAAGCCTTTTTGGTTAATTTTCCTTAAAATAAAAGGAAAAAAACCAAGATTTAGTAAATAAAAAAATTCAATTGTCGTCTTCAAACTTCAGCAGCCCTCCACTCCACCCACCGTCGACGTCGACCTCTAGTCCCACCACTACCACCCACCACGTTCCATACCGTTGCACCCTTTCTCTCCCGAGTAATTCACATAATTCACCCAAGTACCACCCCCTTCCGGCGCTAACCTTGAAAATGTCGTCGTCATGGAGCAGTGAGTCTTTCCCGATCAAATTCTCATCGGCGACATCGCCCTACCCAGTGCCAGTACCCATACCCCGACTAAAAATTTCAGAGCTTTTGATTAACTCATTGAGAGAGAGATGAGTTGTTGACAAAAAAAGAAGAGAGAGATGAGTTGAATTGTGCCGTGGTGGGGGGTGCTGGACTGGTGGGGATTTGAGGTCGACGGCCATGGTGGGCGGAGTGGATGAGACGACAATGGGTTTGCTGAAGTCTGAAGACGACAGGTGATTTTTTAATTTACTTTTTAACCAACAATTTTATATACAATTTTTAACTCAACCCACATGGCAAAATACCGTTGCCTAGGACCCAAATACATGACATGTCAGCACATTAATATTCCAAAAAAACTTAAAAATACTAAAAAGTTTTAAAATGATGAAAATTAAAATGATGGAATTTTATTTTTTAGAATTTGTCAATAATCTTGTTTGACTAATCTAAAAACAATGGAATTTGAATACGAAATTTGTTATTTTTAAACTTTCACTTATATAAATTTAGAAATGACACTTATTTTTAAACTTTTACTTAAAAATTTTAAATTTCTATTTTTATGAATCCAAACTAAGGAATTAATGCATGTCAATTTATAAAATTGACTTTTGTCAAAATTCTATGTTTATTTCCTTCCAACCATAGTGTAAAGGAATTCTTAAAGGAATTAGATGACAATGACAATATTAAAAAGTTAATAAAGGGTGGGACGAAATTGATGAGTTTGAAAGATTAAAAAACCAAATTGATGACTTCACAGTACATTAGAAACCATTTGTGATTAAAAAAAAAAAACCCCATGCATAATGTGGAAGTCGGAATTAATCTAACTAATATGTCAAACTATCTAGTAAGAAAACAATGCCTCATACATTAAAAAAAAAAAAAAAAATATATATATATATATATATATATATCTATACTTCTTGTATGAGCGATAAATTGCACTATCCAGTGTCATAAAATCGAATCCAGAAACCAGATTACATATTCAAATTTCATAAATGATACGCAACAAAACCTTTATATTTTAAGTGAACATATAAGAAAACAAAAACTGTCACATCCCTGCCCCGGCCCCCATCACATCCTTGGCTCGACTCCACCGTAGCACGATATTGTCCTCTTTGGGCCCCGACCACGCCCTCACGGTTTTGTTTTTGAGAACTCAGATGAGAACTTCCCAGTAGGTCACCCATCCTGAGATTACTCTCGCGCAAACTCGCTTAACTTCGGAGTTCCTACGGAACCCGAAACCAGTGAGCTCCCAAAAGGCCACTTGCTAGGTAGGAATGAGAATATACATATAAGGATCACTCTCCTGGGCGATGTGGGATCTTACAAAAACAAAAAGTTAAAATAGAGCAAAATTAGACGTTTGCATAACGTTGCTTGCTCAGATAGTCAGTTATTACGCTCGCACAGTCTATTTATTACGTTCACGTTGTTGATTAGTGGTACGTTATGTGTTATATTCTTTGTCCACTAATCATCTCTAATATTTCCCTTGTTAATTGACAACTCTGTGTAATATTTTGTGGTATGATTCATGAACTAAGCTGAAATTAAAACCCTTTACCTAACTCCATGTTTAAAAACTTATAGCTTGTCTCTCAGTTTATAACCGAACTAGGGATGGGCAACGGTTATGGCGGGTGGGTAACTACGGTTATTTAGTTATAACCGTTTATTCTCATACCCGCATAACCGTTTACCCGTTAAGTAATTGTCTAAACGGTTATACCCATACCCATAACCGTTTATAAACAATTAACATACCCATAACCGTGTACCCATTTAACCGTAACCGTTTAGTAGCCGTTTACCCATTTATCATTTTTAAACCCGTTTATCCTTTCTTTTTTACCATTTACTCATTTTTCACCCGTCTACGTGTTTTTTAACAACTTGAAAATTAAAAAAGAAAAATTTGTCATAATTTTCTTTTTATAACAATTAAACACCGTTATAGGTACATTCATCATACATTTCCGCATTTTAATTTTTTAAGTCCTTATACCATTCTAATAATTGAAATAATATTTTACAGACAATATTTTTAATTGTTAGCAATGAAGGTAATATAAAATTTGCTAAGTATTCTTGGGTTACAAAAATTGTTAATAGACAGTATTCTTGGGTTATTTAACTTGAAATGTAAAATATTAACATAATATATATAATGGACCATGAAATTTATGGTTAAGGAAAGTTATATTATATTAGCTATATAAATCATGCACTATAGTCAATAACATTGATCTAAGTTTTGTTCGATAGGGAACATGGTTTGTGTTAATTTTACATATATAAAATAAATGGGTAAACGGTTATACCCATAACCGTTTATTTATTTAAACGGTTACCCATAACAGTAACTGTGAAATTTAAATGGGCAGATAACCACGGTTACTCATAACCGATGGGTATTTGCCTATCCCTAAACCGAACATCACGTCAATTGAAAGTTGAGCCCTTCCGTATTCACGAGAAAAAAATCCTCAAAAAAAAAAATATTTAAGACAGAGCTCCAAATCATTATTTTGGTAAGTAAAAACTTTACAAAGAAATCACTTCTGTTAGCATGAATATATTTTCCTTCATTTTTTTTCCGCAGTTAAAAGTGAGTAAAATCTATCTTAACTGTTAATTTGACTGAATGGCAACTGTCATTCTGCACCGAACAACTTCAATTTCATAAATGGAAAATGATTTGGCTACCGATGTGAGATTTTAACATAAATTATATGAGATATTGTTTGTTAGAAATGCGATGAATGTACCTAACACAAAAGAGAACACTTATCCAGTAAGAAAACATTACCTCATATATAACATTTTTATTTTATCTTGGCGGTAAACGCGTGAAGTGCACTATTTAGTGTCATAAAACCGAATCCAGAAACCAGATTACATATTCAAATTTCATAAATGATACGCGACAAAACCTCCATATTTTAAGTGAATAGATAAAAAACAAAAAGAAAAAAGTTAAAAGAGACTAGAATTGGACGCATACATAACGTTCTTTGCCCAAATAGTCAGTTACTGCATTCACACAGTCTGTTTTTGCCGTTTACGTTGTCGATTAATGATGCGTTATGTGTTATATTATTAGGCCACTAACTAGCCATTTACATTGTCGGTTAGTGATTTGTTATGCTTTATATTATTAAGCCGCTAATCACCTCTTATCCTTTGTTAATTGACAACATTGTGTAGCATTTTTGCTAGGATTTATGAACTGAGTGTGTTTAAGAGCTTATGTCCGAGATAGCCACAATAGCTTGACTCAGTTGACGACCGAACCCCACGATAACTGAAAGTCTAGCCTTTCCTCATCGAGAAATACCCCAAAAAATATTTAAGAAAATCCCTTCAAATGATTATTTCAGAAAATAAAAGAACTTTTATAAATATATGCACCCAAAAACAACCCTCACTTACTAACACGCGCCTCTGAGCGCGTAGGACCGCACCATACAACGATACCTATGGCTTGCCAATCTAGCTCGTAATAACATCACTACGACTTGTCGTTCAAGCCACTAGTAATAAACCTCCGTAACTTCCACATAGGTGGCAGCACACCATTGGCCCGGCTCTTAACTACTAGAAAATTTTCAATGTACCTGAAACACGAAACAAAACGTCACATTGCATCATACAATTAAATAATTTTTTTTTATTTTAAGTTTCTCTAAGTAGTATAATGACATGATATTTCAATTTCGTGTTGAGACCTCGTACTCCAAACACACTAAAAAATCTCTCTGCACCTACGCAGGCCATAGTGTACAAATCTCGTCCGGTCTATTGTAGCAGGAATCTTTAAGGGCCACGTGTCAAATGTTACAGGATTTAGTATCTCACGCGCTATGGTGGCGCGTGGAGATATCGCTTTCGTACGTCTTTATATGGTCCAGAGCCCCCCCCCCTTCTCTCTCTCTCACACACCAAAAGAAAACACTCGGGTCCTCTCTCTCTCACCTCTCCATCTCTCTCTATAAAATCGTAATATTTTCTCTCTCTAAGTACACAACGACTTTTGCTTTCTCAAATATTTTTCTCTTTGGTTTTGGCCTCCTTCGAAATCAGCCTTCGTGGTCATGAAAGCTTAGCTTCCATAAAACCCAGGTACAACCCTCTCTCTCTCTCTCTCTAGTTTTCATGTCCAACAGCGTGCGTGAGTTTTCTCTCTCTAAAAATAGAGAGACTCAGAGGCACAGGCTCTCTGTGTGAGAGAGTGTGTGTGCGCTTCACGCTTTGTTTTATTTATATATTTTTAATCCAAAGCTTGCAAATTGGTGCTAAAACTCCAAGTCCCATTTTTCTCAGGCTTGCTCTGTCACGTGGGTTCGGCTTCAAATATCGTTTCCTTCTCCGTGGAGGTATGGAAATATTAAAAAACCAATTCTTTCGTTTTCTGGGTTGCTGTTTTTATTTGTTTTACGATTCAATGCAGTTCTCTCTGTGTTTTTGGAGGGTCATTGTTTGGTAAATAAGTGGAATTTCATGGGATCGTATTGGAATTTTCACTGGGACTGTGGTTTTTGCCTGCCGGAATGCTTTCCTGTTCTTTCTGTCGTTTTTTTCTATGTTGGGTAATTATTTATTTTTATTAAAGTTTAGTACTTTTTGGTGTTTTTTTGTTTTGGTCGTGATTGTTTGTTGTTTTGATATGAATGTGCTTAATGGGTTTTCAGATAATTATCTTAAAGTTTATACCTTTTTGTAGTTTCGTCGATTTTAGTCTGTGTTCGAAAAGGGATCTGGATTGGTTATTTTGTTGTGGGCTTGCTACTTAACGCTCTGTTTGCTTGTCTTTCTTCTGGTTTATGCTTAAAAAAATTATTGCTGGGTTATTATTTTTTTTTGGAAATTTTTGGTACCTTTTTATTAAAAAAATAAATTATTGGTACCAAAAAAAAAAAAAATTATTTATGATTATTTGTGGTTTATGAGTAAACTTTTTAATATAATAAATGCAAGAAAAAAAAAATCTTTTGTTTGCTTCAAATTTTGAAATTGGTATTTATCAATTTGTTCTGAGGAAATTCCTTCTCTCTTTCTCTCTGTAATTAATGATTAACTAGGATTTATTGCTGCTAGTTGCATGAGTTCTTCAATCTGTATTGCTGCTAGGATAAAAATAAATGTTTTATCTTTGGCATGTTTATGACCAACCTGCTGCATTAGTAGCAGCTCAATTGGTTTTGGACTTCTTCATAACCGAACGGTCGTGTCTTGGTTGCTCCTTTCGATCCCGTAAATATGAACTTTTAGATTGGAAACATTGAACAGATTCAACAAAATGAGAAATTTAGTCTGAAATTTTGAAAGGGTATTTGAAAATGTAAAATTGGACTGGATTTTGTTAGAGTAGAAGCATTTTTTTAGCATGCAGTTCTATTCCTCATTTTCTATCTTTCTCAGTTGGCTATCATGTTCTTATAATGGTATCAAAAATATGATCGGGGGAGCAATGTACGATTTCAAATTGGCATATAGCATTTATAGCATTCATAATTTTCGAATTTTTTTATGAAGTATATGTCTTTTAAAATTGTCTGTTGGACAGAAGGAAGAACCTTGATCCTTTTGTTGTCTCAGAAAGGCTATTTAACAATACCAGTTCCCCCTCCCCCTCCTTCTTGTATGACAGATGGATTCAGTTGAAGGAAATAGCCATGGGGATATCAATGACGATGAAGCTGAGCATTCATTTTCTCCAGAAGCTTCTGATATATGTGGTGTCTCTGGTGACCCTGAGCTAGGTCCTAGAGTTGGAGATGAGTACCAGGCTGAAATTCCCTGTCTACTAGCTGTTTCTGACTATATACGGCTTTTAAAGAACCCAACTGATGCAGAAATTTCTGGCGGTAGTCCCTGTGGTTTAGTAATGGGTTTGCCTATACCAGTAATGTGGATCAGCGAGGAATTGGACACCAAAAAATATGAACATGTCGGAGAGACCTTGATTGATTCAGAAAGTGACAACGTAAAGTGCAAAGCTGATCCAACGGATGCTAAGTCCGATAATGTGAAAACATCTGGCGAGTCAGAAAATCTAGTATTGAAACAAGAAAGGAAGGCTGAAATGCATCAAAAGCCTGGAGGAGTGTACTGTCCGGTTCCTGGTTCTGCAGGAGACAATTGGATTGACATGGAAGAAGCCAGTTTTCTTCTTGGTTTATATATCTTTGAGAGGAACCTCGTTCTGGTGAAGAAGTTTGTCGGAAGCAAACAAATGGGTGATATTTTGTCATTCTACTATGGGAAATTTTACAAGTCTGACAGATACAAGAGATGGAAAGAATGCAAAAAAATGAGAAGCAGAAAATGTATATTTGGGCAAAGAATTTTTACCGGGCCAAGGCAACATGAGTTGTTTTCTCGTTTGTTTCCTAACGTGTCAGAAGAATGCCAAACTTCTTTGCTTGAGGTAATTACATCTCTACGAAACTTCAATAATAACAACAACAACAACAACAAAGCCTTTTCCCACTAAGTGGGGTCGGCTATATGAATCCTAGAACGCCATTGCGCTCGGTTTTGTGTCATGTCCTCCGTTAGATCCAAGTACTCTAAGTCTTTTCTTAGGGTCTCTTCCAAAGTTTTCCTAGGTCTTCCTCTACCCCTTCGGCCCCGAACCTCTGTTCCGTAGTCACATCTTCGAACCGGAGCGTCAGTAGGCCTTCTTTGCACATGTCCAAACCACCGTAACCGATTTTCTCTCATCTTTCCTTCAACTTCGGCTACTCCTACTTTACCTCGGATATCCTCATTCACAATCTTATCCTTTCTCGTGTGCCCACACATCCCACGAAGCATCCTTATCTCCGCTACACCCATTTTGTGTACGTGTTGATGCTTCACCGCCCAACATTCTGTGCCATACAACATCGCTGGCCTTATTGCCGTCCTATAAAATTTTCCCTTGAGCTTCAGTGACCTACGACGGTCACACAACACGCCGGATGCACTCTTACACTTCATCCATCCAGCTTGTATTCTATGGTTGAGATCTCCATCTAATTCTCCGTTCTCTTGCAAGATAGATCCTAGGTAGCGAAAACGGTCACTTTTTGTGATCTTCGCTAGATTGCTCCGGTCATTAGTGTGGATAAGTATATAAATGGATAGAGATAGGAAAGCAAACACCAGAGGTACGTGGTTCACCCATATTGGCTAAACTGGGTGAACCACGTACATCTGGTGTTTGCTTTCCTATCAGCCTGTCTGTACACACATCAATATGCAAACAAACAAACAAAAGTATGCTAAATTAGTTATTTGCTTTCCTGAATACTCTAATTCAGGTTCTGTGTAGATTCTCTGCCAACATTTTTCAAGTTATTATTTGATTGCTAAAATTTAGACAGATTAGTATCCCTTTAATTGTTTAACTCTTTGTACATAGTTCTCACAAAGTCCCTATATGCCTTCTGTAACTTTGCTTTCCTTTTGTGTACCCGTTTATTTTTTTTGGCAGAGTTGAATCATGTGGAAGTGATTTGTAAAATCGAATTTGTGTGTTTATTACTTTAGCAATTAGTTCCATGTCTAAAGATTACCGCCTCCTACTCATTAAATTTAGTAGTATTTTAGCTTAAATTATGGATTTATGCAGATACTGTATGGACGAATTATATATGAAAATACTGACAAATGTTTATTTTCTGATGAAGATAGACAAGTAAGTGCAAATATGTAATGCATGTGGATCCATCATTTTATCTGCCACTTGTTTCCTTCTGATTTTATACAACAGAAACATATAACGTTGACTACTCAAAATGAAATCCGTTAATGCAGATAAACAGTTGTTTTACAGAAGGGATACACCTTGGATTTTACTATGATTGTTTGTCCCTTTATTTGTTCGTATCAGGATATGGTATGTTTTAATTTGTTTGACCAATTCCAGGTCTCGAAGACATTTGGGGAAGGAAAAATTTTACTAGAAGAATATGTATTCATTTTAAAGGCTAGAGTTGGATTGAATGCACTGGTAAAGGCAGTGGGAATTGGTACAGGAAAGAAAGATCTCACAGGCATTGCCACAGAGACTTTAAAGTCCAATCAGGTTGCTCCCGTTCGCCCAGAAATACCAACTGGCAAAGCATGCTCCACCCTTACGCCACTAGAAATAGTCAACTTTCTAACAGGGGGCTTCCGGCTAAGCAAAGCCCGCTCGAGCGATCTCTTTTGGGAAGCTGTCTGGCCTCGTTTGCTTGAAAGAGGGTGGCACTCTGAGCAGCCTTATCCGGGTTTCTCCACTGGTTCCAGGAATTCATTGGTCTTTCTTATCCCTGGTATTAAGAAATTCTCAAGAAGGAAACTGGTGAAGGGATCCCACTACTTTGATTCGGTAAGTGACGTCCTGAATAAAGTTGCTTCAGACCCTGAGCTTCTTGAGCTTGAAATGGGAGCAAATAAAGAAAATGGGTGGACAGATGAAACAAAGCTGGATGAACAAGACTTCCCAAATCAGCAACGTCACTGTTATCTGCAGCCTCGTACTCCAAATCGTAGTAGTACAAATGTCATGAAGTTTACGGTTGTGGATACTAGTCTGTCTAATGGGAAAATATTAAAGGTGAGGGAACTGAGAAGCTTACCGCTTGAATTGGATGTCTCCGCCTCCAGAAGTGATTCTGAAGATGACGATGAGGATGCTTCTGAGGATTCAGCAGATAAATATAATTCTGCTAATTCCTTGTGTTCACAGAGGGATGAGATCCACGTTTTGAAGTCCATCCGTTTGGGTAGAAATGGTGACAAATATTTTAAATATGGTACTTCAGAGGTGGAACATCAAGCTTTTGGTCAAGGTTCGACTACTGTGACTGCAGATCTCCCCAAGAATGAGAACATTGGTACATGCAACGACATGCAGCGCCGGAAAGCTATGAAGTGCCAAAAAAGCCGGAAAATGGTTTCTGAAAGTGAAAATCATCTTGCCCCTGTTTCAAAAAGACGTCGACGGTTAGCTGCTTGTAGTCGCACAGAGATCACCCCCAGCAGGAGCCAGTTCTTGCAAGGTCCCATGTTACAACAAGATGTGTCTGGAGACCATGCGGAACTTGGTGAGAAAACTCCTTCTCACGTGGAACCATCTGGAGAGAAGTTATCATCCGCCAGTACTTCGCCTAGAGGAGCCAGCCCAGTTGATAGTGGTGAAGGCAATCGTTGTGGCAACAGTTTGCCTGTGGAAATATTCCAAGAGAATCCTCAGCGCCCTATGTTGATTGACTTGAACATGCCCCCGCCTCTAGATGCTGAAACTGATGAACCTTTCACAATGATAGAAAGACAAGATGATCAAACACACCAGGAACCAGATGCTGCTTCCCATTCAGTGAATCCCTCTGAAAGTGGGGCAACTTCTGAACAGCAGCCTGCAATGAACTCTCGGAGACAGAGCACAAGAAACCGACCACTGAGCACTAAGGTACTGGAATCTTTAGCTTATGGATTTTTAGACACAAAACAGAAGCGGAAGAGTAGGGACGAATTTCCCCAAGACACCTCCAAATTAAGGCCATCCAGGCGTGCTCGTACTAAGGTGAGCGATCTCAACACTTTTGATACTAGTCTCCCGGATTTCAGTATGCAGGAAACCAGGAGTGCTATCCCCAATAACAACGCTGACGGGTACAGTGAACTTGATATGGTCTCGTAAGTCGGTTAGGTGCTGAAAATCTAACAAACAACTTGAACAAAGAGCTTCTGCATATAACAGAGACCGGCTCGTGCGGTTATAACCAACCCATGATAAACAGCAAAGGCAGCAAGTCTCTTCATTCTTCTGCATTGTACATGGTGTTACATACAAATTTCATTGGAAATTCGGAGTAGCAGCGTCCTTTCCTGTGGCCATTACATCAGCAAAAGCAGCGCAAATACCCGGAAAACCAAAGATGAGAGATAAAAGTTACCCTCCTCCCCTTCAGTCTTAGTTCAACAGCATTTGATAAAACCATTTACTTTCTTTTGTATGTACAATTTACTTTAAAAGTGGTCGTTTTTTTTTTCTTTCCTTAATTATGAGTTGCAAGACCAACTTATAGGGTGACCGTTGTTGCGTTCTGATCAAATGTAGTTCGATTTCTTAGACTCGCGTCGACAGTTTCTCATCGGTTTATTGTTTGTTGCAGCCTCTCCATAAATTGGGGTAAGGCTAGCCGACATTCACCTCTCCCAGACCCTGCGTAAAGCGGGAGCCTTGTGCACTGGGTACGACCTTTATTGTTTGTTGCCTGCCGAAAGCAAAAGGTAAGTTAAGCTTTAAGTTTCCTTAGAACAGTTTGATTGCTTGGCTTGCTATTTAGATATCAAAGCTACGGGTCTTCAAGATTCAATCCAATCCGCCCAAACGATCGATTCAATCCAATCCAATCTTGGTCGATGTTAATGATTTGAAAGTTTAGAGAAAGAGCGTCCACTAAGTATTTAAAGTTTTCTGAAAGAATTTATGTATATGTACGTACTCGTCCTAAACTACACAAGTCATTAATCACTTATATTATGACACTTTATGTATTGTATCATTTTTCCGAAAAAAAATTTAGAGTTATAACTTATAATTAATGCTTATCATAGCAGATAATCTCTACTAATTAATAAAACATTCATTGTCAACCAAATCTTATGAAATTACCAGTTTAACCCTCTAATTAAAACAGAACATAAATAAAAAATATGGGGTAGAAATATAATTTCACACAATCAAAATTTTTTTTTTCAAAACCTCACCTACATGTTTAAAAAAAAAAAAAACTTCCTACTCCCACTTTCTCTCTCTCTTTCTTTATCTTTCTATTTTAAAAACAAAAATAAAAAATTTCCTCTCACACTTTGTGTTTATAAAACAAAACTCTCATAATTGACAAAAAAAAAAAAAAAAAACTCTCATAAATTAAAATTAATAAAAGTAAAGGAAATGGGCCCCATCGGTATTTGCTATCTCGTGTAGGACAACAGGACACGAGAGCAACACGCGCCACTCTCCACTGTGTAGTGCTCCCATCGTCTTGTTGTTCCTCCTCTCCCACCTCCTCTTCCAATATTCCCACCAAACCCTAAAAATTGAAAAGGGTTTTTTGTATTTTAATCTATCTGCATATTTAACGGAGTTTATTTGTTGGTTGATTTGGGGAAAATTAGAATATAGAAAGCACGACTGGCACAATGGGTCAGGCGCTGCGCCGAGCTGCTGGAAGAACGCGACCCTCTTCGACCGTCGAAACGGCGTCGTCCAAACCGAAGACCGTCGTCGTCGATAAGCGGCCTCCTCTGGTTCCCCCCGAACGGGCGGAGATCTCCAAGGCCGGCGGCGCTATTGATTCTGGTACATAATAGTTGCCGCCTTTCTTTTGTCTATTGCCTTTTCTCGCACTTTTTTCCTCAGCTCAGTTCAGTTAATTTACGGCGTCGTTTCGAATGTGGTTTGTTGGTTTCAGATGGCAGCGCAGGAACAGGAGGAGCCGCGGAAGCAGTCGAAAATATGCTCGAAGAACGAGATCCAAATTACGACGCCATGCTCACTCAAATGGTGGGTAGAATCAAAGCAAAGCCCGGAGGCAAATTTGAGATGGGCGAGGTCAGTTTTTCGAAGTTTGGTTTTTTCATTTTGTTTCGCCGTTTGGGAATAACGTAGAAAGCACTTCCGCTCATAAGCACTTTTAGCAAATAAACTAGCTAGCCACGGTTTGAATTTAAGACATTGTATTGTGCTGTTGTAAATGTGTATTTTGGGATCATTGTACAGGCAAATGTGGTGGACAAGTATAAGAGGCCTCTACCTAAACTGAGGGATACGAAGCCAGATTCCGGGAGTTATGAGGAGAGGCCTGCTCCGCCGGGAACTCTGAATGTGGCACAGCTGCGCCACATTATTCTGCTGCATCAGGGCAAGGCCGAGGATCACAATGGCCGCATGGAGCCGGACCAAATTGCTGAGAAGTTCCGGGTTGATGTTGCTGAGGTTCGGAGGATCTTGCAGTTTGTAGCACTGCCTCCGGAGGATGGCAGTGGCAAACAGAACAACAATCGCTGAAGAAGGCACAAATAGATAGCTTCTATCGATACTCCCCTTCACTACTAATTGGATTTTTCGTTGAATAACGTTGGCTCGCTTACAAGTTTGAATGTGAGTCCTGTGATTTGGAGATTTTATACACTTCCGAAATCTGTAACATGTCGGAAATTTTGTACCGAGTGTTTGAGGCATTTTGATTGCAACACAACTGAGAATCTGTAACATGTCGGAGAAATTCATGTTTAGTTGTGGTTATGGGATTTGTAAGTTCATTCTGTTTCGAGATATGAGTGCGAACGTAACGGTACTTCGACCACAAAAACATGTAGAGGACGTAAATACGGTAACCAGATTTTTTCCAAGAGAGGAGACGATAATCTCATTTGAAACATGCTGATACAAAAATTTATGGTGCTCTAAATCTCAACTTCTACAAACATTTTGCTGTCTAGTTACAATCTTATGGCCTGTAAGGGCGGCTAAAATAGGGTCCCTCCTATCGGTTCCTTCGACGAGGGTTTTCTAAGGTTTCCAAGGACAAAAGAATCTCATCATGCAAAAATAATATTTGAAACTATTAGGGAACAGTTAGATTCAAGTCAATCTGGACTCTAACCAATCTGATGTATATTCATATGCCACAAATGTCACTGCACCGGCAGGTGCAGCTTTGACGGTTGATGGGACTATTCCCTTATAGAGACCAGCCCAGCCCTCCATCTGCAATATTCTTCGCAAGGCGTCATACATGTTGCTATAAGCACGGTGCTCTACTGGTTTCCCATATCTTGGGTGCCTCTGTAGTCCTTCAACCTGCAAGGGGCGGGAAAACAGGATTCATATGACCAACCATCATTGCATTGACATGGAAGCATTTTCTTGCACATTTTTCTTCCCTTGTATTCATGCGGAAAGATGGTTAAATAACACACTAGAGTCCAGATGAGTTGAAAGTTCCAGTAATGCTAGTGGAGCTCGGGACGTTTAAATATCTACCTGGAATCTTTTCTTGACCACATCAAGTGGATGACAGACAAGTTTGGCACATGTCCCGGCTGCTATACCACAGAGGAAAAGCTGAAAGCTCGAGAGACCATCTTCTCTACCGTGCGGGTTTATATTAAAGGATCTGTACCGGTTCCACGCCTAAAATGGACACAATAAAATGTGAGATCACGTACTTTTTTTCAGATATGAATTGCATTTCTCAATCCAAGAAAACCTTCTCACAACACACAAACATATATTGGAAGGACAATTGTATCCAATTCACTTCCAACAAAAGATCTTGCTCTTTGCTGGGTGTGGGCCCTTTTCTTTGATTATTTCAATTCACATATCTAAACATGTCAGGTTATTTTTACACAAGCAAGTGGGGGAGGGGAAAACTGAACCTAGGACCTCAAGTGCAGGGGTGAATGGTCTAAACTACTTGAACTACAAGCCCCCTGCAAAACTAGCCAATGTGGTTCAATTCCCTGTGAGACCACATGACAGATATTTTCAACCAAAACAACTATATATTGATTTCCAAAACTGCGGAAATCATCCCATCATGAGACAGAGAAATACAAATATTTAGGTAAAAACACAAAAAAAGTAAATGATAGAGCAGAACCAGAAGCTTACCATGGTCCAGCGCTTAAACGTGTCATAGGTACCAAATTGCAAGCCTGCATAGGGTATAATCTCAACAAGTGTTGGCGACAGTCCAGCATACAACCCTCGAAAGCCACGATTTTTAACTATTTCAACCAACGCAGACCTCATATTTGGATACACCTAAATGAAGAACAATGTGAGTTAGGCTCTATTATGCCAAAGAACTCTTCACAAATTGGTGTTTATGCAGAAACTAATTCTAAAGGTGGCCTGATAAAATTCAACATTAATTTATTAGTATATTAAGCATTTCAAAGCTACCGATTACATAAAGGATAGCTTATGCTGTCAGATGCATAACTTTTGTAACTTTAAAGAATTTTATGAAGAATAACATGGATCTAACATTGATTCCTACTCCTCAGACTAGTATAGCTATACATGGCGCAGAACAGTTTGAAAGTTAATTTACAATCACACGCACGCACCACACCAAAAAGTCAACCCATGTACCTATACCTTAGGTTCGCCCTGTGAAGCTAATAAGGTTCTTAGAAGATCAAATGGATATGAGCCGACAGTAGCTGCACAACCAGCTAATGCTCCGCTGACGTAAGACAAATAGGGGCTCAAATGAATGTGATCCTCTGCATCAGAGCAAACAATGATCAGGACATACAAGAAATTTGAGGTATTAGAAAAAAAAAACACATCCAAAGTGGTCATAGCTCTAAAGTCGTAAACATTACATATAGAGTACTTAAACTGAACATGGTACCTCTATCAGCAAAATCCTCATTGCAAAATTCAAATAAACAACAGAGCAATAAACCTAGACTTTTATTAGAGATGGACATTACAATCTGACATCCAGCTTACAACCCAAGTTCCTTTAGCACAAATTCAGGTCTTGATAACCAATTTGAAAGAGAATTTTAGAGAAATAAAGATGTCAAAGTCAAATGTCCTACGCCGAAGCTACTGGAGCTACAAATAATGAAAGAAGAATCAGAAGATCAAACCATATTCAATTTATACCTTTACTTAAAAGAAGCCACATAAACTTTTAATTCAGAGTTCAGACCTATGTTTCATGGACACAAACATGGATTTCAGATGCAGGCAGGTGTCCAACTGTGTTTGCCTATTTTCCAAGGGTTTTAAACAAATATAGGGTCCGAGTTGTCATACCCTTAAATGTATCAAGTCCTATTGAAATGAGCGCGTAAGTGAAATAAAGAGTGCACATAAGGACTATTCTCAAAGTACCTGTTTTGGAAGAACCAGCAGCAAATGTTTTCAACTTGTGTAACACCGTAAATTGTATCGCAGTATATGGCATAACCATAAGTAAAGCTGGGACATTTCCACGCCAAAAACCCTGCCATAAGAAATTCTCATAATAAGATCTCGGGAAAATTTTAATGTTCTTGCAAAACTGAACCATAAAAGACCACCAGAAATGGCTTCTACAGAATGCCACAAGAAAAACTAAATAGTAATTTACATTCTCCGTGAACATAAATTGTGTCACTGTACCCGTAAGCCTTCCTCTCTGAAGATATCCCTTGTTGCTTGAAACATCCCAGTATATTTTGATGGTTCAGACAAATTTCTTCGAACCAAAGCCCATGACGTCGTGGGCTCGAGTTGAACCTATCAACCAAAACAAATACAAAGATTTTTCATTCCACCACCAGCCTTTAAGATGCATATGCAGATAAGCATCATGCATAAAACCCAAACACCGAATCGATAAACATTCTCAAAACCCACGAAATTTACGCAACAACAAAAACAAACACGATTTCACACCAAGTCAATACATGTAGGAATCCATTAAACTTGAAAACAATAACAATTCATATCATTACTTGTACTGTACTGTAAGAATGTTATGAATTTTCTACATTGGAAAAAAATGCAAAGCTCAGAAATTGCAAAAACTTACAAACTTCACCACGATGTCAATAAAATTTCGCAGTCTAACCCCATTACAGATAAAGATAAAGGCAAAAATTTCAAAACTTTCACGAACCTGGAATCTAATTTTAATAACATCTAGCGGCGAAGTAACCGTTCGCGATATTCCGCCGGCGATTAAACCCGCCGTTGTATCAATGACGGTTCGCTTGAGCTGCCCCTTCTCTTCCATTGCCAAAAGAAATCCCCCTCGCGAACAAAGCTGAAGCAGATATATCACCTGAAAACGATGCCGTTCAATTCAATTCAGAACAAAAGATAAAAAATTGACGATCACATTAACGGATTAGCAAAATCCGATAAGGGTTCAGACGATTAGGGTTCCTCCAACGGTGAAATACTGGAAATTCGACTTGCAGAAAGCAGAAAGGTAAGTGCAATGAGAGGGAGAGGAACCGACCTGGAGAGGGCAGGTGGGACAATGGAGGAGAGAGAAAGCGCCGCCATTGAATTGGGGGGTTTTGCCGCCTTATTGGATTGAGTAAGACCGCTTCGGCGACTTGTAAGAAGAAGAAGAAGAAGGAGGTGGGGGGCGTTTAATAACGTTTAAGGGGCGTTAATTGTGGGGCAGCCTAGATAATCGGGGTTAATGGAGCGCTGCTGTTTAATTCACGGAAATGTTCCCGTACGTCAATAGTGGGAATGGTCCTTTTTGTGAATAGAAGATAATTTTTTTTTTAAATTTTTTCCTTTTTCTTTTGTGTCCTGCAAGGTAGAATGAGGTCACATCCTCACCCAAAGCTCATGGAAAAGCATCCTCGTCGGATCATTTTTTTAGGGTTATTAGGGATTCTATAATCTCATCCGTTTATCGTATATTGTGTGATCAGAAATTATTTTAAAATTTAAAATTAAATATAAATAGTACTTGACGAAAACTGATCCTACGATATACGATGAACGAGTGAAATCACGAGATCCCTAGGATCTCTAGGAAAAGAATCCGGTGAGGATCCTTTTCCCAAATCTCATGCCATGACACTATAGCCCAAGACATGAATGTGTTCCACGTTTTGTTAATATTAATTTGTTTTAGTTAATATAATGATGTTGATGAATTACACGATGATAGTTAGAAGTAGTTAAAAAGACTCTGTGAGTTTTCCTGATATTTGAAAGAGTGATTGCTGTGACAAAGCCACTAAATATTTCTCTTTTTTTATAAAGAAAAGAAAAAATCTTACAATAAGTATGCTATAAGATGTTAGAGATAGAGTCATTTAGGTGAATTTGATACAATACTTGTCTCCCTACTTTTTAGTCTCTCATTGTTGCTTGCTTACATAATTCCTTTTAAGGTTCTAGGTGTTAAAATTGGCATCAATTTAGGTTCAATTCTTGCTAACTCGGTCGGTCGTTGGTGCATTTCAAAACACTCATGTCTTCTATTTATATAGTACTAGCATATGGGCACACACAAAGTGTGTGAGAAATTTTTTTACTTTTGTTTTTGAAATAGAAGGAGAGAGGAAGAGAGTGATAAAAAATGTGGGAGTGGGAAGCATTTTTTGGTTTTTTGTTTTTTTAATTAGAGATATGTTAGGATTACATGTAGATGAGACTTTGAAAAAAAAAAACAACAAAATTTGGTTTTGTGAAATTACATTTATGTCCCATATTTCTTATTCATGTTCTGTTTTAATTAGAGGATTAAACTAGTAATTTCATAAGTTTTTAGTTGACAATGTGTGTTTTATTCATTAGTATAGATATCTTTGGAAATAGATATCTTATGACTTTAGTTTTATTAGTCTAATAAAAATCACGAGTTCAAAGGGTCAATGGGAGGGATTTTCATGTGTTGCTTTATTTTTAATAACGTCACTTTATAGACAAATATTGTAAATCCAATAATTTAAAAAAATGGTTTTTTTTTGTGCAAGTACCATATGAACTTGTCAGCATGTGCAATAAATATCACTTGAACTTTGAGTTTTTATATTTTACCACATGAATTTTCTTAATTGTTGGAATCTACCACCTAGATTACTTTCCATATATTTTGCTATTAAAACATGTCTTTGTAGGGCTCTAAAATTGGGGGCTATATAGCCCCAATTCAGAAATTCCCTCCTAAAGAGTTTGAAAAATTAATATCTAAATAAATTAAGATGAACCACACACCCACTTGCTGACCTACAAAAAAAAAATTGAAAACTCAATATAAATGAAAGACTTGTTGTAAAATCGACTGTGGGTGCAGTGGAATAAATGAAACAAGACACAAAATTTACGAGGTTCCTCTATAGTCAGTGTGACTGGAGTACGTCCTCGGGGCAGCAGTGGTGCTTTCATTATAATTTGAAATAATAGGAGTACAAAGATAACTCTCTCTATTATCTCCTCTCATCTTTCTCTATTCTCTCTTTTCCTCTTCCTTCTTTCTCTTCCTCTTCCTTCCTTCCTCTCTTTCTTTCCCGTGAACTCCCCTCACTTCATTCATCTTCTTCCTTTATATAAACAAAAGAAAGCACTATTCACTTTACAAATTTTCCACAAATGAATAGTGAAAATACTGTGCATAAATAGTAACAAACTATTCATGTGGACCATCCACGCACTATTTACAACACTCCCCCTTGGATGGCCACAAGTCTTCGATTGACTCGTTAAAATCTTGATCTGTCTTGGATGCTCCCCTTGATGAGTATCTCCCCCTGATTTCAAATCATTTAGGTTGATCGTTGATCGTTCTGCTTTAGTCTCTTAGTAAGAAGAGTTGCTGAAAGAGGTGTTTTACTTGTTGTTAACTTTCCACAGGCTTGTTCTTGAACTGGGCTAGAGGACTTTCTGCTAGACTTGCATCCAAAGGTCTGAATTTACTCATTTGATCTGGAGCAGATTTGATTCAAAAGTGGTGGACACTTGATCTTGAATCAGACTTGTGATTTCTTCAAGGACCTTAGAGGCTTGATCTTGAATAAAGTTGTACCGTGAAGAGCTTCACGTGGCAAGTGTTCTTCGACTTTGTCGGGGATGAGTCAGCACGTGTTTGTTGCGCTTGTCTCCACATGCTCCAATGTATCATTTTCACTTTCCTTACTTGCTCCCCTTGCTTAAGTAGTATTTTCCTTGGTTTTCCCCCATGCATGTGTGGCATATTCTCCTGCAGTATTTGCCTTCTGATGCAGGAGTGGAATGCAACCCTTGCATTTGGATGGTTTATCACTTCTTGGTGACCGGAGACCCAGTTCCAACAACAGTTGGAGATGACTACTCGAGAGCTAGGTAAGCAATCGGGAAAGGTTCCAAGCAGTTTGTTCCTTACCTGGAGTTTGAGTGGAGGTTCCGACATACTGCTTTCTTTATCCTTGTCTTTGCAGGTAAGAACAAGGACAAAGGAAAGGACAAGGAGATTGCATGATATGAGATAATCTTGCTCTGGTCCCTGAAGATATGTGATAATCTTGCTCTGGTGTGACATGTTTGAAGAGGTATTCTCGGAGAGGAAGAAAACTGAGTATTTCGAGATGCTATGTTGAAGATGCATTCTCGAAGATGAGGAAGAGTTATGTATTCTTGCAGTGTTGCAGGTCTGCCTTGTTATGGAGAACAGAGGTCGACATATATAGAGATTTCTCAATAGCAAGTAGTGGTGCTGTGCTTTTACTCTTGTCAGCAACTGTGGTGTAAATAGAACAGTAAGATTTACGCGTTTTCAACTTTGTCAGAGATCTTTGACAAAATTGCACGCGACATCTGAAAAAGCTGGGATTACGTCTGAAAAATGCCAACGAACTTTATTCAGGAAAATCTGGCTTTTGAAATTCGGAGAGCGGTGCCTCTTCGATCTTTGAACGAGTGGCTCTGCTGCCTCTTCTTTTATAGAGACATCAATTGTGTTCAAGAGTATGCTCAGAAAGTTGCTGCCTGTAGAAATTTCCTCTATCTTGCACTTCTGAAATTTTATTTGTCCTCTGTTTTTCCTTCATCATTTCTGAAAAATGATTTGCCCATCTAACATTTGCTTAGATTTGAGTCTTAGGAGTGATACAGACGAGCAGCGTCATGATAATATATGGCGCCCGTCCTTCTTATCTTCTAATGGTCCTCTTACGGTTGGGGACTCTGTGATGAAGAATAACATAACCGCTACTGTGGTAGCTAGGAATCTTCTCACTCCAAGGGATAACAAGATCCTTTCAGAACGGTCTGAAGAGTCGGCCGTTCAAGACTCCTTAGCTCTCAGTGTTCAGTGTGCTAGCTCTATGTCCAATATGGGCCAACGCCTACTTGCTCAAACTCGCCAAGTTGAATAATTGATGGCGGAGGTGGCAAGTCTTAAACAAGAGATCAGAGGGCTCAAACACGAGAATAGGGTGTTACACGTGCTTGCAAATAGTTACTCTACGAGCATGAAAAGAAAGCTCGTCCAACTGCAGGAATCCGAAAGTCGGATTCAAAGTGATCACCAGAGGTTCGTTGCTAGATTCCGAAAGCAACTGATGCCTTCCCCTTCTGGTGTTTTGCTAAGTACTGGGGTGCCACATGATCAATCTCCAGTGCCTCCCCCTTCTGGGGTACTTCCGAGTACTGAGGCTTCACATGAGCAACCTTTGTGAAGGCTCCATCCTGTTTGTTTGTTTTAACTCATGTGTATGTATATATCTGTAATTTCTTGGAGATATTAATAAATAAGCTTTATTTCATTCAATGTATTGTGCCAAATACAATAAAGCATATACTTCACTAAGATATGGTACTTCTGGACCAAATATTAATTTATCTTTACCCTCATGAAGATAAATGATTATTCTTAGTGTCTTCATCATATGAGTATTCAACTCATAATCTTCAATCCATATGGTTATTTTAATATCATAAATATCATGGATAAGATTCGTGTTGGTAGATTGTTCGATCTGCAGCTCGAGACAATAATTCCTTCAACACTTCATAATTTTTTCTAGACTCTTCAGGAGTCCCAATTTAATATCATCAACTCTTCAAGAGTTCTAATTTAATGTCATTGACTCTTGCAAGAGATTTTAGTATGTTGCAACAATATTATAATGATAGTACTCACTAAGGCAATTTATATCATTCATTGGTATTGAGTACATATTTTATGTTTTACCCTTCAGGGGCTTACTTCAAGCAGTTTGAATCCTTTAGGGATTTTCTACACTTCATGACACATTTTCCTTTGGAATTTATACAGAGCAATTTGCTCCCATGTATACTTGAGGGATTTACTTATGGAGATATGATGTGAGCGACTCACAACCCTTCGTATATAATTCTCCATTTATATGAACTCGTTTACAAGAGTTCAATTAGTAATCTTGTGTCATATCATGTGAGTGTATTTCACTGTATTACAAATGCCCATATGTAACCTCCTTGGTTCAACATCTTTTGGCTATTTGTATTTTATTCAAATATATAGGTACATTTTTCCACGTTCTTACAACATTGTAATGGAATTGCCTTTCTCCATTTTTGGCCAATAATTTTCCTTTTGTCGACAAACAAAAGAACGTGACTCAATATTAACACAGCTCATTGATGAATTTAGTAGCTACTTGTAAAAACCAAAATTATCATTGGTTATCATCAATCCGTGATCCCATATTCTCATATGCATGCGCATGCATAAAAGCTTTTTTTTTATTTCTTTTGGATATCCATTGCCTCTTCAAGGGCATTATACTATCTCTTCCAGGATAGTTGTAATTTAGAGAATTCGGATCATAACCTCATTTTGAGCGTTATAGAGCTTGGATTTTAATCTCCACTTCTAGGAGTTGAGTAATTGGAACCTATACGTCTATCATGCTACATGCAAGAGACATCAATATTCCCATGTCTGCGGATTGTCCTTTCTAGAACGTATTATCCATGCAGCGACTGTCATGCTTCTGGCATGCAACAATTATGCTTCAGGAATGCAATAGTTCAGTAGTGCCATATTCCTTTTTTTTTTTTTCGAATGACTGAACCTTTTGAGTCTAAAGGTCTGCCACGCTTCAGACGTGCAACAGATAAATCATTTACTGCCTCATTATATTGTCCAATGAGGACATCAATTCTTGTAGGCACATTTGCAGTAAGTATATGTGATTTCATCACTTTCGTTGCATCATTCAATTATTCCAATTTCATTTTCTCATTGTTTGTTTCGTGAATCAAAATAAGACAAATTATCTTCGTTTTTCTGGAACGGTCTTTTCTCATCATTCTTCTGGAATGATATTTTCTCATCGTTCTTCTGGAACGATGTTATTTTCTCCTCCTAATGGCAGGAAAACTGTCTTATCAAAATCATAGTCCGCAAATCATGCGGTAGACATATCCCCAGTCAAGGGTTCCAAATATTGAATGATAGATGGTGTTCAACATCAATGCCTAATCTACGATGATGCCTCATTTCAGTACGTTGTGGCAGTCTTACAGGCACATAGATAACATAACCAAAAACTCGTAAATATATAATGTTTGGCTAGTTCCCAAACACGAGTTGTACTGAGCAATATTGATGGTTGGAAACTGGTCTCATCCGAACTTAATAATGCGTCATGTAAAATGACATGTCCCCATTTAGAAAACTGGTAATTTCGTTTTCATGAGCAGAGCGCGGGTAATCAATTTCATCCGCTTAATTAATGCTTCTGCTAAACCATTTTAAGTATGGACATAAGGAACTTCTGGTCCTTATTAAATAGTCTATGGACTGAGACTTTTATGACCTTTATTATAATTAAGTTGAGGCACTGTGGCACTTCAAACTTAAGGTACTCATCAAGGAATTTCATGTCCTGATCTTCAGGATCAAAGGACTTCATGCCTGATCTTTTTGTATGATGGAACTTCGGGTCCAATCATTTTATATGATGAGGATCAAGAAACTGCAGGTTCTGATCTGATCAAGGAACTTTGGGTCTTATAAATACTCATTGTAACAAAAGATAAGTACAATAAATAAATTAAAGCAATAGGCGGTAATTCCAGCCATAGTAAATAAATTGAACAATAAATAAATTAAAGCTTGTGACAAGGGCTTTAATTCAGCACCATTCACATAAATCAAAACTTAAAGCAGTAGGCGGTAAAACCGTCCATGATAAATAAATTGTTTTAAAGTAAATAGAACTTGTGACATGGGCTTTAAACCAACACAATGCACATAAATATCAAAGCTTTAAAGCAAAGGGTAATAATTCTACCCACTGTAAATAAATTGCTTTAAATAAATAGAACTTGTGAAAGTGTTTTAAGCCAACACCATTCACATAAATAAATATATACATATTTTCTTCTTTCTTTTCATATGGTGTAACACCATCCAAAAACCTTTACCTTTATTTTATTTTATTATTTTCTTATTCAATCACATGCTACAACATTCCAACAACTTTTGTTTTTATTTCTTCTATTTTACATGGTGCAACGCACCTTTCTAAATCATTGGCCCTATTTCCCCTTTTCTTTGTCTATCTCTACCAGTCTCGAAACCCAGTACCAGCTGGGTTGTTGTGGGAGTTACACAAAACCAATTCAATCCAAAAAGGCTACCAGAGACTGGCGTTGTTCTTGCATGGCCCAAAGAACATGGCATCGCAAAGCAAGAACCTCTCCATAGAGACATAGATGACAGTGAGGTTGACGAAGGCACAAGAGAGGGAGGCCTGTGTGGGGTCAGTCATGCCATCACCATCTCAGACAACTGAGGATTCATGGAGGTCCTCGAGATCCATTGACACGATCTGGGTTTCCAAATCTAATGAGATTCTTCTGGATCTCTGGAAACCAGTTGTCAGGTACGAGTTTTCTTATCTCGTGACGACTTCAGGTCGTTGGAAATTTCAATTCGCACCGGAATTCGGTGGGGCGCTTCTGGCGCGGTGGGAGAAACGAAAAATGGACATACCTTTGCTTGTTTTGCTGCACCTTTGTTTGTCTGTAAGATCTCTCCATCTTTCTTGTCCACGAGAGAAAAATAGATTGCAGGTCTAGCAGGGATAAGGATTAGCACATCAATAGTTAGAGTGATAAAAGAAAAAGTGATAAAAGAAAGGTTGATGGATTTTTGTGACAAGATGATCTTTCCTGTTTGACATGTCTGGCTTGCCGTCTCTACTCTGTGAGATTTTAGCTGACCGAGGTGAGAGGTAGATAATGCTTCACCAGATTTATGATATTGTGCTTTCCACTGACATGAGAGCTTCTCGTGCTGATAACGTGTTGTAAAATCGACTGTGGGTGCAGTGGAATAAATGAAACAAGACACAAAATTTACGAGGTTCCTCTACAGTCAGTGTGACTGGAGTACGTCATCGGGGCAGCAGTGGTGCTTTCATTATAATTTGAAATAATAGGAGTACAAAGATAACTCTCTCTATTATCTCCTCTCATCTTCCTCTATTCTCTCTCTTCCTCTTCCTTCTTTCTCTTCCTCTTCCTTCCTTCCTCTCTTTCTTTCTCGTGAACTCCCCTCACTTCATTCATCTTCTTCCTTTATATAAACAAAAGAAAGCACTATTCACTTTACAAATTTTCCACAAATGAATAGTGAAAATACTGTGCATAAATAGTAACAAACTATTCATGTGGACCATCCACGCACTATTTACAACAAGACTATATTTTTGCATAATTTTCACTTCAATTCTTCAACAACCCTTTCCAAAATCAACTTCTCCATTCCTCTTCATGACTTGACTCCAATGCCGCTACAAAAAAAAAAAAAAACCTTTTGGCTTTGTACAAATTGATTCCAACGAGCCCTAGGGAGTGAATTGACAAAAATATCTCTCAACGTGAGAGGCACATGACATGTTTTAACAGAAAAATAAAATAACTTAGGTCGTAAATTCCAACAATTAAGAGAGTCCAATGGTAAAAGTTAAAAATTGAAAATTCAGTTGATATTAGAGCAAGTCCAGTGTATCAAGACCTCCTAGGGCGACTTCCTATTGAATAGCCTCCAGTGAACAATAATTGCCTTTAATGAACAATAATTTCCCTTAACTGAATAGCCATGGCAATAGGCAATAAAATATTAGTATTTTTTATTTTTAAAAATAATAAAAATAATTTTATTTGTAATTTCGGATAGGATTTTTAATCTGTCTCGTTGTACCACGTGACATTAAATAAGAAATTACAACCCAAAGTATTTGAGAAAATATAAAATTGTGGTGTAAGTTGGAAGATAGTGATAACATATTTATAGAAAAATTAAATCAATTTTTTTAAATTTTTTTTAATTTTGTTCGGATTTTTTTTATTAATTTTTTACATTTTTTATTTTTTTATTAATTTTATAACGTGACCAACGTCACCATGACGTTAGCCTTGCATCAACTCGTCTCAGGCTCTTAGGCTGTGCATTCCCACCTCCCTCTCACTTGGGCCTCCCCCAAGCCCAATCGCCCGTATAGGCTGGAGTAAGGGAGGGAGGCAATTGCAATTAAATGGTCCCCAGTCCATTGGGCCATCACCCCCGCTGGACTTGCTCTTAACACACATGCTTACAGGTTCAGGTGGTACTTGTGCAAAAATATGCCCTTTAGAAAAATAAGAAATCCAAATGACTTAACAATGTGCAAAATATTTCACAATTGAAAATCAATGAAAGATTGACAAGTGAATAGATGAAGAGTTTTTAAAGTACTTTTCTACAAGATTTACAGCTATAGGGATGTTTTTTCTAATCAATTAAATGGTGGGAGGGAGTTAAGAGATTAATGGATGGCTTGGAACAAGTAGACGCAACATGAGAGGGATGAGAGTATGATGGTTATTTAACATCTTACCAATAAAACATATCAATGCACAGCAGACACACCCTAGAAGCCAGTACGGTGAGTCCAAGGAAAAATCACATACCTTTGATCATACTTCCCTACTTCCAAGAGGTGATGGAAACTTACGGAAAAATGTTCTAGTAGTACATGACTCCACTCAAGACCCCATTGTCTTACAGTTCGTTGAGGAAGTAAACAAGTGAAAGGCCGAACGTCAAGCCGAGATACCTTACTGGAATCAACCCAGGCCCGGCCCTCTTACGAGGAGGATCATTGACATACCCTTCCAAGCAAAGACAAAGCAGAAGCTCGGCTTACAATTATATATTGAAAGGGAGGATTCGATTGAACACCTTAACCTCTTTGAGTCCACTATGGCATACCATATGCATATTGATGAAGAACAATGTCTTATTTTCCCCTCCACCCTCTTTGGTGGAGCTTTAAACTAATATTGGCCCCTTCCACCTGAGACGGTAGATTCATTTGAGGAGTTAAGGAAACTTTTTGTCTCTCAACACATTTTCCAGACTGATCGCTTGCACTCTGCAGATGACCTGTACACTATTCGTCAGAAGCCAGACGAGTCACTACGTAAGTATGCTGGCCGCTTCAACCATGAGTATTCTCACTGCGCTGAGGCAAATGATAAGACTGCCCTCAAGGCCTTCATGGTGAGCCTAAGTGACTGTTTCTTTAAGTACATGATCAATGCCAACACTTGGAAGACTTACTCTGAAGTGATGACATATGCTTACAACCATGCATCCGCTAAAGCAATGACATATCAAGGGAAACCTCATATAGTTATTCATTATCAACAAGTGGGAAGTGAGAGCCAGACCTAACTAAGTGAGAATACCTCAACCTTCCAGACGGCTGTTGCATCTTCCTCTGCCTTACCTAACGTTTCGCCAGGATAACATACATATCAATCTCAGGGCAAGAAGAAGGATTTCCATCCTCAACAGTCTTATTTTAGTAAGAAGAGTAAGCGACACTATAGCGATAACCATGAGTATTGCTACGATAATGCCTGCCCTCAAGCAGTCAATATAGTAGGCCAAAAGAAGGTCAAAACAGGCTCTACCCCAAGGTATGAGACATATACACCTTTGAATGCCACATGCGTAACCATTTACCCCAGTATAACTCACTTGATACCAAAGCCAAAGCCGAGGTAGCCATATTATAAGGGCTGGTTTGGTATTGCTGTGCTTTGGAAAAAAGCTGCTGTGAGAATAAGCAGCTGTGAAATAAATCAGTAGAGTGTTTGGTAAACTTTTTTGTAAAAGTGCTTTTGGAAAAGAAAAACAGCCTGATAGTGGGTCTTTTTATTAAAAGAGCACTGTATCTCCGTGTGCTTTGAAAAAAATCCAGTTTTCCAAAGCTGCAAATAGCAGCTTCAGCTTTTTCCTTTGATTTCAGCTTATTCTCACAGCAGCTTCCAAAATAAGCCTTTTTTTTTTCAGTTTACCAAACACCTAAAACCTTCACAGCTTTTTTTCATGGGTGTTTTTTTTAAGCACCTCACTCCCAAACCACCCCTAAGACCACGAAGAACACGTGCATGTTTTGTTGCTACCACAAGTATAACGACCATGACAACGAGAAGTGTATCACCCTCCATGACCATATTGAAGCTTTGGCGTGGGAAGGAAAAATTGATTAATTCCTTCTTCACTTTCCAAGGGATACCGTAACCAACGTCAAGTGAACGTGATATATTCTATAAGCGGTGCACACCCCTATCTGAATCTTCCAACAAGGCCATGAAAAAACAATGAGTGAATTTTGAGGCCTATCCACCAAGTGTTTCACATGGAAGACATTAGGGGAGGCAAGTATCAAAAGCCTAACTGGGATCCAATATGTTTCTACCTTGAGGAGGAAAGAATTATCATCTACCTTCACAACGACCTAGTGATTGTGGAGGCTCACATAACTAGTTTTGATGTGCGACGGATCCTTGTAGACACATGTGCTTTGATCAATATCATGTTCGCTAAAGCTTTGAGGGCACTAAATGTAGCTGAACACTTGCTTGATCCCTCAGTTACTCCCATGATAAGCTTTTCTGGTAATATCGTGTAACCTTTGGGAAGCATACACTTACCACTCACCATTGGTACATACCCTTACACAGCTACCATTACCACTAATTTCCTTGTGGTTAACTACCCGACAACGTACAATGTCATCTTTAGGCACACATGCATCAATGATCTTAAGGCCTTGGTATCAACACATATGTTGTTAATGAAATTTCCAACACCCTCTGGCAATGGTTACATAAGAGGAGATCAACTTAGTGCACGATCATGTTACAACACTTCCATCAAGTAATAATATTTGCCTGTGCTCAAGGAAACATTCTCTATACATGGCCAAGTCATAAAGACCAGCCCCAATGAACCCAACTTGGTTCTTCGTGATGGCAACGGTCAACCAAACGATCCACAAGATGACTCTTTCACCCAGCAAACACAACCTTCTGAAGAATTAGAGAAGGTCTCTATCCCAAAAGACTATTCGGATCTCATGGTGAAGATTGGCACCACTTTGTCACCACCCTTTCGGTTGGCATTGATCTCCTTTTTACAAGAGAACACCGAGGTATTTGCTTGGTTATATGAAGACATGCCAGACATCTTTCTCGATATCATCTGTCATCGCTTGAGTATTGATCCCAAGACCAAGCCAGTGAGACAGAAGAGAAGATCTTATGACGTTGAACGATACGAGGTAGTGAAGGCAGAAGTTGAAAAACTCAAAGGCATAGGCTTCGTCTGTGAAGTCAATTATCCAATGTGAGTAGCAAATGTTGTCCTTGTCAAGAAAAATCCGACCAAGGAAAGTTTCCTGCTTTAAAATATCTTATGGAGAATGTGTGTCGACTACACTGACCTAAACAAATGATGCCCGAAGGATAACTTTCCTTTTCTTCTCATTGATAGACTAATCAACTCAACGACAGGGTGTGAACTCTTGATCTTTATGGATGCTTACTCAGGGTACAACCAAATCCTTATGAACCCTCCGAACTAAGTACACACAACCTTCACTACTGACATGGGACTATATTACTATAAAGTCATACCCTTCGGCCTAAAGAATGCAAGGGCAACTTATCAGAGATTAGTCAATTCAATGTTCGCCGAACAGATTGGCAAGAGCATGTAAGTATACGTTGATGGTATGCTTGTCAAAAGAAAACATGCTGACCAACACATCACCACCCTATGTCAAACTTTTGCCATCGACAAATTATTGGGCTTCATGATTAGCCAACGAGGCATTGAAGCTAACCCCAAGAAGATCAAAGCAATCCTTGACAAGAAAGAACCAGAAACTTCAAAAGACATCCAAAGCCTTACTGGCAAGGTGGCAGCCTTAACCGGGTTCATTTCTAAGGCCACAAACAGACGTACTCCTTTCTTCAAAGCACTTAAGGGAAGTAAGAAGTGTATTACATGGACTGATGAATGTACCGAGGCAGTCAAGAACCTCAAGGAGTACATGAGTAAAGCCCCATACTCTCTAAACCTGAAGTTGGCGACATTCTCATTATCTATTTATCTGTTTCAGCTTCAGCAGTCAGTTCTGTTCTCTTTCGGAGGAATGGTAGTGTCGAACGTGTGGTCTACTACGTTAACAAGGTCTTACAAAATGCAGAGACACAATACTTTAACATTAAGAAATTAGCTCTAGCATTGGTCATGTCTGCTAAAAAACTTCGCCTTTACTTCCAAACACACTCTATCATCGTGCTTACCAATCACCCCATTCGACAGATACTCTAGAGTCTTGACACTTCGATACGAATGATCAAGTGGGTGATAGCATTGGGTGAGTTTGACATCTCTTACTAACCAAAGCCAACTGAGAAGGGCCAAGCAGTTGCAGATTTATCCTATTGATATTGCTTCTACACCTAAGACATCAGCTTCGTTACCCTCAGAAGCTTAGAAAGTAAAAGCAACATTCCTAGTATGGACTCTGTATGTTGATGGTTCATCCAACTAACAACGCTGTGGAGCAGGACTAGTCATTACTACGCTCGACAAAGTGGCAATGAAGTATGCTCTTCGTTTCAAATTCAAGGTGTCATACTATGAGGCCGAGTATGAAGCCTTTCTGGCAAGTTTAAGTTGGCCAAACACCTTGGAGTTAAACAAATTGATATCTTAAACAACTCTTAGTTGGTGGTTAACCAAGTAACGAATAACTTTGATGCTAATGATAGCTCCATGGCAGCATATCTTGCGTAAACACAACTTTTGCTCATGTATTTCCATTACTAGATCACCCAAGTTCCTCAAGCGGCAAATAGTCATGCAGATGCCTTGGCTCGCCTCGCCTCAGCAGTGGAAGACAAGATTGGAAGAAACATTCTTGTCGAGTTGTTGGCGGCACTAAGCACCATGGCCATGAAAGTATGCAACTTATAACATGGGGATAGTTGGATCACCCCGATTTATAAATTCTTTGCTCATGGCACCCTCCCAAATGATAAAGTCTAAGCTAAGAAAATTCGATACAAGTTTACCCGCTACCTGATCATTAATGACCAACTCTTCAAGTGAGGTTTTACCCTGCTATACTTAAGGTGTCTTACGCTTGCTGAGGTGGAAATTGCCATTCGAGAGATGCATAAGGGAGTCTGGGAAGATCATGCTGGATCTCTGTCCCTAGCACATAAGGCTTTTCGCCAGGGATATTACTAGCCACCACTCCACTAAGATACCATCAAAATATCCCACTCATGTGACAAGTGTCAACGCTATGCAACTATTCCTCACTCCCCTCCTGAGCCTCTCACTCCTATGATCAACCCTTGGCCCTTGGCCTAGTGGGGACTTGATTTGATTGGCCCAATGCCTACGGGGAAGGGCAAGGTTCGTTATGCAATCATTGCAGTTGACTACTTCACAAAGTGGGCCGAAGTAGAACCCTTAGCAACCATTACTAAGGCAAAGATGGAAGACTTCGTATGGAAGAACATCCTTTGTAGATTCGACATTCCCAATGCAATAGTCACTGACAATGGGCGACAGTTTGACAACAAGAAGTTCAAGATTTTCTGCTCTAAGTTCAAGATCAACTTATGTTTCGCCTCCTCAGCTCATCCTCAGGCTAATGGACAAGTTGAGGCCAACAATAAGATAATCAAGCGCACCTTGAATACTAGCTTGGACAAGGCTAAAGGCTGTTGGCCACAACTTGTACCCCAGGTTCTTTGGTCATACCGAACTTCATATCGGACTTTAACATGAAAAACTCCATTCTTACTTGCCTTTGGTACAAAGGCAGTTGTCCTAGTTGAGCATGAACAAGTAACATACTGAGTAAAAAACTACATGCAAAGTGAAAATGACAAACAACTCACCCTCAACTTGGATCTAGTATAAGAACACAGGAACCAGGCTCACTTAAGGAACATCGCTTACAAGTAGTGCATCTCCAACTACAACGACTTTAAGGTCAAACCTCGCTATTTCAAAGTGGGGGATTGGGTATTGAAGAAAATACTACTCTGCAATAGAGTCCCGAGCAAAGGCACACTCAATCCAGACTGGGATGGACCATTTGAAGTTGTTAGCATCAGTCGCCTTGGCTCCTACAAACTCAGAAGCTCCGATGGAAAAACCCTTAGCCATCTATGGAACGCTGATCACTTGAAGTACTATTACAAGTAGACTCACATTGTACAAGTGTTGAGCTATAGTCGTTTGGCATCCTATGTAATGAAGGCTATTTGGCATGAACTCAATAAAGAGGTGATTCAGACAACTTGGTCCTAACTCTTTTACATTCCTAGCAATGAAACACTTGGTCTCACTCTGACCTAAGAAAATCCTAACTTAAAACCTCAACTTAAATGACACTGCATCGGGTTCGAAGCTTCAACATGAATACTTCCAACATGAAATAAAATCTAATATCAACAAGACTATGCAAATAAATAAACAGCTTCAAAGTGTATTCATTCAATTACACCCAAGTCATGGGTTATATCCAAATAAGGGATCTATTCACACATAGCCAAACATTCATAAATGATAGTGCAAATATTTGGCAATTAACATCAAAATAAACGGTGCAATGTTGTAAAAATCCATAAATAAAAAACCCTCAGGCTCCTAACTTAATGCATGCCATACAAACAACAAACTAATGCATGCAGGAAATGAAGGCACTACGAATCATCTTCATATGAAGTCCAACCCTTGACAATATCATGTTGCATCTCACCTCCATCGCCATCACCACCATTCTCGGCATCTCCAAGACCATCCTTACCCTGCTAAGTCTGTTTGTCAACACTGGCCTCATCCTCAGACTCCTTATCACTACTAGGATCGAGTTTGAGGACGAAGGTTTCACCCTTTAGTCGATACTCCTCTATCTTCTTACAATACTTATCGATAATGCCTCAATCGTTGTAGCGCTTAAAGATGGCCATCCATTTTCTTTTCTCAAGTTGATCTCCAGGGTGCAGTGGGGCCTCATGACCTTGCAGAAGGCCTCAGAACCTAAGAACTCCTGCACGATAGCTTTCCACTCAATTGGGATGCTCTTCTTCAGCTCAGAAAACTCCCATTTGACATTGGAAGCCTCGAGGATAGTCGTCTCCAACTATTTTTTGAGCAGTAAGTTCTCACCATTCCGCCTCTTTAACCTCTCCAAAGTTTGGTCTTTGAGTTGGATGGCCTCAGTTAAAGTTTGCTTTTCTTCTTGGTGTCATCCATAAGCTGCTTATTCTCTTTAAACTTCGCATTCTATTGCTCGACCTCTCTTAGTCTGTCGTCGTAGTCAGTCATAACCTACATGACAAAATGATCGTCATTACCAAAAAAAAAAAATAAAGAAAGGAGAAAGTAAGGAAATGACAAAGTAACACTTACATAAGCAGATATCATCATCATTCGGTCACGATCCGATTCGTTCTTAGCTAGTGGTTCGCCGATCTCGTCAATAGTGGATTGACGCCCTACCAGGCAATTGTTAACATACTTAAAGTTATTTGGCTGCATGGCAACTTTCAAGTCATTCCAAGGGATTATGCCAACCTCTTCCTTATACTTCCTCTTGTGGCTGGAGTTAGGGTCACCTTCCTGGCCAGTGTATTCCATGACTAGAGGAAAGAGAAGGCAACAACTGCCTCTCATCCCCTGCAACTATGGTAGCAGCACATTCGATGGCCTCAACTTCAACCTTTATCGAGGCAACAATCCTGATGACCTCTTCTTGATACTTAGGTCTAAGGACTGGTTTCACCCTGTGCTTGTGAGCTCCCTTGTGAAACAGAATGTCGTTTACAGGAACTAACATAAGTGATTTCCCTTTCTTGGTGCTAGTCTCCCCTTTCTTGCTCACATTCTCCACTGAACAAGGAAAATCAAAGTAAGGAATAAAACTTTGTTTGAAGAAATACAACTTTATAAAAAAATAAGGGGCCAAACGTAGGATACGACTTACTCGCTCATCTTTGGCACTCGGACACTAGGGGTTGGAAACCGTACTTTCGAAACAAAAGTCGTAGCTTGCCCAAATGTCTATTCTCTTTTGGCACCCTTAACACCTTCTCTACATTGGCCAGCTTTTGTCCAAACAGTTTGATGGTGCCTCGTGTCATTGTATGAAGCAAAACGTTAGAAGCAATTAGAAATCACAACAAATAACAAACCATGCGAATAATGGATACATTAAAACCTATGATCTGGAAGTGAGTAGGAACACGTCGCTCAGGTGTGACACCCCTAACATGCTCCCAACCTCTATAAAGAAAGCACCAACGTTTTTTCCAAGTGCAATATGTCTTTTCTTACCAAAGACAATACGCTTTCTCTCGCTTCGACACGCACACTCAGCATAGCCAGCGCAAGACTTCACCGAACACATCTTATAGTAGTAGTGCCACTGATGGAAAGAAGGCTCACTTAATCCACACTCCATCTAAATAATATAAAACTCGATCAAGGTATCCCAGAAACCAGGGTTGAGTTGTCTAGGCGCATATCCAATGAGAGATAACATTTGTTGCAACCATGGGTGCAAAGGTAGCTTCACCCATAAAGTCACTAGTATTGGGTGTAGAACATGACGTGACCCTTGGGCTGCTCAGTGAGCAATTCTTCATAACGTACTAAGCGCATTCCTACATTACTGGGTATGCTACATGACTGCCTTAGGGCCTCAAGCTGCTCTTCGTTATCTAACAAGTTTTTATCTAAATGGTCTGCTGTGAACTCAGAGCGAAAAATGGGTATGGCGTCAAGAGCAACCCTCTCACCCACTAACATTGGCTACGGTTACATCCCTAGACCTACACTCCTCACTTATCCTTTCATCAGAAGCCTTGGGAGAAAAACTTGTAATGCATGTTTGACGATTGTGAAGATCATCCAATGTTTCTTTTGCACAAGACTCTAACAAAGGCCCTGAAGACTCTGACATTGCAGGCTCAAACTTAGAGCTACAGCTAGGGGAGCCCTCATTATTAGGACCTTCAGGCTCTGACATCTATAACAAACATAAACAAACTCTATCACTATATGAAGGATCAAAACCCAAGAAGTTCCTAGGGTATGAGGAAAAGCTCAACTAGTTCATCATGTTCTTAGCCAAATGCATGAATACTCAAACAATTCAACAAGAATGAGAGCATTTGATCTAGTGAAGAAGACTACCAACCTAAAGAAGGTGCAAAACACTGCCGGAATCCCTCTCAACTAGAGAGCACTCTGCCTTAAAAAAAATTGTTGGAAAATAATATATTTAGGATTTGGGCTCAACTCGTTAGAATTAGGGTTTGTTAGAGATTAAGGTTAGTTTATTATAAATACAGTGTTTTGTTATCCATTAGAGAATAAGTTATTAACAATGTAGTCTCTTAGGGTTTTGTAGCCATTCTGGCATTCTCGTTAGTTTAATAATATTCTTATTATTTTTGTTAGTCTTGTTTGTTGCACAATCTGATATTCAACTTGGTATCATAGCAGGTTTGATTATTTCGGATTTAATCTGATTCTGTTTGTTTGTATCAGTTTGCCTATGTTTTTGTCCAGTTTCGTTTTCTGGTTTGAATTACCCTTTTGTTGTCATTACAAAAAAGAAAAGAAAATAATCTGTAAAGTCTGAAGCCGGAGTCACGCCAAGCCATCAGCCGATGCCCCTGCTGTCGTCCACCGTTACTTTTTTTTTGTTCCCTCCGCAATGACAAATCCACCACCATCTCACGCTTGTCTTGAACGTCCTGACGAACCCAGTTTCGTCCCGTCTGGCACCATCATCTGAAAATGCCATTGTCAAACCGCTTGCATCTATCCCGCATACCTGAAACCCCAGCATTGAAGGAACCTACAACCCAGATCTCAGCCCGTGTAACTGTTGTCTGATCCATCATGTCCTGTTACCAAAATTCGCCTGTTGATGTACCAGACCACAACATACGCACTGTCTTCGACCCGTACAAGACTACTGCCTGTAATCCCAACCCGACCCGCCGATCTGACCTATCCATCACACCACTGCTACACATTTGTCTCGCACCGCTGCTATACCTGCTGCCATCCCTGACTCCAGATGCTTTGTTCATTGACCTGCTGCAACACATCTGTCTCGCACCGCTGCTATACCTACTGGCATCCCTGACTCCAGATGCTTTGTTCCTTGACCTGCTGTTGCACATCTGCCGCTATGACGACCATGCTCGCCTTGAACTAGAACCCGATCTGCAATCTGACCTCTGCATCGAACCTGTCTCTATCAAGCTGTACCATATCCTTTGCACCATTGTACCCACTTGACAGGTTCTTTCCCTACTCTCAACACCAGGTAGTCTGAATCAGAATTGGTTTGCCAGCCATATTAGCTTGCCAGCAAGAATCAATTTGCCAGTCAAGTCAAGTTTGCATGTCTACCAGTCCGCCTAACAGAGCCTGTCCGAGTTATGGAGCCTGCTTGTCTGTCTATCCACGTTGCGGAGCCTGCCTGTCTGTCTGTCCTCGTTGCGGAGCATGCTTGTTTGTTCGACTAACGAAACCCACATCTACTTGTTGGCAAACTCATGTTGTTTACCGCTATGAGTTTGACCGAGGGTGTTGGAAAATAATGGATTTAGGATTTGGGCTCAGCCCGTTAGAATTAGGTTTTGTTAGAGATTATGGTTAGTTTATTATAAATAGAGTGCTTTGTTATTCATTAGAGAATAAGTTATTCACAATGTAGTCTCTTAGGGTTTTGTAGCCGTTCCGGCATTCTCAGTTTGTTTAATAATATTCTTATTATGTTTGTTAGTTTTGTTCGTTACACACTCTGATATTCTACTCACTACAAAAGGAGCAAGTGAAAGCAATGTAAAGAGTGGAAACTTATCCTTATTATATAGTTAAACATGGCCAAAGAAATTCAAACTCAACCCATGAGAAAGCCCCATTTGTAAAGCCTTGAGACTTCCACGTAAGCTAGGAACATTCAAAATTCAAAATTCCAATTTCCAAAAAAAAAAAAAAAAAAAAATCCGAAAAGAAAAGGCTTCAACAAATAGAAGGCAACTACAAATATCAAAAGCTTCACACACTCTTGATCAAGATAGTGTGAAGCAAAATCAATTCATGGTGCCCAACAAAAACTTCAACAAATAAAAGGCAACTACAAATGTCAAAAGCTTACACACTATTGATCAAGATAATGTGAAGCAAAATCAATTCATGGTGCCCAACAAAAGCTTTAACAAATAGAAGGCAACTACAAATGTCAAAAGCTTACACACTCGTGATCAAGATAATGTGAAGCAAAATCAATTCATGATGCCCAACAAAAGCTTCAACAAATAGAAGACAACTACAAATGTTAAAAGCTTCACACACTTTTAATTAAGATAATGTGAAACAAAATCAATTTATGGTGTCCAACTTCAACATAAAAGCTTAATCTACAAAACTTCAACATAAAAGCTTCAACTATAAAGCTTCATCTATAAAGCTTTAGCTAAAAAAGCTTCAATACTAAAACATGTAAAAAGCTTCACACACTCTTGATCAAGATAACGTGAAGCAAAATCAATTTATGATGTCCTAGTAATACCTTTACCTATCCAAGGTATGTGTCCAAACAAAAACCTACAACCAAAAACCTACAATCAATAAACCTACACCAATCAAGCCACAACCACAACTTTTAGCTATTAAACTATTTTCCAAACACAAACCTTTGCTACAAATATCCAAAAACAAAAAAAATAAAAAAAATAAAAAAATAAAAAAATAATCACCAAAACCCAACATTTTAGCAATCTGTCCAACCACAATCATACAAACAAAAAACTTTAAACATAGATGTACTCCTCCACAAACACAGTTAGGAAGCATTGAGTATTATGCTATGGGGTTGAGGGCAATCAAAGATGTACTCCTCCACATACAAATTTACAACAAACACAGTTAGGAAGCATTGAATATTATGCTACGAGGTTGAGGGCAATCAAAGATACTCCTCCACATACAATTTTACAACAAACTCCAACCCATGAAAGCTGCAATTTTCAGCAGCCACAGAGTGCCGGGCTTCACTCACCGCTACAGCCATATCCGCAACACTTCTCAAAACTTGGCAGCAAGGTCGCAGCACCAGCCTCGACCTGAGTTTGTTTTCTGAAAATGTGGAGAGAGAAAGATGGGGGCACGGGGAAGCTAGGACTTTGGGAATTTAAAAAAAAAAAAAAAAATATATATATATATATATATATATATATATGAAGGAAGGGTGAAGGAACGCTGGGGAGGAGAATAGTGCGCAAAATGGTTGGACAAGCTGAGGAAGAAGCACGGGATGAGCTGCTGTGCAGTTAGGGCACTGCAAAACATAGTCTTGGGCGGTCTTAACCTTGGCCTTGGGCCAGTTTCAAACAAGGGCTGGGCTTGGCTGGTCTTAAGTTGGGCCTCGGGCTAGTTTCAAACAAGGGCTGGGCCTCGGGCTGATTTCAGACAAAGGTTGGGCTTTCTTTTTCCTCCTTGGACTTGGCAACTAAACAAAGACAAAAAAAAAAAAAAAAAAGAGGGCATGGGTCTCCTCTTCTTTGGACCTAACAACCTTCGTAAAAAAAAGAAAAAAAAAGACACATGAGAATTGAGTTTTGGGCTACCACTTAAATAAGAAAAAGGTGAAACTTTGTTATTTTGACAACTCAGCTACTAGAAAGACATCTCATTAGGCAACTTTCCTCAACTGGAGACTTAAGGGACTCCTACTATATGCTACTACACCTCGGTACTCGGAAATTTCATGATACTCAGTGACTTGGATTTTTCAAGTCTCCAACCGAGAAGCTTTCCTCACTCGGGAAATTATAGGAGCACTATTTCAACCTAAAGGCTTCACCCGCAAAGTTTCAACATACAAGCTTCAAAAAAAAAAAAAAAAACTTCAAAAGCTTAGTGAAGTATGCCTTAGTGTATTTAACACAATACATTGAATGAAATAAAACTTATTTATTGATTTTTCTGAGAAATTACAGATATGTGCATACACATGAATCAAAACAAACAAACAGGAGGGAGCTTTCATAAAGGTTGCTCATGAGAAGCCTCAGTACTTGGTAGAACCCCAAAAAGAAGAGGCACCAGAGGTTGATTATTTAGAGCTTCAATACTTGGTAAAGCTCCAGATGGCGAAGGCAATAGGTGCCCTTGGAATAAAGCCACAGACATCTGATGATCACTTAGAATTCGACTTTCGGATTCCTGCAGTCGGTCAAACTTTCTTTTCATGCTCGTGGAGTAATTATTTCCAAGCATGTGCAACTTTCTTTTTTCATGTTTGAGCCATTTGATTTTTTGTCTGAGACTTGCCACCTCAATCGTCAATGATTCAACTTGACGGGTTCGAGCAAGTAAGCGTTGGCCCATATTGGATACAGAGCCCATACACTAAGCACTGAAAGCTAGAGAGTCTTGAACAACCAACTCATCAGACCGTTTGGAAAGTATCCTATTATCTTTGGGAGTGAGAAGATTCATGACCACCACTGTAGCAGCTATGTCATTCTTCATCATAAAGTCTCTAACGGTAAAAGGACCACTAAGGGATAAGAAGGATGAGTGCTATATGTTGTCTTGAGGAGACATGTCTGCCTCTTCTATAACATTCAAGTCAAAACGATGGTTAGATGGGCAAACCATTTTCAAAAATGATGAAGGAAAAAATGGGGGGAAATTTCTACAGCATTAACTTTCTGAACGTGCTTCTTGAACACAATTGGTGCTCCTCTAAAAGAAAGAAAAACATGGCCGCTTGTTCAAAAATCGAAGAGGCAACGCTCTTCAAATTTCGAGAGCCAGATTTTCCTGATTAAAGTTTGTTGGCAATTTTCATACACAACATCAACTTTTTAGATACCACGGGCAACTTTGTCAAAGATCTCTGACAAAGTTAAGAGGCGTGAATTTTGCAGTCCCAACTACTTTACTATTACCCACAAGGGTAAAGGAATAATACCACTACTTGCTATTGAGAGATCCCTATATGTGTTGACCTCCGTCCTCCATGACAAAGCAGAATTGCGAGAATGCCTAATTTTTCCTCCTCTCCGAGAATGCATATTCTACAGGGCCGCTTGTTCAAAAATCGAAAAGGCACCGTTCTTCGAATTTTGAAAGCCAGATTTTCCTGAATAAAGTTAGTTGGCACTTTTCATATGCAACATCAGCTTTTCAAATACCATGGGCAACTTTGTCAAAGATATCTGACAAAGTTAAAACGCGTGAATTTTACAGCTTCCACTACATCGCTATTACCGAGAAGAGTAAAAGAACAACACCACTACTTGCTATTGGGAAATCCCTATATATGTCGACCTCTATCCTCTATGGCCAGGCAAACTTTCGAGAATGCCTAACTCCTAATCCTCTCCGAGAATAAATCTTCAACAAAGCATCTCGAAATACTCTATTTTCTTCATTCCTGAGAATACCTCCTCAACCAAGTTACCCAAAATGCTCAAATCATTTCCCCAGTATGAAAACAGTTTTTCAACAACAAAAGTATCTCATATCATCAGGGTCGAAAGCAAGAGTATCTCATATCATGTTTTTTCTCTGTCTTTTCCTTTGCCCTTGCTCTTACCTGCAAGACAAGGTGAAAGAAAGCTATTAGTCGGAACCTGAAATCAAACTTTCGATATGGTACTGATTGCCTAGAAGCTTTGCCTGATTGCTTACTTTGCATTTCTCTCGAGTTCTCATATTCAACTGTTGTCAGGTCTCGAATTTCCTTAACAAATACCTCAAAACAATTGATATGATGGTGGCTCTTTACACTGAAGTAGCCAAGCATGAATGAGTCGCTGAGAAATGATGTTTTGGAAGATCATCCACCACGTGAAACCACTCGTGGTTCGTTTAATTCAAGACCAAGCATCGACAACCCTTTCAAGAAACCTTCCAGCCCAGTTCAAGATCAAGCCAATGAAAAGTCAACAAGTGTGACAAAACATGTGCCAATTCATCTGTTACTTCTTTAAAAGCAAAAGTATCTCATATCATGCTTTTTCCCTGTCATTTTCTTTGTCCTTGTTATTACCTGCAAGAGGAAGAGAAAAGTGCAATCAATCAGAACTTGAAATCAAACTTCTGATCTGGAACTGATTGCTTGGAATCCCTTTCCCTGATTGTTTACCTTGCTTGGCACCTCTTTCGGCAACTCTCCTCACTTGGAGACTTGGGTGATTCATACTATATGGTTTGTATTGTACTTGACTAATCTCGAAACCACTACATTTACTTGGGGGATAAATAAGGTAGCGGAAGATACCACTCTTGGATGAGGGACAAATACTTCAGAGAAGATGCCACAAGATCATTTTCACCACCATCCTCAACATCTTTGGGACCATCCTCACACCTGCCTGGGGGAAAACTAGATAGCATACCACTTCTACCTAGAGGACAAATAAGGCAAGTGAAAATGATGCCACACTTTGGTACTTAGAAGTTTCGTGATTACTCAGTGGCTTGGATTTTGCAAGTCCCCAACCGAGATGTTTCCCTCACTTGGGAACTTAGGGGAGCATTGTTTGTACCATACGTGACCAATCTCGAAACTAATGAGCACCGATCAACGTCATACCGTTAAGGACCCATAAGAATTTCCTTCTAACCGGGAGGCCAATCACAACGCGACACATGTTAACATCAGAGGCTAATCATAGCGCGACACATGTCCACGTCAGAGGCCAATCACAACGTGACATGTGTCAATGTCAGAATAAAGCTAAAGACTCATCTCAACTATAAAAGGAGGTCATTCTCCTACAATGTAATATCATTTGTACAAAACTACTCATTAGAACTCAATTATGAGGAGCTTGAACCTATGTATTTGTGTAAACCTTTCACTATTAATGAGAACTCATCTACTCCGTGGACATAGCCAAACTGGGTGAACCACGTACATCTTGTGTTTGCTTCCCTTTCTCTATCTCTTTACATACTTATCCTCACTAGGTGATTGGAGCAATCGAGCGAATGTCACAAAATTGACAGTTTACGTTGTTCCAAAGTCCTCATTGATTTTGTGCATCAACAATGATAATTTACCTATTAAATAAACAAGACACAAAGTCTGTGTCTAGGCGGGGGTTGCAATTTGTCTTTCTTTCCTAGCATTTAGATCTCAAAGGCTTACTTTAATTCTCTCATTTTTCTCGTTTGCACAGAGTAAATCACAAACTTCCTCAGTGCCACCGACTTCTGCCTTGGGTTAGGGTCGGCTGGCAACCCCTTTCCCCTCTTCTCTTTTCCATTTCTTTATTTATGCTTGTGTACTTCGAAGTTTTCCTGGCGTCCTTCGCCATTTTTCAGCATTCTTTACCGTATTTCAGTGTTTATTACCATCTTCTTTGTCTTGACAAACCCAATCCCCATCCTTCAACCCCCTCCCCACAATCCCTAACATTCATCATCTTCCATGTGAAATCCCGTTCTAAGATTTCACTGTTTAAAATTACGTATTTCGTATTTTGTATTCTTAGTTTCAACGCTTTTATATTTACGGCGTATTTGACCTCTACAAATTGTTCCACTTATTTTTATATATATTTGGATAGTACTCGTCAAGATGAACGCGTGGGCACAAACAGAATGTGATTCGAAATTATAACGAAGATTTTATGAGGTTTTGAACGTTGAGGATATTTTGGTAAATTGATAATTAATTCGACATGTGATATTTTGTCTAACCATTGGGTGAGTGCCACGTGGGCACCCAAAAATTATGGAACTCTCTATCTTCTCCCTTTTCTCTCCCTTTCTCTCTCTCTCTAGAGTTCTCTCACTCTCTCTTGGCTCTACCTTTCTCCCTGTGAAACAAACCACCATCATCACAAAAAAAAATTGGCTTGTTGAACACCAAAACCACCATTATCTGCATGTCTTCACCACCATAAACCCAGTTTTGAGTTTTGTTTCATTGAAAATGAATCCTAACCTCGAGTTCGAAGAACAAGGTTTTGGGCCGAGACTTCTAGGCATGATTAAGACAATTTTCAGCCATCTTTTGAGCTCAAAATATGTATAAATTGACTCCTCATGTTGTGTAGATGAAGTTTCATGTTTGAATTGTGTGATTTGGTTGAAAAATGAGAAAGTTATAACGATTTAAAGTTTGCCCCAGTTTCCGTCGAACCCGTGACGTTCCAGACCATTTTCTGGCCAAACCACTGTGATTTATCCATCAGGAAAGTTACCAATCTGTTCTTCTCATTCCAAGCTATGATTTTAGTTTTTGCATGACTCGATTTCGTTGAGTATTGACAAAGTTATGGACGTTTAAAGTGTACCCAGAAATTTCGGCGAGTTACCAGTTTTTCCCGCGGACAGCCATCTTTCAGGCCATTTTCCGGCTACCTCCGGTCACCATTTGGACTTCAAGCAGGTATAATCTTGTTCTACACTTCTCTAGCTTCGTTTTGGTATATTATGGGTCGAAGTTGGTTGAGAAACGAGTGAGATATGGAGTTCTAAAGATTGCCCAGAAAATCTGCAAAATCTGCAGAATCCGGCGAAATTTCCCTTTAAGGTCCTCTGCTTGAACATTATAGCAATCAACGATCCGACCATTGGATCGTTACCAAACTTTGTTACATTATAGTACGTAATATTTAAGAACCTTAGGAACTTACGAATTGAAAATCTAGTGGTTGGATCTTACGGAGCAAGTGACGTAGAATCATGGACCCTACCTTTGAACGACGGTTTGATTCTCATTAAATGTTGTTGTGGGAGACATATGGGAGTTTTTGAGTATGTGAATTATCGAAGGAAATCTAAATGTGGACTTGTACTTTGTTTTAGGTGGACGATAGTGGGTGACATCTCAATTATTGTGCTAGGGTGCGTTAGTGCGGACTCCAGGTGATTGACTTTAATATATGTGATATTGGTGATTACCCTGTTTTCGTGTCCTGTGTGGATATGACTTGGTTTTATAAATATATTTTCTATTGAATTGTTATTTTTAATACTTAGCCATCGATTTATGTTTATGAAATGAGATTTGACGTGTATATTTGAAATATGGTTTGATTTGTATGATTGGCATGTTGTGAGGAAATGTGAGGGTTAGTAGTGGACCGTTAATCCATTGTGATGGGAATTTGTTGTTCGATATTGTTCCATTTCCCGCTTCGTTGATTCGTTCTAATTTAGTATTTGTGCCTTGTTTCACTTTGTCGAGCTTTTGTAAATTTAGTAACTTGTGCCTTGTCTCGTTTATTTGAGCTGTTGTACATTATGCCGCTCAGTTCCGTTGAGTGATCCGAAACTGGGTTTTCACTGGGGTTCCGTTGAGTAGTCCAGTTCCCTGCTTCATCTGGATTTCGTTGAGTGGTTCGGAATTCCTCGTGATCCGCAATTCTGTTGAGTGGTCTAGAATCGTATCCAGTTTGGATTTCGTTAAGTGGTTCAATATGCATTGTACTCTGCGATTCCGTTGAGAGTTCTGGAATCGTATCCACTCGGATTCCGTTGAGAGGTCTGGAATCCCTTCTACTCCGCGATTCGGTTGAGTGGTCCAGAATCGTATCTTGGTTGGATTTCGTTGAGTGGTCCAGAATCCCGTTTAGTATTATGGTTCCGTTGAAAGGTCTGGAACTCGATTAATTGCTTTGTTGATTCTTCGAATTGAGATAGCTTTAGAGATGTAGGCTTTGGTCGAATTGTGTCACTCCAACCTTACTTTTCATTGTGTTGTATGAATTTATGGTTGTGAGCTTTTATGACTTGTTTTAGACGAGCCGTTGGATGTCTGGGTGACTTCTTCGAGATATTCAGTGACTTGATGATGATTTCATAAAATATGATTTTATATTTGACGTTGATAAACCAAATCGATGGTTGATTTTAGTTTGTATTTCCGGGCATCTCCCTACAGTCTTTTGTCACGTGTCGATCCTTGACGTATGTCGGAATTAGGGCGTGACAACCTCTGTTCAAAGCCAAAAGCGATGCACCTGGTTTGGTCCGCATATCTCAACCCTCAATTCACGTATCTGTACCCAACCGGCATGCTGGAAACTTGAGGCCAAGCATGCTGCAGTTTTGCCCAAAGCGAGGGTGTTTTAGATGCCCCCTTAACCTTATCCTCTTCCCTTTTGTTTTGGTTTTGGTTTTGGTTCTACTTGCAGGGGCTTGTTTTGGTGGTTCAAATCTGTTGGCTCATCTCGGGTATGGCGGTCTTGGTGGCGAATTTTGGTTGCAGATTTTTCCTTGTTGTTGGTCGTTTTGTGGTGCGATTCCTTCATCGAATTCAATGTGAAGTTGGTTTTCTTTGGGCGATTTTCTTTGTGGTCGTTGGCGAGGTGATGGCATCAGTAGCTGTCGACCTTTGCTGGTTCTGACTCTGGGTTTTTGTTTTGTCTGCTTTTTTGCTAAATGGGCTTTGGCTATCCTCATTTTATTGGGCCAGTCTGTTGTACTTGAATTGGGCCTTTCTCATTCAATAAATTTGCTTGTCCTTTGTGAAAAAAAAAAAGGCTTACTTTAATACGTTGGAAGGTTAGTTTTACAAGCAACTAGGAAGAACGAATCAACTTTGGATGATGGACCTTGAGTTCTCGACTAATTACCAAGTCTAATAGCGACGCGTCAAGTTTTCAACTTTGGGATGCAACATGCTGCTTCCTTTTCATTTTTTCTAGTCAACGACTTGTGCTTTTTCTCATCCCCATCTGCTGTAGACTTCAAGACTTGCAGTTTTCATTTTGAGAGATTATATTCACGCATTTTAAATACGTTTTTAATTTTTTAATATTTTTTACACGTCATTAACACTTGATAGAAAAATATTAAAAATTTAAAAGGTTATGGAAGAAGTAATTTGGGATGTATGAATATAATCTCCCTTCATTTTTTGTAGACGTGACAAATTATTGCACGATTTGTTAACTTGATATGAAATGATACGAAAATAACAAACTTTGGATTAATCTATTAATAAGTTAGGATGTTATTGGATCACCCATTAAAAACTCGACAAGATATCATTTGTTAGATCTAGACATTAGACATGATAATTTTTGGCATAACTCATTAACCTAACATGAAACGAAAAAATTCATTAATGAATCAGATCGTTATCAGATCACCTATTAAGAACTTCTTAAGATAATAGATTTGACATCACATGACATGTTAAGATGATGAATAGGACATAAAAACAACTTAAACATGATAAATATGAACAGTTTGTAAGGCCTAATTTGTCTTTTTCTGATGCTCAGTCAAAACAAAGACCAGTCAACCAAAACATTTCTATTAGGTGATGGGTTGTTCACTACGTTCAACAACCATCACTCATTGTCTTCGTGTCATTATACTAATACTTTGAATTATATTATTGCTACTTCATACAAATTTAATAAACAAAATTAGCCAAAAACAGATGTGAAGGATTTATATACTCTCTAGATCATCTTTGTGAGAATTTCGTAAATCGTTCAATCATGTCTGTTTATCATACATAATGTGGTCAATTTTCGTCATATATTATTTATATGTAATTTTAAATAAAAAAATTACAATAATTTCTGACGTACGATACCCCTTTTGAGTATATTCTTGGATATCCTTTTAGGATATAATTCTAATCCTACTTGAACTGATATACCTATGTTACGGGAACATGCAAGCTATTTTAACTAAGGAGTAAGGAGTAAATTAATTTACAGTTTTTTCAACTTGTTTAAACTAAACATTTGGTACTTTACAAAATTTGATTAAGATGCTTTGATCAATTGTTAACTCAACACTTTTCTACTAATTTAATATACCGGATCCTCTTTGTGAGGATCCTGAGAATCCTCAAATCATGTTCGTTTATTGTACATCGTACGGTTGGAAATCATTTTAAATATTTTTATTTAAAATTAAATAAACAGTATCTGATGAAAATTGACCACACGATGTACGATGACATGATTTGAGGATTTACAGGATCCTTGCAAAGAGGATCCTCATTCTTAATATATATCCACTTAAGTTAGCTAACATCTAATTTCCTACAATCTAGCAATTTTAAATTCATGGCTTTAATGAAAAATATTATTTTAATTAGTTCTTCAATATCGCTAAAAAAGAGTAACTTTTTATTTCTGTTAATTAGTCTATTCCTTCATTAAAAAAAAAGATTAATATTTTCATAAGAAAATTCATTAGTTTGTTAAATTTTTACGTATAGTTATATAAAAAAATGTATTTAAAACTTATGGTACATTTGAAAATAAACATACCGACTTTTGATACATTTATATTCTAAATGTTCCAAGAAACAAAATGTATTAGAAATCCAAATGTAACAAAAAATAAAATGTACCAATATTATAGGTAATCAAACGTACCTCTAATAAAATTGTAGTAATTTTTCAAATTCTTAAAAGAAACAGATATTTAGTCAACCAAATTGAAAAACAAGACACCTATATCAAAACATCCATTTAGCTAAGCCCTAATTAAATTTGACAAACGTTAGCCACTGTCCTTGAATTGCAAGTTAGTACTAAACTCTAACTTAAGCGCTACTTTACCAACAAAAAAAAAGAGAAAAAAACTTAAGCCTTCAAACAAAATGCGAGAAGTGATAATGAGTGTGTGTGTGTATCATACCTTGCAAATAACACTTTTTTACTTTATAAATTTTATAATCAAAATCATTTAATTTGAAAATGATCTTAAATAAAAATCAATCAAAGAAGATCGTTTATGCATTCAAATGTATGAAACAAATTGACAATGTGGTACTAAAAAATATATTTGTGACGAACCTTCTAATTATTTAATACATTTTAATGACTAACCCATTTTTTATGCAAATAATTTTACATAAAATTTATTTTCAAATGAAATTTAAAAAATTAAACGATTTCAACTATAATATTTATACAATAAAAATACTTATTTTCAAAAGCGTGAACTATATTCTAAGCAAGTGATTACAAGTCATCACATTCCCAGAAATAAACCATATGGCCAACTTCACAAGTCATCACATTCCCAGAAATAAACCATATGGCCAACTTCCATTATACAAATGAGGTTTGACCTTAAAGCCAACTACCTCCAAATATCACCATTCACCAATTCAAATCCCATTTCCCAACTCTCTCTCTCTCTCTCTCTTCTCTCTCTCTCTAAAAAATGGAGCAGAGGACCCTAGAGCTCGAACTCATCTCAGCCAAAGACATCAAAGACGTCAACCTCATGTCCAAGATGGACGTATACGCCGTCGTCTCCCTCCAAGGCGACGACGACTCTGGCGGCAAGCAGCAGAAAACCAAGACCAAAGTCGTCCGGGGATGCGGGACCCATCCCACCTGGAACTTCCCCACGAAGTTCGTTCTCGACGAGTACCTAACTCAGCAGAACCGTCTCTTCATCGTCTTCAAGCTCGTCTGCCAGCGCAGCCTCGGCGACAAAGACATCGGCCAGGTCGTCGTCCCCGTTAAGGAGCTTTTTGACTCCGTCAAGGCTGACGCCGCCTCCATGAAGTTCGTCGCTTACCAAGTCAGAAAGCCCTCTGGGAAGCCTAAAGGTGAGCTCAATTTTTCCTACAAATTTGGTGACAAAGTGGCGGCTCCACAGGCTGCGGCGACTGCGGCACCATCGAAGGGTAACGAGCCGGTAACAGCCTATCCGGCGGTTGGACCGTCAGTCCAGCCGATGGTGGGGTACGGTGGATACACCCCTCCAGTTGGCACCTCTGCTGGGCCTCCGCCATCTGGATACGAGTACCAACCGCCGCCGCCTGGATATGGATACCCGCCACCGCCACCAGGATACGGCTACCCGCCACCACCACAGGGATACGGCTACCCGCCACCACCACCGGGGTATGGGTACCCGGGGCCGCCACCTCCGGGGTATGGGTACCCCGCGGTGCAGCAAGCCCAACCGGAAGCAAAGAAGAAGAACAAGTTTGGGATGGGGCTGGGGGCTGGATTGTTAGGGGGAATGCTTGGTGGTTTGTTGATTGGAGATATGGTATCTGGTGGTGGTGGCTGCGGTGGCGGTGGCTGCGGCGGTGGCGGTGGATGTGGTGGTTAGATTTTTGGATGTATATTTTTAACTTTTTGTTTAGAGTACTAAGTTTTCTTGTTGAGTTGTTTTGTTTGTTTGATGGTATCATGCTAAAGTCCGGTCTTGACTTATTGTGTTTACAACATTATTCTGTAAAAATATAAAAGAAGAGATATTAAGTGACATATTAGATTTTCTATAGTTTTGTTTTTGTTTTGTTTTGTTTTTGTTTTTGTTTTTGTCAAAAAAAAATAAATAATATTAAATTCGAATCGAAATGTTTATATCCTCAGCTAACGAGCCTAACGTATATAATCCCACTCGAACGAGCCTCCGTCTTTAAGAACCAATGCCGCCAAGGAGTCTACTGCTCAATTGCCTTCCCTCGGCGAGATCACAATTCTTCAAACACATTGCCAAATTTCCTTCCCAATAATAAGGCAAATAAGTTTTGCACTTTTATTTTCTCCTTCTGCAATTTTTAACCATGATTAAATAAAAGGTAAATTACATTTTACCTCCTTAGGTTGGGGTCGATTTCAATTTCTTACAACATCTTTAAAACATTTCACTTTCATACCTCATCTATTATTTTATTTCAATATAGTACCTCCGTTACATTTTTCATCAATTGATTCATTAAGAGCTGACGTGATTGCCACATTTGTGCTGACGTGGCTGCCACATTTGTACCACGTGACAATTTTTTATTCATTTAAAATATTATAATAATTTACCCTATTTATTATTAAAAAAAAACCTATCTTCTTCCCGAACCCTTCCATTTCCATGCAACCCTAACACCCCCACCTCCCCCGCAACCCCTAAACAACCCTCCCTCCCTTATCTCTCCACGGCCGACGCCCCCGCAACCCCCCCACGCCATCGCGAACTCGTTGGCAACCCATCTTCCCTGACCTTCATCCCTTCCCTCTCCTTCCTCCAAGCTCTGCAACTCTTGCAAGATCTCCCCCTCCTGATTCATTCTCTACCTACCCTGCGATGCCATGATCCATGAGTGCGTCTGGATGTGAGACGCCACTTTCCAGTGACCTTACCACCTCCTGCCACCAGCTCCTCCAAACCCTTGGTCTCCCTCCTAACCCGCACCACAACCCATTTCTCTATCTCACTCCCCAACCTACCCGCCACCACGACAACCGTCACCTTCCTACAACTCGACAGCAAATCAATGTGCACGCCTTACACGATTTCGAATTGAGTTCTCAATCTTTGTCGTGCGTCGTTGGTTTGACTTTGAGGAGGGGCTTGCGGTCAAGGAAAGTGACGGAGAAGGAGAAGTTGAGGTTTTGGTGGTGAAGGGAGGGGACAAAGGTTAGGGAGGTGAAGAGGGAGGAGAGGGAGAATGTGGGGGGTTACGGGGGAGGTGGGGGTAGGGTAGGGGTTGCAAGGGAGGTGAAGATGGTGGAGGAGAGGGAGGTGGGTCGGGGGAAGTTGGGTTCCGGGTTGCATTTTTTTCTTTTTAATAAATAAGGTAAATTATTATAATATTTTAAATGAATAATTTTTTTTGCCACGTGGTACAAATTTGGCATCCACGTCAGTACAAATGTGGCAGCCACATTAGCTCTTAACGGATCAATGGATGAAAATGTAACGGAGGTACTATATTGAAATAAAATAATATGTGAGGTATGAAAGTGAAATGTTATTGTAAGGAATTGAAATCGACCCCAAACCTGAGGGGGTAAAGTGTAATTTACCCTTAAATAAAGGGAATTCTTATTGGCATTCCAAAAATCTCATTCTACACTCTAAACTTTCTATATTTGGAAAGAAAAATACACTTGTGAGGAGTGTAGAATGTGATTTTTAGAGTGCCAATAACACTTCTCTAAATAAATTAAAAGGTAATTATTAATGAACAAATACAATGAGAAATCGCCTAAGGAGAAATTAAAAGTGTACAAATCATACCCTTAATTAATTAAGAATAATGGTTTTCTGGTGGAGAGCTGATACGTCCAAGTATCCAGAACGCACAGAGAATTCCGGCATGAAAGCAGGTGATAGATACTGCCACCACCTGTCCTTGACCAAATTTCCAAAACCCATTATAAAATGCTCAATTTGGATAAGAGTAGTGTTATTCATACATTGTTTTTTATCTTTTACATATCCATAATAATTTTTTATCGTCAACTCGAATGAATTAGAGATAATCAAATAATATAAATTAACAAATGATGTGTTGAAAGTAAAAAAGTGTATGTGGCTCACCCTTAAAAGCAAGTCCACCCATAAAAAATGAGCTGACCCAAAGTCCATTTAATTCTCTCAAATGAATAGTAATTGACGTGATTGAACAGTAATTGGCAAAAAATAACTCATCTTAATCACTGACATCTTAATGAAGACTTTAGATTAAATAATATACATGGCATGTACGTATCTAGTAACCTTGAGAATCATCGTCATGAATTCTCTCTTGTGCTTGGCCCTTGTTTCTCTAATTTGCAATGTTATTATTTGTTCGTTATGATGGTCATATTGAGTTGATAATACATGTAGTGTGCTTTAACACATCGAAATATTTTTATCTTCCAACTGTAGGTGTGATTGTGTGAGGCTTTACCAAATATACAAATCTGCAAAACACATTAATTATAGGGTAACTTTGGATGCAGTCCCTATTTATCAACGTTCTTGATTGAAATCTTGTTGGTTTTCGATTTTTTATTGAAATCCTTGAAATTAATGCAAATTCTATGTAGGTTATTATAATTTTTAAATTAAAATTTGATATTTGTAATTATTTATATTAATGAGATTTTAAATAAAATCCGTAATTTATTGAAAATATTAAAAGAAATTATACTTAAATAAAACCCATGATTTGTCATTACTTATATTAATGGCGTTGTACATACAAAAAATTGGTAATTTTTACATGAAGCATTTTATATACAAAAAGTGGGTACATTTTGTACAAAAAAGGTGATACGTTTTATATAATAGGTACATTTCATATAAAAAAACAATGGGTACATTTTACACAAAAGAGATGGTACTTACAAAAAAAAAAAATGGGTACATTTTACATATAACAAAGTGATACATTTTTAAAGACAAATGGGTACATTATTAATAAATTATGGGTACAAATAAAATGTCAAAAAAATATGAGTGCAAATAAAAGTTTGAAAAATATGGACACAAAAACAAATCAATATATGGGTACAAACTAAAATTGCTTAGAGATTTGGCACAATTTTAAAAAAAGGTTGCAAATTAAAATGTGACACACCCCGACCTGGAATGTCCACCTGGACTCCGAATCGAGTTCTGCTGGCTGACACCTGGAAGGTGACGAAACCATAAAGTGTAGTGATGTGAAAAATGTGAATAAATTTAAACCTAAAACTGCCTAAATATAAGAGTGCGCTTGTGAGTGGGAATGAACTCATTTCACACATGATGTTAGAGCTGTTGGAAAATATTAGTATTTATGTTTATTTTAGTATTTGGGTTTTCTAATAAGTTATTCACAATGTAGTTTCTTCGGATTTTGTAGCCGTTCCGGCATTATCAGTTAGTTTAATAATATTCCTATTATTTTGTTAGTCTCATTTGTTGCGTACTCTGATATTCAAGTTAAGTCAAGTCAAGTCAAGTCAAGTTCGCCAGTCAAGTAAAGTCAAGTCAAGTTTGCATGCCTACCAGTCTACCTAACGGAGCCAGTTCGCATCTGCTTGTTTGCAAACCCATGTCGTATACCACCATGAGTTTGACGGGGGGTGTTAGAGAATATTAGTATTTATGTTTATTTTAGTATTTGGATTTTCTAATAAGTTATTCACAGTGTAGTCTTTTAGGGTTTTGTAGCCGTTCCGGCATTCTCAGTTAGTTTAATAATATTCCTATTATTTTGTTAGTCTCGTTCGTTGCGCACTCTGATATTCAACTAGAGCATAAGTAAAATACAGTAAAGTAGGATGAGAATTATACCGTCGGTGTAATTCCCACAACAAAATTTTTCTAGAAACCCTCATCGATACGAAAGCTCTGCCACTAATACCCTGGAGGGGCGAAAAACAAGGGTGAGTGGGCCTGAAAATAAAGCTTTGTAAAACCATTTTGAAAACATAATAACCCCTCGCCTTAAAAACAAGTATAGTTTCCAAAATATACATACTACGTATAGTAAGAAAATACCTACCGTGTGCACAATCTCAAGAATTCAATACGGTACAATATTTTGTAACTAAGTGCATAATGTCAGTAATCGTATAATCTCGCATAAGCAAACATATTATAATGAGTGCTCATCGACACATGCTGGCACACGAGTTCATGCAGAGATATTCTAACATGAACAGGACTGGGTGTAACAATAAGATATGCTCTTGTACTAAAATCACGTGAAGACTGACGTTATGCATAGCACATACGAGCCCTAATTGCCTATATCAATCTAGGACATGACTGGCACCTACAATGGATCCAAAGTGAACGTACGGTGCGATGTGCACATACACGTGAAAGACTGACCCTGGCCCGGGCGAGTACTAACACTGGTGTAGCAAATGATGAACAGATAACACAATATAGTCATGCCATAGTGATTCGATAGTTCTAATCAACATAATATCATTCATAGCCGTAAATATAATTATGGCATCAATAATAATACTCAAACCTGTGCATCCCGTAGGACGTGTCATAACTTCATAATTTTTATCAATGTGCTAAATCTTATAAGCATCACGCTAATCTAGGCGTATTGTAGAAAACTCTTTATCAAATGTATAAATGGATACTAACAATTATATACATATATATATATGCTATATAAAAGAAAATACCCACTCATTGTTACTTGCGAGGTCGCAACCATTCGGACATGAGAAGCCGAAGTTTCCGATAGTAATCATACCTAAGCATAATATTGGGATCCATTAGTAAAACTCAATTAAAACGTTTAATTTGGAGAAATGGACGACAGATTCGGAATCAACATGTCGAAATACGCTAAGGAGGGTCCTAGGTAAATTTTCCTAAAAAGTCAACGAAAAGTCAACTAAGATGCCCCAGTGGTCAACTATGTTAAAACTTCAAAATTTCACTAAATGGATGTCAAAAACAGACTCAGTATGTCGAAATTAGCCTACGAGGGTTTCCGAGAAATTTACGAAAAGTCAACACAAGGAAAATTCCAAAGAATATTCCTAGAATATTCTAAGCCCAACTTCGGAAATCGGCCAACTGGGGCATTGGCCCAAAGGTTTGGACCAAAAGAATATGGGCCGAGTTTTGGGCTTAAGGCCCTTTTTTTCCCTCTTCTTCTTCTTATTCGATCAGTTGCCTTTGCAACTGCTGGAACCTGGAAAAAGACAGCCGAAACTCTGACCAACCCAAAAACTTAACTAAACCTTGCCTTCCTATATATCAAATTGAAGCTCGGAGAACAAGGAATCGAAATATACCATTGGATTCCTCGACCATGGACAGAGCTGTCCGGAAAACAGCTCGAAGTCGCCGGATATCTCACAGGAAACTGAGGAAAAATCCCCCGTGCCATCTCTGCATCAAAACGTTGCTAAAACACCTCAAATTTTCCTAATTGTACACCAAAACGAGATTTAAGAAGTTTTGGGGATTTTTGAGGCTCGCCTTTGCAAGGAATGGCGAGTACTCGTCGGAGTTCGAGAGGTTAGGTGGTTCGGTGTTACTGTGCATGGGGAGTGCAGAGAGAGTTTGAGATTAGAAAGTCTTAGAGAGTTTAAGATGGGAGACAAGTTATGGCTGTCGACGGTGGTATCTCTGTGACAAAGGATCTCGTCGGAGTACGATGAGGTGGTGGCGTTGTGACCTTTGTACAGAGAGAAAGGCAAGAGAAAGAAAGAAGTTGTGAGAAGATAGAGCTGAGGGATTAGAGGGAAGGGATGATGTGGCAACAAGAGAGTGGAGAGTGAGATGGGGGATAGTTGACAAATGAGAGAGAGTCCCAAGAGATGGGGAGACATGAAAGAGGGGTAGAGGAATAGGACATGGGCCCCACATGGCACATAGCCCAATCCATGACAAAGATGAAATAGGAATAAAATATCCGTAAATGTAAAATTAGTAAAACACCCTTCAAGTTTGTAGTTTACTAAAATTTTAATCGTAGCTCCGATTTCAATTTCGTTTGTGCCTACGCGTTCATACCGTCGAGTCCTTAGAGAATACGATAAAATAGAAGTTCGTACACGTCACGAAAAGATGGTCAACAAAAGTCAACAATCTCACCTCTATGGCATTTTCGTCAAATCACTCTTTTAAAATTTATAAAATCGTAAAATTAGGGATGGGTTGTCACAAAATGGGTACAAACTAAAAATAAAAATATATGATACAAAATTTAGCCATCAATATAAATATATCAAATGTAATGTTTCTAACACTAAATGATAAAAATAAAATTTAATTATCTTGATATGTAAAACATTTTATTATTGAAATAATTAATGATGTTTATTAAAACCAAGGGACATTGATTAAAATTTGAAAATGAATAAGGTTTCAATCAATGGAGTTGAAAAAAAGAAGGATGAGAACCTAATTTCTCCTTAATTATATTGGTAATTGGTAAAGTTAATGGAGCTTTAGCGTAGGGGTGGGCACTTGAAACCGAAAACCTAAACCGAAATACAAACCAAATCGGACCACATCGAATGGTTTGGTTTTGCGGTTTTGAAATGGTTGCGATTTTGAAACCGAACCGCAGTGTAGAAAATTGTTTGGTTTCGGTTTTGGCTTTTGAAAACCTCACCGAAACCGAAACCGCACCTCAAATTAAATGTCGTGTTTTAATTGGTTGTTTGTTAGAGTTCATACATTTAGTATGAACTCAACCACACTAGAATGTCATCCATTTCCACCCCTATTCGATAGACTTTCAAATTATCCCTCAATCCTCATCGGTTTCCATCTCTCAAAACTCATCTGATATTCGACGACCTTAGTGCATTGCTCTTGCTCGCTGCTTGTATCCCTCTCGGTCTCAGCAAAAACTCTGAATATCCTTCCCCTTCACAGAAGCTTTGCAACACCCAAACCCTAACATTCAAAATGCTTAATTATATCAATACATCAGCTTTCTGTAGAAACTAGAAAGCTGATTCGTTTAATGAGGATACATTTATATATATGTACTTGTTGATTATTTTTCTCAAGTTATAACCCTCATCAAGCTTGGCATCTTCAATCTTTCAAATAATAAGCCACAACACCCCATTTGAGGTGCTTTTTCCTGCTTATAAAGTCTATCATTTGTGCAATTAACTAGCTAGGCTAAGCTAGTTGATTATATACCATTCTCCCATACCATTTTCTTGCTGTGATCAAATGTACATGAGAGAGTAGGGAGAGCAGTAAAGAAAAGAATGCTCATGTGGGTTGGTTAGTTAATGTATTGTGTAGAAAATAAGACCGTCTTATGCGTAAATAGGTGTAAATTTTAAATTATATATTTTTTCACAAAAATCGAACCGCAACCGTTTGAAACTGCACCGAATCGAACCAAACATTTTGATTTCATTTCGGTTTTGGCTTCAAAACCGCATCAAATCGCACCGCAAAAAGTTTCGGTTTCGGTTGCGGTTTCATTCAAAACCGCACCGAACCGAACTGTGCCCACCCCTAGTTTAAAGTATTTGTGGCAGCGACATCATAGAACTTTAGAAGAATAGATCAATTATGCAGGCTAGGTTGCCGGAGTGAAAGTTAAGTTGTTGATGAGAGATGCAAGCCTAACAACGCTAAAACGTTGGGTATTTGTCCAACTATTTAAAACATAATGCAGTGCTATTCATACATTCTTTTTTATTTTTTACACTCTTATGTTAATTTTTGTCCATTGATATAGTTTAAATCATTTGATCTGATAATCAGAACTGAAAAGAAGTGTGGGAAAAATAAAAATAAATGTAGATAAACACTACCCAAAACTTAAAGCTACATGTCAAATTTTATTGGTCAAACATATCAAGTTAGCCGTGTACCGGATGCACCCAAAAATTTCTCCCATATGGGCATGAGATTGACCAACTATTTAAATTGATGAGACTTCGTCATTCCATATCTTGGACTGCAAAGACGGATCAATAATAATATTATTCTAACATAAAGTTTTTACAACAGGAACAAGTAATCAACATTGGAATTTACAATTTTTACTTGGTTTATCAGGGCCGGCCCTGTAACTAAAAAGTTATAGAGAAAAATTAAAAAAAAAAAAATCCTAATGTCATGAACTCAAGTATTTGGCTTCAGCACCGGCGACAATTTTTCTTAATCTCTTCATATTTGTAGTCGCACTCTCCTTTGGTGGACAAGATTTTTGTAGCGGTTATGTTTACTTAAAGCAGCGACATTTGTTCAAATTTGAGGTGGCACCAAAAACAAGTTTGTGCACCAAAAATATAACATGTTAGTGCACCAAAAATAAGTTTGTTTGAGCGGACATAAGTGTTTCCTATCTGTTCGTGGCAGGAATTTCCGTCGGGGATGTTTCCTGGCCGACGAGCACACAGCTCCCCTGGAGGTTGGCGCCGGTTGAGGGCTGCTGTAGGGCTTCTGCTTCGTTTTCGGGCGTTGTCGGGCAAGTCTCGTCGGGCAAGTCTCGTCGGGCAAGACTCTTCGGGCAAGGCTCTTCAGGCAAGGCTGAAAGAGAAGGACATCGTTAACTTTGAGAGGTGCCTTTGTGGGGCCTTAGGTGTAGGCCTTGAGGCTCACAATCAAGGTTAACATTTAGGTGCTCAGGCGTGCCACTGCCATCTTTAGCATGACAGATGTAAAATGGTTGTCGTGCTTTAGTTGTATATATGTATGTATCCAAGAAACTGTGTTAGTTATAACAGGTGCCTTTGTGGGGCCTTAGGTGTAGGCCTTGAGGCTTCCCATAAATAACTAAACCAGGGCTCGAACACATCATATTTGTTCTCGCGATTATAGGAGTTCTCTAACTATTATACTTCTGATTACCCGAATCCAAGAAGTAGAATGAACCCAAATAGGTGCCTTTGTAGGGCCTTAGGTGTAGGCCTTGAGGCTTCCCATCAGAGTTCATTCTTATACTTAGACTCTTTAGATCGCTGAACGGAATGAATCCAAATAGATGCCTTTGTGGGGCCTTAGGTGTAGGCCTTGAGGCTTTCCATTAGAATCCATTCCATGCTCAAGCGTTCTATGATAATCATGATATAATAGAAAGAAAACTAGAAGGTAGGTTGATTACTTTCGCCCCAAGTAACTTCGGACTTCTCGTGTATCAAGGACTGTCGTGGATGGGTTAAGTCCACATAAGGTTCTTTTTTATGCCTTGAGACCAAGGACTTTTAACTGATCAGATTTACATGCCCGAGGGCTTAGGACTTGGACCTGGTTAGAACACTGACGATATATTCAAATCGGATTCAAGTACTGAGAAAGCCTTTTAATAGTCATGTTGCTAGAAATAACTTGCATATAACTGGAAGTATATAACATATTGAAAAGACAAAACCAAAGCAAAGAAGGTCGGGCAAGGTTAAACCTTATCGGGTAAGGTTGCTCGTCTTGCAGGTTCCTATCTTTGTAGTTTTGTCAAAGGGCTTGAAAGCTTAGAGGGGTAGAGAGAAAGAGATTACAAAAGATGAATCGATACTACAACAAGGTTGAACAAGGTAGCAGAGTTATTACAAAAGGTTGAAGATAGGGTTATCCCGAGAGGGATGAAGGCTTGTCCCGAAAGGGATGAAGGCTGATTACAGCTTTGTTTTGAAGGCAAATCTGGCTTTGAGCAGAGTTTGTGTTTGCATTTGTTTGTTTGATTGAGTGTCCTTAATCCTGGATTTTCTTTCTTCTTATATAGACAACTCGGCTTGGCCTTTGGTAGCAGCAGCTTTGCCCGAATGCGGTTTGAGGGTGATGACTCATCAGCTATATTACATGTAATGCCACCATAAAGTACTTTATTGGCTGTGTAACTGAGCAGTCTACACCACTTGGCCTTTGGGTAGGTAAGCAAGTGGTCTTCATGAACTGCACCGAGTCAGAAAAGGCCATTCCCTGCCTTCTGGGCTTTGACTGGGCTTCGGCTATCTTCCCTTTCGGGCCTCCTTTTGGGCCAACTCCTTTCTTGAGCCCAAAGTTAACTTTTAATCCAAACAGTGCCCCCTTCAATCAATATTTAGCCTGGAATTCCAGGCGCCAATACTGATTGAAAAAGCTCTTTATAAAACCCACGAATCCCTTGTGGTTGAACTCCTCGATCCCCTGTATTCCTAACAAGAAATCCTTTTCTAAGTTTTTGCCCTCGTCATCTTCCTTAGTATTCCTTTCTCAAACTCCTTCAAATGACTGCGGAATCTAGCCAAACCCAGCCCTATTACGAATCTGGCGAAGGAATCGCCACTCTGCGTCGTCTACTCAATGGGCTGCATCGACCTCGGGCAGGTCTGCACTTCGAGCTTTTCTTTGAGGTGCATGGGGTACAATCATTGGGTCCTGCCTGGATTTCTCGGGTCCCTTCAGTGGTGGAGAGCAACATGCCTAGAGATAACTGGTTTTCCCCAAATCCCTATTCGGCTAGGTCGGGCATCTCTTCTTCCAAATGGTCATCATATCGTCGGGGCTTTCCTATGATGAATGACCCTGCCTGGGCTCAATGGATTGATGATTTAGAGCCTACTTTTAAGAGGAAATGGATGAATAATGGAATTTATGAGTTAATCATGCTTTCGAAGACCACTATTATTCCCAAGCCCGAACTGCTTGTTTCTGCCCTCATTTTCTGGAATTCGGGCACAAATACCTTTGACTTCCGTATGGGCCCCATGTCTCCCACAATTCTTGACATGGCTCAAGTTTTCGGTTGAAGGCCCTCGGGCAGGATAGTGGACGTTACTCAAGATTGGGTTCAGTCCTCTGCCACTGGAAGCTCAAGTTCTTCAGCTGCCTTCCTCTCTTTGAACTATAACTCTACAACTTTCAAGAGTTATGGGACCTCCTTCAAAGGATTCATCCCCTTCGTAAATGAGAATTTTGGGGTGGGCTCACCTCGGGTTGATAAAGATCAAGAGCACATGTATTTCCTTTTATACTGGCTCAACAAGCACATCTTCCCCAACAAATCTAAAGGGGTGAGGGTTGAATGGATCCCCCTAGTAGAAGCTTTCCATAACTTTGATGACGTAGCTACAGGTCCATTCTTTCTTTCCCATCTTTATCATCTTCTTTTTGAAATGACTCAAGGTGAGCCATTTGAGACCAATTTGAATGGACCAATATGGATGATACAAACTTGGCTTCAATGGTACTTTCCGGAATTTCGGGCTGCTAATCTGGAGTTCCCTAAGGGTGTGGCCGCTGCTCGAATCCTGGCTGAAGCTGCCCTTATAGATCATTCCACTTTTGCCTGCTTCTATTTCTTCAGAGTTTGCAGGACTCGGTCAGATTTAGAATGGGGTGCGTCGGTCCTAAGAAGATATCCTTGGTTTTCTGACCAAGTCTTTCAAGATGCCCTTGGCGAGGATGCTATTCCCTTTTGCAGGGAGAAATTTATTAGTTGCATTCAATCGATAGACCTGGCCTGGGGAGTTCGGGGCAATAGATATGACCGAGGCTTGGAAGTGTACCATCATAACTTCTGCAGCAGGCAGTTAGGATTTAGACAGGCCATTCCTGTCCCGTTCTTCGACTCTGTCCATTGTGGCACTTCATTCCGGTTACCAACTCCATCTGAAGTGACATTCCGAGCTGCCCGACGCAGTCTTGACGTAATGAGTCAAGCAGCCCGAAAGTCCATCATTCTTAATTTTGAGTGCACCTCGCTCTTCTCTTCTTGGTGGGAAGACAAATGGACCAAGAAGTATGGAGGAGATTTGAAAGAAACTCACGATCGCCTTTTCAACCAACTTTCACTTAAGTCATATCCTGGCTCGGGCGAACTTGAAAATTGGAAGGAGATGATTCAAGAGAAGAATCGGTTACTTCTGATAGGTACTTCTCTTTCAATTTGATTTTGCTTCCCTTCTGAAGTTGTTTTATCCTGACTTTTGTTGAATTCTGCAGCTCCAGCGGATGTTGAATCGGAAATTATTGAATCCGAGGATGATTCTGCTGATGCTGCAATTCTTCATGGAGCTGCCGCAGAAGCCAGGAGACGAGAAGCTGGGGAGGGTGCAGATGTTTCAGAATCCTTTGGGGATTCATAAGCTGAAGAAACACCTGAGGCACTTATCAAAGCACCTAAGCGAAAGAAAGCGGCGGTGACTAAGACTTCAGATCCTGATCCAATACCTCTACCTAAAACCACCCGACCAACTCTTACTAGAAAAAGTAAGAGAGCAAGAACTACCGCTCCTCCCAAGTCATCAGCCCCATTAGTTCCTGAGGCAGGCAGAAAGAAGCAACAATCCTCAAGTGAGTTTCTGTTTTTCTTCAAACTGTTACCTTTCCCACTTATCTGATTGTCTCCTTCATCGGCAAACAGGACCCCAAGCATCTAAAAGACCCATCCTTGCTTCTAAGGAGGAACCATTAAGAGCTGCAATGCTCAAAAAGGCCGAGGAACTGCAAAATACTGCCCTCAGAGAACTTGAGGTATGATATATTATTTTTCTTTTAGGCCTCTTCTTGCTCTTATATAACTCTAAATCTGATTATTTGACTCAGGCCGCAAGAAAGGAAAAACTCTCTCCGCCCGAAGCCTCTACACAATTTTCTCGAGAGACAAGCCTACCTCATTCTCAGGTCGACCCTGCAGAGGTGAATTTTCTTTTCTTCTAATTCTTGGATAATTTTCTAACTTCTGGACCTAATGTCTGAATATTGTTAGGCTGGAGCATCCGCTTCTTTGCCTTGTCATGGCCCTCTTATGAGGTCCATGACCTCTTCTACTGCTCTGGATGCAACCTCTTCTTCTCAATTTGATCCATCCACATGAGTTATGCTGCACTTCGTGGATGAAAATAGTAACTTGGTGAGTCGCATATTCCATATTGAACTTCTGCGCATTGCTTCCCAACTAACTTTTACTTATGTTCTCCACAACCTTCTCCAGTATATGAGCCACCCCCTTCAATAGTGGTTCCAGATAATGAACCCATAGTCCCTGAGATCCCTGTAGCTTCAGAGGTAGCAATCTCGTGGGTGTTTGCTTGCCCGACAGTTGATAAACCTCTTTCTCCTCCTCAAGACCAAACTCAGGTATGGGAGTATTCTCTCATTGTTCTTTCCCTTAGGCTCTATTTACTGACAATTACTGCTATCTCTGGGTACTTCTAGGGTACTGGTACAGGTTCAGGTGCAGCTCATCACTCTCTTGCTGGTGGTGCTGGTGATGCTGGTGGTGAGGACCCTTCCCGCCAACCAAGAATTAGTCTTCTTCCTGGTGAAACCCCAGGGCTGAGTCAGGTGTATTTCATCGCTCCAAATCTTCTTTTGCCTCAAACCATATTCAAATTGTCTTGACCTGGTCTTTTGGCTTTCTACAGCAAGCTTCAGGAGAAACTTTTCCCCCCCATCTGGTCCGCAAATCAAAGCGCTCCCATCCTCACTCTTCTGGAGGTACTATGATTCCCCCTTCTGGAATTGAGCAGGTCGGGCAGGCAGAAATTGCCCCCTCAATGGGCATTCCTTCATTAGAGGAAGCTGCAGTGCAGGATTCTCTTTCTTTCACACCTCCATGCCCTGCTAAGTTGCCCAGACTGTTCGAAGCACTTGGACGGCTTGAGACGCGGTTGAAATCCTCAAGACAATATTCAGCTACCCCCATTTCTTCAGAGCAAAAGCGAGTCCTTCAGGAATGGGCAAGGAAGGACTTCACTGCTTAATTCAGCCTCAGGGCTCTTTGTGATTTGGAGAAGATCATAACTGAGTCTTTCAAAACCGGTCAGCTATCAAAGTCTCAACATGATTCTTTTCTATCCTTCTTTGAGAACTTGAGAGCCCTTAGGGAACAATACCAGAGAGCGGACAGACAGGCTAATCGGGCAAAATGTTTCATGGAGAAAGAATCAAGCACCTCTGCTCAAATTGATCGGAGGATGGCAGAAAGCTTACAGACAAAAGAAAGGGTCAGAGTTGTCACTTCTAAAATCCAAGAGCTGGAGGAACAATTGGTTGCCCTCAAAGCAGAACAAGCAACTCTTCTAGATACCCTTGAAAATCAAATTGAGGGGGTGGAGAAGTCAAATTCGGAGTTAGAGCATGCCCGGTCTCAACTTGTGAATATCCATACTGTTTTGGCCGAACCCAGTAGGATATTTACCATTATGCAAACATATCATTCCCGAATAATCACCCTATGTGAAGATGTAAATTTTTTAGAATAGAATGATTTGTAACTCTTCTTTTATTGGAATGAACATGTAATTTGCTTCTTGCTCTGCTCTTTGATACTGCTTGTATTGACTTTGGGCAATTCTTTGCCCCCCCTTTAATCCTCTTTCTTCTTTTGCCCTGGCTAACACCAATCTTAGGACCTGATCTTGGTCCCTTGATCCCCTTCATGGCACTTTATTCATGCAAAGGTGCTGGGACAACCTGGGCCCTTCTCTTTCCCTGCAATACCAAATGGTGACCCCGCCTCTTGTAAAATGAGGTTGATCATATTGATAGGAGCCTCAGGGAAAGGGTTAGTATCCACCATCATACTGGCTTGGGGCGAATCAAGCAACAGCTTTCCCTTCACTATAAGATCTTGTATCCAGTCCCTAAACTGGACACAATTAACTATGGAATGGTTGAAGGTATAGTGCACCTTGCAATACTTTTTCCCCCTGAGTTCTTCCGGTTTAGGCATTTTCTTAGTATTGTCGGGCAAGATTACTCTTGCCCGTACCAGCTCCTCATAGATCTCAGGTGTCTTAGATAGATCGAACGAATATCTCTGGTACTTGGGTGGTTTTATGGGGACAAAACCACCATCGTTCATTACGACCTTCTGATCATTGACAGGCTGGACTAGCCTCTTTACCGTCAATGGTTTGAAAGGTGTGGTCATCTAAGCGGCACACACATCTACATCTTCTTCATCACGGTCATCCTCATGCTCTGGCCTGGCTTCTCCTACTTCCACCCGATGAATTGCAGCCTTACTTTTGTAGAAAGGAGGAACTTTGGAAGTGTGCTTCACTTGTTGCTCTTCTTGCAACAACCTCTCATACTTCGTGGCAGCAATCACCAATTCTTGCAGCTCATTAAACTGTGCATCATAAAATCTTTTCCTCAAAGGCAATTTCAAAGCCCTTTGAGCAATCGATATGAGCTGCGCTTGGTTGACGGGGAATTGGCATCTCATCCTTGTTCTTCTGAACCTCATCATGAAGTCCTCAGTAGATTCATGATCGTATTGCTTGACTTCAACTAGGTCGTTGATAGTCAATTCTGGCTCTATTCTGTAAAATTGTTCATGGAAGGCCATCTCCATTTGCCCCCAGTTGGCGATAGAGTTAGGGGGCAATAGAGAGTACCATTGAGATGCTAATCCTGCTAATGAATTCCCAAACAACCTCAACTTGTAGTTTGGGTTGTCCTCATACGCCACACAATGATTGGAGAATTTAAAAATGTGGTCTCTGGAGGACACGCTGCTATCTTCACCTGTGAATATTGAGAATGCGGGCATCTTGAAGTTGAGAGGGAATGGATTTAACTCGTCAACATATTCAGGATAAGGCTTTTGATAAGTAATCCTGATTACTGGGCGAGCTCGTGGTTGAGCATTTTGAGCCACCGCCCTTCTCAACTCAGCTAGTTCCTCCCTCAACTGCTGAGTAGCTAGAGTATCATTATGGCCAAAGAGAGCAGGTTCGATTTTTGGACTCCGGTCATTGCCCGCACTTGTTTCCCTCCTTGGTTCTGGATTCCTCCAACTAGTTCCTCCACCTTTATTCACCAACGGGGGTGGCCGATAAGGTGGGGGTTTATCTGCAGTACTGGAGCCTTCCTTTCCGCTAGTTTCGCCTATCGTAGCTGGCATCCCGTACCTCGTTCTCTCTTGCTCGCTTGGCTTCCTATTATTGAATGATAATACTGGGAAGCTGGGAAGCTCTCTCTCCAGAACTGGCTCTATCACCGGTTGACTCCCTTCAGGAGCTACCTTTTTCTTTCCCCTATCTTTTTCTTCTTCTAACAGTGGGAATAAAGGAATGATTGGTTCATTTCTCATAACTACTTGGCTCATCCCACTTCCCTGAGCCCCTTTTGGAGTAGAGAACTCTAAATCCAGTATTCTCTGCAGATTCCCCGTTAGTGTACAAAGCCTACTTACTTCTCCCTTGGTTTCCAAGGAGATTCTTTCCATGCTCTTCAACACTTGGATCATCGTAGCCTGTAGCTCTTCATTAGTTCCCTTTCCTTCCGATCTCTCGGATGCAGTTGGGCCCTCTAGGACCACTCGTCCTGATGGGGAGGAAGGGTTTTCTGATTGATCTGCCATTTGTGAAGACTTTTCTTCGGATTGTTTTTGCCAAGTTTTCTGTCTTTTCTTTTTGGACATGCAAGATCAAGAAGCTTGAAATCCCACCGGGCGTGCCAAAACTATGTTCGTGGCAGGAATTTCCGTCGGGGATGTTTCCTGGCCGACGAGCACACAGCTCCCCTGGAGGTTGGCGCCGGTTGAGGGCTGCTGTCGGGCTTCTGCTTCGTTTTCGGGCGTTGTCGGGCAAGTCTCGTCGGGCAAGACTCTTCGGGCAAGGCTCTTCGGGCAAGGCTGAAAGAGAAGGACAGCGTTAACTTTGAGAGGTGCCTTTGTGGGGCTTTAGGTGTAGGCCTTGAGGCTCACAATCAAGGTTAACATTTAGGTGCTCAGGCGTGCCACTGCCATCTTTAGCATGGCAGATGTAAAATGGTTGTCGTGCTTTAGTTGTATATATGTATGTATCCAAGAAACTGTGTTAGTTATAACAGGTGCCTTTGTAGGGCCTTAGGTGTAGGCCTTGAGGCTTCCCATAAATAACTAAACCAGGGCTCGAACACATCATATTTGTTCTCGCGATTATAAGAGTTCTCTAACTATTATACTTCTGATTACCCGAATCCAAGAAGTAGAATGAACCCAAATAGGTGCCTTTGTGGGGCCTTAGGTGTAGGCCTTGAGGCTTCCCATCAGAGTTCATTCTTATACTTAGACTCTTTAGATCGCTGAACGTAATGAATCCAAATAGATGCCTTTGTGGGGCCTTAGGTGTAGGCTTTGAGGCTTTCCATTAGAATCCATTCCATGCTCAAGCGTTCTATGATAATCATGATATAATAGAAAGAAAACTAGAAGGTAGGTTGATTACTTTCGCCCCAAGTAACTTCGGACTTCTCGTGTATCAAGGACTGTCGTGGATGGGTTAAGTCCACATAAGGTTCTTTTTTATGCCTTCAGGCCAAGGACTTTTAACTGATCAGATTTACATGCCCGAGGGCTTAGGACTTGGATCTGGTTTGAACACTGACGATATATTCAAATCGGATTCAAGTACTGAGAAATAGTCATGTTGCTAGAAATAACTTGCATATAACTGGAAGTATATAACATATTGAAAAGACAAAACCAAAGCAAAGAAGGTCGGGCAAGGTTAAACCTTATCGGGTAAGGTTGCTCGTCTTGCAAGTTCCTATCTTTGTAGTTTTGTCAAAGGGCTTGAAAGCTTATAGAGGTAGAGAGAGAGAGAGATTACAAAAGATGAATCGATACTACAACAAGGTTGAACAAGGTAGCAGAGCTATTACAAAAGGTTGAAGAGAGGGTTATCCCGAGAGGGATGAAGGCTTGTCCTGAAAGGGATGAAGGCTGATTACAGCTTTGTTTTGAAGGCAAATCTGGCTTTGAGCAGAGTTTGTGTTTGCATTTGTTTGTTTGATTGAGTGTCCTTAATCCTGGATTTTCTTTCTTCTTATATAGACAACTCGGCTTGGCCTTTGGTAGCAGCAGCTTTGCCCGAATGCGGTTTGAGGGTGATGACTCATCAGCTATATTACATGTAATGCCACCATAAAGTACTTTATTGGCTGTGTAACTGAGCAGTCTACACCACTTGGCCTTTGGGTAGGTAAGCAAGTGGTCTTCATGAACTGCACCGAGTCAGAAAAGGCCCTTCCCTGCCTTCTGGGCTTTGACTGGGCTTCGGCTATCTTCCCTTTCGGGCCTCCTTTTGGGCCAACTCCTTTCTTGAGCCCAAAGTTAACTTTTAATCCAAACACTATCTTCAACTCGTTTCGAAACATGTTGCATATTTTGTGTACAGTTTGTTTGCTTAATAAGAAAAACTAAAAATAGCAAGGCAAAACAACAATGGGTCGAAGCTAAACATGCATGAAAAGGTAGAAAGCGTAAACCACTACTGCTGGAAGAGTAACTGGTAATATCTTGCACACATGTATCTGTGTACATGTAAAGAAAATTTGAAAGCCCTCCTGAACCGAAGGCCTCTGCGGTAGCATATTTTACACACCCTCAAAACCGGTCATGTCGGTGCAATATGTTGATAGGAGAATTTCTCCTCCACAATCTTCAATTTGCATGAATGTGTAACTTGATAATTCATAATTTAGCTTAAATATCTACCATTATTCTCTAGCGCATTTAATTGCACAATTCTCAAAGTGAATCATTGAGTCTCTGCATTTAGCATCAGTGCATTTACAAGCATACATAGAACTATGCAAGTCACCTCATCAACACATATATTCGAGCTTCTGTTGGCCATTTATTTATTTATTTATTCTGTTCTTTTCAAAGGAAGCTTGGCCGATTATTTAAATGGAGTTTTAACGAAAAACTCACGGTACTACTCACTTTAACGAAAAACCACATTTTAACACTAAAAAGTCAAATATGGTACTATTTATTTTTCTCTTTATTTTGTCCTTATCGTTAAAACTCAAAATTTTCAAGTCATTTTCATTAGTTTTCCTTTATTTAAATTGGATAGGACTTCGCCTTCCATATGAATGACTTCTTCAACCTGGATCAGGAGTCTCTCTCGTCTTATTTTTGTTATTTCTTTCACAACGGTTCAAAACATTTTCAAACTGATTTAAAGCTCAAGATTATGCTACATCAGTAATTAACAACCCTCATACTTCTACAAATCCAAGACGTCGTCCGTGATGAAAATCGTACGATTTACTACACCGTGACGACTGGTATTGCGGTTTCTTCCATCCCAGTTTCAACCTTGAAAATTGAGCGCCCACATTCATAATATTTCTACAAGCACAGACCAGGGGTTGGACTAAGGATGCGTCTTGATAGAAATCCATTAATTAATATCTTTAAATTTCTAGTTTCTCATCGAGTTTGTTTGGAAAATTTTGGAATACAAATAGTAGGAGGAAAATGGGGTTTGTGTTTGAAGCTGAAAAAAGTTAGTAATTAGGCTCTTACTAATTGGTTCAACTTTGTTATGATATGCAGGAGTTGGTCACTTCTGATTGTTTAGTTTCCTAATACAATATGTCTCAATTTAAGGCTTTTGGTTTCAAAATTTTATGTTTCGTTAAGTAGATTTAAACTCATTGCTTGCTTATATAAACGGGTTTTTGCTTGATGGTGGTTGCCGGTGGTTGCCCTTTTGCATACATGCATGCTTGCGTCTATATATATGGTGATTAGGCTAATCATTTGATCAACAAATGGAAGGCTGTTGTTGCTTACATAGTATAATCTTGAGCTTGGAAATGTTTTGAACAGCTGGGAATGAAAAGAGGGCGAGATAGGTGGGGAGAGAATCTAGATCCCTTCAACCTCGTCCTTTACAAAGATAAAAATCATATTGGTAACAATTTAACCTATGTGCATATTTTAAGAGAATATGTAGTTGAAGTCCTGGTTTAGCCAAATTAGCAAGAAGGGTATTCATTTTTTGCACATAAGTTTGAATCACCTCCCAACTATAGTTTAGATTAATAGGGTAAACTCTCATGTGTATGAAAAACAATATATATGTCACGCCCTGATTCCGACATATGTCCAGGATCGACATGCGACAGCACCAATACCCGTATATCTAACACACCCCGCCTCCGGAATATGTACAAAGTACAACTCAAGATTCATATTGTGTAGTAATTTTTGTATACTTTATGGCTGCATCTAACCTCCTCGTTAGACTAGCTACGTACCATAAATAGGGATCAAGCCATTCGTAGTTCACCATTTGTTAAACTCTAAACTTTTCATAAAATACTTCTAGCAGAAAACATACTACACATCAACCATAAGCCAACAACAATTGTCATCTTGTAATGCACACGGGTATGCCATTCACACATATATACTTTCCAACACCATTCCATAATCATATCAATCAATAACACCTACAATGCACCAAAATGCAGGGCTAGAGCGACACTGTTCAGCCGAAGCCTACATCTCTGAAGAATGGGATTTCAGACCACTCAACAAAATCCAACAACATCAAGTTCCAAACCACTCAACGGAAGCAAAATACCAAGTGAGATTTCGGACCACTCAACGGAATCCAAACCAGGATATGATTCCGGACCACTCAACGGAATCGTAGTAGAAGGGATTCTGGACCTCTCAACGGAATTCGATCGGATACGATTCCGAACCTCTCAACGGAATTTGAGCGGATACGATTCTGGACTACTCAACGGAATCGTGGAGTACAATAGGTGTCGACCACTCAATGAAATCTAAAGCAGGATACGATTTCGGACCACTCAAAGTAATTGTGGAGCACGAGGGATTCCGGAACACTCAACGGAATCTAGATGGAGTAGGGAACCAGACCACTCAACGGAACCTCAGCAAAACCTAGTTTCGGATCACTTAACAGAATCGAGTGGAACTTCAAGGAACATATCAACAGCTCAAAGAAAAAAGACATGAATCAAGTTACTCAATTTACAAAGGCTCAACGAAATGAAACAAAGCACAAGTACACAATTTAGAACGGTCAACGAAACGAGAAATGAAACAATGAAACAAGATATGAAACAAGCTTTGAAACAACAAGCCCTATGGCAATGGGTCATCAGTCTACTACTAGCCTTCACATTTCATCACATTATACCAATCATGCAAATCAACCCACATTTCAAATATGCACGTCAAATCACATTTCACAAATATTTCAAATCCACAAATCGAATCACATTTCAATAGAAATCACATTTATAAAATCAAGTGATATTCACGAAGGATATTAAATATGAAACCAGGATAACAACTATATCACATATATTGAAGTCCTTCACCAAGATAGGCCCGCAAGCCTCATTGAGTCTCTAGTAATACTAATTTTAGTATTTAAAACGATTCAAAACATGTTGACCAAAAGTCAACTCTCAGTCAACGATGGGGTCCACAACCCTGACTATTCAATCCGAAAGATTCGCACATTGTTTTTCAGATCCGTAACTTTCTAGGGTCCTCATTATGCTCATAGAATAACATACTAAAATTTCATCGCAATCTGACAGTCGAATCTTCGCCAATCACAAATTCAAGTAACTGTCAACGTTTGGTTTTACAAACTTAGAAATTTAATTTGGGAAGATCCGTACGTCGGATTCTCGATCTGTAAGTTTCTATCGCCTTAAATATTACATACTATAACGTATTAAAGTTTGGTGACAATCCAACGGTCGGATCATCGATTCATATAATGATCAAGTGGCTTACTATAATGAAAATAGGTTCAGACAATCAAATCACATCAAGCGGATATCGAATATGAAATCAGGACATCCAATTTAACTTAAAATAGCATCGTCGGCCCATTGGCCACGTGTGGTGACGGTTTCCGACGAACAGAAACCCAATTTTCTGACTAACTCCAAAAATTACTAAATTTTACAAAAATGTAGAACTCATTAAGGGGAAGAACTTTCATACCTAGGTCGAGGTCCAATTCAGTCGAGAAACACCTGAAAACCACCTCGATCAGCCAAAAATCCATGAAATGAGTGCTCGATTCAACCTCAAAACGAGCTCCAACACCTCCACCACTGGTTACGCTTTATTCCTGAGGTTAGGGGGAGTTGATTGGTCATGGTGGTTGATGGAGTTAGCTTTAGGTTTGGCGGATTGCCACCATGGAACCACCACACCCACCGATGCATTCCTCATGAAATTGAGCCAAATTTCATCAATTTTGGGGTGTAAAAGAAAGAGAGAACGATGGGGAATGTTTTCCAGGTGGTGGCGAGCCTTGGATCACCAAAAAAAATGCCATAATAGGCGTCAGAATGTGTAGAGGAACCGAGTTGGGGAAACCGAATCATCAGGTTGAAAACGGGTCAAAGGGGGTTGACTGGTTCCCCTCTTTCTCTCCTCCCTCATTTCCCTGCTTTCTCCCCTTTCTCATTGGTCCATACCCCTCCTTTTCTCTCCTTTCCTTTCCATTATAGCCACACATGTGGCTTCACAGATCTTTGCTCCAGAAAATATGGAGCCTTCCATATAATGGTCAAATGACAATTTTGCCCTCAACTTTATTCGTTTATAACTTCTTCGTTATAACTTCAAATTACATTTTGTTTGCGCTCACACGTCCGTATCGATGAGTACTATCCAAATATGTAAAGAAATATGAAAAATCATGAAAGGATCAAATATGTCCATAAAGAATCCCGTTTAGTCCATTAAGGGTGTTTTCTTCATTTTACTTATCTAAATACGTCGAAACTAAGAATACAAATACGAAATACGTAATTTTAAATAGTGAAATTTGGGGACGGGATTTCACAATATATATATATATATATATATATATATAATATTATATACTTTATTTTTTTATATTTATTTTTTTATATACTTGCTATTGTGACTAAATGTATTTACCAATTGGTGTTGATCTTACTTGATCAAATAAAATGAAGTTAAATTAAAGTAAGCTCAAATTTGAATAGATTATATCACATTATCTGACGAACAAAACTTGGTAAATAAATTTCATAGCTAGCATTAGCAATACTAATCTTAATCTATGTTTGTTGCAGCCGGCAGAAGTTGAATAGAATTAGAAAGATACAACATGTGGCCATAGATGACATACAACAGGAGTATAGAACCTCACAGTTGAAGGACAAAATACAACACCTAGCCGCGGCCGGAGTTGATAAAAAGATGTGTATGTTTACATCTTTCCAATTTTCTCTCTGCTTTCAACTGTATATATATCTTCTCCTGTTGGAGATGCTTTCTTAGTGTGAAAGTATGGAAAGTATAATTACTACAAGGGCTTCAGTCCTTGTATAAGCTATAAGGTTGGAATTCTTGGGTTGCTAATACTTCTTTTGTATATGTGTATTACGTTGTCTATAAAAAGAAAAAAATAAAATTTGAAAACAGTCAGAATATATGCTTAAATTCTGGACTGACAATACCTCATTTCTCTTCTACTAGCCGCCGCCTAGGTACTGCTTCATACGTTTGCAAAGTACGAACAACAGCTGAAGCTGCAGATGCAACCAATTAAGCAGGAAAAGATAGGGAAATAGATGAACAACAGGAAATAATAGCAATGAGGGGTTTGGGAAAGAACTTCTATTTTCAAAGATTGAAAGACGCGACTTGTGTGTTCTGTTGCTTCTTCTTCAAAATCCAAGCTCCCACTGATATACAGGGGCAATGGCTCCAACACAGCCACAAAGTAGGATTTTTTGTGGGATTGAAAAAAGGCCACATAATAACCAAGAGAGAGTGACCTCCACGCCCCCCGATCCTTAAGGAAAAACTAGCGAAAGGGTGCCCTTTGTTAGGAATTTGATTCGTGAAGTTGCCGGTTTTGCACTATACAACATATGACAAGAGAATCACTGAGCTTCTGAAGGTAGGCAAGGACAAGCGTGCTCTGAAAGTTGCCAAGTGAAAGTTGGGAACCCACAAGAGGACGAAAAAGAAGTGCGAGGAGATGTCCAATGTCCAACGTCACTCCTCTCTTTCCCCCTTACTCCTTTCTCTCTATTTTATTTTCCCTCACAAACTACACCTATTTGTCTGATGAAACAAACAAACTAAGCAGGAAAAGTTACAAAAAGAGACAAAAAGGCAGGGAATCAGCGGAGCCGGTCAGAAAAAGAACTCCACATTCTGGATTATATATATATCTGGGCTTTTTTTTCTTTCTTACCAATCCGCCAACTCCCTCCCATACCTCTCTTTCACCCCAATCCTCTCTATTTTATTTTCCCTCACAATATTTTCGCTCTCAAAGAAGATGTGCGTACAAGATTCTCAGTCTCATGTGTGTATATATATTAGAGAGGGAGAGATCAAAGGACAACGGTGGTTGGAGATTTTTAGTTTTCGGATTTCAAAAGAGTTGAAGCTTGCGTCCAGTTGGAATTTGAATGCATGCAGCAGATGACATGAAAAGGAAAATTTTATTTAAACTCATCTAACCTCTTTCTACACCTAATTTACTCTCTAAACTCATATTATTTTTAAATTAAAGAATTAATATCTCTTTAAATCCAAATTTATTACTTAAAGTACCTTCCCAAACCAAATTAAAATGTATATATCTTTACACCCATTATAAAATAAAATCTCAAAGAAACTTGAAAGTCAAAAATCATCCAAGTCCTCTGTCTCCCCTACAACCTTGAGCTCTTTAGAAACATACCTTTTTGTTTTTCAATTGTTCTCATTTTTTAGCTTTACTACATCTTATTTGATTTTTTGGTAAAGTTTCAAAGTTCTACTGGAGCTCCTTACAACATTATAACATTTTCCATTGTTGCTGTTTTTTATTTATTTGTGTTTTTTGCTCAATTATTTAATTTTATTTGATGAAAGAAATTCATCTAACCTGCACTGACACACCCCGACTCGGGATGTCCACTAGGACTTCGAATCGAGTTTTGTTGGCCGACACCTGGAAGGTGACGAAGCCATAAAATGTGATAATGTATAAAACGTGAATAAATTAAAACCTAGAAGTCCCTAAGTACACGAGTGTGCGGTGAACGGATCTGGACCTATTTCACGAGTGATACAGAGCATAGGTTGAAGGATTATTTTGTGAAAACATGTTCATTTGAGCAATCTCTCTACATTTCCTGCACAAAACCGCCGTCCCACTGTCTTCATCGGTGCTATAATCCATCATAGGTTTGACAATAGCGGGCCCCGTTAAAGCCGTAGGTGGTTTGTTTGAACGAAAATCGGCCATGAACCGTGGCCGAACATTCTGATTCCGCGGTCGTTGCGTCTCGACCACTTCGGCCTTGCCTTTCCCTTTATCCTTGGGTAGGTACGCGTCGACCATATTTACTGTTGCCATGGGGAACGGATCAGTATCAACACTCATCCTCTTCTCGGGAAACTTCAGTTTGCCATTATCAATCCAGCTTTGGACGTTATCGCGAAATACGACGCAATTGTTTGTCGTATGTTTGCTCGAATTGTGGTATTTGCAATACACCTTTCCTTTAAGCTCTTCGGCCTTAGGAATGTTATGACCAGGCCGAAGCTTAATGATTCTCGCTGATAACAGTTGGTCAAAAATTGCATCAGCCTTGGTAATATCAAACGTATAAACCTTTGACGGTTTCAATGTTCCTTCAGTGGCCGAGCGACTTTTGGCTTCTCTAGAATCAACCTGAGTCAATGCCTTGCAAACGTATGGCTTATCTATCACTATCTCAGCCGCATCCACACTAACACATTCATCCTCGGTTGATGCATAATTGACAGTAGGGTTCTTGTAAATCGTTCCCCGAGTTGGAGTCTTCGAAGTCTTTTCCTCGCGGAGCAAATAATCATACTGCTCGACATGTTGGGCTAATTCGTACATATCCCGAAAATTTGCCCCCAAGAATTTCTTTTTGTATTCGACATCAAGGCCGTTCAAAGCAAGCCTGACAAATTCGACTTCGGGTAAAGGCACTCGGCACCAATTCCTAGCCGATTTGAACCTGGTAAGATAATCCATTGGTGACTCATCAGACGCTTGAGCCATCCGTGCTAATGAAGAGACTGACATCTCCATCCCCGGCCGTTAAAACTGCTCGTGGAACTTCTCGACCAACGCCTCCCAGTTTTGGACGGAATTAGGAGGGAGATTGATGTACCAGGCAAATGCCGAGCCGGTCAATGAAAAATTGAACAGCCGTAACTTGTGGAAATCACTATTAACATCTCCGCATTGCGCGGTGAAACGAGCCACGTGCTCCAACGAAGACAGGGACGATTCACCGGCAAAAAGACTAAAATCTGGGATCTTGAAACCCTTCGGGTATCCAAACGTTTCCACGTACGCTGGGTACGGATGAATAAACTTGGGAAACTTCGGCCCTTTCTTCATGGCCGAGTCGATCATCCGCTGAACTTCGGTCATATCAACAGGTGTTGCTTCGGTCCTCTGGTCGGTTCCGTCTGACCTACTATTCGACCCTCCTTTTTCCAAGTTAATTGGTTTGAGCGGAGCAGGAATAGGCTCGGCCGATACAACCGGTACCGGGTTGTTTCCTGGTGGACAATGTTGGAGAAGATCGAAAGGCCTGCTGCCACCAACTTTACTAACCAGCATTTCGAGCAGCTTGGTTTGTCGATCGTTGGAACTGAGTATCGCATCATGCAGCTTGTCAATGCCTCGACTGATCGTCTGCTCGACTGACCGAGACTGCTCGTCTAGTCGCTTTCGGAGAAACGACCTCGTTGGTGGATCAGATCCTTCACCACCATCCTCGTCGCACTCCTCTATTATCCCTTCATTGAGAACGCATGTGTTTCTGTTAGGGATCTCTGAACCACGGAGTTGACCGCCGAGATTAACTTCTCTCTCTCGGCGAGTCGCGCTCGTGGACTCAGGCGTACCAGCGCCAAGGGGATTCTGCGCCTGTGGCACACTCTGTCCTATACTCTGACTCGGCAAATCGGCTGTCGACTTTCCCATCGCTGTTTTTTTTTACCGATCGTGTTTCAATTGGCATGAACTTTGTAGTTTAGCACTGGGTCCCACTGGGCGTGCCAAAATGTTGACCCTAAAAACTACAAAGCCTACGTGGCGCGCAGGCCGAGTAATTAATGAGCTAACTACGTCATTCGGTGAATGCGGGGCGTGCCAACTCGTCGGCCGAGCTCGGCCGAGGAGTAAATTTGTTGATGTTGCGTTGGGTCGCGCTACTGACTTCTGCGTCTTGCGATTGCGGCCGAGAAAGGAACACGTCTCGGCCTCTTGGGCTCTCGAACCTGAAGACAAGGTTACTATTCTTACGAAGTTCAATATCAAATTCGACTTTCAATGTGCCGAATGTAATAACTGTAACACCTCACTTCGCCGAGAAGGCTGATGAGATGACCTCGACCAATAAGGATTTAGAAACCCTTCTCGACCGAGACTTGGATAGGTAATCAACCGTTCTCGCCGCAGTGCTGTTGATGCCAACGGAAGATACTGCGAGACCGATTGACTCTACGGTGACAGAGCTATCTATGCCGACTTAAGATATCACCGGTTGCTTCCACAGTGCTGTTGATGCCAACGGAAGATGTGTCAGCGAAAAAAGGAAAAAGAAAAGATCTCAAGTTGTGAGAGTTTGCGCAGGGCAATTTTGTATTGATTTTCAGGGCCTCTTCTGATGCACAACGTCCCCTATTTATAGTACTGAACCTTGAGTCCGAGTTTAAATCCTACTCGGACTAGGTTTCCCTCTCCGGATCACCTCGACCAGTCCTATATTTACTAGGACTATGAATCTAGTCCCTAGCCAAGCTGGATTCGTTTTCGGGATATCTGATCCCGTCGAGACTCCCCATTGCACTAGGACTCGTCCTAACTGCTCTAGGTTTGGACTTCCACGGGTTGAACGATCCACGGACTTTTTGCTGCCCGGCCTCCTGGGCCGATAGTGGTCATACCCTCGGCCCAAACCATTATTTTGGGTCCAAACAGAAGCCTTGTTCGTCGAGTTGCTTGAGTCTTCAAACTTATTTGGAAAAAATCCAAACGTGGTTCAGGGGGTGATGGGAACTTCCCCTGCTTGTGTAGGCCGTTTTGTTAACCTGTCAAGATACTCATCGCATCGGCCCTCATTTGTCAGCTTCTTAAGGTACAGCCGTTGGTAGTGTGGCCTGGTCCTTCACGGAATACACAATATTTTGTATGATCCAGCCTGGTAAGATCGCCTTTCATGGGTGGCGGCAGTTAGAACCAAGGTTCATTCTTGAGCTTGCGAAGAATTTAGCCTTTTGGAACTGTGAACTTGGTGAATGTTTCAAGCGCTGAGTCTTCTTTGGTCAGGGGAAACATTCCATGTGCTTCTTTTCTGACTCATTTTTGTTAGACTGTTTGGCCTCGTCCCATAATGCATGCTTTTCTGCCAAAGCATACGAAGCTGCTAGGGTCAATTCTTCTCCTATGATCAATTTTCTGAATAAAGGATGTTCGGTGGAAAGCCCATTTCTGAATGTTGCCGTTGCTATGTCTTCGTTGCAGCCAACAATCTTGGCCTTCTCCATTTTGAACCTCTTGACATAGTCGCGAATTGTCTCCCGATGGTCTTTTACGAGGCTGAAGAGATGGTCGGATGTCCTTTTGATTGAGCGGTTAGACGAATACTCCTTAATGAAAACAAAGGAAAGTTCGTTAAAACTTCGGATCGACTACAGCAGTAGAGTGTGAAACCAGTCTTGCATCTCGCCTTGTAGAGTTGTGGTAAAAATTTTGCACATAAGCGCATCGTTGTTCCTGTAGAGGATCATGGTACTACGGTAATACTTAAGATGTCGATCCGGATTTTTGTCTTCCTTGTACGGAATGAAGTGAGGCATAATGAACCCGCAAGGTGGATCTATCCACTCGATCTCATTCGTGAATGGTGACATGCTTATATTGGTCATGTCTCGTCGAAGCGCATCGTCAGCAGCCTCGTTTCGTTGGAAATTGCGTAGTCGTTCAATTAGAAGCCTATCAACTTCTTCTTGAATTTGCCTCTGTTGGGGCAATGGAATTTTTTACTACCCCGGTCGTGACCTATGGGTTTGGGTCGCTCTTCCCTATGTTCGACTTCTCCATGTCGCAGCTACGGTGCATGTGGCATGTATCTGGCAAGCAAACGGGCCGTTCGTAGACTGCCGATTGAACTTGAGTCGAATTGAATGACTGCTTCTCTCCGTCTGCCGTGTTGCCTACTCCGATGTGAGGTGGAGAATGCTCATTGCGAGCCTAATTGTGAATGAACATTTTGCCTGGAAGGTTGTCGATGTTGATAATCGGAGTGTGACCTCAACTGTGAACGTATGCTCGCCCGTGGGCTTGATTGGGAATGCACGCTCCTCCGCGCGCTAAGATGAGAGTATACGTTATCCCAAGGACCTAAGCAGGAGCGTAAACTACTAGAACGTTCGGATCGTGGCTGGTTGATAGGCTGCTTGCCGGGACGCTGGTGGAGAGGTTCATCTGCCCTTGTCCTACTTAGGGACACCTCGTCTAGGGCACGTTGGATCTCGGTGCGTTGCAAGAGTTGATTCACCAAGGTTGTCTGTTGTGAAAAAGCGCTCGTCAACTCTATGACTTGTCGAGACAAGTGTTGTTCACCATTTGGATTGGAAGAGCTTGGAAGGAATGTGCCTCTTTGAGCAATGGAAGTGTGGTAGACTCCGGGTGCAAGATTTAAATTGGGAAATGTCAAATCCGCAGAGAAATATGGTGAAAATGCCCCTGGCTTTATGGTTGCTCCGGATAATTGAGATATTCTCGGGCCAACTTGAGCTGCTTGGGAAACCATGGGAGGCAGGGTTGCGAGAGCAGGCAGGGCTGCAGGAGCAGGCTGGATTACGAGAGCAGGCTGGGTTGCGGGAGCAGGCAGGGTTGCGGGAGCAGGCAGGGCTGCAGAAGCAGGTTGGATTACGGAAGCAGGCTAGGTCACGGGAACAGGTTGCTCAATGCGTGGTGCATGCGAATGGGAGGCTTAGGCTCGAATTGGAAACGTATTGGGCTCACGTTGGGCATGGAATGACATGGTTCGGGTCGTGGCTTTGGTGGCGTGGGCCTTGGATAGCATGGCTTGGGCCGTAGTGGTGGAGCCATGGACCTCGCCGCGGGTGATTGCCATGGTAGCCACCTCGGTGGTTGCCATGGTGGAGCCTTGTGGTGGTGGTGCCGCTCCCCCTAAGATCACGTTTAGTCTCGTGGATCGCCGCGATCCCATTTCTTGAATATTGGAATTTTCACTTGTGGAATTTTCTAAATTTCTAGTCATTGTATTTCTCTTTTACATTTTATCAAAGAATCTTGGCAAATAAAAAATTCTAATAATAAGAATGTACGAAAAATACAAGTGGACTAGAAAATAGAGAAAATAGAGTAAAAACCTTTTTGTGCGAGAGTCTTCTACGAGTGTGAATCTCAACTCTCAATGAAAGCACCAATTTGTGGATGCAAATTTCCGCCTTCTTCTTCTTGGACAAAATTGCACCTGCAAAACAATTAACACCTTAGGTCAAAGCCAACAGCCTCACGCGCCCATGATGAATGGGGGGGCTTTGGCTGAAGAACCTCTTATGCCAAAGTTAGAATTTAGAGAGAAAAGTATTTGGAGAGTTTTTTGGGATTTTTGCCAAAGTGTTCGAATGAGTGTTGGGTGAAAATAGGAGCCTATTTATAGGGCTAGGAGTGGCCGGTTTTTCAAGGGATTTTGTGGTTATGGTTTTGGCTTAATTAGCCAATTTATTGGCTAATTAAGTATGAAAGAAGTAAATGGGAGGTTACAAAATTATTTATTTGTATAAATGGGGTAATAAAATGGAGAAAAGTGAGAAAGGTGAGGATGAAAAGGAAGTGGCCGGCCCTTTAACAATTTTTAGGTTAAATTGTATAATTTAATAGGTAATTAATGGATTAATTGGGTAATTAATCTAATTTACCAATTAATATTATTTTGGAGGTTACTTTGCAAAAAAGGGAATTTGATTAGATGAATATTGAATTGTTACCTCTTTGGAGCATTTTTGAGCTGCTCGTGTGTAGGAATCCCTTTGTGCCTCAAGGGTAGTTTGGTCCTCTTTTACTAAAAAAATGCACATGTCGCCTTGTGATTATTTTAGGCTCCACAATTCTGGTAAAAAAAACTTGTTGTGCGATTAGAGAGGTATCGACGGAAGCAAGTGTTGTACTTTGAAGGCAAAAATATGGCTGAGGCGTACGCCGAATTTAGGTATGACATTAGGAATTTGGTGCGGAGGGATTGTTCTGCCGAGTTTGATTCTTGGAAAAAGATCCTTGAGGAGTTGAAGAAGTTCATGCTGGGAGAGTTATCAGTAAGTTTGTAGTAAATAATGAACAATTATTTTTGTTAAAATGTAATATTTTTTAAATTACTAATTTATTGTTATTGACATTAATGTAGGTTCATTGGGATGTTAATGAAACCGATGAGAAGCAATGGATTTATGTGGATGAGCATTTCAAGCAAAGTTTCCGGCAGTGAAAGTTTGATGTGTTCCGGGCGAGGGATGATTGAAGTTGATGAGGGTTTTTTTTTTTAAATAAGATTTTGTGGACTTTATATTTAATTTAATTAATAAATATATGTTATGTGGAGTATTAATATTTACATTAATTATATTTTCTATTTGGGATAGTAAATTAGTTTTGTTAATTAATTTAATGTTTAATTAGGTTTGAGTTTTTTATTTTTAATAAAATAAAATTTTACAATACATACAAATAAAACAGAAAAACATAAAAAAAAATTATATGCATTGCGCAACGATCATGTTTTCGTCATGCAATTTGTTGAAAAGAATAAATTGTAAAGTAAATTAAAGGAAATAAAATTTAAAAAAATGGTAAACTTGCACGACGAATGTTTCTTTTCGCGACGAAGACCATGGTAAACTGGATTCAACTATGTGCAGAGGTAAACTGCAAAAAAATTGCAGATTGTGCCTCTGCACTCATCCCTTTGATTTTGCTTAATCCGGCATCATTTCCATTTTCTCTCAATTTCATCATCTAATACTCCCTCCATCTTCTTCTCTAGGTTGATCGAGCTATCTCAGTGGGTCTGGTAAACGTTTTTTGTCGTTTGGGTAAAAGTATTAATGTAAATTCATACTAACGCCATTAATTTCGTTGTCTATAGGGATATTGTGTGTGATTGGTGATTGGTGGAGAACGATTGAGAAAGTATTTTCTTCGTTTTATTTTTTCAAAATATAAAATTAATTAAATTATGTTGAACTTAGTTTGTTATGTTTATATTGTGTTGTGAGATTATAATTATATTATGTTGTTAAATTTGTACGTGACGTACAAATATGTGTTGTGATGTACGAAGTTAATTGAAATTAACTTCATACTTGTTTTTTATTTTTAGTAAAACTTAGTTTCCCGTTTAAGGATTAGTTGGATTTCGCACATGGATGCAAAAGCATGACCGCGGCCTAATTAATTCTTGAATTGTCCCATTATTTGGTTGGGAATGCATAGTTATAACGCGTAGTTTATGGTTGAAGGATTAGGTTTCAGTTGTGGATATTTCGGTATCATCTATGTACGTTCTTCGAGTGGTACATAGGTATTTTATATCTACGTCGTACATCTGAAGAACTATATCAAGATGCTGCCGAAATTCATCCACATTGAAATCTAATATGATGTAGCCGTAAATTAAGTGACATGACTATGCATTCCCAAATAGGATAGGGCCCTTACAGGAGGCATAAGGTGACATTATCATTTTGTATGAAATTTTTGTGATTGTTGTATTGTTATTGTGGTTCCTAGAATTATGGACAGAACATGGATACAGAACCCGAATAGATGCGTGGACGAATACTTGGATGAAATCAAGGATTTTATTGACTTTGCACGTACACACAACCCGGGTGCAACTAGAATCCGTTGTCCTTGTAGGAGGTGTAACAACACATTAAGGGAGACAATTGAAAATGTTCGATTTCATTTAGTAAGGAAGGAATGATTGAGACATATAATACTTGGAACCATCATGGGGAACAATTAAACAATGCTTCGTCTTCAAACGCCACAAGAGTGGACAATGTTAAACCTATTGTGGATCCTAATGAACAAGTCACGGATATTATAAATGATGATTTTCCATTTGCATCAACAAACACCAATCAAGAAAGGGAAGATGACGTGCCTACACCAATGGACAGTGCAAAGTTCGAACAATATGAAAAACTATTAAAAAATGCCAACCAAAAGTTATACCCAGGGTGCGAGAGCTTTTCCGTTCTCACAGCCATTGTGGAACTAATGCACGAAAACATAAAGTATCGTATGTCAAACTAGTATTTCGATTACTTTTTGGGGGTTTTCAAGAGAATGCTTCTGAAGGACAATTGTTTGCCGAAAGACCATAGACATGCGCAAAAGGTGTTGAATGGTCTTGGATTGGGTTATGAAAAAATTCACGCTTGCAAAAACAATTGTATTTTATTCTACAAAGAGAATAAAGTATTGGATAAATGCCCTATATGCAATTAGTCGAGCTTCAAAATCACATCTCAGAATAGAACGACTAAGATCCCATAAAAAGTCATGCGTTATCTGCCCTTGAAACCTAGGTTGCAGCGATTGTGTATGTTGACACATACTACCACAAACATGAGATGGCATAAGGAAAAACAGGTAGAGGACGATGTGATAAGGCATCCTGCAGATGGGGAGGCATGGAAAGAGTTCGATCGAATATTCCTCGAGTTTGCTGCTGATCCCAGGAATGTTAGATTGGGACTTGCCATTAACGGATTCAATCTGTTCGGGGTTCTAAACCAACACCACAGCACTTGGCCGATTTTCGTATTCCCATATAATTTTACGCCTTGAAAATGTATGAAAAAGAATACATGATGATGACTCTTTTGATAACTGAGGATCCTAGCAGGTTAATCGATATTTACTTAAGGCTGTTGGTTAATGAGCTAAAGGATTTATGGACAAACGGTGTGCACACGTACGATAAGTCCACTGAGAAGATGTTCACTTTGCAGGCAATAGTTATGTGGACTATGAATGATTTCCCCGCATATGCAATGGTTTCTGGGTGGAGCACTAAGGGCTATATGGCATGCCTTGTATGTAAGGATGATGCAACATCTGGTTGGCACACTGGAAAAGTTTGTTACCTTGGTCATCGAATATGTTTTCCATGGGACCACGAGTGACGGGAAAAGGATAAAGAGTTCGACAGGAACATAGAGCATCGCCTCAAACTTAGAAAATGGTCCGGTGATCAGATTTTGGAACAGCTTAACCGTTTGGATTTTGCTCTGTTCAAGAAAACAGTAAGTTGGACCAGACCTTTTACACATATGAACTGGATGCACAAGCCTATGTTTTTTAGCTCCCATATTGGTCGAAACTAAAATTGAGACACAACCTCGACGTTATGCATGTTGAGAAAAATGTCTTAAACACATTGGTGGGCACCATTCTAGATATCGAGGGCAAGACAAATAACACAATCAAAGTTCATCTTAATTTGGAAAGAATGGGCATACGAAGGGGTTTATGGATGAATAAGGATAGTGATAAAGCCAGAATGGATCTTGCGTTCTTTTTCCATCAAACCGAATGACAAAAAAGAGTTTTTAAAGTTTGTATCGTCTATAAAGTTTCTTGATGGGTATGCGCATTGCGTGAATGTTGACGGGGGTAAATTTGCTAGACTAAAGAGTCATGACTACCATGTGTTTATGGAATGTCTACTTCATGTGGGTATTCAACACCTATTGCCGAAAGATGTAATGAAGCCAATCATGTTGTTGTCCAGATTTTTTTTCCAACTGACAGCAAGAACATTGCGAAATATAAACATTAATCAGTTGCGTCATGACATTGTCCAAGTCTTATGCAAGTTTGAGATGATATTCCCTGCAGCTTTCTTCACAAGTATGATCCACATGATGGTTCATTTGCCCAAAAAGGCATTGCTTGCTGGTCCTATCAACTATCGTTAGATGTATCCAATAAAAAGGTATATAATCCTCATCATTTATTTATGCATCATCAGCCCACACTTGCTAATTTGTATCATATTGTTTTATTTTGGCAGGCTTCACGGGGAGCTGAAAAAAAATATACGCAACAGGGCGAAGCCTGAATGATCAATTATAAAGGCTTGGGTTCAATATGAGTCACTTACTTTCTGTGGAATGTATTTAAAAGATGCGGATATGGCTTTCAATCATCCTCAGCGTAATAATGACGGGGGTGTGAGAAAGGAGAAACTTTCTTTTTTTGCCCAAAACAGATGACCCTTTGGAGATCCTATACGAAGATAGTCATTTTTCAGAAATGACATGGAGGTAGTGCATTGGTTCGTACTGAACAATTGTGATGAGATAATGACATACTTAGATGAGCATGAAGAGATGATGAAGCGAGAACGTCCATCACATTTGTATGCCAAGAAACACCAAGAATTGTTTCCACAGTGGTTCTCGAATATGTAAGTTATAAGTGTTTTGTATTTCACATATATATTGTAGTATTTAATTTTCTCAAACTAACATGTGTATGTTTTTGTATAATATTAGGTGAATAAATTGAAAGCATCGAATACCCCCACTTACAGTGAAGAGTTATATAACTTGGTGTTCGGCCCGATTTGCGCTGAATTGTTCTCGGATTGCCATGTTAACAGTGTCAAGTTTTTGGGGACTGCACGAGATAACAAGTTATGTACACAAAACAGCGGTGTCCATGTCCCAGGTGGAGGCGAAAGTACGGACATTGATTTCTATGGCAAACTAACAACTGTCGTGCAATTGCTTTACAAAGACAGATACCAAGTGATCATGTTTAAGTGTCAATGGTTTGATACAAACCCAAATAGGCAGGGAAGTGTTAAAATCAACCATGGCTTACTATCTGTGAACATTAAACTTGGTACGATGACGATCGTTACATTTTGGCAAACATGGCAAAACAGATTGTGTATCTAGATGACCCTAAAGCCTAGAGAGATTGGAAAGTTGTTCAGAAGATGGATTAGAGGAACATGTATGCTATACCAGAACAAGACCCAACTGACTACGACATCAATAACGTCACTGACCAACCTTTAGAATCTTCAGGAAAATGATGCGAAAACACTTTAAGATACAAATCTTATCCAAGAACCGTTTCAGATACAATGAGTGTCTTCAATCGAAATATCGATTCAATCAATTACAATTGACCTCGATGATCTTTAGCGATGCAATGTTGCAATGGGCCCGAACGACGACAGTGACGTAGTTATCGAGGAGGAGGATTGGGAGATCGAAAGTGATGATAGCGATGATGGCGAAAGTTATTATAGTTCAGATGATGAATAATGCAATTTATTTGCGACTTGCCATGTAAAACAAAGTAAATGATTTTTTTTTTTGTAATGTAATTATCTATGTCATAAATAAATTGGTTTTATTTGAATAAATATAAAGTTTAAAAAATTTACCCGCGTAAATTAAATTTTTAGATCATTGTGCGACAAACAAAATATTATTCGTTGCGCGAATGGCATTTGCGCAACAATTGATTACTCTTCGTCGTGGAATGAGCTGAAAATTGGGCGCGCACGAAAATAATTTTGTGAAAATTTGAATTTATTGCATAACGAATATCTTCTGTTTGTCGTTAAAAAACCTCGGGATTAAACTGAAATCGCAAACACTTTCCCAATTTCCCATCACCTTTCTTCTTTGTAAACTCTCCCTCTGACGGCCATCTCCATCAGTTCTCCCTTGCACTCTTTTTTCCTCCTCCGACAGCCTTCTCTCTTCCTCCTCTAGCACCCCCTCTCTCTTCCTCCTCCGACAGCCCTTTCTCTTCCTCCTTCGACAACCATATCTCTTCCTTCTCCAACAACACTCTCCATTTGAGGTAAATTTCAATTTACTTAACTCTAGTCAAATTAGGAATTAGGGTTCTAATGTTTTGAATAATTGCTTTGATTTGATGATTACTTTGAATTAGGGTTATAGAAGTAGGGTTCTAATCTGCTTTAGGGTTCTAATCTGACCAGGAAGAATGGGTTTTAAAATTCACATCTATAATGCACATGCAAACACAAAGTGAAGTTTAAAACTCCAATATAGGAAGAACAAAAATTAAAAATCCTCAATTCGAGTCATAAAACCCAAACTACAGGAAACCCTCAATTCAAAATTCCAAACAATAACTTAGAATTAGGGTTCTACAATTAGGGTTCTAATGTTTTGATGCTCGCTGCTTCTACCTCAGGAAACCCTAACTTCAGGAAACCCTCAATTCAAAATCCTCAATTCGGGTGTCACTCCTCTCACAAGGTCAGCACCTTTAACTCTCTCTCTCTCTCTCTCTCTCTCTCTCTCTCTATATATATATATATATATATATATATATATATATATATGTATGTATGTATGTATGTATTTATATATATGTATGTATTTATATTTGTATATGACTAAACCTTTGTGTAGAATTGAATGCATGTATGCCATGGCAGTTTTTTGTATATTTTTGTACATCTCTATTGTGGAGCCAAAAATAATCACAAGGCAACACGTGGATCTTTAGATAAAAAAAGGACAAGAATGCCCTTGAGGCACATTGGGATTCCTACGCGCGAGTAGCGGAGAATCATCTTTCAACAAAATAAAAAATGCTCCAAAAGGGTTAACCAATTCAAAGTCCATCTCATCAAATCCCCTTTTGCAAGGTAACCTACAAAATAATGTTAATTGGTTAATTAATGGATTAATTACCCAATTAATCCATTAAACATCAATTAAATTACCCAATTAATCAAAAAATATATCCCATTCACCCTAAAAATAGGTAGTGGCCGGCCACCTCACATTCTTTCTTACTTTTCCCCATTTTACTACCCCCATTTATACAAATAAATAATTTTATAACCTCCCATTTACTTCTTTCATACTTAATTAGCCAATAAATTGGCTAATTAAGCCAAAATCATAACCACAAAGACCATCAAGGCCGGCCACACCAAGGGGAAAAATGGGTAAGCTTAATCCTATAAATAGGCACCTATTCTCACCAAAAAGTCATTCCAATTCTCTTACAAAAAATCTCAAATACTCTAAACACTTTTTCTCTCTAAATTCTAACTTTGGCATCGGAGGTTCTTCGGCCAAAGCCCCCCCCATTCATCGTGGGCGCGTGAGGCTTTTGACCTTAACCTAAGGTGTTAATTGTTTTGTAGGAGTAATATTGTCCAAGATCAAGGAGGAGAAAATTCGCATCCACAAATTGGTGCTTTCATTGAGAGTTGAAATCCATACTCGTAGAAGACTCTCGCACAAAAATGTTTTTTCTTTATTTTCTAGTCCATTTGAATATTTTTCATACGTTCTTATTATTAGAATTTTTTACTTGCAAAGGTTCTTTTGATAAAACGTATAAGAAAAATATAATGGCTAGAAATTTAGAAAATTCCACAAGTGAAAATTCTAATATTCAAGAATGGGATTGCGGAGATCCGTGAGGCTAAATGCGACAATAAGTGGAGCGGCACCACCACCACGAGTTTCCACCACGGTAACTACCACGGTGGCTACCTCGGTAGCCACCCGTGGCGAGGTCCATAGTGCCTTCACCACTGCCCGAGCCGTGCCATCCAAGGCTCACGGCACGAAGGCCACAACCCAAGCCATGTCACTCCAAGCCCAATGCGAACTTAACGCATTACCAAGCCAAGCCCAAGCATCGCACCTATGTGCATCACACTCCGAGCAGCCTGCTCCTGCCGAGCAACCCACTCTCGCGGCTCAACCCGCTCTCGTGGCCCAGCCTACTCCCGACGACCAGCCTGCTCCCGTCGAGCAGCCCACTCTCGTAGCCCAGCCTGCTCTTATGGCCCAGCCTGCTCCCGTGACCCAGTCTGCTCCCGTGGATTTCCAAGCAGCCCAAGTTGGCCCAAGACTATCTCAACTATCCTGACCTACCATCGAGCCGGGGGCATTCTCACCACATTTTTTTTGTGGATTTGACATTTCCCAACTCAAATCTCTCACCCGGAGTCTACCACCCTTCCACTGCCCAAGGAGGCGCATTCCTTCCAAGCTCTTCCAATCCAAATGGCGAACAACACTTGTCTCGACAAGTCAAAGAGTTGACGAGCGCCTTTGCACAACAGACAACCTTGGTGAATCAACTTTTACAACGCATCGGGATCCAACGTGCCCCAGACGAGGTATCTCGAAGTAGGACAAGGGCAGACAAACCTTTCCAACAACGTCCCGGCAAGCAACCACTCGACCAACCACGAGCCGAGCATTCGAGCAGTGTACATTCCTGATTGGGCCCCCAAGATAGCGTATACTCCCGTCTTAGAGCCCGAATGAGCGTGCACTCTCGACTAGACCCATGGATGAGCATACATTCATGGTTGGGGTCACACTCCGATAGTCAACATGAGCAACCTTCTGGCCAAAGTGTTCATTCACGGCTAAGCCCGTAAGGAGCATCCTCCACCTCACATCGGAGTAGGCAGCACGACGAACGGAGAGAAGCAGTCACTCAATCCAGCTCAAGTTCAACCAGCAACCTGCGAAGAACTCGCTCGCCTACTAGGAACGCACCACATGCACTACATCCGCGGTATAGAAAAGCCAAACACATGGAAGAGCAGCCTAGACCAGCAAGTCATGGCTGGGGGCAGCCGAGAGCTCCTCTACCCCAACAAAGGCATATTCAGGAAGAAGTAGAGAGACTCTTGACCAAGTGATTGCACGATTTCCAACACAATGAGGTCACCGATGAGGCACTACGACGGAACGTGACCAACATAAGTAGGTCATCCTTAACGGATGAGATCGAGCAGGCAGAGCCTCCACGCGAGTTTAGCATGCCACATTTCACATCTTTCAAAGGGGATGAAGACCCGGAGAGACACTTAAAGAGTTACCGAAGCGTAATGATCCTTTATCGAAACAACGATGATCTTATGTGCAAGATATTCGCCACCACTCTACAAGGCAAGGTGCAAGATTGGTTTTACACCCTGCCGCCACAATCCATCCGAAATTTCTACGAACTTTCTTTTGTTTTCACCAAAGAATATTCATCATATCGCTCGATCAAAAAGAAGTCTGACCATTTGTTCGACGTCAAGAAGAACCCAAAGGAGTCGCTTCGCGACTATGTGAGGAGGTTCAAAGTAGAGAAAGCAAAAATAGTCGGATGCAACGACTCGATAGCTAGAGTAGCCTTCCAAAAAAGACTTCCAGCAGACCACCCACTGTTCAGAAAACTAATAATGAAAGAAGATCTAACTCTGGCAGACTCTTTCGCTCTGGCAGAGAAGCATGCACTTTGGGACTAAGTTTGTCGATGCCTATTTAAGGAAAATCCAAGCAATCTTGAATATGAAGTTCCTCACTACTCTGAAGAAGATTCAAAGTCTGACTGGACGAGTAGTCGCATCTGAAGCAGAAATAAGCTCTACCATCATACGAGAAGAGCTAGAGGCCCGACTACCTGTATTCCACAGTTTAAAAACTCTCCTCGATGCTATCAATTGTATTCCACAATTTAAAAGCTCTCATTGATGTTATCAGAAATTCAAAAGCTAACTTTGGCGATAGTTGTTGTAACCTAAAAGCTCAAGTTTTACCCTCAAACGCACGCAATCATCATCATGATGCATTATTCCACCGAATCCTGACGAACGCAACAACTAGGCCCAAAAGACACGCTAAGGGTAGACGAACACTGGAAGGAACATTCAAAAGCAAGTTTTGTCCTCGTCACCCTAGAAGATTCTACATAAAAGCAACATGTACCAGCAGTTGAGCACTATCTCCTGTTACGCGTCACATGGCCCTAGCCAACCTTTGCTCCATTATTCAGCTCTAGAGTGGCCCAATACCAGAAATTGAGCATTTCCTGCTACATGTAACATGGCCCCAACCCCACGGCTCCCTACCGCGCATTCACACCTAGCCTTGACAACACAACAGAGCGGCCCAATGGCTCCCCGAAAGCAGCCGAGCACACTTTAGCTGCACCTGTTTCCTCAATGAAGATTTCTGGCATTTGCATGTCGATGACGTAATACCTAGAGAAAGTACGCAAGCAGCTTGAGGTATTTCAGACTTAAACTCTCACTCAAGTTCCCCGGGCAGACAACTCTCATGTAGACGTACTAGCCGGCCTAGGCTTCGCACTCGATCACCAACTCAAAACGCTCTATTTCAATGGAATATCTTGACAAGCCAAGCATAGAGATGGAGCCAACAGCCTAAGTGTCATAGCATTCTTATCCAAAGATCCCACACCAGATCACATATCTGCTGCCTAGCGCCTCCCGACGACTTGAAAGTTCTAAGATCAAATCCACGACGGTGTATGTGGAAACCACTATGGAGGCCAATCCTTAGCATAGAAGGCTCTTAACGCAGGCTACTATTAGCCTACCATGCACCAAGATGCTAAAGAGTTAGTACAAAAGTGCCTTAAGAATATGGCATCTAGCAGTACATGTCCACGACGAGATATCCTCAAGGCAATGGGCAGGTCGAAGTTTCCAACAAAACGATCATCGACTGCCTCAAGAAATCCCTCACCAACAAGAAGGGAAAATGGCTAAACGAACTTTTCAGATGTCTATTGGCATATCGCATCACCAAAAGATGAACAACCGAACGGTAAGAAGATGGCCACAAGTTTAGATCTGGCAGATGAGAAGCGTGAGTAGACCATCACTTAAATAATAGCTTACCAGCAGCAACTCCTCCCCAGCTACAACAAAACCTGAAAACTCAAGAAGCTCAACGGGCACCACCTCACAAGCCGATGACTATCCAGTTGTTATGCAGTTCCTACCTTACAGCTAAGTTCTCGTTCGTTTCACTCGTTTTTTTAATGAGGAATTCAGAAGTAATCACAACTTGGCTCGGCTGCATGCTTACAACAACTGATCACTCCTACACTTCAAAAGAAGATTACGCCTTACCTAAGGACTCATCGCAGGAATAGCGCTCCCCGAAGGACCAACCATGCTCTCCAGTGCGAGAGAGTAAACCAATTCCCCAACACCCATATGGGTCAGCTCTCCAAGACGGGAGGATAAACTTTACACTTCGAATATCCAGATGTGGATGAGCCTGGCTGCCCTAGTATAACTAGATGCACGATGGCTTGCGCCGGGATTCCTAGAAGTAGCCATAATGGTCTTTTTCAAGGCTTAGCTAACTGAAAGATTTTGGGTTTCTTGGCCTAATCTATGGGGAACCAGACCCCAGAGACGGAGGGGGCATATTATGTAGTACGCCCTACAGACGGCTGCCCTGGAACCCTAAAGCTGCTACCGAATGCACTAAGGTAGCCTACTGATTCTGAAAGACTGCCTACGACTTGCCCTTCGAGCAGTAAAACCACGCTAGATTTATACAACCGCACATTCTTGTGAAAGGTTAAACAAGCTAGCACGCATATATGAAGTTTTATCCACTGCCGACATGCTACGTAGTCGATAAGCTTCACCTCTGCCAAGCGCGGAACAACCTACACCAAGTTCAAAAGTGTTGTGATACTTGCTACGCAACCTACGGAATTGGAGAAAGCCAAGGTTAACAGCCTAGTGGTTACGCGGACTTGTCTGCTTCTGTAAGTAGGGGATCCGGCTGCCAACCCTATGGCTAACAACTTTGCAAAGTTCTACACCAACACCTATGGCTGCATAGGCTACGCGGGCTTGTCTGCTTATAAAAAAGTAGCATGCCTGCCACTAGTCTATCAAGTATAAAGGTTAGGGCATGAACAAAAGAAGCAAAAATGGAGAAAAGCGAAGGAAAACATGTTTAAAAACAACTAGCAAAGGCCGAAGGAGTTCAAGCAAAACAAGAGCTACAAGGAAAAACAAATAAAATCCTAAAGGCTACCTAGAAGACTATAGCAGCTTGGACATCCCACGACTACTCAGTCGCTACACCTTAAACAGTCGTGACGCTTTTAGCAGCGGTATCATCCGGCGTTTCACCCCCAGCCGCCCCAACCTGGGCACTAACTTCTCCAACTACTTCACCAATAGAAGCCTCAAAAGTAAAATTAAGCAAGTTTTCTAGAGAAATAGAGAAGGTCTCGAAACCTCAAACCCAGCCTTTTCACCTTTCAGTTACTCATCCTCCTCGAGCAGACCAACGTGGATGCTCTGCAACTCATCCACTTCCTTCGTCAGACTTTCGTTAATCTTCAGTACGCCTTGAAGTTCCAACACTTGGGGTTCAAGCATATCGATGATTCTCTAGAAGTGGATCACCTGGTTATAAGCAGCAATCAACTCTTCATCTTTTGCAGCAAAACGAAGCTCAGAAACGACATGCGTAAGATCTTGAATCTAAGGCAGGGAAGATCTCTGCATGGGAGATCAACCTAAACTGGCTTATCCCTCATTTTTTCCTCTCGGACCAGCAAGCAGGATGCCTGCATACCCAACATTCCAGCAGCCCATGAGACCCACAATCTCCTAATTTCTCTCAATCGCCAGCCTGGCCCGAGTCAGGTCCAAGAGCCCAAAGGACATGAGCCATGCTGCTCGCCTAGCACTACGCCCCATCACCACAATCCGGGACCTCAGCCGCACAAGCTGCCTGATGCGAAAATTATCTTAACACACAAATTAAACCCTCTTGTTGTCAATTATAGTAAAGAATGTAAGTAGGGATCGTTCTAGGCCGAAGATTAGGAGGGATTGCTAAAACACTTGAAACTGACTTAAAACGTAAAATTAAGTTTAAAACACTAAACTAGACTTAAAGAATTCAAAACAAACTCAAAGAACTCAAAACAAGCTAAAAACACTCAAATCTGCCTAAAAACACAAATTGGGCAGATTTGGACTCTAAACACACTTTTGGAAGAATTTTGGTTTCAACTTGGTTCGAAATACTTAAAAGCACAAACTAAATCAGTTTCTAACTAATATGACTCAACAAGGTAAAGGGGGTTTTGGTTTTGATGAATTTGAAAACAAAACAAGTAAATTAAAGAACTAATGAAATCTGCACGAATTTGAGTAAATTGAATGGATGGAAGGCTAGCTAGGAGGTTCTTCTCCACACATGACACACTTGCAAACAAAACGATTTCCAGTTGCTTTTCAATAAACTACGAATTCTCAACGCCCCAGATTAACTGTGAATTGCACTAATTAACCCCTCAGATTTTCCTAATTTCATTGAATTGGATGATTGCATACAACAACCCAAAGCATTCCCCACAAGTTCTCTACATGAATTGCATAATAGAGATACAAGCAAGAATCATTAAGTTCTATGAAAATCATAAGCATTGACGAAACACTTGTAACTATGAATTGCATGAAACTTATGCCAAGAATTTACTTAACACGGTTGTGACGAGCAATCTTCACTACTTGTGAATATAAGTTCATAACGATTAGGTGAAACTCCCTTATATCCTAGCATCAGATTTATGCATGAAAATTAAGCGTGCACTCTCAACCAACATACACAAATCAATTTTAATTCAAATGGATAAGTAAATTGAATTCACAACTTATGAATCACAACTGAAAGTAATCAAATCATATTGCAAGCATGAACATGGTTTCGAATTCCCCCTAGCTAAGGGGGGTTTAGTTCCTCATACTCACAAAGCAAAGATAAACAAATTTAGACATTGCAAATAAAAGAATGAAAACACCTAAAAATGCTCCAACAATCCAACTTGAATGGCAAGCACGTCCAAGGGTCCTCCTTCTTCTCTTTGTTGCGGCACAAGTGTCTAGGATGTGTATGGATATATGGAAAGGTTAGGAATGTATTTAGGATTGGTGAATGTCTCAGCCAAGGGAAGGAAAATGTATTTGTGTTTGTGAAATGTGGGATTTATGGATGTATGGATGGAATGGAATGGAGCTCTTTTGATGGATCAAGATTGTTCTTAGGAAGGGGAATGGTGGATGTATTTATAGGCTAAGGAGAGGACCACTTCAATTCCTTGCATGTGTAGTTTGTATGGGTGTGTGATGTCCATGTTTCCCTTTACATTTGCACACACATGACCTCCATCATTTCAGCCACAAAACAAACACATTTTCTGTCATGTTTCTCCTTTACATTTACACACATGTTCTTCATCATTTCAGCCACAAATCAACCCATTTTCTACCCATGTGTGCGTCTTTCCTTTGCCCATGTGTGTGTGTTTCCTTTGCCCATGTGTGTGTGTTTTCCCTTTACATTTGCACACACATGTTCTTCATTATTTCAGCCAACAATCCACCCATTTCTGCCCATGCCAAGCCCTCCATGCTGTGCAGTTTGCATGTGTGTAGCTGTCCATGTTTCTCTTTTGCATGTGCCATGCCTTCTCTTTCTAGCTGTGCATTTCCACTTGCTCCAAAGCCAAATGAGTGCAATCATAACCCCATTTGCTGTTGAGTGTTGATGACAAAGCAAAACACCAAACAAGTGCCTTTACTTTCTCATTTTATTAGCCAAATCTGCTTAGCCCTTTTCTGAACCTTTCAGTGTTACAATGCCCATAACTTCTTCTAGAAAAATGATATTAACAATCCGTGAATTTCTCCAGAAAATAGACATCCGTAACTTTCCAAGCATATAAGGCTCATTTTCTCATTCATTCTGAGTTGTTCGTAACATGCTTCCAAAGTCAGCTAATCTGCACAGGCAGTTTTGACGAATTTGTTACTTAATATCTCACTTGTGCTACTTTTCTTTTCTTTGCTTGATAAATCACACAAAACACAAAAACATAGTAAATAGCTCAAAAATATAAGGAACTAACTAAGAAAAGACAAGTGAATTTTATGTAAAATAAATATAAATATGAGCTTATCACTGCCCTTGGCTTAAGCCAAGCCAAGCTGCCCAAGCAGTGGTCCCTGCCACGACATCTCCTCAGCCCATGCCGAGCCAACTCCTGGCCCCTGCCAGCCGACGTGCCACACCACCCCGACGATTGCCCCACAATAGCACTATCCAAGAAGAAGGCAAGAAAAATTAAATTTTTCTTAAATCGGCGCGGCACGGAGAAGACGAAGAAATCAACGAAAAACGGTCCTTTGCACGGGCAAGATGTAGAAGATTGCTAGAGGAAGGGGAACAAATATTCTCTAACTTTCTCTTTCTTGTGGGGTAGAATAAATTGCTCTCCAAAGTTGATTTAATAACCCACTTAAGGTGGACTTAAATAGGCTTTGAGAGAAGTTTATTTCCCTTTCTTAGAATGATCTAATTTCCAATTAAAGAGAGAATCAACATCAAAATAAGAAGCAATCCTACGTTTCCTGAAGCAAGAAGATCTCTACACCTGCTGCCACTTCCTACGAGCAGCCCAACAGGTGTAGGGGCATTTGTGGAGCCAAAAATAATCACAAGGCGACATGTGGATCTTTGGTTAGAAAATGACAAGAATACCCTTGAGGCAAATTGGGATTCCTACGCGCGAGTAGCGGAGAATCATCTTTCAACAAAATAAAAAATGCTCCAAAAGAGGTAACCAATTCAAAGTCTATCTCATCAAATCCCCTTTTGCAACCACCTACAAAATAATGTTAATTGGTTAATTAATGGATTAATTACCCAATTAATCCATTAAACATCAATTAAATTACCCAATTAATCACAAAATATATCTCATTCACCCTAAAAATAGGTAGTGGCCGGCCACCTCACATTCTTCTTAGTCTTTCTTACTTTTCCCCATTTTACTACCCCATTTATACAAATAGATAATTTTATAACCTCTCATTTACTTCTTTCATACTTAATTAGCCAATAAATTGGCTAATTAAGCCAAAATCATAACCACAAAGACCATCAAGGCCGGCCACACCAAGAGGAAAAATGGGTAAGCTTAATCCTATAAATAGGCACCTATTCTCACCAAAAAGTCATTCCAATTCTCTTACAAAAAATCACAAATACTCTAAACACTTTTTCTCTCTAAATTCTAACTTTGGCATCAGAGGTTCTTCGGCCAAAGCCCCCCTCCCATTCATCCTGAGCACGTGAGGCTTTTGGCCTTAACCTAAGGTGTTAATTGTTTTGTAGGAGCAATATTGTCCAAGATGAAGGAGGAGAAAATTCGCATCCACAAATTGGTTTCTTATATTGCGTGGAATGCAGATTGCAATAATGCAATATCTGCTTGCACATTTGTTAGTTTTTCTTGTTCTCTTTTGTTTGGTTAGTGTTAGATCTTGTGTTGTCGTGTATTAGAGGTTGTTTTTAGGTTCAGTTTTCATCCTAGTAGTAAATTGAATTTTTCAAGCCTTATATTTCCAGAAGTAAATTAGTGAACATCTGAGCTCTTTCTAGTTTGAACTCAGGTTTGAAAACATTGAAAACTCAGTATAACCTCTTTGTAGTACTAATTAAATTGTGTTACAAAATTGAAAACTCAATTTGGATTTATTTGTATTTTTATATTTTATGAAGTGTAACCTAACCTAAATAGTCTTACACAAGTAGTCTTACCACGATATAATAGATGGATACTACAAATTGAACAGAAAATTCTTAATAGCATACATAAATTGTTTAAAGTTACACATGCAAGAGTCTTGATTATAGAAAAATATGAAGTACGTACTGCATAAAACTGGAATGAGAGATTATGTAACTAAGAATATCTACTAATTGAAGCACTGTTGTGGAATCACGGAACCACTTAGCTGATTGCTTGGGGTAGCGCTTGTAATTGTCATCGAAATCAACGTAATAGAGTCCAACTTGCTGAGACAACCCTATACCCCATTCAAAGTCATCGAACAGAGCCCAGCAAAAGTATCCTTTGACATTTGCTCCATTCTTGCAATAAACAGGATAAGAAATTATTATACATTGAGTCAATTTTAATTGAATGGGGAAATGCATATAGGTAAGTGGATTGGTGTTTTGTTTCTCCTTTAATGAAATGCATATAGGTCAAGATGCTTTTATGGGGTTGGTGTGAGTGATATGCCACAGAATTAGGCATGTTAAAGGATATGTTTGTGTTTATGTTTCGAGGCCTACATAAGGTAGTTGCTGCCCAAGTCAATTGGCTCTAAGTACCGTATATATTTTTGTTTTCTTGTTGTTTAATTGAATAGGGAAATGCATATAGGTAAGTGGATTGGTTTTTTGTTTCTCCTTTACTGAAATGCGTATAGGTAAGTGGATTGCTTTTTGGTTTCTCCTTGAATGAAATGCATATAGGTAAGTGGATTGGTTTTTTGTTCCTCCTTTAACGAAATGCTTATAGGTCTAGATGCTTTTATGGTTTAATTGTCTGTTTTATGTTTAACGGTATATATATATGTGGTTCAAATACTTGATTTAGTTATGCGTGGGGTTGGTGTGAGTGATATGCCACATAATTTGGCATGTGACGGGATTTATGTATACTTACTAAACTTTTTTTCTAATTGTGCAGATGTCAAACCCTATTAGAAGTCATAACGTGGTGACGACTGCACCCCGTTCGCCTCCCCCGGCTCATCTGTCAGCTGCCACTGCTCCAACACAAATGGACCACTTGCCAGTTGGTCTCGGGGTCTCCCAGGCGTTGGCATCATCAGCCTCATCAGTGGCGCTACCTGTTAGCACCAGGCATGATCATTGCCGCCCTCACACGCCTGACACACCATAGGCATCCACTACTGATGCCTCAGGGTCACAACAAGGTAAATTTTAATAACGCCTTGCACGTTGATAACTGTTTTTTTTCCTATAGTGCCTTGGTGATTTCTCCTTATAGACTATTGTACGTGATATTGGATTGCCTAATGATGCTAGAAGGGTGGTTGTTATTTCTTTGTAGAGAACAACATGACTCTAAAAAAAATTGTTCAATTTTTCTGCTTAATTCTGAGTTTGACTAGTTTAATTTTGTTCAAAAATTTGAGCTCCAGCTGCTCTAAGTTCGATCTTTAGTTATTTAGGTAAGTAGAAGGAAAATGTGTAAAGCGGACATATCTTTGTGCTTTTCAAATGCATATGCTTCCTTGAATTGAAAGTAATTGTTGTTTACTTATGCAAATCGTGGAGTTGGATTATATTTACATTTTGTAATAGTGTATACAATGTTGGCAAAAGTACTAACCTTATAAGGAATACCAAATATGAAATATGATAAGAATTTGGTTAACTTAGTTTTGTAATTTTAGGTTCAGTTTGTTAAGTTATGTCATTTAAGGATTAAACAGTTATTATATATTGTTTATTGTTGTCATTATTCTGAACCTATTATTAAACAATTGTGATCATTCTGTTAGATACATATATTGTCTATGTTATTTTCAGGTTTTCGGGAAATGTTTTAATTATTGGGAGGTTATGCCGAAATTTTAGTAGGATTTGTTATTAGTTTTGGGTTAACGTTAATTTCATATTTCTTTGCATCCAAGAAAAACACCCGGGACCTTGTCGCCAGTTAAAGGAGGCGAAGATCACCCGAGTGACCAACGGACGCATCACTATTAGATACGACGAGCGGCATCAGGCTGCACGACATTGGTGACGTCGTTCGGACCTATTGCCCTATGCAATGGAAGTCTTGGAAGGTGATGCCAAACAAGGTGAGGACGAAAGGTGCACGTACAGTTGTAGGTAAGTATCCTACCTTTTAATTGTTTTTCCTTCAAATTTTATATATTTATATTACTTAATGTATGTAATTAATTTGTTACATTGCACATGAACTACAATTTTGAGGACATCAACGACGATATGTTGGCGTACCTCAACAGGCTTTTCTCTAAACGGTACAAGCAATGGAAGAGCGACCTGCACCAATATTTTAAGACGTTTGATGATCCGCACTCTTGAGGAGGGTTACCCGAATGAGTTTGAGGGTCGGGAGGATAATTGGGTATGGCTCTGCAATCATTTTCAAGAGCCCAGTTATGTGGTATTTTTCTATATTCAGTTTAAAATTATTATACTTTTCTTACTAATGTTTATTGATTTTTTTTATATTTCATTTAAATTTGAACTAATACGTTTATTTTTTGTATAACAGAAAAAGGTCAAAGCCAACAAGAGCAATAGGGACAAGAGACTCTTCTTCACCATTCCGGTTCGAGGCTCTTCTCATATAGGATGGAGGCGCGGCGGCGGGTAATAATAAAGTTTTTCATATTCAATTTTTAATATGTCATTAATATTTTATTTTTTTTCGTACTAACATTTTTCTTCTCTTGTTCTATTCAGGGGGGTTCAAAATTCCCGGACATCAATGTCTTTAGTGACGTTTATGTTCAACCCGAGGATGAGTTGGCTGAGTCCCTTCATGTAAGTATTCTTCAATTTTAATTATTTTCTTACGCATTCAAGTTTCATGGTTATTATATGAATGTTATAAGTAATATTTGATGTTCACAAACGACGATGATGAAAAAGACGCAGTTGGTTCTTCAAGAGTCCATCTCCCAGCTTCCTCCCAAGACTCATCTCGAGTCTGTGGATCCCCCAGAGGATGTGGGGTTTCAGATCCTTTTGGATCAGACTCTCGGGCGGAGGCCGAGGACATATTGTAGGGGGATGGGGAATGCCCGGTGGCGAGAACCTATAGCCTCTTCATCATCGCAGTCAAAGAGTCAGGTGATAGCTTTGACAGTAAAGGTGGCCGACCTTAGGACTGAGCTCGCCTCGTATAGGAGCCAGATGTCACAAATTGTACAGGCCTTCAGTCAGTCCGACATTCGTCTCCCGAATCTTCGTCCCCCTGTCGACCTCCGAGCCCCTCTAACCCGAGCATGGCCACACCTTTACCCCTTCGACCTTTGAGCCTAACGACAACCTCAAGACCTTCCAGTCGCCTCCGCATGATGACCACGTAGATTACGCCACATTATTTTCTTAGTTTTTTACTTCCTTACTTTTTAAACATTTTTCTTATACATAGTACATACATTTATATTAATTTAAATATATTATTTTTCTCTTCTTTACATTTTTTAATTGCAATTTAATTTTATTACCAAAAAAATGCAATTTATTTTTATTACAAAATTTATAAAAAAAACATAACGTAAAATTAAATTAAAAAAAATTATTTTTGCACGACGAAAACCTTCGTCTCACAAAACTCAAGTGACAAACTAGGTTTCGTTGTGCAATAATAAATTGTCATCGCACAAAGTTTAGAGAGACGAATAATAGTCGTCCCACGTATGTATCATGGTATTTTGTGCGACGAAAACATTCGTTCCTAAAAATTTTGTGCGACAAAGGGTAAACAGTCTCGCCTTGTTTTTGCAACCAATGATGTTTTTCATCACGCAAAGTCTTTCTTCCTGATCTTTGCGCGACGAAGTTTCTATCGCACTAAAGTTTGTGCGACGGAAATACACTTTGCGTGACCAACTTTGGTTCGTCACACAAATAGTAAAACGTAGTAGTGCTTAGAGCTAGGCTATTGAATGTGCACCAATTTAAAATAAGAAGGGAATAGTATTAAGCATAACATCACCTTACATGTTTTTATCTTTATTACAACCGGATATTTCTACTTTTAAGTTAGATTAAGGAGAGGGGGTAGGTTTTGAATCCAAAATGTAGCGGAATGAAGATGAAGGTTTTGAATCCACTAGAACAATCCAACTGTATTTCGGATTCAAAACCTACCCCTTCCACTTGCACATACTTATTGGGTATTTGAATCCACTAGATAAAACAATTCACCACTTGCACATCCCATATTTGCATAATATACAATTAATATAATAAGAAGCTAATTCTAACCTAATTAGTAGAATATATTAGAATAAAAGGATCGATCTTGTCATCATCAATGATTTTGGAATATGATTAATAAAAGAATTCATCCCTTAATTTTTGTTCTTGAGAGGGAATTGATCCTACATTCCAAATGTTTACTACTTTATTCTCAAAATCATTGTACATGCCCTAAATCCATTTTTCTAAGCCAAAGTTAGGCATAATCTAAGACTAGATAAGCACATCATTCTCTCTAGCTATTTGCTTTATTTATTTTGTTCTCTTTATAGAAAAATTCCTTCTCTATATATTTATACATCGCTATCTCACTAGAAGAAAATTTCCAATTGATATCTTAGCCAAACCTTAAGACACTCAGCTTTTAATAAACCCAAATACCCAATGAGTTTTTGTTGTATTATATACAAGTTTAATGGAGAATAAGTTCACGAGGGCATTTGTTGTATTTAAAGAGAAATTTTTCAATGTGTCCGGAACAAGACCCGATATACAAGTGTCATAATACAAGTGATTAGAAGGTTTTTTTTTTTCAAGTATCCAACATCTTGTATTATGATAATTGGTGTAACAGGTCATGTTCCTGACACACTAGAATATTTCACATATTTAAACTAATACTACTTAAATTAAGAAGGATAGTTATTTGCAATTTACTCACTTCAAGGGGAAGACCCCCCCCCCCCCTTTTTAAGATGTAAGCAAAGATTACATGGTACTCCATTCTCCTTTAGATTATATGCATCCAATCCAATTGCCTCTCCATTAAGAAAATTAAACGGATCTTCCACTCAAGCAACTTTGGAAGGATGTGTTTACACCGTTAAAGCGTCTTAATACATGGGCTAGGAGTTTATTAAATATATTAAGGGAATTTCGCATTTATGTTTCTTCCCATGCATTCGTAACTTTTTTTTTTATCTTTAGATCGAATAAACCGCAAGAGATTGAAATAAGAAGAAATTAGGTTATTATCCTTCTTTTTCCTACTTCATTAATTAAAACCTTATTCCTTTTCAATTTTTGATCAAGATCCTTGGGTATTAATAACATCATTAATTATTTCAATAATAAAATATTTTTTATTTTTAAATATATTCCTTTAATGTTAAAAATGTTACAATTAGTATATTTATATTTATGGCGAAATTTTTTTATCATATATTTTTATTTTTAGTTTGTACCCATTTTTAATTTGCAAACTTTTTTTTAATTTGCACTAATTTTCTTTTCAGTTTTAATTTGTACTCATATATTAATTTCTTTTTGTGCCCATATTTTTTAAAGTTTTATTTCTATTTGTGCCCATATGTTTACTGTCACATCCCAGCCCGGGCCCCCATCACATTCTGGGCTCGACTCCACTGTAGCACAATATTATTCGCTTTGGGCCCCAACCACGCCCTCACGGTTTTGTTTCTGGAAACTCAAACGAGAACTTCCCAATAGGTCACCCATCTTGGGATTGCTCTCGCGCGAACTCACTTAACTTCCGAATTCCTACGGAACCCGAAGCCAGTGAGCTCCCAAAAGGCCTCGTGCTAGGTAGAGATGGGAATATACATATAAGGCTTACAGGATCCACTCTCCTGGGCGATGTGGGATGTTACAATCCATCCCCCCAAGGGCCGGACGTCCTCATCAGCACACATCCGGCCAGGGATTGGCTCTGATACCAAATTGTCACATCCCGACCAGGGCCCCCACCACATCCGGGGCTCGACTTCACCGTAGCACGATATTATCTGCTTTGGGCCTTGACCACACCCTCACGGTTTTGTTTCTGGGAACTCACACGAGAACTTCCCAGTAGGTCACCCATCATGGGATTGTTCTCACACGAACTCGCTTAACTTCGGAATTCCTACGGAACCCGAAGCCAGTGAGCTCCCAAAAGGCCTCGTGCTAGATAAAGATGGGAATATACATATAAGGCTTACAGAATCCACTCTCCTGGGTGATGTGGGATGTTACATTTACCGTCACGTGACATTATATAATTAATCAATGATAGAAAAATTATATATGGTATATTTATGTTTTATGGCTAAACTTTGTATCATATATTTATATTTTTAATTTGTACCAACTTTTAATTTGCAACCTTTTTTTAAATTTGTAGTATTTTCTTTTTAATTTTTATTTGTACCTATGTATTAATTTCTTTTTGTGCCCATATATTTTAAAATTTCATTTGTACTCATAATTTTGTAATCTTTTATTTGTACCCTAATTTATTTATAATGTACTCATTCTTCTTTATCAATGTACCACTTTGTTATATGTGAAATGTACCCATTTTTTTGGTAAAATGTACGAATTTTTTTAACACTATGGATATATTCTTTTGCCATTTATTATTTCTTGTTGTTACTTAGTTTTTATCCATTTATTCAATCAAAATGTTTGAATTTTTTTATTGTAGCCGTTTCTAATACTATTATAATGAGGGATTTTAAATTTATAAGATTATAAATCTCATAAAATATCAAACAATTAATGTCAAAACTATACAGATATAAATATTAATAGTAATATAATGAGGTGTACAAAGTCAAGGGACTTTGATCAAACTTTGAATATCATTAAGGTTTTAGTCAAAGAGTGTTAGGGACTAGGGACCGCATCCAAAATATCCCTTGAAATAAAGAGAGATGTGTAGTATTAGAAAATGAAAATGAAACATATATATGATGGTAGGAGGTAAAATGATCAAAAATAATATAAGCCGAAAATTAAACCTAAAACTTCAAATGCAAAGAATAAAATGATCTTAACGACAACTACAATCCCCTTGCAATCCATACATAACCTTAGCACATGGATTCACGTGAATAATATGAGAGAATATATAAGCACAAGGTATTGCTCAATATATTACTATATATTTAGGAGAGAACCTACATCTCTTTAGTGATGGAGATAGGTCGTTGCTTCATTATTTTAGGCTGGTTCTATCTAGTATCCACACATTATTTTTACTTTTTATTCATCATCTGTCAATTTTTATCATTTGGTATTATTCAATTCATTCAATCAGATGATCAAAAATTAAGAAGACGCATAAAAGGTAAAAATGAGTTTGTGGATAGCATAACTCTTCTTTTAGAGAAGAGGTTACATTTAAAGGATGATATAAAAATATCTTGCTTAGTTAAATCGAGAGCTTAAAGATTGGCTTTTCTTGAGAGATAATCACAGAGGCTTGTTGCATGACGCAAGTAAGAGAGTTTTCCTTACTTTATGGAGACTTACACTTACCGATGATATAGAGAGCTAGGTTAAAGCGGAGCAACCATGCATGATGAAAAAAGCTGGTCGGGGCTATAGAAATGTTCCCTAAAAATTAATTGGAATTTCTGGAAAGAAAGGAAAATGGTTTGAAGAAAAATATGGCTTTCAGCTGATGTGGCATGTTGCAAACCTCAGGGAATGAATAGAATGGGGGGTTTAGATTTACGAGGATCATTGATGTCTGAGGTGGGAAATTTCTCTGTGTACGTCATGATCTTGATGCATTGAGTTCCATTTGGTTGCTTTGATTACATCTTTGCAATTTTCTCTAAAAACAGAAAAGGATGGTCATGATAGCATTAGGTTCCGTTCGGTAACGTTTACGAATCAATTAAAAAAAACAAAACAAAACTCTTTTGTAAAACGAAAACGACTAATAAGATTATTCTAAAATATTTCTAGAATGATCAAGTGCATATATGGTCCAAACTCATGAGATTGAGAGGAATTTCAAGAAACAGAGATGTGACAAATTTGGAACCGAATTGGGCAGAGTTCGTTGTCATGAGAAGAGAAATACTGGGTTTGGTCGGGTTGGGGGGTCTGTTTCAGAGGACCAGTGGAAGGAAGAAACAAAATCTAACTAGGGCATGATCACGGCACTGCGGGAAAAGAGAATGTGTATCCTAAAGGCCAGCATGATATATGCATATATATCTCACACCATCTCTATTGGTTTGGTTGGGTTGGACTGGGATTCTGCTGGAATCCATCACTGCCTAGCTTTTCGGAAATTTCCAAGTTTCCAAGTTGTTGGGTTACTCCCCTAAACCTAAGACAAATAACCCTAAACCCTAAACCTAAGACAAATAACCCTAGCTAAGTACCTAGCCAAAATAGAAGATGCCAAAAACTGTAGGGGTGTCTTTTTGTACTTGTTCATATATCTAGAATGCTAACCTTGTATATACACTGTTCTAAAAATCCCCACCTAGGCGCTAGGTAGTTGGCCACCATCCCGATTAATGCCTAGGCATTTGAAAATTAAGAAATGGTGCCTAGACCTTCTTAGGCGCCCGCCTAGACCACCTAGGCACCTGCCTGCCCACACCCGCCTAGGTTGCGACTGACTTAAACAGAAAATAGATAACTTTCATTTTGCATTTTATTTTTTTCAATACTTAAATGAATACACATTGTATGCATGTTCTTCATGCTTTCATTACGTTCCAATACTTCCTAATATATATGTCATTCTATTTTGTAGTTTATAATGAAAGTATATACATTTTAAGTATAAACAAACACTTATTTACACGAAATATAATAGATTTACTTAAATTTGTCTAGTCCGCCTAGGCGCCCGCCTAACTATCTAGGCACTAGGCCCCAGCTCACCGTCTGACTAGCGCCTAGCGTTTTTTAAAACCTTGCTTATATATCAACTTCTCAACATGAATTGTGTTTATTGTAACAAAAATAGAATAGAGATGGAACTATCATTGGGAACATGTACGTACATACTATGTATGACCTCTTATATACTTTTTTTTCGTCTCCTTTTTTCTTTAGTGATACTATCGTCCCGTTTTTGCTACAGTAAAACTGAATTCCTACTAAGAAGAGGCTCGTCTAACACACAATGCTAACCTAGTAATAATTTCGCTTAACTTTGCTTGCAATGCATCAAGATCGTAAATATAAGGACTTTATTTAATGTTTTTCAATAAAATAACATAAAACTTGGAGGCAAATTAATGAGGCAAGTAGTCAACAGTTAGGCAGATAAGTGTACTGCATGCATTGGGGGCTGGGGGGATTCGTATTGGTCATCTTTCTACAGAAAGTGAATTACCATGGTACTCCCAAATATCCCTCTCTCCAACAACTAGAATTTAGTATCCTTTTGCATTTTGTCCCATCCTTCACAGCTCATATCTTTGCCACGACCATTCACATATTTGGAAAAAGACACAATGCCTTGAGCATCTCAAATTCTTCCCCTTAAAGAAGTTTTAATCCATGGTCATCCAACTCCAATATATTGAAACCGAGAGACACTTCCCTCTATTATTCTATCTGAGGTGATATTTCCAATACGTATATAAAATCAAACCTTTCAAGTATATGGATGTGACAATTCAGTTCAACTATAAATATATACTCTTATTGTATTGTCTATAATAACATTAGTTAGATGTTTATCTTGTTAGACTATGAATTGACCGATCAATATGCAATAATCCAAATTACCAATCAAGTACACAAATTTGACGTCTTTGAAAATGGAATATAAGTGTCACAAAGTGATTTTGATACCTAAATTCAAAATATTCCACTTAAAGATATATGAGGTAGCTTACATAGCCAAGTGAATATAACACCATGCGTGAACTCTCCCTCAAAACCCATCAACATCCAATCGCGTTTAGCCGATCCCCGTACAAAATAAGAAGCTTTTAGTTTAAATACAAAATTCAAAAGAATTTTAAGCTAGAATACCGTATTTTTAGTTTATGTACTAGTTGAAAAGTCAAACTAAATTTGCTAGTGAAATTGACAATATTGTCCAACCCTATCATCATAAGGCCATAGCCATTATCCTCCTCAATGAATTGTGACAAATATGTATGCATAAGACTTTTTTAGAAGAAAAAAATTTTGACCTTGGGCGAAAAAAATTTTGACTACGGTAATCTCTTAGGGCGTAGAGTCTAGTTCTCAGAAATCTGAGATATACACCCCAAGCCCTAAGCTCCTCCTAAGAACATTATAAACCCTAAACACAAAATGATGCAACTTCTAAAACCCTAAACTCTCAAAATCAACTCCGGACTCTAAGGGGCCTTATAAAATTCTAAAAGAAATAAGCTCTTGATGATAAGATGGTAATCTTCCATGTCTTTTATTTAGTTATAGGTTCCTTTTCTTTTTTGTAACATAAGGTGGTAGATCAACCCAAAACTAACTCAAACAGTTCGAGTCCTGGAGACTTCGATCATATAATCAAATAAATAAGCTCCAATCCATTTAGGTGGATTCTCAAAATAATAATACCCAAGATTCTTATTATAACTCAAATTAGCAAGGCCGTCCGGAACAATGTTCTTAAAACATATGTTTAACTTGGTAGTTAATACAAATATTGATATCTCCATGTGTTTATGCCCACAAAGCCAAAATGTTCAAATCATGATCATTTTCTATTATATCGGTATAGCTTGCTAATAAGCTTTCTCGAGAATAAGTCTCCATCCTAATATTTTTCCACAAGCAAAACAAAGATTCCCAATGTGGGGTTAAAAGCCTTAGGGAGGAAAAAAATTGAAGAAAAAAAACACAAGGATTCTCCTATCGGATATATGAAATGCCCACACTTAGATAAGTGGTTGCTACTGGTCCATGGCTGCATGTCCCAAACACCATGATCCTTATTGTATCTTACAAAGACCCCCCCACAATCAAGTGGAACCCACCTTACCCTACTATACCCACATCCAAACATGCCCATAATTTCATCTCTCCAAAATTTAACCTCAGGACACTTCATTTTACCTATAAATACACATACTCTACATCCCAAACCCATACAAACAACACATTCTCACTCCACCCTACGAGCTTTTGCCTACTTAGTTGTTTAACCTTCTCATCACCAAACATGTCTGGGGTTTGGGTTTTCAAGAATGGCGTCGTCCGGTTGGTGGACGGGGCGGATTCCTTGCAAGGCTCCAACGCCCGGCCGCGTAAGGTGCTCGTCCACACTCCAACTGACGAGGTTATCAGCTCTTACGCCGTGCTTGAACGCAAGCTGTCCACGCTCGGTTGGGAGCGATACTACGACGATCCGGACCTTCTTCAGTTCCACAAACGATCCACGGTCCATCTCATCTCTCTCCCCAAAGATTTCAACAAGTTCAAGTCCATGCACATGTATGACATCGTTGTTAAAAACCGTAATGTGTTTGAAGTGAGGGACACGTAGTCCTTGGACTAGTTTGTGCAGCGTGCTGGAAGTGTTTGTGATGACTTTGATTCTGTGTTTATTTGTGTGCGTTTGTATGTTTCTGCAGGGTTGGGGTTTACTTTTGATTTTTGGTTTGGTTTGGTTAGGGTTTAGGGAAAGCTAATTAATTAAAGTAGTCAAAGGGTTGGTTTGGTGATTGACTGTTGGATAATACTCTGACAGTTTGTATAAATTGTTATCATTGTGCAATAAAAATTGGGTCTTGACTGTTGTGCTGTGTTCTTTGTTCCACACCCCCCCCCCCCTCTTGTTTCCTTGGGAGAAAAAAGAGACGGCAGTTTCACTCCCTTTATTTATAAACCCTTACCAAAAAGATAGGTGAATTTCAGTAATGTTTTTGGAGAGTTAGAGTCCACAGAAGATGCTTTGGCATCGCTTGGTCACTCCCTGCAATCTCCGATCGCGTTTGCATGCATGGAATCAATTTTTTTGGTCTCCCTTGATCGTTCTGGCTGTGGTTACAGCAGGAGCTTGTAGATTAAGAGCATTTATTCTTGTATATGAAGTCATAGGTTTAATTCCTCCTTCCCATAATATTATAATATTGTTTGTACATAACAGAGCTAGATTAATCCAAAATGTTCGAAATAACTATATGTTTCACTAATATCTTGCGGGTGAAAAAGATTGATCTAAAAGGTTGGAAGTGATGTGGAATTTGATTTGGCATATATATGAAGCATTCTTGGCTTTGATGGATGCCTTGTTGACTGGACTAAGAGAGGAAAGAGCAACGACTACTCGCTTAATTTGCTTTGTATTCTTTCATGGTCTTTAAGATGCGTCGAAGATCCTTTATTTATTCGGGAAATACAACGAGACATTTATATTAAGTAATGAGTCAGTTATAATACTTTAGTTAAAATTCGTAATGACAAGAAATAAATTTAACTTACAAATAAATAAAAATATAATATTAAATAATATATATGTCACAAGTTTTGTACATAGACATGGAGTGTTTTATGATGAAAATTTTTTTTGGTGACTGAATATAAATTTTATCAACTTTTTATTTACGACTATTGCGGTTCATCATGAATTCATGAAAGGCCAAAATCATATGGGCATACGAAAAAGTGGATTACCTCAGGCCAACCATTTGCTTTGCTTATCAACAACGTAGTGCCGCCACGTGTTTATACAAGTGGCAGGGGCAATCCACTCAGTAAACTGCATGCAAAATGCCGAAATTACCCTGTACAAATAGAACAAGTGAAGGCAAATTTTAGGGTTTTCATAGGCCCAAAAGTGGAATAACAAAGCCAGGCATGCATAAGAGCAAATCCACCCCTAAGGACTTTGTGCCAGCACCCAGCGCATTTATCCACTCAAGTGAACAGTAATAGACTCCATTGAACAGTAATAGGCCAAAGCATCTCCACCCCTAACAAAAAATAGCCTAGTCCATTTTATTAAAATATTATTTTTTTATTATAAAATAATAGTTTTATTTTTAATTTCTGAATTTATAAAAAAATAAAATAATAATAATAATAATATCTAAAATTTATTAAAAAGTTTCTGTATTTTTTAAAAGTGAATTCTTAATTTTTTGGGGGAAAAAACGTGGACCGTTGATCTGTGATCGGACGGTCCAGTTTAAAAGTGAAATTCAAATTTTTTTTACCGTTGAAAATCCAACGGTCTAGAATAACTAGCCGTTGGAAATCCAACGGCTGCAAGTGGGCCACGTCGCCTAGCCCCGGGTTGTGGTCTGAGTGCGCCTGCGCGCGGGCCCCGCCACCTGATTTCTTGTCTCCTACTCGCACCCACGCGAGCGTGAAGGCCACGCGCCAGTGCAAAAAAACAAACAGGCCAGTCTCTTGGTCAGTCAAAAATGGGCTGGGCTAGAGACTGGCATGGGCTGGGTGCCAGTCAATTGGGTCGGCTGGAGCAAATTCACTGGGTCCTGGCCTATTTTTTCGGCTGGGTCCTGGGCAAATTCCACTGGGGTGGAATTGCTCTAAATAGCCAGCAACTGGCATAATTTGGGTGATACAAAAACAAGACTTTTCTTGAAATATCTTATCTGGATATAGCAAAATCAACTTTGACTCAAAATGGAAATTTTGCCAAATATGGAATATACCTGTCGAGTACCACAAAAATTGTTTTGGGAGTATTGACTTGGTAGCAACTATTTAAGAACGAGTAAAAATTTCTATTTAAAATTCTTCGTATTTGAATTATAGAGATTTATGCTTATGATTAGAATCGTTCGTGAATCATTCTGTAAATGTCAAAAAAAAAAATTGAAACTAAAGTCGTTTAATAAATCTATTGTAGCCACTGGCGGAGCCAAGTACAAGGCTCCCCTAGAAATAATAATTTACAATTTCCTATTTACATAGGAGAAAATTTTGTGTGAAGCTCAACGCTCCACTGGACAATGTCTAATGGCACTACAACTCAATCAAAATTTAACATATGGTAAAATTTAACTACAATTTCCTATTTACATAAAAAAATAATAAAAAAAATAAAATAAAAAAACCGAAAAAATATTATTTCCATAATTAAAACTACAATAAAACAATAATAACACCCCACCCCAGGCTTCCTCCACCGGAAAAGCCTCAATTGCAAGTCTAAAGGTGGGAAAGAACTCTAATATGGTTGATCAGTTTCCTAAGTAATGGATGTTTGTTGCTTTCATCCCGTTCTTCCAGTTTATGCATTAAATTTCCCTTGTCTTCAAAGAATTGAAATCCTATCACTTCATATTATCTGTCAATGATTAACTGGAATCGTATAGACTTTGGTGATGAACCATTTTCTGCAAACACAAAAATCTGTCTTTTATTTTTCAAAAAATTGTGCTAACCATGACAGAAAAATCTAAGGGGAAAATATAAAGCTTATTCCCTCAAAGTTTTGTCAAACGATACCGAAGTCGGCGCCGACAAGGGATGGGTGAATTCTCAAGTGGAGGGTGACATCAAATCAGATCAGTCGATTTACAATTGTAATGATAATGGTTGTATTTATCTTTGTAATATATTTCCAGTTTTTATGTAATTATGAAAGCTTTAAAAGGTCAACTATGACAAAGTATAGTTAATTTTTACGAAGTGTGAAATTTTGATTAAGTCGTAGTGCTGTTGGGTATTGAACAATGGTACGTAGACCGTCACCCCAAGTTTTTGTCATAGCGTATGGAGAGTTTTGATTCTTTTAGCTTAAAAATTTTAGTGTCTTCGAGACATCCGATAAAATTGGAATGATACAGAGCTTAAAAATATTAATTTTTTGAGCTATTTTATGATTTTTAATTGTCATATTCCACTTAGCAAATGAAAATTTTAAATCTTAAGGCTACTTTTAAGAAAAGGGAAATTTTATTTAAACCCATTTAATCTCTTTTTACACCTAACTTAAAATTTCAAATGTTAATTATATATGTTACCCTATTGCATAATTACTATTAAGTACAAAATGAAATTAATCATAAAACTCAAATTTATCAATAAATCCAAGATCCTATTGCATGTTTGTTTATCGAAGATCGCTTTCTGGGTTTACGAGAACGAAATAAACAATCACAATGGATAGGGTTCTCCATTGAGTTTGAGAACCCATATCCGAAAAACGAAATAAACAATCACAATGGTTTCTGGGCATTTTCCAATTCAACCATTTCAACGGATAGGGTTCTCCATTGAGTTTGAGAACCCTATTGCATGTTTTTTATCGAAGATCGCTTTCTGGGTTTACAAGATCAGAGACAGTAGTGGAAAACCCATATCCCAAAAACGAAATAAACAATCACAATGGTTTCTGGGCATTTTCCAATTCAACCATTTCAATACAAAAACAACAAAAAGGCCTCTCAAACTTAGGTCTAAACGCATCGAATTTAGCTTCTAAAACCAAAGACTCCAAGGCCTTGTGGTTGAGTTTGGAATTTGAGTATCCCGATATCATAGTCGTCCAGGAAACAACGTTTCTCTCAAGCATTTCGTCGAACAGTTCCTGCTCTTCTTCCAAGAGAGCAAATTTAACGTATATGTTAATGAAAACGTTGATTAAGAAGGTCTTGGGCTGGTACCCATTTGAGAAAACGTGCTTGTGGACGAGCTTACCCTGCTGAACAGCTCGCCGAGCCAAGCAGCACTTGACGAGCTCGGAGTAGAAGACGAAGTCGGCCCAAAGTCCGCGCCTTTGCATGGCTTCCATTGCAACATTGCCCTTACCTTGGCTCCGCTACTGCTCCCAGGAACAAGACCCTGCATCTCTTTCTGCAAGAACCTCAGCCTGTCTTCTTCTTCGATTTCAATTTTCCATCTGTTGAATCGGGACTTAAAAATCTAATGGGTGTAAAAATAAATCTACATAATGAATTGGGTTTATGGGGTTATTTTAGGTATTAAATTTGGGTTTAAAGAGATAATAATAATTTAGTTAAAAATCAAATGGGTGCAAAGAGTAATTTGGGTGTATAAATAGGTTAAATGGGTTTAAATAAAATTTCCCTTAAGAAAAATAAGAGCTAATAAATGTTAAATAAACTCATCATTTTAACCAATGTTATAATTTAATAGTAATAAATTAAAACTTCCATACTACAAATGGTTCTTTATTTTATTCATTGAAAGTTTTGAAGGCTAGAAGCCCTAGAAAACGTAGTATAAATTTCTTACTTCATATTATTAGGTTTACTATTATATAATTTTATGTAGGCAATAGAAGATTAAAAATTTGATTTCGTAGTAATAATTTTAGCTTAACCCACCAACCGAATAATTCCTAGCTACGCAATTGATTGTAGCAAAAACATAGATTGTTTGTAATGCTTTTATCAATTTTGTTCATCTTTTTAATACAATTCGTTGACTAAATGATCTTAGTTTTAATAGATTTTTCTACAGAGGTAATTTTTATAGAATTGTAGATAATATGAATGGTTTTGAGCATAAATACGAAATTCTATAAATTGATAATAAGCAAATTTAAGTTGGAACTCTTACTCATCCCTTGAGTAGCCAAATATTATTCGAGACATGACAAAAATGTAAGTATAAGTGTTATTACGTTGAATTTCTTTTGGGCATCATATTGTTATTTATTCAACCTGCATATAGGTGAAGCACTCGCTCAAACTTTGATCAAGACAATGACATTGGAAAGCAAGTATGCATTGACAGTTCAAGCAACATGCATATCTAAATAGTTTCCCTAGAAATATGGTGCACATGCACGAATGAATCCAAAGATTTTGGAGTCACCATCAAGCTGCCATGCATGGAGCATGCCTAAGCAACATGTGCTATAAAGAAAGGTACTGGAGGAAAGAGATCTCCTGATAAGTATCCTAAAACCAAAGGACTGAGGCAGTAAAACCTCATGAGGATAAGACTAAAAGTGAATATATTATGTCTATATGCCCCTCCCTTGTTTCATTGAGTGGTCAGTTCCTTCAAATCAATGGCCTCTCAACAATTCCAAGGGCAATAATAATTGAACAAAACTAACCAACTGAGAACAAGGATCGGTGTGTGTGTGTGTATGTGTGTGTGTACACAAATGTATATATAAGATGGAGTAGAGCCAGCATTATTGGAGCTCTTTATCTCTGTTTTTACACTATATATATAGATCCACAATTAATAATTATCCACAATTGATGGAACAAGAGAGATCCTATTTGTCTTTTATGATTTGATAGGCAATATCAGAGTTTTTGTCATGTCAATGTCTTGCAAACCAATTTTATATGAATCGTCAAATAGTTATTTCCATGAATTTACAGAGTTATATGTAACTCCAACTCCAACTCCAACTCCAACTGGGGACGACGTATTGGGATTGAATATATTCATTGAAATTCAACTTTAAAACCCTAATTAAGAACCAAATATAGGTATTTATATCTAAAGAAATCCTATTAGGTAATTATGGTATCGACAAATCATTACTGATATCGGTCAATTCTACTGACGATTTTGATCCTAAATAAATCAAACGGAAATGTGCCCCCATTTAGTGTTTTCTTTTGTTACTTTGGAAGGTTGTTAAATACTTTTTATCGGATATTAGTAAACATTCAACAATAATTTACACTAAAAAGATAAAGAATAGTGTGAATTCAAGACACAACAAAGTGAAGAGGAATACTCTAATAACCAATCAATTCATCACTTATAAAGAAAGTTGAATACTAAGGATCCCGTGATCATGATTATTCATCGTACATCGTACTGTTAGAAATTATTTTAAATTTTAAAATACATAGTACCTAACAAAAACTGACCGCACGATGTACGATAAACAGTCACGATCATGGGATAGGATCCCTAGAAAAAGATCCTTCGAGGATCCTTTTCCAAAATGTTGGATTCACGTCTTCAAAATTATATTAAATTGCTCTTAGGTTTAAGTGCTAAGTACATTTAAACATTGATCTTTGATTAGCCTTCGGGCGAGTTCAACTAGAAAATCTCTGAGATGGAATGAGGATCCTCTCCGGATCCTCTAATCGTGTCCGTTCATTGTACATCTTACGGTCATAAATCATTTTAAATACTTTTATTTTAATTAAATATGAATAGTACTTAACGAAAACTGATCGTACGATGTACAATAAATGGACAAGATTTGAAGATCCCTAGGATCCTCATAAAGAGGGTCTGGAGAGAATCCTCCTGATCTTAGATGTGCCATGGTTGACTGAGGAAAAGTCAATTCTACTCAACAAAAATTGAGGTTTTTGCTATGACTCACTTTCACTACCACAAATTTCAAAAAAAAGATTATATTCACATATTCCAAATTACTTCCCTCACATCTTTTTATTTTTTTAATATTTTTTGACACACTACTAACACTTGATAAAAAAAATTAAAAAAATTTAAAACGTGCGAATGAAATAATTTGAAGTGTGTGAATATAATCGTTTTTTGAAAAAACAGAAAAGAAAATAACTCCTTGATTGGTGAGCCAAACATGATTAAATGAGGTAATATTAAGATACACAAATATTGATACAAATTCTATAATGTTCTAGAGGAACCTAAAGCCCAATCCACCAAGGAGGAACCCTAGCTAGCTCTAATTTCTAGAAATGCATCATTCCTGGATCCCTTCCACCTAATTCTCCTCATCAAATAATCCGAGCCCTTAAAATTTGATCCAACGGCTAAAGTTATTATAACTTTAGAGCAAGCTCCTATTTTTAGCCTTTGGATCAAATTTCAAGGGTCCGGATTATTTGATGAGGAGGATTAGGTGGAAGGGATCTGAATAGGATCCATTTCCCTATTTTCCAATTGATTGGGATGACTATTGTGGACGATGTATAAGCTTCAGTTTAATTAGTCTAAGCCCGCCCTTCATAGTATTATAATTTTTTTGTTCTTTTCCAAAGTTCTTCTTCTACGCTTGCCTTATTTTTTTTTTTTTTAACAAACAATATTATTACACTAAGGGGGAGGAGTGGAATTAGCCTCACAATGGGCTAGCAAGTAAAGTGATTCAAATTCACCTTTGGCAAGAATCGAATCCAAGAACTCTCATTTATAAGTGAAGAGGAACACTACTAGACCGTAGTACTAAGTGACACCTATCTTAATTTCATGGGACTAGTTTTTCTTTCATGGAACTAGTTGGCCTTGGACTCTCATGCATAGATCTAGAAATTTTTTACACGACCTATTAATACGACACAAAAATGACATGAAAATAACGGGTTTTGAGTCAATATAATAACTAATCGGGACATTATCGGGTTACACAATAAGAACAAGTTTACACATAGGTAACTCGTGGATAACCTGTTTCGACATGTTAAGAAAAAAGTACTTTTTTTAGATGAAGTATGATATTCATTGAATAATGAAATACGTACAAAATCGAGGATATGGTGCTAACAGGGCCTCAATAAAAACCTTGCCGAGGCTTTCAACCCTATCACCATGAGAGCATCACCTTCCACCTCCACATGTTCTATACCCCAGTTTCGAGAAAACACAACTGCTGCCCGTGCAGCAGCAACCTCTGCATGCATCGCCGATCGACCCTAGTCTCCCAAACCACCATTGCAGCCATGAAATCTCCTACTGAGTTTCTTACCACAATCCCTATACATCCATACGAACCATTCTCATCCCAAGCAGCATCAGAGTTACACTTTATCCAACCAAAAACTGGTGTTGCCATTTTTGAACTTTTAAACTTAAAAAAAAAATTACTATAAATTACAATACCCATAGTGCATATATTGTATATTAAATATGTATTATTGTATTGTTATTCCATATAAGTTAAAACACATTAAGTTTTTATTTATTTATTTTTATTATGAGAGTTTCTTGTTATTATTACTAGAAGAAATTTTACTTGACATGTTATCTAAAATTCAAATCAACTAGTATAGTACAGGCAAAAGACAACTTTCAATTTTAAAGTTAACGACATAACAAAGATTTTTACTCTCTCTCTCTCTCTCTCTCTCTCTCTCTCTCTCTCATACTCATAAATGTTTTATCCTCTTAAAACTGAGATTAAATATATATATATATATATATCAAAGTCGGCCCTAAGATTTTAGGGGCCATGTACGAAAGTGAATTAGAGGCCCTCAAATTGCGAATTGTTTTTTTTCAATTTTTAGTTTTGCTTTCTATAAATTCTAATAGCACAAACAAATATAACAAATCAACTGACAAAAAGGTGATTTATTTTTTTTCTTAATTACTTAAAGGTTCAGCAACTTAGTACTACAATCTAGTGGTATTCATCTTCACTTATAAATGAGAGGTCTTAGGTTCGATTCTCGCCAAAGACGAGTTTGAACCACATCATTGCTAGCCCATTGTGAGGCTAAGCCCACCCCCTTCCCCTTAGCGTAAATAATATCGTTGGTTCAAAAAAAAAATCTTAAAGGTCCTAGAATTTTTATTTTAGTTTTGTGGAATTTTTATATTATTTTTATGGAAGTTTATGCATTTAATAATAATAAAGTAAAAAATGATGGAGGCAAAGCCTCAAACCCATTCCCAAACAAATACAGAGAAAAATAAGTACTACTTGTGCTAACAGTTGATTTTATAATTTTTTACACATATTGGTATATATACGTATATTCATGTAAAATTGAAAAATCTGGGGCCCTTCCGATTTGGAGGCCCTGTACCGTGACACCACTTGCACACCCTCAGGGCTGGTCCTGATGTATATAACACATGAAAAATTAAAAATATCAAACACATTAAAAAATTATAACAATTAATTACAAGTGCGAAAAAAAATGTGAAAAAATATGCAGGCGCTCGTGATCGAATTGATAGGTACATCTTCATTTGAATTTTTAAAACCATACAAACCGTCATGAATAGTATTTTTAAGGGAGTTCAAAATAAATAAAAAATAAAAATCATTAATGTACAACTATGAAAAATGTAAATGAATATATAAGCGCTTAAGATTGCATCATCTATGCTTAGAGATGATTATATCTTCGCTTATATTTTTAAAACCCTCCAACCTCATGAATAGTGTTTTTTATTTGAGTGCGAAATTAATAAAATTCATAATAATTATTGTAGAAATGTGAAAAATGTAAAACAAAAAAAAAAATCCAACACCATAATCCATAAACCTTAGATTCAAATTTAACCGTCGATTGTTTTTGTGATTATAGGGGCGGATTTCAGAGTTGAGTCATTCACGAAAGTTGTAAAGTTCGTCATTACGAGCGTTTATATAACTATATATTTTTTATTTTTCGCACTCCTACATAACTAAAAAACTATTAAAAAAAACTTATTTAAAAAATAACCATAGGATTTAGTCTCACTTATGTGAGATTAAATCGTTACTGTTGGATTCTATCTCACATATTTATCAATTTAAAATATATTTTCTTTAACGGGTAAGGGTAATGGCTCAGGTCATATTACCTGTTTGTTTTAACGGACGTTCACGACCTCATGCAACACTTAAAGGTCAGTGCATTAAGGGAAAAATAATTATTAAAATTGTTCAGTAAATTTGGCTGGCCATGACTTCTGATGCTTCTAAATGATTATTAAAACTTAAGGAAAGTAAAAATAATGAGTGGGAAGTGCACCGATAGATGACTATGGGAGGTAAGAGTAGAGGGAAAGCCAATTGAAACGTTAGGGCTGATTTGATGACCAGTTCGTTTTTAGTTTTTATTTTTCGGGATAGAAACAACAACAACAACAACAAAGCCTTTTCCCACTAAGTGGGGTCGGCTATATGAATCCTAGAACGCCATTGCGCTCGGTTTTGTGTCATGTCCTCCGTTAGATCCAAGTACTCAAGTCTTTTCTTAGGGTCTCTTCCAAAGTTTTCCTAGGTCTTCCTCTACCCCTTCGGCCCTGAACCTCTGTCCCGTAGTCACATTTTCGAACCGGAGCGTCAGTAGGCCTTCTTTGCACATGTCCAAACCACCGGAACCGATTTTCTCTCATATTTCCTTCAATTTTGGCTACTCCTACTTTACCTCGGATAACCTCATTCCCAATCTTATCCTTTCTCGTGTGCCCATACATCCCACGAAGCATCCTCATCTCCGCTACACCCATTTTGTGTACGTTGATGCTTCACTGCCCAACATTCTGTGCCATACAACATCGATGGCCTTATTGCCGTCCTATAAAATTTTCCCTTGAGCTTCAGTGGCCTACGACGGTCACACAACACGCCGGATGCACTCTTACACTTCATCCATCCAGCTTGTATTCTATGGTTGAGATCTCCATCTAATTCTCCGTTCTCTTGCAAGATAGATCCTAGGTAGCGAAAACGGTCACTTTTTGTGATCTTCGCTAGATTGCTCCGGTCATTAGTGTGGATAAGTATATAAATGGATAGAGATAGGAAAGCAAACACAAGATGTACGTGGTTCACCCAGATTGGCTACGTCCACGGAATAAAGGAGTTCTCATTAATTGTGAAGGGTTTACACAAAAGCAAACACAAGATGTACGTGGTTCACCCAGATTGGCTACGTCCACGGAATAGAGGAGTTCTCATTAATTGTGAAGGGTTTACACAAGTACATAGGTTCAAGCTCTCATTTAGTGAGTACAAGTGAATGATTTAGTACAAATGACACTAGGAAATATTGTGGGAGAATGATCTCGTAGCCACGAAACTTCTAAGTACCGGAGTGTGGTATCGTCTTGACTTGCCTTATCTGTCTCATAGGTAGATGTGGCATATTCTCTGGAAGTACTCTTCCTCCATCCAGGGGTGGTATCTGTAACTGGTGGAGATGCACAAGGTAATGTATCAATTTCACTTGAAGCTTACTTGTAGTTTCATGCTTGGTCAAGCGCGATACAAACCATGTAGTAGGAGTCCCCCAAGTCGCCGAGCTAGGGGATCTGCTGAAAGAGGTGACAGACAAGGTAAGCAATCAGAGCTCCGGCTGATTGTTCACATTCTCCCTATCTTGCAGGCAGCATGAAGGATAAAGAGAAGAAAAATGAGGAGAGATGATATGGGATACTTTTGCTTTTGAAGAAGTAACTTTCCACAGGCTTATTCTTGAACTGGGCTGGAGGGTTTTCTGGTTTCCTCCAGAGTATAAGGCCGACTGAAGAATTTGAGGGTCAAAACAAGTCCATCAAATCTAGAGTACGTTCGACCCTGCTGATATGGGATACTTTTGCTTTTGATAGAGTAGTGGATGTATCGGCACGTGTGCTGTTACGCTTGTCTCCACATGCTTCCTTGTATCCTTCTCACTTGCCCTATTTGTTCCTCAGGCAGATGCGGTATCTTCCCTGGAAGCATAAGATGTTGAAGATGAGTACTCGAGAGCAATGCCAGGTAAGTAATCAGGTAAGGGGTTCCAGGCAGTCAGTTCCTGGCTGGAAGCTTGATTCCAAGTGCTGACTGATTGCTCTCTTTCTCCTTGTCTTGCAGGTAAGAACAAGGCCAAAGGAAAAGACAGGGAAAAAGCATGATATGGGATACTCTTGCTTTTAACCCTGATGATATGAGATATTCTTGCTCTAGTATAGCTTGTTTACAGAGGTATTATCGGGGGGAAAGAAAGCTGAATATTTCGAAAGGCTTCGTTGGAAGTGCCCTCTCAGATAAGAGAAAGGGTTGAGCATTTTTGCAGGTCTGCCTGTCCGTTAGGGATGGAGGTCGACATATATAGGAGTCTCCCTAACATCAAGTAATAATGCTATTCCTTTACCCTGCTTGGTTATAGCACGGTAGTGGGAGCTGCCAGCTTCACATGTTTTAACTCTGTCAGAGCACTTTGAAAAAGTGGTCTGTGGTATCTGGAAAGCTGATGTTGCGTGTGAAGATTACAGACAAGCTTTATCCAAGGAGATCCAGCTCTTGAAGTTGGGAAAGTGGTGCCTCTCCGATTTTCGAACAAGCAATCCTGTCGGGGATCTGGCTCGAGATTCGGAGAACGATGCCTCTTCGATTTTTGAGAAAGCAATCCTGCTGGGGGTCTGGCTCTCGAGATTCGGAGAGCGGTGTCTCTTCGATTTTTGAGAAAGTAATCATGTTGGGAGTCTGGCTCTCAAGATTCGGAGGGCGGTGCCTCTTCGATTTTGGAGCCAGAAATCTTGTTGGGAGTGTTTTCTCGAATGTGAGTAAAGGTTGGACGTGTTTGCTAGTCTACCTTGCCACGAAGCACAGAGGTTGACACACAGGGACTTTCCAATTATCCAGCAGTGGTACTGTTCCTTTACCCTCTCTTCGATTTTTGAGAAAGTAATCATGTTGGGAGTCTGGCTCTCGAGATTCGGAGGGCAGTGCCTCTTCGATTTTGGAGCAAGCAATCTTGTTGGGAGTGTTTTCTCGAATGTGAGTAAAGGTTGGGCATGTTTGCTAGTCTACCTTGCCACGAAGCACAAAGGTTGACACACAGGGACTTTCCAATTATCCAGCAGTGGTACTGTTCCTTTACCCTCTCTTCGATTTTTGAGAAAGTAATCATGTTGGGAGTCTGGCTCTCGAGATTCGGAGGGCGGTGCCTCTTCGATTTTGGAGCAAGCAATCTTGTTGGGAGTGTTTTCTCGCATGTGAGTACAGGTTGGGCATGTTTGCTAGTCTACCTTGCCACGAAGCACAGAGGTTGACACACCGGGACTTTCCAATTATCCAGCAGTGGTACTGTTCCTTTACCCTTGTGGGTAATAATATGGTAGCTAGACCTTCAAAATTTATGTGTTTAAACTTTGTTAGTGTTGTTTCTTTGCAATTCTTTTACCCTTCTTGGTCAGAGCGATGTAGTGGGAGCTGCAAGCTTCACGTGTCTCAACTTTGTCAGAGAACTTTGGCAAAGTTATCTGTGGTACCCATGAGCTACTGTTGCGTGTGGGAAGTGGGTGATTGAACAGTACGATTCATGTGCTTTCTACTTCGTCAGAAATCTTCGACAGAATGCCCATAATTTCCGCAAAGCTGAGTGTGCGTGTGACAGGTGCTGACAAGGCTGGAAAGTAGGTGCCTCTTCGATTTCTGAGATCGGCCCTCGTGGTCTCTGAGCATCCCAGCTTTTGAGAAAGCAAGCCTCTTCGATTTCTGAGATCGGCCTTCGTGGTCTTTGAGCAGCCCAGCTTTTGAGAAAGCAAACGCCTCTTCGATTTTTGAGATCGACCCTCGTGGTCTCTGAGCAGCCCAGCTTTTGAGAAAGCAAACGCCTCTTCGATTTCTGAGCAGGCGCCTCTTCGATTTCTGAAGCTTCGTCGAGTGCAGATTTTTATAGGGGCTGACATTAAGTTCCAAAGCACACTTGAATATCCACCAGTAGAAGCTCCATTCTTGCACTTCTAAGATCTTGATTTGTCCGACCTCTTCTCTCTTCAACACCTTTGAAAATGTCTGGCCCCTCCGACCGTCGTTTTGACTTGAACCTTGTTGAAGAGGCAGCCCCGCCTTCTCCAGACAACATATGGCGCCCATCCTTCGTCTCCCCTACTGGTCCTCTTACCGTTGGGGATTCCGTGATGAAGAATGATATGACCGCTGCGGTAGTGGCCAGGAACCTTCTCACTCCCAAAGATAACAGACTACTTTCCAAACGGTCTGATGAGTTGGCTGTTAAGGATTCTCTGGCTCTCAGTGTTCAGTGTGCAGGTTCTGTGTCTAATATGGCCCAACGCCTATTTGCTCGAACCCGCCAAGTTGAATCATTGGCGGCTGAAGTGATGAGTCTCAAACAGGAGATTAGAGGGCTCAAGCATGAGAATAAACAGTTGCACCGGCTCGCACATGACTATGCTACAAACATGAAGAGGAAGCTTGACCAGATGAAGGAATCTGATGGTCAGGTTTTACTTGATCATCAGAGATTTGTGGGTTTGTTCCAAGGGCATTTATTGCCTTCGTCTTCTGGGGCTGTACCGCGTAATGAAGCTCCAAATGATCAACCTCTGATGCCTCCTCCTTCTAGGGTTTTGTCCAGTACTGAGGCTCCGAATGATCCTCCTCCGGTGCCTTCTCTTTCTGGGGCTCTACCGACTGCTGAGACTTCTCCTAAGCAACCTTTGTGAAGGCTCCCTCTTGTTTGTTTATTTTGACTCAAGTATATGTACATATTTGTAGCTTATCGGGGATATCAATAAATAAGCTTTCCTTCATTTCAACGTATTGTGTTAAATACACCAAAGCCTTCTTCGCTAAGTTCTTTTAATTTTCTTTTGTTGAAGCTTGTATGTTGAAGCTTTGTGAGTGGAGCATATAGGTTGAGGTAGTGTTCCCTTAATTTCCCGAGTGAGGAAAACTTCTTGGTTGGAGACTTGGAAAATCCAAGTCACTGAGTGGGATCGGCTATATGAATGGAAGAAATGAGAAAAGGGGAAGGATGAGCAAAGTAGAGAGAAAGAGGGAGAAGTGAATGAAATCACATGAAAATAAAAACTTGTGGGTGAAAATAACTTCATTTGGTTTGAATTAAGATCAAACGGTGGGAGACCACGAATTTCTTAAACCCTGGTATCTAAGAGAACAAGATTGTTCATAAAATTTCATTTGGTTTGAATTGGGTGTACAATAGTCTCAAAATTACACATTTCAACCGTCAACTTATAGCTACGCATAATCTCGTTACTCATTAGAGCATCATTTGACATTAGCTGAAAAATACAAAGAAATTGTAGCTCAAATGGGGTCCGACATTTACTCGTGTCGTCGAGCACCTATGTTTGATTCCCTTTTGCTTGTATCAAAACTAAAAACACTACCTGAGGACAGAATTTGTCTTGCCTAGCACAGATTGTTTCCAACACATGCATAGAAAGAAATCATTTGATAGCATATGAACATCTAGTATCTTGCATTGCCTCTGATAGTGAAATAAATTCTTTATAATCTAACTTTTCCCAACTCTCCGAACGTCGTAACGTCTTATAACCCACGTAAAACTGACCCAAACGAATTGCAAACCAAAATTGAATCGAATTGTATAGCATCTTCAGAAAAGTTTCTTTGGGGACATATCAGGAATCTCCTGATCTAATCAATCATGTAAGATTCAGATATGAAAAAATAAATCACCAAAACCTTGTCTGCATAGTTGCTATATTCAAATAAAATCTAGAAAACAATTCGATAAAGACAAATGTAAGAATCCTCTCTCACTTTATCCCCTCGCCCATCCCCATCCCGCCTCTCCCTCTCCCTCCATGTTCAACACAATCTGTTGAATTGAAGCTCATGTATCCTATAATTTGAAAGCAATTGCTTTGTGCCTAAATACTACTAGTTCGTGCAGTCAAATCCATGACAGATAGAAAGCCAGATTACCAAGATCAGAAGTAGGAGGATTCCGAAAACGACCAACTTTATCTTCATGTTTTGATACCACATTTTCCTTCTCATTTGTGTCCCCTTATTTTTGTAATCTTGGGCCTGAAAATTGCAACAAGCAAACTTATTCAGCACCTAAGAGTTTAATACATATGACAGATAAAACGGCAGGGTTGCCCTTGCCTCCACTTACCTGAGAACGAAGATCTTCAGTCTTGTCAACAAGAACAGTCAGGTTTTCCCCTCTATCAATAGCCTGAAAAGCATGTGTAGGTGGAATAAGCATGAAATGCAACATCTACGGCCTGGTCAATTGGTGCAATGGATCATATAATGCAAGGTTTATACATCCCAGATGTTGACTGTGACCGGTTTATACATCCCAGATGGTGACTGCGACAAAAGAAGCCATACTGTGCTAATCTCACTAGAATGAATAACCAAAGTTGTGACGGGAAACTCTTTCTGTTTAAGTGTTTATTGGGATGGACAACCAAGAGTCTAAATTTACTAATTGTGGTAATTTGTACAATGAGAAGGATATGCCTAGTAGAAGGAACCATGAATTCGTACAAATGCTAGTAGCATGGGGGTACCTAGTTTGCAAACAAGTAAAGTACTCCAACCACCACTAGAGTATAGTACAAACACATGGACCTCTCATACGACTCTAAGAATTATATATACTCGAGTAAACTTCAAAGAGCTGACACAACAGAGTGATAATATGTATAGCACCACAGCCAGCAATGTAAATCATGACAGAAGCCCCCGTACCCAAGTGTAACAGTCTATGGCACCTGTGAACTACAAAATCACACTCAAAGAGAGCGACCAACAAACCAACAAGGTCTCCTTGTTTCTTTGTATCTTCAAAAGATTCTCCGTGCATTTTTACTCTCTAAAGCTATGGATCTGCCATTTCTTATGACCACCACCACCACCATGAATAGGTCACACACATTCATGATGAAGCCATTTGACACCACCACTATGAGGTCACATCTTTTTCTACTACAAATAACTGCTAGTCATTAGATACCCAGTGATGGAAGAAGGAGTCGGAGACGAATAGAGAGAGAGGATGGTTGCTTAGATTTTCACCCACTGTGTGGTCATCAATCTAATATATGTGTAGTTTATATACGGTGCTTCATAAATTTTTGAAAGGCTAAGTTCAACAACTTACTTGGTTAAGGCCTTACGTGTACTAGCACACAAAAACAAAACAGAAAGAACAGCATTTAGATGCAGATGGTATATCAATAACTAAAAGCACATTGAATACACGCACTATATCTGAGAACAGACACTGTACCTTGTCAATATTCTCTAACATTATACTTTTAACTTCTGAAACTTGCGCCTTCACTTTCAATAGCTTTTCAATCTCTTCTGCATGATCAATTATATACTTCATGTGCTCTTTCATTATTGGTCTGTAATTTTCAAATTCATCTTAGTTTCCATTTGAACAAAAAGAATTTCACAAAAGCATAGGGTTACTTGAGCATAACCTATCATGATTCATGAATGAACATACCCAAATTCCTTGTTAAGACTTTTGGCAATAGCCGTATCTGCTTTACCACCCCCATATCTTTTTTTGAAGTCAGCTCTCACTCGTTCTAAAAATGCAATCGATATCTGCTTGCCAACAGAGTCTTTGGCAACAACACAGTATGCTGCAAATTCCATAGAACACGAGATAACAGGTTTGACACCAAAAACCCTTCCCCAAAAGAAATTTCACAGATTGAAATTATTTTGATTTGGGCACACACATAGATGCATCAACAGACTACAGAACATAACAGATTGTACTACTAATTCGTTAACATCCATTTCATACATAAGCTAAGACTATCTCCAGCATACTGTCTAGTCTTAATACTGATATAATTTAAAGTCACATACAACATTTATTGAACCGAACATTTGTATGCGAACAGTATTAGCATGAAACATAATAAAAGAAACATAAAGATGTTGAAATGGCTCAACCCCAAGCTTGTGCTTTCCTTAGTTGAGCTCACAGGTAATCTCAACGGCCAACTAATATGCACAAGGCTAGAAAAGATACAACATTTTGCCTTTTTAGTTTAAAGAAGGCCAAAAGCCTAGATTTGAGAGTCCAACTCTCAGTGCAGGTGCTCTTACCAACTAAGCTATGAGCCTCCCCGAACTGATGCTAAATTTGATTGAGTCATACAATAGCTACCTATTTTCATAAAGTGAGGGGTCCAAAATAAGGGGCAGTCAATTAAATTCTGGGTTGCATCCTAAGGAAGTGCATGGTGTAACGCGGAGGTACAGGTTCCACTACTAAATGAACGAAAACGATGAAATGTGATACCAATCCACTGTTCCTCTTCTTTTCAAAGTGAAATAAATAATTCAAAACACCAGTTGAATGAATTTTCAGCATCTCAATGCCGAAGAGCGTTGATCACATTTACTATTATTCAAATGGTATTTAAAGTACTTCCTTCTTCGTCATCTAATATTTATGCAAATACCATCAAGTTCCTTCCTTTTCAACAATGCAACCTACTCTGCTCACCAAAACTCACCTGATTTCCAAGCCTAGTCAATTGAGCTAAACGCCAAGTCTTCTAAATTGTTGAAAACCACAACAAAACAAGACTAAAAATTCGAACTTCTTTCCTTTTTCCACAGATTTTCTCAGCAACCAAACAGCTAAAAACTCAAACTTTACCAAAATCTCCGAAAACCAAGCAAACCCCAGTTCAAAAAGCTCACTAGTTTCCAACTTCCCACTACAAACCAAGTAAAACAGATCATAAATCCTCACATTTCTCTGTTTCACATTAGATCCAGCTACTCCCGCATGCAATTCAAGCTCCCGTACTGTTTGTTTCCCGGGAAAACGAAAGAAAATCAAACAAAAACAGAAAGCAAAGAGATCAGTCAGCTGGAACCGAATCGAACCACGCACCGTATCCGTCCTCGACGAGGAAATTGAAGGTGTGGTGATCGCAGTTGTAGGTGAACTTGTTATTGGAGGAAGGCAGTTTCTGGAGACACTGCGCCGCAATCGCCGGGAAGTTGCCGGTGAACTCAGTGTACTCGGCCAGGATCATCGTGCCTCTGGCCACAAAGCTGTAGATGAACGATTCCTGACTCATTTTCTTGCTTCGAGTTGGCGAGTCAGCTCGCACGGCGGTGTGGAAGCAGCAGTAGCAGACAAATCGAAGGTTCTGGTTGGTTCTGTTTCTTTGTAATTAAGTCACTAAAACAGTGGAGCCTCTCTGAAATATCTTGAATTATTTATTATTTTAATTAAATTTAATTGACGGGGGCGCTGTTTTGGCACCGGTGATGTTAATCTAATGATTATTAAGTGTGATTAAAGTGTGTTTAAGAAAATGATTATTGCTGGACTGAAAGTCGTAAAGCGTCTCTCCTGCTTTCACCGGTGAAGAGTTGAATTGGCGGTAATGCCCTATTTAGGCGCAAGTGGACGCTGTGGACTGCAACACAATTCTCTATCCATGGCTGCAGTGGAAGATATTTTGGCAATTTCAAGAGATTAGACAAATCAATTTTAGACAAAAAATAAAATTAAAGGGGGCAGCATTAGTGTGAAAATCAATAAATAAGCTCGAGAAATAACCAAACAAAAACAGTCAAAGTTGTCGAAAGCTAAGAAAAGTCCACCCATCCTTGGATGGCAAGGGCAAGAAAATTGCCCAAAACCCACCAAATGTGGCTAGGACGTAGGCCTGTCAAACAGGTCATATTTTTTATGTTTCATGTCGTTTTTGTGTAATATTTGTTATCTTATTGGATCGTGTTGTATCATATTCGTTATCTTAACAGGTTAGGTTACTTTATTTAACAAGTAAAATAACCCGACCCATTATGACAAGTTAAAAACAATTTTTCTTCTTCTTTAATTTGCACATACTACATTGTCACATAAATATTACTTCAAAACATAGAAACACATTTGTCGTTAAGTACTACATCTACACTCCAAAATAATAGCCTAATAAAAAAAGCATCAAAACACTACTAGTCTACTACAAATATCAAATGTGCAAGGATATGCAAAATGAATGAGTTTTTCTTTTCAAGCTTGTGAAGCCTTTCTCAGAAGTTAAAATCTTGCCAATAAAACTCAAAACTTGCATGTTATTCCTTTTACAAAATCCTTCAATTTTCATCGATCATCATGGAGAAATTGTATTGAAAGTTTGGCTTGATCTATTGCCTTCAAGAGTTATGTTCATGATGTTTTTAGTAAGGTTTTCCATATCAGAACTCTCTTCCGCATAAACTAAGATAGAAAAACCAAATATTATAAACCATTCAAATTATGAGACGTTTACCAAAATAATTATGAAAAGAAATAAAACAATAGTTGTATACCATATAAAAATATATTACTTCCTTTTCCAAAGAGCCAATCTTTTGTACACAACAAAGCTTGACTGCGTGTGGTATTCTTGTGGTTGCGTAGTCGAGTCAAAGAAAGTGGCCAGAGGAGGATGCGAGAGGGAAGAGCAGATTTGAGGATAGCGACGTTGAGTGTTGAAGTCTGGAGAGATCAAGAGTGAATGAGAAAGGAGGATAGTCTGGGCTCCAACCCAATGTACAATGTATGGTTGAGATTAAATCTCAACCGATCCAATAGTCATCAATTTTCTAAATTTAATAATAATAATAATAATAATATATATATATATATATATATAAACACCACTTCCCGTCCGACTTGCATATGTTAAGCATGCCGCCAACGTTCATCCTGAGCCAGGATCGAACTCTCCATAAGATTCATTAAGAACGGTGTCCATGTACTGCCTCAACAACAATACAAATAATAGAATCATATATTGATTATATATATAATTCTTATAGGATTTTTTAGTGGTATAAAATTATTAAATTAATATTTTGCTTATCGTGTATCAGGTTACCCACGTGTATACTTTGACCAACATGTTGTCTTAATAGGTGTTTATCGGGTTACCTGATTCGTTATCGTGTCGACCCGATAACTTGTTAATTTCGTGTCGTTTTGCGTCGAGTTAACGGGTTGTGTCATAAATTGTCAGGCCTACTCGGGCGGCCCAAAATGAAGAAGGCAATTAGTAGGCTACACGAAGCTTGTCAGACTGCCAAGCCAACAAATGTTAGGTCTTGCGCCTGTTGGCAATAGGCGGCGTTGGTGCTGACATCACTGAGTAGACAAAAAAGGCCCCTACGTGCGCACCATAGAGCCCAACATGCCTCAACTGTTGGATTTACAATGGTCTAATGTTTTGGACTGTTGGATTTCTAACTGTAAAAGAAATTTGAATTTTGATCGTTATGCCGCGAGCATGGTCTAAAATATCCATAATATCCCGATATTTCCATCGAAATTTCCGTGTTTTTGGACTACCTATATTTCAAATATCATCGATATTTTAGACATTGCTAAGTCACTCATGTATCTTACCATGCAATGTATAAAGTGTAAAATATTATACTAATTCATTATATATAAATGATTATGGTGTGTTTAAACTTCTTTCATTAATTACTACATATTTTCTACGCTCACAATGTTTGCCAGCTCGCTATATAATCAACTTAAATCAGTTATATCTATCATGCAATGCATTTCCTTCCAATTTTTTGTGATAAACTAATAGATAATTGACTAAATAAACATCCAGCAAAGTTTCCATAAAAATTTCCAAGTTTTTCTTACAATTTCTGTGGTTTTTATTTAATTTTTATCGATATCAATAATATCTTGATATTTCCATCAAAATTTCCGTGTTTTTAGACTTCCGATATTTCCGATATTATCGATATTTTATATCTTGGCCGCGAGGCGCAACTTGGTGCATTTGATTTTCAATGTGTAAGGAAATCAACCGCCAAGATTAATCCAACAGTAAAAAATAAAAATAATTTTGTTTTTGAATAAATACCGAACCATCTTCTTTCACCACATCACAACTCAATATTTATTTTTATTACAATCTCATATTTGCTTTCTATTTTCCAAATCCTTTTGTTTCCAAAGAAAAATAGGTGAGAAGACAAATTGGTCTAAAAGGAAATACGTTACTTTGCTTGACACGTGGTGAGACAAGAGTTGTTGAAAATCTTGTCGGAAATCTAAAGCAACAATGGCATACGAAAGACAAGACCAACAACGAATTGAGTTACACAAAAAGCAATTACGGTTAAAAATGAATAGTAAAAGCAATTCAACCATCTTGCTCTTACCCTTCCCTAACACTATGTTTTGACAAGGGAAATAAAATTGGAATTTTGGTAAAAGTCAGAATTTATAAATTAACATGCACCAATACCCTTGTTTGGATTCATAAACATGGAAATTTAGAATTTTCGCGTGGAAAAAAAACTTGGAATTTAGGACCTTCAATTCTCAAGTTCAAATTCTATGTAAATATGTGTCATTTCCCAACTTCTATGATTTAGAATTTAAAAATAACAAATTCACATTCCATTGTTCTTTTGTAAACACGCACACACTCAAAAGTCGATCACAAAACTCAGTACATATACATGCGGCAATCTCAGAGTCCCACTGCCGACCCAACAAACACTCAAAATTCGAAATTTGAACTTGCGCTCCTCCTCCTGTTCCTCCAGGTGAACTGAAACCCCCAAAATTCAAACACACAACACAAACAAACATCAGAAAATCAGAACTCGTCATCTGATCTGGTCCCAATCCCAAATGGCCGCGGCCAACTCTTCTGATCCCTCGATTCCCTCCACTCCTCTCCCCGCCCCTGCTCCTCCACTCTCCTCCGTACGCCCGCTCCTCTTTCTTTGTTCTTCCATTTATTTCTCTTTATTTTGTATTTTCTTTTTTATATATCTTTTAAAAATGTTTTCAACGTGGAATAATAATGTTGTGTGATTGCAGAGCAAGGAGAATGTGACCCCGATTGGCTCCAAGCTTGCGGTAACCTTTTCTTTTTGTTGCAATTTTTATTTTGTTTTTATTTTTATGTATTTTGTTTAGGGTTTTGAGAATTCTTATCGAAAGAATTTGAAAAACCCAGATTGTGATTTTGTGTTTAAAGCTGTGTTTAATGTGGTCCACCATCTTATGTTTGTTAATAGGAATTGAATGAATCGAGGTCTGAGCTACTTGGTAGAATTCAAGGGTTGAAGCAGGTTAAACAACTGACCACTACTTTCTCTCATCCGATCATGGAATGGTGTTTGTGCCTAATTATCTTGTTTACTGATCTGGGTAATTAGGATTTGCAAAGTTGGAGGTCAAAGTTAGACACTCAAGTGAAAGTCTATCGCGACGTAAGTGTTTATATACATAATTTTTTTATAGACTTGAACATGCATTTGGATTCAGTTTATAGTTAATCTTGGTGGGATGATTTGTTTTTGCTAATGTATGTGTGGTTAATGTACGATTTGGGTGCCTGTTCTTTGGAAAGTAAGATGATTTAGTTGGAGAGTTAATTCAATTGAGGTCTTTCTTTGATCACTGAATCAAAGTTTACCAAAAGTTTTTTTTTATATGCATTTTAATAATTAGCTTTTGGAATTCTTACGTTTACTATCTTAGTTGATGATGTTTTGTGTTGTGTTTAGGCGTGCGTAGAGAGAGGGGGTGGGGAGGGGCGGGGGTCGAATCGGTGTGATTCAACTTTTAACCTGTTGAGAACACTTACAAGTTACATCAACAAACCATTTCCTTTGTTCATATTCTGAAACTCGGACAAAACCACAACTGTTGGTGCTTCCCATTGATACTTGATAACCATAAATCACATATTTCTGATGTATAGAAGGTGATTGAAATGGCCAAAAGTACAGAAATTGGGTTGTGCTTCAAACTTGGATGCAAATAGTAAATAGGAGTAAGCTTTGTTGAAAGTGTTTTTTCATTATATCGAGTCTCTTTTCTGATTGGATTGGAGCTAAAACTTGTTTGCTCATACTTGTATTGCTTTCTTCTTGCAAGTGTTGACCATGTTCAACTCTTGATGTCTCTTCCTTAATGCAGGAGCTTTCAGAACTCAAGAAATCCCTCAACACCGAAGTGGATCAACTTCGATCTGTAAGATGTGCTCCAGCAGTCAATCTTTGTTAGATTTCACTTTGAAATGTGATAGTTTACGCTAACATAAGTCATTGAACTGAAAATAGGAATTTCAAGAACTGAGGACCACTCTTCAGCAGCAGCAAGAGGATGTTACAACTAGTCTTAGAAACTTGGGGGTATGTTCTCATACACTGCTTAAGGGTGTGTCTTTCTGAGTTAAAAAAAAAGTTAGTATAAGAGCTGGATTAACATCTTATTAATTTCTGCAGCTGCAGGATGTCTCAGGAGAGAAAAAAGAAGCCCAAGATACCGAAGAACCAAATGCTTCAACCAAGGTGGATGAAGCCAAAGAAGCTGAAAGCTAGATTGATTTTTCCTCAGAGCATGCATGGCACGCGTTCATTCCTGAGCAAAATCTGATTTCCTCGCGAATCTGTAATTTGTTATGGTGGTTTAGTTAGAATTTGCCACAACCTTGTTGACTTGCTTAACGCACAACTCTCTTCTAAATAAATTATGTATAATTTTGCTTTAAGTACCGATTTGGTACTGAGTGTTTTTATAAAAGTGGGTATAAAAAAAAACTGAGCTCAAAAAGGTATTTGGTAAATATTTAAAAACAGCTTATTTTCAATTCTGGGTGAAAAAAAAGAAACTGAAAACGTGAAGTAGCAAAAATGAGCATATTCTCATATCACATCCAAAATAGTTTTTATTTTTCAAAGTATAGCAATACCAAACAAGCCCAGTATAGCTTTCTCTCAGTTTTTCTTCTCTGCTCTCGTTTGTGCTTCCCCGTTATTAATACATCCAATGTGAGATGATTACTCTCTTGTTTTTGGAATGTTTAATATATTATTCTGATTAAACATTTTCCTACCAAAATGTATGTGTTAGAGAAATGATCCAGATGACGACATTGCTCGTGTTATCATGAGTGATGCTGTCACGGAGATTGCTATCGGCAAGGTGCTTACCATCGGATTCTCTTCTGGTGGTAGCATATAAGTGTATACAATATGCTGGTTTTGCTGCCATCTCATGGTTTTTCGATTTGGCTCTTAAAAGATATGATGCTCTCTTCTTCATGCGCTAACGTAAATTTTTTATTCTCTGATGTGAAATATCTCAATGCACATCTAGAGAAAAAAAAACTTAATTATATACTTAGAATGAATCGAGTGATGAAACATAATGAGTGTTGTAGGAACATCTGTCTCATCAAGATATCCATGGTTTCGTGCCTTTGGCTGTGGGGTCCATGTCCGGGTCAATATGGTTGTTGAAGGTGGTGGTGGCAGCTCTTATGGTGGTGGTTAAAGGATCTGTATTTGACTGAAATGAATTGTCCATGTCCTCAGCTAGGCTAAATGCTCATCACGCAAGCTAAAATTTAATATATGAAGTGGGAAAGTTTCTGTTTATTTCTTTGGGGTTCTGTGTATATATCCAAATTTGTTGTATATATACCGCCCTCTTCGTACTGCTGCACATACCACTCCAAAAGCCAAACTAATTTAGTATTTTTTTATTTTTTATTTTTTTTTCTTGAGGGTTACGGTTGTTTGAGAGGGAAAGGCCAGAGCTTGAATTCAATATGCATTGGGAAGCAACAGATCTATCATTGAGACCTCACACAAATGTGAATTGTGATCCATAAAGCCTGTAGTTTGGGTTAAGATGCTGTTTTGGATTAAGTTCCACCTTAATCCAATTTGATTTTCACTTTTTGAACATGACTGTCACACCGTCGTGTGATGCTATCAGTTCACTTAATGGTTATTTATTACTAAAAATAAATCTTGGATCCGTATAATATAAACTATGTCAATTTATTCATTATTCTCATTATAATCCAGTATAAATATTTAGACTCTTTAACATTACTCTTATTATAATGTCCAGATTAATAATAACCAATACCGACCGTCACACTTAAAAAATCTCATTAATTGCCTAACACTGGTTTTTATGCAATGATATTTTGTATTAGAGTTGGACCAAGTCACACAATAAGGCAAAAATAATAATTTGGTATAGCACTCACTATTATGCAAGTCAAGCCTACAACCTCTCACACATAAATTAAGAAAAATATCACTAAACCACAACATTAATGTCAAAACAACAACTGTTTGAGAGACTAAATTTGTAAATAAAAATAGTAAAAAATTAATTAACTATTTTTTTTAAGTAAAATACATTTTAACCACTGTGTTTCTCCTCGATTTGAACTTTGCTCACTGTAATTTTTATTTTTGACAATCTAGTCACTGTATTTTTATTTCTTTTACTACTAATTTTATTGCAAGTATTTACACCACAACGATTAACTCGCAGCAAAACAAAGTCAAGAACATTTTATAAACTCTTAGACTTCCAAATTTGGAGTATCTTACTTTTACGCAATGCATATTTACAAAGTTCAACAAGCAATCGATATTTTAGGATCAAATGTGTTATTTGTAGTTGTCACCGGAAACCTCGACGTCCAGACCCTCATCAAGAATTTTATTGCAGGATGATTTCAAACTGTGAATCTAGTTGTGTTCGTGGCTAGAATTTCCGTCGGAGATGTCTCCTAGCCGACGAGCACATAGCTCCCCGAGAGGTTGGCGCCGGTTGATGCTTTCTGTCGGGCTTCTGCTTCACTGGCGACCTTGTCGGGCAAAGCTTGTCGGGCAAGACTGAAAGAGAAGGACAGAGTTAACTTTGAAATGTGCCTTTGTGGGGCCTTAGGTATAGGCCTTGAGGCTCACAATCAAGATTAACTTTTAAGTGCTCAGGCGTGCCACTGCCATCTTTAGCATGACAGATGTAAAATGGATGTTGAGTTTTAGTTGTACATATACCCGAGAGGCCGTGTTAGTTATGACAGGTGCCTTTGTGGGGCCTTAGGTGTAGGCCTTGAGGCTTTCGATCAAGAACTAACCCAGTACTCGAATATACGATGTCTGTTTTATTGTTTGCAGAAGTGTTATAACCATTATACTTCTGATTATCCGAGCACGCAGAGCAGAATGAACCCAAATAGGTGCCTTTGTAGGGCCTTAGATATAAGCCTTGAGGCTTCCCATCAGAATTCCTTCTATACTCAAACGTTCTACTATAATCATAATATAATAGAAATAAAACTAAGAGATAGATCGATTACTTGCGCCCCAATTAACTTCGAACTTCTTGTTATCAAAGCTTGTCGTGGATGGGTTAAGTCCACATAAGGTTCTTTTTTATGCCTTGAGGCCAAGGACTTTTGAATGATCAAGCTTACATGCCCGAAAGCTTAGAACTTAGATCTGGTTTGAACTGTGAAGACATATTCAAATCGGATTCAAGAACTGAGATAGTTTTTTAATCATCATCTTACTAGAAATAACTTGAATACAACTGGAAGTATATAACATATTGCTAGGCTAATGAATGAAAAGATAAAAACAAAGCGGGTCGGGCAAGGTTTAACCTTGTCGGGCAAGGTTTAACCTTGTCGGGCAAGGCTGATTCGTCTTGCAACTTCCTATCTTTGTGGTTTATCAAGGGGTTTGAGAGCTTTAGAAAATGAGGTAGGGAGTTGAGTTTGCAGAAAAAAATCGATACTACAGCAAGCTTAGGACAAGGTAGCAGAGCTATTACAAAGGCTTTTAGTAAGGGTTTATCCCGAAAGAGATGAAGGCTTGGGCTGACTACAGCTTCGTTTGAAGGCAAATCTGGCTTTGAGCAGAGTTTGTGCTTGTATTTGGTTGTTTAATTGAGTGTCCTTATCTCTGATTTCTCTTTCTTCTTTTATAGACACTTCGGTTTGGCCTCCTGTAGCAGTAATCTTGCCCAAATGCAGCTTGAAGGGTAATGACTCATCAGCTATTTACTTGTACTGCCACTGTAAAGTGCTTTTGGGCTGATTAGCTGGCTGGTCTATACCACTTGGTCTCTAGGCAGGTGAGCAAGTGGTGCAAATGATCTACACCTAGTCGGGAAAGGCCTTTTCTACCTTCTGGGCTTTGGCTGGGCTTCGGGCTTTTCCTTTTTTTTCAGACCTCATTTTGGGCCAACTCCTGCTTGAACCTAAAGTTCAAGTTTTAACCCAAACAGTGCCCCCTTCAATTAATATTCAGACTGGAACTCCAGGCGCCAATATTGATTGAATAGCTGCATGCGCCTATACCCTGGTTCTTGGAACTTGTATCTTCTGGTTGAGATCAACACAACCTGGAGTCTCTTGACCTTCCCATGACTCTTGAACTACCTTCTAATATTCCTATAAATTCCGGATCAAATCATCTTCAACCTCCTCTGTTATCAACCCTGAGCGTTTCTGCCTCCGTAATTTTCTTCCCAAAACTGTGAAATGAGTTCTTCAGGATTCAAGTGAGGTTTCCTAAAACTTCCTTTTCGTGAGAAAAAGAGTTTTCATCAGATAACCATTATCTCCAACACTTTTGGTCAAACACCCCGCTATCTCCAACACCCTTGGTCAGGTGGTTTCCTCATGAATACTTGCCTTCCTGCTCGTTGTCATGATAAGTCAGGCTTCACCATTATGTATGGTAATGGCTCTGCTTGAGGATCCTCTACCAAGCTCATCTTGGCCGCACAATCCGATCACCTGATCGGATTCTATCCATGAAGACATCGGAAAACCAGCTGAGACACCATTGCACCCCAGAAGGAATCGAACGTAGCACGTCGGAATTGAATCTGTTGTAAATTTCACCAATTTGTCGAAATGAAATAAACATTATTTTAGCAGCTTTGTGTTTTTCTATCTTCTTGAATGATTGATGAACATACACTGCACTTTAGTATGTCGAAGCCTACTTTACCTTGCATCCTCTTCAATATAACAATCTCTAACATCCCATAATGTAGGACAATATTTTTTCAATAATTTAACAGTAATGGGATGTTTCTGCCAATTTCATTCGAGGTCCGCCAAGTAGTATCATCCTTTGTCTAATACTCGACTAATCATGAAAGGACCTTCCCATGTCGGGCTCCATTTTCTGAAGCCCCTAAGTTGAGCTCCTAGAGGAAGGACTGTCTTCCACACCAAATATCCTTCCTTGAAAGACTTTATCTTCACCTTTTTGTTATAAGCTCGGGCAACAGCTTTCTTCCCTTCCTAAATCTGGTTCAAGGCTTCAATTCGGGCTACATCTAAGTCTTCGATCCTTTGACACATGGCTTCGATATGCTCTTCACTGTGTAACCCAAACTGATTTTGAATTCTGACAGAACTTACATTGATCTCCATGGGAAGCACTGCATCTTGCCCGAAAGTTAAAGCATAAGGAGTTGTCCCTGTTTCTGCCCTCTTGGAAGTTCTGTATGCCCACAGAGTATTTCCCAGCTTTTCATGCCACTTTTCCGGACTATCTGTCACCATTCTTTTGATAATGTTTACCAAAATCTTGTTGCTAGATTCTGCCTGGCCATTTGACTGTGGGTAGTAAGAACTGGACTAGATCATCTTTATTTTGTATTTGCTTGCAAACTCTTCAACTTCTTTTGAAATAAAAAATGGTCCACGATCCGTTACTATGGTTTCGGGCACCCCAAATCTATACAGAATCTTGGTTTCAATAAAAATTTTGACTGCAGCTGAAGTTATGGATTTTACGGCCGAGGCTTCTACCCATTTGGTGAAGTAATCCGTTGCTACAATTATGAAAGTGTGCCCCTTGCTAGAAGCCGGATAGATCTGCCCGATGAAGTCCATTGCCCATCATCTGAAGGGTCAAGGCTTGACCACTGGATTTAAAGGTACTAAGGGTACATGTTGGAGAGAACCGTGCCTTTGACATTCTTCACATCCTCAGGCATAGGACTTGCAATATTTTTCCATGTCGGGCCAGAAATAACCATACCTTCTAAGCAACCATCTCATCTTCGTTCCAGCCTGATGTGCTCCGCATACTCCTTCATGTACTTCGGCCATTACTCTTATGGATTCCTCTTGGCCTAAGCATTTCAATAGTAACCCGTCTGGAGTTTTCCTTAGCAGATCTTTCGCCCATAAGACATACTTAGTTGCTTGGTGTCTATTCTTCTTGCTAGTGGGTGAAGAGGGATCCCTTAAATAATGAATGATGGGCGACCTCCAATCTTCCATCTCCGTTTCTAGAACCATTACATCCATACTAAATCCTCTTTCCAGGATAGAAGGAAGGTTTCTTCTTTGAATCTCGACATCTACCCCATATTTCCTTTCCTGTATTGGCATGCCTGAGGCTAATTGCGCCATCTCGTTGGCCGCTAGGTTGGATCCTCTGGGAACATGACTAACCGATATCTCAGAATCCCAATAACTCAGCAACTGCGTGGCCGTCAAGTAATATCCGGCCATGGTGATATGTCTGCACTTGAACTCCCCATTTAGCTGGTTTATCACCAATTCTGAATCACCAAACACCTCTACCTCCACTGCCCCCAGATCCATCAAGATTTCCAAACCAATTATTAAGGCCTCATATTCTGCCCGATTATTGGTGTTCCCTTGGTAATCTATGAGAAATGAGTAATAATGATACACCCCTTGAGGGTTGATAATTACAATCCCAGCTCCTGAAGCCTTCTGAGTGTAGGAACCATCAAAACATAGCTTCCAAGGAGTAATCCATAGACCAGTTACTCTTCTTATCTCTTGCTGGACCCACTCATCTTTGCCCGAGATACCTTTGCTTGGCGGGATCTAAACACTAGTGACTTCCAGGGTTCCCGGGATATTGATTATCTCATTTTGATCATTTTGAGACTCTTGATGCTCCGCCAAGAAGTCAGCAATTGCTTGGCATTTAACTGCCATTTGGGGTTCATACTGAAAGCTGAATTCTGATAATGCTAGAATCCACTTCCCAATCCTTCATGTTAGCATTGGCTTTGACAACATGTACTTTATCACATCTGTCTTGGCGATGATGTGCACGTGACAAGGTAACATGTAATGCCTCAGCTTACTGGCAGTAAAATACAGAGCTAAGCACAATCTTTCTACTGGGGAATATCTTGTTTCTACCTCGGTCAGAATTCTACTGAGGTAGTACACTGCCTGCTCTTTCCCGCCTTCATTATTTTGAGCTAGCAAACTCCCGATTGATTTATCTGAAGCAGAGATATATAGCTTTAAGGGTTTTCCCCTTTAAGGTGGTACCAACACTGGTGAAGAAGTCAAATAGGCTTTGATACTGTCGAAAGCCCTTTGGTGTGGTGGTCCCCACTTGAAATTCTCCTTATCCTTCAGTCTTAGCAAAAGAGTCAGCGGCTGGATCTTGCCCGCTAAATTGGCAATGAATCTTCTCAAGAAATTAATTTTGCCTAACAGCCTCTGGAGTTGCACTTTGTTGGTGGGTGAAGGCGACTCCATTATTGCCCGCGATTTGTTTTTATCCACTTCTACACCTCTTTGATGAACCAGGAATCCCAAGAAGTTGCCCGCTCTTACTCCAAACGCGCACTTCTTTAGATTCATCTTCAATTTGTGGATCCTCATTCTTGTCAATGCTTGCCTGAGGTCTATCAGATGCTGCTATTCTGTCTTGGATTTCACCACGATGTCATCCATATACACCTCCATATTATGGCCAATCAGATTATGAAAGATGGCATTCATTGCCCTTTAGTAGGTTGCACCAGCATTCTTGAGCCCGAATGGCATGACCAGATATTCATATGCCCCCACATGCCCAAGACACCTAAAAGCTATTTTATGTATATCCTCTGGAGTCATCTTTATCTGATTATACCCGGCATTTCCATCCATAAAAGATAAGACTTTGTGTTTTGCTACTGCATCTATGGATAGATCTGCCATGGGTATGTGATACTCATCTTTTGGTGTAGCGCCATTAACATTTCTGTAATCAACACAACATCGTACTGCTTTTGTTATGGCCTTTAAAACGGGTACAATGTTGGCTAACCACTCTACATATTTGGCTGGCCTGATAAATCCAGCTTTTACTAGCCTCTCAATCTCTTCTTTGACCTTCTCTTCTATCTCATTTGACATCTTTCGCGGTGCTTGCTTAACAGGTTTATATCCCTCCTTGATGGGCATTCTGTGTTCCACCAAGGTTGATTCTAAACCTGGCATCTCAGTATAATGCCAAGCAAAACAATCTTTAAATTCTTGCAAAAGACAGATAATCTTTGCCCGATCATCAATATCCAATAAACCACTTATTTGTATTGGTCTTGGATCTTCCTCTGTCCCTAGATCAATAACTTCCAGAAGATCCTGAACTTCTGGTGGTGGCTTATTAGGTTCTGCACACAAAAATTCAACTAGCTCCAGGCTCTCGGGCAGGTCGTCTGGCCCATCTAGGTCATATATGCACTCGGCCATTTGGATGGCCCTTTCCAATTCTTCTCTACAAGATTCCTCCCTGCTTTCATCCTGGCTGGTCGAAGCTCCTACCTGCCATTTCTGCTCTTCTCTGTCTAAAAGCTCCCTTTCTCGCCTTCTTCCTTTCCCATACACCAACAGTCTTTTAATCAGGGATCTGACTGCCATTACCTGATCCTTCCTTTTTTGTTCTGTCATTGATGATGTAGAGGCGTTGGGATAATACAAGGTCTATCCCACTCATCACTAGTAAGGAGCATTCCTTGTTCTAGAAGCTTTTGGGCCGTCACCTTGGTAGGGCGGCCTTTCTCATTTGCTCCTGAATACTTCAAAATTCCTACGTTGGGATTGTAGAAACTTGCTTCTGCAACACTGGTTGTAGGGAGAAATGGCCGTGATTCGGCCTCTATCATCTCCCAAAAACCTAGTCCCTCTGCGCCTGCCTCATGATAAACAGCCACTTGTTGATGTAGAGTGAAAGGTATGGCAAGACTTTGGTGGATCCAATCTCTTCCAAGTAAGGCTCCATAGGTGGAAGTGCAATCCACCACAAAGAATGCCAGCATGATCTGTTTAGACCCAAAATCCACTTCTAAAGGCAATATCCCATGAGTCTTGATGATAGCGCCCGAGAAGCTAGAAACTGTGAGGTCTGTAGGACTAAGATCTTCTGTGCCTCTCCCCAACTTTTTCATTTGTTTGGCTGGCAGTACGTTAACAGCCGCTCCTCCATCAATTAAAATTCTTTTGAAAGGCACTCCTTCCAAATGGGCTGTAACGTATATTGGCTTAAGATGATTGGCAATCGAAATGTTTGGGCGGCTGAACACCATCTTATCTGTATAGATCCTTAAAGGACCATCCTTGGATGTTTCGGATGACTCAGCTCTTCCCGACTCTCCCTCTTCAGCTACCTCAACACTGACATGGGCCATCATTGGCTCAGTTGTCACATAGTCACCTTCCATCGTGGCAGGCTGATTAGGTCTGGCACTAAACATGGCGGATAGCACATACGCCATGTTGATATGAAAATTGCTAGGCTCTGGCAGTTTTTCTTTCTTGCTCCCGATCTGGTCCATGAACTCATCTAACCAAGCCATCGCATTTGCTAGGAGTAGTGGTTCTGGTGCCCCCTCCTGTTGATTCATGCCCGAATACGATGTTTGCTTTGGAACTTCGCCGAAATGATCCACTAATGATGGAGAAGATGGTTTTCTTTCAGGCGAAACAGTTCCAAAACAAATGGGCTCTGTCTTCCATCTGGGAGTTGGTACCATGATCATATCTTCTTGAGCTCTCTTCAAGATCCTATATTTCTCAGGGTGTAGGCTTTGCGGCACATGGTTTCCCTCGCCTTCAGTCTTGTTATTAGCCTTTTCCACCTATTTTTTACTCCCTCAACGGAGCCGACTACTCCCCCTAGATGACGTTTTCTCCAACTTTTGATTCTTGGATGCTTCCGACGTCACAGGGGTTTTTAAGGAGTTCATGTAGGCTTTGTGTTGCCTTTGGACCCTTCTGACCATAGAGGCTTCCATTTGTTTAACGGGTTGTCCATTTTTCCTGACCACGTACCATTTTCGCCCGAGACGGGCAAGGTTATCTTTTTTGACAGGATTTGTTATCCTCTCATTCCTCTTGACTTCTCTTCCCATATGGCCGAGTGCTCTACACCCCTCTCTTTCGGCTTCTTGGCATCTTTATCTTTTGCCTCCTCAGAAACTTCATGATTGCGAAATATCTCTGACAAAGCCCTAGGTTGGGAATCGCCTCCTAACTGCTGAAAAACACTTCGGGAAGTATCCCTTCCCGCAGTCCGCCTATCTTTCTCATGTGCCTCTTTTCTTTTTTCTTCTTCATTCCTCCTGATCAGTTCGTGATCCATGAGGGCTCCTGCAGGTTGTATTTCGAGCTCACACTCGCATTGGCATTTACTGCACAGAACCATCCCTTTGATTATGGCTGCTCTTGGATATTTGGGCAAGTTGACCACCCCTTTTGTGGGTTTGTCAACCAATATTTTTTCTTCTTCCCTTGTGACCTTTTCTTTCCCCTTCTCAGCCCAGGCCATACTGATCATATTTATAGGGGCCTCTGAGAAGGGATCCGTAGGTTTATCCATCACTGCTTCCTCTGGCTGGTTGGTTTTAAGTCTCTTTTTCCCTATCATCTTTTTCCCCAGGTTGAGGTAAAGATATAGGAATAGTTGGTTTTATAACCAGGTCGGCTTCCCGCCTGAAACTTGCAGAGGCGTTCTCCAGTCTTTGTAGCATTTGCAACAAAGCAGTTTGCAAATCTTCTGGTCGTTTTGACATATTTCTTTTGATCAAATGTATCCCACCGGGCGTGCCAAAACTATGTTCGTGGCTAGAATTTCCGTCGGGGATGTCTCCTAGCCGACGAGCACACAGCTCCCCAAGAGGTTGGCGCGATTGATGCTTTCTGTCGGGCTTCTGCTTCACTGGCGAGCTTGTCGGGCAAAGCTTGTCAGGCAAGGCTGAAAGAGAAGGACAGAGTTAACTTTGAAAGGTGCCTTTGCGGGGCCTTAGGTATAGGCCTTGAGGCTCACAATCAAGATTAACTTTTAAGTGCTCAGGCGTGCCACTGCCATTTTTAGCATGACAGATGTAAAATGGATGTTGAGTTTTAGTTGTACATATACCCGAGAGGCCGTGTTAGTTATGACAGGTGCCTTTGTGGGGCCTTAGGTGTAGGCCTTGAAGCTTCCGATCAAGAACTAACCCAGTACTCGAATATACGATGTCTGTTTTATTGTTTGCAGAAGTGTTATAACCATTATACTTCTGATTATCCGAGCCCGCAGAGCAGAATGAACCCAAATAGGTGCCTTTGTAGGGCCTTAGATATAGGCCTTGAGGCTTCCCATCAGAATTCCCTCTATACTCAAACGTTCTACTATAATCATAATATAATAGAAATAAAACTAAGAGATAGATCGATTACTTGCGCCCCAAGTAACTTCAGACTTCTTGTTATCAAAGCTTGTCGTGGATGGGTTAAGTCCACATAAGGTTCTTTTTTATGCCTTGAGGCCAAGGACTTTTGAATGATCAATCTTACATGCCCGAAAGCTTAGAACTTAGATCTGGTTTGAATTGTGAAGACATATTCAAATCGGATTCAAGAACTGAGAGAGTCTTTTAATCATCATCTTACTAGAAATAACTTGAATACAACTGGAAGTATATAACATATTGCTAGGCTAATGAATGAAAAGACAAAAACAAAGCGGGTCGGGCAAGGTTTAACCTTGTCGGGCAATGTTGATTCGTCTTGCAACTTCCTATCTTTGTGGTTTATCAAGGGGTTTGAGAGCTTTAGAAAATGAGGTAGGGAGTTAAGTTTGCAGAAAGAAATCGATACTACAGCAAGCTTAGGACAAGGTAGCAGAGATATTACAAAGGCTTTTGGTGAGGGTTTATCCCAAAAGGGATGAAGGCTTGGGCTGACTACAGCTTTGTTTGAAGGAAAATCTGGCTTTGAGCAGAATTTATGCTTGTATTTGTTTGTTTGATTGAGTGTCCTTATCTCTAATTTCTCTTTCTTCTTTTATAGACACTTCGGTTTGGCCTCCTGTAGCAGTAATCTTGCCCGAATGCAACTTGAAGGATAATGACTCATCAGCTATTTACTTGTACTACCACTGTAAAGTGCTTTTGGGCTGATTAGTTGGCTGGTCTATACCACTTGGTCTCTAGGCAGGTGAGCAAATGGTGCAAATGATCTGCACCTAGTCGGGAAAATCCTTTTCTGCCTTCTGGGCTTTGGCTGAGCTTCGGGTTTTTCCTTTTTTTCAGACCTCCCTTTGGGCCAACTCCTGCTTGAGCCCAAAGTTCAAGTTTTAACCCAAACAAGTTGATCTCAGCCGTACACGTTCTACAACATATGTGCACCCGCTGCTGAAGATCAACACCGGCCCAAGAGCCCATATTTAATCAAGGCCAATCTGTTTGTGTAGAAACTTCTACATAACTCTGGAATAAGAAGTTGGTTAATAAACCGAATTCCAGAGTAATAAAGAATAATCTAGACGGTTGGCTGATAAGGACCAGTTAATACTACAACTTGAATTAGTGGTGAACAGCCATAGCACCGATTTGACAATGTCGGCTAGTATCATCTATATGTATCAGATGACTGCTATAGTAAGACCCAAGTAAGAAGCAAGCAACAAGCCAGAATCTAGAAATGAGCGTGGATCAAAGTGTGGAATGTGAGAGCTTTAGAGTTTGTGTGTTGTAATATTTGTGAGTGTATAATAAGTAATTTTTTTCACTTGTTTTGTTTCTCAAACATTTATATTAGAGTTATGTACTCTAATTTTCTCATTAACTGGTATCAGAACGGCACCATCATGGACCAACTCTTTGAAGCTCTTAAGAATCGTGAGAATTTCAGTGTTTTGCAAGATAGTTGATTAATCTTGTTTAGCGTATCAAAATTTTGCTGACATGATGAGTGATTTTCAAGTAGTTGGAGGAATCAAGAAGCTCAATAACAAAATTCCAACATGTAGGCGACGTGCATGGAGTCTTATCTAAAAGGACAAGATCTTTTGGAGGTTGTCGGTGGTAATGAAGTTACTTAGCTGGAAGAAGGCACGAATGGCACTCTGCGTAGGTGAAAGATCGAAGCAGGTAAGGTCATGTTCTCCGTAAAAACCACAATTGAAGATGATATGTTTGAGCATATACGCTAAGCCTTAACACTGAAAGAAGCATGGGGCACCGTCGCCACACTCTTTTCACAAAGGAACGATACAAAGCTACAACTTCTCGAGAATGAGATGTTATCAGTGGCACAATGGGCATGACGATTGCTCAATATTTTCCCAAGGCAAAGTCCACAATGTTGTGAAACTTTTAGAATGGCAGCAGTAAGGTCTAGTTCATAAATTTAACAGCATATGGACTTTACCTTGTGGTAATACTAAGAATAGTCATGCCCCGTTATGCCACTGATAACAGCTCATTCACGAGAAGATGTAGCTTTGTATCGTTCCTTTGTGAAAAGAGCATGGCGACGGTGCCCCATGCTTGTTTTGGTGTTGTGGCTTTTCGTATGTGTTCGAACATATCCTCATCTATTGTGGTCTTTTAGGTGAACATGGTCTTACCTGTTTTGATCTTCCACTTACGCAGAGTGTTATTGGGGTCTATTTCCGGCTGAGTAACTTTCTTAGAGTCTACAACCTCCTAAACATCTTGTTCTTTGAAGGTAAGACTTCACGCACGTAGCCCACGTGTTGTAATTTTTGTTGTTGAGCTTCTTAATTCCTCCAACTACTTAAAGATCACATCTCGTGCCAACAAAATTTTGAAACGCCAACAAACATTAATTAGTAATCTTGCGAAGTACTGAACTTCTCACGATTCTCAGAAGCTTCACTAAGTTGGTCCTGATCATACCGCCTTGACACCAATTATTAAGAAAATATAAGTGTTGGAGAGACAAAATAAGTAAACAAATTACTCGTATTACATTCACAAATATTACAACAGAAAAATTCTCAAAGACACAATTTTATAAGTTATGACACACTCTCTCACTTTTTAGAGACAAACTTTAGAACACTCACACTTTTCATAAAGACCTTATATCTCACTTTCACACTTACAAAGTGGAACTCATTTCTTGGTTTTTGCTTGCATTACATAAACTAACTGCAGTCGTTGTCCCTTCATTGTTGGTATCCCTAAGATTTTGAGGTGTCGATATACCTTCACATCTCATGGACCAAACAAGACATAATTTCTTAATGATGTCAATTGCACCACTGAAAGAATATTTTTCTCCAATCCTGGGACATGGTAAACATCATGAAGTGACACATGGTTAATGTTGTACCGAGGCACTATTACTGTATTACCGATATGAGCAGGATCTGGGTTTGAAAAGGGTTGTGGGACACGAGATAGAAGCAGATGGGAGGAACAAAGCAGAGAGGGGTGAAGCAAGCAGATTTGGCTTAGCAGTCCAGCCAATTTCGGGGGGCCTCGCTAAGACCCTTCAACGAAACTTTTAGTCTGACTTAGTCTAGGCGAGTCTCATTAAACATAGTCTGGGAGTGAAACAAACAAAGGACTAAACCAAGGTGTAATCCAGTCTAGTCCAAGGAAGTTTAGTGAAGCTAACAAACAGCCCTTAAAGGTTCAGTGATGAAAACCCTAATGTGTTTTATTTGAGTAGTGAAAAATAAAGATTTAATGGCTAAAGTATAGGAATGAATCGAAAAAGAAATCTTTATTGGTTTTACCTCCTTTTTCTTATGAAGAGAATGAATCTTTAACAAATTTTTGTTAGAACTAATGGTGTTTGTAAACAAAGAATCATTTAAGCTTAATTGTTTAGGCATGCTTTTGCAAGACCTAAAAATGCTTTCAAATAATAATCAAAAGAGCCTTTTTGAACAGTTACAAGTGGCTCCGAATCATAAGAATGTGATTTTGTTAAGAAGTGCTTACAAATGTTTTTTCAAGAAGCGTTATAACTTTTCATATAAATTTTAGCCTGCTTAAATCTAATTAAAGTATTTTTGTTGAAAGTGGCCATGTATACAAGTGCTTCCTACAAAAGTATTATCGAATGGCTTGTAGGTCTCTTTGTGAAGTTTGGAAAGAATAGAATAGAATACAATCAATATATTGATTCCCTTGGTTCCCATATGAAAGTGCAATTGACATTCGTAAGAAAAAGCTTAGGTCAACAATAGAGCATCCCTTCATTATTCATCAGTATCCGCCAGAAAATATTCTTTTCCTTGTTTTTGGTTGAATGCCAGAAAATATTCTTTGAAATAATTAACTATCAGCAAAAGAATAAACAAACAAAAAAATTGATATGATTGATAAGAGCATAATGGGCAACCCAGCCAACATGGCTCCCCTTTTGTGAGGGTACGACCAACGTCTATCGTACCATTCATGAGAGAGAAAAAGATTGTTATAATCTCATAAGAAAAGATATGAAAGTACTTGGAGCTAACAGAAGACTTGGTGCAAAATTGAGCGCACTGACATTCTAGGATTCATCAGCTGACTCCACTTTATTTAGTGGGATAAGGCTTTTGCCAAGCAAAATTGCCAAAATTGCAGAAAAAATTATATAATTTATTTGCCCTTCTTGAACAAGCCTGCAGATGAATGCAATGAAGCAGTCTTTTGCCAAGCAAAATTTGGTAAATTGTAAACATTATTGTAGAGCAGGAGCAAAGTATATCTGACATCCACTATATACAATTTGAAACCTACCACTCTGGACTGCCAAAAATATCAATCATTCCATTACACCACGAAAAATAATCTTACACGCAAGTTGATGCCTTTGTCGTGCGCTGATTTGTACCCAGCATAATCACAATTACTGTTACATCATCGTGATACTTCCTCCGCCTTCCTGCCGGAATGTTCATGAGTTCTTCCATGCTGAGACCTGCAATGAACGCATAATGTGCTTAATGGCCTGGCAAACGAAAACCATGCTAAAAGGCTAAATGCAACCAACCCTGTATTGGTATTTACTTTTGGAAGACTTCAGAATACCAAATTTTGGAAGCAAATGTGAATGCATGCCTTAGGGTGTGGTGTGGTGGACGGATGGATATCGGTGTTAAATATCATCTAAGTTAAATTTGGTCTTAAAATGTTTCAATCAAATATGATTTCAGGAAGAAATCTGTGTCAAAACTGGAGTTTTGTTACCAACAACGTACAATTAAGAGGACATTACACGAGAAGTTAACAAACAGCATCAAATTAAATTGAGACAACTTATTTTAAACTGAAAGATCTGTTATCTTTCAACAAATGCAAGAGGTCGTAAGATAATAATACCACATACGCCACAGAAGCAATCTAAAAGCAGAGAAACCGAAAGTGAGAGAACTACGAGCAATTACAAATCAATTGCTTCTCTATCTTGGTTAAACTGATTGAGGTTAGCTTTGTGTTTAATAAAAGTACCCTATCAGATACAAAGCAAACTTGTAAGGGATTTGGATGGAATGACAACAATATATATAAAATAATAATAATAATAATAATAATAATAATAATAATAATAATAATAATAAAACTCTACCTGCAGAATTGGCTGCTCTCACTACAAGCTGCTCGAGCAGAAACTTAGCAGGGTCGCCGGAGGGGTTGCTCAAGATATAGGAATGGACAAGCTTTACTGCCTCGTCATTCGTAAAAAAGTCAAACAAGCCATCACTACCAAGTACTACAAAGCAATCTGATTTTGATATTCTGTGCACATTCAACGCTGGTTGAGTGGAAACGTATGGTGGGCTTATGAGGTTACGAACTTGAAGAATTCCCATCAATGCATCATTCAGTTTTTTCTGCGCAAAAGTGAAAAGAAAATAGAATCAGTAATCACCACTAATTGAAAATATAATGATAATGATGAAGGGGCATAAGACTTAAATACACCAGATAAAGTCAGTTCATCTAAAAAACTTCTTTTTATCCTACTTGGTGTTGGTGCATAATTGTTAAACAGTAAGAGTAACCACCTTTTTCAAGTAACCAACTCCAAAAGCTCGAGTGACCTTCAATTTCCCCTTTACTTTTCCAGCCACGACGGTCATGGGATCGTCAGGATGTTCACACAAAACTCTCATTCTCTCACTTTCGTCATCAACTGTATGACTATCAGTGAGCTGGATAGCTTTTAACCTATCACTCCCACTCATTAAATAACCATCACCATATGTTGCCAATACAGCTCGGCTGTCACCTAAATTAAGTGTATACAAATCCTTCCCATGTAGAAGTGCAACTAAAACACAACACCCAACAGAAACTAAATCTGGGCGATCCACCATTTCCTGGTCAACCATGCATAGAAAGTCATTCTCAGCCTGACTAAGAGCTCGTTGGAGGCTATCAAGCACCCCATGCCTAAACGAATCAGTTAATGTTTTTACTTTAGCACATGGAGCATTCTTAGAGGTATTGTCAAAACTTGAATCCTTGTGTGCATAAATTCTGGATGAAAATCTTTCCCCGCTAATAGTAGTATCATCTCCTATGTATGGAAGGGACTCATCTATATCTAGATCATTAGAAGCTTTGTTGGATTCCTGACTTGATTCCCAGTCTAATGAATTAAAGTGAAATACAATGGTTTCATACAGTGTCCCAGCCAGAAAATCAGCTGCGTCTCTTCCATTGAAACCGTCATAAATTGCACAAAAGAGCCACCCATTTTCTTCAGAACAAACAGCTTGGACCCTGTCTTCACCAGCAGGTCCACCTGCCACTTGCACTTCCATGCCACTAAGAAAACTATCATTTCTGGAAGGACTCGTGGATTTCATTAAGTAAGAATCAGAATCAGGCGTAGATGGACTGCAACTTAAGTTCGATATACTACTCTGAAAAGAAGATGATAATATATCCAACCTTGACATAGACGGTGAAGAGGGAACTCTACGAAATGAATTAGGAGAGTCCCAACTAGGAAGTATTTCTGCCCCTATCAAACCATTGCAGATATTTGTGTTTGCCAGAGTGGCATTTGCACTTAAGGCAGCACCAGACAAGCAAGAGAAACTACTGTTCCTTCGGAATTCAGGCAGGGTTTCATATTCACCGGAATCCTCACAAAAACTGCCTCTGTTGCTATTGCATTGATAGCCAAAGCTTACTTTTAGCTCTCCTTCAGGTTTAACCATAGTTTCTCCTAGCATGATCTACAGATGAAAACATACAAACATCTAGGTTATTCATTAACTCATCAAACGTTTGCAATGTATCAACTTGGAATTGATTTGGTTATCTTTATTGCACAAATACCGAATTTTCTCCAAATAACATGAACTTATAATTCATCACTGAACCACTGTTTTCTGAAGTGCGTTGTTATAGTTTAAATGGTGATACATTGGAAAACTTGAAGATCCGTTAATATAACTAGAAAAGAAAAACGGTAAATACACAGCTTCTTAACTTCAAATTCTTTTATCTATGACAATGATGTAAAAAGTGTGTGCCTTTGTGTGGATGTGTGAAACACCGAAAGTGAATTTTCTGAGCTATAAGCCACAAGAATGCATAGATCTCCAAGTTCAATGATCAATACAAATAATTTAAATGCTTATTCACAACAAGAAAATAAATTGAGTTGATCAACTAAACATGGAGCTTATGGGGGCTAATAGCTCTAGTGATCAAGAACATTTACCGTTGTACGAAGGGCATAGTTTGAAACTCCGTCCCCTTGCATAAACTAGATGATTAAAGAAAACAGAACGAAACTAAAAAGGTTAGAACCAGGCAGTGTGACTGGCCCGTTGCATCCAAGTTCGAATCCCCCTCCCTTACATTAGAATAGTTTAGAATAGAATATGGCCGTGTGAAAAAGAGAATGAACTAAACTTGGAGCTTAAGGAAAATAGAAAATACAGAAATTATGACAATTCAAAAAAGAACAAAAGCAATCATAATATACTTATATCCTCATTACTCCATCGAAAAATCAACACTTGGCAATAAACATACGGTTCCAAAAGTGATTCTTTTAATTGCAGAAGCAATAAAAAAAAACCCAACAGGGTGAAACAACAAGCAAACTCAATCAAATAAAAGGTTCAGAAACATAGAAAATATGGTTCAAGCAAAACCCAATAACTATTTGTGAATTGTAATTTATGTATTCATACATTTATCAAAGAAACACAAGAAGAAACGGAGTTGGGATTGAAAACCCACCTGGCCCAGTTGTCCTTCAACAAAGAGGCCCCCAGAAGAGCAATGGAAACAACCCCAGAATGCCGCTAGTGCTATACAACATATATAAATATATGTGTGTGTGTGTGTAAAGGTCTATATATAAAAAGAGTGATGGGCTATTGGGTAGTAAGAGGGAGTGATAAAGGGTATGAATTTGGAAAGAAAAAGCAGAAAAGCAAGCAAACAGCAGATCTGAGAGAAAAAGAGAGACTTAGAGAGAGAGAGAGAGGTGTGAGTGGAGTGGAGAATCTGTATCTGGGTGGTACATAAAAGGGGGAGGGGGAGGGGGAGGGGGAGGGGGCGGGAGAAGGAAATGGATGGTGAGGAAGGGGCTTTTGCTGAAATTAGCGGAATTTGTTTGGCTGGCATTTTGGCTTTTTGTCTATTCGTGCTCTTACCGGTAATGCCGTTTTCCCAGTTCCATTTGAACTCTGTCATTCATCAATTGTATTATGCTTATTATATTATTCTTTTATTTTTATTTTTTTAACTAACGATATTATTTATACTAGAAGTGAGCTTTAAGGTTTAGGGTCTAAATTTATTTAATTAACGAGAACGAGAACGAGAATTTGATTGCAAAAAGGAAGCACGTTACTCCAACCAACTTAATTAAGCTTGGCAAGTCACGATTATCAATCATTTTCGAGCTCGGGGTCACAGTCAAGCAAACTCACCAGTTCAGAGCATAAAACCTGGGACCTCCCAAATTTTTTGTTTATTAGAGAATCGTAGTTCGCGTCCTTACCACTAGACAACTTGTTGCAATTGTAAATAACATGTTATTCATATAATGTTTTAGTTGGCCTAGCCCACGGATCACATCCAAAGTACAAGCGTGGTATTTTGTTATGTTATTATAATTTTTCAAATTAATAATTTAATTCCTCCGATAAAGCTCTTTTCAATTTCTTAATTTGAAAATAATTTATTATCTTCATATTAATTTGTTTTGGTTAATAAAAGTTTAAACAGAGAGGAGTTTACCTTATTGTAGAGTCAAGATATACCATAAGTTTTTTTGAGATCTGTATGTTAATTTTTTGTTAACAAACGATAAAACAGTCCACATAAGATTCATTTATCCTATTTCACCAAAACAAAAAAAAAATCATCTAAACTATGGAAAAAAAAATTGATTTGGATTTAGAGAAATAAGGACACAACTCTAACTAATTTGCCTAAGAACATCTTCAATGGAAACTCTAAATGGAGTCCCTACAACCGTATAGTCCCTTAATATAGGGACAAATGACTTCCAATGGGCCGGAATCAAAGACCTCAAAGTATTTAAATACATAGGAATTCGCCGAATATCTCAAAAGAATTCTCAAATATGAAGACTACATATAAGGACTCAAATAGTTGACTCCAAATTAATTTTAAGTAGGAATGGTGCTGCTCTTTTTGTTTTTTTTCCTTGTTTTTTGAATCCATCCAAGTGGGCAACTTCTCATTTGCCTTTTTTTTTTAAAAAAAAAAATCTTGAAAAATCAGTGTTAGAGATAGATTTTTATTTTTATCAATAGTTACAATATTTCAATGAAATGAATAATATTTTTTTAGTCCTTATATTTAGAGATTATACTACAAGAAGTTTTCATTGTAGACAATATTCTTTTAGGAAATCGAATATTGCTCTAAAACTCTTAAATAAGTCCTAAAAAATGATAGTAAAAATCCTAAGTAGGAACTTCCATTAAAGATGCTCTAAGACGAGTTACAATACATAACTTCTGTCCTTCTTTGCTTTTTCATTTTTCTAATTTGGCTAATGTCAACCAATGTCTCCATCAGACGGTCGATTTTGGCTGAGTTAATAGGTCATCAGATGCGATAGTAAATGACCGAGAGATGGCTTCAAACTTCCCCAATCAACCTTCCGCGTTTATCAGTGGATTTGACCTGGTCAAAACCCTAACGAGAAGCCACGTTTCAACCCAAGGGAAAAGTTGAAGCCAAAGAAAATAAGAGCCGACACAAACTTTTTGACCGTAAACACGAGTTCAGGCAAGCTGATTAAAACAACGTGCTATGTCTTGATATTTAAGTTCGAATCTTATTCTTGTAATTTAAAATAATTTTTATAATTTTTATGATCTTATCGTTTGTCAATGTACACGAAAGTTTTGAGAGATTTTTCAGTGTGATTAATCACGAGATGGTACATCACGTGTCATTATAAAAATAAGGAGATATGTGTAGTAAAAAATTAACAACTTAAAATACAAAATTTTCCACCACTTATATTAAAACATGTGATGTACCACTTGTGTTCTCGTCACAACTAAAAATTTCTCGAAAGTTTTAAGCACCCAAATGAAAAACAAAGTGTAATCCAAACTTTTGTAATCCAAACTTTTGTACATTTCCAATGAATTTGTAAGTTTATCTAAAATGTAGGAAGATTGTGAAACTTGAAGCGATGCTTTCCAAGCATTTTCTGATGCGGCCTGTGGACCACACAAGCATTTTCCTAGTACACGCCACAGGCATGGCATTGGCGATTTCCAGCTGCCCGATGAGAGTTTCGAGTCTTAATCGAAACTCGAAACCAGGAAATCCAAATGAGGATGGCGATGCTTTCGCCTCGTTCGTGCGAGACAAACTGCTCTCCTAGTCTATGCCTGTGGAGTGTCAATGGATTCCCAATATACTAATTAAACGGAACTGTTTAATAAAATACGGAATACACGCACACAATACAAACAAATTACAGCCGTTGCTTCGCTTTTGGCAGAATCGTCAAAAACCAGAAAAAGATTTATAGGTTTACAATAACTCAATTAAATATATTTGATGGTTCCAATATGCATGAGACTCTTGGTAGATTCCAATACATGCATGAGAGCCTTGGTTACTGCATCAAGATAAATATTGCAACTCACTTTCCTCCTCTCTATGTCCGTATTTGAGTGAAATATTGCAACTTACTACTGACTACAATCAAAAGGAAGGATCATTGTGCTGTTATGTGGAGAATTGCTTGGACAGCTGACGTTTACCATATCTAAACTCAGAGTGATCGTGCTTTTCTGTTTATTTTAAATTAAGAAACTCAATCGCCAATGAACGAGGATTGAGGAAACAATCAAAAAGAAGGTTCTTGCCGACTAATAAGTTCAGTTCCCTCATGCTAACAGAAGACTTTGCAACAAGAAACATGCCGACACCTTCTAATATAGGCTTAAAGCAATAAAGCAGAAATAATCATACCCCGGAGGGAAATGGTAGCCTTTGGTTGGCTCTACATCACCCAATCCCACATTTCCCATACATGGATGTATCCAGCAAATGCCCGGCCGAGTGAAGCCTGCACAAAAACAACTCCACAATCAATCATCAAAATATGAAATATGAAACAACGACTAAGCAAACGAGCTTCGGAGTATTTTGGCCGAAAATCGAACTTGGAGTTTGTTGTACAATAATAGTTTAATCAAAGAACAAGCACAGCAACTTAAATGATAAACTTAAACAATCAAATGAGTCGATTTCTTCGAGTATATGCGTAATTAGCTTTTGCTAGACTCATCCACACACAACACCACCTCTTCACCTTTCTCGAATTTCGGACTCCGATTCCTCGCCGGAATTCTCAACGAAAATTCACCTCTCCCAGACCCTGCGTAAAGCGGGAGCCTTGTGCACTGAGTACCACCTTTTTTTTAAACATTTGAAGACTAAAGAAGAATAATATCAAGTTATTAACAATCTGATTACTTACTATGCCGTCTTTGGACCGCACATCTTCGGCTATGAATTTGATGCCGGAATCGGCAACGACGATGACGCCTGTATCGGCAGGTTGACCACTGCCTTGCGGATGGAAAAATCGTCCGCTTCCCTTGCAGGTTCTCTCGGGAAAGAAACATAACAGAAAGGAAAGGACTGAAGAGTCTGAAGTAAAAAGCAACTGATTGCTAATCTAACATCTAATCTAACAAAATATATTGTTTCGTAAAAATATAAAATAAAATAAAAGTTTAAAATATTGATATTGGTAGAAATATCGATATACAAATTTGTAGAAATATCGACGCGTATATTGAATACATCACAAATTTGTATATCGAATATCTATATAGATATCAGTTGCATTCTATAGATATTATGGAAATTTAAAGTCAAACTTGGGATTGTCAAACATGGATTTGTACAAAATATAAAAGTTTTTCCAATATATAAAAAGATGGGTCCGATATGAGGTGAAGTTTAGACTTCACCACCCATTTTCATATATGTCTTTGATCTTTTAGATATTTTATTGAAATATCGACTACATCGAATAAATTTTAAACACAGATAATAAGTACTTAGTTAAAATAATTTCCATGTAAATTTTAAGGCCAATAAAAAGATATTTTAAGGCTTTTTTTAGTAGCTTCAATAAATGAGTGTGATACTAATATATTAAATTTTTACATAAATTTATTTTTATAAGACCATTTTCAACTATTGGAGTAAAACCTACAATTTTTAACCCATAAAATTTAAGTTTTGACCCAGAAATAACTTTTCTGCTCCAACTCTTCTAACCTAAAATTTTAGTCTCAGATTATTAAAGAATGAATCTCACCCATTAGATTTGAAGGAGATGGAAATCTATGCCGTCTGATAGAATTAAAGGAGATGGGATTGCATATTGGTGGCCGACAACCCCATTAGGTTGGGCCCCACTTCCCCTCAAAGTGTCCCATTTTCCTTGCTTTTTGGTGCGCTGCCACGCTTTTAGTGCATTAACTAGCACGCCTTCTCTTTTTTCACAGCGCGTCTACAAGCATAGTGGGCCAGGATATTTAGCCCATGCTGGTTTCTTGGCTGGTGTACAAGTTATTTTATTTTAGTTCTAGCACTTAACCCAATTTTAGAACAAGGGTTGGAATGAAATGGGGGGAGTATAAGGGAAATTTTAGAACTTACTCCTAAGGTCGGAGTTGGTCTAATAAGCCAGAAAATTTGAGGTGATACAAATTTATTGTACTCTAATAAACTTATGAGTGTCATACCGATATTGAACTAACAATAGCTCAAACTCAGGCGGCATGTTTCATATTACCTATATATGTGTATCACACACACTCAAACTACTATGAAATACCTAATGAGAAAGAAGGCACGTTGTGATTTATTCTTCCAATATCTCTCTTATCTCTCTTTTGTTCTCTTTCTCTATATTTTATTTCTAATACTTTATCAGTACGAGACGCTATTGATTTCAACGTCAAACTAAAGAGACAAAATTGACTTTGAATTCATGTATTTCTTATTGCGTATTTGTGAGCTTAATCAATATCTTATAGTCAAATATTTTGATCAATGACCTAGATATATCTACAATCTACAATTTACATCATTCGCCATTATTATTTATTTCTTAAATAATCCAATCTATTTTACACTTTATATACTACCAATTTATGGTTAAGCATGACCATAATTGCTTGCTTTAATAGTACTTCTAATTATTTTCAAAAGCAACTTGTTGCATATTTCAAATTTCAAATTATTTTATGCATGAATTTTATCCATTTCAAAAGGTTTTACTAGGGGTGGTTCGGTATGGGATACCAAATCGAAATCCATGTCCCGATTTCCAAATCGAAATTTTTGGGAATCCCAAATCGAATACCGATCCCAAACCAATTTTTAGGGAATCTCAATTTTCGGGAATCCGGAAATAATTTCTAGATTTCGGGACAAATCGGGAATCCCGAAATGATTTTGGGCTTTTGAACTAAAATTCAACCTTTTATATTGGGTTGTTAATCTGTTGCAGACTAAATTTTCTTAATAAATTTCATAGGTCATTGTAAGTTACAAGTATACAACCAAACCAATCTGTTGCAATAAAAATAAATTTAATCTGTGCATAGATTAAATTTCATGGAGGGCTTGAGCATCAAAATTCCCATTAGTCATTAGCGTGCATTTCACTCCTCCTTCCCCTCCTTATCTGTCCTAGTCATTTACAATGCCAAACTTTTTCGTGTTTCCCATGCACACACAGACACACATATATACATTCACACCAGGAAGGATAAATCATACGCAATTTATATGCAACGGTTGAGATTAAATCTCAACAGAATCCAACGGCTATTAAAATTCTAAATATATATTTAAAAATTAAATAATATATATTTTTTTTTCAGTTCGGTTTGGGATTACCGAAATCCCAAAAACTTGAGACCGATTCCCGTACCAAAATTTCAGGATCGGTTTGGTATTGGGCACCGAAATTTTCGAGAATTTAGGTTTGGGATTTTTTCAGTTTGGTTTCAGGAATTTTTCGGCTCGGTTTGGGATTTTTGGGATTTTTTTTCCAGCCGTAGGTTTTACAGTGTGTTAACCTTTTATGTTTATTTTTATATGTATTTGTCATATTAAAGGTCGATGAACACAAAATAATTGGACGAGTCTTGTTTATAAGATCAAAGTATAGTCATTTTCTAAAACTAAACCTTTTTTTTTATATATATACTTTTTAGCTAGCCAACCAGAGTTAAATTTGCTGGCTCTGCCTTGAAGATACATCTATAAAAAGTGTATTACTTATAAAGTATGCTAGTGTTGGAGTGTGACACAGTTTAACCTCGTAATTCATATTTTTTCATAGCAATTCGAATTTAAAATAATTTTCAATATTGAGTAGCCAAACACCATTACCCTCCTATATGAAGTAATTTTTCTTAGTTGGTAGTAGGGCAAAAGATTCTGTATTAGCATGAAACAAATCCAATACCGATTTAGCCAAGTTAACTGGTTATTAATAACAAATCCAAGTATTTAAAACTCTATAACCTCTTTTGACCTAAAAAAAAAAAAAACAAATCCAAGTTGTATTAGTAACAAATCCAATTCCGATTTGGCGTCGGTTGCTTCTTGTCCTCTTCCTACAAGGATAAAGACTGCATCTGTTTGACTATATATAATCGCACGCAACGTTGTTTAATTGCTTCTTGTACCGTCAGCAAAGCAAACTGATTTCGTTTTCTCCTTCCCAAGTTCTCCATGGTTCGCTCTTTTGTTCTTATTCCAGGCATCGTCAACGGCGCCTCTCGCAGGATCAAGAAGAAGAACAAGAAGAAACCTCGAAACGCCTCCTCGTCCATTCAATCTCTTCCGAACGAGGTTCTGGTCCAAGTACTCGCGAAGGTCGCTTCGCGCTCCTTCGATGATCTTTATTCAGCCATGTTAAGCTGCAAGGATTTCAACGAAAGTGCTCAAGATGATCACATATTCGAGCACGTCGACATTAGCAAGTTCCCGCTGGTTTCTTGGCGCGCAAGTGAAAAACACACGAGGTTTCTGATGCGGTGCAGGGATCTCGGCAATTCGGAGGCCTTGTACAGGCAAGGGATGCGCGACCTCTTCACAAGCAAGAGGATAGAACCTGCGGGGGTCGAGTCTCTGAAGAGGGCAGCCTCAAAGGGTCACGTAGAAGCAACGTACGTGTACGGAGCGATCTTGGTGTGTTGCGGGGGCGATTCAAGGCAGAAAGGACTTGAGCTTCTGTACTCACTCAACCGCCACAAATCGAGAGGGTTAAGCGTGACAGAATGCCGAGAGAGGATTAAGGAATTGATTTGGAACACAATGTGGGTGAATAGGGAAGTAATAGGTAGAATTGTAGAAGCACACGATGAGAACGCTGCCATGAAAGCATGCAACGACTGTGGAGATCCACAAGGTCCGTACACAATCGAACAAGGATGGGATTTCGATGACCATGATAAATTCAGTAGCTGTAATTCGTGCAGATGGCATCAGGAAGTAAATATATTTTGTGATATATTAAGTCGTAGTCGTGCAAATTATGATTAGATAGTACTTGGAATTTTGAGATTTAAGTCTCATCGAATTTGTATTTTGTAAATAATTTCTTTTGTTTATAAAGTGCTTAGTTTCGGATTTTAATTTTAATCACAAGTGCTAGATTCCTTAAATGTACGTTTGCAAACATTCATGTTCATGTTTGAAGTTTTCGACAATTGACAACATACATGTCAGATGTAAACTTGCGTTGCTTGCTAGCAACCTTTTCGATATTTGAAACCTTGTTTCACAAGGGCAAATCCTCGAGATACTTTTCACTTGTAACTGACAGGACATAATCTATGTCAATACTCAGAAGATAGCCATGGGTATAATTTTTGACATATATCATAAGATAATCATGCATTACGAGTGTAAATCATTTCAAGAAACCAGGAATATATTTAAAGTAGTCAAATGAGTAGAAGTTTCACTACTTTAACAGTCAAAAGAAGCCCAATTCAACAACACCAAAACATCGGCAACTACTTGCAAAAAGCAGTACTAATTGAATAAGAAAAGCCCTCTCAACGTCACATTTTACTTCAGAAATTAAACACTTCCATCCCCAAGAACCGAAGGTTCGAGGAAGCAACAAGAATCATCATCTCTTTCTACTGTTGTTTAACTTCAGTTTTCTTCTTCTGCCAGAGTCGGTCCAAACCACCGTCGGCCTCTCCCTGAAAAAAGAAAGCATGCAAAGGAAATCAGAGAAGAGCAAATGGAAAGCCAAATTGCAAATGACGGATTCAAAATTAAAAACACACGCTAATTAACTTTCAAGTTCCATTGAAAACCTAATCAAACAACCCCTCTGTAACCCAATATCAGAATAATCGAAAAACTTCATACTTAGGTTTAAAATCTCTCGGTAATTGAACAATTTCAAAAACTGTAGTTGCAAACTTGCAATTGCATCCTGATGTAATAAAGTAAATCAGAGCTGACAAAAATGATCGTTGTTTTGGCATAGTTTAGGATTTTCAGCCGCCACCAGTCATTCAATGTGTGAGATTGGTACGTTATTTTTCTCATTGCAGGTTTTGAATGAAGCATAGTAATATAGTGAAAACACAAAGCAAATAAGCAAAATCAATGAAACTAATATAATGAAAACAAAAATACAATCAATTTCCGCAACCATTCTGCACATTCTAATCGCACAGTACATTCACAAATGTCCAATAAAAACACAAATATTACCACAATAGCCCCGTAAATGTACGAATGAAGGAAGGCGAACCTGAGCACGGACGTAGCCGCACAGCGCGAAGGTGGAGAATTGGCCGGTGTAGATGCCATGCTCATCCAAATGCCCAACGTTGATCTGAACAGAAGCGTGGTCCTTGGAGGTGATCAGCCTGTTCGTCGCCGAGCTGCATCCACACACAAACACCACTAAATTTAATCCCAAACCCTCAACTCCCAATCCCAAAACCAAAAAATCACAACAAAAAATCGCCGATTAGATTCGATTGAGTACCATTTCCTCGGGATGTAGAGCTCGGTGATGATTCCTTCCTCGTTTTGCATCTTGGCGATCGAGATCACAACCCTAGAAACCAAATCGAATATACACAGAAACGGATCAGAGAATTTTCTCGAATCGGCGGAGATTTTGAAGACTCGGAACGTAAGGAGGAGAGGAGAAATCTATACCTCTGGGGAAGTCGGAGTGGTGGCGGCAGCTGCTGGAAGTGAAGAGCTCTGCGTTCGTTAGGGTTTTCTAAAATCTGAAGGGGTTTTTGCTTTTATATGAACGGAGGAGTGCGACAGTGATAACTATAAACTGGGCCTATCAGACGAAACCCTATTGGCCCAAAGTTATATGCTGCGGTTGGGCTCCTGTATTGTTCTGGACCCATTGCAGGATAAGGGCTCGGGCTAGACCAGTGACATGAGAGTCCGACACAATGCGTTGAGCGTAATTTATACATACTTGAAGGGTTGAAAATCTTTGTAGGCATTGTATTTTAGAAGATGGGTGATGTTATCCCCACACTCTTTTTTACTTCAAAGATCTCTCTTAGTTTTTTGTCGTCAGATTGAATGAATGAAGATGGTCAGCAGACGGAAAACAGAGGGTGTGTGGAAAGTAAAAGGGGTGTGTGAATAACACTACCTTAGAAGATAGTCGTGTGTACAAGGTCGTCTCTCTAAAATTAGGTGGGACAATGGTGGTTCCATTAAGGGACCAGTTGGGTTCTAGTCTCCCATGACCCTAAAATACGGGAAATAACTCGAAAGGTCTTTCATGAACTCTATGTTAGTTTAGCATGAGACTCGGTAGTACCCACCAAGTACTCGATAAAATGCATGTTCATCATATTTCGACAAGGCTCGAAACGTGATACTTGATGGGCCTCTACATCATTGTTCAACATACGTTGGCAAGGCTAAAAAACATAGCTCGACAAAAGTCGGTAGGGCCACCAAATTCTTGACAAAATGCCTCAGTGACAAAACTTTGCAATAATAGATGAAACTTGATCCGTTTAAAAAAAGTTTTGAATTTTTACATTATGACTTACGTCCATAACAAGATGGGACCATAAAGTAGAGACGAAAGAAATTGAAATACACCAGATCCCCTTTTTGTATGTGTAGTTGCACATACACGTAATCTAATAGGCAAACACACAAAATCTGCCTTGTTTTGAAACAAAAAATGGTATATGTTTTTTAAATTTAGCCAATTTCATCATTTTGTTGTCAAACATTACCAATTTGACATTTCAAATGACCATAAACTAGGTATACAATGACCAATATAGATTTCGATTTCAATCCAAAACATAGTGATAAAAAAGTTTTTAACTCTTCATGTAAATGTCTAATAAGCATGGTCTGAATAGAATTTACCATGGATCGTTACTTTTCAGTACCTTATATTTAAGCCTGACATGTAGGCTTGGAAACTTGACACGTAGTTTTTACCTTTTAAGACTTGGGCCAGAGATTTCCGAACTTATTAAATTTTGGTTTACAAGTTGAGAGATGATAAAGAGATTCGTCAAAAAATTGGACTCTTTATGGACTTTCTGTTATATCATTTTTTTGGCACAGTGTTTTATAATATTGGTATGGAAATTGATGTTAAACTGTGAAGTAACAAGAGTTCATGAAGAGTTCCACTTTAAGAGAATCTCCTTAGTATTTCTCAAACAAGTTTGTTGGCTTCAGTCTTTTGATTTGAATATTTGAATTCAATATTATGGCAATCTCCATTTTTTCTTTCAGGTATTGCAGCAAATCAAACTAATCACTTGACAAATTTTATATATTCTCCAACAACCCAAACTCATTTGAAAATGGTTATACACATCTTTTAAATACGAAATACTTCATCGTCTGACATAAGACGTTTTCAACATATTCCTTCATGTATTTTTTAACGTCGAAGCATTTATTTTCGTCCCGCCGAACACTCCATTTATTACGATGATGTTGTTAATTAAAAAGAATATAAATGTGTCTACCAACCCAAATTAAGAAGGAGATTGGGCATTTTTTGCACAATAAGAGTAGTGGTAGGGATGGTTCTTTTGCTTAAGCTTGATCTTGGTAAAGCTTATAATCGAGTTGAATGGTGCTTTCTTGAAGCTATGATGGAGAAGTTGGGGCTTGCTAGTGAGTGGATTAAGATGGTGATGGCATGTGTTAAATCTGTGTCGTATTCTTTTCTAATTAATGAACAGCCGTGTGGATATTTGACTCCGTCCTAAGGGCTTTGGCAAGGGAACCCATTATCTCCATATCTATTTTTATTATGTGTTGAAGGCCTTTCAGCACTTATTGCACAGAAGGAGCAAGTAGAGGAGTTGAGTGGCATTCGACTATGTGGGAAAGCGCCCACGATTCACCACCTTTTGTTTGCTGACGACAATTTCCTCTTTGGTAGAGCGAATGTGGATGAATGTGCGGTGATTCAACATATTTTAGACATCTACTCTCAAGCTTCTGGTCAATCGGTGAACTTTGGTAAGAGTAGTGTTGCATTTAGTGCGAATGTGCTTCAATATGATCAACAAATGTTAGTAGGTTTCCTTGGCGTTTAGTTGGTGGAACGACATGAGAGATATTTGGGGTTGCCGACATGTGTGGGGAGGAATAAAAAACAAATTTTCTCGTATATCAAGGAGCGAGTGACACAAAAGCTTAACGGGTAGAAAAGTAAGCTCTTGAGTAATGTGGGAAAGGAACTTTTTATAAAGGTTGTTCCTCAAACCCTCCCTTCTTATGCGATGAACTATTTTTTGCTCCCGAAGACATTTTGTTAATAATTACATCAACTTATGGCTACGTTTTGGTGGGGGAATGGTTCAGAGGATCGAAAAATTCATTGACAGTTGTGGGACAAGATGTGTAAACCCAAAGCTGAAGGTGGGTTGGGGTTTCATGATCTCTATGCTTTTAATATGGCAGTGTTGGCTAAGCAAGGGTGGTGGGTGTTCCACCATCCTTCATCCTTGGTGGCGCAAGTTTTCAAGGCACAATATTTCCCGAATTCCTCATTTTGGGAAACGGAAGCCTTTGCATCCTCTTCGTATTGTTGGCAAAGTATTATTAAGGCGAGAGAGGTACTGGTTCAAGGGTCCAGGTGGGTGGTAGGAGATGGTCGGACAATAAGGGTTTGGTTAGATAGGTGGTTACCTCGACCTAGTACTTTCAAGGTAATCTCGGCACCTCCCCCATAAGGGATTCAAATAAAGGTTGAGGAGTTGATTAATACTTCTACAAGGGTATGGTGTACCAATTTGTTATCGGACTTTTTTTTATCCTGGTGAAAGTATTTATAATTCTATCTCTTCCTATTAGTTTCCATGCTCCGGAGGATAAGTTGGTGTGGCACTATGATGAGCGGGGTCTTTTCTCTGTTAAGAGTGGGTATTGGGTGGCTTGGCAATGGCTACAATCCTCTGATAGTAGTTCATCCTCCTCTACCAATGTAAGTGCGTATGCGAGACTTTAGAATCATTTTGGAAGGCTAACATTCCTCCCAAAGTTAAGAATTTCACTTGGAGGGTGTGCCATGATATTCTTCCAACCAAAGTGAATCTCTGTAAGAAATGTGTGGGAGTGAAGTTGGCGCGTGAGGTGTGCCAAGGGGAGGAGGAAACTGCAGAACATGTGCTACTTACATGTCCGTTTGCTAGAGCGGTGTGGTTTAGTTCTCTGTTCGGTCTCCGGTTGTCCGGGAGTATTCGAATACCACTTAAGGATTGGCTGCTTATGGTGCTAGAGAATAAAGAGGTGGACTTTGAGTTGGCTTGTTTGATTATGTGGGGCATTTGGCAAGAAAAGAACTCATGGGTGTGGATGGGTTCCCAAGCGTTACTTATGGTTGTGTGGCAGAAGGTTTCTTCTTGGTTATCAGCATTTCAATCGACGAATTGTGAACCTGCTAGGTCGGGGGGAGTGCCCACCCCACGATGGTCTCCTCTTAGCTAAGGTGGGTCAAGATTAATATGGATGGGGGTGGTGAAGGGCCATACTAATATGAGGGGTGTTGGAGTGGTGATACAGGACTGGATGGGGGGTTTTGGCGGCCAAGGAGTAACAGTTTCCAGGCATCACTTCGGTGCTGCTCCTGAAGCTGTTTGTCGTGCGGTATGTGTGGAGTAAAAAATTATCAAGAAAATTATGGAGGCGACACATGTACTTTTGGGTGAAAAGGACACAACTACCCTCGATCCACACCGGAACTCCCACGTGCAAGCAACGGACAATCACAACTCAATCAAGATCAAAAGTGATCAAAATAGGTATTTATTCAAAATCTATTTCATCCATCCTCATCAAATCCTCCCTACAAGGTAACCCTTAATTATTCATTCAAATTAGGATTAATTAACTAAATTAATTGATTAATTTCCTAATTAATTGATTAATTTCCTAATTAATTGATTAATTTCCTAATTAATTAATTAATTTTCTAATTAATTAATTAATTAATATCCTAATTGATTGCAAGATATTATATTGACATAATATCTTGCAATTACACCCAAAAACCACCATAAGTGGCCAGACCCCTTTTCTCCAAATAAGGGCCGGCCACACCCCTATAAATAGCTCATATTTCTCCCAAAAACCTAAGTCCAACTCTCTTGCAAAATTCTCCAAATTTCTCTAAACACTTTTCCATCAAATTATAACTTTGGCATCGAAGGTTCTTCGGCCAAAGTTTCCCAATTCATCGTGGGCGTGTGAGGCTCTTGGCCTTGACCAAATGTGTTAATTGTTTTGCAGGTGCATTTTCGTCCAAGAAGAAGAAGGCAGAAATTTGCATCCACAAATTGGTGCTTTCATTGAGAGTTTGAGTCACACGCTCGTAAAAGACTCTAGCATTCAAGGTTTTTCGTTTTCTTGTTCATTTGTAGATTTTTCGTACGTTCTTACTCTTGGAATTTTTATTTATAAAAATTCTTAGATAAAACGTAAAAGAGAAGTACAATGACAAGAGATTCGAAAACCTCGACGAACGGAAATTCCAACATTCAAGAAATAGGACCATGACGATCCACAAAACTCAACACGACGATGAGTGGAGCGGCACCACCGTAGCAACCACGACGGTGGCCACCACGGCAGCCACCATTGGCAAGATCCACGGCGCTATGACCACGACTTAAGCCGTGTCGTTCAAGCCCAACGCGAGTCCAACACGTTGCTGAGCCCTAGCCTCGCACCCAGGTGCGCCACACTCCGAGCAACCCACTCATATGGCCCAACCTACTCCCGTGGCCTTCCAAGCAGCCCAAATCGGTCAAAGACCGGTTCAATTGTCCTAGCTCCAAACTTTTGGGCCAACGATTGAACCGGGGGCATTTTCACCTCATTTCTTTGTGGATTTGACATTTCCCAACTTAAATCTTACGCCCGGAGTTTACCACACTTTCACTGCTCAAGGAGACGCATTTCTTTCAATCTCTTCCAACCTAAATGGAGAACAACACTTGTCTCAACAAGTCGTAGAGTTGACGAGATCCCCCGCACAGCAGGTGACCTTGGTGAATCAGCTATTGTAACGCACCGAGATGCAACGTGTCCCAGACGAGGTATCCCAAAGTAGGACAAGGGCAGACAAAGAACCTCTCCAGTAGCGTCCCGGCAAGCAACCACTTGACTAACCATGAACTGAATGTTCGGGCAGTATACACTCCCGACTGGGCCCCCAAGATAGCATATAATCTTGTCTTATCGCGCGGAGGAGGGTGCATTCTCGACTAGGCCCACGGACGAGCATACATTCACGGTTGGGGCCACATTCCGATGGTTAACATGAGCAACCTTCTAGGCGAAGTGTTCATTCGCGGTTAGGCCCGCAATGAGCATCTTCCACCTCACATCGAAGCAAGTAGCACGAAGGACGGAGAGAAGCAATCACTCAGTTTGGCTCAAGTTTAACCAGCAGCTTACGAAGAATTTCTTCACCTACTAGGAACGAACCACATGCACTGCCGCCACGGTATAAACGAGATGAGCACGTAGAAGAGCAGCCTAGACCATCAGGTCAAGACTAGGGGCAGCCGAGAGCTCTGCTACCCCCAACAAAGGTGGATTAAGGAAGAGGTAGAAAGACTCTTAAACGAGTGATTGTGTGATTTCCAACGCAACGAAGTTGCCGAGGAAGCACTACGACGGGACATGGCCAATATGAGCAGGTCACCATTCACGGACGAGATCGAGCAGCCAAAGCCTTCACGCAAGTTTTCCATGCCATATTTCGCAACCTTCAAATAAGATGGAGACCCGAAAAGGCATTTGAATCGCTACCGAAGCTCAATGGTCCTTTATCGGAACAACGATGCTCTTATGTGCAAAATATTCGCCATTACTTTACAAGGTGAGGCCCAAGATTGGCTCCACACCTTACCGCCACGATCTATTAGGAGTTTTGACGATCTTTTCTTAGTTTTCACCAAAGAATATTCATCATACCGCTCGATCAAGAAGAAGTCCGACCACTTGTTCAATGTGAAGAAGAACCTAAAGGAATCGCTTCGCGACTATATGAAGAAGTTCAAAGTAGAGAAAGCAAAGATAATCAAATGTAACGACTTGATAGCTAATCTAGCCGTCCAAAAATGACTTTCAATAGCCCACCTGCTATTCAGAGAATTGATCATGAAAGAAGGTCTAACCCTGACAGACTTTTTCGCTCTGGCAGATAAGCATGCATTTTAGGATAAGGCTCGCCGATGCACATTCAAGGCAAATTTGAGCGATCTTGATTATGAAGTCCCCAACTACTCTGAATGAGATTCAAGGTTTGACTAGACGAGCAGCCACATCTGAAGCATCAATAAGCTCTACCCTCATACGAGAAGAGCTTGAGGCCCAACTACCTATATTCCACTGTTTAAAAGCTATCCTCAATGCAGAAACCAGCTACCAAAAATTCAAAAGCTAACTTTGGCAATAATTGCTGCAACCCAGAAGCTCAAGTTAAACCTTCAAACGCACGCAATCATCCACATGATGCATTATTCCGCCTAATCCAGACCCGCAATGATAAAGGCGCAGACACTGGTGGTGCAAAGTTGTTTTACGAACACAACAACTTAGCCCAAAAGGCACACAAAAGGCAGACAAACACTAGAAGAACACTCGAAAGCAAGTTTTATCCTCGTCGCCCCAGAATATTGTACATAGGAGCAACATGTACCGGCAATTGAGCACCACCTCCTGCTATGTGTCACACAGCCCCAGCCGACCTTTACTTTATAATTCAGCTATAAAGAAGCCTGATACCAGCAGTTGAGCATTTCCTGCTAAGTGAAACATGGCCCAAGCTTCATGGCTCCCTACTGTGCCTTTACACTTAGCCTAGGCGAAGCAACAGAGTGACCCAACGATGTTTCGAAGGCAGCTGAGCATGCCCTAGCCACGCCTGCTTCACCTGATGAAGATTTCTGGCATTTGCACTTTGGCGACGCATCCAACTACAAGGGCTCGGGAGCAGGCATAGCCCTTGTCACCCTAGATGGTTCGATGCTCAAGCAAGCAATCACTCTAGGCTTCAAAGCATCCAACAACGAAGCAAAGTACGAAGCTTTACTAGCAAGCCTCCAAATATCAAAAGACTTGGCGGTAAAAAGCTTGCAATTCATTCTGATTCCCAACTAATCACCAGCTAGACTATTGGGGAGTACACGGTAAAACATCCAAGAATGGCGTAATACTTTGAGAAAGTACACAAACAACTTAAGGCATTTCAGACTTACACCATCACTTAAGTTCTGCGAGCAGACAACGCCCAAGTCGACGTATTAGCCGGCCTAGGCTCCGCCATTGACCACCAACTCAAACACTCTGTTCTGGTGGAGTATCTAGACAAGCCAAGCATAGAGGCGGAGACGACAGCTGAAGTATCACAGGTTAGTATAACTCCAAACTGGCAAAGTTCTATTATAGATTACCTGGTCAATGACACACTCCCCACGAAAATTTTGGAGTCTAGAAATCTCCAAATAAAGGCAGCGCGCTACTACATGTGGAATGACATTCTCGCCCGAATATCCTACACTGTACCACATCTCCAATACCTAGCGCATCCCGACGACCTAAAGGTTATAAGCTCAATCTATGAAGGTGTTTGTGGAAATCACTCTGGAGGTCGATCCTTAGCCTAGAAGGCTCTTAACGCAGGCTACTACTAGCTTACCATGCATTAAGATGCTAAAGAGTTAGTGCAAAATTACGATTGCTGCCAACACTACAAGATGGTACCAGCACTACCTGCCAGCGAGCTACACCCACAGATGAGTCATTGGTCGTTCATGCAGTGGGCAATCAACTTGGTAGGCCCAATGTCGCCCGCTACTGAGGGTAGATCCATGATGATCGTGGCAACCAATTACTTCACCAAATGGGTAGAAGCAAAGCCAATGACAATCATGACTCAGGCGAATATAGAGCTCTTCATATGGAGGAACATTATTTGCCAATTTGGCATCCCTAATCCATCATCACCGACAACGGCTCGTAATTCATGTGCAAAGATTTGGCGAAGTTCTTCCAAAAGTATGACATCAAGCAACACATGTTCACGCCGAGATATCCTCAAGGCAACGGGCATGCCGAAACATCTAACAAGATGATTCTCGACCACCTCAAGAAATCCCTCTCTGACAATAAAGGAAAGTGGCCAAACGACGAGCCACCGTTGAGACTTATTTCTCTTTAGCATTTGGTTCAGAAGCAATCATTTCTCCCAAATGTCATCGTGCCAAGTATCAGCACTCTACTGCCAAGCATTGAGCAGAACAGTAAGGAGATGGCCACAAGCTTAGATCTGGCAGAAGAGAAGCGCGAGCATACCATCACCCTCATCTAAACCTGGCATTCGTGTCGTGTTTTCCGTGTTCGTGTCATTTTCGTGTCATACCCGATATCTTAACGGGTCGTGTCGTGTAACACCCGTTAAAATAAACGGGTAAAATGACCCGACCCGATAAAATTAACAGGTAATATAACCCGACCCGTTACCCGTTAAGGAAAATATATTTTAAACCAATAAATAATCAAATGAAAAACATAATACTAAATAAGTATATACATATTATATTGTTACATCCAAAACATAAAAACACATTTTTCTTTTAAGTATATTTTCACTTACCTAAAGTCTTTAATAGTTTTTTAATTAATGTAGAAGTGTAAAAAAATATATAAACGCTCGTAATGACAAGCTTTACAACTTTCATGAAAAGCTTAACTTCGAAATTCGCCACTATAATCATATAAATCATAGATCAAAATTTAACCGTTGATTGTTGTTTACATTTAAGCTTCATTGTTCTCATCAAATTTTATTTTTTCAGATTTTGTTTTTTGAAAACTTGATCTATTAGAGAATGCAGGAAGATGAACGATTTGGATTGTTGATATTATATTCAGAGTTTTACTGTTAGTGAAAATATTGCTTGATGTTTATAAAGTTTCTACAAACTATATGACATCGACTCATATTTCAGTTAACCATAAATATCAAACCGTGATATCAAAGATCTAAACCGTTCATCTTCTTACATCCGCCAAATAATCATGTTTTCAAAAAAGAAAATTTTAAAAATGAAATTCAGTAAGAAGAATAAACATCAATGGCAATCGACGGTTAAATATAAATTGAAGGTTTATGAATTATCGTGTTGGATTTCGAAGCTGACCCCTTCATGAAAGTTGTAAAGTTTGTCACTATGAGTGATTGTATATTTTTTTTTTTTACATTTTTTACACTTCTACAATAATTATTATTAATTTTATTAATTTTACCCTCAAATAAAAAACATTATTCATGAAGGTTTGGAGGATTTTAAAAATCTAAACGATAATGTAAGTGTAACCATTATCTACTCGTGGAGGAATAATGATGAATCACGAGTGTTAATATATTCTTTCACATTTTTCATACTTGTATGTATGTCTTTTTAGTTCTTGCCTATACAAATACTATATTAGTTTATTTTAATTTTGGACAACAACATGTTAAGTAAAATTTATCCTAGTAATGATAATAAGGAACTCTCATAATAAAAATAAATAATGACTAAAACTTTTTTTTAAAAACTTATATAGAATAATAATACAAAACTATATATTTAATATAGAATATATTGTATATATTAATATGGCTATTTTATAATAAATCTTTTAGTAATTAAACTTTAAAATTATCAAAATAATTTTTTTCTTAACGGGTCGAAACGGGCTACCCACGTGTTACCTGCGTGTATACCCGTTATTAACGAGTTCTTAACGGGTCACCCGATAATGACCCGATAAGTTATCGTGTTGACCTGAAACCTGTTATTTTCGTGTCGTTTTCGTGTCGTGTCAGAAACTGCCGGGTCTACCCGCACCGCAGCTTACCATCAACAATTCCTCTTCAGCTACAACAAATGGGCCAAGAGCCGGCAGTTCTAACTTGGAGATCTAATCCTAAGAAAAGCCTTCATCACTGCCCGTAGAGAAAGCTCCAAAAAGATGGATCCCATCTGAGAAGATCTGTACAAGATCAGCAAAGCAGGCGGCAAGGGTAGTTACACCATCGCCATCATGAACGATAAAGAGATCGAAAAACAGTGGAATGCCTACAATATGAAGAAATACCATGTATGACCTTCCGCCACATCAAAGCCCGAAGACTCAATCAGCTCGACGGGCACCACCTCGCAAGCCGAGGACTATCCAGTTGTTATGCAGTTCCTACCTTACAGCTAAGTTCTCATTCGTTTCACTCGTTTTTCAATGAGGAATTCAGAATTAATCTACAACTTGGCTTGGCTGCACGCTTACAATAACTGATCACTCATGTACTTCAAAAGAAGACTACACCCTTCTTAAGGACTCATCGCAGTAATTGCGCCCCCTCTCCTGAAGGACCAACCATGTTTTCCAGTGCGAGATAGTAAACCAATTTCACGACACCCATCTGAGTCTGCTCTACAGTGCGAGATGATAAACTTCTCTAGTGCGAGAGGGTAAACCAATTCCTTGACATCCACATGGGTCTGCTCTCCAAGGTAGGAGGATAAACTTACACTCTAAATATCCATATGTGGATGAATCGGGCTGCCCTGGTATAACTAGGTTCACGATGGCTTAGGCCGGGATTCCTAGAAGTAGCCATAATGGTATTCTTCAAGGCTTAGCTAACTGAAGGATTTTGGGTCTCTTGGCCTAATCCAAGTGGAACCAGGCCTCAGAGACGGAGGAGGCACATTACGCAGTACGCCCCATGGACGGCTGCCCTGGAACCCTAAAGCTACTATCGAGTGCACTAAGGTAGCATACAGTTTCCTAAAGACTACATACGGCTTGCCATTTGAGCAGTAAAACCATGCTAAACTTATACAACCGTACATTCTTATGAAAGGTTAAACAAGCTAGCGTGCATGCACGGAGCTTTATCCACTACGGACATGTTGCGTAGTTGATAAGCTTCACTTCTGCCAAGCGTGGAATGATCAATTAGATCTACACTAATTCCTAAAGTGTTGTGATACTTGCTACGCAACCCACGGCATTGGTTACATAAAGAGCAATGAGTTCTCTCGAACCTTTACTTACGAATTCCATACAACCACGTACTTTTGATACCAAAGGTTAGCGAATTTCATGACCCAAAAATCTTTAGTATGTTGTGATGCAGGCCACACAGCTCAAAAGATTGAAGAAAGTCAAGGTTAACAACCAAGTGGTCACGCGGACTCGTCTGATTCTGAAAGTAAGGCGTCCGAATGCCAACCCTATGGTTAACAACCTTGCAAAAGTTCTACACCAATACCTACGGCTGCATAGTCTACATGGGCCTATCTGTTTATAGAAAAGCAGCACGCCTGCCGCTGGTCTAAAAGTCAAAGGTTGGGCGTAAACAAAAGAAGCGAAGATGAAGAAAAACAAAGGAAGCAAGTTTATTAAATTTTCTAGTAAATTGATAAACGACTAGCAAAGGTTGAATGAGTTTAAGAAAAATAAGAACAACAAGGAAAACAAGGAAAATCCTAAAGGCTACCTAGAAGACTACCTTCAGCGGCTTGGATATCCCACGACTACTCGGCCACCACACCTTCAGCAGCCGCCTCCTAGCAGCGGCATCATCCGACGCTTCACCCCCAGCTGCTCCAGTTTAGACATCAACCTCTCCGACTACTTCACCAATAGAGACCTCAAAAGTAAAGGCAAACAAGTCTTCTGAAGAAATAGAGAAGGTTTCAAAGTCTCCCCCATCAAACTCGAAGTCGGACGGCCTACAAAAGAAATGATCTATATAACCTAACTTGTAGAAATCGGCCTGACTCTGAATAAGTGGAGCCTCGAGCCCAGCCTTCTCACCTTTCAGCTACCCGTTCTCCTTAAGCAGACCAATACGGACGCACTGTAGCTCAACCACTTCTTTCTTCAAACTTTCGTTGATCTTCAGCGCACCTTGGAGTTCCAACACTTGGGGTTTAAGCATATCAACGACCTTCTTGAAGTGGATCACTTGGTTATAAGCAGTAATCAACTCTTGATCATTTGCATAAGCAGCAGAACGAAGCTCATAAAAGACACGCTTAAGATTCCAACCTCTTGATCTTTTCGGCAGAAGAATAAGCTTCGGCTGCCAGAATAGTCGTTTTCTGCATCATTGTAAGTAAAACAGTCTTTCTATACTCGGTCATATACTTTGCAAAAGAACTTGGGCAAACAACTTTTCTAACACCATCGATAAACTTGGCACAAGCATCCATGTCTTTAAGCAAATCTGGTTTTAAAAGCGCACAAATCTCAGGAGCCTCCCCAAAAGTAGGCTTAGTGAATTTCTCACAGCTGCCCACACGAGCAGTCTCCTCCTTCCCAGCAGGCGAATCAATCTCAGCAGCAGGGGGAGTAGGCCTTGGCGCCACTTTAGTAGCAGAGTCCACCTTATCATTCTTCATAGTAGCAAGTCTCTCCAAAGATAAACCAGACTTAGCCCCCGACGGACATTTTGGCACAAATTTTGGCATTAGGGGCATGACGAAACTTCTATGATGAGCAATCCTATCAGCATTTGCACTAGCCACCTTTGGCATTGCAAGCGTCACTAGCTCAGATCTAGCAGCTTCATCTTTCTTCCCCTTGGAAGAAGTTAAGTCAATCACAAGCTTATTAGTAACAGGCGGACCCTTATGAGCAGTGGAGGAAGTCTTCGGCTTTTCTTGAGCATGTGGGGAAGATCTTTTTTTTTTCCACCTTCATTCGTCCACGATAGCGATCGGACGAGCCAATGTATATGCCTTTATCCTTTTCATCTTTTCTCTCGAGAACAACCCACCTTTCTCTTGGCAAAGATGACTAAGCAACTAATGACATTCAGGATACTCGGTAGGGGAGCTTAACCCATGATGGCTTTTCCCTCAATTTTTTTCTCTCAGACCAGCAGGTAGGAGGCTTGCATGCCCAACATTCCAGCAATCCATGAGGTCCGCGACCTCCTCATTACTCTCAATCACAGGCCTGGCCCACGTCAGGTCCAAAAGCCTAAAATATATAAGCCATGCGGCTCACCTAGCATTGCGCCCCAACGCCTCGATCCGTGACCCCAGCCACACAACTTCCATTGGCTTTAGCCAAGCCGACTCCTGGCCTCTGCCAGCTGACGCGTTGTACCACCTCGACGGCTGCCCCGTGGCAGCTTCACCCAAGAAGAAGACAAGGAGAATTAGGTTTTTCTTACATCGGTGCGGCGCGGAAAAGACAAAGAAATCAACGGAAGATGGTTCTTTGCATGGCCAAGCAAAGAAGAGTGATAGGGGATGGGGAACAAATATCCTCTAGTGGGACCTATATAGTTTCATCGCCTATAGGTATGATCGCGGAGGATGTGTTGCAGCTGGCTTCCACTTTTGCTAAGGCGAGATTTATTCATGTCTCCTGTTTATGTAATGGGGTTGCCCACCATCTTGCTAAGTTTGCTTTGTTTAGTAGCAATAATCTAGTTTGGATTGACGAGCCTTCTACTTTCATTCAGAAGCTCCTCCTCTAAGACATATGTAACTTTGAATGAGTTTATTTAATCAATACAACACTTTCTTTCAAAAAAATAAAGAAGAATATAAATGGCAGTTTTATTCATTTCCCAAATTAAATGTACAAATAAAGTCAAAAGAAGCGTGATTAGTGGGCGGCCATAAAGACGGTCAATGGAGTGGCATCTCCCCGTAATTACTCCCAAACCCAGTGGCATTTTCTCTCCAACGATCACTAAGTTTAAAAACCCCCAAACCACTGCCTCTCAGAAACTTGAGATTTTAGACAAAACCGAAATAAAAAAAATGGGAAGCTCAAGCTCAAGAACTCCATCACTCTTTGGCTGCATCTTCATCTGCGCAATCCTGGCCGCCCATTTGGTAGTGATTGCTTCAGCTTCGGCCGTTGATTTCAGCGGGGGCCACCAGCTGGGCGACCTGAGCTGGGGTTCGACGAGATCGGCGGCGGGGGGACTGATAGCTGACGAGGACGAGGATGCGGAGATGCAGATGGACTCGGAGATCAACCGGCGTATCTTAGCCAGGGCGAGGTACATTAGCTACGGTGCGTTGAAGAGGAACGCTGCTCGACATCGGTCTCCGGCAAATCCCTACCGTCTCGGCTGTAGCGCCGTTACTCGCTGCAGGCGCTAATTTCAATTTCAATTTTTATTTTTATAATTTAATTTAATTTCCTCCCCTTTGTTTTTGTTATTATTGTTAAAAATTTATATAATTAATGGGTCTAGTTGGTGACTCTGTGTTATATACCTGAAGAGATTTTAATAATTGTTATATTGTCATGTTAAAAGACCAATTTGCCACTCTCTTTTATTTATTTATTTAATTATTTGTTTGTGCATGTATTTTAATTGGTACCAAATGATTATTTGTGATGAAAATTAGAGAAAATAATGATATTATTGTTGTGATCTATCTTTAAGTGAAGGGTGCGGCATATATAGAAAGAGAGTAGAGAATAGGTTTGAAGAATTGTGTGTTAATTCCTCAATCTTTGTGTCTTTATTTATAGTAATAAGGAGGAAAGAAACTTGTTTTTCAAGGAATACAAAGTTTATTAGGAAATATCTTTTAGATCCCAAATTGTTCCTATTCTATCTCTACTTACGATTTACACAATCACAATGTTGATATGAACATATGTCACAACATTCCCCCTTGAGTGTGCAAATACTCAAGTAGATGGCGTATCAGATCTTCAGGCAAATGTACAAGCAGTTGATGAAGTCACCTCGTCTAGTCGGCACAAGTAACGAATGTGAGTCTTAAAACAAACAGAATAATGCATGGGTAGGAAAACTCACAAAACCTCGTTATGGCAAAACCCAAGGTGGGACAAAAACTCATAGTCAAAGGAGAAAAGTGAGAAGTTGCATTAAGTCAAAACTATACGTCTTCAGGACGCAAGTAGGATGTACACAAGGGTATGACCAACCCATGATGGGTGCCTCGTCAAAACCTAGTTAGGTAGTAAAAACTCAATGGGAAAAATGCTCATAATCGTAGGAAAAAGAGTACATTAAGGTCAAGTAAGGATAGTTCTGGATACTCCCCCTGAATTTGACAAAACTTCCAAATGAAACTACAAGTATCGTAAGTGAGAAAGTTACGCATACCAATTCCTCGGACAAGTTTCTGGAAGGTAGACTTTGGCAATGACGTCGTGCAGAGGTCGGTAAGGTTGTTTGGGATTGGACTGCTTGATTTCAATCTTCTGATGCTTATGCTGATGTAGACACAATATCCTTGGTGTTGACTTGTTGGATGTATCATGATCTGGTCGATACATATGACGTTGTCTTCATAGATAACGATAGATGAAAATCACAGAGATTTTGAATATGCTTAACAAGAGCTCTCGACCATATCTCTCACTTAATGAGATACAATGAGTCTTGGAACGATTCAAATGTTTCGCAACAAAGGTCTATCTGATTGATCTTCAAGATATTGCGGTGTTCTTTAATGGTAAAGACACAACCATTCGGGAACGTACCTTGTGCGGTCAGACAAATGGTCTAATTCAATGAATCCCACAAGGTAGGCATCATTCTGAAGATCAAAGGGGTGTGATCTATTATGAGATGCATAGGGATAGATAAGCCCAAATCCGTAGTAAAGGAAAAACATCTTTAACACCAAATTGGTGATGGCGTGTAGGGACAGTGCTGCTTTATGCTAAAAGATTATTAGCACATAAGATGTTCGATCTAGTGCGCTAAGTACAACAAATGCCAATGGTATTTAGATATGGTTCCCTTACGTTCCAATAAGGAACCTTATGCTCCATACCATCCATAAATGTCTCATTTGCATTTAGCATACAGACAACTAGGGTATAATCAGACGTAACACCTTCTAGGTTTAGTTCGAGTGGTGGACCAGAATACCATCAGAACTAGCTCGAAACTTCAGGTCAAGGTAATGTTGAGTTTTCCCAAGATCATTCATCTTAAAGTCCGACTTTAGGTGCGAATCAGTATTCTCGACTCTAGCAATTTTGGATTTTGTACACGCAGGGGCATATATCCCTAACTGATCAAATATTAACTTAGACGGGTATACCACATCCGCCCGAATAGTTCTACATCTGCAAAGTGAAGGTCTCTTAAGAATTGAGAGGGTGTTCTTTTGGTTTATAACTATTTAAATCAGTACATGTAAGTCATTTGGAAACTCCATGTAGGTTTTGTATCAGGATCCCAGAGATACTACAACCACGTTTGTAATGCTGCAATTAATCACATGGCGTATGAAAGAAACCTTGCACCATAAGGCGTCATATCGCACTATTTCATTCATCTTATTTGTCATAGATTGATTCTTCTAGTTAACCAATCAGTTCTACATTGACACTAATTAACGAAACGTGGTTCGTTATTGTCGCTTTTCATTTATGTCGGTAGTTACCATATAAATGAAACATCATCAATGCTAATCTCATTCCAATTCCATATCTCATCCAAACTAGTATACTAGACCAAGAACTTCATGTCTCAGGAATAATCCGGATTTAATCTCATGAGATGAAAATGATTGAGACAGCGATCGAGGAGCGGATTTGTTTGTGCCACGTTCCTCCACTTTTGAGGAGGTGAATCCTCGAACCGAGTGATCTGCCACTTTGCCAGCGTATGACAGGTTGATTAGCTAGCTGCCAATGTATCAGGGTTGGCCACAGTAGTGGCGTTCCTACTTTCAGGACGAAGGTCCATCGTACATTTGGTACATATCTTTGCAGGCACATTTGCAGCTGGTATATGTGGTTTCGTCACTTTTGCTAGATCAAATGAAGTGTCTGATTATACTCTGAAGATCTAGATTGGGATCGATATGAGACATAGTGGGGATGTCCACAATAATTTGCATCGTTCTTTAGGAACATTAATGTTCTTCTCTCCCCCTAACAGTACTGTCTAATAAAAGTGATAATCCGCAAAACGAGCAGTAAAGAGATCGCCTGTCAAAAGGTTTTAAGTAACAAATATTAAAAGGAGAATCATAACCGACATAGATTTACATCTTTCCCTAAGGATCTTTTTTTTTTCTTTTGTACGTAAGGGCGGCGCAAAATGGCATATAGACTGCACAGCCAAAGACGCGCATATGCAATATGTCGGGTTTGTATCTGGTAACCAATTGACACACACTTTATAAGGTTAGGTCGCGACGAGCCTCAGGCGGACCAACATTCTTGCTTGCAATATAGCATGGCCTCAAGCAGAGATCGGGAACTTGGTACGTATGACCAACGATTGCGCAATCATTTAAAGGCATTTAATGAATGCTTCTGCTGGGTCATTTTGGGTATGAACATGGGGTACTTGATATACAACTTCGAAACCCAACTGATATGCAATATCCATCAAAACATTTTCAATGTAAATTCTCCAACTTAGCTAATCAAATAGGTTTGATCAGATAATCAGGGTGGTGAGCCCTGAGCTTGTTAATTTGAGCCACCAGTGTGGATAATGCAGCTTGTGGATAATAGCCACACGTGTGACCAACGTGTAGAATCATCAACGAATACTATAAAGTATCTCAATGGTTCGAATGGTGGTTGAATCAGTCCACAAATGTCCTCTTGAATCCTTTGTAGAAAATATGGAGGGTGCTAAGGCATGATACGCTTCCAGGTATGATGTCTTTACTTATGGTAAAATGATGCCCAAAACGGCGCATTACGGATCATCCTAGATATCCCAAACGTACATTTATAGCAAAAATTTCTTTGGAATCGCGAGCTTCTGGCCGGCCACATAGTGGGCCTGAATGGGTGTAATCCACTCATTAAGTGTTCCATCTTCTCTAGAATATGCTTCTGGCTATATTCGTAGGAAGTGCAATATGGTAATATGCCAAGGAATTTTACTCCATTTTCTACATTGGTTTCAATATGGTAATAATGTTCTCGAATATCCTTAAAGCTCAAAATGCGTTTTTCCGGAACGAGTGAGTATAAGGCTTCCCTTTATGGTAAAATTAGTACCATTGGACAATATAGGGTAGTGCCATGCCCCACAATCAGGTTGGATAAGCCTGAATGGTTGTCAGGGGATGATTAGGTATGAAATTAACATAGAACCAGACTGCTAACTTCCCCACAAAACATACCTAAGCATGAGTTAATTGTATTAGTCACATGTGGTAATTTTTTGTTCATTAACTCTTATTCGAGAATAATCGTGACATCCAAACACCAATCTTAAATCCGAGAATAAAATAAATTATTCACAAAGTAAACTAAATATACAAAGGGGTTTGACCAATACGACCTTCCATGTCAAATTTCGCTCTTCCAAATGTGTTAGGTGGAGCAAAATTAGTCTCACAGATTAACTATGTGAATGTTACACAGCAACAAAATTTGTAAAAGCACATAAAAGTGCATAACCAATGATTTGTTCCGTCAAAACAAAGTTAGATTCTGCAGGGCTGAGGTTCGGCAATATTATTCCTTATTCTTGAAGTTTTAGGTGCCAAGGATCATGCTTCGGGCGTGATACCACCTCTTGGCAGGCCTGATTCTACCATAAATTGTAAAACAAACTCGAAATGGGATTATGAGAGAAAAACAAACCCAAACTTGGGTTCAGTAGGCTCTAACCGAAACTAGATGGGTCTGTTTGGTAGGCCTTTGCCAAAGCAGAGCAATACCGTCCGGTGCACTTCTGCCGAAGCAGAGCATGCCCTTCAGTACACCTCTGCCGAAATAAAGCATGCATGTTGGTGTATCCTTGCCGAAGCAGGGCACCACCATTTGGTAAACTCCAGTCGAAACTGGGTCTATACCGTTTGCTAACTCCCAGCTAAATTGCAGGGGTACCATTCTCTCAAGTGTGGTAGTAATCAGATCCGAGAATTTGGTAAACTTCCACTCTTTATACTGCTACTTCATGAACAATTTAGATATAGAAAGACGAGAAAGATTTTCTTCCAGTCAAAATTCGATCGGATATAAACTTCAGAATTGTACCTATTCATGGACGTAAAGGTTTCAATCATGTTTTGCTTCGGGCAAGAACTCATCTTTGCATGATATGAAATGATCCATAGCGAGTCAAATAGCCATGGAGTCCTTGCTAGTGAGGTACTTCCATTTGATATGCTTCAGGCATAAGTATTCCACTGAAGATCATGGCGAAGGCTTATTCAGCTCTTCCACACCATAACTGGCTATAATGATTTCGTAACTAGTAGTAGTCAAGCGGGGTGCCACGTCTTGTATTCACATAAAGTAGTTTCTTGTTCGAAACTTCCAAATCAGTGAAATCGAACTTGTTAAGGTTCGACAATACGCTAAAGGGCAGAAACAAGAATGTGATTGTTGTTTTAGGAAATAAAATTTCCATAAACATGAAAGTTAGAACATTCAGGTTCTAAGACATGGTTTGGTTTAAATGGATTTAAACATGGAAAACTTCTGGTCTCAACATGGGTGTTGCGCATTAAGAAACTTTAGGTTTCTATGGCATTTTTTTAGAAACTTCGGGTTCGGAAGTATGAACTTCAGGTTCATAAAACTTGCAAACAAACGCAATATATACAAGACAAAAATATATAAAGCAAGAGAACACAATTTTTTCACATGAATTGGATTGCAGGTCTAACTGGAAAAAAAAAAGGCTGAAAGCCCAAAATAAAATAAAATTGGAGAATGAGCCCAAGCCCAGAATGGGCTGCTAGGCAGGCTGCTGATGCAACAGGTTTAAGAAAAATAAGACGGGCCGCGAGGTTTTAAGCCAAAAAAAACTAGAATTGTTTGTTGGGTGTGGGCTGAGAGCATTAAGGGCCCAAGGCTTCCTAGGCATGAGATTCGAGCCCATTTGCGATGGGTGAAGGGTTTCATCAGGAAACAATGTAGTACGATGGCGTCACAAAGGACGGCGACGAGCATGGATCACGGAGGTCGAAGCCGTTGCCGGTGAATCTTGAAAAACGAGACGGTGGAAAACGACTGTGAAGGCTCCAGGAATCGCAATGGGTGTCTAAAGAAATTTGGCAAAGTGTTTGGACCAGGAAAATCAATCTCTGTCGTCGAGATCGACAGTGGTAGACAGCTTCTGGCATCACCATTGTCTTGCAATCACCGAGATTTGGTGATGGTTGTGGCTGCGGGCGCAGTCCTCTATTCCGTCGAGGTGCAAGGGGCTAGAGGAAGAAGACGCCATGAACGACCTCGTTTGTACGCTAAGGCCAGGAGTTGCTTGGCTCAATTGGGCTTGGCTACTTGGTGCAGTTGTGGGCTTCAAGCCACGGTGTAGACACAGGTGCAGCGCAAGCTCAATGATCAAGCACTGGGCACTCATAGATTAGGCCCAAACTGAAACATATATATATATATATATATATATCCATGTTTCCAGGCCTTAGTCGAGTTCTAGGGTTTTCTTTTTTTTTTCTTTTTTTCTTGCTTATTCACACATATTCAATTCACATAATAGCAATATTAGCCTTCATGCATGCGCTCACGCCAATGCATAAGGCATTTTTTGAATCACGGCGTGCTACGCACGACTTATACGTTTTAAATGTATTTATATGCGTAAATTGACAAAAGAAAAGTCAAATATTTAAAGTAAATGAATAATTTTAGATCATGCTAGAAGAAACCCCTTATAAACCAATTAAAGCAGTTGAATTCACATAATAAAATTGGTTTCTATAGAATTTACATTAAGAATAGATAAAATAATATTTAATAAACAATTGATTGAATTACATTATTGCTAGCCCATTGTGAGGCTAAGCCCACCTCTTCCCCCTTAGTGTAGATAATATCGTTTGTTTAAAAAAAACAATCATTTGACAATTAATTTAATCACATTAATATCCGCGTGCGAAAGATCTTTTTTTATAAAGAAAATAATATTTAATAAACAATTGATTGAATCACATTATTGCTAGCCTATTGTGAGGCTAAACCCACTCATTTCCCTTAGTGTAGATAATATCGTTTGTTAAAAAAAAAATCATTTGACAACTTATTTAATCACATTATTATCCACGTCTGAAAAACCTTTTTTATAACCGGCATTACATGCCTCTTAAGATGTTTTAAACACAACATTCATGATTTTTCTTATTTTTTATTATATTTTTCTTTCTCCTTCATGTGGGCACCGTCAACTTTCACTCATCCTTCCATTTTTTTATTCTTTTCTCTCTTCCGACTTATATTTATATTATATTTTATAATGACCAAATTACCAAATTACCCATGCACTATTTGATATACTATATTGGGCTTCTTTTGGATTTTTTTGGATGAGGGGCAATTTTGTCATATTGTTTTTTGTCGAAGCCGTGACCCCAAAGTGGGGCTCTAGCTTTATATATTATAGATTATGAATATAATGCATAAACAATTGATGTAGAATATAAAATTCGTAAAACGTAAAGTTGGGTCATGCATTATGGTGAAGGTTCATGCAATCAAGGCTGAAAAAATATCGAGATAAAAACCATTGTTTTAAAAGAACCTGGATTGCGTGATGAATATTGTGAACAGGTTTGTAGGAGTTCTTTCTTCGAGCTTCGGCTTTCCATCTTCAAAACTTGTATCACGTTTAACACAAGAAAAATAAATTGAATCAATAAAAGTATATGAATTCAATAAAATCAAAATTTAATCAATTAAAATAATTGAAACGTAATACTCCCCTGATTGAAGACGAATAAATTCTCTTTAGCACAGCGTGAAGAGCGTGCTGACAATATATTGTAACCTATCTTTAACTAAGGACTGCAGCATAGAGAGAAAGAGACTGGAGAATAGGCCTGAGGAATTGTATGTTAATTCCCTAGTCGTTGTGCCTTTATTTATAATAATAAGGAGGAGATAAACTTGTTCTCCAAGTAATACAAAGTCTATTGGGAAAGATCTTCTAGATCCCAAAAGATTCATATTCTATCTATACTTATGATTTACACAATCACAATATTGATAAGAACATATGTCACAACAATTATTTGTGTTAAAAAATAAATAAAAAGCCAGATTTCAGAAAACGCGTAATGGGGTGTAAAGGGTATTTGCGGGATGTGACTTTTTGGAAGGCAATAATGGGGTGAGTGATATGTATCTTGCAGTGTATAAATGTCTTGCTATAGTGCAAACAAGAACATAACAACATGATTGGATTTTTTCACAAAGCAAATGAAACTTTGATGCAAAACTTTAATTTCGGCTGTGGTTTTTTTAGTGGGATATTTTAAAAGTGTTTTTAAAATACTGAAAGCTTTTCAGAGAAAATATTTATGAATTTCTAAAGCATTTAAATGACACACCCCGACCTAAATCGAGGCGTGCTGGTTGTCACACGAGAGTGATGTAACCATGTGCGCGGTGCGGAAGTGATAAGGATATAAAAATGTTAGTAAATAAAAACCAAGCTAACTAATTTACACTAGACAAATATATAGGTGCGAGTGATGAGATTTAAGTGTAATTACACATAACCAGAGCATAGGTAACCTAAGTGCAATCCAGCAGGACAAATACTAATTATACAATATCAGAGGGATGGTCCTATATTAATTACAGTCTGTCAGAACCGCCCTCAACTCCTCGCAAGCCACCAACAAGCGCTCCTACCTAGAACCTGGAGGGGTGCAAAATAGAAAGTGTGAGTGGGCAAAAACAAGCTTTTCAAAACCATTTCACTTATCAAAAGTAATAACCCCTCGCCGTAAAACCCGTATAATTTCCCAGAAAATAGTATACATATATATATCGAAACCATACTTGGAATAGCCAAATCCACATGTATGCTATGCCAAATATTTCATTATAACAAAATAAGTAAACCATGTGAAGTAAATCAATGAAAAGTAATATGTCAGCCGGATCCACCTATTGTGGCCTGTACGGCTGAACCTATAGCTCATCAAATACGTCTGCACATGAGTCGGAACCACCTAGAGTGGTCTGTACGACAGGACTGGGTGTAAATAAATACGCTCAAGTGCTACGATCACGTGAAAACTGTGCAAATAATCGCAGGTCACCTACGAGTCGGAACCACCTATAGTGGTCTGTACAACAGGACTGTGCACCTAACTTGGATCCAAGGTGAGCGTGCGATGCGGGAGGTGAACATCACGTGAAGGACTGTGCCCTGGCCACAGGCGGGAGCACTAACACCGGGGTGCAGGTTTATGAGCTCTAAATGCATCAAATGTAATCATAACCATGCAACTCACATCCACCATCTATAAACTCATATAGAACTTACCTGAGCGTCCGCAACGTTAACAATAACATATATAACTACCAAATGCATATTTTAAGTATAAAACATATGACATGGCATTTCAAAATATAAAATCATTTAAATAAGCTTTCTGGGAAAAAAAATGTAAAGCATATATACTTATATAGAAAATCAAAAGTCCACTCACTGGTATGTGGCAGGGTCGTAACCCCCGAGCCTCGCCTGACTGCGCTCGTCCTCAGGAAACATCTCACCTATATGCGAAACAATTATTTTAATGTTATTTTAAGTACATAACCAAAACTATGTAATAACTTCTCATACGTTGCTCAATTGAGGTGTTTGAATATACCATCGTGACCTACTCGACACCACGAACATCCCCATATTTTTAGAATAATTTTCCAAGGCACGGCCACACGCGCAAGCACGTACCTGGCACACTGACGGATTCCCTAACGTCCCTGCCATCATACAATGTTTATCCTACCTTCATTTCAGCTCATTCTTTCATGCTGTTTGGTTTCCCCTGCCAATTTGGTTTCCTTGAAGGTTTATGCATATACTACTTGCCTCATCTCTGTCATGCATTTTTGGGAAATATTATAATTCCACGTTTCTCTCATCCTTTCATGCAGTTTTGGCAAATATTATTTTCTTCCTCTTGTTTTCTCTTTTTTACTATATGGAGAAGTATACAGAGGAGTAGCAATGACATTGAGTAGATGAGGATGGAGGCTGAAGGATGTTTACCCTTTTAACCTAATATTCTTTCAAATTCGACAGAAAAAAAAAACCCTAATATTCTTTCTGGATATATTTTTAATTAATTTGAACTTTGTTTTTAACTTTTTTGCCATTGCTGCACATCTAGTCTTCTCAACAAACATAACAGGCCATACAATCTGGAGAGGAAACTAAAAAGGAAATTATTATTAGTATATGGAAGATTCATAAACAAGTAGAAACTTCACCAAATTATTCAACTTGTCCACGGAAGTCGAACTCCAAAAAGCTTTCATAATTCCCATAAAGAAACTTCACCAAATGATTCAATTTGAGATTTTATTTTATAAATGGGTGTAAAGATAAATTTACATTTTAACTTGAGTTTGTGAGGTTAGTTTAGGTAGTAAATTTGGGTTTAAAAAGATATTAAGTATTTAATTAAAAATAATACAAGTGTAGAGAGTAAGTTGGTTGTAGAAAAAAGTTATATGGGTTCAAATAAAATTTTCCATATTGTATTTGTGACAAGTAGTATATGTCATGTCAATTAACGATCCCATCAAAACTAGCCAAATTATGTGTTAAAATATGTTCTTTGTACTAAAGTGTAATTTGGAATGATAAATTTGACAACTATATTTCTACTTGTAACATGTTTACTTAGTAGGAACGAAAAAAGTAATAAGTTGTAAAATTTAGAAATAAAGTAAGTAAGAAAAGAAGTCTAATCAACTAGTACTTCCTAGGTGATCTGATTCATGAATTTCATGTATTGGATTATGATTTTTAAGCAAAAAAAATCCACATTTTTTTTCCTAACTCTATGTGTAGTAAACCCAAGAAGAGCTAGTACTTTAATGATTTCAAAACCGATATCATAGAAAACAAAGCTCAAGAATCATAATAATTTCAATTCTCATTACCTGTAAGTGACACGTTTAGTTTTTTTTATATGATAAATTACACTAAATTTATCTGAATTACAAGGATAATAATTCAAATTTGAGTGCAGAAAAAGAAATACATTACTCAAACCAACTTAATTAAGCTTACATCTTTGTAAGTAACATGTTATTGACATATAATGTTTTAGTTGGCCTAGCCCACGGATCACATCCAAATTACAAGTGTGGTATTTTGTTATGTTATTATAATTTTTCGAATTAATAATTTAATTTCGCGGATAAAGCTCTTTTAAAATTCTTAATCTGAAAATAATTTATTATCTTCATATTAATTTGTTTTGGTTAATAAAAGTTTAAAAGGAGACGAGTCTACTTTATTTTAGAGCCGGGACATACCACAAATCTCTTTGAAATATGTATGTTAATTTTTTGTTAGCAAAGGATAAAATAGTCCACATAAAATTCATTTAAACTATTTCACCAAAACAAAAACAACTCATTTAAAGTACGAAAAAAAATAATTTTGATTTAGATTCAGGGAAATAAGGACGCAACTCTAATTAATTTGGATAAGACATGTTAAAATAAGTAACTTTTGTCCTTAGTTTGCTTTTTCATTTTTCTCACTTGGCTAATGTCGACCAATGTTTCCATCTGATGATCGCCTTCGGCCGAGTTAATAGGTCATCAGATGTCATAGCAAATGACTGAGAGATGGCCTTCAAACTTCCCCAATCAACCTTCCGCGTTTTTCAGTGGACTTGACTTGGGTCAAAACCCTAACGTGAAGCCACGTTTCAACCCAAAAGAAAAGTTGAATCCAAAGAAAATAAAGAAGAGCCAACACAAACTTTTTGACCCTAAACATGAGGCAAATTGATTAAAACAATGTGCTACGTCTCGATATTCAAGTTCGAATATTCATTCTTGTAATTTAAAATAATTTGTATAATTTCTATGATCTTATCGTTTGTCAATGAAAATGAAATTTTTAAGCACCCAAATGAAAAACAAAGTGTAATCCAAATTTTTGTACATTTCCAATGATTTTGTAAGTTTATCCAAAATGTAGGAAGATTGTGAAACTTGAAGCGATGCTTTACAAGCATTTCCTGATGTGGACTGTGGACCACACAAGTGAGAGAGTTTAAACTAGGGTTTTAGAGACTGACTGCATAAGCTCAACTCAATTAATTATGAGTGAGTTTTGTACTTCATTATATAGGCTTTACAAGATTACAATGAATCTGTTATAGAGATTACAATGGAATTCAAATTACAGAAATACATATCAGAAAGCCAAGATACACGGTGATGATAGAGTCATGTTGAAGGAGAACTGTGATTCTTCTCAATCTGTTGAAGATGTGTGTTATCCAAACTCTGTTGTGGAGTAGTTGAGCGGGAACCATATAATGCGGACTGTGTTTGCTGAGTTGACAAGGATTGCTGACGTGGAGAGCATGTAGAATCATTAGGTTTATCACTCCCCCGCAAGCTAAGCGGTCGTTGGCGAACGGGAAGCTTGGACAGAAGATAGTGAAAACGTGTGAGAGACAATCCTTTTGTGAGGAGATCAGCAAGTTGGTCCGTGGTAGCAACATATCCAACAACAAGATCTTTGCGCACCACTTTCTCTCGAACATAATGATAGTCGACTTCAACATGTCGCATCCTAGCCTGATAAACAGGGTTGGAAGCAACAGCAAGGGCACTGATATTGTCACACCATAATCGTGGGGATGTAAGTGGAAGATGGTCTCGAAATAAATGACGAAACCAAGACAATGTAGCGGCTGTATAAGCCATCTGTTGATATTCGGCCTCAATGTTGGATCGAGAGACACCGCGCTGTTTCTTGGAACTCCAAGAAACTAAGTTATTGCCAAGAAAAATACAATAGCCCCCTGTCGAGCGACGGTCATCAGGATCACCGGCATAGTCGGCATCAACAAAAGCAGTGAGAGTAAGAGGACTGGGTCTATAGACAATGCCGTGATCATGTGTAGCCTTTAAATAACGTAAAATACGTTTAACAGCAGCCCAATGAGCATTGGTGGGTGAATGCATATATTGACAGACCTGATTGACGGCAAAAGCAATGTCAGGTCTTGTAAAGAGAAGATATTGGAGTGCCCCAACGACACTTCAAAAATCAGTGCCATCTAACAATGGTTCTCCGTCATATAAACTTAATTTTCGACCAGTTGCAGCAGAAGTGGTGAGTAGTTTGGCATTGACCATGTTAGTCTTCTTGAGAAGGTCTAGGATGTACTTTGACTAAGAAAGATACATGGCAGTGGGAGTCCGCGTGATTTCCATGCCCAAAAAATAATGTAAATGGCCAAGATTCTTCATAGAAAACATGTGGCCGAGTTGAGCAATAAGTTGACTGATATGACGTGAACTGTTGCCCATAACCAGGATATCATCAACATAAATAAGCAAATAAATGATGGTGGTGCCATGGAAAAAAGTAAACAAAGAGGAATCTGCCAGAGATGCCTGGAAGCCCAAGTGCTCAAGATGTTGAGAAAAACAGTGAAACCAGGCGCGAGGAGCCTACTTTAAACCATATAAAGATTTATGCAAACGACAAACATGTGAGGGGTATTGAGGATCAACAAAGCCAGAGGGCTGGCGCATATACACTTCCTCCGTCAAAGAACCATGTAAAAAGGCATTTAGGACGTCAAGTTGGCGAATGGGCCAATTGTAGTGCAGGGCAATGGAAAGAAGTAGTCTGATAGTGGCATGTGTGACAACGGGGCTAAAAGTTTCACTGTAGTCAATTCCGGCTTGTTGATGAAAACCATTTGCCACAAGTCGTGCTTTAAATCATTGTATGGAGCCATCAGAATTCCGTTTAATTTTGTACACCCATTTATTTGGAAGAACGTTCATGGATGATTGAAACGGAACCAAGGACCAAGTACCGGTTCACTGAAGGGCATTAAACTCGTCTGCCATAGCTTGTCTCCATTCTGCATATATGTTGGCCTGTGTAAAACAAGTAGGCTTAACCACATCATTAGTTGTATGGGCAATAAATGAATATTTGGGATTAGGTTTGTGAATCCCCTCCTTGGCACGAGTAACCATGAGATGTGTAGGTAGAGTGGGCCTCTGAGATGAAGAGGTAACAGTGGATGTACTTGCATTCGCAGGGTGGAGAGAAACTAGGGGATCTAAAGGTGGATTAGTGACTGGAGGTGATAAGGATGAGGGAGTAAGGTTGGCAGAAAGGGACAGTGGGAGTGGGAAGTGGGGTGTCATGAGGGATTGATGGGGTAGGAATGGGGTTGGCAGAATGAGGGTTAGGAGGAGGACATGGGGTAACATTGGGGATGGGAAAAGGTGATGCCGGGGAAATGGGATGGAAGGTGGGCATGTGGGGGTCAATAGTAATTATGGTGTTAGGTGAAGAGGGAGAAGAAGATAAATGAGTAGAGTTGGTTTCTGTATAAGGAAAAATAGTTTCATAAAAAACAACATGACTGGACAAGAAGACGCGACCTGTAGACAAGTCTAGACACCTATAACCTTGTTGATTTAATGAGTAGCCAAGAAAGACACAACGTGTAGAATGGAACTGTAATTTATTGGAGTTGTATGGCTTAAGATATGGGAAACATGCACAACCAAATACTTTAAGAATATCATACTGAGGAGTTTTGAGAAAAAGTTTTTGAAATGAGGACTCATCATTCAAGACCTTAGTGGGTAAATGATTGATTAAATAATTGGCAGTATAAAAAGCATCATCCCAAAAGGAAGTGGGTAGGGATGCGTGAGCAAGAAGAGTAAGACCAGTTTCAACAATATGACGATGTTTACGTTCTGAAACACCATTTTGTTCGGGATGATGAGGACATGTGAAACAATGATATATACCATGATGAGTCAAAAAGGTTTTGAAATTGTTATTAATATATTCTCCGCCACCATCGGTTTGAAAGTATTTGATTATGGTGCTAAACATGTTGTCAACTAATTTTTTAAAATTTACAAAGGTAGAAAAAACATCGGATTTTAGTTTTAAAGGATATAACCATGAGTATCTAGAAAAGTCATCAATAAACACTACATAATACTTAAATCCATTGATTGAAACAGAAGGAGAAGTCCATACATCCGAATGAATTAATTGTAAAGGAAAAATGGACCTAGAACTAGACAAACTGAAGGGTAACTTATGACTCTTGCCGAGTGGACATAAGTGACAAAAGGCACTAGTTACAACACCATTGACTGGTAATTTATTCTTGGAAATTAAAGAATTCAAAATATGAGATGATGGATGACCTAATCTAGAGTGCCAAACATGATTGGACACCTTAGCACCTAAGAATGCATAGACTCCTTTATTGCATGATGAAATATTGGAAAAAGGGTAGAAACCATCTCTACTCGGGGCTTGGAAAAGCGTCTTCCCCGTGTGAAGGTCCTGAACACCATAGGAATTTGGATATAAGGTTAGGGAACAGTTGTTGTCAGTGGTAAACTTATGAATGGATATAACGTTTGTGGAAGCATGAGGACAAAATAGTGTGTTGGGTAATTTAAAAATGGCTTTGGGTGTGCGAATGCAAGAGTTTCCAATATGAGAAATGTGCAAACCTGTTCCACCTACGACACCATTGACTTGGTCAGGACCATGGTAAGGACGGGGATTAGACACCTGGGCTGGATCATTTGTGATGTGAGCATTGGCACCAAAGTCGAAAAGCCAATTCTGGATAGCGGGAGCACTAGCAGATGCGGGTGGAACACCAGCAGCATAAGCTTGTAATTTTGGCGCTGGAACACGCCCTTCATAAGACATGTTCAAACGGTTGAAACAATCAATGGCTGAATGGCCAAGTCAATTACAGATCTGGCATTGAATCCGACTAGTAGGAAAAGAACTCTGAGAAGGAGCATGGCCGAGAATTCCATCAGGTTGGTGAGATTGAGAGCCTTGGAAAGAGCTTGGATAAGACCCATGATGAGAGCCTAGGGAGTTGTATGGGCGGGATGAAGAACCTCGACCACTGCCGTGACCTCGAAACCCAGAGGAGGATCCACGACCACGAAAAGGAGCAGAAACACGTCAACCAATGCGAGCTGCTGCAAGGGCAGTAGGGCCAATTTCAGCGAGGAATGCAGAATGCATTTTTTGTCGGCGTTCAGCGCCAAGAATGAATGTTTCCAAAGCATTATACGTAATCGCCTCGTCACGAGCTTGGGTGGAGGCAACGGTACTCTCATACGTAGGACCGACATTATTAAAGATGATGGCAACAATGTCGGAGTCTGAAATAGGAGCACCAGAGAGAGAGTGTGTCTGCAAGACAATTAATTTTATCCAAAAATTCAGAAATGGAAGAATCACCTCTGTGAATGTTCATTAACTCACTGCGAAGCTGAATGAGATGATCGGTTGACTGAGAAGCATAGCGGTCACGTAGGGTTGTCCAGGCAGAATGGGAGCTAGTTTTCCCAATTAAAGCAACGAGAACAGTAAGGTGAACTAAAGAGTTGATCCACGACATGACTGTGGCATCTTGTTGTATCCAGGTTTCAAAGTCAAGGTTGACTATGTTAGTAAGGTTGCCATCCACATCTTTGAGGAAAGCAGGAGGACACGGATGGGTTCCATCGACAAAGGAAACAAGGTTTCTACTGTGGAGGAGAGGGAGCATTTGGGCTTGCCAGAAGGGGTAGTTGGTACGATCCAGTTTGATCATAAGAAAGTTTGATGCATTTGGGAGGGGAATTGAAGTGACTGATTGCGATGGGGAAGCCATGGGAGAGAAAGAAGAAGGAAAAAAATGATTGTGTCGTGAGACTTTAGCTCTGTGATACCATGAAAGAGTTTAAACTAGGGTTTTAGAGACTGACTGCATAAGCTCAACTCAATTAATTATGAGTGAGTTTTGTACTTCATTATATAGGCTTTACAAGATTACAATGAATCTGTTATAGAGATTACAATGGAATTCAAATTACAGAAATACATATCAGAAAGCCAAGATACACGGTGATGATAGAGTCATGTTAAAGGAGAACTGTGATTATTCTCAATCTGTTGAAGACGTGTGTTATCCAAACTCTGTTGTGAAGTAGTTGAGCAGGAACCATATAATGCGGATTGTGTTTGCTAAGTTGACAAGGATTGTTGACGTGGAAAGCAGTGGCGAAGCCACATGAGGGCGAGGAGTGGCTGCCGCCACTCCCCTCGCCGGAAAAACAAGGCTTGAGGGCTGGCCAGCCCCTCCCCTGCTGCTGCTGCTGCTCTTCGTCTCCTGCAGCGCCGGTGCTGCAGTTCTACTCTGTTGAATTTTTTTTCAAAACACCCAGGTGCCGTTTCGTATAAATGGGGAAAGAAACGGTGCCGTTTCGTATAAGTGGGGGAAAAGAAACTAGTTAAAAAATTTGAAAAAAATGGAACGAAACGGTGCCGTTTCGTATAAGTGGGGAAAATAAAAAATATATAGAGGGGACCACTATCTCCAAAGCTCACTACTGTCTTCAAACCCATCGGCTGCTGGTCCTGTTTCAAGCCATCGAACGCTCCACTATGCTCAGCGCACGGTGGTATCTGCAGTGTGACTTCCATATTTTGTCCTTTGGAAGCAAAAGCTTTGCCTGACTTGGTGAGGCTGTTATCGGGAGAATTGTATGAAATTGCCATCGAAGCAATTCAAACTCTTTCGACATTGGTTGTCAAAGCCTCTCCTCAAAGAGAAGCTAGCGTCTTGCATGAGGCTGATGCCATAAAGCCGATGTTGGAGATCTTGTCTTGGGGAACAGATTCTCTACAAGAAGATGCATTGAGTCTCCTCGAAAAGGTTTCATGTCGAAGGAAATGGTTGATGTGTATGGATCAGCAGCTAGATTAAGTCTTGCTGGTCTAACTAGAACGAACATCCATGAGGATCGTCGCCATTGTCACTCCTTGAACGTTATTCGAAATCATCAACTTCTTTTACTCCGGGACTGATGTAAGGCTAACAAGTTTTGGTTATCAGATCAGAAAAACAAATGTACTTCAACTCTGTGAATATACAAGGATTGAGTTGGAAAATTTAGTGCAGCAATAGTCACTAGCAAACATATTTATCATACTATTCAGTGATTAGATTTTCTCTTGGATTTGACCTTTTTTTTTATAATTGTTTTACTCTCATCAAACTTAAGGCCTCTCACTTAGACCGTGGTACTAAGTCTAAGTGGCTTTTTAATCTTGTTTTGGATGAGTAAAATTTTTGGACAACGTCGAAGTTTTAGCTTTCTGCAAAAGATCTCCAACTTCCGTAAATTATTCTTAGGTTAGGCTAGCCAACCAAAAATAATCTTATCAAACGTGGAGCTAGTATGTCCAAGTTACAGGGACAAGGCTATGATGGAGCTAATAATATGAAAGGTGAGCTAAATGGCCTTAAAACAAAGATTTTGAACAAGTATCCTTAAGCATTTTATATTCATTGTTTTGCACACCAACTTCAACTAGCTCTTGTAACCGTTGCAAAGGGAATTGAGGGTGTCGCCATTTTGTGCTATGAAAAGAGCTTTTTCTGCTATGAAGATTGTGAAAATACCATTGCATAACAAGATGGAAGATCAATGGTTGAGTGATAGCATATTTGTTTACATTGAGAGATATGTATTTGCTTTTATTGATAATGAGCCTATTATGCGACGTTTTCATGACATGAAACCTCGCCGGCAACAATTGTAATTTGTTTATATTGATTAATTATGAAAGACATTACTATATAAAAAGATTTAGCTGTTACCATTTTTCTTTAACCTTGCACTCTTTTAAGTTCGCCCCTCCCCCTGAGAAATTCTGGCTTCGCCACTAGTGGAGAGCATGTAGAATCATTAGGTTTATCAACAAGTACATCTCCTAGTACACGCCACAGGCATGGCATTGGCGATTTCCAGTTGCCCGATAAGTGTTTCGACTCTTAATCGAAACTTGAAACCAGGAAATCCAAATGAGGATGGTGACGCTTTCGACTCGTTCGTGTGAAACAAACTGCTGTCCTTGTCTATGCCTGTGGGGTGTCGATGGAGGGTCTTTTTCCGTATATACTAATTAAACGGTAATACAAACAAATTACAAGCACTTGCTTCGCTTTTGGCAGAATTGTTTAAAACCCCCGAATGATTTCTAGGTTTACAAGAACAGTATGACAAAAGTTATATAAATTGTCAAATTTTAGCTAATGATCCAGATCTTTATATTACACAAAGAGGACCCGAGTCACCCGATACTATAGAAGAACTTTGTCCGTATTTAAGTAACCAGTACAAGTAGTAAAATACCTCACTGTAGAGTGTAGACCAACATATTCTTGCGTTAAACACTCATTTCAAGCTTCTAAATTTGAGAAAAATTCGGGACGTCAACCAATTCATAAGAACATCGAAGCAAATGGATTCTCACCATAATACTCTTGTTCTCTGATATATCAGAAACATGGGTAGCACCACACGGGCAGCCAATACCGTCTCGTAGCTTCACAACGCGAGGAGTGTTGTCCTGCAAGAGACCAGAGATGCAAAAAAGTACGTGCGTTCATAGTTAGTATTAGACTATTTTAAGCACTAAAATTTTAAGGGTCCGATATGAGAATGAATTTTGAACAGGTACAGAATAACCTTTGCAATATAATCGAGAAGGCAATCACCACACAGCTTACACGCTTCTTCAAATGGTACAGGGTGGTTAGTTGATTTCGTAGCCTTTTCAGCTCGAGTTAATAAGTCCGTAGAGGTGTTCTACACCTAGTGCCCTAAAGCCTTTGTGGTTTGGGAGTCATTGACCTAAAGCTTGTTACATGGGTTGGATCGAAAGCTTAAGGGAACTAACATTGCACGACCACTACTGTTACTAAAAAAATAAAAATTTAAAAAAAATTGAAGAAAAAAGCGAAAAAAAATAAATATATATATATACATACACACCAAATTATTATGTGTGAAGTCTTAAATAAAGAGGATGAAAGGTAGGGATTTTAGTCGAGTCTCCCTAATTATGTTGGTTCACTTTACACCAAACAAAGTTCATGAATTCTTTTCTAATTGTTTCTAAATGGCTTAAACTTTATAGTGGGATTGGTTGGAACTTTTGGAAAGATGTTTTAGTTTTTAACGTTTTCTATGGATTGCAACTTGAAGATGAAAATTTTGTCTTAGTTGAGTTTTAATAAAGTTTTTAAGTTTGCTAGTTTTTATCTTTGTTTTTTAGTTTTGTTTTGCTTGAGGACAAGCAAAAAGCTAAGTTTGGAGGTATTTGATGAGTCCATATTATACTATATATTTTACCCTAATCTTAGTATTAATTTATTGGTTATTTTGTGAGATTTTGATACTTTGTTATACATTTTCAATGTAGGACATTCAATTTCTCTATCAAGAAATTGGCGTCGTTGCCCAGCTCTAGGTCCTGTGTTTAAACCAAGGTGTGTCCATTCCCTTTATTTTCTAGTCAATTACTACAAAATAAATGGTCATTTGCGAGGGTCAAATGTCGTCGGAAAAGGCATTTTATTGTCGCAAATACTTATCTACGATGGGAAAAAGCCCTCGCTGGGCGTCACAAATTGATTCATTGGAAATACTTTTTTTTTTTTACCATCCCTCGAAAATGCTTCATTTATGACGCTTGTGGCTTGTTGTTACTAGGTATCTTTTAGTCGAAACTGATTTTTCAAAATGACAAAATTATTTTATTTTCGACATGTATGTGTGGTCTCAAATACTTGTATGGTCGTTGAATATACTTTCCAAACGACGACATCTATTTTTTGCGATGATTTTCTTACGACCAAAACATTATGTCGAAAAATGATTTTCCAACAGTAAAATGTTGTTTACAAGAGCGCACAATCGTCGCAATTACGATTACTGATAGTTAAGAACTGTCGAAAATACGCACAAAAACATATTTGTGAGGGTCAAGATTCGTTGGAATTATACATTTCCGTTGATCCTACTTTGTTGGCAAAAATAAAAGGGTACAAATACTTTTTTTTTAATTTAATAATATTTTCAATGCCAATTTTTATTGAAAGAATTGTTTTATATTAATGTAATTTTTTTACAAGTACTTGTTACAATCCTATGATATGTCTTATAATGCTAGTTTTTCATGTCCACTTTAACCAACTGTCAACGAGTTTGAATATAGTGCTACGAACATTGATCCACAATTATTATCTTTATTCTGCAAAAAAAAAAATGATAACTTATATCAAGCACAATATAATTGTCAATTGGTAAGAAACCCAAACAATGAAAATCTGAAAAATAAACATAAGCTCTAATGAAGAGCATTGCATAATTTTAGCTCAAGGTGTGAGCATAGCAACCACCAATCTATACCATAAATAATGCGAGTAGTTGAAGTGAAAATTAAACACACCTCCAATACTTTGTCCAATTTTTCTCGTACCACCCTAAGATCAGAGAATGCTTATAAATCCAAAGAATCTAAAAAATATAAGGAAAGTAAAACTATAAGCATAGTTTAACAATTCTAATGTTTCACGGTTTCAGGATTATAAGGACAACTATATCACATAAACTGAACCATAATCACAAGTTCACAGAGAAGTTAAAGTATATGCCAAATCACAAGTTCACAGAGAGGTTAAACTGAACCACACACATGCTGAGATCCAAAACCAACCACAAAGCTAGCACAATACATACTTTAAATATTCTAATATATAACCCACACATTGCATTACATATTCCAACATGCAATCCAATTCAAACCCAATTCATAAATCCACCAAAAATCAAACCAAGAAATCGAATCGAGAAAATTGTTTATTACCTTTTGTGAGCTTTGCCAGGGAAGAGCTTGACGATCTCATCAGTGGACATGTCGAGAAGAGCATCCAAATCGACGTGCATGTACTCACTAGCGTTGTACTCTGAGCTTCCACCCTTCCCTATCAGACTACCAACCTTACCAACATGACATAGCAACTTGAATACCACATCTTCTTCCATAGCCATCATGTTACCGCTTCCAATATTTTCAGGCTCGAGATTAGAAGAATAATTCCTTGAGTGATAATCTGATGCATTAAATCCAAGCCCAAAGCCCCAATGAGCAATAGGGTCAACTTGCGCAGGTATACCAGTTCTGTGACTCGATCCCCCTAAAATTTTGGTAGCACCAGAGTTAGCTACATCTACCTTAGGGTTATGCTGAAGACAACCTGAAACAGACAAAAGTGCTTTCTTCACAACTGAAAAGTCTTCTGTTAAATGTATATCAAACAAACAGGAATATAGCCATGAGTAATGCATTAGCACAACAAAACCAAAACATGTTATTTGCATCCCCACAGTAGGTGAAGCATGCTTCCCTCGTAGTGTTAACAATCATTGTCCTATTTGTATTTATTAACCCTTTTCTATGCCCTTGGGCAAGTTTTGAGTTAAAGTCCTACCATCTTTGCCTGGATGAAAACGTCTAGTAATGGAAATCATGTCTTTGTAGTTTTAGCGAAAATTCATAATGTGGTCTTCCTCATTTATGCATATTTTTAATAAGATATAAAGAGCACTCGCTGACATTTAGGTCTAAGCACGAATACCTAGTACATCATTGTATTCAGAAGAACTTCGGTGGGACTTACACATCACACCAAGTCATTATGCAGACATGATGAGTCTAATCACTCAAAGAAATTCATTTCTGCATATAAAGATACTAAACCAATAACTTTGAAATAAGCTACCTAAAAAGCACACAATTACAAAGTACCAACATTTCTATCATCTCCAATGCAAGTAAACGAAAGCAACTAAATAAAAAAAAAAAAGCATTATTTATTTGAATCAACTCATCCGTAGGGGATGCACATGGCGGAATCTGGTCTATGGGCAAAATCCTAAAGTGGGCTCCATTCCCCTGCCTAATCTTCTCCACAATATTGCCCTCTCTCCCAAGCACACACCTAACCTGGCTGCTCGCCACCAGAACAACCTACAACACACCGAGCCATCTTCGCCATTATTACCTTTTTCTGTTTCATGTGCGTTGTCCAATGCCGCCTTCCTAAAAACCCTTACCAGGGCTTGCTGGGCAATAGACAGACGAATCAATGGAGTGAGCAGCGAAGGTGAAAAAAAGGGCGAAACCAAGGCTGAATTTATAAGGTTTTCAATGAAATTGGGGAAATTTGCTCCAAAAACAAAGCTTTTGATGGCAGTTTTGAAGAGACAAATACATATCAATCTAGAAGAGTTTGAACTAAAGTTTACCCAAATTATAGGTGGTGGAGTGCGGATGTGCAGGTGGATGGGTATTAGAGGCAAGTACCTGCAAATTCAAATCCAAATTTATAAAGAAAAATGATAAAAATATGAAACATATTCAACCTTAGAACATTGGCCGAAAAACGGTGGTCTCGTGAGTCTAGGAGATGAGGATTAGGTGTGGATTTTAGTTTTGTTGGAATGGATCTCTTGGGTTCTTGAATTTTCGGTGGTGGACAGCAAGCGACATGGAAAGGAGACCATGGATTGCGACAAAGCGATGGAGAGAGAGAAGCTACGAGAGAGTTTGAGAAATGAAGGATGGAGGCTAGGGTTTTGTTTCTGAAAAAGGAAAGGCAAAGAAGTTGTGAGAGAGAAATGAAAATGAGGAGAGAGCGCTAAATGGCGTTCTCTTTGGAAATACGATTTAGTTTTTGGGCGCCATGCCAAAATTTTGGCAACTCGCCAAAATTTTGGCAGCTCGCCAAAAACACTTTTATGATTTAATTGCTAGATTAAATTCAACGGTAAGGATCAAGGTTCTAAAAGACGCTAGGCGCTAGTCGGGCGGCTAGGCGGGGCCTAGGCGGACTAGGTGGATTTAAGTAAATATATTATATTTCATGTAAATAAGTGTCTGCATATACTTTAAATATATATAATTTCATCATAAACTACAAAATAGAGTAACATATATATTATGAAGTGTTGGAACATAATGAAAACATGTGGAACAATGATATAATGTGTGTTCATTTAAGTATGCAACAATTATCTTACAATTTATTGAAAAAAATAAAATGCAAAATGAAAGTTATCTATTTTCTGTTTAAGTGAGTCGCGACCTAGGTAGGTTTGGGCAAGCTAGGCGGGTGCCTAGGCGGTCTAGGCGGACGCCTTAGCAGGTCTAGGTGCCCTTTCTTAATTTTCAAACGCCTAGGCATTAATCGGGACGGTGACCAGCCGTCTAACGCCTAGGCGGCGCTAGGCGGGGATTTTTAGAACAGCGATAAGGATTTAATCTCATACTTATAAGATTAAATCTTATAGCTATTATTGTAGTTAAGATTTTAATAGTTTTTTAATTAATGTAGAAGTACAAAAAAAGTATACAAACGCTCGTAATATCAACCTCAACAACTTTTGTGAAGAGGTCAATTTCGAAATTTGTTACTATAATCTCATAAACCATAGATTAAAATTTAACTATTGTTGTAGAATGTAAAAAATAAAAAATAAAAAATAAAACAAATATATATATATATATATAATCGCTCGTAATATCAAGCTCGACCCTATAAGAGTACAATGAATGAATTTGATCTTCAATTTAAAATATTTGCACTAGTGGATACCACAAAATATTATGTTCTACTTAATGAAAGTATAAAATAAACTCAAAATGTTTGTTGAATCTATCGTTTTGAAGGAATAAACATTCTACAAAATTAGTTTCAACGATCTAACCATCAAACTCGTTTGTATATGCTCCAAGATCGCATACGTAAAAAATTGCAAAAAACATTTGGATATTAGGTAACATGACGAAACCTTTCAATGGTTATAAAAAAAAACTCACGATTTAACGGTTATTTTAACTCCGATTTTGATGATTTTTTACAAATACACTCCTCAACCCTATAAGAGTACGATGAATGAATTCGATCTTCAATTTAAAATATTTGCATAAGTGGATACCTACTTAATGGAAGTATAAAATAAACTCCAAGTGTTTGTTGAATCTATCGTTTTGAAGGAATACATATTCTACAAAACTAGTTTCAACGATCGAACCGTCAAACTTGTTTATAAATGCTCTAAGATCACATACGTAAAAAATCACAAAAAACGGACATTCAGATATTAGGTAATGGGACGAAACCTTTCGACAGTTATAAACGAAAACTCACGATTTAACGGTTATTTTAACTCCAATTTTGATGATTTTTTACAAATACACTCCTCAACCTTATAAGAGTACGATGAACGAATTCGATCTTCAATTAAAAATATTGCACTAGTTAATGGAAGTATAAAATAAACTCCAAGTGTTTGTTGAAAAAAATTTGTTGGAAAAAATATGATTACTTCCAACAACAACTAATCACCCTCAAAAATATAAAAGCATTACCAAGAAGACTTTTTTTTCCCTCAAAAATATTAAAACATTACCGAGAGGACTTTTTTTCCCTCGAAAATACTAAATCAATTTCGTCAACATGAGTAAACCTTCATAAATAACCATTCTATTTCTGATAAGAACTTTACTCGTCGTTAATACAACTGGAGCCAATTCTTCCACAAAACAAAAGTGCATTTCGAACGAAACTTGAGCCTTTTTCTGAGGGCATTATGTGAGTTGGTAATAAAAATTTGGTTCATGGCATGTTTCCGACGACCCATATTTTATGGTCGCAAAATGTGTTTTTTACGACAGAAATGCTCAAGTTTCGTCGGAAATGCACTTTTGCGACCATAAAATATGTGCTTCTTCGTCGGTAATGACTACTTTTTTTGTAGTATAAGGTGGTTGTTTATTTTTATTTTGATGTTTTAGTTTATTTTTACTTTTTTTCTATTTTTCACACCTTGAGAACAATGTGTGATATAAGTTTGGGGTGGTAAAAATCTCTATCACCTCTCTCCAACAACTAGAATTTAGAATCCTTTTCATTTGGTCCCATCCTCACAGCTCATATCTTTGCCACGACCATTCACATATTTGGAAGACACAATGCCTTGAGCATCTCAAATTCTTCCTCATAAAGCAGTTTTAATCCATGGTCATCCAACTCCAATATATTGAAACCGAGAGACACTTCCCTCGATTATTCTATTTGAGATGATTCTTCAAATACGTATATAAAATCAGACCCTTCATGTATATGGATGTGACAATTCAGTTCAACTATAAAACATACTCTTATTGTATTGTCTATAATGACATTAGTTAGATGTTTATCTTGTTAGACTATAAATTGATCGATCAATATGCAATAATACAAATTACCAATCAGGTGGTTATACAAGTCTGACAAGAAAGCATCAAATCATTCAATATCGTTGAAAATGGAATATAAGTGTCACAAAGTGAATTGATACCTAGATTCAAAATATTCCACTTAAAGGTATATGAGGTAGCTTACATAGCCAAGCGAATATAACACCATGCGTGAACTCTCCCTCAAAACCCATCAACATCCAATCGCGTTTAGCCGATCCCCGTACAAAATAAGGAGGTTTTAGTTTAAATACAAAATTCATAAGAATTTTAAGCTAGAAACCCGTATTTTCAGTTTACGTACTAGTTGAAAAGTCAAACTAAATTTGCTAGTGTAATTGACAATACTGTCCAACCCTACCATCATAAGGCCATAGCCATTAACCTTTCCAATGAGTTCGGACATATGCATGCATAAGCGGAAAAAAAATTGACTATTAATCTCTTAGGGCGTAGAGTCTAGTTCTCAGATTTTGGGCTCCATCCAAAACCTGAGACATACACCCCAAGCCCTAAGGTCCTCCTAAGAACATTCTAAATCCTAAACACAAAATTATGCAACTTCTAAAACCCTAAACCCTCAAAATCAACTATGGACTATAAGGGTGCGTTTGTTGCACCGGACTGTCTCGGACTGGACTAGCTGCAGGGACTAAGCTGGACTAGCTTAGACTAGACTAAGTTGGACTAACTTAGTGAAGCGTTTGGTGCAGTGTTGGACTAAGAAGCAGGATAATGAAAACAGTACTGTTCACCAGATTTGTGTTTGCTTAGACTAGAACTACATTATTGTTCTATTTTAATAGCTCAAAAACCTGTGCCCAACACCCTAAAATTTTTGCCATTGTGTAATAGAATAATGCTACAAATCTCATGATCTGGGTTAATTGGAGCATATTTTTACCAAGTATATTATGAATCTTAAAAATAGAGAACAATTGTTTTGTTTTTAGTACCTGCTAATATAAATGAAAAGATAAATACATATCCTAATTCAAATGAAATTTGGGCTTGGTGTATAAAACGGTTTTACCACTTATTTTCCCTCCAATATTTTGTCTAGTTACAAAAACAATCTCAATTCTCTTAGAACACAGAGCAGGCTCTACAAGTATTCCAAGTTTAAACAAGAAAACAAGAAACAAATCAAGAGGTACAAAAAGGGCCAAAAAATTTCATCGAGCTACATATGTTTTTATTTTTGTTTTTATTTTACAAAAGTCATATTACGGGAGGGAGATGCACAAACACAGAACTTCGAGGGTAAACTGGCTTAACCACTATTAAAGGAGGCAGTACAACTAGAAGTCCCTTGCATCTCCATTTTCTTTAGATTGAAATGTTTTTGGGATTAACCCAAAAAACTCACATGGATTTCTACCCATATGTTCTTTTAAACGGAATTTTTTTTTGGGATTGGACCAAATTAATATTGTTATAAATATTTGTTACAGGGGGACCAAGCATCAATTGTTGGGGGTGCCATAAACTTTGTGAAGGAGCTAGAGCAGATTTTTCAGTCCATGAACAGCAACAAGAGGAGCAAGCAACAGCCTTTGGCTGACTTCTTCACCTTCCCACAATTTTCAACTCGTGCAACACAGAATAACAACTCAGCAGGGGTCCAAGCAAATGAGTCGAATACGACTCAGTGTAACAACAACCAGTGGGCAGCAGCAGACATAGAAGTGACCATGGTATGGTCCCGAGGGTAACTGGCTCTTGGACTAAATCTGGAGAGAAAGAAGATCTCCATAATTTACAAAATGCCAGTTAACTATAGTATAGCATTCCAAAGTAGATCTCCATAATTTACAAAATCCTACCTAATGCCTCTAGTTCATTTCATGAAATGTCAGAGACAATACTTAGAGAAAAAGAGAACCATGTTATTCTTTCTATTTGAATGACATCCCTTATCAAGTAAACATGTTCTTGTACTGTCAACACAACAACATCATAAATACGCCAATCCTTTGTCAACTTCACAACATCAACTATGGAAATGGTACATTAAATTACAATCTTAAGGTAGCAATCATAGTGCATATAGACTTCACTATGAACAATCAGTTTGTGTGATAAAAACCACAAGAAGACCACCTCCTTTATTGAAATTGCTATCTAGGAAAAAAACTTGTAGTTCAAACTATTCATCGGAAACATAGCATTCAACAGGAAAAGAAGCTATTGTCATCCAATTAAACATAGTTCAAACTTGTAGTACACTCCTTTGAAGATATTGTCATCCAATTAAACATGTAGGACACTGGAATTGGGGATCTTTACCACCTAATTACAGAAGTGTATTTCTAAAGTTAAATTCATACGATCAAATATCAAACAGCCATGAAGTTTTACAAAATGGTGGGTCCTTTTTTATATTGCCTAAACAGTTTGGTTTTTCTATAATATCACAGAAGTCATATTCACAGAGATGCAACGCAAACTTTCACACATCCAAGGACTACATTCAATAGATCCATGTCGAAAATTGATCTATGGGTTTAGGAATTATACCTTCTTCTAGACTTGAGGGTTTTCAGTCGTTTGCTACTTGTTTTCCCTTGGGTTCTGAGCACTGGCCACTTCCGTTTATGCTCATCTTCTCTGCAACCAACAACCACAGAATATTGCAGTTCAGCATCAACCCCACACGGTACAAAACATTCACATTGTAATATCATGGTTGGGCATTGACAGGACATATGGAATTGCTTCCTGCCTATCTCCAATGCCATTCAAACAAGGTGGTCCGAGGAAGGTAAAAGGAAATCAAAAAATGCAGAAACAAAACCAAACAGATGATACGACTTCGAACATAACCACAAACCAGATTCTTTCATCACTTGTCACGTGAAATATAGCAAGGCTTAGTTGTAAAGCCATGGTCGTAAGGCTTAATTATAAAGCCATCATAGTTAACAAGTAGTATTTTCCTATGAATGAACAGAGTTGTGAGTGTTTTTTATTCACTTTAAAAGGAGGGGTGGGCGGGAGGTAGGTATATGAATACAAATGCATTCAGGATGCATGCTAGTTAACCCTCCTACCATATAGAAAGTCCAAAGTATGAAAGGACACGAAATTTTCAGATTAGCTGCTTATAAGAACAACTATGGAAATTCATTGGGTGCACGTTATTACTCGACTTGTATGCAATTGCTCCCACTTTCATATACTTCCCAGTGGCACAAAAGTAGAGTAAATTTTATGCCAACTAAAAATGTCTAATTCTTGGCCCATGCACCAGTAAAGACAATCCTTTCACTAGTCATCTCTCCTTGTTATCAGAAGAAATCTTTACGCCTCTTCCAGAGAATCAAACAAACAAATAAAATGAGACCAAAGACGAAAATTCTTGCAAAAGTTTCTCTAAAAGCTGAATGAAGATATTCCAGAGTTTCCACTGTAATCCAAACTCCATAAGCCCTATAAAATAGGTCAGGATTTTAATGTCAAACATGCCTGGTAATACAGATCTCCTTATATATGCCTTCAGACTAACACCTAAGTTTCTCAGAATCTCATATAAAGAGTGCATAACAAAAATTTCTTCAACTCACATAAATTCTCATCCAAACAATTCACAAAAATCCAACCCTACATGAAATTTAATAAAATAAAAAAGCGAAACTAGTAAAGATTCGTGAACCAAGAACATAAAAACGAAAAACCACACAGATTTATGCTAATATAACAGAGATGGAAGTATGTGTTCCTTCTGCAAAAGAAACTTGTCGATTTTATGGCCAAGCATGGTTTCTGAGTTCGGATTTGAAAGAAAAGTTGAAATATGAAAACCCCAAATTCATCAAGGTGACTGTGGTAGAACTTGTTGGTGAAGACATTATCAAAATCTTCTAACACAATTCCAGAGGTCAAAGAGTTCTGTTAAGAGTAAAAAAGCTATTGAGAGTTCCATGAAATCAACAATGAAAAACGATTTCTATTTTCTTGAGCATTCAATATCTACAAAGAGAACAAAAAGCTAAATAAAAGGAAAAAAATGCATAAATATACGGCCCAGGAACAACACTACCCAAAAAAAAAAAAAAAAATTAATCCTTCCTGAGTTCAAGGTTGTGTGGATTCAATAAAATAAAACTTCCACATGGAATGAGACATCCAATACCTCCGGATGATGAATGCGCTAGGGATAAATTCAAGGGGACATTTCACAAGAGTAGTTTATGTTGCTATCAAACCAAAGTTCTCTTTTAAATCACAAATTCATCATTTTTTTTAATGAATTATGCACCTACTTTTTACGGGAGAGGTGTGGCTATCAAACCCTAGGCCAGCTACAACATTACATGCTCTTTGTTGATGTAATCATGTAGATGAAGGAAGTCAGAATTAAAAATTAACTGAAAAGAGTAAGGGACTGTACTGTTACATACCTTTCTCAGAAAAGTCATCAAGGAGGATGGAGGTATCCCAGGATTTGAAGCGTTTGCAGACGAGATCGTAATGTTTTCAGACTTGACTGAATCTTGGGCACGCCTCACAGCATCCAATGTCTCATTTGTGGAAGATGAAACCTACAAATAACACCTTGAGAAATATAACCATACTGAATGGATGGGCACTTTATGATAATAAAGATGAGAGTCTCTATTTGATCTTCCCAACAGTTTCTTCTACTGTAGGTTTCACAGAAGGCAAATTTGGAATAAATGTAACCACACCAAATGTGAAGGCACTTAATGATAATAAAGAAGAGAGATCTTTCTGTTATCTTCCCAAGAGCTTCTTCTAATGTAGGTTTCATAGAGGGAAAATTCAGAATTTGCATATTATTGCATTCCATCAATGATCTAGTCAATTGTGAATGAATGGAGATCAGACCGTGGAAAGGGAAAACCATCATCGACCAATGACGAGAACAAAAAGTTCATGTATTTCTATTATGATATAGAGACTGAATTTTAGACATGCACAGAGAAAACCGTACGGAATCTTATCACCCAACTTCTTCCACAAGCATACATAAAGTATTTCACTTGTGCCAGATATGAAAGCAGTTATATTATGCAAGATATAATTCCAAGGCAGAGTTGCAGAAGTTACTAGTATGTGCGTAAAATTTGAATTGCAGGGAACAAGTTTTCTCACCCCAGTTGTATGAACATCAAAACCCTAATTTGTTCAAGTGCAAGGGTCTATGAATGAAAATTTCTCAAACCCATAACAACAAAATCAAATAAAGGTCAGTAACATCACAATCTGCAAACAAATCGAAGAAATAAATCGAAGTTTCGAAGTTTACCTGACAACTTCGAGCAGATAAGGGCGAGCAGATGCAGATGAGGGAAGACGTAGAGATGAGGGTCAGGACGACGACGATGAGGGAGGCAAGGTTGACGATGAAGGAAGACGCAGAGATGAGGACCAGCGACTCTCTCTATCAAAACGGCGAAGGGCTTCCGAGTCCGCCCGAAATTGGGGATCCCCGTTAAGAACGCGTAAGGAGGTTTTTAATCCGAGCGAGTCCGACCTAAGCTCATTAAACCTAATCCTGGAGCACACCAAACAACGGACTACAGTCTAGTCCAGTCCAATCCTGTCTAATCCGGTCAAACAAACGGGCCCTAAGGGGCCTTATAAAATCTAAAAAATATAAGCTCTCGAGGATAAGATGGTAATCTTCCATGTCTTTTATTTAGTTATAGGTTTGTTTTGTTTTGTTTCGTTGTTTTTTTTTTTTTTGTTTTTTTTTTTTTTTTGTTTGCAACATAAGGTGGTATATAACCCAAAACTAACTCAATAAATCATTACAAACAGTTCGAGTCCTAGAGACTTCGATCATATAATCAAATAAATGAGCTCCAAATCATTTACATGAATTTTCAAAATAATAGCACCCAAGATTCATATTATAACTCAAATTGGCAAGACCGTCTGGAACAACGTTCTTAAAACATATGCTCAACTTGGTATTTAATACAAATATTGTTATCTCCATGTATTTATGCCCACAAAGCCAAAATGTTCAAATCATGATCATTTTCTATTATATCGGTATAGCTTGCTAATAAGCTTTCTCGAGAATAAGTCTCCATCCTAATATTTTTCCACAAGCAAAACAAAGATTCCCAATGTGGGGTTAAAGCCTTAGGGAGGAAAAAAAATTAAAGAAATAAAACACAAGGATTCTCCTATCGGATATATGAAATGCCCACGCTTAGATAGGTGATTGCTACTGGTCCATGGCTGCATGTCCCAAACACCATGATCCTTATTGAATCCTTACAAAGGGAACCGATCCAAAGGAACTGAGCCTATTCATCAAATGATCCAGGCCATTAAAATTTGATCCAACAACTACAAACAGGAGGTCCTCCAAAAGTTATAATAATTGTAGCCGTTGGATCAATTTTCAATGACCCAGATCATTTGATTCTTGAGCTCAGTTCCTTTGGGTCCGGAGGGGATCCGGTTTCCTTACAAAGACTCCCCCACAATCAAGTGGAACCTACACTACTATACCCACATCCAGACATGCCCATATATAATTTCATCTCTCCAAAATTTAACCTCACGACACTTCATTTTACCTATATATACACATACTCTACATCCCAAACTCATACAAACAACACATTCTCACTCCTCCCTACAAGCTTTTGCCTACTTAGTTGTTTAACCTTCTGATCACCAAACATGTCTTGGGTTTGGGTTTTCAATAATGGCGTCGTCCGGTTGGTGGACGGGGCGAATTCCTTGCAAGGCTCCAACGCCCGGGCGCGTAAGGTGCTCGTCCACACTCCAACTGACGAGGTCATCAGCTCTTACGCCATGCTCGAATGCAAGCTGTCCACGCTCGGTTGGGAGCGATACTACAACGACCGGACCTTCTTCAGTCCCACAAACGATCCACCCTCGAACTCATCTCTCTCCCCATGGATTTCAACAATTTCAAGTCCATGCACATGTATGACATCGTTGTTAAAAACCGTAATGTGTTTGAAGTGAGGGACACGTAGTCCTTGGACTAGTTTGTGCAGCGTGCTGGAAGTGTTTGTGATGACTTTGATTCTGTGTTCATTTGTGTGCGTTTGTATGTTTCTGCAGGTTGATTTTTGGTTTGGTTTGGTTAGGGGTTAGGGAAAGCTAATTAATTAAAGTAGTCGAAGGGTTTGTTTGGTGATTGACTGTTGGATAATACTCTGACAGTTTGTATAAATTGTTATCATTATGCAATAAAAATTGGGTCTTGACTGTTGTGTTGTGTTCTTTGTTCCACAGCTCCCTCTTGTTTCCTTGGGAGAAAATCAAAACAGACAGAATAAACCTTTACCAAAAAGATAGGCGAATTTCAGTAATGTTTTTAGAGAGGTAAAGTCCACAGAAGATGCTTTGGCTTCTCTTGGTCACCCCCTGCAATCGCCGATCGCGTTTGCATGCATGGAGTTTGTAGATTAAGAGCATTTATTCTTGTATATCAAGTCATAGGTTTAATTCCTCCTTCCCATAATATTATAATATTGTTTGTACATAAAAGAGCTAGATTAATCCTAAATATTCAAAATAACTATATGTTCCACAAATATCTTGCGGATGAAAAAGATTGATCTAAAAGGTTGGAAGTGATGTGGAATTTCATTTGGCATATATATGTAGCATTCTTGGCTTTGATGAATGCCTTGTTGACTGGACTAAGAGAGGAAGGGGCAACGCCTACTCGCTTAATTTGCTTTGTATTCTTTCATGGTCTGTAAGATGTGTCGAAGATCCTTTATTTATTCGTTGAATACAACGAGATATTATATTAAGTAATGAGTCAGTCATAATAATTTGGTTAAAACTTGTATTGGCGAGAAATAAATTTAAAATATTTAACTTACAAATAAATAAATAAAATAATTGCGGTTCATAGTTAGTACTGGACTACTTTAAGCACTAAAATAACCTTTGCAATATAATCCGGAAGGCAATCACCACACAGCTTACACGCTTCTTCAAATGGTAACAAGGCAGCAGAAACCTAAGAAAAATATGGTAACGTATTAGATCTAACAAACCATATCAAGCATGCAACCTCAGATCAGATAAATATTGCAACTCACTTTTCCTCCTCTTGATATTAATGCATTAGCTTGTACGTCCAACTCCTTTTGCTTACTTGCTATATCTCTTTGTGGAACCGTGCTTTTATATTGCACATATGGCCTGGAAATAAGTACATTATAAATTTATAAGTACTAAATCATAAGGATATGCGAACAACAACATCATGTCTATAAAAGAGCAAAAATTGTTCACATCTCAGAATACTAAGGCCGGTAATGAACTCATATGAATTTGAGAAAAACTGGTGAAGGATATGTTGCTCCAATCTGAAGCATTATGCCACTGCTGGTTCTTTTGTATGGCTTATCTATTTGGTGGCTTATTTCGGGAGACACAACCCTTTCCACAAGGACCACATAACATACCGGAGACTTTATGGAGAAGGTTTGGAGGTCTACTAAGGCAGCTGCTGCCCAAGCCAATTCGGTGGGTGTGGGCTAGGCTACACTCAAATCCTTGTGTTTACATGTGTGACTGTTATTTGGCCGTCTAAATATATCGATCTAAATTCACGCATCAACAATATAAAAGTTTCTAGTGTTAACTTACAGAAATGGTATTAAGTTTTCACTTTAAAGCTCAAGGGGAACGATCATTGTGCTGTTTGCCACAATCAAAAGGACGGATCATTGTGCTGTTATTGGGCTGTTATACTTACTACAATCAAAGGGACGGATCATTGTGCTGTTATGTGGAAAATTTCTTGGTTATTTTATTTTGAAACAACTAGGAACTTCTTAGTTATAAATTGCATAACAAAGAAACTCAATCACCAAGGAACGAGGATTGAGGACACAAATAAAAACAAGGTTCTTGCAATGTCGACTAATCGCTTAGTTCCCTGATAATAACAGAAGATTTTGCAACAAGAAAGATGCCTACACTTTCTAATCTAGATTTAAAGCAATAAAGCAGTAATAAGTCATACCTCATACATGTATGTATCCAGCAAACGCCCGGCCGAGCGAAGCCTGCACAAGAACAATTCCAGAATCATCAAAATATGAAATATGAAACAACGAGTAAGCAAATGAGCTTCGGAGTTTTTTGGCCGAAAATCGAACTTGGAATTGGTCGTACAATATTAGTTTAATCAAAGAACACGCACAGCAACTTAAATGATAAACTTAAACAATCAAATGAGTCGATTTCTTCGAGTATATGCGTAATTAGCTTGTGCTAGACTCATCCACACACAACACCACCCTCTTTCCCTTTCTCGAATTTCGCCTCCGCTTCCTCGCCGGAATTCTCAACGAAACCGTAGTGGAAAACCTAATTTGAGTGAAACACCAATAAAAAAACATGAATTTTTTATTTTCTTAGCAAACATTTGAAGATTAAAGAACAATAATATCCACTTATCAACAATTTGATTACTTACTATGCCGTCTTTGGACGGTTGGACCGCACATCTTCGGCTACGAATTTGATGCCGGAATCGGCAACGGCGATGACGCCTGAATACTACCAAAGCGCTCGTCCATCATCGCCCTTTCAAACGGCAAAGCGTTGAAGTATAAGTCCAAAATCTGATTAGAAATAAGTTGTGATGTTAATGTGTATGCACTTATGTTAAATACTAAGTGAGAGGGTATATAGGTATAAAAGGCCATGAGTGCCATGTGTGATGATCTTAGCTATTAGCTGAATGTGTGGCTGAGATCTATTTCAAATTGTACTGATCCAGCTCAGTTTTATAAAAGGCATTATATCTCTCTTTGCACGATGTATGCAATAGTAAGAGACAATTAATGAAATCAGTTATTCCTCTGTGACTTTGCAGAGAAAAGAACAACCTCATTCTTCTCTCCCTGTTTCATTCCAAAAACTATTCATCTTCTCTTCTTCCATAGAATTAACCTTATCAAATTGTAACATGGCCTCAGAGCCGATTTTCGATCAATTGAATCTGGGCGTGAAGCTGTGAAATCACTGAGCTAAGTCAAAGCTCGGTGAAAGTCGCCGGAGTTTTCATTTGAGGCGAGAAAGCAACAGACGGACCAAGATGTCTGGATCTGGAAGCTCGGAGGTGAGAACCCCAATCTTCTCCGGTGAGAACTACGAGTTCTGGAGGATTAAGATGGTAACGATATTCAAATCGCTTGGGTTATGGAAGCTGGTTGACAAAGGGATTACAACCCCTGACTCGAAGAAGAAGAAGGAAGTTGAAGGGTCATCGGACGATGCAGTCGATGAAGAAATGGCTGCTGTGTTCATGAAGGATGCGAAGGCTCTAGGAATCATTCAAAATGCAGTCTCGGATCAGATCTTCCCACGAATCGCCAATGCCGAATCAGCTAAGATGGCATGGGATTTGTTGTACGGGGAGTATCACGGTGGTGATCAGGTACGATCTGTGAAATTGCAGAATCTTAGGAGAGAGTTTGAATATGCTAGGATGAGAGATGATGAGTCTTTATCTAGCTATCTTACACGGCTGAATGAGCTAATTAATCAAATGAGAACATTTGGTGAATCTCTGTCGAATGAGAGACTTGTGCAGAAGGTTCTGATTAGTCTTAGTAAACCTTATGATTCTATCTGTTTGGTTATAGAAAACACAAAGTGTCTAGAGACTGTAGAGTTGCAGGAAGTAGTTGCAATCTTGAAGAGTCAAGAACAACGGTTTGATCTGCATACTGTTGATACTACTGGGAAAGCATTCTCATCTTTCTCAGTGAATTCAAAAGAGCAGAATAGGGGTGAAGGTCAATCTGGTTCATCTCAGTTCCAGAAAAATTGGAATAATAAGGGCAAGAAATGGGGTTCAAAACCTAAGTTTCAGCAGAAATTTTCTGCTAGTCCTGCACATAATGCACAGTCAATGGGGCAGATAGGTACAAAACCACAGTGCAGGGTATGTTCTAAGTTTCACTTTGGAGAGTGTAGGTATAAAGGGAAACCTAAATGCTATAACTGTGAAAAGTTTGGTCACTGGGCTAGAGAGTGCACAGTAGGTAAATTAGTGCAAAAGGCAAATAGTGCTAATCAGGTAGAAGTGACAGGGAACCTGTTTTATGCAAATAGCACAATCACTGAATCAAAAGTGAATGGAGAATGGTATGTAGATAGTGGTTGTAGCAACCATATGACAGGGGATTCTAAGTTGTTAATAGACATGAAGACAAATGTGGTTGGCAAGGTTCAAATGCCCACAGGGGAACTCATGAATGTGGCAGGTTTTGGAACACTTATGATAGATACTAGCAAAGGCAGAAAATATGTCAAAGATGTAATGTATCTACCTGGGTTGAAGGAAAATCTGTTAAGTGTGGGGCAGATGGATGAACACGGTTACTACCTGTTATTTGGGGGAAAGATGTGCAGTATTTTTGATGGACCTTCATTGGATTGTCTTGTACTCAAAGTTGAAATGAAAAAGAACAGGTGTTACCCCTTGACACTGATACCAAATGATCAGGTTGTACTGAGGGCAGGTATTTCTAAGTCTACTTGGATATGGCACAAGAGACTAGGCCATCTGCATTTTAGGGGTCTTCAGCAGCTTAAAAACAAAGAAATGGTGCATGGTCTCCCAGTTTTAGAAGAAATGGATGAAGTTTGTGAAGGTTGTCAGTTTGGGAAACAACATAGAGAGTGGTTTCCAAAGAATCAAGCATGGAGAGCAAGTAAACCTCTAGAACTAGTGCATGTGGATTTGTGTGGTCCTATGCAGAATGATTCACTTGCGGGCAACAAATATTTCATGCTTCTTGTAGATGACTGTACAAGAATGATGTGGGTTTATTTTCTGAAATACAAGTCAGATGCATTGATATGTTTTAGAAAATTCAAGTCCATGGTGGAATTACAAAGTGACTTTAAGATAAAATGTTTGAGGAGTGACAGAGGGGGAGAATTCACATCTTGTGAATTCAACAAACTGTGTGAAGATGCAGGGATTCAAAGACAGTTATCTATGGCCTACACTCCACAACAAAATGGAGTAGTGGAGAGGAAGAATAGAACGGTTGTAGAAATGGCTAAGGCAATGCTTCATGATAAAAGCATGCCATACTTTCTGTGGGCAGAAGCAGTACACACAGCTGTGTACATTTTGAACAGATCACCTACAAAGGCACTCAATAATTTAACACCATTTGAGGCTTACAGTGGCAGAAAACCAGGGGTTGGCCATTTAAAGGTGTTTGGATCAGTATGCTATGTGCATATACCATCTGAAATAAGACAGAAGCTAGATGCTAAGAGTGTCAAAGGTGTGTTTGTTGGATATGCTACATGTGAGAAGGGATACAGAGTGTTTGATCCATGCACTAAGAAGTTAATTCTTTCAAGAGATGTAGTCTTTGATGAAACTATAACCTGGAATTGGAAGAAACATTCAGAGAATTCTGTTGCTGTGACCCACATTCAGAATTCACATGAGTTGGGTGAGATTCAAGACAGTGCCTCCAGTTCCTATACCTCCTCTCATACTGAAGAACAAGAAAGCAGCACTCACGAATCTGTTGAGATCCCTCAGTCTTATGATCATACTCCAGTGAAATGGAGAAGCATAAATGATATTATGGCACAGTGCAATCTCTGTATTGTGGAACCTGAAAAATTCGAAGAAGCTGCACAAGATCAGGCTTGGATAAAGGCAATGGAAGAAGAACTGCAAATGATTGAGAAGAATGGAACTTGGGAGCTTGTTGACAGACCAAGTGATAAGCAGGTGATTGGAGTTAAATGGGTGTTCAAAACTAAGTTGAACTTAGATGGTTCAGTCCAAAAGAACAAGGCAAGACTAGTTGCCAAGGGGTATGTGCAGAAACCAGGAATTGACTACAATGAGACTTTTGCCCCGGTTGCAAGATTGGACACAATCCGAACCTTGATAGCTCTTGCTGCACAGAGAAGCTGGAAATTATATCAACTAGATGTTAAATCTGCTTTTCTGAATGGAGAATTGCAGGAAGAAGTATATGTAGATCAACCTGAGGGGTTTGTAGTTAATGGCAGGGAGGACAAGGTCTACAAATTGCATAAGGCTCTTTATGGGTTAAAACAGGCACCTAGAGCCTGGTATGGAGAAATTGACAGTTATTTTGCTAAGTGTGGGTTTGAGAAAAGCTTAAGTGAAGCAACTCTCTACACTAAGACAAGGGGAGAAAAGGATATACTAATAGTCTCCATATATGTGGATGATATTGTGTATACTGGAAACAATCAAGACATGCTGGATGAGTTCAAAGAAGATATGAAGGAGAAGTATGAGATGTCAGACTTGGGCCTTCTTCACCATTTTCTGGGGATGGGGATAATTCAAACAGAATCTAGCATCTTCATTCATCAAAAGAAGTATGCCTCTTCCCTGTTGGATAAGTTTGGATTGAAAGAATGTAAATCTGTCTCTATACCTCTTGTGGCTACTGAAAAGTTGAGTAAAGAAGATGGCAGTGGTGCAGCAGATGAAGAGAAATACAGAAAGCTTGTAGGCAGTTTACTGTATCTTACTGCTACAAGGCCGGATGTGATGTATGCAGCTAGTTTACTAGCTAGATATATGCATTGTCCTACAAATAAGCACTATGGAACAGCCAAGAGAGTGCTCAGATATGTCAAAGGGACACTGGATTATGGTTTGAAGTATGAGAAAGGCAAGAAGACAGTCTTGGTTGGTTTTTGCGATAGTGACTGGGGAGGATCTCTTGAAGACAGCAAAAGCACCTCAGGCTATGCATTTTCTTTTGGAAGTGGAGTGTTCTCATGGGCCTCTGTGAAACAACACTGTGTTGCTCTTTCTACTGCAGAAGCCGAGTATATCAGTGCTTCTGAAGCCACAGCTCAGGCCATATGGCTCAGATTTGTTCTGGAAGATTTTGGAGAGTTACAAGTTGATGCAACCCCTCTGCAGTGTGATAACACATCTGCAATCTCAATATCCAAGAACCCTGTGTTTCACCAGAAGACAAAACACATTGACAGGAGATATCACTTCATCAAGGATGCTTTGCAGCAAGGGATAATTGACTTGGTTTACTGTCCTACCAAAGAACAAGTGGCAGACATTTTCACCAAGGCATTACCAAAGGACAGGTTTAACTATCTCAGGGACAAGCTAGGAGTTATATCAGCTTTGGACTTAAAGGGGAGTGTTGAAGTATAAGTCCAAAATCTGATTAGAAATAAGTTGTGATGTTAATGTGTATGCACTTATGTTAAATACTAAGTGAGAGGGTATATAGGTATAAAAGGCCATGAGTGCCATGTGTGATGATCTTAGCTATTAGCTGAATGTGTGGCTGAGATCTATTTCAAATTGTACTGATCCAGCTCAGTTTTATAAAAGGCATTATATCTCTCTTTGCACGATGTATGCAATAGTAAGAGACAATTAATGAAATCAGTTATTCCTCTGTGACTTTGCAGAGAAAAGAACAACCTCATTCTTCTCTCCCTGTTTCATTCCAAAAACTATTCATCTTCTCTTCTTCCATAGAATTAACCTTATCAAATTGTAACAAGCTGGAATCCAATTAGGGATTGCATTTATTTTCTTGTAGGTTTTTCTCAGGAAACAAACAGACCAGAAAGGAAAGGATTGAAGAGTGTGAAGTGAAAAGCAACTGACTTTAGATAAGGATAGCAATGTGGCGGTGGATTGGAGCTTCATGCCGACTTGGAAACTGAGCCGCCGCCGCTGCCATGTTTTGGTACTGTTATCATGGCGGAGGCTGAGGCGATTAGGAAAGGGATGGAGATTATTATTGCTAGTGATGTTATGGCGGACTCAAAAGGGGTTGATCCAAATGATTAACAAGGAGCTCACGGCTGATATGGCACTTCATCTTTATCTCCACGATATTTGGAGGATGACAAGCTTGTTCTAGTCGGTGAAGTTTTGCTTTACGCTTGGCCATGCAATCGTGCATCTCATTTGGTGGATGCACACATAGCTAAGTATGGCGGGAGTTTTGATTGAGATGAGTTAGGTTTGAAGTTTTTTTTTAATATTTTAAGAGAAAATGCAAATGTAACTGTTCGCACTTAAATTCAATAAATTTCCATCTTTTGATCAAAAAAAAAAACATTCTATCTATTTTAGATGCATCTCACCATTAGCTCATGTATCTTTTTTATTTATTTACGTCACTAGTTATTACATTTATTTCCTAAATAACTAAATTTTACCTTGACAATAATTACTTACGTTAATGGTACCTTTAATTCTTTTCCAAAGCAACTCATTGCATGTTTCAGTTTTTGAATTATTTTATGTATGAATTTTATCTATTTCAAAAGGTTTTACAATTTGTTAGCCTTTTCTGTTTATTTTTATATGTATTTGTCATATCAAAGGTCGATCAACACAAAATAATTAGACAAGCTTTACTTACAAGATTAACGTGTAGTTATTTTTTTTAAAATAATTCTTTTTTATATACCTTTTAGCTAACTCCACCCCTGAGGATACATCTATAAAAGTCTATTACTTATAAATAGACTTGGCATTTTTCACCCGACTCGTTAACCTGACCCGACCCAACCCGTTAAAATTAGTATTCGGATGGGTGATAAACGGGTCGGGTGGTTAACGGGTCAACCCGTTAATCACCCGTTAAATAACAGGTCATTTTGGGTGAACCCGCGAAACCCGTTAACCACCTATTAAGACCCATTATGGAGGACTTTTGTGTAATTTCAACTGTTCTAATAGAAAACCCTCAGGTTCCTCACGTCTCTCTCTCTCGCACCGTCGTCACACGGCTTTGCTCTCCGCAAGTGTTGCCATTGTCGTCGGTACTGGCAATTCCTCCCAACGTTCTTCAAAACTTTAACCCCATGGCTCCTTTTCCATTTCTTCCCCACCTCTCTCTCTCTCCCTCTCCCTACAAAACCTTCATCTTCGACGTTTCTGCTAATCAGTTCATGTTATTTCTAATCAGGTAAGTCTCTCTCTATCTCTCATTTCTTTGCTTTAGAGTTCTTATGGAAGATTGTTGCAATTTTCGGTAGACCCTTATTGTTTTCTGGATTTTGTAGGCCATTTTGCGTATGAATCAATGAGGTTACATTATTTGCTAATATGGGTTGATTTGTTTTGTCGTAAATATGTTGAATTGCAGTCTCATTTGTTATGTATGAGCTTAAAGGGAGCTTCTTTCCCCTTCCCAACTGCTCGCTTTGAATTTGTCAAAATGTTAGCCATAAATGTTTTGATTTGGGTTCGTTTTGGTTATTCGATTTGGGTTCGTTTTAGTTTCGAAGTATGAATTTTCCCGATTTTTCTGAAATATTGAAAGGGAGTTGGTTTTCCAGGTTCCAAAATAAAATGTAATTTTGGTATAGGACCTTTTGTGTGTGTGGAGAATGAAACTATTATAAGTGGCATTCGAATTTATTTATCAATTTTTCGATGGAACGTTTAATTATTGTTTGTATTCTTGTGCATCGTAATAAAGCTCCAGGTGTTCATCAAATCACTCAATGACTTGCATATGCACACAAACCGAATGAAGGAAGGAGGTGGCTAGCACAAGCACTAGGATGCTAAGAACGGGTGTAATTGATTTGGATGAAATGTGTAAAAAAAAAAAAAGGTTAACGGGTGAAACAGGTTGAAACGGGTGACCTGTTAACTTAACGGGTTGGGTTCGGGTGACCCGTTAAGCTTAACGGGTTGGGTTCAGATGACCCGTTAGCTTAACGGGTCGGGTTCAACCCGACCCAAACCCAATAAACCCGACCCGTTTACAAGTCTACTTGGTGTTGAAGTGTGACGCAGTTTAGCCCATTAATTCATATTGGTTCACAGCGACTTGAATTTGAAATATTTTGCGATATTGAGCATCCAAACACTATAATGTTGAAATCCGACCCCGTATTTCTTTTTTACCATATACAACATACTTCGCTATGCAGTAATTTTTCTTAGTTAGTTAGTAGTAGGGCAAAAGATTCTGTATTAGCATGAAAGAAATCTAAATCCCGATTTAGACAAGTTAACCGGTTGTTAATAACAAATCCAAGTAATATTAGTAACAAATCCAATTCCGGTTTGGCTTCGGTTGTTTCTTGTCCTCTTCCTACAGGGATGAAGACCGCATCTGTTTGACTATATATAATCGCGCTTAACATTATATAATTGCTTCTTGTACCGGCAGCAAAGCAAACTGATTTCGTCTTCTCCTTCCCAAGTTCTCCATGGTTCGCTCTTTTGTTCTTATTTCAGGCATCGTCAACAACGCCTATCACAAGATCAAGAAGAAGAAGAAACCTCGAAACGCCTCATTGTCCATACAATCTCTTCCGAACGAGGTTCTGGTCCAAGTACTCGCAAGGGTCGCTTCACGCTCTTTTGATGATCTTTATTCAGCCAAGTTAAGTTGCAAGAATTTCAACGAAAGTGCTCAAGATGATCACATATTCGAGCATGTCGACATTAGCAAGTTCCCGCTGGTTTCTTGGCGCGCAAGTGAAAAACGCACGAGGTTTCTGAAGCGGTGCAGGGATCTTGGCAATGCGGAGGCCTTGTACAGGCAAGGGATGTGCGACCTCTTCACAAGCAAGAGGATAGAACCTGCGGGGATCGAGTCTCTGAAGAGGGCGGCCTCAAAGGGTCACGTAGAAGCAACATACGTGTACGGAGCGATCTTGGTGTGTTGCGGGGGCGATTCAAGGCAGAAAGGACTCGAGCTTCTGTACTCACTCAACTGCCACAAATTGAGAGGGTTAAGCGTGACAGAATGCCGAGAGAGGATTAAGGAATTGATTTGGAACACAATGTGGGTTAATAGGGAAGTAATAGGTAGAATTGTAGAAGCGCACGATGAGAACGCTGCCATGAAAGCATGCAACGACTGTGGAGATCCACAAGGTCCGTACACAATCAAACAAGGATGGGATTTCGATGACCATAATAAATTCAGTAGCTGTAATTCATGCAGATGGCATCAAGAAGTAAATATATTTTGTGATATATTAAGTTGTAGGCATACAAATTATGATTAGATTGTACTTGGAATTTTGAGATTTAAGTCTCATCGGATTTGTATTTTGTAAATAATTTCTTTTGTTTATTAAGTGCTTAATTACGGTTTTTAATTTTAATCATAAGTGTTTAATTCCTTAAATGTACGTTTGCAAACATTCATATTCATGTTTGAAGTTTTCTACAAGTGATAACATACATGGCGGATGTAAACTTGCGTTGCTTGCTAGCAACCTTTTCGATAATTGAAACTTTGTTTTAAAGAGGCGAATCCTCGAGATACTTTTCACTTGTAACTGACATGACATAATCTTTGTTGATACTCAGAAGAGTCGAGGCACATCGAGGTCACTACAACGTATATAGCCATGGGTATAAGATAATCATACATTACGAGTATAAATCATTTCAAGAAACCAGGAATATATTTAAAGTACTCAAATGAGTAGAAGTTTGACAAATTAACTGTCAAAAGAGGAAAGAGATCTTCTCTGGATCTCTTCCACCAAATCCACCTCATCAATCAATCCAAGCTCTTGAAATTTAATCTAACGGCTAAAGTTACTATAACTTTTAAAGGGGTTCCTTATTCTTAACCGTTGGATCAAATTTCAAATGTACAAATTGATTGATGAGATGGATTTGGTGGAAGGGATCTAGAGAGGATCCCTTCCATCAAAAGGAGTCCAATTCAAGAACACCAAAACATCGGGAACTACTTGCAACAAGCAGTACTAATTGAATAAGAAAAACCCTCAACGTCACATTTTACTTCAGAAATTAAACACTTCCATCTATAGGTGGGTTGGTACAATTACCATACCAAAACTCTCATATCAATTATCATACCAAACTTTCGGTGTGACAAAATCTATTACCATTACTGTACCAATCTTTCAGTATACCGAAGTTCGGTTGGGATGGTATGGCAATGGTAAGTGCCACTTTGTTTTGGGACAAAATCTGTTTTTGTTTTTTTTTTAACTCAATTCAAGGGCAAAACTTTTTTTTGTACCTTTATCTCATACATTGTAGCCTAAATTCATCTATTATTCATCATTCACAATTCACACACACAATAATTCAAATGATGCATCAAGATTCATGATGAAAATTAAGCTTACAATCCAAATAAAAGTTATGAACCAAAACAAATAGAAGTTAAAGTTTCAAACCAAATGAAAATTAGAACTAAATTTCAAAAAGTAAACTCCATTGATCAATTCTTCAAGTTTGAGATGTCGAAACTTTTGAAGGAGACATTGAACTTGTAGAAGATTGAGCTTGTGTCAACCCTACATTACAAACAAAGAAAACATATTAATAGCAAGAAGAATTAACGTTGAAAACCATTTAATAACAAATTTACTAGAAAAATTAAGCATAGATTACTTGTTTCCACTTCTATTTCCTTGTAAAATTGAAGCATATCTTCATTGGTTCATTGTAGAAGTTTACTTCATCTGTCCTAAGTCAATGACTAGTACACACTAGTGCCTCTACCATTCTAGGAGTCAAAGATGCCCTAAAAGGGTCCACAACCTTCTTCCTAGGCTAAATGCATTTTCACTAGCAACAGTAGAAGTGGAGATTGTAAAGATATCATTGGCTATTTGTGAAAGAATTGAGAAATCTTTGTGTTTGATTTCCACCAACTCAAGAGATCAAAGCCACTAACAACAATGCTAATATTAGGAGCGGTGAAAGGGGGAAGTGAGGAAGAAACAGATGTAGAAATAGAAACAACTTCTGAAACGAAGGGGACTAAACAGGAACAAGAGGGATCCACTGAAGAAGATCCTTCCCCTTCCCTTTTTTCGGAAGAAAAGGCGGACACGGACAAAATTGATGAAACGAAAGAGATCCGAGTGAATTGAAAGGAAAAAACAGTGGATCAATTCCACTTTAATGAAACACGGTATAAAAAAGACCCGTTTATGAAACTTATTATCTGGATAGGAATCAAGAACAAGAAAATTCAAAGTTAGAAATATTAAAAAAATGAGATATCTTCTGGTTTGAAAAACCTATTGTGACTATTCTTTTCGACTATAAACATTGGAATTGTCTGTTGCGATATATAAAAACAATCGATTTGAAAAGTCTATAAGAAATGAAATGTCACAATATATTTTTTCTACATGTCAAAGTGATGGAAAAAAAGAATATCTTTTACGTACCCAGCCAGTTTAATAACTTTTTTTGAAATGATACAAAGAAAGATGTCTCTGTTCACAAAAGACATGTTTTATTTATTTCAAAAAGCTCAAAAACATATATGTCCGGAATAGATATATTCCAACCTCCCAAGTAAAGAACTTTTACAAATAATGAAGGTTACGGAGTCAACCAGGTCGTTTTGGGGATAGAGGGACTTGAACCATCACGATTTCTAAAGTCAATGGATTTTCGTCTTACTATAAATTTCATTGTTGTCGATATTAACATGTATAATGGGACTCTATCTTTATTCTCGTCCGATTAATCAATTATTAAAAAGATCTATCAGACTACGGTGGAGTGAATGATTTGATCAATGAATATTCACTTCTTTTTTCAATTTTTAATTGATTCACAACAAGTCTTTCATTTTTCATATAAATATAAAAAAAATACAGATTTGGGTCGTCATTAATCATTTTGAGATAGTATTTCAGTACTATATGTATGTATATAGGTTTATCCTTCATCCCTTATTAAGTTTCGATTTTAGATAAGTTTCCTTTGAAGTGGATACATGAATGCCAAGTATGGCTCTTAATAATCTATCTGCCGGAGCATACAACGATTCTTTCGCCATTTGAGGTGTTAATTTGCCTACTAAAATATCACATGTCTTTAACCAATATCCCAACCTCACAATTCCATTTTTGTCTAAATTGCAAAGTAAATGGGCTTCTAGATGCCGTATTTCGTTAGTGATTCTTTCAGGGCCATTGCTTGTTACATGAGTCTGAATTTCATATTTCCGTATATGAAAAGAAGTATAAATATCTCCATATACCAGACGCTCACTAATGAGTACCGCATCTTCAAAATTGTAACCTTCCCATGGCATATAAGCTATCTTATCTTTTAGTGTATGTATCTTATGTATTCATTTTTTTTATTTTTTTTTCTTTTTTTTAATATTTCTAACTTTGAATTTTCTTGTTCTTGATTCCCATCCAGATAATAAGTTTCATAAACAGGTCTTTTTTTATGTATAAGCTCCCTCATCATTTCAATTTTGTTCTCATCACCCCCACAAGCTTGAATTATGAACTCCTCATTTAGTTCCACATATTCCAAGGGAGCCCCAATAGTTGTAGAAGAACCCCTCCTACACTCATTATACAAATCAAGCAACCATTTTTTAATCTCCTATACTCATTATAGGAATCAAGCAAGCAATGGAATATTACAAATATGTGTTAATATAATTATATATTATATTATATTTTCGGTATGGTATGGTAACGCCGTGGTAATGGTATCTATTACTAATACCATACCATGAAGATTTGGTACGGTACAATACCGTACCATTACCGATTGGCACAAAATCAGTATGACACGGTTGGCAATTCGGTTGGTACGGCAATTTGGCAAAAATATCCACCCCTTACTTCCATCCCCAAGAACCGAAGGTTCGAGGAAGCAAGAAAAATCATCATCTCCTTCTACTGTTGTTTAACTTGGGTTTTCTTCTTCTGCCAGGAGAAAGTGTGCAAAGGAAATCAGAGCAGAACAAATGGAATGCCAAATTGCGAATGACGGATTCAAAAATAAAAATACACACTAATTAACATGGTGAAAAAGAAAGTAAAGTCAAGAGGGAGAGCCGAGACTCGAAGAAAGCTTGGAGTGGAAGAAGGCGTTATCGTTTCTTAAGCAATTCTTGTTATTGTTATCCTATCTTAGAAGTAGTGCCTATATTTTTTTGTGTTTCTTTTTCCTTTTCGAATGAAAACCTAATCAAACAAACTTGCCGTAACCCAATATCAGAATAATCGAACAACTTCATACTTAGTTTAAATTTCTCAGTAAAAAAAAAAAAAAAGGTCGTACCCAGTGCACAAGGCTCCCGCTTTACGCAGGGTCTGGGAGAGGTGAATGTCGGCTAGCCTTACCCCCATTTATGGAGAGGCTGCTCCCAAGTCTCGAACCCGAGACCTACCGCTCATGGGCGAAGGCACTTGCCATCGCACCAAGTGCGATGTATCCTGATGTAATGAAGAAAATCATAGCTGAAAAAATGGTCATTGTTTTGGCATAGTTTAGGATTTTCGACCGCAGCCAGTCATTCAACATGTGAGATTTGGCCGGTGTAGATGCCATGCTCATCCAAATGCCCAACGTTGATCTGAACAGAAGCGTGGTCCTTGGAGGTGATCAGCCTGTTCGTCGCCGAGCTGCATCCACACACAAACACCACTAAATTTAATCCAAAACCCTCAACTCCCAATCCCAAAACAAAAATCTGCGTTCGTTATATGCCGAGGAGGAGTGCGACAGTGATAACTATAAACTGGGCCTATCAGACGAAATCCTATTGGCCCAAAAATCGGCGATTAAAAATCTTTGTAGGCATTGTATTTTAGAAGATGGGTGATGCTATCCACACACCATTTTTTACTTCAAACATCTCTCTTAATTTTTTGTCGGCAAATTGAATGAATGAAGATGGTCAACGGACGGAAAACATAGGGTGTGTGGAAAGTAAAAATGGTATGTGAATAGCACCACCCTGGAAGATAATCGTGTGTACAATGTCGTCTCTCTAAAATTAGGTGGGACAATGGCGGTTCCATTAAGGGACCAGTTGGGTTCTAGTCTCCCATGACCCTAAAATACGGGAAGTAACTCAAAAGGTCTTTCATGAACTCCATGTTAGTTTAGCATGAGACTTGGTAGTACCCACCAAGTACTCGATAAAATACATGTTTAGCATATATCGACAAGGCTTGAAACGTGATACTTGATGGGCCTCAACATCATTATTCAACATATGTTAGCAAGGCTCGACAACATAGCTCGACAAAAGTCGATAGGGACACCAAATTCTTGACAAAATGCCTCAGTGACAGAACTTCACAATAATAAACTAAACTCGATCAGTCTTAAAAAAAGTTTTGAGTTTTTACACTATGACCTACATCCAAAGAAAAATCTGGACATACACGTAGTCTGACGGGCGAAACCTCAAAATCTGCCTTGTTTTGAAACAAAAAAAAATGGTGTGTGTGTTTTTAAACCAATTTCATCATTTTGTTGTCAAACATTACCAATTTGACATTTCAAATGACCAAATTAACTAAATTCGGTATACAATGACCAATATAGATTTCGATTTCAATCCAAAACATAGTGATCAAAAAGTTTTTAACCCTTGACGTAAATTTCTTATAAGCATGGTAAGCATGGAATTTACCATGGATCATTACTTATTCATTACCTTATATTTAAGCCTTGTACGGAGTTTTTGCCATTTAAGACTTGTGCTGGAGATTTCCGAACTTATTAAATCTTGATTTACAAGTTGAGAGATGATAAAGAGATTTTCTCAAAAATATAAGGGTAAATTACATAGTAGCCCCTCAGGTTTGAGGTCTATTACAATCTCATACAACGTCTTTAAAACATTTCACTTTCATACATCATGTACCATTTTATTTCAAAATAATACATCCGTTAAATTTTTCGTCCATTAATCTGTTAAATGCTGACGTGGCTGCCACATTTGTGCTGATGTGGCTGCCAAATGTGTGCCACGTGGCAAAAATAATAATTTTTTAATTTTTTAAAAAAAAAACCTAAATCTTCTAAATTTAAAAAAAAATAAAAAATAAAAAAAAAAAACCCAGAAGCTGAACAAAACCCCACCCCCGTGAACCCCCCTCAGCCTTCTTCTTCCCTGCTCCCATCTTCCCACACCCCATACCTGCACCAAAGAACAACCCAGATCCCATATCCCCGCGAAACCCATACCCCATACGACCACCCCCCAACCCAGATCCTATTACCACGCCCCCCCCCCGGCGCGAAACCTAACCCAGATCCCATTACCACCCCTCCGGCGCGAAACCCATATCCCCCCCGAACTGCAAGGACGTCATCCTCACCTGCATCATCTTCGTCGTCGAAGACGACAACGAGCAGGAGCAGCAGGGCGACGATGAGAAATCCCGGTCGATGGCGAGATCAGGTGGTGACGAAGGACCTCCATGAGGAGCAGAGGGATCAGAGAGAGAGCTCTGCGGTACAGGCCGCGATGCAGCGCAGGACCCAAATTCACCGCCACGACCTGAACGTTGAGCCCATTCCGACCCAACCCCTCATCCTCAATCTCTTTTGGTTTATAAAGATATTGACGACGAGGATCGTAGTTTTGGGGTTATTGAGTCGAATTGCGATGTGGGTATGGAGGGTTTGGACCTCGATTTGAGTTTAGGGTTAGGGTCGGGATTGTTGTTTGGATGGGGACCTCGATCTGATGTGGGTCGTCGCGGGGGGGGAGGTAGTAGGTCGTGTGGGTTTTCAGGTAGGTCGTACAAAGAAAGGGATCTGGGTTGCGGGGAGGTGAGGGGGTGAAGGTGGGATGTGGGTTTTCATGTGGGTTGCAGAGAGGTGAGGGGGTGGAGGTGGGATGTAGGGTTGCGGGGAGAAGAGAGGAGGATGAGGGAAGGTTTCAGTTTTTTTTTTTTTTTTTTTTTTTTAATTTTAATATTTAGAAGATTTAGGTTTTTTTTTATAAAAATTATTTTTTTTTTCCACGTGGCAGCCACATAAGCACAAATGTGGCAGTCACGTCAGCATTTAACAGACTAATGGATGAAAAATCTAACGGAGGTGTTATTTTGAAATAAAATGATATTGGATGTATGAAAGTGAAATTTTTTAAAGTTGTTGTATGAGGTTGTAATAGACCTCAAACCTGAGGGGCTACTATGTAATTTACCCAAAATATAACTATTACTCTCTGTCACATTATATTTTTTGTATAGTGTTTTATAATATTGGTATAGAAATTAACGTTAAACTGTAAGGTAATAGAAAATTCATAAAAAGTTCCACTTTGAGAGAATCTCCTTAGTATTTCTCAAACAAATTTGTTGGCTTCAGTCTTTTGATTTGAATGTTTGAATTCAATATTATGACTCCATTCTTTCTATCAGTTATTGCAGCAAATCAATCTAATCACTTGACAGATTTTATATATTCTCCAACAACCCAAACTCATTTGAAAATGGTTATACACATCTTTTAACCCACGTAATATTTCATCATCATTTCATCGTCTGACATATGACGTTTTCAACATATTTTTTCACGTGTTTTTTTTTTAACGTTGAAGCGTGTATTTTCGTCCCTTTGAACACTCCATTCATTACGATGCTGTTGTTAATTAAGGTATCGTTTGGTACATGGGACGGGACGAAATGAAATGGGACGAGGCGTTCTGTTCCACGTTTGGTGTCAAATATCGATGATATCGGAAATATCGGTAGTCCAAAAACACGAAAATTTCGATGGAAATATCGGGATATTATCGATATCGATAAAAATTGAATAAAAACCACGGAAATTGTAAGAAAAACTTGGAAATTTTTATTGAAACTTTGCAGGATATTTATTTAGTCAATTATCTATTAGTTTATCACAAAAAATTGGAAGGAAATGCATTGCATGATAGATATAACTGATTTAAGTTGATTATATAACGAACTGGCAAACATTGTGAGTGTATAAAATATGTAGTAATTAATGAAAGAAGTTTAAACACACCATAATCATTTATATATAATGAATTAGTACAATATTTTACACTTTATACATTGCATGGTAAGATACATGAGTGACTTAGCAAGGTCTAAAATATCGATGATATCGGAAATATCGATAGTCCAAAAAAATATCGGTAGTCCAAAAACACGGAAATTTCAATGGAAATATCAAGATATTATGGATATTTTAGACCATGGGTGAAACTAAAACGGGTGGAACGAGCTGTTCCATGGGACGAGTTTTAGGTGAATTTTCGTTCCACCTCACCCCCTGGAACGACTCGTTCCACATCCGTGGAACACAAAATTATAACATCTCCGTCGTCTACTTCTTTCTCCTTATTTCCATCCAATGACATCTTTGCTCCCTTTCCGTCCCGTCCCGTCCTGTTCCGTCTCGTCTGCATACCAAACGATACCTAAGGTACCGTTTGGTACGTGAGATGAGACGGAACAGAGTCAGACGAGACGTTCCGTCCCACGTTGGGTGCGCCTAAAAAGAGTGGAAGCTGTTCTACACGATGAATTTTGGGTAAATTTTCTTTCCACCGTACCCCCTGGAACGACTCGTTCCACATCTGTGGGACACAAAATTATAACCTCTCCGTCTCCTTCTTCTTCCTCCTTATTTCCATCCGAGAGCATCTTTGCTCCCTCTCTGTTCCGTCCTGTTCTGTCCTATCCTGTTCCGTCCCATTCTGTTCTGTCTCGTCTCGTCTGCATACCAAACGATATCTAAAAGGAATATAAATGTGTCCACCAACCCAAATTAAGAAGAATATAAAAGGCAGTTTTATTAATTTTCCAAATTAAATGTACAAATAAAGTCAAAAGAAGCGTGATTAATGGGCGGCCATAAAGTCATTGACATTCTTACAAAGACGGTCAGCAGAGTGGCATTGCCCCGTAATTACTCCCAAACCCAGTGGCATTTTCTCTCCAACGGTCACTAAGTTTAAAACCCCCAAACCACTCTGCAAAACCACTGCCTCTCAGAAACTTGAGATTTTAGACAAAAACCGAAAAAAAAAAATAATGGGAAGCTCAAGCTCAAGAACTCCATCACTCTTTGGCTGCATCTTCATCTGCGCAGTCCTGGCCGCCCATTTGGTAGTGATTGCTTCAGCTTCGGCCGTTGATTTCAGCGGGGGCCACCAGCTGGGCGACCTGAGCTGGGCTTCGACGAGATCGGCGGCGGGGGGACTAATAACTGACGAGGACGAGGATGCGGAGATGCAGATGGACTCGGAGATCAACCGGCGCATCTTAGCCACGAGCAGGTACATTAGCTACGGTGCGTTGAGGAGGAACACTATCCCCTGCTCGCGACGTGGCGCGTCCTACTACAACTGCCGACCTGGGGCTCCGGCCAATCCCTACCGTCGCGGCTGTAGCTCCATTACTCGCTGCAGGCGCTAATTTCAATTTTTATTTTTTATAATTTAATTTCCACCTTTTTTTTTTTGTTATTATTTTTTTTTAAAATGATATAATTAATGGGTTTAGTTGGTGATTGTGTGTTAAATACATGAAGAGATTATTGTTTTATTGTAATGTTGAAATACCAATTTGCCACTCATTTTTATTTATTTAATTATTTATGTGTGCATTGTTGGTCATCTATTTTTATATTTTAATTGGTTTTTCGTTTTCGCATTTTTATTGGTACCCAGGTGATTATGTGTGATGAAAATTAGAGAAAATAATGATATTATTTGTGATAAAAACTCGGATTCAAGTAAACGCGTAATGGGTTGTAAAGGGCATTTGCGGGATGTGACTTTTTGGAAGGCAATAACGCGGTGTGTGATGTGTATCTTGCAGTGTACAACTGTCCTGGTATGGTGCAGACAAGAATCTAACAACATGATTGGATTTTTCATAAAAGCAAATGAGACTTTGATTCAAATCTTCAATTTCGGCTGTGGTTTTTTTAGTGGCATATTTTCTGAGTGCCACGTGTCGAATAATATTATAGATTACTGGTGATACTATATATAGTAGATTTCTCTTTTTTACACCGGACGAGAGTCGATTCTGTTGGTAAGGGCTTGCTTGTGGTTAATTCTTAATCCAAGTTTGATTTTTGCTGATAGCAATTTTCATTTGTGCACAATCTATAAATTCATACTTAAAATTAGATGTTACACGTAAGTCTTTTTGCCTTGAGATTGTGTGTATGTTATAGCGTTGGCAGTGAGAATAGCCAAATCTTGCCCTAAACTTATTTTTGTAAGAAACAAAAAAAAAAGAAATGATGGGAAATTACCAAATTTGGTTGGATATTAATTAAAAGGTAGGTACTTTATTTGTTGGGAAAATGTTAGTATGAAAGGTGATGAAACCTTCACCAAAATGAATTTATTTGTTTATACCAGACAATTTGACTTCATTTATTCATCTAGTTAGTTATCAAGAGAAATGTTTTCTTTCAAAAACAAACAAACAAACATTTAATATAAACAACTGTTATCAGCACTCTAAAATAACTATCCCGTATTTTGAACTATTAATAACATTTCTTTTTATCCATTAAATTTCAAAAGTAGGGCAACAACTGGACGTTGTAGCTTTAATGCTCAGTAATACTAAAGGATGTTTAAATCATTAAATTTGATTTCCACGACTTTTAAATAATTATACGCTCCATTGAAGAAAACTGGATCACAATTAAAATTGTTATTGTCAAAGCATTAATCATATGATGATAGTGTTTGCCAACGGTCACAAAGCCAGCGCATTCTAATTGGCATTTTAATACGATGGTATGGAAATCTCATTGCCATCCACATGCAGTAAAAGCACTCGAGGGAGGTCGAACTCGGTGATAGTGAGAGCACACAATTGTCAATTATGGCGATGTTTTAAGCCATTTGTGAGATGCAATAGAATCTAGGGGTGTGATATTCATACACCCAATTTTACTTCTCACACATCCTTCTAATTTTCGACCGTCGGATCGGATGAATTGAAGAAAATCAACTGACAGAAATTAACAAGGAGTGTGTGAGAAGTAATTTGGGGTGTGTGGATAGCACACTCCTACAATCTAATCAAATCGACACCTCATATGTCTTTGTCGCATTAGCCTTCCATAAACCACCATAAGCATAAGAGGAAATAGTAGCAATGGTACTTTAATGTTAACCTAATTAGAGTAATGGTCCCTCAATTAAAAATTCATGATTATTAATCTCTTAATTCCTTAAAACGTGCAGTTATGGTCATTTTCGTCAACTCCCTCAAAACTTCTGTCAAAATGAGTCGTGTTAGAAGAATAATTACTGCAATTGGGTTAAAAGTTCAGGAAACATTGCTTCAGTTGGATTAAAGTTGATGGACCATTTCTCCAATTGGATTAAAGTTGAGGGACCAATTTTACAATTTTCATTTAGTTTTTCTTATTTGCTCCTTGATTCTAACCTCATGTGCATGACATGTGACTTATTTTGATGAAAGTTTTGACGAAGTTGACAAAAACGATCATAGTTACACGTTTTAACGAGTTAATGGACCAATAATCATGAATTTTTAGTCAATAGACTATTGCTCCAATTGGGTTAAAGTTGAGATATCATTGCTACAATTTTCTTTAAGTATCAGCATTTGGGTATCAGGACCACAATAATCAATTACGTTATGGTTGAAAAGTTAAAAACCAAGATTACATTATTCGTTTAGAATACTGTCACAGTAACATACCACGTCTGGATAAGTCCTACAAGTTGTGTGTTAGAAAAGAGGATAGTCCAATAGTATTATAATAAGGGGGATTCGATCGTGTGAAGCACAACTAGGTCAAGTACTAAGAATTGCGCTAGACACCTCAAGCCAGGGTTTTCAAATATAAATGGGGAAAATTCAGGCAAACGAACCAGGAATTCGAAATTTGAAGACGGATAGTAGTAAAAAGGGAATCCTACATTGCTGTCAGAAAATGAGAATCAAATTTGGTCTTGTTCACAAATCCATGGAGTATGGTTTCGAACCAAAAACAGCAAAGCGAACACTTAAAATGAGGCAGCAGACACATCCTATCATTTAAAAAACAAGTAACAACACAGCATGACATAGTTACTCCTTGGCTGAATCATCCGCTGACTTGGGCTCTATATTTGGCTTCAACGAGGCTGAAGGAGATGGCGATCCTTCCACTCCCATCTCAGCTCTGAGGTCATTGATGCTCTGCTCCAGCTCGTCGATCCTGCTGCCCATCTCATCAAGTGCATCAATGTCAAGGAAACAAGAACCAGCTTAATCCAAAGCAATGCGATCTATGAAGTTACAAGTCCCGCGCAATGTGCATAGAATAAGTCATATGTGATAAACAAATGGATAAGGGTCAAACAAACATGCTTCCCACAACAATTAAAAGAACATATCTTACCTTACTAATCAAGTCTAAATATGACAGGTATCACCAATCACAAAGTCCACCAACTGAATAATTTGACAGAAAAAAACTAAAGATGATTGGATTAATCATAATCTAAAACATTCCTCAAGATTCTTATGTGATGTTCTCATACGCTACCAAGCAAGCAGAACAGAAATCTAGGACAGCCAAATGGACCAAATTCAAATGCCAGCACCAACTTAATAATTTTGCTCTCTAATATCATAAAACAAAGCTACAATAAAATACTTTGTAAAATCAGAGTACAATAATATAATGATCAATTTTGAAATTAGTAAGCCAAAGAACAAAAGGATATTCTTTGTAATGATGGAGTCGGACATTGTCTGGAACCTGGATTGCTGCAAATCTCAAAACATAAGCCACACAGTCCATTGAACTTCATTTCAAATAAAAAACATCACAAATGAATAACAAACTCACCATCTGTTGAAGAAGATTTTGTACCTGAAAAAAAAAACGAAAGCTTCAGCAAAGGGTGGGACTTCAATTGCAGTATAAAATTCTGCTATCATACTACTACGCAAATGGATTGACAATATTAATGTACACATATGGCCATCAAAGCCACCAAGTATATGGAGTAAACGCAATAATTGAGAAACCAAAAAAAAAATAAACCCTTAACATTGTAACATATGATAGTTTTATGAATAGTGGGAAAACCAACAAATTAATCATATTAACTAACTGAAAATATCTTCATCATTCAATTCTAAATATATTTCTGCCGTCAAGATTCCCATTACTTAGAGCCACATACTCATCAGCCTCAACATGCTCAATACTCATCCATATGGGCAATTAGAAGTAGTACAAATTAACATGAATAAACAAAAGAAAGTAGAACCAGAACTCACAAAAGCAGTCATATCAGCAGTGCTTTGTTTTGGGTCATCTGTATCATCCTGCCAAAAAGAAATGGATGAGCTACTTCATCAAATTGTCATCAATAGTATAACAATTGTACATATTATGGTGCTAAATTAGATGAAATATATAGTAAGTTCATATGAAAGCAATTTTATCAGGAAGAAACCATTCTCAGCTGACAAATGTGAAGGGACTGTAGTTTAACTGCTTCTATTTTGATCCCCAAAGGCAACAAAAGGGCTGCATGGTATGGGCTCTTTTATGCCCAACTGGACATGTCATTGACATGCAAGCCTAAATCTCGCTCCAAACACACCTTCACATCATATATTGTGCATATTATATTTCATCTTCATCCAACAAGTTGACGAATGTGACCTTGACATCCCATGTACCAAAAGAAAGACGAGCTCAACTCCACCTTTGTATAACATTCCAAAATTCACCAAAAAAATCTCCGTCAACCAAAGAATACATTTGTGTACTGAAACTCTTACAAAGATTACTGAAATTCTTACCAACATGCATATCAATGCAATCGTCTTAAACCATAACATGGTAAACTTAGTTTCACGACTCTCTAGTCCTTACTCAACTCCACCCTTGTATAACATTCCAAAATTCACCAAAGGCACACATGCTCCAAATCTCCGTCAACCAACAACAACAACAACAACAAAGCCTTTTCCCACTAAGTGGGGTCGGCTATATGAATCCTAGAACGTCATTGCGCTCGGTTTTGTGTCATGTCCTCCGTTAGATCCAAGTACTCTAAGCCTTTTCTTAGAGTCTCTTCCAAAGTTTTCCTAGGTCTTCCTCTACCCCTTCGGCCCTGAACCTCTGTCCCGTAGTCACATCTTCGAACCGGAGCGTCAGCGGTCTTCTTTGCACATGTCCAAATCACCGGAACCGATTTTCTCATCTTTCCTTCAATTTCGGCTACTCCTACTTTATCTCGGATATCCTCATTCTCAATCTTATCCTTTCTCGTGTGCCCACACATCTCACGAAGCATCCTCATCTCTGCTACACCCATTTTGTGTACGTGTTGATGTTTCACCGTCCAACATTATGTGCCATACAACATCGCTGGCCTTATTGCCGTCTTATAAAATTTTCCCTTGAGCTTCAGTGGCCTACGACGGTCACACAACATGCTGGATGCACTCTTACACTTCATCCATCCAGCTCGTATTCTATGGTTGAGATCTCCATCTAATTCTCCGTTCTCTTGTAAGATAGATCCTAGGTAGCGAAAACGGTGCTTTTTGTGATCTTCGCTAAATTGCTCCGGTCATTAGTGTGGATAAGTATATAAATGGATAGAGATAGGAAAGCAAACACAAGATGTACGTGGTTCACCCAGATTGGCTACGTCCACGAAATAGAAGAGTTCTCATTAATTGTGAAGGGTTTACACAAGTACATAGGTTCAAGCTCTCCTTTAGTGAGTACAAGTGAATGATTTAGTACAAATGACATTAGAGTACAAATGACATTAGGAAATATTGTGGGAGAATGATCTCGTAATCACGAAACTTCTAAGTATCGGAGTGTGGTATCATCTTGACTTGCCTTATCTGTCTCATAGGTAGATGTGGCAGCTTCTCTGGAAGTACTCTTCCTCCATCCAGGGGTGGTATCTTTAACTGGTGGAGATGCACAAGGTAATGTATCAATTTCACTTGAAGCTTACTTGTAGTTTCAGGCTTGGTCAAGCGCGATACAAACCATGTAGTAGGAGTCCCCCAAGTCGCCGAGCTAGGGGATTTGCTGAAAGAGGTGACAGACAAGGTAAGCAATCAGAGCTCCGGCTGATTGTTCACCTTCTCCCCATCTTGCAGCAGCATGAAGGATAAAGAGAAGAAAAATGAGAAGAGATGATATGGGATACTTTTGCTTTTGAAGAAGTAACTTTCCACAGGCTTATTCTTGAACTGAGCTGGAGGGCTTTCTGGTTTCCTCCAGAGTATAAGGCCGACTGAAGAATTTGAGGGTCAAAACAAGTCCATCAAATCTAGAGTACGTTCGACCCTGCTGATATGGGATACTTTTGCTTTTGACAGAGTAATGGATGGATCGGCACGTGTGCTGTTACGCTTGTCTCCACATGCTTCCTTGTATCCTTCGCACTTGCCCTATCTGTTCCTCAAGCAGATACAGTATCTTCCCTGGCAACATAAGATGTTGAAGATGAGTACTCGAAAGCAATGCCAGGTAAGTAATCAGGTAAGGGGTTCCAGGCTGTCAGTTCCTGGCTGGGAGCTTGATTTCAAGTGTTGACTGATTGCTCTCTTTCTCCTTGTCTTGCAGGTAAAAACAAGGCCAAAGGAAAAGACAGGGAAAAAGCATGATATGGGATACTCTTGCTTTTAACCCTGATGATATGAGATATTCTTGCTCTAGTATAGCTTGTTTGCAGAGGTATTATCGGGGGGAAAGAAAGCTGAATATTTCGAAAGGCTTCGTTGGGAGTGCCCTCTCAGATATGAGGAAGGGTTGAGCATTTTTGCAGGTCTGCCTGTCCGTTGGGGATGGAGGTCAACATATATAGGAGTCTCCCTAACAACAAGTAGTAATGCTATTCCTTTACCCTGCTTGGTCATAGCACGGTAGTGGGAGATGCCAGCTTCACATGTTTTAACTCTGTCAGAGCACTTTGAAAAAGTGGTATGTGGTATCTGGCTCTTGAGATTCGGAGAACGATGCTTCTTCGATTTTTGAGAAAGCAATCATGGTGGGGGTCTGGCTCTCGAGATTCGGGGAGCAGTGTCTCTTCGATTTTTGAGAAAGTAATCATGTTGGGAGTCTGGCTCTCGAGATTCGGAAGGCGATGCCTCTTCGATTTTGGAGTAAGCAATCTTGTTGGGAGTGTTTTCTCGGATGTGAGTAAAGGTTGGGCATGTTTGCTAGTCTACCTTGCCACGAAGCACGGAGGTTGACACACAGGGACTTTCCAATTATCCAGCAGTGGTACTGTTCCTTTACCCTTGTGGGTAATAATATGGTAGCTAGACCTTCAAAATTTATGTGTCTAAACTTTGTTAGTGCTGTTTCTTTGCTATTCTTTTACCTTTCTTGGTCAGAGCGATGTAGTGGGAGCTGCAAGCTTCACGTGCTCAACTTTGGCAGACTTTGACAAAGTTATCTGTGGTACCCATGAGCTATTGTTGCGTGTGGGAAGTGGGTGATTGAACAGTAAGATTCATGTGCTTTCTACTTCACCAGAAGTCTTCGACAGAATGCCCATAATTTCCGCAAAGCTGAGTGTGCGTGTGACAGGTGCTGACAAGGCTAGAAAAGAAGGTGCCTCTTCGATTTCTGAGATCGGCCCTCGTGGTCTCTGAGCAGCCCAGCTTTTGAGAAAGCGAGCGCCTCTTCAATTGATTCGGAGAACGATGCCTCTTCGATTTTTGAGAAAGCAATCATGCTGGGGGTCTGGCTCTCGAGATTCGGGGAGCAGTGTCTCTTCGATTTTTGAGAAAGTAATCATGTTGGGAGTCTGGCTCTCGAGATTCGGAGGGCGGTGCCTCTTCGATTTTGGAGCAAGCAATCTTGTTGGGAGTGTTTTCTCGAATGTGAGTAAAGGTTGGGCATGTTTGCTAGTCTACCTTGCCACGAAGCACAGAGGTTGACACACAGGGACTTTCCAATTATCCAGCAATGGTACTGTTCCTTTACCCTCTCTTCGATTTTTGAGAAAGTAGTCATGTTGGGAGTCTGGCTCTCGAGATTCGGAGGACGGTGCCTCTTCGATTTTGGAGCAAGCAATCTTATTGGGAGTGTTTTCTCGAATGTGAGTAAAGGTTGGGCATGTTTGCTAGTCTACCTTGCCACGAGGCACATAGGTTGACACACAGGGACTTTCCAATTATCCAACAGTGGTACTGTTCCTTTACCCTTGTGGGTAATAATATGGTAGCTAGACCTTCAAAATTTATGGGTCTAAACTTTGTTAGTGCTGTTTCTTTGCTATTCTTTTACCCTTCTTGGTCAGAGCGATGTAGTGGGAGCTGCAAGCTTCACGTGCTCAACTTTGGCAGAGAACTTTGGCAAAGTTATCTGTGGTACCCATGAGCTATTGCTGCGTGTGGGAAGTGGGTGATTGGACAGTAAGATTCATGTGTTTTCTACTTCCCCAGAAGTCTTCGACAGAATACCCATAATTTCCGCAAAGCTGAGTGTGCGTGTGACAGGTGCTGACAAGGCTGGAAAAGTAGGTGCCTCTTCGATTTCTGAGATCGGCCCTCGTGGTCTCTGAGGAGCCCAGCTTTTGAGGAAGCGAGCGCCTCTTCGATTTCTGAGATCGGTTTTCGTGGTCTTTGAGCAGCCCAACTTTTGAGAAAGCAAACACCTCTTCGATTTATGAGATCAACCCTCGTGGTCTCTAAGCAGCCCAGCTTTTGAGAAAGCAAACGCCTCTTCGATTTCTGAGCAGGCGCCTCTTCGATGTCTGAAGCTCCGTCGAGTGCAGCTTTTTATAGGGGCTGGCATTAAGTTCCAAAGCACACTTGAATCTCCACCAGTAGAAGCTCCATTCTTGCACTTCTAAGATCTTGATTTGTCCGACCTCTTCTCTCTTCAATACCTTTGAAAATGTCTGGCCCCTCCGACCGTCGTTTTGACTTGAACCTTGTTGAAGAGGCAGCCCCGCCTTCTCCAGACAACATATGGCGCCCATCCTTCGTCTCCCCTACTGGTCCTCTTACCGTTGGGGATTCCGTGATGAAGAATGATATGACCGATGCGGTGGTGGCCAGGAACCTTCTCACTCCCAAAGATAACAGACTACTTTCCAAACGGTCTGATGAGTTAACTGTTAAGGATTCACTGGCTCTCAGTGTTCAGTGTGCAGGTTCTGTGTCTAATATGGCCGAACGCCTATTTGCTCGAACCCGCCAAGTTGAATCATTGGCGGCCGAAGTGATGAGTCTCAAACAGGAGATTAGAGGGCTCAAGCATGAGAATAAACAGTTGCACCGGCTCGCACATGACTATACTACAAACATGAAGAGGAAGCTTGACCAGATGAAGGAAACTGATGGTCAGGTTTTACTTGATCATCAGAGATTTGTGGGTTTGTTCCAAAGGCATTTATTGCCTTCGTCTTCTGGGGCTGTACCGCGTAATGAAGCTCCAAATGATCAACCTCTGATGCCTCCTCCTTCTAGGGTTCTGTCCAGTACTGAGACTCCGAATGATCCCCCTCCGATGCCTTCTCTTTCTGGGGCTCTACCGACTGCTGAGACTTCTCCTAAGCAACCTTTGTGAAGGCTCCATCTTGTTTGTTTATTTTGACTCATGTATATGTACATATTTGTAGCTTATCGGGGATATCAATAAATAAGTTTTCCTTCATTTCAACGTATTGTGTTAAATACACCAAAGCCTTCTTCACTAAGTTCTTTGAATTTTCTTTTGTTGAAGCTTGTATGTTGAAGCTTTCTGAGTGGAGCATGTAGGTTGGGGTAGTGTTCCCTTAATTTTTCGAGTGAGGAAAACTTCTCGGTTGGAGACTTGGAAAATCCAAGTCACTGAGTGGGATCGGCTATATGAATCTTAGAACGCCATTGTGCTCGGTCCTGTGTCATGTCCTTCGTTAGATCCAAGTACTCTAAGTCTTTTTTTAGAGTCTCTTCCAAAGTTTTCCTAGGTCTTCCTCTACCCCTTCGGCCCTGAACCTCTGTCCCATAGTCGCATCTTCTAATCGGAGCGTCAGTAGGCCTTCTTTGCACATGTCCAAACCACCGTAACCGATTTTCTCTCATCTTTCCTTCAATTTCGGCTACTCCTACTTTACCCCGGATATCCTCATTCCTAATCTTATCCTTTCTCGTGTGCCCACACATCCAACGAATCATCCTCATCTCCGCTACACCCATTTTGTGTACGTGTTGATGCTTCACCGCCCAACATTCTGTGCCATACAGCATCGCCGGCCTTATTGCCGTCCTATAAAATTTTCCCTTGAGCTTCAGTGGCATACGGCGGTCACACAACACGCCAGATGCACTCTTCCACTTCATCCATCCAGCTTGTATTCTATGGTTGAGATCTCCATCTAATTCTCCGTTCTTTTGCAAGATAGATCCTAGGTAACGAAAACGGTCGCTCTTTGGTATTTCTTGATCTCCGATCCTCACCCCTAACTCGTTTTGGCCTCCATCTGCACTGAACTTGCACTCCATATATTCTGTCTTTGATCGGCTTAGGCGAAGACCTTTAGATTCCAACACTTCTCTCCAAAGGTTAAGCTTTGCATTTACCCCTTCCTGAGTTTCATCTATCAACACTATATCGTCTGCGAAAAGCATACACCAAGGAATATCATCTTGAATATGTCCTGTTAACTCATCCATTACCAACGCAAAAAGGTAAGGACTTAAGGATGAGTGTAATCCTACAGTTATGGGAAAGCTTTCGGTTTGTCCTTCATGAGTTCTTACGGCAGTCTTTGCTCCTTCATACATATCCTTTATAGCTTGGATATATGCTACTCGTACTCCTTTCTTCTCTAAGATCCTCCAAAGAATGTCTCTTGGGACCCTATCATACGCTTTTTCCAAATCTATAAAGACCATGTGTAAATCCTTTTTCCCATCTCTATATCTTTCCATCAATCTTCGTAAGAGATAGATTGCCTCCATGGTTGAGCGCCCTGACATGAACCCGAATTGGTTGTCCGAAACCCGTGTCTCTTGCCTCAATCTATGCTCAATGACTCTCTCCCAGAGCTTCATTGTATGACTCATTAACTTAATACCCCTATAGTTCATGCAATTTTGTACGTCGCCCTTATTCTTGTAGATAGGCACCAAAGTGCTCGTTCGCCACTCATTTGGCATCTTCTTCGTTTTCAAAATCCTATTGAAAAGGTCAGTGAGCCATGTTATACCTGTCTCTCCCAAAACTTTCCACACTTCGATTGGTATATCATCTGGGCCTATTGCTTTTCTATGCTTCATCTTCTTCAAAGCTACAACCACTTCTTCCTTCCGGATTCGACGACCAAAGAATACATTTATACTCTTACAAAGAATATTGAAATTCTTGTCAACATGCATATCAATGCAATTGTCTTTAACCATAACATGGTAAAAGTACTTGTTTCACGGTTCTCTGGTCCTTATGTGTCAAGCTTCCACAATGAACATCCATTATTTTCTCCATACACATGCATGCATTATGAATAAGTTTGCAGAATCTGTATCAACACTCTGAGGAAGACAATGGTGTATCTCAAGCCATTGACCCACACCATTGTAGGGTCATCCAGCCTTTACCAGGTCCTCCTTACTAAAGTAGTTAAAGACGTGTGCAAGACACTACTGAGCTTCTCTCATTACTTTTGGGACCCCCCCCCCCCCAACACCACTTAACAAGTCTTCTACTAGTTACAATTCAATGAATACCCGATAAGCTAGTAAGATTGAGACAAACCCAAACGATCCAACGAAACACCATATAGTATTAGGTTCCTATAGTTAAGCACTACCATATTATTTCAATTTAACATTGTAATTTCGCATCATCAAGGAATGCCAAATGTACGTTTGATGAACTGATAGTGGGCAGCTGAAAGTGAACTTCATCACAGCATATAGACATGCTAGCGAAAGTCGAAGTACAAATTGGTGCATAACAAAAAGAGAAAATAATCAGAAGCATAACATCAGTGCTGCTTCCAAGACCCTCCTTCGAGGACTGGAATTGCTATACTATACAAAATGAATCTTCAAATTAAAGATTTCAGAAACAATGCAGATATTTCAAAACACAACATAAGTTATTATCTTCACTAATTTTCTCGAATTTTCTCAGCAACCAAACAGAATACTGAATAAGAAACAAAAAAGACTCGAAAAATCGAAAAAGTTCAAAGTTTCAAGGCAGTGAAACAGAACAAGCTTACTAAAATTGAAATATACAGCATCGAATAACAGATCGGAGTTCATTAGCAAGGTATGTTCTGGTAAATAATAATATAATTTTCAAAACCCTAAGGGATTCAATCTGCATATGATCAAAATCAGTGAAAAATACACAATTCGTGGGGATAAAATTTGACGAGTAAAAGGGAAATTACCATGTTCGAAGTCTCTGTTGCGAAGGTTTTGGAGACCCTCGGTTGTGCAGGGCAGTGAGTATACAGAGTGGAGAAAGGTGTGTGTATACTGTGTGTGGTATTTTTGGTTGCAACTCGCAACTTGGAAGAGGAGGGGAACTGGAACACAAGCCTTGTGAAGCTACCAAATTACCATTTTGTCCCTACTGCTTATTATTCAGTTTTTTTTTTTTTTTTTTTATCCGGGGCGAATTTTACTAGTGGTATTTTTCTTTGTAAAAATAGCAAAGAAAAAGAAAAGCAAAAAATTTTATGCTCAAGTGAAAATAACCATTTTAATTCAAGTAAATGTAGTCATTTAGTACTACAGTATAATAGTATTCCTTTCCACTTGTAAGTGAGAGGTCTTAGGTTCAATTTTAGTCAAATGGCGAATTTGAACTACATTATTACTAGTTTATTGTGAGGCTAAGTCCATCTCATCCCCTTAGTATAAGTATTTTTATATAGGCTAACGTAGGGGTGAGTTCGGTTTCATTTGGTTCGGTTCAATTTTTTTTCAATTTTTTTCGATTCGGTTTTTTTTCGATTTGGTTTTATTCGGTTCGGTTTCTGTACGGTTTAGGGTTTTTTTTGTTTTATAAACCTTGATTTTTTTAATATGGAATTTAGAAAAGAGGTTTGCATTAGTAGACTAATAATAAGAAAATGGGGAAAGTGGGAATGTGGGAAGGTAGTTGTACGTATACAAGATCATATAAACCAATTCTATTCTATCAACAACCTTAATTGCAAAGAAAGATGATCACTGTATCCATTCAAAAAACGAACAAATAGATAAACTTTTCCAAAACTTTCCTTTATAACCAATAAAATATCCTCCCTAATTGAACCAAGTATGCTCCTTGATAAAGCCTTAGGCTTGGTTTCAAATTTGGCAACAAAGTTTCACAAAAGAAACATCATGGGCATACATTCATAAAGTGTAAAGGGATTTAGTTTGGTTCGGTTTGATTCGGTTCCGAACCTCCAAAACCGAAACTAAACCAATAAGGTTTGGTTCAATTTTTATTTCAATTTTCGATTTTTCGGTTTCGATTCATTGTTTGGTCCCATTTTTTTCGTTTTTCGGTTTTTTGAGCCCACCCCTAGGCTGATGTATGGAATTATTTAATTCAAAATGTGTAGAGTAAAGTAGAAACCACTTATGCTAATAAGTGTTTCTGCTAGAAATGCGTTTTACTATAAACATGTTAGGAAAAAAATAAAATAAATACCTAAATGCTTCCCAAAAGTACTTTTCCAGAAAACACTTATAGGACCTAAAATCACTTTTAAACTTTTATATCAAACATATCAACAACCCTTTTGGTTGTAGGAAATTAATTTTAGCCCCTTGAATGCAATCTCAAACCTGCCCTCATTGTCCTCCTCATTCCTCATGGGACTCTCAGCATGGCTTGTTTGGGCCGACGGCGGATTCCATGCACAGTCCAATGCGTTGCTCAAAATTCATTGAGCATTTTGTGGGATCCTGTTGTGCTCCGGATTGGGGCTGCTTGGCTTGGACAATTCCTTTGTTTGGTGCATTTTGGAGTTCTTTTCGTCTGCTATAAAGTGCTTTCGGCGTGTGAATCCATTTGCCAAAGATGTTGTAAAACCTTGGGTGGCTTGGGTGTCTTGGATTTTGATTTGTACACACCAAATTATGATCATGGTTAGGTTTTAGGATTTTGGGGAAGAAATCTTGTCATGAATCGTCGTATATAAATATGCGGCTGGCTTAATTACGCGATACAATGGGAAAAACTCTATGGTGCCCTCGGGAAGATATCTTGTCCAAAATCGTCGTATATAAGAAAGCTAGTCGCATAATCTTTTATATGCTAGTCGCTTAAACTTTGTTAGATACATGTTGTATACAATGGTTGTATGCAAGAATATATCTATCCTAACTAAGGTATAAAATATCGATGATATCGGAAATATCGGTAGTTCAAAAACACGAAAATTTCGATGGAAATATCGAGATATTATTGATATCGATAAAAATTGAATAAAAACCACGGAAATTGTAAGAAAAACTTGGAAATTTTTATTGAAACTTTGCAGGATGTTTATTTAGTCAATTATCTATTAGTTTATCACAAAAAATTGGAAGGAAATGCATTGCATGATAGATATAACTGATTTAAGTTGATTATATAGCTAGCTAGCAAACATTGTGAGTGTAGAAAATATGTAGTAATTAATGAAAGAAGTTTAAACACACCATAATCATTTATATATAATGAATTAGTATAATATTTTACCCTTTATACATTGCATGGTAAGATACATGAGTGACTTAGCAAGGTCTAAAATATCGATGATATCGGAAATATCGGTAATCCAAAAACATGGAAATTTCGATGGAAATATCAGGATATTATGGATATTTTAGACCATGATCCTAACAGGTGTAAAATAACGCATATACAAATTCGTGTATTTACTGTAGTTTGCAACACAACAAAGTGTAAACTTTGTTTTAATAAAACTTGGTGCTCCGAACTAGGCAATACTCTGGGGTTTTTAACCATTAGTTTTTTGGTGTGTTGTCCACACATTAATTTTTACCGTCTACACAATATTTGTCATTTGAATATCTTCAATTTATCCGATTTAACGATTGAAAATTGAGAGAATTGTGCAATAGAACCACCCTCGCTTTTATGAGAACATGTACTCTAATATTTGTCCATAATTTTTTTTTTTATGAAATTATCAATGTTGTAAAAATTTTGGAAGAAAATTTAAAGGTTTTCTGTACGTCGATGCCACAGCTCACTTCCCCAGAGTACATGAACGTTTTTTTAATTAGAATAATTCAGAGGGAGAGGGAGTAACTTCGATCTTAAACCACATTAACAAACGAAGTAGTGTGACAACTAATTCAATTCATAGCTCAAGACATTAAAAATATATTAAATGCTACCCCATAACTCCTACGCTCAATTCCTTATTTTTAATATTGGGAATGTATAAAGGGAGCAGATCCGTGACATTATTTTTCTATATAATTTTTTAAAAAGGTTTTGTGTGCCTTATTTCATAAATGTATTTTAACGATCCGAGTTATTTATATTTTAGAACAATATTTATAGATCATTCTTGAAAAACAAAAGATAAATTTAAAATCATTAAAACATTCATTTGCATTGAAAAAATTTAATGAATACGGTCCTAAAAAGAAATCGTAAATCCTTAATCAAATAATTATATGATTTCAAATTTGGGTGATTTTTCGTAGACCTGATCTTTAAGAGATGACCTAAAAGATAAACGTTTTGGATCGTATAATTACTTTATGGAGTGATCCTCATAAAGTATGTGTAAAAAATTGTATAAAAAACATAATGTCACAGATCTATTCCCACTTCGATATTGTGGGTACCCTCACCTGAGGTTTCTACATCCAATGCCAAAAGATTTTTCAATATAATAAAAACATGAATTGAGTAAAAAGATTAGTGAAGAGAAAAGATGATTAAAAAGTGCCAACTCTTAATAACAGGTAATAAGAAACTTCCACTAGAATTTATATAATTATTTTATTGCATTACTTTATACTATTTTATATTATAGAAGAAATTTAAATACAGACGTCGAGGTTGAATTAAAAAATAAAACCTAATCATCAAAACAATTCAGCGCTTGCAAGACTAGAATTATCTTAATTATCTAAGTTAGAAAGTGAGTGAAGTCGCGTAGTGCTTGGCAGCTGCCAGATGTAGATATGCAATGGAATAATGAATGATCAATGTGAAAACTCGGTTTTGTCTTCATTAAGATGGCACCAGGATCCTCGCCGGATCCATTCCCTAGGGATCCCGTAATTTTATCTGTTCATTGTATATCGTGCGGGTCCATTTTCGTTAGGTACTATTTACTTTTGAATTTTAAAATTTAAAATTTAAATAATTTCTGACAGCACGATATACGATGAACGAACAAGATTATGGGATCCCTAGGATCCGAGGGAATGGATCCGGCTCCATTAAGATGGGTGGAGGGCAGGCCGTGTATTTCTCACATCAGACACATATTTAGCTGTTAACTCGTGTATTATTAGCTGTTATTAGAACGACACACGCGGACATCCATGTGATGTGATGTGATTAATCTATATATCTACGTGAGAAGAGGATTTTTTTTCCAAATCCACTTTACGAGAATCCTAAGAAATTATATTCTAATCGTTAATCGTACATCGTGTCGTCAGTTTTGTCAGATATTATTTGTGTTAAATTTTAAATAAAAAAAATCAAATGATTTCTGACTGTAAAATACACGATGAATGACTAAGATGTGAAAATCTCTTAGATCTGCACAAAATGAATCCGAATAAGATCGAATTCCATCTACGTGATGTCAAACTCGAGTGGCTCACAACACATGCTTTGGTTTTCTTCACTTAATTTGGAGTTTGATTTGCATCACATTCTGTCAAATTGTCAACTGAACCCTCGTGATCTCTACGTAAACAAATGTGGCCTCATGATTTCTTTCGCTGAGTCTCGCTTTCATGGTTAATTACAAGATTTTAAATAATGGATATTTCTTGTGGTTGCATACAAGATTTTAAATAAGGGAACTTTAACGAAAAATACCTGGTACTGTTTACTTTAACGAAAAACCACATTTTTACACTAAAAAGTCAATCATGATACTATTCACTTTACCCTTTATTTTGTCCTTATCATTAAAACTCAAAGTTTTCAAGCGCTTTTCATTAATTTTCTTTTTAAATAACAGATATTTTGAGTGGTTACATGCAAGGTTTTAAATAGTGGATATTTTCGAAAGATATTTTTTATATTTTATAAAAGCATACCATTATACTAAAAAAACATATAATATATTCATCTATTGAAATATAAACCTAAAGAATGTGTATTGCTCTATTAAAATATATAGTATTCAAATCACCAAAACGGAAAATAGAGTATTTTATTTTTGCTCAGCACCTAACAAAAGTAAGAAAAATATGAAATTATAAAGTGTACTGTCCAACAAAAACAAGAAAACACAGTCGTTTCGCTTTAAAAAAAAAGACAGTAATTGTTAGATTTAATTCAACCACGCCAAAAGTGGAAGTGCATTTAATTGTTAGATTTAATGCAACTTATGAAATCAATAATGATCACCCAATTTGATGCTTCTCTTTTGATAAACTTAATTTATGGCAATTTTTTAGGTACTATATATAGTGGTTTTCTTATATATGTATATACTACATTGTTGAAAAATGAGAAAGAAATACGATTTAAGTCACAGTATGAGTCGATTATAATAATTTAATATGAAACTCACTAAGCATAAGACATCTTAAGTGGGAAAACAGCTTATTACATGATATAAATATTAATTAAATTCCTATCATTAAATTAAACAAGAAATCATTGGAACTTTATTTCTATACGAAACGATCCGGTTTGATTATAATATTGACACAAATATCAAAGAGTATATTTAAAGGAAAACTAATGAAAAAGGCTTGAAAACTTTGAGTTTTAATGATAATGACAAAATAAAGGGTAAAGTGAATAGTACCATGATTGACTTTTTAGTATAAAAATGTGGTTTTTCGTTAAAGTGAACAGTACCGGGTGCTTGTCGTTAAAGTTCCCTATATTTAAAGCTTCTTAATTCCATAAAACTTAAACACAACATAAAAGGTTAATTTGGCTAAACTAATTTTCATCGTACAAGTGGATCAAAGGATGAGAAATGCACGAGAATAACCAAACTCAAAGGAATACGAGGGCGCTCCAAAGATACAAAAACTCCATTTCTCAAGAAAATATTAAAGCTTCGCGAATTAGAATATGAGGATTTTTACACATAGAATGTTGAATATAACGAGTCCCGACCAAGTCGACCGCAGAGTATTTTTCCCTCCAACGTGATGAAATGCGAGAAGAGCGTAAATAAAAAAATTACAAATAATTTCAGAAAATAAGGAAACTTGTCAGAAGCCATACATTTCTGATGTTCTTTCCCCCAGACGAGCACCGACGTTTGTCGTTCTCACTAGTCACTTCTTTAAAAGCTCACCCCTCTAAACGCCCACCATTTCCCCCATATTTACAACCCTAACCTCCTTCAAAATTACAAAATCCTGCGGGCTGAAATCGGGCAGCCTCAAAAGCTCCAGTTTCTCCCGATCGACCTTCCAGTTCAACTTGGGCGAGTCAGAATGCTGGACCGGTTCTTAGGGCCTCGCCGGGCCCGTCAGATCCAGAGGGCGCTACGGCACGGAACGGTGACTTTTCTGTGCTTGTTCTTAACCGTCGTCGTCCTGCGCGGCACAATCGGCGCCGGGAAGTTCGGAACGCCAGAGCAGGACTTCAACGATATCCGCGAACGCTTCTACACTCACAACCGGCGCGTGGAGCCCCACCGAGTGCTCGAGGAAGCCACCCCCGAAACCAACCAAAAAGACGCCGACCCGGCCGGCCAGTCCAACAACTATGCCGAGTTCGACATATCCAAAATCCTCAAAGACGAACCGGCAACTGACGACGAGAAGCGGGACCCGAACCAGCCCTACAGTCTCGGCCCCAAAATATCGGACTGGGACGAGCAGAGGTCCGATTGGCTGAAGAAAAACCCGGGTTTCCCCAATTTTGTCGGACCCAATAAGCCCCGGGTCCTGCTCGTAACCGGGTCGTCGCCCAAACCGTGCGAAAACCCGGTCGGCGACCACTACCTATTGAAATCGATCAAGAACAAAATCGACTACTGCCGCCTCCACGGGATCGAGGTATTTTACAATTTTGCCCTTCTGGACGCGGAAATGGCCGGGTTTTGGGCCAAGCTGCCACTGATCCGGAAGCTCCTCCTGTCCCACCCGGAGGTGGAGTTCCTCTGGTGGATGGATTCCGACGCCATGTTCACCGACATGGCGTTCGAGGTCCCCTGGGAGCGATACAAGGATCACAATTTCGTTATGCACGGATGGAACGAGATGGTGTACGATGACAAGAACTGGATCGGGTTGAACACCGGGTCGTTCCTGCTCAGAAATTGCCAGTGGTCGCTCGACATTCTGGACGTCTGGGCGCCGATGGGTCCGAAGGGGAAGATCCGGGACGAGGCGGGTAAGGTCCTAACCCGGGAGCTCAAAGGCCGACCCGTTTTCGAGGCCGACGATCAGTCCGCCATGGTTTATATATTAGCGAAAGGGAGGGACACTTGGGGGAAGAAGGTGTATTTGGAAAACGGGTATTATCTCCACGGTTATTGGGGGATTCTGGTGGACAAATACGAGGAGATGATTGAGAACCACCACCCGGGGCTGGGCGACCACCGGTGGCCGCTGGTGACGCATTTCGTCGGGTGCAAGCCGTGCGGGAAGTTCGGGGATTACCCGGTGGAGCGGTGCTTGAAGCAGATGGACCGGGCATATAATTTTGGGGATAATCAGGTGCTGCAGATGTACGGGTTCGAGCATAAGTCGCTGGGGAGTAGGAGAGTGAAGAGGGTGAGGAATGAGAGTAGTAATCCCCTGGAGGTGAAGGATAAGCTTGGATTGCTGCACCCTGCTTTCAAAGCTATCAAGCCATCATCATCATCTTCCTGATGTTTTTTTTTTTTTTTTTTGCTTAATTTTTGTTTTTTTTTAATATTTGTTGGGATTAAGTTAATAACACAGTTAATTTGTAATTCACTTTTGATGGTTTTTGTTAATTATTTTGTGTTAGAAGGAATATTAAACTTTGAACTTTTGGTATCGGATTGATTCGTGTATTTTTGGGAGGAATGCATCTATATAGAGATTATGTGAACGAAGTAGTGTTTGTTTAGCAATTTTAATACTTCATAAATGCAGTGTCCTAAATCTAATAATTCACATGTTATAAGTGAGTGACAGGCAAATTTACACTTAAAAGAGTATAATGCAAACAAACGTACACCGTTATAGTGAGAATTTCTATGCAACATGAACGTTATTGTGATAGCAATTCAAGTCAATGGCACACTAATATGGATTAGGCACAGAAGCCATCTTCTGTATTGTAGGTTTGGTTGTGTCTTTTGATGTAGAGAGGTAGGGAGTTGAGTTTCAGTTTTTGGTGTTTGATAATGTATTACACGCATAAAATATGCATATTCGTTCTTAAATGAACTGGTAACACCATGTTGCGGCTTTACAGTTACGAACAAAATTTATCAAGTAAAGAATCTCCCTTATTCAAAACACCAATTACCCTAATTTGCAACAAGTTCGTAACAATTTTAACAGTGACACAAACAAAATTTACCAAATAGAGAATCTCCCTTTTTCAAAACACCAATTGCTTTAAATTTACGTGCTTAACTTTACTTATTCAAAGTTTTTGGGCTATCATTCCCGACCCGGCCCGATACAATGTATTGTTTTAGTGGCGGTGGGTCCAGCCCACGGACATCCCTTGGGTCGACAACCGAATCCAAACCTCTCAAACACCCCACGTCATCACCAGCACAACGAAGACGTCAGGACGTGTTCCCCGTTGGAACCTTTCACTGAAGAGTCAATAGTGTGTGTGAGCTCTCCCTCTCAAAGCTCGACTCTCCTCAAATCTCGCTCTCTCACTATAAAAGCCCAACAGCTCTTTATCTTTCTCCTCCTCCTTTTTTGCTCTGGCGGCTCTCCAAATTCTCCAATCCCTTCCTCCCTTCACTTTCTCTCTCTAGTAAACCCTAATTTTCTCACTCTTCCTCCACTGTCTTCGAATAACCAGTCGCTGCCCCTTCTTTTTTTCCTTTTTTTTTTCTTTTTTTTTAATTTAAATTATTTAGTTTAATTAATATTCCGATTGAGCTTGGAGAAGGCGATAATGGAGGGCTCTGTAGCAGAAACGGCGAAGAAGCAGCAGGTGTTTGCTTTGGCATCCGCCTCCGAGCTCGCTTCGTCGTCGTCTTCTTCTACTCTTGCGCCGGCGCTGGCTCGGTTCAGCGCCGAAGACGGAGTTGCAGAGCTTCGGTTTCAGCAGGAGGCCGAGTCCGTTGCTCGTCTCAATGTCGATCTCCTAACTGCTAAGGTTTGGTTTTGATTTGGAGTATGCTGTTTTAGTTTAGCTTTCTAAGTTAAGAAGTATTAAGTTTTTTTTTTGGTTGCCGAGAAGTGAAGGAAGATAAAATCTCATAAAAAAAAAAGTATTAAGTTTTGTTTGGATGCCGAGAAAGTGAAGGAAAATAAAATCACATGAAAAAGAAAATCTAGTCACAGTTTACTCTGTACGTGGTGTGTGCTTACTGCTTTGAAGATTTAATCATACATAGATATATGAGTATGCTGATTTTTCTCCGTAGTAGAATATTTGATACAATGTTGTAACTCGGTCTGTTGTTTGATTTTGGTATGTGTTTTTCCGTCTGCAGCTATTCAAGTTAGGTCCGGTGCAGTCAGTTTGCATAACGGAAGGTTCTGATACCGACAAAGAGGTAATCGAAATAATTCATCTTTACGCGTTTGCATTTTGATTATTTTACTTTGCAAACTTTCACGGTGCCAAATATGTATCATAGCGGATTTTCACGTTGATTGTACTTTTTTGTGCAACATTGTACGTTGATTGTACTTTTCTGTGCAACATTGTACGTTGGTTGTACTTTTATGTGCAAAATTGTTATACGGTTCATTAAATTTCTGTCAGATGTTTGTTTCCGTTAACATTGCTTTTCTTGAACCAGAAATCGTATTCAAGGGGAGTCACTATTCATTTTAATAATGAGGTGGACAGTGGAGCCTTCCATCATGCATTTGAGCAATGGAAGAAGGACCTTGTTGATCAAGGTGCTGTTCCAGAAGTTTACTTACGACTATTTTAACTATTTCTTTTGTTTATGGATTAACTGACCGAAGAAGTACGAAATGAATATCGTTGCACATCTAGAACATAGCTATACTGTTGTGGCATGATTTAAGTTTGTCTTATGAGTCCTTCCATACAAATACTCGTATACTTTGACTGTCTTGCTCCTTGTCGTGCAGCGTTGCATGCTTGTCAATTACTCTGCTTTTGTTTACTCTTGCAGGACAAAAATTACCAAATGGAGAACTATCATCTACCAAAAGCAAGTTTGACGACAAAATAGAGCCATCTTCTGCTAAAATGTATTTCCATTACTATGGACAATTGCTGCATCAACAGAACATGTTACAAGATTATGTGAGGACAGGTTCGTTCACTAGATATACTCTCTTGATCATTTTCAACTTCATGGTTATTTGAATTTGGATCATCGAAGTTCTCTTGAGCTTTAAAATCAACACTGTAAATTTATACCAAATTTGTTAGTTTGCAGTAAAAAGTGATATGGGCTGATGTTGAATATGTTTGTGATGTCCTATTTATCTTTCTTCAGGAACCTATTATGCTGCAGTCATAGAAAATCGTGTGGATTTTAATGGTCGTGTGGTTGTTGATGTTGGTGCTGGTAGTGGTATTTTGTCATTATTTGCTGCTCAGGTACACTCTGCTCTTTGATTAACTGGATATTTATAGAAATCGTTCGCTTTTTGTTCTGGCATACGTATTTTCTCCTCATTAACAGTCTTCTATTTATTTTCTGCCCCATATAGGCTGGTGCTAAACATGTTTATGCTGTGGAAGCATCTGAAATGGCAGAATATGCACGCAAGCTAATTGCAGGGAACCCATTACTGGGTCAAAGGATAACTGTGAGACTTTTGATGTCATTTTTAACTTTCCTGTCCTCTTTACTTATTATTCCTGTCTTCTAATGGGGCCATATGTCATCTACATATAGGTAATCAAAGGTAAAGTCGAGGAGGTTGAATTGCCTGAGAAAGCAGATATCCTTATCTCGGAGCCAATGGGTAAGCCTTTATATATTTTCTTTAGACATTCACGAGCATGTTGTCCTGCTCTTGTTGATGTTAAACTCATATTTTTCTACCTCTGCTTTTGTTCTATTTTTGGCAACATCTGCTCTAATGATACTATACCTAATATAACATTTTGTCTGTCATGGCTTTAGGCACCTTGTTAATTAATGAAAGAATGCTGGAAACCTATGTGATTGCAAGGGATCGGTTTCTTCAGCCAAATGGAAAAATGTTCCCCACATTGGGAAGGTAAAAACCTATATTTTTTACAGCTTACATACTGAACTCTAATTCCACCATGAAGCAGTGAAATTGATTGGTGCCTACATCAAAATATCAACTTTAGTTTATCCGGAAAAAAAAAAAAAAATCAGCTTTCGCCTTTTTATTTTCTTAGACAATAGATCTGTTCCCAGCAATAAAAATTTTATCAGTTCAGATCAGGACTAAATTCTTGCAGTGCTTTAGTCACTATTCATGACAAAATATTCTATATACCTACATGTTGCCTGATCATGTTATTTTTCTCTTGGGTTTGGTGATGCAATATGAGATTCTTTCATTTATATCTTTTCCTTTTGTTTTTCTCATAAATTCAAGTTGATTACTCCTGCAGGATTCACATGGCACCTTTCAGTGATGAATATTTGTTTGTTGAAATTGCAAATAAGGTGCGTATGTCGTCATCATTTTCCGTTAATTTATACAAGGAATGACATTATGCATGGATAACCATTAACATGTAACCTACGAGCCATGTATAGTGCAGCTGGTCTAAAAGAATATTAGATCGGTGTTATGAACGTATAGCACACTCACTTTCCTCCCTTGTTTGATGTATATTAATGTTCTTGTTTTGCATGTATACAGGCCCTCTTCTGGCAGCAACCAAATTATTATGGTGTTGATTTGCAACCATTGTATGGATCTGCATTCCAGGGATATTTTTCACAGGTCTAATATTTCTTATAGATTCCTAAAAAATATTGCATTCATTTATTGGTTGACGAAAGCGTATTGTCTGCAACAGATATTATGTGCGCACATTGAGATATTGATCTGGTTTTGCAACCGTGATTCACATGTCTAGGGTAAATAAGGTCTCGAGTAATAGAAGTTTATCCTTTTTTTAGATTTACTTTCGAAATTTATATCAAAATTTTGTTGTAGGATTTCCTGGTATCTTCCTATCTCCTATTCCACGAAATTAGGCTTTTGAAGAAAAGAGGATTTTGAAATGAACATTGCTTTTGTTTTTTTTTATTCTTTTCTGAGAGAAAACAAATTGAACCCTTAGGGGGGCATTTGTTGCTTGCGATAGGCTTGTTTTGGACCAATTGTAGGGACTGGTCTGGATAGGCTTGGCTTGTTTTGGATTGGGCTTATTTATGGCCCACCTTTTAAATGGCTTAAAATGAGCCCTGTTAGTGAAGGTGTAATGGTAATTAATCCAGTTCTTAAATAGCACCTAGTTTGGCCCAACTTAGATTGGGGTAAAATAACCCGATCCCAGTTCTTGTCCGGTTTGTTTAACCAAACCCTTAGAGGACAAACCAAGTCAAACTTAACGTGTTAAACTCTTGGCATGCTCTTCACATGTTAAACTTGACATGTTAAACTCTCTGCATTTCCCATTCTTTCTTATCCGGTTAAACTCTTGGCACGCTCTTCACTGTCCATGATCTTGTGAAATAAGGGGTAGCTACAACCCTATGCCATCACAATTAAAGTACCTTGTTCCTTTTTAGTTGATTGGTATAATGTATGGATTTGCTTAGGCCTTGGAGCGACGGGTTTATGAATCCAATGGACATATGGCACATCGGTATTTGTATGACCAAGGCTTTTCCAATTCCCTTAGACTGATATGGCTGAGTTGCCTTGTTGGGTGGCCGTTTAGCACTTCAATGTTTTAAGATTATGTCTACAAAATGTTTGATTGGTGGTTGTTTTGGTTGCTCTGATTTGGTGATGTGCTGAATTATTCTGTTTTATTCTGGTACAGCCAGTGGTAGATGCTTTTGATCCAAGATTACTGGTGGCTCCTTCAATGTCTCATGTGATTGACTTTACCAAAATAAGCGAAGAGGACTTGTATGAAATTGATATACCGCTACGGTTTACAGCTGCAGTAGGCACTAGAGTGCATGGGTTAGCATGCTGGTTCGATGTCTTGTTTGATGGGAGGTAATGAATCAATGATCTTGTGGAATCAATATAATCTTCTGCATTTCATTTACAACTACAGATTTGTTGGTCTCATAACTGCTTTAACATTGCTTACTTACAGTACCGTACAAAGGTGGCTTACCACCGCGCCTGGTGCACCAACCACCCATTGGTACCAATTACGTTGCGTTCTCGCTCAGCCAATTTATGTGATGGCAGGACAAGAAATCACTGGCCGACTCCACATGGTTGCCCACAATGCTCAAAGTTACACAATGTATCTCACATTGGCAGGTCAATGTCTAATATAACACTTGCTTTGGCTTCGGATTTCTTTTTTCCAGTTTTCTAACGAGTTTATGGTTTCACTCTTCAGCTAAAATGTGGGGCCCTGGTGCCGAGCAAGGAGGAATAATTCAGCAATCTTCTTGTAAACTTGATCTCAAAGAGCCCTACTATAGAATGTCCCAACCGCAAGCGTACACAATTGCCCAAGATCCGCAACCACATCAGCAAATACAGACGCAGGTAAGGGGCTATCACTGCCAACTGGACCCTATCCTTCCGATTTATTTGAATTATTGTTTTTCGGGTTAAAGCATAATGATTAACTAAATCACCAGGGCCTCTATGTGCACATAAAAAAGTATACATACCAGGTTTTGTCCTGCAAACGTTTACTAGAAAAAACGCCGTTGCTCTGCATGTCAAGAGCGAATGCTAACGCAGTTTATGTTGTTACAGGATATACCCATTCATTCCCAGGATTTGGATGATTCTGAATTTTTTCCACAACCACCATCACCAACTTCAGGGACAAAGATCTTACTGGAAGAGTTTGCCAAATCTGCGGGGGCTTGGAAGAACGTTTGATCTCTGTTTGTTTGTAACATAAACTGTTTTAACTCTAGCAAGTGCTAGGGATCCCTGTCAGTCGTCCACCGCATCCCGTTTAACTGGTATCTCACTTCCTCCATGTCCTAGTGTTAACCCCTGTAAATTAGATATTCATTTGAGTGGCTTGTGCAGCAGAGTTATGCAAATTTATCTTGCTTTCACCAGCTTATGAATGAGACTCGGGTCTGTTTTCTAGGCGATCGACCACCTGCAGATACGCTTCCTAACCGGTTATGTCAATTTGAAATGCCGAGGCACCAGGAGTGGCTCCGTTGCGAGTTGAAGGCTCGGACAACCTGTTCTATCCACTATGGCTGCTTCCCCGAACATAGTTTGTTCAACGTTAGGTCATAGACTCGAAAAATTAAGGATGCATGCTTACGTACCAATTTAATTTCATGGTACGTATCACTTATTGATGCAGGGCGCAGCGGATAGAAACGAAATAAAACGGAAAGGAAAACTGATATATGGGGTCCATTATCTCCTAGTGCAAGGAGAGACCTGAAATTCCCAAATCTCGTCTCTAGTACCAGCTTACAACGTAGACACTAGAAGAACAAAGCATAACAATCTTACAAAGAGAAAGGCACAAACTGAGAACCAAATCTCTTTGAATATTTCATTCACCAACAAAAATGCCCAACCCTCATCTTACAGCAAGAAATGGTTTTTATAACCATTTTGTAATTTACATTTAGAAATTGAAAGACAATATGATTAAATTGACATAAAACTGAATTAAAGTCACATAAAACTGAAAATTACATAACTAAAGTAATGATATCAGCCATAAAACATCCTGGAAGTAAACTGATTAGCCTATATGTATTAAACCACCCTCTTTATTCCACCAAATAAATTTATCTTCCAATACTTTATTGTGCTCCATGCCAAATGAATCTTTTATTTCCCATCCTGCATCATTCTCCCCTTTTCGAACAAAACTCGTCCTCGAGTTTTGTTTGTAAGAACAAGTATCCAAACCGCAAGGTGCTGCAACCATTTTGCCTTGCCTTGCTTTGTTTTCTTTTTCACGCTTACATACATATTCTTTGCATAGAATATACAGAGGTTAGCCTTCTCTTAGAATCGAACTATAGCGTCAGGATATGAACAGAATGCATCAATATTAAAAACTTTTAGCCATCTCATTTTTATGTGCCTTTCTCTTGCTTAAGAGTTTGTTGCTTTCTTCTTTCTAGTGTCTACGTTGTAGGCTAGAACCAAAGTTTATAGGGTATTCAGGCCTCTCCTCGCATAAGAAGATACTGGACCCTACCTATCAATCCTATCTGTCATTTTATTCGTTTTTATCCGCTGCACCCTGCATCAGTTGGTATCACAGCGTCAGCTCGATCCAAAGGTGACGCTATATTCACCATGTCGCAGATGCCATTAGATGAAGATCTTAATCTGGACCTTTCTCCAATATTTGATCATTGCTTGGAGAGTTCATGTCCAATATATTGTGAAAATTATTCAGGTGATTGTCTCGTAAATCTTGATCTTCCTCCCGAGTTTGATCGTTCTCCATATGGTACTTATCACGTTTGCTGTCAAAGTTCTTGTGTGGTTCAACGAAATGTTGATATGGAATCTTGTCTAATTATTAAAAAAGCTGATTACAAAGAATTTGTGAAGTTGGAGTTTCATGATTTAATGAGTTCATTGGAAACTTCTGGATATGTTGATTTAATTGGGGTTGATGTCTTCTACTTCAGAATTTCCAAAGTTTTGGTTGACATTATAAATCAAATGAAAGAGAATGTCAAGGTTGCGAGGTATGCTATTAAGGGTGCTTTTCACACTTCAACAGTCAATATTAAATGCTCCAAATATCTATTTGTTTGGACCGGTAGTGTTCAATTTTATCGCTCCAAATCAGATGATGATCCGAATTTGAGGACGAATTCTCTCCAACCCCACGAGAATGATGTAGGCCAAGGACTAAAGGTGTTATTACATAAAATTACAGGTAGCTGGGATTTAAGTTTTATAATATAATACACGCATTTTTTAGAGTTATAATGCATGTATCTAGCTTTAAATTTGTGGCTTATGGAATTCATAGGTTAACGACATTTTATGAAATCATTTAGTTTTAGGAGTTATATTGTAAGCCTTTATTTTTTATGACCTTTCATATTTTTCACTTTAAGTTGTAAGCCTATAAATACTTGTATTTGTAAAGAAGAAGGGGAGAAGTTGTTTGAATTATCATATTGATATTTGAGTTGTAAACTCATTTTTACGTGTCTTTCTCTTGTTTAAGAATCTGTTGCTTTGTTTTTTCTAGTGTCTACATTGTAGGCTGGTACTAGACCCAAAGTTTATAGGATTTTCAGGCCTCTCCTCGCACTAGGAGATAGTGGACCCTACCTATCCATCATATTTATCATTTTATTTCGTTTATGTTCTCATTTCATTTTAATTTGTTTCTATCCGCTGCGCCCTGCTTGAAAAATTAACAATCAGATGTTGCGTATAGATCAAATGGATCTTTGCAACGGTTAGTTTAATCTCACATAGAAAGTACGATTATAGCCGGAGCCCATAGTTTCTTCAAAAAGGTTGGGAAATTACCATGGGTTGAAATATTCATCAAAATCTTCAATTGGTGCTCTGCACAAATGCAGCTCCAACAATATGCTGTACAAAAGCTACTTGTCTGCTCAACCCGAAAAGAAACGGAATCGGAGCAAATATCGTAATGCCGGAATACTACACAGAGAACAAATCAACTTGTGGTGAATATAATTCTTATGCATATCGTATCGACTTATGTTGGTTGGAACGTTTCAGATTTTGCGGTTGAATATCAACTGACCACAGCTACAGCTGGAGATTGAGACTGTTGAATATCAACCACATTATAACAGCGGCTGCAAAGAGTGTTGTGCTCTGGAAAGGAGCCAACTTGAGGTGAATAATTCCAGCATCTTTCGCACTTTAGGCCCCCAGCGCGAGACACTCCAATCCAGACTTTGATGTTTTCTTCGATGAGGTACTCTCCTTTGTGCGGTATATTCGCAATCAGCTCCTCCTCCAAGGACGGGAGAACCTCTGCCTGCAAGCATATAAACATATATTTCGAATATGCACATAAGTTATAATTGAGTTCCTCAACAACGTAATTATTTTGTTCTTGACCATCACGAGAACCCATTGTATGCTGAAAACATCAAAATACTTACTTGAGATGTAATGAAAATCCGATTCAATGTGTCTGCATCGTTGTCGGCTGCAGAAATTTCAACTAATCTAGAGGCCAGACTGGAATCAGAAGTGTGGAGGTAGACCTTGGCATCTAAACTAGAGCCAATTTGCTTTTCCGTACGAGCAACCTCCAGAACTTTATTCACCTCAGTTCTCAACTGGTCACAAGTGCATACGCATTAGAAACAAGTGAAACACGTTGAGACAGATATCAACATGTCATTTTTTTCAATGTTCTAAGAGCCGTCTTCGAACTTAAGAATCTAGATTTATCTGGCATTATTTCACAGGTGAATACATGCTTTCTATAAAATAAACGAATAAGAAGATCTAAGTTTACAATATTGATTATATTTTGAAAGAAAACCAATAGGCACAATAGTTTAAATTTTTCAAGGTTTCCCTTTAAACAATTCAGTTGTAATATAGCACAAGGCCATGCATAGTACGAACCCCAAATTGTACTAATGTGTGATCATTAAACAGAATGGTGATTACCTCAAGAACTTTTTCCCAGAAATCAGTTTCCTCTTTCGAAAGAGAGAGCCATGTGTTGTTCAAAGCTGGCCATCTTGATTCAAAAACAAATTCAGCAGCAGAGCCACCTTCATCAGTGTACTGGAACGGAAGGTTTTGCCATACATCTTCAGCCAAATGAGGTAATATTGGAGCAATCACTCTCACTACAGATAGGAGAAGTGCTGAAAGAACTGTTTGACAACTTCTCCTAGTAAAACTTGTTGTGCCCCTGAAAATGATAAACCATGCGCCTCACTTATTCTGGGATTAAAACTACAAGATCGCAAGCCAATGTTTGAAATTTAGAGATGAGTAAGTCTACAGAAAATGAAAACTTGCAATGTAAAAGCATATGAATATCACGAGGGTCACAGAATGAGGATGCAGGAGTTATGCACATGCATAGAACTAGTACATTGAGCAAGGGAAGAATTACCCAACATAAAGGCGATCTTTGGCGACATCAAAATAGAAATTTGAGAGGTCAACAACGACAAACCGCTGTATGATCTGAAAATAAGCAGAAAACTAAGTAAATAGTTGCAAGAAAAGTTCTCCAGCTAAATTAAGGGCTAAGTTGACACAGAATCAGGAATCAGTAGCAACAACCCCTGAGAGACTATCTAGTGCTGTGCTTTTTAAATGAATTTTCCAGTGGCTCAGATTGGCATCTCAGTATGAAACCAAGAATGGTGGATTTATTTCTAAGCTTTCTTTCAAAGGGGACATAACCCACCATATATTTACAAGCTTTTCTTCAAATTATTTGGTTTATGTACCAAACTGTCAGCCATACTGGCAATTGTATGCTGCTTTTATGAATTGGCACAATCTCAGTTTCAGTAAATCTCTGTGATTTATCCTTTCTCATTCAACTCCCAATTTTCAGAGAGGGATGATCTCTAAAGTTGCTACATACATGAGTATAATATTCTAGGAGCCATTTTGAGAAACAAAGTCTCACTAACAATGCTATCATCTAATTGAGCATAAAAATGTATGCTTTAAACAGAAACACAACTAAATCAAACCAACAAGAAAAACAAAAAGTTAACCTGAAATATCTTGAAGAATTGATAGTTTTCATAGCACTCTCTACTGTTCTTCACAAAATTTTCGAGCTGAAACAGCACGTACTGATCAATCATGGGAAGATCATGGTATGCGATAGCATTATCAGCCTGCCAAGAGGATGTAATTATATATAAGTGAAAACAACAGACTAAGATAAAACTGTCTGAAACTGAATTCTTACTTGCAGCATAAACATACAAAAAGAAATAAACATCTTTTAAATAAGAGAGAGAGGGAGAGAGAGGACAATTACAATATTTCAATGAAATATATTTAAGGAAAACTAATGAAAAAGGTTTGAAAACTTTGCATTTTAACAATAAGGACAAAATAAAGGGTAAAGTGAATAGTACCAGGATTGACTTTTTAGTATAAAAATATGGTTTTTCGTTAAAGTGAACAGTATCGGGAGCTTTTCATTAAAATTCCCATATATTTATCCAGAAAAAGGTAGAAAAGATTGAAAGTCTTAAGATAACAAAAGTGTAGAACTTTTAATTGAGTGAAACTTGTTAATTCAAAAGCATTAATAGTGAATGTTGAACATACATTCCAATCATGAAGATTTCCCAAAAGGTATCTCAATGTTCCTCGCATCTTCCTATAAATATCTGACATTTGACGGAGAATTTGGGGGCCAATTGTTACATCGCCTGTATAATCTACACTAGAAACCCAGAGACGCAGGACATCAGCTCCATAGCCATCCTGCCAGAAGAAGAACCAAGACTTTAGTATCCAGATACAGTTGAAGATTGGTTCAGGTGGTTACTGAGTTGGTTTAAATTTACTTTACTGACCTTTTGGTTCTTCCCTCCTTCAATCACAGTCCGTGGATCTACTACGTTACCCAAAGATTTGCTCATTTTCAAACCTTTCTCATCCAATACAAATCCATGTGTTATAACACTGGAATATGGAGCCTTTCCTGTAACAAAGAAAAGTAACAAATTCATGTGGTGTCACTGTTTGAAACAAATACTTCTCTGTAAAATGAAATCAGCCTCCGTGGCTTAGAATCCATACATAAGAATGAACACCTGCGCATAAACAAGTATATGCATTGCTGAACCCTTTCAAATTATATACCATTTCCCTCTACGTTCAACTACTGTTGTTAGAGACTAAAGGCTACATTGTAGTCACTACAATGCTGCAGTCAAGATATTTAATTCCAAAGATATAACCTAGCAACCAATCTAAGTCTGGTTTGCATTAACAATGTACTATTCTTATTCAACTATGATGCCAATGCTGAAAGAGCAAGGGTATGAAGATAATGCAATGGAAGGATTAATGTGGCCTTTTAACCATATTTATCCTACATAAATCGTGCACCCAAAAAAAATCGCATATGTTTCCTACAACATATGTGATTCTTTTTTCTGTCAAAAGATTCAACTGCTTTACATAACAGTACAAACTACATCAGGTATGGGTGACAGACAGAACCACAGGATGTTTTGTCTTAAATAAAGAACACTACTTCCAATGAAAATGTGTGTGACTTATCCCCAAAATTAATAACAATTCAAACACAAGGAGTAATGCACAAATGTGCTATTTACACAAAATAAAACTAAAAATTAAACAGCCAGATTCATTGTTATATTGCATAGTGAAGATAAATGAATATATCCTGATTCTCATTACCTTTAGTAGCAATACTTGTTAACAAAGAACTCTGAAACCACCCACGATGCTGATCCATACCCTCAAGGTACAAATCCGCCGGAAGACTATGGCTATTTCTTTTTCCCAATACTGCAGCCCAAGAAGAGCCTGAAAATAGAACGTATCCATTAACTTAAATCCATGTAAAGAAACATAAAAAATTAAATTAAATTATAGCACTGAAAAGGTTAAACGCAAGTTATGCACATACATCCAAAGTAGTAAACACTTACCGATCCCAATATAGACTATGGTAAGGGAAAAGGCAAAGTTCAATTATATTCTGGAATATTTGACCCTAAAAAAAATATGTTCACAAATAGGCAAGGCAATTATACATCAAAACCGACAACTAACCATTATATGTACCACATACCAGCAAAACAATCAATTGTGTTTCAACCAAACAAGTATAACTACATACATGAGCATTATAAAAATGACCATGGCGATACAAATGGATTAGATGCAAAATGAGATATTTCAAGACTGCCCTTCTGTAAGGAAAATAAAAACACCAATGATGAAATTATCTATATGTATTCATAGCAAGCAATAAAGAATATTCTTATAAAGCAGCAGAAGATAGAGTTGACATAGGTTAAATAATTACAACAATAATACCTGAATCAAACCATACATCCATTGTATCAGTCCCCTTTTCATATTCAGATGCTTTATCACGATATTTATCGGGGAGGAGATCCTCCACCTTCATGTACCACCACGCATCACTACCCTTTTCGGATATTATAGCTGCAAAAATAGGTGACTTGACAGAATCAAAATACACCATTCATCTTTAAAATTAAAAGTAAGCTAATCAATTGAGCAGTCTGTTTATATGGATATTGATTGATTGATCTATCTAGCTATATCCTTATAAGTACAAAAAAAACACAAATACAGACCCGTGTGGGCACAGACGGACAGACATGCATTAGCTAAAGTGAGAAACCCTCGTATCATATGCAGTTAGATAAACCCCAACTGATGCTCAACTAAAGCAAATATTAACTTCTTTAAGATCTTCATTAGACAATATTTTTGGCAATGAGTAGACAGAAAGTGGAAGTGATATCTATATGGCTCTTACACTTGATATACTCAATAGTCTCTTCATTCATCAGAGGTTCCTTTGAATCGACATGATAAAAGACTGGAATTGGAACACCCCATGTCCTCTGCCGCGATATACACCAATCAGAGCGGCTAGAAGTCATTGCAGATATTCTGTTTTCTGCCTGAACAAACAATGGCCATGCAAACTAATGTAAATCCAGAACTATGAATAATGTTTAATTCTACAACTGTTAAATCAGTAAAACTCCTAGGAAAACATAATGCATAAGCTTCATATTTCCAAGCACATTTTCCATCTGGGCAGGTGGAACTGGATCAATTATTAAGTTTAATGAAGGTGAATCGGGTTACTTGTCCTAAATATGAGTGAAATATTTATTAAACTTAGTGTAAGTTGAGGAAATGCAGTTGAAGTTGTCATATCAGTACTGAGAAACACTGCAAATACAAGGATTCAAATTCTGCTAGATGATGAAGCAATGTTGAAAACAAGCAGCTAGCAAAGGGCACAATTAATTATGTAAGAGTCCAAGATAATTAATATGACCTTATTATTTATCTAATAAATAGTCAAAGAAGACTAGTCCATTATGCCGTCCTGACCAATACCTTAGGTGGAATCCATTTTACATGACCAATTGCATCCATAACAGCGTCGCGAAACCCTTCTACTGAAGCAAACCATTGCTCAGTTGCCCTAAATATTGTTGGCTTTTTTGTTCTCCAATCGTATGGATACTTATGTTCTGCATAGCAGAAGGAAGAGCTTGTCACTGACTCAGGTTGGTATAACCCGGAAGAAAAAATAATAGGAAAGTTCCCTAATTATCCGCTCAAGTGGAAGGAAAGAAACTTACTGTAGGATTCTTCCATGATAATTGATAAATGTTCATCCAAGTATTTCACAACAGCAATATTACCATCCGCAAGCACATCAAGCCCACATAACTTTCCAGCTTCTTCAGTGAACTTTCCATCATCATCTACAGGAGAAAGCATAGGTAGTCCGTACTTCTGGCCAGTGACATAATCCTCCTGACCATGTCCAGGAGCTGTATGGACCAGTCCTGTTCCTGAGTCCGTTGTAATATAATCTCCTCCAATGACAACCGGGCATTCCCTATTAAATATCGGATGGACATACCTGAAATGAAAATTAGATATCACACCTCAGTCAATAGTTTTCAGTTTCATCTGTGACGGAAACAGGGAGATAACTATGTTATATACATCTTCTTCATAGGTATCTTTTTAAATTCGTAACCTGCAGTTTTCCAGATCTGAACCTGACACCCTTTTCCTAACAAGAAGCTTCACACGCCATTTTGCTTCTAACACTGGCACAAGATCTGAAGCGACAATTAGGAAAGGCTTCTTTTCTTCCTTCAAAAAATTTCCAGGCCTTCCCTTTTTATTTCCATCAGATAAAGAATCTTCTGGGAGTGACTGTACTTCAACAATGGCATATAAAAGCTTGGCATTCACTGCAACAGCTGTGAAATGAAACAGGGAGCAAATTATTACTTAGAATGATCAAGGCAGTTGCTCATATCTACAAGTGAGAATGCTTTATTATGTAGGAAAGAAAACAAATATTAATTATTACGAATTACTAGCAAGATGAGAATTCTTAATTATGTAGCAACTAGCAAGTTCTATTATAAATGAGAAGTGGCAAAGATTATAATGGTACATTCTCTTCAAAGTCGGTTCATCCAATATTCCAAATCAAGCTAAGGCTTAATTACAAACAGTTAACCTTGTCCCATACACAAGGCATAATGTAAACAGATTAAAAAAAAAAATTGACTGATTAATAATGACTAAGATCAAGAAGTTTGTACTGCAAAATCAAGGCTGAATAAATTTTAGCAAAATAACTACAGGCAGCTTCAGTAAACAGCTTATTTATAGAGAATAGAGATGAACATAAACATAGCGCTTTCTATTTGTAGAGCCTTATTCACACACAATGATATACCACAGTTGTGGTACTTTTCTGATGAGTTTTAACAAATACTTATGCTTTAGTAGGCTGTTATCGCCTTGAAATCCATAAAAATAAAAAAAGAAACTACTATAATGAATAAAAACTGTAATAATATGCTGCTACCAATATTTTAGCAATTTGAAAAAGGCAGCAAAGAAACTCACCAGCATTGGCTGGAATAGTCCAGGGAGTAGTTGTCCAAATGGCCAAGCACACATCTGGGAAATACTCATTTAATAAGCCACCTGAAGTAGGAGAGGCACTGACCAATTTGAAAATGGCGTATATGCTTCTCGAAACATGCCCCTCCGGATACTGTATATAAAAGTTTCAGTCAAGTAATAGGAACTATACCAATACAATGTAGAAAGCAAAATCAGATAATACATGATAAGTGACGTCCTTTTACACAAGGATCACAGAAAAAGTGGATTTACCTCCAACTCAGCCTCTGCAAGAGCAGTTCGTGATGAGGGGCTCCAGTGAACTGGTTTCTTGCCTCTGTAGATAAAACCTTGAAGGACCATCTGGCCAAACACTTCTATCTAGGAAATGATATGACACAGGTGAGATAAACTTGTACGGACTCAGCAACATATAGGATCAATATCCTTAACAGAATGATGAGCAAGTTTAGGTCGTTTTTCATATATTTCTTCTTCTTTTTTTGTAATTTCTATTACTAAAAGAAATGCTATATGAAGTCTCGAAATCACTTTACCATAGTATAGGATTGTTGACAATCTTCTACAAGTTACATTCAGTTTAATTGTCTACAAACAAAGCATGAGCATTGTGACTACCTGAGCAGCTTCATATTCTGGATCAAGAGTGAGGTAGGGATTATTCCAATCTGCCCACACTCCATAACGCTGCAATCAGATGAAACAATTAATCTTCAAGAATATTCCACTCTGTTTAAATACTAAATCCTTTATTATTCTTTTTCCTTTTCAAAATGAAAATTCAACATCCTAACAACATAACTAAATTGCAATTTATCCTGAAAGGGCAAGAGAATCATCTCCAAAGAATCACTCTAATAGAGCCAAAACACACACAAATAATATGAGACACAATAAAGGGTATTTACCTTAAATGATTCCATCTGAGTTTTAACGGTTTGCTTAGCAAATTTGGCTGCCTTTGCTCTCAACTTTATTGGTGTTAGATCCTTTCGAGCAGCTTGATCAAGTGATTGAAGAACTGAAATGATCGAAATGATGCTAAAGTCAATCATCACATGCACCCAGGAAAGTAAACCTATTGTACTTAACTGGATTTTTCTACTTCTCTTTCAAATATAAAATAAAAAATAAAAACCTTGGTTTCTACCAATGAAGGCAAGTTTAAGAGAAACCGAGAGGATTTTACGCTTCTTCAACTTGTTTTCCCTCTAAAAGTGGTTTTCATGATACAGAAATGAATATGAACGAAGCAGTACTTGCCTTTCAACTCAATTGGTAAGCCATGACAATCCCAACCAGGCACATAATGAACTTTATAATTTTGAAGAAGCTGCCCACAGAAAAAGAATACAGGAATGAACTTTACTTATTTTTGTGAAAGGGTCGTTGAGTTTGACAGCCAATCAAATGTAGCTTAGTTTGCATGTTTAAAGAGGACAGGAGCTGGGTTTACGTAACTAAAGCTGTTTTGTTTTATTTCTTTTAGTATGTTAAGAGAGTAATTCATCAAAATATTAGTTGAATAAATAACTGTAAAGCAGCATGAAATTCTCATGCTTTTTTATTTTCTTAACCACCACCCAAAGTAGAAATGTATAGACCTATTCTGATACTTAAAAAGAACTGTAGAACAAATGAAATCCAGATATCATCATGTTATTCAAATGAGAGCTAAAATTGTTGTGCAAGCCCTCAATTCATTTTGTTGTTCAAGACTCAAGAGTGCTAGAACATTAGCATGAATACGAAAAGCTAGCAAGCAATTGGTGATCTGGAACAATCATTATTTATTAATTAGAACTTGGTTTACCAATACTATTCAGTTTCCAAGCTGTTAACAAGGTAATTTTCTTTCTGTTGGGTGTTCCCACCCCCTTTGTTTACTAAAAAGGTTGTTTTGTTTGTGATGAAATGCCAAATATATGTAAACGTATCATAGTGAATGGATAAGTAGAGGAGGAATATATACCTTATAACGATTGATAAAATCCTTTAAAATCTTATTTAAAGCATGGCCTATGTGAAGATCTCCATTGGCATACGGAGGACCATCATGAAGAATGAAATTTTCCTGACCAAGAAAGTAAAAGTTTGCCATTAAGTCATGCCAGGTCAAAAATACCTAAATCCAAGAAAGGCATGGTATGAAACTCACCCCTGTATTTTTACCAACAACTCTCTTGAAAACTTGATTGTCATCCCATATTTTTTGGATTTCAGGCTCTCGTGTGAAAGAGTTCGCTCTCATGCTAAATGATGTCTTTGGCAGTTCAACCGTGTGCTTGTATTTTCCCTCTTCTTGCTTTTTCCCTAAACAAAAAAAGGAGTATTGTGTTTGGCTTTCAGACAAAATTTACAACTAGTTCGGTTTTCAGACAAAAAATTTAAATATTTGAAAAGGAATTCTCTGAAATCATGTGATATATCAACACTATAAGCACCCAATTTCAAAAAACGAATAATAACACACAAAACACCTTCAGCTACTTTCTTTGCGGCCATAACAGGTCCTCGAGATCTTCGCTTTGAGGAAGAACCAAACTCATCATTGGAAAAAGCAGAGTAGTGCGCCATGTTAAAGAGAGAGAAAACTTTAACTGAAGACCTGTCTCTGAAATAAAATAAGCCAACAGAAGCTGTGCTCCTAAAAGATGAGCAAGTTCTTTGTGACAGAACCTGATCACGTACAACACAATTTAAGATGGAGTTAGATGAGATACAAATCCAATGTTCAAATGACCAATTGAACTCAATTATGAATCAAACAGTTTATTCAAGTATAACTACGTCGAAAGAAGTTCAGAAGAAGAAAAGAAAAGAACAATTCAGAACTCTGAAGGTCATGTAAGACGTGTGGAAGGAAATCTAAATTTCTTTGTTAATATTAAGTCACAATTTAGTTCACAGTTAGTTATTGGCACCAGTGATTCAGTTCGGTTATCGAATTCCAATTAGAAGCTAAGAGAATTTATAGTGTCTTTGCACTTTGTCATATAGAAAGAAAAAAAAAGAGCCAGTTTCCAGATTTAGGAGAATCAGTTCTGTCTGCTTTTATTTTTTGAATTATAGCTACGAACAGCAGAAATTTCATAATCTTTTCTTCTATTTGCATCAAAATTCACTCAAAACTCCAACCATAGAGAACACAATCGAGACGTCTCTCTGTGACATTCCATCAAGCAACTGGTGCACACCACAAGAAAAGAGCCCAAAAATGCCTCATAATCCCATATGCCGGTAAAAATATTAACTTTATGCAAACAAACACACCGGAATCGTAATCCACTTTCGGGCACAACTCAAACTAAAAAAATCCGAATTCAAGCACATTATCACTTCATAACCAGAACCATTTGACAAGCAAAAATTACAACTTCAAAAAGGAAACACAAAAACAAGACGCTTTTGATTGTTACTGATCGGGAAACCCTTTTCAACTACTTCAGAACTTGGTTCGAAAAGAAATGTTGGAACAACACACAAAGCTTGAAATGTCAAACCAAACTTCCAAGTCTCTCTAATTTTTCCCAACACTTTCTCGGGAAACAAACAGAAATTGGAAACGCAACTGCGAACTCAAAACAAGTGTTTGCGTGTGTGCGCATTTTATCCAATACAGATATGTATATATATGTCTCGTGCGTGTATATGTATATACCCTGTAGGGGGAGGTCTGAATCACAGCCATGGCGGCTTCCCTGGGTTGGAGCGCCCAAGAGTGGGCGGCGAAGGATTTGAAGTTCATTGGAAGAGCAGCTTCTTCTCCATTTTTGGGGACTGGGACTGAGGAGTGTTAGCAGAAAGAGGGAAACACCATCCGGAATGCGGATAAAACCAGCCAAAAGTTACAGCCGTTTGTTTTTTTCCGGTTCGAACCCGTCAAAGAAACGGGTAGGGTGGACGGCTCAACCCATTTTATTTTTAATTTTTAATTTCTCACGTATTCTTTCTCTTTCTTTTTTTCACCTCACATATTGTTTCTTAGTAGTAGTATGCTTTTTTCCCCCTTATAGCTTTTCTTATTTTTGGCTTTTGAATTAAATAAATCAAGTAATTAGTAGTACGATTTAAAGATATTTCTTTTCATGAAAAGTTAAATTTTGTTTTCGTTCATGGCGAGTTCAAACAAAATTATTATTGTTGACCTATTATGCTACTTGAATAAAATACATACAACACGCAATGTAAATATATCGTTGTATTATATAAATCACAAAGTAATTAAAAATCATGAGACAAAAATTAACATGGGTATGGTTCTATTCTCCTAGCTTCATAAAAGTGTCTTTTAATACAAACAATATTCTATACTAAATTAATCTATATTATGAGAAGAGAAATTTAAATATGGTTATAGATTACATATCAATTTGGCTACGCTTGAGTCTGTTTATAAAAATTTAAACATTTAACTTCTTAAAGAAAAATTGAGTGGTTGTCGTGTCTTTCACGGAAGTCGTTAGCTTGAGGCAAGTTTGACAAAAAAAAAAAAAAAAATATATATATATATATATATATAAATTTTTATTGTATTTATGAGCGGAAGTGATTCATAACTTACATAAAATATTAAACCCAATTGCATAATGAGAATCGATCTACACGATATGATACGATACCAACTTGTGTGCCAAGTGCTAAGAGAATTTAGAAGAATTTGCAAAAGGAACCAACAATTAAATGAGAATTTGAATAATTAAGAAGAAGAATTCTTACACTTTTATGATTGGGAATTGGGATTTGAATCTTTAAAGCTTTTCAACATAAACAATGGTGCATTAAAGATTGGTTTATATAAACAGAGAGCTTGTTCATTTCAATCATTTTTAATTAAGAAAAAGGGCACATTAATTACTTGGGGTGCAAGTCTGAAAAATAGGGCAAACAAATAGAAACTTGGAGTGCAAGGCAGAATAACTTTGACCCCTTTACTTTTGAAAGTTCAATTGAAATGATTTATGTGTATCATCCTCGCGCATGGACCATGCTAATCTTTTCTCTGTCGTTTCAGTTCTATCAGATGTCCTCGAAGAGACGACAGAGTAGATAATTTTGGGAATGACTGAACTCAGACATGATGTACAACAACTTCAATACGTAGTTTTGGTTTCATAAACATAGAGTGCTGGACATTGAAATTTAGTGACAAGTACAACCAACAGCAAAAGGAAAACTACACCTATTATCTTGAGTTTTGAACACCGAATCTCGGGCGAAAAATCCCAAAGATTGAAGCCGCAACTGAAAGAATCCCAACAATTGCAACTTGGAGTTGGTTTGAACTGCCCGTCTTTATAGCAATTTTGCCCCTTTGCTTGCTGTCCAGTACAACATGAACAGCCATTTGAGAATTCCGGACAGAGAACAGAGACAGTATGTCGGCTGTTAGAACAAGACCACCTCCCCATTTCATCAGAGACAAACCCAAGCTGGTTGGGTCCTGCCTTCTAGGGAAATCCTTGTCGTTGAGACGCACCTCCAATTTGGCTCCATGTGCTGTATCACCTTCAAATTGCAAAGCTCCAGCACTTCCGGCCAAAACCAATCGCTCCCCAATAGCCAACTGGTCCTCAAACTTGAGTCCGGTGACCATATTTTCATCTGAAAGAGTTACAGTTACCTCAGCTGCTGTTCCATTTACGCTGAAACTTTTGACTTTGGTCTCATCCCTAAAGATGTGATTGCGTGTCGTGGAGGAACTTGGCGTGATCAATTTAAGGAAATCCCTACACAGTGCATATTCAAATCTATCACACTTAGTAGCTTCAGACAAATCGCCATTACCCAAACATACAATCTCCTGAACTGGATTTGGCTCTGAATATGTCGTTGAGTCTCCAATTTGATCTTTATTCCCCTCAACACCAAAATCAGTTCTTGAATGCTTTCCTCTTTCGGGTGCCTCAGAACTTCCACTAGAATCAACACCACTCCTTTTGCCATTAGGGCAATGCACAACTGATTCATCTGCCGCATACTTGCCTTTCTCTGGTCCTCTTCCAAGTCCCTTGTTGATCTCAGCAGCAGGAAGACCATTATCTTCAATCCTTTGCGCTTGAATAGACCGTTCAATGACCGAGGACTCTTTCGACAGCACCGGCCCCGATTCTTCCCCTTCAAGAACTGAAACTCTAGGTGTGATAATAATCTTCTCCCCAAACAGACCGAAACTGATTTGTTCTTTCTCTATAGGGAATTCCTTCTCCTTGAAAAGCACTTCCACTTTGGCTCCATATGCTGCTGTATCACCTTGAAATTGCACAGCACCTACATTTTCCGCCCCATTGTCGCATAAGAGAGGTACAGATAGCGAACTCAGTGTGATTGATTTAAGTATATCACTACACAGTGCATTTTCAAATTCATCATCCTTGGTAAGTTCAGATAAATTACAATTTTCCAAATACAAACTCTCGGGAACTAGATTCGGGTGTGAATTGGTTGTCAAGTCCACATTCTGATTTTCATTCCCCTCAACACCCAAATCAACACGATTACTCCTCTCGCTATTCGGGCAATGCACAAAGCATTCTTCTGCCACATACTTGCCTTTCTCCCCTTTTTCCGATACACTAACGCTCAATTCCGCAGAATTTCGACGGTTATCTTCAATCTCAGCAGCAGCAACACCATTATTTTCAATCCCATTTTTGGCTTCGAAAAAATTATTCAAATCCAAACCCTCATCAGCTTTAAAACCCTTTACCTTTGCAACAGGTTCAGCTTGTTCAACCACCAAAGACTCTTTCGATTTCACTAACTCATCTTCTTCTTCTCCTTCTTCAATCTCGAAAACCTTGACCCTCGGCGCAACACTAAGCTTCTCCACAACCCCATTACCCGGAACCTTAACCCGAACCGAAAACTCCCCGTCTTCCACTTCACTCAAAACCCCATCACTACCCACCACACCATCATCATCACTCTCCCATGACAACTGAGCAACGGGCATAACCCTCCCAGAGTCACCCACCATAACTTTCTCAACAACAGGCTCAAACCCATCATCCGGGTCAGCCACAAAAGGCCACGAAAGCTCGTATCTTTCGACAGGACCGAGAAATTCCTCATCTGGGTCGGCCAACAGCGGCCTCTCCGACGCCGTTTCGAACTCCTCCCCAGTCACGAAGGCCTCGGAATCAGATTCACTGCTACTAATATTACCACTAGAGCTATAACCCAATTCTTGGAACTGGGAACCGTAATCGGAATCGGAATCAGGGGTAGGAGGAGCTCGGATAGAGAGAGAACCTGAGAGTGAAGAGGTGCGGGAAAGAGCAAGCTTGTGCGGCGGCGGGTTGCTGGATTGGGTGGATACCAGAGTCCCTTGTGCTGCGGAAAGACGGACAGAAGGCTTTGAGGAGTCCATAGATCCGAGCTTCTGCGCTTGCAAAAAGCAAAACCGAAGGAAGATTCAGCAGCTGCCAAAAGCCAAAAGGGTTTTGCTTGTTGGGTTTTAGAAATTTGGATTTATCTTTTTCTTTCCCTCAACGACTTTTCAATGTGTTATTCGTGTTTTCTTTTCTATCGACAATTTCTATGTTTTTAAATTGTGTGACCTTGCGAGCAAGGCTAATTAGCTTAAAGCCGCAATGGGCACACGCCTAATTTTGGTGAGTATCGTCCTCATCGTATAGTTACATCGACCTACCAAGCTACTCCAGTAACAAATTGTGACTGATGAAAAAGACAGTTGTTTGTAAACAGCAAGCATTTACTTCCACGCTTTCTTCCTTCCGTCGATATGGGACTGAAGACGCTTGTTTGTAAGCAGCAAAAATTACTAAAAGGGCCGAGTCCAAATAGCTGAACCATTGAATCTGTGACTCTCGAACTAACAACCAGCATGAAGAAATTAGGCTGTAGATAGATACATCAATTTGTCTACAATGTTAAGACGTTAGAAATTAAACCCATACACCGAATTATAAAACAAGCATGGCTGCTTACAATTAGGGGGACGAGGTAGCCCCTCAGATTATCAAACGGGTTCCTTGACACTGACCTAAATTCCTAGTGTCTAAATTAACCATTCAACCCCATCACTCAATAAGTTCGCAACGAAAACCAGTTGTAGTCATCTCTTCTTGGTCTGCAAGAAGACCAAGAAGAAACGAAAATTGTGACACAAATTGAGGCAGCCAAGTGAATCAGATCTTGGAAATTAGCCTGCTAAACACATTGCAGAACACCACTTTATTAATGTTTGATATCCCGTTAGCACAAAAATTTAAATAATTTATTTACGGTTCAGACCTGTCTATACGTCTAACTAAAATTTAATCTTGTTTTGGAAGGGTGCGCCAGCACAAACATTTTCTGGTGAGGGATTATCCTGCGTGTAAGACATAGAACTGATAATAACATACACTACACTTGATATTAACCAAAAGGTTGAGAATAGTTTTCCTTCCTTAGGATTGGAATGTGGCTTTTATAGGCGTGTTTGCTTGCTCACTTCTCTTGCGCAGCCGATGTGGGATTCTAACTTTACAAAAAGCAAAACGTCTTGCCGCGAGAGCTGCTACATGTGAATCATCTCTGACTTGAACTCCATTATAGCCAGATTAAATTTGGGGTTATATATATATTTGTGGACAGTGATCAAATGTTAATTGACCAAACAAAGATAATTTCTACAACTTGGCAAATAAAAAGGTACAATCCCTCAGCTTCCTATCAACAGAAAAATTGTTTATGATGATACAAGTCCTTGCGCTAGATATAATTTCAAAATACATAAAAAATTTGACATTTACTTTATACAAACTTGAAAAAACATCACTAGCACCCAGATTAATGTTAGGTCTTCTCCAATGTGTCGATTTTCGGGTTGTTAATTGCTATGCTGTAAGATGGAACTTGAAGTTTTGAACGTCTACAATGCACCCTAATGCCTTAAAAGTTGGAAGTGCAAAATTCGGTACAATATTCTATCATTTTATTCACTTCCTATTTTCTGATACCCTAAGCAATTTGATCATATCTTGCATTAGTTCATTTAGACATCTCGCATTTGGCTTAAAATATATTATGGTACCCAAATATAGTATTTACTATTAGAGATGCTGAATATGCATTTATCCTTGTAATTGTATTAATCATAAAATAGTGAAAATTCCTCCCTTAGATCTTAAGTGCCCCAATCTTGTCGAGTTGTATATATTTAGTTGTACAAATGAGCATTAAATTGTTAATACAACACTTAAATCAAAATTAGACAATAGAGTAATAAAATTAGGCATTTTGTAACTATTTTTTCAGCATTCGTAAAAAAATTAGCTTTATTTGTCACAAAAAAAAAAAAAAAAAAAGCTTCAATTTTTTAAGATGCCCCTCTTAGTTAAATTTCTGGTTTCATCCCTGATTATTTTCATACACGACATAATAAAATATTCTTCTAATGTTCTCTTTAACAATTATCAAACTTTGATAGTAGCTATTTATTTAGTTCAAGGATACTAGAAGGAGTCACATATATTTTGCATGGAGTGTAATTAGTTTATTGCCCAGTTCTAAAATTTATTATTCATCCTTTTTAATGTTTTCATGCAATAATATATCTACACTAATGGGGTGAACGAATAATTTGGTTACGAATTCGTGGATGGTGAATTCGATGCCAAATTAGGTTGCCCATTGTGTGACTTTAGCCGAACTCCCCCTCCCTTTAGTGTAAAAATATATCGTTGTATTAAAAAAATTGGTTACAAACTCACTATTGATACAACCTTTTTAATGTTAAAAAGTGTGCAACTGATATTTCACTCTCTTTAGTTGACAAAGTGAGTTCTCTATTTGGTTCTTTTTCGTCCTTTCGTCCTCTTGTTGGTTAGGTTTAGTAATTAGAATGGGCTCACCCTGAATGGAAAATAAAAAATTGGACCACAATCCAAATAGTTGCTGAAGATGTTTGTAAACAGCAAAAGCATGGCTGCTAGCAATTTGGGAAAAGATGTAGAGCCCTAACCTGGCATAATCTGTATACCCCTCAGCTTACCAAACGGGTTCGTTGATAATAACCTAAATTCCTAACATCTAAATTAACCATTCAAACACCATCTGAGCGTAAATTTGAAAGGAAAACCACTTCGTCTGCAAGAAAAACTGAAGAAATTGTCGTCATCACTTCGTCTGCAAGAAAAAACCGAAAAAATTGTGACTCAAAATGTGGGCAGCCACAATAGTGAATTAGAACTTCTGATGGTTAATTGCACCTCACAAGCTAGTGAGCAATGGCTAGCTTTAATGGGTACTAGCGTAGTGCAACGAGTGACGAGAGAATATAAACTCGAATTTGTTACGATGAATAAGGATACTGAACATTTCCGATTAGTGGCCTAGTCCAAACACATCAAACATTTTAATCGCAGTTTTATGAATAACAAATTCAATCACTTAGCTTAAATATTATGATGTTAACTTTTGACATTTTCTTATCTTACTCAAATAAATAAATTCAGACCCCAAATTTAGTAATAAGCTCTAAATTTTAGTTTCTTTATTTTTATCAGATACAACATTTATTTTCGTTATATCCACTAACTAAAACATTAAATTATAATTTTAAGTCTCTTCTTAGCAATTAATAACTTAAAATAATTCAAATTTGAACTCAATTGGTAGGGTGCGCCTGCCCGAGCAGTAGTGCAACGCTTGAGCGACACGCAAGGATCCCAGTAGCAAGCTACTGTAGCGGATCCTCCCCCTAAAAAAATTAATTTAATATCATGTGAACCATTGGTCCACGTATCAGATATTAAACTGATAAGAACAGATACTACACTTGATCTTAGCCAAAAGGCCGAGAAAGGTATGCTTCTCTCAGCTTTGGAAGGTGGCTTTTATAGGTTTGTTTGCTTGCTCACTTCTCTCACGCGGGCGATGTGGGATTCTAACTCTTACAGAAACCAAAACTTTTTTTTTTGTTCATTTTTATTCATCACGTCTTCCATTTGCTTTTTAATGGAACAACTATATGCAACTTCATCGCATTCTGTTTTCTGTTTCCATTTAAGAGATCTTCTTTCTGTGTCTTATTTGGTTTGGGTTTTGTCTCCAACCAACCATGAAATTGTTATGTATTTTCCTTCGTTCAAGTCATCAGTGTTAAGATGATAAAGGGACTTTATGTTTTGCAGGAACTTGGCGACGCCATAAAATCAGATAACATGAGGGTGATTTTGTGAAGAAAGCGCAGATTCAGCTGTATGCCGGGCAACCTTTTGAAGAAGTTGGGACGGCGCTGTGCTCTCTTGTTGAACAAGATTGAAGTGCTTGAAAATTGACTTCTTTCCTTTTTCGAGTTCTTCCTCCAATCAGGATTGCTTTTGGCTTGGGTCTCCGTTATCTCAACTGAAGGTCTCCTCGTGGTTTTGGTAGATGCGAGGGAAATAGTTCGAAGGTAGGAATCCATGTATTCGTTCGTACTGATAGACAAGATATGGTGGGAATAGAGCATAAAATTAGTTGTATTGATCTTCAAATTGTATACATGTTATTTATGTGGCATGTTCTAGTTGCAGACACCAGAACACAGCTGAAAACTAGTTGTATTAACCACCGGATTGTTTCACTGTCCGTATGTGTATGGCACGCCGGCTCAGAAAGAGATCTAAACCCTAAAGATATTACCGTAAGATTGCTGCCATCTCAAAGATATTTTTCCGAATTTTCAGAGGGGTTGGTTTGGTTACTTGCATTGCTGGTATATTACGGTTCTGTAGCTCTTTCGTCAACTCTTCCATTATCAACAACGAAAATTTTATTAAACGATGAACTTCATCAACATAAAATTATGTAAAAACAGCTTTTAGACGAAGCTGGAAGATGTAAACTCATGGCACTCTCAAACTATATATGCTGCTATAAGGCTACCAGCAGAATCACAAACCAAACTGTAGCTTCTACTACCAGTAAAACACAACCCTAATCATAGTCTTCTTTCTACTGAGAAGAAGTAATTTTGACCATGGACTGCGCATGGATTGTTGACAAATTAGACTGGCAAAAGCTTAGCCAAATCTCCTGCTTCTCTGGCGTCTCCTCTTCATTCTCCCGCAGCTTCTCCTCTTCATTCTCTGTATAGGCATTGTATACCGACATCACAATTCCCCGCGCTGCTTCTCTCGCCTCAGGCAGCCTATCATTCAACAAATCTGCAGCCATTTTCACCAAAGAAACCACCCCATAATCCTTCATTCCTTCAAGCCCCTGAAAATCGGTACCAAAATCCCATTTTTCGTAACAAGGTTAACAAGAAAAATGGTATTGTTCAAAGTCATAGCCCAAGAGAACATTTTGGTTTCATAGTAAATACCATCTTGGCGACGCAAGATGCGACGGAAATGGCAGCTTTGGCTCTGACTCTAGGGTTGCCATGGGAAGCGTAGGCTCGAAGCTTCTGAAGCAGAGGAAGAGGGGTCAAGGACTGCACCATTGAGCTCAGTGCCCTGTCTGCTTCTTCACACACAAAACGTTTGTCTTGAGATGACTTCAACAGCAATTGCAGCAGCTGTGAAGAACGCATCGAACAATCCAAGCCGTTCATCAGAACATAAAAAAATTGAAAACTAAACGAAATGGTTGTCAAACGATCCTTAAATTTAAGAAGAAGAAAAAAACCGTCTGGGTTACACACCAATTGATCAAATGCATTAGAGGCCGCGGACTCAAGTAAACCATCGCCAAAGGCGGTGAAGATGTCGGAAGAAGCCATAATCGAGGTCTTGATTAAGGCACTTCTCGGATTCTTCATTGCCTTGACCAGCACCACCATAACTTTCTCTCTGTACATACAAAAATGACGTCGTTTTAGTGACTTCACAGCACAGAATCGGAAGTTGAAACTGGGAAGAAAAGCACTTACAGAGTAGGAGCCAGAAGGGCAGAGTGGTAGAGTGCAAAACGCCTGACATTGTTCAGAGACTCACACACCTTCACCCAATCCTTGGATTCCAATCCCTCATTCAAGCTCTGAAAATTTTCAAAAATTATTAAAATTTTACTGCGACATTAATACACCAGTAAGGAGAATCGAACTCGAGTACAAGGGGCGACACCAATCGGGTTTTACTCAAAGTAACAGAAAGGGAAAAATACCAATGAGATGGAGAATTACCTGAATCTTGAGATCAGGGTCTGAGATGGGTTTGAGATTCTCGGAAGAGATGTAGTCGATGGCGGCATCAGCGGTTGCAGGAAGCGGAGCCTGGTTTTCGTCATTTATGAGGCCGAATTCGGGTTTCTGCTTCTGGATTGGAACAGCAACTTTGGTTTGCTTTTTGGGTCTTTCCGGTGTGGTTGGGAGAGCATTGTCGATGGGTCTGAGAGCCATAGCCATTGAAATCGGAGATGGACACGGCAATGATGGGGGAGAGAGAGAGAAAGAGATGTGAGACTGAAAATCTTTGGGTTTTCGATGATGAATGAGAGATAGCGTGATGGAGATAACGAAAGTAGGGAATAAATTGTTGTTCACCTTTTTAATTTCTAATTTTAAATTTTGAAAAGCCGTAGAAAGATCCGTTGGGCCGTCCCTTTTGTAACGGTTACATTCAACAAAGCAGATCACACTCTATGGTGAGTCTGCTGTATTAAGGCACGTGGCATGAAGGTGATGTTTTCTACTATGGAAGTTCTTATGAGAAAGGGAGCATTTTTGCCCATCACCATACACTATGGTGTATGCTCACCACCACACAAATATCGAAATTCAAACTTATCTAACGGTGATAAATATGGTGGTGAGCATTATTACCATTTGAGGGTGGTGAGCAAAAATGTACTCACGAGAAAGGTTATTAACGTTTGGGGGCTTAGGGTAAGAAGAAATTCTGACGTCTGACGGTCGAATCAACATATTCCTCTGACTTAGATACAAAAAGTTCCTTAATTCTACCTTTGCAAGAAGGAGAAATTTTCAGATCCACCATGGCATACTCTCTTGTCTTACCTCATGTCTTTGCTTTTGTTTGGTGTTTGGACAATAGACCATCTCGCATGTAAGGCCCAACCTCTTAGGCCACACATGACGAGTTGCGAAAAAAGTGACCATATTTTCAGTGGCGGAGCTAGGAATTTACAATAATGCGGTCAAAAAAATAGCTTTCAAAAATCGATCATACTTTCATTTAAAAATAGATTTCAAACTCAAATATGAAATCCCACATACACCAATAGCTCTCACTCATACAAAGAACAAGTAAAGAATACAAAAATACATAACAAGTTTCTCTAGCACCAATATGAGTGATTACTCAAAGGAGAGCAAAAAATGAAGTAATCCAACGAGAACACTAAATCAGCAATTGCTGCCTTCTTTAAATAGTGCCCCATGTTTTTCTCACTCTTTGCATCTGCTTCTCTCTCAAAATGGTAGGCCCATGAGCTTTTTTTTTCAAATGGGAGAGCTGAATGCTCTCCCTGGTGTGGCTCTCATCTCTTTTCTTTGCTCACAAATTGGAGCTGTCGATAGATAGCTCTTCTCTCTTCTGTTGTTGTTCAAAACCAAAAGGCATAGCCAGGGTCGGCCCAGGCCCAGTCCAGGCAGGGTGACCGTCCAGGGCCCAAAAAAATTAGGGGCACCAAAATTATTAGGGCGGTATATTTATATATGTTTTTATAAAAGTATAAATTTATAAAATTTGGTTCAAAGACACATAAATTTAACTAGAAATGGTGGTTTGTCATTTGAAAATAATGAGAAGGTCTTAGGTTCAAAACACCATGTGTGCTTATTTACTTTCTATTTTTTACAAATTTCTTTTTATAAGAGTATAAATTTATAAAATTTGGTTAAAGGATCAAGAAGTTTAATTAGAAACAATGATTTTTGTTGTTTAACATTAACAAGAGGTCCTAAGTTCGAAATGTTATGTACATGTTTATTCTTTTCAATTTTTACAAATTTTTGTTTGGTTGTTAATTTATTTTTAGTTACTATCTAGTAGGTAGGGTTGTTATTTTTAAATATTCGTTTTAATTCAAGTCTAATCTTCAACAAAGAATAATATGTAGACCAAATTTGCAAATTATATGACGTGTCATCAAAATGTTTAATTTAGTGCCCATTCATTAATAATACATATCAATTAAAGACTCAAAAACATCATTATTTTTTAGTCCCATATTGACAAGGTTAGTAAATAAGAAAAAAAACACCTCACGATTTATTCAAAAACACATTCAAAGTTCAAATGGAAAACAAAACTCATCATCTATCTACTTGTAAGCCTGTAAGTTTTTTTGTTTCCCTCTTTCAATACAAAATAAATTAGTCCTTCTATGTTTCTAAATTATTGAGTTTGAAGTGTTTTTCTAAGTATATTTTTTTCGATGTCTTATGTGTGAAAATAAATAATTTTCTTACATGAAGTTAGGGCACTTTTTTTTACGTCGCCCCAAGCCTCAAAAATCTCTGGACCGGCCCTGGGCAAAGCAAATGCCTTAATATATATTGGATGTTGCCAAAACAAAAGGATATGCCTTCTCTCCCATTATAAAACCAAACTCATCAACCTTTCTTTTTCTTATTCTTCGAAAAACCAAAGCAATGCCTCTTCCCATTTTTTTCTTCTTTCCACCCAAAAAAAAAAACAGAGTGGCCCAACAAACTTATTGGGGTCAATGAATTCCATTGCACCCACCTTAGCTCCACTAGTGCATATTCTACTTAGTTGCCACTTGAGGTAGGGTTTATGAAGTGAAAAGGTGTGATTATTCACCACTAAGATTTAAATTAAATTATAGAAGATGGGCACCCAACAACTATATCCAACATAGGCAATTTTCCATACAACAAAAAAATTTGTTCTCTAGGTCAAGAGTTTGATATCATCTACTGTATAAACAATAAAGGTCCTCTAATGATTGGGGAGACCGGCGTCCACCAGTGAGGTGATAAACCATGTCAGCTGTCCAATCCACATCAATAATCCAGTCAGCCAAACTTGATAACAACAACACCATTTCTCGTGTATAACATTCAAACCTGCAAGTAGAGTTTGGATAAACATCAACCTCTTCTTTGTAAAGTCTGCTGCATAGTTTTGATCATGATAATTATCAAATATGTTTATCTTGTAAATGTTTTGATATAGGAGATAAATCTACTTGTAACTGAATACCTTGTAATCCTTATAAATGGAAGGCATCACTCATTGTTAACTGAGTTGAACCTTCAAATTGCACTGTGTTCAAGCATTCTTATTTTCAAGTTGATATCTTTTATGGTATCACTGAGCCCAGTCTAACGACAACTTCAAAACACCCTAATTTTTTTTTTCTTCAATGGCCTTTGAAACTGGATCCCCTTCACCTATCCATTCCCCAGTCATTCCCAATGTCTCCAATCTCCTCACTATCAAGTTAGACTGTAGTAACTATCCTATGTGGCAAGCACATATGTTGCCTTTTCTTCGTAGCTGGAACTTGGTTCCTTTTGTCAATGGAACCAATGTTTGCCCTTCTGCCTTCCTCAAAGATATTGCCGTCAACCTTACTGCTGAAGTTAATCCGGCCTACAAGGCCTGGATCCAACAAGACGCCATGGTGATGTCTTAGTTAAATAGTTCTGTCCATCCTACAGTTCTTGCCACTCTCATTGGTAAGACTAGCTACTACTTTACCTGGACCTCTCTTAAGGAATGATATGTTTCCCCGTCTACTGGCTGTTTCCTTCAGCTTCGAAGTGAGTTAATGAACACCTATCGCCTTATCCATTGCTGATTTTTTGGATCATGTCAATTATATCACCGATACTCTCTTCCTCTCCAGTTATCCTATCTCTAATGCGGACTTAGTGGCCATTGTTCTTAATAACGTTGGCCCGGCTTATGAGAGTACTATTGCATCTGCACAGGCTCGAGAGGAAGCCATTTTATATGCTGCATTAGAGTTCCTTCTTCTCAGCATTAAGCGATGCCAAAAGAGTCAACACATTCTTCCTCCTGAAGCTACACCGACTGTTCTTGTTGCTTAGCGAGAAGAATGTTTCGGTGGTGGTTTCCAGGGCTGTGGTTCTTCCTATCAAGGTGGACATGGATCTTCTTCTGGTGGTTGTAATTTTGACTCTGGGAATTACCATAAACCTAGAAGATCAAGTTTGCTTATCCCTCAGCTCCTCAACACTGGTCCAACAATGATGGAGTCATTGGCGTTGTACCTTCCAATGGTGGTTCTGGAAGTAATGGTTTTTATTCTTCTGGGAGAGTTCAATGCCAAATTTGTCATCGTCACGGCCATGCTGCCATTAACTGTTTCAATCATCTGAATATGGCATACGAGGGACATGTTTGTGGCTATCATCTTCAAGCTTTTGCTACAGCTGATCCATCCTCAGGCACTGGCAGTGCCCCTACTGTTCAGAACTGGCTCTTTGATTCTGGCGCCAACACCCACATCACCAACGACTTAGCTCAAGTCCCTAATGCTCGTGACTATCATGGAACTGATCATGTGAATGGAGTAGTTGCTGGCACAAGTTTGCATATTTCAAAAGTTGGACATTCCTATATTCGAACACTTAATCAAACCTTTAAATTATCAAACACCCTATATTGCCCTACTACCACAACTAATGTCATTTCCATCAATCGTTTTACCACCAATAACAAGTGTTCTCTAACTTTGTCTCCTACCTCTTATCATGTTCAAGACATGCAAACGGGGAAGATCCTTTTGCACGGCCAGAGTAGGAATGGATTCTCTCCTTTTTCCAGTCTTTCCATCTCAAACATTAATGGCGTTTTTGCATGTATCGGTGCTCGTGTGTCATATAGTATTTGGCATTCTCGTTTAGGACATCCATCAAGTTCTATTTAAATTTCTTGTAGCTAGGAATAAATTGCCCATTTTTGGTAAAGTCACCAATGAAGTGTGTCACTCGTGTCCACTTGGCAAGAGTCATAAATTACCATTTTCATTATCTACTTCTTTGTCGTCGTTTCCTTTATAATTGATACACTCTGATGTATGGACGTCACCGTCCCATTCTATTAATGGATTCAAATATTATGTTATTTTTATCGATGATTTCTCTCGTTATTCTTGGATTTACCCTTTAAAATTAAAATCTGAAGTCTTTGCAACGTTTGTTACTCTTAAAAAATTAGTGGAAAACATGTTCAGTACCACAATCAAATCATTTCAAATGGATGGAGGTGGAAAATATATCAATAATAATTTTCAAATTTTTTTGGCTACTCATGGCATACATCATCGTTTCACTTGCCCACATCATCTGGAACAAAACAGCTTAGCCGAAAGAAAACACCGACATTTGGTCGAAATCGGACTTACACTTCTTGCCCATGCTTTTTTGCCTGCATCTTTTTTGGTTGAAGTCTTTCATACCACTAATTACCTTATAAATTGGTTGCCTACAAAAGTATTACAAAATGATTCTCCATATCACAAATTATTTTCCAAATCTCCACAATATGATTTTCTTAAAGTATTTGGTTGTGCATGTTTTACATACTTACGTCCCTACAACAATAACAAGTTGCAATTTCATTCCAAAAAGTGCATATTCCTCGGGTATTCATTGAACCAACAAGGTTATTGTTGTTTAGATCCATCTACAGGTCACATATTTTTATCTCGTCATGTTGTTTTTTATGAAAATTCTTTTCCATACAAAGACTCCATTCCTATTGTCCCGTCTTCTTCCTCTGATACACTTCCTGCCACGATTGAAATAGGGCCACACTATCCTAGTTCAGGTTATCCCATCAATCCACACCTCACTCCCCCTATTCTACCTACTAACCTCACCACTTCTACTCTCACTGCCATTCTCATATCCTGCCACACCAGTCCTCAGGCTCCTCATCTTCCTACCCTTTCATCCAATCTTATCACCACTACATTAGACCCATCCCTGTTAGGTCCCACACCCACCAACTTTTTCCCAAGTTCGAATATAAGGCAGTCTTCAACAAGTCAGCACCAACCACTAACTACTTCCTCTCACTCTATGGTCACACGTGGTAAGGATGGGATTCAACAACCCAATCCTAAGTATGTTTTACTTGCTACTAATGTTGATAAGCTGGTTGAACCTACATGTTTCAGTCAAACAAACAAGTATCCTGAGTGGCGGTAAGCAATGGCAGATGAGTTTAATGCACTCCAACGCACAGGTACCTGGACTCTCATTCCTTGTCAGCCACATTTCAATGTTCTTCCAAACAAATGGGTGTATCGCATCAAGCGTAAGTCTGATGATTTCATTGAACGGAACGGTTCAAAGCACGTCTTGTTGCCAATGTTTTTCATCAACATGAAGGTCTCGATTATGGGGAAACTTTTAGTCTCGTTGTGACTCATGCAACAATCCGTCTCATACTGTCCATTGCTCTTCACTTCAATAGGCCTATTCGTTAACTTGACGTCCAAAATGCATTTCTTCATGGCACACTGGTTAAAGAAATGTTTATGAGACAACCATCAGGCTTTGTAGATCCTCAATACCCTACTCATGTTTGCAAGCTTTGTCGTTCTTTACACGGCCTTAAACAAGCACCTTGGGTGTGGTTTCAGTGTTTCTTTCATCACTTTGAGGACTTAGGCTTTATTGCTTCCACTGCTGACTCCTCCCTGTTTACATTCTTCAATGGTCCCACTATCATTTATCTTTTGATTTATGTTGATGACATTTTAGTCACTGGGAATTATGCTGCTCAAATTTCAAGTTTCATTGCTCAACTTGGAAGACTATTCTCTATGAAGGATCTTGGGCTACTTAATTTTTTCTCCGTCGCACCAAGATGACCGATTGCAAGCCAACTTCAACTCCTGCTCTTACTGGTTGATGTCTTAGTCTTCATGAAGGGGAACCTCTTTCTAATGTGACAAAATTCAAAAGTGTTGTTGGTGCTCTTCAATACCTTCTCGTCACACGCCTTGACATTGCTTTTGCAGTTAACCAAGTTTGCCAATATATGCATTCATCGACAACCACTCATTAGGCTGCTGTCAAACGTATCCTTCGATACTTAAAAGCAATGCATGATCATGGCCTTGTCTACACTGCCAGTCCCCTCACTCTTACTGCGTATGCCGACGCTGATTACGCTGGGGACCTAGATGATCGACAATGCACTGGAGGCTACTGTATATTCCTTGGCAGCAATCTCATTTCGTGGAGTTCTAAGAAACAAAAAGGGGTCTCTCACTCTAGCACAGAAGCGGAATACCGTCAACTTACTTACACTTCAGCAACTCTTTCTTAGTTCAGAAACATTTTCCGTGATCTTCATCTTCATCTTCATCTTTCTCTTCCACGTCTCTGGTGTGATAATATAAGTGTTATTGTTGTTGCCTCTAATCCAGTCTATCAAGCTAGGATGCGCCATGTCGAAGTTCATTACCATTATGTGAGTGAAAAAGTTACTCGAAAAGAAATTGTTGTTGGTTATGTTGCTTCCACCGATCAGCTCGCTGATCTTTTCACGGCTTATCATCCCAACAATTTCTGTTTCTGGTATCCAAGCTTCCTATCTATTCCCGCCCGCTTAACTTGAGGGGCCGTGATAAACCATGTCAACAGTCCAATCCACATTAGCAATCCAGTCAGCCAAACTTGTTAACAGCAACACCATTTCCCACGTATAACATTCAAACCTGCAAGTAGAGTTTAGATAAACATCAACCTCTTCTCTATCAAGTATGTTGCGCAATTTTGATCATGATAATTATCAAATATGTTTGTCTTGTAAATGTTTTGATATAGGAGATAAATCTCCTTGTAACTGAATACCTTGTAATCCCTATAAATGGAATACGTTGGCATCACTCATTGTTAACTGAGTTGAGCTTACAAACTGCACTGTGTTCAAGCATTCTTATTTTCAAGTTGATATCTTTTGTGAGGCTCATCAACTCCAACACACATCTGCATTTCTCAACTGAACCAAGTAACTGGAATAATCGGCAAAGCACTATATTCAAGCACCGTTTGTTCTCCTGAATAACTGTTACTGAACTTAATGCTGCTATTACAACCCGGTTCGGTTTCCTTGACATCCTGCAGCTGAGACAAATTTGAAACTCTCAACCTGCATCTGCAAGTATTTAGTCAATGCAAGCACCTTTGGAAGTTGAGAAATTATGAAAAGGGATACATATGAGTTGCAAATAGAACTCTTGCAGCAGCATCATTACATCAATGTTTGTTTTGAGAATATAGAATCACCGAAATTGAAAAGCTGCCAGAAGCACATCAACAGGAAAACTTGGAAAGAAAAAAATGCGAACATCTGCCAGAAAGATTGCATATATATTTCACCCAGCTTTTGTTTACCTTACTATGTATAACACAGTAGAATCCAATATTTTAAAAGTTACAACCCTAACATGTTGGCATGCTCCCTAAAGTCGTGATGCATTTTGCAAGACAGTATAGGATTTCAGTAACTCCATTTGAAGCCATGAAGCTATTACCTCCAGAAAGTACCTTGTTAGGACCCATCTCTAACTATATGGTATTTTATTTTGAAAGGTGGGAATTTACCAAAATCCCTTATAGGCGAGAATGTTGACTTTGGTTGACCCTCATGTCGTGACACGTATGAGCTATTATTTTAGCGTATTCGTGTAGTATTTGTCACTACGAACGCGTGTGCGCAAGCGGAGTTGAAATCGGGTTAAATGAAGTGAAAATATTTGGGTTAAAATTTATAAAATATTGATAAGATGACTAAAAAGTAACAAAAATATATATTTAAGTTCTAAAAATAAGTTAGTCTGTGACTTAGGCTGATACTGCATCATACGTTTCATTCTTATATTACTTAGTTCATGTCAAGCCAATCGAACTTAATCTCTGAAACTAGTCTAGTCCGAAATAATCTAGTGTAACAAATGCACCAGTATATGTAGCCAGGCTAGGATGGGCTCTGACCTTTTTCAGTTGGACCTCTGCTGGACTAGGATAGTATCAGAAACTTCAGTCTATAACCTGGTCATATGAAAAGCTAGGTGGAAGGAAGGAACCAAGCCGATGACATCTAAGCTCTCGTGCAACTGAATTAATGGCTGCAAAAAGGGACTGCTATTCGCATGGGGCCTTGGTTTTCGAGAGATTGTGATGGATGGATGATCAAGGTATCGCGCAAGAAATAAATTCTCGTGCAAGATTAAACTTTTTAAGTCGACGCGCTCCAACTTTCCTTTGTCGATGGCAACAGCGCGCGGGAATCCAAATAAAGCTGAAATTTTATGGGAAAATTTTGTTATTTTTCTTCTATATGACTTTATACAAGAAAAAAAGGGCCAAGCTAAGTGATACCATACAATATATTTTTGCTTGACTGTTGCTACAAGTAAGATGAAATTCTCCACATGACCTCTTTGGATTCAGAAGGGATGGATAACTGTGGATTGCCACCAGTTATCTTCCCTTTTGAAAAAAAAGAAGTGATACAATATAGCTAGCTTTCTGTTACACTAATGGAGGAACCAATAGTGTAAGAATTCGTAATTTTTGTATAATGAATTGTCATTTAGAAAAAGAAAAAAAAAAGACAGAAACCAAACTATTGCTACGTACTAAAAGCCTAAACTAGGATTAGGGGTGGGTTCAAAAAACCGAAAACCAAACTAAACCGAAACCGAAAAAACCGAACCGAAAGAAAAAACCGAACCGAATTGAAAAAACCGAACCGAACCGAATTCTTTTGGTTCGGTTTGGTTTTAGTGATCTAGAAACCGAACCGAACCAAATTAATTAAATTAAATTTTTTATTTAATTATTTGTTTTGGGTATTATTTTCTAAACCCAATTTGTAAGTTAAAATGTGCTAAACCCAATGTGTTGCCAAACTTTAAGCTCAAAATATTAAAAAAAGGCCTATAAAAACTCTAAACCCTAACCTATTATTTATCCCCCATATAAGGTTCCGGAATCAAACCTCATCCTGAAGTGCCTACATCCATCTCCATAGCATTGTCTACTTCTGCCATAGCTTTCTTTTCCAAATCTACTCTCATATAACATGTAACAGAATCCATAAACATTTATTTCGGGTAGATTACTTGGGTAATTTGTGATGGAAAAGAATCCAACACACACTAAATAAATCCACCCACACATTACTTTTACTAATCAAGTTGTCAACATGCAGTTACAAGCAAACAACCTTGATATTTGAACAACATCATACAATTTAACTTTTCTAAGTCATTTGTACGATTTTTGTGTTGTGAGGTTGTTAGTTTGGACTTTGGAAGACTTGATTGATGATTTTAGTTCAACTTTAAATGTTTATTTTCATTGTCTTTGATTCTAGTTAGAATGCTTATGTTATGATTGTGTTGGATATGTTAAAATTTAAAATTTCAATGTTTTTCATTTTTTGAAAGAAAAAAAAACAAAAAACCGAAACCGAACCGAAAAAAAAAATGAACCGAACCGAACCAAAATTTCGGTTTGGTTTCGGTTTTGGCAAAAAACCGAACCGATTTAAACCGAACCCACCCCTAACTAGGATGGTGCAAGGTGAAACTAAGCAAAGTTGCACCATTGTTTAAAATTGTATTATCTTGCTCAATAATAGGTTGTAATTGTGATTTAAAAAGTCAAATTAATCAAATTCTATGAGCACAAATTCATACCGATCTCATCGTAATCATCACAAGCTTGTTTTTGTAATTAAAGAATTTAGAATTGCCTTGTTGATCTAAATTCTAATTATTTTATGTGATGTAACATGGCCAGTGTAATTGGCATTTGATTTTCCATATATTGATGATCCCACTGTCACTATGCTGCGGTTGCACATGCTGCTTTGAACACTATTCTTATTCTATTTTGATTCAAAATTATTGACCTTCCTGTGTTTGAGGAAGTTCCTGCACAAGTAAAAATATACAAAAAATGCTAGAGAGATCAAATACATATGATGTGATAATAATAGCTGCACTTCTGCTGATCCTAATATGCACTATGTGGTTAGGGTTTATTACTAAGTAGTGAAAGCCAAACGTTTGTTTTATTTTCAAGTAAGCAAAACCCTAATTATGTGAAACTTTTTGAATTAGTGACACTATGAGGAAGTGAAAGTAAAAAAGTCTCACATCCGAGAAAAGAGAAATCTTGTATGAACTTATAAGTAAGTTGAGTTACTCCTCATATTGCCAATTGGTTTCATGGTAGAACTTCAACTTCCTTCATAGTGTCAAAGCCAAGTTGGCCCATGTGTGAATCCCAATGGCTACATGTGCTCCAATTCGCCAATTTGTGTTATCCATGTGTGTGTTGTCTACGTGTTTGACTTGAAAATTCACCACACATGAGAGGACGTGTGAGGATGCAAAGGTAAAAGAATCTCACATCGGCGAAAAGAGAAACCTTGCTTTGAGATTATAAGTGCATCATTCTCAATATTGTCAATTAGTTTTATAATAGAACATCAATTTCTTTCAAAATACTACATAACACATGAAAGCGGCATATAATGGATATTATATGTTTGGGTTTGGTTGGAACATTAATGTTAACAGCTCAGTTAAATAAAAATATGCCCTTTTAATTTTATGCCAATTCTCATGTTCGATTCCTCAACCATAAGTTTCGCTTGTATAAAATAAAATACCGATTATGACCAACGGTACAACCTTGCAAAGCCCAAAGTTTGATGCTTCTGATTCTCACGTTCACATCCCAATTCCCAGCTATTTCGTTTGAACTTGACGCCAACATTTGTGGTAATGGCTGCAGCCTGCGTTCTGCAGGTACCTTCTTAGTCTGGAAGTAACAAGTTCATGCAATACTTTTTCTGAGAAACCATGTCACTTAATTAATAATTTACCAGAGACAAATATGTCACGTAACATTTATTGAAAATTTGGAATCGAATGTAATTTTCTTCTTGCGTACCATATGCTCTTTTATTTGATGTTTTCTCCTTTTGCTAGATTATGGTTTTAGTCTCTTTAGTTTGGACCAAGTTTGATTTTTATTCATATAATTTTCATGATACATACTGCGTACTATAGTACAATTTAAAGACAATAAATTAATTTCTGATAAAACTAGAGCATGCGTCGGAATAAAATAAACTTTTACATGTATACAACAAATATGTGCCCACCTGTGATAATTTTGTAAATAAAATAATGAATTATTGTCCTTTAATTGCAATAATTATGATTTTGTAATTTTAAAATCGTGAAACCTGAAACTACATTGACCAAAATAATAAATCTAAAGTCTTTTTCTTTGTCTAACCAAAAGACATATTATAATTTGGTCCTTTTCTTTTTATAACCAGAAGACAAAATCGACCAAATAAAGACAAAAAGAAAGTTCCATCATCATCATCATTAACCCATTTAAAAACTCAAACGTAGAATCAAGAGTCACCCAAATAGCAAACATATAATAACACATGCCATCCACATCAACTTTCTCATTCTCCAATCACTTCTTAGAAAAGCTCTTCACACCCTCAGCCAAACTCGTCATCCACCCCTAGTTTAATCCTCCAACCCACCAAACCAAAACACAAAAGTCAAACAAAAAAAAAAAAAAACACGGCCACCTATAGCGGCGGCACCGGTCTTTTTTTTTTCTGGTGAACTCACCCAACATGTGCTAGGGTGTTTTTCTAGTCAGCCCGAGCCCAAAACTAGGCATGGTACCTCTGCCTGCAGCAGCTATAATTAAAAAAAAATATTATTGAGCTCGCTTGTAGCGGCCCGCTGCATCTCTTTTGCTCAGCCCATAAGAGCAGCTCCACCAGAACTGATAGCCCGATGGGCTGGCTATCAAACAGTGCTAAAACACCCGAGCAAGAAGGTCCAGCCCAAGTTGGCGATTGAGCTCGAGGGGACCTGAGGGAGAGGCCCGGCGAGAGTAGTTGGCCCGAGAGCCCGATGGCCAGGTGACGCAAGGCTGACGTCGGCGACGTCAGCCATGTTTTCTCTCTTTTTTGCATCAGGCGCATGCGCTTCAAGCACGCATTGGCATGTGTCGTCCGACACGGTTTTAGACGTGGGGCCCATGGCACTTTTCTGATATGTTACCGTTGGGGAGGCCACATGGCTTCCCCATGTCCGTTGGATTTCAACGGCAACATTTTATGGACTGTTGGATTTCCATTGGTAAATTTTTTTAAAACCTTATTTAATTTCAGCCGTTGTATCTGAGATCAACGGTCCACGTTATTTGCCTTTATAAATTAAAAAAGAAAAAGAAAAAGCTGTTTAAAATTCTGAAATCTTACCATTGTGCCACATGGCACAATCTGGAGTGTTGGATTTCAATTTTTTTAATCCAACAGCATAGATTAATTATGTGAATAAAAAAAATTTAAAATGTAAAAAATTAATAAAAATCCGAAGAAAAAAAATTGATTTTACTTTTCTATAAATACCTTCTCATTATCTTCTACCTTACACCACAATTTCATATTTTCTCAACTACTTCCAACCACATCCCTATCTTTCTCTCAAAGTTTCAATCCAATTTTTTTCCTAACAAAATGACTAATGATGCAGGTACGAATTGGACGCTTATTGAAGATGTTACGTTGTGCACTAGCTGGGTTGAAGTTACTCATGATCCGATTACGGGTAAAGAGATGCAGTTGCGAGAAATGTGGAGTCTTATTCATACCAAATATCTTGAGAAAATTGGTGGGAAAAGAACTAAAGAATCGATGTCCAGTCGTTGGAGAATACTCAGCCAATCGTTTAGTATGTGGAGAGACGCCTTGGCATAAGCGAGCAGTAATCTTCGAAGTGGGGAAAATTTAGCAGATCAGGTAACAATATTTTATTTATTTGTTTGTACTATACCCAAATTTACATTAGCTACTTTGATTATAATTATTTCTTCTTCTGCATTGTGCAGACACTTCAAGCACAAGTTTGGTATAATGCCAAATCCAAAAACAAAAAGCAATCATTCACCCTGTGGGAATGTTGGAATGTTGTTAAAGATTGTCCTAAATTCAGAGTTGTGCATGTCGGTTCAGATGTTGTCATGAACAACACCCCTCTACACTCTACGCCCGATCATGCCTCGCATGTTCATGAAGATGACGCAGAAGAAGTGCCGGATATGCCCCCCTGAACAAGCGTCGAGGTCTACCCATTATCCAATTAGGCCTCAAGGTAAGAAGGCTTTAAAGAGAAAATGGTGTGCTTCCAAGAATGATTATGCAAAGTAGAAGAACTTGCTCGCCAAAGTGAATTGACTTTGGCGCGGGAAATGGCTAAATTTGAGGTTGATAAGGCTAGAGATGAGGCAAAAGCTGCAGCTGTTGAGAGAGAATTTCAAGTTAATGAGAGAGAAAGATAGCTACTTAGGCAAGAAATGGGAGAGATTAGAGAAGAAAGAAGGGCTCAACGAGATAGTGACATTATGAACACGCCTTTAGAAGGGAAGTCTTTGAAATCTAAATATTTTTGGAATTCGGAGAAAGCGAACGTGGTGTGAAGGAGGCGTGCAAGAGAAGCGAGAGCAAGAGGAGATGATCCTAGCACCACAAATTGCTTAGGTGATGATTTTCCATTCATGAGCCCATAATTTTCCAATCACTTTGTTTGTAATCGGAGCTCATAATTTTCCAATCACTTTGGGTTGTAATTTCTTATTTATTGAATAGAGTACTTTATTTAAACTAAGAGTATATTTATTTAATTTGGTAATTTATTTAAACTAAGACAATCTTTATTCAAAGGATATAAACACACCAAATAAAATTACATAAACATACCAAATAATAAAAAAATCACTAAATGAACTTAAAAAATATACCAAATAAAATTAAATAAACACACCAAATAAAAACAAACACACTAAATGAACTTAAGTATCTTGAGCTTGTTTGACTTCTCACTGGTGATCTATCAAGTCAATTTGACGGGCATTATGCATATATGACTCCTGAAGTGCAGTATATCATTGAATGAGTCTTTCATTGTAACGTCCATCCCTTTCTAATGGCTAATGTTGCACGGGTTCTTCGATGGCGTCATGAACACAATATATTTGTGTTCTGGAATTGTTTATCGTGTTTGGCTCATATTCATCAACGGCATCATAATCGTACTCATCTTCCATAATCATATTGTGAAGAATGATGCACATCATCATGATGGATTGAAGCGACTCTAAATCAAACATTCTGGCAACACCCCTGACAATCACCTAGTGAGCTTGGAGGATACTAAAACAATGCTCCACATCTTTCCTGCACCCATCTTGATAGCTTGCAAAGTGTTTGGCTTATATTCATCAACGGCATCATAATCGTACTCATATTGTGAAGAATGATGCACATCATCATGATGGATCGAAGCGACTCTAAATCAAACATTCTGGCAACATCCCTGACAATCGCCCAGTGAGCTTGGAGGATACTAAAACAATGCTCCACATCTTTCCTGCACCCCTCTTGATAGGTTGCAAAGTGTTTTTCCTTTGCACTTCGCGGACGTGGCACTATTTTGACAAACAATGACCACCTTGGATAAATGTCGTCTGCTAGGTGGTATGGCATGTGGTACTTATGTATGTTGACCTAGTACATGACTCTTGGTGCTTTTCCTTGCAGGACATCGTTGAATACTGGGGATTGGCAAGGATATTGAGGTCATTTTAAGCTACAGGAACCCCGAAAAAGGCATGCCAAATCCATGTATCAAAAGATGTCACCGCCTCCAAAATGATATTTTTTGCTCATTGTTTTTGTCCTCATAAGCGCCTTGCCATGCACTTGGACAATTTTTCCAGGTCCAGTGCATACAGTCAATGCTTCCAATCATCCCAGGAAAACCTTGCATCTCGCCATTCTTCAGAAGCCTTTGCAAGTCCATCTCAGTAGGTTTCTAGAGGTACTTTGCAGTGTAGATGGATTCGATTGCTCCACAAAACCTCATCAAGGACTTAAGAATGGTTGATTTCCCCATCCTTATTATCTCATCCACTTAGTCTGCAGATGCTCCATATGCAAGCATCTGCAAGACATCATTTATTTTTTGCTTAGGAAGGAAACCCATAACACCAAAAGCATCATTCTTTTGCATAAAGTAAGAATCATGGTTGCAAACAGCAATCATGATTTTGTTGAACAAATGTTGTTCCATTCAAAAGCAACGTCTAAAGTACGTATCAAGGAATGCACTATTACGGACAAAATAATCATCCAAAAGATCCGTACCTCATCGTTGTCTGCTTCTATCAAGGTTTGTGGAACCGCTGGGCCTGCAGATCTGAGCCACAGCTTGGATGACTCGACGGGAATGTAAGGTCTGGCCATTCTTGCTTTGTCATATCTCCTTCTACACTTCTCATCATCTTCCATCTCATTTTGGGCCACCTGGAGATTGAACATTCCTTCTGATTGGTTAAACAATTATTCCTCTTACTGATTGATTTCCCACATCATCCTTGAAGAATAAGACATTGTAAGAAGGAATAAGAAACCATGAATAATGATACAAATTTTGATTTTGGTGAAGAAAGAAGCAAAAACTATGAATAATGATAGAGATCTTGAGAAAATTGGTGTGAGATTTATGAGGATGGACAGTGGATTATGTGGAGGATTCATAAAGGATTAGGTTGTAGATAATGCCACGTGGCATGCTGTCATTGGTTAAAAATCTTATCGAAATCTATCTTCAAATATTGTAAACAGATTGTGACACATGGCACGACGTGATTGGTTAAAAATCTTATCAGAAATCTATCCTTAATGATTTTGAAAAGGTAATGACACGTGGCACGACGACATTGGATAAAAATCTTATCGAAATCCATCACCAATAATTGTCTTTTCGGATAATGACACGTGACGCAATGAGAACAATTAAAAATATTATTCAAAATTACAAATAAAATTATTTTGTATTATTTTATAAATAAATAAAATACTAATATTTTATTGTCTATTGCCAGGGCTATTCAGTGTAGGATGGAGAATCAAAAGACAGTTACTGTTCACTGGGTGGATTAAATAGTGAATAGCCATATAAGGCTTTTGCAACGGTGGAGTTGCTCTAAACACCAGCCCGTGGCTATTGTGGAGTAAAAAAAATGTCAAAAATCCAAAAGACGACATGTGGACTTTATCTCCGAGAAGACAAGATTGCCCTCAATAAATGGGCAGACACACAAATAGTCCCACATGCAGCTCAACATCCTTGGAAGTTCAAGCAATAGACTACGATTGTTCAAAGCTCCTCTGCTAATGGCATGGAAAAGTCAAAGACATTAAAGATAGGATTAATCACCAAATCTTATCTTTTATACATTCCTAGTTGAAGATCAACCACATGAAGTAAGGAATCCTCCTTATAACCAATCAAGGATACTTCCACCATTATCCCAAGATATTACCTCCTAATTAATATATTGGGAATATTCTTTCCTCATTCATCCAATGACTGACACACCTTGGCCAATAGGATGTCGCCATGTGTGGGCAAAACTCTAACACTATGGTCGGTCACCTCATCTTATAAATACCTTAATTTCCACCAATTTTTGGTAAACTTTTGATGCGCGTACAAACCCTAAATGCACAGGGAAAAACCATCACAGTCGTGCCTACCTGCTCTATAATTCCTGGATGCCCTCGATCTTGCACCACAGCTCCCAGCCGTGCCAATCATGCACATCGGCTCCTTGTCATGCTAGATCATGCTTTACGGCTCCCCATCGCGTGGACTCATGCTCCGCAACTCCCAGCTGCGCCAACCAGGCCTATGACACTCTAGGCTTCAAAACATTCAATGACGAAGCAAAACATAAGGTTTTAACCAGCAACCCCCTTGGCTAGCAACAGACTTAGCGATGAAGAAACTTGCAATCCATTTAGATTTTCAGCTGGCCACCAACTAAGCCTCAAAAGAGCACATGACAGATCATCCAAGGATGGCGCAATACTTGAAGAATGTTTGGGAGTAGCTCACTACATTTCCCACTTTCACCCTTACATGGGTTCCACAAGCAGTTCAACATCTTAAGCAGATCGTCGAACAAGACCTCACAGGTTGAGGACTATTGGGTTTTATTACTTATTGATCATCACTCTTTATTGGCCCGAAGCTCAATAACGAAAAATCATCAATTCATAAAATTATTGTCGTAGGCCCTGAAGACCTACGTGCATTTATCTGTTGCATACTTTTATGTATATATTGTGTTTGCTTGCAGAAACCCATGAACCTGAAGTTCATATATTTTTCAAACCCGAAGTTTTTGAATGTGCTTGAAAACCCGATGTTTTCTTAAAACATTGCACCCATGAAAAACCCTAAGTTTTTCATGAAAATTTAAACCAACACATGTCTAATAGATCCTGAATGTTCTACTCCTACATGAATGGATTGATAAATTTTGTCTCCATTGCACTAACCACAATTTTGTCAATTTGTGACATGGATATGTCGAATTTGAACAAACTCGACCTTACTGCTTTAGAGGTCTCTGGAAGAAACTGTCTCAAATGAGTCCAAGATGTGAAGCTCCACCTCCTTGCTAATACCCTTGAAATCCCAATGTTTGATGCTTTTGATTCCCGCATTCACTTCCCAATTCCCAGATCTTTTGTTTGAATGTGACTCCAACATTTGTGGTAATGGCTGCAACCTGCATTCTGCAGGTACCTTCTTAGTCTGGTCCTAAACGGTGTGAACCTTCTGTGTAATTTCACAATTCCATACGCGGACTCGTCACTCGGTTACTCGGTCAGGCGAGTAAAATCAAAATACAATCCATTACATTTTCTGAGAATTTCTTCCCACACAAAAAAAGCAGTCTAAAACCATGTCACTTAATTACCAATTGACAAGAAACAAATATGTCCCTTAGCATTTGTTTGAAAATTGGAAAGGAATGTAATTTTCTTCTTCCACACCATATGCCTCTTTTATTTGATATTTCTCTTTTGCTAAATTATGGTTTTGGTCGCTTTAGTTTGGGCGGAGTTTTACTTTCATCCATATCGTTTTCATGATGCATGTTGCTTACTAATATTGTAATTTAAGGACAATAAATTAATTTCCGATAAAATTAGAGCATGCGTGAGGATAAGATAAACTTTTACATGTAGATAACACCTTTTATGTGCCCATTTTTTTTATAGTTTCTTTAAAATAAAATAAGAGGTCGCACTTGGTGCGATGGCAAGTGCCTTCGCCCATGAGCGGTAGGTCTCGGGTTCGAGACTTGGGAGCAGCCTCTCCATAAATGGGGGTAAGGCTAGCCGACATTCACCTCTCCCAGACCCTGCCTAAAGCGGGAGCCTTGTGCACTGGGTACGACCTTTTTTCTTTAAAATAAAATACAAGTTATTGTCCTTGAATTGCTACAACTATCATTTTGTAATTTCCAAATCGTGAAAACTGAAACTACAGGGGCCAAAATAATAATTCAATCATTTTCTTTTCTTTTATTTTTTATTTTTTGACATAAGCAATAGAGTGTTTAATTACTATCAACAACCAAACACAAGAGGTGCCAGATGGGTACAATTTCTCCAGTGATGAATTTCTTGATCTGGAAATAGTTTGCAAAAGATACAAATAATTTTAAACCCCTATACGTCTACACAATAGACCACCACGAACAGAAGCCCCGGATAAAACTGTCACAAAGAAGGCAGACGCGACAATCCTAACACTGGTACCTGACATAAAACCATCGACAATGAGGCCACATAAATCGCATAAGCGACACAAACAAATCACCGGAGCAAAACAAAATTGCTAACCTAATTCAGTCCTTTTCTTTTCTTTTTATAACCAAAGACAAAAAGAAAGTTCCATTTGAATTTTGATTGTTCCAATCCATCATCATCATCAACCCAAATAAAAAACTCAAATTTAGATCTAAGAGTCACCCAAATAGCAAACATATAATAACACATGCCATCCACATCAATTTTATCAGTCTCCAGTCACTCCTTAGAAAACCACTTCACAAGTCGCAACCTCAGCCAAACGCATCACAGCCACCCTATTTTAATCCCTCCAACCCGCCCAACCAAAACACAAAAGTCTTACCAAAAAAACACAACACACAAAATGATACATCAGGAGAGGCACGCCGGAACTGCCCCCCACGGGATTCTACTAGCGTTGGTGGTCGTGGCCTTGTTCGTGGTGCCGTCCTATTTAGGTGAACAAGGGGGGGCCATAATCGAAGCCTTCAGCGAGCTTTTGAGTCAGTTGGGTTTTCTCCTTCTCCCCATTATTCTCCTCGTGATCATCATTCAGTTCCTGTCTTCCAGCGGCTCCTTCGTCTCCTCGTTCTCGACCGGGGATCCCTACACCACCCACAGCATTAGTGGCTCGCCGTCGCCGGTTGGGGTTGCATTGTTTCTCTGCCTCGTTTTATTCCTTCTTTACAACAAGGTTTCGATCTTTGGCGGCGGCGGCGACGACGAAGGGGAGGAGTAGTTACGGCGTGGATTCTGCCGAGTTTTAATGCTTGTAAGTGTGTATTTATTTACAGAGAATTATACAGCTTGGAAGGGATACAGGAGTACTAGTATTGGGATACGTACTTGAACTTCTTATCATGTATGAATAAACATGGAGTGGGGTTGAATTGTAATTAGAGGGAATAACCAGGTGACAAATGGAAAGGGGTGATAATATGAGGATATTTTGGTCATTGAAAATAGTTGAGGGACAGTGCCGGTGCGAGACGCGGTGTTGCCTGCGGTCTCTTTGCGACTTGTACTTTTGTGTTGAAGGAAGTAATTTCTGTACATTCATTTTTACGTTTCGCACGCCTTTTTAATTTTGGTTCTTGATTTTTATTAGATTTGTTCAATCGCTCGGCTAAAAAATTGTGTTCAAAAGTGAAAAATGATGGAAAGAAATTACGTCAATTGTTCTTTCTTTCACGAGTGCACGTGGACGCTCCTTTTGATCTCATCTCTTTTAGTTTTGAATGCATTGGGCTCAAGATTGATGATTTTCTTTTTTAAGTTCATTAGTCTGTAATTATATCAATAAATGAAGTAGTGAAGAAATGGGGATCTTTGCGAATCTGAGATCCTGAAGAAAGTGAAGTGGAACATGATACGAAATTCAAAATTGGTGGAGAAAGAAGCAAAAGATCCTTCCTTCTTTGAACAAAATTATAATGGGGTTTTATCAAAAATGATTCTTAGAAAATACCCTCATCGTCAAGATGGTTTCTAAAGTAAAAAATCGGTCAGTGTAGTCCTTGAAAATAGGTGTCGCAAATCAATATGGTTCTTCCTTCACAATGCTATTAAAAATTATGTTAAGTGCTGAAGTAGCACATAAATGGGTCCCACAAGATTTACAGGTTTTTTTTTTAATCACAAATGGTCTCTGAAATTGACTCACACTGTCAAGATAGTCCCTGAAATTGACCCACGCCATCAAGATGGTCACTAAATTAAAAATCGATTAATGTAGTCCTTGAAAATATGTGTCGCAAATCAATATGATCATTCCGCCACAATTCTATAAAAAAATTTGTTATGTGTTGATGTAGATTTAATAATTAATTAAAAGAGATGTCCAAATACCTTTTTGCACAATAGAATTTTTTTTTCTTATAGTAGGACCTACTCTGAATAGAGTGTCAAAGTGTGTCGATCTAGGATGCACAATGAAATTGACCCTCACCAATGGTGATCTCGATCTAGATTCAATTCGGTGAAGGGTGTCGAAATGTGTAAAGATGAGTGTATTGAGATTTTTTTTAGAGAATAGACAATGAAGAAGGTAGAGAAATGTGGACTGGGATCGGAGGTGATTGCAGGACTGGGTTTTTTGGTTCATAACTTTTTATTAACTATTAAATTATTAAACATATTTGTAATTTTTATTTAATTTAATTAGACTTGTGTGATCCATTTATGTGTCACATCAGCACATAATAAAATTTGTGACAGAATTGTGACATAATAACTAAATTGATTTGGGACAATTACTTGAGGGAATACATTGATTGATTTTCAATTTCAATGACCATTTGATGTCACAAGTCAATTTCAGGGACTATTTTGATATCACAGGTCAATTTCAATGACCATTTGTGAGAAAAAATGACTTATGGGACTCATTTATATGTCAGACCAGCACTTAATGGAATTTTTAACAAAATTGTGAAAAAATGACCATATTGATTTGCGACACTTATTTTTAAGGACTACGTTGATTGGTTTTCAATTTCAGGGACCATCTTAATAGTGAGAGTCAATTTCAAAGACTATTTGTGATAAAAACCCAATTATAATTAAGTGAGTTTTACAGTTGGTCTCTAAAATTGACCATTCCAATTAAAATAGTCTCTCAAATAGGGAATTCATCAATTTGGTCTTGAAAAATGACTCTCCAAATTATTCTGGTCCTTCTGTTAACCTTATGTCAATTTTATTTTGTTAGAGTGCTGATGTGACACACAAGTGAATTCACTTATCTAATCAAACGGTGACACGTGGCTTAATCATAAAACTTTTTTTTTTTAAACTGAAAAAAACATAAAGAACAGCCGCCCCCGAGGGCAATGCCACCTCTCGCTCCTCATGGCTCGCTTCCCCTTTTGCGTTATGACGATGACATATTTGAGTGACAAATTTTCAAGTGCCAAGGGATTGATGTCGTGTTAATAATGAACAGCTCACAAAATGTTATATGTGAAAGATTAGGAATGTATCATATAAACATTACAAAGGCATGTGATAGAAATTCAGACCCAAAGACCCTTAATCGAATGAATGGTCGAACTTCGGCCTCCGAACCGGAAGCTGCCCTTTCTTGCCTTAACGTGCGTCCGCCCCTACTTGGACGGATGACCCGAGCACAGTAAAAGAAGTCAGTTAGGGAGGTATCTCAATTTCTGATATTGAACATCTCATGAAGTTGCAATGAACAGGAGCAACCATGCATTTTCATTCAGAACTAAAACTGTAAAGATATCCTACATTCCCGTTAGAGATGTTCTTTAACTCATCCATAGGACACCAGTGTCCTTCTGTTTCGATACCCTGAACGACTCCGAGGCAAGCAGACTCTTGCGCTATACATCACATGTATCCTCGGAGGACGAGGACTTGTCTATGCGGTACATGGAGCTGGGAGTCTGCAACACTGAGGATTAAACTGTTCTCTAACAACTCTATTGAAAATCAAGACACTGGCATAAGACAAAAGAGCTAAATCAAAGCAACATAGTTTCCTCCATACTATATGCATTGGTCAAGGACAAGATATGCTTAACAGTCAGCTAAGAAACGATATAAATTCTTCAAAACAACAAATAACGAACGATAAGGGCTGATGCTTAAGCTGCCCGGCTCGCTACTTGCATATATGCATGCTTAATATCTGAACCAAATAAAACAAAACTTTAAACAGCAACCGCATAGTCTGATAAAAAGAATACATAGAAAATGTAGTGTTATAAAGCGAAAATAATCACTATCACAAACCTCTTGCTCAACTTTTCATAAACTTTCGTAACTAGTATTACCATTAGGGTGCTGAAAACCCTCGCTACCACTATTATTTCTAGCCAAATGATATGCCATTAGGGTGCTGAAAACCCTCGCTACCACTATCCTGGATGACATTCCCGAACAGCTGTATGGCCAGCCAGTCATATTGGAGAGGATAAGCAATCCTGGGTTACTTCCAAAGAAGTCGACTGGAGCATTTACAATATCAACCCACTGTACTTTGAAGTCCAGGCTCAACATTGTGGCACTAAACATCCACTTCAGCCATATAGCCTCTGCTTGATAAAAAGTCAAAACACGGAATGTCAGTTAAAATGGTTAACTTGAAATATGATACCATATTGCCAACCAACAAAGAAACAGGACACATGGATTCAAATTAACTTTTTTGGCCATGGGTAGAAACAAGGCTGGGAAGCATATACAGTTCTACACTAAAATGAAAGCACTCAAAGAGTACTCAAACACGGAAAACTGCTTTTCGTGTTTGGCCCTGCAACTTAGGTATTGTCCACAACTTATGCTTCAAAGGACTTAAATTTGACAACTTTACAGTTGCTGAGAAATAAGTAGGGGTCAGTAACTTGTGCTTAATATGAATTTGTGCTGAAAACACACATAGCACCAAAAGGAAAGAGCAACATTAAACTCCCGTACAGGATCATGCAATTCATACAATAGGTTAGGAAAAGCTAAGGTTAGGAAAGTGGAAGACACGTTCTAATCAAGGACACAATGAACAGAAAACATTGGCACCATTTGACACAACGAACAAGTAAAAGTTACAGATCTCTTTTTTTGAAAAAGAAAATATCACAGCTTACCTTCATGCTACTCCAAGCTTATTTAGTTTGTCGCAGTGAGGAGTAGGCAGATTCTTACTCCAGTGGCGCCTTTGAAGCTCAACCCGACAGTAGTGTGCAAGCACATTTTTGTAATCCTTGATAACACTGCTCTCAACGTTAACTCGACCAGCACTTCCAATGGGATAACTCTCATCAAATGCTTGCGATTTAACAAAAAATTCCACTCCATATTTCTCTGTCGTCTTGGGAATCTGGTAGTTATAATTCTTCTGCAAAGAGTAGACGGGCTCTGAAAAGGGCAGATATGCCAACAACAAAATTACCAAGAAAGGTATTATTTGAAGAAGAAGCATGATGTTAGGTCCCCCTCCCTGAGACTCCTCCCTCTGATGACCAGCTGTTCTACTAGTCCTATAAACATGACTTGACCGAAACATGTCTGATTGACCAAAGAACGCCCTGAATATGTCATCGGGGTCAAAATCATCGTCAAAAAAGTCATTCCCACCTCTCCTCCTCCTTCTCCTCGTATTATTGTGCTGCTGATTGTACTCAAATTCATCAACCAATCCAGTCTGATCATACTGCCTCCTCAAATCCCCATCACTCAAACACTTGAAAGCCTTGCTTACTATCTTAAACGCTTCTTCTGAACCGGGAGCCTTGTTCTTATCAGGATGAACCTTCAATGACAACTTCCTATAAGCCTTCCTAATGTCCTCGACCGAGCAAGCCTTCTCCACACCAAGAATTCCGTAATAGTCTTTGTTTCTCTTAATCTTCCTAACCAACTGAACATGCTCTTCGGTATAACTAACTTCCCCATTCAAACCGCAGCCCAATTTCTCCACGCCCGGCTCATTCCTAATCTCACCAGCACCCTTCTCATCAACAGAAGACGCGGAAGACCCCGAATTAATTGCCTCACACGCAGCCAAAAGTTCATCAACTTGCAAATTATGATTAAGCCGTTGTGCAATCTTAATAAATTTCAAGGCACGCCCTTTGTTGCCGGAAGCAATTGCTTCTTTGGCGATCCGAACACACCTTAAAGCTTCATCCTTATTACCTTCCATTGTCAAAAACCTACTGCTAATTCAACAATTCAACAAACCCAATTCCCAAAACTCGATAACAAGAACAATAAATGCCAGCATGGACAAACCAGCGCTCGAATTGAGCAAATTCCAATCTCGATTCGAATCCACAAATGGGGCTTTCGGTTCCGATTATCCAGTCCGTGAATTCAATTCGTCCTAATTAAAGGGAATAATGCAGATTAGATTCTGATGCAGACATACATATACAGAGATTGAAACAAAATTAAGGTTTTAATTGATGAAAAAATCACCTGATAAATGGATCGAAACCTCGAAAGGTGAGTGCTTGAATTCGTGTGAGAGACAAGGTTTCGAGTTTGGGACACGAACAAGCGGTACCAACACAACAGCAGAGGAGTGGTGCGTCAAGGGACTCAACAGCGAGTCTCATTTGATCTCCGTCCAATTGGACTACGCCACGCAGGCACATGGTGCACAAGGACTTGAATTGGGTCTTCCTCTTTCTTTTTTTCTTTTTTTTAGGGGGCCAGGGTTGGGTTGGGTTAAATAGGGTCTTCCTCTTTCTTTTTTTTTCTTTCTTTTTTTTTTTGTTGAGAAAATTAGAATTCTCTACAATTTTTGTATATCATTTAGATTAAACATTTGTGCTTTTTAAATTTATCATTTTATCTTCATGATGCACTTTTTCTTATTTAGTGTAGATAGTAGTAATTAACCAATATTTTCTCTTGTTCCAGATATGTTTTTTCGATCACAATTTTTTTTTTGTTATGCAAACATTTAATATTATTTCTTTTTCCCAATGGTTTTTTTTTTCAAATAGTTGGCGATCAACATAAAACCTCCGTGTAATTTTTTCATTTTTTTGTCAAATTATTTTATTTTTTATTTTTTGCTGTTTTTTTTAAGTATAGTTGTTGACGAATTATTATTATGTATAATACATTACGTATATATTATCAGCGAGTACGTTTGAATTTACAAAAATCATTAATTGGTATGTTATTTGCAATTTTGGTACGTTTGATTTGATACATATTGTTAATATTGGTACATTATTTTTATTTTGTACACAGGGTGGGTTCAAAAAACCGAAAACCGAAAAAAACCGAAAACCAAACCGAACCGATGCCGAAAAAAACCGAACCGAAAAAACACCGAACCGAAACTGTCAAACCGAACCGAACCGAATCTGACCGGTTCGGTTTCGGTTTTTGAGGTTCGGAAACCGAATCGAACCGAACCGAACCGATATATATATATTTAATTATTTTTTAAAATATTATAAATAGTTTAGTCATACAATCATAATAAAACACACCTTGTTGCTAAGTTGGTTTCGGTGAACCTTTTAAAACCCCAGCGCACGGGTTCGAACCTCCAGATGTCTGAGATGTTTTTTAATTTTTTTGGAGAACTTAACAAAACCCTTTAACCCTAGCCACTAGCAGCCATACCTTTTCAGATTGATGTTTCATTCCCTTCCTCTCTCTTGTTCCCTGCCTCAGCCGAGCCTCCTCTCTCTCTCGCTCTGTCTCTCTCGTTCCCTGCCTCTTCTCCTCCAGTGTAACCCTAACCCACGGCGGCGCGACCCTTTTCCCTTATCCCTCTTCTCTGTACTCTGGAGTCTGGACCCTCTCTCCTTCCTTCCCAACTCCGCCGCTCTCCTGCTTCGTCTTCTTCCTTCACAGCGACCTGCAAGTTGCGTGTGTGGAAACCCTCATGGTTTGATCAGGAAGTACGGCCTCATGTGCTGCAGGCAGTGCTTCCGCAGCAATGCCAAGGAAATCGGCTTCATCAAGGTAAAGGCTTCGAGAACCCTTAGCTACTGATTGTGTTCTGATTCCGTTTACTGAGCTGAGATTACACCGTTTCCACAATGTAATTGGGTTTCATTTTTCGAACTTTTTGTTTGCAGTACCGTTAAGTGGCTGATATTCAAACATTGCAGGAGTCGATGATTTGGCCCAAGATGAGTACTAGTAGTAGTGGTTTCTGAGTTCTCATAAACTTTTAAGAAGATATTTTTGTTTTAGCTGATCTGCTGTTGAACTTGAATTGGTTGTCAGACTTAAGAATATTTGTTATTAATGAAATCGTGTTTCCAGTTTGCTATTTGTATAAATGATATGGAATCGTGTTTCCAATTGGTCTTAGATCTTTGATTTTGCATTGATTGCCATGCTGTATGTTTATAAATTTATACAACCATGACATTGGAGCCATCTCATGACCCGTCTGTATTTTTGTGTGTGCCAGATATCCATTCAAACAAGCACTTCAGCTGGTTTAGAGCAAACTTTGCCATGGATCTTTTATCATAAGGTTATTGGAGTAACAAACTTTTTCCTTTTCGTGGAAGGGAAGGCTGCATCCCCCAAAGTATCTAAAAAATCTGGTAAATGTGTTATTGCCAGTTAACTGGCTTGAAATGAGGATCTGTCTAGGGTGTTTTTGGTTTTACCTTTTTGTTGTTGTTTTGAATTAATTGAATATAGTCTTCCTTTGCCACCTCAATTCTAATGAGAAATTTACTGGCTCTTGCAGATTGAGCTAAGACGGGCATAATTGCGAAATAATGCTTACTAAAGTAAAAATCCCTTTGCCTGATTTGATGGCAAGCTAAACCTAAATGGACATGTTTTCTTGTATATCCTCAACAGTTTGAGTTGGTCTGTGGTTCTATAAACAAAGAAATGGGAGTTAAATACAGATTAAGTTACAATTTCAAAACTTCAAATACTAGCAAGTAGTGGCTGTTTCTTTGCAGAAAAGATGCATGATATCTTATGTTGGGGTTGTTTTGCATTTTTTGGAGGAAAAAAAAAAAAAAAACCGAAACCGAACCGAAAAAAACCGAAAAAAATTTGGGCCGAACCGAACCGAACCGAAATTTCGGTTTGGTTTCGGTTTTGGCAAAAAACCGAACCGAAACAAACCGAACCCAGCCCTACACATTGTGTATTGGTACGTTTATATTATTCTCAATCCTATTTTCTCTTAACATACTAAAAGAAAAACTTATTTCAGTACGTTTGATTTTGTGGGATTTAAAAATATTTTAAACAAATTTGGAAAGAAAATATCTTAAATCGTAGATAATTATTGCTAAATTGTAGCATTATTGTGAAAATAAATTGAATCTAACCAACTTTCTTTGTTTTTTACAATTATCTCTAACGGAGGAGAGTGTAATTATTGTCACATCCCGGCCTGGGCCCCTACCACATCCCGGACTCGACTCCACCGTAGAACGATATTGTTCGCTTTGGGCCCCGACCAAGCCCTCACGGTTTTGTTTCTGGGAACTCACACTAGAACTTCCCAGTGGGTCACCCATCCTGGGAATGCTCTCACGCGAACTCACTTAACTTCGGAGTTCCAATGGAATTGGAATCCAGTGAGCTCCCAAAAAGCCTCGTGCTAGGTAAAGATGAGAATATACATATAAGGCTTACATGATCCACTCCCCTGGGCGATGTGGGATGTTACAATCCACCCCCCTTAGGGGCCCGACGTCCTCGTCGGCACATTTCCGGTCAGGGATTGGCTCTGATACCAAATTGTCACATCCCGGCCCGGGCCCCTACCACATTCCGAGCTCGATCCACCGTAGGACGATATTGTCCACTTTGGGCCCCGACCACGCCCTCACAATTTTGTTTCTAGGAACTCACACGAGAACTTCCCAGTAGGTAACCGAGATTGCTCTCGCACGCTACTCGCTTAACTTCGGAGTTCCTACGGAACCCGAAGCCAATGAGCTCCCAAAAGGCCTCGTATTAGGTAAAGATTGGAATATACATATAAGGCTTACAGGATCCACTCTCCTGGGCGATTTGGGATGTTACAATTAAAAGGCTAGATTATAGGAAATTTGTTACAATATAACGTGCATATAGCACCAAAATTATGACAAAAAAAGTTTAATCAACTCACTAAAATGCATGGATGTTTGATTTAAAAAATTTAAAACTGAGGCGCCTGTATCAAAAGATCCCTTTCTTTTTTGACCAAGTCTAGGGTTCGGTTTGGTTCGATAACCAAACCAAAATCATTCTTCCAAAAATCAAAATGAATCGAAATTTTCAGTTCAAACAAATTATATATCGATATCGAATTAAAATTTTCAGATCCCAAAATTCGGTAATATAAAAAATTAACTCGCTCTCAGGGAATTTTGATCCTCAATTAGACAAATTCATACCCCTAATTCGACAATCAAACACTCTAATTTGAAATTTCACAATTTCAAACACTTATCTTGAATCCTTGATGTAATTGAAGGTGAAAAATTGGATTTTGAGGTGAATTTCCTCCCAAACCAGGATTTGTTTGGTTTTAGAGATGGAGGAATAGGTTGGAGATTGAGAGAGAAATAGAAAGTGGTGTTGGTGCAGCGGTGGTGGTTGATCTATGAATGGAGTAGACAGAGTGGTAGTAGTTGACCCGTCGTTTAGAATGAGAGGAGAATGGCAATAGAGTGATGGTGGTAGCTGGCTTGGTATCGTCTAGGTTTGATTCAACTTGCACATCGAGAAGATGAGAAACGAGAGAGAGAATTCAAACAAACGGTTGAGAATCAATTTATTATGAGTGATATATTATGTGGTTTTTGGTCTTTGTACTCCAATGGTAATAGATTTCTAGTTGAGGGACCATTGTTTCAATTTGATTAAATTAAGAGACCATTGCTACAATTTATCCAAAGAAAAAAGATTTTAATCGTCACAATTTTTTATTTGAACAATATTTCAATATTTCAAAAATTAGCTCATGAGTGTCATAATGTGAGGGTGAAATCACAGGGATTAAAATCATGATTCGGGCAACATACAAGCTTAATTGACTATGAGTCATGACAAGATGCATAAGAAGCACTTTTTCTTATATGCACGTCTAACATTTTTATCAATACTCATTTGAAAACACTGCAAGCACTTAGGATTAGTTTGGTATTACAAAAAAAAAAAAAAAAAACAACGCTTTTAGTCATTTCAAAAACATTGCTAAAAATTCCTCACATTTTTGTTATGAAATAAGTACATAACAAACTAGCAGTCAACCGGAAGCAATTCACAAGTGGGATGAAAAACTGAATTTACGTTGATTTTGTTTATATTTACATTGAAGTACAAAGAATTCAACTTTAGCAGCCTTTTATTTCATGGGCTGGTATCCTAATTTAGTTCACTTCATCAAGGTCAAAATTCTGCCTTCTCCTCACAGATTCTAACACATCTAAGGGCCGGTCACTGCGAGCGCTGCGTCCTCCTTCGCATGTCTTGAGTTTAGGCACGCTCAGCGCGCTAAGAGGGGGCGACTGCAGCCCCCTGTTCACTTCCTTCAGCACTGACCGTGCGGTGGCTTCAGCTGCAGCATCTGCCATTGCTGAAGCCAGTTGTGTGTCACCTTGCATTTTGCTGCTGAACTTGTTTTGTGCATGTCTCAAGCTAGCAATCTTAGACATGCCGGGGGAGTTGAAGCTGATTGCTTTTTTGCTGATGGCAACAGCCTCTGCAGCTGTTGTTTTGGCCTTTGATGCTTCATACTTCTGCATATCATATACGAGCTCCTTCTGGAGCTGCTTGTCAGCGACTAATATGTCTTCGATCTCATTTTTGTAATCCTTGAGAATGATTCGGAGGCATTCCATGAGAGAGCCGATAAGGGGGCTGTTTTTGCTTTCCAGTAGCCGTTTCAGCTCTATAAAGATGGGTACTGTGTTTTGGATGAGCCCCTTTTTGACTGCTTGAGTTATCCTTCCCTTAGCAGATGCCCCGCTGTTATCACCACCATCTTCGTCCATTTCTCCAGTGTCAGTTGGTGATCCGCGGTTGGATGGGATTCGGATCTCCTTGCAGGCAAGAATTTGGAAAGCATCCTGCTCTCAAAATTAAGAAAGCACGTATAAAAAAGGAGATCAATCAGAAATCTAGAAATATGTTTACTAAGAAACTCAATAAAAAGACTCAAAAGGTTAAGCTGGAAGGACACAGATTGTATAAGTTCCATTACATACACAAATGTGTCAGTATAACGTATTACAGTTGTACATATTCCACAGACATACAGAGAAATATTGAAAGAAGATTTTGAACATGTGAGGCAGCAAATACCTTCAGAACAGATTGTCCGGTAACATCATCTATATTGAGCATACCGTCAGATGCTGCAGCGAGAATCTCTGCGCATAACTTTGCAAAGGTAGCCAATAAGTGCTCTGGAGCCATTTGTTTTAGCAAAGTAACATAGATCTGCATTCTTTTAGACCTCGAATTTTCATCATTGCCCCTGGGGACAATCACATAAACTATATGTAAGATAATAATCTCTTTTTCATACTTGCTGACTTTCAATTGATGATAGACACACCTTACCTGATGGCAAAAAGTCGGCCCTCTGCTCGTGATACCTGAGCATTACTGTGTCCATTGTGGGCATGGCAATCATTCAGAACAAAAATTGCTTCTACGAAACTGTTATATCCTAGAAGAGGTGCCTTCACTGAAAGACAAAAAATCAAACAGAACGGTCAAATCTCATTAACAAAGACATCCGCAATTTCACAACTGGAAATTTGATTAGCAAGAGAATGCCCTTTAACCTTTCAGAATATTGTTAAACAGAAAACTGGAAAGCTGCCTTATCTTTTCTGACTCATCAACAATTGACAAGAGAAATCTGAGGAACATAACACCTCTCCACTTCACGTAATCCCTCTGAATATGCCAGCACAGAATAAAACACAGAATTAGTTATATGCCTAGATTTCAATCAAAATGGAAATGTAGGACGCAGAACCAACATATACCTGCAATAATCTCGAGAGAAGTATAAATGTCTGCCTTCTTACAAGTTCACATGGATCACGGAGACACTTTGTGATCTTTGGTATATAACTGTTGATTCAAGAAAAACTATTGAGAAACTTATAAAGCAAACAATAAAGTTACAAAGGTAAATGTCAAAGATATTACTCAACTCAAGTTTTTTAAGGTACAGTTTCACAGGTCTTACCTATCAACTAAAGCAGTGTAGCGAACACAAAAATCTGCCATCACCACTACCAGGTTGTTGCGGAGTGCAGCACAATCACTCTTTTGAAGTTCCTATAGAATGTTGTGAGGTTTGGAACTCAATTACTTATATAGACACAAGAAGCAAAGAATTTAAGAATGAACAGTTTTGAAACTGCTGACACACGCAGATATGACTAATATACATATATGTAAGTGCACGTATGTCAGAATAATTGATAAGGGTGTAAAACTGGTAGGCTGCAGGTGAGTACAATTGTTAGCAAAACAGTTTCTAGGTTTTAAGTACCCTAGAAATCTGAAGCATAGCTCTTTCCAGAAAGCATTTAAAGACTGTACAACAGAAAAAATGCAAAGTCAATGAACAAACCTGCACAAACAGCGGAATATAACTCTTTGCAATTTTTCCATCTGCAAGGCAGATCTTCCCCAAAGTAAGCCATGCTTGAATGTATAACGAAGGGGCTGTCTGCTTTAGAGAGACTTCAGGCCCGGTTAATTTATTAACTTTTGGATCAGGATTTCCGGAAGTGATGATAGTGTACAGTAGTGGAATGACGGTGGTCATATCAGCAGATGGGTAAATGATAACCACGGACCCAATGGTGTAAACTGCTGTGACTGCTTTTGACAATGACCTGGACATGGCCAATACTCTCTTGCCCTTTCTAGTCTCGCTTCTAGGTGGCGTAAAGAAGTCAGCTTTTCCGACTGCATCTGAATCACCCGAAATATACTTCTCTAAAATCGTAGAAGCTTCTGTGATGAGCCTGTCCACCCATTTCTCAACAAGGGCATCAGCCTCTACTGGGTTTGAAGCCTTCCGCTTGCACAATGTTCTAAGTGCTTTTACATGAGCATTAACCTGTCATTACATAAAGCAACTAAATAAAAGAGCACATTTTAACAATATGCTCACACCAGCAGATATTACCTCTGTTGAATGCATGTTGAACTCATGAATTCTTTTAAGCATGTTGTGAGCTAAGTCTGCTGCAAGTTCAGAGGGCAGCTCAACAGAAACATTAGAAATTGTCTGCAGGAGAAAAACACGATCCCCCGCCCAAGCAACGGAATTGGAATCAATACCCTCTTCCTCTTCATGTGCATATCCTTGCGCTGTAGGCCTTTGAACCTCTCCTCCCACTCCATACTTGTCAAAGAGCTGCCAATGATGATTAAGAAACTCCCAGTCCACTGCTTTTGCAAGGTATGCTGACACCTCTGATAGAAGAAACCAAGAACCAGGTGGGGCTGTCCATTTCTCTATTGGCAAGGATTGACTCAGCCAGAGAGACTCAGATGTTCGTATGATATTTTGAAGTGAAATAGCAAATTTGGGCTTCATCAGTTTCTTCTTTCCCAGGTTTGTGCAAATTTTCTTCACCCAAGGTGTCACCTCTCCATTGCAAATCTCTTTCAATATACACAAAACACCTCCAGGAAACACCGAATCAACATCCATTTCAGTGCCTTTTGCTACAGATTCATTGTGAAGTGAACTAACAGAATCAACAGTAGATACCCGTTCTAATACCAGCTCTAGAAACAAGTTCTCACATTCTTCTTGAATGCTAGACTCATTATCAGCTATTAAACGTGGAACAGAATGTAGCCACTCAGTTGCCACCCTTTCATCCAGGAATGTTCTGAAGGCCTAAGAGGTCAATGCAGAGGTCCAACAAATAATATCAGGAGTTGCACAAAAATAAGTCCATTACATTTACAAGTCAAAAAGAACATGTAAAGTGATCACGAGCATATGCACTAACTCCAAGGCAGGCATCCATGTGGTTTTTCAAACCAAATAATTTCCACGAAGAGAAACTTAATGAAGCATATTTCCCTTTATTTATCTGATTTGGTCTTTAGTTCAGAAGTTATGTATCTCATTGAAATCAATAATATCTCATTTGTTTAGCTTACCCATCAGCCAAAAGTGTACACTAAAAGAATATTATAACGACTTGATAAAAAATTGTCAGCAAATACAGATGTGCTTCTACAAAGTGGTTGACAGAAATTTAATTGAGATTTTTCCGTCAAATAAAAATTCGGATTTATGAAACTTTATATACTAAGAGAACCATTGTGAGTTAGAAATTGTGGTCCTGGGGCTGGTAAGAAGTTAACATGGCAATCCTTTTGATAAACTCAAGATAAGTTCCCAAAAGTATACACATTTTTTGAATGGTTTATGGGACATGGGAAGCTAAACAAAGCATTCCAAGCCAATTACATGCTCATAATTTTGAACATTAACTAACTACACAAAATATATAAACCAATTAGAAACCATAACCAAAACATTTGGTTGATGAAGAACAATGGGAAACTTACCACTGAAAGAGCTGAAATTGCCGTCTTGCGTATGCTAACAAGTGGATCAGAACAAGCCATTCCCATTGTCTTGAGCAAGGCTCCATCAAAGCCACTGCCTAGAATGGCTATCAACTTGGTAATCAAAAGAAGTGCAGCCTTCCTCACACCTGCCTTCTCATCCATGCACCTCTTCATCAAAATTTCATCTACCCAACCGTCAGGCCTCTGGTCACTTGCATTGCCAAGCCCCATAACTTGTTTCAGCACATCACGGCCCCTCTCATCACTTGACAACAAGCCCACGAGATGTGACAAGTTTGATAAAGCACGACCTCGAATTCCAGCGGTTGAATCCGAACAGCGTTGAATCAAAGCCTCCAAGCATTTGAACCCCAATGAATCAATCACTTCAATTTCCGAATTCAATCCCAATGTATCTCTCAATGATGTCACTAGCGCCAGAATAAGGTCAACCGCCAAAAGCCTCAAGCTCGCCTTACCTTGAGTCATCTTCACTACATAATCCACAAATCCAATTTGGTCCTCAAACTCCATTACTCTTACAACCTCCATTATAGACTCCACAGCCAAAGCCCGAGGCTCTGACTTCTCCGGCGACTTCTGTACCAAATACCTTGGAAAATTCACTACTGCTTTCTTGACGCCTTCAAGTGTTTTAGCCGCACTCATCATCTGATTTGTCACAAACCCCAATGCAAAAAACCGAACCTGCAACTTATACTGAAGAATCATTGGAGACAATGACTTCAACACCTCGGCTGCAATGTTAGCTTGGTCGCCATGCTCAGGTATGAACACTTTAAGCAAAATCCGTGAGCACAAATCGGTTAGTTTGTTATAGCTACCTGAATTACCGCAGACTTCGAGCCCCATTACTGGAATTTCAGCCACAGTTTGAACCAGAGACTTCAAACTATCTGGAAACCGGTCCAAATGAATCAAACCAATTACAAGTTCTAACCTTTCAAGAACAGTAAACAAGACCCGAATATCGAATTCCGTCTCTTCGCCTTCACAATCCTCATCAATAGCATTCTTGGCACAATTCTTCGAACCCTGATTTATGGACCGGCCCTTTCTCTTCTTATTACCGGCAACGTGGGACCCATGGCTCGATTGACCGGCAGGACGGTGCTTGAGCGACCGGCGAATTGACTGGAGGAGAGAGAGAAAGGCCATGGGAGTGAAGAGAGTGCAGACGGGGGAATTGGGAGAAAGGAGAAGAGAGAGGTAGACACTGGAAGCCGATAGGGCCAGATGGGCACGGCCCAAATCCATGGCGGAGGTGATCGGACGGACGAGATTGGACAGAGAGATGGACTTGGAAGAGAGCTCGTGGTAGAGGCGGTCCATGAGTTCGGGGTCATCGTCGGAGAGGGCAATGTCTAAGAGGGTTTGGAGGTCGGAGAGGGTGGAATCGGATATGGGTTGGATTTGGGGGTCGGAGGGGTTGTCGGAGCGGCGGAGTTCTTCGAGCTCCGTGACTATTCGGGTTATGGTTTCCTCCATGGCTGCTTTGGTGTGGAGGTGTCTGAAGAAAATTGGTCCCTTCTCTCTCTGGTTGGACCTGATTTTCAAATTTTGGGTTTCCCGCTTAATTTGGTCTTCGTTTTCCTCGGGAAAATAAAACTGAAAGCGAACTGTTTTTTGGCCTTTTTATTTATTTCCTTATTTACTCCTAATTACTATCTAATTTTTCAAGAAACTTTAACGAAAAACTTAATCTACTATTTATTTTAATGAAAATTATATTTTTACATTAAAAATTCAATCATAATATTATTCACTTTATCTTTTATCTTATTTTTATCGTTAAAACTCAAATTTTTCAAGTCTTTTCATTAATTTTCTTAATTTTTTAACCATAGTCAAATCTCATCATCTTCAGCTACTTAATACTACAGTTTAGTGATATTTTTCTCTTTACTTTGTAAGAGGTTTTAGGTTCAATTGTCGCCAAAGACAAATTTGAATCATATTATTATTAGTCATTGGGAGGCTAAGCTCATCCACATCTTCCTTAATGTTAATAATATCGTTTGTTAAAATAAAAAAAATAAAATCTAATCATCTCCAAAGGCTAGGCAATTGTTTGAGGGAATGTTGTACTTTCGAGCTGTCCAAGAAAGAGAATCAAGGCCTAGTAGCGTTGCTAAACAGTGATTCAACATAAATTATACATCTTGAAACCAATTTAACTTCTAGCCGATAGTTATTCATCCTACATACATAACTAGATTAAAAAAAGAATATTGACGTGGTCCCTATATTTATTTTTGGGAAGAGATCCTCTTCGAATCTCTTCCACCAAAGCCACATAATCAATTAACACGGACCCTTAAAATTTGATATAATGGTTAAAATTATTATAACTTTAAAGGAACTCTCTGTTTATAATCGTTGAATCAAATTTTAAAGGTCCGGATTAATTGATTATGTGGATTTGGTGGGAGAGATCCGGAGGAAATCTCTTCCCTTTATTTTTGACCCAAGAAGCCGTATAAAGCGAAAATTTTATGTACCGTTCTATAATGGCAATGGTAACAGTGAGGACTGATATGACATTTTGCCGAATTTATCACGTGGGAAAAATTTTACGCACCGTTCTCATTTGCCTAGCCTTTGGAGATGCTCATTTAGATTTTTAAATTTTCATCTATTATTTCATCTACATTTATCATGTGAACAACCGTGAGCTACTTAAGAGGGTTGAATGACTCTTCACTCCTTACTAAATCCCACATTGGCACTAAAAAAAATTTTCCTACAAGTGAATGAGGATTCTCTCTGGATTCTTTTTTGTGGGGGTCTCAAGGATCCTTCAATTACATCTATTCATCGTATATCGTGCGGTCAGAAATCATTGTAAATCTTTATATTTAAAATTAAATATAAACAATACCTGAGGAAAACTGATTGCACGATGAACGAATATGATTGAAGAATCCAGAGATGATCCTCACAAAGGGGAGGATTCAGAGAGGATCGTCATTCGTCTAGTTATAGGCTAAACATGCCGAATCCGTGGCCCTTGGCGGAAGGATCCGAAGTTCCATCTTTGTTTGGCCGTCCTTCGATATCGTTCGTATCCAAAAAAAAAACAAAAGGATTGATTTGGGGTTGAAGTTCGAGATTTTGAGAGATATTTCAACATATACTAATTTCACTTTGGTTGCTTGCATAAAACAAGCATGAAATAACAACTTCATAAACTATATCTATAGTTTTTCAGTTCATCATTGAAGTTTATGCTTCTCATAGAAAGAGGCAATGCGGCTGCGGTAATAAATTTTTGACGGGGTTGCAACTCAGGCGTTTTCTGCTACGATATCGGCTTACTGATTCACGTCAGGGAAAAAATAAGTCAAAGGACCGCTGTCTTCTGGAAAAAGATGGAATGGTTGGACCTCGTTTCCTTCCTGCACAAGGCGATGGCCGTCGGTTGCTGATTCCGACAGGCCAGAGTTCATGTTGACGAAAAATGAATTGGAGTCTGCAGCCTGTTCAAGTGAAGGTGCTGGCTGCCCTGCCCGAAGCCAGTCCATCAAGCTAGGTTGCACTTGCACGGACACTCCAACTTCCATCAAGCTAGGCTGCCCTGCCCAACTTCCAAGTGAAGGCGCGTCATTTGATCTTCCCATGGAAGCTTGCGCCGCTTGTGAAGGGAAATTGGTTGGCGACTGCTGCATCATTTGGAAGTTGGGATGAAGTGGATCATTGCTTCCTTGATAAGCAAGACCAAATGGAGATTCATAACTGGTTTGAACACGCATGCGACACAGAAAATGAGCATGCGATTGAAGATTCAATACGCTATTTAAGAAAAATGAAGAACAACGAACAAAATCCAGCTTTCAAAATGATTCGGGGGGCTTTAAGTTTATCAAAAGCTTACCCGCAGTCAGCAATTTGAGGAACAAATGGTGCATTTGGCATGCCAGTAAAATCAACCCCGGAACTCAAGGTTGCGGAAGGAACTGAAGACCAATTAGCACCACCAGTATAGCTGCCCGTTGAAAACAAATTGGCATAGCCATCACAAAGTAAAGGTTCGGGTCTCCAGAAAATCTGGGAAGGATTCGAAGGCAATACCTCGCTGGGTATGGGAGGGCCATTCCATCGATTGTTGGTATAAGGATAGCCAGGAAAGACCGAATAGGGGGCAAGCAAATTCCCTCCAAAATGAGGTTCTGAGCCTGTCATGAAACTAGTTTTACATCAACTGGTAATTTGAATTTCAGGTGAAAAAAAAAAAAGATGAACTTACCGCGATGGGTAGGCGGTAACCATCCCATTTCCCTGCAAGTTTTGAAACATACAGATGTAAGACAAAGACCAATAGAGGCACTAATCATGCTGTGAAGTTCAATAAACTGCCTGGAAATAGATATGAGTTTTACGATTGTTCAAATCCTAGGACAATCGAGGTTTTCTACATACGTCAACTTTTTTCCGGTAGTTCTGTTTTCGCTCAAAGTGCAAACGGAAACTATCTCTCTTTATGTTCCTACCTCTTGGACCATAGTCTCTGGAGAAGAATCAGAATATCATCAATTTGATCATTGCTGTTTCATATAAAAGCTATCAAAAGGAAAGAATTGAAGCACAACTAGCAACCGCTTACTAAAGTAACGGGACACGAGTTAACATATCAATCTTACCTATTAAATAAACAGCCTAAACAACACAAACTTACACATTTTTCACGTCAATGAAACAGAACGATTTTGTATAGTCAGAGGACACTTAAGATCGTATGAGGGCAATCTAACACAAATGCAGCAGAAGGAAAGTAAGGAGCTTGCACAGTAGAAACAATGCTTACCATTCACCATGATGAAAATGGCGTAACATGGTTCCCTGTAACCCCTGAAACAGTCACAAACGTATTTATGAACTAAAAAATGGATGAATTTTACAGTCTACAACATAAAATGGTTTTATCCATTTACAGATCTATAAACTACGCACATTAGCTATTACATCTTGTTGTGCAGGTGTGCGCACATCGTATTTTATATTGGCGACACTCGTGCTTCATGAAAAATTTAACAACCTTCCGTGAAGCTTGTTCGATGTGAAAAAAAGAATTTTCAAAATTGTTGTCATTGCTTTTACCATGTCAAAGAACTCCATAGGACTGTCCTCATAATCCATCTCTTCCTCAGATACGTTGAGCTCGCGGTCAGGGCTACCAGATATAAAATACCTCCATACGCCATCCTCAATCTCGCCGCAGATAGGGCATTCCATGATACCCTTTACATTGAATGCAGAACCAATGCAATCTATAGCTCCACCAAGAAAAATGTTAAATCTTATAATTTCTAATTAACTCAATTTAAACTACTTTAAGTTCTATTATTTACATCAATGCTGTTAAAACAGCTAGTTCGTCGAACAGCCTAGGCACACAGAGTCACAAGACAAATTTTAGACATCCCGATTTTTCGAAACCCTCCAGTGTTCTCCTAATCCTTATTCAAACAACACAGATAGCCTTTTTTATGAATTACAGGATATCAAATTAAGGAAAGTGACTTTTGTACGCTTTTTTTCTCTTTCTACAACACATCGTGGTTTCTTTTTGTTCATTGATTCTTCAAACTCAGTTCGACTGAATGGCCAGAAATAATGCGCGCATGCATGCGAAGAAAAAAAGGGTGTGAAAATCAGCTCACCAAGGTGAAACAAGTCAGAGCACTGAAGCTTGACGACAGTGCGGCCACAGTCGTCGGAGACACCCTCCATGCAGATGGAGCATTTCACGGCTGAGGGCGATGACAAAACGGACGATGTTGGAGAATCCATTTACGCTCTGCTAGAGAGAGAGAGAGAGAGAGAGAGGGAGAGAGAGAGAGAGATTACGTAAAGAGGAGCAGAAAAAGCAGAGGTGGGAAAAACTCTGAAGGGAGCAAAAATTGAACCGATTTGGGTTTTCTCCAGCGTTTACGTACGGTAACTTGTTTTATCAATGCAAATTAAAAGAGGAATTGATTTCCTGTGGTCGAGTCTATGGGGGTGATTGACACGGCTTGGTGTGCTTTTAGACAACGTTTGAACATTTTTGAGTTGTATGGATGATGAGTGGGCCAATGATAATTTGACGGTTGAGATTTAATCTTTGATACGCTCGACAAAATACATTGATTTTTTATTTAAAAAATTACATATGAGCGTTACAATGGCGTAGTGCGTTCCACACAATTGTTATCAGAGTGATGATATTATTCGCTTAATAGTTACGTCTGTCAATCAATACTTGAACACTCTATTGGCTTTATTTGCATCCTCGTGAAATTTGTGTGACAATTAAAGTCATATAATGCAATTTTCATATTTGTCCTGGGCAGCTGGAAAAGGAAAATAAATTTGGTGGTAAAAACATTAAAAATATCATTGCGCTAAGTTTTCATTGTTGATACTAGTTTTATCGCAATTGAATGAGCTCAAATAACCTCAAAAGGCAAAAGAAAGATTACGTGACCATTTTGACACGACCAAACTCAAAATTGAACACATACATTTGTGTGGATGTTAAGTAAATCCTAATATTTGAGCGATCGAGTATATGAGGCTGAATCAACTCCAACAAGGGTGTAACGCCTTCTTATTATGTAAATGTTAGTACTAATTTGGAATCATCATTTAAGGCTGGGTAAAGGTTATGATTAATTTAGTGCAATTGAGGATACAAACAAGAAATATAAGGACATAGATGATATTTCAAGAAAATGGTTGATAAATCATGTTATTGAGCCCTAATTTATTACTGAGGTGATTTAAAAAAAAAAATAGGTATCAAAGAAAGTTGGAAGAGTTTTTGGTGTTTGGTAAACACCCAAAACCAGCTTTTTTTTTTTCAAAGTTTAGGATGAAAAAAAATCCAAAAACCAGCTTATTTGAAAAACCAAATGAACAGTAAATTCATTAATGAATTTTTCAATTTACCAACATTGCCCTCTTTTCTCCAGCCTTCCTCACACTTCCACTCTCGCACGCCCTCTCGCAAAACCCATGCAGAACCAGACCTGAAACTTCAATCCCAGCTTAAGCCTCTAGGCCTTCTCCCCTACTTGGTTTCGTTACTGCCCCCGCAAAAGCCCTTCCTCTCCTCAGACCTCAGTCTCCTTCATCGCTCTTCCAGAAGCTCGCAACTTGATTTGGCCGTCAATGGCAGCCTAACGGGACGACCTTGAGGCATGCTTTCGGAAATGTCATTTCCTTCTTCATCCTCATCCTGATCGGCGTTCTCGCATTTTCAATCCGGCTCTTCTATGTGAGCTCTTGCTTATTGATGTCAAAATCCGGTGTTGCTTGTTTGGCAGCCTAGAAAATGCAGGAAAAGGCATCAGTGTTGAAATTATTTATCTATTGATGTACATATATATGGATATTATTGTGCAAATCATACAACTTTACAATTGATTATTTACTCTTGTGAATTATTGAACCGAATGGTGTTTCATATTAGTTTACCTTTGTGTTATTCTGTAAATTGTTGTGTTCTAACTGTTGTGACTTTGAATTTTTATCATTCGTAATTACATTTCTCAGTAATCAAAAGGAGAGTAACTTGTATTTGTATCGTATTCTTGCCTTAGTTATTTTTGTAGATTTTGGTTATCTTCCTCCAATTTCTTGATGGTGTTCAATTGTCTCTTTCTTCAGGAAGTTAAGGGTGCTGGTGCTGGACTAACAGCTGCAGCTCTTATAGCCATGGTAAATTACAATAGCGGGTATTTTTAACTCTACAACATATGGACATGGTAATGCAAATTCTTAACCGTCCTTTTTTATGCTTTCATTTGTAGGGCCCATCACATATTTCTTGTTCTGTGGCTGGAAGCTATGACAATGAAGTTGTGGCAATTTTTGCTTTGGTCTTCACTTTGTATCTATATATAAGGTTAGGTTGGGTAAAAGACAAGTTTATTTTATTATGTTAGGTGCATGGTTGTTTCAAAGAATGATCTGATTCTGTTGACTGTTGAGTAGGATCACCTTATGAATTTGTTTCTGATGGATCTTCATTAGTATATACTATATATTACAGGGATTATGTTTAATGTGCTTCAATATCTTCTAATTACATTATGCAATATGCAGACACTGAATACAGGATCCCTCTTCTATGCAACTCTTACTGCCATAGCATACTTTTACATGGTAAGTATATGTTCTAATGTTATTTATGCCATAGCATACTAACATTCTCGCGCTTTGTTAGTTTGTAGCTAGAAATACTAGATGAAAAAGAATGGTGGCTATAAAATTGATACATTTAAATGACTCTTGGTTCCTATTGACATCGTAGCCTTGCTAATGTAGGTGGTCTTGGGAACATTGTTAGCCGCTTTGGTGCCGGTAGTTGGATTCAATGCAGTCATGACATCAGAACATTTTGCATCCATTTTGGTGAGCATTTCCCAACTTTCTTTTCTCATTGACTTTTCATTTTCTGATACTGGAGCTTGTCTTACCTTTCGGTTATTTTCAAAACACTTGTAAAACACGTCTTCATACTGAGTTAATAAGGTTCTGAAGATGCTAGTTCACGTGTTCGTAAGAGTGTTCTTTTTTTTGGACTAAGCCACTTATAAAGTTATAAGAGTTTGGTTTTCTTTAAGCAGTTTCAAAGTATATGGTTGCTCTTTAATGGACTTAAGATAATTCTTATAGAAGGTTAGCAAATATGGAGAAGCTTTGCAGTTAGTAGAACTTAAACAAGGGGATTGCCTGAATTGGGAACTAATTAGAAGTCTGTTTTCTTCATTTTTCCCAGATAGTTTGTATCCCATGCAGTTCATAGCCTTATGTTTCTTACTATGTTTTATCGTTGCTATATTTTCTTCTGCAGGTTTTTTATTATTATACATGTGGTCGCTTTCGTGTAAAGTAGGAGCTTTGTGCACTGGGTACGACCTTTATGTGGTCGCTTTCGTGTACTATATCAAAGGGATTCTCTCTCCAAAAATGTTCAAAGAGGCTGACCCCATGACTTTTGTGAAGGAAGCGATAGTAATGATGATGATGATGATGAAGAATACCAAAATTATCAAATTGAAGAATCACATGAGATAGAAGCATTCAGAAATAGAATAGCGGTAAGTTTGATGAATGCATCTAATTAAACTACTTTCAAGTACATTAACAATATTGTACTAATGAATCATAACTATTCAGTCTAAAATATTTCAATTGAAGTAGTTTGTCATACTAATTAATATTTAAGATAAAGTTTATAAATATATTTTTTTTAAATAAAGTATATTTAGTAATTCACCTTTATTTGTTAAGAAAATTAAATTAATGGCACATTTAGTATTATACCATTTTTTGTCATTTCACACAGTCATAATTGTTTTATATAAAAGTTTACCAAACACTATGATACTACTTTTTTTTTTGGTAAAAGACTGTTTACTACCCTCATGTTTTGTGGTTTTCAACATTTAGTACATCAAGTTTTTTTCGTCTCAGATTCATACCTAAAGTGTAAATTTTGGGACAGTCTCATACATTCGTTAGTCAAACTGTTAAGTCTCCCGTTAACTGTAACATGACGCACTGACTGAGCGCCACGTGTCATCCACGTTTTTTTTTTCTTTCTTTTTTTTTCTTCTTCCTTCTTCTTCTTCTTCTTCCTCAGACCGCAACTTTTTTTTTGGGTAAAAGACTGTTTACTACCCTCATGTTTCGTGGTTTTCAACATTTAGTACATCAAGTTTTTTTCGTCTCAGAGTCATACCTAAAGTGTAAATTTTGGGACAGTCTCATACATCTGTTAGTCAAACTGTTAAGTTTTTCTTTAACTGTGATGTGGCGCACTGACTGGGCGCCACGTGTCATCCACGTTTTTTTTTTCTTTTCTTTTCTTCTTCCTTCTCCTTCTTCTTCTTCCTCCGACTGCAACTTTCTTTTTTTTTCTTTTTTTTCTTTTTTTTTGCTTCTTCCTTCGCCTTCTTCCTTCCTCATTCCTTCCCTTTCTTCCCCTTCTTCCTTCTCATTCTCCTTCTTCTTCCTCCGAAATCTGGGGAAGTTTGTTTTTTTTTTTCTTCTTTCTTCTTCTTCCTTCTTCTTCCTTCCCCTTCTTCCTTCTTCTTCCTTCTCCTTCTTCTTCTTCTTCCTCTTCCTCCGAAATCTGGGGAAGTTTTTTTTTTTTTTCTTTCTTTCTTCTTATTCCTCCTTCTTCCTTCTTCTTCTTCCTCCGACTGCAATTTTTTCTTCCTCCTTCTCCTTCTTCCTTCCCCTTCTTCCTTCTTCTTCTTCTTCTTCTTCCTCAAAAAAAAAAAAAAAAAAAACGTTCATCTTCCCCCAAATTCGGAGGAAGAAGAAGAAGAACGAAGAAGGGGAAGGAAGAAGGAGAAGAAGGAGCAAGAAAAAAAAAACTGAATCTGGGCAGATTCGGAGGAAGAAGAAGAAGAAGAAGAAGAAGAAGAAGAAGGAAGGAGGAAAGAGAAAGAAGAAGAAGAAGAAAAAAAAAAAAAAAAAAGCTTCCCCAGATTCGGGAAGAAGAAGGAGAGTGAGAAGGAAGAAGAAGGAAGAAGGGGAAGAAAGGGAAGGAAGGAGGAAGGAAGGAAGAAGGCGAAGAATGAAGGGAAAAAAAAACGTGGATGACACATGGCACCCAGTCAGTGCGCCACGTCACAGTTAACGAAAAACTTAACAGTTTGACTAACGGATGTATGAGACTGTCCCAAAATTTACACTTTAGGTATGACTCTGAGACGAAAAAAACTTGATGTACTAAATGTTGAAAACCACGAAACATGAGGGTAGTAAACAGTCTTTTACCCTTTTTTTTTCTTCCTCCTTCTCCTTCTTCCTTCCTCCTTCTTCCTTCTTCTTCTTCTTCCTCCGAAATCTGGGGAAGTTTGTTTTTTTTTTCTTCCTTCTTCTTCTTCTTCTTCCTCCGACTGCAACTTTTTTTTTTCTTCCTCCTTCTTCTCATTCTTCCTTCCCCTTCTTCCTCCCCTTTGCTTCCTCCTTCTTCTTCTTCTTCCTCAAAAAAAATAAAAATAAAAAATAAAAAATAAAATTTTTTATCTTCCCCCAGATTCGGAGGAAGAAGAAGAAGAAGAACGAAGAAGGGGAAGGAAGAAGGAGAAGAAGGGGAAGGAAGAATGAGAAGGAGGAAAAAAAAAACTGAATCTGGGCAGATGAAGAAGAAGAAGAAGAAGAAGAAGAAGAAGAAGAAGAAGAAGAAGAAGAAGAAGAAGAAGAAGAAGAAGAAGAAGAAGAAGAAGAAGAAGAAGAAGAAGAAGAAGAAGAAGAAGAAGAAGAAGAAGAAGAAGAAGAAGAAGAAGAAGAAGAAGAAGAAGAAGAAGAAGAAAGAAAAAAAAAACGTGGATGACACGTGGCGCCCAGTCAGTGCGCCACGTCACAGTTAACGGAAAACTTAACAATTTGATTAACGGATGTATAAGACTGTCTCAAAATTTACACTTTAGGTATGAATCTGAGACGAAAAAAACTTGATGTACTAAATATTGAAAACCACGAAACATGAGGGTAGTAAATAGTCTTTTACCCTATAAATTATACAACATAAAAAAACATTTAACAACATGAAATTTAAACAATATTTTTAAAAACATTTAACAACATAAAACTTAAACGTCTACTTCATGCTTCTTTTGGCCCAAAGATGTGCAGCAAGATCATGTTGTAAGTACTTATTTGTGGCACGAGAACATATTATTCTATAACGCCTCATGTACTCATTTATAGAGATACTACCGGTTATTGGATTGAAAGGCAAATTAGGCCCAATATATATTTTTGCACGAGCCCTTCTTGACCTATTTGGATCTTCTTGGTTGTCATCGGATTCTCCATCAATATACCCATCTCGCTCATCCTCTACTATCATATTGTGTAATATGATGCAAGACATCATGATGGAGTCCAAATTTTCTCAACTCCACCCTCTTGTCGGTTCGCTGATGATCTTCCACAGTGCTTGTAGAATACCGAAAGCCTTTTCAACATCTTTCCGGTATGCCTCTTGGTGTAAGGTAAACAACTTTTCTACGTCATTCATAGGGTTTGGAATTGCTTGGACAAGTGTCGCCCATTTTGGGTAGATGTCATCTGCCAAGTAATACCTCATATTGTATTGACAGCCGTTGATGTAGTAGTCAAGTTGATGTGATTTACCTTCCGTCAAGTTATTGAAGAAGGGTGAACGCCCAAGAACTGTAATGTCATTTTGGGATCACGCGAACTCCAAAGAAAGCATGCTAGATCCATATGTCATATGAGGTAACTGCCTCTAACACAACAGTTGGCTTTCTCGATCTTCCGCTAAAGCCTCATTGCCATCCAGTGGGACAGTTTTTCCAATCTTAATACATGCAATTTAATGACCCTATCATGCCCGGAAACCCACAGTCTTCAGCATTGCGAAGAAGTTGATTCAGATTTTCTTGATTTGGCTCGCGGAAGTACTCGTCTTTATAAACCTGAACAATTGTGTCACAAAATTGTTCAAGAGTATCAAGACATGTAGACTTAGACATACCATGTGTTTCATCCATCGAATCAGCTGGGGAGCCATATGCCATCATTTGGAATGCAACATTAACTTTCTGATGAGGTGAGAAACCAGGGCGGCCTGCTCTGTCTCGCTTCTGTCCAAAGTACGGATTGACCTGCTGAACATTACAAAGTAAACGCTAAAAAACATGACGCCTCATTCGGAAGCGACATCTGAAATCCTCTTCTGTGTACACCGAGTTGGGGTTGAAGTAGTTGTTCATCAGATTGGCATGCGTCATCGCTCTGTTTCGTGGTTTATAAGAGCGACCAGCAATAGAACCACCCTATTGAGGTTGTTCCTCAGTTGGCTGACACACCATGGTCGCAGCTATGGTTGCTGCTCTGTTTTGTTTGTTGCGCCTTACTTGAACTTCTTCAGCCTCCTCATCTTCTCGTCTCATTTGCACCCATTTTGCTTCTCTTTTGGATTTGGATGAGGACCCCAATTGGAATCTGAAGAGGATTCAAAGTTGTAATTCATTGCAAACTTGAATTGAAATATATTGAATTCAAAGTTGTGTGAATTATATCTCAATATCCACCATATTTATAGCAAAAAAAAAAAAAATCAAATCCAACGGCTATCATGCTGATGTCACTTAATCGTCGGATTTGAATTTAAGTTGTAGTTTTTAAATAATAAATTATGTTTGGTCTTATGGCCCTCTGGCCCTTCGTTGGAAACCGTTTTTTGTGACAGGGCTAAAACGAGCTATTTGGCCCTCTGGCCCTCGATTGGAGACAGAAGCAAATATAGTCCTATTTGTTCGTTAAAATATTAATATCTTAGGACCAGAGGGCCAGAAGGTAAAAACGAGTCATCGGTTGGAGATGGCCTAATAGTTACCAGGGCTTTTTGAAACCTTCATGCTATCGTTGCTGCATAGGTTTCTGCTCTCCTCCCAAACTCCGTCGTAATCTTGTTGGGGCTATTGTTGTTGTGTTGGTTTCTGCTCTTCTCCCAAACTCCGTTGTAATCTCTTGTTGGGGCGATCCGAGAGCTGCAATCATGTTGGTCTACCAAGATCTCCTTACTGGTAAAAAATTTCTCCCAATGTTCCACGTATGCTTAAATTAGGGTTTTCGTTTTCTTTTTTCAGTTCCAAAATTAAGGTTTCGATTCGTCGGTACTGATCTTATGAAGAAAAAAACGAAATTGAATCTCTGTTTAATCTCCAAATTTTAGGTTATGGTACGGATCTGGTGCCAAATTTTTGTTTTCCCGCCTGTGTGTATTGGTTCCCAAATTATTCGATCTATTGTTGCTCTAATTGTTTTGATTTATTTGGTGGTGATTGTGTGCATCTATTTTGTGTAATTTGTTTCTGGATGCTTTTGCTTGTTGTTTATAATTTATGAAGCTACTAGATTTCATCTGAATGATTAAGAAAAGATTGAATTTATATTGCTCCGCGATTTATGGTTTTCTAACTCTTTTCTGTATTTATTTTATGTAATTTGGTACTGGGTACTTTTGCATATTAAATTATAGTGTGGAGTGTGTGAAGCTTTTGAATTTTATGTTACAAATTTAAAATTTTGATATGTTGGTGGCATAGTCCGTGTAATTTGTAAATATTCAGGTTGAAAATATCTTTGGATATTTTGACGCAATTTTTGAACTTAATTGTGTAAATTACTTGAACAGTTGTACTTAGTAAAGTTTATAGATTTGTTTATGATGTTCTGCTGGATCTGCTTTTTTTTATTTTATATGATGTTCTTGTTTTCTTCAACTTATATATTTAGTGGAATTTCTTTTATCAAGTTGGTGACCAGATTCATGCTTTTATTATAGGTGATGAGCTTCTCTCGGACTTGTTTCCATTCAAGGAAGTCCACAATGGAGTGCTTTGGGAAGTTGACGGAAATCCACAATGTAATATGAAAGTATAATATATAGTAGGGTTTTGTGTTGCCTGGTCGGTATTAATCTTTTTCCCTGCAGGGTGTAGTCAAGGTGGTGGTTATTGATCGTTGCGGTTGTGGGTTTATTCTGATCTGGATCACTTGTAAAAGGTTAATATGTTGATTGTTATGAATTGCATAGTTGATTGACTAAGTTGTTTGAATTATTTTTTGTTTGCAGTGGGTTGTTCAATGAGCTGTTGATGTAGACATTGGTGCAAATCCCTCTGCTGAAGGTGGGGGTGAGGGTGAAGGTGTTGATGATCAAGCCGTCAAGGTTGTTGACATTGTCGACACATTTAGACTTCAGGTATGTGGTGCTCACTGTACTGTTGCTCTCCAAGGTTCTTTGCGAGTAGAAGTTGATAGTTATTGTCTGATGCTTAAAGGAGCAACCTCCATATTACAAGAAGCAGTTTTTCACATGGGTGAAGAGGTACATCAAACTGTTGACACCCAAGTTGGATGGGAAGAGCCAAGAGGTATATAAGAAGAACATTGAGGCAGCAACCAAGTTTCTGCTTGGGAAGCTCAGCGACCTCCAATTGTAAGTTTTGTTGATTCCGTCCTGTATTTGTAATCCTATGTTGCAAAAGTATTGCATCAGTTGAACTATTATCTGTTACTTGAAAGATATAAGTATTGAACCGGATGCTCTTTTGCAGCTTTGTTGGGGAAAGCATGCATGATGATGGTGGTTTGGTCTTTGCCTACTACAGGGAGGGTGCGACCGACCCAACATTGATCTACTTTGCTCATGGTTTGCTCATGGTTTGAAGGAGATCAAGTGCTAAGCAATTGGCACTTGAAAAATCCATGATGACCTGGCATGGAGGCCTGGAGGAATAACAAATATCAACACAAATCTAAATAATCTCCGTCGAAAATTGAGAAAAAAAAGACGACTGAAAAAAGCCACGAGGATCAGATTATGCGGCGGTGGATCGCGGCAACGGACTGGGGAGGTGGATTGCACGCCAAACTGTTAAGTCTCCAATTAACTATGACGTGGCACCCATGTGGACAATGACTGGACGTTACGTGTCACCCACGTGGAAATTAAAAATAAATTGTATATAAAATAAATAAATAATTATTTATATATATATATTAAAAAAAAAAAAAAAACCTTCATCTTCCCCAGATTCGGAGGAAGAAGAAGAAGGAGAAAGAAGAAGAAGGAAGAAGGAAAAGAAGGGGAAGGAAGATGGAGAATAAGGAAGAAGAAAAAAAAAACTGAATCTGCAACCCAGATTCGGAAGAAGAAGAAGAAGAAAGAGGAAAAAAATAAATAAACCGAATCTGCAACCCAGATTCGAAGGAAGAAGAAGAAGGAGGAAGGAGGAAAAAAAAAACTGAATCTGCAACTCATATTCGGAGGAAGAAGAAAAAAAAAAACCAAATCTGCAACTCAGATTCAGAGGAAGAAGAAGAAGAAGAAGAAGAAAAAAAAAAAAAAGGAACCCAGTTCGTCCCCTTACAACCCAGAAGAAGGAGGAAGAAGAAGAAGAAGACAAAAAAAAAACAAAAAAATTACAAAACGTGGATGACACATGATGCCCAATCATTGTCCACATGGGCGCCACGTTACAATTAACGGTAGATTTAACAGTTTAACTAACGGATGTATGAGACTATCCCAAAATTTACACTTTAGATATGAGTCAGGGACGAAAAAAACTTGATGTACTAAAGGTTGAAAACCACGAAACATGAGAATAGTAAACAGTCTTTTACTCTTTATTGAAATTAAACTCTCAATTACCAGGTGTTAACGTGTTTGTGGGGAAACTCAAAATGACACGTGTTCATGAGGTAAATTCAAAATGACCTGTTAGTTAATAGTAATTAACAAGTTCATCTGTTAACAACTTGACCCGTTAAACATTTCACCAAATATTAATTGTAATTAGTGGGTTGGGTTGGGTAACAGGTTCGGTCTAAACTGCCGCCCCTAACCGGCACAGAGGCGCCAAGGAAAGAGGCATGGAGGAAGGAAGGAGAGGAGACGCCGCTGCTGTGTATGTGAGAAGAGTGAGGTTTGGCGTCTGGTATCGGGAGAGGGAGAGGAAATAAAGATTTCGTCGGTTTGGGCATGAAAAATAATTTTCACGTTATGTTGCAAAAATTCATCCGCAATGCGAGATATAGCGCAATATTATGCAACATAATCCAACAATAGATGGTTACAAAACAAACTGCAATTCGTCATTCAATTACCCTAAAAATTGAAGTCCAAATAATATGGCCTATCAGTATCACTATTCTTAGAGCCGAATAGCTTTTCTTATTTATATGTAATGCTGAAAGAAATGGCTTAACACTTGGCGGGTTTCTTCACAATCATCACGGAGCACTTTGCGTGATGGGCACAATAGTCGCTTACGCTTCCCAGAACCGCCCTGCAAATATGTATTTGAATTGTGTCACGGATTAATTATCTAACACATTTTTTATATGAGACAAGTGTTAAGATTAATCGCCCATATGCACGTGAGTTAGTTACGATCATTCGAATTTCGTGAACTCGATTTATACGATTTGATCATAACATTTCCACTTATACAAAACATGAGAACTGAGAAATGGAGAAACGGACCTCTTTACGATTCCATAACCATGACTGCCAAGAACCAAAAGGGAGGCATGATGTTTATCCACAGCGTCGCACATAACATTCCTTGGATCACCTTCCATTACCTCCACTTCCACATTTTCCACCTGCATGCTCACTAATTAACCTCATCGACTCGATAAATCGTATTAATTAGTTGATCATATCATATGACAGTCGATGTATCAATTATAGCTCTTAGTCAAGTGATACTTATGAATGGTATTTACTATTAGCTCTTAGTCAAGTGATACTTATGAACGGTATTTACTATTTGCAACGCTTCAATTACCTTTTTACTGGTGCAAAAGTCCTTGGCCTTCTGCACAGTCTTACTAGATATTTTCTTCATATCCGACTCCAAGGAAGTTATAAACTCCCCGGACCCTGCATTTCAATCAGAAAATTAAAAAAATCCTCACAAACTAATGAATCAGAATAAAGTGATTAATAAATTTAGATTAGTCTAATAGATTACCGAATCCGGCGACGCCGAGTGCAGATGAGGGAGAAGCCCTAGCATGAACAATGACGAGCTTGAAAGGATGGTTGGTGCCCTGAGCAAATAAATGATCCAAAGTCCACTCCAACGCGTAAAAGCTATGATCGCTGTCGTCCACTGCGACTAGCATCAACGGCTTCTTGTCAACACCTTCCGCCATAAATTCAGTTTTGCTAATTAATCACCAACAACAACAACAAGAAGACGACGGCGACGAAGAAGAAGATTAAGTAATTGATGTGAGTTTAGAAGGTGGTGTTTGAGGTTAATTTATTGGGAGTGTGTGCTTGTGGTGGTAAGGGATGCAGTGGATAGTAGCTTGGTGGTGCGTAACCCTGGTCGTATGCACCGCAGTCAAGTGCTGATACTGTAATACATGCCTACATTTTTGGCAACTGCTTGGATGTCGTTCGTTGCGCCCCATTAGGCTCGGATCTATGACTGTCCGGCTTTTGAGATGGTTTGAGGTCCAACTGAGTGGCTGTCTTGGCCCAAGTGTAGACGTTGGTTATCTTTTGCCCAACTCCACTCACATTCACACCAACTAAACCGATCCGAAAATTCAAACGAGAGTTTTATAACTCAAGTGGTTAAGAACACTTATCATTATAGCTGAGATCTTAAGTTCAACTATCTAAAAGTGTTTTTATGCTCAGCTTTATGTGTACGTAGCACCTCAAAACTTCGAATCAAAAGTGTTAGCAGAAGTCGATTTTTGAAATTTTAGAACATAATTAAGTATTCATGATCTTTCAACCGCATTTTATATGTGGAAGTCAAGGTTACAAAATATAAAGTATTTATGATCTTTCAACTGCATTTTAGATACTCAATGAAACCTGCAACATATCAAACCCATGAAGGAGGAAGTTCAAACTCTTGGACACGTGGATTTTGTTTGTGTAAAAATGAACTTGGAAGTGAAACAGAGAAATGCTAAGCATACTCTCTTAAAGTGAGATTTTTCATGGACTTTTTCTACTTCACAGTTTTAACGTTAATTCTCGTGCCAAAATAATTGAACATTGTGCAAAAAATATGATGTGGCAGAGAGTTCATGGAGAATTTCACTTTTGAGAGAATCTCTTTAGTATTTCTCAATGAAAAATTGTTGTCTTTTTAATGTTTAGGAAATGATTTTCTAACCTACGGGAAAATAGAGAAAAAGTGAAACCCTTTGTCCACTTGGTTTCATTTTGGCAAACTAAGAGACAGGGCCGACCTTGAGGGTGTGCAAGTGGTGCCACCGCACAAGGCCCCCAAAATGGAAGAGGCCCTTGATTTTTCAATTTTGCACGCATATGCGTATATATAGCTGTATAAGTAGAATATTACAAATTTGAGTCTTAGCACAAGTGTTATTATTGCTTCTTTACATCAGCCTAGGGGATGGGTTTGAAACTCGTCTTCATTATTTTTTCAGTTTATTTTTATTAAATGCATATGCTTCCAAAAAATAATATAAAAATTTCACACAATAACATAAAAATTCGAACCCTGACCCTCTACATAGTTAAGAAAAAACAATACGCCACATTTCCACTTGTTGATTTGTTAAATTTGTTTGTGCTATTAGAATTTATAGAAGCTCAATTGAAAACTAAAATTATATTTTTGAACGAAAAAAAAAAAATTCTTAGTACTTTTTAGGCCTCCAATTCACTTTCGCACAAGGCCCCTGAAATCTTAGGGCAGGCTCTATAAGAGACCGTCTACGTTTTACATAACATTTTTTAAAAATTGTTTTGTAAAATGAAAATGACAAATAGGATTTAAATTTTTTATAATTTGAGGATGTATTTGGTAGTTTAATTCGAGAATGATTTTTGAGAATGTTAACACTACAAACGCATCTGATACCAAATGTAAAAAATATATAAGTGAATTTATGTTTGATAGTAATGGTAGTGGTAGGGATGGTGGTTATGATGAGAGTGGTGTTGGTAGCAATGATAGTTAGAGTAGCGGTAGTAGTGGTGACAATAGAGGGCAAGGGTGGAGGAAGTAGTGTTGTTGGTAATGGCGGCAGGTGGCCACAATGGTGGCAGAGATGGTAAAAGTGGTGGTGGTGGCCATGGTGAGGGTAATGGGGGTGGAGAATTTGATAATGGTGGTGGTGGCCATGATGGCGGTGGTGGTGGTGATGATGGTGGCTGCGTAGGTCATACAGTGAATGTGGTGATGGACATGGTGGTTGGGGTAATGAAGGTGGATAATATGGTGGCGGTGGTGGTGGTGGCAAATGTACAAGTGGTGGTGCACATGATGGCAAGAGTGATGTCGGTGTCAAAAAATGGTGGCAGTGGTTGATGATGGTGAAGGAGTGGAGAATGTTCTGATGGTGGTGGTAACGACGGCAATAGTGTTGGTAATGGTGGAATACATTATTTTATTTTTTTATTAAAACTTTATCTTTGTTTTATAATCTTGAGAATTCATAAATTGAAAGTTTATTATTAATTGCAACGATAGAGCATTTACAACAATAATTTAATAAAGTACATGTATTTCTGCATTTATGATAAGAGTTTGATTCTTGTCCCCCCCTATCATCTAACTTTATGTTTAATCATAATTCATGAATGCACACCCAATTCGTTTGCCCAAAAAATAAGTGTGTTTAAGTTATGATAACTTGCTTTTTATTCACAACACTTAATTTACCTATAATGTAGTTGAACTATTTATTTATACATAACACCACCTTCCTAGTTTCCAAAAAAAAACACCTTCCCATTGTCGTATTAGAAAGGGGTCCACCGGAGCCAATATTATGAAATTTTACCACCAAAAGAAAAGATGGTGGTAGAGCTAATTGGGTGTGGAAATTAATTAATATTTGATTAAACTTTAATTCAAATTAAAAACTCCACTGGATCTCAACCTAATCACATGCTTTAAATTAAAGCAAGCTTTTTTGTCAAAAGAGAAGTGTACCACAAGGGTGATGGGTTGGGGAACCGATTTGAAAGTTTGGGGTTCTTCAAGTTGGAGATCCACCAGCATATGACTGTAGATCCAATTTACCACAAAACTTAAATTAATTAATTAATTAATAGATTAGATTATTAGATATTAAATCATTTCTATGATAATTAAGTGTGTATATATATATATATAGAGCCAAAAGTATGTTTCATGATATTTATACGGGTAATGTTAAGGAAACTAAATTCGGTAACTAAATTTTGTAAAGTAAATGACATAGAAGTTGATGATTGGATTATTACTTAAGCGTTGATAAACATGCTCTATTTCTATTGGTGACATATTATTTAGTTTACAAATTTAGTCTACCTAACATTATCATTTTTTTATTATATATTAATCTTATTGTGTTCCACATCACCTTGTATGTCCTTATTCTGATTGAGAATTGGTAATTAAAATGTTTAAGAAATCAAAGTAGGATTGATACTGATTCTTTGACTACTAAAAAATTTGCTTTCAAATTCTTCTTTCTCCCAAAATTGGAATCCACACCCGACTTCTAAAATTGATATCACAACTGCACAATTACAAAAAAAATTGAAATACAATATAATTTCTTAACCCTAGAGGATTAAAAAAAAAAACACTCACAAGGACTAAACTTTGTAAGTTGGAGAACTGACGTAAATGCACCACAAGAAAAATATCATAACACCATCTAATGCATCGCTGTTAAATAAGCGATATACGAATCACTTCAAACAAATGTCGAACTTCTTCTTCATAATTTTCTGCCAAGTGCACAAACCACAACCGCTACAAAAAAAAACCAACCTCAACAAAGTCAGAGTGCATCTTACAACCATAATCACAGAAAGCTTTCCTTAAGTAGAGTGAGAAAACGACTATACCATGAATGCTTTTCCTTAATAGAGTGAGAAAACGATCCCTACTAAATACAAGAAAGAGAAAAGAAGAGATGGTGGATGCTTAGATTCGCGTGGAAAAGTGACTCACTAATTTTATGTTGAATTCATATTCGGATAGAACACACAAAGTTAGAAAAGCAAGGTCTTTTCGTAATTATATTTAATTTTTATCTCAAAAAAGTCCACCAAGAAAAGTACAGCGTTCGGTTTTATGTATAATATTTGCTGTCATCATCCTCTTTATCACTACGTGTATGAATGATTGTAGAAACCCGTAATTAATCATGCAAGTTACGTGTCACCAATTGGCTAAAGCTTACCTTCGGGGGTAATTACGGACAATAAAAAATATATGTTATTCGTACATTTGTTTTTACTTCTCATGTATATTTTTAATTTTTAATAGTCTGATCGAATGAATTGAAGAAAATCAAACGACAGAAATTAATAAAGAGTAGGTGAGAACCCTAAAAATGTGTAATTGTCTAATAAGGTAAAGCAACGTCTCAAGTTTTAATTTTTAGACCTTAGTGTTTGACCTTTTAGCCTAATCGTCTTGGCTCCATTGTACATTTGTAAAATTCCATTATCTTAATGTTAACTACCCTTCATGCACGCGCTTATTTTTAAAATCACGACGTGCTACGTGCTATTTGCACATTTTAAATGTATTTATATGCGTGAATTGCTTTAACATTTTTTTATGACAAAAAGAAAGTCAATTATTTGGACTAAATGAATAATTAGACCATGCTAGAAGAAACTCCTCATAATCCAATCAAAACAGTTGAATTCACATAATAAAATCAGTCTTTCAATTTTCATCTACGTTATATTGAATTTACATTAAAAATAGAGAAAATAATATTTAATAAATAACTGATTGAATCACATTATTGCTAGCCAATTGTGAGACTCAACCCACCCACTCTCATTTAGTATAGATAACATCGTTTGTTAAAAAAAAACGATCATTTGACAACTAATTGAATCACATTATTATGAGCGTGCAAAAGACTTTTATTTATTTATTTTTATAACCGACACTACGCGTCTCATAAGTGTTTAAAAATAGAGAAAATAATATTTAATGAACAACTGATTGAATCACATTATTGTGCATGTGCGAAAGACCTTTTTTATCGCCGGCGGTACGTGTCTCTTAAGATGTTTTGAACGTGTTTAAAAATAGAGAAAATAATATTTAATAAACAACTTATTGAATCACATTATTTTTAGCCCTTGTGAGGCTAAGTCCACCCCCTCTCCCTTAGCGTTAAAAAAAAATCATTTGACAACTAATTGAATCACATTATTATACGCTATGAAAGACTTTTTTTTAATAACCGACACTACGTGGCTCTTAAGATGTTTTGAACGTGTTTAAAAATAGAGAAAATAATATTTAATAAACAACTTATTGAATAACATTATTGCTAGCTCATTGTGAAGCTAAGCTCACCCCCTCCCCCTTAGCATTAAAAAAAAACAATCATTTGACAACTAATTGAATCATATTATTATGAGTGTGCGAAAATCCTTTTTTATAATTGTCACTGCGAACCCCTTAAAATGTTTTGAATGTGTTTAAAAATAGAGAAAATAATATTTAATAAATAACTGATTCAATCACATAATTGCTAACCCATCGTGATATACTAATTATTAAAAATAAGAATAAAAAACTGTGCAAATAAAATTAATTATTAAAAAAACATTGTTTATATGATGAAAATACCCTGCATTATTTTGGTCTGCTTTTGATTTTTTTTTGTCTTGCGGGCATTTTTGTCCAAAATTTTTTGGTGAAGCCATAACCTCAAAAGGGGCCTGTTAGCTTTATATATAAAGATTTCTAAATTTCATAAGTTGTCGGTCTCTTACTCTTATAGATCGTTTGTTTAGCCGGTTGTATTTTGGATGACACACGCCAATTACTTTGACCAGCATCAATGATATCTCAAAATTCGAGAACTTTTCTTTTCTTCCACTCATTCAAATTGACATCAAAAAATTTAAAAAACTTGTCAAAAAAAAAAAGTATGTGAATAACATCATTTTAAGAAAACTGCATTTGCATATACACTTATATTATCATATTTAGCACATTGCATTTTACATGTCACATCCTGGCCCGGGCCACTACCACATTCTAGCCTCGACTCCATGTAGTACAATATTGTCCGTTTTGGGCCATGATCACGCCCTCACGGCTTTATTTCTAGGAACTCATACGAAAACTTCTCAGTGGATCCCCTATCTTAGGATTGCTTTTGTGCAAACTCGCTTAACTTCGGAGTTCCAATAGAACTCGAAGTTAGTGAGTTCCCAAAATGCCTCGTGCTAGGTAGAGATGAGAATATACATATAAGGCTTACAGGATCCACTCCCCTAGACGACCAAATTGTCACATCCCGGCCAGGGCCCGCACCACATCCTAAACTCGACTCCGCTATAACACGATATTGTCCGCTTTTGGCCCCAACCACACCCTTACGCTATAACACGATATTGTCCACTTTGGGCCCCAACCACACCCTCACGCTATAACACGATATTGTCCGCTTTTGGCCCCAACCACACCCTTACGCTATAACACGATATTGTCCACTTTGGGCCCCAACCACACCCTCATGCTATAACACGATATTGTCCGTTTTGGTCCCCGACCACACCCTCACGGTTTTGTTTCTGGGAACTCACGCGAGATCTTCCCAGTGGGTCACCCATCCTGGGATTACTCACGCGCGAACTCGCTTAACTTTGGAGTTCTGATGGAACCCGAAGCTAGTGAGTTCCCAAAAGGCCTCGTGCTAGATAAAGATGAGAATATACATATAAGGTTTACAGGATCCACTCCCCTGGATAATGTGGAATCTTACATTACATGTGTGATTATCCAGCCATATTATTCGTACAAATTTCTTTTAGAATTATTGGATTATTAAACTTTTATTTAACCATAAAAATTTAACATTTAACAGTATCGCATGTTTCAAAACACTACAATTTTTTTTTAAATTCTGGCTAGCAAAACATAATTACATATTGAGTTAAGTTTAGTACAAAAAAGAAATTGAATTACATTCACTTCGCCAAATAAGAAAAAGACAGGGGACCACACACATAATGTTTTAAATTAAAGTATCTACATATAATATTCATACGAAGCCTCCGATATTGTTGGCCGCAAAAGTCTTTCTTCCCTTTTTCTGTAGAGTCTTTCTTTTCTCTGCGCAGAAGAAAGTACGCACATGATTTGCATATAAACAAATTTTTATTTTACCAAAAAAAAAAAACAAATTTTGATAACAATTTATTTTTTAATTTTTATGCTAAAGATAGTGAAAAAAATATATGTATAAACTAGCTTAAAAAAAGAGATGGACTAGTGAAGAGGAACACAATTTTTTTATTTTAAATACATACGATGTTGTGTACATGGATGGAGGATTGGACTAAGCTTCGCACTGGGTTTGCCATAATGATTTCGTTCGAATTTTCCTTTAGTGAGTACCGAATCTAAGACTTCTTACTAGTGAAGAGGAACACGATTAGACCGTAGGTTGGATGAGTCATGATTTTTTTTTTCTTTTAGTTTTTAGTTTTTATTTTTAAATCGTTTTGTATGATTATTAATCTAGGTGGCAACATAATTGGATATATCAAATTGATTTGCAAACTCATTTTCGAGATCAAATTGATTTGCAAACGCATTTTTAGAGACCTAATTAATTAATTAATTTTCTATTTTAAGTACCAAGTTAATTTGGAGGTAAAATTTTATTTTCAGATCCAACTTGATAAAAATCATTTTGAAAATTATAATCCACCAAAAATGAGAATTAACGACATCGTTCTCCTCTCTATCTCTCTCTGTCCGACTTCTCTCTCCTGTTGTCGTTAGGAAAATTACTTTATAATCCAAGCAAGGCGTACAAAACTTTCTCTCTCCTCTCACTTTCTCTCTCTTCCGTGGAGCTCCTCAGCATCATCAACCCCATTGCTCCGAAACCAAATTCTAACAAACCCTCCCTCCCTCCCTCCCTCCCTCCCTCCCTCCCTGTTTGCAATTAAATTTAGGGTTTTGCTTTCTCCCATTTCACTCGCGGATGTGATCGCAATTTCAATTCTTATGATCAATTGAGAAGCCGCGGATCCTGGTTGCGTTGATTTCATCCGGTTCGGTTCGTCTGATTGCGAATGTGAGAAATTGATTGATTTTCTGCATTGCTCAGTGTGGAATTTCTGCGGTCGGATTGGATCGAATTGCAGATTCTGAGGGTTCGAAATCGCATTTCCTTTTGTTTTACTTTCATGTCCCGCTACGAATTCGAGTTTTCTCCACCCCGTGAGTATATTTATAGTTCCATGCAGATCACCGTGCTTTAAATCGGTTGAAATTCTTGTGCCTTTTCCGTTTTACGTGTTTATATAAACGCATTCGTGTGGTGTGTTCTTTGTGGAGCAGTTGTTGGTATATAGATCTTGAAAATTGGCTCCTCAAAGACGGTCGCAGCGCCACATGGGTGGCCAGATGCAGCAGAGCAATGCCGCCGCGGCAACCGCTCTGTACAACCATGCCACTGGCGCTGCCGCGGGGCCTCTGTACAATGCAGGCCCGGCAGGCGATGCTGGTGACGCGGTCATGGCCCGGTGGCTCCAGTCCGCCGGGTTGCAGCATCTGGCCTCACCAGCTTCCTCGGGCATCGACAATCGTCTTCTCCCCAATCTCCTCATGCAGGTATTGTTAACTTGTATTGTAGCCATTGGCAAAAAGATTGCGCTATCTTTACCTGTGGAATTACATGATGACTGACGCATAACTGTTTGATATTGCCTTAGGGTTATGGAGCTCAATCTGCCGAAGAGAAACAGAGGCTTCTCAAATTAATGCGAAATCTTAATTTCAATGGGGAGTCTGGTTCTGAGCCTTACACGCCTACTGCCCAATCTTCGGGAGGGGCTGCATTAGATGGTTTATATTCTCCCGAGTTCAGGGGTGATTTCGGAGCTGGGTTGTTGGATCTTCATGCTATGGATGATACAGAGCTTCTGACCGAGGTATAGTTTATTAACTAGTTCGTGAATATTGTGCCTTTAACTTAGCATGAAAGTTCTACATGAATTGGTTCTGTAAAATTCTTAACAAAAAAAAAAAAAAAAGTACATATTAGCTGCCATGCCCACAGGATATTGTCCAAGGATGGTATAGATAACTAATCTGTGACATTGAGTCATGTTGTTTGAAGTTGTCTTATGACGCACCATGTTATAATTTAATGATATATGCTGGAATTCTGACTGGTTGCACACTTTGGAATACCAAGTTGTAACACCATTATTTTGGTCTGAACTTATGGCCCAATTTTTATGAGCTAAAAGCTTTTAACTACTTGAAAATTCTAGGTGGGTTGATGGGATTCCCTGGAAATTCATCACTTGCAAAAGTTGATGGGGTACCCAAATGCTAAACTCAGATTCGGGGTTTGAGTCTAAATTCTGGATTCGACAAGGAAAAAGTTTTATTTTATGTTATATTTCTACCCCACCATATGAATTTGTGTTATATGAATTGAAACCTAAATTTGTGTTTGGATTTAGCAAAAAACTTATATTTGGGCTTTTGAGGCATTGGAGAAAAGTTTTATATTTTGACCCAAATATGTCATTTGAGTCTAACTTCTATGCGATGGCCAATATTTGATTCTATGGCTAGCACGGTCCCATTTTTGTTTCCTTTATCTATCGATTATTAGTTTGTGTTTTAGATTTATTTTATAGCTGCAGAAAAACAGTTTGTACCTTTGTTGGAGACTAGGAAGCAAGAGGAGTTAAATCCTAACTTATTTTGGAAATGATGTGCTCAAAGATTACAGCTATAGGGCCATAGGAAGAAAAGAACTATAATTTCTGTTTTTTCTTGTTCTGTTCCTTTCTTTGTTAATAAAGTGCGGTATTGTTTACATGTGCAGCATGTCATCTCTGAACCCTTTGCGCCATCACCATTTCCGTTCCTTTCTTTGTTGATAAAGTGTGGTATTGTTTACATGTGCAGCATGCCATCTCTGAACCCTTTGAGCCATCACCATTTATGCCTGGTGGTAAAGCATTTGAGGATGAGTTGAATTTGACAAGTAATAGGCAGCAAAGGGTGCTACCTGATCCAGATCCATCAATTCCATTAGCCCAGAGTGAAAAGGAAAGCACAAAGGAAAATAATGTGGCTAAGATTAAAGTTGTGGTATGTGGTTCAATTGGCAGCTGAATGTTGTTGGATATGTGTGGTTATATCAAGTTTTTGATGACTTGGTTCCTCATTCTATATGAACGCTTTGTATCATATATCATTTTTGGCGTCTTCTCGTGTTGTGTGATTTGGAGGCATATGATGGATGACATGTGTTTTACTTTTCATGGAAATTTTGAAATATTTGTGTTCTAATGGTTACATTAGGTACGCAAAAGACCTTTGAACAAGAAGGAGCTTTCACGGAAGGAGGAGGATATTGTAACTGTGTATGACAATGCTTATTTGACAGTCCATGAACCCAAACTAAAGGTTTGTTCTCAGCATTCACGAGGCACCAGATGCTACTTAACTTTTAGCTGAATTTTGTTTTGGGATTGAAATCTTTTTTCCTCACATATTCTCTTTGGGTTTTACTTTTTGTTCTCATATGATAGGTGGACTTGACTGCATACGTGGAGAAGCATGAATTTTGTTTTGATGCTGTACTGAACGAGCAAGTTTCAAATGATGAGGTAACAGTTTTTCAGTAGACTGATATTTTTATGTAGACTGCATAGTTACGTTGACCTAATATTCCTTTAATTTTTAGGATACTGTTGCATATTGGGCACGTTCCTTGTGTGCTTGTTTCCTCTATGATCGTTTCTCAGTTGGATAGAAAAAGTTTGATGATTTTAAATTCTTTCTGGAGTAGGTATATCGGGCTACTGTAGAACCAATTATTCCCATAATTTTTGAGCGAACAAAGGCTACATGTTTTGCATATGGTCAAACAGGTAGGTGGTTCATATGATCTTTCCTTTAGTACAATACGTGATTATCAGTTTATCCTTGTTGATACTTTATTCTTTGTCCATATGCGTATTAGACAGTATCAAAATGCAGTATCTTTTCATTGGTAGAGTTCTTAATTATACTAACCTTGTGATATGTACTTAAATAATTATAATTCTAAAAGCATATTGTATTCCTTCCTAGACTGAGTTGAGTTCTAAGTTGGTCCTCCTTCCTTTAGCTTTATATACTTTTAGAAAGTTACCTTTGGACAAAATTCAGGCGTTCATGCTTATTAGCTCTACTCATTTTGTTTTGTAAAGGAACAATAAAAGAAAAAGGAGCACGGAAACCGGAGTTTAGATTTGAGACATTATATTAGTGGTTTTACTTGTTGCTAAGTGATCCTTTTCAATGAAGCTAAATGTCTGCATTATTAAAGAACTAATGAGATTTGAATCATAGGTAGTGGTAAGACATTCACAATGCAACCGTTACCTATCAGAGCTGCAGAAGACCTCGTCAGATTGTTACATCAGCCAGTTTACCGTAACCAGAGATTCAAATTGTGGCTTAGCTATTTTGAGATTTATGGTGGAAAGCTCTTTGACCTTCTCAGTGATAGGAAGTATATCTCTTTGCTTCATTGGTTCTTTTATTTTAATGTTATGAACATATTTAAGTTCACTGTTTTATTTGTTTCTTTTTAATTTTAAGTTTAAATTGCTACTACATTTGAACGGGATTTGAACTCAAGATCTCCTCTTTAGAGGAGGTATAGGCTTGTAGATACCTTGGGGAATAGGCTTTGTTAGTGCACTATAATTGTCTAGATGAGTATAAGACTGGGTGCAAGTCAGATTCTATGGATGATTTGTGCAATTCTGGGTTTGACATGCATTGAGCATCTTCTTCTATTATATGCAACACATTTCTTTACATGCCTTTTAGATATACATAATATTGTACATTTTTTATCTGTAGATGTGAATTTTGGTTCTTGGTGGTGTAATTCTATAACTACATTATGACATGAATGACTTCATTTCTTTGTAATAGGAAACTATGTATGAGAGAAGATGGACGACAACAAGTTTGCATTGTTGGACTGCAAGAATTTGAAGTTTCAGATGTACAAATTGTTAAAGAATTTATTGAAAGGGGGAATGCTGCTAGAAGTACTGGGTCGACTGGTGCTAATGAGGAGTCTTCTAGGTCTCATGCTATTTTACAACTTGTAGTTAAAAAGCACAGTGAGGTAAAAGATTCCAGGCGAAACATTGATGTAAATGAATCTAGAAGTGGGAAGGTTGTGGGAAAGATCTCTTTTATTGATCTTGCTGGTAGTGAAAGAGGTGCTGACACCACTGATAATGACCGACAAACAAGGTAATCTTCAGAGTTATCTTGTTTTGGGCTGTACCTCTTCCATCAGGATAATGCTTCTTAGGCTATAAAAATAAACCATTATTGTTTTCGCATTCATTGTAATGCAAGTCTTATACTGGCATGACGATGTACTGACAACTGCATTTTCTTGAATTAAAATGGGTTATTGTAGAATTGAAGGAGCAGAAATTAATAAGAGCCTTTTGGCACTAAAGGAGTGCATTCGTGCCCTGGACAATGATCAGATCCATATACCTTTCCGTGGAAGCAAACTCACAGAAGTGCTCCGTGACTCCTTTGTTGGAAATTCAAGGACTGTCATGATATCTTGCATTTCTCCAAATGCAGGGTCATGCGAGCATACACTTAATACTTTGAGATATGCAGATCGGTATGCCTAATTCTATTTTCAACTTAATTAACCCTCATCACTTTACTAGTGCTTAATGATTACACTTATGTTTCAAACTAAAAAATTAATTTAAACGACCAGGGTGAAGAGTCTTTCAAAAGGTGGCAATGCTAGAAAGGATCAAGCTGTAAATTCATTACCACCAGCTAATAAGGATGTTTCATCAGCATCTTCTACACTGGTTTCTGCTGAGGTAGAGGATGTCCGTGAGCAACATCAAGAAGTTAAAGTAGCTGATACAGGTAGAAGAGCTCTGGAGAAAGAAAGTGTCTCATATATCCCTCCTACTCCAGAGTTTAACAAGCAGCCTGCAAAGTCATCATCAAGTAATCCCATCAATGTCCGGGAAGAAAGTCGGATGGCTTCTGGTTCAGTGGACCGGGAGAGATTTGAAATGAATAATTCTTACGGTGATAATTACAGTCAGAAGATGCCCTTTTATTCCCAAAACTCAGTTGATACAGAAGAGAAAGTACAAAAGGTGTCACCACCTCGTAGGAAAGTAACCAAGGATGAAAAATCAGAAAGGTTGGGTAACTGGCTCAAAAAAGGTGGATCGGATCTTTCCACTGCAAGCTCTAAGCAGCAAAGTACAGGAGTCTATAACGCAAGCAATGCTGGATCCAGACAATCTGAGCCTGAACTTCCTGATGGGAATATCAATGCCATTCTCGTGGTTGGTACTCATGTGGCTTCAGTCATTTAATTGGGTAGTTATTTTTTAAGTCTCCTGCACCTTTAGCTAATCTTTTGATCTCTTTGGACTGTTCTAGGAAGAAGAGGCCCTAATTGCTGCCCATAGGAAAGAAATTGAGGATACAATGGAAATTGTTCGCGAAGTAAGTGAAAATTTTCGTCTTTTGCTTTTAAAGATATTTTGATTTGCTATTGTCAGTCGTACATAATATCCAAACTCTCTGTTGTAAGTTATTGTTTGATTTTGTGTGTATATGAATTTTGAATGACTTTTTCTTTCATATTTTCACATGGTGCTCATCCGGGGGTGTTTGGTTACCAGGAAATGAAACTGTTGGCAGAAGTGGACCAACCGGGCAGCCTCATAGACAACTATGTGACCCAGTTGAGCTTTGTTCTTTCCCGCAAGGCAGCTGGTCTGGTTAGCCTTCAAGCCCGCCTTGCAAGATTCCAGCATAGACTAAAAGAACAGGAAATACTAAGTCGGAAGAGAGTACCTCGTTAAGGCAGGCACTCTGTTCGCTGCGCTAATGGTGGCACTATATCTTGTATTGTAATCTGAACTCTCATATATGTCCGTTTTCATTTTTTAACCGCACCCCTGGTGGAAAGGATTCATAGTAAACTCCGTCCTTGTTAACTGTCATGTTATGGTCCCGGTACAGTTACAAAGAAGGAGCCTGTGGGAGAAGATTTGAGGCGTTGCAGACTCCTGACTGTTCACATCCAGACTCGTGTACTCATTTGTAGTTCTTTGGTAAGTCGGTCGATGTGTTCTTGCCGAGTTTCAATGGGTTGTGGATATCGGCCACTGTGTAATGGTGGGATGTGGATTTCGGCCGTCGTGTAATGGTGTCTGGAGATTTGATTGCATAATGTATTATTTTCTAGTAAAGAAAAAATGAAAATAGAATGTTCATTGCTCCATCTCCGTCCTCACTATCATCTTATTTCGTTTTTGCTTTTCATTGAGTAAGCATGCAATTCCGATATAGATCTCACAATTGATTAAGTAGCCAAAATGTGGACATGTCAAAAGAGCTTTGCAAAGGACTCGGAGTTCAAATGATTAAGAGCGTTTACTTTTGCAGGTCCTACAGTTTTAACCACTTGAGATTTCGATTACTGCTGATGGACCCTCGCGAGGGGGGTCGAGTGCTACTCTATGTGCCTTGCCTTGTTTATATTTCTAAATCTTGGAAGAGGCGAATATATATTTAATACAATTGTCATCTGACCATCGAGATGCTGATTGTATTAGATGCATGTAAGTATTCAAGCTAAATACACTAGGGGCAATTAGTAGATACAGTTTACCGCCAAAATATTGGCCCAAACAGATGAAACTTTGATATTCCTTAGGAAACTTGTCTTACAATTGTTAAACCAACTTAAATCACAGACAGAAGGCAAATGGCCAGGATACAAGGACCAAAAGGAAACTTGCAGTCCAGGACTTGTGTTCAGGTTATACCGAAAGCTTTTGAAACTCTCTGCATCGTGCTTTGATAAGCCTCGACTTACAGGACTCACCTCGCCTAGACAACTCTCAAATCATTCAAAAAATACGAAGCTGGCACGTGACTGGCATTAACGTTATATGAATGAAATGTACACATTGATTGGTACACCTACTTCCTGATAACATCTATTAGTTGCTAATCGCTCTCTTAATTGATACTACAGCATGTCAAAAGCTAGCTTCGTAGACACAATCAGTCTGCTCTCAATTTTAGGATCTCCTTCGCTGTTCTCAACCGAAAATATGGCATGTGTTTCTGCATTGACAATAAAAACAGGGTTGAATCATACTAATTAAAAGTTGTTCAGCACAACGAGGAATGGTTGGTAGTGCAAGTTTTTCATGGAAATCTATCCAACTGCTCATCATTCTATGGCATACTACTAGGAGAGGAAAGAGCAATAAAACAGGAGGAGCCATTCCCGAGATTTCCCCCCTAGAATTATTCGCTATGATTTCCCATTCTAATGGTTTGAATGCATGTGCAGTCAAATAAATATGAATTAGCAACAGAAGCATCTCTATGAGCTTTACCTGTTTGAAACAGAGCCCAACATCCCTGCTATAAAAGTCAGCATATTTAACCATGAAAACGCCGCAGTCATACCTATTATAATTGATCAGAACAATTGATCATAAAGAGTTCGCAAAAGAAAATAAAAATTATTTGCAGCAAGTGTCAAGACATGCACACGTTAGCCTACCCATTCTCCTGCTCAGGAAGGTTGTCAACATATTCTAATTCCCAAGCACTCAAATCGATATCCTTTCCACTCTTGTCCTTCACTTCATCAACGTAGTATTTAGCCTGCCAACATACACAGTGAACGTTAGCTGCAACTCAATTAATTGAACGAACTAGCTACTTTTCCTACCATTTTGAGGGCCTGCCATAAGAATCGAGAAAAGGAAAAAGAAAAAGATGAATAAACTAAAAGGTGACCCTAGTAATCCGGCTTTCTTTTGTCCGTCAAAATGAGGCAAATAAACTATAGTATTCAAAGGGTTGGTTGGGAAATCATTAAGTTCGACTATGTAAGAAATGAGAAGTGTACTGTCTGCACTACTTTTCGGCCTTCAAACTTCTAGACAATTACTTTAAATATCACTTGCCACCAATTAACATTTTTTACAATGAAGAGTTAATTGATGAAATGGTTGCTCAGACAGCATGACGACAAAAATGTTTCTGAGTAGAGAATGGCTTTGGATTCAATAATTTTATGTGCATATTGCATAACACATCAAGAATGCAGGGAGGGATATTCTTCCCAAGTTCCGGCAAGGCTAACAAGATGATTTTATACACTTTTAAAACCCAGACAATTCATATAGATGGTTCAGTAAACAGTAGCAGAAAATTATAGCATACCGACTAATGGCAAAACTTTTAGTTTTATAAAAAAATGTAAATGTCCCACGCCCACTTACCACAAAAAAATAAAATCAAACAGATGTTGACGAGGGCAAGCACCATGCATCAATAAATTTTATCAAGAGCCAAACAAAAGATGACAACAAAACGTACCAATATTCTCATCACTTGGGTATCCCTTCCTTTGAGTGAATCAAGATACTGTAACTTCTGATCCACCTTGTTAATAACTGCCAAGCACCAATGTATTTCTTTGTGGATGGGAACAAATATCTGAGAAGAAAACCACTTATGAAATAAATGTAATTTCAGTAGAATTGAGCATATGGTCCAGGGCAAAAGGTTTGAATGAAGTTACTTTGTCGCAATCAATGAGGCTGTATCCCAGCTTTCTTTGGGTAGTCCACCTTCTGACAGATTTATAATCATAGCCACCTTTACCACTTATCAACTGCACATTGAATTTCAGTAAATAAGAGCACATAAAACAAATCAATATCTTAAATCGGACAGCAATATGGTACCCAATCTATGCAAATTATTACTAGGAGTCTAGGAGTGTGAATGGGCTGAGCTGACAGGCCTTGTCTGCGGTTAGCCTAATGAGCACATGAATGAGCTCTCAACCAGCCCAATCTTCAGGCCGAAAGTTGATTAAAATATAATATACGTAAACAATGAGAGAAACCACTGGGGCATATCGGGTCAGGCTTTTATCAGGCTGATTTATCCTGAACTTCAAATCAAATTTTTTAGATCAGCCACAACTCAGACGAGACTTGTCCTAAAGATCAATGAAATTGCACCACCATGAGACCAATTGAAACAAACTGGAATTAGAGCTTTACAAATTATTAACATTTTCTACTTCACCAAACATAAATTGTCTCATGGAAGTTTCGTAAATCAAGGAGCGATAAGAATTTATATAACTCATAACAGTACGCACTTATCTAGACGACAAACTAATGACATCAACAAATATTTCCCAAACTCTTCTGACTTAAAAAAAAAGAGAACTAAACAGAATATGCATATACGAATATGTGCCGAGAACCACGAGTAAAAGATGGAAGAAGAAAGAGTACATGCAAATTACAAACCTTTTTGTAGAAAAATGTGTTGAAGAAATGACATTTTAAGAACTTTTGCGGTTCTCTCTTCTCCCTCTCTTTAAGCAATTCAAAGTAGACGTTTATGACCTGAAAAGGAAGAAAGTCCACGTTATCAAGAAAATAAATTACTAGTTTTGTAAACCCGTATAAGTCCCCCATCAACCATTAAAAACAAAATCTAATGATGAAACTAATTTTTGTCATTGCCAAAAAAAAACGTAAACATGTAACCTAATAATACCTCATCATTCAACCATGCACGTGGTCTAAGGCACTGCAGAAGTTCACCTGTTATCTCTATGTTTGAGTTCTCATGAGTTACCAAGACCCTCTTCCTGTTGAAGGAACGCCAACACTGTTAAGAGTTTACCACACACCAATTTCAAAATGAACCAATATATATGCATAAATCCCTACCGGTTGGAGGAAGAAAATGCTTGCTCAATCTGGGCCACTTCCTCCTTTCTAAGAGGGACAAATGGTTCAATAGGCACAACCTAAAAAGAAATGGGAACAGCATATTAAGACTCTCGAGCACATAATTCGTTCCCAATCATTACTTACAGGTTGATACAAGCTTTTTAACTTCAGAATCGGTAACAACTTCAAACTACAAACCAAGCTTATCCCCAGATAACCAAATAAATGAAAATGATATTTTATAGTTTACAACAGGTAGAAAGTTAATGCAAAACGATAAAAAAAACTCACCTCCTCTGGTTTCTTTTGTGGACGCAGCGATTCAAGCATAGACCGTTTCTTCCAATGGAAGTCAATCTGGGAATCCAAATGTTTCAATTTCGGCGTCCGCCTCTCTACACTCTCAATCAACAGCTTGTATGCTGCCTTACTTGGCACACCTGCCTCGTGATTCAGCGACAGTGAGTCCAACATCTTCCCTGCACTATCCACTTTGAAAGGGGCGTTCGTAGTTGTGGGCAAGTCTGGAACCACTGAAGCAGCCGATGGATGAGTAACCTGAGTTCCACAATCCACCATCTTCGTATCCAAATCCGGCCCATAATCCACCACAGAAGGCCCCTCCCTGTCGTCTTCCTCTATAGCCACAACTTCTTCTATGCTCGAATCCTCGGAAACCCGGTCATCTTCAACCTCCTTATCCGATTCAATCACCTCCTTGTCCTTGCTTGAATACCGAAATGCACCAAAGGCATCGTTCTTTGCCTTGTCCAAATGGTAACTCAGTATATTGCCCATTACGTCACACGACCGCTCCCCAGGAACCCCTCTTGATTTCGAACTCGAATCGCGAAAGGACCCGAATTTTTGTGTTCTGCAAGGGGCGTGAACTCTAGGCAATGGCGGCTTTATATCCGGGTACCGAGAGAGCCTTGAACCGGGGCTTTTAGACGAGATAATGAGCCGGATCGGGCTCCGATTCATATGAGACAATCTGGGTCGCTTCGAGCTTTGAAAATTCGGCAAATTCAGAGATGGGTGCGCACAACTGAAGCTCAAACACTCGTCCCCTCGCTTACGATTGCTGGTTAGCGCTCCCATTGACAGACCCGGAGCTCAAAAACGCTAGAAATTCACACCTCATCTGACGAAAACCATGTTAGGGAAACAATCAGCTGGCGAATCTTAAACCCTAAATGTGACGCAATCGAATCCAAAATTAGGGTTTTGGGTAAGCTGCGTAGAGAAGGAACAGGGGAAAAGGGGGAAGAGAATGTCTTTATTGGAGATTTGAAGGGAACAAAACCCTAGAAACGCACCAGAGAATCAGTGGAGACAGACAGAGTGTTCACCTGAACGGAAGTGGGTAGACCAATTTTTTTATTTGAAATATTTGAATTTAGTTGGAGACTATTTTAATTTCGATGCAAATTGAGTTGGGATCTGCATTGACCAGTTTTGCTGTGCGGGTTTAAGAAACGCTTCGGCTTTCGCGGTTCGTTGGAAGAGAAAAAAAAGAAAAGAAAATAATAATAAATAAGGTCTTTTTTTTTGGAGTTCTAATAAAAAGGGCATTTCACTGTATATTTTTAATCAAAAAGATATTTTATGTATGAAAAGTCTATAATGGGCCAAGCTTTTTTCTTTATTTACTCTTGGGAAATTTAATTGGAATCCATTCAACCTCTTTCTACACTCAAAACAAAAAATATTTTCTTAAAATTCCTAATTCACCCTTGGATTAAAACTGAAAAAAAAAAGAAATAAACAAAACTGAAATCTCTTTCCACACTCAGTGGTTCTCTTCCACCTCAAACCCATCAGAAGATTCACCGTCGATTCTCCATGGAAACTTCAATGCAAATTTTTTTAACATCACAACCGCCTTATATGGCACCGAAACGGAGTATGGATCTGGATACAGTCGAAAGCCCGAGTATAAGGCACCGGAACCAGAGTATGGATATGGGTACGGGAGAAAGCCTGAGTACGAGGCACCGGAGTCCGAATATGGATCTGGGTACGGTCGAAAACCTAAGTTTGAAGCACCGCCAACTGAATTCGGATCTGGGAATGGTCGAAAGCTGAGCTACGGTGAGGAATCTAGTTATGGCGATAAGCCGCCGAGAAGCCGAGCTATGGTGAAGAAGGCGATTATGGAGAAAAGCCACCGAGAAGGCCAAGCTATGGGCGGCCCAGTTATGAGACACCAGAAAGCGAGGAGAGGCCGAGCTATGAGAGGACTGAGTTTGAGAGGCCGGGTTACGACGAAGAGCCGCTGAGGAGGACCGGCTATGGAGATGAGCCACCACCCCCGAGGCCAAGCTATGGGAGGCCCGGCTATGAGGGCTAGGAAAGTGGGGAGTATGAGAAGCCCAGTTATGGGATGAGCGAGGAGCAGAAGTACCGTCGCCCTGGTGGTTATGAGAAGCGCAGCGACGATGATTCTGATTCTGAGCGTCCTAAGTACGGTGAAGAAGGTTATGGTTGCAAGAAATATGTGAGAACCTCCGATGCCGGCGTTATGATTGAAGAGCATGAGAAATAAAGGAGAAAGATAATATGAAAGAGGAGGTGGTTTATAGGTGTTGGCAACAAGAGATTCATGCCGGCGTCAGTGAAGAAGACGCCGGAAAATGGTGGGCAGATACGTGGGTTTATGTTCTTTTAATTTATTTTTACTTTTTAAATAACGTCAGGGCAAAATGGAGAGTTTAATGGCAAAAATATTTAAGTTGGGTTTGAAGATAAGATAGTTGGGTGTAAATAAAATTTCCCTTTACTCTTATGTCATTATTTCATTATTGTAGCGGGGTCCATAATGATGTTGATATTTTTGTCTGATTACAATACATTATTTTGCATGATGTTATTCATCTTATGCTACTTTTGCTAATTTGTTGCCAGCTCTTCAAGCTTCCATCATGTTGTCAATGTTATGTAGCTCTTCTTCTGTCAAATCATTCTAGTACTGTTCATCGCCTTCTACTAGCTCTGCATCTCTCTCTATCTTCTTTTACTTTGCAGTACATTTTTGTTGTTTCTTCTTTGAAATTTTGAGGCTTCAAGTATGATTGATTACTGGCTTTTGACTTACTGTAAATATACATATCTTCCTCTTCTGCTACTAATATCATATCATACTTAAAATCTTCAAACTCATATAAGGCAAACATTTGGATCCCTCTAAATGTCAAAATATATTTGTACGAAGGAGTCCACCTATGTGAGGAAATAGGGGATAGTCTAAATGACTCTTCATTAATCATAGTTATATGCCTAACTTTCTGCTTATGCATATGTACATACCAATCTGGATAACTACTAATAAAACTTATGCAAATTTCTTTCCACTTTTCCAAATAATCTTCTACTACTTTTATAAGTTTTTCAGGAAATGATTATAGTTGGGAAATACGGTTAATGAATATTTTATCAAGATAGCCAAACTCTAATAGTAAGGCAGGGGTAACTTCTACCACATTATGCTTTTTCTGATGCTTATAACTAAAATGACATGGTCTAAAATCTCTCATGTTAATCCTGGGCACAGTTATGTTAACCTCTGGTTTACAAATACAATTCTATGTACTTTCACAAAGACATGGTGGATACATCTTTGTAATAATATTCGTCCCTGGTTTTGGATCAAAGATGGACTGAAACAAAGCACATTGTAATTGTAATTGTAATTTCTTCATGAACTGTGATGCTCTGCTCAGGATATTATTTTGCATATCTGGTGGCATTATTCTTAATTTTGCTTTTGAAATTTCTTCCAATAAAATATCATCTAATATTAAGTCTAAATATATGTTTCTAAGAAAACTTTCATATCTTTCTTGTTTTTCTTTGTCACTCAGATGCTGATGCTGCTCCATTTCAGTGTCTTATTCTAAGAGCTCAATCTTAATTTCTTCTATGGGCTCATTAGCCTCTTATTCTATGTGTTCAATAACCTATTTTTCTTTATTTTTATGATGATCAATTTCTAAAACTATTTTCAATTCTCTTTTCAAGGTGTCACTTGCCTTTTGTTGCATTATAAGAGATTGGAGTTCTTGGTTCATTTTGGTAAACTTACTAAGTAATGACTCATGGTTCCTAGAGATGACTTGAAGGTTGTGCTCAAGAGAATGAATATGATGTTGGCTTTGATGGAAATTAAAATAAAACTATCAAACTCTTATTCTAAGGCTCTAATTAATTTTTCATGACCTAACCTCATGTTTGACTGCTTGATTTGGATATTTCAAAAATTATTTAAGAGAACCTGTTGTCTATCAGAAAGTCTTGGTACCTTTGACTTATACCTCAGAGTTGGATTTCTGATTCCTTCAACAATATTGCCATTAAAGTTGAAAGTAGGTACTGGTGGTGATGATGGTCTGCTTATGTTATTTTGGAATCCACTAAATGGTGAAGGTTGATGATGCATCATTATGCTACTGAATGGTGTTATTCTGCCTTGTGGTTTTGTGCTATTTGAGGATGATGGTCCACGATATTCCATATATGTTTAACAATTTAATCTTGATAAGATATCGGCTAATATATTGTCATTACCTTTTATATGTTCAAAAATTAGTTTAAAACCATTTATTGTAATTGAATCAACAAAATTAACTCATCTTCAGGCTACCTGTTTATTAGCATGTATCTTTTTTTTATAAGAAACTATATTTTGACAATCTGTTCTAATCATAAATACTACATTATGTAAAAAGAAAGAAAATACTTCAAGTGAATTAATTATTCCTAAAATTTCTAAATCTGTTGATGGTAATCTTGACTGTACATCACTAAATTTTCCTGATAAATATCTACAAACTTGTTCGTCATACTCCTTATGCTTTTTCTGGTATAGTATACATGCCCATCCTAGTGATGAAACATCGGTTTCAACTATCTTGTAACTATCATCTAATGGTAATGTTAATGGCTTAAGTTTAGTAATTTCTTCTTTTATATTTTAAACTAATTTAATATCTTCACTATTAAAATATTTTTGTCCTGTTTTGCTAGTTTTACTATGTAATACTACTATTTTTCTTCCTAAATCCGGGATAAAATTTCTTGCATAATTTAACAATCTTAAAAATTCTTATAACTGTTTCTTATCTTCTAATTTGTCTGGAGATTCTAAGACCTTTTTAGCTATATGATATTGTAATTGTATTGTACCTGACTTGATATACATTCCTAAAAATTCTATATCTTGCTTTTCTAATGCTATTTTATTTTTGCTAATCACAATTCTATTATTGATAAATTCTTGTAATACTATCTCTAAATGCTTCATATGTTCATTTTTATTTTTACTATGTACTAAAATATCATCTATATAAACACTACAAAAATTATCATATTTTTTTTGAAAATTTGATCCATCTTTCTTTGAAAGATTGAAGGAGCATTTTTAAATCCAAATGGCATAACTAGCCATTCAAAATGTCATTCTGGACAAGTAAAAATTGTCCACTCAATTGATTCTTCTGCTAATCGTATTTGCCAAAATCCTAATTTACAATCGAATTTGCTAAAATATTTACTTTCTTGAATTTTATTTATAAGCTCATCCTTATTTGGTAACTTGTAACTATCTTCATAAATTTATGATTATATCTATCAAACACTTTACCTATATACATTAAGCTAATACATAAATTTTTATACTCTCCTTTCATATTATAATTTTTTGTTCTTATGCTCACTTTAATATATTTACTAAATTCATTAATCATCATAACATAATTTGGAATACAACCTATGACTGCTAAGTTTGAACTTAAGTCTACTTCAGCTGTTGCTATTGCTGCTTGTTGGTGATTATCCCATCTACCATCATATATGTATACTAATGTTTTTGTGCCTACTTGTACTCTGGTTAATCATGCTATTCCAATTAATATTGTTCCTATATGAATCTAATTAATCCTGCTATTCCAATTAATATTGTTCCTATATGAATCTAACTAAAATGTTATTTCCTCAATTACATAACTGCTTCCTTAATTAAATTAAGTGTAACTTCTTTATCGATACATCTAAATTCATGTTGACTGATGCACTTTATATTACCAGTGGTATTTGTTGATGCACAAAACCGGAGGTCTTGGAACAACGTAAATCCGACCGTGAAACTGCAAGAAATGTAAATAACACAAGATGTATCGTGGTTCACCCCAAGGTTTGGGTTACGTCCACACTGATATTGTATTTATGAGGGAGTGAGAGTTTTGAGAGAGCTTAGAGCTTAGGGGATGTGAGGAGGCTTAGGAATTGGCCTCCCTTAATGAGAAGAGTGAGGAGTCATTTTATAGAATAATGGCTCCTCACTTATTACATATTTGCCCATTCCTTTATTACATATTTACACTTAAGTCCCCCGAGTATTTATACGAGATCTAAATACGGAGGCCCTAAGTATAGTATAAATAGTAGTCCCCCAAGTCTTCAGTCAAGAGTGTCTTTTGGCTGGAGACTTGAAATTCAGTCCATGTGTGTGCCGAAGTAACTAGATGTCGTCTTGAACTGATACTTGATATGAAGCGGTGCTCAAAGTGAAATGATGCTCAACTAGAAGTAGCACATGTTGCGAGGCTGCTCTGCTTGTGGCTTATGTTGCCTTGGTTGGCTCGGCTTATGGTGTTGAAGGTGAGGGAGTCCCTTTTATAGAATAAGGGCTCACTCCTCAATACATAAGTGATGGGCTAAGTCCCCCAAGTATTTTTCATGAGGCCCAATTGAGGTCCAATATATGGTACATAGTGTAGTCCCCTAAGTCTTCGTTCAATAGAGTATGTTGGCTAGAGACTTCAAATTGAATCCATGTATGGGCCGAAGTGGCGGTTGTTCGGAGGCGGTATTTGTATACCTGCACTGAAGCTTTGTAGGTGAAACTTTGCAAGTGAAGCTTTGAAACTGGAGCTTTTGTAAATGAAGCTTTTGAAGCTGGAGCTCTGTAAATGAAGGTTTTAAAGCTAGAGCTCTGTAAATGAAGCTTTTGAAGCTAGAACTCTTGTAAATGAAGCTTTTGAAGCTAAAGCTCTGTAAATGAAACTTTTGAAGCTAGAGCTCTATAAATGAAGCTTTTGAAGCTGATTGCCATGAGTGATGCTCATGAATGTTTATGTTGATTGACATGAGTGATGCTCATGGATGTTGACATGAGTGATGTTCATGAATGTTTATGTATGATTGATATGAGTGATGTTCATGAATGTTTATGTTTGATTGACATGAGTAGTGCTCATGTATAATTTAGAAGTACTGGGCGTACTTTTGGTCACCTAGTTGGTGCTATTTTGGGCTTTGCAGTTTTGTTTTTGTTTTTTGTTTTTTTTTTATTACCTTCTGATGGGTTTATACAGATATCTCCGAAAGATACGAAAATTAAATTACATCATAAAAAAATAAGGAAAGTAAACCACATCATTCTGGTGGGGTGTTTATTCTTTGCTTTTGCTTTCTGCTTTTCTTTTTGTTTTTTTTTATGCTTTTCTTGATCTCCCCGCTCATTCTCTGTCCACCTTGTTTTGTAAGGTATCTTTTGCTTGCAAACCCTTTTGCTTGCAAACCCTTTTGCTTTGGTCGTGCCCATCCATTCTCAATTCTCTTTTCCCTTTTTCTTTTTGCTTTTCTGTTCCCACTGCTTTTCTTTTCTCCTTTTTTCTGCTGCATTGCAGGTTTACAGCACATTTAAACCGCGTGGAGCCCTTTATGCTGCATTGCTGGTTTACAACACATTTAAACCGCGTGGAGCCCCATAATCACGACGGCGATGATCAGCGCCACAACACATTTCAACCTATGTGAGTGAATACCAGTGTCACGACAGTGACCAATCCCAATGCGACGGTGACGACCTTGTCGTCGAAACTCTGGTTGAACAGAACGTCGGGGGTGGTGCGGAAGAAGTAGAGGGCGAGTATATCAAGACGTGGAGGCGCCGCTGGTTCGTCTTGAAACAGGAGAAGTTGTTTTGGTTCAAAGACAGTCACGGGACGCACTTGTCGACGTCGCGTGATGTGATCCCGGTTGGTACATGCCTGACTGTGAATGGTGTCGAGGATGTGGTCCACAAGCCTAGTGCCTTCAAGCTCAGCTAAGCGTCTACGATGCCCAAGTCGAGCAATTGGGGACCTTGGGGTTGGTGGGCTGCTGACACTATTGTCTCCTCGTTTCGTTTCCTTATTTGTGGGATCTGCACCGTCCCAATAGTTGCACACTTCCTCGGAGCATTTTTAGTCTTGCTTGACTCGATCGGTAAAACCACCAAGACCAGGTGTATCTTTGAGCTAATACTTCATATGAGAGTGCCTAGCCATATACCCATCATCATCAACCCCGTGTGGCAGAACATCAACCACCTCCTCACTCCTGGCCGCCCTCCGTGGTTGCGAATTGGACTCTGTTCGTAGCGAGAATGCTGACTGAAGCCTTGGAGGGGGTGTGGTCTCACCGGTTGAAATAATACCTTGAATTGAGGACTGCAACCGTTGAGATGGTGGAAGGGCTGTGATGATGCAGTTGAGGTGATTTGTGCATCAGCACGAGAATGCCAGTGTAGTTTATTTGTTTAGATCATGGAAAATATCACCATAGCATCTTCCAAATTTCGAGAAGTGTGTTGAAACAAATAAACTTGGGAATGTCATACAAACCAAACCCACTTCCAATATTAGCCATAACGAAATGAGGCCGTATGGATCCAGCCAGAACCTTCTCGATAACCTCCTTCACCGCAACCTTAGGCGAGGGGTGGAGAGAGAGGTCATAGGCGAGCTTCGGGCAAGCAAGGAGCCTTTTTGAAATCATGGAACTTCAAGAAGCAAGCAGCTCGTCTTATCCGTCATGAATCACCGAGTCTTGGCTTGGAGGCAGCGACCCCGTTCAGCTCATCTAGTTTCTCCGCCAAGGCGAGCTCGAGCATCTGCTGCAATCTCTGTACCGTCCTATGGTACCGCACGGTCCCTCTCATCACCGCCGTGGCCTTCGTCAGCTCTACCGTCGCAACAAACCTTTTGCGCCAAGGCCCGTAAACGAGTTACGAGTCAGCAATTTAGTCTTTGCGAGCTCCTTCATGACTTCACTTTTATCCCTCGCTGGGAGAGAGAGATGGATGATGGTGGCTTGTTGAGATTTTGGTGAAAAAAGTGATGGTGGCCGGCGGTCGAGTGCAGGAGTCCACTGAGGGTTCCACTGGAGTGCAAGAGGCAGTACTGTGAGGCTACTCTGCTAAATCCAATCGAGCTCCTCCTGGGTCCTGGGTCTTGGAGGCAGTAGTGCAGGAGTCCTCTTTCATCTTCTCTTCCTTTTGCCGGAGAAGATGATGGGTTTACTTCTACTTGCTTATCCTTTCACAAATTCCAACCTAGGCCTCTCTCTGTCTTTACACCTAGAACTGATTATATTGTTTAGAGAGAGAGATGATAGGAAAGGGAAGAAGTCAGAGACATGAAAAGACGCGGTGGTAGTTGTGTTGTTGAGAGAGAGATGGAAAATGGATTTTTGGATGGTTTCTCAAAATTGCAAAGTCTGCGAAGGTTTTCTGGGTTCTTGGGTTTCTGCGGATTCATGGTGGAGGTGAAAAAAATGAAAGAGAACTGATATAACTTTTCGTATCGATTCCCACAGATGGCGCCAAATGTTGATGCACAAAACCAGAGGTCTTAGAACAACGTAAATCTGATCGTGAAACTGCAAGAAATGTAAATAACACAAGATGTATCGTGGTTCACCCCAAGGTTTGGGCTACGTCCACACTAATATTGTATTTCTGAGGGAGAGAGCTCTGAATATGAGAGTGAGAGCTTTGAGAGAGCTTAGAGCTTAGGGGATGTAAGGAGGCTTAGGAATTGACCTCCCTTAATGAGGAGAGTGAAGAGTCTTTTTATAGAATAAGGGCTCTTCACTTATTACATATTTGCCCATTCATTTATTACATATTTACACTTAAGTCCCCCGAGTATTTATACGATATCTAAATACAGAGACCCTAAGTATGGTATAAACAGTATTCAAAACTATTACCAGTGGTACACCATACCGTACCACTACTATTAATATTATATCATTTATTTATTCATTTATATATATAATTAGATATTATTATCATTATATATGCACCTTATATTTTTTTTTAGTCATTTATCCAATCATCTCACTCTCTAACCTCTACTTTCCCAATAAAAAGACCTAAGCCTTCTTGCGTTACGACTCTTCATCTTTTCACTCATCTAGCCATCGGCTTCATGTATGTTGCTCCCGTTTTGGCAACTCTCTCTCTCTCTCTTCGCAATCCATCTCATCTTTTCCTTCATCAAATTGAGATGTCTTTCTCCCTGACTTCGTCTATCAAGTTAATTTTTGTACAATTTTAAAGAATGTAGAGATGAAATTTATGAATCTTTGTACTATTTTTTTAGGGATGTTGGGTTCTATTTACTTCTTGTTTCTTAAATGAATCTCTATAAAATTCTCATAATTAAATAAAAAAGTTTTAGAAATCCAAAGACATTGGTCAAAACACGTTTTGTCCTTGAATTGGGTTGAAAAAAAAAATCAAATTTTGGCCCAAAAAAATGGCTCAAAATAAAATGGTAATTACCATTACCATACCATACCAACCGAACTATTTGACATGCCGAAATTTGGTATATCAAAAGTTTAGCATAATAATAGTAATAGATTTTGTCATACCAAAAAATTGGTATAGGAATTAGTATATGGGTTTTGGTAAGATAATCGTACCAATACCATTCCTAGTTGGAGATAGCCTGGCTGCCTTTCGCGGGCCAACAAAGTATAAAACCTCAACCGTATATCGAACTAGCCTATTCTCCTCTGTCGTCTCTATTCGCTTCCCTCTTCCCCTAACTGATAGGGCTTTTGGGAGCGAGAAGTCATCGGCGCCAAATCCTTCTCAGTATATAGATGAAGAACATCATGCCGGGGCCCACATTGGAGATGGAACCAGTGGAGCCACAGTCGCTGAAGAAGCTCAGTCTCAAATCCCTCAAACGATCTCTCGATCTCTTCTCCCGGGCCCAAGGCGAGCTCCCCCCTCCCGACCCCGAGAGGTACCGCCGTTGCCTTTACTTTCTTTAATTTTTAGGGTTTGTGAAATTATTGAGTTGAATGTAGGTTTTTTTGTTTGAAAATTTGTGCGTTAATTCTTGCTACTCTTTTTTTTTTGTTTTTTTGTTTTTTGCAGTAAAACAATTCGCACAAGCCATAAGGTTAGTGAAATTATTGAGTTGAAATTGTTAGTATTTTTTTGTGAATTTAAGCTTTGAAGAGTTATTGATTTGAAGAGTGTTGCATTTGAATGAAAATTTTGATTTGAATTATTAGATAAGCATGGAGTATGTAGGAATTCAACCCATGGCTAGCCAAAAACCGCCTCGCCGGGCTGAGTCTGGTGCGCTGGGAAGTGGTTCTGAAGGGCCTTCCAATGCCCTTGCCCTCACAGGTATTATTTGTTCTAATTGAAATTTCTAATAATCAGTTAGAAGTAGGGAAGATTTAGCTTCTTGTTTTAGGGAAGTTAAGTCCCTTTTGGGTATTCTATATTGCAATTGTAACCTGCTAAACTATTTTGTTGGTTTAATATCATGTGTGTCATGAAGATTCTAAGGAAATGCAGACTGGAGGAGCTCAAAACGATTTGGTTGTCAGTCCATCTGCACCAAGGGCACTGTGAGTAGTTTCTTGCTTGCAGGTGCATTAATGGCTGTTTTCGTGTATATTTATATCTCTATGTTGCAATGTTTCAACTTATCCCTCTTCATATATATTTTCCACATTCTCGGACTATGGTTTGCAATTATTAGCTTCTTTTTTCCTAAGTGATTGGGTTAAATATTTGGATCATTGAACAGAATTGTATGAGTGAATTGTCAAAATTAACAGAGTTTTTGTTCTAATGTTGCTGGAATGCAAATTGGTTATTTTGATTTCTTGTACTCATGGTGCCCTTAATTGTGGACTGAATTGTTTAATCATTTTCTTTATTTTCAGGAATACTGTTGGTAATTCGGACAGAGACACTGTAGCTGTTTCTGCTCCAGGGTCATCTCACAGGTTTGAGTTTTGTCCTCCTCTGATTTGCTTTAAATCAATGTGTACAGCCTGCTCCAGTTTTGTTTTTATTCCAAATGTATTCCATATTAGAGAGCTTTTAGTATTTCATCTAATTAGCGCACTATGAATTTTTGGCTTAGGGTTGGTAAGGAAAACATATAACTTGTTTGGAATGTTTTTTGAAACATAAAGGACCTATTAAAATATTCAAAGAGTTAGATATGTTTTAAGAGTAAAGTATTGCATTGGTCATAAATTCCTTTTGATATTGTTGAATTCTCTTTCTTTGCTGTTTTTTTATTCCACTACTTGAAATTTAAGAATGTCCTTACCATTTTGCCTCATCTGCATGCATTACGTGGGGTTGTAGTTGTATTAAATGTATCATATTTTGTGCTTTCATGATGTTATTAGATTGAAGTTTTTATTAGGCTTTTTATGGGACATATAGAGGGACCGAATGTTCTAAAAATTGCAACCTGCATGATGCACTATCCCATCTTGTTGCATTTTTTCAAATCTTGATAATTCTACTAAGGAAAACTTATCCCATTTTTTGCTTTAACTATTACTTTTCTCTTCTATAGGTTTTCAACATCGGCCATGATGGAAAGAATTTCCAGCAGATGGCCATGTCCCGATTGGCATGCTCCTTGGAAGATTTACAGAGTAAGCATAATGCGTTGTTTATGATAGATGGTTAGGTGCAGTGTGGAAAGTGGTTGGGATTATATTGTCTGGGTGACTTGGAGATTCTTATTAGATGGAAATGAATGGGATCTGACATGGGAGTTTATGTTATATGGGTGCTTCTTTCAATTTTTGTTGTCCTCTGTTTAGCTCTTTCTTGGCTAATGAGTGGATAAGATTGCCCTGCACCTCTTGTATGCTTGAACATGAGTTGTTTACATTTGCTGTTATGCTATTGTATCTTATCCGAAGAAAGGAAATGGTTATGCATAATGTTTCTTATAAGCCATGTTGTTTCATTTGATTATGCAGGTTATTAGCGGTCACTTGGGATGGGTACGATCTATTGCCTTTGACCCAAGTAATAGGTGGTTCTGCACTGGTTCAGCAGACCGCACTATCAAGGTATGTAACTTTATGCTTCATTTGTCTGAGTTGGTCTATCTGAGTTGTTTTCCTTCCCCACTTTCCTTCTATGTTTTCTTCTCTCTAGAAGTTAAATCACTTGCCATTTGTTTTTTTATTTAGTGTTCTCTTTTTCTTATTGTTTGAGTGTTTATTTTATGTTCTTTTGGATTGTGTTCTGATTTTGGTTGATCAGATTTGGGATGTTGCAACTGGAACTCTACAACTGACAGTGACAGGACACATTGAGCAAATACGAGGTTGATTTCTCTTGAATTATTGCTGTTCGTTATGTTTGATTTTGGTTAACCATGCTGTGGTTAATGGTGTTGTTAACAACAAGTGGTTGGGTTTTTGCAGGCCTTGCAGTTAGCAGCAGGCATACCTATATGTTCTCTGCTGGAGATGACAAACTAGTTAAATGCTGGGATCTTGAACAGAATAAGGTTAATACTTTTACTTAATAATTTTCAGATCTTTATTGTAACTGTGTTCTGTAAGTAATGCTGGTTGTTACATCATATAAATTGTTGTATAGGTTATCCATTCATATCATGGTCATTTAAGTGGCGTTTACTGCTTGGCTCTTCATCCGACTCTTGATGTTTTACTTACCGGGGGACGTGATTCTGTATGCCGGGTATGTAATTATCTTCTTGGTAAAGTTCAAATCCTGCATAATATAATGGAGGAAGCACTCTTGGGGACTGGGCAAAGGGATTGTTGTAATTTGTATCAGAGTGGTATTGTGGTAATAATACGTTTGGTTTTTTTTTTTTTTTGGTATAAACTTTGGAAGAGATCCTAAGAAAAGACTTGAGTACTTAGATCTAACGGAGGACATGACACAAAACCGAGCACAATGGCGTTCTAGGATTCACATAGCCGACCCCACTTAGTGGGAAAAGGCTTTGTTGTTGTTGTTGTATTGTGGTAATAATACCTTTGTTTTGGTGCAATAAAACTTTCAGGTTTGGGATATCCGAAGCAAGACGCAAGTTCATGCATTGTCGGGGCATGACAACACAGTTTGCTCCGTTTTTACTCGACCAACAGTATGAAAAACTCTTTCCTGTTCTCTTTATGGTGTTCTGACTATATTGTGGAGTATCCATGCTGACAACAATTTAGATTCAAGCAATTCATAATAGCTTATATATTATCGATGTCTTCTTTAGAGATTGGGATTTAGGGTCGCAGTTTTTCCTTTAATTCTTGGTCTCCCCATCTGGCAAAAAATTCAAATGTTTAGCAATTCATATTGGCATCTCGTGAGAATTGTTGTACGTTTATGTTAGGTATCCTTCAGTGCTATATCATTCTTTTAATTTTTTTTAGTCTTGTAATATTTAGTCCTTAGTTCTCGTTTCTTCCCTATAGCAGTTAATAAGTTGCAGAGAATTGAATTCACTGGCACTTTGAATTTCTACTTTTGCGCTAAACATAATAACTTTGAGTATTTTTTTTCTTCCAGCAACTTCTCATTTTATTGTTAAAATAGGCCATGTTCCTTATGTTACCTTGTCTACTGTGTGCAGGATCCACAAGTTGTCACTGGATCTCACGACACAACAATCAAGTTTTGGGACCTTAGATATGGTAATTTATGTTTTATAAGTAGCTCAAACTCATTTCAGTTTTGGTACTTCCCTCTTTTTTAATAATCAGTTTGCATTTGTTGCAGTAAAAACAATGTCAACTCTGACACACCATAAAAAGTCTGTGCGTGCAATGGCCCAGCATCCTAGAGAGTATGTGCCAATACATGTACTTTGTATTTCATGTGTAGTGAATTATTACGGTTGTCTTTGTCATTACGCGCCCTTAAATTATATGCTTTGCTCTTTCTAATTGAGTTTGGTTTTTCAGGCATTGTTTCGCATCTGCATCAGCTGATAACATTAAGAAGTTCAACCTCCCAAGAGGCGAATTTTTACACAACATGCTGTGAGTGTTTGAATAGACTGATTCTCTTCATATATTCCTGGAATGATAGATTTGCCATTTGCTCTCCTTTCCTATTGTATGTTTGTGATGTATTCTTTGTTCGAAGAATGACAAGTAATCAATATTAGGATTGATGATTTGCATGTTTGTCTGCTCAAGGCCAGTTAGGTAATGTACTTGTCATGGATAAATAGTTGGCAAATGTGTCTGTTTGTGTGTCGTAAGGTATTGCGCTGCCCTTTTTATGTTCTTTTTTGTGGGGCGCACACATTCCCTTTGTGGCAAGTCAATTAGGCTGCTCAACACACAGGCACCATCACATCAGTCAAGATGCAATGCAAAACTTCTGATCTGCAGAGTAATAGGAAATGTTTAACATTACATTGCTTGCGATGGATCCATTGAAACTGTAAACTTACACATGGTTCGTTAATTGCACAATTTTGAACCACATAAAGCATATGCTGCAGTGGTTTGTGTCGCTACTTGGATATGTGTATACTTGTTTTCTCATCAGTTGATAAGTTGTGCTATATAATTCCAACTACAACAACAACAAAGCCTTTTTCCCACTAAGTGGGGTCGGCTATTATATAATTCCAACTCATGGCTTTAATTGCATATACTTGTAGCAATGCATGCTAAGCTTTATACTCATGCTATTAACATTAAAGTATTTATAGTGCAGCACTTTGAAATTGTATGGATGTGATCTGTCTTGTATATATTTAGAGTTTGGTACCTTTTCCTGACAGACTGAATGTATCGTGAATTGAGTATTTATTTTATTTTATTAATGTGTACTATATCAATATGAATATATCTAGTGATATTTTTTATTATAATGTTCCAAAAATTATTGGTTGGATTTGGGCAGGTCTCAGCAGAAAACCATAATCAATGCAATGGCTGTCAACGAAGATGGGGTTTTGGCCACAGGAGGTATGGATTCTTTACATGTTAAAGGACAATAAGCGGATGATTTTAGTGTGTTCTCCTTTTCTCTTTTCCACAGTTCGGAGAATATATTTATGTGCCTAACAAGGCCTTGACAATCTGGGATAGTCTTTCTTTTGTCAAATAAATGACCCGAAACTTCTTTTATTCCAATTTTCGTCTCATAGAACTTGGTAATTATAATTTTCCCTTGTTTTTTTATTGAAGGCGATAATGGGAGCATGTGGTTTTGGGATTGGAAGAGCGGCCACAATTTTCAGCAATCCCAAACAATTGTACAACCCGGTATGTTTATTTTGTTCATGCGCTGTTATCATTTTATATCTTCTACCCCACTTTTGCGGTTGATTGTAGCAAGGAGGGATGCTAACCCCTAAATATGCTTTTATTACAGGCTCGTTGGATAGTGAAGCTGGTATATATGCGCTTTCATACGATGTCACCGGTACGAGGCTGGTCAGTTGTGAAGCCGATAAGACGATCAAGATGTGGAGGCAAGATGAAAATGCCACTCCGGAAACTCACCCTCTCAACTTTAGGCCCCCTAAGGATATTCGACGGTTCTAGAGGTGATCCTTCGTTGTAGTTGCTCTCTGTTCAGTGACGTGCTTAATTTTATCTCACAAGTGATGGACTATTTGATTGTTTAGCGAGGGCTTGTTACGGTGGTTGTGCTGGTCGTTGCTGTGAGATAAACTATGCAAATTTTGATGCGTTATATTCCTCATAGGTGAATATATTTTTAACATTCACCCTGAATTAGTTTCAGAGATTTTCTTTTGAGCGATAGAAAATCATGCAATATATTGTGGACTTTTGTTTTCGGTTCTTTTCAACAGCCTCATGGAGGAGGGGGGAGAATACGGCTAAACGAAGAGCTACGTGGTCCATCCGCAAAACTCGAAGCTACTCGAGATTTGATGCGTTGGACCCAAGATTAAAACCTTAATTTGGAGACGATTCACATGTTGAGCGACAGCCCACTACCCAAAATAAGACCAAAAGTTTGGAAAATTAAGAAGATAATACTAATTTCTAGACCTCCTAACCATTTTGCATGAATTAGCCCAGCCTACTAAGAAGAAATTAGCCACCCCACTACCCAAAATTCTCCCAAAATGGAAGGCCAGTCAACCTCCTCCATGGCTAATGCATTGAAGCTTTCTTCTTACAAAGAAAAGTTAAAAACATACTTAACATCTTTGCAGGAAAGAAGAAATATTAGCCCACCTTTAAAAGGAAATCCTAATTCCGCCCTTTCTCTTAACTAACTGAGATATGTATATCGTTTGCTTCTTCGCGAAGCCTAACCTCAACTTCTGCAAATTTCTTCCTCCAATTCATGGTCTAAAATATCCATAATATCCCGATATTTTTATCGAAATTTTCGTGTTTTTGGACTATCGATATTTTTTTGGACTACCGATATTTCCAATATCATCGATATTTTAGACCTTGCTAAGTCACTCATATATCTTACCATGCAATGTATAAAGTGTAAAATGTTGTACTAATTCATTATATATAAATGATTATGGTGTGTTTAAACTTCTTTCATTAATTACTACATATTTTCTACACTCACAATGTTTGCCAGCTCGTTATATAATCAACTTAAATCAGTTATATCTATCATGCAATGTATTTCCTTCCAATTTTTTGTGATAAACTAATAGATAATTGACTAAATAAATATCCTACAAAGTTTCAGTAAAAATTTTCAAGTTTTTCTTACAATTTTCGTGGTTTTTATTCAATTTTTATCGATATCGATAATATCCCGATATTTGCATCGAAATTTCCGTATTTTTGGACTACCGATATTTCCGATATCATCGATATTTTATACCTTGCTCCAATTAACACGTTGTTTTTTCATAATTAGTGAGCTTGTGCATGTGGCAACGCTACATTCTTTCCTATCCTTGAGGGAATAAAAATGTTAGGTTTAGAGCACTTTATTTGGAGTGGACTACAAACCAGCCTTAGATCGTGTCCCGAAGGGCACACTTGGCACTTCTATCTCTGCCACGTGGTGCTCTGTGAATGCACTAAAAAGATTTTTCAGTGTGCTCGGAACACGGAGTGATACATTACGTGTCATGATACAAATGATAAAATATGTGTGTTAAAAAATTAATAACTTAAAAAAGTAAAATTTTCCACCACTTATATAAAAATACATCGTGTACCATTCGTATTCCGGTCATAATGAAAAATTTCTTTAATTTTTGACCAATTCACAGAAATTAAGACATCAAAACCGCCTGTCCATATACAACACGAATTTTATAGCATGGGGATTGCGGAGGTTAGGATATTAAGAAGAATAATATTAGAAACACCCAATTTATTATTACATAATTTGTAGCGTATTTACGTTGGTAACTTCTTTTTGGTGTGAACAAATGAACTCCAAAGTGAGTTTAGACGTGAAATAATCCCAACGTTCTCTTCAGAAAATGTGGTGTGTTTTGTACTATTTTTGAAATGGCTAAAAATATATTTTGATAATTAAAATTGTTTTTATAATTTTGACAAGGGAACATATAAGAGTTTATGAATTATATAAACGAATTTTGAAGATGCACTTAAATTTCACGTAAAAGTTGCTAAATATTTACAGTAAAATTACTTTGTAGAGAAAATATTTATGAGTAGAATTCATTAGTTATTACTTACCTAATTTAAAAAAGCATTATTTATTACCTTACCAAAAGTTAAAAAACTACAATCTAGTTTAGTGGGAAAGTAGGCAAGTAAATCCACACCACCTTATTACCTAAAAAGCCAAAACCTATATAGATGCACGCTCCAATCACGCGCCTTAGAACGATTATACGGCCAAATTTCATGCATGAATGTCTCCACGTACCGACCACTTCGACCCAAAAAACTCTCTCTCTCTCTCTCCGGCTCTCCCTCCCCCCATGCCCCTCCTCTTCTGCTCACCCTTTTCAAATTTTCATCACTCCAAAAACTTCCCCATAAAAAATCTGAGGGAAAATTAGACAGAACCCCAAGTGAAAACTATGGCCAGAAGCTCCGATAATCCGTCGTTAGTTCAGAGAACCCACCACAATCAACAAAATGACGACCTATCACAACCCGTTCTCGAACCGCAAACCAATCACACTTCCTCCGCCAACCCCATTCGCTACGTGCTCCGCGAGCAGCGCTTTATCTTCGTCTTCATCGGCATCGCCATCGCCGTTTTCTTCTTCACAACCTTCCCGGTACCGAACCCACAATTAGAGTCCGCACAGAACTCAGGTTTTGAATCCGGGTCGAGTTTTGCCGGGCAGGGTATTGATCTGCCGGCCAACCCGGCCCGGAGAGTGCTGTTGGAGACGCGGAATGTGGGCGGGAAGGTGCCGCTGGGGGTGAAGAAGAAGAACATGAGGATTGTTGTGACGGGTGGAGCCGGGTTCGTGGGGAGCCACCTCGTGGACCGTCTGATCGCGAGAGGGGACAGCGTGATCGTGCTTGATAATTTTTTCACTGGGAGGAAGGAGAATTTGGTGCACCACTTCGGGAACCCGAAGTTCGAGCTGATTCGACACGACGTCGTCGAGCCGATTCTGCTGGAGGTTGACCAGATCTACCACCTCGCTTGCCCGGCATCCCCTGTGCATTACAAGTTCAATCCGGTCAAGACAATTATATCCTTTCTCTGCTTTCTATTTTTATTTTTTGTGTGTTTATATGCATGTTGGTTATTATATGCTTTATTTGGGATAAGTATGAGTTTGTTTGGAATGTTTGAAAGTATTTTTGAAGAAAATATTTTTGGAATTAAAAAACATGTAATTCTGAAAAAGCATTTTATCGTTTTATACAAGAAGCATATAAATACTTTTAAGTGTTTTTGAAATTAAAAAAAAAAAAAACAGTTAAAAGCAATTCCAAACAATCCCTATAATAATATTATGATAAAGTTTACACGTAAATTTTTTTTATTTGTAGACTAGCTTAAAATATACAATTGTATTGTTTGTATAAATGGAGTTAGGAAAAAGAGTATTCAAATTTAGTAAGAAAAAAATGTAACTTTTCTTTACACTCTAAAATAATCTTTTTACATTCACTCTTCTTTTATTTTTTTCCCTGTAAAGAAAATGTATCAAAATAAATGATTTTTAAATGTTGGAATTTTTATCACTAAAGTGTATTTTTATCTAATTCCTTGTAACAAAAAGAACTACACCACAAATAAAAAAATACCTAAAATTTATTTGATTATTTAGGCATAAAAATTGAGTGCATGTTTAATATTTTCACATATAAAATAGGTATTTTCTTTTTTTGTAGTAAAAAAAGTACTTGTAATAGTAGATACTATACATATAACGAAAATCACATAGATATTTTGAAGGAAAAAAGATAAATATGGTGTGCATGTGGTATTGCTTGGGGTCCTTAATTTGTTGTGTGAGTTGAGGCTTCACAAGACGAATGTGGTGGGAACACTGAACATGCTTGGACTGGCAAAAAGGGTTGGCGCACGCTTCTTGCTCACAAGCACCAGCGAGGTTTATGGTGACCCTTTGCAGCACCCTCAGGTCGAGTCCTACTGGGGCAATGTCAACCCCATCGGTGAGTCACTCTCCCACTCTCTTATGTCTCCCCTCGACCCCGACATGATGGAACTCTGCGCGAGAATATCAAACTTCACCACATTTACCAATCACATTGGCAGGTGTAAGGAGCTGCTACGATGAGGGAAAACGCACAGCAGAGACTCTGACCATGGACTACCACAGAGGGCTTGGCATTGAGGTCACCTTAATTTTCTCCGATACTAATAATCTTTTCCATGTCATTTACATTATACGTGCTTCGGTTTCAAATGATTCCAGATCAAACTCAAAATTGAGACGAATATTATAACAGTTGCAGTTAGGGTTCTAATGTATAGAATGTGTTGCAGGTGAGGATTGCTCGGATTTTCAATACTTATGGACCGCGTATGTGCATTGATGATGGCCGGGTTGTTAGCAATTTTGTAGCTCAGGTGAGGAATTTTGTAGTTTTTCTTTTGGTACTTCTGGCCTGCCACATAATAATTCCTGCAAGTTTGATGTGTATGGAATACACAGGCATTAAGGAAGGAGCCATTGACAGTTTATGGAGATGGCAAGCAAACCAGAAGTTTCCAATACGTTTCTGACTTGGTACTATATTTCTTCTCCTTTATTCATATGTTGTATGAAATTCCAATTATTAACTTACATAAATCATGTCTTTGTCTAAATTAGCATTTAGGTCAATGTTGTTTTAAGGTGAAAGTTGTTTGAATATCTGTGTCCTCTCTTAGTTATGATTTGATACAGGAGAAAAACTTCGGTAGAGTTATCTGATTAGAGCAGCTTTTAAACGAAATGGGATTAGCTTGAGGTCGAATGAGATCAAAATATATGAGGTCACATAGTTTTGTGAAAGTTAATTGTCAAGTGACATGGTCGGACACTCTACTTTTCTCATGATAGAGGCCACCACCAGGCTAATGTTTGAATGCAATATTCTCGGACATTGTACAAGAAAACAATGTAGTGTCGACTAAGAATTTAAAATGCTTATGGTAGCAATATAAAGCATATCATTTCTCTTGATTGATTCAAACTATCAAACTGAAATTTACTGAACAATTTGTGTTGTGCATTGCTTCTGTTGAATTAGGTAGAGGGTCTAATGCGGCTGATGGAAGGAAATCATGTGGGACCTTTCAACCTTGGCAACCCTGGCGAATTCACCATGCTAGAACTTGCTCAGGTAAAATCAATCAACCCCATTAACTGCACAAACAAACAATTCACAACTTGAGGTCCCGAGTTTGAATTCCTGCTCCCTTACTCTTGCTTGTATGTGCAGGTTGTGCAAGACACAATAGATCCAAATGCAAAAATAGAGTTCAGACCCAACACAGAAGACGACCCACACAAGAGGAAGCCGGACATTTCGAAGGCGAAAGAGCTTCTGGGGTGGGAGCCCACCGTGTCCCTCCGCAAGGGGCTGCCGCTCATGGTTAACGACTTCCGGCAGCGTATTTTTGGTGACTCCAAGGTCAATGATGCGGGCTCCGCTATGTAATATTTTTGCATGAGATTTTTTACGTATGTTTGAAGAAAAAAAGAAGAAAAAAAAGAAGATATAGTTGTGGAAAATAAAGTTAGAATAAAATTGAGTTTCTGATCAATATTTATATGTACTTGGTGTTTCTTGGTTAATTACTCTTTATATGGCAATGGAAGATTATTGTGAGAATTGTATAGGGATCAATTTTTATATATTATAGAGTTTTGGTCTTTGCCAGATTCCAATAATTGTCTTGTTAATTTAGTGTATTTCTTTTTTAATTAAGTGTTCTTATTTTTGTACCTGCTCTGCGTCGCACTAACATGCTATTAAAATTTGTTAATATATGTCTAATGAAATATATATTGTTATCTGAAAAAGGTTAAAATCAATTGTTCTTTCCCCCGAGTCTAGTGCTCAAACCCCTTCTTCTTCAACTTGTACAAAAACAACATCTAAACGAAAATAAGCTACTATTAAATCTTTGAGTTTAAACAACAAATATAATATGGTCATACATAACATTTTTTTTTTATATACAACGATATTAGGGTGAGAAATTGAGTTAGGCCGCACGTATCAAACAGAAATCTCAGCTCCTCTAATTTTTTAAAGTGGCTTTAACGAATTTTTTTATTGGTTTTATTGCCTTTTTAATTATCTATTTACCAAAAATAAAAAATAAAAAATGTCCGATGGGGCTTGGACAGACTTGGAGAAGAAGTACATGAAATATTGGGCCTGAGCCACGCAGAAAGGAACCACCAAACAACCGTCAAATTACGAAAACACCCTCAGTTGCCATTTGCGAACATAAAGATGCAGCGAAACACTATCCCTAGAAGGTAGCAGCGAATTCCCCTTAAACCTGCTCTCTCTCCAGCTCAACAGAAAACCTCGCTCACTCCTGTCGTCTTGCCCTAATCGCATCGTCCAGGTCCGTACCAATATCTCTCTCTCTCTCTCTCTCTCTCTACAGCCACTGGTATTTCATTTGTATTTTTTAATTTTTAATTTTTATTTTCTTGTGAGATTTTCAAGCTGTTTGATACGAGTGTGTTATTGTTTGAGTTGCTGTATTTTATTATCAATTTGTTGTTTGTCTGGTGTAAAAGAGGAGCATTTTTACTTTTTGGAGATTTTAGGGTTTTGGCATCTTGGGTTTTACTGTTGGCCGCCGTCAATGAATTTCGGTGGAAATTAGGGTTTTATTCTTCTTTTTTGTTGTTTTACTGGTCATTTTATAGAAAATGTTTCGAAATTTAGGATGTGGACATGGAATTTTCTTCTGAAATGAATGTTTCTAGTCTAATTTTTCATTTATCTTTTCGTCTTCGTTGTTGATAGGATTTTATTCATAATCTTGTTCATGGTAAATTTGAAGTGGTGTTGCACTAAATGCCTCTATGGTTTTGCAGCAAATACTATTACTTGTGTACTATTGTCCGTTTTCAACCGAGTCTTAATGTTAATCAACAATTTGGGTAATTGATGCAGTCTTTCACTGTTTTGATTTCGTCACTTTTGATACCACCCAGTTGCTAGCTGTTTACTTTCAAGTAACTGTCAAAATGTCGAGGAAAGCTTTGATGGAGCAAGACCTGAGTAAACTGGATGTAACAAAGTTGCATCCACTCTCGCCTGAAGTTATATCTCGTCAGGCGACTATCAATATCGGTAATCTTCATTCTGATGTTCAGACTGCACTGGGATTATTATGGCCATTCTTATATTGATTTGACCATCATTGGTTTGTTGGTACGGGGTCCTAATTTTTGTGCTTGCTTCAATTTATGCGAGTTGTTTTTCAGGTACTATTGGTCATGTGGCTCATGGAAAGTCAACAGTTGTAAAAGCAATTTCTGGTGTTCAGGTGATTAGTTGTTTCCATTTTGCATTTGATACTGCTCGCATCTTTTCTGTTTATTTCTGTGTGGACATTGTAAAGACAAGCAAGCCTGTGTTTCCACTCACGAGGGTGTCAAAAAGTTGTATCCAGTTATGGCTGCTTGTTCTCTTTGAGCTACGAATGCACACTCACTGCCAAGGAAAATATATTAGGAAATATTTTTCTAGGACACTAATGAATTATATTTATGGAATAAGAGAATTTAGGATGTTGAGCATTATCATATTTCTACAGCTCACTAACAAAAGTGGCTAATCGTATCAGATGGCTACGAATCATATACCTTTTATTCTTGGTGAATGTATGTTTACTCTTAAGCTGAGCATTGAAAATGGAAGCTGTCTTATAGTGTGGACTATATTCTCCAGGATGATAGTCTGTAAATTATGAGAAAAGAGGGATAAATGTAATCTTACCCTATAGGTTTGATAGTTTGGTTGCTATCAAAATAAATTTATTAGTGTCTTTGGTTATGTAAACGGTGGATATAGACTGAGCTCCAATTCTTCTTTCATTTCACTGTTGCTAAGTTACTTTATATACCAAAACCTTAAGCTATTGGGTAAGGGCCTATAGTGTATTACATCGGTCCAACATTGCATGCACCATGTACAATAACTGGTTTGTTGGTTTGAGCTATATTTCTCAAATTATGTGTTGTGAACATTTAAGCTTGGATATTCCATTGCAAGTGTATATTTTTAAGACGTAAAAAATCAAACATTAATGATATGCAGACTGTTCGTTTTAAAAATGAGCTGGAGCGCAACATTACTATCAAGCTTGGATATGCCAATGCAAAGATATATACATGTGAAGACGAGCGCTGCCCTCGACCGATGGCTTACAAGTAGGCATCCAGTTAATATAATTTTCTTTTATCACATTCGACCCTTTTTGTTAATGCATATTCATTTCTTTATTAGGGCATATGGAAGTGGAAAGGAAGATGCTCCTCTCTGTGATGTTCCTGGATTTGAGAACTGCAGGATGAAATTGTTGAGACATGTATCTTTTGTAGATTGCCCGGTAAGGCTTTGTGTTGTATTGTTTGTACCATTTTCTATATGCCATAATATTTATGACTACACTAAATTGTTGGGAATAAATGGTGGTGTGTACCTAGTCGTCCTTGCTTGATAAAAGGTTCTGATAGTCTGATACTTTGTCGTGATCATATATATATATATTGTCTCGGCATATTTTTTGTTTGTTATACCCATGGATGACATTTTATTTAGTAGCATTGAAGTTAGATTTTTCCTATGGGTTCTTGCAACATTATTAGTTGCAAGAGGGTTTCTCTATTAATGATTGTCATATTTCACATTCTATGTCTTGTCCAAATTATTTCGTGGTTTATCTTGATTTGATTTTGTTATGTTTCTTCAAAAGTTATTCTTTTTTTATAGGGTCACGATATTCTTATGGCTACTATGCTTAATGGTGCCGCAATTATGGACGGAGCATTACTTCTCATTGCTGCTAATGAAAGCTGTCCCCAACCACAAACTTCTGAGCATCTGGCTGCTGTTGAAATTATGCGTCTTCAACATATTATCATTCTTCAGAATAAAGTTGATCTCATTCAGGAGAATGTGGCCATTAACCAACATGAGGCAATCAGGAAGTTTATTCAGGTAAGTTCCTTTGGAGCTTTTTTTCCCATCTGTTTTATAGGTTTCAGTTCATTAATCGTTAAGCATTTGGTGTACCAGGGAACTGTAGCTGATAATGCACCAGTGGTGCCAATTTCTGCTCAGTTGAAGTATAATATTGACGTCGTGTGTGAATACATTGTAAAAAAGATCCCCATTCCAGAAAGGAACTTTATCTCACCTCCCAATATGATTGTTATCCGTTCTTTTGACGTCAATAAACCTGGGTACGAGGTTGATGAGATTAGAGGTGGAGTGGCTGGTGGAAGTATCCTCAGGGTATGTCTTCTAATGTTGTATTTTGTCGAAAGCGTAGACAATGTTTGATTATTCCCATTTGGTGTCAACTCATGGTATTTGTGGTTTCCTTTTTCTTTTTTCTAATTTTAGTCCTGCTTTGTCATTCAATGTTAGAAGTTTTGGGTCGTGAAAATGTGAACACATGCTCTTGATTTGGATCTAATAATTTGTGGAATTTGGGAAGGTTTCTTAAGTAGTTAGTTCCCTAAATGCTTAATGAATAACGTATTTTACAATGTGGTCGTGGCAGGGTGTTCTGAAAGTCAACCAATTTATTGAGGTTCGTCCTGGGATTGTTGTTAAAGACGAGAGTGGAAATATCAAGTGCACGCCAATATATTCTAGAATTGTTTCATTGTATGCTGAGCAAAATGAGTTGCAATTTGCGGTGCCAGGAGGTCTTATTGGTGTTGGAACAACCATGGATCCCACTTTGACACGTGCTGATAGGTTAGTGGGTCAAGTTCTTGGTGAAGTTGGGTCACTCCCTGAAGTATTTGTTGAGCTTGAGGTAAGCAATACTGCTGTAGTACTTTATATTATGCTAATTGGTTGAACTGTTAAAGCTTGACGGGATGCTGTTTCTAAGAAAATGGCTAACTTTTTTGTGTGCGTGTGCACGTGCACAAGTGCTCCTTTTACAAACAATCGAAGAGGAATTGTGTGTTTTTGTTGTTGACAGTGCATTTTGTTTTACATTTGAGGATGTGACATGGCTTCTAACTGTACTCTCTTCTTTATTCTTTATCCATCTTTTTAGTATGTTTATTTTTCTGAGTTATTTTGTTTCTTCTTTCTCATCCCGAACGAGACAAATCTTGAAAACCTTGGTGTAGATGAAGATTGTGGTATATTTTACAGGTCAACTTCTTCTTGTTGAGAAGGCTTCTGGGGGTCAGGACAAAGGGGTCTGAGAAGCAGGGAAAGGTCTCAAAGCTGGTCAAGGGCGAGATCCTCATGTTGAATATAGGATCCATGTCTACAGGGGCTAGGGTTCTTGCTGTAAGGAACGATTTGGCAAAGTTGCAACTCACGTCTCCAGTTTGCACCAGCAAAGGAGAGAAAATTGCCCTCAGTCGACGTGTTGAGAAGCATTGGCGTCTTATTGGCTGGGGTCAGATTCAAGCTGGAACAACCCTTGATGTCCCACCATGCCCAATTTGAGTTGACACTGAAAATTGGTAAGACAGAAGAAAGCAAGAAAACTAGTAAGACAGCTAAAGAATAGGCAAGATGTGGAAAGTCGGAAAATTATTGGGAACCATTTTTGTCAGATGGAAGAGAAAACATCGTTTGGTGGATCGTTGTCGTTTTTGTTTTGTTTCTTTGATTTTTGATGCAGTTGCACTTTCATCTGCATTCGTATTCTTCGACTTTTGGGCTCGAGTCATTCCAACAGATGAAGGAATGATAGACAGTTACGTTGGCTCTTCCAGAGGATATTGCGTTCTTAAATTTATAAGCAGTTTGAGTTTGTTTTTTGAACCCTTGTAGAATTTGGCGATCGCCAGCATCTTTAGGAGGGTTTGGTTTCAAGTTAGGGTTTGCTGGGCATATACGTTTGTAGTTATTCATCTGGATGCCATTGAACCCGTGTCTCGTGTCTCGAGCATTTTTAGCTCGTTGAACATCTCAGATACAGAAACATGTTAGGAAACATGGGGAAGGGGGAAATTGAACTACGCACCTCGGGTGCCAAGGGTGAATGCCTTTAGCCGATTGAGCTACAGGCTCCTTACATTACATTATACATGTTGTGTTTGGTCCTTTGAGCTTTAAACACTAAAGTTGCATATACTCTCTCAGTTTGGAACCTCCATGGGATATGAATGGATTATTTCTCTCCACACGTTTGCACTCTCAGCTCCCACATCGGAAACACACTTCCACACCGCGCTGTTACACTTGAAGCCGCTCCCGAACCCAATTTGCCACACCCGATCGCCCTTCTTCATCCTTCCTTTCGCTTCTATGTAACTCAGCTCGTACCATATCGATGAAGACGATGTGTTTCCATATCTGTACAGGGCCATCTTTGAGGCCTCGACGTCTTCTTTTCTCAGCCCCAGGTTTTTCTCTATTCCTTGTATAACCGCTCTCCCCCCAGCATGTATGCAGAAATGCTCGAAAGCTTTCTTAAAATCCGGTACGTGAATCTTCCTCCTCCCACTCCATACCTTTCGGCTGAGTATCGAAACCCCATATCGAAACTGCTCCGAAAGTGGCAAAACCAATGGCCCCAGAGCACCAATGTTTGCTTTCAATGCATCTCCGGCAACATGGAGTATGTTCTTTGATATCGAAATCCCCTGTTTGTTCTCGGGATCTATATCCTGGAACACACAGGCATGAGACTGATCATCTTGTGCATTGTTTGTTCTGACAAGATGCTGCAGCTCATACTTTGCCCTGCTCTTGTCTTGATTCCGACTGGACATCAACACGGCCGCTCCTCCCATCCGAAACAAACAATTAGTCAGCAACATGGACGGTACTTTTCCGGTGTACCAATTCAGATGCAATCCCTCAGTGCTGACAATCAAAGCCAATGAGTTCTCGTGAACCCTCAGCAAGTCCTTAGCTAGACCAACTGCAATAAGTCCGGCGCTGCATCCCATCCCGGATAAGTGGAAGCTTCTGATGTTGTTTCTCATTCCGAACTTGTTGATGATCAAAGTGCTGAGAGACGGTGTGGGACAAAACAAGCTGCTGTTAGAAATCAGAACATCAATTTCTCTAGGGTTTATGTTGTGCTTGTTGAACAAGTCTGAAACTGCACCAAACATCACTGCTTTGACCTCTTCCAACGCAAATTGGAGTGATTTCTTGATAGGCAAGCAAGCGAGAGACGGAGGAATGCTAGTCTCCTCGCTGAACCCGGATTTCTCAAGGATCTTGATTTGGAATGCTGCGCTCTCAGGGTCTGTGCCGTCCAGAAGGACGTTCTCTAGGAACATGGACGTCGTCAGCCTATAAGATTTTGGTGGCTGGTAACAGCTAAAGTCTACCAAATAAATTCTTGGCTCTCTCTTGCGGAGAAGATACATGAGAACAAGGCCTGCAATCGCCGCCATCATATAACATGCAGTGGCGGGTTCGACGAGGTCAGGGAAAACATGAACGTATTCCTGGATCCTAGCCATGGATGATGGATGATGGCAGAGTTTAGTGAGATATTTTCATGGCACATATAAGCAGCTGGTGCATGATAAGCAGATGGAAAGTCCAGTGGGAAAAGTAACAGGAAGATGGAACGTGGAGAGGTAGGGCACCTGCAGTGTCGAGTCCATTTGGTCTTAAGACAATAACTGTATCTTCAACCAACTTGGAATCATCCCAATCCTGTTTTCCAAGAAAGAGTGACGGCTGTTTTGGGATAACACAATCATGGACGGAGCCATAAATATTCTTTTGTGGCGCAACATTAAATTAAAATTTTGATATAATGCTATTGACTTATCTTTCAACAACATAATTTTGAGCAACTGGTGTTTAGAACAGTAAAACTAAACCATTAGCTAATGAAAAAATTACGTGTCTCGGAAGGGTGAGAGGATAGGAAGAGTATAGAACGTGAGAGGGTATTTTGAGTTGAGTGTTTGGACTGAGACTTCATCTCTCAGTATATAGGTAATTTATAATTTTAGTTGGAGCATTTTTCATGAAAAAAAGAGTTGAGTGGGGACAGTTGCCACCAGTGGGCATATACTGTCTCCGTCCATGAACACAATCAATTTCTTTCCAAAGAAAATTCATATGTATCAAGAACAAGAAAAATAGTTGAACCATAGCATGTGGTTAATTAAGACAATCAATCCTTGCATCTGAGGTTTCATGTTCAAGTCTCACAACTCTTTCTATTAACCATATATATAATAAAAGTTAGAAGGAAAAACTAGTATTCGGTCCTTAGTTTCTAATGTTTATTGACTAAGATCTTATCAGTTTTTAGATTTAATCAAAGTCTCTAACATTAATATATTAATGAATTACATGTAAGTTACATATTTTTTATAATAAAAATTAGTAATTGATTTAGAGTTTTAATACTCATACCCTTATTAAACTCCTAATTAATTTTCAATTCAAACATTTCCAAAATATAAAAAATAAAATTAGAATAAGTTTGTACCCATTAAGTTTTTTATGAAAAATTTTCAATTTTTTAATCTTATATATACCCATTCTTAAGTATACCAATTTGTTAGATGAAAAATGTATCATTTTTTTTAGGACACTTTGGATACGGTCCCTAACTACCAATGTTCTTTGACTAAAACCTTCGTGGTTTTTAGTTTTTGATCGAAGTCTCTGACATTAATGTAATAATGTATTTCTATGTAGGTTATTATATTTTTAAATTAAAAATGAAATTTGTAGTTATTTATATTAATGAGATTTTAAATAAAATGCATAATTTATGAGATTAAAATATTAATGATGAATTATACTCTCCAATATATATATTGTGTGTGTGTGTACACACACATGGGTACGTTCACCAAAACTAACCAAAAAATTGTTGTACTAAAACATGGGTACATTTTTCAAAAAAAAAAAAAAGAAAAAAAGATATTAGGCTATTATTCTATTAAACTGGACATGGATACATTCTCAAATAAATGAAATAGAATGTACCCATACAAGTATAAAAAAATGGATTAGAGAAAAGATTGAATGAATTTTACATAAAAAAATGGGTACATTTTATATTAAAAAAAGGATAGATTAGGTTCTCATCTCTCATTTTTCATTCTCATTAATTGAAACCTTATTCTTTTTTCATTTGTGATCAAGGTCCCTTGACTTTTCTTCATGTCATTATTTGAATATTAAATTATTTAAAGTCATTATATGTTAATTTAAAAATGAAAAATTATTAATCATTTTCAAATATAATATTTTTAGTATTTTTTTCATATATTTCTATTTATAATTTGTATCCTCTTTTTAATTTATACCAATATTTTTAGTTTTAATTTGTACACATAATTTTGAATTTTAATATGTACCCATATTTTCAATTTAGTTTGTACCCATAGTTTTGAATTTTAACATGTACCCATAATTTTTTTTTAATTTGTGCCAATATTTTTTTTATGAACGTACCCATGATAATTATATGTGTTTATTGTGACAACCCGTCCCTAATTTTACGTTTTTATGAATTTTAAATGAGTGAATTGACAAAAATGCCCTTAAAGGCAAGGGTGTCGACTTTTGTTGACCACCGTATCGGGAGATGTAGGAAACATTCTTTTAGTGTATCCTCGTAGTGCTTGTCATTACGAATGCGTGAGCGTAACGGAACGTAATTTGGAGTTTTAACGAATGAGTTATTAACGTTTAAAGTCGGGTGCATTTTAGTAAATTTAACCTTCACTCTAGAAGGCTCCAAATTTTCTGGAGTAATTTGATTGAACCACATGGACGGTTGTGATAAAGAATGGAGAAGAGGAAGGAGAGAGAGAGAGACGGATGAGAGGAGGAAGAAAAGAGAGATGGGGGAAGGGATTGCCCAATAAGGAAAGGAGAACAGGGAGGGAAATGAGGGAAAAGAGAGAAAATGAGGAATCGGCCAAACCGGACCCCCTTCGACCAATGATCCGACCCGGAGGAACCCATGATTCCTGATGCCTTTCACGATGATTTTTCCAGCGAATTAAAGCTACTCACCCTTTGGAATCGACCTAGCATCCTACCTTCTTCCATTTCCACTAAAAAAACCAACGGAAATTGGCTTGGAAATTGTGCAAAGTGAATTGGGTCTCATGGCGGTGATCCGCCATTCCTGAAGCAAAGTCCGTCAACCACCACCCCTATTAGACTCTCCTTGAGCCTAAGAACAAACCCCAAACAACCTTGAAGGCAGCGGAGCACCGGAGAAGTAGAATCGAATACCACTCTTTTTAAGGTTTCCGACAAGTTCAAGACGAATTGAGGATTTTCCTAGCCAAATTGGACTTGGCCACAGGTGTGACATCCCACATCGCCCAGGGGAGTGATCCTTAAATATATATTCTCATCCCTACCTAGCACGAGGCCTTTGGGAGCTCACTGGCTTTGGGTTCCGAAGAAACTCTGAAATTAAGCGAGAAGGAGGCCAAAGCACTCCTAGAATGGGTGACCCACTAGGAAGTTGCTTGTGAGTTCTAAAAAACAAAACCGTGAGGGAATGGTAGCCCAAAGTGGACAATATCGTGCTACGGTGGTGGAACGAGCTTGAGATGTGGTGGACCCGGGTCGGGATGTGATAAATGGTATCAGAGCCAATCTCTGGCCGAAAGTGTGCTGATGAGGACGTCGGGCCCCTAAGGGGGTGGATTGTGACATCCCACATCACCCAGGGGAGTGATCCTTAAATGTATATTCTCATCCCTACCTAGCACAAGGCCTTTTGGGAGCTCATTGGCTTCGGGTTCCGTAGGAACTCCGAAGTTAAGTGAGAAGGAGGCCAAAGCACTCCCAGGATGGGTGACCTACTGGGAAGTTGCTTGTGAGTTCCAAAAAACAAAACTGTGAGGGAATGGTAAGCCCAAAGCGGACAATATCGTGCTACGGTGGTGGAATGGGCCCGAGATGTAGTGGACCCGGGCCGGGATGTGACAACATGTATAAAACTTTCTCTACTCATTAAGATCTTCATTTTTGTGAAATTTGATAATTTTTTGAAGTAGTTGATTTTTCCGGCGAGTCGGGGCGGTCGGCCGCCACCGGCCGAGACCCCAACTGACCATCTTAGGCTAATTTGATGCCCCAATTCCATAATTGATATCCGTTTAGTGAAATCCTGATGTTTTAATATAGTTTCGTAATGGATTGCCTAGTTGGTTGCCACTTGGTTATTATATGACTCAAAATAATGAAAACAATTAAATTAAACACTAGGAACTGAAATGGACGGAAATTGAATTAAAAGACTAAAAACAATGAAAACTAACTCAATAATATAATTTAATAATGGGTGGGTGTTTGGTTTTGATGAAAAGTAAATTAAACTTAATTAAATTAAAGAATTGACAAAAACATAAAATTAAGGTAAAATGATAAATGACGGACTAGCTAGAGGGTTCTTCTCCACACATGACACATATGCAACCTAAATTGATTTTCAGTTGTTCTTTCAATAAATTGTAAATCTCAACGCCCCAAATTAACCATGAATTGCATAAATTAATTCTCAGATTTTCCTTAAGTTAATGGATTGGATGATTGCATACGACAACCCAAAACATTCCCCACAAGTTCCCTACATGAATTGCATAATAGAGATACAAGCAAGAATCATTAAGTTCTATGAAAATCATAAGCATTGACGAGGCACTTGTTACTATGAATTGCAAGAAACTTATGCCAAGAATTTACTTAACGTGATTGTGACTAGCAACCTTTACTACTTGTGAATATAAGTTCATAACGATTAGGTGAAATTCACTTATATTCTAGCATCAAATTCATGCATGTAAATTAAGCGTGCACTCTCAACCAACATACACAAATAAGTTTTTATACGAACGGATAAGTAAATTGAATTCACAACTTATGAAATCACAACTGAAGGTAATCAATTCATATTACAAATATATTCATGGTTTCGAATTAACCTCTAGCCAAAATAAAATTAATTACACATTATTACAAAACAGAAATAAAAGAGAAGTTTGGAAAGATTAAACCGAGAGAGAAGGCTTCTGCTTTCTGTGCTCTGACCAACTCTTGCTGTGCTCTCCTCTCCAGCTGCCAAGGCAGCATTTCACGCCGCCAACTGGACGTACTGGCCTCTGACAGTCCCCCAATTCCTGTGCTGACCCCGTGCTCACCTCTCTCTCTCTCCCTCATCACCGTCTCTCGGTCCTCACTCTCCCATCTTCTGACTGTCGCACTGCTCCTGCCTGACTTTCTGCGAGCTGCCCAAAGGCAGCTCTTTCTCCCGCCCCCCTGGCCACGAGCTGCACTAGGCAGCTTTTATTATATTTTCTTCTCTGTGCTTCGTTTCTGCCCTCCACGCAAGCTGCACTAGGCAGCTTTGATTTATTCCATGCTGCCAACTCTATTCCATTATCTTCAACAACCCATTTATAAATATATATATATATATATATTATATATATATATATTATATATATATATATTATATTTATAGATATATCTATATATTATATATGTATATATGTTATATATATATATATATATATATATTTTATGCTCTCCATTATTTTTCTCGTGATCCACCCGTGTTCCACTATTTTCTGTTTATTATTTAAAACCCATTTGTGCTATTTTTATTTTCTTTGCATAACAAATCCTATAAACACAAAAATAACGTAAATAGCTCAAAAATATAAGGAACTAACTAAGAAAAGACGAGTGAATTTGAAGTAAAAATATATATAAATATGATCCGATCAAATACCCCCATACTTAGCTTTTGCTAGTCCTCGAGCAAAACAAAGAGAACATGAAAAAGTAATAACATGAAAAACATTAGTTTCCCCCTATGTGACCCTCATAGAATTTCATTCGAGAAAACAAATCATCAAGAACCATAGCTAGCGCCAAACAAACTAATCCAAGTTCATCTTATTCAAATATTAGCAGTAATCTTTGAATCATCCTTGAAGTGTAGTGTGTGAGATAGTCATGCTAATGCAATTTCAAGTTTTTATTTTTAAAATCATCATATGCAAACTAGCGACCTTCTCACGGAATATGCACTCAATCACACATGTGTTTAGTTTTAATGTGTTTCGCTCAAAGAAACAAATGTGAAATTTCTACCATAAGCTTGCATAAAGATCACTTCTCCACAGTCATAATTGCAAAACTTAAATCAAGAGGACTTTTATTGGATGTAATGAGGTTTAGGGATAGGGTTATTGAAACGAAAGAATAGGAAAACACAAGTTCCAAGCTACATTGCAAGCAATTCTTTTCTTTAGATTTATAAGAACTCAAGCTCTCCAACGATTCTTCAGACATCTCCAACCACAACCTTAAACTGAAACTTTAAAAACTTTTATTTTCTTTGTATACAATCTTTCTTTTTCTTTTTTTTTTTTTTTTTTTTTTTTTTTTTTTTTAATACAAACATGAAATACCCCCACACTTATTCTTTTGCCAAACACCTTCACAGTACTTAACAAACGTTTCTCATAAGACAATCTCGCATTGCTCGCTTGGAAAAGGGTAAGGAAAAATGTTTCAGGTATAAGGGTAGACATATCTGGTGATAAGAAACAAAAGGTTCAACATATACGGCTCAAATTGGCAATCTAATGATATCATTTTTCTTTGGGAAACATGGTTATTTGGGCCATGGTGGTAAACCTAATGCCTCTATCATTTCCAAGTTCATGCAATCAATGACAAACATTTCGAAAGATCGTTACGCAAGTTCTAGAGATGTATCTCACATAAGTTCATCACACATGAAAGAATAGGAGTGTATGAAAAATGCACACACTTTCAATAGGCTCAAAAACTCACATAGGATGTATATGGTCACTAAATTCACATATGAAGCTTTAAGTCATGCTTTAGTTTCACATCAACAAGGCTATGTGCATTTGGTTTTTCAAAGATGATCAAACATGTACAAAACTAATACGAGAATTAGGAATTTCACAAAACACATGTTAACTAAGTTCTTGATGATCATGGTTCAAATTTTATCCAATTATATCATTGGGTCGGGAAACTAACAAAAATCTAATTCAAAACAATAAGGAAAACAAGACAATATTTTTGGATTTTTAAATTTTCCGATTTTTTTTTTTTTATAGAGAAAACAAAACTAAAAAAAATAAAAAGCAACAACACAGAAACAAATGAAACCAGTTCGAAGTAGGAAAATTTATTTATTTATTTTTTTAGAGAAAACAAAACTAAAAAAATAAAAAGCAACAACACAGAAACAAATGAAACCAGTTCGAAGTTGAAGGTACAAAAAAATTTCAATTTGGTCATTTTTACCCTTTACCCCCATACTTAAACTGGACATTGTCCCCAATGTCAGAAAACACTATAATGCAAAAATAAATAAAATAAACAAAATAATAAAAAACAAAATAAAGCAATTGGACTGAAAACTTCCCTAATTTGCAGTAAAATCAAGCGATGACCCCCCAAGCTAAAATTCTGCAATCAACTTCAAGGGTGGAAATAACCAAAAGTTCCTGCAAAGAAAAGAAATAATTCAGTTAAGGACGCAAGAAAATGTAGAAAAATGCAAACGAAAAATTGAAAATGAAAATAAAAGATAATGAATAGAACTAATAGGTGATCATTGGTCGCTTGTTGACTTTCCACAGCTTTCCTCTTGAACTGATTTGGAATTCTGAGCGAGGATTGCACAGTCTGCATTCTTCTCTGCTTGTTTCCTCTGCATGGCGGGCAGGCACAAGGTAGCTGTTTTGGTCTGATTCTTTCTTCAATCTTTCCAAGTGCCCACCTCTTGCTTTCTTTCTCCTTGTCCCTAGCTGAATTGTCTCCACATGCTTCGAGGTATCATTTTCACTTCCCTTACTGTCCCCCAGGTAGATGTGGTAGACAAAGAGGAAGCACAAGATGATGAAGATGAGTACTCGAGAGCAAGGCTAGGTAAGCAATCAGGAAGGGGTTCCAGGCAGTTGGCTCCAGATCGGAAGATTGATACCAAATGCTGGCTGATTGCTCTCCTTCTCCTTGTCGGAAAACAAAGACAAGGAGAAGGACATGGAGAAAGCATGATATGAGATACTCTTGCTTTCAACCTTTATGATATGAAATACTTTTGCTTTGAATGGGTTGTTCGCAGGAGTATCCCAAGGAATGAGGAACACAGAGTGACTCGAGAGGATTCTTTGGGAATGCATTTTCGGAGATGAAGAAGAGTTGAGAGGGTGTGCTGAGAGAGTGTGCTTTTGCTGTGGAAGGCGAAGGTAGAAACTTATAGGACTTGTCTTCACAACTGGAACTGTTCTCTCACTCATTGTCGGCAGCCGGTGGATGGATGAATAGTACAAATTACGCGCTTTCTGACAAAGCTGCCCGTAATTTCCGCAAAGCAGATTCCTCATTGATATCTGGAATCGGCGCTTCGAGCTCTGAGCATCGTCGATTGTAGAGGTAGCATGTGACACGTGCGGATAAATCTGGAAAAGAAGATTTGCCCGTAGGTTGAAGCCCAGCTTTTGAGAAAGCTAGCGTGTCTTTGACTGTTGAATTTCCCTCTTCGATTTCTGAATTGGTGCTTCGACAAACTGCCCGAGAATTTCGCAAAGCAATTTGCGTGTGACAAATGACGACACGTCTGGACAAATTGATCTTTTGAAATCCGGGGTTCGGCTCATTGTTTCTAAGCAAGCCCAGCCTTTAAGAAATGAAACGCCTCTTTTCAGAAAAGAATCCGGCTTTTGAGAAAGGATCCCCGACTCTTCGATTTGCGAGAGGACGCTTCATCGATTTCTAAGGAGCGCCTCTTTTGATTTCTTCTTTTTATAGAGGCGTTAATTTTGTTCCACAACACACTTGAGCTTCCTCTTGTAAACACTCCCTTCTTGCACTTGTTTAATCTTGATCATTCCGACTCTCTTCTTTCTTCACCACCTCTGAAAAATGTCTGGCCCTTCCGATCGTCGTTTTGACTTGAACATTGGTGAAGAGGCAGCTCCGCCTTCACCAGACAATATATGGCGCCCATCCTTCATATCCCCTACCGGTCCTCTTACCGTGGGGGATTCGGTGATGAAAAATGACATGACTGCTGCGGTGGTGGCCCGGAACCTTGTCACCCCCAGAGATAACAGACTGCTCGCTAGGCGGTCTGATGAATTGGCGGTTAAGGAGTCTCTGGCTCTTAGCGTGCAGTGTGCGGGTTCTGTATCCAACATGGCCCAACGCCTATTTGCTCGAACCCGTCACGTTGAATCGTTGGTGGCTGAAATACAGAGTCTCAAAGAGGAGATTAGAGGACTCAAGCATGAAAATAAACAATTGCACAAGCTTGCACACAATTATGCCACCAGCATGAAGAGAAAGATTGACCAGATGCAGGACACCGATGGTCAAATTTTACTTGATCATCGGAGGTTTGTGGGTTTGTTCCAACCGCATCTGCCTTCGTCTTCTGGAGCGGCACCGCGTAGTGAAGCTCCAACTGATCAACCTCAGCCGCCTCCTCCTTCTGTGGCCCCGCCGACTGCTGAAGCACCACCCGACCAATGAATACTATTAGTTTACATCATTGTAAAATATTTGTACTTTTTTTTTATTTTTTTTTATGTATTTTATTTTATTTTATTTTTTTTATTAATTTTAAATTTTATCTTTTTTTTTTTTTTTATATATGTAAATTAATGTAAAGAGACTTTGATTAATCTTCCCCCACACTTAAACTAAATAACACAAACTCACAGAAATCAACCAAATAACACAACTAACTAAACAAAACAAAATGAAAGCAGTAAAGATAAGGGTGGAAGAGTGCAAAGCTGATTGGGTTAGTGATTCCAAAGTCTCCCTTCGTTGAATGCTTGGGTTGCCTCCCAAGAAGCGCTTGATTTAACGTCTTTAGCCGGACGCATCTTTCCTTTAAATTTCCCTCGGCTCCATTTGAACCTAAAATCAAAGAAAGAAAAATAAATCAAATATCAAAAGTCAAATACACAAACACCAATATAAACATAAACAAAAACAAAAATAAAAGGATTAGCAAAGTTGCTAATCCCCGGCAACGGCGCCAAAATTTGGTATGAATAATATAAGCACACAAATTAAACCCTCTTTTTGACAGTTGTAGTATAGTTGTAAGTAGGGTATCGTTCTAGGCCGGGGATTAGGAGGGATTGCTAATCTATTCTAAATTAATTTAAAAATATTAAATAAGACTCAAGGACACAAAATTAGGCTAAAAACTCTAATAACTCGAAACACACTTAAAATGACTCAAAATAATGAAAACAATTAAATTAAACACTAGGAACTGAAATGGACGGAAATTGAATTAAAAGACTAAAAACAATGAAAACTAACTCAATAATATAATTTAATAATGGGTGGGTGTTTGGTTTTGATGAAAAGTAAATTAAACTTAATTAAATTAAAGAATTGACAAAAACATAAAATTAAGGTAAAATGATAAATGACGGACTAGCTAGAGGGTTCTTCTCCACACATGACACATATGCAACCTAAATTGATTTTCAGTTGTTCTTTCAATAAATTGTAAATCTCAACGCCCCAAATTAACCATGAATTGCATAAATTAATTCTCAGATTTTCCTTAAGTTAATGGATTGGATGATTGCATACGACAACCCAAAACATTCCCCACAAGTTCCCTACATGAATTGCATAATAGAGATACAAGCAAGAATCATTAAGTTCTATGAAAATCATAAGCATTGATGAGGCACTTGTTACTATGAATTGCATGAAACTTATGCCAAGAATTTACTTAACGTGATTGTGACTAGCAACCTTTACTACTTGTGAATATAAGTTCATAACGATTAGGTGAAATTCACTTATATTCTAGCATCAAATTCATGCATGTAAATTAAGCGTGCACTCTCAACCAACATACACAAATAAGTTTTTATACGAACGGATAAGTAAATTGAATTCACAACTTATGAAATCACAACTGAAGGTAATCAATTCATATTACAAATATATTCATGGTTTCGAATTAACCTCTAGCCAAAATAAAATTAATTACACATTATCACAAAACAGAAATAAAAGAGAAGTTTGGAAAGATTAAACCGAGAGAGAAGGCTTCTGCTTTCTGTGCTCTGACCAACTCTTGCTGTGCTCTCCTCTCCAGCTGCCAAGGCAGCATTTCACGCCGCCAACTGGACGTACTGGCCTCTGACAGTCCCCCAATTCCTGTGCTGACCCCGTGCTCACCTCTCTCTCTCTCCCTCATCACCGTCTCTCGGTCCTCACTCTCCCATCTTCTGACTGTCGCACTGCTCCTGCCTGACTTTCTGCGAGCTGCCCAAAGGCAGCTCTTTCTCCCGCCCCCCTGGCCACGAGCTGCACTAGGCAGCTTTTATTATATTTTCTTCTCTGTGCTTCGTTTCTGCCCTCCACGCAAGCCGCACTAGGCAGCTTTGATTTATTCCATGCTGCCAACTCTATTCCATTATCTTCAACAACCCATTTATAAATATATATATATATATATTATATATATATATATATATTATATTTATAGATATATCTATATATTATATATGTATATATATTATATATATATATATATATTTTATGCTCTCCATTATTTTTCTCGTGATCCACCCGTGTTCCACTATTTTCTGTTTATTATTTAAAACCCATTTGTGCTATTTTTATTTTCTTTGCATAACAAATCCTATAAACACAAAAATAACGTAAATAGCTCAAAAATATAAGGAACTAACTAAGAAAAGACGAGTGAATTTGAAGTAAAAATATATATAAATATGATCCGATCATGGACCTCACCTTTGATAGAGACTTGACTTTTGGACAATATGCTACGAATTGATCTTAAATATTAAAATCCGTATTACTAGAGACTATGTGGGGCTTAGTGGGCCTATATTGATTAGTGAGTTGTCCCAGATAATATATACATCGGTTGACTTTTAGGGTTAACTGTTGACTTTTTGTAAAATTTAACGGGGACCCTCCTTAGTGTATTTTGACGCGTTGATTCTGAATCTACCGTCCATTTTCTGAAATTCGACCGTTTTAGGATAGTTCCTTTATTAGCCGTACTTTGTACGAAAAGGCGTAATTTCATTAACACATTATATTTACCTAAATGGTTTCGTTTCTAGGTGAAATGTATCGCAAGGACTCTCGATGCTACAAGGCGGGTTCGACTCGACGACATGATCTATGAGTGGGTCTTTTCTTTATGCGATTGCCATGATTAACTTAATGTTGATAAGAAATACCTTATTGTTGGGAAATGAAGAAATAATCATACGGGATGCACATGTAAGCTTACTATAAGGAGATGCCTTGATTATATTTATGGTCATTAATAGTACGATATTGATTAGAATTGTTGAATGGCTGTGGCATGACTATATTGATGTTATCTGCCCATCGTTTGTTGCACTGGTGTTGGTACTCGCCCGGGCCAGGGCCAACCTTTCACGTGTATGTGCACATCGCACCGTACGCTCATTTTGGATCCATTGTAGGTGCCAGTCCTGTCGTACAGGTTGCCATAGGCAACTTTGACTCGTATGTGTTGAGCATTGTGCCAGTCTTCATGTGATTGTGGTACTATAGTGTATATCATTGTTACACCCAGTCCTGTTTATATCAGAATACCTCTGCATGAACTCGTGTGTCAGCATGTGTCGATGAGCACCCGATATAATATGTTGCTTATGTGAGATTTTGTGTTTATGGATGTCATGCCCTTATTTCCGAGATATTGTGTCGTAATGAATTCTTGAAATTTTGCAGGCTACGATTAGTATTTTCTTACTATACATAGTATGTATATTTTGGAAACTATATTGGTTTTACAGCGAGGGGTTATTATGTTTTCGAAAAAGGTTTTTACAAAGATTTGTTTATAGGCCCACTCACCTTTGTTTTTTGCCCCTCCAGGTTGTATTGCTGAGCTTACATGTCGACGAGGATTCTTGGCAAATCTTGATGTAGACGATTATCTTCAATGGTATAATTCTCATCCTATCTTACTGTACTGTACTTATGCTCTGACATTACGTGTGAAATTGGTTCATTCCCGCTCACCACGCACTCTATTACTTAGGCACTTCTAGGTTTAAATTTATTCACATTTTCCACATCACTACACTTTATGGTTTTGTCACCTTCTAAGTGTCGGCCAGCACAACTCGATTCGGAGTCCTAGTGAACATTCCGAGTCGGGGTGTGTCATTTATTTTATGTTTTAAAATATATTCATGGTTATTTCTTGCACTATATCTCTAATATTAGAAAGCCAAAAGCACATTTTGGTGTCTCAAGGCTTCACAAAAAATAATTGGACTAAAAAGCCCCTAAAACAAAAAAAAAACTAAAAATGACTGAATTTGATACATAAAAAACACAAGGGAAATTTTGTCAAAAAGTAAAATATTTAAAAACACACTTAGAAATTTAACAACAACAACAACAACAACAACAAAGCCTTTTCCCACTAAGTGGGGTCGGCTATATGAATCCTAGAACGCCATTGCGCTCGGTTTTGTGTCATGTCCTCCGTTAGATCCAAGTACTCTAAGTCTTTTCTTAGAGTCTCTTCCAAAGTTTTCCTAGGTCTTCCTCTACCCCTTTGGCCCTGAACCTCTGTCCCGTAGTCACATCTTCGAACCGGAGCGTCAGTCGGCCTTCTTTGCACATGTCCAAATCATCGGAGCCGATTTTCTCTCATCTTTCCTACAATTTCGGCTACTCCTACTTTACCTCGGATATCCTCATTCCCAATCTTATCCTTTCTCGTGTGCCCACACATCCCACGAAGCATCCTCATCTCCGCTACACCCATTTTGTGTACGTGTTGATGCTTCACCGCCCAACATTCTGTGCCATACAACATCGCTGGCCTTATTGCCGTCCTATAAAATTTTCCCTTGAGCTTCAGTGGCCTACGACGGTCACACAACACGCCGGATGCACTCTTACACTTCATCCATCCAGCTCGTATTCTATGGTTGAGATCTCCATCTAATTCTCCGTTCTCTTGCAAGATAGATCCTAGGTAGCGAAAACGGTCGCTTTTTGTGATCTTCGCTAGATTGCTCCGGTCATTAGTGTGGATAAGTATATAAATGGATAGAGATAGGAAAGCAAACACAAGATGTACGTGGTTCACCCAGATTGGCTACGTCCACGGAATAGAAGAGTTCTCATTAATTGTGAAGGGTTTACACAAGTACATAGGTTCAAGCTCTCCTTTAGTGAGTACAAGTGAATGATTTAGTACAAATGACATTAGGAAATATTGTGGGAGAATGATCTCGTAATCACGAAACTTCTAAGTATCGGAGTGTGGTGTCGTCTTGACTTGCCTTATCTGTCTCATAGGTAGATGTGGCATCTTCTCTGGAAGTACTCTTCCTCCATCCAGGGGTGGTATCTTTAACTGGTGGGGATGCACAAGGTAATGTATCAATTTCACTTGAAGCTTACTTGTAGTCTCAGGCTTGGTCAAGCGCGATACAAACCATGTAGTAGGAGTCCCCCAAGTCGCCGAGCTAGGGGGTCTGCTGAAAGAGGTGACAGACAAGGTAAGCAATCAGAGCTCCGACTGATTGTTCACCTTCTCCCCATCTTGCAGCAGCATGAAGGATAAAGAGAAGAAAAATGAGAAGAGATGATATGAGATACTTTTGCTTTTGAAGAAGTAACTTTCCACAGGCTTATTCTTGAACTGAGCTGGAGGGTTTTCTGGTTTCCTCCAGAGTATAAGGCCGACTGAAGAATTTGAGGGTCAAAACAAGTCCATCAAATCTAGAGTACGTTCCACCCTGCTGATATGGGATACTTTTGCTTTTGACAGAGTAATGGGTGTATCGGCACGTGTGCTGTTACGCTTGTCTCCACATGCTTCCTTGTATCCTTCGCACTTGCCCTATCTGTTCCTCAAGCAGATGCGGAATCTTCCCTGGAAACATAAGATGTTGAAGATGAGTACTCGAGAGCAATGCCAGGTAAGTAATCAGGTAAGGGGTTCCAGGCAGTCAGTTCCTGGCTGGAAGCTTGATCCAAGTGCTGACTGATTGCTCTCTTTCTCCTTGTCTTGCAGGTAAAAACAAGGCCAAAGGAAAAGACAGGGAAAAAGCATGATATGGGATACTCTTGCTTTTAACCCTGATGATATGAGATATTCTTGCTCTAGTATAGCTTGTTTGCAGAGGTATTATCGGGGGGAAAGAAAGCTGAATATTTCGAAAGGCTTCGTTGGGAGTGCCCTCTCAGATATGATGAAAGGTTGAGCATTTTTGCAGGTCTGCCTGTCCGTTGGGGATGGAGGTCGACATATATAGGAGTCTCCCTAACAACAAGTAGTAATGCTATTCCTTTACCCTGCTTGGTCATAGCACGGTAGTGGGAGCTGCCAGTTTCACATGTTTTAACTCTGTCAGAGCACTTTGAAAAAGTGGTCTGTGGTATCTGGCTCTCGAGATTCGGAGAACGATGCCTTTTCAATTTTTGAGAAAGCAATCATGCTGGGGGTCTGGCTCTCGAGATTCGTAGAGCAGTGTCTCTTCGATTTTTGAGGAAGTAATCATGTTGGGAGTCTGGCTCTCGAGATTCGGAGGGCGGTGCCTCTTCGATTTTGGAGCAAGCAATCCTGTTGGGAGTGTTGTCTCGAATGTGAGTAAAGGTTGGGCATGTTTGCTAGTCTACCTTGCCACGAAGCACAAAGGTTGACACACAGAGACTTTCCAATTATCCAGCAATGGTACTGTTCCTTTACCCTCTCTTCGCTTTTGAGAAAGTAGTCATGTTGGGAGTCTGGCTCTCGAGATTCGGAGGACGGTGCCTCTTCGATTTTGGAGCAAGCAATCTTGTTGGGAGTGTTTTCTCGAAAGTGAGTAAAGGTTGGGCATGTTTGCTAGTCTACCTTGCCACGAAGCACAGAGGTTGACACACAGGGACTTTCCAATTATCCAGCAGTGGTACTGTTCCTTTACCCTTGTGGGTAATAATATGGTAGGTAGACCTTCAAAATTTATGTGTCTAAACTTTGTTAGTGCTGTTTCTTTGCTATTCTTTTACCTTTCTTGGTCAGAGCGATGTAGTGGGAGCTGCAAGCTTCACGTGCTCAACTTTGGCAGAGAACTTTGGCAAAGTTATCTGTGGTACCCATGAGCTATTGTTGCGTGTGGGAAGTGGGTGATTGAACAGTAAGATTCATGTGCTTTCTACTTCACCAGAAGTCTTCGACAGAATGCCCATAATTTCTGCAAAGCTAAGTGTGCGTGTGACAGGTGCTGACAAGGCTAGAAAAGTAGGTGCCTCTTCGATTTCTGAGATCGGCCCTCGTGGTCTCTGAGCAGCCCAGCTTTTGAGAAAGCGAGCGCCTCTTCGATTGATTCGGAGAACGATGCCTCATCGATTTTTGAGAAAGCAATCATGCTGGGGGTCTGGCTCTCGAAGATTCGGGGAGCAGTGTCTCTTCGATTTTTGAGAAAGTAATCACGTTGGGAGTCTGGCTCTCGAGATTCGGAGGGCGGTGCCTCTTCGATTTTGGAGCAAGCAATCTTGTTGGAAGTGTTTTCTCGAATGTGAGTAAAGGTTGGGCATGTTTGCTAGTCTACCTTGCCACGAAGCACAGAGGTTGACACACAGGGACTTTCCAATTATCCAGCAATGGTACTGTTCCTTTACCCTCTCTTCGATTTTTAAGAAAGTAGTCATGTTGGGAGTCTGGCTCTCGAGATTCGGAGGACGGTGCCTCTTCGATTTTGGAGCAAGCAATCTTATTGGGAGTGTTTTCTCGAATGTGAGTAAAGGTTGGGCATGTTTGCTAGTCTACCTTGCCACGAAGCACAGAGGTTGACACACAGGGACTTTCCAATTATCCAGCAATAGTACTGTTCCTTTACCCTTGTGGGTAATAATATGGTAGCTAGACCTTCAAAATTTATGGGTCTAAACTTTGTTAGTGCTGTTTCTTTGCTATTCTTTTACCCTTCTTGGTCAGAGCGATGTAGTGGGAGCTGCAAGCTTCACGTGCTCAACTTTGGCAGAGAATTTTGGCAAAGTTATCTGTGGTACCCATGAGCTATTGTTGCGTGTGGGAAGTGGGTGATTGAACAGTAAGATTCATGTGTTTTCTACTTCCCCAGAAGTCTTCGACAGAATGCCCATAATTTCTGCAAAGCTGAGTGTGCGTGTGACGGGTGCTGACAAGGCTGGAAAAGTAGGTGCCTCTTCGATTTCTGAGATCGGCCCTCGTGGTCTCTGGGGAGCCCAGCTTTTGAGAAAGCGAGCGCCTCTTCGATTTCTGAGATCGGCCTTCGTGGTCTTTGAGAAGCCCAACTTTTGAGAAAGCAAACGCCTCTTCGATTTCTGAGATCAACCCTCGTGATCTCTAAGCAGCCCAGCTTTTGAGAAAGCAAACGCCTCTTCGATTTCTGAGCAGGCGCCTCTTCGATTTCCGAAGCTCCGTCGAGTGCAGATTTTTATAGAGGCTGACATTAAGTTCCAAAGCACACTTGAATCTCCACCAGTAGAAGCTTCATTCTTGCACTTCTAAGATCTTGATTTGTCCGACCTCTTCTCTCTTCAACACCTTTGAAAATGTCTGGCCCCTCCGACCGTCGTTTTGACTTGAACCGTGTTGAAGAGGCAGCCCCGCCTTCTCCAGACAACATATGGCGCCCATCCTTCGTCTCCCCTACTGGTCCTCTTACCGTTGGGGATTCCGTGATGAAGAATGATATGACCGCTGCGGTGGTGGCCAGGAACCTTCTCACTCCCAAAGATAACAGACTACTTTCCAAACGGTCTGATGAGTTAGCTGTTAAGGATTCGTTGGCTCTCAGTGTTCAGTGTGCAGGTTCTGTGTCTAATATGGCCCAACGCCTATTTGCTCGAACCCGCCAAGTTGAATCCTTGGCGGCTGAAGTGATGAGTCTCAAACAGGAGATTAGAGGGCTCAAGCATGAGAATAAACAGTTGCACCGGCTCGCACATGACTATGCTACAAACATGAAGAGGAAGCTTGACCAGATGAAGGAAACTGATGGTCAGGTTTTACTTGATCATCAGAGATTTGTGGGTTTGTTCCAAAGGCATTTATTGCCTTCGTCTTCTGGGGCTGTACCGCGTAATGAAGCTCCGAATGATCAACCTCTGATGCCTCCTCCTTCTAGGGTTCTGTCCAGTACTGAGGCTCCAAATGATCCCCCTCCGGTGCCTTCTCTTTCTGGGGCTCTACCGACTGCTGAGACTTCTCCTAAGCAACCTTTGTGAAGGCTCCGTCTTGTGTGTTTATTTTGACTCATGTATATGTACATATTTGTAGCTGATCGGGGATATCAATAAATAAGCTTTCCTTCATTTCAACGTATTGTGTTAAATACACCAAAGCCTTCTTCGCTAAGTTCTTTGAATTTTCTTTTGTTGAAGCTTGTATGTTGAAGCTTTCTGAGTGGAGCATGTAGGTTGGGGTAGTGTTCCCTTAATTTCCCGAGTGAGGAAAACTTCTCGATTGGAGACTTGGAAAATCCAAGTCACTGAGTGGGATCGGCTATATGAATCTTAGAACGCCATTGTGCTCGATCCTGTGTCATGTCCTCCGTTAGATCCAAGTACTCTAAGTCTTTTCTTAGAGTCTCTTCCAAAGTTTTCCTAGGTCTTCCTCTACCCCTTCGGCCCTGAACCTCTGTCCCATAGTCGCATCTTCTAATCGGAGCGTCAATAGGCCTTCTTTGCACATGTCCAAACCACCGTAACCGATTTTCTCTCATCTTTCCTTCAATTTCGGCTACTCCTACTTTACCCCGGATATCCTCATTCCTAATCTTATCCTTTCTCGTGTGCCCACACATCCAACGAAGCATCCTCATCTCCGCTACACCCATTTTGTGTACGTGTTGATGTTTCACCGCCCAACATTCTGTGCCATACAGCATCGCCGGCCTTATTGCCGTCCTATAAAATTTTCCCTTGAGCTTCAATGGCATACGACGGTCACACAACACATCGGATGCACTCTTCCACTTCATCCATCCAGCTTGTATTCTATGGTTGAGATCTCCATCTAATTCTCCGTTCTTTTGCAAGATAGATCCTAGGTAACGAAAACGGTCGCTTTTTGGTATTTCTTGATCTCCGATCCTCACCCCTAACTCGTTTTGGCCTCCATTTGCACTGAACTTGCACTCCATATATTCTGTCTTTGATCGGCTTAGGCGAAGACCTTTAGATTCCAACACTTCTCTCCAAAGGTTAAGCTTTGCATTTACCCCTTCCTGAGTTTCATCTATCAACACTATGTCGTCTGCGAAAAGCATACACCAAGGAATATCATCTTGAATATGTCCTGTTAACTCATCCATTACCAACGCAAAAAGGTAAGGACTTAAGGATGAGCCTTGATGTAATCCTACAGTTATGGGGAAGCTTTCGGTTTGTCCTTCATGAGTTCTTACGGCAGTCTTTGCTCCTTCATACATATCCTTTATAGCTTGGATATATGCTACTCGTACTCCTTTCTTCTCTAAAATCCTCCAAAGAATGTCTCTTGGGACCCTATCATACGCTTTTTCCAAATCTATAAAGACCATGTGTAAATCCTTTTTCCCATCTCTATATCTTTCCATCAATCTTCGTAAGAGATAGATTGCCTCCATGGTTGAGCGCCCTGGCATGAACCCGAATTGGTTGTCCGAAACCCGTGTCTCTTGCCTCAATCTATGCTCAATGACTCTCTCCCAGAGCTTCATTGTATGACTCATTAGCTTAATACCCCTATAGTTCATGCAATTTTGTACGTCGCCCTTGTTCTTGTAGATAGGCACCAAAGTGCTCGTTCGCCACTCATTTGGCATCTTCTTCGTTTTCAAAATCCTATTGAAAAGGTCAGTGAGCCATGTTATACCTGTCTCTCCCAAAAGTTTCCACACTTCGATTGGTATATTGTCTGGGCCTATTGCTTTTTTATGCTTCATCTTCTTCAAAGCTACAACCACTTCTTCCTTCCGGATTCGACGATAAAAAGAGTAGTTTCTACACTCTTCTGAGTTACTCAACTCCCCTAAAGAATCGCTCATTTCATGTCCTTCATTGAAAAGATTATGAAAATAACCTCTCCATCTGTCTTTAACCGCGTTCTCTGTAGCAAGAACCTTTCCATCCTCATCCTTGATGCACCTCACTTGGTTTAGATCCCTTGTCTTCTTTTCCCTTGCTCTAGATAGTTTATAGATATCCAACTCTCCTTCTTTGGTATCTAGTCGTTTATACATATCGTCGTAAGCCGCTAACTTAGCTTCTCTGACAGCTTTTTTCGCCTCTTGCTTCGCTTTTCTATACTTTTCACCATTTTCATCGGTCCTCTCCTTGTATAAGGCTTTACAACATTCCTTCTTAGCCTTCACCTTTGTTTGTACCTCCTCATTCCACCACCAAAATTCCTTTTGGTGTGGGGCAAAGCCCTTGGACTCTCCTAATACCTCTTTTGCTACTTTTCGGATACAACTAGCCATGGAATCCCACATTTGGCTAGCTTCCCCCTCTCTATCCCACACACATTGGGTGATTACCTTCTCTTTGAAAATGACTTGTTTTTCTTCTTTTAGATTCCACCATCTAGTCTTTGGGCACTTCCAAGTCTTGTTCTTTTGTCTTACTCTTTTGATATGTACATCCATCACCAACAAGCGATGTTGATTAGCCACGCTCTCTCCTGGTATAACTTTGCAATCTTTACAAGTTATACGATCCCCTTTCCTCATTAGAAGAAAATCTATTTGTGTTTTTGACGACCCACTCTTGTAGGTGATCACATGTTCTTCTCTCTTCTTAAAGAAGGTGTTGGCTAAGAAGAGATCATATGCCATTGCAAAATCCAAGATAGCTTCCCCATCCTCGTTTCTCTCCCCAAAACCATGGCCACCATGAAAACCTCCATAGTTGCCTGTCTCCCTGCCCACGTGTCCATTTAAATCTCCTCCTATAAATAACTTCTCCGTCTGAGCAATTCCTTGCACCAAGTCTCCAAGATCTTCCCAAAATTTCTCCTTCGAACTCGTATCCAACCCTACTTGAGGTGCGTACGCACTAATCACATTGATAAGTTCTTGTCCTATTACAATCTTGATTGCCATGATTCTATCTCCTACCCTCTTGACATCTACAACATCTTGTACCAAGGTCTTGTCCACGATGATGCCAACACCGTTTCTCGTTCTATTTGTGCCCGAATACCAAAGTTTAAACCCTGAGTTTTCTAGATCCTTTGCCTTACTACCAACCCACTTAGTTTCTTGTAGGCACATAATATTTATCCTTCTCCTCACCATAACTTCCACTATTTCCATAGATTTTCCCGTTAAGGTTCCTATATTCCACGTTCCTAAACGCATTTTGCTCTCTTGAACTCTACCCTTCTGTCCTAGCTTCTTCACCCTCCCCCGTCTAATAGGATCAAAGTACTTCTTTTGTGTGTCCCGGGTAAAATTGATAGGAGCATATGCTCCCAAACAACTTTGAGTGGAGTCGTTCGAAAAGAAGTTTCTATGGCCCCCTTGCTCATTTAACACTGCATCCGGGTGCCGATGGAGATGCAGCGACCCTTGCTCACTTATCACTGTGCTCAGGCCACACAGCGCGCCACTTACGGGTGACGCCCTAGCTTTAGCGCGATTTTGTTCTGGATTCATTTTCATAAGGATTCGACGTGATCATGGAGTGCCGGCTGTCGACTACCTGACGCCCTCCCCCTCCTCCTTTATCCGGGCTTGGGACCGGCCATGTAAGACATAGGCGGAGTTACACTTAGAAATTTAAAATTGTTTAAAAAAAAAACTCAAAAAAAAAATATATATTAATGTGGGTTTAGGATCACAATGTTTAGTTCAGTTTTGCTACTACTATCAACATGTTGCCGTGTGGTTTTAAGACTCCAACATGGGATAAAACAAGTAGAACCAACATCTGATCACCTCGATCTCGATCTCAACTCGACCTCTCCAAGTATGTCTTCCCGATTCATCGATTCTTCTTTTTTCAATTGTTTCGATTTTTTGCTTTGCCATTTATTGATGGAGGTGTGCGATTCTGAATGCGGTGGAATTTGCAGTGATATCAAAGGAATTATGTCAGGTAATCAAAACTTTTGCACACTAAGGTATGTGCTTTAGCTTTTGCAATTTGCATTTTTGTGCTTGGATTATTAGATTGTTTGTCTTACAAATCTAATTTTTAATAGTCGAAAGGCCTAAATGTGTAGGTTCGGTTGCCTCAAATTGTTATTGGTACATGTCAATTCGATATGAAATTTGCTAAAAGAAGGGAATCAGTTTTTAGACATGTGAATTGGAATTTACACACTTATGCCCAATTCAAGCACAAGAGACAGATTGATGTATATGATGAATATGATGAATATTTTGAAGTGTTAATTCTTTCTATTTGTGCTGCTTCACTTTGTTTTACAGCGTGTGGTGAGCTCTTACTAATGTGTATCAGTGCATGAATTCCTCACAAGGATGTACCTTAGTTTTTCATGGTGTTGTAGGATCGAGGTTATCTTTTCTCTCTCTGGATCTCTCTTCTTTAATCATTGACTCATATTCCTCAAGGTTATGAAGTTAATTTGGTCTTCACTGTTCTGTGTTTTCTTTGGTTAATTTTTTTTACTCACTCACTCTCTTCTTTTTCTCTCTTTGTCCAACTAGAAGAGTTCAGTATAAAACGAAGCCGCCGCCGACTTTTTGCTTTTTGCTCTTAGATTTTGGCTTGCAGATAGCCCTATGTGGAATAGTTGAAAGATCAAACGGGTTCCAAAAGAAGTTTCCCATCAATGGCTCCCCTTGGACATAAATAATAACATCTAGGAACAATTCCAGGTTAGCATACTCACTTTATACCTTGAATCTTGCCACTTGCCACTTGCCACACGGGATTAACTTCAAGGTGTGGAATAACCAAAGGGGTATTCAAAATTTTAGCAACACCAATTGCATCAAAAAACCTTTTGATGAAAAAAAGACCAATTACAATAAATTAGACAATCTCATTTTGCACACCAACAGCTTGCTCTGTTGATCCACATGCTACACAAATTCAAAACCAATATAGACTTTGATTTACCGGTTGAATTATGAATTGATGTTATATTATGGACAAGTGTCCTCACACTACATGAATATTAGAGTCTAAAGTAGCGGTGCCATTAGATGTATCTTTATCTTCTAACCTCACAACATTAATATAAATGGTAATGTACGAATATGTGACATGAATTTTTATTATTGATCACTTTCATATGTTACTTAACTATTATAGTAATTTTCCTCTCATGTTGTCTTTTCTTTTGTCAAATAAATTATATTGTGTCCATTTTTTTTAAATGTAGGAATCCAAAAGAATTTAAAGTGGATTTCAACAAATCAAGTATGTAGGGAAATGATGGGAGCAACATATTAGAGATCGTCACCTTATTTGCGTTATTCCTTTTTTGTATTGATTAAAATTTTAGTGTGTTTCAATTACTGGTTCAATTTATATTTTGTTTATATTAGTATGGTTCATTTGCCTTCACAAAAACAAAATTAAAACACTTTTCCACTCGAACCAAATATGGAAGGGAAAAAAAAAACTCTGACTGCTGTGTGTAGCGCGCCGTGATGTAAAAAAAGCCTTTCACACGCTCAAGGCGCGTGCAGAAAGGCTAGTTAATAATTATGTGGGTACATTTTTTTTATTTTTTTGGTAGAACTATGTGAAGAACAAATTACTCTATTATTGATTTTTAAGTAAATGTTATATTTGTAACAATATTATTTGAATTTGTTTAAATTTCATAATTTGTGAGATATTGAATGCATAAATGCATGAGTTAAATCCCTTAAAAGATGCTAGGAGCCTTAATCAAACTATTTAAACAAATAATTAAGGAATTTCATTCTAACAACTAGATTGATTAGGGACGGAACCAAAATTTTTTTTTAAAAAATTCATGAGCTCTGGTCCTCAAATTTTTCACATTGTGGAACAACTATCCCATTATGTGCTCCAATTATCATATTGGGGTTATCTCTCTTCAGAAACACAAAGATCGGTTGAGTTTGAGAACAACTCATTGTTATGTAATATGAGGTACAATTGTTTTATTTACTGCCAACAATTGAAGTGTTGTTTACCTCTTTCTCTGTTTTTTTTTTTCTGCTAACAACATACTTTGAATGCGCACTTGTTAAGTGTCTCACAAGTTACAAATTAACATGCATAGGAAGTTACAATTATAAAATACAGAAAATAACACGTGTATCTTTAAGTATTTGTTGAAACTGTATGAAAACCTCATGAATTAATCATGAAAAATACATATTTATGTGTAAGATACATATATTTTTTAAGATTACGTATGATATGCATACATTTCCATCATGCATTCACCTTTGTATCCTTTTGAATGAAATATAGGAAATTTAGGTTACACCACACAATAAAAAAGAAAATTAAAAATTACAAGAGGTAACAGGTTAGCACATATGTGTCAATGGCTGAATGCTCTGGGCCCATTGAGTCACTTTATTTACCCTCCCTATATAACGTACAGAAACCCCTCTGCCACCACAAAGAGAGCCGATGAAGCAAACAAGGGAAAAGAAGTAGAAAGAGAAAGATTTCGTGTTCGTCTGGATGTGGTTTTAAAATAATTGAAAGCGTTTTTGAAGAAATTTTTTTTTGATTCCAAAAGCACTTAAAGTGCTTTCTGCAAGAAGCACCGATTATGTGCTTCTTATAGGAAACACTTTAAGTGCTTTTACAGAATTTACTTGCATTTTTACTAAGGATTGGTTCCAAAAACATTTTCACTAAAAGCGCTTTTAGTCATTTTAAAAGCACATCAAAACGAGTTCTTCTATTCTCCCTTCTCTTGTTCTCTGATTGGCTTCTCTCTCTCCAAATTTTGATCGAATGGCTACTTCATTCCTCTCCAAAACTAAGCCCCTCCTCCTCGCAATCTTACTGTTAGTGTTGGTGGCGAAGGCTGGAGCAAGCGGCATCGATCACATGGGTTGGTGTCAGCTGGATTCGGTAGAAAAAGGTCCAGAAACGTTATGGTGGAAGAGCGGGTTGCGAAAACGATGAAGAATGAGGAGTATGAACTCGGAGTTGAGAGCCGATCTTGAGGGTAGGCGAAATAAGCGGCTGCTTAAAGGTCTGGTCAAGAGGGGCCCGAGAAAAAGAATTTATATGTTGGAGGAAGATAAATAAAAAAGAAGCTGGCTATGTAACAATAGCTTGTGGTTGGCGTGTTGGTAATGGCTTTGTTATTTGTACGATTCCTCTAGGATGCAATTTGTACGATATGAGTGTGCACCGAATAGTAGTGCCTTAGGACTCAAGGACCCTTTTTAATAACTCACTTCAGGTCCCCAAAATCTTAGAGTCAGCACCTTAGGACTCAAGGACCCCCTTTTAATAACTCACTTCGGGTCCCCAAAATCTCAGAACCCGCCATGTCGAAGCTCCTTAATCTGTGTGGGCCTTGAATCCCAGAATTGGATACTACAGGCCCACCAATCGTGAGGATAAGATCGACTCGATTCAGATCAGTGAGATGATGTTGAAACACAAAACTAAGTGACTAGTGACTTTAGAACAAAGAGGCTTGGCATTGGAGGATTACTAGACTTCATGCACGTGCTCACGTTGATGCATAAGGCATTTTTTAAATCATGACGTGCTACGCTTGACTTATACGTTTTAAATGTATTTATATGCGTGAATTGCTTCAATAATTTTTTTATGACAAAAAGAAAGTCAAATATTTGAAGTAAATGAATAATATTCGACCATGTTAGAAGAAACCCCTCATAAACCAATCAAAGCAGCTGAATCCACGTAATAAAATCAGTTTTTCAATTTCCATCTACATTCTATTGAATTTACATTAAGAATAGAGAAAATAATATTTAATAAACAACTAATTGAATTACATTATTGCTAGTTCATTGTGAGGCTAAGCCTACCCCCTCTCCCTTATTGTAGAAAACATCGTTTGTTAAAATAAAAAAAAACTATCATTTGACAACTAATTGAATCACAATTATTATGTGCGTGTGAAATGCCTTTTTTATAATTGGCATTACGTGCCTCTTAAGTGTTTAAAATTAGGGAAAATAATACAATGATTGTATCACATTATTGTGCGCGTGTGAAAGACCTTTTTTGATCACCAGTGGTATGCAGCTCTTAAGATGTTTTGAACGTGTTTAATAATAATTAAGAAACAACTGATTGAATCACATTATTGCTAACCCAATGTGAGGCTAAGCCCACCCCCTCCTCCTTAGTGTAGATAATATCGTTTATTCGGAAAAAAATACAATCATTTGACAACTAATCAAATCACATTATTATGCAAGATTGAAATACCTTTTTTATAACTAGTACTACGCACCTCTTAAGATGTTTTGAACGTGTTTAAAAATAGAGAAAATAATATTTAATAAACAACTGATTGAATTATATTATTTCTAGCTCATTGTGAGGCTAAGCCCAACCCTCCCCCTTAGTGTAGATAATATCGTTTGTTCGAAAAAAAAAATCATTTGACAACTAATTGAATCACATTATTATGCGCGTGTAAAAGACCTTGTTTTATAACCGGCACTATGTGCCTCTTAAGATGTTTTGAACGTGTTTAAAAATAAAGAAAATAATAATTAATAAACAACTTGTCACATTCTGGCCGGGCCCCCACCACATCCCGAACTCGACTCCACCATAGCACGGTATTATCCACTTTGGGCCCCACCACTCCTTCACGGTTTTGTTTCTGGGAACTCATACAAGAACTTCCCAGTGGGTCACCCATCCAAGGATTACTCTCGCCCAAACTTACTTAATTTCGGAGTTCCGATGGAACCCGAAACTAGTGAGCTCCCAAAAAGCCTTGTGCTAGGTAAAGATGAGAATATACATATAAGGCTTACAGGATCCACTCCCCTGGGTGATGTGGGATGTTACAATCCACCCCCTTAGGGGCCCGACGTCCTCGTCGGCACACATCCGGCCAGGGATTGGCTCTGATACCAAATTGTCACATCCTGGGCTTGACTCCACCGTAGCACGATATTGTCCGCTTTGGGTCCTCACCACGCCCTCACGATTTTGTTTCTGGGAACTCACACGAGAACTTCCCAGTGGGTCACCCATCCTAGGGTTGCTCTCGCCCGAACTCGCTTAACTTCAGAGTTCCGATGGAACCCGAAGCCAATGAGCTCCCAAAAAGCCTTGTGCTAGGTAGAGATGAGAATATACATATAAGGCTTACAGTATCCACTCCCCTGGGTGATGTGGGATGTTACAATCCACCCCCTTAAGGGCCCGACGTCCTCGTCAGCACACATCCGGTCAGGGATTGGCTCTGATACCAAATTGTCACATCCCGGGCTTGACTCCACCATAGCACGATATTGTCCGCTTTGGGCCCTCACCACGCCCTCATGGTTTTGTTTCTAGGAACTCACACGAGAACTTCCCAGTGGGTCACCCATCCTAGGGTTGCTCTCGCCCGAACTCGCTTAACTTCAGAGTTCCGATGGAACCCAAAGCCAGTAAACTCCCAAAAAGCCTCGTGCTAGGTAGAGATGAGAATATACATATAAGGCTTATATGATCCACTCCCCTGGGCGATGTGGGATGTTACACAACTGATTGAATCACAATATTGCTAGCCCATTGTGAGGCTAAGCCTACCCCCTCCCCCTTACGTAGATAATATCGTTTGTTCTATAAACAAACAATAATTTGGCAACTAATTGAATCACATTATTATGCGCGTGCGAAATACTTTTTTTTTAACTAGCACTACGTGCCTCTTAAGATGTTTTGAACATGTTTAAAAATAAAGAAATTAATATTTAATAAATAACTGATTGAATTATATTATTGCTAGCCTATTGTGAGGTACTAATTATAAAAAAATTTAAAAAAAAAACTTTACCAAAAAAAAACTGTACAAAAAGAATTAATTATTAAAAAAACACCGTTTATATGACGAAAATACCCTTGCATTATTTGGTGCATTATTTTGGATTGTTTTTGAACCTTTTTGTTTGGGGGGCATTTCTATCCACCATTTTTTTTTGTTGTGAAGCTTGTGACCCAAAAAAAAACTGTTCACAGCAATGTTAGCTTTATATATAGAAATGTTTAAATAATCCAGATTATGTTATTGTTTAGTGCTAAGCTGAGAGTGATAGTAGGGTGGTGTTATTATCATTTTATTATTAATTATAAAGAAAGTCGTTGTGAATAAATCGACTAAAATGGATTGATATTGGCACGATCCCACCTTAAATGAATCACTACAAGCAAAAGGAAGGTATGGGAATGTTTTGTCTCTACTTGGCGTATCACATGTTCTACTCCTAACTATGATAAAAGGCTAAAAAGGGCATGACTGAGAATCCTCAGCATCAAAAATGTTTTTGTGGCTTGGAATTAATGGTTCATGTTTTTAAAGATTATCCTACGGCAAGAGAAGTTTCGTAGAGGTTGAGAATGTATAATCAACAGTCATATCATATTGATTTTCATGACAGCTTTTATTTTAATATCACCACTAAATGACTCATATTAAGGTTAAGAGTGGAGGTTAGTTTTTTCTGTTGCTTGTTGGTTTGTTTGGTATTGGCAAAATAAATGTTTTTGAGCATGATTTTGCAATGATTTATGAGCATACAATTGATATTTGTACTTATCTTCTTGATAGTTGAAGGCTAATACTCACAAAGATTGATAAACCCCATAGGATTGAATCTTTGCTCCGTTGAGAAGCTCCTCTTTAGTATTGGTTTAAGCTTAATGTAGATGGTTGCAAGAAGGGAAATAAGAATTATATTTGAGCAGGTGATGTTTTAAGAGATTCTTATTATAAATGAATTTCCGAGTTTTGTGCCAATTTGGGCAGAAGTGAAATTCTCAATGTTGAGCTATGGGGACTTTATTTAACCTTAAAATTGGCATGGAGATTACATATTGATAAATTAGTAGAAAAGGACTATGCACTCATAGTTTATTTGGTGTTGGAAGTTGTTGGCAACAGTCATCCTTTGGGTCCCCTTGTTTTGCCATGTCAAGAGCAATGTTCTAAAAATCAGCCTAGGCGGTGGAGCCTCGACTCGATTTAGGCCAAAGCATTTACTTAAGGCGGAGAGGATTTAGAAGCCCGCCTAGGCGCTTGCTAGGCGGTCTAGGTGGCTACAAATCCCAAACTTGCTGCAACTCTCGCAACAAATCTGAAACTGACACACCCCGATCCTAGAATCAAGGCGTGCTGGCCGTCACGTGAACGTGACGTCACCAAAAGTGCGATGCGGAAGCAAAAGATATGAGAAATACGAAGGAATAAAAACCAACTACTAGCAATAATATCCAACTAGCATGCTAGAGTGAGTTTAAGTGTAAAACACACAAATTCAGAGCATAATTACTAGGTGCAGTCAAGTAGGACCATAACTAAGTTACAACACCCGCAGGTGAGTCATACATGCAGGAAGTCTGTCAGAACGCCGAAGAAAACCTCATGAGCCACCAACTGTTAACTAGAACCTGGAGGGGCGCAAAACAAAATTGAGTGGGTCAGTAAAACCAAAACTTTTCGAAAACATTTCATCAAAACAATTCTAACCCCTCACTGTAAAACCTGTATACTTTCCCAGAAAATAACATAATATCATAATATTTGTTCATATCTCTCAAAACATCAATCTTTATCAAAATCCAGCAAGTATGCCATGCTATAAATGACAATGACAGAATATGGATGCATCAATATAACAGGTGACATAATGAATCAACCGGAGACCCCGCAGTTGGTCTTGTACGGTTAATTCTAGCCCAATATCCAAACCAACCGGAGTCACCACGGTGACCTGTACGGCACTACTCTGCACATAAGTCGGAACTACCTGACGTAGTCTGTACAACAAGAATGGTGTAAGAATACGCTCTAGTGTTTCTCTCATCAATCATCTGCACGCATAATCTAAGGTCACCTACTAGTCGGAACCACCTCTAGTGATCTATATGACTAGCATGTCGGAACCCTCTCATGGTCTGTACAACATACACCTACTTGGATCCAAGGTGAGCGTGCGGTGCAGTGAATACTATAAGCACTAACACCAGGGTGCAGATTATGAGCTCTCAACACAATTCACATCATCAATGATTCACATGAATAACATAAAACTCACCTGATACTCACCTGTGCGTCCACAACACCAATTCACATATATATATGCATCAATTATCAATTCATATATCTCATAATATGCATGCATGGCATTTTAAAATGTACTTTCATTTAAACTCAATTTCTGGGAAAAATATCAATAGTATATAGGTATAAACAGAAATACTCCCCACTGACTGATAAGTCGAAGGGTCGTAGCCCCCGTGACGTCCCTGGATGCGCTCGTCCTCGGGATAGGTATCACCTATATGCGAAACAACTAAAACAACGTTATTTAAAGCACATAACCGACAATTCGTAATAACTTCTCATACGGTGCTCAATTTGGGTATATGAATATACCACAGTGAACTACTCGACGTCACGAACGTCGGCATATTTTTAGAAAAAATTTTGGGCTTGTCACGCGCCCCCACGCGCCTGGACAGGCACGGGTCCACGTGCCCCCACGCGCGTCTCCTACCTTGGGCTCGCCGGACTGGTTTTTCCAGTGACCGAAAAACTGGAGATTTTTCAATCTCCTTGTTCTCCGTCATTTCTCAACCATTTTTCATGTATTTTATATCAAAATGAAGCCCTAAGCATGTAGAATCACGTTACACTACTTTAAGGCTCTAAAAACTACGAAATCTCACCGGAGAAATTCCAAGAAAACCGGCTAACTTCGAACTCAACGATCCCGACGTCCAAAACCTTCAAACTAAGCACTCCGAGCTTCCTTAGGACCTCACTAAGCTCACTATAAGCTTAGAATTCCCTGAAAATCAACACATCACGAATGCATGAACAGTACTCAAATCGGACCTCGGGTTTTCAACGTGATTTCTAAGGTTTCCCGTTCTAAAACTAGTACCATTCAACTCAGGAGGTCGAAAGGATGAAGAATCTTACCTTTTTGGCGTCGATCCGTGAAAGTTCAAGGGTTTGGCCCTTTTTCTGTACAATTTTGAGAGGGAGAGAGAGAGACTGAAACGGAGAGGAGAGAGAGAGAGCACGGGGGAAGGAGAGAGTGAGGTTTGACCCGTGTGTATGTGTGTGTGGTCCATCCCCAAACCATCACCATCCATTTTTCTTAACTCCCTAACCACAAAAATACATATAACCTTTAATCCAATTAAATTTTCCAAAACTTAGGAAATATGCATAATCAATAACATGTCACACACATACCTTAGTAACCGTCAAGGGTAATTTTGTCATTTCACAACCTCGATATATCAATCTCGGGACGGGCTGTGACAGAAACTTTCGATGTCGTACGTAGCAGCAAAGTCTCGGCGATCTTTTGCAGCTTGCCGTTTATGAACAAATGAGAGAGAGAGAGAGAGAGAGAGAGAGAGAGAGAGAGAGAGAGAGAGAGAGAAAAAGGTATTTAACATTTAATCTGAAATGGTGAGAGCTGTAGATTCACTGATTCAAGGCTCTGGAAATGCTCCGAAATGGCTAAGGAAGAAGAAGAAACGAAAAGGTATAATAGAAAGGGGCTTTTCAATTTTCAAGGGGTCAAAATGTATGATTATCTAGGACTCCACCTTTGGGAATGTGAAAGAGGTGGGATGGCACACGATTTTGAATATTGAAACCACCGACCAAAAGTTTGAGATTTTCATATATAATATATATAGGGGTTTGAGATATTTTTTTTTTTTGGAACACATTTGAGATTTATACTATATATATATATATATATATATATAAATGTTATATGAATTATTTGGATAATGTTTTTTTCCTTAGACCATCAAATTATGTAAATAAAATAAATAATATATAAAAAATTATCTAAATCCGCATAGCCCGCCTAGCATCTTTTAGAACCTTGGTCGAGAGTTGCCTTTATGATCATGGCAAAGTGAACTTCGACAGGTCTACAGAGAAATTTTTTTTTGGTGGCGGATAGTTTAGCGACCTATGACCTTGATTTAGATTTAGACAACTTTTACTTTGATAATCCTCCTTCTTGTTCAGTTAGTTTTGTTCATGACGATTGACTTGGAATGTCCTGGTTTAGAATTATTATTGGATAATTTTGTTTGGGGTATTAGCTTTTAGCCCCGCTTTTTCAACCCATAAGAAATAATGTCTCTATTAGTATTAAATAACAAAAAAAAAAAAAACATGTGGAACCCTTATGTAACTTAGAAGGTGAGTGCAAGAGATAAAAGGGAGTGATTCATATTAAAATTGTAATGTTGGTCCTTATAGATTGGGTGAATTTGTGTATAGTTCAAGTTTGATTCCCATAAGTTGAAAACTTAAAACCCGAAAATTTGTGTTCGTAGAAGTGAGTTCAATTGGTACGTGAAATATATGAGCATCATGAGTTGGATTCTTATATAATACTGGATCATAATTATTAAACTTGTCATAATTTTATGGTTTGTATGATAGTCATTCTGCATTTTATTTTTTTTGTATTAGTGATGAAAGGAAAATAAAAGAAAAGACGGATGAAGAAGATGTGAAAGATAGTTGGAAAGATGAACAAAAAATGTATAATGAAACAAACCTAAACGGAAAAATAAACGAATCCAGGTCAAAACAAATCAAACCAAATTCATAGATTAATTAGGCACTAATTTAATTTGTTTTAATTAAGGAGGGAATCCACAAGCAAGCTTGGGGACATGGAAGCTTTGATCCCGAATTCAGGTCATGTAAAGTAAAAGGTGGAGTAACCTTAATTCTGTTTAATCCAGTGAACCCATAATATTTGCAATTAAAAATGAAGCTTAATTTTAAGGGAATTCATTTTTGCACTAGTTAATTTAAAAGATAATTAAAAGACGAAGATAAATAAGAATGGGCTAAAGGAGAAAACCAATGTCTAGAAGTTATCCTTCAGTAAAATATGAAATTTTGGTGCATTATTCAAAAATCCATATAAATCAAAATTAGTTTAAAATAGAATGCTATTAAGGTGGATTGATACCTTAAACTATTCACATATTATAAAACGTTTCACTTTTTTAATATCTGTTTAGTTCGAAATATCATCGCAGTTGCGTTCTCTGAAAATCATTCTCCAGTTGAGTTAGAAGAAGTATCACCTTATTCCCAAGCCACCACTTCAATACTTGGACCTGAAAATTTAGAATCTATTACAAACGCATTATTATTTACCGTCTAAAAATTAGCCAATTGAAAAAACTTGCGCTTTCTAAACTTCTATCATTCACCATATTATTTCCAATTTTCATTTTTTTTTAACAAATGATATTATCTACACTAAAGAGGAGGGGTGGGCTTAACCTCACAATATGCTATCAATAATGTGGTTTAAATTCACATTTGGCGAAAATCTAACCTAAAACCTCTCACTTATCAGTGAAAATGAATATCACTAAATTGTAGTACTAAGTGACTTCTGATCTTCATCTTTAAAAACTTTGAAAATTAAAAGAAAAAAAAAACTGGAAGGTGGGGACCATTGAAATTAATTAAAAGTATATTATAATAATTGTCAAAGGATCATCATAAATAACAGAAATTAAATAATTGGAGTGTAAGTCCAAAATCCAAATAGTGCTGGGGATTCTCTAAAATGGGCCACTCCGATATTTGTACGTATCCATCTATTTAGACCTTACAGCTCCTCCAAACCCCAATCAAACATGTGTGCATGTGACATCTGAAACTCACAACACATACAATACTTTTTTAACTCTTTCATTTGCCATAACTTAACGGTCCAAATTTCATCAAAAGATGGTCAACATGGTCAACATCTGCATTTGTTCTGTCAATTGGTATTACAGTCTATTGATATTTATCTTTAATTGTAAGTGAAAGGTGTTAGATTTGATTCTCGTAAAAAATAAATTTAACTATATTATTGCTAGTCCACTCTCTCATTCTCGTTGATGTAGATAATATCATTTGTTAAAAAAAAATCAGCATTTGCTCTCTCCCCTCCATCACTTCACCATGGTGCAACACTCACCTGTATTTTCCTCATGGAATCAATTCCTTCAATATTCATCTTTCTTTTTATAGAGAGAATAAATATAAATGAATTGTGATTTTTACACCCTGTAATTCTTCTTCGACTTATTCATTAAAAGTTGAGAAGAAGAGAGAAGTGTCGGGAAAAAAATGAGAGTCTGAAAATTACTTTTTATTGGATTATTAAGAAGGGAAGATTCGACCACATGACCTCAGACCGACAATTAAACGCAATGTGTTACAAGTCCCTTGCCAAAAGATTGGTGTACAACAGGCCACACAGACCTTCGAAAGCAGTAGTAAATAGTTTTAACCGATCGAGCTACAAACTCTTAACACAATAGTAATGTAAAATCTCCAAATGTGAGGGTGATATATTTTAGTGATGGAGCTCCAAGCTCCTTGTACAATATTGAATATTGAAGTACAATTCGACGGATAACTTGTGTGTTCATGAGTGAATACTTTTAACTAACTGAGTCCTGACCGCCTCGCATAATATTGCACAATATTGCTTATGTGACAAAATAATGTCTACAAAGAAAAATGAAACGATGTAAGAGACCAAGACAATGTGTTACATTTACTAATGGAATGGCAATCAACCAACCAACCAACAAATTAAGCCAAAATAAACACAGGGAGCCGCTAATAGAGTAATTAATAATAAACAAGTAGTAAATTAAGTAATTAATTAGCAGAGTTTAATTTAATGTGTATTATGCTGATGATGATAATCGACTTCTGACTGATAGCAAGGAAGGAATCGCATTCAAGTTTGGAGCTGTGTTCTTATCTGAAGCTTGTCTAATTATCCCCCTCTTCCCATCTTTCGAAGAAGGTTTGCTGAATGCTCTCATCGGACTCGCAAACGCCCACACCCAGCTCCGGCTTCGGACGTGGACGAGCGGCCCTTCGCCGGAGGACGAAACCCAGTAAGACGACGACGACGATGACGAAGACGAGGACGTCATCATGAACCCACTGAAAATCCCGCCGCATTTTACTTTCTCTTTCATGCAGTGGTTGTTGTGGTGGTTGTGTTCGCCGCCGCGGTGCACGGCTTTGGGCTTGCCTTCTCTCTGCGACTCGACTCTTCTGAGAGTGCAGTCGCCGAACCCAGTTGAGATCCGCTCGAAGAAGTCGCCGGAGAAGCTTCGGCTTCCGCAGCCGACGGATCTGGATCTCGAGACCTTCCGCTCGAAGGAAGAGACGGAGGCGGCGGTGGCTTGGCTGCTGTTGCTGTCGTCGTCCGCGTCGACCGCCAGGTGTTCGCTTTTATTCCTCAGAGAAGAAGAGCCCAAGCATTTGGAGTCCTTTTGCGCCGACGTGAAGGAAGAGGAGGAAGAGATCTTGGAGTTGGAGTTGTCTCTGAAGCTGGACTTCTCCATTGCCTTCTTGTTCAGAGCGTGCGACGAGTTCTTGGTGGATGAGTGATACAGAAACGACCAGAACCCGCCTCTCTTCCTTGGACTAAAATCCTCTGAACCATCCAGGAAATGGTGGCCCCGCCGCGGGGTGGTGGTAGACTTGCTTCGGTTAAACACCATGTTAGCAGCTTCCCGATCGGAAGATGCAACAGTAGCACCACCGTTACCAGTAGTAGCAGCACCATTACTCACTTTCTTCTTTTTCTTAGCCAAAAGAAAAGAAATCCTGGCCCTCCTCGTGTTGTAAAACTCATCGTCGTGGCGGGAATTACTACCAATGCTTCTGGGTTTTGCTGATGACGAAGAAGTTGGGTGGACGGAGAGGTTGGACGGACCAGCAGCAGCTCCATTGCCGCCATTGATGATGTCAGATCTAAAAGGAGGGGAGGAAGAAGAAGAGGTTGCAGAAGCGTGGATGGGAAGAGGGGAGGCGGAAGAAACAAGCTTGCCGAGCTTCTCCTGGAGGCAGAAAGCGCAGATCCCACCTGGGTTGCTTCTGTACGGATGGTCACTGCACTGCATTCCATCTCCCATGTCTTGATCTTGATCAGCTACAGCATTCATATCTTTCAAAATCTGTTTGCCAAGATCAAATCTTTCCGTTATGGGGAGGTAGGTTTGATCTTTCTACACAATGGGTAGGGGTCCTGTTTTTGTTTTTCTGGTTTTCTGTGCTGGATGGAGAGATGGGGGGTGGAAGCAAACAAAACAGAGAAGGGTAAGAAGAGATGGTCAGAAGGTGTAATTGAGTGGGAGAAAATAATATATCATGGCACTGAAGAGAGAGAGAGAGAGAGGGAGAGAGAGAGAGAGAGACCCAGGAGCACGTGGAAGACCGACTTAAAAAAGTGTGTAAAAAGACACCAACAGTTGAATATTTTTGCAGACGGCCCAAGCAGAAGAATCTATAAAAGGCTAACGGATATAACATCATTTGCATAATAACATGTGATGTATTATTCTGTCTATTGGTTATATTGAAAAATCTCTCGATAGCAGCACTTTGCATGGATTCATTTTTATCTTTAATCCTAGTGGTTTAAAAATTAAACGGTTTTGATTGTAATAATATTGCATGATGATAAGATCACTGAGAAGGTAAAATTAAAATGTCAGAGTCATAAGTTTTTTTATAAACCTTCTCATTTGACGTTTTTTTTTTATCATGCATGGTGGTGTTTGATAATTAGAACTGATTTATATTTAGATCTCTTTCAAAGCTCTATTATGCAAAAATTAGTCTACTAAAAATTTGGTTAATTACTTCAATATTCCAATTGTAATAAAATATAGTGTGAATTTTCAATTATTTTTTTCAATATTTCGAGACCATTGAGTAGTCAAAGAATTGAATATTAACACAGTGTAAATTTTGGATTATTTAATAAACTAGACTACAAAAAATCAATCTCTTAATTTCTGTATTAGACAATGAGCTAGTGTTAGGAGTGTAAATGAGAACTTTTTTTTTTCCCTCTCTAGAGCCATGTTTCTCCCTCCCTCCCAAAAACCCTTTCTTTGAAAGCCCCTTGGGCGTCGACCCCTGGTTTCGGCTAGCTTGCCTTCCATCCTCTCAAGTCTCCTAGCCCTCCTCCCTCTCCCCAGTCCCCACCCATCTTCTCCTATGATTGATTTTCCCTTTTCCTTCCGAACCCTTCCTCTTTGTTTCTTTGCTTCCCCCTTTTTACTCGTCTCCTCCCTTTTTTTGCGTTTTTTGGCTTTTGCATATCCATTTCTTTTGGTCTTTAATTTCTAGTTTCCTAGAGCCTTGTCCCAACTTTCTTGAGATTGCCTAAGATATGGGCTTCTATATCCCTTTTTTCCTACAATGTTTCTCCCCATCATCAGTCCTCCAACAACCTCTGATACTCTGCTCATCGCGTGTCCCTCCTCTACGGTACACTTTGATGTTGGGTGGTTGTTAAAATACTTTTAGCACTATTTAGTAGGATTATGAGAACGGTCTTTGCACAGATGGCTTGCTCACCTCCATTTTTCGTTCATCCAGTTTGTTCATGAGTTCTTCCTTTTGGTGGTTGTGGTGGCGGATTAGCGATGGCCAGCTAGTGTGGTGGAATCTACATTCTTCCAGATATAGGGTTTTTGTTGTTGTGAGCTTACTCTTTTTGAGTTTTTTTGTTAAAGTAATGCTAAGGAGATCAAATTTTGTAAACTAAATGATGTGGTTGTTGATGATTGAATTATTACTTAAGTATTGAGTAAAATGTTTATTGCTTATTAGTGACACATAATTTGGTTTCAAAATTAATTTGATCTCTATAGCATCATCTTTTTCTGTTATATTTACATTTAGGCTATGCTTGTATTTAGATTGTCTTTAAACTTTCTATTTCTTGTTTAATTAATGAAAGTAATCTTGTTTGACAAAAAAGACACTGTACTAAAGATGAACTACTTATATTAATGAATTTGGTTAATTTACTTTTTATATAATATAGTAAATTTAACAATTAATTGGAAGAAGAAAAGCTTCTGCAATAGATTCCTTCAACTGCTCTCACTTTCTGTGGCAATGCTACAATGCTACTAGGGGTTCTATGCTATGCAATGTTGGCCCAGCAGGGCTAGGTTGCATTTCTTCAGGCTTTATATGCTGCGTGTCCTGCATGTCTACTCCCCACTCAGTCCCACTCCCTCTCCGTCCCGCCGCGCTATTACTTAATAGAATAAACTGACGATTTACCTTTTGAACTTTCACTTAGTTTTCGATTTCTTTCTTAAATTTTTCTATTGAAAAATTAAGGACTCAAACTAAACTTTTTAGCTGATTTGCCCCCTACCGTTAGTTTTTCATGTATTCCATCCATATTTCTGTTATGTAAGACCATGTGCACAACATGTGAGGGTAGTTAAAACATTTCACTCTTAAAAATGATTAAAAACTGAAAATAAAAAAAAACAAAACTTTCCCTCTATTTTTTCCCGCTAATTCCTATCATCAATTTTATTTTTCCCTCTCATTGAGTTTCCCTCCAACCAAGAGGCTAATCACAACACGACACGTGTTAACATCAGAAGCCAATCATAGCACGACACGTGTCAACATCAGAAGCCAATCACAACACGACACGTGTCAATGTCAGAATGAAACTAGAAACTTTCTTCTATAAATAGAGATCATTCTCTCACAATATTTCCTAATGTCATTTGTACTAAATCATTCACTTGTACTCACAAAATGAGAGTGTGAACCTATGTACTTGTGTAAACCCTTCACAATTAATGAGAACTCCTCTACTCCGTGGACGTAGCCAATCTGGATGAACCACGTACATTTTGTGTTTGCTTCTATATCTCTATCCATTTACATACTTATCCACACTATTGATCGGAGCAATCTAGCAAAGGTCATAAACTTAACACTTTCTGTTGTACCAAAGTCCTCACTGATTTTGTACATCAACAAACTCAAACTAATTTTTTTTAGTTGATTTGCCCCCTACCGTTAGTTTTTCATGTATTCCATCCATATTTCTGTTATGTAAGACCATGTGCACAACATGTAAGGGTAGTTAAGACATTTCACTCTTAAAAATGATTAAAAAACTGAAAATAAAAAAAAACAAAACTTTCCCTCTATTTTTTCCCGCTAATTCCTATCATTAATTTTATTTTTCCCTCTCATTCCTATGCATGCAAAATGACATAAGGTGTTATTGTCATCATAAGTAGCTAAGTTAGTTTTTTTCTTGAAGCATCTACTACCATTTTTGTAACATCTCACATCGCCCAGGGGAGTGGATCCTGTAAGCCTTATACGTATATTCTCATCTCTACCTAGCACGAGGCATTTTGGAAGTTTACTGGCTTCGGGTTCCGTCGAAACTCCGAAGTTAAGTGAGTTCGCGCAAGAGCAATCCCATGATGGGTGACCCACTAGAAATTCTTGTGTGAGTTCCCAAAAACAAAATTGTGAGGGCGTGGTCGGGACCCAAAGCGGACAATATTGTGCTATGGCGGAGTTGAGCCTGAGATGTGGTGGGGGCCCGGACCGGAATGTGACAATTTGGTATCAGAGTCAATCCCTGGTCGGAAGTGTGTTGACGAGGACATCGGGCCCCTAAGAGGGGTGGATTATAACATCCCACATCGCCCATGGGAGTGGATCTTGTAAGCCTTATATGTATATTCTCATCTCTACCTAACACGAGGCCTTTTGGGAGTTTACTGGCTTCGGGTTCCGTCAGAACTTCGAAGTTAAGCGAGTTCGCTCGAGAGCAATCTCATAATGGGTGACCCACTAGGAAGTTCTTGTGTGAGTTCCTAGAAACAAAACCGTGAGGGTGTGGTCGGAGACCAAAGCGGACAATATCGTGCTACGGCGGAATCAAGCCCGGGATGTGGTGGGGCTCAGGCATGGGTATGACAATTTTTATTTTCTCTAACAAATTAATAATTTGACAAATGCTCATGGTGTTATTGTCTCCAAAGCAATGCATTAATATAAGAAACATGTTCATAATACTCATAAAAAATGCTCAATATAATTACATACTTTTTCATAATGTCGTAATAATCCTAATACAATTCCACAAAATGATCCTTAAGAAGTTGGAAAACATAAGAGATTTTACCATCCATAAGGTATATAACCTATAGAATCTCGATTACAAAATAAGGGCATTCCACTTAACCAAACACAAGCAAAATAAGGTTTTAGTTATCAAAACAAGAGCACAAACATTCTTCTCGAAATGCACATGACACGTGGAGATCAACTACTATTTCCATGCCCTTCCTCGTTTGGTTGGAATCTCGTACCTAAACCTATTTTCATTTCTGATGGCTGAGTAAGGTTGAGGGTGTTATGTTTTCCAACTTCTTAATGATCATTTTGTGGAATTGTATTGGGATTATTATGATATTATGAAAAGTATGTAATTATCTTGAGCATTTTTTATGAGTATTATGAACATGTTTCTTATATTAATGCACTGCTTTGGAAACAATAACACCATGAGCATTTGTCAAATTATTAATTTGTTCATTTCTCATGCATATGAATGAGAGGGAAAAATAAAATTGAGGATAGGAATTACGGGAAAAAAAATAGAGGGAAGGTTTTGTTTTTGTTTTTTATTTTTAGTTTTTAATCATTTTAGGAGTGAAATGACTTAACTACCCTCACATGTTATGCATATGGTCTCACTTAACAGAAATATGGATGGAGTATATGAAAAACTAACGGTAGGGGGAAAATCGGCTAAAAAAATTAGTTTGAGTCCTTAATTTTTCAATAGAAAAGTTCAAAGGGGAAATCGAAAGTTAAGTGAAAGTTCAGGGAGTAAATCGACAGTTTACTCTTACTTAATAAGTAATGCAGAGGGAGTAAATTTAGAGATAAAATTTTAAAAACTAAACGATATGAAAGTTAATGATTGATTTATTATTTAAACATTGATAAATGTGCTTATTCTTATTAGTGACACATGAATTTGCAAATTTCGTTTTCAAATTTAGTTTCCCTAACATTACCCTTACTTAATACTTGTAACATAAACTGTGTATGATGTCAATATTCATAATTATTTTATTAATAAAATCCAATTATTTGCAAGTAGAATCAGTCCAGCATTAACTTCGATTTACAAGAGAGAGGATCTTTGTCGCATCCTCCAATCACATTCGTTTATCGTTTATCGTGCGGTTAGTTTTTATTAGATACTATTTATATTTAATTTTAAATAAAAAATTACAATAATTTCTAACCGCACAATGTACGATAAACGAATGTGATTGGAGGATCCCTAAGATCCTCCTAGGATTTACAGCTGCATCTTTTGCTCCGTTCAAGAAAGAAAATCTAACAACACTGTTCTGTCTGCAATTAGAAGTAAATTAATTCTGTTGTAGTCCTATTAGATTACGAATGTGACTGTGTAAATCCTAGTATATCTTGGAATATCTCTTATATTCCTATTAGGAATAGATTACGTATTAAATGTTGTAGTTCTAAAAGGGTAAGGAATTAACCTTCTTTACTACTATAAATAAAAGCACAATGAGGGTGAAATAAAACACACACCCACAATTACACATCTCTCTCTTTCTCTCTACTATTGCCGCACCTTTCTCTCTCTCTATGGCCTTCATAATTGTTCAGCAAATTATGCTTACAACACGTTATCAACACGCTCTTGATGCTACTCTAAAGAGAGTTTATTTTTCAATTAGGGGAGTATTACGTTTTAATCAGTCTTTTTATGATTAATTTATTATTTTATTGAATTGATATACAGGCTATTGATTCAATTTAATTTTTCTGTGTTGAACGTGATACAACGCATTGGAAATGCAATTCTGGCTTTCCAAAAGGAATCTTCTACAAATTCAAAGGCTTTTGTTGATTTCTGCCAATCAGGTACGCTTAAAATAAAGGAAGATATTTGAAACGACCTTGTAGCATGAAAACATTCCCCATGATACATGAACCACCCTATGTTTATATTTTCCTTACAATATATATATTTGTTTCATGCATAACGCAATTATATTTGCTATGTGAAATATGTGGGTCAAAGTATAGAATCGGAATAAATTATAAGCAATTAGGGTTTTTCAAACCCTAGATGTTGAAAAATAAAACAAAATATTAATTTGGGGGAAGTTGCGATTAAGCCGCCGTTCCCAGCCACGCCAAGCCTGTAGCTTGAGCCAGTGACACGAACGACTTCAGTCCTGCATCAGCAGCCCCTATTTGGATTTGTTGCACTTGTATTGGACCATGCCTGATTGCCTGAGTTTTTCATGCTGGGCTTCCCGCCCATGTCTCAGTGCGTCGTTGGGTTTCTGGCGCAAAACCAAAACTAGCAAATGCTAGGCTTATTCTGAGCCTCTGCCCACCAATCAGCAACCTTCGAGCCTCTGGACTTCGATCCTACATTTCGGCCTGCCTCCAGCTGCCTTCTGTGTTGCTGGGCCCGTTTATTCCCTTTGGCCCACTTCATGCTGCAATTGCAGCTTGCCTACTTGCATGGGATGCCCCGTGTAGCCATGATCAGCAATCATTTGCTGGGCTGCCTTTTGTTCTCGGCCCAAAGCCAATTTTTGGCTTCTTTTTTTTTCTTTTCAGCCCATATTTTTGGCAGCATTCTAAAAATCGGCCAAGGTGGCCGCCTAGGTGCTGGGCAGTGAAGTGCCGACCCGATTAGGTGCCAAACGGTTGACAAAATCGGAGAGTTGTTAGGCGCCCACCTGGGTGCTCCTAGGCGTTCCTAGGCGGCCTGGCGGTGGTGCTAAGTGGTTCTCCCCTTTGCCTTCCACATTCGGTGGCACCAAGTAATCGCAGATTCGTCGAGAAATCTGATGAGGGAAGGAGAGAGAGAGAGAGAGAGAGAGAGAGAGAGAGAAAGAGAGAGAGAGAAAGAAAGAAAGAAAGAAAGAAAGATAGAGTGAGATAGGGAGAATGAGAGAGGGATAGAGATTGTGCAAAGAGGGATGGAGGTTGAAATGGATTATCTGCTAAAGAGAGGGGATAGAAAAGAGAGTGCATGTGAGATTTGAGAGAAAAATGAGGGTGCAGCTAATGTTTTGCTAGGGTTGGTAGGGGTTTTTTATTATAAAAGTTGTTGACAATTATATCAGGCCCAACATCTTTTTTAAAGAATAAGGCCCAACAATAAGTAATAACTTAAATTTAATGGTCTTAACAATAACCCTAATTTATATAATGTCCATATTTTATGATAAATATTTATTTTTGTATGTTTTGTATTTTATTTTATTTTTTTCAAATTTTATATACAAGCATGGTTTTTTAAGTGTAAACATGCACTCATTTTTATATTATATAAAAATTTTATTTAAAAAATGCAAATCCGCCTAGCCCGCCTGGGCGCCAGCTCGCCGCCTGACTAGTGCCTAACATCTTTTAGAACCATGATTTTTGATGCGCTACTCACGGCACCCAAGCCCAATGTTATTGGGCTACGGCTTTTTGAATCTAATGCTAATTTTTGGTATTTTAAATAATTTTAACCCGAATGTTATAATTATTTTTGTTTCTACAATCGATCTCATTTGGTCCCAATTTATTGAATTAATTAAAAGTGACCTGCAGTCTATTAATCTGATAATAAATCCAAAATTATTGGCCTGAAGCCCACTTTTGGACATTAACGATTCAATAATTTATTTTTATACTTTGAACCGTTGACATACTTTTGTAGTCGCTCTCACACTTGAGTTCCTGAAGAACCTCAAATCCACTACACTTAAAATCAGCATATTGCATTTTGTGTTCTTACAGGAACCTCTCTTTTATGAACTAACCGTTCATAAACTAAATTGAACCTGTAGTTTCAAATTTAGTGCCTTTAAAACCCGAAGATTTCATAAAACAATACACCCATGAAAACCCAACATTTTTCATGAAAACCATGTCTTAGAACTCGAATGTTCTAACTTTGATGCTTATGGATGATTCATTCCCATAACATCAATCACATTATTGTTCCCTCCAATTCAATGGATTGCCGAACTGTCACAAGTTCGATTTCCCTTATTTGGACATTTCTAATAGAAACCATTTTCTATATGGGTACAAGATGTGAATATCCACTTGACTATTAAGACGCTGAGAAACCATTGTAGCCAACAATGGCACGAAATAGCTGAATAAGCCTCCGCCATGATCTTCATTCGAAGACTTATGCCTGAAGCATTACAAATTGAAATACCTCCCGAACAAGGATTCCATGGCTCTTTGGCTCGCTCCTATGGACCGTTTAATCATGGAGGACATTGCCTGAAGCAAACCATGATTACGTCCATGAATGAGTATAATTCTGAAGTTTATAAATCTGATCGAATTTTGATAAGAAAATACTTTTCTCGTCCTTCCATTTTTCTAACTCACCTCTGAAACAACAGTGTAGAAAGCGGAAGTTTACCAAATTCTCGGATCTGATTACTACCACAAATATATGGTAGAATCAGGGCCTGCCAAGGTGTGGCATCATGCTCGAAGCGTGATCCTTGGCACCTAAGACAAGAATAAGGGATAATATTCCTAAACATTAACCTTGTAGAATCTACTTCTGTCTTGATGGAATAGATCATTGGTTATGCACATATTTGTGCCCCTACCAATGTTGTTAAGGAGTACCATTCTAGTAGTCAATATGTGAGACTAATTTTGCTTCACCGAATATCGTTGGAAGAGCAGAATGTTGACATGGATGGCTTTCTTAGCTGAATTCCCTTAGTAAACCATTACTTTGTGAACATTTTTCCATGTTCTTGGATTCAAGTTTGGTGTATGTTTTACTTACAGATAATCTTATTTATATTGTCCTCGAATATGAGTTAATTGAATCATGTTTCTTAATACATGTGACCGATTCAATTAAACATGTGATTAGGTAGGAATGTGGGAAAGTTAGTTGTCTGGATGAATGTGTACTACGCACATTAACTTTACACCTAAATCACACCTCTAAACACGACTTCAGGTTTATCCAACCTGATGAAGAGCATTGGCATGCTCCTCGTTGTACGAATGGTACTAAATTACTATTTAAGGGACCTTAAATTCTCCATGTCATTGAATTTTAAGGATATTCGAGAGAACAATGATCATAAATGAACCACTGAAGAAAATAAAGTGAAATATTTTTGCACCACCTCAAAAAATGAGCCTGAAGCTTTGATTTTGGGCCAATGGGTTGTCTCCTAACTAGAAACACACCACATGTGGCCGGCCTGGAGCCTGGTGATTGAGCAGTTTACTTGCTTTGGCATGACTTTTTGGGACATTTAGGTTGAACAATGATGCTAAAACGCATCTCCTTACCCGAAGTAAGGATCTTGTGCCTACAAGCACACTTTGCCAAACCTGCTCATTAGGGAAATTGATTTTCTAAATCATCTCTCGCAAAGATACAAAATCACCTTTTTTCACAGTGGATTCAAGGGAATATATATGGACTAATCCAACCAAAATGTGGACCGTATAAATACTTATGGTTTTGGTTGATGAATCGACAAACTGATCACATGTTTATCCACACAAATTACTGCTAAATCTCATGGCTGATTAAGGGCTCACCACCCTACTTATCCCTTAAGGTCTAGGACTCTAGATAATGCCGGAAAGTTTATATCGACAGTTTTCGATAAAGTATTGCATGTATTTTGGGTTTATAATTGAACATCTAATTCCCATGTTCACCCCAAATAGCATCGCCAAGCGATTATAAAGCACAATTTAAATGATCGCCCGAATTTTCGTAAACGTACCAAGTTTTCGGTTTCTGCCTAGGGCTATGTAATCTTGTACGCAGTTATGTTAGTCCGCCTTGAGGCCTATTGCCACCCAACCTATATGACGTTATAGTTGGTTACTGGGTACAAACCTGATGATTTTCGTATTTACGCATTTGGGTGTGCATTCCATGTGCCAAATTACGCCGCCGCAACGTACCAACTTGGGTCCTCAAAGAAGGATGTGAATATTTATCAATTATGATTCTCGTTTGCATTAGCTCTCTTCGAGCTCTTACTGCTCATTTACGGGTTATCACTTCAATGAGACAGTTTTTCCACCGTTAGGGGCAGATAAGAACGTCAATGCTCCTGTAGAACGACGCGAATTTACGTGGATGATGCCCACTATGTCTCATCTCGATCCCCATACCGCACAAGTGTGATAAATTTTAACTTTCAGAATGTTGCTCCAGACGCATTCCTCTGATCTAGCTAAAGTGACGAGATCATATACCAGCTACAAACATGCCTACAATGATAGACGTCGAGTCAACATCCTTGGAGGGTGTGCCACCCTTGTTGGACGGTTTGGACACCCATGTTGGACGGTCCGATACACCAGCGGATAACCAATCAATCTGTCTGGGCCTGGAGCACAACAGATCACTCGGTTCGTAGGATTCACTTCCCTAGAAGAGGAAGACACGGCACAATAATGAATCTATACTTGATTGCTGTCTCAAATCATTTCCATCTCATAAGATTAATCTGGATTACTCCCGAGACTTGAAGTTCTTAGTCCAGTACACTAGTTTGGATAAGCTAAATGGAATTGAAATGAGATTACCATTAATAATGTTTTCATTTATATGGTAGCTACATACATAAATGAAAAGTGAAGATATCGAACCATGTTCCGTTGATTAAGTGACAACGTAGAACTGATTGGACAACTAAAGTTACAATCCAAGTCAAATTCCTTACCAAAGTGTGTATTGGACCTGTCGTTCCTACACTGCCCAAGGTAACCCTGTTATTTTACAAGTGGGAAAGGAAGCGTTATGAGGTGAATGAAATAGTGCAATATAATGCACGCCTTACGGTGCAAAGTTTTTCTCAAACGTCATGTGATTAATAGTAACATTATGAAATGTGGTTAGTGTTTTCTCCATGGGGATATAGATACGGATATTTACATGTAAGTTCCCAAAGAAATACATGGACTGGTTCAAATGGTTCCAAACCATGGAAAACCATCTTAACTTGTTTAAAGGCGTTCACTTACAATCCGACGGATGTGGTATACCCGTCTAAGTGATTATTTGATCAGTCAGGGATGAATTATGTCATTGCGTGTTAAACTATGAAGTCTTATTCCAAATTGCTAGAGGTACAGTTTATGTTGTTGACACGAATCTCACTAAGACTCCGGAAGAGCTTGAGAAAACTGCCTCGCACCTGAAGATGGAATTTGAGATGAAGGATATTAGGAAAATTAGTTTATGCTTTGATCTGAAGTTCAAGCGTTGTTCTAACGGTATTCTGGTCTACCAGTCGAACTACATCCCGAATGTGTTACTTCTGAGTATACCTTTGATCGTCCATACGTTATATACAAATGAGACTCTTGAAGAGGTTATGGAATCCGAAATTCCATATCTAAGTTCAACTTTGCGCTTCGTTGTACTTAACTCATTGTATTTAGACAAGACATCTTATTCGCTATGGATCTTGGTAAAGATGTAGAACCGCACCTACACGGATCCACTGAATTGGCATTAAAGACGTACCATGTACCTTGAAGGTACTACAAGGGTAAATCCCAATGCATCTCAAGCGGATCCAACCCCCCTGATCCTCAAAATTGTGTTTGCCTTGTTTGTTATGCTGACACTGGTTACTTATCAAACCCGCACAAGGCAAAATTTTCGAATGGTTATGTTTTTACCGTTAGGAATATCACAATATCTTGGAGGTCCACGATATGACCATTAGTTGGGAAACCTTTGAATCGTTCCAAGACTCACCTCACTTCACTACGCCATAAGTGAGACATGGTTAGGAGTTCTTGTTGAGCATTTTGAAGTACTTGCTATTTTTCATCTATCGTTGAGTCCCAATGAAGATCCATGAAGATTATGCCGTATGTATCCACCCGACCAAGACATGATACATCAACGAAGTCAACACCAAGACATATTGCGTCTACATCTACATCAGCAAAGCATCAAGAGATTGAAGTCATGCAAGCAGATCCCAGACAACCTTGCCGACCTCTACACGACGTCACTGCCGAAGTCAACCTTCCAGAAGCTTGTCTGAGGAATTGGTATGTCTAACTATTCATATGCAATGCTTGTAGTTCTCATTTGGAAGTTATGTCAAACTTAAGGGGAGTATCCAGAAGTATACTCACTTGATCTTAATGTACTCTTTTTCCCTACGATTATGAGCATTTTTCCCACTGGTTTTTGCTACCTAACTAGGTTTTACCGAGGCACCCATCCTTAGCTGATCATACCATTGTGAGCTCTTTTACTTGAGTCCAAGGGGTTAATGCAACTTCTCACTTTTCTCCTTAGACTATGGGTTTTTCTCCCACCTTGGGTTTTACCATAGCAAGGTTTTGTGAGTTTTACTTTTTTTATGCATTCTTTCATTGATATGAGACTCACATTTGCTCATTGTGTCAACAACTTCATCAACTATACTTGCTTCATCACTGAAGACCTGATGCGCCATTTACTTTGAGTATTTACACACTCAAGAGGGAGTGTTGCAATCTTATTAGATTAGGAATGTGATTGTGTAAATCCTATTATATCTTTGAATATCTCTTATATTCCTATTAGGAGTAGATTACCTATTAAATGTTGTAATTCTAAAAAGGTAAGGAATTAACCTGCTCTACTACTATAAATAAAAGCACAATGAGGGTGGAATAACACACACCCACAATTACACATCTCTCTCTTTCTCTCTACTATTACCGCACATTTCTCTCTCTCTATGACCTTCATAATCGTTCAATAAATTATGCCTACAACAAATTCAATATAATTGTACTTAATTTTGTGAATTTTCTAATTTGGACTTCTTCGTATAATTTTTAACAAAAAGAAACTAATTATTTTAAACTAATAACACATTGTTACGTGCGGTTTAAAATTTTCACATTGCAAACGACATGTTAAAACACAAACATCGATCAAAGTAGGACATGTAATACGTTCGAGATTATTTAAAGGAAAACTAATGAAAAGGGCTTGAAAACTTTGAGTTTTAACGATAAAGACAAAATAAAGGGTAAAGTGAATAGTACTATGATTGACTTTTTAGTGTAAAAATTTGATTTTTTATTAAAATAAACAGTACCAGAAACTTTTCGTTAAAGTTCTTATTATTTAAACTATCATACAAGACATTACTTCTTCGTTTGGTGGAAGGGGAAACATATCTACCAAGGGAGATTCATTAAATTAGAGGTCCCCCTATTGTGAAGTTGACAAATCATAGATAAGCATGGACAGCTGATCAATTTTGTTAGTCAGGCTCGAGACAGTCAGCCGCGCTCCACTATTCACGTTATGGGGATATGGATCCCACCTCGCTCGATCGGCGTTAATCTCATATCTGTAGCTGGATATCACCTGCACACGTGAATCCATGCACGACTGGTCTTATATCTATCTAATTAGTTAGGGTTCCTTCTGCGTTTGGTCAACAGACATTGAGCTTTCCGTGCTTTTACTACGTGTGGTCACTAATAATAGGGTTTCTTAGTACAAATTACCGTACGTATACAGTTTAAGTGTTTGCAGATTTATAGTTTTACGTATGGTTGAAAGATCTGTTACATTTGAAGTTTTCAGTCTAATAAAAAAATTAGGAGTCATTCGGTAATCACTTCGTTTTTCATTTTGCATTTTTATTTTGGGTAGTGCTATATATCTATGCATCTATTTTTACTTTTCATACATTCCTTTCAATTTCTAATCATCTAATTGAATGAACTGAAGAAGATCAATGACCAAAATTTAACAAGAGTGTGTAAGAGGTAAAAATGAGTGTGTGAATAGCATTCTCCTTATTTTCAATTGTTATAAGCAAAAACCTATTTGATAACCGTTTTTCATTAATGATATCTAGCTACTTTCGTGAGCTTTCAAAACTTAGGTTTGTTTTTGTTTTCATTTTTCTTTTTAAAAAAAAAAATTGAGAACCTGTTTTTAGTTTTCAGAAAAATGGTAGTTTGAATTAGCCATTGCATTACTGCCCCAACCTTTTCTGTTTTATGAATTCTTCGTTCCACAAGGTTAATTAGAATCGGTGGCATTCGTGTTGGACAATTGTCGTTTATAAATTTTGAGCTTAAAGTTTGTTAAACTAAGTGAAGCCTGAATAACACTAAATTGATGAACATGGGTGGTTAATGTACCTCCTTGCGAAGAAATGAATCATTTGAACCCTATTATAATTAGCAAAGTAATTAACAAAACATTTTGGTAGCAACTGTAGGATTGATGGAAACCTGGCATAGGGTTCTTCGCTGTGACTGTCTGGTGCAAGTGCAATTTAGTTGGACTTTTTCATAGTTTATTTCCCACGTACACATCGGCCACGGTGATTGCCGACACATAAAAACAGATGATGCATTTGCCCTTGTTATGAAATATGAATACGTTTTGGAGCCACGTACACTCAAACCCACATGACAATGATCACATGATTTATAGAGAAGCTTGAGAGGGTACGCATTGTACACTGCCAAACCGGCTTCATCTTGTATTTTTTTAATATATTCCGTCAATACATGGTAGGGTTGTCTAATAAGAACATTTTCGCACCGTGAGAAACACCAAACTCTATTCACGTATTTTTCAAATATATCCCGTGAGTTTTGATAGAATATGATAACTAGGACATTTGCATACTCGTGTGAGTCCTCGATCAGACCACCTAAGTTGTTCGGCCGGCTCACTCACGAAAACAGCGGGCCTGGTTGTGTATCATGTTCCTTGCACCCAAAAGTTGACGTACTCAAGAGTGTGTTCCCGCATGCTGTTGAGTTAGAGAAATATTTCAGTGTGCCGGAAATACGGTCTAACACATCAAGTTTTACGGTTAGAAAATTTCTTTTTTCAAGTATACAGCCAGTTGTACTATGACACTAGTATGGCACCGTGCTACTGACACATTGAAAAATTTATTGTTAAACTGAAGAAAGATTTTGTCTTTATCTTTTTATCTTTTTTGCTTTTCCCTTTAGACTAGTAGACTTGACTAAGTACTGGTTTGGTACTGAAGTGTTTTTATAAAAGTGAGTATTAAAAAAAGTTGAGTTCAAAAAGGTGTTTGGTAAACATTTAAAAACAGCTTATTTTCACAGTTTTTTGTGAAAAAAACTGAAAAACATGAAGCAGCAAAAGTGAGCTTATTCTCATAACACAGCAGAAACAGTTTTTCTTCAAAACACAGCAATACCAAAGCAGCCCTAAGGTGTTCATAGGATGGCAATAATATTTTGTAACAAATAAGACAAAACCTTTATCGTTATAACATGACTTTAAGGGGACCATATATTATATAGAAAAGCTTATAAATTTATTTTATTAAATAATGTTTGTTTAAGTTAAAGTGGTACAGCTGAGCTGAGCATATGCATAAATGCCTTTTTTCTCGAAGGCATGCATGTCACTCACTTCATACACTCAGATTTGGATCCTCTCGGAGGTAATTGGTTGGGATCCTCCTGACCGGTATCTGTGAACTGTTAGATTTTTATCCAACGACTACAATTATTATAACTTTTAAAAGGCACCCTATTTGTAGCTGTTGGATAAAAATCTAATGGCCCATAGACACCGGTCAGGAAGATCCCGACCAATTGCCTTGGAGAGGATCCAAATCCCATACACTCGGCAGTCTTGGCCCATTCCTTCTTTTATTTTGAATTCTGAGATTGTATAACAAGGAAAGGGATCCAAATCCCTTCCTCCTAATTCACCAAATTTGAGAATCTGAATCATTAAAATTTGATCCAATGGCTACAAAAAGGGTCCCACTTTAAAACTTGTAATAATTTTAACTGTTGGATCAAATTTTAATAGCCCGGATCTCCGAACTTAATGGATTAGGAGGAAATGATCTGAAGATGATCCATTTCCGTATAACAACTCAAATTACAGGATTTGAATTCCATCCAGATTCTAGGAATTTTCACAAAAAGAGATCCTCTTCCAAAATTACACAAAGAAATGGTAAATATAGCAGAAATTTTAATGAAACTGAAAGTCCAAAATATTTAACTAGATGCAAAATTGAATTTTAAATAACAATTAGGGTTCCCAGCGTAAAGTTTGTAGATAACAAATGATGAATATTTTTAGAATACTTTTAACGTTGTTGGACTTGACGGGGCGATAACATGACTTTCTTTCAATGTTATTAGCACTACTTTGTGTGTGTGAATAATTTTTTTAATAAATGCATATTTTTTTCTATACTATTATTAAGAGAAGCCTCATTGTCAAAATTTTTCCCCTTTTTCTTAATAAGTGCATTTTTTTTTCTATACTATTATTAAGATAAACATCCTTGTCAACTTTTCCCCTTTTTTCCTATTTTGTCCTCCTTATGTAAATATTGTGAATCAAAAGTGTTATTAAGAGAAGCCTCCTTGTCAACTTTTTTCCCCATTTTTTCCTATTTTGTCCTCCTTATATAAATATTGTGTATCAAAAGTGAGGGAAAAATTGGAAAAATAAGTATATGATTGTCATTTTCTCAAAAAAAAGTAAAATAGGAAAAATAGGGATATGATTGTTATTTTGTCAAAAGGTACAAAATTACTATTTTACCCTCCTTTTTGTCAACATTGTGTATCAAAAGTGAGGACAAAATTGAAAAAAAGTTGACAAGGGCTCTTCTCTTAATAGAATAAATTATATGCAAGACTTGCATCTTCGATATGAAATACTTTTGACATTTCTTTCCTTGTAATGCAAGTGAACAACTTTTTCTTACACTTTGGTCAAATTCACTGGATACTTAATATAACTCTTAACAAACGATATGTATTAATATTACTGTAATAATATTTTTCTTCACTTGTAAGTAAAAAGTCTCAAGTTCGACTCATATAGATGACGGTGACATATTATATTAGTGTTGAGTTTAATACCTGATAAGTGGTTGGCCTATTGTATGGCCTAGCCCGATTCATCTCTCTTTAAAGTAGATTCTCGCCATGTATAACAAAGATCTCGAAGTACACATATTTTTTTTTTCGAAGTATACATGTGTTTGGGCCCAAAATAGCAGTTTGGGCCGAGGGAGGTATCACTTTCGGCCCGGGAAGACTACGGCGAGAAAGTCATGGGGGCTTCAGCTCATGGGCTTCTAGGCCTAGGTCGGTTAAATCAGAATGCAAGTCGAGTCCTAATACAATAGGGACCCTCGACGAGATCAGTAAAACTAGAAGGCGAATCCGGCTCAGTTAAGGACTAGATTCGTAGTCCTAGCAGAGGTAGGACTGATTGAGGTAACGTTAATCCGGAGAAGGAAACCTAGTTCGAATAGGATTAGAACTCGGGCTCGGTGTTCTGCTTCTATAAATACAAGACATTCAGCAATGGAAAATGGCCCACAAAAATCAATACAAAATTGCCCTGCGCAAACTCTCACAACTTGAGATCTTTTTCTTTTCCTTTTTCGCTGACACATCTTCCGTTGGCATCAACAGCACTGTGGAAGCAACCGGTGATATCTTAAGTCGGCATAGATAGCTCTGTCACCGTAGAGTCGGTCGGTCTCGCAGTATCTTCCGTTGGCATCAACAGCACTGCGGCGAGAACGGTCGATTGCCTATCCAAGTCTCGGTCGAGAAGGGTTTTCGAATCCTTGTTGGTCGAGGTCATCTCATTAGCCTTCTCGGCGAGGTGAGGTGTTACAGTTATTACATTCGGCACATTGTAAGCCGAATTCGGTTCGTGAACTTTGTAAGAAATAGCAGCCTTGTCTTCAGGCTCGAGAACCCAAGAGGCCGAGACGCGTTCCTTTCTCGGCCGCAATCGCAAGACGCAGAAGTCAGTAGCGCGACCCAACGCAGCATCATCAAATTTACTCCTCGGCCGAGCCTCGGCCGACGAGTTGGCACGCCCCGCAATCACCGAAGGACGTAGTTAGCTTAGAATATATTCGGCCTGCGCGCCACGTAGGCTTGGTAGATTTTAGGGTCAACAACATGTTAACGTAATTAACTTATTTTCTTTCTTTTTATTGGTCGGACCGCATGTGGCTTCATGGGTGATGATGGTAAATTCGTTAGGCCCAATGTTTTTTCGTATTGGGTTGTGAGTAAGAAGTCCAACATTATATCCTCCTAGTGAGAAGAATACAGAGGATGAGAGGAGTTCATATTGCCTTCCTTCTTCCAACAGTCCGCCATTTGAAATATGTTTGGATGGTTTTGCATTTCTGTACAGCACTAGCTGCATCGTTCCCAGAAGAAACCCTATCCCGTTTGGTACCTACGTACAACCATGCATGCACAAACCCAAATTTATTCGATCATCACGTTCTTTGACAGTGTCATCTAACATACCGGAGCATAAGTGTATTTTCGTGAATCATGTCACGCCATACAAAGAAAAGTACTACATATGGAGAAGCATCATGCATCCAATGCGCGACTTATTTCCAAACCTGCATGAAGCAATATGGGCCAAATCTGGCAGGTGAGAGATTGTAGCTGAGGGTACATATACCGTCACTTTCCTAGCAAATATAGAATACGGTCCGAACGTTCTTATTATTTATACAACCTAATGTCGGTGGGGAGCTTGGATGTAATGGCCACGGATTCAATCGTCGACTCTGAATTAGCAGGATCTATTGGAATAGTCGACTCTGATTCAGCTCGATTAGATTTTTCTGCTCTGGATCAATTCGATTCGATTCCTTGACCATTAATTTCTGCGTCCATGATACCTAATCTGTTGTAGGAGAAAAAAGAGGCTATGTGATGACGAGGTGGGGGGTGGTTGTTGCGGCTGATGTGGTGAAAATCACGGTCCCACAATTACCCTTGACCATTTATTCTTTATGTTTTATATATTAAAGTTATAAGTGTTAATTATCTAGTTAAATGCATTGATACATATCAAGTGATTAGAGAAGATATCCTAAAATAGAAACAGCAGACCCGCAACCGCATTGTGAGGGCACATGTTGATGTTCTTAACATATTTTGCTCTTTGGCTTTATCAATTAAATAATTGAATGTATTTACACTACATTTATTCATCAACTTATATTGAAGATGTAACAAAGTAAATATAGTAATTAGTATACATAACAATTATTCATCAACTTATCCAAGCTATCAGGCCATACCATATATCTCCTACATCATTCATTTGTTCCTGAGCCATCTAAAACATGGAAAGGAAAAGGATACTTGGGACTGAAGAAAACGGCAACCGTCGATCCCCATGCAACCGGGAAACTTTCCTATAACCGTGATTTTGCTTGGTTCGACTGAGAACTCTGCAAGGGAGCAGTGGAAAGCGCTATTAGGCATGCAGAACGAGCAACATACACCAATAATATGCCATAATCAGTAATCTAATCCAGAAAATTCCACAATCCAAAGTCGTTATTGGGTTCACGTTGCACAATAACGTTCAGCTGTGCAATTCTGTGCATGTTGGAGGCTTACGGGGGAAAAAGGAAATGTACGGGAATATAAGCCTCTTGGTTATGATGGAACGTAATAGGCATGTAAGTTATAATAGAGTTCAGATTCGTAGCATTGCTCAACCAGTAAATCACAAGCAGTTCAACCAAAAGCATTGGCCCAATTTATAGAGTAGTAAAGGCTTAGTATTTTTAAGATGCAACACTAAGTCAACTCTGTATAATCAATGAAACTACAGGATAAACATAACAGTTCAGATTTCTTACCAGAGGAGCCCCGTTTGCAGCTCTTTCAGCCAAATAGGCGCAAGGCTTGAAAAATTCACCATAAGTATTTGACCATTCCTCCAATCTTGTATATATGTACTTGGATCCAAGTAAATCAGCCCAGAACAAGAGACCTCCCCTAAACAGAAGTGCCCAAACAAGTTATTACACATCTTATGGCGTTTAAGGTATTCCCAACTATAAATACAAACCTGTATGGTGGGAAACCCATTCCCATGATTGCAGCAATGTCAAGGTCGGCAGCTTTTACAGCTATGCCTTCAGCAAGCACCCGGCATGCCTCATTTACAACAGGGAAAAATATCATCTCCACTATGTCCTGTTCTGATAACTTCAGTAGCTGAGTTGAGATGTCACAAACTTGGGTCAGAATTGTTACTATTATAATTTATAATTCAGACGGTGTCAGCAATTGCACGAGGGAGATGGTGGGGGTGTGTGGGTGTGGGAGTGGGTGAGAGAGAGAGAGAGAGAGACCTTAGGATCTATGGAAACACCCGAAATGCTTCTTGACTTTTCAATATATCCTTTCAATTGAGTATCTGGGGTAGCTTTGCGCCTATCATCATAAGTATAGAACCCTTTTCGAGTAGTTTCACCTAAAACAATAAGAATGTAAGGAATCTATTCTCTTATGAAAAATACTTATGATCTGTGAGTATAACTGTATAAGTAAGAAGTTGGTAAATAAATTTTCACCAGCCAACTACAAGCCTAACAACAAATTATTACCTGCCCTCCCATCCTCCTGCATCAAAGGGATGAGCATTGATTTATACGTCCGCTCAGGAAAGTTCACAACAAATTGCGTGCCGGTTGCAATTGCCACGCCAAACCCAACCAGATCAACCAATCTGAATGAATATATAGGATATCAAACTCAGGTTAATGACAGAAAAAGGAATTTTTGAGGGAGGGAAAACGCAGGAACCACCAAATCATAAGTTTTCACAAAAGTATTACTGACCTGAATGGGCCCATAGGCATTCCGAATTTGGAGATTACCCTATCAATCTGATAAACATCAGCACCTCGTTCAACAAGCAAGAGAGCAGCTTGCGTATAAGGAAAGAACACTCTGTTCACAGCAAATCCTGTGCAATTCCCAACAACAACTGGTGTTTTCTTTATTCTCTTCCCAACTTCTAGCAAATCAACAATAGCTTGGGGAGATGTCTGATTAGTACGAACAATTTCCAGAAGTGGCATGACATGTGCCGGGCTGGGCAGAGAGCACAATCAGTTCTCAAGTTAACAATTTGAGGAAAAAAGAAAAAACGAGGACAAACATACACTTCACAGTATTACCTAAAGAAATGGGCACCAATAATCCGATCATGAGACTTGGTCTTCTCTCCAATGAGGTTCAAGTCGATTGTGGAAGTATTACTTGCAAGTATGCAGTGTTGTGGGCAATATTTTTCAAGATCAGCAAAAATCTGCTGCTTTAGAGAAACCTTCTCAATAACGGCCTATTTCAAGCATAGAAGATGAATATGTCAGAGCTTTTCCCCTATCAGCCAAAAGAACATAAAAAGGTTGAATGAAATCGAACATGCTTTAATAATTACCTCTATGACCATATCTACATCTCTAAAGTTTTCATAATCCAGGACACCCTTAAGAAGAGAGACGGTCTTCTCAAACTTTTCTTGAGTCATTTTCCCTTTCTTGACGCGGCTCTGCAGATTGGCTGAACCAGAAAAGTGACAACTTATAGCAGGTTGCCATCACAAATACTTAACAACAAGCTGATATTATACACAGGAACAAATAATACGTATTTTATTTTAATTCTTACAAGAATAAAACTTTTAGAAGCATTGCTATTTGTTACTACACGTGTGAAAATAAATGAAAGATTAAGCTTTTAGAAGAAAATATCAATTTAAAATACAATACTAAAGTAGAACCTTAAATTCTAAAAGGACTTCTAGCCTCACCTCTGACTCTACCAATCCCAGCCTGCAAGAACTTATCGTTGACTTCTTTCAGGATCACTGGATAACCACTAAGAATCAATGCGGTAGCTATTCCAGACCCCATTAACCCTCCACCAATGACAGCAACCTTAGTCACTCGTCTAGGCATCAAACCACGATCAGTAACCCCAGGTACCTATATACAGTTATGAGACAACAATTCACGTATTAGAAAGTTATATCAAAGAAAATGTGGTTTTATGGTAAGGCCCAATATCAGTTAGTAACCAATTTTACAATAATGCTATCCTATGTTTCATCAATTAAAATTGTTACTCAGAAGCGCAATTCCAATTTATAAGAGATGCGTGTTCTTATGAATTTTCAACCAAAACTAGTTAAATTTAGTTACTAAGGTATAAGTTCAAAAAGCATGGCTAAAAAATTCCTCTAACTTCCTAAAAAGCAGCTAAACAACTAAGTATTGACCAAACTTAAACATCCACACAATCATCCTGCTTCAATAGGAATCAAAGATAGTTGAATTTGATAGAATTGCTTTCAAATTAACAGCAGGGAAATAAGTTAAAAGTTCATCATCCAGTTTAAATTCCATCACAGGATGCAGGTTGGTTTTATAGTAGAGATGAATCAGGAAAAGTTGTGTGTCAAACCTTTGATGTTCCACGTTGAGCAAAGAAGACATGGACCAAGCTCTTGCAAGTGTCTGACTGCAGAAGTCCTTGAAATGATTCAGCCTCCTGAAATAGCCAGAAACAGTGTATTACCATTGCATGCATATATGTTTGGCAAAATGAAAGAGAATATGGAAACAGATAAGGACCTTCCAAAGTCCAGACCGACCCCCTGAAGCTATACCCTCCTCAACAACATCAATGCAAACCAATGGGTGTTTGAGATTGGGAGCCTGCTTCCGGACTTGAGCTCTTGCAAATTTAAGTATTTCCCTAGCTTCTCCAAGGGGCTCTAACTTGTCGGTTTTGTGAAGACTAGCAACCCAAGGTCTTCTACGCTCCAAGATATCCAACACCCACTTACGTGCAGTGCTTACCAACTGATCAGGTGAAACAATAGCATCTACAAGGCCTAAATCATGAGCCTCTTCCCCTTTAACTGGTTTTGATGTCTAATAGGGCATAGACAAAAGGAAATGGGGGAGGGAATTTAATCAGTATTAATAAAGTCAGCATGCCAAAACTATACAAGATATTAAGATGTTTAGAAATGACCAAACGCACAACACACCAGCATCATCTCAAGTGCCTTTGAGATTCCAACAAGACGTGGAAGCCGTTGCGTTCCTGAGAAAATTCAGGATCATGTGATTGCAATCTAAAATATGCAAGGAATATCATATCAACAATGCCAATATGTCATATACATTCTGATATAATCGTGCAACTGTATTCTTTTTCTTTTTCTCTTTTCACGGCCAGTAAGATGAGCTCACAGAACAAGGGACGGCCTCGGACGCCAACCAGATGAATGTAGTATTTGATACAATGTCTTAGTAAAGTTTATTGACAACAAACCAGCTCTCTCATCTAAGCTTTCAACATGAAGGTATTTCAGTATTAAATTATGATACTTAATCAATTCAAAAAACTGGAGTCATACCTCCAAAACCAGGAATGAGTCCAAGCTGCAGCTCGGGCAATCCTAATTGTGCAGTAGGAGTCGATATTCGGGCATGACATGCCTGACACAAGAACATAAAAATGTCATCAAACAAAATCCAGTATAAAAGCCTTCAGTCAAAACTCCAAAACAACTGCAACACATACCATTGCCACCTCCAAACCTCCCCCCAGTGCAAGGCCATCAATGGCGGCAACTGAAGGTTTCCTTGCACCTGGAAGATCAACCAACCCATCACAGGTCAATTCAAGCAATGCCGTTCTTGTAAAAGGGATATACAATAAGTAAAAGCACAAAACAAAATAGTTATTTACCTTCAAAAATATCAGTGATTACCTCCACGGATATAAAACCGGGCTTCTGCTCCTCTGCAACACATAACCAGGGAGTTGGGAACTTAATAGACCATGTAGTGATGAAATACTATTTACTAGATCATTAAAATACAAACATGAAAAAATTAAACATACGCTTCTGCCCCCCTTGGTGTCCACCGAAAGCAGAAATATCGAAACCACCCGAAAATTTTCCTTTAGCACCTGGTCCAACCAACATGATTTTCATTAGCAAACAGCCCCAGCTCTTGAAAAACGATAACCAAATTGCCCCATATACCTGTTATAACAATTGCCTTCACATCGTTTCTTCTCAAGGCCTCCTCATAACTGTCTTTCAAGCTGTACAACACTGAAACACAGAGAGGGAGAGAGGGGAATTAGTAGAATTTAAACACGTTTTGGTTAATGACAGTATACTTATTTGAATCAAATTATGGATCAAAGGGTAAAAATTTCAGCTACCCAGTTAACTATTCAAACATATACAAATACTTGCAGAACATAAAACTGAAAACCCACAAAAATAAACAAATCAAAATCCCAAAAGATCAAAACTTGTGATGGGTAAAATTGGAGGGAAGGAAAGTACCATCGACCGAGAGGGAATTGACAGGTGGGTTGATGATGGTGATGAGAGCGACGCCGTCGGCTCCCACCTCCAGAACTGTCCGGCCCTTTCCGCTGCTGCCCATTTTCTGGTTTGCAAATTAATACCACACACACACACACTCTCTCTCTCTCTCTCTCTCTCTCTCTGGTTCTGGATTTCAAGAGCTGATATTTTCTGTATTAATGGAGTCTTATAGGAGGTTGGGAAGTTGGATGGTTTCGTTGGCGTTTTAATTGTGATTGCTTGCTTGCGTACTGAGTGTTTCACAATGACGTTTGGCAAGATTTGGAAGGAAACTCAGCTTGGCGGATCCGGAAAGGACTTGGATTATCTCCTCGTCTTTTCTTTCTCTTCCCTCACACTTTATTATGTCTTTCTCTTTTTATAAAAAAAATTAATCACATTTTATCTAGAGAATTTTAACGAAAAGCTCTTGATACTGTTCACTTTAACGAAAAATCATATTTTTATACTAAAAATCAATCTGGTACTATTCATTTTACCCTTTATTTTATCCTTATCATTAAAACTCAAAGTTTTCAAGCTTTTTTCATTAGTTTTCCTTTTATTTCTATGCTTCTCTTTTTATAAAAAGTTAATATAAGATTGTGTGCATGAATGAGCGATTGAGTTGCTTTTCTCGCATATCTGGGGAGGGGAACACCACGCTCGTAATTTATTTATTTTTCTTTCTGGAAATTATGTAAAATTATTAATAGGTATCTAAATTTAACTAACCAAAACAAGTGACGCTTTATCATAGTGGTGAAAAAAAATTGAGTTCTTACATGACTGTGTAAATTCGGACCTTATTAATGGTTAATCTAACATTTAATCTAATAAAATCTATCGTTTACAAAAAAAATTTAACCAACCAGAGTTATTAACAACTCCAATTTTGTAAAATAAGTGATAAATTGTGCTGGTTGTTATCATCGTCTTCTCCGTCTTCTACAATACGTTATTATAGAATACAGCTTGTAATAAAAAATAAAAATAAAAACGTCGTTGTCATAAGTGATTTTACATATACTCTGAGCCATATTTTATATATGTTAGTTAAAATGTTATTTTCTATATTTTATATATGTTACTTAAAATGTTATGTTCTATATTTTATATATGTTAGTTAAGATGTTATGTTCTAAGTCATTGTTATAACTTATAAAGATACAAATTGAGCATTGATCTTTGGATTTTGTTCATTAAATTTTGGCGCTGAATTAAAATTTTGTGAAATTTAATTATTAAAATTTAACACAATTGTATAACAATTGGATCAAAATTCTAAAAACTAATACTCCAATTTTCACATTTTATATAAAATATTGATACCACAAATTAATAGTTGTAATAGGAATACTGTATCGAAGTTATACGGTACAACAAACTCATATTCTAATGCTACATACATCTTATCATGGAAAGAGATCTCAAGTTATGGTCTCCCAGATAGTTAAAATAGTTAATATTGGAGATGATCAATTAAATTGACCGGTTGGAATAGTTTTTAAAGTCAAATGTTTGCTAAATTAACAAAAATCTACCTAATGGCTCTTTTAGAGCATCTCTATCAGTTGATAGAAGGTAAGAGCAAAAACAACAATGTGCCCTCCAACCCAAAAAACCCTCTCCAGCAATTCAATAAGCCAAGAGCATCTCACCCGTTTTTGAAGAGCAAGTGCATTAAAATTACCCTTACTATTCATTCTAAGAGTATCTCCACCTGTTTGTGGAGGGCAAGAGCAATAAACTTGCCTTTACTATTCACTTTATACAGATTACAACATGTTCATCCTACTTATGCTTCTATTTTTTTTTATCATCCATGTCTTCCTTTTCTCGTTTCTTTTGTGCGATTTTATTGTATGCATCAAATGCTGGATGAAATGCCTTAGTTGACAAGTTTTGACAGTCTTTAACACTACAATTTCATGTACCACCCTTGACAAGTCTCTACATATCATAGTGTTCTTGACATATATTTGCAAAAATTGACATGTTCCTATCAGGTGCTTGACGAATAGTGTAATGAATCTTTTATTTTAGTCAAAATCATGACTCTATTATTAGAAAATTTTAACGTTGCGAATGTCATGATTATGCTTTTTGTTTGTCATTTGATTTTTTTGGGGGACCAAAGTTTGTCATTTGATATAGGAATGCGGCGATGATGAATGTTATTGCAATTATTGATGAAATATTAAAATTGGTTATGTTAGATAAATTAAATTTATAAACTAAATGATATGTCATTAATAAAAAATAAGCATTAGTATTTAAATAATAATTCAATCATCAACTTTTATGTCACTTATTTTACAAAATTTAATTTATAAATTTAATCTCTCTGAAATCTCTGAAATTATTATCCTGATGAAATAGAAAGAACAACTATATTTCTTGCGCTTGGTGCGGGAAAGCAGTCATTAAAAAATAATATTTCTTGAACTTGTCAATACGATCGCGTTTCAGCCAAACGTCAGAAGCCCAGTGGATATAATGATCAATATGTGTGAAATAAGGACTTGGATTGTCTACCCTTTCATTTAGGTGCCCTTCTTGTGTCCTTCTGTTTGTGTGATCACGATTAAGCCACGTCAACGTTTTATATTATTATTTCTTTTTGTTTTATTATTTTTATAAAAAAATAATATAAAATATTGACGTGGCTTAACCGTGACCACACAAAACAGGAGGGCACTAGAAGGGCACCGAAATGGGAGGGCAGACAATCCAAGTCCGTGAAATAATTGGGAGCATTTGGCGCGTGAGGTGTTTGCCCAACGCCTACGATGTGTTGGCGTCTGCTGATTGGCGGTGGATTCGGTGAAACATTAAGAAGAGCGTGTAATAATATTTCCTTGGAAGATAAACTGATCAGACGCGTGGACGATTTCGCGAATTACAATGTCATCGCTTTGATGCATTGCCTGTAGATAAACTTTGTGCCCATTTCAAAGTTGGCAGCTTCGTGCTATCTGCACTCCAACTTGGGACACGCGTCACATACCCAATCATAGGAGCCCAGGGACTGCATGTACTTAACGATAGCTGCTCAAACTTTAGGGTGGGCCTCGAAATATTTGGGCCCCCATTTGTTTGTACATCATTGAACTTTGCTCGCCCAAGTATTTGGGCCTCGAATAGTATTTGCGTCTTGTACATGTGGTAATTGATTTAAAAGTTGAAGCACGTTGATCAATCTTGAAAAATATTAGCCAAATCAGAAATATTTAAAACATCTAATTGAGCTTAAAGAAATTGACGAACACTATGTTTTAAGAAACATTAAAATTTCAACGTGGCAATTAAATCGGTAAATGGTTTCTGATTGAAATGAAATTTGACATAGATAATCTATGAATCAAGACTTACAAAATAGATGGTTTGGATCTTTGAAGTTCGATGTGAAATGGGTTCCATAACTAATCTCCATTCTTTTTTCAAAAAATGGGGATGACTTCTCTTTAAAGGGCTTGTATATATAGATATTGATAAAAATAGTTGAGGTTTAAAATTTAATTAAATCTCAACCGCTATTTTTGTCGATTTGTCCCATAAACTTGTATAGAGCTGTCATTTTTCATTGAACTTTAATTTCAGCCGATTACCCCTTGAACTTTTATTATTAGCCAATTTTCCCCCTAAACTTTAATTTTAGCCGGTTACCCCGTGAACTTTTATAAATAGCCAATTTCTCCCTGAAGGTAGATTATAAAAAAAATTTGTCCAATTTTTTATCCGTTTTGATCATGCAGATAACACATGACAAGTGTATGGGAGGGAAAAAGAATGGAAAATTGGATGGATGAAAATTGAATGAAAGTTTAGGTGAGGGAAATGTTCAAGGAAATAATCAGCTAAAATTAAAGTTCGGGAGGAAAATTGACACTTCTACACAAGCTCAGAGAGCAAATCAACAAGTACCTCTATAAAAATTAATATGCGAGAAAGAATCATGCATACATAATGTACCTAGGATTTTATCAATGGACCCATGACACACACTATTATTGTTCTTCCATTAATATTCAAATTTACAATTTTCTTGCAAAGTTAACAAGTCAATGTATGATATATCATACATGGGACATCGGACATGTCAATATAACTTTCGATATAAATTCTGTCAAACATTTAAGTTTTGTTAATTTGTTGTCAACGTGCGCTTAAAGTCTAGGAGTATAATAATAGTTTCGTAGTCTCATTATACTCTAAAATAAATGCCAGCACAAGCCTTTTCGTTTTCTGCCACGATTTACTAAGGAAATGTGTCACGTCAGAATCCCAAAAATACGATTAGCATCGAAACTCCACGTCAAAAAATAGTTGTTCATCAATCATGCCTTGTTTACGAGTTATAACAAAAAACAACCTAACGGTTCGATAACGTAGTAATATTTTTCTGTATTTTATGGTTATACCTTTATGTTAGATTGTCTATATACCTTAAAACAGGATCTAGCTATTCGTGATTCACCATTTACTAAACTCTGACATTTCTCATGGTACTTTCTAGCAAAGAAACATAGAATTCCAAAATCACTTAATAAAATTCGAGTAGCATGAATCACTAGATTCTAGAATACATAATGAAACTATATGCCAGCTAGGATTGTCATTCTGTCACTCACATACATCATGTATTTTCCAACATAGTTCCGCAATCACAACAAATAATCGACTCCATGAATCCAAGTTGCACAATATTAACATTTAACTACATTGATCAACCAACAAGATCATATATCACTTTAATAAATTTTAATAAGGCCAACCTCTATAAGGTTTGTCGTATTTTGTTACTGAAATCCATTATCTAGCATTGTAATCCTAAGTTACAACCACAAGCGTAAACTTGAGCAATTTCTATGCACAAAAATCTAGAATTCTGAACTAACCCAATAGAACCAAACCTGAAATAGGATTCGGAACCAGCTCAATGAAATCCAATCAAAGGTAAGGTTTCGAACCTCTGAACTGAACCAAATAAGAAAATGGATTCCATACAGCTTAACTAAATCTAACTATGAAGTTGTTACCCATCGCAAATTTACCAAGCACAACCATAGTCATAATTTAATAGTGTAAGCAGTGATCATCCATCGCGGATATACCAAGCATGATTACTCTTAGCATACGTATGGCCCCACAATCGCGAATATACCAAGCAGGACTATATCCTATAGTACTTGGTGGTGATCAACCATCGTGGATATACCAAGCATAATGACAACTTGAATACGTATAGTCCCCCATCATGGATATACCAAGCAAGTCCATAGGCATAGTTTAATAGTGTAGGCAGTGATAACCCATCGTAGATATATTAAGCATCATCATTCCTAGAATGTGTGTGGTCCCTCTAATGCAAATTACCAGGCAGGACCATCTATTTACCACACTGATATATGGTGTTGTCACATTATCACACATCATACCTCATACATTAACATCTATTATTTACAATGAGAGCACATACTGTCACATGCCAGACCGGCTCCGCCATAGTAAGATATTGTCCGCTTTGGGCTTACCATTCCTTCACGGTTTTGTTTCTAGGAACTCACGAACAACTTTCCAATGAGGTCACCCATCCTAAGATTGCTCTCGCTCAAACTCGCTTAACTTCGGAGTTCCGATGGTATCTGAAGCTAGTGAGTTCCCAAAAGGCATCATGCTACATGGAGTTGGGCATGTACATATAAGGCACATCACCCCCCCTCCGTTGATCGATGTGGGATGTTACAATTCACCCCCTTAAGGGCCTGACGTCCTCGTCAACACATTCGCACTGAATGGCAGAGTGGCTCTGATACCATTTTGTCACATCCCATACTGGCTCTGCTGTAGCACGATATTGTCCACTTTGGGCCCCACCACGCCCTCACGGTTTTGTTTATGGGAACTCACACGAGAACTTCGCAGTGGGTCACCCATCCTAGGATTGCTCTCGTCCAAACTCACTTAACTTTGGAGTTCGATGGAACCCGAAGCCAATGAGTTCCCAAAAAGCCTCGTGCTATATGGAGGTAGGCATGTACATATAAGACACATCACCCCATTTCCGTTGATCGATGTGGGATGTTACACATACACTATCAATTCCACTTGACAACCAAATCTTGTCATACAGACATACAAATTTTACATAATACTTCTAATATAGTTTCTTGTTCATCTTTTCATACTAACAATCATACATTATCGTTACTCTCCTCTAGAAGTCCAGTACATATTTAAACTCAGTAAGGTGTCACTTACACACAAACCAAGAGGTACATTCTCAAGATAGTGCACTAACCAAAGTAGGCCCACTAAGCATCATTAGGCTATCTCCAACCAACCCAGCAAGGGCCATATGCCAGAATATAGTCCGTTTTGACACAAAAATCGTCTCCAACCGAGTGTTAGGCCGAAGAGATTGCGGGCCCCACCAGGCCATAATTCATCCATTAGGCTAGTGGGCTGGCCAAAGAAAGCCAGCTAGCTAGCCCATTTGAATTTTTTTAGACGATTTTTTTTTCATATTAAAATTCTAATTTTTTTCTTATAAATACCTAAGCCATTTCTACACCATTTCTCACCTCATTTTCACAAGCCCATACTATCTTACCTCATTTTATTTCAATTCTTCACCAATTTTTCACATCATTTTCATTATACAAAGATAAAAAAACCTGAAGGTTTATTCATTTAGCGACAGTGACACTCAAAATATGTTCTAAAACCTTATTTTAATATGATAGTTTAATTCAATTAACCATATTAATTCAATTAACATAATAAATTATTGAGGGGGTTAAAGAATAGCCTCATTTGGTTGGAGATGGGTTTTTTTGTCAAATGAGCTAGTTTAGGGCCTATGGCTTTTTGGACCTCTCGATTGGAGATGATATAAAATATGATTTGATACTGTTCTCTAAAAAATAATTTCATACAAAATTATAAAGTTAAACATGACCCTTTGATCCCCTTTCAGCTAGAGACGACCTTAGGTCTAAGCCTGGCAAACGGGTCGTGTCTGTCGTGTTAGTGTCGTTTTCGTATAACACCTGTTATCTTAACAGGTCGTGTCGTGTCACACCCGTTATCTTAATGGGTCCTTAACAGGTCGGGTCACTTTACCTGGGTAAAGTGAGTAAAGTGACCCGACCTGTTATGACCCGTTAAGAAAAATATTTTTTTTTCCTTAAATTTGCACATACCACACATTGCCACATAAATATTACTTCAAAACATTAAAACACATTTGTCGTTTAAGTACTACATCTACACTCGAAAATAAGAGCCTAATAAACAAACATTCATACACTACTAGTCTATTACAAAATATTAAATGTGCAAGGATATGCAAAATGAAAGATTTTTTGTTTTCAAGGTTGTGAAGCCTTTCTCAAAAGTTTAAACCTTGCCAATGGAACTCAAAGCTTGCATGTTATTTCTTTTACAAAATCCTCAATTTTCATCGATCATCATGACATAAGATTTTGTGGTATCCACTAGTGTAAATATTTAAATTGAAGATTGAATTCATTCATTATATTCATATAGGGTCAAGGAATGTAGCTGTAAAAAATCATCAAAATTGGAGTTAAAATAACCATTAAATCGTGATTTTTCATTGATAACCGTCGAAAAGTTTTGTCCTATTACTTGATATCTGAATGTTTGTTTTTTTGTGATTTTTGGTGTATGCAATCTTGAAGCATATACAAACAAGTTTGACGGTTGGATCGTTGAAATTAGTTTCGTAGAATGCGTATCCCATCAAAACGATAGATTCACTAACACTTAGAGTTTATTTATACTTTCATTAAGCATAACAAAAGATTTTGTGGTATCTAGTGTAAATATTTTAAATTGAAGATCGAATTCATTCATTGTATTCATATAGGGTCAAGGAGTGTAGCTGTAAAAAATCATCAAAATGGGATTTCAATAAATCGTGATTTTTCGTTGATAACCGTCGAAACGTTTTGTCCCATTACTTCATATCTGAATGTTTGTTTTTTGCAATTTTTGGCGTATACGATCTTGAAGCATATACAAACAAGTTTGACGGTTGGATCGTTGAAATTAGTTTCGTAGAATACGTATCTCATTAAAACGATAGATTCACTAACACTTGAGAGTTTATTTATATTTTCATTAAGTGTAACATAAGATTTTGTGGTATCCACTAGTGTAAATATTTTAAATTGGAGATCGAATTCATTCAGTTTATTCGTATAGGGTCAAGGAGTGTAACTGTAAAAAATCATCAAAATTGGAGTTCAAATAACCGTTAAATCGTGATTTTTCGTTTATAACCGTTGAAAAGTTTTGTCCCGTTACTTGATCTCTGAATGTTTGTTTTTTGCAATTTTTGGCATATGCGATCTCAAAGTATATACAAATATGTTTGACGGTTGGATCGTTGAAACTAGTTTTGTAGAATGCGTATCCCATCAAAACAATAGATTCACTAACACTTAAGAGTTTATTCATATTTTCATTAAGTATAACATAAGATTTTGTGGTATCCACTAGTGTAAATATTTTAAATTGAAGATTGAGTTCATTCATTGTATTCATATAGGGTCAAGGAGTGTAGCTGTAAAAAATTATCAAAATCGAAGTTAAAATAACCGTTAAATTGTGATTTTTCGTTGATAACTGTCGAAAAGTTTTGTCCCGTTACTTGATCTCTGAATATTTGTTTTTTGAGATTTTTTGCTGATGCAATCTTGAAGCATATTCAAACAAGTTTAACGATTGGATAATTGAAATTAGTTTCGTAGAATTCGTATCCCATCAAGATCAATGATGTGTGTATATATATATATATTTAGTTATTTATTAAGTATATTTAAATTTATTTATTTTGTACATATAACACTTAAGAAATTAAATGGTATGTATATTTAAGCAGATCTAATGGTCACCAATTTTTAACATATATATATATATATATAATTATTATAGTTTTTAGGGGTATAAAATTGTTTAATATGTATAATTATTATAATATTTTTTTAGGGTTATAAAATTATAAAATTAATATTTTGCTTATCGTGTATCGTGTTACCCAGGTGTATACCCGAACCAACCCATTATCTTAACAGGTGTTTATTGGGTTACCCGATAACGATCCGATTTGTTATCGTGTTGATCCGAACATTTGTTAATTTAATGTCGTGTCGTGTCATGTCGGATTATTAGGTTGTGTCAGGAATTACTAGGGTCTATAATTCAAGTTGATACGTGATCTTTGTTAAATGCTTTACATGGAATAAGTGAGAAGCTTTTTTTTATGATGTGGACTCAATATTGATCAAAATAACAATAAATATTCATAACAACGCAATCAAAAAACCCAAACAGGTTAAGGAGAGAAATTTCGGTATAACAGTTTTCACAATTGATAAAACCAGCTAACTTCAAGTAAAATTAAAATACAAAGTGAAATGCTTCTCATACGAATGACGTGGCAGGTTGGTCCTATTTCAATTTTTATAAGGAGTTGGATTGTCTACCTTCCCATTTCCATACTCTTCCTATTCCCCTCCTGTTTTGTGTGGTCACGGTTAAGCCATGTCAACATTTTATATTTCTATTACTTTTTGTTTTATTATTTTTATAAAAAAATTAATATAAAATATTTACGTAACTTAACTGTGACCTCAATATTGTTCAAAATAACAATAAATATTCATAACAACGCAATCAAAAAACCCAAACAGGTTAAAGGAGAGAAATTTCGGCATAACAGTTTTCACATTTGATAAAACCGGCTAACTTCAAGTAAAATTAAAATACAAAGTGAAATGCTTCTTGTACGAATGACGTGGCAGGTTGGTCCTATTTCAATTTTTATAAAGAGGTGGATTGTCTACCTTTCCATTTTCATACTCTTCTTATCCCTCCTGTTTTGTGTAGTCACGGTTAAGCCACGTCAACATTTTATATTTCTATTACTTTTTGTTTTATTATTTTTATAAAAAAATTAATATAAAATATTGACGTGATTTAACCGTGATCACATAAACAGAAATGAATAAAAAAAGTATGGAAATGGAAGGGCAAACAATTTACCTCCTTTTTATAAAGGCCTGGTGATTTTTGTTTTGTAGTCGTAATGATGAGTTGAAGCTGGAAAGTACAAAAGGCTAGAAACAAAGCCATCATCACACAATAAATGAACATATAAAATTTGGTCGGACGCTTTTGTATGAAATTATCTTCCCCCATTCAACAAAAAATAAAAGTTTAACTTCCCCCAAAAGGGTAAAAATGACACATTCATGTCTCATTCAGAAACTTACATCACCATAAAATTCGATTGGAAAATTTTATTTGAACTCATATAATTTTTTTCTATACTCAACTTAAATTTTAAATGTGAAGTGTTATTTTTATCCTATTGCACAATTATCATAAAGTATAAGATAAAATTAACAAAAAGCTGAAATGTATTAATAAACCATCATCCAATAATCAAACCTTACTATTATGCAATCTTTCTCTTGCGTCCTACTCTGGCTAAAATCCCAATACGTTATTACAGAGAAAATAAGCTCTTTTTGACAAATAGATAATGATTTTGAAGTTTGCGATCTTCCAACTAAAGTATAAATCGATTTATGAGTTTTTATTTTATTTTAATTATTTTATGAACTCAAAGGAAAATTTCAGTCGATGTCCCATCCTCGGCGCATCTTAGGATCTGATTTTCCTGCAGCTATGTAAGTCTTAAAGCAGCAAATAATACTCATTGCAATTGAGACAACCTAGAAGCTTCAAAATCTCACAAAATTTCTCAGCACCATCAACATCTTTCTCATCCTCAAAATACTTGAGAAATGCAATTTTTGTATCTGGGGATGGATGCCATTCCTCGTTCTTGCTTTCTGAAACAGCAGCTCCCAATTGGCCAACAGCCAAATCCACCTTATGCGTGTTCAAGGCGCGAGCCATGAGCATTTCTCGAGCCTTCATGAAAGACCCTTTAGTCTCCTTACAAACACTTGCAAAGACCAATTCTGATTCTTCATGCATGCCCTGATTGAGTTACCTGCGTATAATAGCATTTGCCCACCTCATATCAAAACTAAAGCAAATGGATTCTATTCCTCAAACAATTCTTTCAATCCCTCAATATTGTTTTGCTTATAAGGGGCTTGAAGAATTACAAGATTGCTTAGGCCTGAAGAAAACATATGATTTGATTTTGATGTTTTACCTTTTGAAAATGGGTGTAAAGATAAATTTAGCTATCAAATTGGGTTTGTGAGGGTAATTTAAATAGGGGTGTGCTATCCACACACCCCATTTTACTTCTCACACACCTCTTGATAATTTTTGTCCGTTGATCTTCTTCAATTCATCCGATCTGATGATCGAAAATTAAAAAGATGTGTGAGAAGTAAAATGGGATGTGTGGATATCACATCCCATTTAAATAATAAATTTGGGTTTAAAAATATATTGATAGTTCAGGTAAATATGAAAGTGAAACTCGTTTAATTAACTGCTGCAAGTTCCCGTACGCGGTTAAAATGAATAATATTTGGCTATTAAAAAATGAATAGGAACTCCTATTTAAAACTCTTAATGTTTTAATCACAGAGCTTTGTGCCTATGATCATAATCATTCATACTATGAATCACACTATAAAAATTATCACTATAAAAAATAAATTAAAATTAAGATCGTTTAATCAATTTATTGTAGAAAATACATACCCTGTAAAATTCATTTGTCTTCAGGTAAATATGAAAGTGAAACTCGTTTAATTAACTCCCGCAAGCGGTTAAAATACCGAAAAACCAAACCGCGGTAAAAAAAAAAAGCGCCCGAAAAGTTCAAGAAAACAATCATAACACACTTTCCACTTCATCACAGCCGGGTCACGCTCAGACTCGCACAGAGAGAGAGAGAGAGAGAGAGAGTGAGCAGAGAGAAGGGTGGATGTGGGGGGCGTTGTTCTTCTTCCCTGAGCAGAAAAGAACCAGTTTCGTCCTGCTTTTCCAGGCAAAGTTCTGATTTATTACCAAATCGGAACCAGACACACTCGCTTTTGCAAGGGAAGCAGAGACGAAAAGCACAAAAAGTATGAGCGAAGACGCAAAGAGAAGCGTCGCCGGAGCTCTGTCGGCGAAGCCCAATTCCGACGACCGGAAACCATCCTCGGCTGTCACCACTCCCACAGGCAAGCGCGTCATCATCAAGAGCGCCGACATGTTCCAGGATATGCAGAAGGAGGCCGTCGACATCGCCATCGGGGTTAGCTCTCTCTCTAACTTTGTTTTCCGATTTTTCTTGCTATATTGGTGTTTGGATCAGAAATGGGTTTTTTGGCGATGGAAAATTGAATTTCTGGGTTTTGTTCTGTTCAGGCATTTGAGAAGCACAGCGTGGAGAAGGACGTTGCCGAGTATATAAAGAAGGAGTTCGATAAGAAGCATGGACCCACTTGGCATTGCATTGTTGGCCGTAATTTTGGTAACATACATTCAATTTCTCTCCTTTTCTTTTCTGGGGTTCGTTCAGATTTATTATTTGAAAACATTTGGTGACATTGAAGAAAATATAATTCATTGTTTTGCGATTTTAGTTGTTAATTGTTGTTTTTTTTTTTGGTGGTTTAATTAGGATGAGTTGTTTTGTTTGAAATGGAATGGATCTGAAGCTTTAATGGATTCCTATGTCATAAACTATTATCAGCTGGATCTTGAAAAAAGTACTGGAAGTTTATAGTTCTTTTTGAAGAAAACATTGTAGCTCTCTCAGATTAACAAATTCTAAGTAGAATGGCTGAAAAACTTTGATCATATAAATATAGGTCTGGTGTTATCGTAGCTGACTATACATGTTACTATATTTGTGGACGTGAAATAGTGCTCAACTCAATAGGAGAAACGCTGATGCCGAATGTTTATTCTCCAACAGACCCTGATTTTGTAGGGATCTGTGTTAGTGATCTTTCCTCAACCTTTTGTTTAGTGGTTGATATTCGGCTACTGTTGAATGGTGGAAAGGGAATTTTAAGTGATCGAAAGTTGGGGATTCAATCTTGTATATAATCACTCTGCAATAAAATCATGTTTGCCAACAAGCAAAATTAAGTTGTCGGCTTGTCTAGATCAATGTCTTAACATACCCTTGAAGAAGGCAGCAGGCCAGAAAATGGTTGGGGTTTCGCTTCTGTATATTGTGTGACAACATGCCTAAATGCTTAGCTGGTTATTTGGAGGAGAGAGATTTTAGGTGGTTAGTCTAGAAAAAATTTAGGTGAGATGTTTAAGAAATTCACTGACCACAGATTGAGCCGAAAAAGTTTAGCGATAGCCTATCCATTTGAAAAGGTTGTGTTAGTGATGTATTATCACGCAAGAGGCAGCCCGTTGAGGCATTGATTTACTTGCTTTAAAAGTGAATGTCCTTATAAGTCTGTTATGTTGTTGTTCCACTTCTGTATATGCAACAGATATTTTGATTCTTTCTCATTGTTACGTGTTTTCCACTGTTGCATTTTTCACATGCAATTGTTTTCCCTGGCTTTAACAAAGTTCCTATATTTTATGTTTCGTATGAGTATTAGTTTGTGCCATTTCCAACTGAAGGAAACAGTTGGTGGGATTGCCGTGGATAATCAGAGCAACATTTTCTTTAGTAACAACAAGAGGCCACCTAGGTTGAACAGTTTATAATTGGCTTGTGAGTCTCCTATGTGTCTTCCACTGGCACCCTTTTGGTTTATTTTGAACCTCACAAGCATTGTTGCTCCAGAGTTCAGAGCTTTTGCACTCATTGGGCTTGCTTGGTACGTGTGATTGGATTGGAATGGATAACTCCCTAATCTCAAGGCATGTTGAGTGGAAAAATGAAAAAAATTATGACCAACTAGAGGGTGGAAGATGGATAAACTCACAAAGGAAACCTAAACCCTCTCCAAAATGGTAGGATCAGGGATGAGTTTTCTTCATGTCTAATCCTCTTCTGTTCCCCTCTAAATGAAAAATCATTCACTTCTACCTTCAATTTGCCTTTAAACTGGATAGTTATCCATAACAATCCAATCCTACTAACCAAACGGGGCCATATTTGGTGGGTCTAAACTAGCTGGGAGTCTGCAATCAGCTCTTTTCATTATATTCCCGACAGATGTGTGCAAATAACCAACATAGCAGGCAAAGGCTTGTGTTTGACACCTTTGGTATCTTTGATATGGCATCCAGCTTTGGATGAAACCAGGCCTACTAAGGGTGCTAAATTTTCTCGGTCCATTCAGAATGCAACATATTGAAGTTGTGTTTTGATATTTTGGATTTTAGGAATATTTTTTCTTTTCCTTGATCAATCTAATCTTGAAATTGTTGTATAACATGTGGAACTACAAATAATTCATTCCATCAAACAAGAAGTATTCACGAATATGTTTTCGCGTTTTTCCTTCGTGCAGGTTCGTATGTGACTCATGAAACAAACCACTTTGTCTACTTCTACTTGGATCAGAAAGCAGTTTTGCTATTTAAGTCTGGTTGAACGCTTGTGATGATGACAAAGATGGTGACGAAAAGAATGACGACGAGCCTGAAGTTGTGATGCCATAAGTTGCACGTGTATGTATTAAATTGAATCTGCTAGCTGGTAAACCGCTTGCTTAAAAGTCTTGCACTTAACTTGTATATCTAATACTACTTCTACGGGCTGTGAGTTATGAGTTTCAGTTTTTCAATTTAATTGCGTCTCTAACTTGGCTTTAAGCTCTTTCATCTTTCTTTGCGTGGTGAAGTGAGAAATTGGAACTTATTTAGGGCATCCTGATTCCCCATTTGCCCATGGAAACGGAATACTCTGCATAAAATGCCGGCCTTTTCATTCTAGAATGGACCGGCCAATAGCGTGGACCGAGATCCATGGCAGTTGGATCGTTAGTCAAGAATCCAACGATCATGGATCCCCGTCCGTACCATACTACGCAAAGCTGAAGGAATGTGCAGAATTAAGAGGAGATACTCTTATTGTTTTTTTTTTTTTTTTTTTGTCAAACGATATATTTTGTTAGATTATGTGTTAGATTAGTCATTGACGAGGTTTGAATCCATGTCGTCATGAATGAATTATTCGGTAAATAGGTTTTTCTCTTACGTAATCAATCATGCTTTTATTTTTACAACTTGTACCGAAGCATACTCCTTTGATCTTATTAAAATGAATGAATTATTTGGTAAGAGTACTCTTTGGTAAATAGGTTGTTCATGTCTAGCTGCAGCAAGTCATGTTTATTTGAGGAACATTTTGAAAAAAACTAGGGTTCTACATTGAGTTTGACAATTGTTCGTCAAATTTAAGGATCAATTAATAACTATTTCGGTTTTTTTTTTTAAATCTATTTTATTTTCAATTTTCAATTTTTGTTTAATTTTTTGAAAATACAAAACTTAAAGATACTTTTTATTTTTCAGAACTTTACCAAACAAATGTTCAAAATCGTTGAAAAAATAAAAACTAAAAAGTAAAAATGAAATGATTATCAACGACCTTTTTAATCTTATAAAAATGCATATTAGTTTCTGCATGAAGCAAAACTAAGACTTTACTGTGTCGTTCTCCAATCTCCAGGGAGGGATCATGGAGAGGGAAAAAAAGCTACATTTTCAATGATATTTTTGTAGGCTTTGAAATCAATGGTAATTCACAATAAAAAAAGGTAAAAGTTTAAAAGAAATATTATCTATATATTCATAAATACCCATCATTTTTGCCAAATGATTGATTCGCACCTGAAAACCCTTTTCCTTTTTGTGTCTTTTCTTTATGGAACTGTTTCCTAATGACAATTTAAATTTGATAGACGTGATGATTCCACTTCCAATCATGCATGCATGCCTCTCACCTACGCACACCATATAAAATTACCCGACTCTCGACTACTGCTTTGCAGAATGCAGGACAAATTAATGAATTATTGTATACGTCGATTGCATTAGTAGTAGTAGTTTGTACCACATGCATTGTGAGGAAATATATAATTGGCTTAAGCATAACCTTTCTCCAAGGAGACTCCATTAAACCGTAACAATTACCTTATGTGTATTGCTCGAGAAAAGTTTCATATAACTTATGCGTACAAACTCTTTCCCTAATGTTATATATATATATCAACAATTACAATTCAATTTTATTATTTTGCATTGTCAAAGAAAAGTTGCGAGTACAAAATCTTCCCTAATGCAACATTTATAAGATAACAGTAAATTTTGCTTTTTGCGCTGTCAGAGAAAAGTTAGATATAACCGACGCGCACAAAATATGTCCCCAATACGACATTGATAAGACGAGAGAACAATTAAATTTCACTTTGTGTTGTCAAAGGAAAGTAGGCAAGTACAAAATCTTCCCTAATGTGATAAAATAAGATAACATATAACTTTCCTTACGCGTATTGTCGGCAGAGAACAATTAAATATAACCGATGAGCACAAAATCTTTCTCTAATGTGACATCAATAAACGACAACAATTAGACTTCAGTTTGCATTGTCAGAGAAAAGTCGTCGAGTACAATATCTTCCCTAATGCGACAAAATAAGATAACGATTACTTTGCTTACGCATTTTGTCGAAGGAGAACATTTAAATATAACTGACACTCACAAAATCTTTCTATAATGCGACATCGATAAACGACAGCAATAAGATTTCATTTTGTCGTCGAGTACAAAATCTTCCCTAATGCGACAAAATAAGATAACAATTAACTTTGCTGACACATATAGGTGGAGGAGAACAGTTAAATATAACTGAAATCTTTCACTAATGCGACAACGATTAGATATCATTTTACGTTGTTAGAGAAAATCTTCCCTAATGCGACAAAATAAGATAACAGTTAAATAAAATCGACACGCACAAAATATTTCTCTAATGCAACACCATTAAACGACAACAATTAAATTTTATTTTGCATTGTCAGAGAAATGTCGTTGAGTACATAATATTTCATAATGCGATAAAATAAGATAACAATTGAATTTGCTTTCACATATTGTCAGAGGAAAGTTTTGGCGCTTACAAAATTCTTACCCTAATGCAACGTTGACACCCATGAATGTTCGAGAATCAACTCTCTTTTTATATTGTTAAAGAAAAGTTAAATATAAACAGCGCATGCAAAATTTTTCTCTGATTTAAACACTAACGAATGATAAGATCACCATCTTTCTCATTGTCATAAGATAGTTACATATAATCGTGCATAGAATATCTTTCCAACTTAATGAAAAATTTACCAATTCTCCCTTGGCTTCCTTTACCCAAACTATGTTTTCCTTTTTCAGTACTAATAATCAAGGGGTAGTATTATGCACACTCCTTTTTACCCATGCATCTTTGTTAATTTTTTTCTCAATTCATTTGATCTGACGAAAAAAATTGAGAATGGTGTGAGAAGTAAAAACAGGTTCGTGAATAGCACTACCCATAATCAAAGACCCCAAAACCATGTACTACCAAAAAACCCAAGATCCCAAAACCAAGTACCAAAGAAACAAGACCCCAAAAACCATCCACCCTCATGTTCTATACCATATGTTTTGGACACACAGAGCTTGGGCAAATGTTTGACGAGATTTTGCTAGTATTTGCAAAAGAAGCAAGAAAAAAGAAAGCTCAAACATGGCAAATTTATTGGGACTTGGATCCTCTCTTTGAGCTTAACGCCCTCAAGCAAGCCCTTAACTTCGCGCCTGCTCGGACCAAAACTAGATAATTCACATTCTATCAGCCGAGAAGGGCTAAGAGCGAGGAGTGGTCCGCTTGAAGCAAGCATCTTAAGAAGAGGATCCTCCTGAGCAAATGATTTGGACCATTGGATGAAAATCCAACGGCTACAAACAGAGAAATCCCTTTAAAGTTATAATAATTATAGCCGTTAGATTACGGCCTAAATCCTTTGATCAGGAGAATCCTCTCCTTGAGCTCAGGAGAGGATCCAAGTCCAATTTATTGGACCTACTTTCCTGTCCTGTCAATCAGACTGTCAAATGTGAAGAAATGAAAACTCAGGTAATTAAAAAAGGGTGATTAAGAAGGAAAACGCTCACTAAATAGTGTTCAATGTCTGCAATCATATCAAAAGAGCGACTGGAGAGATAAAATGCAGAAATGGAAGGACGTCATCAGTAAATAGGAAAACTGCATGGGGTTTCAGGAAAATCTATTGAAATCTCATGTTTCCTGGTGGCATTAATCTTCTTTTGCTGTTGGGACCAAGACATTGTTCTCCAAGTACTAATTCTGCACTTATGTTGTTGTCCACCATTTATGTACTATTGTCTCTTCAGGGGGCAATTTAGACATATTCCCTCTACAAATCCTCCATATAATATATATGCGCAGGATAGAACAAATTCCATTACCCTATTACACCCCACCGCCATTGCATCAAGCAATACAGAAAATTAAAAACAAAAAATATATATAAAACCAAATTAAATGAATAAATTCATGAATGCCACGGTTAAGCATAACAACAAAATGCCATTAATGCCCTTTCAACTGTCACAAAATCCCACGAATGTCCTCCTCCATCGTTTCCGTTCTAAACAATGGAGGGAGCAAGCAAAACTGTGGGCTATTACACATAAATGCTTGAACAGGTTGGATTCTTTTGGCCTCGTAGCAGGAAGCAAGAAAAAACGACGGAGGACATCAACGTCTTTTGAAAGTAAACTAAGGGTAAAACTGGAAATATAACTCTAGAAACCAATTCTTCTCGGTTCCAAACTGGTAAAACTCTCTCTCCCCTTTCTCAGTAGGCAAATCCACCCTCTCGGTTTCTGGCCCCTTTGCGCTGATCAGAGGAAGCGGAAGAAGAAGATGGTGAACAGTACTTCTGCTTCTCCTTGCGAACAATCTCTTCCTCATCCATGAAAATCTGCCTGTACCTGCAGTCCACGCTGCAAAATCCCCTGTCCCCCCTGCATTTTCAAGACCAAGCGAAAAAACCCAAATCAAAGATTGTAACTTTTTTTCCTCCAAAATCACCATGCAATTACGCAAATAAGAAAAAAAAACGGGGCTTTTCACAAAACAGCAAAATCGGAGGTGGGTTAGAGATAAAAATGCGATTTTTATTTATTTTTGGGTGGGTTTTGTGGGCAGAGGGGGGGGGGAGAGAGAGAGAGAGAGAGAGAGAGAGAGACTTACTTGTACATGTAGATGTCCTTGCCAGGCAAGAGCTTCTGCTTGCAGAGAAAGCATTGGTCGAGAAAACTTGGTTGTCCAAAGGAGGGTGAGGAGGAGTGAGAAGAAAAGTTAAAACTTTTGTGGGTTATTTGTGAAGGGCTTGAAGGAGAAGGCAAAAGAGAAGAAGAAGAAGATGAAGAAGAAAAAGGCTTGTTGATGACAACCATGGTGGCTTTGTTAATTACTTGAGGGATTTTTTTGCTAACTCCACTCCCCTTTTGACCTTCTTCCAATACTATGCTAAGTCCCACCATATCTATCTATCTCATCGAATCCTTAATTTCTCTCTCTAAAATTTTCTACGGGAGGTTCCTCTCTCTCTAAAATTTTCAGTGTGAGGAGGAAGGAGAAGCCTTTGCTCTCTGGTTGATAGGAAAATTTGAGGAAAAATAAATAGAGAAAGAAGAAAGGGAGAGGAGAATGGTACGGGTGGGTTCGGTGGGACCCCTAACAGCTATGGAGCAAAAACAAGGACGATTAGCGTAGCCATCGATTTGACTCATTGCGCTGATTAACTGCCACATACCCCCCCCCTCCCTCTTTAGTTTCCCATTTTCTTTTTCTTTTCTTTTTTTTTCTGGTTTTTTCTTTCTTTAATAATTTCCAGTTTCTTTTGTTTGTTTTGTCTGCTTGTGTTTACGTTTAAATCGTGATTGCTTGTATAATTAGGGTCTGATAAGGATGATAATAACAATACCCTAGTTGCAGTCGCAGTCGCATATCAGTGGAAGAAGGAACTACTCGCTCCCTCTCCCTCCCTCCCTCCTTCCCTCTCCCTCTCTCACAAAAGCCAGAAAAATGGGTCATGACTCATGTGATTAGTTCCTCTTCTGCGGAGGGTTGCATGGGTTGTGTGATTTATACATGAAGGCTGACAAGAAAGCATGCTCTGGTTTTGTCTACATGCTAAATTGCCAAAACAAACCAACAAACCCTTGAGTTTATGTACGCATCACACACCTTCTTATTTGTTATATGTTTTACTAATTATTTTCCGTTGCATGGCCGTTTTCTTTTGTGATTTTATGAGTCAGTGTTATGGTGTGTTACACTATGATATGCATGTAAAAGTCCTTACATGCATGCGCGAGACCTTTATTCAGGGATGGATTCATCTTGGGGCAGGGTGGTCAACTGACCCCTAAGGTCTGAAATAATTGAAGAAAGGAAGGTCGTCCTTATGCGAATTTAATACAAAAGACTCTCTTTATTTAAAATATAATTTTTTGGACAATATTTTCATACACAAAATAGTTAATATTCAAACTTAATTGAAATCTCACTCTTACTAATTGAATAATATCCAATTCTCATGAAATTATGGTTTCCATAAAAAAAATGGAGCATGACTGAAAGAGAGATACGGAAATATGCCTGTGTTTGTAGAAGAAAGTAATAAACAAGTTAGCTTTTATTGATAAAGAAAAGTAAAAGAAAGTAATACACAAGTTTTTTTTATTGTTAGAGAAAAGTAGAAAATTAAGGGCTCGTTTGGATGTGCTTTTAAAATGATTGAAAGCGTTTTTAGATAAAATATTTTGAGATTCCAAAACACTTAAAGTGTTTTCTGCAAGAAGCACCAATTATGTGCTTCTTCCAGGAAGCACTTTAAGTGATTTTTTTTCAGGATTTACTTGCATTTTTACTAATAATTGGTTCTAAAAACATTTTTACAAAAAACGCTTTCAATGTAATATACAGAAAATCATAGGATGATGATATGTAATATATAGGAGGATAAAAAATTTTGGGGCCCGTAAAAAATTTGGGACCCTCTGTCACTGCATCTTTTGCACACCTCCAACACCCCTCTAGATGAAAGAGCTGGGTGTTGTCTTTGAAAATCTGAGATGCTCTTTAAAGTTGCCATCCAATCGACTCTATGGGCATGGCAGCTGCTAGTCTCATGCCCTTGCATGTGTTGATGTTAATAGGCTCATTCGACATATGCCAAAATTTGTCGATATGGTCGCTCAAAAGTTATCGACATGAGTCAATATGCTTGCTCTGAAGTTGTTGGTATCTATCGGTAGGCATGTAGTATGCTTGGAAAATGACCTCAGACCTACCAAGTGCTTGATGAAATGCCTCAATGAAAAAATTTGCATGTTATTCCATCCAAAAAATTTTAGTTGCCATCGACAATTTTTATGGATCCGCATTGCCTCAATTTTATCTTTTTGTATATCCGGATGCCTTTGCATAAGTTTGAAAGATTTTCCTTATATATGATGAGTTATTTGCATATATGTTAGACTATGATATGCATACAAGGAAGATGAACTTACATGTAACAAACATTTTCTTTCCACTAATATTGCGGTCTAGTAGTGTTTCTTTTCACATGTAAATAAGAGGTATTAGGTTGAACTCACATGGATAACAATAATGTATTATATTTGTGTTGAGTTCGATATTTACTTGGCAATTGGTCTATTGTGCAGCCTAACTCAGCTCCCCTCCCTCTAGAGCAGATTGTCCTCCCCCCTTTAGATGTAGAATATCGCTCTATTAAAAAAGTAAAAAAATATACGTTCGATTTACACAGTTAACGAGTTCGATACTAAATATTATTATTTCATTTGTGAGGTTTAACTCAACTCGCATCTCCAATGTTGTTATTCACTTCATTATAAAAACGCTCTTTTTCATTTATCTTTTCTCAAGTAAATATTGTTGCTTCATTTGGAATGCCTTTTTATAATCCAGAACTTGATAATTTAATCCAAAATTATGTCCAAAGAGATTATGGTATCAAAGTGTGTAGATGAACATGATGGGACGTTGTATTGAAAGTTCTATCTCAACCTACCCCATGGATTTTAAAATTTTTCCTTTTTCTAGACCAATGGAAGGAACAGTGTCTAACCCAATCCGAACCCACTAACATAAAGGGTGGGCTTTACTTAAGTGCTTTCCTTAAAGGTCTTAGTAATTATATATACTATTACCATCTAAATTCTTCCTAATCCATATCTGTAAAATTAATATATAAGAATGACATTCAATGCTTTAGTTGAATATATCTTTTTTTTTTTAACATAATTACATAACCTTAACCAACAGAGGGAGATGAGTTTTGAATTTGGGACTTTCATCAACACCGTTAAAAGTTTCAAAAATGAGACATCTTTCCGTAATTAGAATACAAATATCACTAGACCGATAGCTAGTTAGCTGTACAGACGAATATTTACGAGCTCCATGACTCCCACTGTTCAAGCATTATGATAAACGTCTGCAATATTTATGGTGAGTTAGTATAGATGAGTAAAGATAGCAAAGCAATGATGCCAATAAATCTTGGCAAGACAATTTAGATCCTTTCCAGTAGTACAGAAGGTTTTGAATGAAGTATATATATAGATCATCCCCACCCCAACAAGAAAAATTAAAGGTAAAAAAGGAAGACCAGAACGCCTCCTGAAGCGGCTGCAATTCTAACTTCTCAGTGAATGCATTGCCTCCATTAATTTATGTTGATATGCTAAGCATTCCAAATCTATTTTGTAAAAACAAATTACAAAGGTGGAGTTTGATAGTGACCTTACTCTATTCATTGTTTCATAACTCTATTTCCGTTCGTATGTAATCCTTATTGTTTTTACTTTGAGCTACTTATTATTTATTGTATTTGTACCCCATTCTCAATACTTTTACGGTTTAACAATGAATTATTTATACCATATATGTACTACTCTCACACTTAAAAATGATTTCTATGCAATGAGAATATCATTGTAATGATATTTCAAGTCAATCATACAGTATGAAACCATGTCCCAAAATATGTACATTTTTCATATTAGCGGAATTACGAAAGTACTTTTACGTATTTTGTCGTTTTAACGGAGTTTGAAATGACCATTTGTACCCCCTATCATTTACCCAATCCGGATCCCCTTTTAAGATTTTCTCTAATTTCTCCTCCTCTCTGCCTGCCACGTGGCAGCTTCCTATCTCCCTTTCTCTTATTCTCTCTTCTCCCCCCTCAAGACACTCTCTCACTTTCAGCTCACTCACTCTTTCTCTTTCTCTCTCTCTCTCTCTCTCTCTCTCTCTCTCTCGGATCCTTCTCCTCTTCCTAGCGACACCACCCACCGTGTCGGACCTCCCCCTCTCTCTCTCCCTTGCCTCTGTGAAGCACAGACAACTGGAGAACCTAGGTCCGGAGAGCCCGTGGCTTTCAAGGCAAAATCAGGCCGACTCCGGCCACCTCAAGGCGTGAGACAGGTACGAAACCCTCCCTCTTGTCTTGCACTTCAATTTGGTACTTAGATCGTACCCTAGAGTTGCAATTTGGCGTCGATCGGAACTAGGGAAGCCCCGATCTCTTTCTCGTAAAGGAAGCCCCGATCTTTTTCTCGTAAAAAACCCGCTTGAAAACAGGTCGTATCCAACCTACCACCATTTTCCGGCCCGAGAGGCCAACCCAACCTTTTAAGCCCAAAACCCAAACCCCTGCAAACCGGGTCTTTTAACCCAGAGCCTTGGGCCGAGCTTTCAAGCCCAAAGCCCTAAGCCCTTTGACCTAAACCCAAGGCCTTCGACTCTCTGAACCAACCCAAATCCAATCCCTTGGGCCAGGTTACAAGCCCAAACCCTTTATACTTAGGCCATTAGGCCGTGCCAACTAGGGTCTTCAGCCCGTTTAACCTAAGCCTAAACCCAATAGGCCCAAGCCCAGGCCCAGACCCATATCTGGCCCAACCTAGTCAGATCCCAGGAACCCAGGCCGCTCGTGAGCCTGCACGTGGGCCCACGTGAAGGGTTGTCGATGCCGACGCTTGGAGCACACGCACCACCTTCCACGGCAGCGCCGACGACTTTTCTTGGCGCGTGGCCGCCACCTTACGGCAGCACGTGAGGGCGTGTGCGGCAGTGCGTAGGGGTACTCGAGGTCCACCCTTATATTTTTCGACGTCCTGAATCCGTTTATGATGTCTGTTTTCTAAAATTCAATTGTTATAATAGAGTTTTATTAATTGGACCCTTTATGTGCTTAGGTGAGATTATTAGTGGCGATTCCATCCCTCATATTTTGCACGACTCTTCGACAACGGAGTATTTGTGAGTGGACCCCTTCTGAAATGCATGTTTTAATAGTAGAAACGCATACATGAAAAACATGATTTAATGGTTACCTTTTACGAAACGTTTTGAGTAAATTAGATTTACACTTTATAATTATCAATATTTTGGAATACCATACGTTGTCGAATTTATGTTCTTTGTAGTATATATGATGGATGACTATATACTATTTATGAACATGTTTTTACACTCTTTGTAGTATATTTGATGGATGACTATATACTATGAAGATGTTTTGAGATATATGTACTTATGTTGGAAAGATTATATTCAATGTTTTTGTGCTTATCTAGTGGTCACTGTTCTGCATACAGGCGATGATACTTAGATTGGCTTCGGCCGGGCGTTGGTAGATGGCTATGGCCGGGAGATACTTATATTGGCTTCGGCCGGGCATTGGTAGATGGCTATGGCCAGAAGATATTCATATTGGCTTCGGCCAGGCATTAGTAGATGATTTCGGCATGAAGATATTTATATATAACACCACTATTTAGCACACTATTTGATATATGTTTATGGAAAGGTTTTATAGCATGTTAGGATTTTCGGAAACCTATTACATATTATACTATTAGTTTTCATAAACTTTTGAATAACTATATTTGTACTACTTATGTAAGATCCCACATCACCCAGGGGTGAGGATCCTATAAGCCTTATATGTATATTTCCATTTCTACCTAGCACGTGGCCTTTTGGGAACTCATTGGCTTCGGGTTCCATCGGAACTTCAAAGTTAAGCGAGTTCGCGCGAGAACAATCCCAAGATGGGTGGCCTACTGAGAAGTTCTTGTGTGAGTTCCCAGAAACAAAACCGTGAAGGCGTAGTCGGGGCCCAAAGCGGACAATATTGTGCTATGGCGGAGTCAAGCTCGGGATGTGGTGGAGGCCTGGGGTGAGATGTGATAATTTGGTATCATAGCCAATCCTTGGCCGGAAGTGTGCCGACGAGGACGTCGGGCCCCTAAAGGGGGTGGATTGTAAGATCCCACATCACCCAGGGATGAGGACCATGTAAGCTTTATATGTATATTTCCATCTCTACCTAGCACGAGGCTTTTTGGGAGCTCATTGGCTTTGGGTTCCATCGGAACTTCGAAGTTAAGCGAGTTCGCGCAAGAGCAATCCCAGGATGGGTGACCCACTGGGAAGTTCTCGTGTGAGTTCCCAGAAACAAAACCGTGAGGGCGTAGTCGGGGCCCAAAGCCAACAATATCGTGCTACGGCGGAGTCGAGCTCGGGATGTGGTGGGGGCCCGGGCGGGATGTGACAACTTATATATCAACTTGGTCCACTCATATTTGTTTTGTGCCCCCTCAGGACATAGGAACGAGGCTTACGATCTGAGCTACGAGGCATTCCCCTATCAGTGACAGTGTGCCATCCCTTCTGCTTTGACATCATTGTAATAACACCTTCCGCTTGTATTCTAAATTAGATGTAAGATCTGAACATGTCATGCATTATCACTATCATTATCATTGTTGACAGTTGAATATTATTATATTACACTGTGTAGTTCATGCGAAATTTACATGCATGTTTCACATGTTCTCAGCATATGCATTCATTAAATGGCTTGTGTCACCCTCGGGTGTCGGCCAGCAAGCTGCCATCCCGATGTCCCTAGGACATCGGGATTGGGGCGTGTCATACATTTAAATTTTTCCACATGAGAGTGTAGAGTTGGCTCAAAATGCATAAGATTGCATAAATGACTTGAGATATACTGCCACAGTGATGTTTCCGCTATAAATTAATCTCATTTCGCAAACCCCCTCACTCAATCCTTTGAAACCCTTAATCCTAGCAGCATTGCTATACCAAGATATTAATTTATTTGTTAGCAATTTTTTACAACGGCTAGGTAAAAAGTGCGTAGAAGAAAAATATAACACATTTGTGACTTAGGCTCCACGTTCTTAATTAATTGCTTTCACTTTCATGCTTATCAATAATGGGTTTAACTTATCTTAATCTTTCCGACCAAGTCCATTATAGGTGAAAAAGAAATCACACCCATACTACATTACAGATGTACGCAATTGCAAGATATCTATGTCCACGCTTGAGATGTTAAAACAATTATCTAAATGCTGTCACCTTATCGGATATAATATAAGATTGGAAAACAATTTAATTTGTCATCGGGAAAAAAAATGCAAAACAAACACGTTCGATTCGATGATACGTCAAGGAAGTTAGGATGACTGATTGCATGTTAATTATTTTTGTTTAAATATACGCCCATCAAGCTAACGAAATTGTAACAGTCATTCTTCAACTTTAATCAAATTGAAGTAATGATTAATCAACAAAAAATTCATGACCATTAATTTATTAACTCATCAAAATGTGCAACTTTTTCCTTAACTTCTCTAGAACTTCCGTCAAAATGAGTCATGTGCTACACACATGAGACTAAATCAAGGGACAAATATAGAAAACCAAATGAGAAAAATTGTATGGTCTCTCAACTTTAACCCGATTGAAGAAATGATCCCTTATGTTTAACTAATTGAAGCAATGGTCCTCAACTTTAACCTAATTGTAACAATGATCCTTCCAACCTGACTCATTGTGATAGAATTTTGACGAAGTTAACGAAAAGGACCATATCAACACATTTTTAAGAGTTAAGAGACCCATGATTATGAATTTTTATTTAAGAGACCATTGTTTAAATTAAGTTAAAACTAAGAGATTATTACTACAATTTTCAAATATATCACTTCCAACAAAAATATGCAACACTATTTTAATATAACTTTATTTTATTACCTTTTTAAGAGCTTTGATAGAAGGGAAAATAATTGAATAGATGGAGAGTTTTAGTATTGATATAAAGTTTAGCACATGTTAGATTCTCTCTCCTCTATGAGTTTATAGAGTGCGTGCTCACTGTGTAAGGTTAAGGGGTCTCTTGAAGCAAGGTTTTGTTGGTTTTTTGCTAAAATATTTAATAAATGTTGTTTTATAGTCTCTTGGAGATGCTCAAGAAAAAACTCTAAATTTTTGTTTAAGTAACAAGTGGACAGTGTTAAAAAATTATTTTAGTTACTCAGTTGAATTTTTCATCTCTAACAATACTTTTTATTTTAATAAATTTTGAATGTTTGATTACTAACATTTAAACCCAACCCACTCATTTTCTAAAACAACAGTCTCCCTTCCTTTTCTCCTTGCTCAAAGCAAAGGTCACCTTTGAGATTTATTAGTTTTCAATATTTAGCTGATGATTTGTTACTTTGTAAATTTAAAGAATGATAGCTTATTTTGCTATAATTGAGACTCTTCTGTAGAGTTTGTTGGAGATTTATTTTCTTAGGAGTAATGCTAGGTAAACTAATTTGAGACTAGATTTGTCAACCATATAATGTGTTATCAATAGTAAATAAGCACGTTAATCAACATTTAAGTGATAATTCAATCATCAACAATCACATTATATGGTTTGCAAAATTTGGTCGAAATAGTTAGTCTCCCTTATATTCTCGTCTTTTTGAAATTTAACTCTTAAAAATAGAGTTCTAATTGTTTTACATTATCTCTTGGACATGCTCTTAGAAAATAAGATTAATTAACAAGACCCCATCTATATGATAAACCATTAAATCACCATCATGTTATAGCTGCATGCTCTCTCCTTCAACAAAACCTAGCCGGCTACCTCCATTGCTGCCGGCCTCTGGCTATGGCTGGGGACTAGCGGATCCCTTATCGGAGTAGTGTAGTTATTTTCACTCGCCTTATGTGCACCGTGGTGGCCCTGTTGTTTTGGCTAGATTGGTCTTCACTTTTGTGTGATGCGTTATGTAGTCTCGTCTGTCAACAGTGACTTGACGTGGTCTCGCTCTACCGCGATGATTTTATGTGGCCTCATTATTCAGTGATGACCATTGTGGATGCCAGTATTGCTCTGTTGCAGCTAACGTTTATTGTGACAGATCTGTACTACTGGCACTTGTGCGTTTGGCAATTGTGTGTTCGTGCTTGTGGTAGTCTACTAGGGGTTTGCTCTTATTTGTTTGTTTGCGCAAATTCAGTCTAGATCAATTTATTGGTCACTTGAGCTATGTACCCAATGACACCCTTGTATTTGTTTGTGCTGATTAATGAAATACTACATATCGTTTCTTGTAAAAAAAAAAAAAAAAAAAAATCACCAGCGTGTTTGCTTGCCCTAACACCCATCCGAATAGACTTATCCATGATACAATAGTTAGAGCTCATTATATTTGTTAGGGTTAATTACACTATCTATATGCATCTCTCCACTTCGAGTTAATATCATTTCGGTCCCCGCCTTTTAAATATTGACACTTTTACTAGTCTTGAATTACGAATAATCCATCTTTTGCTCGCATTAAGTCATATAACAAATGGATTAAAAACTGCTCTATAGACAACAAATAAGAATTTTTTTTTGAATAAAAAATAAATCTAGATGAAAATGAATATTTATCTATTCAACATCAATGTGGCATTCATATAAGCATAAAGTATGCCCACGGAGGGATATGTAAAAAGATAGCTAACTACATTTCCCGTCTATCGTTTGATGCAATTTTTAAAATGGGTAATGAGGTTCAATTTTCTCACATGGTACTCTCAGGTTTTGAATTAATATCAATTTATACCCATTGTCTCTTAAATTGAAGAGTTTTTTTTTGTTTTTTGATTTTTTGTCAATATAGTATAATATGGCTTACAAGTTAGTCTATATAATAAGGTCTCAAGCTTGTGATGTGAACAATTAAATGAATTATCATAAAATCAATTAGGCTGAAAGCATAAAAGACACAATATTCAATACCCTATGGTGCAACATATGAAACAAATTAAAACTTTGTATCTATTTAGAAAATCAATCCAACCTTAAGGGTGTAAATGTGGTTAACAGTTTAAAATGCTAAAGTACCTAAGGAATAAACTTATCCCAACAGAAACACTCACAAAGATCCCCAACTATGTAAGTTATTCTTCAAAGAATAATTGGGTTTGAATTGAGGGTAAAATGATTAATTAAAGCTAATGAATATGAAGTATTTATTGCAGTAAAAGGACTAGTTAAAGTTAAACCAGCTGGATCGTCTTGAAGCAAGAGAGATAGATTATACGTTCGGTTCCAAAATGGTAGGGGAAGATTGCTTTTTTAGCTTTAGCAGTAAAAAAGCCTCGAAGAGATAAACGAACAGGTGTGCGAGTTTTTAATTCGGGTAATGTTAGAGAAATTAAATTTAAAGATAAAATTTATAAACTAAATAATGTGTCATAATAAAAATAAGCATGCTTATCAACGTTTAAGTAATAAACCAATTATCAACTTCTATATTCTTTAGTTTTCAAAATTTTATCTACGAATTTAGTTTGTCTAACATTACTCTTTTCCTTGTAAGTGAAACCTAGCAAGTCATGAAATATAAGGAGTTCAAGAACAAACCTATATGCCACGACGATTTCATCGTTATGTAGTGTTTTATTGTATGCGATGATGAGTTCATCGTTTTGTGCCATTTTGTCATAAAATACGTAAAATCCTGATGTAGCGTTCCGGTGCTGATCAATTGCTCTACTAGCTGACTTTGAGCTGGATCCTCGAGTCTTTTCCATCCATAAAAACACACACAAAGATGGATGGAATTGTATACAAAGATGGAGACAGGGGTGGAGAGACAGTGATATCATGTACGTACGCATGCACAGCTTAAACCTAGCTGGTTTTAGGGAGAGAGAGTTCTAGAGAGAGATAGAGAGAGAGAGAGTTGGTGCCATGTGGCACTAGCTAGTCCAGCTAAAAGCTACAGAGAGGACTGCTTTCCAGGTGTTGTACTGCTAGGATGATGACGTGGAACATTTGTAGGGGCTTGCTTCCCTGTATGGTCATTACTCACTCATGACTCCCTCTCTCTCGGCTCCATCTCTTCAGAGTCCAAAGTCCAGAGTCCAGAGAGTACTCCATTGATGACTCCCTCTTTCTCTCTCTCTCTCTCTCGGCTCCATCTCTCCAGAGTCCAAAGTCCAGAGTCCAGAGAGTACTCCATTGATGACTCCCTCTTTCTCTCTCTCTCTCTCTCGGCTCCATCCCTCCAGAGTCCAAAGTCCATAGTCGAGAGTACTCCATTGTTAGAAAACAAAACAAAATACAAAGGGCCGTACGTAATATTTTCATATATAATAAATCCGGCGCCACAGTGGGGCAGGTGGCTTTGATTGATCTGCATATTTGCCATCTCTCATTCATGCCACCTAATACTCCACCACTCACTACAATCTCCACTCGACGATCTGGTGGTGAATCTACTTCACTTGTTCTTGTGTTAATCCTCTAGGACTACTAGACTAATCAACTACCAACTATGTTAACTAATCATCATTAATCGTACTGTTAAACTACGATTCCAACGTAACCTAAGGTTGACAAAACTTCTAGTTATTGGTTTTATTTGTTTGGGAGCAAGTTTTCGGTCAAGCATTTTAGAATTTCTTGTTTTCGGTCATGCATTTTAATTTTTACCGAAATTCTTGGACTAGAGGAAGTTATTTTATTATTAGTGGGATAAATCCTGAATTCAAATCTTCATTCTCTTTATAAAAAGAATACTATTTATTGGATTTTGAGTTATTTTCGGAATCCCTTATTCAAACACAAATAAAGTTGATCGGATTAATATTTTTCTAAATCAAATAAAAAAGAAGAATGATATTTTGAACATTGCCATTATGGTCATAATACAAGAAAAGGAAAAATTAGTATCCGGTCATTAATTACTAATATTCTTTGATTGAAGCCTTATTAGTTTTCAGATTTTGATCAAGGTCCTTAGCATTAATCCAATAATGAATTTACATGTGTAGACATCGAAATTTCGGTAAATAAATGTTGACCGGTAAATCAAAGTGTCAACGCTCATGTATTACATAAATTTTACACGTAGCGTGTGACTCAACGAAAATTGAAATGAGTTGGAAAAGTCATCAAATAGGACATGTGTCAACACCTGGCAGAAACGACTTATTTCATCTGGGATATTATATTCAAAATTAGGCATTGGAAAATTCTATAAATACAAGCCCATTTCATTCATTTAAGGAGAGGAATTCATATTACACCTTGAAGCTCTGAAGCTTTGAAACTCCGAAGCTCTCAAGCATCCAGGTTCTCGAAGAATCAAGAAAGTCTTCTTCGTTCTTCGTTCATCGTACCTTCAAGATCAAGCCCCGACGGCCCTTGAAGAAAGTGTTCTTCATTCATCGTTCTTCCAAGATCAAGCCCCGACGGCCCTTGAAGAAAGCACCATCGTTCATCATCCATTCATCCAAGATCAAGCCCCAACGGCCCTTTGGATCAACAACGTCGGCGAATCCACACACATCCAACCATTCTTCAAGATCAAGCCCAAAAGCCCTTGAAGATCTGTTCATCACTGTTTCTTCAAGATCAAGTCCAAAAGCCCTTGAAGATCCATTCATCACCGTTGTTCAAGATCAAGCCTCAAACGGCCCTTGAAGAAACATTCATCCTCAAGATCAAGCCCCAACAGCTCCTTGAAGATCCGCTCAAATCCACCTTCAAAGATCAAGCCCACGACCCCTTGAAGAAACTTCCAACAGTTCATCCAATATCAAGCCCCGACGGCCCTTGGATCAACGAAACACCCACCAATCAACACCTTACGGAGATCGAATCAGAGGATAAATTTGAGAGAGATTGTAACCCAAAATCATCATCAAATACAAATATTTGTTTGTGCACGTTGTTCTTGTCTCTTTCGTTTCAGGAATTTTCCGTGTTCACAACATGTAAGTTACATAATTTTTAAAATAAAAATTAATAATTAATTTAGGATTTTAATACTCACACCTTTATTAAACTCCTAAATAATTTTCAATTCAAAACATTTCCAAAATTAAAAAAAAATTAGAATAAGTTTGTACCCCTTAATTTTTTTTATAAAAAGGTTTCCAATTTTTTAATCTTATATGTACCCATTCATGTAATTTTTTATTTTTTAATCTTATAATGTACCCATTCTTAAATATATCAATTTGTTGTATTAAAATGTACCCTTTTTTTTATATAAAATCTATTCAAATTTTTTTCTAATTCATTTTTAAATTTGTATGGGTACACTATTTTTCTTGATTTGAGAATGTATTCATATCAAGTTTAATCAAAGAAATTTACTAATATTATTAAGCCTAATATCTATTATTTTTTGTGTGGTTTTGAAGAATGTTACCATACAATACTTTGTTTTGTTAATTTTAACCCACACACACACACAATATATTGGAGAGTATAATTTATATTTTAATAATTTTAACCCACAAATTATGAGTTTTTTAAATTTAAAATCTCATTAATACAAACAACTATAAATTTCAATTTTTAATTTAAAAAAATATAGTAACCTATATAGAAATACATTATCACATTAATTTTAGGGACTACGATAAAAAATTGAAAACCAACAAGATTTCAGTAAACGAATATTGATAGTTAGAGACCGTATTCAAAGTGTCCCATAAAAAAATTCTATGAAAATAATATGGGTTCAAAAGTTTCCATTTATATAGGGATGTGATATCCACGGACAGAAATTATCAAGAGGTGTGTGAGAAGTAAAATAGGATGTGTGGATAGCACACCCCTTTATATATACTGCAGTCATGCTAGGGTTTGCATCTTCCTTTTATCTGTTTCGGTAAACGGTTTTAACTTGTTAATTATTCCTACACCTTCAGGAAGGACAGCATTTGATTACATTCCTAGCTACCTCCACTGTGAAGCATGAAGTTCATCCTTTATGTTTAGAATTAGAATCTGGATGTGCATCACATCACGTCCAGTTTGACATAAAACGACCCTAATGGTGGGTTTTCAAAGAACCATTATGATGGTCCCCATAAATAGAAAGCAAAACCCGAAAAGGAGCCCCCGTCCCAGTGTTTGTGCAAACTCTGCACCTAGTCACCGTCTTCATCAGTTTGCCTGCCCTTAACAGAAAAAGGGATAACATAAAAAAAAACAACATTTATTCGGTTGAGACTTGAAAGGTATAGCTTAGTAAGAAAAGATTCATTGAAAAACCAAAAAGAAATAAACAATGATGACATATTTATTTAGTAGAAATGAGAGAAGGAATCAATAAACTTAGAAAGAGGAGAGTTTAAAAAAAGAACTGGGTGAACTAACACCCTCGTTGAGCGTATATGAATACTCTAGTAAATGCGAAAGACTCAACAATCAAAATAATTTTTATTTTCATTGTAAAAATGTCATGAGTTTATTTGGTTAACCAAATGCCTTTTTATTTTATTTTATGTTTTTTTGAGATTTCAATGAACTTTTTATTAAGGGGTATGCTATCCACACATCTTAAATTACTTCTCACACACCCCTTGTTAATTTTTGTCCATTGATCTTCTTCAATTCAACTGATCCGACGGTCAAAAATCAGAAGGGTGTGTGAGAAGTAAAATGAGGTGTGTGAATATCACACTCCTTTATTAAGAATGATCAAGAACGTACATAAGGCATGCATGTCAAATGTAACCATGAAATGTCAAATGAGTCAAAATAAACACTATAACTTTACAATTACAATCTCATCCGAAATATAATACAACTGATCCTCAGTCACAAAAGTGCCAACATCTAGCTAAATACTCACATGGACTAATCTTGCAAGTTGTAAGCTATCATAAAGGCAAAATGAGAAAAAGACCGAAACATCATTTGATGATCTTGCAATCATTGTTAAGAAACATTGCGATGAGCAGGGTTAGCCCTGAAGGTAGCCGAAGCAGGCGGGCCGTCTAAGGCACCCACTGTGGAGGGGCCTCAAATTTTTATGTTATTATATTTATATATATATTAATATTACAAACTTTGGATCTTTTTAAATAAAAAGTTTATAGACTTTTACTCTTTGCTTATAGAAATTTGTTAACCATTCTAGTTATAGTTGCCTCTGCACAAATAAGTTTTTCAAAATTAAAGTTGAGCAAATCTTATCTTCAAACAACTATGTCACTAGAAAGATTGAATAGGTTAGTTATTTAATCAATTGAAAAATAATTTTTTGAAAAATTATTATGTAAACTTAATTAGTACATTGGCGTCTAAAAACACGAGACGTGTGATATTCAAGTAATGTTTGAATTTTTGTTTGTTTTGATATTAATTCATGATATCCGAAGTAGAAATAGACTTTTTCATATATTTAAAGAAATTTTTTTATACATATCAATGTACAAAGGATCAGGGGTCAAAGAACTCTAAGACTCCACTTCAAAGGCTCGCCTAGGGTACCTAAATTATCAAGGTTGGCCTTAGCTATGAGACACCTCCATCAAACATTGAGTTTTCTCCTTATAGTTCTTTGCCATGCACACAAACCACAAGGAAAAAAAAGATATAACCTTAACTTTGAACAACAACCACTACTCAAAGATTTGAGGCTGAGTTGTAAGCCATAGATGTTATAAAGGCTTTACTTGACAAAACGAAAGAACAACCACAACCACAACTAAGAGGACTCTTCTTGCTAGAGAAAAGGAGTGACCACAACCAGGATATAAAGATGACTGGAAGATAGAAGAAATAAGGAGAGAAAGAAAGGGTAAAGACTAAGGGCCAATTTGGGATATGCACTTTTCTAAAAAACTGCTTCTATTGTGCTTTAAGAATAATCTGATGTAAAATAAAGCAGTTAAGTGTCTGATAAACTGTATTTTTAAAAGTGATATGAGTATGAAAAACAATGTAAAAGCGTCCGGTAAGTTATGATATAAAAGTCATACAATTGTATATAATGACAAAAATGGACATAATATGGATGGTGGCAACGACAACGATGGTGGGGGTAGTTGCGATGATGGCAACGACAATGGTGGGGGTGTGGTGGTGGTGTTAATAATAGGGTGTGGTGGTTAAGGTGCAAATGTAGCAGTGGTAGTGATTGTGATTGCAACATTGTTGGTAGTGGCACTGGTGATGGTAGCAATGATGTAAGGCGGGTGGTTGCAGTCGCAGGTGGTGGCGACGATAGTGGTGGTGATGGCAATTGCTGTAGCAAAGACGGTGGGGTGGGGTCAATCGTGGTGATGACAAAAACAATTAAAGGGTGTGTGGTGGTGTCAATAGTAGTGTGTGGTGTTTAGGGTGTAGAGGTTACAATGATGCGTAGAGGCATGGCAAAAACAGTGGTGGTTGTGGTGGTGATTGTGATTGTGGTTGTGGTTGTGGCAGTGGCAGTGGTTGGCAACGGTGACAACAACGGTTATGGTGGTAATGGCAGTTGTGGTGGTGGTGGTGGTGTGGTGGTAGTAGTAGCAAAGATGGTGGTGGTAATGGCGATGTGATGTAAGGTTAGTAGTTGTAGTGATAAATAGTGGGGTCACATTATTCTTCATGAGAGAAAATATATGTAGAAGGTTAAATAATGTCATTTTAAAAAACTAATGAGGGTATTATAGGAATTAAAAGTATTAATTAAATGCTTAACTCTACTTTTTATTAAAGCAACTTTGAAAAACAACTTACAGATTGCTTTTAAAAGATGCTGTCTGAAAGCTATTACTTTTAAACTAAGCAAGATTTTTTTTTACTAAATATTTTTTATTGCTTAACTTTAAAGCGAAACAGTTTTTGGTGAAACAAGCTACCAAAGGGGACCTAAGAGGGCGACACCAAAGCTAAAGACAAAACTTGACGACATAAGGTTAGTTTCTTTATTTTTCTCTTCATTGTAAGTGGGAGGTCTTATGTTCAATTCTCGCTAAAGACGAATTGAATCACATTATTGCTAGCACATTGTGAGGCTTAACCTATCCCTTCATCTTTAGTGTAGAATTATATTTTGTTTAAAAAAAAAATGTCACCATCCTTAACGTGGAAAACGTTAGGTGTGAAAATAAGGTCCACCTTAGGCCCATCTTCTTCACGAAATGTGTTTTACTTATTGGACTTAGAGGAGTAAAAGCCCAAACTAATTGAACTCTAACTAGTAACAATTTTTGGGAGGTTAGAGATTTTCCTACTGGGATAATTTGGCTGCATCGAAAAGATTTTTCTTTCTTTCAATAACACATTGTTTATTTAGAACTCTTTGTACAAATTTTAGCAGATGCCCACGCACACTGTGTATGAACAATTTAATTTAATTTAATTATTTGTTTTTTTTTTGAGGAGTATGATTAATTTTTAAAATTTCGAAAAAAAATTAATTATGAAAAATAGGACAATGATGGGGCAGTTTCTACTAACATGGGCATATTTTGTACTTTCATTTATTTAATTTTTAATTTTTAAATAGGGTATGCTATGTTTACATGAGGTAGGTGAAAAAAATTGAAATTTATGTTGCATGTAATTACTAAATTACCTATGACACACCTCGACTCGGGATGTCTACCTGAGCTCCGAATCGAGCTGTGATGGCTGACACTCGATGTGACGAAGCCATAAAGTGTAGTGATGTGAAAAATGTGACTAACTAAAAGTGATTAAATGTAAGAGTGCGCATGTGAGTGGGATTGAACCCAATTCACGGGTGATGTCAGAGCATAAGTAAAGTACATTAAAAATAGAATGAGAATTATACCATCGAAAGTACTCTTCTAATCCAACATTTGCCAAGAATCCTCGTCAATGCAGATGCTCTGCCACTAAAACTTGGATGGGCGAAAAACAAGGGTGAGTAGGCCTAAAACTAAAGTTTTGTAAAAACCTTTTCAAAAATGTATAACCCATCACCGTAAAACAAGTATAGTTTCCAAAAATATATGTATACTACATATAGTATGTAAACACTTACCACATACGGCAATATATCATAAATATGAAAAATCACAATATTTCACCTATAAAACATATGACAACCGGTAATCATAATATCTCGCATAAACGAACATGTAATATCAGGTGATCATCGACATATACTGACACACGAGTTCATGCAGAGATATTTTGACATGAACATGACTGGGTGATATAATGATTTACGCTCTAGTACTACAATCACGCAAAGACTGGCTCAATGCGCATCACATACGAGTCATAATTGCCTATATCAATCTAGGACAGGACTGACACCTACAATGGATCCAAAATGAGCGTATGGTGCGATGTGAATGTACACATAAAGCTTGGCCCTAGCCCAGACAAGTACTGACACCAGTGTAGCACACGAAGAGCAGATAAAGTAAATATGATCTTACAACGATAAATCAATAATTCACATCGACAAAATAATAATCCATAAAAATATTAATTATAGTCGTAAATAAAATCTGATAATAGTTTGCCTACCTATGCATCTCGTAGGATTTAGCATACTTTCGTACATTTTGTCAATACGCTAATTTCTAAAAGCGTTAGTCTAATCTAAGCGTAACGTAGAAAATTCTTTATTAAATATATAAATGTAAACTAAATAAATATATAATATGTAAAAGAAAAGACCCACTCACAGTTATTTGCAATGTCACGTCCGTTCGAGCTAGGAAAGCCAAGGTATTCGATAGTAATTGCACCTAAGTATAATATTGGGACCCGTTAGTAAAACTTAACTAGAAGGATTAAATTTGGGAAAACGGAGTACAAATTTGGATTCAGGGCGTCGAAATACCCTAAGAGGGGTCTTAGGTAAATTTTGTAAAAAGTCAACAAAAAAAAATCAACGATTAACCCTAAAAAAAGGTTAACCGAGACATCGGGCCGGTCAGTTACGTCAAAACTTCAGAATTTCACTAAATGGATGTCAAAAATGGACTTGGGGCGTCAAAATTAGCTTAGGAGGGTTTTCGAGAAAATTTCAAAAAAGTTAGCACATGGAACATTCCAAATCCAAAACGGAACCAATCGAGTTGGATCCCCAAGTTTTGGTTCAGGTCGGATCTGAGTTGGATTCTTTTTTTATTTTTTTTTGTATCGGGTTGGGTTGACCAGATTAGGCTTGCAGGTCACCAGGCCCAATGAAAAAAGAAGGCCGAAATTTGTGGAGAGAGGCCAAAAAACTTCAAAGGCATATAATGGGTTCAAAACTCAATCATCTTCTATGACTCAAAAAGCCAAAATGAAGTTTAGAGCATAAGGAACAAGAATCTACCTAAGTGGGGCTGAGCCGTGGTCGGAGTTGGCTGGAAAAACCCTGCAAAGGCCGGGTTCCTCGCTAGAAAACTGGAAAAGTTTATCCCGAGTTATCTCTGCGTCAAAACAACACTAAACATCTCAAGAATATCCTAATCGTACTCCTAAACACGATCTATGAAGATTTGAAGTGGTTTTCAAACTTACCTCGTTGGAGATGGTGAGAACTCGCAGGAGAAAAATTTAAAATAGTGGGGGTACCACTGTGCAGAGAGAGAGAGACCGTCATGCGTTTTTGGGGTATATGGATCCGACTTCGACAGGTGGAGATGGGTCAGTAAAGGTGGTGGTGTGTTGGGTTCACCAGAGTGGCGAGAGGTGTGGTGGCCTTCTTGGCTTCGGTGGTTGTAGAGAAGACGAAGGATAAGAGAGTAGAAAGAGAACGAGTCTGAGGAAGAAGAAGTGAGGTGAGAGATAAGGGAGATCGAGTGAGAGAAATGGGGAGAGTCTGAAAGAGTCCCCAAAGTGTGGGGGGAAAAACTGACACATGGTGAGAGATTAAAGAATAGTTTTGAGTATGGGTCTCACAAAACAGAAATTTGAAAAAAAAAAAAATAATAAGAAAATATCTAGTATAGTGAATTTCCTAAATTGATCTTTGCTTCGTAGTTCTGTAAAATCTCCATCGTAACTTTGATTTCGATTCCGCTTGTACCCATACATTCGTACAGTCGAGAACTTCGAGAATACAACAAAATAGTAGTTGTACGCGTCATGAAAGTCAACAATCTCGCCATTAGGGGTATTTTCGTCAATTCACTTTTTAAAATTAATAAAATAGTAAAATGAGGGATGAGTTGTTACAACCTATGTTTTTGCTTTTGTTTAGTTTTGATGAGGGCTTTAAAATGATAATTTCAAGAAATTTTGTTTTACAAAAAGGGTACTATTAATAGGTAGTTTAGATAAAGACTCTCTTCCTTTTTTTATTTTCATTTTTTTGTCAAATTCATTTTTTATTATCTTTTAGTTTTCACTTTTTATGTTATGCCAATGCTTATGGGAAAATATGTAAGTGGAAGGTTAGATGAAGATGGGTGGTGGGCTTTGGAGAAGAGAATTTATAAAGAAGAATGAATGAAAATAAAAAAGATGTATTTTTTTCTATATATTTCTTCTACAACTTTTGTCCACCTGTCTCACATCTCGGCCCAGACTCTCATCACATCCCGGGCTCGAATTCACTGTAGCACGATATTGTTCGCTTTGGGCCCTGACCACGCCCTCATGGTTTTATTTTTGGGAACTCACACGAGAACTTCCCAGTGGATCATCCATTATGGGATTGCTCTCGCGCAAACTCGCTTAACTTCGGAGTTAAGATGGAACCCGAAGCCAGTGAGCTCCCAAAAAACCTCGTGCTAGGTAAAGATGAAAATATACATATAAGGCTTAGAGGATCCACTCGCTTGGGCGATGTGGGATGTTACAATCCACCCTCCTTAGGGGCCCGACGTCCTCGTCGGCACACTGCCGGCCAGGGGTTGGCTTTGATACCAAATTGTCACATCCCGGCTCAGGCCCCACCACATTCCGGGCTCGATTCTACTGTAGTACGATATTGTCCGCTTTGGGTCGTAACCACGCCCTCAAGGTTTTGTTTCTGGAAACTCACACGAAAACTTCCCAGTAGGTCACCCATCATGGGATTGCTTTCGCACGAACTCGCTTAACTTCTTCGAAGTTTCGATGGAACCCGAAGCCAGTGAGCTCCTAAAAGGCCTCATGGTATGTAGAGATGAGAATATACATATAAGGCTTAGAGAAATTTTCATACTTTCCTTATACCTCACTTTTATTTATTTATTTTTTATATACTTTCCTAATACCTCAAGTACAAAATGTAAAAAATTAAAAATTTAAAACTAAAAAAAATTGTTATGCAACAAAATTTTAAAATGTAGTTGTGAAGCAAAAAATAATCTCAAAAATTATGGAGACGACATGTGGATTTTTCTCAAGAAGGATAAGAATGCTCTCATTAAATATGAAAAAGTCAAAGGGATTAAAGATATGATTAATTACCGAATCATATCTTTAATACATTCCTCGTCGAAGAATAACTTCATGAACCAAGGAATCACAATCATATCCAATTAGGGATATTACAAGGATAATTCCAAGATATTGTTTATTAAATAATATATTTTAGATAATTCTTTCCCCATTCATCCAATGGATGACACACCTTTGTCAATGGAAAGGCACCATGTGTAGGGCAAAACTATAACCCTATGGCCGGCCACCTCTCTATAAATATCTCATTTCCATCAAATATTGGTAAGCTTTTGCTACGCATACAAAACCTAAACACTCACTCTTATTAGATTTACTGACTTAGGCATCAGTCAATACAAAAGTATCTTACTAGCTAGAAATAATATCGGGGTTCAAAATAAAGTAACCTAGAAGTAAGAAAATGAAGTACTACCAAATCTTGGGTTTTGTTTTTGTAGCATTCCTTTTGGTGAATTCTTTAGTTCACTACCTGATAAGATGATGGATACATACATCGCCATAGCTCAGAATATCTAGCACATGAACGTGACGTCTACGCATCTGGCTATATTTGTTGAAAAGATCACTGAGACTCAGAAAGCAATATATGTATGTCGACGCAATTTTCTTGGCATCAAACTATCAAGGGTGAATATTAGTGGAGGGTATTTTGTTTCTTGACGGAGATGGTAAGAATTAATAATATTCCTACCACAAGTCTATTAGACCTTGCCAATTGGGTTGATTAATCAATTGGTCCTCATTACCACCTATGACTAGCATTGAAATATTAACTTCATTAATTTGAAACTCGAAAGTTTTTATTTATTTATTTAAACAACATCATAACATATTGGGTTCTAGCAGACATGCATCTGCCCTACTGATACAATTTGGAATTACAAACTTGACGACCGGACTCTTTTACCATCCCAACATTACTAGAAACTTTATAAATATGCCTTCGTAAAGAAACATGTAATTAAATTTTGTAGTTCGTCACTATTTTTCTTCTAATATATATATATATATATATATAGATATATTTATGCGTGCGTGTGTGTGTGCGTGTGTTTGAGTTTCGTATATATTATATGTGTGTGTGTGTGTGTGTGTGTGTGTTTGTTTGAGTTTCGTGTGTGTACACACACACACACGTGTGTGTGTGTTTGAGTTTCTTGTATGTGTGTGTGTGTGTGTGAGTTTCGTATATACCTACTTAAAAGTGAATAAACTTCAATGTCAAGAAATCATTAACCGTCAAAGTAAAAACCCTTTTCAAAGAAGCTTCATATTCAGGAACAGAGGGACGTCTACAATTCAATAGATTCAATTTGTGGATGCACATTTCTTCCTCCTTGTTCTTAGACAAAATTGCATCTACAAACAAATAACACCTTACGTTCCTCCTTGTTCTTCGACAAAATTGCACCCACAAAACAAATAACACCTTAGGTCAAGGCTAAGAGCCTCACGTGCCCACGATGAATTGGGGGGGGGGGCTTTGGCCGAAGAACCTCCGATGCCAAAGTTAGAATTTTGAGGGAAAAATGTTTGGAGAATTTAGAGAATTTTGCAAGAGTGTAGAACTTGGGTTTTGGAGAGAATGAAGGTGTTTATATAGGGGTGTGGGTGGCCCCCATGGGAGGAGAGGGACCGGCAACTTGGATGACTTTTTTGGTTAGGTTCTTGATTTGTAGCTAATTAGTAAATTAATTGAATAATAAATCAATTAATTAGCTAATTAATATAATTTGAAAGGAAAGATTTGGGAGTTACCTTGTGGAGAATAATTGATGAGGATGGATGACATAGGTTTTAAATAAATACTTATTTTGGGCACTTTTGACTTGATTGAGGGATGGTTGTCCACTGCTCGTGTGTAAGAGTTCATGTGTTCCTCGAGGATAGTTTTGTCCTTTTAGCCCTAGAATCCACGTGTCACCTCTATATTCTTCTTGATTATTTTTGGCTCTACAAATGGCCCCACACCTGTTAGGCTGCTCACAGGAAAAGGCAGCAGGTGTAGAGATTTTCTTGCTTTAGGAAACATAAGATTGTTTTCTATTTTGATGTAGATTCCCTCTTTAATTGGAAATTAGATCTTTCTAGGAAAGGGAAACAAATCCCTTCTAAAGTCTACTTAAGTCTACCTTAAGTAGATGATTAAATCAACTTTAGAGAGCAATCTATTATACCCTACAAAAGAGAGAAAGCTAGAGGATATTTGTTCCTCCTCCCCTAGCAATCTTCTACACTTGCCTGTGTAAAGGACTATCTTCCGTTGCTTTCTTCATCTTTTCCGTGCCACACCGAGGTAAGAAAAAAATAATTTTCCTTATCTTCTTCTTGGATGGTGTTACCATGAGGCAACCGTTGGGGTGGTGCGGCATGTCAGCTGGCAGGAGCCAGGAGTTGGCTATGTATGGGATGAGGAGGTTTTGTGGCAGGGACCACTGCTTGGGCTGGTTGGTTTGGCTAAAGCCAAGGGCAGCTGTGCGGCTGGGGCCATGGATTGTGGTGCTAGGGTCGCAGATTGTGATGCTGGGGCTCAGTGCATGGCAAGTCGCATGGCTTATGTCCTTTGGGCTCTTAGACCTGACGCGGGCTAGGCCAGTGATTGAGAAAAATGAGAAGGTCGTGGGCTACTAGAATGCTGGGCATGCAGGCATTCTATTTGCTAGTCCGAGAGAAAAAAATGAGTGAAAAGCCATCATGGGTTGAGCTTCACTGCTAAGTACCGTGAATGGGGTTGCTATATTTGAGCTAGTGACATCTGCTGTGCCAAAGATGACTAGTTTGATTACTGATAGGATTGCTCAGTGTAGAGGCTCTGTCGTTCCCCCAGTGCCAAAACCAGTGCCAAGACGTTCGTTGGGAGCTAAGTCTGGTTCACCTTTGAAAAGGCTTGCTAATATGAAGAGCGATAAGGTGGACTCTGCTACTGAAGTGGCGCCAAGGCCTGCTCCACTGTTGCTGAGATTAATTCGCCTGCTGTGAAGGAGGAGACTGCTTGCGTGGGTAGCTGTGAGGAAACCACTAAGCTTGCTTCTGGGGATGATGTTGAGATTTGTGTGCTTTTGAAACTAGATATGTTTGAAGGCATGGGCGTTTGTGCCAAGTTTGTCGATGATTTTAGAAAGGTTGTTTGCCCAAGTTCTTTTGTGAAGTATACGATCGAGTATAGGAAGACCGCCCTACTTGCAATGATGCAGAAGATGGCTATTCTAGCAACCGAGTCTATGCTCATTGACCAAGAGGATGCTAAGGCTGCTGAGGAGGTGGCAAATGATGTGGCAGCCGAAGTTTATTCTTCTCATATACAAGATCTTGAGCATGCCGTTTCTGAGCTTTGTTTTGCTGCTTATGCAAAGGATGAAGAGTTGATCGCTGCTTATAACGAAGTGATCCACTTGTTGATAAGCTCGAGCCTTAAGTGTTGGAACTCCAATGTGTGCTAAAGATCAACGAAAGTTTAAAGAAAGTAGATGAGCTGCATCGCGTCCGTGTTAGTCTACTCGAGAAGAATGAGCAGCTGAAGAGTGAGAATGTTGGGCTCGAGGCTTTGCATGTGCAAAGTCAAGGCGATTTCTACAAGTTGGGTTATGTAGATTATCTCTTTGGCAGGCCGTTTGACTTTAAGTTTGTTGAAAAAGACTTCGAGAACTTCTCTATTTCTCCGAAAGACTTACTTGCCTTTACCTTTGAGGCTTCTATTGGTGAAGCAGTTGGAGAGATTAATGCCTAGGTTTGAGCAGTTAGGGGTGAAGCGTTAGATAGTATCGTTGCTGAGAATATCGCGGCTACTGAAGGTGTGGTGACTGAGTAGTCGTAGAGTGCCCAAACTGCTGAAGAGTAGTCTTCTAAGTAGTCTTTAAGATTTTCTCCCTTGTTGTTTTTTGCTTTGCTTGAACTCCTTCGGTCTTTGCTAGTTGTTTATCAATTTTGCAAGAAAACATAATAAACTTGTTTTTTTCGCTTTTCTCCAACTTCGCTTCTTTTGTTCATGCCCTAACCTTTACACTTTATAGACCAAGGGCAGACGTTCTATAAGCAGACAGGCCACGTAGCCTATGCAGCCGTAAGTGTTGGTGTAGAATGTTGCAAAGTTGTTAGCCATAGGGTCGGCAATCGGACGCCTTACTTACAGAAGTAGACAAGTCTACGTGACCACTAGGCTATTAACCTTGGCCTTCTCCAATTCCGTAGGTTGTGTAGCAAGTATCACAACACTTTAGGACTTGGTGTAGGTCGTTCCGCGCTTGGCATAAGTGAAGCTTATTGACTACGTAGCATGTCTGTAGTGGATAAAGCTTCATATATGCACGCTAGCTTGTTTAACCTTTCACAAGAATGTGCGATTGTATAAGTCTAGTACAACTTTACTGGTCGAAGAGCAAGTTATAGACAGTATTCTGGAAACTGTAGGCTTTCTTAGTGCACTCGGTAGCAGCTTTAGGGTTCCAGGGCAGTCGTTCTTAGGGTGTACTGCGTAATGTGCCCTCTTCGTCTCTAGGGCCCGGTTACCCGCGAATTAGGCCAATAGACCCAAAATCTTTCAGTTAGCTAAGCCTTGAAAAGATCATCGTGGCTACTTCTAGGAATCCCGGCGTAAGCCATCGTGCATCTAGTTATACTAGGGCAACCCAACTTATCCACGTCTGGATATTCATAGTGTAAGTTTATCCTCCTGCATTGGAGAGCAGACCCATGTGGGTGTCGGGGAATTGGTTTACCCTCTTGCACTGGAGAGCAATTAGTTTATCATCTCGCACTAAAGAGCATGGTTCATCCCTCAAGAGGCGCAATTCTTGTGATGAGTCCCTAAAGAGGGCTCAGTGTTCTTTTGAAATGCATGAATGATCAGTTGTTGAAAGCATGCAGCCGAGCCAAGTTATAGATTACTTCTGAGTTCTTCATTGAAAAACGAGTGAAACGAACGAGAACTTAGTTGTTAGGTAGGAACTGCATAACAACTGGATAGTCATCGGCTTGCGAGGTGGTACCCATTAAGCTGCTTGAGTCTTCGAGCTTTAATGCAGTGGGAGGTCACGCATAGTACTTCCTCAGATTGTAAGCGTTCCACTGCTTTTCGATCTCTTTATCGTTCATGGTGGTAGAGGTGTAGCTACTTTTACTGCCTACTTTATTGATCTTGTATGGACCTTCTTAGATGAGATCCATCTTTTTGGAGCATTCTCTATGGGCAGCGATGAATGCTTTTTTTAGGACTAGATCTTCGGGCTGGAACTACCGAATCTTGACCTTTTTGTTGTAGTTGGAGAGGAGCTGCTGCTGGTAGGCTGCGATGTGGGTGATGGTCTATTTATGATTCTCCTTTGCCAGATCTAAGCTTGTGGCCATCTTCTTACTGTTTTGCTCAATGCTTGGCAGTAAAATGTTGATACTTGACTCGATGACATTAGGATGAATGATTGCTTTTAAGTTAAATGCCAAAGAGAAAAAAGTGTTATTGGTTGCTCTTCTTTTGGTGGTACGATATACCCATAGATATCCAGGGAGTTCATCTGGCCATTTTCACTTTTTGTTGGTGAGGGCTTCAGTCCGCCCATTGTTTTGAGGATATCTTAGTGTGGACATGTGCTGCTTAATGCCATATTTTTGGAAGAACTTCACCAAATCTTTGCCCACGAATTGCGGGTCGTTGTCAATGACGATGGATTGAGGGATGCCAAATTGGAAAATGGTGTTTCTCTATATAAAGTGCTCTATGTCCGTCTGAGTCGTGGTTGTCATGAACTCTACTTCTACCCATTTGGTAAAGTAATCGGTTGCCACGATCATCATGCCTTGGCCCTACCTACCAAGTTGATTGCCCACTGCATGAACGACCAACGACTCATCTATGGGTATAGCTTGTCGGCATGCAGTGCTGGTATTGGCTTGTACCATTGGCAATAGTCGTACTTTTGCACTAACTCCTTAGTGTCTTGATGCATGGTAGGTTGGTAGTAGCCTGCATTAAGAGCCATTTACGATAAGGATCGACCTCTGAAGCGATTTCCACAAAAGCCTTCGTGGATTAAGCTTAGATACTTTAGGTCGTCAGGAGGCGCTAGGCAGCGAAGATGTGGTCCAGTGTAAGATCATCGGACGAGAGTGTCATTCCTCATGTAGTAGCTTGCTGCCTTTATTTGGAGCTTTCTTGACTCCAATTTTTATATGAGGAGTGTGCCATTGACCAGGTAGTCTATAGTGGAATCTTGCCAATTTGGAGTTGTACTAACCTATGACACCTCGGCTGCTGGCTCAGTCTTTATGTTTAGCTTGTCTAGATACTCCATTGGAATAAAATGTTTAAGTTGGTGGTCGTGGTTGGAGCTTAGGCTGGCCAGTGCGTCCGCATAAATGTTGTCTATCCGCGGAACTTGAGTGATGGTGTAAGTTTGAAATGCCTCAAGTAGTCTAGCTAGTGATTAGTTAGGAATGAGAATGAACTACGAGCTTTTTCACTGCCAAGTCTTTTTCCATTTGGAGGCCTACTAGTAGGGATTCGTACTCTGCTTCGTTGTTTGATGCCTTGGAGCTTAGAGTAATCGTCTGTTCGAACATCGAACCATCTAGGGTGATAAAGACCATGCCTGATTCCGAGCCTTTATAGTTGGAAGTGCCGTCGACGTGCAAATGTCAAAGTCTCCATCGGGCAAAGTAGGTGTGGCTAGGGCGTGCTCGGCTGCCTCCAGAGTGTCGTTGGGTCACTCTGTTGAATCGCCTAGGCTAGGCGTAAATGCGCTGTAGGGAGTTATGGAGCTGGGGCCATGTTACACGTAGCAGGAGATACTCTACTGCCAGTATCGGGTCACTCTAGAGCTGAATTATGGTGTAAATGGTTTACTGGGGCCGTGTGATGCATAGTAGGAGGTGGTCCTCAACTTGCCGGTACATGTTGCTCCTATGTAGAATCTTCTAGGGCGACGAGGACAAAACTTACTTCCGAGTGTCCTTCTAGTATTCGTCTGCCTTTGATGTCCTTTTTGAGCTAAGTTATTGCATTAGTCAGAAAACTTTGCACCGTCAGTGTTTGCACCTTCAAAGTAGTAGGGGACTTTATATTCAAGATCGCTCGGATTTGCCTTGAATGTGCATTGAGGAACCTCGTCCCAAAGTGCATGCTTCTTTGCTAGAGTGAAAGAGTCTGCCAGAGTTATATTTTTTTTCATAGTCAACTTTCCGAACAGGGGGTGGTCTGCTGGGAGTCATTTTTGGAAGGCTGCTCTAGCTATCAAGTCATTGCATCCGACTATCTTTGCCTTTTCTGCTTTGAACCTTTTCACATAGTCGCGAAGCGACTTTTTTGGGTTCTTCTTGATGTTGAACAAGTGGTATGAGTTTTTCTTGATCAAGCGAAATGATGAACATTCTTCGGTGAAAACTAAAGAAAATTCGTCGAAACTCCAGATAGATCGTGGCAGCAGGGTGTAGAACTAATCTTTCACCTCGCATTGTAAAGTGGTGGCGAATATCTTGCACATGAGTTCATCGTTGTTCCGATAAAGAACCATTGTTATTTGGTAATGGTTCAAGTGCCTATCCGAATCTCCATCTCCTTTGAAATATATGAAATGTGGCATGCTAAACTTGAGTGAAGGCTCTGCCCGTTCGATCTCGTCCGTGAAGGGTGACCTGCTCATGTTAGTTATGTTTCGTCGTAGTGCTTTATCGACCACTTTGTTGTGTTAGAAATCATGCAATCGCTCGTTTAAGAACTTCTCAACCTCTACCTGAATTTTCCTTTGTTGGGGTAACGGAGCTCTCGGCTGCCCCCGGTCTTGACCTGCTAGTCTAAGCTGCTATTCTATGTGTTCGGCTGGTCTATGCCGCGGCAACGATGCATGTGGTTCGTTCCTAGAAGGTAAGAGAATTCTTCGCAGGTTGCCGGTTGAACTTGAGTCGAATTGAATGACTGCTTCTCTCTATTCGTCGTGCTGCCTACTCTAATGTATGTGGTCCGTTCCTAGAAGGTGGAAAATGCTCTTTGCGGGCTTAGCTGCGAATGAACACTTCCCTGGAAGGTTGCTCATGTTGACTATTGGAGTATAGCTCCAACCGTGAATGTATGCTCTTCCGTGGGCCTAGTCGAGAGTGCACGCTCCTCTACACGCTAAGACGAGAGTATATGTTATGTCGGGGGCCCAATATGGGGTGTACACTGCTCGAACACTCCGTTCGTGGCTGGTCGAGTGATTGCTTACCAGGACGCTGCTGGAGAGGTTCTTTGTTTGCCATTGTCCTACTTCGAAACACCTTGTACAGGGCACATTGCATCTCGTTGCGGTGCAATAGCTGATTCACCAAGGTTGTCTGCTGTGCAAGGACGCGCGTTAACTCTATGACTTGTCGAGATAAGTGTTGTTCTCCATTTAGGTTGGAAGAGATTGGAAGGAATGCGTTTCCTTGAACAATGGAAGTGTGGTAGACTCCGGGCGCGAGATTTGAGTTGGAAAATGTCAAATCTGCAGAGAAATGTGGTGAAAATGCCCCTGGTTCGATCGTAGGCTCAGAAATTTGAAGCCAGGATAGTTGAACTAATCTTGGACCGATATGGGCTGCTTGGAAAGCCACGGGAGCAGGCTGGGCCACGGGAGTGGGCTACTCGGCAGGTGGCACACGTGGGTGCGAGGCTAGGGCTCAGCTTAGTAACGCGTTTGGTTCGCATTGGGCTTGAGTGGCTCGGGCAGTCTCACCTTGGGCTTGGGCCCATGTGGGCTTGAATGGCATGGCTTGGGCCGTGGTTGTGGCGTTGTGGGCCTTGCTGAGGGTGGCTACCGTGGTGGTTGTCATGGTGGTGCCCTATGGGGGTGGTGCCGCTCCACTTATTGTTGTGTTGAGCCTTGTAGATCGTCGCGGTCCTAATCCTTGAACGTTGGAATTTTCGTTCGTCAAGGTTTCCGAATCTCTTGCCATTGTACTTTTCTTTTACGTTTTATCGAAGAATTTTTAGAAATAAAAATTCCAAGAATTAAAATGTACGAAAAATCTACAAATGAACAAGAAAACGAAAAGCCTTGAATGTGAGAGTTTTCTACAAGCGTTTGATCAAGACTCTCAATGAAATCACCAATTTGTGGATGCAAATTTTTTCCTCCTTGTTCTTGGACAAAATTGTACCTACAAAACAAATAACACCTTAGGTCAAGGCCAAGAGCCTCATGCACCCACGATGAATGAGGGGGGCTTTGGTCGAAGAAACTCTGATGCCAAAGTTAGAATTTTGAGGGAAAAATGTTTAGAGAATTTAGAGAATTTTGCAAGAATGTAGAACTTGGGTTTTGGAGAGAATGAATGTGTTTATATAGGGGTGTGGCCAGCCCCCTTGGGAGGAGAGGGACCGGCCACTTGGATGGCTTTTTGGGTTAGGTTCTTAATTTGTAGCTAATTAGTAAATTAATTGAATAATAAATAAATTAATTAGCTAATTAATATAATTTGAAAGGAAAGATTTAGGGGTTACCTTGGGGAGAATATTTGATTAGGATAGATGAAATATGTTTTAAATAAATACGTATTTTGAGCACTTTTGACTTGATTGATGGATGGTTGTACATTGCTCATGCGTAAGAGTTCCGATATTCCTCGAGGGTAGTTTTGTCATTTTCACCCTAAAATCCATGTGTCAACTCCATATTCTTCTTGATTATTTTTTACTCCACGCAATTGGTTAAGCATATACATGTCAATCTCATATCAGAAAGTTTAGGAGTTTTGTTATTCAAGTCACTTTTGTTGGCAATTAGTTTTAGAGCATGTTAGAAAAGAATCGTGATCACAATCACCATCCCTACCTTCAAGGAATTAAATTAGGCGTTAAATTGTTGTAATTGATTGATTTGTATTTTTTTTTCTTCCTTCATTTGATTTGTAGGGATTCGTAAATAAAGTTTACTCCTACGGCGGTATCAAAGAAAATCATTTTGGCAATTAAGTTTTTCGCAAATTTTATAGAGCGGAACCTTAACTCTTTTTATTTTTATTATTTTTTTATTTTTAATAGTGGTCTATTTTTTTTTTTTGAAAAAAATAGTGGTCTATTAGAGCAGGCAGAAATTTTAACAGAGATATTTTACTACAAAAATATTATTCTTACCACATATTAGTATTATTCTTCTAATAGAGATAGAATCCATATATATTAGTATGCATTACCTCTATGAGAGATATGATACAAATATATGGTCAGTGTAACATTACTTTTTAACTAAGAAAACTGTTGGATGAGATTTGGACCTGCCAATGGGAATGCGAATTGCCGTAATATATCTCTTACACAAAAAGAAAAAAAAAGAGATTCGACTGAAGTCCAAACAGACTAGCAAATTAATAGATGAACCATACAAAATTGGTATTAATTTTTGTCATGAATTATGATTGAAATTCTATAAATTTAATTATGCACTTCTCATAAGAGTACTTCTATTTCTAAATATAAAAAATTTGAAATGTACAATTAGATATTTAGAGTGACAATAACAATTTCATTTTTGTAATAATTGTTGATTCATGCATGAACTTTCTCTGTACGTACCTAATCAGATCGAAAAATGTCAGATTTTGAGACCATCCATAATGCACTTGGATTCATGTGATGTCAATATTATAATGTAAACGTCTCTTTAAATCAAGTATTATCGACTTCCAATTTTTTATTCTGGAAAAAACTATACCAACAAATAAGTCTAGAAATCATGTCTGAACCAGCTGCGGCAAAATTAGGTCAATTTTGAATCTTTGATGGGTCGTGGTCTGTGCATATGAGTCTATGACTATATGAGAGTGTTCAAAGTTCAAAGTTCAAAGTTCAAAGTTCAAAGTTCAAACCAAGAAAGTATATGCAACCAACCAAAATATAATATGAAAGTAAATATACATCCACTGCTTCGTGCTTGACCATATTAGCTTTCAACATTCCAACAACCTGGTATACAACGTCTTTGTATACCTTTCAGAGACGTACACCTTCAATTGTAGACCTTTTTGAGGGAGCTAGAGTGTTCAAATGGCAGCAAACATTTAATTTCTTTTTTCTGCACGTAAAGGATTTCCAAGATTTGCACCAAAACTCACATGAAATGGAACAAATTAAGGTGGCATCATGATGTTGGCACTCCTCTTTTATTTGCATTTTTTTCTTTGATATATGTTTCCTGATTTTATATATTTATTCTAATACATAAAAAGAAGGGAGTGCTTGAAAATAAAAAATGTTATTATTACTACTCGTGAAAATATGAGTGATTAGTTTGTGTTCTTTAATTACCTAACAACTTACGAAAAAAAAATTCAGTGCAATAGAGTATTTTTTTTAAGGGTAATGCTAATGAGACTAAATTTGTAGATAAAATTTTGAAAACTAAAGGACATGGAAGTTGATGATTGATTTATCACTTAAATGTTAATAAACGTGCTCATTTCTATTTGTGACACATCATTTAATTTGCAAATTTAGTTTTCAAATTTAGTCTCCATAACATTACTTTTTTTTTAAAATAACATCTCCAGACTAACTCAAGAGTCGAGAGATGATGAGATAATGAGTTAAGGTTATAATAATTTATGGCTCGATTCTCTTTAACGTAACATTAATAAAAATGATTGATTTATCACTTAAACGTTGATAAACGTGCTCATTCTATTTGTAACACATCATTTAATTTGCAAATTTAGTCTTCATAACATTACTTTTTTTTTTTAAAAATAACATCTTGAGACTAACTCAAGAGTCGAGAGATGATGAGATAATGAGTTAAGGTTATAATAATTTATGGCTCGATTCTCTTTAATGTAACATTAATAAAATTGATAATTAATTTTTCTTATAAACATTTAAATTAGAGAATGTGAACATATACGAGAAACTTAACGATTGAATCGCCAAGTTAGACCAAGTCAGAGTTAAACGTAAGTATTTTATAATGGTAGGCTTGGTAGCTAGTAAGCCTTCATCAAAATTTTCACCTAAGATCAGACACTCGTGTAATTAAAGATCAAATTTATAGGATATATAATATTAATTTGTATGACTATATATTACAAGAAGCATACATGTAAAAGCTATAAACAAGTAGCACCTAGAAATAGCTAGACAACAACCGCAAAAACATTACAAATAATATATTGCATGGAAGAATGGGAACTATTTACGAGATTGTTCTTCTATCGATCAATCAGCTTGCAAAATACTTCCATAATCCTTTGCACTTTTGAATACTCTACTTTTCTAGTCTTTTGAGTTTTAACATTTAACCAACTGTTTGGTGTGCATGTGAAATGCATAGACTTTTTCCCACGAAATCTTTTGGACTTTTCAAAATCTTCTAATTTGCAACACCCTCTTCACATTTGACTGTTTCATCTGCATGTGCAAATGCAGCCATTCTGTCATTATTCTTTCCTACAAGCTCTTTCGTCTTGAGACATTCTCTCTCCCAATCTGTCTTATGAACCACTGTTAATATGGACACCACACATGTAATTTGAGCTGCTAGAAGTCCATAACAAAGCCCTTTAAACCCTAACCTCCACACAAACGTCAAGACTATTGCCACAGGCGTACCCACCATGTAAAATGAGTAAAAGTTAATCCATGCCCCAATGCCTGGCCTAGCACTTCCTCTCAAAATCCCACAACTTGTAGTTTGTGGACAATTAGCAATCTCACATAGTCCAATAATTGGTAGCACACTCATTGTTAGCTCCAAAACCTCACTATCATTTGTGAAGATTCTCCCCCATACTCCTCTCCCTAGAGTGGTCAATGACAAGCCCAACAATGAGCTCACTAGTGCCATCCCCACGGCCACCACTGCCGCTAAATGTGCCTTTTTGGGTTGGCCTGCCCCTAGCTCGTTGCCTACTCGTGTAGACACTGATGCACTTAGTGCCGCTGGTAATGTGTACATGAGAGATGTGGTTTGTATCACTATGGCTGATGCTGCCAGGGCAATGTGAGGTTTTTGAAGGTAACCAGTTAGAATTGTCATGAACTCGTACCACCACCATTCTAAGCAAACTCCTAAGCAACTTTGGAAAGCAAGTCGAATTAGGATCCTCCATTCGTCAGCTCCTACTAGTGTTTTCCTCAACGAAAGTGGTACTATTTTTTTGGGTAATAATGGCTGGGACAATAATTGTGTTGTTTCATACTTAGTAGTGGGTTCACACTGGTCCGTTACCAAACAATAAATAGATTTTTTTGTGACATGGGCGTAGACCACATAGCCCAAAAGAAAAAATAGAGTGATAAAATTGGTAAGAGAAGTGGAAATTGCTATTCCTTTGATCCCAAGGGAAAGATTGAAGGTTAAGAAGATTGTGAGAGGAATGTGTAGAATGATTGCTAGTAAAGTGGACCACATCAATGGCCATGTTGTGCTTTGACTACGGAAAAAAATACGTATGGGATGAAGAAGGCTATTGGCAAGAAGATCCGGGATGGCAAATTGGCAATACAAGCTAGCAATCTTTGTTATATCTTGGTTTTGATGGAGGAGGAGCATGAGAGGTTCAAGATTGGCCCAAAGCAAAGCAATAGGAAGAGAAGTGAGAAGCAATAAGAGAATGGTTCTTTGTAAAGTGTGGAAAGCTATGGAGAAGTTCTGTGAACCAAAAGCTTGGCTGCATAGAGGCTCCATACCCATGGCCAAGCCAGAGAGGACTGAGTAGCCAGTGATGTTGGTGAAGCCAATGCCTAAAGCTCCACCTGCTAGCTCAAGACTTCCAAGCCTTCCCATGCATACAACTAGGACCATGTTTTTGAGGTAACCCACTAAACTCATGGCCGCAATTGGGAAGCCAATATTTGTCATTCTGTGAAGTTCTTCCACCACCTAGAACATGTTCAAAATTGGAAAAGATAAAAAAATTGATTAAAAAAAAAAAGAAGTTAATTAATGATACTATGCGATGAAGAAAATTCTTTGAATGTTTGTGGGATTTTGTACCTCTGGCATTGTCGGGCACTTGTGGGATGGCTCTGCTGCTTCAACCATGATCTTTGTTTCTTTTGCCTTGTTTCTAGCTTGCTTGTTTAATTCCTTGTGTTATGAGAGACAGAGAGGGATCGGAGAAAGAGGGGCAACTGTCTTGGGAAATTAATGAATGTACGTGCAAGGTATTTATAAGGATCGATATATGGGAGTTCTGCCGGTGAGATTGATCGAGTTTTCTTTTGTTCTCCGGTATTTACCTATAGTTATCCCTCCAAAGGTACAACTTTTTGACAGAATGAGAGCACTTTAACAGTTGTTTCAGAGCAGTAAAGTTGGTTAGAGTATATATATGTAAATTACTTAAAACCTCCTATGCGATTCTTTTATGAGCAATTTTTTGCCATACCCAGAATACGGCTACGTACGTGGAGTTATTGTTATATCAAATATGTGGACTTGTTTTTTTTTTTTTTAATTTTTTTTATATTCATATAAGTGAGACATGTTGAGAATGAATCTCACGTTGATGAAATGAAAGATTTTGCATGTGCTTATAAGTAGTTGTGCTCTTCCCATATTGCCAATTGGGTTTATGGTGGAACCTCAACTTTTTTTCATGGTATCAGAGCAGGTTGTCGAGTGTGCGAAGTCCAACGGCCACACATGCTCAACGTCACCTGAGTTATATTGTCCACGTGATAGGCTTGAAATTCCTCACGTGTTGGGCTTGAAATTCGTCACATTGATAAGAGGAGGGACCTTGCATGTGGTTGTAAGTAGTTGAGCTTCTCCCCATATTGCATTTTATGATGGAACCTCAACTTTCTTCAAGACATATCAACTCTATCATCCAATTTTATCATAACACATAAAATAGTATACAAAGTGACTTCTGCTACCATAAAAGTTTCTCATGATTCTGTAACCTTTAATTTGGCCTCACTTGAGTCACACACTTAAAACAATTTGTATTGAGTGATGGGAAAGCATGTGTGGCCTTTTAGGTCCAATATTTTTTTTAAAACTATTATATATGCAAATTTTCATGTTCCGCAGAGAATACTATCAACACCTTCGGCTATAAGTTAAGAATATGAGATAATTATCTATTGATACCGATTTACAGTACTTGATACATTATTGATCATCAAATATCAAACTATTGAAAAGGTGCCTTAATATTCGGTGCAAAACAATCGATACTTTTTCCTTAAGAACATATTGAGGTACACAATACCAAACATTGGAAGGTAGAGGGATATGGACCGAATGAAAATAGGCATGCACATGAACCTTGTTTAAACCGTGTGAATATTTAAGCAGTAATCGTGCCCTCATGTCATACCCACGCCCCTATTGTTTTAAGCACATTTTGTCAGTTTTCAAAATAAACAAGAACATATCCACCATCTCTCTCAGTACAAACCAAACACCGGTCTTTATACTGCTCGATTCTTTCTTCACGTGAGGCAATTTGGTGACTGTCAATGTCTTTCTATTTCCTACATTCTTATTTATTAATATCCTCAATATTACTTTTCAAGTCTTTCTACTAAAATATATTCATTATTTACGAATATTGCTAAAGTTCATATCCTCTTTGCTGTGCTATGTACTTTTGGGTTTGGCACAAGTACACACTTTCGTCCGTCCAAAAAAAAAAAAGAGGCACGAAGTACTCACAATTTTATTCAACTTTCATCCATGAAACTTAGTATTTGTAATATTTTCAAGCAACAAGATGAAGACTGTGTGTCACTAACCTTACACGCATATTTATTCAGCAACTACTTAAATTCGGTATCAACACAAAAACATATACAAGTAGAGAAACCTACTTCCTAAAGTAAGCATTTTGTAATTAACTAACGATTGAAACCATACAAAACATAATTCCCACGAGGGCACCACCATATATTGCTTGTCATAAGAGCCTAACTGAATGAGGCATGAACCTGATACATCTATTCATCAAGAAACTTTTAGCTAGTTTAATTTGATTCTAATTAGATTTCTTGAAGAAAACTCATAATTTGTACCTTTTTTGATGAATTGTTAGTGTATAATTAGGTCACTTTCTTCTTCAATCTCCTATCACATGGCCCCAATGAAGTTAATTGGTGCACGAGGTGGCCTTCATGTGCACATGTGTTACTTAGAGAGTATATAGAAAATTTAGGTAGTGATGGAAGCATTTTCTTTTGCGTCACATGCATTTTCAACATGTGTTTCAATATAAACCAAACCATAAGAGGGAAGCGGACCAAACAAGCCAAACCTCCACCTTTCTTCTTGAAGCACACAGCTTGTTTATTAAATTTACTACAACCAACCCTCCTTTCTGTATCAACTAGCTCTTAGTTTCTTCTGTTGCATGCTCTAGGTTTGAAAGTTAGCTGAGGAAAAACAAAAGGATCTTGGTTATTACTTACCCCAGAAAAAAGGTTGGCTTAATAAAACTTATGTTCTTAAGGGCCGTTTGATATCCTATTAAAAAAAATCATCAATTTTGAAAATATTTCTTAAGATCATTTACAACAACAATAACAACAAAGCCTTTTCCCACTAAGTGGGGTCGGCTACATGAATCCTAGAACGCCATTGCGCTTGGTTTTGTGTCATGTCATCCGTTAGATCCAAGTACTCTAAGTCTTTTCTTAGGGTCTCTTCCAAAGTTTTTCTAGGTCTTCCTCTACCCCTTCGGCCCTGAACCTCTGTCCCGTAGTCACATCTTCGAACCGGAGCGTCAGTAGGCTTTCTTTGCACATGTTCAAACCACCGTAACCGATTTTCTCTCATCTTTCCTTCAATTTCGGTTACTCCTACTTTACCTCGGATATCCTCATTCCTAATCTTATCCTTTCTCGTGTGCCCACACATCCAACAAAGCATCCTCATCTCTGCTACACCTACGTGTTGATGGTTCACCGCCCAACATTCTGTGTCATACCGTATCGCCGGCCTTATTGCCGTCCTATAAAATTTTCCCTTGAGCTTTAGTGGGCTACGACGGTCACACAACACGCCGGATGCATTCTTCCACTTCATCCATCCAGCTTGTATTCTATGGTTGAGATCTCCATCAAATTCTCCGTTCTTTTGCAAGATAGATCATAGGTAGCGAAAACGGTCGCTCTTTGGTATTTCCTGATCTCCGATCCTCATTCCGAACTTATTTTGGCCTCCGTTTGCACTGAACTTGCACTCCATATATTCTGTCTTTGATCGGCTTAGGCAAAGACATTTAGATTCCAACACTTCTCTCCAAAGGTTAAGCTTCGCATTTACCCTTTCCTGAGTTTCATCTATCAACACTATATCGTTTGCGAAAAGCATACACCAAGAAATATCATCTTAAATATGTCTTGTTAACTCATCCATTACCAACGCAAAAAGGTAAGGACTTACGGATTGTTGATGCACAAAAGCAGTGAGAACTTTGGTACAACAGAAATTATTAAGTTTGTGATCTTCGCTAGATTGCTCCGGTCATTAGTGTGGATAAGTATGTAAATGGATAGAGACAAGAAAGCAAACACAAGATGTACGTGGTTCACCCAGATTGGCTACGTCCATGGAGTAGAGGAGTTCTCATTAATTGTGAAGGGTTTACACAGTACATAGGTTCAAGCTCTCTTTTAATATTGTGGGAGAGTGATCTCGTAATCACAAAACTTCTAAGTACCGAAGTGTGGTATCATCTTCACTTGCCTTATCTGTCTCATAGGTAGATATGGCATCATCTCTGGAAGTACTCTTCCTCCATCCAGGGGTGGTATCTTTAACTGGTGGAGATACACAAGGTAATGTATCAATTTCACTTGAAGCTTACTTGTAGTTTCAGGCTTGGTCAAGCGCGATACAAACCATGTAGTAGGAGTCCCCCAAGTCGCCGAGCTAGGGGATCTGCTGAAAGAGGTGACAGACAAGGTAAGCAATCAGAGCTCCAAGCAATCAGTCCCAGATCAGAAGTTTGATTTCGAGTTCCGGCTGATTGTTCTCATTCTTTCTATCTTGTAGGCAGCATGAAGGATAAAGAGAAGAAAAGGAGAATAGGTGATATGAGATACTTTTGCTTTTGAAAAAGTAACTTTCCACATGCTTATTCTTGAATTGGGCTGGAGGGTTTTCTGGTTTCCTCAAGAGTATAAGGCCGATTGAAGAATTTGAGGGTCAAAACAAGTCCATCAAATCTAGAGTACGTTCGACCCTACTGATATGAGATACTTTTACTGTTGACAAAGTAGTGGATCTATCGGCACGTGTTCTGTTACGCTTGTCTCCACATGCTTCCTTGTATCCTTCTCACTTGCCCTATCTGTTCCTCAAGCAGATGTGACATCTTCTCTGGAAACATAAGATGTTGAAGATGAGTACTCGAGAGCAATGCCAGGTAAGTAATCAGGTAAGGGGTTCCAGGCAGTCAGTTCCTGACTGGAAGCTTGATTCCAAGTGCTGACTTATTGCTCTCTTTCTCATTGTCTTGCAGGTAAGAACAAGACCAAAAGAAAAAACAGGGAAAAAGCATGATATGGGATACTCTTGCTTTTAACCCTGATGATATGAGATATTCTTGCTCTGGTGTAGCTTTTTTGTAGAGGTAGTCTCGGGGGGAAAGAAAGCTGAGTATTTCGAGAGGCTTCGTTGGGAGTGCTCTCTCAGATATGAGGAAGGGTTGAGCATTTTTGCAGGTCTGCCTGTCCGTTGAGGATGAAGGTCGACATATATAGGAGTCTCCCTAACAACAAGTAGTAATGTTATTCCTTTACCTTGCTTGGTCATAGCACGGTAGTGGGAGCTGCCAGCTTCACGTGTTTTAACTCTGTCATAACACTTTGAAAAAGTGGTCTGTGGTATCTGGAAAGCTGATGTTGCGTGTGAAGATTACAGACAAGTTTTATCCAAGGAGATCTGGCTCTCGAAGTTGAGAAAACGGTGTGAAGATTACAGACAAGCTTTATCCAAGGAGATCTGGCTCTCGAAATTGAGAAAACGGTACCTCTTCGATTTGCGAACAAGCAATCCTATCGGGGATATGTCTCTCGAGATTCGGAGAACGGTGCCTCTTCGATTTTTGAGAAAGTAATCCGGCTAGGAGTCTGGTTCTCGAGATTCGGAGAGCGGTGTATCTTCGATTTTTGAGAAAGTAATCATGTTGGGAGTCTGGCTCTCGAGATTCGGAGGGCGGTGCCTCTTCGATCTTAAAACAAGCAATCTTGTTGGGAGTGTTTTCTCGAATGTGAGTAAAGGTTGGGCCTGTTTGCTAGTCTACCTTGCCACGGAGCACATAGGTTGACACACAGGGACTTTCCAATTATCCAGCAGTGATCCTGTTCCTTTACCCTTGTGGGTAATAATATGGTAGCTAAACCTTCAAAATTTATGTGTCTAAACTTTGTTAGTGCTGTTTCTTTGCTATTCTTTTACCCTTCTTGGTTATAGCGATGTAATGAGAGCTGCAAGCTTCATGTGTCTAAACTTTGTCAGAGATCTTTGGCAAAGTTATCTGTGGTACCCGTGAGGTGATGTTGCGTGTAGAAAGTGGATGATTGAACAGTAACATTCATGTGCTTTGTACTTCACCAGAAATCTTCGACAAAATGCCCGTAATTTTTGCAAAGTTGAGTGTGCATGTGACAGGTGCTGACAAGGCTGAAAAAGCAGGTGCCTCTTCGATTTCTGAGATCGGCCCTCGTGGTCTTTGAGCAGCCCAGCTTTTGAGAAAGCAAGCGCCTCTTCGATTTCTACGATCGGCCTTCGTGGTCTTTGAGCAGCCCAGCTTTTGAGAAAGTAAACGCCTCTTCGATTTTTGAGATCGGCCCTCGTGGTCTCTGAGCAGCCCAACTTTTGAGAAAGCAAACGCCTTTTCGATTTTTGAGCAGGCGCCTCTTCGATTTCTGAAGCTCCGTCGAGTGCAGATTTTTATAGAGGCTGGCATTAAGTTCCAAAGCACACTTGAAGCTCCACCAGTAGAAGCTCCCTTCTTACATTTCTAAGATCTTGATTTGTCCGACCTCTTCTCTCTTCAACACCTTTGAAAATGTTTGGCCCCTCCAACCGTCGTTTTGACTTGAACCTTGTTGAAGAGGCAGCCACGCCTTCTCCAGACAACATATGGTGCCCATCCTTCTTATCCCCTATTGGTCCTCTTACCGTTGGGGATTCCGTGATGAAGAATGATATGATCGTTGCGGTGGTAGCCAAGAACCTTCTCACTCCCAAAGATAATAGACTACTTTCCAAACGGTTTGATAAGTTGGCTGTTTAGGATTCTCTGGCTCTCAGTGTTCAGTGTGCAGGTTATGTGTCTAATATGGCCCAACGCCTATTTGCTTGAACCCGCCAAGTTGAATCATTGGCGGCTGAAGTGATGAGTCTCAAACAAGAGATTAGAGGGCTCAAGCATGAGAATAAACAGTTGCACCGGCTCGCATATGACTATGCTACAAACATGAAGAGGAAGCTTGACCAGATGAAGGAATCTGATAGTCAGATTTTACATGATCATCAGAGGTTTGTGGGTTTGTTCCAAAGGCATTTATTGCCTTCGTCTTCTGGGGCTGTACCGCGTAATGAAGCTCCAAATGATTAACCTCCGATGCCTCCTCCTTCTAGGGTTCTGTCCAGTACTGAGGCTTCGAATGATCTCCCTCCGGTGCCTTCTCTTTCTGGGGCTCTACCGACTGCTGAGACTTCTCATAAGCAACCTTTGTGAAGGCTCTCTCTTGTTTGTTTATTTTGACTCATGTATATGTACATATTTGTAACTTATCGGAGATATCAATAAATAAGGTTTGTTTTATTTCAACGTATTGTGTTAAATACACCAAAACCTTCTTCACTAAGTTCTTTGAATTTTTCTTTTGTTGAAGCTTGTATGTTAAAGCTTTGTGAGTGGAGCATGTAGGTTGAGGTAGTGTTCCCTTAATTTCCTGAGTGAGGAAAACTTCTCTGTTTGAGACTTTAAAAATCCAAGTCACTGAGTGGGGTCGGCTATATGAATCTTAGAACGCCATTATGCTCGGTCTTGTGTCATATCCTCCGTTAGATCCAAGTACTCTAAGTCTTTTTTTAGAGTCTCTTCCAAAGTTTTCCTAGGTCTTCCTCTACCCCTTCAGCCCTGAACCTCCATCCCGTAGTCGCATCTTTTAACTGCAGCGTCAGTAGGCCTTTTTTGCACATGTCCAAACCACCGTAACCGATTTTCTCTCAGCTTTCCTACAATTTCGGCTACTCCTACTTTACCTCGGATATCTTCATTCCTAATCTTATCCTTTCTCGTGTGCCCACACATCCAACGAAGCATCCTCATCTCCGCTACACCCATTTTGTGTTCGTGTTGATGCTTCACCACCCAACATTCTACGCCATACAACATCGCCGGCCTTATTGCCGTCCTATAAAATTTTCCCTTGAGCTTCAGTGGCATACGACGATCACACAACACGCCGGATGCTCTTCCACTTCATCCATCCAGCTTGTATTCTATGGTTGAGATCTCCATCTAATTCTCCGTTCTTTTGCAAGATAGATCCTAGGTAGCGAAAACGGTCGCTCTTTGGTATTTCCTGATCTCGGATCCTCACCCCTAACTCATTGTGGCCTCCATTTGCATTGAACTTGCACTCCATATATTCTGTCTTTGATCGGCTTAGGCAAAGACCTTTAGATTCCAACACTTCTCTCCAAAGGTTAAGCTTCACATTTACCCCTTCCTGAGTTTCATCTATCAACACTATATCGTCTGCGAAAAGCATACACCAAGGAATATCATCTTGAATATGTCATGTTAACTCATCCATTACCAACGCAAAAAGGTAAGAACTTAAGGATGAGCCTTGATGTAATCCTACAGTTATGGGGAAGCTTTTGGTTTATCCTTCATGAGTTCTTACGTCAGTCTTTACTCATTTATACATATCCTTTATAGCTTGGATATATGCTATTCGTACTCTTTTCTTCTCTAAAATCCTCCAAAGAATGTCTCTTGGGACCCTATCATACGCTTTTTCCAAATCTATAAAGACCATGTGTAAATCCTTTTTCCCATCTCTATATCTTTCCATCAATCTTCGTAAGAGATAGATTGCCTCCATGGTTGAGCGCCCTGGCATGAATCCGAATTGGTTGTCCGAAACCCGTGTCTCTTGCCTCAATCTATGCTCAATGACTCTCTCCCAGAGCTTCATTGTATGACTCATTAGCTTAATACCCCTATAGTTCATGCAATTTTGTACGTCGCTCTTATTCTTGTAAATAGGCACCAAAGTGCTCTTTCGCCACTCATTTGGCATCTTCTTCGTTTTCAAAATCCTATTGAAAAGGTCAGTGAGCCATGCTATACCTGTCTCTCCCAAGGCTTTCCACACTTCAATCGGTATATCGTCTGGGCCCACTGCTTTTCTATGCTTCATCTTCTTCAAAGCTACAACCACTTATTCCTTCCTGATTCGACGATAAAAGGAGTAGTTTCTACACTCTTTTGAGTTACTCAACTCCCCTAAAGAAGTACTTCTTTAATTTCTTCATTGAAAAGATTATGAAAATAACATTTCCATCTGTCTTTGACCGCGTTCTCTGTAGCAAGAACTTTTCCATCCTCATCCTTGATGCACCTCACTTGGTTTAGGTCCATTGTCTTCTTTTCCCTTGCTCTAGCTAGTTTATAGATATCCAACTCTCCTTCTTTGGTATCTAGTCGCTTATACATATCGTCATAAACTGCTAACTTAGCTTCTCTCACAGTTTTCTTCGCCTCTTGCTTCGTTCTTCTATACCTTTCACCATTTTCATCGGTTCTATCCTTGTATAAGGCTTTACAACATTCCTTCTTAGCCTTCACCTTTGTTTGTACCTCCTCATTCCACCACCAAGATTCCTTTTGGTGTGGAGCAAAGCCCTTGGACTCTCCTAATACCTCTTTTGCTACTTTTCGGATACAGCTAGCCATGGAATCCCACATTTGGCTAGCTTCCCCCTCTCTATCCCACACACACTGGTGATTACTTTCTCTTTGAAAATGGCTTGTTTTTCTCCTTTTAGATTCCACCATCTAGTCATTGGGCACTTCCAAGTCTTGTTCTTTTTTCTCACTCTTTTGATATGTACATCCATCACCAACAAGCGATGTTGATTAGCCAAGCTCTCCCCCGGTATAACTTTGCAATCCTTACAAGTTATACGATCCCCTTTCCTCATTAGAAGAAAATCTATTTGTGTTTTTTACGACCCACTCTTGTAGGTGATCACATGTTCTTCTCTTTTCTTAAAGAAGGTGTTGGCTAAGAAGAGATCATATGCCATTGCAAAATCCAAGATAGCTTCCCCATCCTCGTTTCTCTCCCCAAAACCATGGCCACCATGGAAACCTCTATAGTTGCCTGTCTCCCTGCCCACGTGTCCATTTAAATCTCCTCCTATAAATAACTTATCCGTTTGAGTAATTCCTTGCACCAAGTCTCCAAGGTCTTCCCAAAATTTCTCATTCGAACTCGTATCCAACCCTACTTGAGGTGCGTACGCACTAATCACATTGATGAGTTCTTGTCCTATTACAATCTTGATTTCCATGATTCTATCTCCTACCCTCTTGACATCTACAACATCTTGTGTCAAAGTCTTGTCCACGATGATGCCAACACCGTTTCTCGTTCTATTTGTGCCCGAATACCAAAGCTTAAACCCTGAGTTTTCTAGATCATTTGCCTTAAGACCAACCTACTTAGTTTCTTGTAGGCACATAATATTTATCCTTCTCCTTACCATAATTTCCACTACTTCCATAGATTTTCCCGTTAAGGTTCCTATATTCCACGTTCCTAAACGCATTCTACTCTCTTGAACTCTATCGTTCTGTCCTAGCTTCTTCACCCTCCCCCGTCTAATAGGATCAAAGTACTTCTTTTGTGTCCTGTGTAAAATTGATAGAAGCATATGCTCCCAAACAACTTTGAGTGGAGTCGTTCGAAAAGAAGTTTCTATGGCCCCCTTGCTCATTTAACACTGCATCTAGGTGCCGATGGAGATACAACGACCCTTGCTCACTTATCACTATGCTCGGGCCACACAGCGCGCCACTTACGGGTGATGTCCTAGCTTTAGCGCGATTTCGTTAAGATTCAAAAACTTGTTTAGTATGAAAATTCAAAATTACTTTCTAAACAATTAAAAAGAAAAAAGAAAAAGCCCCCACTCCCTTTATCCTCGACCTCCCCCTCCCATTCCCCTTCCCCTACGCTCCCTTTCTATCTCCCCATCCTTATCTTCATGGTCAAACGTGGCAAGCACTTAACAAAAATACCCGAAATAAACCAAAAATTTATAAGCAAACCGCTTGTAGATACAGTTCTCTAGAACTTCAACAACGAGTTTGTATATTGACTGATCAACCCGACGTTTCGATGCTGAAAAGGACAGATTTGGAGAACCGATCTCACCGGCGAAGTGGAGGATCCACCAGAGGAAGGCATAGGGAACCAATTCAGACGAAGAAGGGTGTTAGGTAGGCCTGACAATTTTTTGCCTGACTCGTTAACTTGACACGAAAATAATAAATTGCAAGTCAACTGATTAACAAGTTAGGTCATTATTGGTTCACATGTTAATAACCTATTAAGATAATAGGTATGACATGAAAACGACACGACACAACCAGTTTGTCAGGTCTAGACAACAAGTATAACAATTTCTTGCATAACCCATTAACCAAACATGAAACGACACAAAAATAACAGGTTAAACCATTAATGAGTCATATCGTTATCAAGTCACTTATTAAGAATCCATTAAAATAACGGATTTGATACGACAAACCTTTGTAGACCTTGAGCTCTCTTAAAGTGTTACTTTATCTGACAATGTTATTTCTTGAGAGAAAAACAAAAAACTTGTTCAACTGTTTCCTTTTTGCTTCTTTAGTTTTTATGATTGTCATGTAGTAATGTTCAGAGCAAGGATATTATTGTTATGTTCTGATCTCGAGATACGTTTATAGTCAACGTGATGATTTACCAATACCATAGATATACAAATAAAACATAGTTCATTAGAACTCTGACATATATACAATATACACCAAAGATTCAATGAATTAACAATTCTTGGTAAACCCTAATTGAATAGGCGAACTATTCCCCCAGTACCTCTACACTACTACTCGAAGTTCCTCACTCAAACATGTAATTCTGAAGAAATAACGCTATAATGTAGACTAGTGTATCGGGTAAAATTGATTTCTATGTTTTAGTACTCGTTTAAATTATGTTTAGGGGGAAAACCTTTTCCAGAGGAAACCAATTATTGATCGATTTTGTTAAAGTGGGACTCACTTAATTAGTACAGAAGTGGATTTAAGCATCTCATGGCCTATATATGTTTACTGATATTGTATACATAGAATAACTTTATTCTTCTCATAATTTTATTCATGACTGTTACTATATATTCCTCGTTCTCCATCTTGAAATGCTTGTCTTACTACCAAATTAATCGATATTAAGAATCATCACCACCAATGAAATTAATTTTTTTGGGTGACACTTGCATGGAACCATGCATGTGCTTCTAGTTACACCAAATGACTAAAGCAATACGTTCTTCCATTTACAATTATTACACCGACCTTTCAATAATATTCTTGTCGACGGATCATTGCATTTCAATCACATATCTTCGAAAAGATGGGATTTTTTCAGGTCCCCAATTGATCGACCTGGATGGGATTTTTTGCCTTCAAATATTCTTAGCCAATGTTCATTCAATCTCGTGGGGGTGGTTGTTACTTGTTAGGGAAAATGACACTACCAGAAAATAACGTATGCCTTACAAAATTTTGTTTGACGAATCAAATTTGATCGAGGAAAAGGACTTTATCCCACATATTTTTTAGTTGGTAGGACAAAGATGGTCAATATTTAGGGTTTATTCAAAACCTTTACGTGACGAAGGTGACTGTAGGGCAAGTCACAATTCGTCAGGCAAAATTTTGGAGCGAAGAGAGAAAAATGGCACACAATATTTGACGGTTTGCCCGACGAATCTAGTCTTTGTTGACTATGTTGGCTTTGCCCGACAACAATGTTTGTCGGCTAAGTTCTACTGTTGGTAGTCAAAGGCTCACAATGATGTTTAATAAATTTTCACCGACACAATCTTTGCTCAGCGTTTTCCTTGTACTTGCCCTACCAAGATGAATCGAGAACTTTCAGTAAGTATGCAATAACTTTCTTAATTTATTAATTTTTTTCTTTTACTTATTTTATGTGGTTTTAACTAAACTATTTGGTTTTTTTTTGAAAATTTCAGGCTAACCTTGAGTGAGACGAGCGGGACAAGGCTTGTCTCAATTACATAGACTGGGTGTGGAGTGGCCGATATTAAGGAGGGGAAGTACGAGCTGCGCAAGTACTACAACATTTTTCTGACGCCTGAGGCAGCTTTTACATAACCACCCAAGGATTTTGTGGAGAAGGTGGACTAGTGGTTAGATCTGACATTCGTGTTGTGTTTTTCGTGTTCGTGTCGTTTTCGTGTCATACCCGATATCTTAACGGATCGTGTTGTGTAACACCCGTTAAAATAAACGGGTAAAATGACCCGACCTGAAATCGACCTGATAATATTAACAGGTAATATGACCTGACCTGTTACCTGTTAAGGAAAATATATTTTAAACCAATAAATAATCAAATGAAAAACATAATACTAAATAAGTATATACATACCATATTGTCACATCCAAAACATAAAAACGCATTTTTCTTTTAAGTATATTTTCACTTACCTAAAGTCTTTAATAGTTTTTTAATTAATGTAGAAGTGTTAAAAAAATCTAGAAAAAATATATAAATGCTCGTAATAACAATTTTTACAACTTTTATGAAGAGCTTAACTTCGAAATTTGCCCCTATAATCATATAAATCATAGATCAAAATTTAACCGTTAATTGTTGTTTACATTTATGCTTCATTGTTCTCATCAAATTGAGTAAATTGTAGCTATGGTCCCTGAACTTTACTCAAATTGGAGCAATGGTCCTTCAACTAAAAATCCATTACCATTGGTCCTTCAACTCATTAAAACGTGCAGCTATGGTCCCTCAACTAAAAATCCATTACCTTTGGTCCCTCAATTTTAATTCAACTGGAGAAATGGTCCCTTAACTTTATCCCAATTGTAGTTATGGTCCTTCAAACATAACTCGTTTTGACAAAATTTTTTACGTAGTTGACAAAATTTTTTTACGTAGTTGACAAAAATGACCATAATTACACACTTTGATGAGTTGAGGGACCCTAATTAAATAAATGGTTATTCCAACATAACATATTTTGACAAAAATTTGAAGAAATTAATGAAAAGGACTATAGCTACACATTTTGATAAGTTGAGGGACCAATGGTAATGGATTTTTAGTTAAGGGACCATTGCTCCAATTTGAATAAAGTTCAGGGACCATTGCTACAATTTACTCCATCAAATTTTGTTTTTTTTTTCTTCATATTTTCTTTTTTGAAAACTTGATCTATTAGAGAATGCATGAAGATGAACGGTTTGGATCGTTCATATTATATTAAGAGTTTTACGGTTAGTGAAAATATTGTTTGATGTTTATAAAGTTTCTACAAACTATATGACATCGACTCATCTTTTAGTTAACCGTAAATATCGAAATGTGATATCAAAGATCTGAACCGTTTATCTTCTTACATCCGCCAGATGATCATGTTTTCAAAAAAGAAAATTTAAAAAATGAAATTCAGTAAGAAGAATAAAACGTAAATGACAATCGACGATTAAATACAAAATTAAGGTTTATGAATTATAGTGTTGGATTTCGAAGCTGACCCCTTCATGAAAGTTGTAAAGTTTGTCACTATGAGTGATTGTATATTTTTTTTACATTATTCATGAAGGTTTGGAGGATTTTAAAAATCTAAACCATAATGTAAGTGTAACCATTATCTACTCGTGGATGAATAATGATGAATCACGAGTGCTTATATATTCTTTCACATTTTTCATACTTGTATGTATGTGTTCTTAGTTCTTGCCTATACAAATATTATATTAGTTTATTTTAATTTTGGACAACAACATGTTAAGTAAAATTTATCCTAGTAATGATAATAAGGAATTCTCATAATAAAAATAAATAATGACTAAAACGTTTTTCTATAAAACTTATATAGAATAATAATACAAAACTATATATTTAATATAGAATATATTGTATATATTAATATGGCTATTGTATTTTATAATAAATCTTTTGGTAATTAAACTTTAAAATTATCAAAATAATTTTTTTCTTAACGGGTTGAAACGGGTTACCCATGTGTTACCTACGTGTATACTCATTATTAACGGGTCACCCGATAATGACCGGATAAGTTATCGTGTTGACCCGAAACCCGTTATGTTCGTGTCGTTTTCGTGTTGTGTCAGAAACTGCTAGGCCTACTAGTCGTAGTGGTTGTTCATTCATTTTCAAAGTGAAAAATTTCAGGTAATTAAATTTTAGTTCAATTTTATATTTTTTTGGGTAAGTTTAATTAAATTTCTTTTAATGGACGAAAAAATTGGTGGCAAATAAATGTAACGAGAGAAGAAGCTGTCCTTCATCACTTTGGTTCTCAACCATTTTCTTACCATGTCACCACTATGGGGAGCATTTCCCTGAGGTGGAGGTTTTTTTGGGGGGGGGGGGGTGCCAATTATGGCAACGAGACCATCGAATGACATTTATGTAAATATTCATATCTATGTTTTAATTGTGAATTTCATTACAATAAATAAGGTTTTAAATATGATCAAAAATTGTAATTTTCCCTTTGTTTTGTTTTTTGTTTTAGGCTTCTATGATTCAAAAGAATGACAAGTACCTCGCCAACCTCTCTCAACAGCTACCGGATGTGCCTATGGAAGAGCTGACACCTGATCCAGAGGTGTCTCTCTAGTTCTAATGGACGAGGAAAGACAAGGAAGTTTGTGACCTAAGAGCGGGTCGGGTTTGGGAAGTCGGGGGGGGGGGATCTTTTTCTTCTACGGGCTCTAATCCATCAACTAAGATTGACTCCAGACTTCAGCAAGTTGAGATAGAGCTTGCACGCCAAAAGAAAAGAAGGTGAGTGCCTACAAGAAAAAGCGGCACACTTGGCACAAGTTGCTGCAAAAGATCAAGAATTATTACACCTGTACTTCGTTGCTGTAGCCCAATTCTTGTCAGCTTTTGGCATTAGGATTCCCAAGCCTCTAGTCGAGCTTTTACAGCCATTCCCCAAGCCACCCCAGTAGTTTATGTTTTTTTGTTTAGTTTTTGTAATATAATTGTACGAACAATTTTATATTGATTGTAAATATTGTTTTTGAAATATTTATTATAAATATTTATTTAAAAGAAGTTAGAATTAAATAAATGATTGGATATAAATATTTTTTAGGGAGACTTTGGATGAGGTCCTTAGCTATCAATATTCTTTGACCTAAGCCTTGTTACTTTTCAATTTTTGACCGAAATCCCTGAAATTAATGTGATACTTTATTTCTATGTATGTTACTATATTTTTAAATTAAAAATTGAAATGTATAGTTGTTTATATTAATGAGATTTTAAATAAAAACCCATAATTTGTGGGATTAAAAATATTAAAATATAAATTATACTATTGTGTGTATGTATATATAAACATGGGTACATCCATCAAAATTAACAAAAACATTATTGTACCAAAACATGGGTACATTCTTCAAAACCACACAAAAAAAAACGTAAAAGATATTAGGCTTAATAACATTAGTAAATCTTCGGTTAATGACACACTCCGATCAGGAATGTCCACTAGGATTCCGAATCGAGCTGTGTTGGCCGACATCTAGAAGGTGACGAAGCCATAAAGTGTGATGATGTGGAAAATTATGAATAAATTTAAACCTAAGAGTGCCTAAATACCAGAGTGCACTAGTGAGCGGGAATGAACCCACTTCACACGGGACGTTAGAGCATAAACAAGTACAGAAGAGTGAATTAGGAATCGTACCTTCGAAATAATCTCCAATACTCAGAATCGCCACGAATCTTCGACGATAATAAAGCTCAGCTAATAAAACCTGGAGGGTGAAGACAAGACAAGGGTGAGTGGCCCTAGAAATGAAATTTGAATAGAAGCCATCTAAAGCATTATAACCCCTCGCTGCAACACTTGTATAGATTCCAGAAAATCATACAACGTATCAATGTGAAATCAAAAGTAAACCATAAATATACCATAACACATCGTCTCATCATCAATATCAATAATCATGTGATTAATAAACCACACTAGCACGCAAGTCGAAGTCACCTATAGTGACCTGTATGACTGCACCAATATCTCATCAATCATAGCTAACTCATAAGTTGGAGTCACTTATGGTGACCTGTACAACTTATCCATATCTCATCACATATGCTAGCTCATAAGTCGGGAGTCACTTCTAGTGACCTGTATGACTTATCCATATTTCATCACATATGCTAGCTCACAAGTCGGGAGTCACCTCTAGTGACCTGTACGACTTATCCAGATTTCAATAAGTATACATGCACACGAGTCAGAACCACCTAAAGTGATCTGCACGATAGGACTGAGTGTAAATAAATACGCTTAAGTGCTACGATTACGTGAAGGCTGTGCGAATAATTGCAGGTCACCTACGAGTCGGAACCACCTATAATGGTCTGTATGACAAGATTGTGCACCTACCTTTGATCCAAGGTGAGTGTAAGGTGCGGGAGGTGAACATCACGTGAAGGACTGTGCTTTGGCCAAGGGCGGGAGCATTAACACCAGGGTGCAGGTTTATGAGCTCTCAATGTATCCCAACATAACATGTATGATTCATGGGCAACCCGTACGACAATGTCGGAGTTGCTTAAAACATGCATATAGTCATGCCATAACTCCATCATTTCAAGTAATACCATAACTCACCTGAACTTACATGTGTGTCATGCGTTCATCTTTGCACTTCAAAGCATTCATAATAATTTTGTGCATGTAGTATACCCATGGATATGCCATAATGCAAATAAAAAACTCAACCATATCATAGTATTTTTCCAATATGTACATATATATATATATATATAATGTGGCGTAAAATGCACAATCTATAACACCCTACTCCCGAGTTATTTATTTTTGGAAATAATGATCGGGGATAAATCCAACTAAACACTAGTTAAATTAACTTCATTACTTACGTTTCCTTATTTCAGTTTCTTGATTCCTTCCACATTGATTTATGACCAACATCCAATAACTAAAATATAAGGTTAAATCTCATATTTTCACAAATTTCCTTCACATTGCTCAATTTCCAAACAAGGTTTTTGTTTCAAATAATGTATGGCTGCATCTAACGTCTTGTTGGACTGCCTATGTACCCTAAATAGGGATCAAGCCATTCGTAGTTCATTATAGTATTTCAAAGCATTCACATTAATCATAAGCAATAATCGATGTATAAACATTTATGGAATTGTCTATCTCATATATATATATATATATATATATATATATATATATATATAATACATGATATAATGGAAAAGACCCACTCACCTGAGGTCCGTGCTATGACTCCCTAGCATGCGTGTCGAGACATCATGAACCACCGTTGCCTATGACCAATTATCAAATCACATCTCAGAATTCTGACCGATAAAATACATAATTTACATAAAATGCATCCCTACATAATTCAATTCAGAAGATCTGCATCACGGATTTCCGATCCATTGCTTCCAAAGATTCACATTATACTTCTAGAACAACATCCTAAGGTTTCATTATGATCCAACAGTCGGATCTCTACCAATTGTCCAAAATCAAGTGGCGGTCAACATTTTATTTTATGAACTTACAAATCCAATTCGGAAAGATCCGTACGTTGGATTCCTGATCCATAAGTTTCTATGGTTCTCAAATATTACGGACTATAACATATTAAAGTTTGGTAACGATCCAACGGTTGGATCATCGATTCATATAATGACCTATTAACGTAACGTAGAGAATTTAGATTCTACCAATCAACCTACATCATACAATTACCAAAACTGAAATCAAAGCATCTAGTAGCCTAAGAATAACCTCGATGGCCCCCTAGCCATGCGTCGCCGCGGGTGGCGGTCGGCCGCCCCGACTCGCCGGAAATTTCAACTATTTCTAAAAATTCTCAAAAATTACAGAAATAAACGTCTCAATGAGTAGATCAACTTTCATACATGTGACTAAGGCCAATTTGGTCGGGAAAAGCCTCGATTTCATGAAAACCCGCTGGAACCCTAGGTGTGAGTGTGCTTTGATTCGTCCTCAAATCGATTCCGATGCTCCAACCAATGATTGGGCATTGTTTTTGAGCTCAAGAGAAGTTGGTTGATGGTGGGAATCGACGGGGAGAGTTGTAGAAAACGACGAATCACCGTCGAGTGTCTCGGAGTCACCATCACTACATCTCACGAAACAGGGCCAAATCCCGTCCAATTTGTGTAGGAAATCGAAGAAGAAGGACCAAGGAGAAGTTCCCAGGTATTGGCCCGGTGCAATTCGTTGGAATTTGACCTGAGAAAGCACCTAATTTCATGTATTCTCGCCGGGGTTCGGTTTCAAAGGAGAAACGGGTTGAGGGGGACCCGGGTAGTCTACCCCTCTCCCTCCATCCTTTCCCTCCTGTCTCTCCCTCTCCACTTTGCTGCCATCCCACAGCCTTCCTCCTTTAACCCCTCAATTAATAAAAAATAACCATAACTATAAGAAATGAATAGAATAATGAATAACAACCCTTAAAAATTTATAAAATCGTAAAATTTGGGACGGGTTGTCACATTTAATCTTGACATAGATACATTTTCAAATCAAAAGAAAGGATATAAGTTTAAAAATGGTTAGAAAAAAATTGAATAGATTTTATATATAAAAAAAGGTACATTTTACATATAACAAATTGGTATATTTAAGAACGGGTACATTTTAAGATTAAAAATTGGAAAAAAAAATTACATGAATGGGTGCATATACGATTAAAAAAATTTAAAACATTTTTGAAAAAGCTAATGGGTACAAACTTATTCTAGTTTTTTTTTATTTATTTTGGAAATGTTTTGAATTAAAAAATAGTTAGGAGTTTAATAAAGGTGTGAGTATTAAAGTCCTAAATCAATTATTAACTTTTATTTTAAAAAATTATGTAATTGACATGTAAATTCATTATTACATTAATGATAAGGACCTGGATCAAAATCTAAAAACTAATAAAGTTTTAGTTAATGAACATTAGTAACTAGGGACATGATACTAATTTTTCCTATTTTTTAATTAAAAAAACTTTCATCGCACAAAAAAATTGATATATATTTTAAATTTGGTTTCTTAGAGTTGGCCTTACTACTGGGCCATCGGGTCAAATTCATTACAATATTTAATTATGTGCTAGCCGACAAGATATCATTCGTCGGGTAAGTGGATTTTGTCGAGTCAATTTAGTCAACGCACGTTCGCCGGAGCCCAACGGATTTGTGTTTTTGTCGTTTAAAATTTTGGTCGATGGTTTTTGCCCGACTATTCTTTCCCAACGAACCTCTGTCGGCTAAACTGTGTGAGGGCTAATGCAGCTTTTAGCTGACGAAAGTTATTCCGTGGCTAAATGTTCTTTTTGCAGTGTGTTTGCACATCCAGTAACTTCCAACGCTCTCTCTCATCGTTTGTGTGACCTCTGTTCGTATAACACACTATCTTTGGTCCCAAGCTCGCAGGCATTGTTTGGAAGAACTCAAACAACAAACTCTATTATGTCACTTGCCCCGCCATGAGTGACAGATTGCATGCATGTATGTTTAAGGTATTTTCCATCAAATCATCAAACTATATTTAAAGGTTCTAACCATACGTCTATTTTTTAAGCTTCACTCATAGATCATTCAAGCAAAATCAATTTAAAAATAATTTAACTATTTGAGTATCATCATGAAATTTAGGGCAACTATAATATGCAACAGTCAAGTTTGATGTGACTTTTAAAATAGGTCATCAAGTTTTAATTTTGTCGTATTACACCTTATAAGTTCTTGAATTTATCAATTTGTGCTTTCGATTGGACCGATTCTATGATTTTTTTTACCAAATGGTAGAAGAAATTTTATTTATCTATTCCGAGAGAAATGTTTACATCTTTCGTCAAAATATTGTAAAGAAAATCTGGAAAGGATAAACCCCAAGAATGAGATCCACCCAACTGGAAAAAAATGTGACGCCATCAAGTGGGCCGCCATACTACCATCATCGCGGGGGATATAGGCAAATTTAAAGCTCTACAAACACTCAGCAAGGTCCCATATTTATTAAATTATTGATGTGGTGAGTTTGAGACTCTTATAAACAAATAAATATAAAAAAAATCTCATCAATTTAGTAGAGGACTAGACGTTCAAAAAAGAGACAAAAAGTGTAAAGTAATACAATTTCAAAGCCTAAAGGTGCAATCTGAAAAAAATAAAATCTCACGGTCCATTTTAAAAATCACCTCAAACTTAAAATGTTAAAAAATGTAATTAGCCTTGAAACTTAAATATTTATATAAACACTTTATTTGGTCAGTTTGGATGTGTCGATAACATATATATATATAGGATTCAGTTATATTTTGTACGACAAATCTAGGAATGAAGCTTTGGAAACTAGACGTTCGGATCTTACCTCCCTCTATAAATATATGGCGATAATTCTTCTTTGCCATGTTAAGTGATTAAACTCACATGCGTATTAAACAAGTAACTGAAATGGCAGACACACTACCCCTGAAAATTCATAGTGGAGGAGAGAATCTCTCATCTCTAACTTGAATGTCCACATTACTTGGTCTCCTTAAATGCCACACATACCATGCATGCATACGGGTGGATCGCTAGACTCGAAATATCATCAAGATTCGAGTCCTTTAGAACGTCTTATGGTGATTCCAATCCAACACATGCAAATAAAAACACCAACTTTATGATATATATAACAAGAACGTGGAGAAACATCGCTTTGCAGGACACGCAACACTTTTAAGCATCCCTCCTATAAACTTACAAGTTAAAAACATTTAATTAGTTTTCCTACGGTTAAACTCTAAACCCTAAGAAAAAAAGAGATCAAATCCTTTGCATCCAATATTTTCTATGTTCTTTTTGTGACTTTTCTCATTTGTTGACATCTGATCATTTAGTTAAACCCTACTTAATAGATTTTGACACTCAAGTAGATAGGGCATAAATAGACCACAAAAAATGTTGGGTGCAGAAAATTTGAACTAAAGAAAAATTAAAGAGATTTTTTTTTTTACGGTAAGATAGGAATTTGATTGATAAAAAAAAAAGGTACACCTAGTCAAGGGAGAGATAAACTTTACCTTTCTAAAAACATTAACAAAAAAGATACAAGGAAAAAAAGGGGAACATGAAACCTAACCCCTCTAAAGCAGATCCTAAGTGTCTAAACCTGCAAAACAGAACAAGGAACATCACAAGGTTAAGAAAAAAAAAAACAAGAAAGTAAAACTAACCTATGTGCCAAGATGCATATTAATTTGAGAAGCGGAAGCCAGAAAAGCTAACATAGTCTGAAAACAAAGCGGCACAAACCGCCATCAGAGGGGAATCAAGACATATCAAAGTTAGAGAAGACAAACCCACGTTAGTAAAATTGTCCGCAACTACATTTCCCTTGCATATATGAGAGAGGCATAGAAAGTCATCTTCCAAATGTGGTTTAAACAAATAGATCATTGCGTACAAAGAGACTAATGAGGATCAAAATCAGTCGATTGGAGAGCAGAAATAACACTCGAAAAGTCACTTTCCAGCCAAAGATAATGTCAACCTCATTGATATGCAAACTCTACACCAATAATAATTGCTAATAATTTTGCATAAAAAGAGTTGCAATGTTCCCTTGGTAGAAACCACCAAGAAACTGACTACGACAATCCCGAAAAACTCCTCCACATGTAGGAACCATCTGTATTGAGTTTAATCCAAAGAAACCAAGGAGAAGACCAAAGCACATGAAGAATAGTTGGTGCCTTGTGAGGGTTAGGTTGGAGCCCTAGAGAAGAGATGATATGAGCCTCAAAACCTTGAGAATAACTAAGAATAAACTTCCCACCATGAACGATCCCAAAATTGATAGACATGCAAAGATGATGAAAATAGATTGAGTGACCCTAAAAAATAAACTTATTTCGAACTTTCCAAATAGCCAAAGACATAACCCCTTATGCTATTGAAATAAAGAAGACTCAACTTTTAATTTTTTGCGTGCCCAAAATATGCATTTCTATATGAATTAGACATTATTACTAAAGTAAACAAAATTATTTTGGATGAATCTATTGTACTATTGTGATTGAATTTAACGACATAAAATACAGGAATCCGACCCGCATTGTTACCAAGGGAACACATAAGAAATATAGATTGGCTAAAGGGATAATGGAGAGTTTGGCATTTATGCATTAGCATATTAGCATGTGGAAAAACATTATCTGCATGGAAAACCCTTTTGGACAACTGGTGATTACAAGTGAAAAAATCACTTACATGTGGTGGAGCCACTAATCACCACTACGATGTGGCATGCCCACATGCCATTGGTCTAATCAACTTAAACTTTCCATCGGGAAAGGGATTCTCTCCGGATCTCTTACACCAAATTTATTAAGGAAAACTAATGAAAATGACTTGAAAACTTTGAGTTTTAATGATAAGGACAAAATAAAGGGTAAAGTGAATAGTACCATGATTGACTTTTTAGTGTAAAAATGTGGTTTTTCGTTAAAGTGAACAGTACCGGGTGCTTTTCGTTAAAGTTCCCAATTTATTAATCTGGGTCCTTAAAATTTGATCTAGCGGCTAAAAACAGGGGCCCTCTTTAAAAGTTATAATAACTTTAGCCGTTGGATCAAATTTCAAAGGCATGGATTGGTGGATTTGATTAATTTGGTGGAAGGGATCCCTTTCCTTTCCATCGAAGAGAAATTAAATCTTCTGCACTCAAAATATGTGTGGTCTTTCATTGACCACAATTATTAGTAGACACGTGTTTATAAACTTAATTTTGTTGGCATAAACTTAATATGTGTCAAACAATAATTAGGATCGTAGAGAGACCACATTCATTTTAGAGGTAGAATATTTGATCTCGATCGAAGAAGCCTTGATCATCTTAGTTCAAAACCCAACTCAAGTCCTTTTCAGCTCGTCCAACTATTATCTAAGCTTTGTATCCAAAATGTAACCGGATGTAACACTTGCGGGTCCACAACAGGATACTGCAACTACTCTCACACCTCATTGGTTTTGAGTATTGGCAATAACAAATACGGGATGCCCCCAACTTTTCAGGGTGAGAAGGGGTAGAGAAAATGAGTAGAGCTAACAAAGAGTTGGTATAACTTAGTAAAGCTTGTTTTATTAGCATTCACATATTGTTGAATATACCTCATATACTTAATACATTTCATATTTGCTTTTTTTTAGTTAAAATTTATCTTATTACACTCCACATATATTCTCATAATATCCTCACATCTTGCACTCTCTTAGGTACAATAAACATTTTATGTTTTCATTTTTATTTTTTACACCCGACACTCTTCACATCTTAGCATTATAAGATGATTTCTATGTTGTTTTTCCTCCCTTTCAAAGAATGAAGATTTAGATTTGAGAATCCATTATTGACAAAAAAAAAAAAAATTGAAAACCTCATAGAAAAGTGAGAATGGTTTTGAGAGTTGAAGAAGATAAAATAAAAGTTATTGGGATATACATGTTAAAAGTGATCGGCGTGCATTTAGATTTAAAAAAAAAAAAACCTTAAGATGACGAAATTGTCATTGCATGAGTCAGATAACCACTCAAGGAAGAGTTGAAAAAAAAAAATTGGAAAAAAATTAAAGCAAGGAGAGGAGATGGTGGTTGACTGTAATTTAGGCGTGAAATCGAGCCAAACCGGACCGTACCAACCCCTGGACGGGCTAGGCTAGACTGACACACAGTCTTGGTAATTGGTTACAAGTCCATACACATTGTTGGTTGGTAATGGTACTCATCAAGTGTTAGATTGGGCTTCTTTCTTGTTCTGTCTTGGGCTTTGTGGATTCATTCACTTGGTCCTCTTGGGGCTTGGCCAGAAAACAAACAAACAAACAAAAGTGGAAAATCGAAGTGAATCAGAAATGCACGCGAACGCGTCAGCTGTCGAGCGATGTTTATCGTGCACTGCGCAGAGCTTGAAAAGACCAAATGGCATGGCCGATTGCAAAGCTTATCTGCTGATGCAGCAACCATCCCAACCAATCATAATTAATTTAAACTAAAATCAAAGAGCCAAATTCAGAAATAGCAGAACATGAATATATACAGTCACTCGTAGGTAGAGAGCTAACTCCGATCATTTTTACTTCAGAATTATAGTAATTTTTAAAACCCAGAAAGGATGATGATCGCTAGGCGGCTCTGGCATAAGCGTGCTTTGGTCAACGGTGGCCGGTGGCTCTTTCCGTACACCTCTTCAGCTCCGTCGCCGGCGGCGGTGCATTCTTCCCACCACTCTCCGTTTCGAGTCTCCTCTTCCGATCTCGTTGCGTTCTCTACTGCCGCTTCCGCCTGGTTCTGCTTGGCCGATCAGGTATCCATTGTAAGTCTCTCTCGCTTGCTAATTAATCTTGGTTCTGATTAAATGATTGGTCCGTAATCAAAATTGTGGAACTTGTTTAAATTTACATTCAAAGTTGGTTCTTTTCAACTATTTTTTTGGTAAATTTGTTCGTAATCTGTATGGTTATTTATTTATTCTGCAAGTTGTGAATTTTTAGCGTAGAATTGCGTGTAATGTGAATGGGAGGTGGTTTTCAAGTGAGGCAGTGGCTCATGTTGCAGCAGGGGTTAATGGTAATGGTATAGTTGATGTACCGTTGGCTCAAACCGGAGAAGGCATTGCCGAATGCGAGCTACTCAAATGGTTTGTGCAGGAGGTCTGTTATTCCTTCTACCTTTTGCATAAACGTATCCTGTACAATATAAATACACATGCATTTGTATATATTTATATTGTTGATCCACGTATTTGCGCAAGGTTTGTTAGATTTGAATGGGAAGTTTTCGCAGCCCTGCATATTGGCGGTCTTCGTTTTGGGTACAATGGGAGTGTCATTTAGTATGTTATATGATCTTAGGTTGTTTCAAACAGACTGTGGAGTTAGAGGTTTAATTTGTGATTTTGGCAGGGGGATCAAGTTGACGAATTTCAGCCACTTTGTGAAGTTCAAAGTGACAAAGCAACCATCGAAATAACAAGCCGTTATCAAGGGAAAGTTTCTCGGCTTCTCTATGTTCCTGGTGACATCGTCAAGGTCAGAATATTTTTACACCTGACAACCTATGGTTTGAGGATTTGTGGAGAGGTCCGCATGTGTAAGAGAGTTACAGTGTAAAATAATTGTCCTTTAGAAATTGAACTAGTAAGGGGAAATTTTCCCTTATATATTTGGTAACAGCATAGCATTTCTCTCTTGTGGATTAGCTCATTCTGGTTTTAATCATATTGAAACTCTTATTTATGATTTAAGGTTTAAATTAAATCTTAGGTTGGAGAGATTCTTTTAAAGATGGCCGTCGAGGAATCTCAGGTACCAAAGCAGATATGTGAGAGTTTGGAAAACACTAAGTCACTAGATTCTGAGCTTAACACACATAACATAGGCGGAGTTTTGTCTACACCTCCTGTTCGGAGCCTTGCAAAGCAATATGATATAGATATAAATGAAGTCTGTGGAACTGGTAAAGATGGGAGAGTGTTACGAGCAGATGTCCTTAAATATGCTGCCCAGAAGGGAATCATTGAAGTTCCTTCTGCCTCCTTGAGTGCTAGTCCTGAGAAAGCTTTGGGAGGAAAAGAGACTTGTGCACATGCATCAGCTGAATCGGGATGGAATTATGAGGATAAGACAGTTACCCTTAGGTAATATAGCATGCAAACATGAACTTGGAATACCTCCTTTGTTCATTAATGAATCATTTGTATGATCCATGGCTGAAACTTATGTCACATAATACTAGAATATCATAGAGAATATTTGTTTTTAGTGGTTTCATTCAAGACGAAGTGAAGTATGCCGTGAATTAATTAAAATGTGTTATTTCAGGGGATTCCAGCGAAGAATGGTTACATCAATGAGCATGGCTGCAAAAGTTCCACATTTTCATTATGTTGAGGATATAAAATGCAATGCACTTGTGGAGCTGAAAAATTCTTTCCAAAGTAATAACACCGATTCCAATGTCAAGCACACTTTTCTTCCATTACTGGTAAAGACTCTCTCAGTGGCCATGAGCAAATATCCGTTGATGAATAGTAGCTTCAATGAAGAGTTACTCGAGGTCATCCTCAAGGGTTTGTACACTCCATAGCAATTATCATCCGTTGGCTGCGGCAATGTTTCTACTTGAGCTTAGTCTTTTATGTGTGACATGGAAAACTTGCTAGTATTAATTTTGTCTTGAAGTGGGGTTTTGACTTAACTAAATGGAAATTGTTACAGGTTCACACAATATCGGAATTGCCATGGCTACTCCATATGGTTTAGTTGTGCCAATCATAAAGAACGTTCAATCTCTATCCATTTTGGAGGTTAGTTCTATGTCACCTCTCAACTGTAGCTTACACCGTGTGTCAGAATATGCATACACTTCTTGGTTTGTTTGCATGAGATTCATGATTTGGAGAACAATTTCTCGGTTGCATATTGAACTTTACGATTCTAAGATAATTGCAATTATTTCTACCTACTCGGGTGAAAGAATGACAGATGCTTTTATTAATTATATGTTCCATGTGTGCAGATAACAAAGGAACTTTCACGGTTACAACAATTGGCATTGGAAAACAAGCTCAAGCCTGAAGATATATCTGGCGGAACAATAACTTTAAGCAACATTGGAGCAATTGGTGGGAAATATGGTTCGCCTCTTCTGAACTTGCCTGAGGTTGCCATTATTGCAATTGGGCGAATTCAGAAGGTTCCACGATTTGCAGATGACGGAAGTGTATATCCTGCCTCAGTTATGACAGTGAGTGTTTCTTTTGTTTTTCCAATAAAACCAATTGAAATGGTTAAATCTACATATTACTTCCATACAAATTACCAAATCACTGCATGCCAGTGCCCTCACCCTTACAAATCCCCATGGGTATGCACATTGGGCCTTTTTTCTAGGATGCTGCGATGAAATAGTTGGCCGTCTAAATATAACAATGTTGTTTCTCAGGTCAATATAGGCGCAGATCACAGAGTGCTGGATGGAGCAACTGTTGCCAGGTTCTGCAACGAGTGGAAACAATTTATAGAGAATCCGGAGCTGCTCATGTTGCGTATGAGATAGATAACTGGTCGTCGACGGCCTCGCTGCTTGAAAACATGCTCTTCCCAACTGACTGAATTCCCTGTTGCCTTTGCATAGTTCGATTTCAAGGCTGTTGCCGGCTCAAGAGAAGTAGGCCCTTTATTTATTTATTTATTTTTTAATTATAAATAATTCACATGTAGACTTGACATTTTCTTTTCGTAATAAGTTGATTAAGTTCTCCTGCTTCGTTTGCGAAACGTGTAAACTGTTTCTACGTAAACCAACAAGTAAGCAGAACAGTTCTCGGTCATTTAGTTTAAGCGGTTTGATCAAATTCAACCGATTAATGTGTCTGCACTGAACGTCTATAGATAAAATTGAACCAAATGATAACGGTCCTCGGATCACTTAGGTGTGGTAGCACGAAAATAAATAAAAAATTAGTGGGGGACATAAAGAAAAGAAAGTGAAAAATAGAGGGGGAGAAAAAGAGAGAACCCAAATATTGTGTTCAGAATTTAAGTGGATAAAAAGTAAGAGGAACATCCGCGCCACTAAATAAACCGTTCTCAACCGTCACCAACCGCTCTAGAAGTATCAAACGGACAAAATTACTCTGCAGCTTCCCTTCGGAAATACAGACTTTTCCTCTGCAGAATTCCAAAACCTCTCTGCTTTTTCTCATGGCAATCGAAATGCACTTACTCATATCCCTCTTGGCGCTCTCTTTTCGCCTTTCTTTGTTGGAATTTGTTTCAGACGAAGCAGCGATGCCGGAGTTCACTTTCGGTTGGATGGATGACAATGATACCTTCCGAGCCGGGGACATTGCAACCATAAGAATCAGAGCGCTGAACAACTTTGACAAGCTCGACAAGAACAAGTTTAAACCTACTCTTACGGTGAATGGGAAGCCCGGGAATTGCTCTTTCGTGTCAGGCGTCCTTTCGGATTTTGAAGGAGACCCTACCAGTTGGAAACTCTTCTTTACTACCATAACTTCCGGGGTATTTAACGTTATGATCAACGAGGATCGCTACAAAGTGTTTGATTCTTCTCTGCATTTTCAAGTTCATCCAGGTTTTGCTTTTTTTAATTTCATCATAGGAATTTAACTGCTGATTTTCTTTCCAAGTGTTCTCTGATACATTATGGATTTTGCCTATTTTTCGATTGAAGGGCAAATATACCCGTCTTCGTGTGTTGCTTCGTGGATGGGTTTCAATAATGAATTCGAAGCAGGGACTAAAGCCAGGGTAATGATACTTCCAAAGGACGCGTTTGGAAATAATGTCTCCAAAAACAGTGAAGATCCCAGATTACATAATTTTACAGTGTCTGCAGTCTATGCAAATGGTTCCATAGCGAACATGCCAGACATCACTCATTTGGGTTGGAATGATTTCGGTTATATCATCTTGGAGTTCATTGTGGTGAAAGCTGGAGATCTCTTGTTGTACGTGGGAGATGGTAATCAGACCTTGAATGGCTCCCCACTACCGCTTAAGGTGAACCCAGGTGGTGTTTCGTAGCAATAGTTATACATTTATAGTGCATGCTTACGCTCTACATACAAAACTTGAGCTAGATTTTCTCTAATTTGTGATTTGAGCGGTTACATTTAGGTTTATAATGGAAACGATGAAGCTCCCATCTGCGTGCAGCATAAATTGGTCGATTATGTTACTATTTTACACTTCACTGATGCATTCTTTTTAGTTGTTACTTCTTTCCGTTTGTTGATTCTGAGCTTCGGAGTTATTTTCCCTGGCCTATAGCAGGACCACTAGAAATTTCCAATTGTGCGGTGAAATGGAATTTTGAACCAAATGCGTGGCAGATATATTCGAAGATGGAAATCTTTATACATCAGCAAGATCGATATGGGAACCTCGTTCCTGGTCTGAATGCATTTGACGCTGAAGTTGTAGAGATAGAGACCAATTTGTCTATACCTGTTGCAGATTTGCACTTTGAAGAAGTGGTGGCTGGAATTCAGTTGTTTTCCTTCAGCAATCTAGAACCAGGGAATTTCTTGCTCACTATATCCGATATGAAGCATTATAAGAGTATCTCTAATATGCCATATGCTTATACTGTCTTTGTCGGTACGTGCCATGTAGGTGGTTAATCCAGTTATGAATGGATCAGGTCCTCTCCTGAGCTAAGGGTGAGGATCCTCCTAAGCAAGCCCATCGGGCCGTTCAAATTTTATCCAACGGTTACAATTATTATAACTTTTAAAGGGACCCTCTGTTTGTAGCCGTTGGATAAAATTTGAACGGCCCGATGGGTTTGCTTAGGAGGATCCTCACCCTTAGCTCAGGAGAGGATCCTGATCCATTATGAATAACCTATTGCTGTTACTGCTTCCACTTCCATTAACACGCCTCTCTCTTGCTTACATTTGGATAGGTTATTGCAACGGGACAAACAGCGTTGTCAATGGATCTGGTTTAAACAGTTCTACTGCTGGAGTACTAGCAGAGTTTTCAGTTTATTTGAATGATGCTTTTCAATATCCCTCTCCCGTTGAAATAGAAAGGCTTGAAGTACAAATTGTAAGGGCAAATGACTCCTATAATGTGCAGTCAAGCATATTTCCTATGCAAACCATCAATGGTATAAATGGTAGCTAGCAATTTTTGAGCTGTTCCCCATGATAAACTTTTTGGTTATAAACTTACAATGTTTGTATCTCTAAGTTAGGTAGTGGACCTGCTCGAGCGTTAAGATATGGTGCAACCAGCCAGATAGAAATCGCTCCATCACCATCTATGGACCCAATAAATTCTGTAAGAAGTATCCGTGTATATATACACATAAACATGCATCAACATATACATAGTATTACATACACATATTTGTATTACTTCTTTAAGCTTTTGTATTCTAATTGTTGAGGTACAATGTTTCTGAATTTAGTCTGTTGGGAGCTTCAGCGCCCTGGTATCTGCTTTCATTGTGGTGTATACACCCGCCAAGAGTGGGATCTATAACATCTACGTATTTTGTGGAAATGTTCTACTCAATGGCGGTCATCCATTTACAATGGAAGTAAAAGGAGGTATATTCACCTGATATTTTCTATAGTTTTCATGACCATCATGTTAAGGAAGCACAACTTGATCTGGAAATTTGGAAGAAACTATATGATCTTGAGAAGTTTGTTACAAGTTTTATTCGTCATTGCATGAACTATCATACTGTTTCAGCCTCTCTTATTTGATTTCTGATGAATGGATTTCTAACTTTTCTGCAGGAAAGGTGAACACATCACTCTCAGAAGTTGTCAAATTTTCTCCCAAGGTGCCGAAGATGATTAACAATGAAGTATTAGTGCAGCTCGTGGATTCATTTTATAATCCTGTCTTGTCACAACAATCTCGGCTGAAACTAGAGATTGCTTCAGTTAACAGTTCTGGCTTTTCAAATTCCATGTTTGTGGATAATAATGATGGCTCATACACCGTTCAATATCTGGCTGAGAATGTTGGTAGTTATGAGATATGCGCTTCATTTGACCGCAAACGCATCTCTCCCTGCCCCTTGGGGATCAATGTCTACACCAGTAAGTTGGAATAACAAGAAGTTGTGTAAGAGTAGCTCTATTTTCTTTTGTTGTATCAATTAAATGGGATTTGATTTCTCTACTCGTGTTATGGATCGATACTGTGCAAGCATGCTGTCATCAATTGATGTTTATACTTTATAGCCAAGCACTATTGGTGGTATTAATTTTACTTTCATGGACTGATTTATTTGCAGGTGAATATTTTCCCAGAGCCTACATTGATACAATATCTGTCTGGGAGGATGAGTCAATCGCTTTTGATGTTTTAGCAAACGACTACTTTGCTGGAAATAATGCAAGTGTTGTCGAATACTCAAAGGTACAATACAAAGTGAAGGTTTTCAAACCATTGTCTCACTACTCTCTCTTCTTTACAAAAGTGGAACTGCTACTGATCAGTGACCACGAGCAGGCATATGCACACGAACACCACCTACCCTTTTAGAGGATTTCAATTTGCCCGGATTTTTTACTGGTTTATATTTGTCAGCCAGATCGTGGTTCCCTTCTTGAGTATGGAAGGCTACTCCGCTACACGCCTCATAAAGACTATTACGGCAATGATTCTTTTGTGTACACAATGTCTGATATAAACGGAAATCTTGCTACTGCTGCTGTAAACATATATGTTCTCACTATCCCTCCCCAATTTGTTTCTTTTCCAAGCGAACTACAAGCAACTGAAGACGAGATTAGTCCCAGATTTGGGTAACGTACTATTAATCTATAACACTTCAATTTTCATATATGCTTCTGTATAATTATAAATTCGACTATTTGCAGTGGTTTCCACGGGTTTGAGATAAGGTATTCGGATGCGATGGAGAACATCTCTGTTAATCTCACTGCGCAATCTGGGACAGTCTTTCTGTCTCCTATGCTAATGCAATTTTGGGAGCCAGTTTGGACAGGACTTTCTGTATACACATCAGATGGAGATGCAAAGGGTTTGATTTTAGTAGGCTGTGTGGAAGTAATCAATTTTGCCCTTCAGTCAATTCAATACTTCGGGTACTATCATCTATCTGCTTTTGCTTCTTATAATTGGCCTCCTTCATTGAGTAACATCATTTTTTATCCTCCATTTCCCTTGAGTCAGGAACGAGAACTTTTGTGGCTATGATACAATTCGAGTGTCTACGAGGAACAGGAACGGAGTAAATAAATTGGATGTTCCAGTTTTTGTGGAACCTATTAACGATCCTCCATTTATTCATGCTCCTGAATACATTATTTTGAAAAGTAATGAAGACAAGTCACAGATATACGACAGAGAAAAAGACAAGTTTGAGTTCTGCATTGGCGATCCAGATCTTCTTGCGTTCCCTGGTATGGCCCTGGTCAAAGTAGGCTAAACGACATGTTCAATCTCTGAGTTTTAGAGGATTGATATATGTTCTTTGCCCCATAATCTTTCAGGTAACGAGTCCCTTTTCACAGTCACCTTTTCTGTGGAAGTTAATGACGGATATTTGGCAACCAGCCTACCAACTGAGCTCATCTCTACGACAGAACTGAAGCTCAAGAATAGCTATCAGTGGCTACCTCTTCAGACATATGTCAGCATCTCAAAACATTTCATGGTGAGAGCTAAGGGAGTTAGATTTCATGGAACATTTAATGACTGCAATGCTGTGATGCGACAGCTCTTTTATCATGTGAGTTAGGTTCTTCGCTTTGATTTCATTGCATCTAATTTACAGCATCGTCTGTTGATTCATCACGTTTCTTGTACAGGGCGGAGAACAGGATGCAATCTTGACAGTGAAATTGAATGACATGGGAAACTACGGATGCTATTTTAATTGTGATGATAAGATATCGGTGCCTTTACAGGCTGAGGCTTCTGTTAATCTAATAAGGGGAAGGCCAATGAGTTCGCTTGTGGCTCACGGTAAGTGGTAATGCATGTATGTCGGTAACTTATAGCCAAAGTGCTTCTTTCTTGGGTCATACAGCTCCAAACAAAACTCAATTTAGGTCTTGAAATAGCCAAAGTGCTTCTGTTTATTGTGAGGAATGCAGGCTTGGGGTCAGCTATTGTCATCGAATCCATTATAGTGTTTTTGCTCGGAGCAGTGCTACTATTTTTCACATGCAAATGTGCAGCTCACCTTGTACATGAAAGAAAAAACAAAGCTACCAGGGCACCAGAGCCGGCAAGCGCACCTAGTTTGCGCAAAGGAACTGTAAGTATGATATGCCTCATATGATATAACATGGCGCATTTTTTCCTCCGGAACACTTTTAGATCACCTCTTTGGTAATGCAATGCTGTGCCGATTCATGTGTAGTTGAGGACAAATCTACCAGCAAATGCAGACTCTGGTGTTTGTTCAAGCCCATTGCTTGGCAGCCAGCATCCCAACTTTCGCCAACGGTAATGAATTCTCAGACTCAGGTAGCAATAGGCAGTAACAAAGCATTCTGATGTGTAGTTTCCTTGAGTTCAGGTCGCATCGTCAATCTGGAGACGAGGAATCTGGCAAGGCAGAATGTCAGCGACTCCATTCCGGTAGCAGACGCAGTCAGGAAACTCCTACTACCCCAAGTTTTATGCCCCTTGCTATTGACAAGGAACAAAGTCACACAGTTTGAGCTTACATTGAAACATTGTTGTTTATTACTCAAGTTACCCAGTGTAATACTTTGACAACTGTCGTAGAAAAAATTGGATGGACTTTCCTTTCCCTTTTTGTTCATCTGCTCTCAGTTGCCCACTTGCTTGTACAAGATTTTGACGGTTGATGCATATCTGTTTTAACATAATTCATATGGACATGTCGCAACAAAATGTTTCGTAATTCACATTGTGACATGTGTTTGTTGTATTGTGAATCAGATTCTCTTCACTTTGTTCGATAATGAAATAAAAAATTAATACGCGTACAATTAAATAGTGCATTTTTGCTCATTATTTTAAAGTGTTCTCGAATATTATGACTGCATTTATCATTATTAAATATACGTGATTTGATCTCTTTGCTATACATATCTTGACATTTAAAATGTAACGACAACTGATGCAGTAACAAGCAAAATTGTTCGCCGACTAAAAAAAAGAGAAAATTGTAATTTGGATTACGACATTAAAATATGATATTTTAGCTGCAAAATTCCAAATACTAATAAAAATCAATAAAGTTGATGAAATGATTCCACAAAATAATTAACAAATTACAGAGTTCAGGATACGACAACTCCGTGCGGGAAACATTTCAGTTGGAAATCGTAGTCGGAATCAAAGACTGAAACTTTGGAGATGGCAGCCACGGCGTTAGAGAAGCTTTTGCAAGCAGGCACTAAGATCGTCGGAGTCGGCAGAAACTACGCCGCCCACGCCAAAGAACTTGGCAACGCCGTCCCCAAGGTCCACCTCTTTCTCTCTCCTCTTTCCCTCTCTCTCTCCTAATTCTGATTGATTGTGATCCGTGAAGGAGCCCGTGCTTTTCCTCAAACCAACGTCGTCTTACTTGAAGAACGGCGGCACGATCGAAGTCCCTCACCCTCTGTTGTCGCTGGACCATGAGGTGGAGCTGGCGGTGATCATCTCTCAGAAAGCTCGCGATGTTCCGCAATCCACCGCCATGGATTACGTCGCCGGTAAATTTGTAATTTTTGTTACTGTTATTTGTTAATTAATCAGTTAATAATGCTGCTGTTAATGATTTAGTTTTGAGTTTAAATCTGATTAGCGAAAATCTGATGGTTTAAGGTTATGCACTTGCTCTGGATATGACTGCCAGAGAAATTCAAGCTTCTGCTAAGGTAATTATCGAAAATCGGATTGTTTAATGTGATCTAACACGGTAGCGAAATGTTCAATTTTATGACTACAAGTTTCTAATTAGAATGTTAATGCTGCAATTCATGATAATCAATATGTTTTAATTGTAACAGCTACTGCAAATGTATTGTTGGTTTCTGATGAATGAGTTATCTTTTGCATATAAGACTTTTCGTTTCTCGTTTTATCTAGATGTTCGATATGAGAAGTGCATTAATTTAGCTCGTATGTACAGATTAATACAAGCGATGTTTGTCAGAGGAAAATAAACATTAGATGAACAACTTTCATAAACCGAGAGGTACCTGTGATGTAAACTACAAAAAAGTCCAGTAGTCACTACTATGGCCTGATCTCATGAAGAATAAGAGCGGAACAGTTCAAGTTCTAAACCTGTACTCTATTCTAGGATACCTAAAGTTAAAGTGTGTTCCTTTTTACTTCCTGTCCAAATTGAATATAAAGTTTTGTATATGCGGATCACTGGACATGCTGGTACAATGTTGTTATCGTTGTTAATGTACATTATTTCCTTTTACAGTCTGCAGGTCTTCCATGGACCATAGCTAAAGGGCAGGACACCTTCACACCAATCAGTTCCGCAGTAAGAATTGCATTGCTTATCTTTGATGCTTTTCTCTTTGTTACGAGTGATTTTCTATTGTATGTTTATAGTGAGGTAGCTAACGTGAAAATCATTTCAGACCAATGGGGCGATGAGGATGTGCTATATGGGCTATATTGATTATTTCTGCTGACATTTATCACTATAGAACGGAACTTAATTTTAAAAAGAAAGCTTGTTTAGAGGTGGGGGTGAGGATGAGTATCGCAAATTTAACCGTGCTTGGCTCTGTTGCCACACCAACTAAAGCTCCCCAGATTAACTTGTCCAGTTTCTTATAAGGTAGTTGAGGGACAACATGGGGTTATTTTTCCCAGTTAAGACCTATTTGATTAGGGATGCTCTGTAGAGGCATAGATATTAGTTGTAAACTTATAATTTCACCAGAGTTATAATGCAAATAATTCAATCACTATGACTACCTATATTTTTAAGCATATTTAACCATTTGATTCTCCAAACTTCATGCAGCTGCCCAAGGAAATGGTGCCAAACCCGGATGATATAGAGTTGTGGCTGAAGGTTCTTAGTGCTTCCTTTGCTTTCACGAGCTCTAGTATTGGCCACTCCTAATGCGTTCAAATTAATTCGCTTCACCGCAGGTAGATGGAGAATTGAAGCAGAAAGGCTCAACCAAGGACATGATATTTAAACTCCCGTTTCTCATCAGTCACATAAGTTCCATTATGACACTTCTCGAAGGAGATGTAATACTAACAGGTATGAAATTTTTATCTGTACCTAAGGTTTCCATCCAACCCGACTTCCTCCGCATCTAGGAGACGTGCGAATATTTTTTCGACAAGAAGCTAATTATGGTTTGGTACTGCTTGTGCAGGCACTCCCCAAGGTGTTGGCCCAGTAAAAATAGGTCAAAAGATAACTGCTGGCATAACCAACGTCGTGGATGTTCAGTTCAATGTCGAAAAACGGAAGAGCCAAGCAAGTTCTTGAGCTAGTTGAATTTGCGTGCTGGTGCTATTGTATTTGACTCTCGGATTAAATATCTTACGAGGTGGTATTTGAACATGTCTATTTGTTTCGTTCTTCACGTTTGGAGTTTGATTAAAATGGAGTGGAATAAAGAATGTAGGCGTAGAAAGAACATTTTTCGGATGGAAATAAATTTCACGGTTTAGTATTTCTTACGCTGCCTAGAAAGTAGTCCATTGATGATACCATAAAACACTCTAGAAATATTATATTTGCAAAAAATAATTAAAATTAAGGTCATTTAGTCAATAAACTGTAGTAAATAGATGGATAGTTTGTAGTACTTTTGTAGATTTCAATGATCTGTTTTTGTACAATTTGGTGACTAAACACTCATATTTTATTGATTTTTTGTTGAGATGATTTTTACATGGTAATCTTTTATTAATAATCACAAGTAATTAGTTAAGTGTCATATATCTCAATGGTAATTGAGTTTGAATTATTATTCTACTATTGTTTTTAAGGATTTATATGTAGAAAACTCTTAAATTAATGGGTTTATTAGTAATTTTAATATTCATTATGTTCGATGCTTCGTCCAAAAAAAAAAATTCATGTTCGATGCACGTTTTTAGGACTAAATACATTTTACACGGTTGAGGTGTAGAATCAATTTTGAAATTATTCATGAGATTTTAATTTTTCTTGTTAGACCTCAACGTTTGACATTAAAACAATTTACAGCTTTTGTCAGACTGGTGAGAAAGTAGGGGAGTTGTCAATCGGGTAAAGTGACAAAGTGTTGCAACATCTACCTATGAGATAGGTTTAGGTTTAGTTTTTACTGTTGTCATACCTTCATGAACCAAGCAATAGTGTGTATTTTGATACCGTACCTCAGGGACATTTGAACGCTTTCACAATTCTTTTAAAGCAACCTACACGATTTTAACTCCTCACGCACTTCTTTATTTCAAGTAATCGGATTGACTAAATCAAACAAAAACTAGCTTATAAAATTAAACTTAATTTTCCTAGTTTAAAATACACGTATCATCAATGACGATATACAACAACAACAACAAAAAAGAAAAAAACTAGTTGACGGAAGTTGCACGCCGATAAACAAGGAAACAACGATGTTTGTTACGTCACTTAAAAGTCTTTGGCAAGAAATGCATAACTGAAACACTAGTAGGCAGTAGCTAGCAAGCATCGACATAAGGACATATATACGGCTAATGGAATTTCTTGACGAAGTCGTGAATGTGTTTGCTGATTTCATCAGGCTTTTCTTGTTGCAGAAAATGGGCAACTCCTTCCAGTACAACTACTTCTTCCAAAAGCGGCACATATTTCTTGAACCCACCTTTGTGTATGAAGTCCTGAGCACCTAGAGAGTTGTAAATCAGGTCCTGGTCTCCCACAATAAACTTCACTGGAACTTTCACTTGAGCCTCAGTCCATGGGGCAGTTAGTTCCCAGTTTCTGCATTGTTAAAGCCAAAGAAATTAATTAAAACAACGATTACCATTATAGTCGACAGCAATACATAAGTTCGAAAAAAATTACGTACAGCACGTCCAAATTCCGATAGTAGTTTACGGGGCCGGTGAAGCCCGTCTTGTCAAATTTGGTGGCGTAGTATTTCACGTCATCCTCAGACAACCAACTTGGCAAGACAATAGGAGTATCTGTCGGACGTCCAAAGGAAAGCTGGACCAGGATTCCTATATGTTAGAAACTCCTTGATAACTCTTGGAGTGCCCATCTGAGCAAACTCGGCTTCTATCACTCCTGGCTCCTACAAATATGAGTAATTTGTCCAATCACAAGCAAAAATTGCAATTGATATGCGAGTACACAGTTTCACAAATACATAGTCATGCTATCTTTTAAGGCAAACAGTAATATTTTTTAGTAGCGATAGAGTTAGTGAGTTAGTTAATTATTCGTTAAAGAGGGGCGATAAAAATCGAAAGTGCAGAAAAGTGCACATGCATGATTACCTTTCACAAATACGATTAAATACCATCTACAACAACAATATTTTCGTATTAACCCAATTTGGTAGGCACTTCAACCTAAAAAGAAAAAAAAATCACAATCAACTACATTACAATAAAATGTTCATACGTGATCTGCAATCAAAATGTTAGCTTTTAAAGGTAGATAATGTAGCAAAAGACACTGTCACATCCGATTTAAAGGAAAACTTTGGGATTCAGATTCATTCAACAGAGACAGATATGGTCATTTTCAATCTGCTAGGATTTGAAGTAACATCGGCAATTTGTAAAAAACTAAAAACTTAAGAAAAACAACGGCATCCCCCAAACTATCCGACGACCATCTACCCCAAGTAGTCCCACCCGTCGTCGCAAAGATCCTCATCGGCGGCGAAGGTTATCTCTTCGCCCCTTCTGTCTCTTCCTCTCTCTCCAAATCAGAGAAGTGGGAAGGCCAATAATTAAAATCATTCAACTCATATCTCCACAGACATAACCAGCAACGTTGTTGCCAAAAACCTTATCTGATTGATCAGGCCCACCAACAAATATCTGGGTATTTTGGAATTTGAGGACAGCCACAATTTTTTTTTCTTCTGGGATTTGAGGATACCCACAATTAATTTTTTCTAGGGTGTTTTGGGTTCTTTCTGGAATTTGGGGATAGCCAAAATTCCTAAAAAACTAAAGAAAACCCAAGATTTCAATTCCTTAAACGTATTGTGCATTAATTTGGATTGCGTAGTTGGTTTGTGTTCTCCCGACTGGCATTTAGTAGTAGAAATTGCAAGGAAATGGCTGCCGACGAGGTTGTATGTGGTTCGGTGGGTGGCAATCGGGTAGGTGGACCGTGGAGAGTTTGGCTCCTTTTGTTTTTCTTTAATTTCTTTTTATTCGTTATATTATTCTTTAGACCAACTCCAATGGTGGGCTAAAAGCCAAATTACTCCCCAAAATTTTCCCCCAAACCCAATCCAACCCAAGGGGAAAATTTGGGCTAAATGTTAAATGCTAAACCAAGGCCAGATTCCCCCCAAAATTTAGCCCAGAAATTGGAATTTAAATTTTTCAATATTTATCGGAATTTAAATTTTTTTAGATTAAAATGTTCATAAAATTAATTTACGATAGTCTACATATTTTTTTTTTTAAATTAATTTATCCACAAAAATAGCCTAAGTTTATTCTTTAATAATCCCGAGCTAAAATTTTAGGCTAGAACGGTTGGAGCAGAAAAGCTGTTTCTGGGCTAAAAGCTAAATTTTTCGGGCTAAAATATTTGGTTTTTAGCCCAACCATTGCAGATGGTCTTAGAAAATGATAAATTTTGTGGGGCTAAAAAATTCCAAAAAATAAATAAATACATAAAAAGTACCAAACCTGAAATCTGCACATGTAATAGTCATCGCCATAAGCAGCTTGAACCATTTCGATGAACTTCCTCTGAGGATTTCGCGGCCGGAACTGCACGCTCAAGCTGACCAAGGCTTTGACCCGGTCGGGCCGAAACATGCAGAGGTACCAAGTGATGATGGCGCCCCAGTCGTGGGCCACCACGAACACCTGCTCCTGATAGGGTGCGATGGCGTCCAGGAGAGCCACGAGATCTCCAACCATGTGGAATCAGGTGTAGCTGGAGGGGGAGGCGGGGGCGTCGGTGTCGCCATACCCTCGGAGGTCGGGGGCGACGACGCAGTAGCCGAGGGCGGAGAGGGTGAGGATTTGGTGGCGCCAGCAGTACCAGAGATCAGGAAAGCCGTGGATGAAAAGGATGAGTGAGCCATTACCTTTCTTGGCAACGTGCATATTGATGTCGTTCACTTGGACCGTTCGGTGCTCTATTCCCTCCGACTCCATGATCGTCGATCGCTCTATCTCTAACTTTCTCTCTGTTTTTTCTCTCTTGTAACAGTTATCAGTGAGTGATTACTGTTTGGGTGTTTCTGTGTCTTTTTATACAAGGAAGCCTGCAGAAGTATTTGTTTTTTTTTTCTGCCTGGTGCTATTGTATTTGACTCACGGATTAAACGTCTTACGAGGCGGTATCTGAACTTGTCCATTTGTTTTGTTCTTCATGTTGGGAGTGAGATTAAAATTGGAGTGAAATAAGGAATTTAGGCGTAATTTCATATGGGGCAAGATGCTAAGTTATGGCTAACTATGGTCGCTGAAGCTTATGTTGCCCACATCCGCCGACAAGCAAACTCGGTTGCTCATCGCTTAGCTCGTTTTGTTCTTTATTGTGGAATTGGAAACAATTGTACTTGATTAGATGAACTTCCAACCTTAATTAGTGACCTTCTTATGGAGGATTTATCTTCACCGTGTACTAATTAGCCTTTTATAGCTTCAATGAAATATATGTCGTCGTTTTCTTTAAAAAAAACAAAAAAAACAAAAAAAACATTTTGCCTCTTTTTGCTTCCCAGAGATTATAATAGTCCATTGATACCAAGGTTCTAAAAAACGTTAGGTGCTAGTCGGGCGGCGGGCTAGGGCCTAGCGCCTAGGTGGTCTATGTGGATTTAGGTAAATTTCTTATATATTTTATGAATTAATTAAATTTATTATATCAAATGTAAACAATTATTTACTAATATGTTATTTCTTATAAAAGAATATACATATGTGAATGTTTTTTGTACATATATAATATGCTTGCCTAGGAAAAAAAAATATTATCTAAATAATTTATAATTTATATAAGATTTATATACTTGTGTATATATAATATATATACACAATATATACATACCAAACTTTTAAAAATATAAAAAGTCTATGGGTGGTTTTCATTATTAAAACCATAAAACCGTCCACCTCACCTCTACTCTTTCACATCACCCGTCCATGGTTGGTTTTCATAATTAAAAGTTTAAAACCATGTCAAAGTCCATGGTTTTCATTATTAAAACCATGCTTTTGACCTTGGATTCCTAGGAGCCAACCATAAATATATACAGTACGCAACCTCTCACTGTAAATTAGTCGTTGTTAACTTCTTGTTGTTTTTTTTTTTTTTTTTTTTTTTTTTTTTTTTTTTTGTTGTTGTTTCAGTGTAAACAATTCGAAGCAGCAAGCTTTCGACACTCCCAAAGCAAAAAAAAAAAAAAAAAAAAATGAGGCTTTCAAGCTCCATCGCCAGATCCGTACACTGAGTCGCTCACCGTAGCTACTCCTCCGCCTCCGTCCCCAAATGGAAGGTCGCCGTTCTCGGTGCCGCCGGCAGCATCGGCCAGCCCCTTGCCCTCCTCATGAAGCTCAACCCTCTCTCTCTCTCTCTCTTCTCGCACTCTTCACAGACGAGCTGCATATGCATTTTTTCTTCCCTCGTCTTCATAGAGACGAGTTGCAAAAATTCACTTCTTGTCTCTCTCTCTCTCTCTCTCTCTTCACACTCTCTCTTCCCTCATCTTCATAGAATCTGAAATTATGAATTAGAAGTTAGAAACTCAGAATAGAAAAAAAAAAAAAAAAAAAAAACCGCCCAGCCGCCTAGAGCTCGGCCGATTTGCAATAAAACGCCTTGGATCGGCCGATTTGCAATAAAACGCCTTGGATGGTGTCCGCCCAGCGCCTAGGGCATTTTTTAGAACACTGATTGATACCATAAAACACTCTAGAAATATTATATTTGTAAAAAATAATTAAAATTAAGGTTGTTTATTCAATAAACTGTAGCAAATAGATAGATAGTTTGTAAAACTTTTGTCGATTTCAATGATCTGTTTTTATAAAATTTGATGACTAAACATTCTCATATTTTATTAATTTTTTGTCGAGATGATTTTTACATAATGATTCTAATCTTACGCAGGAAGTTTCGTGGATCAGCCACGAAGCACTCGTTTTTACTAATAAACACAAGTAATTAATTAAGTGTCATATATCTCTCGATAATTGAGTTTGAAATATTATTCTAATGTGTTGTTTTTAAGAATTTATATGTAGAAAACTCTTAAATTAATCTGTTAATTAGTAATTTTGATATTCATTTATGTTCAATGCATGTTTTTCAAACTAAATACATTTTACATTGCTAAGGTTTAAAATCAGTTTTGAAATGATTCATGAGATTTCGATTTTTCTTATTAGACCTCAACATTTGACATTAAATCAATTTACATATTTTGTCAGACTTGTGAGAAAGTGGTCATTCAGTAATGTGACAAAGTGGTGCAAAATCGACCTCTATGATATAGGTTTAGTTTTTACTTCAGTCATAGCTTCGTAAATCCTGCGACAATGAGTATCTTGATAAGTTACCTCACAAACATTTGAACACATCCACAATTATTTTAAAGCAACCTAGATGTTTTTAACTCCTCACACACCTCTTGATTTTTCAAGTCATCGGACTGACTAAATCAAACAGAAACAACTTATAAAATTAAACTTAGTCGTGATAGTTTAAATTACACACATCATCAGTGATTATTCATAACAAAACCAAACGAGTTGACGGAAGTTGCATGCTGGTAAACAAGGAAACAATGATGTTCATTACAACGTTATTCAAACTCCGAGGCAAGAAATGCATAACTGAAACACCAGTAGGCAATAGCTAGCGTCGACACAAGGACATATGGCAAATGGAATTTCTTGATGAAATCGTGAATGTGTTTGCTGATTTCATCAGGCTTTTCTAGTTGAATAAAATGGGCAACTTCTTCCAGCACAACTACTTCTTCCAGAAGCGGCACAAATTTCTTGAACCCGCCTTTGTGTATGAAGTCCTTGGCACCTAAAGATTTGTAAACTAGGTCCTGGTCTCCCACAACAAACTTCACTGGAACTTTCACTTGAGCCCCCGTCCATGGTGCAGTTAGTTCCCAATTTCTGCATTGTTAAAGCGGCTGAAACTAATTAAAACAACGATTACCATTAGAGTCATCGACACTCGATAACATAAGTTCAAAAAAACTTACTTACAGGTCAAAATTCCGGTAGTAGTTTATGCCGCCGGTGAAGCCTGTCTTGTCAAATTTAGCGGCGTAGTAGTTCACTTCATCCTCAGACAACCAACTTGGCAAGACAATAGGAGTATCTGTGGGATGTCCAAAACCATTGCCTTTAGGCAGGAAAAGTGGACCAGGATTCCTATATTTTAGAAACTCCTTGATAACTCTTCTAGTGCCCATCTGAGCAAACTCAGCTTCTATCACTATTGGCTTCTGCAAATATGAGTAATTTGTCTAGTCATAAGCAAACATTGCAATTGATATCTGCGGGTATGGGGTTTCAGAATTACATACTAATGTTTTCTTTTTAGACAAATAGTAATATTTTTTTTTGTAGAACGATATCGTTAGTAGGTTAGATAATTTAAATTGTTAGTTGTTAGGGAAAGGAGAATCGGTCTGAATTAAATCCACACCAACAACAATAATATTTTCGAATAAAATCAATTTGATTATTGGTTCAAATTCACAGTCTAGCTAGCGACATAAATATTCATAGCAACTTCAACCTAAAAGAAAAAAAAATCACAATCAACTACATTACAATAAAATGTTCATACGTAATATGCAATTAAAATAGGAAGATGTTATCTATACACCTATTTTTACCTCTTGCACACTCTTTCATTTCTGGCCATCGAATCAAATGAATTGACGAAAATCAATGAATAAATTTAACAAAAACAAAAGATAAAAAATGAGTGTGCATGTCATGCCCTGAACCCGACATACGTCCAGGATCGACGCGTGACGTCACCTAGCATCCGTATATCTAACAAATCCCGCCTCCGGGATATGTATAAGACATAACTCAAGATCCAACTACGTAATAATTTTCCGTATGCTTTATGGCTGCATTTAACCTCCTCGTTAGACTGCCTACGTACCCTAAACAGGGATCAAGCTATTCGTAGTTCATTGTTTCATTACACTCGAACATTCATCACATAGACCACTATGTCTCAACATAATACAACAATTCAATCATTTAGCACCTCCATGAACATTTAACAAAGCACACTAATAATCTCTAGTCATCTCGTCATTCATCCACATATATGCATTCCAACACCCACCAATTATCACATCAATCAATAACTCATACAATACACCGAAATGCAAGGCTAGAGCGACATAGTTTAGTCGAAGCCTACATCTTTGAAGTTGTCTCAAATGAATCAAATGATGCGATTTTGGACCACTCAACGAAATCCATCAACATCGAGTTCCGGACCACTCAACGGAACCAAGCACCAAAGGGGATTTTGGACCACTCAACGGAATCCAAACCAGGATACGATTCCGGACCATTCAACGTAATCACGGAGTATAAGGGATTCCGAACCTCTCGATGGAATCTGAGTGGACACGATTTCGGACCACTCAATAGAATCGCGGAGTACAATGCATATCAAACTACTCAATGAAATCCAAGCTGGATACGATTCCGGACCACTCAACGGAACGAGGGATTTCGGACCACTCAACGGAATCCAGATGGAGCAGGGAACCGGACCACTCAATGGAACCCCAACGGAAACCTAGTTCCGAATCACTCAACAGAACCAAGCTGAAGGCTAACAACCATAATGTACAACGGCTTAAGAAACGAGACATGAATCAAGTGCACAATATAAAAAGGCTCAACGATACAAGTACTAAATTTAGAACGGTCAACAAAACGAGAAATGAAACAATAGAACGGGATATGAAACAAGCTCTGAAGCAACAAACTCCATAGCAACGGGTTAACGGTCCACTACTAGCCCTCACATTTCATCACATCAAACCAATCATACAAATCAAACCACGCATTCCACAACAAATTCAATACACAAATCAAGTCACATAAAATAAACAAGCATATCACCATATAATGCCATCATTACTTTAATCGAGGTGCACGTCAATTGAGAAGACATGTCATCACGAGGAGCCCATCAAGCTCCATAAAATCCCAACTTCACTCTAAGATCGACAACACGTTAGAAGAACTCATGCTAGTTGACTAAAAAGTCAACCGTCGATCAAGGTCGAGATTAGGGTCCACAACCCTAGAAATCTAAACCGGAAAATCCGCCTATCAGACTCCTAATCTGTAACTTCCCAAGATGCACATTATGTTTCTAGAATAACATACTAAAACATCATTTTGATCCAACGGTCAGATCTTCGCCAATCACAAATTCAAGTGGCGGTCAACGTTTTATTTTACAAACTTACAAATCCAATTCGGGAAGATCCGTACGTCAGATTCCCGATCCGTCAGTTCCTATGGTCCTCAAATATTACGTACTATGATGTATCAAAGTTTGAGATGATCCAATGGTCGAATCGTCAATTCAAATAATAATCATGTGATGTACCATAATGAAACTAGGTTCACAATAATCAAACATCATACGGATATCAAATCTGAGATCAAGATATCAATTTAGCGTAAAATAGCATCGGCGGTCCATTGGCCACACGCCGCAGCAGGTGGCGGTCGGCCGTCTCGACTCGACATAAAATTCAACTATTTTAAAAAATTACCAAAATTTATAGAATTGTAGATCTCAATGATTAGAGTAAGTTTCATACCTGTAACCAAGGCCAATTTGGTCGGGAAAGGCCCAAATTTCACTCAAACCCGCCGGAACCCTAGAATTGGGTATTTCTTGATTCGTCCTCAAATCGACTCCGACACTCCAAAAAATGATTGGGCATTGTTCTTGAGCTCAAGGGAAGTTCGTTGATGGTGAAGATCGATGAGATTGCATTCAGAAATGGTGGATCGCCGCCTAGGGACTCACGGGGGTGTCGTCGCTGCACACTATGAAACAGGGTCAAATATCGTCAATTTTGTGTGGGAAAATGAAGTTCCTAAGTGGTGGCACGATGAAATTCGTCGAAAAATCCCCGGAGGAAGCAACGGAAAAGCTCTCAGGGGTCCGGGTCTAAACCGGTTCACGAGTTGGAATCGGGTAAAGAGGAAATGGTCATGATCGGGTGTTACCTCGCCCTTCTCCTTTCCCCTCCTTTCTCCTGTCCCCATCGGTCCTCTCATTTTCCTCTATCTTCCTGATTAGCCGAGACCTCTCCCCTCTCCTCATTTTCTTTCTTTTTCCTCCTTCCATCTGTCTCATTTCTCTCATTAACTCTCCATCCTGGCCACCCACGTGGCATTTCCCCCACTACTCCAAATTTTTTGGAGCTTTCTAGATGAGAGCCAATTTACAATAATACCCCTAACTTTAAACGTTAATAACTCTCTCGTTATAATTTGGTTTCACGAACGGTTTGCATCTACGAGTTCGTGAGATCGAGCTCTATTCGAAAATATAAATTGTGACCTCGAATGGTCTACGAATTTTAAATAATTAATTTCCAAACTTCAAACCTCGTAACTAGTTTAATAAAAATCTAAATTCAAACAAATTAAAATAAATTCTCGAACAATAATACAAAATCTCAATAATTCAAATATGTAAATCGTAACAGTAAAATCCAAGAACGAGATTTCACAGTGCAAATAGCATTACCCTTAAAATATTTGCTTTTCAAAGGTAGAAAATGTAATAAAAAAATAATGTTGTCACATCCTATTTAATATAAAATAACACTTTGGGATTCAGATCGATTATAGAAAGAGAGACAGATGGTCGTTTTCAATCTGCCAAAGATAGTGTAGAAAAGTAAGCTCTTTAAAATAATCACTTGAAAATTGATACTATATCTCCGCTCTTTTTATCTTTCACACATTTTTTATTTTTGGTTGTCAAATCGAATAAATTAGAGAATATCACAAAACAAAAATTAACAAAAAAGTGTGTAAAAGGCCAAAAAAGAGTGTGTGAAATAGCTATACGATATGTTGTAGTCCCATGGCCTAAAACCTATTTTTCCTCTTCTATTCCCCCCCCCCACCCCCCAAATCCAATCCAACCCAAGTTTTAATTTGGACCTAAAGCCTAAAACCTAAAACTAAGACGAATACCAGCCAAGATTTAGCCCAAAATCAATTATAGAGCCCAGCCGTGCGTGTGGACGAGCTAGAAAAAAACCCTAGTCTCGGCCCACCAACGTGCCCCGGACGGTTCACGCTTTGGCAAGCCTTTAGCGCCCGACATGAGAGGGCCCACTGTCAAGGCAGTTGTCGGCCACCATCATGAGCCCAACGACTCTATTATTAAACAGACAACTGATTTCATTGGACCGTTGGTTAATACAACGGTCCAGATTCAAATTATTTTTATAAAAAAAATATAATTTTAAAATACATTAAATCTAATGGCTAAGATCGAATATAATCAAATCTAACGGTAAAAAAAAAGATCTAACGGCCCAAATTTAAATCCAACGGCTATTGAACTCAAAATTCACCAAATTTTAGTGATTTTTCAATATTTATCGGAATCTAAATATTTTTAGGTTAAAATTTTCATAAAATTAAATTAGGATAGTGTACATAATTTTTTTTTTTAAATTACTTAAAAGAAAAAATTACCCTAAATTTATTCTTTAATAATCTCGGGCTAAAAAATTTAGGTAAGAAGGGTTGGAGCAGAAAAGCTGTTTATGGGTTAAAACCTAAATTTTCTGTGTGACAACCAGTCCCTAATTTTATAATTTTATAAATACTAAAAGAGTGAATTGACAAAAACGCCCCTATGGGCAAGATTGTTGACTTTCGTTGACCGCCGTTACATGATGCGTATGAGCTATTATTTTACCGTATTCTCGAAGTACTCGATGGTACGAACACATAGGCGTAAGCGGGATTGAAATTGGAGTTATGATGAAGATTTTAAGGAATTACGAATCCTAGAAATACTTTCGTAAAAATTTCTATTTTATATTTTATATATTTATTTATTTATTCAAACTTTTATATTACTATATTATTAGTTAAATATTTTTCTGAAAAGGATATTTTATCATTTTAATTATATTTCTGGCTCGTGGGGCTCATACTCACACAATCTCTCCATCCCTTTCTCGCCACGTGTCCGTTCTTTCTCTCTCTCTATCTCTCTTATCCTAGTCCTCTCCCACATCTCACTCAAACTCTCTCCTCCTTTCATATTTTTGGTTCCCTCTCTCACTATAAGTCTCATTCTCTCCGTTGAACCAACACTATGAGACAACACCACAACTTCACTAACTTTTCAGGCGACTAAGGTGGAACACATGAACCCGAGCCTAGACAGAGACCCTTGCTTACTAACACGAACCCGGACCTCGATCTCCATGTTTCCCGGCAAGTCACCACGATTTTTCAACCAAGGTAGGCCTCGGGAACACTCTATTTCCCTTCCTTTTCAATGTTTGTGGAAGATCATAGGGTTTTTAATTGTTTTGATAGGGTTTGGAGAATGTATGAACGAATGATGAAAACTCCTCCAATTTTTTTACAGCTTTCGAGCCTTTTTTCGGCCACCTCCGGCCACGGTTGAGGAAACCAAAGGTACATTTCAATTCCTTGTACTTCGAGTTTCGATTTGATATATTGGAAGGTTAGGTTTAGTGAAGAAATTAGGTGGTCGGAGCTAGGCTTTACCCGGTGGTTGCAGCAGCAACTGGCCGAAAAATCCCCGGTGGTTGCAGCAACAACTGGTCAGTCTCGACTTCGCCGTGACACGATATTGTCCGCTTTGGGCTTACCATTCCCTCACAGATTTGTTTCTGGGAACTCAGACGAGAACTTCCTAGTGGAAATCCAAAGCCAGTGAGTTCCCAAAAGGCATTGTGCTATAGGGAGGGGAGCATGTACATATAAGGCACATCACCCTCTCTCTATTGGTCGATGTGGGATCTTACAATCCACCCCACTTAAGGGGAACCCGGTGTCCTCGTCGGCACATCTGCACCGAACGAAAAAGTGGCTCTGATACCAAATTGTCACATCCCAATCTCAACTCTGCTGTAGCACGATATTGTCCATTTTTTACTTACTATTCACTCACTGATTTGTTTATGGGAACTCAGATGAGAACTTCCTGGTGGGTCACCCATCCTAGGATCGCTCTCGCCTGAACTCGTTTAACTTCGGAGTTCTGATAGAATCCAAAGCTAGTGAGTTCCTAAAAGGCCTCGTGCTCTAGGGAGGGGAGTATGTACATATAAGGCACATCACCCATTCTCTATTGGTCGATGTGAGATCTTACAATATTCCTTAGGTTGATTTTTCAGAATTTTCTTGGGAACCCTCCTAGGCTAATTTTGACACCCCGAGTTCGTTTTTGACATCCATTTAGTGAAATTCCAAAGTTTTAACGTAGTTGACCACCAGGGCGTCTCGGTTGACTTTTTAGAGTTAATCGTCAACCTTCTCATTGACTTTTTACAAAATTTACCAGGACCCTCCTTATAGTATTTCGACTCCCTGATTCCAAATTCGCATTCCGTTTTTCCAAATTTAATTGTTTTAGTGGAGTTTGACTAATGGGTCCTAATATTATGCTTAGGTGCAATTATTATCGATGACTTTGGCTATTCTAGTTCGAACGGGTTCGGCCATACGACATGATCTGTGAGTTGATCTTTTCTTTGATATATACATATATATATATATATATATGTTTAGTTTTCATATATGCATCTAATAATGAACTTTCTTTATGACTGCCGTAATTAAATTAATGTTTATGATAAATGATGAAACGATGAGATTTAGTAAGTCATTATAAATCGTATGGGATGCCTTAATTAATTTTACGGCTATGAATAATATTGTGTTGACTAGAATTATTGAATCACTGTGGCATGACTATATTTATGATATGTTCATCGTTGCTGCACCGATGTTGGTACTCGCTCGGGCCCCGGTAGGGCTAGTCTTTTACGTGTATGTGCATATCGCACCGTACGCTCACTTTGGATCCATTGTAGGTGTCAATCATATCCTAGATTGATATTGTCTTAAATTGAAAGCTGAGAATGCAAATCGGAAGTACGTTATCGCCCACTCATGATCACTTTTGCTAGAACCATCGAACAACCTATGGCGAGATCTCAGCTACCCCACACCTTCCTTGTGGCCGATCTTAAAGAAGTACCAAAACTCATTTATGCTCAAGCCAAGATCAAAGAACTTGCTCAAGTTTGAGAACCCCACCATCGCACGAACTGTATTTGGGGAGCATTGAGCTGGCACGCATTTCATGAAGTAGATCACCTCCTGGAAAAACGCAGCATGGGAAAAGTAAATCCCAACATAAAGTAGTACGGATGGAATTTGATAGCTCTCTTCCTGGCAGAGGCACCCTCGCCGCATGGTTCATGGCCGCTATGAAATAACCCATTTTGCCGAAAGAACCACCTTGACGGTACAAGGGTGGAGGATATTTGTCACTCTTGCGATTGGAGGAAGACATCTCAAAGTCTCTACAAAAAGTATGAGGAAAAATATTTAGAAGGTAGCTCGCGAGAAGAAAAAAATAAAAAAACAAGGATCGCAAGCCCAACGCCCCAACACCAAGCCTTACAACCCTCATGCTCTCTTTTGCACCCATGGCCCAAGCTGTTCCAGCCCAACACGGGGGAAGGCCCGCGCCTTTTTCCCCTCCTTCTTATGTGCCCAACGTACGGGCAAGGCAAACCAGGCTTCTCGGCCCATGCCCATGCCGGCCTCTCCTCATCTCCTTCAATTTCCAGCAGGCCTAAGCCCATCACCGTGTCACCTAGCCCATGCCAGCCGCGCACCAAGCCCAGATCGCAGAAGCCAGCATGAGGCCCATGCGAGTAAATTTCCCTTTCTCAGCAGACGAGTCAGTCACAGTAGAAGGAGGAATAGGCTCAGGCGCCACCTTAGCAGCAAAATCCACCTTACGGCTCTTTATAGCGGCGAACCTCTTAGAAGCTGATCCAGACTTAGCTTCTGACGGACGATTCGATACGAACCTGGACACCGGAGGCGTCACCGAACCCTTCCACTGGGTAAGTCTCTCAGCTATGGATGCAGTCACCTTCAGAGCAGTAGGTTTCACAGGCTCAGACTCAACGGTCTTCTTCACCCCCTAAGGGAAGTTAGATCAATGACAAGCTTCATGGCAGCAGACGAGCTCCCACGAGCAGCAGAAGAAGTCATTGGCTTCTTCTCAGCCGGAGGCTCACAAACAGGTAAGGAATACCTCTTCTTTCTACCATCATTGGTAGTAGGCTCTACAGCAAGAGTCGGGTGAGCCAACGCCTCATCCTTTATTCGCTTTATCTCTTCATTCGAAGGTAGACCACCTTTCTCTCGACGAATAAGGCAGAGCAGCCAACGCTACTCACGATACTCAGCAGGAATACCTAAGGCAACGTGCACTTTCTTCATATCTGCCGAAGTCCTTGGAGTTGAGCCAAACTCCGAATCAACGCAAAGTAAGAAAGATGATCAATAAATTGAAGTCATGGAGCAACCCAACAAAAAAATTCAAGCAGGACAAGAATGAAGCAGTTCATTTACCACTGATAAAGGTAGTCGGGACACGCAGATCAGGAGAATAGTCAGACTCCCACTCTCCGCTCACCTCCAAGGTATCTCTCGCCCACTCATGATCACCTTTGCTAAAAACATCGAACTGCCTATAGCGAGATCTCAACTGCCCCACACCTTTCTTATGGCCGATCTCAAAGAAGTACAAAAACTTATTTATGGTCAAGCCAAGATCAAATAACCTGCTCAAGTTTGAGAACCCCACCATCGCACGAACTGCATTTGGGGAGTACTAAGCAGGTGCGCATTTCATGGAGCATATCACCTCTTGGAAAAGACGTGGCATGGGAAAAGTAAATCCCAACACGAAGTAGTACGAATGGAATTTGATAGCTCTCTTCCTAGCAGAGGCACCATCGCCTCATGGTTCATGGCCGCTATCATCTTTCACCGGCTTGACGTAAACCCCTAACAAAATCGCATGCTTGTACGCCTCAAGAAAATTCCTAAACAGCTCGTCGAAATTAATCTTGACATGCGCAACTTTGAAATAGCCCATCTTGCCGGAAGAACCACCTTGACGGTACAAAGGTGGCGGATATTCGTCACTCTTGCGATCGGAGGAAGACATCTCAAAGTCTCTGCAAAAAGTACGAGGAAAAATATTTAGAAGGCAGCTCGCGAGAAGAAAAAAAAAAGAAAAAAAGAGGACCTCAAGCCCTCACGGCTCTCATGCTCTCTTTCGCACCCACGACCCAAGTTGTTCTAGCCCAACACGAAGGGAGGCCCGCACCTCATTCCCCTCATTCTCTTGTGCCCAGCGCACGCCAAGGAAGACCAAGAAGGCCCGGCCCGTGCTGGCCTCTCCTCATCTCCTCTAATTTCCAATGGGCCTGAGCCCAGCATCGTGTCACCTAGCCCACGCCAGCTACGCGCTGAGCCCAGCTCACGCTGCCAGCACCTCGGCAAAGCCGAGCTAACCCATGCCGCTCCACCAAGCAGCTCCGTGGCTCTTTGCCATATGTCACCCATATCCACGGCACCCACCAAGCCAATTTCTCAAGTCCTAAAACTTCCAAACAAATCAAGAAAAAGAACATTCAAATTTTTCTTACCTTGGTGCGGCACGGAGAAGAAGAAGAACAACGACTCTTTGCAAGGGCCAAGAAAAGAAGAACGCTAGGGGAGGGGGAATAAAAATTTCCTCTGGCTTCTCTTTCTTGTTGGGATAATAATTTTTCTCCAAATTTATTTAATCCCCTGCTTAAGGTAGAATTAAATAGGTATTGGGAATAATTATTTTCCTTCCTAGAAGTCTATCTCCAAATCAAGAAAGAAGATCAAGTTCAAATTAGGAAACAATTCTACAAGCCTAAGCAGCTTGGGATTCATACACCTACTATCATTTTCCTACGTGCAGCACAGTAGATGTGGGGGTATTTGTGGAGCCTAAAATAATCCCAAAAATTATAGAGGCGACACGTGGACTTTTATTCAAGAAAGACAAGATTGCCCTCAATAAATGAGTAGGCTTCCCAAATGCTCCCATGCTTAGCTCACATCCCTAGAGGTCTCAACAGCTTAATACGACTTCCCACAGCTCACCTGCCCTTGGCAAGGAATTAAAGATAAGGATTAATTACCCAAATCCTATCTTTAATACATTCATAATTGAAGATTGACTCCAATCAAGTAAGTAATCCTAATTAAATAATTAAGGATAATTACACCATTATCTCAATATATTATTTCCTATAATATCTTGGGAATATTTAGAGAATATCTCTCCATTAAACACTTTGGCCGGCCCTATCCCTATAAATACCCCATATTCTATCAATTTTTTTAGAGCTTTTGCAACCCTAAAAAAGCCCTAAACACTTTACTCTCACAGAGAAACTAACTTAGGCATCGGAGATCCGTTGGCCTAACCCCCCCCCCACCTCGTAGGTGCTTAAGGCTTAGGTCTCTGATAAAAGGTGTTGATTGTTTTGCAGGTGCATTTTCGTCAAGACTGAAAACGGCGGAAATTTGCATCGACACTAGCTGTCCCAATTTCATTGAAAAACAATTTAATAAAAAACTAAATATGAAAGGGTGAGACCATGTGGGGTGGGAGTGAAGAGAGAGAAACTTTTCTTCTTCTCTCTTTCAGTTAGGGCAATTATGGAAAGTTACATTTGAGCGTGTTGGGCATTGTAATTCAGCCTGTGTATAATTTAGGACTTTTGTCCTTATGGTTAAATTTGAAGAGTTTTTGGTTAAACAATATTTTAGGCTGATTTTTTGTTAAAATAATCTTCATCCAAACCCTTTTTGCTAAAGCTCCCTTTATTTATATGTGCAGATTAGATTATGGTGTTGTAGTTATATATAGGGATTGGGAAAATACCCATAGGTAGGAGTAACCGCAGTTACTCGTCCATTTAAAACTAATGGTTACGGTTATGGATAACTGTTTAAAAGAATAAATGATTATAAACTTAAATGAGTGGTTATGAGTATTACCCGTAATTACAAATGGTTACCTATTTAACTGTTTATTTTAATATATGTAAAATTAAAATAAAAAAACTAAAAACCTGAAAATTGTTCAATAGACTCCCGCCGCTCATCTCTCTCCTCGCTGCCTTCTCTCTTATCCCTGACAAAACAGTCGGTTTGTTCCCTATTTTTGGTCTTCGATGATGGCGGCACCTGAACTTGCATCCACGACGGAGTTTCACGGTGGATTATTTGTTGGCTACCGCCGGACGTAAAGTACGACTCTTCCCCAACTCTTCCCCGATCTTTCAAATGCTTGTCTCATTGCCTTGTTTCAGTATATTCTATAAGCACATATAAGTTCAAACCAAATGACTGAGGTTTGAATCAGACAAAGGAGTTGGCCTATCAGAGTAGAGTACTTGGATCCCAAGAATCAGATCCTTGAGTTATCCTGATGGAAATGCGATTTACATGTGCTGACTATTACTTCATATCCATGGAGATCTTGTACATAAGAATTCGAAAGGCATTTTGTTAGTAAACAAATTATTTCTTAGCAAATGTATTATATTACGTTCACTTATAACAGTTGAAAGTATTGTTCGTAAAATATAATTTCAATTATTGAAATGGTACGAGAGCTTAAAAAAAAATTGAAATACGGAAATGTATGTCAAATGTACTTATAAATGGGCAAAAATAAATAAAAAAATAAAAAACGTGCAAACTTGTAGACCGGTAAAAAACGGTAAACGGGTATATGTGCAAACTTGTACAAATCATTAGGCACATAATGGAGAAGAAAATACTGGAGTCTTGTTATGTGGCCTTCGACTCTAGTCATTAGTCAGTATAATGAAATTTTTGATAAATTTGGTCATTGTAAAAATATGATGAGGCAATCGCTCCAGGTAAAAACATGCTCTGGAGGAGCTTACATAATGAACCCAAATCCAAAAAAGAAAGGGAGTTCTTCCAAAGAAATACAACTCTAACAAATCAAACAAAAAACGATAGACATCACCAATTAATCAGCAAACCAGAAAACTGTTTCCCAACAAAAAACCACACGTAAAAAAAATATCTACATACTCAGAATTCAATAATTAATTTTTAATTTACAAAGTATCAATAATGAAATCTCTACTAATTAATAAAACTCTCTTTGTCAACCAAAAGAGGGTAAAATGACAAATTAGTCTTCTATCACATAAAAAAAATGATGGGCAATAATGTAATTTCATAGATCCAAATTTTACTGTTTTTTATTGAAACTTCACCTACAGGCGATGTTAAAATACCTCCACTATTATAAATAAAATAAAAATAAAACAAAAACTTCAAACAAAAACCTCCCACTCCCCCCACGTTTTCTCTTTCTCTCTCCATCTCTCCTTTTATACACACAAAGTATGTAGGCAAATGCTAGTATAATTTAAATGAATAGAAATATGTTGACTTGGTTATTGTTTAAAACACCTTAATCAAATTTTAAAATGAAATCAATGTAATCTAAAACATATTAAAAATATGTAGGAAATTCTAATTCTCTCTTTAATTTTTCATCTAGGTTTTTTTTTAAACAAATGACACTAAGGGGTGAAAGAGTGGGTTAAGCCCTCTCAATGAACCATCAACAATATGACTCAAATTCATCTTTGACAAGAATAAAATTTAAAACCTCTTACTTATAAATGAAGAAAAATATCACAAAATCATAATATTATGTAAAAAAAATTGGCAAAGTTAAATAAAAATTAAGTAGTATGACCAAGGGAAAAAATCGATAATATCAACAAAATATCACCGATATTATCATTTTTTTGAAGATCCGAAATTTTTTTAACTATCCAACTCACTTTCGTTATTAATATCACAACATTTTTAAAATTATCGATAATATCACAATATAATATTCAAAAATACTTAAAAATGTTGAAAAATCTCATCACATACTATACTTGGTCAAAGCCCCCAAAGGCCAACCAAGACATGTCTTTCTCAGCATGTGAATGTGCCTTTTATAGGCGTTCTTGGCTTGCTCACTGCCCTCGCTGGGCGATGTGGGACTCGACCAAGGAAGAAAATAGGAATTTCGGCCGAAAATCCACACCCACTTTAAACGGCCATAACTTTGTCAAAACTCAACAAAATCAAGCCAGACAAAAACGAAAGTTGTAGCCCTCGAAGAGACGAAGAGAATGGTACCTCACACGACGTCTGAATCGTCGTGGTTTGGCCGGCAAATGCCTCGCAAGTCACTGAGGTTGCCGGAAACTGGGTAAGATTCAAATGAGTATAACTTTTTCAATACTCAACGAAATTGAGTGAAACAAAAAGAAAAGTTGTACTACTCGACGAGACGAAGAGATTGATACCTTGCACGCCGGCCAACTCGCCGTGGTTTGGCCGGAAATTGCCTCGCAAGCCACTGAGGTCGCCGGAAACTGGGTAAGATTCAAATGAGTATAACTTTTTCAATACGCAACGACATTGAGTGAAACAAAAAGAAAAGTTGTAGCCCTCGAAGAGACGAAGAAAATGGTACCTCATACGACGTCTGACTAGTTGTGGTTTGGCCGGAAATTGCCTCAAAAGCCACTGAGGTCGCCGGAAACTGGGTAAGATTCAAATGAGTATAACTTTTTCAATACTCAACGAAATTGAGTGAAACAAAAAGGAAAGTTGTACTACTCGACGAGACGAAGAGATTGATACCTTGCACGCCAGCCAACTCGCCGTGGTTTGGCCGGAAAACCAAAACGTTTTGCCTCAAGGGCTGGTATATGTGAACTTGTGACTCCAACTAGGTAAGAGCCAGATCTAATTTGGGGCCTTCTATCCTATATTTGTGGACAACCATCAAATGCTAAAGATTAAACAAACATAATATGTTCTACTGCTTAGCAAAAAAAACTACAAACCCTTTGCTTATCAACAAAAAAAGACAAGTCCTTGCACTAGATATACTTTCAAATTACGTTGAGTAGCAACCTGATATATGTATTCGGACGAATTATAAAACAATTGACACACTCCTGACTTCCAAAATTCAATTCTTTTACTTTATATAAACTTGAAAAAACATAATCGGCATCCAAATTAAAGTTTAGTCTTATTCAATGTATTGATTTTCAATCGTTAATTGATATACTATAATTTGGAACTTCAACGCCTAAACGCATGCTTATGTGTAAGAAATTTAAAGTGTCAAATTCGGCACATTATTCTTCATCATTTTATTCACTTCTCTTTTTTTTTTAATATCCTAAATAAAACCTTCAAATATTGTAATAATTCATTATATATAAATGATTATGGTGTGTTTAGACTTCTTTCATTAATTACTACATATTTTCTACACTCACAATGTTTGTCAGCTCGCTATATAATCAACTTGATAATGTTAAATCCATCATGCAATGCATTTCTTTCCAATTTTTTGTGATAAACTAATAGATAATTGACTAAATAAACATCCTACAAAGTTTCAATAAAAATTTCCAAGTTTTTCTTACAATTTCCGTGGTTTCCATGTAATTTTTATCGATATCGATATTTTACCGATATTTCCATCGATATTTCCGTGTTTTCGGACTACCGATATTTCCGATATTACCGATATTTTCTTCCTTGATGGGGACCTGGCTTTTACTTTCTTATAAAGGATTTAGGTATTATGTAACCTTCATAAATGATTGTACTCGATATGACACATCAAAAAATAAAGTCAAAGATACGAAGGACACTATTTAGTGGACAGCAGGTCGGCAGCGCAGTACAATTGTTTGGAAATTAAATATTTTTTTTTTAGTCAATTGCATTATTACACGTGCCACGTGGTTTATCTCCAAAAGACGCAAAATTCGTTACTGCCGGATTCCATCTATAAAATGACACAAAATCACCCAAACACCATTCACTCGCTGATAACCATTACCAAATAAAATTAAAAAAAAAACAGAGTGAGTTTGAGAGAGAGAGAGAGAGCGAGAGAGAGCGATCGCCGATCATGGAGTCGCAGGGAATAGAGCACCGAACAGTCCCAGTGAACGGCATCAACATGCACGTCGCCGAGAAAGGGAATGGCCCACTCATCCTCTTCGTCCACGGCTTTCCTGAGCTCTGGTACTCCTGGCGCCACCAAATCCTCGCCCTCTCCGCCCTCGGCTACCGCGCTGTCGCCCCCGACCTCCGAGGGTACGGCGATACCGACGCCCCCGCCTCCCCTTCCAGCTACAACTGCCTCCACGTGGTCGGAGACCTCGTGGCGCTCCTGGACGCCATCGCACCTGATCAGGAGCAGGTGTTCGTGGTGGCCCACGACTGGGGGGCCATCATCGCTTGGTACCTCTGCCTGTTCCGGCCCGACCGGGTCAAAGCCTTGGTCAGCTTGAGCGTGCAGTTCATGCCGCGAAACCCTCAGAGGAAGGTCATCGAATCGCTTCAAGCTGCTTATGGCGATGACTACTACATCTGCAGATTTCAGGTTCGGTACTTTTTTTTTTTTTTTTCTTTTTGGGGAATTTTTGAGCCCCACAAAATTCCACATCAGTCACTAATTGTCAATTTGATTAACATTTAATCATCTTTACTCAAATTAGTTGTGAGGTACATATTGTGCTTCACAAAATAATTTAGAACAATAAATTTCGAACATCAAGCTTCTCACTCTTTTTTCTATGTCCAGAATAAAGGAAATAATCGACATAAGAATTGACAGATTTTAATGGTGAGGAACATATTCGCATGTTTTTTAAATTTAGAGGGAAACTGATTTAATTAGGGTAATTACTTAAAAGTTTTAATTAATTCTAAATCATGAAATGAGAAATATAAGAGTTAGACCAAAACTAAAAAGATACACTTTGGGATAATCGATATTTTAAATTTTAAATTAACCTTGAGTTTATTTTATTTTATTGTCAAATGACAGATTTAATTAGAATAAATGTTAGATTAGTTACCGACGGAATTCGAACTCACACAATCATGCAAATGTTCAATTTATTTCTATTACTGTAATAAAAGGCCACTTGTGAATCTTGAGGTTTGCTTGTGCTTATTAATTTAATCTCTAAATACAAGCCATAACATATCGGATAGCTATTTCACACATGTTTTTTTTTTTAATCTTTAACACATTTTTTAAAGGGTTATTATTTTTTTTTTTTTTTTGGAAAACCTTTCCGAAGAAAGGAGACAATTTTATTTCAAACACTAGATTACAAAGCGAGGCCCACATACAAAAAGAACAATACACACAAATGTACCTCCCAACAAACCGAACAAAGCTCAACAAAAGAGCCCAACACTAGAGACAAAGCAAAAGACAATTCTTGACCCCAGCATCCACCGCCTTCAAAATTATCCCGATCAACCCAGAACCAATCCGCCAGCCAACGCCAAAGCCAATCGAGCAACTCCGCAGAACCCAGCCACGAAAGCCGTCCCGATCTCAGCCAGAAAGTGGAAGAAGTCCGAGGGAACACCTCGAACGACAGTGCCAACGAAGGCAGACAAAGAGAGGGAGGTGGTGTTGAAAACACCCGAGCCGATGAGTCCATCGGAGCTCTACGCACCCTCTCAAAAGATCGCAAAAAATTGCGTTGAAATCTGACTGCAGATCGAACTGAAAGAAGTTGGGGAAGACAGGCCTTGGGTAGAGACATTTTGGTTGAATCAGGAAGAACTGGGGAGAAAATTAACTTAAAAACTAAGAAACAGACAACGAAAGGAAAAGCTTTCCTCCGACCCCCGCCATAGCGAGGGCTTTGTCATGTAATTTTCTTTAATTATTTGATCTGACAATCAGAATTTAAAAAAAAATATGAAAAATAAAAAGTGTGTGTGGACATCTTCACTTTGGAAGCGATTCTTTTAAAGAGCTTACTTTGTTTCTACGCCAACTTGGAAGATTGAAAACGCCATCTGTCTCTCCGTGTAATCAATCTGAATTACAAAGTGTTATTTTATATATAATAGGATGTGATAATATTATTTTTTATTTCATTTTCTACCTTTCAAAAGCAAATATTTTAAAGAGGAGTGCTATTTACACATCTTTTTTAATCTCTCATTTTTGTTAAATTTTGTATATTGATCGTCAATTCATTTAATTCGACGGTCGAAAATAAAAAATGTGAAAAATAAAAATAGGTGTATGAACATTTTATTGTAATATAATTGATTGTGATCTTTTTCTTTTAGGTTGAAGTTGCTATGAATATTTATGTCGCTAGATAGACTGCGAATTTGAACTAATAATCAAATTGGGTTTATTCGAAAATATTGTTGTTGTAGATGGGTTTTATCATATTGTGAAAGCAGTCATGTGTGTGCATTATGGTGCAGATTTGATCTCCACTGATTCTTCTCTCCATAACAACTAACTATCTAAGTCTAACCTGCTAACCCTATCGTTCTACTAAAAAATATTACTGTTTGTTTAACAAGAAAACATTAGTATGTAATTCTGAAATCGCATACCCGCAGATATCAATTGCAATTTTTGCTTATGACTGGACAAATTACTCATATTTGTAGGAGCCAGGAGTGATAGAAGCTGAGTTTGCTCAGATGGGCACAACAAGAGTTATCAAGGAGTTTCTAACATATAGGAATCCTGGTCCACTTTTCCTGCCTAAAGGCAAAGGATTTGGACATCCCACAGATACTCCTATTGTCTTGCCAAGTTGGTTGTCTGAGGATGAAGTGAACTACTACGTCGCCAAATTTGACAAGACGGGCTTCACTGGCGGCATAAACTACTACCGGAATTTCGACATGTACGTAATTTTTTTCGAACTTATGCTGTCGAGTGTCGATGACTCTAAAGGTAATCATTGTTTTAATTAATTTCATTCGCTTTAACAATGCAGAAATTGGGAACTGACTGCACCATGGACTGGGGCTCAGGTGAAAGTTCCGGTGAAGTTTGTTGTGGGAGACCAGGACCTAGTTTACAACTCTCTAGGTGCTAGGGACTTCATACGCAAAGGCGGGTTCAAGAAATTTGTGCCGCTTCTGGAAGAAGTAGTTGTATTGGAAGGAGTTGCCCATTTTCTGCAACAAGAAAAGCCTGATGAAATCAGCAAACACATTCACGACTTCATTAGGAAATTCCATTAGCCGTATGTCCTTGTGTCAACGCTGGCTAGTGCCTACTGGTGTTTCAGTTATGCACTTCTTGCCCCCGACTTTGAGTGACGTTGTAATGGACATTGTTGTTTCCTTGTTTACCAACGTGCAACTTCCATAAACTAGTTTCGTTTTGTCATGAATAATCACTGACGATGTGTGTAATTTAAACTATGAAGGCTAAGTTTAATTTTATAAGCTATTTCTGTTTGATTAAGTTAGTCCGATGACTTGAAAAATAAAGAGGTTTGTGAGGAGTTAAAATCATGTCAGTTGCTTTAAAATAATTGTGGATGCGTTCAATGTCTATGAAGTAACTTATCAAGATACACACTATCACAACGTTTACGAAGCTATGACTAAAGTAAAAACCTATATCGTAGAAAATGACACTTGATCCAGCCAAAATTGACATTTGTTGAACTTAACATACAACCGATTTGCCCTTATCGTCTTTAGAACTAAACGCAAATGCCTGGCATGATCAGTTTCATTCTTCGAATACACTAAAATGTCATCTATGAAAACAATGACGAACATGTTGAGGTATGGATGGAATACTCGATTCATCAGGTTCATGAAAGTTGCTGGTGCATTAATCAATCCAAATGGCATCACGAGAAATTCGTAATGACTATATCGAGTTCTGAAAGCTGTCTTTGGAACGTCATCGCTTATGATCTTCAATTGGTAGTAACCAGACCTTAAATCAATTATCGAGAACACACAAGCACCTTTAAGCTGATCAAATACGTCATCAATACGAGGTAACGGATAATGGTTTTTAATCGTCACCCGATTCAACTACTTGTAATCGATGCATAACCTCAAAGTTCCATCTTTCTTCCTTACAAACAGAACTTGAGCTCCCCACAGAGAAATGCTTGGCTGAATGAAACCCTTATCAACTAAGTCTTGCAACTAAGTTTTAAGTTCCCTTAACTCTGCAGGAGCCATACGATAAGGTGTAAGGAAAATAGGATTAGAACCTGGAAGTAGATCGATGGTGAACTCTACTTTACGATCTGGGGGTAAGCCAGGTAATTCCTCGGGAAAAACATTGGAAAAGTGCCTAAATACTCTGACGTCTTCCACAGATGTAGTAGTCTCCTCCGCTAGCATGACATGAGCTAAGTAACCTTGACAACCTTTATTCAACAATCGTCTCGCCCTCATGGCAGTGATAACTCCATGCTTTATACCACCGCGCTTACCAATAAATGTGACAGTAGGTATACCCGGTCGGTGAAAAGTAACAACTTTCTCATAACAGTCCAGCTTGGCACGATTGTAGTGTAACCAATCCATGCCTAAGATAACGTCAAAGTCAACGATATCCAAAGGAACAAGATTAGTCGGCATGACTACATCTTCGACAAGGATAGGACATTCTTGATATTCCCAACTAACATAACAGATTTCACCTCTAGGCATAGAGAACTCCAACTCGTAGTCGAGTGAAGTAGGATGTGGTTGAGTATTTTGAGAAAACTTATGGGAAATAACTGAATGTGTAGCACCAAAATCAATTAAAACTTTAGCAAAATGGCCTAGAACATTCAACGTACCCATGATCAAGTCCGGATTAGCCTGAGCATCCTAAAGGGTGATGTTGTTAACTCTTCTTGAACTTGATGTCTGCCTCTACGACCCCTGTTTGCTTGAGTTTGATTACCTCGACCCTGATTACCTCAGCCCTGCTAGGGTAGATTTGCCTGTCTGCCTGAACCTTCACTGCTAGACGCCACGTCTAGGTTCTGATACTGCCCTTCAGTATACATCAATGCTCCGCCACTTTAATACGGCGTATAATCTTCCTGGAACTGTGGATAACCTCCCTGAGTCTGCTAATAGCCTCCTTGATAGTAGGGAACCTTAGGTGTATACTGGTATGGTCCTCCCTGATTCGGAGCTACGCCCCCTTGGTAGTGGAAAGCTCCACCGTGGCCTATTTGCTGACAGTTACCAGGTGCTGGAAGCTGTTGTAAAGGGACTGCATGTGGTAGATTAGTAAGCTGATTCTTCTGATTCTAAGGACAATTATAGGCCATATGCCTTGTTTGTCCGCAAGTGAAACATCTTATGCTTCATCTCTTACACTCGCTATAGTGACAGATGTTACACCTGCGACAAAATTGAACACCTAAACTGCTGGAGTTTCTTTGATTCTGAAAACAACAACAACCAGCGGATCTGCCTCCTCTATGAGGTGTACCGGAGTTAGAACCCCCGCTCGACGATCCAGAGCTGTTTCCACTCTTTTTAAAATTATGAGCCTTTCTCGAGTCAAGTGACGATCGCCCCCTGTTATTGTACCTCTGGACATTTCTGCCAACATCCTCCTCATCCTCATTGTCAGGAGCATTCACCGAATCTTCAATCCTAAGCAAGACCTCGAAGAATTCCTGGTAAGTAGCACAGAGAGTAGAGGTTGCTATAATACGCCATTTCTTGCAAGTTCCCCTCTTAAACAAACGAAGCATCTCCCGGGAATTAGCAGCAGTCTCGAAGCAATAACAAGATAAGTCTGTGAACCTTCGATGATATTCAGTGGCTAACATATTGCCCTGCCTCAAGTCTGTGAACTCATTCTTCTTACTATCGAAATACTTCGGAGGAACAAATCTGGTCTGAAATAACCGTTAAAAACATCCCAATTTATAGCATCCTCATCAGATAATGATCTCTTCTCATGATCCTACCAAGATTCTACTCCCAACCAAAAGAACCAGGTCGTTGTCTCGACCCATCTCTCTCGGGAAAGATTACCCTGCTTGTGCATAACTCAAAAAGTTTTCTCCACATGATCGAACCATATTTCTAATTTCTCTGATCCCTCATTACCAAAGAAATCATTAATCTTCAAGCAAGATACAATATCCAGAGTATTCCTCGAGGTAGGACGAATGGAAGACCAAATAGCAGCGGCGATAGCCTCACCAAACTGCCCAAAGTCTGGAAAGTTATTCTCAGCTGGAGAACGTGGCTCTCTAAGAGGTGGCATGGTTTTGACATAAGAAAACAAGAGTTAGAACACACTAGGAAGTGCAGGATTGTCTAAACCTATACTTTGATACCAAACTGACACACCCCGACCTGGAAAGGTCGAAGCATACTGGCTATCACCATGAGGTGATGTAACCGTAAAGGTAAGTGATGCAAAAAGTGAATAAAATTAAAACTAATTATAACTAAATAGTGACAGAATGCGCAAATCGTGGGATGAACCCACTACAATTATTCAAAGCGTAATAAACAGTGAGACTACAGAAGAGTAGTCAAAGTAACCAAAGTACACTTATTACAGAATAATGATAAGTTCATACGTCTAAAATAGAAGGAAATGTCAGAACTGCCAAGATTCCTCGAGTGCCACAAAGAGTACAACTATCTAGGTCCTGGTGGGGCCAAAAACAAAGTTGAGTAGGTTAGCAAAACAATGCTTATAAGAAAACCTTTAACTTTGAAAATACTAACCCTTCGCAGTAAAACAAGTATAGTTTCCTTAAACATACTACTCAAGTATATAAATGATACAAACGCACACACATTACTCGACAACACGAACACACACGTGTCGACCACACGCAGGCCGGAGGCCGGACGCGCTGTCACGCGCCACCTAAAGTGGCTGCACAGATTCGTCATGCGCGCCCTACACACCCGTGAGTACAATGTACTCGCCTTCCTCGCGAAAATTTGTAGTTTTGCAGATTTTTGGGCCAACTTTCAGAGCTCATAACAAGCTTGATTCTCAACCAAATTCACTTCTACAAAAGCCAAATTAAAGCTAGGAATGTGATGTATTATCCCATTTCACAGAAAGTTCAAATATGGTTCGAGTTGTTTAGAAATTTGGCCTGAAAGTGGCCAAATGACCACGATTGCAAATTTTCCAAAAACTGAAATTTTCTTCCCAACTTCTAGAGTTGATTTCTAACTCGTTACTTAACCAAACTCAGTGATTCAAAAGCCATTTTGAAGTTAGGAATGTAGAGAACAAGTTTGTACCTAGCAGGAGTCCAGATGTGGTTGAGGTTGACTGGAAAAATGGGTTGAAAGTGACCAAATGGTCACGGTCCTTGACTAAAAAACGTTCAGGTTCTTCTTCTTCTTAAGTTTTCTGGGTAAAACCATATGTTCAAGACATAAACAAGAGATCAATAACAACCCATAGAAGTGAAATGAAGGTTCTAAGGGTTTCTCAAGGCTTACCTAAGCCATGAATGGCCTGAAAATCGATATGTCTAACTCGTCGAGTCGACCTTCTGAATTGGTGAGTCAAAACTCGTCTACACCAGATTTCAAGGACATGGTTGTGATCGTGGGATTGAGATGATCATAATTGTGTAGTTTGTTTTCGATGTTTGAGTGTTTTGGTGTGGTTTTGTGATGGTTGCAGAGAAGAAGAAAGGGCTCGGCGAGGGAGAGAGAAGAGAGAGAGAGTGAATGAGTGATGGGATGTTGCTTTTCTGATTGGGGGACAAAAATGAGGAAAAGATGGGATAGGTGAGAGTGAATAATGAAGAAGGGGATGCACGGGATAGGATAAAAAGGGGATCCAATGGATAGGTTTTTAGATTTCCTATAGTAAAAGGAAATCGAAATCTATCCGAAGTAGATATTTTACACTTTAAAATCTACGCTGACTCGTACTAACATGTACAATTTAAATGCAACAGCGAGAAATAAAATGAATGTGATAAGAATACGTCCATGTCACTTGCCAATAAGGGCATAATCGTCAAATTACATAATTGTAAGATCCCACATCGTCCAGAGGAGTGATCCTTATATGTATATTCTCATCCCTACCTAGCATGAGGCCTTTTGAGAGCTCACTCGCTTCGGGTTCCATCGGAACTCCGAAGTTAAGCGAGTAACACGCAAGAGCAATCCCATGATAGGTGACCCACTAGGAAGTTCTCGTATGAGTTCCCAGAAACAAAACCGTGAGGGCGTAGTCGGGGCCCAAAGTGAACAATATCATGCTACGGTAGTGGAGCAGGCCCGGGATGTGGTGGTCCCCAGGCCGGGATGTGATAGATTGGTATCAGAGCCTAACCCTGGCCGTGGTGTATCGACGAGGTCGTCGGGCTCCTTAAGGGGGGTGGATTGTAAAATCTCACATCGCCCAGGGGAGTGATCCTTATATGTATATTCCCATCCTTACATAGCATGAGGTCTTTTGGGAGCTCACTGGTTTCGAGTTCCATCGGAACTCTGAAGTTAAGCGAGTAGCGCGCGATAGCAATCCCATAATGGGTGACCCACTGAGAAGTTTTTGTGTGAGTTCCCAGAAACAAAACCGTAAGGATGTAGTCGGGGCCTAAAGTAGACAATATTGTGCTACGATAGTGAAACGAGTCTGGGATGTGGTGGACCCCGGACGGGAATGTGACATAATAACAGTTGAAAGTATCGTTCATAAAATATAATTTCAATTATTAAAAAGGTACGAAAGCTTAAAAAAATTGAAATACGGAAATGTATGTACTTATAAATGGGTAAAAATAAAAAACGTGCAAACTTGTAGACTAGTAAAAAAAAGGAAATGAGTAAAAAAGCTAAACGGGTTAAAAACGAGTGTACGTGCAAACTTGTACAAATCATTAGGTACGTAATGGAGAAGAAAATACTGGAGTCTTGTTCTGTAGCCTTCGACTCTACAGCATAATGACATTTTTGATAAATTTGGTGATTGTAAAAATATGCTGAGGCAATCGCTCTAGGTAAAAACATGCTCTGGAGGAGCTTACATAATGAACCCAAATCCGTTAAATAAAGGGGAGTTCTTCCAAAGAAATACAACTCTAACAAATCAAACAAACAAAAAACGATAGACATCACCAAATGATTAGCAAACCAGAAAACTGTTTCCCTACAAAAAACCACACGTAAAAAAAATATCTACATACTCAGAATTCAATAATTAATTTTTAATTTACAAAGTATCAATAATGAAATCTCTACTAATTAATAAAACCCTCTTTGTCAACCAAAAGAGGGTAAAATGACAAATTAGTCTTCTATCACACAAAAAAAAGATGGGTAATAATGTAATTTCACAGGTCTAAGTTTTACTATTTTTTATTGAAACTTCACCTACAGGCGATGTTAAAATACCTATAATATTATAAAAAATAAAAAATAAAATAAAAACCGAAAACAAAAATCTCTCTCCCCCCTCCCCCCACATTCTCTCTCTCTCTCCATCTCTCATTTCATACACACAAACTGTGTAGGCAAATGCTAGTGTAATTTACATGAATAGAAATATGTTGACTTGGTTATTGTTTAAAACACCTTAATCAAATTTTAAAATGAAATCAATGTAATCTAAAACATATTAAAAATATGCAGGAAATTCTAATTCTCTCTTTAATTTTTCATCTGGGTTTTTTTTTTTTTAACAAACAACACTAAGGGGTGGAAGAGTGGGTTAAGCCTCTCGATGGGCTAATATAGTTCATAATATTATGTAAAAAAATTTGGCAAAGTTAAATTAACATTAAGTAGTATGACACATCAAAAACTAAAGTAAAAGATTTAGCGGACAGCAGGTCGGCACCGCACTGCAGAACAATTGTTTGGAAATTAAATATTTTTTTTTCAGTCAATTGCATTATTACACGTATCAGGTCGTTTATCTACAAACGACGCAAAATTCGTTATTGCCGGATTCCATCTATAAAATGACACAAATACCCAAACACCATTCGCTCGCTGATAACCATTACCCAAAAAATAAAAAAATAAAAAAACAGAGTGAGTTTGAGAGAGAGAGAGAGAGAGAGAGAGAGAGAGAGAGAGCGATCGCCGATCATGGAGTCGCAGGGAATAGAGCACCGAACAGTCCAAGTGAACGGCATCAACATGCACGTCGCCGAGAAAGGGAATGGCCCACTCATCCTCTTCGTCCACGGCTTTCCTGAGCTCTGGTACTCCTGGCGCCACCAAATCCTCACCCTCTCCGCCCTCGGCTACCGCGCTGTCGCCCCCGACCTCCGAGGGTACGGCGATACCGACGCCCCCGCCTCCCCTTCCAGCTACAACTGCCTCTACATGGTCGGAGACCTCGTGGCGCTCCTGGACGCCATCGCACCTGATCAGGAGCAGGTGTTCGTGGTGGCCCACGACTGGGGCGCCACCATCGCTTGGTACCTCTGCCTGCTCCGGCCCGACCGGGTCAAAGCCTTGGTCGGCTTGAGCGTGCAGTTCATGCCGCGAAACCCTCAGAGGAAGGTCATCGAATCGCTTCAAGCTGCTTATGGCGATGACTACTACATCTGCAGATTTCAGGTTCGGTACTTTTTTTTTTTTTTCTTTTTGGGGAATTTTTGAGCCCCACAAAATTCCACACCAGTCACTAATTGTCAATTTGATTAACATTTAATCATCTTTACTCAAATTAGTTGTGAGGTACATATTGTGCTTCACAAAATAATTTAGAACAATAAATTTCGAACATCAAGCTTCTCACTCTTTTTTCTATGCCAGAATAAAGGAAATAATCGACATAAGAATTGACAGATTTTAATGGTGAGGAACAGATTCGCATGTTTTTTAAATTTTGAGGGAAACAGATTTAATTAGGGTAATTACTTAAAAGTTTTAATTAATTCTAAATCATGAAATGAGAAATATAAGAGTTAGACCAAAACTAAAAAGATACACTTTGGGATAATCGATATTTTAAATTTTAAATTAACCTTGAGTTTTTTTTTTGTTTTTTTTTATTGTCAGCTGACAAATTTAGTTAGAATAAATGTTACATTAGTTACAGTTAGATAGTCATGCAAATGTTCAATGCCATAACATATCGTATAGCTATTTCACACATGTTTTTTTTTTATCTTTAACACACTTTTTAAAGGGTTAATTTTTATCATGTAATTTTCTTTAATTATTTGATCTCACAATCAGAATTAAGAAAAATATGAAAAATAAAAAGTGTGTTGGACATCTTCACTTTGGAAGCGATTATTTTAAAGAGCTTACTTTCTACACAATTTTGGCAGATTGAAAATGACCAGCTGTCTCTCTGTGTAATCAATCTGAATCCCAAAGTGTTATTTTATATTAAATAGGATGTGACAATATTATTTTTTATTACATTATCTACCTTTCAAAAGCAAATATTTTAAAGGGTAATGCTATTTCCATATTCTTTTAATCTTTCATTTTTGTTAAATTTTGTATATTGATCGTCAATTCATTTAATCCGACGGTCGAAAATGAAGAAGAGTGAAAAATAAAAATAAATGTATAAATGTTTGTGTTGCTAGATAGACTGCGAATTTGAACTAATAATCAAATTGGGTTTATTCAAAAATATTGTTGTTATAGATGGGTTTTATCGTATTGTGAAAGCAGTCATGTGTGTGCATTATGGTCCAGATTTAATCCCCACAAATTCTTCTCCCCATAACAACTAACTATCTAAGTCTAACCAGCTAACCCTATCATTCTACTAAAAAATATTACTGTTTGTTTAACAAGAAAACATTAGTATGTAATTCTGAAATCGCATACCCGCAGATATCAATTGCAAGTTTTGGTTATGACTGGACAAATTACTCATATTTGTAGGAGCCAGGAGTGATAGAAGCTGAGTTTGCTCAGATGGGCACTACAAGAGTTATCAAGGAGTTTCTAACATATAGGAATCCTGGTCCACTTTTCCTGCCTAAAGGCAAAGGATTTGGACATCCCACAAATACTCCTATTGTCTTGCCAAGTTGGTTGTCTGAGGATGAAGTGAACTACTACGCCGCCAAATTTGACAAGACGGGCTTCACTGGCGGCATAAACTACTACCGGAATTTGGACATGTACGTAATTTTTTTCGAACTTATGCTGTCGAGTGTCGATGACTCTAATGGTAATCGTTGTTTTAATTAATTTCATCCGCTTTAACAATGCAGAAATTGGGAACTGACTGCACCATGGACTGGGGCTCAAGTGAAAGTTCCGGTGAAGTTTGTTGTGGGAGACCAGGACCTAGTTTACAACTCTCGAGGTGCTCAGGACTTCATACACAAGGGCGGGTTCAAGAAATTTGTGCCGCTTCTGGAAGAAGTAGTTGTATTGGAAGGAGTTGCCCATTTTCTGCAACAAGAAAAGCCTGATGAAATCAGCAAACACATTCACGACTTCATTAAGAACTTCCATTAGCCGTATGTCCTTGTGTCAACGCTGGCTAGTGCCTGCTGGTGTTTCAGTTATGCACTTCTTGCCCCCGACTTTGAGTGACATTGTAATGGACATTGTTGTTTCCTTGTTTACCAACGTGCAACTTCCATAAACTAGTTTCGTTTTGTCATGAATAATCACTGACGATGTGTGTAATTTAAACTATGAAGGCTAAGTTTAATTTTATAAGCTATTTCTGTTTGATTAAGTTAGTCCGATGACTTGAAAAATAAAGAGGTTTGTGAGGAGTTAAAATCATGTCAGTTGCTTTAAAATAATTGTGGATGCGTTCAAATGTCTATGAAGTAACTTATCAAGATACACACTATCGCAGCGTTTACGAAGCTATGACTAAAGTAAAAACCTATATCGTAGGTGTCGATTTTGCATCACTTTGTTACAGTACTGAATGACCACTTTCCTACTTTCTCACAAGTTTGAAAAAATATGTAAATTGATTTAATGTCAAATGTTGAGGTCTAATAAGAAAAATCGAAATCTTGTGAATTATTTCAAAACTAATTTTAAACCTCAGCAGTGTAAAATGCATTTAGTCTGAAAAAAAAAACATGTATTGAACATAATGAATATCAAAATTACTAATAAACACATTAATTTAAGAGCTTTCTACATATAAATTCTTAAAAACAACACACTAGAATAATACTTCAAACTCAATTATCATTGAGATATATGACGATCAATTAATTACTTGTGGTTATTAGTAAAAACGAGTGGTTCGTGGCTGATCCACGAAACTTTGTGCGCATGGTTAGAATCATTAATATAAAAATCATTATGTAAAAATTATCTCAACAAAAAATTAATAAAATATGCGATTGTTTAGTCATCAAATTTTATAAAAACCGATCATTGAAATCGACAAAAGTATTACAAACTATCTATCTATTGGCTACAGTTTATTGACTAAACGACCTTAATTTTAATTATTTTTTTAGAAAGATAATCTTTCTAGAGTGTTTTATGGTATCAATGGACTATTATAATATCTAGGAAGCGAAAAGAGGCCAAATGTTTTTTTTTCTTTTTTCTTTTTAAGAAAACAACGACATATATTTCATTGAAGCTATAAAAAGCTAATTAGTACACGGTGAAGATAAATCCTCCATAAAAAGGTCACTAATTAAGGTTGGAAGTTCATTTCATCAAGTACAATTATTTCCACAATAGAGAGCAAAATGAGCTAAGCAATGACCAACTAAGTTTGCTTGTCGCCGGATGTGGGCAACACAAGCTTCAGCGACCATAGTTTGCTTGGTCCATATGAAATTACGCCTAAATTCCTTATTTCACTCCATTTTAATCTCACTCCCAACATGAACAAGTTCATATACCGCCTCGTAAGACGTCTAATCCGAGAGTCAAATATAATAGCACCAGGTAGAAAAAACACAAATATTTATGCAGGCTTCCTTGTATAAAAAGACACAGAAACACCCAAATAGAGAGAAAGTTAGAGAGAGAGAGAGAGAGAGCAATCGATCCGAGAAAGGGAATGACCCACTCATCCTCTTCATCCACGGCTTTCTCGATCTCTGGTACTGTTGGGGCCACCAAATCCTCACCATTTCCGCCCTCGGCTACCGCGTCGTCGCCCCCGACCTATGAGGGTATGGCGACACTGACACCCCCGCATCCCCCTCCAACTGCTTCCACATGGTTGGAGACCTCGTGGTGCTCCTAGACACCATCACACCTGATCAGGAGCAGGTGTTCGTGGTAGCCCACGACTGGGGCACCATCATCGCTTGGTACCTCTGCCTGTTCCAGCCCGACCAGGTCAAAGCCTTGGTTAGCTTGGGCGTGCAATTCCGGCCGAGAAACCCTAAGAGGAAGTTCATCGAAATGGTTCAAGCTGCTTATGGCGACGACTATTACATGTGCATATTTCAGGTTTGGTACTTTTTATTTATTTATTATTATTCTTTTTGGAATTTTTTAGCCCCACAAAATTCCATACTATTGGAAATCAATTTATCTTTTTTCTAAAGACTAATATAACAAATAAAAAGAAAGAAATTAAAGAAAAACAAAAGGAGACAAACTCTCCACCTACGCGATAGCCACCTACCAAACCACATACGACCTCGTCGGTAGCCATTTCATTGCAATTTCTGCTACTAAATCCCAGTCGGGAGAACACAAATCAACCATGCGATCAAAATTAAAGCACAATACGTTTTAATGAATTGAAATCTTGGGTTTTCTTTGGTTTTTTAGGAATTGTGGCTATCTCCAAATTCCAGAAAGAACCCAAAAAACCCTAGAAAAAAAATTAATTGGCTATCCTCAAATCCCAAAAGAAGAAAAATTGTGACTGTCCTCAAATTCCAAAATACCCATAAATTTGTTGGTGGGCTAGATCGATCAGATAAGGTTTTGGCAACAACGTTGCCGGTTATGTCTGCGGAGATATGAGTTAGATGATTTTAATTATTGGCCTTCCCACTTCTCTGATTTGGAGAAAGAGGAGGAGACAGAAAGGGTGAAGAGATAACCTTCGCCGCCAATGAGGTGCTTTGCAACGACAGGTGGGACTTGTTGGGGTAGATGGTTGTCGGATAGTTTGGGGGATGCTGTTGTTTTCCTTAAGCTTTTAGTTTTTTTTTTTTTTTCAAGTTAATGTTGTTAAATTGGTGTTAAGTTGAAGATTGATAGAGACAAAAGGAGGGAGGAGATGAAGAAGTTCATAGACAATGATGAAGAAATAGATATAACAATATAAAATAATATTGTATTTTTATTAATTTTTCTAGGAATAATTTTAATATTAATTGTCTAGGCAATTTATGTCGGACGGAGATGTACTTGGGCACATACTATGAACTAAGTAATAATTCTCTTTGCCCAATTGACAGGACAATTATTGTCTTAGAGGAATTGACTTGCTCTAAGGGATGCTATGAACACACTATCTTCTATCTTTTATACATTTCTTGTTAATTTTTGTCATTTAATTTTCTTCAACTCATTTATTTGGACAACTAAAAACAAAAAAATATATAAAAATTAAAAATGAATATATGGATAACATCACTTTATTACAAATTGCCGATGTTACTTTAAATCCTAGCAGATTGAAAATGACCATATTTGTCTCTATGGAATGAATCTAAATCCCAAGTGTTACTTTAAATCGGATGCGACAGCTTATTTTACTACATTATCTACCTTTAAAAGCTAATATTTTGATTGCAGATTAGTGTGTAAAAGAAATCAGAGCTATTGGTTTTGTGTGGTGTGCCAGGAAAATGAGTTAATGGGAATTGTTGGATTCAATTTGTGCGGCCCAAATGAATTTAAATTACACTTCATTATTGATATTTTTTAAATTAAAATATGAATGATTGAATTCCGAATGTGTAGATTTTTTTACGGGATTAAGATTCTCTCCCCTCCTCTTTCCATTCCCTTCCATCCCCTCCTCTCACATTCTCTATTTTGTCTCTCTTTTTCTATAAAAAAAAATTAAAATGTGACTTAACTGTGACCGTTCAAATAGGAAGAGAGTAAAAGGAAAGGAAAAAAAGAGGGAAGAGAATCTTTCTCCTTTTTTACGTGTCCTTTTTTTGTAGGGAAACAATTTTTTGGTTTGCTGATTAATTAGTGATGTCTATCGTTTTTTGTTTGTTTGATTTGTTAGAGTTGTATTTCTTTGGAAGAACTCCCCTTTATTTTTTGGATTTGGGTTCATTAAGTAAGCTACTCCAGAGCATGTTTTTACCCGGAGCGATTGCCTCAGCATATTTTTACAATGACCAAATTTATCAAAAATTTCATTGTACTGACTAATGACTAGAGTCAAAGGCCACAGAACAAGACTCCAGTATTTTCTTCTCCATTACGTACCTAATGATTTGTACGTGCTAATTAATAATATTTCCATACACCAAAATAATCATTACACGTCAAAATAACGTTAAAGGTCATAACAAAAATATTGAAACCAGTTTGTATGGATGGGTTGTATGTATGAGTTGTCATCCTCACTTTAGCTAAGTCATAGGCTAAAGTCACTTTCCATAGCTTGTCATTCACCTTACATCAACATCACTTTCCATAGCTTGTCATTCACCTTACATCAACATTTCTTAGTTGCTTGTAAAAACTTCTTTACTTGTAATTTGGTTTTTACTTTTCCACTTGTTAGGGCGGATTTTAGGGATTGTGTTTGTGTAGTTATCCTACAATCTATTGTAGTTTTCTTTTGGCTCTCTATAAGAGTTGCGTTCACTCTCTTGTAACATTCATAATGAAATATACAACAAATATTGAAACCAAAACTCAACATGGTATCAGAGCAGGAACCATAGGGTCCTGACTCTGTTCCTTTTTTTTTTTACTTCTTCATTTGCTCATCATCGATAGAGATGGCAGAAGAAAATGTGTCTAGTGCTGACAGTGCCTCATCCTCCTCCCCAAACTTAACCCAAGGGGTTAAGAACAATCCAAATCAACGACTCTGCTCGGTGCTACTGAACGAGTTCAACTACCTTCCTTGGTCAAGAGCTGTGTCACTTGCTCTAGGAGGAAGATCGAAGCTAGGGTTTATCAATGGAAGCTTTGAGCCCCAGAATCCACTTCACCAATTTACGACGGGGACCATATTGAAGTCAGCGAAGTGAGGCCTTCAAACGTCCAGGAACCACTTAATCACCATCTTAGGGATGACATCGTAGCAATTCACGATGAATATCACATCCTGCACCGCCGTTCGATCTCGTACCATGACTTGCACATTGTCGAGATCAAGTTCTGGTCACCTCATTGGGAAATTAGTTCCGTCATGTTTAGCATTTTCCACAACTTAAACTGGTTGAACAACACTCAACTGAAGCCGCTCTTCCGACTTCTCTTATGCCGCCATTCAATGATATCAGAGGAAACCCAGCAATCACTATGCTTTAATTCACTAATTGAACCAGTCATATACTCCTTTTTTGAAAAGAATAGTATGTATGTCATGATAAATGAATTACAATATCATGCAACAATGTTTGACAAAATCCCATTTTTATGTGATCTTCTAAACAATTGTGCATCGATGCAAAGTCCTTAAAATTCTTCAACTTTGTTTTGAGAGTACTGAGGGTTATATGTGATATGTTTAGACTAAAATAGTTCTGAATCCAAGTAGACTAACCTTGCTTTAATACCAAATTATCACATCCTGGCCAAGGCCCCTACCACATCCCGGGCTCGACTCCGCTGTAGGACGATCTTGTCCGTTTTGGGCCCCGACCACACCCTCATGGTTTTGTTTATAGGAACTCACACGAGAACTTCATAGTGGGTCACCTATCATGGGATTGCTCACGCGCGAACTCGCTTAAGTTCGGAGTTCCGATGGAACCCGAGGTAGAGATGGGAATATACATATAAGATTTACAGGATCCACACGTCTAGGCGATGTGGAATGTTACAATCCACTCCCTTTAAGGGCCCAACGTCCTCATCAGCACACATCCGGCTAGGGATTGGCTCTGATACCAAATTGTCATGATAAATGAATTACAATATCCTGCAACCTAATTCATGCAACAATGTTTGACAAAATCCCATGTTGATGTGATCTTTTTCTACTCACTGAGGAACCTGATATCAAAACCCTAGTGATAGTTCTAGATCTTGTTTTGACGTTATCTTCCCGAGAGCAATGACACCTCCTATATAGACTTATAACCCAACTGCATCCCAACTATCATGGGATTGTCAAAGCCTAAAAAAACCCTCCACGTTTGTCAATTGTTAAACCACAACTGAAGCACGTATTTAGTGTCCTACAAACAAGGGATTTTATCCTTTAAATGGTTTTGACTTTAATTAATTAATTCCACGTATGATTGTCCTTATTATGCTCAGTGACAATTCAATAGAGTCCTAACACGGGACAGCCGTGGATGAAGAGGATGAGTGGGCCATTCCCTTTCTCGGCAACGTGCATGTTGATGCAGTTCACTTGGACCGTTCAGTGCTCTATTCCCTCCGACCCCATGATAGTCGATCGTTCTCTCTCTCTCTCTCTCTTTCTCTCTCTCTCTCTCTCTCTCTCTCTCTCTCTAACTTTCTCTTTGTTTAGGTGTTTCTATGTCTTTTTATACAAGGAAGCCTGCAGAAATATTTGTTTTTTTTCTACCAGGTGCTATTGTATTTGACTCTCGGATTAAACGTCTTACAAGGCGGTATCTGAACTTGTCCATTTGTTTTGTTCTTCATGTTGGGAGTGAGATTAAAATTGGAGGGAAATAAGGAATTTAGGCATAATTTCATATGGGGCAAGATGCTAAGTTCTGGCTAACTAAGGTCGCTGAAGCTTATGTTGCCCACAACCCCCGACAAGCAAACTTGGTTGCTCATCGCTTAGCCTGTTTTGTTCTCTATTGTGGAATTGGAAACAATTGTACTTGATTAGATGAACTTCCAACCTTAATTAGTGACCTTCTTATGGAGGATTTATCTTCACCGTGTACTAATTAGCCTTTTATACCTTCTTATGGAGGATTTATCTTCACCGTGGAATTGGAAACAATTGTTCTCCATTTTGCCTCATTTTGCTTCCTAGAAATTATAATAGTCCATTGATACCATAAAACACTTTAGAAATATTATCTTCATAAAAAATAATTAAAATTAAAGTCATTTGTTCAATAAATTGTAGCAAATAGATAGATAATTTGTAATACTTTTGCCGATTTCAATGATCTGTTTTTATAAAATTTAATAACTAAACAATCTCATACAGTTATTAATTTTTTTGTTGAGATGATTTTTACAATGATTTTTATATTAATGATTCTAATCATACGCAGGAAGTTTCATGGATTGGCCACGAACCACTCGTTTTTACTAATAAACACAAGTAATTAATTAAGTGTCATATATCTCAATGATAATTGAGTTTGAAGTATTATTCTAGTGTGTTGTTTTTAAGAATTTATATATAGAAAACTCTTAAATTAATGTATTTATTAGTAATTTTGATATTCATTTATGTTCAATGCATGTTTTTCAGACTAAATGCATTTTACACTACTGAGGTTTAAAATCAATTTTGAAATGATTCACGAGATTTCGATTTTTCTTATTAGACCTCAACGTTTGACATTAAATCAAGAAGAAATTAGGTTCTCATCCTTTCTTTTACTACTTCATTGATTAAAATCTTTTTTTTTTTTCAATTTTTGATCAAGGTCCTTCTGTATTAATAACATCATTAATTATTTCAATAATATAATATTTTTTTATATTTCTAAATATATTCATTTAATGTTAAAAATGTTACAATTAGTATATTTATATTTATGACTAAATTTTTTATCATATATTTTTAGTTTTAGTTTGTACCCATTTTTAATTTGTAATTCTTTTTTAACTTGTACCAATTTTCTTTTCAGTTTTAATTTGTACCCATATATTAATTTATTTTTGTGCCCATATTTTTTAAAGTTTATTTGTATTTGTACCCATTTTTTTTTATTTGTACTTTTTATTTTGCTAAATGCACCCATGCTAATTATATGTACCCATTCTTGTAAAACTTTTTAATCTTAAAATGTACTCATTCTTAAATATAGCAATTTGTTATATGTAAAATGTACCCTTTTTTTATATAAAATCTATTCAATTTTTTTCTAATCCATTTTTAAACTTATATGGGTACATTCTTTTTTCTTTGATTTTAAAATGTATTCATGTCTAGTTTAATCGAAAAAATTTACTAATGTTATTAAGCCTAATATCTTTTTTTTTTTTTGTGATTTTGAAGAATGTACCCATGTTTTGATACAATAAATTTTTTGGTTAATTTTGATACCCATGTATATATATACACACACACAATAGTATATTTATATTTTAATATTTAATCCCACAAATTATGTTTTTTTATTTAAAATCTCATTTATATAAACAACTAAAATTTCTAATTTTTAACTTAAAAAATATAGTAACGTACATATAAATAAATTATCACATTAATTTCAGGGACCTTGATAAAAAATTAAAAACCAACAAGGTTTCAATCAAAGAATATTCACAACTAACGACCGCATCCAAAATCTCCCATATATTTTTGTACCACATTTTTGTACTATTTGATGTGGTAAATGATGTGTATATACAACGACTGACGTTAATTAATAAATTTATCTCATTGCATGATGATTGTGTACATCACTTATTATATGAAATGGTATACCAACGTAATATGAATATCTAATCTCCTTAGTATTATTCAACGTAATTGCTAATCAAACTGAAAGAGAGAACAAATAGTAAACGTGTTTCACGAAACGGCCTCTCCTCCGCTCTTCCGAGAATGAGAAGACGGGAGTGGAACCCAGAACTCGGAATATTTTATTTTCCTAGCTAATTATTGCACAGAACATCAGAGCCCACTAAAGTTAAAGAGCTAGTGTCAAAGATTTCGATAAGTTAAAGAATATGCAGTGTACAAGAAGCTAAGGTCGGTGATTTCCATTTACTTTTTTATTTGTTGGGTCAAAAGATAGGTTTTAGTGAATCAAACTCACTAAACCAATGCTGCTACTTAATAGTGCGATCTAAGGGAGTTTTTCTTTACTTTTAAGTGAGAGATTTTAGATTTGATTTTCGCCAAAAGCAAATTTGAACCATATATTGCTAGCCCATTGTGAGGTTAAATTCACCCCCTCCCTTTTAGTGTAAATAATATTTCAAAAAGTAAATACTGACTCAAATCGATCCTAATAAGAATTGTAATTTTTTCTAAAAGCAAAGGCCAACACAGTATATGTTTAATTGTTATATTTTTTTTTAAAGAGGACCAGTTAGTGGCAACATGTCAGTCCACCATTTCACGAGATAGGAAGACGCATAGGCATTTCAGCTTTTTCTAACCATCATCGTGCAATTTACCAACATCAGAAATCGAACTAAGAACGTATCGTGTAAAATACAAACTTGAAATTTATCCCAACCAGGGGATCAAATTGTTACATTATCCAGGCACAAACTTAAAAAACAACGTGCGGCCTAAATCTAAATGTGAGAAGCCAAATCCATGATGTCATGGATGATTTTCATTTACTAATTAGTTCTGTAGAGATGGGACCTAAAACGATGAATAATTAATTAAGTATAGAGTTTTGGCTTTTATGTTAATCGTGATTAGTCATTAGTGCGTTCTATATTTTGCCGTAAGAGAGAATATGCATGGGAATATTTTTTTTAATTATTTAACTAAATATTAATAAAATTCTCTTTGTCCACTAAAAAATGATGAAAAGATTATTTAGTTTTTTATAACAACAACAAAATTAAGAGTATTAACATGATTTTATAAATAAAAAAATTTATTGTTTTTTGTTTAAACTTCACAGGTGATTTTATAAATAAAAATAAAAATAAATATAAATATGAAAAACTCTCTTCCTCTCTCCCCACTCTCACGTTTTATCTCACTCTTTTCCTTTCTCCTTTAATTTTAAAAGCAAAAATAAAAAAAATCACACACTTTGTGTGTGGGCATATTATTAGTATTGAACTATTGATAGGTCATAGGTGTTATGCCGGCGAAATGGTTTCTATGCATATATGAATGAGTATTTGGAAATGTTAGAAGTGGCAACCAAGAAATTGTTGTGCAGAACCGACATATATATGAGGCGAATATATCAAAGGAAGACAAGAAATCCTAAATATTCAAGAAACCTAAGATTTATAATAAGGGTGGGCGCCAGTTGGTTTGGGTCGGTTTTGGGCCAAAATCAACACCATACCAATTATTTGGACCCAAAATTACATCATCGGCCCGTGCAATCAAGATCGTTGAGTGAGCATAACTCCTAACCGTTGGATGGAAAAATGAAGATAATTTTGTTATTGTTAAATGATAATATTATGGTTTTTATCATAATAATTATCTTGGCATATTCTTAAACGGGATAGATAGGATGCGGATTATATCCCCAAGCAAGTGGTATAGTTCAAATTGATTTGGGGTGTCTGGCGTGTGGTGGTGGGGACATATTGACAAGTAGTCAGAAATGAATTTAAAATTAATTTGAAATTCATTAAATGAGGATTAGGATGCATAGATAGATCATGAAGAAGCCTAGATAGGCTAGGCTTCTGGTGATGATGTGATAAGCCTAGGTTTTTGTTCTGAAAAGTCACGAATAATCATGAAGGACAAATGGCACTTGCTCCTATCTTGTCATGAGGTCATCTCTTAGAGCAACTCCAGCCTTGTTGGTTGCTCAGGCGTCAGGCGAGGAGAAAGGGCCCTCGGGCCGGTGGGAGCAAATCCAGCGGGGAAGGGCCCGAGTGAGGGTGGGAGGTCGAGCGAAGGGGGGGTGGGGAGTCGACGGGCCTGTGGCCCGAGGGTTTTGTAATTTTTTATTTTTTTTGTGTCAGAGAAAGAGAGATAGAGATAGTTTTTGTAATTTTTTATTATTTAAACAAACATAAAAAACTATTATTTTTATTGCTTATTGCCAGGGGGAGGGTTCCAAGGGTGGAGATGTAAATGGCAATTACTGTTCATTAATGGTAATTACTATTCATTTAAGGCAGTTACTGTTCAATATGGTGGATTGAATAGTGGATTGCCAGGGGGAGGGCTCCATGGGTGGAGTTGCTCTTAAGTGATCAAGTTATGTTGCAAATAAAATACAATTTATTATGCGTGCATGGTTGCACTTGGACCAACATGGTGGAGAAAGAGAAGTTTTAGTTGGAATAAGATGCATTCCTTTGGTTAGGTCACGCATGTGGAAAGATATATTTATCTTTTCAAGGAGAATTAGGAGATAGTCTTTATCATATCTTGGAGATATTGGACGGCTAAGGTGATTGGACACAAGTTTTGGGTCAACGTAGCAAGTGATGCTTTACAAAGTTTTGACAAAAGACAGCCACTATAAATACACAGTAACAGGCAACATTTCAAGTCCCCTCCAATTCAACACACAAACTGCTTTGCACAAACTCTCGCTTTACGTGAAACATCTTAACAACCTTGAGATTTTTATTTTGTTTTTCCCATCGACACATCTTCAATTTGGATAAACAACACTGGAACCGTAGAATTAGCCGATCAAGGAGCAGCTTCAGTTTGGATAAACAACATTGCTTCTCGGCCGACTAATTACCTATCCAAGTCTCGGTCGACAAGGATTTTCAAGTCCTTGTTGGTAGAGGTCATCTCATCAGCCTTCTCGGCGAAGTAAGGTGTTACCAGGTTACTACATTCGGCACATTGAAAGCCGAATCTGATATTGAACTTCGCAAAACTAGCAGCCTTGTCTTCAGGCTCTAGAACCTGAAGGCCAAGACGTGTTCCTTCCTTAGCCGCAGTCGCAAGATCAAGAAATCAGCAACGCGCTCAACGCAACATCAACACATTTTACTCCCTGGTTGAGCTCGGTCGACGAATTGGCACACCCCGCACACAACCGAATGACGTAGTTAGCTTATTAATTACTCAACCTGCGCGCCATATAAACTTGGTAGTTTTTAGGGTCAACACCAACCTAGTCAGTTAGGCCAAAATTGCAAACCGAAACCGACCAAGCTGGGTCTAAAACCGATAAGGTCGGTTAACCGACAATGGCGGGTTGATTTGGATCGATTTTCGATTTGTGTGAAGACGAAAATACATAACAAATTATTTTCCCAAAAGCTACATAACGTAGAACCAATTTGAGTGATTGCTCAAAGAAAAACACAAATGATGCAGCTCAAGGAGAGCATCAAAGAGCAGCTACTACCTTCTCCAAATGCTGACCCTATTTTCCCTTCATAATTTCATTCCTCTCTGCTTTTTAGGCACATAAATGTTGCCTTTTCTTTTTACTTTTTGAATGAAAGGAAAAGGGACTCTTAAAATAATCAAGTTTTATTTTTATGTGGTGGATACAAAGTAACTCGTAAATAACTAATTATTTATATTACTACAAGTATTAATTATGGTTATAAAAATAAAATAAGTATATGCGGGTTGGTTCGGTTAACTGCATCCGAAGAATTTTGAAAACCGCTTGCCAAATCGATTAAGATCGATGCGGTTCGGTTTAACCATCGAAAATTTAAAATAAAAAAAAATCGAACCAACCCATCAGTGCGGTTTGGGTAGTTCAGTCGGTTTTTTTTTAATGCACCCTAATTTATATAGTTCGGATTTATAGCCTACATCTAATTCAGAGACGACAATATTTCACAAATATCAATATGAGATTACAAAAAAGTGTTTCAATTAAGCGATGACAACCCTTAATTCACTAGTGTAGAAATAGGCCAATAACAATATTTAAATTCTTGCTCACAAACAAATGCCACAAAGAAAAGGAGAAGCCAAAATTTCTCAACACATGAGAGTCGAACTCTAACAAGATGAGGAAACACCAAATAGATCAAGAAAAAGCAAACCCAACGGTGCCCAAGTGTTTCATATCCCCCTTTCATGAAAGCTTAATAACCTTGTAAACATATTAGAACTGAGAGGTTTTTCTAGAACAAACGATATTATTAATTGAATTTAAACTTGAAATATAGTGAATTGAACGGAAACATCTTATTCACTAAGATAATCCACCGCTTGTAAAATTAGAAGCTTTTAGTTTAATATGAGATGACAGTTTCATACCCTTCATACACATTCTCAGGCCTACTCAACACAACGTTTGGGCTGTTTAAATAAGTAAAAAAATAGCGCAACCTTTGTATCTAAACCTACCATTCAGGCCCACTTAAATGAAAAGGTGAAAAGTTGGAAAACCCAGAAACTTTGAGGCTGCTCTCTCTCCAGCAAAAAAGTTGAGCTGGGCTCCGAGGTTCTTCTCTTCTACTTCCAATCCAGTAAGCAACTCCAATTGTTGCAATAAATTTCTTGTCGACAACGCCGCATATGGTGAAAGTTAAAGTTTCATTATAAAATTAATACATAAACAACAAAGTTCTAAAAGATGTTAGTCATTAGTCGGGTGGTTAGTTGGAGGCTAGAGCCTAGGTGGCTAGGCGGGAATTTAGACGGACCAAACGGATTTAAGTAAATTTATTATGTATCGTATATATAAATGCATATGTATACTTAAAAATACAGAATTCTATTGGAATACATAAATTGAAAAATAAAATGACATAAATTATAAAGTATTCGAACCTAATGAAAACTTGAGGAACAAACATATAATGTGTGGTATTCAAAAAGTCTTTTACAATTTATTGAAAAAATAAAATGCAAAATATAAGTTCTCTATTTTATGTTTAAGTGAGAATCGCAAAAGGTCTAGGTACCTTTTCTTAATTTTCAAACGCCTAGACATTAATCAGGCCGGTGACTAACCACGTAGCCCCTAGGCAAGGATTTTTAGAACAGTGATAAATAGTAGTCCAATTCCTTTTAAATCCTTGTAAGGTTGGGTCCTTCAACAACATGGGACTTTATCCTTCACACTTTCTCACACTTCTTCAAATGTGGTGAATTTTCAAGTCAAACACGTAGACAACACAAGAGTTACATGGAGTGCTTGTGGCAGTTGAGCTTCATACATGGGCCAACACGGCTATAATACCGTGAAGGAAGTTAATGTTTCACTATAAAATCAATTGACAATATAGAGTAACTCAACTCTTACAAGCCCTTGAAAAGTTTAATCATTCACTGACGTGAGATTTTATCCTTCGCATTCACGTTATAGACAAAAACTTAAATACATTAGTCTTCAATAGTGTGAACTATTAGATAGTTATGCTTTATATTCATTAAATTGGTAAGTAAGAAAAGAGTATTGTTTTCTTAATTCAACCATGGCATTTCATTTCATTTCTCGTACTAATTCAGAATGTTAAGAAAAATTGCTTCACATTATTGGTGGAGAAAGACACGGTAACTCTATCCATGTGCATAGAAATCCTCCCCAATCCCAAATCCAATGACAGAGACACGTTAATACGGATAGCGAAATGACGTGGTGAGCAGGTTAAGTTGCATACAAGATTGCAGAGAGAGGAGCGGACCAAACAACAAATGGCACATGAGAGATGTGGTTGTTTGTTTGTTGCCTGCCGCTCCTTAATTTGGAGCCTTGCGCCTTGTTTCTTTCTCTTTCCTTTCTGCTTTTCATGAAACCGATCCATCATTCCCTTCCATCCACTTTGACCATCTCCTCGTTCTTCTGCTTGGCAGTTGGCATATGATCTTTTGGTCACATTAAGCCATTGTACTTGCACATCTTATTGCCCTAGTCAAAAGATGAAAAGATGTGCGTCGCCATTTTTGCCTATTACTCTTCACTCACCAAGAAAAGTGCTTCAATGTTTCAAACATGGCTTGGTGTGTTTAGTTTAAGGTGATGGAATTTTATAGACTACAATGAGTGCTCTTATAGCTAGAAGTTCTTCGAGATAAATTTTGTCAATCGACCAGTTGCGTTGAGCCGATGAATCAACATCTGCAACTATCTTGTATTGGAGAAAGTCTATTTCATTTAGTCTCCAATTTAAACAATAGAATGAGAATTTCTCGAGAGAAATAATACCCATCATATTTCTAAAATTCAATTATCCATAAAAAGACTTTAAGATCAAATTATATTCCTCACTCGTCACACATGTCCCATCTCTAAACTTCGGACTCCAACCCAACCCTTGAGTATGAGACCTAGAAACTCGATCAAAACTCTTGACCTAGATTCTGAATCTTGAACATGAAAAATATCTCAATCTTAAATTCGAAGTCATGACTTAAAGTACTTAAGCTCTAGATAGTGGGAAGAGAACAAATCATTAATTTTGACATTTGATTCTTATTTTCAACACAATAATGTTATTTAAACACACAATACCACTTAAACACTCACTGATATACTCTCCAATAGAAGTGAACTTCAGCATTATGTATGGGACTCATATGCATAAAATAGTGTATCAAGTTTGTGCGTCTAAATAGCAGCATGATCGTTTTCATAAAACTAAACTGGTTTAAATAGAATAAATTTACTGATAAAGTTGGATCCATACTTCATAATAATGGACATTTAAGAGTTCAAGTTCAAACTAGCTAGCTACATATATTTGGGACAAAACAAAACACGTACACGGGAAAGTAGCCGAAGAGATTTGGCTCGTACGATGGTCTCTTGTGTTGTGGGGGCTGAAATTAATCACTCCAATAAACAAACGACAAATGAGATCGTATAAGATCTATCAAACGAGAAATTTTTAATGATGGCACATGAGGTTATACTCAACAACAACTGTGGGGAAAATTCAGAATTAATAATTTAATTTAAATATTTTTTACAAAGTTAATGAGAAGGGTTACCCGCCTCACACGATAGGTAACATGATTGGAGGTATGATGGGAAAATTGGAGGAGTTGGGTGACAAATAAGAAGATTGAATCGGTTGAGAGGGACCCTAATGGAGTTGAACCAAAGAAATTATAATTAACATACTCATTCTTTATTCTTTTAATTGTTGTTAGATAAAAATTATGGGAAATGCTTAGCATTATTCCTCAATGACAATTCGATTTGCCCTATCGACTTTCAATTTAGTTCCAAACCTTGAAGTCTAATAAAATCTGTCGAATTTTTTAGCAATGCATTCTATGTGTATAGAAAGTGGCCTCATTTAACGAAAAATTAACAAATTGAATGGCAAATTGATACGTTTTAAAAATTCTAATAAAGTCTTAAGTTTAGTGATAATAAGTGAAGAAATAATGTCTTATTTAATGTTCATCCACTTGTATTATTACACGTTATATATCGACCGGTGCCATGGGTACATAAAGAATTAGTCCACATAAAAATGTTGCTAGCTTTCGCTTTTTCGGTAGAACTAACTAAACTAACACAGTTTTTTCCAATACAACTAACAAACAGCTTTTTCCATTACAAAGTGATTAACAGTTAATAGGCATGATAACGAAAGATGGGAAAGTGGAAAGTGATCGCTCAGTCAAAGCGGGGTTCATTAGTTTCACAACTTAATAAAAGTGAGCAACAACAAACACCAAAAGGAGGACCTAACTTTCCTCCAAAGGATCAAACGCTTTTGCAGTTTGCAAAACCAAAAAAAGGGACAAACAAATCCAACCCCATTTGGCATCCCACTTAATTAATCAAAAGAAGACCAATTACTAAAATATATATGGCTCTCCAAAAGATCAACAATATAATTAAAATTTAAACACCCCAAATTACTAATTAAGTAACCAAATATATAGGCATGGCAGATGTAGAGCTCCTCTGTTGCTGCTGCTCCATGTTAAGCTCCCTCAGGCTCAGGTAAGGGATGCCCATCTCATCTTTACTCGCCGGAGACATTGTTCCGGCGAGCGGTCCCGACGACGGCCTGCTAGTACTCCGGTAAGGCGTGCTCGACCCACTTCTGCTCTCAGTGATGTAAACCGGCCCAGAAATCGAAGCCCGGAAGGCTTTGGCCCTGGCCTGATGAACATCTTCATCACCGGCGGGGCCACGGTGGTAGTGGTGGGTTGTCAGCTTGTTCCATTTGAAGAAAAGCAGAGCGCTTTTCCACCAGCGCTTCTTCTTGGTTTTCTTGTGGTGGGGTTTTTTGGGGTCGTCTTTTGAGATGGGTTTTTGGAGCTTGAAGTGTACGGAGTCTATGGATCTCGTCGTCTCCCGCTTGTGCCTCCTTGCGTCCTCCAGAACCTTCATTTTTTTTACATGAAAAGAAATGGGTCAGATTAAAATTTGTTGCAGAGTGAGAGAGGAGAGAGAGAGATGGGAGAGAAGGAAGAAATGGGACCTGAAAGTAGTCGATTTGGGGGTCGAAGCCATAGTCGCTGAAGTGTTGGGTTTGTGGCATCGGAAAGATTGGTGACTTGTTGGACATTCTGCTCTCTGTTTTTTTGCTGTTTTTTTAAGTGCTTTTGGGGTATCTGCTTTGTGGGAAAGCAGAGGGAGCAGGTAGTGGAGGGGGAAGTGGAGTGGGAAAAGTGGGAGGTTTGGGGGCTCAAGGGGAAGTAATGGCCGTTGGGTATTGGTAAACCCTAGTAAATGCTGTGTGCACCTTTTAGACTTCTAAGTTCCATTCCATTGACACTATCCTGCTCCCTTTTTATTAATTAAGTGCATTTAATCTCCTTCACACGCATACGCATGTAAAGATTGTATCTTTTTTCTTTCTCAGAAAGTAAACTTCATTAAAGTACAGGGAAATTACAATTTGTGATAGATGGATTAAGTCCAAAAGAAACACAAAATCGGAAATAAGCAGAGGGAGATAAAAGGAGTGAAAAGGCCCAAGCCGAAAGGTCGCTGTAACCAAAGATACAGCGGGAGATCCAAACAAACTTAGACATTTAGGCAACAAAACAAACAACAACAAAAAAAAATCCTAAATTCATCCCCAAGGTAAGCCATCGCCCTAAAATTAAAAAACACCCAAACTAAAACCTAGACCCGAAAGTGATCAGCAAGGTCAATCCACCAAGAACCACATCCGCAGCCACACATGGAAAGAAGGTCATCAAATGTAACAAGGGGGGAGGGCAAAGGGTTTGTGTAAAACACCTTGTTTCGACGTAAATTGTGTCACACTTCACCCACTATTTTTGGCATATGCCGATTTGGTAGTGGGCTGTTAGTGTAGGATCTTGGGTCAAGACCGAGTCCAATACTCTAAGATCTAATTCATGATTATGGGTTAGAGAAGAGGAGAGGGAGCAAAGGAGAGGAAGGAAAAGAAGGTATGATAGGGCTGGGAAATGGGGATGGTGGTGAATGAGTTCAAAACTAAGATTAGGATGGAGAAGAATAGGAGATGGAGAGAAAGGAAAAGCAAGACCAGAGGAGAGGGAGGAAGGAAAACTAAAAAACAAAAGGTAGTGAAAACTGACGAAGAATGCTAGAGAAACAGCGATGAACGCTGAACAAGGGGCATGAAGCCCAAATCCGAGACAAGCTCTTAGAAAATTGACACCAAACTCAAAGAAAACTGAAATAAAACTCAAAAGAAAACTAAAGCAGGAGGGAAGGAGGAGAAAGAAAAGGGGGGGGGGGGGGGGCAGGGTGGGCGTTGCCACCGGTACCCAAGCCAAAGGCTAGGGCTATGTGTTTTTAGCGAAAGAGTGAAGGTTAGCCTCCATGTAAAGACTGTACTAGTAAGAGCAAATAAATTACAGAATATTTTTTTGGAAACTTTAACGAAAAGCTACCGATACTGTTCACTTTAATGAAAAATCACATTTTTACACTAAAATATCAATCTTGATACTATTCATTTTACCCTTTATTTTATCTTTATCGTTAAAACTCAAGGTTTTCAAGTCCTTTTCATTAGTTTTCCTTTTTTTTTTTGGAGGTGCATATGATGTTTTATTTCTGAGGCTTATATGAATTCTTGTGCTGAGTGGCTCTTCCATGCTATTTAGTACTATAAGCAAGCAATTTACAATAGTAGACATATACTCTCTTAGAGTAGAAAATGTACTAATGGAGGAACTAATGGATTTTTTGAATCTGTAAAGCAATTTCAGGAAAAGAAAAAAAAAAGTGATCTATGAACTCAGAACACTCTCCAACAATGTATAAACTACTTCACTGTATTATACGAAAAACTGGTCATGCGCATTGATTGTTTACACAATTGTACAAATTGAATCGAGTCGAGTGGGCATTAATATGAAATGTTTGTGTGGAATAATTCACCATAACCTACTAACGGTTTGATAATCTTACAGACTTTTTTGGAATAGCTAAAAGTGTGCATAACATCGTTTTATAAAAATAGAGAGAAAACAAAAATGCATGTAGGTCATGGAACACTACTAGGTCTCTTCATAAGCAATTCCAAAGTGTTTATTCATGAGATGCTTGAATTATTTTCATAAAAAACTTCGACATGTTACTACATATATAGATCAATCTCAAACGAATTAGTGATTGGTGTGAAAATGGCATAGATATGTCAATTTGAAATCTCCAAAACTAAAGTTTTTGCAAAGAAACAGTTAGTCAAAATACAGTCACAACTCACAAGCATCATAAAAATGAGAAATGTATAGTTTACAAGTGACAAGGTAGAATAATAGAAGTTAGGTACTTTTGCTCTCAAATCCCCAAGCAACCTAATCATCTTGGAGACCCATATATCATGCATATGTTTAGTTTAATACTTTGATTATTCAATAGAAACCAAATCACGTGACCTCCATACAATCTTTGCTATTTTAATGTGCACAAAATTAAAAGAAAAATGAATGAGCAAACCCCACGGGGTTCATATTGCAGCATTAAAATTGTCTATGTAACCTCAAAGTGCGAACAAAGAAAAACTCGCTCACATCACGTACATGGTCACATGTGGGCGTGGGGATGTAAGAATATCGGTAGTTATCGCATCCCACTCAACCTTTGTCAAATAGTTCTCTCGACCGATGACTGATCGACCAAATTGGTTATGTGCTTTTCAACTGCATGCATGCATGTTGCTGCACTCGCTTCCTGAGATCGATATATTTCCATGTGAAAGATCTTATTGCAAGAAGTTTTTCTACTTCAAGTGAAGAAAGTAAGAATCAAACTCTTGTTGTGAGTGTGAGGATTAGTGTTTTGCCGCTGAAACTACAAGTCCACATTAAAAAAATATTAGAAATAAGTATAACACCACCACCAAGCACCGCCTTCCTTTTCTTTTGTTTTTCATGTTTTTTTTAGATGGAAGTAAAAAATGTCCTACATAAGCCAAAGCATCGGCAACAAAGTTAGCTTCCCAATAAATGTAGCAAAGCTAAATACAATGAAATATGCATACCAACTTTTGAACATTCATCAATGACATCATGAAGACCTTTGAATCCACCTCCAACTTCCCTTGGACAAATCCATTTATTTTTATGTTGAAAAAACTATGTTATGGATTTTTTCTTTTTCTGGTGAATTAAATTTAACAGAAGGAATGTTGCTAAAGCCCAGCAAATAAGTTTCATGTTTACTATTTGTGTCACTGGTCTGCAATAGGCCCGCCCAGTTTACTCCACCATATTATTTGGTTGCTGAAAGGCCCAAAATTCTTTGATGAGATATGGGCCAAACGCCTCCAAGTATATGTTAGCCCCCAATTACTTTAGATTCATAAATATTAATTGTGTTAATTTTTATCATAACACGTGGATTAGTAAAATTTCAAATTTTGTTACAAATCTATTCCAATATTTAGAAGAGATTAGCAAGAATTGACAAGATTTTTTTGAAAGCAAAATTTATCTCCACATTAGGAAGAAGCACTTTTGTGTGAAAATCTACATATGACATAAAAACGTTGAGTGAGACCAACTATGAGCGGGTGGGACAAGAACACGAAATTCTGGCTTGTTTATTAAGTAGTGTCGCATAGCTTACGTGGTATTGAGTTTTTTCACCCATAAATTTTTCGGTACAAAGGGCCAAATTTGAAACCCCCTAATCTCCTTTGTATCAAAGGGATTTCATCAACGACACAAACCTACATGATGAAATTCTCCGTATGAGGTATTCAAATCTCACTTGGTTTGGAGAATGCCGATAACACACCGACCGAACCGATCCAATATCAATCTCATCATCCTTGTCAATCTACAAGACACTATAAATCTAATCCCGACCAGTTGGGAACTTGGGATACTATCTCCTAATCCATCTCTTTGTGTTTCCCCATTTATCAACATCTAGTTTCTTAATAGTTTCAATATCATGCTTTGTTGGCGGTAGGTGGTATTGGACCATTATTTTCATTTCTATAACCAAACCTATAAATATCATAACACTTGCTCAAGAGATTTTTTAGTGCGCACAAGAACATGGACACATACGTAGTACGTCATTATACAAGTGAAAGGACATTCGGGCTAAAATTTTAAGCCATAACTATTGGTGGAGAAAAACAGTTTTTGGTTTATGGTTCAAAAATTTCAGACTTATTTTTAAGCTTTATCCCCCACCATTGGAGTTGGTATTATATATATAACATATGACGTATCGCTCCATTTTTCGGACACACTAAAAAATTTGTTCTATATACTCTACTAAGTTTAACAGGTCTGTGTAGAACCAAGCATGGTGCCCATCAGTGGATAGAGAGAAGAATGGTAAAGAGCGCTAATTGGTTGAAGGTTATGTTCATTGCTCGACTACTAACTCAACTACAAGATCGAATTGGCACTCGGGAATGAAGAAGCAGAAATCCTCCTTCCCACAAAAAAAAAAAAAAGAGTTTTCGCTTTTTCAATTATACTGCCTTTGGTTGTTGCGAGAACCTCGATTTCTAGAAAAGTAGATATTTAACAAAAAGACTTGTCGGAAATTTGGCTGATCTAGAAAGGCATGGAAGTCTTTGGGCGTATTTCATACGCTATTGCAACTTTTTTTATTTTTCTTTTTGAATAGAAATCCCCCTTCCTAATATCAAATATAAAGTGATTGCATTTTTTGGTCTATATGTAGATGTAGCTAATGAACCAATATCTAATGATGCTTTATGTACACTTAGAAGTTCCCAATTCTCTTTAATGCAGTGACGGAAATGCTACGAGTTAACCTTATAAAATAATTTTTTTTTATAAGATGTTCGCTAATCAAATGATATATCTGCATCCTGATACATATGCTTTTGTTAATATCTTAAACGGGTCTATCGAAAGTCCACTTTTTCATATGAGTTTTCCCATTTGATTGTGAGCGAGGAACATCTATCAACTCGGGGCAAAAAAACTAATACAAATCTTATTAAAATAAATAAATGAATGATTGATTTATTTTGTCAAAAGGGAGGGGAGGGGGAGGGGAATTCTAAGAAGCAGACAAGAAAACGTATCGAATTTTGGAGAAACTTTGGGTGGCAAGAAAGGGGCAAGACAGTAATTTCAGTAAATTCCGCGTCAACCTTGGCAGGCGTTTGAAAATTGAGACTAAACACAGTAGAAGCCGCGGGGTTTCTCTTTCTGTTTCTGTAATTAAAGGTAATGTTAGACCATCTAAATTTGAAAGCTTATGTAGCATTCATCATTTTATATATTTTGTTCTTACAAATTATATGTCAAGTTTAAACTATTATGTATTACTATATTTACCTTTTATAGTTGTAATTAGTATTTTAAAATAAAAGATAACTTTTAAAATTATAAAAAAACATTTATTAATTACTAAAAATAAATTTGAAGCTGCTGTCAAATTTGACAGCAACTTCCTCTGCTGCCTTTCCATATCATGCTATATAGGAATTGGTATTTCGGTTGAAAAACACTAGTGAAGTCTTGTATTACTGTCATTGTTGTGTGGGAGATTAAATTTGCAACTAAATAATGTGTTACCAATAAGAATAAACACATTTATTAATATGTAAGTAATAAATCAATCATCAAACTTTTCTTTCTTTTAATTTTCAAAACTTCATCGATAAATTTAATTTTCATAAGATTACTCGTAATTAAATAGTAATCAGTAGGAAAAAAGAGAGCAGCGGTAAACGCTAAATGAAAGTATCAAGAACCTTCCCCTCAGTCTCCAACTCCCGACATTTCCTCTCTCCTCTTTATTAATATTCGCCATACCCATGACACCCACTTCATATTCTTTCTTTCTTTCCATTTCTCTCTCAGATTAACCATCATACACCTTCCCTGTGCTCCAACCATGGGCCGCCGCCTGGAGCCCGAGCAGTTCAACCCCGACCGCCCGCAGCCCCACCCCGACCGCCCGCAGCCCGAGCAGTACGGCCCCGACCCCCCGCAGGGATACGCCCTCAGCGGCAAGATTATGCTCAGCGCCATAGTCATCCTCTTTTTCGTCGTCATCCTCATGGTCTGCCTCCACCTCTACGCCCGCTGGTACCTTCATCGCGCCCGCCGCCGCCATCTCCGCCGCAACCACAGAAACCGCCGCACCCACATCGTCTTTCATGAGGACGCCGCTACCCTCTCCGCCGGCCCCACCCGCGGCCTCGACGTCTCCGTCCTCAACTCCCTCCCCGTATTTGTTTATTCGTCGAAATCGGATCAGACAGCGTTGTTTCAGCAGCAGCCAATTTTGGAGTGCGCCGTCTGCTTGTCGGAATTCGAGGACAACGAAACGGGGCGTTTGCTTCCGAAGTGTAAGCACAGTTTCCATATCGAGTGTATTGATATGTGGTTCCATTCTCACTCCACGTGTCCCCTTTGCCGGGCCCCCGTGGAACCGAGCCCGGAGTCTGAAACCCAGCCCGACGTGGTTCTTAGTGTCTGCGAACCTGACGGAGGCGAACCGGGCCCGAGCTCCGATTTGTGCTCGGAGTGTTGCAATTCCGAGACGACGTCGTCAGGGGCGTGGAGAAAGCCGTCGAACATCGTGGTTCCGAGAAGGAACGAGAGTTTCGGGAGGGGGGAGGACTCGGGACTCGGCGAATCGCCGGCAGGTCAGTCGTTTAGGTCGCCGATGAGTCGGATGTTGTCGTTTAGGAGAATTCTAAGCCGGGAAAAACGAAACGGCGGCGTTTCACCTTCGGGAGTAAACGCGGGGAGTTGCAGTTCGGTGGCCGAGTCGGATATCGAACTCGGTGGCCGACAAGGGACCACCGAGTGCACTCGGAGAGAGTAAAAAGATGGTGACGTGGCGGTAATTTTATCGAAATTTTGCGGGCAGAGACTTCCGGCGGCTATCAGTCAGTCAAATAGTCAATGCCAATCGGGGCAAATATGGAAATTAAATTTATACGTGGCGGGATTGTAGCAGTAGTGGAAAATCTCGCTGTTTTTGGACGTGTATAAAAATTTTATTTATTTTTCCTTCATCACATAAAGTTTTTTTTTTTTATCTGTCGATTTTATCTTGTTTTTTCTTTATACAAATATCTTGGTACAAAAATTAGAATTAAAGAATTCTTAATGTGTTGAGTGGGTAACAATTAACAAAAAAAAGAGGGAGCAAGTGAATGGAGACGGAGAGAATATTTACAGAAATGATTTGGTTTTGGCATAAATTTGGCTGATTCCATTTGGATCTTTCAGAACTCTATGTTGTATAATTCAAAAAATTAATAACACATAGCTGAACATAAGAGTGAATGATCTTTAACCAATTGAGTTGTAATTTTCGTGTGTTAGAACCAAAAAAAAACTTTCGTGTGTGTGTTTTTTCTTGTTAGCCATTAGGTGTATAATATTTGTGTATGTGACTATGTCTTGGTAACCAGGGGTATAATATTTTATTTTTTGAACAAACGATATTATTTATAATCTAAGACTCACAATGAACTAGCAATAATGTTGTTTAGTTTACTTTTGATAAAAATCGAACATTTGATCTCACTTACAAATGAAAATGAATAAAATTAGACAATAGTTGACAATCATCTGTATAATTTATGTCTATTTTGTCATCTGGTATATACAATCCTATGTACATATGTATCTTATTTAGTATGTGACCAAATACTAATAACGTAAATATACTCACACGACATACGCATGGTGGAAACTTCAACTTCATATATACAAATTTATCATATTAGCTGGCCATATATTGGTGTAAATATTTTTCCATGTGATTTAGAAATAAGAACAAAAGTTTTGGTGGTTCAGTGAGTCATTACTTTGTTGCTTTCCAATTGTCATGATTGAATAATATATAATTACAGAAGTTCTTTGAATGATTGAAAATAGGTCCATTCAGTAAAATTTAACAATTTAGTTGTTGAGGAAGTGAAATATCTTATAAAAAGAAATCACATGGAAAATCAAATACACTGTAAACATTGAGGAAGAAAATAATAAACTGATGTAAGAGGTTGTAATTGAATTCAAATTTGAAGGTATAAAGTGTAATTTATCCATAATAAATGAGAGACCACCGTAACCGGCGGCAACAACAACATGCACGATAATGTTACTTGCAACAACTTATTCATCATGATTTTCTGCTGAAATATTCTTTCCTTTATGTTTGCCCATATTTCATGTAAAAAATGTAATTTTATTTTGAATCCAAATTCCTTAATTTTCCATGTTAATAGTATTTTCATTTCTTTGGAAACCTTCTTAAATAAATCATAGGATAATATATTAGATTCATCCAAAGTATGGTAGGTGAAAATCAGAATTCGAATTTAGATGCATAAAAAGTGCCAGTCAAATTGAGTAAGCTTTTTATAACTTAAAATAACTAAAAAAAAACCTGGTTCATAAGTAAAAAATAAAAAGAAAACTAATGAAAAAGATTTGAAAACTTTGAGTTTTAATGATAAAGATAAAATAAAGGGTAAAGTGAATAGTACCAGGATTGACTTTTTAGTGTAAAAATGTGGTTTTTCGTTAAAGTGAACAGTACCATGTGCTTTTCGTTAAAATTCTCAAAAATAAAATGTTTCCCAAAAAATAAAATAAAATCTTCCTTGACACGTTCTTGCGACCATGATTGCATCTCAGTCTCAATCAATATGCAGCCCCCAGAAAAGAAACAAATTATTGTCTATCTCAATCTCAATCTATTGACTTCTGGTCATCTAAGGATAGTGCTACTTACATATTTATTTTTACTTCTTACAAATTATCTTTTAATATCTTATGATCATACTGAATAAATTAAAAAATATTAATGATTAAAAACTAACAAAAATGTGTAAGAAATAAAAACGAATATATAAATAGCATTATCCAAAAAGAAAAGAAGACAAGATAAACATGTTTCATTTCCACGGAATTCATAACACATATTACGATATTTAGGTATTGATGAGTGCTCGGATTAAATTAAATTGGATAGCTTGTGAAATTTAAGATATATTGAAGGTAGACTTGTAAATATATTTAAGATATATTTTATTCTGAAGATATTTTTTTTAGTGCAATGATATATTTTAGAGAACTTTAACGAAAAGCTCTCAATACTGTTCATTTTAACGAAAAACCATATTTTTACACTAAAAAGTCAATCATGTTACTATTCACTTTACCCTTTATTTTGTCCTTATCGTTAAAACTCAAAATTTTCAAATCATTTTCATTAGTTTTCCATATATTTTATACCTAAGGAGACGGGGGAGTTCGGCTAAACCACATAATAAACAACTTAATTTGGTATCGAATTCGCTATCCACGAAATTCGAACCTAAGACCTCTCATTTACAAGTGAAGAGGAATATCACCGGACCATATTACTGAGTAATATTTTTTCAATATGGGAATGATAAATTTTCTTAATACTACATCATTAAAAATATAGTGAATAATAATTGTCTCATCCCATATATAGAGTTAGAATTTTATAATAAAATGGTCGTAAGTTTGGCAAAAATACTTTGTTAAATTTATTTCGTTGAGCTCGTAGTGTGTACCTACCGAGTTATGTCGAGTTCGATCGATTTCTGCCCAAACATGAGAGTTATGATGCTATTGGGATGTTGGCTCAACCACTGCATGGATACATGTTCCCTCCGTCGTCTATATTTGACCCGTTAATACTGTAGAGTGGCTTACCAAAGTATGCTACAGTTACAAAAATATGACCACCGTTACAAAAATATGATCTCTACTGTTATTTTTTTATTGTCGTCAAAGACTAATTGATCGTATAAAAATTTGTTTCAATAATTATTTTTTATTTTTTTTGCTGCTGGGTTATAAATTTATCGAAGAATAATGTAGAAGTTTTATCAGAAAAACTTATTAAAAATAAAGAAGAGTGGTCCAATTAAACATACGCAATGTCTATCATTTCATTAATATGAGATTTAATTTAAACATTTACGCACTACAAAGTCTGATTTGTTAGTGTTAAAAATTTACAAAATATTCATTTTCACGTGTATACAACTCAACTAAAATCCATTTTTGGGAAATTAAAGATTAAACAATCCAGTTCCCTTAAGCTACGTAACAAAGCGCAACATGAAAAAGAGACTATGTGAGGATACCTGGATTTTTTAATCACATTCGTTCATCGTTCATCGTGCGTTGTATGATCAGTTTTCGTCATATTGTTTATATTTAATTTTAAATAAAAAATTTACAATAATTTCTAATCACATAATGTATGATGAACGAATGCAATTTGAAGATTTCTGAAATCATCTCGTCACAAAAAGAATCTGACGAGGATTCTCGCTTCACCGGTTTACTGTTTAGGGTTTTTGACCAAATCTCCTGAAAAAACACGTCGGTTTGGCTTTTTCCACACGGCACGCGCTTTGTTAGTGGTGATGTCTGTGTCTCTTGACTCGTGGTCTTCGTCCTTCCCCGACTTTGCCACGAAAAATGGAGCAAGTAATTCGACAGTGACATTGACCCACATCAAGTGCTGCTACGACACGTCAGTTGACACAGCTTTTGACTGGGATCATTGTAGTTGTTGAAAAAATAAAGCTACCCAGATTACTTACTCAGATTCTCTTTGAGTCACCCTTGCCACACCATTGGCTCGTATTTTACTTTGCCGTAAGCTCAATGATGAGACTTTGTTTGACTAATTGTCCTGGTTGGTAGGTTTGAGAGATAGATGTTAGACCTTATTAAGTTATTTAGGAAATTAATTCTAATCCTTGAATAAGATTAACTTTTGATTAATACTTAGTGTAAGATTAAGAATTGAATTTAGTCATTTGATCCGCTTTACATGTCATCATGCATATTCTACGTCATAGTTACCCATTTTACATTGATTTTATGATTTTCGTTCTTCCAATTCTATTCCCGTGAACAATAATTGTTTTTATAAGAGAGGTTGCAAAATTTATTACTCATTTGAAATTCAAATATTTGAATTTTATTTATTACTCCATGGCGAAGGCCGAAGGCTCACATTATCTCCATAAACTCCGTTTCATTCTCCAAAATAAAATCTTGGACTTCATAAATTTTGATTTTGCATCTTCTAGTTTGAATTGCCACAAGAAATTCTATTAATCTGAATGGAACTTTCCATATAGTGATTGTTATACCTAAATATATGAAGCATTTTTTCCATTTTTCACAACAATAGTGATCTCAACAAGAAGCTTTTTTTCGAATAGCTACATTATACTTTTGAGAACTATACAGGTACATACATTTTGGTACATATGATTGATACAATATTTTGATACATATGTTTCGGTACATATATTTTGGTACATATGCTTTGGTATATATATATATATATATATATTTATTTTTTTTTCGTACACATGCTTCGGTACATATATTTCGGTACACATTTTTAGATACTATATTTCGGTACATTTATATACTTTGGTCCATATACTTCGGTACACATACTTTGGTACACATATTTAGGTACAATCATTTTATAATTGTTTGGTATGTACTCTTTACTTTGCAACTTGCATAACGATAGACTCTATGTATTTTGCATTTTTTTCTTAACGTTTCATTAATATTTTTTTTTGTTAAGGTTTTCCATTCAGGTGCATTTATTAATAGAGGAAGTCAAGGATGATGGCAAAAAATCTGGATCAAATAAATCAAAATTTTAGTTTGACAAAAAAAAAATCAAATATTTAATATGGGCATTTTGGGAATGAAAAAAAACGAATTTAAGTATCTAATAACAATTAATTATGAATTTAACTATAATAAATATTTGATCTTACCTTAGATTTTAATTGAATTTCAATCTTATCAAAGGATTAATATTCAATTGCCCTAAGTTATTTACAATTTGAGTTTCTCTACTTGTCTTGCCATTTTCTTTTTCAATTTGAAGCAACTGTCATATTTTCACATCACATGATGAAACATCTGTGGATATGACTTTATCATTTTTGTTTAGTAAGAAAATGAAATTACATCTCGTTTATCAAAGTTAAATGAGGTTACTATTTGAGTTGTTGAGCGATGGGCCTGAAAGAAGGGCTTAAGCTTGCTTAGGACTGGTTTGGTATTGCTGTGCTTTGAAAAAAAACTGCTGTGAAAATAAGCGGCTGTGCTGTGAGAATAAGCGGCTGTGAAATAAATCAGCAGAGTGTTTGGTAAAATTTTTTATAAAAGTGCTTTTGGAAAAAAAAGCAGTCAAATAGTGGGTCTTTTCATTAAAGAAGCACTGTAGCTCCGTGTGCTTTGAAAAAAAGCCATTTTTCCAAAGCTGCAAATAGCAGCTTCAGCTTTTTCCTTTGATTTCATCTTATTCTCACAGCAGCTTCCAAAATAAGCCATTTTTTTTCAGTTTACCAAACACCTAAAACCCTCACAGCTTTTTTTCATGGGTGCTTTTTTTTTAAGCACCTCACTCCCAAACCAGGTCTTAGTCCAAGGGCTTTTAAATGGTGGTTGTTGAGGGTGACTCGAAACTTGTTATTGAGGTGGTGCAAGGTAATTGGGAGGTCCCATGGAGGATTAAATCTAAAGAAAACTAATGAAAAGAGTTTGAAAATTTTGAGTTTTAACGATAAGGACAAAATAAAAGGTAAAGTGAATAGTACTATGATTAACTTTTTAATGTAAAAATGTGATTTTTCGTTAAAATAAACTGTACCAAGAGTTTTTCGTTAAAATTCCTTAAATCTATCATTGAGGATGCCCGTTGTCTTGCTTACTCTTTTTTGTGTTGAACCATATTTACCGAGAGATAAACTTTATCGCTGACGCCTTGGCTCATCTTGAACTTTGGCTCGAGAATCATCATATTTGGGATTATTATTTGCCTTCTATTGCTCTCAATGCCTTTAATTTCAACTGTATGGACAATAGTTGTACTAGAGGTTTTTACTTTTATTGAATTTCTTCCTTGATAATTTTTTTTTTTCAATCAAAGTTTGTTCACGGGTGATGATGGAGACGGTATTTCCAAATAGAAAATTAGAGCGTGTTTGGAACTAATCTCTATAAGGGCTAAAGCATTTGATAGATTATCCAACCCCAATCAATCTTAGTTTTTGCTATTAGTGGGGTTTCGATTACCCATTCCAATAGCTGGCGTCTTTTCAAATATGCATCACATTTTTTACAACCAAAAATGTTTTTAATTGTGTTAGAAAAACACGTTTTTAATAAAAGCTCTTCTAGCAAAAACTTATGTACATTAATGTTTCATATAAAAATTAGGGTAAAATCACAAAATTACCTTAATTATAGGTCGAACCACAATCTCATACCTTATGTTTTAAAAATGATAATGTCATACCTCAACTTATATATTCGTTGCAATGTTAGACATCCGTTAAATTTTTTGTCAAATTAGTTGTTAAATGTTAACGTGGCAGGAGCGAGGCCCACTCTTTCACCAACTAAAGTAAAAAACTAATTAAATATTAATAAATTAAGAATTTCTTATTTAACAATTAAAAATTTATTGAATAGTGTCATATCTTAGCAACTCATCCCCCATCACCATCGTGCATTCTCCTTAGCTGTCCCCCAGAACCAGTGATTTCAGCCCTCTGTGCTCCCACACCACCCTCACCTTCATAACTTAGGTGAAGACCGCTTCTTCTTCGGTCATCGGATTGTCCTCGCTGACGATGGCTCGCTTGATTATTTCTGATTTTTTTTTCTGGGTTGGTTTATTCTTCTCCTTGTACTAATTATTTCAAGGAAATTTTTATTTGAAAATTTTCTTCTCCCTCTACTGATGAAGATGAGTTGAGGGAAGTGAAGATGATTCCAAGGATTTCGTCCAAAAAAAAACCAGAAAAATAACATCTGAGAAAGTGCACAATAAAACCTAATCTCTCTTGCGGATCTGGATCTGGTCCTAGTAGGGGTGGGCATTTGGAACCGAAACCAAAACACGAACTAAATCGGACCCACCAAACGGTTTGATTTTGCGGTTTTGAAACGGTTTCAGTTTTGAAACCAAACCGCAATTTAGAAAACGGTGGTTTGGTTTTGGTTTTGGCTTTTGAAAACCGCACTGAAACCGAATCACACCGCAAATATTAATAAACATTTAATGAAATGTCCATATTAGATATCATGTTTTAATTGGTTATTTGTTAAAATTCATATATTTATTATGGACTCAACCACTAAAATATCAGCATTCATCACTCAATGCACTGATTGTAGGAGCTGTGCATTCCCTGCAAGTTTTTGGCTTCATAATTGCACTTATTTGATTTTAGGGAGCAAGGGTGCTCAACTTAGAAAAAATATTGATGCTAGTACACTTGGCAGCGGCAACCTAAGAGAATGCTTCCAACTAGAGAAGATTTAAATGAATGGCTTGCTGTCAACAGTTCTCTCTCGCTCTCTCTCTCGCACACACCCACACATGCCCCCATAAACTAGTGCCTGCCAATTTTTAGTTTGTTTCGTCCATTATATGGTTGATACGTCGTTAAAAGTTTTGTTTCATGACAAAGAACATATTTGATTTTAGGAGCTGTGCATTTGCTGCAGACAGTATCACAATTTTAGATGAAAATAGATTATTATCAAAATATCCTCACTCAATGTATTGATTGTGGTCATGGGTTCATAGATTAATGTATTGTATGAAAATTGGAAAATGACACTGTCTTATGCGTAGATAGATATAAATTTCAAACTGTACGTTTTTTTCTTAAGAACTGAACCGAAACCGTTTGAAACCGCATCGAACCAAACCACATGGTTTGGTTTCATTTCGGTTTTAGCCTCAAAACCGCACCGAACCGAACCGTAAAAAATTTTGGTTTCGATTTCGGTTTCACTCAAAACCGCACCGAACCAAACCGTGCCCAACCCTAGGTCCTAACGCTGATTCGTTGGGATTTCATCCATCCCGCCGTCGATTCGCTGGGATTCATGTTCCCACCACCCCAACACCCCCCCCCCCCCACCCACCAATTAAGAGTGCATATGAGTTGAGGGAAGAGAGTAAGATGAGTTGAAGAAAAAAAAAAACAGAGAACTGAGTGAAGGTAAGTTGGAGTTGGTGGTGGCGGGATGAGGGAGATGGGATTTTGGGAATAAGGGGAGAAAGATAGGATTATGGGGATAGGCGAATGAGAGATTTTTCAGTGTGATCGTCACACAGGATGATACGTATCGCTATATGAATGGTGGGATATATGTGTTAAAAAAGTTAATAACTTAAAACATAAAATTTCCCACCACTTACATAAAAACACGTGATGTACCACTCTTATTTCTGTCATAACTAAAAATTTCTCTTGGTGAAGGGGGTGAAGTGGAGGTCTGATCGGTTTTTTTTTTAATAATTATTTTATTAATTGTTAAATAAAAGTTCTTAATTTATTATTAATTAATTAATTTTTTATTTCAATTGACAAAGAAGTGGATCCGCTCCTGCCAAGTCATCATTTAACAGTCAATTTGATAGAAAATTTAACGGAAGTCTAACACTTCAACCAATTCATAAGTTGATGTATGATATTGTAATTTTTAAAATATAAAGAATGAAAGTTTGCCTTATAATCAAGTTTCTCATAGAAACGAGGCAAAGTAGAATATACCCTAAGTTTGTCAAAATCTTTAACAATAGAATTGGCTTCCGTATTGGAGATTTATTCGGCCAATGAAAAATATAAAATGTCATATACCCTAAGTTTGTCAAAATCTTTAACAATAGAATTGGCTTCCGTATTGGAGATTTATTCGGCCAATGAAAAATATAAAATGTCTGACATTTTGCATCTTTCATCAGAATCTCTTCATCATTTAAAGAGGGAATAAAATTCTCTTCTCTCTTTTTTTTCCTCACATTCTCTTCCCTCCTATTTAAACGGTCACGGTTAAGCCACGTCAATATCTTATATTAATTTTTTTATAGAAAGAGAAAAACAAAATAGAGAATGTGAACGGAGATTTTTTCGGCCAATGAAAAATATAAAATGTCTGACATTTTGCATCTTTCATCAGAATCTCTTCATCATTTAAAGAGGGAATAAGATTCTCTTCTCTCTTTTTTTTCCTCACATTCTCTTCCCTCATATTTAAACGGTCACGGTTAAGCCACGTCAATATCTTATATTAATTTTTTTATAGAAAGAGAAAAACAAAATAGAGAATGTGAGAGGAGGGAATGGAAGGGAATGGAAAGAGGAGGGGAGAGAATCCTACTCTCTTCAATTATTTATTTTATTTTAATGAAAAAAAAATATTTCTCTCCCAGCCCACACTCATGCGTCTGCCTCCAATTGACCCTAACACTTCTCAACTTGGTCTGCAATCCAAATTACTCTCACATTGTTTAAGTTTAATGCTAAAACTCAAATGCATATTACATTTTAATCTTCAAGTACAAGATTTCGGCTAACATTCTAAGACTATCTCTAAAGGAGATGTCAAAAATGTCATATAGACATATAACAGTAATAAATGATATATCATTTTCTCCAAACCAAGATGTTAAAGTTGACATGGAAAAAAAAGCTAAGTTGACATGGACATAGGGATGTCAAATATAAAGCTGCCTTCAAATATGATTTTTGCTATTTCCAAAGGCATTCCATTTGCCTTACCTTAAATGCTAGCATATTTAAGTATTATTTTATTATTTTTAAACCAATAACAACCCAATTTTTATTATTTTTGTTTGAAAAAATAAATGAAGCAATAAATTTTGGCATATCGGGTGGAAGGAAAATATTGACAGTATGTCAAAATGTCAAGTCAACCATCAAATTGAAATTTGATGTTTTCAATTTGATATCTCATTGGGAGATGTTTTAAGACCAACTCCAACTCATGGCCTAAAACCTATAATTTCCCTTCTATCCCCCCCCCCCCCCAATCCATTCCAACCCTAGTTCTAATTTGGAGTTAGAACCTAAAACCTAAAAAAATGCCAGATTCCGAGCAGGATTTGAGTTTGGCTTAGTGGGTTGGCCCATGTTTGCGCATGGACGTGCCAGCAAAAAGGAAAGCACTCAGCGCTTAACGCGCCTCACGCCTCAAATGCACTGAAGCTTTAAAGCCCAAAGGTCCCACCCATGTGGGTGTTGTTGGCCTTGTTGCTGAGCCCGACGATTCTTTCTTCATCTATGGCATGGATTAATTAGATCCAATGGCTATTTCTGCATCCCCACTCAAATTTCTTATTTTTTAAGTTTTATATTTATAAATTCATTGAATCTAACGACTGAGATATAATACAATTAAATTCAATGATAAGAAAAAGATCCAACGGTCCAAATTTAAATCCAATGGCTAAAATAAGATATAATATACATCTCTATCATGTATTTCATATTCATATTCTTCTATAGTGTTTTATGAGTTTCATGGTGTTGGTCTGGTGATTTTTCAATATTTATCAAAATCTAAATATCTTTAGGTTAAAATATTCATAAAATTAAATTATGATAGTGTACATAATTTTAAAAAAAAAAAATTACCTTAAAAGAAAAATTAGCCTAAATTTATTCTTTAATAATCTCAGGCTAAAAAATTTAGGCCAAAAGGGTTGGAGCTAAGAAATTTAGGCCATCACATATTTTAGGTTTTAGGCCAAGGGTTGCCATCTCCAACCCTTGGCCTAAAACCTAAAATTTTTAGTTAGAAAATTTAGGCTTTAGCCTAGAAACAGTTTTTCTGCTACAACCTTTCTGACCTAAATTTTTTAGCTTGAGATTATTAAAGAATAAATTTATGCTAATTTTTTCTTTTAAAGTAATTTTTTAAAGAAAAAAAATTATGTACACTATCATAATTTAATTTTATGAACATTTTAACCTAAAAATATTTAAATTCCGATAAATATTAAAAAATCACTAAATTTGGGTGAATTTGAGTTAAATAATTTTTTAAAATTATTTTAGCCGTTGGATTTAAGTTTGGGCCGTTAGATCTTTTTTTTACCATTAAATTTGATTATATTCGATCTCAGTCGTTGAATTCAATAAATCTTGGGAGACATGCTCATGTGGATGGGGTCCCGCTGGTGGTGCCCACACCATTTTCTGGGCTAAATCCTAGGGTACATTTGGCTTTTATTTGGCTTTTAGCTTTTATCTCACACATTTAGCATATGTTGGGTTGGGTTTGGAGGAGGGAATAAAACCTAAAAAATAGCATTTAGCCTAGGGTTGGGTTTGGTCTTAAGGGATGTTTAGACAAAGTAATCTGAAAACAAGTCCTTTTATTTAGTCATGTATTTTCAGACCCGAAAAAGCTATGTTCTTTTGACTTTGGTTTCAAATGAAGCAATGCAGGGTAGACTTGGAGAAATGACTTCCACACGCATCTTTCTCCTACCCACCCTTCGTTTATTCTATCCAAAAGCTAGAAATAGTCAAAAGTGTGCAGCGGTGAAAATGGATGTAAGTAAATCACTTCCCACTCAAGGAACTAGATCGAGTCTTCCTCTCGGATAATCATACATGGTGTTACAGGGTCTCAATACTAATGTGTACATTGAATAATAACGTTAACTCGACATTACAGGTTGCTACCATTCACTGTTAGTACACTACAAGTGCATCGATTAGGGTCGATTCTAAGTTCATTTCAGCCGTCCAGCAATGCGTTTAATGGCCTCCGTGACAGGGTTTAGGATCGATTCTACGTCGATTCACTGTTAATTGCCAATGACATTTTGTGTCACTCTACAGAATGTAGGTCAACTGGTCCAACAAATCGAGACTTTCTTCTCCGCTTGGCTTCAGGAGTGCACCGTTTGCCACCAACATTTCCAACTTTCACAGGTAACTTGCCGTTTATTTGAGGAGATGTCTCTGTTGATTTACGTGCCTTAGAAGATGACTTGACTGAAGGAGATTTCTCAGTTCCTGTGTTGCCGTTGTCCACATTTCGAGATGCTTTCCTCAAGGGAGACTTAACTCTCTTTCTGGACAACCGAAATCCAGTTTGCTCTCTTCTCTTGTCATGCCTAAGGAGCTGAACATGGAAGGGATTCGCAGCTGTGTAACAAACAGACTCACCATCAACCCCACTCCTATTCAACTCAACGTCTCCATTGTTAACCTGAAAATTATAATATTAAATCGGAACTCAATTGTTAAATCAACACCCAGAAAGCTACGAATAAAATCTGAGCTAATACAGATTGGGGTTTAGCAACACCAACTAAATCAAAGAAAACATGTGCTTATATGTACAAGATATACCAGTTGCAGGAGCGCAGAAAAACTCCGAGCGACATCATACTTTTCCTGACCTTTTACAACATCAGCAAATGACAAGACATTCTCATTGTCTGGTTCGAAGGATAGTCTATCAAGAATTCTTTCTCCATAGTCATGAATATCAAAAGCAGGGTGTGATTCCTAAGAAAAACATAGCACACACTCCTTTACTGAACCAGTAGAGGAAATACAAGAAGAGAACATGTAATACAGCTTGAGGCTATTCTGATATACTTTTCCGTAAGGAAAGTGTTGTTGACACACAGAAAGGAAGCTAAAGAGATGGAACCTACTTGCTCTTCCAAGTTGTACTCTACTTTTTGTTTCCATGTTGAAACACGAGCAGCCAGTTCAGTTTGTTTCTCGGTTTCAGCTATGCTAGCAAGGAGAGTGTCCTACAAGAAGGAACATAGTTAGCCACCAAGAAGTTGCAGTTAATCATCAAAGTATAATATAGGGAAAAAGACTATGATTTTGCCCAAAGGTAAAAGAAAAGAGACGCAAAAGAAAGATAAATCAGACAAAACACATAATTGCCAGCAAAAAGAAAATGAAGCGGGCTCTTTCTTCCATGATCTATTATTCACCTGAATGTCTTAAAAACTATTTCCGTGACTTCTACAAGATACTTTTCAAAGTAGACAAACAAAACCATCCTAATGAGAATATGCATCCTTCTTAACATGCTGAAATAAAGAATCCATCCTAATAAACCTATAAAGTAAGACCACATTTTCAAGAAGAACTTGGCTTCAGAGTCGGACCGCATTTTCAAGAAGAACTTGGCTTCAGACTCTTGGCCTCCATTACAAAGTGTTCTATGTAGATTAGAGTATCGAATGATGCTGCAGATCAAACTACCAAACTTCCATTGCAAATTAAAATATAACCCAATAATCCATTGACTAAATATGCCCAACCTCAGATGGAGTTTCTGAAATCCAGTTAACAAGATATATCTTGCATCTCAACATTTAACTACTGCCAAAACCCAGAAACAAAGTTAGAAATGTATACTTACCAAGTGAGAGCGACACAAATCTTCCAGGCTTGCATGAGGATTTGGATCGTCGTCAAATGGTTCAACATTACCAAAGTGAGGACCACTGTCCTCATTCTGTATAATATCAACAGATTAGCAATCTAAAATGTTCCCAGTTCATTTTAAGTCATGCAATAATCAATTATCTGTGCAGTCTAACCATATCACTGTGCCGTGGTACATCATCCATGAATTCTGGCAAGTCAGCATCTGGTTGCCCAAAATTAGGGATCTCATTATCATATTCAGTATCCTCATTTCCATCCAGAGGATTGCAAAAGGGATCAAAGGATTCTTCTCTTCCATTAACAAGTGATTCCCGTAGCTGCAAATGAGAAAGCAAGTTCACCAACCAACCAAAAAACAAACATCTACACAAATTTCTGTAACACAAACCTTTTCAAATAATGGAGGAGATTGGGACCCCTTTTGTCTCTCCTCGGCATGACATCGAATCTGCCACATTTCTGTGAGCTCTGGACTAATAGTACCATGCAATTTTGCAGGTGGAAACAGTGTAATAATAGAGACGTGCTTAGTAGAATTGAATCCTTTGCTTTTAGAAGCTCTGACTGCTTGCGGAAAACATAATGAAAGAGAAGCATGGTGTTAGGTACATAATAATTTATAAGTGCAATTTAAAAAAAAACTGACATTTGAAAACAACCTTTCCTAAATGGTTTCACTTTCAAGTTCCCGGGTTCATGGGGATTCAGTGGCTTCCATGGATCATTACCATCATCATCTGAATCATCCAAGTCCCTGGGCTCTGAATATCTATCATCCATATCAAGTCCCTGAGTACCATAATCAAAATCATTGCAGGCAGGAGGATCAGGTCCAATATTACAATTATTTGCCTCAAAACTGCAACCGATGATAGGAGATTGATTAATATTAGGATCCTGCCCCTTATGAAGAGATGACCTATGTGCAGTTCCACCTGAACGTCTGGGAGTCTGATGACTTTTTCGTGCTGAGGTGACCCTATAAGCACTATTTTGTCCTTTAACAACTCCATCCACACTCAAATAATCATTTACTGCTACAGCATCACATGGATCTAATAAAATGAAATCCTGATATAGATCGTTGGTGGCCAGCTGCAAATATAATTTTTGTGACCAAACAACTTAGATACATATGTTGAGTAAATGATCCAAAAAATTAACAGATGGAAGAAACTATGGTACCAGATATGCCTCTAATTCTCCGAAATCACCAGTAGTATCTAGGCAATCACCTTCGAGCACAACTAGGTTTGCTGGGGGCTTCACAAAGGGATTCAGAGGAGCATCTCTTCCCGATGGACTATCTAAGCAATTCTTTGCTTCCACTGCAAGGAAAATTGATTTTAGTGGATGAAGATTGCACAATTATATCTCCATAGTCCACACAGAGTTAGAAAGTAATGGGTACCTGCAATGTCATCTAAGCTCCAAAACATATCATTTTCTTCATCAGAAACAGCATGGGAACTCCCACCTTCTTCAGGTCGAACAGATGTTCCTTCGGATTGTTCATGCTGCCTATATAAAAGATACAGTAAAATAAGAAAACTAACGAGAGAGAGAGAGAGAGAGAGAGAAGCAATTCCAAAGCACAGTTTCATGCAACACAGCGCTTATGCCCAAAAGTGATGATATGATCATGATCACTATCTTTTCCTAGGAGTGGAAATTTTAGACAACAGAAACTCTACACAAAGTTACCGACTTACCTTGATTATTACAAGACATAACACAATCATTATATGGATCTCTTCAATTCTTTTTTCTTATCCAGTATCTCCTGTTACATTTATTTTCTTTATTTAGATTTATAGTTTTGTATTGCTTCTTCCCATGTTAGTTCAGCCTCTTGTTCACTTTTACCTTCTACTTCTAAATATCTTCCTGGGTTATAGGTGAAATATGAAGCACCAATTTCCAGTTCACGCTCCAGGTCGGGAAAGTAGCAGCAAACTTTTTGATTCACCTATCAAAAGCCCATTATTATGCTCATACCGCCTAAACCTACTTTCTCTAATCTTATCACAGGTAGGTGTGACTCCCAATGCTTCTCTAGTAACTGCATTATTTAGAAAGTTGATGAGATACGATAATCAACCATTTTGAACACATTAGCCAAGTTAAGTATAGACTGCAGAACCTTGGGACAATTAATTTTCTAAACACTCAAAAGCAAGTTAGCAACCTACGACGGAAAAAAATCACACACACAAATGCACATATCTGGGTGCATATCGACAAAGAACAAATCTTTACTGAAATAATATCATAAACTTTAGAAAAAATACCAACATCACGAAGCAGAATATTCAAATTATATAAATTTACAATAAAATCGAAAAAAATAATTAAAATGGAGGGGAAAGAAACACCAACCCCTTTTGGGAAAGGAACTCCAAAGCACGCAAAACCAACGAGTACAGATACTCCACCTTCCGGCTATACACTTGGACCGAACCTTGAAGAAGCAGCGCAGCTACACCCAACAAAAATCATCACAAACAATTCCGAAAGTAAAAAAATTTAAAAGAAAAATAGTAGTCTGAAGTAAAAGGAACACCTTCTGCGAAATTAATAGCGACATGGCCTTCTGCTTCAGTGGGTATTTCACCGGAGCAAATCTTGAGCAAATACTCTTCGAGTTTTTGTGCGAGATCGAGTTCCCAATTGGATTCTAGGTCACGCTCTGCTTGCACTCTATGAAATCCGCCTCCACCGCCGCCGCTGTTGCTTCCACCCGGTTCGTCTCTGGCGTTAGTCATCTCCTGTGAGAAGAACTGGGCATTGGCGCATTGTGGAGGTGCTGGATTCACATTTGGTGGATACTAGGGTTTTTCAATTTGGGGGTTTCGGAAAGCGATAAATTTTTTGAGTCGAAATTGGAATACAGTGTGTGACAGACGGACAGTCAAAGATTTCCTCTGAGACTGCAATTCGTGAGCTTGGTTTCGGCAGGAAGATGATAGAGCGAGCAGAGAGAGAAAGAGTGTGTCTGCGCGTGTGAGAGTTTCAAAAAGTTTCGATAGCCGTTTCCCGCTCCTTTGTAATTTGCACCCCTTTTGTATTTTCATTTTTTGCATGTCTTATTCGAGTATTCGCCCTTTTGAACTCTTTAAAATTTTGCTGTTAACTTAAATCCACCCATTATCCTATTTTTCCATCCATATTTTAATAAAAATATTATTGACATATTTATTCTTTTTTAAAAGACTTTTAAACCTTACCCCGTTTCTCTCCTCCCATTGTCCCTCTCTTTGTCCACCGTGTTTCCTTCTTTCATTTCATCTCTCTTTTCGGCTTCTCCACCGACCGGATTGGGAGAACATGGTGAACTACTTTTTCAATTTCGTGGCCTAGGAGCGGGAAGGGTTCGAGAAGATGGGTCTTGTTCTTCATCTAGCTCTACTTCATCGATTAAGACTGATTCCAGACTTTAGCAGGTGAATGAGGAGTCGGCGTGCCAAAGGGAATTAGTGCGTTAGTACTTCATTGCTGTATCCCATAGCTTGTCAGCTTTTAGCATTACGATTCCCGTGCCACCATCTGAGCTTGTGGTACCATTCCAGGAGGCCCCCCAACACCCATCCCAGGAGTCGCCACAATAGTCACCAGACCCCTCAGCATAGTAGTATACAATATTTTTTTCACAATAATTGGATGGACAATTTTTCTGGGTTGCAAATATTATTTTTTATTTTTACAATATTTACTTTTTAAAATGTTATTATTAGTATTACTACTACTTTTATATTAATTTTTGGTGGGATATTTTAAATTATTTCAATAATTTTCTGGCCTTGGAGCCCACACCCACACCAAACTTACCTCTCCGTCTCTTCCACGTGGCATTTTTGTTCCACACACTTTGGGAACTCTCTCTCGTCCCTTTCGGCTCTCACTCACTCACTCTAACACTCTCTCACTCTAACTCTCCCCTTCTATGCTTCACCATGCAGGAGCACCACCACCATTTCGCCATTTTCACGACAAACAACTCAAGCCACCCCGATTTAGGAAAACCTTGACACAAACCCAAGATTGAACCCAAGCCAAGGTATCTTTCTCTCTCTGCCACTGTTCACGATTTTCCCAAAATATTCTGGCGAGTTCTCGCAGTCTCCGGCGAAGGTAACGTTAAAAAAACTCTTCTAATCTTTGTAGATCATGTTTAGGAGTACAATTAGCATGTTTTTGAAATGTTTTGGCATTGTTTGAATGCATAAACACTGCGGGGGAAAGTTTCCTAGTTTTTAGGCAGACATCCAGTGGCTTTCGAGCCATTTTCCGGCCACGGCTGAGGAACCCAATGGTATATTTCGATTCTTTGTTTCTTGGGCTTCAATTTGATAAATTGGATTGCTAGTTTTAGTTGAGATTTGGGGTTGAACGTAGCTTCTAAACTTTCGACTTTCTTCTTCGCGAAAATTGGCAACAAAGACCGGGTCAACTTGACCCGACCTGAAAAAAAAAAAAAAAAAAAAAAAACTAAACCCGGATCCAAGCCTAGATCTGAACCTGGGATCTGACCCAGCTTATTTCCGAAATGGATCTAGAATATTCCTTGTGTTGACTTTTTTCGAAATTTTCTCAGAAACCCTCTTAGGTTAATTTTGACGTCTTGGGTACATTGTTGACATCCATTTTGTGAAGCTCTAAAGTTTTAACGTAGTTGACCGCCTAGGTGCGGTTAACTTTTTGGTTGACCGTTCACTTTTTACGTAAATTATTCAGGACCTTTCTTAAGGTATTTCGACGTGCTGATTCCGAATCTGCCATCCATTTTTTGCAATTCAAACATTTAAATTGAGTTTTACTAATGGGTCCCAATATTATGTTTAGGTGCGATTACCATCGGAGACTCCGGATTTCCTAGTTTAAACGGCTACGACCTCGTAAGTATCTGAGTGGGTCTTGGCTTTTAAATATTAAATATTTATTTAGTTTCCATATATGATTAATAAAGAATTTTCTACATTATACCTTGATTAGACCAACGTTTTAAGAATTAGTGTATTGACGGAATTTATGAAATTTTCATGAATTATGTGGGATGCACGTTTATGCATATTTTTTCTTGATGTCATAAATATATTCACAGTTACGGATATTTTATTTTATTGTTGTAGAAGTTTCCATAGTATGATCATATTTATATTACTGCTCATCATGCATGCTACACTGGTGTTTTTACTCGCCCGAGCTAGGGTTAGGCTTCACGTGTATGTTCACATCACAACGTACGTTCACTTTGGATCCATTAGGTCTCAGTCCTATCCTAGATTGCTATAGGCAATTAGGACTCATATGTGATACGCATAAAGCCAGTCTTCACGTGATTGTAGTACTAAAGCATAAATCATTGTTACACTCGGTCATGTTCATGTCAGAATACCTCTGCATGAACTCATGTGTCAACATATGTCGATGAGCACTCGATATTATATGTTCGTTTATGTGAGATATTGCGAGTACCGGTTGTTATACATTCTATAGGTGAACTATTATGATTTATCGTACTTTTGAAATATTATTGTTTTGCAGTCAGTGTTTTCACACTATACATAGTATGTTATATTTGGAAACTATACTTGTTTTACGGCGATGAGTTATTACATTTTTGAAAAGGCTTTGCAAAGCTTTATTTTTAGGCCCACTCACCCTTGTTTTTCACCCCTCCAGGTTTTAGTGGCAGAACTTTCGTGTCAACGAGGATTCTTGGCAAATATTAGTATGAGAGATTACCTTCGATGATATAATTCTCATTCTACTTTTACTCTACTACTTATACTCTGACATCATGTGTGAAATAGATTCATTCCTGCTCACATGCGCACTCTTGCATTTAGACACTTTAGGGTTAAAATTTATTCACATTTTCCACCTCACTACACTTTATGGTTTTGTCACCTTCGGGTGTCGGCCAACACAGCTCGATTCGGAGTCGAGGTGACATTTTGGGTCGAGGTGTGTCAATTGTTTTTCAGTTAATGAATTAAATAATAAAAAATTAATTTGATAAATACCAGAACCTCCGTTGCTTAAATCTCAGCTTACCCAACAAATTCCGTTGTCGGGATAACCTCACACCATTATTTAATTTCCGTCTGTCGACCAGTTATATTTTGTCAGTTCAGTTTATTTCCGTCGCGTAAACCCTAATTTGACCAACGAAAATATTCCTCAGGTGAGCTACTACTTAACCAACAGAAGTGTTCGTTCGTCATTTAAGTATCCGCGAGACAAGGTTTACCCTACAATTCTTTCCAACGAACTTCTGTTGGTTAATTTCATGCTGACAAAATCCCTTTTAAGATAACAATTGTAGTCTGTCTCGTATACTGTTTTTTTCTGTAGTGGCAAAAACTCTTAAGTGACTAAGTTACAAGTCACTTGCTTAATTTCCATCATTTAAAAGTAGGAAAACTAATGAAAATGACTTCAAAACTTTGAACCTTAACAAAAAAAACCATCTAATGATTTTATTTAAGGAAAACTAATGAAAAGAGCTTGAAAACTTTGAGTTTTAATGATAAGGACAAAATAAAAGGGAAAATGAATAGTATCAGGTTTGATTTTTTAGTATAAAAATGTGGTTTTTCGTTACAGTGAACAGTACCGCGGGCTTTTCATTAAAACTCCCTTTTATTTAATGATAAGAACAAAAGAAAGAAAAGAAAAAAAGTAAAAAAAAACCTAATAAAACGCATGCAACTCAAACCCATTATTAGTATCCAATTTTTGTGGCTTTGGATAATCAATGTTGTGGCAGCGTTAGGGAATCCTTTCTGCAAACAGGGATAGTTCCTTGATTTTGCCCCAAGACACCACCTTTGATTGCAGAATTCTAGGATCTGGAGCCTCTATTCTCTACGGCAGCCTATTGAATCCTTTAGGATAAGAAGAGGTAGATGTACCACCGGGATTCATAGGAAAAAGGTCAAGACTTCTTAGAAATTTTATTTTTTCCGCAACAACTGAATGATGGATGCTTCACTGTATTAGAAATAGACCTGACATTTTACACCCGACCCGTTAAAATTAGTATTCGGGTGAGTATTTAACGGGTAGGGTTGTTAACGGGTTAACCCGTTAATCACCTGTTAAATAATGGGTCATTTTGGGTCAACCCATAAAACCCGTTAGCATCCGTTAACCCCAGTTATTGAGGGCTTTTGTGTAATTTCAATAGTTATAATAAGAAGCCCTCAAACTCAAAGCCTATCTCTGCCACTTCAAGGAGGTCGCCGATATGCTCCAGGACTACATTCCCAGCTCAAAATGGCAACATACGACTCTTCCTACTCCTCTGGTGACTTTAACACTTCGTCTCAACCACTTTCTCTAGAGCGAGTCAAGCTTCTCTCCTCCAACAGCAGCAACTCATCCTCTGGCTTGCCGGATCGGGATCCTTCCTTCAAGTGCATCTCTGTCTTGGACTTGAAGAAGAAGGTCATGGCACACCTCTGTCAAATGGCGAAAAGGATGGATAATGGAGGTAACTGTCAAAATGGATTGATTCCATTGGTTTTGCATATTGGCATTGCATGTTGTATTTTTGAAATGGATAAATTTTTGAATTTGAATTGGAATGCAAAATTAAACAAAAAAATAAAAAAATTGTTAATGGATGTTAACGGGTGATTAATGAGCTTAACGGATTAGGTTCGAGTGACCCGTTAGCTTAACGGGTTGGGTTTTGGGTGACTCGTTAGCTTAACGGGTCGGGTGAAATCCGACCCAAACCCAATAAACCCTACCGGTTTACAGGTCTAATTAGAAACCTTATAACCACTAGTATCTGCCGCATACTCTTAAGAGTAAAATCAAAGGTCCTTGTAACCTTTGACTACATGAATAAAATGTAGAGAAATGCCTAGTCATTATTTTGGCTTCTTGTCTAATTTTCTGATGATTGAAGAAAAAAGCTCATTTATTACAGTCAATGCTTGTGATAGATTGCAATCCACCACGGACTGTGCATGTTAGTAATCTGGATGTTATAAAAAGTCTCAGTTTCTACCACAAGCTACGTCCGTTGTTAAATGTGATATAACCATGAATTGTGCCCGTGATAGACTGGGATCTAACACCACGTGCACTATTACTGTTGTGGATTACAAACTGACCATGACTAATGCCCGTTGTAAAAGAATTTCCAAAACTAAAAAAAATTGAAAAAAAAAGATTTTTATTTTTATTTAATAGATATAAGCTATCCTAAGAAAAATGACATTTACTACAATATAATAATTACATAAAAAATGACATTTAAAATCAATGAGCTATCCTAAGAAATTATTCCTATACTCAAACCCAAACCAACGTGCATTGTTTACGGACAGTGCGCAGCCGAAAATGCCCTCCATTTGGTTTTCCAACAAGCTTTTTTCTCTTTGTTTCAAAGTTAAATGACGGGTTTGCCCTCCTAGCCCAAGCGTCCATCATCGCTGCACCGTCTGCTTCGACTTCCGCTTCTCGACTCTTCCGCTTTATTCCGCTTACTCGTTCCCCCGTCTCAAATTCCTCTCTCTCGCAGTGAAACTCTGCCCCACCAATCTCAATCCACTGCTTCTTCTCTGATTCATGTTTGATTCTCTCAACCAAAAACCAGAATCTTGCTTCTCCAACTCTCTCTCCCCAGAGCATAGGAAGCATGATCGAAGTCGTCAATCGCCTTGTAGAAATTAAAGCAGTATAGATCGATAAGAGGTCGAATCACCCATCTACACGGGAAACGATGGCTTTCGATACCATCACATCAGTGATATGCGGAGCTCCTCCTTTCTGCGCCTCTTCTGAAACCTCCTTGGTAATTTTTTGAACATTACCCCAATTGTATGTGCTCTCTTTCTTAATCTTAAGCTTTATGTCTATAAAAGAATCTTAATTTTGTGTTTAATTTGGGTTTTTGCGTTATGAACTCTGAATTTTGTGTTCTAAATTTTGAATTTGTAGCCTGATTTAAAAGTGAAGAAGTGATTGCTACTTAAACTCATGACCATGATTGAGTAAAAATATACTAGTTATTCTTTTATTAAGATAAAGGTCACAAAATTAGCAAAACAACAATTATATAAGAACACGACATGCAAGGGGATGGATTTCTCAAAAATATATTATTTGGGTAAATTCATATGAGAAAAACGGTGAAGAAAAAATAAAAAGAAATACATGCCATAAATACATTCAAACAACCTCTAATAGAACTGAAGTTACATAACAGATTGCAAGTTTTCAACTTAAAATTTTGTTTTTTGTGATGACAAAGTAAGGAGAATATGACCCCCATTTCCCTTTGTTCAGGTTTCTGAGAATTCTTAAAGAATTAGAAAAAACCAGATTATAATTCTTGGTTTGAAGTTGTTTTTAATTTGGTCCACCATGTTATGTTTTGTTAATAGGAACCCAGAAGAGTCTCGAATTAAGTTTCCAACTCTTGACTGCAAATGGAACCTGATGCCATTAAGCTATCTCCCTCAGCCCTCAGAATTCAGGTAACCTCATGATTTTTAAATTGCTGCTTTTGTTTTATCTACTAATTATTGTTCGATGAATTGTATTCTTGAGTTAAATAATGATTAATTAGAATGTCTAGAAAAAAAATTCAGCCATCGCTGTGTTTGCGATGATAATTTATATCCAATATGGTCATTAGCCAATCAAAGAACCTAATTTGGGAAGTGGGTTTTAAAATTTCGATAGTTTCGTTGTGTGTAATTTTCTTGCTTTCACTTTCCGTATGTTTCCTGGAAATATTTAGGGCTAGAAAGTGTGTAGAACTGTATAAGTGGAAAAAAAAGCCTCGGTCTTTAAATTGTCCTGTACACAGAGAAATTGAATTTTAATCCCAATTTCAACATTCCTCTTTAATTCAAGGTCTTCGACTCCCTTGAAGGCCTAGTAACACCAGCAACCACAACACCAACAAATAACTACCGCACCTTAGGTACAATTAAACAACCATAATTCTCATTTTTGTTTTTATTTATTTATTAATCCGCTACCTTTTTAATACATAATACAACATCCATGTTGATATGAACAATCCATTATGTGTTTTTGGAATGTGAATTTTTATTTTGCTGGGTTCTTATTGAGTTTCTTTATTTTTTTTTTTTAGTTGGTCATTGCTGGATTATGCCCAAGTGTTTGGTGAATCTGTATTGCTATTGAAGGTTTTAGTGTTGGGTATGAAATAAAAATGCAATCTTTTGCGTAAGTAAAATACATTTTGCGTCCCTCTCACAGAAACGAACGACCATAACTTTGCCTTCCCTATCGCAGCCCTTGGTGGTGGATTCCTCTATTGACCCCTTACACCTGTGGCTTTGATCACTCCATTGTTAGTTGAGGAGTACATCACTGATGTATGTTGCAACTAAGGTATATCATTGAATAGAACATGAATGGAAGTTTTTTGTAACCATTTATTTACTAAATGGAACCAGGAAGCAGATTAATTTCATCTCTTTCTCTAATATCTTTAATAGGCTTATGCAAAAACGCATTGGACTTCACATTTGTTTGTCCTATAGGTAAGCATATTTTTACATTCAGCATTCCTGCATACAAATTTTAATCTTTGTTTGATGCTGAAAGAATTTATCTTAATCTGATTGATTTGTTCAAAATTTGTGAACCCACCTTGCAGAGATCACCGCTTTCATCATTCTTCCAAATTAGTGTTTACATATAGTTTTCTCTCATCCAAAAAAAAAAAAAAAGATCGTTGCTTCTCCTACTCTCTCTCTCTCTCTCTCTCTCATTTTTTTTTTGCTAGGATTGCTGTGTGCTTCAGATTGGTTTCTGGAAATCAGAGGCACCAATGAAATTGGCTTCTAGATTTCGAGGGGAGGTTGAATTTGGGAACTGGGTTTGAAGAATTTGCAGCCTTCATCTTCACAGGAGGCGCCGATCCCTTGAAAGCCAAATTCTCCATCTTCATCGAGGTCCCTTATCACTGCTGCAACAGGTCTTTCAAATTCCTCCACATTTCCCCATCCTAAACTCTAATTTTCAAACATTTATTCCTTAATTTAAAATTTTTAATTTTGTGCAGGCGCAAGGGCGATGTGTATTTCTACAAGGTCTTCAAGGTGTACACGCAACTATAGAAATTTCAGCAATAAACTCATCCCCTGTTCTCTCTCCTGAGGTACATGCCGTTGGATTCCGTTTGCTGTCTGAAATTTTTATTTTTTTTATTTGAGTTTGCTAGATTTTTTAATTTTTAATTTGGTTGGTCAATTTTCTTCGCCGTTTATTTTGTTTTTGTTATGCTTTTCGTTTTCGTTTGGACCTTTGGTTTTTCTTTTCAGTTTCTGTTGTTGCCGGCTGTGACTTTGTGTTTTTCTTTGGTTATTTTTGCAGCGCTTCAACGACATTGTGGTCGGGATTTGAACAGCTCTGTGGTCGTGATTTCCAGTTGCGGCGGTTGAGTTTTTCTCAGGTATTAGTTTTTTCTGGTGGCCACAGTTTATCGAGTGATGTGAGTGTTGTATTTGGGTTTTTTGAGTTGTCTTTTGATTGTTTTGGGTGATTTGTTGCTTAATTATGGATCCAAACCAGTAGAGACAAGGTATTCCACATAATCGCCCTCAGCCCCCACCTTAAGGCAGCGGCGTCGGCGATTCCTCGTCCATTTTCTTTGTCATCTTCGCTTTCCTCGCCATTTTAGCCGTGGTATCCCCTCTCACACTTTATACTTTGCTCTCCAACTCGAAGTACGGCTAGGTCTTCTTTTTCATTGCTAATTTGCTTTATATTTCTTCGACATTCGTATATTTCATCGCATTTTATCTTCGAGCTTAATCCATCACTTGATATACAGTACTAACTCAGTTGTTCATCAGTTTGTTTCACTTTTAGGTTTTATTATGGTTAAGTAATTCCTCTATTTCAAGTGTCATGTATATGTTCTTGATTTCCACTGAATGCATATATTTGTGTTAAAGTATTAATTTTGGTTTTTAACAGTTTCGTAATGCATTCTTTTGTCATGTCATTAATGATCTAATGTTTGCTAAGCATGATCATGTGCAATAAAATGCATCTGGTGACTTCATTAATCCTCTATCTAATATTTGTATTAGTTGATTGAGAATTACAGTTACGCGATTTCCTAATAATGCATCGAATTGAAGGTTTTTCTCGGAATTTTTAGTTTTCTGTAATGATAGTTGCCATAGACTTGGATTGTATTTTTGCTAAATATTATGATATGCTAGCTGGGGAACTTCAATTAGTATGTTAAATTCTTAAAACTGCGACGTCTTGATGTTTACAGACGGCTTTTCCAACATCATCAACCATATCAATTCTGCACCAAGTCCCAGAAGGTCATGTTGGGGTGTATTGGAGAGGAGGCGCACTTCTAAAGACAATTACAGATCCAGGTGATGTGCTTTGAGAAGTTGCTTGCATAGGGCCTTAACTTTGCATGCTTCTCATTATTTCAAATTTCATGTTTTCATCTCAAGCTGCCTCTGGTCACCCATTTTGAACCAGTTCAAGTGACCCTGCAGACTGATGAGGTAACTTTGGTAATCCATGTTTGGAAGATTGAGGATTCTGTCTTTCCATTCATTATAGTTTTGAAAGCTTCTGTTAGCAACATTGTAGGTAAGGGATGTTCCATGTGGTACAAAAGGGGGTGTCATGATCAATTTTGAGAAGATTGAGGTAAAGGTATGCGGTATTATTCTTTAGTATTTGTTGATGCACAAAATCAGTGAGAACTTTGGTACAACAGAAAGTGTTAAGTTTGTGACCTTCGCTAGATTGCTCCGGTCACTAGCGTGGATAAGTATGTAAATGGATAGGAACAGGGAAGCAAACACAAGATGTACGTGGTTCACCCAGATTGGCTACGTCCACTGAGTAGAGGAGTTCTCATTAATTGTGAATGGTTTACACAAGTACATAGGTTCAAGCTCTCATTTTGTGAGTACTAGTGAATGATTTAGTACAAATGACATTAGGAAATATTGTGAGAGAATGATCTCTATTTATAGAAGAGAGTTTCTAGTTTCATTCTGACATTGACACATGTCGCGCTATGATTGGCTTCTGATGTCGACACATGTCGCGCTGTGATTAGCCTCCTAGTTGTAGGGAAACTCTTCTAGGTCCTTGACGGTATAACGTTTACTGGTGCTCAGTAGTTTCGGGATTGGTCAAGTATAGTACAAACAGTGCTCCCCTAAGTTCCCGAGTGAGGGAAGCTCCTCGGTTGAGACTTGCAAGATCCAAGCCATTGAGTAATCACGAAACTTCTAAGTACCAAAATATGGTATCATTTTCACTTGCCTTATCTATCTCATACATAGATGTGGCATCTTCTCTGGAAGTACTTTTCCTCCATCCAGGGGTGGTATCTTTAACCGATGAAGATGTATAAGGTAATGTATCAATTTCACCTGAAGCTTACTTGTAGTTTCGGGCTTGGTCAAGTGAGATACAAAACCCTATAGTAGGAGTCCCCCAAGTCGTCGAGCTAGGAGATTTGTCAAAAGAGGTAACAGACAAGGTAAGCAATTAGACTTCCAAGTAAGCAACCTGGATCGGAGGTTCAACTTCGGCTTCCGGTTGATTGTTTTCATTTTCCTTGTGTCGTAAACAGCAACAAGGATAAAGAAAAGCAAATGGAGAAGAGATGATATGAGATACTTTTGCTTTTGAAGAAATAACTTTCCACAAGTTTATTCTTGAACTGGGCTAGAGGGTTTTCTGGTTTCCTCCAGAGTATAAGGCCGACTCAAGAATTTGAGGGTCAAAATAAGTCCATCAAATCAAGAGTGCGTTCGACATTGATGATATGGGATACTTTTGCTGTTGACGAAGTAATAGATGAATCAGCATGTGTTCTGTTGCGCTTGTCTCCACATGCTTCTTTGTATCCTTCTCACTTGCCCTATCTGTTCCTCAGACAAATGTGGTATCTTTTCTGGAAGCATAAGATGTTGAAGATGAGTACTCGAGAGCAATGCTAGGTAAGTAATCATGCAAGGGGTTTCAAGCAGTCAGTTCCTGACTGGAAGCTTGATTCCAAATGCTGACTGATTGCTCTCTTTCTCCTTGTCTTGCAGGTAAGAATAAGGCCAAAAGAAAAGACAGGGAAAAAGCATGATATGGGATACTCTTGTTTTTAACCCTAGTGGTATGAGATACTCTTGCTCTGGTGTGGCTTGTTTGCAGAGGTATTATCGGGAGGAAAATAAGCTGAGTATTTCGAGAGACTCTGCTGAGAGTTCCCTCTCGGATCTGAAGAAAAGTTGAGCATTTTTTTTATTTGCAGGTTTGCCTGGCTGTGGAGGATGGAGGTCGACATATATAGGAGTCTCCTTAACAACAAGTAGTAGTGCTATTCCTTTACCCTTCTTGGTCATAGCAACGTAGTGGGAGCTGCAAGTTTCACGTGTTTTAACTTTGTCAAAGCACTTTAAAAAAGTGGTCTATGGTATCTGGAAAGCTGATGTTGCGTGTGAAGATTGCAGATAAGCTTTATCCAAGGAAATCTGGCTCTCGAAGTTCGGAGAGTGATGCCTCTTCAATTTTCTAACAAGCAATCATGTCGGGGATCTGGCTCTCGAGATTCAGAGAACTATGCCTCTTCGATTTTTGAGAAAGCAATCTTGTTGGGAGTCTGGCTCTCGAGATTCGGAGAGCAGCGTCTCTTCGATTTTTGAGAAAGTTATCCTGTTGGGAGTCTAACTCTCGAGATTCGGAGGGCGGTGCCTCTTCGATTTTTGAGCACGTAATCTTGTTGGGAGTTTGGCTCTCGAGATTCGGAGAGCGGTGCCTCTTTGATTTTTTAGAAAGCAATCCTGTTGGGAGTCCGACTCTTGAGATTTGGAGGGCAGTGTCTCTTCGATTTTTGAGAAAGTAATCCTGTTGGGAGTCTGGCTCTCAAGATTCGGAGGGCGGTGCCTCTTCGATTTTTGAGCAAGCAATCTTGTTGGGAGTGTTTTCTCGAATGTGAGTAAAGGTTAGGTATTTTTGCCAGTCTGCCTTGCCACGGAAAATGGAGGTTGACACATATTGGGACTTTCTAGTTATCAAGTAATGGTGCTGTTCCTTTACCTTTGTGGGTAATAGTAAGGTAGCTGGACCTTCAAAATTTATGTGTCTAAACTTTGTCAGAGATCTTTAGCAAAGTTATTTATGGTACCCGATGAGCTGATGTTGTGTGTGGAAAATGGTGCCTCTTCAAAATCCGGAGAGTGGTGTCTCTTCGATTTTTGAACCAAAGGCCCCGTTGCCCCTTCTTTTATAAGGGCACCAATTGTGTGCAAGGAGTTCATTCAGAGAGTTATTGCTTGTAGGAATTTTCCCTTTACTTTAGAGATTTATTGCACCTCATTTCTCCTTCATCATTTCTGAGAATGTCTAGCCCATCTGATCGTCGTTTTGACTTGAACTTTGGTGAAGAGGCAACCATGCCTTCTCAAGAAAACATATGGCGCCCATCCTTCTTATCCCCTACTAGTCCTCTTACCGTTGGGGACTTTGTGATGAAGAATGATATGACCGCTGCGGTGGTGGCCAAGAACCTTCTTACTCCCAAAGATAACAGACTACTTTCCAAACGGTCTGATGAGTTGGCTTTTAAGGATTCTTTGGCTCTCAGTGTTAAGTGTGTAGGTTATGTGTTTAATATGGCCCAACGCCTATTTGCTCGACCCGCTAAGTTGAATAATTGGCGGCTGAAGTGATAAGTTTCAAACAGGAGATCAGAGGGCTCAAGCATGAGAATAAACAGTTGCACAGGCTCGCACATGACTATGCTAATAACATGAAGAGGAAGCTCGACCAGTTGCAGGAATCTGATGGTCAGATTTTACTTAATCATCAGAGGTTTGTGGGTTTGTTCCAAATGCATTTATTGCCTTCGTCTTCTAGGGCTGCATCGCGTAATGAAGCTCCAAATGATTAACCTTCGGTGCCTTCTCCTTCTGAGGTTCTGCCTAGTACTGAGGCTCTGAATAATCACCCTCTGGTACCTTCTCTTTCTGGGGCTATGCCGACTGCTGAGACTTCTCCTGAGCAACCTTTGTGAAGACTCCCTCTTGTTTGTTTATTTTGATTCATGTATATGTACATATTTGTAACTTATTGGAGATATCAATAAACAAGCGTTGCTTCATTTCAACGTATTGTGTTAAATACACCAAGGCTTTCTTCACTAAGTTCTTTGAATTTTTCCTTTTGTTGAAGCTTGTATGTTGAAGTTTTGTGAATGAAGCATGTAGGTTGAGGTAGGGCTCCCTTAATTTCTCGAGTGAGGAAAACTTCTTGTTTGGAGACTTGAAAATCCAAGTCACTGAGTGGTCGTGAGACTTCCGAGTATCAAGGTGCAGTAGCATATGGTAAGAGTCCCCCAAGTCTCTGGTCGAGGGAGTTGACGAATAAAGCATTTTCTTTCTAAGTGGTAGCCCAAAACTCCTTCTTCATATATATTTGTTATTAAAGTTGTTAGGCCTAAAGAAGAGGAGGCCTAGGTAATTTTGTTTTTTTCAAATTTTCGAATTTTTGAATTTCCGAAAAAAAAAAAAATATATATATATTTTAAAGCTTTATAGGTGAAGCTTTGGTGTTGAAGCTTTGAGGTTGAAGCTTTGTTAGGTACCATGAATTGATTTTGCTTCACACTATCTTGATCAAGATAGTGTGAAGCTTTTGTAGGTGAAGCTTTTGTGTTGAAGCTTTGTAGGTGAAGCTTTTGTGGGTCAAGCTTTTGTAGGTGAAGTTTTTGTGGGTCAAACTTTTGTGGGTGAAACTTTTGTGGGTCAAGCTTTTGTAGGTGAAGCTTTTGTGGGTGAAGCTTTTGTGGGTGAAGCTTTTGTGGGTCAAGTTTTTATGGGTCAAGCTTTTGTGTTGAAGCTTTTGTGGGTGAAGCTTTTGTGTTGAAGCTTTTGTAGGTGAAGCTTTGGAGTTGAAGCTTTGTAGGTGAAGCTTTGGAGTTGAAGCTTTTGTTGGGTACCATGAATTGATTTTGCTTCACACTATCTTGATCAAGATAGTGTGAAGCTTTTGAGAATTTGTAGTTGTCCTCCATTGATGAAGCTTTGTTGAATTTCCCTTTTTTTTTTTTTGGAAACTAGAAATTTGAAAATGTGGGAGAGACAACCTATACAAATTTTGGTTCCACACTTTTGAGCAAGAGATTGTGATGCAAGCCACATCTTGTAGTAGTTGAAGGTTTGGATGAACTATATAAATTGAATTTGCTTCAAACTGTCTTGAATTTGCTTCGAAGGTTTGAGAATTGTAATTGCCCTCCATTGATGAAGCTTTTGTTGGCACCATAAATTGGTTTTGCTTCACACTGTCTTGATCAAGAGTGTATAAAGCTTTTGAGAATTGTGGTTGAACTCTTTTGATGAAGCTCTTGTTGGCACCATAAATTGGTTTTGCTTCACACTGTCTTGATCAAGAGTGTGAATCTTTTGAGAATTGTGGTTGAACTCCTTTGATGAAACTCTTGTTGGCACCATAAATTGGTTTGCTTCACACTGTCTTGATCAAGAGTGTGTGAAGCTTTTGAGAATTGTGTTTACCCTTCATTGATGAAGCTCTTGTTGGCACCATAAATTGGTTTTGCTTCACACTGTCTTGATCAAGAGTGTGTGAAGCTTTTGAGAATTGTGGTTGAACTCTTTTGATGAAGCTCTTGTTGGCATCATAAATTGGTTTTGCTTCATACTGTCTTGATCAAGAGTGTGTGAAGCTTTTGAGAATTGTGTTTGCCCTCCATTGATGAAGCTCTTGTTGGCACCATAAATTGGTTTTGCTTCACACTGTCTTGATCAAGAGTGTGTGAAGCTTTTGAGAATTGTGGTTGAAATCATTTGATGAAACTCTTGTTGGCACCCTAAGTTGGTTTTGCTTCACACTATCTTGATCAAGAGTGTGAAACTTTCTACGAGTTGTAGTGTTTGCATTGTTACAGAGGTGAAATGTCTGAAGCAGATGCAAGAGGGCTAAATAGCTTAATCTTCGTATGCCATGCACTGAAGTTGTTGTTGGCTTGCAATAAAACTTTGTTGGTGACTATAACTCTTGTTGGGCATAAGTGCTCCCTTAGTTGAGTTGTCAAGCTTTAGGGTTTTTGATTATTTGTGAATGCTAGGAGTTCACATGTACAAGTTGTACCGCTCGTCTTCTGGTAGGTGTAATGAATGGTGAGTTGCTTTCATCACTTGATTGGTGGTATGAAGGTAAGTTCCTTTATAACCTTTCATCACATTTCATCACCTGGTTGGTGGCACGAGGATGAGTTCCTTCTTCCCCTGGTTGGTGGCATGAATGGCAAGTTGCCAAATGATATTAGAGTACGGTTTGTACATTTCTTCACCTGGTTAGTGGCATGAAGGAGAGTACAGGTTGTACATCTCATCACCTGGTTGGTGGCATGAAGATGAGTTCCTTCTTCACCTAGTTGGTGGCATGACTGGCAAGTTACCAATGATATTAGAGTATGGGTTGTACATTTCATCACCTGGTTGGTGGCATGAATGAGAGTACGAGTTATATATTTCATCACCTGGTTGGTGGCATGAATGGCAAGTTGCCAAATGATATTAGAGTATGCGTTGTACATTTCATCACCTGGTTGGTGGCATGAAGGATAGTACGGGTTGTACATTTCATCACCTGGTTGATGGCATGAATATAAGTTCATTCTTCACCTGGTTGGTGGCATGAGTGGCAAGTTGTAAAATGATATTAGAGTACGGGTTGTACATTTCATCACCTGGTTAGTGGCATGAAGGAGAGTACGGGTTGTACATTTCATCACCCGATTGGTGGCATGAAGATGAGTTCATTCTTCACATTTCATCACTTGGTTGGTGAGAATAAGGGCAAGGTGTCTAGGCACATTGTAGCAAGTGTCGAATGACACAAAGTATGTTGAACCCTTTCGAATAACAGTTGGCTTATGTATGAATGTGTTGGAATGTATGATTGAACGAATATACTATAAAGCTGTTCGTTTATTTGTATAGTCTTGTTGACATATACTTAGACTTTGTTTCATGTTGGAAGCATTCATGTTGAAGCTTTGAACCCGAGTGTTTCATTGCTAGGAATGTAAGAGGATTAGGATCAAGTTGTCTAAATTATCTCTTTATTGAATTCATGCCAAATAGTCTTCGTTACATAGGATGCTGAACGGCTGAAGCTTAACACTTGTACAATGTGAGTTTACTTGTAATAGTACTTCAAGTGATCAGCGTTCCATGGATGGCCAAAGGTGTTGCCATCGAGGCCTCTAAGCTTGTATGAGCCAGGACTACTGATGCCAACAACTTCAAACGGTCCATCCCAGTTTAGACTAAGTGTTCCTTCACTCGGGACTCTGTCGCAGAGTAATCTTTTCTTCAATACCCAGTCCCCCACTTTGAAAGAACGAGGTTTGACCCTTGAGTCATAGTAGTTGGAGATGCGTTGCTTATAGGTGACATTCCTCAAGTGAGCCTGATTTTTGTGTTCCTCGACTAGATCTAAGTTGAGGGTAAGTTGTTTGTCATTTTCGCTATGCACGTAGTTCTGGACTCGGAACGTTGCTTGTTCAAGCTCAACTGGGATAACTGCCTCTGTACTAAAGGCAAGTGAGAATGGGGTTTCTCCTGTTGATGTTCGATACGAAGTGCGGTATGACCAAAGAACTTGGGGTACAAATTCTGGCCAACAACCTTTAGCCTTGTCCAAGCTGGTTTTCAAAGTTCGCTTGATTATTTTGTTGATGGCTTCAACTTGTTCATTAGATTGGGGATGACCTGGGGAGGCAAAACATAAGTTGATGTTGAACTTAGAGCAGAACATCCTGAACTTATTGTTGTCGAATTGTCGCCCGTTGTCAGTGACTATCGCATTGGGAATGCCGAATCTGCAAAGGATGTTCTTCCATATGAAGTCTTCTATTTTTGCCTCAGTAATGGTTGCTAAGGGTTCTACTTCGGCCAACTTTGTAAAGTAGTCAACTGCAACGATTGCATAGCGAACCTTGCCCTTCCCTGCAGGTATTGGGCTGATCAAATCAAGTCCCCATTGAGCCAAGGGCCAAGGGCTTATCATAGGAGTGAGCGGCACGGGAGGGAAGTGAGTAATAGTTGCGTAGCGTTGACACTTATCACATGAGCGAGATATTTTGATGGCATCTTGGTGGAGTGTTGGCCAATAATATCATTGGCGAAAAGCCTTATGTGCTAGGGATCGAGATCCAGCATGATCTCCACAGACTCCTTCATGTATTTCCCGAATGACAGTTTCTGGCTTTGCGGGCGTAAGGCATATTAGGTATGGTAGGTTAAAACCCCGCTTGTAGAGTTAGTCATTAATAATCAAGTAACGGGTAGCATCTATCGAATCTGCTTAGCTTGGACTTTGTCATTTGGAAGAGTACCATAAGCAAGGAATCTATAAATTGGGGTAATCCAAGTATCCCCCTATTGTAAGTTGCACACTTTCGCAGCCATGGTGCTTGGTGCTACCAACAATTCGACTTGAATTTTTCTCCCAATCTTGTCTTCCACCGCTGAGGTGAGGCGAGCCAAAACATCTGCATGACTGTTTGCCGCTAGAGGAATTTGGGTGATCTAGTAGTGGAAGTGCTTGAGCAATAATTGTGTTTGTGCCAGATATGCTGCCATGGAGCTATCCTTAGCGTCAAAGTTGTTGGTGACTTGGTTAGCCACTAATTGGGAGTCACTGAAGATATCAATTCGTTTAACTCCAAGGTGTTTGGCCAAACGTAAGCCTGCTAGGAGGGTTTCATATTCAGCCTCATTGTTCGACGCCTTGAATTTGAAACGAAGAGCATACTCCATCGCCACTTTGTCAGGGGTCGTAAGGACTAGTCCTACTCCACAACCCTGTTAGTTAGATGAGCCATCAACATATAGACTCCATGTTGGGGCTGTTGATTCTATTTTTTGAGCTTCCGAGGGTAATGAAACCACTTCTTTAGGCGTAGAAACAATGTCAACAGGATATATGAAGTCGATGATGAAGTATGCCACTGCTTGGCCCTTCTCAGTTGGCTTTAGTTGGTAGGAGATGTCAAACTCACCCAATGCTATCGCCTATTTGATCATTCGCCCATAAGTGTCAGGACTTTGAAGTATCTGTCGAAGATGATGATTGGTAAGCACGATGATAGAGTGTGCTTGGAAGTAAGGGCGAAGTTTTCGAGCAGACATGACCAATGCTAGAGCCAATTTATCAATGTTGGAGTATCGTGTCTTCGCATCTTGTAAAGCCTTGCTAGCGTAGTAGACAGGCCGTTCGACATTACCATCATTTCGAATGAGAACATAACTTACTGCTGAAGCTGATACCGACAGATAGATAGTGAGAGTGTCACCAACTTCAGGTTTAGAGAGCAAATGGGCTTTACTCATGTAGTCTTTGAGGTTCTTGAATGCCTTAGCACATTCATCAGTCCATGTAATGTACTTCTTACTTCCTTTAAGTGCTTTGAAGAAAGGAGCACATCTGTCTGTGGCCTTAGAGATGAACCTAGTTAAGGCTGCCACATTGCTAGTAAAGCTCTGGATGTCTTTTGAAGTTACCGGTTTCTTCATGTCGATGATTGCTTTGATCTTTTCGGGATTAGCCTCAATGCCTCGTTGGCTTATCATGAAGCCTAAGAATTTGCCAGAGCCTACGCCGAAGGCACATTTGTTAGGGTTCAACCTCATTCGATACCTCTTCAGAATGGTGAAAGTTTCAGATAGGTTGGTGATGTGTTAGTCAGCATGTTTGCTCTTGACTAGCATTTCATCAACGTAAACTTCCATGCTCTTCCCAATCTGTTCGGCAAACATTGAATTGACCAGTCTCTGATAAGTCGCTCCTGCATTCTTGACTTTATAGCAATATAGTCCATTGTCAGTAGTGAAGGCTATGTGTTCTTGGTCCGGAGGGTTCATGAGGATTTGGTTGTATCCTGAGTAAGCATCCATGAAGCTCAGGAGCTCACACCCTGCCGTAGAGTCTATAAGTTTGTCTATGAGAGGAAGAGGAAAACTATCCTTCGAGCATCCTTTGTTTAGGTCGGTGTAATCGACACACATTTTTCACAAGACCTTTTGGAGCAGGAGACTTTCCTTGGTCAGATTCTTCTTAACAAAGACAACATTTGCTACCCACGTTGGATAATTGACTTCGCGGACAAAGCTTATGCTTTTGAGTTTTTCAACTTCTGCCTTCATTGCCTCGTACCGTTCAGCGTCATAAGATCTTCGCTTCTGTCTCACTGGCTTGGTCTTGGGGTCAATACTTAAGCGATGACAAATTATATCGGGAGATATGCCTGGCATGTCCTCATATGACCAGGCAAATACCTCAGTGTTCTCTTGCAAAAAAGAGATCAATGCCAACCGAATGGGTGGTGATAAGGTGGTACCAATCTTCACCATACGATCCAGATAATCTTTTGAGATAGAGACCTTCTTTAACTCTTCAGCAGGTTGTGTTTGCTGGGTGAAAGAGTCATCTTAAGGATCGTCGGGTTAACTGTTGCCACCGTGAAGATCCAAGTTGACTTCGTCTAGGCTGGTCTTTATGACTTGGTAATGTATAGAAAAGGTTTCCTTGGGCACAGGCAGGTGCTGTTGCTTGACTGAAGTATTGCAACATGATCGTGCACTAAGTTAATCTCCTATGATGTAACCATTGCCATAGGGGGTTGGGAATTTCATCAACAACATATGTGTGGATACCATGGCCTTGAGATCATTGACTGTGCGTCCGAAGTTGACATTGTAAGTCGTTGGGCAATCAACCACCAGGAAGTTAGTGGTAATGGTAGCTGTGTAAGGGCCTGTACCAATGGTGAAAGGTAAGTGTATGCTCCCCAAAGGTTGCACGATATCACCGGAGAAGCTTATCAGAAGGGAAATCAAGCGATCGAGTAAGTGTTCAGCTACATTAAGTGCCCTAAAAGCTTCAGCAAACATGATATTGACCGAATCCCTCGTGTCTACCAGGATTCATCGTACTTCAAAGTTGGCTATATGAGCTTCCACAATCAGTGGGTCGTTGTAAGGGTAGATGATACCTCTTTCTTCCTCAGGGTAGAAACATATTGGATCCCAGTTAGGCTTTTGATATTTACCTCCCCTGATGTCTTCTACGTGAAACACTTGGTGGCCAGACCTTAAAGCTCGTTCATTATTTTTCATGGCCCTGTTGGAAGATTTAGATATGGGTGTGCCACCACTTATGGAATATATCACATTCACCTGGCGTTGGTTACAGTTACCCCTTGGAGGGTAAATGAGGAATTGATCAATTTTTCCTTCACGTGCCAAAGCTTCAATATGATCACGAAGGGTGATACACTTCTCGCCGTCATGGCCGTTATGCTCGTGGTAGTAGAAAAACGTGCCCGTGTTCTTCATGGGCTTGTAATCCGGGTGCCTCGGTTTTGGCTTCAGTATCAGGTGTGCTATGCTGGGGTAAATGGCCACGCATGTGGTGTTCAAATGTGTGTATGCCTCATACCTCGAGGTAGGGGCTGTCCTGACACGTACTTGACCCACTGTGTTGACTGCCTGAGGTCGGGGATTATCATGGCGATACCCTTGGTTATCGCGGTAGTGTCCCTTACTTCTTTTACTAAAATGAGACTGGTGAGGATGGAAATCTTTCCTTTTGCCCTGAGATTGATATGTCTGTTGACTTGTCAAAGTATTAAGTAAGGCAAGGGAAGGCACCGCTGCCGTTTTAAAGGTCGATGTCTTCTCATTTGGTTAGATCTGGCTTTCATTCCCTACTTGCTGATAATGGGTGGTTGTGGGGGGTTTCCCTTGATATATCCTTGCCTCGGCGGATGCATGGTTGTAAGCCTGTGCCATAAACTCAGAGTAAGTCTTCCAAGTGTTGGCATTGATCATATACTTAAAGAAACAATCACGTAGGCCTGCCATGAAGGCCTTGAGGGCGGTTTTGTCATCTGCCTCTGCGCAGCGAGAATACTTATGACTGAAACGATCGGCATACTCTCGTAGTGACTCGTCCGGCTTCTGGCGAATAATGTACAAGTCATCTGCAGAATGCAAGCGATCGGTCTGGAAGATGTGTTAAGAGACAAACAGTTTCCTCAGTTCCTCAAATGAGTCTACTCTCTTAGGTGGAAGACGGCAATACCAGTTTAGAGCTCCGCCAGAGAGGGTGGAGGGGAATAGAAGACATCGCTCTTCGTCGGGGTGCATCCGATATGTCATGGTGGACTCAAAGAGGTTAATGTGTTCAATTGGGTCCTCCCTTCCAGTATAAAGTTGTAAACCAAGCTCTTGTTTTGTCTTTGCTTAAAGGGGGTGTCGAGGATCCTCCTTGTAAGAGGGCCAGGCCTAGGTTGGTTCCAATCAGGTATCTCAATTTATCGTTCGGCCTTCAACTTGTTTACTTCCTTAAGAAGCTGTAGGACAAGAGGGTCCTGAGTAGAGTCATGTACCACTGGAGCTTTCTTTCGTAAATCTCCATATCCTCTTAGAAGTATGAAGGTTTGATCAAGAGCATGTGATTTTTCCCTAAACTCATCGTATTGACTTCCAAGGTATGTCTGTCGGAACATCTCTAAGTCCCCTATACCTTCGTGTTTCTCTAGGACTTGTTGCCTCTTCCCCAAATTGGTAGCCGACCTGGGACATGGGAGGGGGCCGAGTCTTTCAGAGACCCTTGGGTCATTGATCTTCGAGCTTACATGGATGGGATTGTCTCGACGTTGCTTTAGGAAATCTCGACAGTTGTGAAAGACGGCTTTCGATCCTTCCACTCCTTCTGTAAGGAGATGTCTTCCTCCACTTCTCATACTTCGGGTTGAAGCAGCTGGGTTGAGAGAAGTCTCATATCGATCAATGTTTTGATGATTAGCTCGCTCCTCATCAAGGATACCCATGTCGAAGGAAGGCGACCCTTCGTGTTGGGGGGCACCCAGATGATGGTTAATGTCCACAAGGGGTAACGAGCTCGCGTGTTTGAGTACGCCTAGTTTCATGGAGCGCCTGAAAGAGCTTCTCATATTGCTCCTATAGGACCTCATTCTTCATTGCTATCTTGTTATTCTGAGCTTCTAACTCATCGACTTTAGCTTGAAGAACAGTCCTCTTTCCTTCATTCTTTCGTTACTTTGCACTAGGTACAAGAGGGGTGTCATTATGTGTGTTGTGGCTTCCTTCGCTCCCCATGTTGGAGAGGGATGTTTGGTCAAAAGAAAGTGTACGAATGGTGGAAACCAGCTTAACAAAACTGAAGAGAGTGGGAATAAGTGCCGTTCCCACAGACGGCGCCAAATGTTGATGCACAAAATCAGCGAAGACTTTGGTACAACAGAAAGTGTTAAGTTTGTGACCTTCGCTAGATTACTCCGGTCACTAGCGTGGATAAGTATGTAAATGGATAGGGAAAGGGAAGCAAACACTAGATGTACGTGGTTCACCCAGATTGGCTACGTCCACGGAGTAGAGGATTTCTCATTAATTGTGAAGGGTTTACACAAGTACATAGGTTCAAACTCTCATTTTGTGAGTACTAGTGAATGATTTAGTACAAATGACATTAAGAAATATTGTGAGAGAATGATCTCTATTTATAGAAGAGAGTTTCTAGTTTCATTCTGACATTGACACATGTCGTGTTGTGATTGGCTTCTGATGTTGACACGTGTCGCGCTGTGATTGGCCTCCTGGTTGTAAGGAAACTCTTCTGGGTCCTTGACGGTGTAACGTTGACCGGTGCTCAGTAGTTTCGGGATTGGTCAAGTATGGTACAAACAATATTTGTATATTAGTGTCACTTAGTTAAAGGTCTTGAAAAACTCCATTTAATAAATCCAAAATGTGTATTCCTTTAGGAGTCGTTTGATAACCAATTGGTTTTTAGTTTCAAGTTTTTGTTTAGATTTATTTTTGGTCATTTTCGATAACTTTACTTTAGTATATGTAGATTTAATATTACAATTTAGTATAAATTTATATATTATCTTCTTCTTAGGTTCTTCAAGCATTTAGCTTCTTAGAATATCATTTTTGAAAAAAGCTGGAGTAGTGCATTTTATAGTGTGGCCTAACTTCCTTTTCATTGAAGTGGGATTTTTGAGAAGGACTGGTGGATCTCTGAAAAGGAACTTGGTGGAAATTCCTTATTACATTGTTCTGTCTCAGAAGTTGTGAATTATATGCAGATATGAATGTTGTCTTAGCTAGATCGTTGTTTTAAACAATCGACTCATTTTTTGATATTACTTTTCAGATTTTACTTATGTAGATACTAGCTCTTCATTTCTCAGATGGTTGACAAATTGGATGATGAAATCATGGCAATAGAACTTGGTCCACCTAATTTTAAAGAGGCCCTATAAGGTAATATGCTCTGTCTCAATTTTACAGAGCTTTTACATTAGTTTTTTTCTTGCTCCTTTTTAACTCTTGACATGATATCAGGATGTTGGAAGAACCCTCTTCCGAGCATATGTCGAGGGTCAACTAAAGGTTAACATATTTGTATATTTATTATTAGCTAACTCTTAATATGATGCCGTTAAAAAAAAAAAGTCAATGATAAGTTGAAGGGTTTGAAAGAAACTAAAGTGGAATTAATTGGAACCGAACCATTCACTAGAAATCGATATATGTTTAGGTGTATTCGGAATACAAAGTAGTATAATAAGTGGTATATGTGGTTTATATTTTCTATACTTTTTCTTATAATCTCTTATGCCTTGGTCTAATTACTTTCTTGAATTTGATCTATTTTTTGTAGAAACTTGGTTGCAAGGCAAGTTGGAAACGCACAAAAGTTTGATCGTATCCTATAGAATTGCCAGAGAAGGTCATCTCCATTTCCGTGCAAAATCAAATTTCTTTCTACACACAAAAACACTAGGTGAACATGCATTAGCCTTATTTTGTTCATGATATAATTCTATTGTCTATAAATTTATTTCAATTTTTTTTTCCCTTGCCTGGGATGCTTTCTTAATGACCAACATAGCAGAGGACAACTTTTAGTGTTGTAGAAAACAACATTTTCCATTAATGTTTTTGGACAGGAAGCAATTTGTGTTTTTTCGTATCCAAAGAATGTAATAGTTTTAATGGACGAAGTAGGTTTCTCTTTTGATATTTAAATTTGTTTCATTCATGATGAGGTTGTGTATAATTTGCATTGGCATTGGTAACTTAGTTTTTGACTCAAACATTGTTTTATGAAGATTGAAATTGCATAATCTTTCATATAGTTTTCAATCCCACAACAACGTGCGGGTACAAATTCTAGTATGAAACTATTTGTCAAGTATGAAATACGTCTCCATTTACAAACAAATTATCACTTAAAATACTTCACTTTTCCTTGAATCGTATGACAAAGATTCGTAATTTGATAACCACCGTTGCCACTGCCCTTTCCTCCTGGTTGAATAATTCACCTATACACAATGAAAAATAAGTTGATCACACGATTACTTCTAAGAAAACAGATGCTTAGCAATTTGGTATATAACACTCTAAATTCTGGCTATACTAGTAGACTCATTAAGCTCATGAATAGAAATGATTTGATTCCATGAAAACCTTGACATCTAAATGTCATCTTAGAAGAAAGAAGATTGCAATGCAAGATTGATTCTGAGACTGATTGAGAAAAAACATATTCCCTATCTCTACCACAAAAATTTTCTAAGATTTATGAAGACAACACCACTTCCTTGCAGCAGCTCCCAACATTAGGACAAACACAACTGTAAGGGGGCGTTTGTTGCGCCGGATTGTCTCGGACTGGACTAGCTGCAGGGACTAAGCTGGACTGGTTTAGACTAGACTAAGCTGGACTAACTTAGTGAAGCGTTTGGTGCAGTGTCGGACTAAGAAGCAGGATAATAAAAACAGTATTGTTCATCAGATTTGTGTTTGCTTACACTAGGACTACAAATTTTTGCCATTGTGTAATAAAGTAATGCTACAAATGTCATGAGAAGATACTTGTGTAATAGAGTAATCCTAAACTTTATGCAATAAAATCGAACATTAACTAATGATAGTTTTCTTGGATTATAGAGTTTAAGAAAACGGAACTCATATTAGATATTTGTCTGAAGCAAGTAAAATTGCCATGGAAAATGTCACTTAAGTTCTTCACGTGCATGATATATGGTGTTCTGGTTCTCTGTTGGGTGAAGATGACTAGGATCCAATGGTGGTAGGGTTTTGAAGGAAAGGGAAACGTGAGTACTAATACTTTGGTTTCAAGAATCCTCCAAGTGTACCCAACAAACCTTGCTCAAAAGAAAAGAAGATAGAAAAGCATGGTAAGTAAACAGGCTATAAGGGCCGCCTCTTTTTCCATGTGGCATAATTCATAGCTGACTAGCTTAACAAGCAAGAGCAAGTACATAAGAAGATACTTGTGACAAGTCAATCTTTGCCATTGATTGACTCTTAAAACATTATTCACTAAACTTTCATCTAGGATATTTTAAAAAATACCAGTGAACTATAGTATACCATTCAAAAGTAGATCTCCATAATTTACAAACTCCTAGTTAACATTAGCCAAAATACTTCATAGTGGAAATCTAAGTTATAAGTCATAACCTAAGATTGTACGATTAATAAAATACATCCATATCAAAAGGCACCACATAATATACTCATCCGCTTGCTTTGTCGCTTAAAAGCCTTTGGACAAACACTTTCTTGAGTTCCAGTTTGATTGCCCTGAACACTCCCACATTTTTTTGTTTATCCAAAATAAGAGACAATGCATTAATTTGATCCATAGGAGAAAGACCCATTTCTTCAAGTTCGTTAGCTATGTCACTATGATCTGCAGTACCTTGAACTAAAGCTTCAGTTACCATTTGCATCATCTTCCCACTTTCAACATAAAATTCTTTCAGTCCACTGATAATTGCCTCGGTTTCATCACTTGAACTTCCCACACCTCTTTTCCTCTTTCGTTGGCTAATTTCATATGGGATGCTTTGTTGGCTTTGTTTGTTCATTGAAGAAACAACATTTTCACCTCCAATATCACTTGCACCAACCTGATCATGACTTTGTTCCTCCACCATTTCAGCAGGGGTTTCGGCTACATTACCCGTAGCCCAATCTTTTCCAAATATATATGCGAATCTATCATACAGTGGAAAATGTTTGCTTCTCCATCCATCGGCTTCTTTATTTTTCTAAGATTATATCAACATAGCAAAACTAAAATTGAGCATGCGTAACAAATATAGCAGCAAGAACAAAACTAATGTATAAATAAAATAGGATATGAACCTGCACATAAGTTTGCCATGCGTCATCACTATCAACTTCAACGCACTTTTTGACATCATTCCATGCAAATTCACTTGTGTTTATCATGTCAACGACCATACTATATGTTTTTTTTTCCATTTCTTCAACTTTGACTCAATATGTGAAGTTGCCTTTATATTGGAATGAGGACATAAAACATTGACAACTTTCGCTATTTCAATCAAAGTACCTTGTTTGAAAGCACCGGTGTCACACCGTTGCTTCCGAGCAACAAAATCCTCAAGAACGGATAGTAATACTTCTTCCTCAAATGCTTCCCATTTACGCCTTCTTCCTTTTGGCTCTTGAGTAGCATTCAAAATATTGTCTTTATCCATACCTAAACAAAAAATATTTGAATGTACTAAAATACAATACAAATAATCAATTTGCATAATATCCAAATAATTTGCATACCATCCAGTCAATAAAAAGGTTTTAACATTCACTGATGAGCAATCTAATAATTATGCTAATATCCAACAAATGCATGATAAAAAGGAATACTAAAATAAAATGTTATCATTAACACATATAGCTAGTTCGGTTACTGGTTCCTAATTGCTCTCCAATCATTATACATTTCCTGAGCCATGGCATTCCTCTTTGCAGTCCACTGGTCAAATGTTTCAACACTACCAACATATTCACCTTCTTCTGTATTTTGTCCATCTTGTATTATTGGCAAATTTTCCAGTGGATCTACAGACATCTCTTGCCTAATAAGATTGTGTAGTAGGCAACAAGCGGTAATTATTCGACCTTGTGTCCTTATCGGATAGAAAGATGGACTTCTTAGTATTGACCACCTTCCTTTTAGCAAGCCAAAACAGCGTTCAATTACATTCCTTGCCTTAGAATGCTTCATGTTAAAATACTCTTCCTTATTAGAAGGCGTTCGTCCCTCCCATTCAGATAAATGATAAGGTATTCCTCTATAGAGTGCAAGGAATCCTTCACCATTTGTATAACCACCATCTACAAGGTAATAATAACCTAATAAAAAAAAACGTTATTAGTGTTTTGTAGTTGACAAACAAAACTAGACCTAACTTACAAAGTTGAGACTAACTAATACTCTTACCCGTTGGTACCTTAAAACCATTAGGCCTAGTAATTGCATCATGTAGCACTCTAGAGTCTGATGTGGAACCCTCCCACCCCGGAAACACATATATGAACTGCATATCTCCTGAACACACACCTAACACATTAGTTGCGACTCGACCCCTTCTTGTTCGGTATCTTGGTTTGTCAATTTCATGTACATGCACATCAATGTGTGTTCCATCTATTGCTCCCAAGCAATTCTAAAAAAAAAAAAATTAAGCTTTTGTTAATTTATACAAAGGGAATGAAGAGTTAAAGCTTAGGGAAAATGAAAAAAAATTATCATACCTTAAAACATCACCACCTAGGATTTGTAGAATCAATAGGCACATGCTGAGGGACTTTTAGTAGGATACCTTGTAATCGCAAAATTCCTTGCAATACGCTATTGAAATACCTACTTATAGTCTCTCCCGACCTATAAAATCTACCACCAACAGTACGATTCTTAGTATGATGTGCTAGTATTTGTAAAGTCATACACACCTGCTCCTCTACAGACACCAAACCATCAGTTTTTACCCTCCCATCTTGATGAAGTAAGTCACATAATATGGCAAAAGTCCTTCTATCCATTCTCAATTCGTTGACACATTCAATATCAGTATTCCCTATAATACCATTCAGATAACACAAACTAATCTCTCGTCTAACAAGTGAACGGTTAGTCAAAGTGGGTCGTTCAACATGTCTCTGTTTGGCCCTTACCATCATCAACACAAGAATCGTACAAATGCAAATTGTCTATAAATGAGACATCTCTAACAATAAGATCAATAAAAGCTTCCTTCGATCCATATCTATCCAAACAAAAAAAAGGAAAATTAAATAAGGACATTATATATGTAATATTTACTGTTATGAAGGGTGATGGAAACGAAGTGATTATGATACGAAATGAACTAGATCAAAATAAACGGTATACAAAGAATTCTGAAACAAGTAACTGCATTAACAGCCCAAAAAATAACCAACCAAGTCACAATTAATGTTGGATCAACAAAAAAAAATAACCAGTCAAGTCACAATTGCTAGGCATTGCATGTCAAGACGGAAATTAAAGGACACCTGTAATGCAGTAGCCTTAGCTTTATCCTTCCGTTTATGCTCCTCTTCTCTGCAACCAACAACTACAGAATATTGCAGTTCAGCATAAAAAACATTCACATCGTAATATCATGGTTATAAACTAAATACACACACACGCAGACACACACACTTACAGAGCACACACACACACTTAACAGTGCAGAATACACACACACACACACACTCACAGACCAACTAAAGATACACACACACACACACACACTCACAGACCAACTAAAGATACACACACACAGAAACACACCAACTAAACTCACAGACCACAAAAAAAACATCCATTCTAGTTCAAGATCAAAAGATAAGCAATTAAGTAAGGACAAAAATAGTTCAAACCGGACACTAATCTTTTGAATGAAACTCAATCGCAACATGAGGAGAAAAGCAGAGAGATTGTTGCAGGGAGGACTTCCAGTTGGAACAAAAATTCTAGACCAACCCTACCCCCTTCCCTGCCTCACCCTCTCTCGCTCCCCCCCCCCACGTTAATGAGTACACACATACACACACACACACAAAAATTACACACACATACACAGTAATGAGTACACACACACACACACACACACCCCACGTTAATGAGTACACACACACACACAGAAATTACACACACACACAGAGTACACAAACACACACACACAGAGTAATGAGTACACACACACACACACACACACACACACACCCCCCCCACGTTAATGAGTACACACAAACACACACACACACACAGAAATTACACACACACACACACACACACACCCCACGTTAATGAGTACACAAACACACACACACATAGAAATTATATACACACACACACAGAGAGTACACAAACACACACACACACACCCCTCCCACGTTAATGAGTACACACAAACACACACACACACACACACAGAAATTACACACACACACACACAAAAATTACACACACACAGTACACACACACACACACACAGTACACAAACACACACACACACACACCCCCCCCACGTTAATGAGTACACACAAACACACACACACACATAGAAATTACACACACACACACAGTACACAAACACACACACACACACACACACACCCCCACGTTAATGAGTACACACAAACACACACACATACACACACAGAAATTACACACACACACAGAGTACACAAACACACACACATAGTAATGAGTACACACACACACACACACACCCCCCCACGTTAATGAATACACAAACACACACACACACACACACACAGAAATTACACACACACAGACAGTACACAAACACACACATACACACCCCCCCACGTTAATGAGTACACACAAACACACACACAGAAATTACACACACACACAGAGTACACAAACACACACACACAATACACAAACACACACACGCACAGTACACAAACACACAAACACACACACACAGAGTACACAAACACACACACAAACACACACCCCTCCTCCACGTTAATGAGTACACACAAACACACACACAGTACACAAACACACACACACACACACAATACACAAACACACATACACACAGTACACAAACACACACACACACAGAGGATAGTAAGACCCAAAAGTTCCATCTTACCCGCCAATAGCTAAATGTTAAATTTCTTGAACAACACAACCTATATGCCAAATACCTGAACAGTTAACTAACGTTGGACATTCGTTGTACTCAATCAACATATATCCCAGGACCAAGAAAGTTATAAAGAAACAAAATGAAACAAGAATTAAAAAAATGAAAACAAAAACTTAAGAGAAAAAAGAAATGCACAATCAAGTTATCCATGCTCAGTGACATTAGAATATGCAAACAGAATAATTGACCTCATCATCCAGAAAAGTTAAGCTAAAGAAACGCAAATGTTTCAATATGAGCTAAAGCATACCAAAACAACTATGCCCAGTTATGTTCGATTAACCTAATTTGGCAATGAAAGGCCTTCTAGTGAATGACATGACTTTAACATTAAATCGAGAAGAGGAAACTCTTCTGCACTAACTCATCAATTCATCCTAATTTGGTAGATAGAAACATACAGTGAAAGAGGTGTTTGGAGAGAGTATGCTTGGAGATGAGGATTTTTGGTAATGATATACACATAAATTACACACACACACACACACACACACACACACACACGTAGACACACACACGCACAGAGTACTCTCATTGTTGAAACCCCAATTTTTAAAAATCGAAAATAACATGTGGGTAGGACTTCGAAGTTTTACAACTTTGACATCCTAAATTCCCAAGTTCCATCTCATCTTATGAAAAGCTCAAATTCTAATTTCAATTTCACCTAAATATCAAAACCCTAATTTATTCAAGTGCAGATCTCTATGATTCAAAAATTATCAAACCCAAAACAACAAAATCAAATAAAGCTCAGTAAAATTACCATCTGCAACACAAATACATGAAATTAATAGAAGAATCGAAGTTTACCATACAACTCAGATGAGGGCGAGCAGATGCAGAGATGAGGGTGAGGAGGACGAAGATGAGGGAGCACGGCAAGGACGACGTTGAGGGAACGTAGAGATGAGGACGAAAGGAAGACAGGACGAAGGGAAGACGCATAAAATCTCTCGGTTTGCTCTGGCTTACGAATCCGCCCAATTTTGGGGTTGCTCATTAAGAACGGCTAAGGAGGTACTTAGTCCAAGTGAGTCCGGGTTAAGCTCATTAAAGCTAATCCGGATGCACACCAAACGTCGGACTATAGTCTAGTCCAGTCCAAGCCCTCTTAATCCTGTCAAACAAACGTGCCCTAAGTGCCTTCTCCAGGACTTCACCCAACATCTCTGATAGATCCCCTTACAATCATATTATTCTAACACATAGTATTTAAGAATTTCATCATGCAGCCATAGTCTGACATCATTAAATTTGCCACATCAAAGATGTTAATCTTAAGGATAATGAAATTAAGCACTTACGTCTTCGAGCTACTACTCCAGCGCTGTTTGGGCTCCACTCTCAATGTAAACTTACCTTCCAACTAAATGAATTGGAGATGCCTACATGGAACAGGGAAAAACACACTTTCAGGCCATGCACACAGATCATCGCTTTATAAAAATAATGCTTTTTATGGAAGCTTGATAAAGTTTACTAAAATGTGCTAAACATCAAACTACAACAGCAATGGTCCAACAATCCACATGATACACCCAAAAAGGGAAAACACTACAATCAAAACTATATTGTATACTAATATTATGCCCCAAAGACAACATAACCTCCTAATAGAGGTAACTGATTGAAGAAACAAGAAGCCATCAATCCTCATTAACAAAAAAAAAGAAAGGAATGATCTTTAATTCTCGATACCAAATTCCATAGAGATTGTCTAATAACTGACCATAGCCAACAAAATATCCAAATAACACAGATGCAGCAGATTCATCGTCGTCAATCTCCAGATTCAAACCAACATCATTGACAACGCCTACCAATTCAGAGTCCAAAAGCTCATGTTCCTCGGCTCCTCCTACATTTACTCCAAGTTCACTCCACCGTCCATTCTTGCTTGTTTGCTTAATTTGGTTTCCTTTTCTTCCTCTGATGTGTAAATTACATGGCTTTCTTTGATTTTCTTGGTTGAATTTGGTTTTTGCTTTGTTTTATGTGTTGCCATTTATGATTCAGAAATTGGGTTTGATTGCTTTTGCAGAAATGGTGGTTATGGGTTCATGCGTAGCGAGAGAGAAGTGAGGGGAAGTATGGGTGGGGTGAGGGTCGTGAGGATGGATTTTATTTTTGATTTTCGATTTTTTAAAATAATATTTTAAATGAATTAAAATAATTTTAATAATTAAATATTTTATTAGTTTTTTACCATTGGCACAAGTTGGCTACCACGTTAACAAAATGTGCGCCTTATATTTATTACGTCATCACTTAACAGTTAATTTGACAAATTAATTAACAAAGGTATGATATTACAACAAATTCATAAATTAAGGTATGACATTGCAATGTTTAAAACATGAGGTATAAGATTGTGATGTGACCAATAATTAAGGTAGTTTTGTGTAATATTAATTAATTAATTTTTTTTTGCAACAATAAAAAGGATTAAACAATCATCTTCATTCACCCCCTCCAGCAATCACACAGCCAGTTCCTTTCCCACCCATGTGCATTCTCAAACCCAGAACAACTATTTCCTAATACTAATTTTGAACCACTATAAAACCAGAAAAAAATGGAGAGGTGGGATATCAAATCACACCCAAAAAATCGAGATGGCCGCTCCTATGGACACAGCAGAGACAACCCATCTCTTTCGGATGAATGCAAGTTCCTGATGAATGCGAGTTCTAGCTCTTCGGATTCGAGTGGTGGGTTTTCTTCGTCCAAGTCGGACATTATGTACAGATCAAAATCGAGGTCCTCATCTCCATGCTACGTCATGCACAGGCTGTAAAGGTCCACCACCGCGCCCTCGTGAGAAGAAAGAGGTTGTGGGTTCGACTGAAAAACCCACGATCTAGATTTGAAATTCAACCATGAACTTGTTTGGGCCTATTGCATTAACTTGTTTGGGTCAATTGCAGTTCAGTCGCGTGGGGAGTCACTGGTCTCGCCGGAGTTCGAGTTGGTGGAGTTGGGATGGTGGCCCTGCGACTAAGATGTGAATTGGGGAATAAGGTTAGTGGAGTTGCGAATCATGATGTTGGATCGGCGGATCTCAATTTGGAGCCGAGGGGTGGGGGAATAAGGGTTATTAAGTTTTTAATATTTTTTTTTTGAATCAAACGATATTATCTACACTAAGAGAAAGGATGTGAGCTTAGCCTTACAATGAGCTAGCAATAATATGGTTCAAATTCTTATTTGGCGAGAATCGAACCTAAAACTTTTCATTTACAAGTGGAGGAATACCACTAGATCGTAGTACTAAGTAGCATTTTTTCATTTACTTTTAATTTTGTTAAAATTGTAATTAACTAACGTATTTATATTTTGAATAGATTTTCTTGTTTTTGTCATTATGACATTATTAATTTAAATTTTTTTTATGTTATGATATTAAACATGTGGCCCTGCTTTTGCTACGCCAATAGTTAAAAGACGGAATTTTTAACGGAGGTATGACATGAATTCGTAAATTGAGGTATGACATATTAAAGCTTAAAACATGAGGTATGAAATTGTAGTGTTATCCACAGTTGAGGTAGTTGTGTGTAATTTACCCTAATAAATATTATATTTTTATATCAAAAATAAAAACGGTTCGATTTCAGGTAGAGGTTTGGGGCGGTACTCCAATAACCATAACCGAATCCGAGGCCAACAAATTTACCCGATAGTTACCTATAACCATAAAATACCTTAAATTTAATCTCTGAAATCGAACATTTTGGATTGTTTACATGAGGGGATCAGGTTTGACGGGTTAAATTGTCATCTCTAGACAACCCTTTCAAGTTCATCCAACCTACCCATATCACATTGTCCAATGATACTAAATTAGCCATTAAAGAGGCCATTTTCTCACCCCACTTCGAAAGAACATTGTTAAGCTTTAAGGATAACTATCATGTCGAAACTACTGAAGAGAATGGTTTGGAATATCTTTGTATCACTTCATACGAATATGGCCATAAGTGTACCTCCCAAATGGATTGTATATTATAACCGTACAAGCTGTGGAGGCCCACCATGTGGCCGGCTAGAAGTCTAAGTTTCAGAGCACTTTCTTGCTTTGGCCTGATCGTTTGGGATCTCCAGGAGAGATATGATGTGCAATATCCTCAAAACATCACATGGGCATCCTCTTACCAGAAGTTTGAAACTCGTCCTTGAACATGCATCATGTCAAGCTTGCTCTTTGGGGAAATTGTTAACTGAACCCTCAATTACAAAGATTACCCATGACCGTTCAAAGTTTCTTCAGCAGATTCAAGGGAATATTTGTGGACCTATTTAACCAACATGCAGACCATTTAAATATTTTATGGTGTTGGTTGATACATTGACACATTGGTCACATGTTTTCCTACTATCTACACACAATGTTGCATTTGCGAAACTCTATCACAAATTATTAAGCTTAGGGCTCACCAACCTGATTATCCGATTATGTCGATTCGACTGGATAATGATGGGGAATTTACGTCGTAGACCTTCGACGATTATTGAACGTCAATTGGGATTAAAGTTAAACATCTTGTACTTTATGTTCACACAAAAAATGACTAGCATAAGCATCCACAAAGTGCCTTCAATTGATCGCTTGGAGCTTGATCATGTGCACCAAGTTTCTGGTCTAATTGGGGCTATGCAATTTTGCACATAGTTATGTTGGTCTGTCTGAGGTACACCGCCATCCAATCCTTTCACCATTATAGTTGGTTACTGGGTATGAGCTCAACATCTCGCACTTACACATGTTTGAGTCTGCAATTTTTGTTCCAATAACGCTACGTACAAAAGTAGGTCCTCCAAGAAGAATGAAAATCTGTGTCAGTTATGAATCACTATGTATAGCCCTTGACAAACAATCTTTTTATCACACAATTTGCGAATTGTCACATAGTTGAGACAGTCTTCCCGTTGAGGAGGTAAGAACATTAACGTTCCTGAAGAAAGTGTCGAATTGTCGTCGATTACCCCCACTATGTCTCATTTATATCGCCACACTACACAATATGAAACTAAAGTGCATCATATTTTGGATCTATAGAGCATTGCTCAAAGCATGCCTGATGCTTGTACTAATATAGCGAAAGTGTCGAGATCACATATACCAACTGTAAACCTGCTTGCAGGGATAAACTTACCTCACGTATGTCGAAACATCACCCTTGAATGACAAGCCACCCTGGAAAGACGGTTGGCCGCATCTGCTGCACAGCCCAATACAATGGCAATCTACTCTTACCTTAAAGTGTAGCAAACCTGTAGGGATTAATTTTTGCTCCACATAAAAGTCTTAGGAGAAACGAATTGGCTTCTCAAGAATCATAAGATTTCGATCCATTCTGCTAGCTTGGATGAGGTTTGTGTAAAACTCTAGAAATATATATCTATTTATATGAAGCTTGAAAAGATTTAGATGGATTAAAATGGGCTGTGTGTCAAGTTTTTATTGGGTAAAAAAAAATAATGAGACAAAAAGAATGGAGAGCACGTGAGTTCAAGAAGATTCTTTCATCTTCTTGTTTTCGGTGGATAGTTTCCAAAAGACCAGAAAAGAAGAAAAAATAGCCATGGTTCTTCTTTAGGTATTAAAAGAAGAAAATTCATAGGTTGATCCCTAGACAACCGATTTGCAATCTGTTTTCACCTATGTGATCACAACATTGAGCTCTACAAATGAAGGTAAGAATTCAGAGCTCATTTATAGATTCGAAAATTTTATTAATTGGGGATTTCATGTTAATAAGTTTAAAAATTCATGTTTGAAGTGTTGCATGGTTGAATTGAGAGTTTTGGAAGTCTCAAGGCTAGTCGAATAGCAACATTGAAGAAGATAGAGGTAAAATTTTAGTTGATTTGGTGTTATGGGATTCAATTGTGCATTGGCTGTTAGATGGCATTTGCTATATGGCTAAAGCCATGAATAGATTTCGTGGAAAAGGCTAATTAAGCTGGGACTCAATATGAATAAATATTAGATTTGGTTATTTTGGGACATACATGCACTATGTTAGACATAATTGTGAAGTATTAGTATGTGTTGGTGCATGTGAAGTGTGTAATGATATGTTTTTTTTTTCAGGTTAGGCATTCCCGTGGCTTAAGCGAGTTCAAATTATAAGAGTGAACACTTGTGGAAAGAGTTGGTACCTGAAGCTTGGAATCCCAGGTAGGGGGGACTCACACCCTGGTTTGTGGTTTTCGGTATGTATTATGTATGTAAATATTGATGCGTGCAAACTATGCATTGGATTTTTTGGTTGTTAGGAACAAGAATTTTGATTTTTCTAGCATGTGATTTATGTTATTTTATATTGTACTGACAATCTGAGAGTGAGGGGGGGCTGTGTGACTACCTTAGGCTTCGATCCCCTAAACCTCTTGAGGGTCCTATACAAACAGACTCGTACCATTAACTGTAAGGGGAGGGTACTTGTGTCTATGTGGTATAGGTTGTAAGTGGACACTCTCATTACCCTATCTTTTGTTGGTATTATTTGAGAATATTTTTTTAGGTATGGGTAGTTGGCTGCATGTTTGGTTGTCAGGACAAAAAGAATTTAGGGATCCCACTATAGTTAACTTGTATGAGCATGAAATAAATTTTAACTCAAGTCAAAGGTTTTTGTTGTGCAAATTGTTTCCTTTATACATAGTACAAAGGTATATCTAGTTTCAAACCTAGCTAGGGTGCCTCTCGAGGGGGTGCAAATGATTGAATGTGATGCTCACCCCTACAATTTCAGGTGTTGTGCGATATTTAATGGAAGAGTTGGACTAAGTTGTGTGGTTGTAGCTTGTCAACCTTAAAGCTTTCGAGTTAGAAAATCATCTTTGGAAATGTAAATATTGATTTTCTGGTTTCAATAAAAAAATGTCTATGTGTAGCCTCTTTTGCTTATGTATATATTTATCTAAAACTTATTACTCCCTTGGCTTTTGTAAACTGAACTTTGGGGATTTCTTTTGTAAAAAGGTTGCTTATAAAATGGTTTGAATGTTATGGCTTTTGCTTGAACTCTGATATTTATTTTGTTAATAGTATTAGAGGCTTTGTGTATCTTACAGATACAAGAGAATTGTCGTGTTCTGAGGCAGAGTATGCAACTCTCATGCGTTTTTAAGATTCGTGGCACTGTCACGATACATTTTGGATCGTGACTGTTTGGAATCGGAATGAGATAATAGTCAACGATACATTTACATACACAGTAGCTATTGGTAATATGCTGAGCAAAGACATTGAACTGTGTTTCGTTGATAAATGATGACGTAGAATAGATTGGTCAAACTAGAAAGAAGCAATCGGGGTCAAACTAGATTCACTTGTGAAACGCAAGGTGTTTGAGCCCATAGTTCCTACACCTTCACATGTAAAACCCATTGGCTATAACTGGGTTTTCGTAAGGATGCATAATGAGAAGAATGAGATAGTGAGATATAAGGCACACTTCATGGCGCAAGGTTTCTCTCAACACTTTTAGATTGATTGCAAGGATACGTATTCCCCCATAATGGACGTTATAACGTTCTGTTACCTTATTAGTTTAATAGTTTATGAAATACTAAATATGCAGCTCATATACGCAGCAAGCGGGTATCTCTATGGAAAGCTTGATATAGAAATATATATGAAATTTCTTGAAGGACTCACATTGACTGGATCAAATAATTCTAGAACACGGAACACTTTCTCAATTAGATTGAGGTGTTCACTCTACGGATTGAAACAATCTGAGCAGATTTGGTATAACAGTCTTAGTGAGTATTTGATAGTCATGGATATATGAATAATGAATTATGCACATGCGTGTTTAATAAGTAGTCACATTCTAGATTTGTGATAGTTTCTGTTTATGTCCATCATATAAATCTCATTAGGACTTCCGAAGAGCTTGACAAAACTGCTGCACTCTTGAAATCAGAATTTAAGATGAAAGATCTTAAGTAAACTCGATATTGTCTCAGCCTAGAGCTAGAGCATTGTTCAAATGGTATTCTGGTTCATCAATCTAACTGCACCCATAACGTGTTGAGACACTTTAATGAGAATAAAGCAAAACCTTTGAGTACTCATACAATCATTTGTACACTAGATGCAAAACGAGATCCTTTCCATCCTAAAGATGACGAGGAAGAGGTTTTGGAGCTTGAAGTTCCATACTTGAGTGCAATTGGTGATTTATTGTACTTAGCTCAGTGTATTAGACCAAACAGCTTCTTCGCTATTAATCTTTTGACAAGATAGCAACGCGTCTACATGTAGATAATGGATTGGTGTTAAAAGACATCTTTCCTTAACTCAAAGGTACTACAGATTTGGGCTTGTTCTATCCCTATGTATCCTCGATTGGAGCCGCTCCCCATGGCTCTCAAGTTGATTCTCACCTTGTTGGTTATGTTGATGCGGGTTATATCTAACCTGCACAAGGCATGTTCTCAAACGGATTAGTCTTTATGGTTGGAGGCACTGCAATATCTTGGAGGTTAACTAAGAAAACCTTAGTTGCGACTTCTTTAAACCATGCTGAAATTATCACCCTACATGAATCTACGCGTGAATGCTTCTGGCTGAGAGCCATTATGGAGCATATATATTCGAAGCATTAGTGGGCTTTCTTTTATTGTTGATGTCTCTACAACTTTATGAAGACAACACGGCCTGTATCGACCATATAAATAAATGGTACATCAAAGGAGACAACATCAAACATATTCCGACGAAATTCTTCACATTAGGAACAAAGAACATCAAAAGATTGGAGTCGAGCAAATCCATTCCCAGGACAACTTTGCTGACCTCTTTACGAAGTCACTGCCAAAGTCTACTTTTCAGAAGCGTGTTCAATGAATTGGTATGTGTAAATTATTTGATTTGAATTGCTTGCAGTTCTCAATTGCAAGTTTTGTTAAATTCAGGGGGAGTATCCAAAAGTATACTCACTTGATCTTAATATACTTTTTTTCCCTACGATTATGAGCATTTTTCCTTTGGCTTTTTCCTACCTAACGAGTTTTTAATTAGGTATCCATCCTGAGCTCATCATACCCTTATGTGCTTTCTACTTATTGAAGACGTTTTAGTTTTGACTTAATGCAAGTTCTCATTTTTCTTCTTAGACTATTAGTTTTTATCTTACATGTGTTTAACATAGCGAGGTTTTGTGAGTTATAGTCTTTATGCATAAATTCTTCAATTTGTTTTGAGACTTGCATTCACTCATTGTTGCGACGACCTCATCAATTGTTTTTACTTCATTGTTGAATATTTGATGCAATGTTTGTGTAAGTATTTACACACTCAATGGAGAGTGTTCTAGTCCCAAATTAGTAAGGAGTGTGAATTTATAAATCCTTATGGGATTCCATAGTATCTTTAGATAGTTTTCTAGTTATAATGTATTACTTGAAAGGCAAGGGGTCTCCCTTCTTTACTAATATAAATAAAGGCACAATGAGAAATCATCACTACAAAATGACCAAATTCTCTCTTCTTTCTCTCCTTGCTGCCAGCCACCATCTCTCTTTCTTTTCCCTCAATAATTAAAATAGGCCTACAACATAGTCAGGTATATACTTTATAATTAATTTAATTTTTTATTTGTCTGATTACAATATGTAATTTAATTTAATACATATAAGAATAGTACATTTTTTTCTTTATTTAAAAGTATAAGATTAATCTAACGTCTCTATCTACACTCCGGGCATCATGCCAGCGACGTAGGGCACACCGCTAGGCTGAATCCATCTATCACCGAACACGAACCTCCCTGCGGTGAAGTCCGCGGCGTGCTGAGCGGTAAGCTTCTTGATTCCACGCCATGTCGCCCTTCTAGTCTGGTCGGCACCGAGTCCTCTATTGCCAAACTCACCGAACCAGCAAGATTGGTGATTGTTTGATCCAATCCAATCCATCCACCCTTCTGGAGCAATCACGTCATCGATCTGGGACTGTATGACGATGGTCCTTGCGTACTTTTTCCATGGTCTGCCCAAGTATGCCTTATTGAGGTCCTTCTCGTAGCCTAGTTCACCAGAGATGGTGCAGTTTTGGATGGTGATACCCGAGGGAGAACGCCTGTCGAGTCTCCCGTGGGCAGTCACCATGCAGGCCTGGTTCTCGAGTGGCTTCCTGACGATCATCTTGCAGTTTTGGAACACGGCGGCAGCATCACCAAAGATGAAGTCGATGGTTCCACTAATGGTGCAGTCGCGGTAGAATTGCCTGTAGGTTTGGGTGTACAGGGTGTCTTGGTACCCGTCCATCTTGCAGTTGTAGAAGATGGACAAGTCTGACTGGACACGTAGAGCCACGGCTTGGTGTCCAATGGCTCCGGCTGTGTTCTCAAATCCAATGTCCTTGGCAATGAAGTAGTCTCCCACAACACCTGTAAATATATTGTACATACCAATCATATTTTGAATCTAAACTTACAACTATATATTGTACATACCAATTATACTGTGAATCTAAACTATTGATAAAAGTATAATCATGTTTGATGACCTCGTACACAATATGGTAAGATACTAATATAATATGCACGTTAGATTGAACGTATTAATTCATAGTTTGATAATATCACATGTCAGATCAACTTATGTCTGATTAGAGAGGAAAAGATTGACTTACCAACTGTGGCAGTCTGCATGGTCATGGTACCCTCTGCAAAGTTCTTTCTACCGGTGATCACGGTCTTAGTGGGGCCATCTCCGATAAGCATGACATTGGTCATGTGCTTATCAAAAATGACCTGCTCCTCATACACTCCCTCCTTGACATAAATCACAAAGACCTTCACTGCGTTGTTCTTTGGGATATCCTTCAAGGCTTCGTTGACAGTTTTGTACTTACCACCCCCGTTCTTGGCCACCACCACATCGGGTTTCAGCGTCTGAGGAGTGGCGGTAGCCAATTCAAGCCTTCGGCTATCAATCCAAGCGGGAATGACCTTAGCCTTTTGGAACTTCTTCACAGCAGTTCCAGCTGCAGCCTCAAGAAGTCTGCGGCCGGATTTAACATTAAGAGCCCCGAACATCGTGGAAACTCCATCGGCCATGGCAAGGGCGTTATTGGTGAGCTCTTGCGATGTCTTCAAGAACTGCCTCATCTTCTCACCGGCGTCACCGGTGGTGTTCTCAAACCCATCTAAGCAAGTCTGCTCGTATGTCATGGCGGCGCTGAGCCACACCTTGAGATCCTCCACGTAAAGATCGAGCTTGCTCATGTCAAAGGCCCCGAGTCTTTCGGACGAGTCACTCAAATCATCGATGGCGTACTCCAGGAGCTCCTTGCAGTTCTGGAGTGCGTCGCCTGTGCTCGGGTCCTTGGCCAGCTCCTTCAACGTGACGGACTTCTCGATGACACCGCGGAGCTTGTCCATGGCGACTTGGAACCCTACTTTGATAAGCTCTTTGGGATCGGTGACGTTGCCGGCCGCGCCTGCAAGGCTTTCCTCGCAGGTCTTTTTGTAGTCTGTGGGCTGGCAAATGGCCTGGACCGCCTTTGTGGACGTGGAGGTGTGGCCGTCAGACGACCCTCTGTCGCGGCGTGACACTGTGACCCCAACAGTTACAGCAACTACCATTGCCACCAGAATCAGTGCGGAGGCGCCAATGATGGCGACTTTTTTTTTGTTAGATCCGTCTGCTCCGCCCATGTTTGGAATAATATATATAAATAACTAAAAATCTAACTAATATTTATTTTCTGTAGATTCTGGTGGTGAAAATGAAACCAATAAGATTTCTTATTCAGGTGAGTTGCTGCAGAGCTGTTGGGGTCACTTATTGGGTGTACTGGATAATACTTACTTTTTGTGCCCCCTGCTTCCCAAAGTGGTGTCATGGAGGTATTTATAAAGGCAGGAGCTCCGAATGACGGTTATTTCTGTTAGAAAATGTGAGGTGGGGAGATCATTGGTCTCGACTCATGACAAAACTAGGGGTCGTTCTTGTTCTTACTTTTTTCTTCCAAATTTGGAGCATACAGATGATTGGCAATGCTTAACAGTGGCTCCTTCAAAAGTGGATTACCAGTGCCTGGCTAGAATTAATGTAGCATTTCAAATTATCTTCCATCAACTACCACTAAATTTTCAACATGCCAAATTATCCGACGATGTGACATGCTAATTGTTATAGGCGCATGCCGAAGTATTGGACGACATGCGATGCCAAAATTATCTGCCAACTACCAGTAAAGTTTCACGACTTGACAAATTATCCGACGACATGCGATGCCTATTTTTTTAATTTTTTTATTTTATTGTATAGTTACAAATATATGAGTATTTTTTTATATTTTTAATTATGGTAAGAATTCAATGATTGAAGGAATGAAAATAATGAATTTGGATGCAACAACAATGAATTTATTTTATATTTAAGTGGTTTTCGTGTAAAGTTCACAAACCATTATACTTATGTTTGTGAAAATTAAATTGAATAGAACGTTATATATGGGTTGAGAGTTTGACCATTTAACTCGCTTTACATTGTTCATATACCTATTTGTCACTGTTCTACACATTTCAGCTTAGCACTGCATATGTCCCGCCTAGACTAGGAGGATGGTCACCTTCTCGATTAATTTTTAGACGTTTGAAAATTAAGAATGACGCGTAGACTTGCCTAGCCCACCTAAACCCGCATAGGTCACAACTCCCACTTACATAGAAAAAATAGATAATTTTCATTTTGCATTTTATTTATAAAAAAAAAATTGTAAGAAACTTATTGAATATTTAGCTGAACACTCAGTATATGTTTATTCTCCATGTTTTAAATATGTTCTAAACTTTATAAGCTATATGTCACTGATTTTGCAATTATGTATTCCAATATTGATATATATATTTTTGAATATAAATAGACATTTATTTATATGTTATATAATAAAATTTTATTAAAAAAAAAAAAAAAAACTGCCAAGGCACTAGGTCCTAGCCAGCCGCTCTACTAGCGCTTAACCCATTTTAGAATCTTGCTATTTGTACAAGACATGGTTATGAATTTCATAAGAAGTGTTCCCTTGCCATGGTCACCCACTTTTGGATTTGATATCAAAGGATGGGAAACAAATGAATATGCTTCTAATGTTTTTATCTCAACTTTTACCATCAAATTCGAAGATAAGTGACCATGAATCCTTATTCGTCATTAGGTGACCAAAAGAAATGAATTTTGGACTTCATATACTGCGTGAACCCAATTATGATGGGCTTCTTGGTACTGCTTTTATAAAAGCTCGATAAATCTTAAAACTAAAACAAGAGTAAATGACATTTTGCTCCTTCGGGTTTGGGTGCAATTGCAACCTCATACAACATTTTTAAAATATTTCAATCTCATACACAAACTTATATTTTGTTACAATTTAATACGTCAGTTAGTTAAGCGGTTAATTTGACCATTAAATGATGACGTGATAAATGCATGACCCACATATTTGATGACGTAGCATATGAAAAATAATTGATTATCAAAAAACAATTTAAACAATTTTGTTCTTATCGTTAAAACTCAAAGTTTTCAAGTTCTTTTTATTAGTTTTTATTTTAAACAAATGATTAAATTAAAACTAAATAAAAGGGGGCCCACCTCTCTTTTTCCACCACTCATCCCAAGGGGGTAAAAAGAAAGGAACTTTGGACTTCATATATTGCGTGAACCCAATTATGATGGGCTTCTTGGTACTGCTTTTATAAGAGCTTGATAAATCTTAAAACTAAAAACAACTGTGACAACGTTTAACAAAAAAGAAAAAAAAAAACTTGATGCTTATGAAATATAAAAGGGTTAGCTACATTTTACGGCCTTGAGGTTTGGAATAAAGAATATGTTCATGCAATTTTGGGACAAGATTTTTCGTAATTGACATTTGACTCTTTAGTAGGATTATAAATTAGGATATATGGATGATGTATTTTTAATGTTAGCAATTATAAAGCACAATTTTTTTCGTGCATATATTATTTAACTTTTGATATTAGCACGATTGTGGATAAGATTAAAAATTGTAGTTTAATGCTTTCATAGAAAATTTAATTTCCCCAACATGTTTGTATTCCAACAAAACTAAATTGTAGGGTTTAAACATTTACTACGCATCAAACATGTCCCAAATATTTTGTTTAATTCCACATCAAAGCAATTGCGACATTAATTTTGTGTCGCAGAGCTGTCACAAAATAACTTTGCGATGCTAACAATGTGTCACAATAAGAAGGGAAAACTTTTACGACACAGGTTTGTTGCGATGCAAACACAAGTGTCGCATGGCCATCGGTAAAACGCAATTGTGACGTTTTCATGGTTTTACATGACAAGATTTTAGCGTTGCATTTAACAAGTTTTTTCATAGTGCCATTGGTCATATTGACTGTTTGGTCTTTAATTAAGTTGATGACTTATGAGCATGAGATCTTTATATAGGCTAACGTATAAGCCACATTAGTACCACTTTGTAAAAAAAAGTTTGAATCTCGTGAATAGCGAATTTGATACCAAATTAGGTTGCCCATTGTGTGGCTTAGTCAAATTTTCCCTCCCCTTAGTATAAAATATATCATTGTACTAAAAAAATGGAAGATTAGATATTTGAAGAGACAGAAGTTTGTAAATTGATACAATTTCAAAACTTAAAATGTGTAATATGACAAAATTTGAACATCATGGTCCATTTTGAAAACCACCTCAAACGAGAAGGGTGTAAAATGTAGTTAGACTATTGTAAAATCAAACGAAAGGAGTAATATTTAAAAAGTGTGTTCCTCTAACAATAACGTTTCTATGGAAAAACACTGACAACTAGTATCAATGTTTCCTATCATTTTCTAACAAGTAAATCCTTGTTTGGATATATAAATATTGTCCCTACATGTTATGGCCAGAAGGCAGGAAATGTTTCTTTCTGGTTTTAGGATCCTAAACATTGAAGGCTCAAAGAGAAAACTGGGTTAAAAAAAAAGATCATGAAGTAAATGATGAGGCTTCATGGTGTAGACAGAGGGAAAGAAAATCTGAAGAAACCTTGCCATGAAAGGTGTATTTAAAGACAAAGTACCTAAGGATCTCGCAGTCGAATATGAAACATTATTTACCTTGAGATTTGTGCATATGAAGATCAATGTCACCCAAAGATATAAATGGCCTCCTCTGGCGGAATATGCCCACACAACACTCATTATCATTCCAAACTTTATGGCACGACACTCAAGACCACACGTCTGAATCCAAAACGTCCACATTACGCCCCAAGGAATTGGATTATCACACAAAGAAAGAAGACTAAACGGTACGTATCCCAACTTACTTCGAAAGGCATGGTCTTTGGTTAACTATTCATCTTCAAGGGGAACATGTTACCTTTCAGATAAATATTTAGGGGTAATTATGGACCATTATTTTTTAGGGTTGGAGTAAGGTTGATCGGAATACTTACCTCAGAAGTTTAGTCATGGACTCAACAGTTCCAAGCGGAATTGGATCAGACAGAGCAGTGATGCCACCATTATCCTGTTCCGGGACTATAAGGTGAAGTCCAAACGACTTTGCTAGAATGACCATGCTTGCTCTGCAAGACACAATATCTGTAAAATTTGTGAAAAATGTTATGAGTCTTGGAGTTCCTATAATCTAGGAATGTACGCCGCAAATAATCACAATTTCTAAAAATGTGCAATATCTACTTCTAGATATCCTATAAGATTCTCCCAGCTTAGAATGAAAATTATATCCTAAAAAAGTTTCTCTTAAATACGCTCATCTAGGGTTGCTCATTGGTAATGCAATCTCTGTACTGTAATTCTTTTGTCCACTGTTTGAGTCTTAAAACTTGCTTTCTAGCTTAACTGTCGGATAGTCTTTGGTCGGCACATCCCCATTCCCTAGTCTTAGGCTTGCTCACAATTATTCTCTATTTTACAAATTGTTAGGATTTGTGCCTCCACCATCCGTGGCAATGCTCAAATTTGGTTTCAACAATATTGTTCGAGCACCAAGGAATGGAATAACTAATGACAGCTTGTGGACACAATACCCCAAGAGAAGGACCGACCAGTCTACTTAGGCGACAACCTTATATGCGTGATGGCCAAACGAGGGAACAAGAATCCATGAAAGGTCAGAAACACTGATAGATGAGACGCTCACCAACTTGCAAACCAAGCATGGTACTCGGCCGTGTCATGACACAAGTAGGCTTACGGAAGTCACCTCATTGCCACATGTCGCCCCAATGGAGGGACCACTAGTAAGTCCAATCTGCATTTCGATGCATTAAATGCAAGGACAGTGACAGATTCAGAAGGGAAGACTCAGAAGGTCACCTCATTGAGTGTTAGTTATTTGATGCTGGTTTTTAGTTTGAAGTTCTTTTGGTTGTTACTTGTTATCTAATGATATTTTGCAAAAGTGATGATAAGTTTTGTTGATTGAAAATCAATGTGTTTTAAAGTTTGCTTCAATTGTTGTTATAGGTTTTGCTTTATGGCATTAATACTTGTCCAAAAATAAATTTCTTGATATATTTTTTTAATACTATTAAAAAGGATCTCATACATAATTATTCACAAAATCTCTATAATCTCAAAAATGGTTTTATCTATCATCTCTATAAAAAAATTAATTTCATAACTCGATTCGTATGTGTAATTGGAATGAAAAAGGTATTCCACAAAATCACAAGACAATATCACTAATTTGTTTTTTTTTTTTTTATACATGAAACATTGGCCTTGTAACATTATATGAAAAAATTGGTGTCCCAAGCTTTCATTTGGGATCTACACGGACATCATGCCAGGAACATATGGAACCCCACTGGGCTTCAGCCAATCAACACCTAGAAACACCTTAGCAGGGGTGAAAGCCGCGACTTTATCAGAAGTGAGCGCCTTGACGGTAGGCCATCTGACCCTTTTGGTCATGTCAGCCCTAGGACCCCGGTTGCCGTACTCACCAAAGAAGCAGGTTTGGTTGGTTTTTTTACCAACCCATTCTGACCACCCTTCAGGTACAATGGCTTCGTCAATGGATGACTGCATCACAATCACCCTTGCAAAGTCTTTCCATGGCCTCCCCAAATATGCCTTGCTCTTTTCCTTCACATTCATATAGTCCGGCTCACCGGTGATAGTGCAATTTTGGAGGAACATGCCGGTGATCTCGTTGTGGTCGGTCCTGCCTTGTGCTGTCACCATGCAAGACTGTCCTTCCGCTGGTTTTCTCACCATCATCTTGCAGTTTTGGAACAAAGTCACCCCATCGCCGAAGATGAAGTCTATGGTGCCAGTGATGGTGCAGTCGCGGTAGTATTGGCGGTAGGCTTCGGTGTAGAGGGTGTCTTGGAATCCATCCATGTGGCAGTTGTAGAAGATGGAGAAGTCGGATTGCACACGCAATGCGACAGCTTGGTGCTTTATGTATCCTGCTGTGTTCTCGAACCCTATTCCCTTGGCAATGAAATAGTTTCCAAGTGCGGCTGTAGGAACGAAGTGAAAAAAGAGGGTGAGAAAATGAGGTAGGGTTAGAATGCATAGCTAATCACAATTCAACCCCTTCGACTCTAAAGTAACCATTATAAATTAATTAATGTGACAACTAAGCCGGGTTACTAAAGGCCTGTTTGGTATACTATTAAAGAAAATTCATCATTTCTCAAAACATTTCTTAAAAATAATTTTCTTTAACATTCAAAAACTGATTTGGTATGAGAATTTTCTTAAATCTTAAAATTTAAACTGGATAAAGAGATCTAAAGAGAGGGAGAAAGAGGAGAGATGTGGAAAAAAAGAAAGAGAGGATCAGAGAAGAGAGATGATCGGAGGAGAAAAAGATAAGGAGGGGAGAGAAAGAAGAAAGAAGAGAAGAAGAGAGAGAATGAAGTGAGAAGGAAGGAGAGAGAGAGAAGGAGGAGAGCGAAAGAAGGAGAAGAGAAGAAAAAGAGAGGAGAGGAAGAATGAAAAAGAGAAATCGATTCGGAGTGAGAGATGAGGGGTGAGAGAGAAAAGAAATAATTGAGTTTTAAGTTTAAAAACTTTAAAACTCATTTCTTGTGTTTTGAGATAATAGTCTATTTTCTTAAGTTAATCTTAAGTTCAATTCTTGAAAATAGTCTTACCAAACAAATTTTTAAGATTTGAACTTGAAAAGTGTTTTTGAGTTAAAAAATTAAATTCAAGTAGAGTACCAAACAAGTCTAATTATCTTTGTAATTTTTTCCCACCGCTGTATCGTGTTAATGGCTATTGTTTGAATTTTTATTTTTATTTTTTGGTACTGCAACATCGTCTGTGAACAATTTGGTGCATGAATTTCCCCCCAAAAAAATTCGGTGCATGAATATGTTAAGCGTTACGTACCAAAGGTTGCGGTGTTCTCGGTAGAGACACCATCCGCCTTGTTCAAGCCTCCGCTGATCCTGGTCTTGGTTGGGCCGTCACCAATCATCACAACATTGGTCATTTGCTTGTTAACGACGACAATCTCTTTGTACACTCCCCCCTTAATATAAATCACAAAGGTCTTCTTGCTATTCGGTGGGACCTCCTTCAAGGCCTCGTTGATGGTCTTGTACTTGCCTGTCCCATCTTGAGCCACAACCACGTCGGGCTTCAGGCTCTGCGGAGTGGCAGTCAAGAGATCAAGCTTGCGATCACTCATCCACCCTGGCACTGTCTTATCATGCCACTTTTTCGGACCGCCATTTGACGAGGACAGGAGGCGGCGGTGAGAGTTCAAGTGAAGAGATCCGACGAGACCAGAGATTTCGGAGACCATGGCAAGTCCATTGCTGGTGAGTTCTTGCGCTGTCTTCAAAAAGCCCTTCATTTTCTCACCAGCCTCGCCCTTGGTGTCCTTAAACGCGTCAAGGCAGGTTGCCTGGTGATTGACGGCGGCGCTCAGCCACACCTTGAGATCTTCAAGGTAGTCATCGGTCTTGTTAGGATCGAATGACCCCATCTTATCCACCGCACCGTGGAGATCCTCAACTGCGGTGTCCAACAGTTGCTTGCACACGTCCAAAGCCTGGCTGGCCATTGGATCCTTGGCAAGCTCTTTCAAGGTGTCCGAGTTCTTGATCGCCTCGTTAACTTTGTCTTCTGCCACCTGCAACCCGGCCTTGATCAGGTCCTTGGCGTCGGTGCTGTCACCCGCCACCTTCTCGAGGCTGCTCTGGCAGGTTTCTTTGTAGGTTGTGGGCTGGCATATGGTCTCGATGGCCTTTTTCGACTTGCCAACCTTTGGAGCCTTCTTGTTGCCGCCTTTTTTGGCCATTTTGACACCCACTATCACCGCCACTAGCATCGCCACCAGAAGTACAACCGATACGATGATGACGGCTATCTTCTTCTTCTTTGCTTGACTAGCTGCCATCTTCTTTGCTAGTAACAGTTGTGATCGAGAAAGAAAAATAATCAATTGAAGCAGAAAGGTGTGTGTTTCTTTCTTTTTTGATGAATTTTTCTTCTTTCTCCGGTGAGCTACAGAGCGCTGCCGGGGCTTCTCTTGTTGGAGGAAGGGTCTGGTGCCCCTTTGGCTCTGGTCTGGTTTGGAATGGTGGGATAGTGATGGAATTTATAGGGAGCCCTAGACCACAAATTTCTGAGCGCAAGTTATTTCTGTTAGGTGCGTGGGAGGTCACTGATCAGTCTCCAGTCCAGACAAAATTAATGGTCGTTAATCATGCTTTCTAAAATTGGATAATGTCCAAATTAGGGTAACTTAATAGCACTTGGTAATGACTAATTGGTGTCTAACTATATTGTCTGAGTTCGTGATCCACTTTTTTCTCAGATTAATGAGTGGTAATATTTAACTCCGCATCTCCATTAATCGTGCACTGCCGTAGTGTTACCAGAAAATTTCATTTAGCTAGCTAGTTAATACATAAAGTTGGGACGTAATTCGATAAAATTAACACGTACACATTTTGTTCAGATATTTGAGATTTTGATTAGCCTGCTTAATTAAGTTTAGCAGATACCCTAGATACCTTTTGTACGTATAATTTATCTTCCAAAGATGGGTACCTACCTGAAAAAGAATACCACTAAGACCTCTCAATTGCCATTAATAAATTGTGTTTACTTTTACCTTTCTTGATATATAGATGATTCTTTTACGTGCTTTGAGAAAAAAGGAAATGATTTTGTAGATGTAGATGATGCTGTTTTATCGACTGGTAAAAGTAAATTCATAACATTTACTTCAATGTTATTATAACTTTTAAAATATGCTACTGTTTGTAGTTGTTGAATCAAATTTCAACAACTTTTATAATAACTTGGGGAAAAGCGTTTTCGGGCGAAGCACGCGACTTGCTCGCACTCGACTATGAAAGAAGAAAAGTTCTTGTTTTGTTGAAAGCTTGGTCTGAAAGATTCATAGTTTGGCTCTCCGTAGTTCTAACTTGGCGATAGTACCCAAGTGGACTTCATCTGGACCATCTGCGATTCTCAATGTTCTTGCCGTGGCCCAAAGATGTGCCAGACAAGTGTCGGAAGACAAGCCAGCGCCACCGTGCACTTGCATTGCCATGTCGAGCACCATTAGCGCCATGTTTGGGGCCGCTACCTGCTCCAAATGACACAAATTTAGAGAGAAGTGCATATTCGGTGTATATACACGCATTCTGATTGAGAGTTAAAAGAACACTACACCAAACTCTTGCCCCACACCCAGTTAAGATTCTACAAACTGTACGTACCTTTGCCATTGCTATGGTTCCTCGGGCCTTTTTGTTTCCAAGTCTATCGAGCTGGTCAGCTGCCTCCAGAACCAACAATCTGGCTTTCTCTAGCTCAATTCGACACTGAAAGACAGAAAGCCGATTAAGAAAGAGTGCCGACATTCTCATTACAAGTGTCCAAGAGATGAATCTAAAAATTCAAATCGGATCACTTCTTAAATCATCTAAATGGCTGGAAAGACTTGAAGTCTGATTTATCTCTGTTGTATGATTAGTCTCTCTTTGTAGAAACAAAAGTTTCTCAGGTACGCTATTAAAGGGGGCAAAATCATCATTACCTTTGCAATATCTGAAAGAAATGAGCCTTGTTCAGCAATCAACTTCCCAAAAACTTTTCTACTAAGAGCCCTTTGAGCCATTAGCCAGATGCCACGCTCGGCAGCTCCTATCAGCCTCATGCAATGGTGTAACCTTCCTGGGCCTAGTCTACCCTGCAAGAATTTTAAGTTATCGTCAATAACTAAAGCAATTAGAAGATTCTGCAGAGTGAATCTAGGATACGTTCAGTCACAAAACCAACAAGCTCTGGCCACATATGATTTGAAACTAAGAATCATCGGTTAATTCCAGAAAGACATCTCAGAAATGAAACTAATTCACGGTCACATCAGCATGTGGTGCTACAAATGCCATAAGATCCTAACAGGACACTGGAGCTGATCAAAGAGCAATGAAGTACAATACCTGTGCGATTTCAAACCCACGTCCTTCTCCAAGTAGAATATTTTTTGCTGGGACACGTACATTCTCAAATAATACTTCTGCATGCCCATGAGGTGCATCATCAAAGCCAAAAACTGTAAGTGGTCTCTTTATGTGTACACCTGGAGTTTGGATATCCACTAAGATCATAGATTGCTGCTTATGCATGGAAGCATTGAAGTCGGTTTTCCCCTACATAGTATTCGATAACCTTCATTAATAAAATTAACAATGAATTGAACGAGTAATTAAATGGCATACAAGAACTAACCATGACTATAAGAACTCTACACCTTGGATCCATAGCACCACTTGTCCACCATTTCTTTCCGTTGATGATATATGAATCTCCTTCTCTGTACATGCAATTCAGAGCCAATATAAAATATTAAATATATATCTAGAGGAAACTTGAAGGAAATGGAATATAACACATCCAGTGATTGCCAATATCTGTGAAGAAGCTTGGATGAAAATGTTGTGATTCGAGATGCATTTCCCGTATAATTTCATGAATGCTGCTGTGTAAAATTCAATGATTTTGAGAAAGAAGACACTGCCATCACCATAGATGCTGCATAAACTCACCTTTTAATAGAACACTCGATATTGGTCGCATCAGAGGATGCAACTTGGGGTTCCGTCATTGCGAATCCTGACCGAATTTTCCCCTCAAGCAAAGGAACAAGCCATTCAAGTAGCTGCTCCTTGCTGCCATAGCGCAACAATACCTAATGCAAAAGTTAAGTGTAGAACAGATCAATATATCATGCAAAAGGCCAGACATGTTTCACAAGAGAGTATATAAAGTTTAACCGTTGCACTATTAAAATATGTTCATCTGCATATCATTAAACAAAGCAATCCCAAAAAGGAAAGCACTTATTAATCTTTTCCCAAATCATCCTCTAGACAATGACCTCATTAGGATCACGAGATGCTTTTCCTGATAGAAAAATGGTGGTACCACTGGTTCATCATTCGTAAGCAGTTCGTAATCTAAAAACTTTCATACCTCCATATTTCCCGTGTCAGGTGCACCACAATTGAACACTTGTGGAGCCCAAACTGAACGACCCATGATCTCACAAAGATATCCGTATTCAAGGTTTGAAAGACCTGCGCCCAATAAGTGATTGGAGGAATTCTCTGATAAAAGATGATTGCTTCCATCAAAAATTAATTTTCTGGCCCTGGCAGCACTGTCAAACTTCACACAAGCACAAAGGTAGAAACCAGTTATGTCCACTGGAAAGAAAATTATTCTGCATTATACAATAAATTAGTTTCCAAACTTGGAAAAATGAACAGCAAACACATACAGGTATAAATAAGTTCCAGAGGCCTTCTTTCTTTGCTAGCTCCTTTAACCTCTCCTCCCCTGGATGAACCGTCCAACGTGAGCTAGACTCAGCAAGTTTGTTGAATTCTTGTTCCATGGGATAAATATGATCTTCCATGAACTTTATCAACCTGTTTCTCAATTCTGAAATCCTTTTACTGGGGACAAACCTCCCTCCCCCTTTTGAAAATCCTTGATCATCACTCTCTTGTCCAAATCTTTTCGAGTAGTCTTGAGCAAGGGAAGCACCTTAGGCCACAATTTGGTATGTCAATACTCTTGCAAGCCATTATGTTTGAAAATTGAGAAAAATAATTGATCCATATAAAGAAAACATGTATTTCAAGGAACACAAAATTGTTAGATGGCATAGTACCTGACGGAGGATTCTTGGGAAGCACAGATTCTCGTCGAATAAATTTCCATGCATAGTCTATAATAAAATTAGCTCTATCCCCAGCATGCTGGGCACTCTCTCCTCCAGAAGCATTACCCTGCATTGTAAGGAACCTACCACTTAACTACTGTTTTTTCCATCATCCCTTGACGAAAGTGTTTTGCACTGAACTAAAAATTCAATGTCAAACAATTGTTTCAGAAGTTACCATAATCCATCTACTATATATCCCTGCAAAAATTGATGCCCCTCGAAATAAGGAGAAGGCAACATAGAACTTCCACTCAGCAAAAGGCCATGGCTTTCCCTGCATTGCCGCATTTGCATTGTAACTGAATATAATTAATCAAAAACAGAAAATAAACTACCCAAAGGAGCTATCTATCGGGCAAGTATCTGCATTAACACCCATCTATATTATTCTTAACGCCTTTGACAACCACTTATGCAGGCTAAAATTCTCATAGACATAAATTACCAAAAAAAGAAAGTGTAAATTAGACTAAGAAAATGAGCACATGCATCACTGTTCATTCAATGCTATTGTACTACTGACTTACTGATGAAGAACAGTATTCTGCTACATACTCTGCCTGAGAAGGAATCCCTTCTGGAACCCCCGTGTGTTCCAAACCTTCACCAACTTCAGCCCCGATGTCCACGATGTAAGGCTGCAAAGGATTTAAAGTAGTAATTAAATTATTAAATTATTAAAGCGGAAAATGCCCATGATAATACATTATTCAACTATCCACAAGCCAGACGGTTAAGTTTGAAACTTGGTCAAGTACCAAACAGCTATAAGCAACATCACACATTTGATTTCCAAGAGTAGATAATTCCCAGTCAAGAATGCCAATCACTTGATCCTGCACAGTAAGAGCTATTCAGAGAGAGTTTGTATTTTGTCACTGAACATAACTTTTGATGACTGAAATGCATAATCCTCAAAAGATTTGAGTCCAGATAAGAAGCAGATTGATTAGGAAAAGTTCTCTATATTTGACTTCAAGAACACAAACAAGCATGTATATGGGTATCTCCACTTAAGCACTCAAATGAATAAGGTCTCTCGAAGTACCAAACCTCAATAGGATGAAACACAAGATTATCAATGCGAAAGTCCCCATGAACTAAGCCCGCTGCTGTCCCAGAAGAATCTTCAAGAGGAATGTTCTGCTGTAACCAATCAATCAGCTCAAACATCTTCGGATTTCTCTTGGGCTTGCCCTCACCAGTTGAGGCAATATATTGCTTCGCCCACCTCTCTACCTAAGAAAAGCAAAAGCATAGGGTTCATAAGCCCCGCTAAGTTATAAGAAAAACTAATATTGACATACAGCTCCTTTAGGCATATATTAGGTTCCAATACAACTATACAAGCATATTAAGTAAATTTTCGTCTATGATTCAGAAAACAACATTTATGTACCTGCCGTTTGCAATAGTTGTCACGACGACCATATTTTCCTAGACCAATGGCATCAACATCAGCAGAATGTAGGGATGCTAGAGCTCTTGCAGTTGCTTGGTAAAGTACCCTCCTCCTCTCAGGTGCTACACCCTGATCAAAAGCGAATATAACAAATTGTACTCAAATAGCAAAATTTAATAGAGTAAAACAAAAAACCAACCGGCACCAAATCTATAACACCAATTTAATACGAACAAAAACCATAACTTGACAGAGTAAATTGGTACCGGAAGCTTGGGGTCGAGAAAAATGCGCCCTTCCAGAAACTCCATGATGTAAAAGGGGGTTCCGATGACCCCTGAATCGGTACATAAACAGTAAACTTTTGGAACTGGAACCAATGTATGATTACCCAATGCCTGAAGAACCTGTAATTCCAAACAGAAAAGATAAAAAATCGAACCTTTGTCAGCCAACAGAAAATCATCTTACATAAATTAAATTTTGATAACAAAGGAACATCAGTCACACAAAATAAAGTATCTTCTTTTCCTACACTTTCTCGGCAACCAAACAGAGCAGATAGAATTGCTAGTCAGAAAATAACAAGGGGACAAGAGGGAGAGCTGACCTGGAACTCTCTCTCGACGGCATGAGCAGACTGGAGCAACTTCCCCGGCGGCTTCTTCCTCAAAACGTAGCGTTTCGGCGATGCCCCCGACCCTACCTCTATCTTATACGTCGGATTCGATTGCCCATGCCCGAACTATCATGTCGTAATTCGCAATCCCAAATCAAAATCCAGAAGATGCATACACAAATATATATATATATATATATATAGAGAGAGAGAGAGAGAGAGAGAGAGAGAGAGAGAGAGAGAGAGAGAGAACCTTAGAGACTGTGAAATTGGAGGGAGAGGGAGGGAAGCCAAGAACGTTGGCGGAGGCGTAGGATAGCAAGGAGTTGAGGTCGAAATCGAGAGGCGCACGGCTCTGATCCATTTCGAACGAAGTTCAAACCTTCGAATTAAACGGTGTCGTCTCGTTCTTCTTCTTCTTCTGCAGCTTCTGCTCTTAACCGTTTGAGCTGGCGTCATTTGCCTCGAAATCATCACCATAATTACATCAGAGGATCAGGGAAACGGAGCACACGCTCTCGAGTAGGGAAACAAAGGTACTCGCGTGGGTTTTCGAGGATTTCTACGATTTTACAAGAGTCGATTTTAGCGGTCACGTTAGCGCGTAGGGAAGAAACGCGAGGGAGAAGAGGATACACCGATTTGGGTACTTTACGTTGGAGACTGGATATGATGGCTACTTTTTGGACTATGTTCCGTGGATAAGGATTGTCTGCCTTTCCATGCCTTCTATGCCTTGTTTGTGTAATCACAGTTAACCTACGTCAATAATTTATATTACTATTTATTTTTATCCATGTTAACGTGGTTTAACCGTGATCACACAAAACAGGAGGGCATTGGACAAGGATTGTCTGCCCTCCTTGTTCGCGTGCTCTCCTGTTTGTGTGGTCACAGCTAAGCCACGTCAACATTTTATATTACTATTCATTTTTGTTTTATTATCTCTATCAAAAACCATATAAAATGTTGATGTGGCTTAACCGTGACCACACAAAACAGGAGGGCAGACAATCCTTGTCTGGATATGATGGCTACTTTTTGGACTATGTTCCGTGGACAAGGATTGTCTGCCCTCCTTGTTCCCGTGCCCTCCCATGCCCTCCTGTTTGTGTGGTTACGGTTAAGCCACGTCAACATTTTATATTACTATTCATTTTTGTCCATGTTGACGTGGCTTAAGCGTGACCACACAAAACATGAGGGTACAAGAACAAGGAGGGCAGACAATCCTTGTCCATGTTCCGTCCGTCCCTGTCCGCTTCATGTTTTGTCATAGAGGCAATACATTATTTTCTTATTTTAGGTCTAAGCTTTATCTTTTATGAGTGGAGAAACAGAAAAGGATCCTTGTCGGATCTTTTTTCTAGGGATCCTAGGAATCCCGCGATTATGATAATTCATTGTATATCATACGATTAGTTTTTGTTATGTATTATTTATATTTAATTTTAAATTTTAACTTTTTAAAATGATTTCTGATCAAACAATATACAATGAACGATCACGATCACGAGATCTTTAGAATCCCTAGGAAAAAGATCCGACAAGAATCCTTTTCCTGAAGAAACCAACCATACTTTTGTATGCCCTTTCCTTTCAAATCCAATTTTAAAATGAAAATAGGGATGAGTAAGTTTTATTAAATTAAAAAAAATTAGAAATTAATAACGAAATTCAAATTATTGTATATACCAAATAAAAATAAGGGCCTTATTATTACTGATCAATAAAGATATCTATCAATAAAAAATATCTTAAAATAAAAAGGGGGGGGGGGAGCGAGAGAAGATACAATTATTATCTTGTCGAGATGATATAATACTTACACTGTTGCAGTCCTATTTAGAATAGGAATGTGATTGTGTAAATCCTAGGAAATATGGGAATGTATCTTATATTCCTATTAGGATTAGATTACCTATTAAATGTTGTAATCCTAAAGGGAAAGGTTTTACCCTTCCTACTACTATAAATAAAGGCACAAAGGGGTGAGATAACACACACCTACAATTAAATCAAGGGAACTTTAACGAAAAGCACCAGGTACTGTTCACTTTAACGAAAAACCACATTTTTACACTAAAAAGTCAATCCTGGTACTATTCACTTTACCCTTTATTTTGTCCTTATCATTAAAACTCAAAGTTTTCAAACTCTTTTAATTAGTTTTTCTTTAAATCAATCTCTATTCTCTCTAAAGTGGCCGGCCTCCCTCTCTCTCTCTAAACCTTAGATCGCTCAATTAAATAGGCCTACAACACGTTATCAGCATGCTCTTGACGCTACGCTAACAAGAGAGTTTGATCTTTAATTTGGGGACGCATTGGAGAATTCCGGCTTTCAAGAAGGATCTCCTACAAATTCAAAGGCTTTTGTTGTTTTCTGCTACTCAGGTGAGCTTAAAATAAAGGAAGATATTTGAAACGACCTATGAAGCATGAAAACATTTCCCATGATACATAAACCCCCTACATTTATATTTACCTTCCGATATATATATTGTATATGTTCATATATTGGTCAATATATATATTTGTTTCATACATTACGCAATAATTGCTATGTGGAATTTGTGAGTCAAAGTATTCAATTAAATTAGAAGCATGTTTCGGGTTTTCCTAAACCCTAAAGGATTTGAAAAAAAAAATGGGGGAATTAGGACATGGTGCGGCACACCACCGCACCATCATTGTGCAAATAATCACCAGGCCTAGGCCTGGATTTTACCTCGGTAGGGCCTGCAGCCCTGAGCCTATACACACTGGCCTTGGCCTGCGGCCATCCAACCTGCCCAATTGTCTGGGCTGTCCTCCCATACACACGCTGCAACCTTTTTGGTTGCTGGGTTTTGTTGCTCTGGCCTGCATACATATAGCCAACATATGCTGGGCTTGTCACTGCGCCACCCATACCCAAGCCTGTAACCTGTAGTAACTATGGGGCTGCTTTCACGCAACCAGCCTTCGCTGGGATCCTCGTGACAACCCACAGGCCAACTTGTGCTAGACCTGTCTATGCACTCCCTTGTGGCCCAAAACACAACCCAGCTGCGGCTAGGGTCTCCCATTCCTCACCCATGGCCTGCAGCCACCACCAAAGGAACGTTTGGGCCTCGCCTTATGCTTAAGGCACCCAACCTGTGCCTCTTAACACCCGGCATTAAGCCCAATTATTTTTAGGGCTCTATTTTCGATCCAATAATATTATTTTAATATTATTTTGCTTCTACGATCGACCCCAAATGGTCCCGATCTATTGAATTAATTAAAAGTGACCTGCAGTCCATTAATCTGATAATAAATCCAAAATTATTGACCTGAAGATCACTTTTGGACATTAACGATTCAATAATTTATTTCTTTTCTTTGAACCGTCACATACTTTCGTAGTAATGAAGCTCTCACACTTGAGTTCCCGAAGACAACTCAAATCCACTACACTAAATTAGTATATTGCATTCTGAGTTTCTTGTAGGAACCTCTCCTTTATGAACTAAACGTTCATAAACTAAATTGAACCTGTAGTTTCAAATTTAGTGCCTTTGAAACCCGAAGATTTCATAAAACAATACACCCATGAAAACCCGACGTTTTTCATGAAAACCATGTCTTAGAACTCGAATGTTCTAACTTTGATGCTTATGGATGATTCATTCCCATAACACAAATCACAATCTTGTTCCCTCAAATTCAGTGGATTGTCAAACCGTCACAAGTTTGATTTTCCTGATTTGGACGTTTTCTAATAGAAACCACTTTAGGTGGGGTACAAGACGTGAATCTCCACTTGACTATCAAGAAGATGAGAAACCATTGATGCCAACAATGGCAAGGAAGAGCTGGATAAGCCTCCGCCATAATCTTCATTCGAAGACTTATGCTCAAAGCATTACAAATGGAAATACTCCCTGAACGAGGATTCCATGGCTCTTTGGCTCGCTTCTATAGACCGTCTAATCATGAAAGAAATTGCCCGCAGCAAACCATGATTACGTCCATAAATGAGTACAATTCTGAATTTTATAAATCCGATCGAATCTTGACTGGAGAATACTTTTCTCGTCATTCCATGTTTCTAACAAGCTCCTGAAGCAGCAGTGTAGAAAGTGGAAATTTACCAAATTCTCGGATCTGATTACTACCACAAAGTTGAGAGAAAGGTATGGACCCAGTTCGGCTGGAGTCTATCGAATGGCTCGACCTAGTTCGGTCAAAACCTAACCAAATGGTGATGCACTGCTTCGGCAGGGATACACTGAATGGCATATTCTTTCACAATACAATTTCGAGTTTGTGTTCACAAACATATAGTATAATCAGGGCCTGCCAAGGTGTGGCATCATGCCCGAAGCATGATCCTTGGTACATAAGACCTAAAACTTCAAGAATAAGGGATAATATTCTCGAACCTCAACCTTGCAAGAATATACTCCCGTCTTGATGGAATAAATCATTGGTTATGCACCTGTTCGTGCCCCTACCAATGTTGTTGAGGAGTACCATTCTAGTAGTCAATATGTGAGATTGATTTTGCTCCACCGAACATCGTTGGCAGAGAAAAATTTCGACATGGATGGTCTTATTGGCCGAATCCCCTTAGTAAATTTACTTTGTGAATATTTTTCCATGTTCTTGGATTCAAGTTTGGTGTATGTTTTACTTATGGATAATCTTATTGATATTGTCCTCGAATATGAGTTAATTGAATCATGTTTCTTAATACATGTGACCGATTCAATTAAACACGTGATTAGGTAGGAATGTGGGAAAGTTAGTTGTCTGGATGAATGCGTACTATGCACACTAACTTTACACCTAAATCACATCTCTAACAACGACTTTAGGTCTATCCAACCTGATTAAGAGCATTGGCACGCTCCTCGTTGTATGAATGATACTGAATTATCATTTAAAGGACCTTAAATTCTTCCTGACGTTGAGTTTTTAAGGATATTCGAGATGACAATGATCATAAATGAAACCACTGAAGAAAATAGAGTGAAATATCTTTGCACCAGCTCCAAAAATGAGCCTGAAGCTTTGATTTGGGGCCAATGGGTTGTCTCCTAACTGGGAATACACCACATGTGGCCGGCCTATAGCCTGGTGATTGAGCAGTTTACTTGCTTTGGCACGACCTTTTGGGACACTTAGGTCGAACAATGATGCTACAACGCATCTCCTTATCTGAAGTAAGGATTTTGTGCCTACAAGCACACTTTGCCAATCCTGCTCATTAGGGAAATTGATTTTCTATATCATTTCTTACAAAGATACGACACGACTCCATTTTCGCAGTGGATTCAAGGGAATATATGTGGACTAATCCAACCAAAATGCGGACCATATAAATATTTATGGTTTTGGTTGATGAATCGACAAACTGGTCACATGTTTGTCCACACACATTACTGCTAAACCTCTTGGCCGATTAAGGTTCACCACCCTACTTATCCCTTAATGTCTAGAAGACTGGATAATGCTAGAGAGTTTATATCGACGGTTTTCGATAAAGTATTGCATGTCATTTTGGGTTTTTAATTGAACATCGCATTCCCATGTTCACCCCAAATAGCCTAGCCTAGCGATCATAAAGCACAATTTAAATGATCGCCTGAATTTTGGTCAACGTACCAAGTTTTCGGTCTTTGCCTAGGGCTATACAATCTTGCACGCAGCTATGTTGGTCCGCCTTGAGGCCCATTGCCACCCAACCTATATGACGTTACAGTTGGTTACTGGGTATGAACCTGACGACTTTCGTATTTACGCATTTGGGTGCGCATTCCATGTGCCAAGTTGCACCGCCGCAACGTACCACCATGGGTCCTCAAAGAAGGATGTGTATCTTTTGTCGATCATGATTCTCTTTCACACTAGCTCTCTTCGAGCCCTTGCACACGATCTCTTTACCGCTTATTTGCGGGTTGTCACTTTAATGAGACAGTCTTCCCGCCGTTAGGGGGAGATAAGAACGTCAACATTCCTATAGAACGGCGTGAATTTGCATGGACGTTGCCCACTATGTCTTATCTCGATCCCCATACCGCACAAGTGTGATAAACAAGTGCGACGAATTCTAGATTTCAGAATGTTGCTCCAGACGCATTCCTTTGATCTAGCTAAAGTGACGAGATCATATACTAGCTGCAAATATGCCTGCAAGGATAGACGTACTTAACGGACGTCGAGTCAACATCCCTGGAGGGTGTGCCGCCCATGTTGGATGGTTTTGACACCCCTGTTGGACGGTCCGGTACACCGACGGATAGCAAATCAATATGTCTTGGCCTGGAGCACGACATATCAGTCGGTTCGTAGGATTCACTTCCCTGAAAGAGGAAGACACGGCACGACAATGAATCTAAACTCGATCGCTGTCTCAAATAATTTCCATCTCATGAGATTAATCCGGATTACTCCTGAGACTTGAAGTTCTTGGTCCAGTATACTAGTTTGGATGAGAAAATGGAATTGAAATGAGATTATCATCGATGGTGTTTTCACTTATATGGTAGCTACCGACATAAATGAAAAGCGACGATATCGAACCGTGTTCCGTTGATTAAGTGACAACGTAGAACTGATTGGACAACTAAAGTTACAATCCAGGTCAAATTCCTTACCAAAGTGTGTATTGGACCTGTTGTTCCTACACTGCCCAAGGTAACCCTGTTGAGTTACAAGTGGGAAAGGAAACGTTATGAGATGAATGAAATAGTGCGATATGATGCACGCCTTACGGCGTAAGGTTTCTCTCAAAACGTCCTATGATTGATAGCAGCATTATGAAATGTGGTTAGTATTTCTCCATAGGGATATAAATACAGAGATTTACGTGTAAGTTCCCGAAGAATTACATGGACTGGTTCAAATAGTTCCAAACCACGGAACACCCTTTTAACTCGTTTTGAGCCGTTCACTTATGGATTGAAAAATCCGACGGATGTGGTATACCCGTCTAAGTGATTATTTGATCAGTCAAGGATATGAATTATGCCCTTGCGTGTTAAACTATGAAGTCTTATTCCAAATTGCTAGAGTTACAGTTTATGTCGTTAATACGAATCTCACTAAGACTCTAGAAGAGCTTGAGAAAACTGCCTCGCACCTGAAGATGGAATTTGAGATGAAAGATCTTGGGAAAACTCGTTTATGCCTTGACCTGAAGTTGAAGCATTGTTCTGACGGTATTTTGGTCTACCAGTTGAACTACACCCGGAATGTGTCACCTTTGAGTATACCCATGATCGTCCATACGTTATATGCAAATGAGACTCTTGAAGAGCCTATGGAATCCGAAATTCCATATCTAAAAGTTCAACTTTGCGCTTCGTTGTACTTAGCTCATTGTATTTAGACAGGACATCTCCTTCGCTGTTGATGTTGGTAAAGAGGCAGCACCGCGCCTACACGCAACCACTGAATTGGTATTAAAGACGTACCCTGAAGGTATTACGTGGGCAAATCCCAACGCATCTTGAGCGGATCTAACCCCCCTGATCCTCGAAATGATGCTTGCCTTGTTTGTTATGCTGACACTGGTTACTTATCAAACTCGCACAAGGCAAAATCCCCGAATGGTTATGTCTTTACTGTTAGGGATATCGCAATATCTTGGAGGTCCATGATATGACCCTAGTTGCGAAATCTTCGAATCGTTCCAAGACTCACCCTAATTCACTATGCCACAAGTGAGACATGGTTAGGAGTTCTTGTTGAGCATATTCGAAGTACTTGCTATATTTTCATCCATCGTTGAGTCCCAACGACGATCTATGAAGATTATGCCACATGTATCAACCCGACCAAGCCATGATACATCAACGAAGTCAACACCAAGACACATTGCGTCTACATCTACATCAGCAAAGCATCAGGAGATTGAAGTCATACAAACCGATCCCAGACAACCTTGCCGACCTCTACACGATGTCACTGCCGAAGTCAACCTTCCAGAAGCTTGTCTGAGGAATTGGTATGCCTAACTACTCATATGCAATGCTTGTAGTTTTCATTTGGAAGTTATGTCAAACTCAGGGGGAGTATCCAGAAGTATACTCACTTGATCTTAATGTACTTTTTTTCCCTACGATTAGGAGCATTTTTCCCATTGGGTTTTTGCTACCTAACTAGGTTTTAACAAGGCACCCATCCTGGGCTGATCATACCCTTGAGAGCTCTTCTACTTGCGTCCAAAAGACGTATAGTTTTGACTTAATGCAACTTCTCACTTTTCTTCTTAGACTATGAGTTTTTCTCCCATCTTGGGTTTTACCATAGCAAGGTTTTGTGAGTTTTACTTTTTATGCATTCTTCCGTTGATTTGAGACTCGCATTTGCCCATTGTGCCGACGACTTCATCAACTGTACTTACTTCATCAATGAAGACTTGATGCGCCATTTACTTGAGTATTTACACACTCGAGGGGGAGTGTTGCAGTCCTATTTAGAATAGGAATGTGATTGTGTAAATCCTAGGAAATATGGGAATGTATCTTATATTCCTATTAGGATTAGATTACCTATTAAATGTTGTAATCCTAAAGGGAAAGGTTTTACCCTTCATACTACTATAAATAAAGGCACAATGGGGGTGAGATAACACATACCCACAATTAAATCAATCTCTCTTCTCTCTAAAGTGGCCGGCCTCTCTCTCTCTCTCTAAACCTTATCGCTCAATTAAATAGGCCTACAACATACACATATTTCTTACAATTATTATTTGATTGTTGAGATGATAATTGTATTAAAAACATGTATTATAACGAAATACTATTTTTTTTTAATTAGAAATATGTTTCTACTCTCTTTCTAGGTCGTTTGAGACTGTTTTTATAAATTGCACTTCAAACTGTTTTAACAACGTAACCACTTTCACGACATAGAAGCATCTATTAAAAAAGCACCTTCATGACCTAGAAGCATTTTTAATTCTTAGCTTTAAGCAACACATTCAAGAAAGTGAAATATGTGATTAAGATTCAGTCTCACAAAATAAGCATTTTATGTTACTGGAAACCAACGTTTTCCATACACAATTTTTATCCTTTAATCAATCCCGGAACAACTTCGTTTTAGACACACAAACATGAATGCATATGACCAGCTATTTTCCCAGCTTTTATCCCAACTCTCTCACCCTCTCACATAGAGCGAGGCCTCAATGAGGGAGTTCCAAAATCTCATGAGTCCTCCATCATCTGTGAGTTGGAAAGAGTTATGCTCGGATATTGAAGTGTCAAACTACATGAGGGAATGAAACTTCAGAAGTCCATAAACTCAAGAGATTCAGTACCATAATATCAACTTATTAAAGGTAGAGCACGAAGCTCGGGGATTTAACACACACTACAAAGGTCCACGGGAAATTACAACATCTTAAACCAAACGAGAAGAAATAACAAAACGGTCCTGTCCATAGCAGTTAGACAGGATCGCCAACACCAGAAATTCAAGTGCATACTTAAGCAGTAACAAGCTGACTGACAGCTTCATCGGCATGTATAACAGTTCAATGCTGCTCATCAACAGCCAGCGGAATGGACTTCACCTGAAAGATGATCACAATGCGCGGTCAGCAGCATTTCAAGGAGAGAGATCTCCACCATTTCAATTCAATCAACTCTCTTCAACTATATAAGAGTTGAATGTGCAAGGTGCAGTCACTAACCAATTCATGGTATGATTAGTTTTTTCTGTTCTATTATTAAATCAAACCAATTCATGAACTATACAGAATCTATGGAATGCAAGTGCCATTTGTGCATGAAGTAATACGAGGAAGGATATTATATGATTACTAACCAGATTCCGGTACTTGAGAGTGTAAAACATCTCCAGATATCGCCTTGTCTCTCGCCTCTCAAGCTTAGACGCATGCTTCCAGAAGCCATAAACCCCAGCTAATGTGAGCAGCCTCTCTGAATATATCTTCCAAGTGTACCTACACAATTGAGCTTGAGATTAGTTACACTGAGGTTGACAAAGATTGAATTTTCAACAGTCTGCCAGAAAGTATGAAACCTTTCATAAATTCGTTTAAGCCCCGCTTGAGATATCTTTTCCCAGTAGCCAGGATCCTTCTGGCACTGATCAAAGAAGTCAGTCAGGAGTTCAGCCACTTGGTCAGGGTTATAGGGATCAACATGGAACCCTGAGGTACCGTGCTCAATGATCTCAGCGGGGCCACCATGACAAGTTGCAAAAGTAGGAAGGCCACAAGTCATGGCTTCCACCACGGTGAGGCCAAAAGCTTCATAGAAAGCAGGCTGCAGTGAATAAGAATATAGGTTAAAACATGGAATTTTGATACTAAAATAAAACCATTATATATCTACTTCACATACCTGCACAAAGATGCCTTTTGTGTCTGCAATGTAGCGGTAGAGCTCACCATTACGAGCACGGTTCATCTGTGCTGCTATCCATCGGAACTGGCCACTCAAGTTGTAGTTCTTAATGAGGTCATGCATCTTTTCAATCTCTGTAATTTCTTCTCTATCCCTAGAGTTCTTGACATCCATGTAACCACCAACCACAACAAGGTTTACCATTTCTCTTAGCTTGGTGCTCTTAGCATAGCACTCAACAAGTCCGGTTAAATTTTTCACTCTATCAAGTCTTGCCATGGAAAAGACAATAGGCTTTGATCGATCACTCAACAGCCCACTGCATCCCCATCAAATGAGTATCAGACAATTGAGTGATGAAAATGAAGTACATGTAAGTTGCAACCCTACTACCTATAAAATCTCAATGCCACTTGAAAGAGGTTTAAATTGTTTTACAGAAGTTCTTTTCTCACTTAACATTAGAAGATACTCACATATGCTCGTCATTCTGCTCAGCACCATATAAGAGTTCTTCAATGGACCCATGTAGAGCAGTAAGCCTTTTGTCCTTGTCAGAACATGGAAAGTATATACACATATCTGCTCCCGGGGAGACAATATTAAACTTGGGATCAAAAACATCAATCCCGTGAACAACTCGATACAGCCCAGGAAGAGTGAAGGCAGTGTGGCTCTCATACTGTCCAACGTTATTCTTGCTGAGATAAAGAACAAGAATATTAATCTTTTAATGCAACAAGCAAAAGTGACTAGAATCCAGGGAGAAGAATAACGGGCCACATGCTGCAAAGGATGCAATCCACTTCATTGTGACAGACAATTGAACTTGTTAACCACAAACATAACTCATATCATATTACTACATTTCAAGTTAAACTTCAGGTGGTAGATTAAAAAATTGGAGATTAAACAGAACTAGACGAACAATATAGTCAATTCATGTTCCAAAAGAACTTTTACGACCATGTTCCAAAAGAACTAGACTGACAATCTAACCTTCCGGCAATCTCTTGGTATGTACTGGTGATTATGAAATCTGCATTGTTCATTGCAATGAGATCGGCTGTGAATTGACTTGAAAAGTGGTACTTATCTTCATGCTTCTTCCAAAATATATCAGAATCTGGGTACTTTGTTTTCTCCAATGCATGAGCAATGTTGCACTACATGGAGAATTCAGTTTTGAAAAGTTAACTCCAATATATGCCACTGTTTTTCCACCAATCTTTGTGTTGCATCTGAAATAATGAATAAAAAATTAAAGTTCACCTGTGTGATTCCCAGTTTATAAGATAGCAGAGTTGCAACAAGATTTCCATCACTGTAGTTTCCAATGATTAGATCTGGAACACCCTGCAACTCAGCAGCAATTTCATTCGAGGCATCCTAAAAATAGCACAATAAGAGGAAAAGGTAAGTATGTTATATAAACCATAAGTAGTTATTATGAACCCACAGTGTGCATCATAAAGTTATGGCTATTCAGTATTCAAACAGTGAAAAAGGGTACGGAAAATGAATAAGGGAGATCCACACCAAAAATGAAAATGAAAAGTCCTATCCTTTTGACTTACCTCTGCAAAGTTCTCCAAGTAAGGCCACACATCAAATCTTGAAATCCATTTCCGCAGAATTCCATTCTCAGTCCTGAAAGGTACCCGCAAGATATGTGTGTGTTCTGTACCACTGACTCTTTCCAATCTTTGGTTGCATGTTGTCCTTTTTGCATCAGGTATCAGTCGGGTAACCTGCCATCAAGAAGTAAAAGGACATGACGTAGTATAAAATGGTACACAACACCTAATGTTGACTAACATCGCATGAACTTCCATTCAAGAACTTACAATCAGAATTTTTGGAATAACATCCAATCCTTGGTTTTGTATTCTAAGAAGCATCTCACTCTCCAAGGCACGCACTTGGTCCAGTATATAAACAACCTGCCATCAGTAAGAAAAGATATAACCTTTTCATGGTTTTATGACAAAAATATTCGTAAAACTACTGGATCTGTTAATAGTTTGGTATATATAAAAATATAGGAAAGGAAAGACCCACAACAAACAAATGGATATGAAATAGTCAAAAGTACATAAGCAATACCTGCCCTCCAGTGTCAGGCAAACCCAAGACGTTAGCTTGGCCAAAGTAGCCGTGTGGAGACACTATGACAACATTGAACACCATAGGGATCCTCCCAAGAAAGTTTTCCAGGGTAGAGGGATCAGGAGCCTGAAGAATTTCCAGGAGAAGATGCACCATCTCTGACACCCGTTGTGCTGTGTCACCCCACCCTCTCTCAAATCCCATTCCTTGTAAGCTGCACATTGTGTAAAGATGATTAAATGTGCCATCTAAAGCAATCAAATTATCCCTTTATAGGAGTGGAGATCAAAGTGTTGAAATTAGATGATTCGCTTACTCAAATTCAAACTCAGAATATGGTGTAGTTGATGGGAACTTAGAAAGATATTCCTCTGCCTTTGCTAAAGCAGACTGAAGTCTGGGTATGCTCTGAATCCGATCATTTAGCATCATTGCCTACAAAATTTTAGAACTAATATCATTCAGTCCAAGGGTACGAGTGCTTCACGACCTCATTGTCATATTACTTCAAATATGGCTTTATGTGGCTTTAGGTTAAGGAAAATATAAAAACCAAAAACTTACACTAAACCTGAATGCAAGAGAAAAGACAACCGGTAAATTAAACTAAAGGGAAATGCATGATAACTGAAAAAGTGGAATGCTCATTCATGCAAAGCCCACAGCTTACTCAAACTTACATGACCATCATGTTTGTGTGTACGAAGAAAGTCGAGAAGAGGCTCCAAACTTTCTTTGTTACGGAACATATTTGAAGATAAATGACGGTTAAGGAATTGAACCCCATTTCCAATTGATGACGAACGGGTTGGTCGAGGGAATGATGCATTAAATGGCTCCAGATCAAGTTCAAGCACATACTTATCGTTGCACCTAGGACAATGATTTCAGATTGAGAATGCATTCATGTATAATGGAATTGAAAGAACAATAAAAACTGTCTAGGCCGCTCTATGTAATGCTACTCCAGAATCCAGATAAGAAAGTAGAAAGACTCGGCACAAATTACAAATTCAGTAACAAAGATTAACACAGGAGATCCCTTACTCTCCGTCAATAAGCTCTTCCTTGAACCGAAGATATTCTGCAACACTCAAATGATCCACACTGAGTTCATACACATTAACTCGAACATACTCCCAAACACCAGGTCTTGGACGAAGTGCAAGAGCCACGAAAGGAGCAAGAACAATTGCTTCCTAAATAACAAGCAAATACCAAAATCAGAAAACCAAAACAAATACAACTTTCACAAGCCATGCAGAACAAAGATTTCTGCTTTCTTGGATCACAAATATTGCAAAATTGCAACTTCAGATTTTCAAATTTTACTTGTCATTTTCTCAGCAAACATAGAGATACTTGAGCAACATCCAAAAATCTCCAAAACTAAGCTGAATAAAGAAATCATAAAGAGTAAAACTCTCCGAAATAGCCTAAAATCCTCATTCAAACACCATGTGAAACATAAAGAGGGACCTACAAAAATCTAAAAAAAAAAAAGAAAAAAAAAAAGAGCACATTGTACATTAGTTGTGAGAACCTGACCTGGGCAGACTGTAAGACCTTGCTGAAGGAGCTATCTTTGAGCTTCTGCATGCCTTCATCGTCCATGATCACGTTTTCGAGCTCGCTTATCATTTGATGGGGTTGTAGAATCCCATTTCCTCGAGCAACATACCTTCCAAACATAACAAAAATCTCAACTTTCTCAGAAACCCACATCAATTCCAACCTCAAAAACAAAACCCACAACAAATTTTTAATTTTTAGAAAGAACCCTCCATTTGAAATGCAATGTGAGAGAGATGCACCTGGAGAAAAGAGAAACAAGCTCATTCCTGTGTGCAGCGAGGGTGTCCTGAATGGTATTCCGCATGACTGACAATGGAGGCTCCGGCGAGAAGAAAGAAGGGGACGGTGGAGCAAATCAGGAAAGGGCGAGAGCGGAAGTCTAAGGTGGGGAGGAGAGGAGGGGCGCAGAGCAAAAATATATAGCCAAAGGGGAAAACGAGAGGGGAGGAAGAAGACAAAAACGGCCATTGTTTTGCTGTGATCAGAGACAGAGACAGAGAGAGAGAGAGAGAGAGAGAGAGAGAGAGACTGAGGGACTGAGAGGGTGATAAATGTGAAGCGGCACCTGGCGGTGTTTCAGCGGCTGCATGCCTCTGGAAAAAGGGCAGGTTCCGCTGAGGAGTCCTGTCGCTTCTTCCCTCGCGATTTGAAATCAGAACGGAAGTTTATGGCACCCAGGCGGAGATCTACATGGCCGTGAACTGGGCTGCATTGGGCCTAAGCAAGTTTTTGGGTTTAAGGGTGGGTACAAACCACCAAAAACATTTAATTTGCATGTAGGCCCAATTTAGTGAAGTTTTATTTATTTATTTATTGCAAATGACCCTCTATCATAGTAGTAGAGATGTTGTTGCCGTTGCACCACGACATAAGTTCGAACTCCATATTTAATCTAACAAATCTATCATTTGACAAAAAAAAAAAAATAGTGACGTTTTCGAGTTTAAGGATGGGTAAAACCACCTAAAACAAGTGATATTACTATTCTAAGCTGAGTGTATTCAATTGAGAATTTAAGAGACTTTAATGGATTTATAAATCCATGGATTTTTATGGAGTTTAATTGCTTGGTAGAGATTCCATATAAAATTTTGATTCAATTCCCTCGAAATCTCATAAGAAGAGGTGAGATTTGTGGATGCTTAAAATACACTACAAAATCTTTCCAATTCCTCAACTTTTTCAAATTCTTTAAAATCAATTTCTAATTGAATACACCTAGAATGTTATAAACTTCTTTAAAATTCTAATTGAATACACTCGCATTTCTAAGGATTTTAATAAATTATCTTAAAATTATAATTGAATACACCTTGAATTTCAGAGAATCACTTAAAATCCTGATTGAATACCCTTAGATTCATTAAAAGAATTAAAATCCCTCAAAATCCCAATTGAATACACCCCCTAAGAAAATGAGTGAGAACTTAAACCAATTTGAGTCAATTAATTTATTCAAACTAAACTAATCTGAGTAGTTTTGTTAGTTGTTCACACTAAAAAGTGAAGACCGAATTGAATTACAATTAGCTTGATACTTTTTATTGAGAATAAGAATTTGGACACGAATTGCTAACATTTGGCTGATTATTTACACGCATTAATTTTTTGAGGTGATCCTTATTATTGGAGAGATTCTTTATTGCACCTAGTAACACCACGTGATAATTATTTAAAGAAGAAATGATGTACTATTTAAATTCATGACTTTCATTAGACTTTCTCTCTTAATCCGGTGTGACAAAAAGTAGATTGCATATATCGAAAATACGTGACAAAATAATCAAAATTTATCTACAATGCATGAGATAACAAATCTGATAAAATAAAAGACAGAACAAAAGATTCAAATATGAGGGTTTTAATTACCAACCTTTTCATAGTCAAGTATTTCAGAGGTTCTATGTGCGATTTAGAGCACTTCCAATAAAGTTGTATACAATGGAAGTAGTTATTTTAAATGTATGGTTATGTTCAGTAAAAAAATGTATGCTTGTGCTTAGAGCTAGTTCGGGTTGGGATCCTAAACCGAATCCCAAACCAATAAATTTCAAGATAGAATTTCAAAACTCAAAACCGAACTGAAATTTTGGGACTCTCGAATTTTGTTTGGAATTTTGGTACGGTTCAAGGTCTCAGTCTCTCACCAAGATAGATTACAGATTAGCCACAATAGATTACAGATTTGTTCCATGATTCACCAGTTCAAACGATCACAAGGCAGAATACATCCAAAAACATTGAAACAAGGAAATTATTAAGAAAAATGAGCTACTTTGCATCTACAAGACTACAACCCAATTGAAAAGAAAGGTAAATTGCCTGCTCTCCTCTGGGAGAGCGTAAATTGCTGCCCACGAAGATCCTTACAACTGCACACTTTTGCTCTGACTAGTTAGCGATCTTTTGTGTTCATATATAACTCTATCAGCTGCCGACAAGCTAAGCAGTCTATGAATTCCATAAACTCATAACCGCATAACATCTCCTGGGTCCCTGCCCATGAATTTTCAAACATCTGCACACTTTTGCTATGACCAATTAGCAATTTTCGTGTTTAACAAATCTTCATTATGTTGTGATGCATGCCACACAACTCAAAGGATCAGTGACCGTGGACCAGCCAAGCAGCAACACATTGTCATGGACAGCTCAACGCCCCATCAAGCCAAAACTCACGGCCTAGACAAGCCTACTAGGATCGCTTGCTTTTATAAAAAACACATGAATAGTTTGCAACTCTATGGCTAAAAGCTTTGCAAGGCGCTTCAAGCAAACAAAGTTTCAAGAACATTCAAGGCAATTGAATAATGAAGATGGAGTTGAAGCGAAGAAAGCAGCTCACTAAATTTATGGTAATTGATAAATTGGCACGAAGGCCACCAAAATCTGACACAAGTTAAACAACGTTTTGGCTAGCCTACTCAATATGGGATTTTTACACCCTGTTGCCCTTTCTTATATGCAGCACAACAAGTGTGGATGCAATTGTGGAGCCAAAAATAATCCGAAAAATTATGAAGCTAATACATGAAATTTTACCTAAGATTGACAATAATGCATGTGGGACCATATTTAACACCTCTCCAGAACAGCGATTCATATGTTTGTCCGGGTCCTTATCTCAGTCAAGGTCCTCATCTTAGTCTGGGTGGGATGATATGGATGGGTGGTAAAACACCAAAGGATGGATGGTGTAAACACTAGCAAAGTGTCTTGTTTACTTTATATGTCACTGCAAACATGTTGATTTCACAACACAACCTCATCAAGTTCTCTTGCCCATCGCAAGGAGAAAAGTCATTCGTTAAGACTGAAGACGAAAGATTTTTGCTACCACATAAACCCTATTGGTTTACAAGAAATCCCCCTTTGCTCTCAACTCTAGGTCTTAATATCTCTAACTCCTTGTCAAAATGTCTCCATATATGTTACTATTCTGAAGCTTAACTAGTTGGAGTTTGGGCATTGGGAATACTCATAAGTTTAATGAAATTCATGCTTTATTTGATTTAGTTCATGTTGAAGGGATACTGAGCTGCTAAAAAAAAAAGGTTAAAGATGATTGTTGATTGGTGTTTTGAGAAGAACTTAAACTTGTGCCTATCATTCGGTTGAACAAAGATTGACTGAACTGTGCTAACATTGGCCTACTTGCCACGCATTATATGTCAAAATATTATTTTTTTGTTTTTTTTGTTTTTGTTTGTTATTGTTTTGTTTTGATATTGTTTTGTTCAAAGTTAAATATTCAATTCTCTTTATATTGTTTGTCAAGGATAAGAATACATTCAACGTTGATAAGGAAAGAAAAGTAAAGAAGATACTGGAGCTTTTACTTTACATTATTTCTATCCTATTACATAATGGAGCTTTTACTTTACATAATTTCTCTCATATTACATAATGTTTAAGATTGTCTAATTATTCTTTTTTTTAATGTTTTTTTTTTGGTTAAAAAAGGGGGACAACTGATGGCAAGCCACGGTTATCCACACATTCCGGGCTTAGAAAGGCTATGGGGAATTTTACTCTACTCGTGACCACAATCAAGCAGACTCACCAACTCGGATCATAAAGCCCGGGACCTCCCACATTTTTTTTGTTTATTGGAGAGCCGTTGTCCACGCCCTTACCACTAAGCCACTTGTTGTGGTTATTCTTTATTTATATATATTTTTTTATGTTTAGATTACACAGAATAACTAACTTTAGTTTAATAGTATTTCTATTCTTGATGCTGAACGAGATTTTAAGTCGAATTTTCGCATTTGCTTATATGTGATCCTATATGGTGGGAAGAGAATGAGCATATATGCAAGTCCTCCTCCTTTTGTGGACCCGTAAAGGACGGAAGCTTGTGCTACTTGCTGCTGTAAAATGGGAGCCTACTGCTTAGTCCGCAACCATCTTCTCCAAGAAGAAAAAAAAAAACTATAGACTAGTAACATTAATATTTGTATTTGTTTGTCTTTAATTTCTAAGTTCTCTCATAAACATGCATTCTCCTCCTCCTCCTCCTCCTGCATGCCAGCCACCGGTTGCTAGTGGACCTCCCCGATATTTTTATTGTAGTCCCAGGCCGCCCAAAGGCGAATGGTAAAGTGGTTCATAGGAATTATATATTGAAGTCCTGTGGTCAACTAATACCATTAATATTTGTAAGTGGTTCATATATAAGACTTATCAAGCCCCTGTGGTTGATATTTACTTTTGCAGTATCGTTTGTATAAATAAATAGTAATAGAGAAAAAAAGGAAAAAAAGGGAGAGGATATATAAAATTAGCTAGTAGTAGTATGTATAATAATCAAGCTCTTCCAATAAAGTTGTATACAAGGGAAGTACTAAATTTTTGCTCTACAAATGTACTTCCAGAGCTTTGTTATATCTGTCCCCTAGCGGACCTGGTATGTATTTGTAATTTTAATGAATTTTTAAGTTTGATATATATTGAGCTTTTTAAGAAGAAAAAAATCGATACCCAGTTTTAACACCCGTGGACCATGCATGCATGTACCCACTAACTAAAACAAATCCAGTTAATCACTCAAGATCCAACGGGGGCCTAAAATATTTGATTAAGTGCTCAATAGTTGCTTATGAGGGGGAATGACAAAATTAAATAAAACAAAACTGGATACTTAAATGCATTAGTTTAGTTTTGATCATGCTAATAGTACTTGAGGTTGAGGGACTAACTAACCACTCTTGACTACCATTCATGCCTATTGAGGGACAAACATCAGAAAAATGAGGAACATTGTAAGTGATTTATAGTTAACGTTGTTTCACATAATGCTATTTTTTTAACAAATAATATTATTTACACTAAGGGAGAGGGGTGGGCTTAGCCTCACAATGTGCTAATAATATCGTAGTTCAAATTCGTTTTTAGCGATAATCGAATCTAAGACCTCTTATTTACAAGTGAAGAAATCACTAAACTGTAGTACTAAGTGGCTACATAATGCCAATAGATTGTATAATAAAACTTTAATTTTTTTATGACCCACCTTAATTGGGGCTGCGGTCATAGGAATATTCTTAAACTTAAGAGTAGTGCTATATACTTACCATGTATTTGTATCATTTCTTTAATAAATGTTAGGCTCACTAACACATATGGGTATAAATAGACAGTAAGAATATATATAACATTTTTGGAAGCTTAATCAAAACTCATGCTTCATCCTATTCAGCGCAAGTTGAAGGAAAAACAAAGCTATTAAAAGAAAGATGATGCGAGTTGAAAAGAATTTTAATCTGGCATAGTTGTGTATTCAAGAGGTCGCACTTGGTGCGATGGCAAGTGCCTTCGCCCATGAGCGGTAGGTCTCGGGTTCGAGACTTGGGAGCAGCCTCTCCATAAATGGGGGTAAGGCTAGCCGACATTCACCTCTCCCAGACCCTACGTAAAGCGGGAGCCTTGTGCACTGGGTACGACCTTTTTTATAGTTGTGTATTCGATTGCAAAGAGACTGACTGAATTGCTAATGCTTGGATTGGTAGTCACACTCTATCAAGAAAAACAAAAACAGTAACACATTGCATATCAATTGCCAATTGGAGGAAATACACCAGGGCAGGTTGTAAGACCTCGTTTGGTGGATAAAATAGGATTTGAGTGGGATAACTCACTAGATTTAATACACATTATTGAAACAAGAAATGAATGTCAACTTTAAAATCTTGTCCAAGTTCAAAGGTTGAATATGAAATAGTCATGAAGAAAACCTTTTCATTTCTAATCCTACCAAGGTGGAAGGGGTAAATGTGTGTGCACTCACTAAAACAAAGCAGTTCATCTACCACGTCAATTCTATCACGGGCATATATAGCTCGTGATAAAAACTATTCAATTACCACGATCAAGTTTAACTCGTGGTAGATAACATTAATCCACTACGGTCATATTTTGACCCCTTGTTACTATTCATATGCTTTTGCTTGTTACAGATGGCTCTTCATTGATGCTAGCTCAAGCCATGACTCAACAGGTAAATTTACTGTATTTATGTTCATATATATAAATTTGCAAAATTTAATTTTCTCATAAATACATGAACGACGTCTTTTTCATTGGCCGATGAGCAGTGTATATATATTTCTCTCTTGCAGGCTACAAGGCATGCATGTCGGGTATACGTTGGTGGGCTTCCTCCCTTGGCTAATGAGCAGGTTATAGTTTTGGATTTTGTTTTGGATTCTTTCCCAAGTAATAGTAAGTGTTTTGACTCTATACTGGAGTGGAGATGAACAGGGATTCTAGACTAAAGTTTGATGCCATTTGTGTCATCACTCTAGAATCTAGGGATTTACTTTGCATATAAGGAAGCTTATAAGGTAGCTTTTTGTAGGTTGTTACAGGGCCAACTGCAATGGGTTACAAATAAGCCAAAATTTTGATTAAATGTTTTTCAATTTTTGAAATTCTTTTTTGCCTCTTTCTTGTTCAAAGCATTTTTCTTGTATTCTTTAAAAGACTTTGATGGAATGTTATCTTTTTGTCAGACAATTGCCACATTCTTTAGCCAAGTCATGGCTGCCATTCGAGGAAATTCTGTTGGTTCAAGTATGTGTAATCATAGTCTCACTTTAACTAGGTTCAACATGCAACTTAATGTATTATATGTTTTAGGATCTCATGGGTTTTATCTAAGAGCAATGTGTTTTCCAGTATCTGAACTTGCAGGTGATGGAGTGATGAAAAAGCTATATGAAGGAGTAATGAAGGAGCTACATACATTGTATGTACAAAAGGGAAGATGCTTTTATTTGCACGCTAATGACACTTCGTTTTTAGTGAGCCTTCTTCCCCATATGATCATCATTCTTCTTGCAGGAAGGAGAGAGAACCTAAAGTGGTTATCAAATATGCTACAAGTAATTTGGGGTAAGTATAGTATGACCACCAAGTGTTTGACGAAATGTCCCAAAGAGTTATGACATTTTGGAACGCGTTTGTAAACTGGGTTATTTGCTTATCTATAAATTTGGTATGAATTGAGCAGTCTTCTAGTTGCATTTGGTTACTCCGTGAAATCTTTCTCACTAAATTCGTTTTTTCTTCTAGGATACAAAACATTCATTTGTTAATCTCTCTACGAATTTGGTTTCAATTTTTAGGTGTCTAGATTTTGATGGTATGCTAGACGGTGATGAGATGCACTCAAGTGATGATGTGAATGAAGCAAAAAGAGAAAGGTGTTTGTACCATACTTAGGGCCTCTATATTTAGATCTCGTATAAATACTCGGGGGACTCAAATGTAATAAATGAAGGGGCAAATATATAATAAGTGAGGAACTTTTATTCTATAAAAGGACTCCTCACTCTCCTCATTTGGGGAGGTCAAGTTTTAGGCCATGGGAAGAGAGCACACATAAAATAGGCTAGAGAGCACACTGCCTTTAGCCTCATTGTATATTCATCATTCAGAGTGAAACAATATCAACATTAGTGTGGACGTAGCCTAAATATTGGGGTGAACCACGATACATCTTGTGTTCTTTACTTTCTTGCAGATTCACGGTCGGATTTACGTTGTTCCAAGACCCCTTTGGTTTTATGCATCAACATTTGGCGCCATCTGTGGGAAACGACATGAAAAGTTATGTTGGTTCTTTCTCAATTTTTCATCTCACCACCGTGAAACCTTCATAACCTCACCACTGTCCACCGTGGATATGCAAAACCCAATAGACAACCAAAACTCTCTTTGCCTCTCTCTTGTTTCTGATCTCTTTTACCTCTTCAAACAAAACACCACAAACTCTCACTCGCTTTCTCTTCGATTGATTGGATTCAGTTGAATTGAATTTTACTAGTATTATTTTTATTATTTATTATAATTTCAGTGAAATGTTTGGAATGTTGAGATTGAAGAAGGTTCATCAAATAGCTCCACAGCTCCAGCAACGCTTCTCTCAGACTCAGGTCTCCCTAATCTCCACCCACTTGAACCACATTCACCTCACAACCCATCGTCGACGAGACTTCTTCATCGGACTGCAGGAGCACTACAAATGGGACCACGGTGGCTCTGCCGATGTTTGTACCCTCAAAATTAGAGCCGAGGCCAATTGCCCCCAATGTTCTTTTAACCGCATGGACCTTCTCTTATCTGATCGCCGATTACCCAACTTATCTCCTTCTCTTCCTCCACCAGATAATTCCACCACCAAGGCTAAGGCCATCTCCACCTCTGCAACATCTGCCTCTGGAAACTCTGACTCTAAGATTCGTCAGTATCAGGCCCTTAATCCCTGCCCCAATTGCAAAACAGCCTACTACTTTCGACCCCACCAGATTGCTCCACTCCAGGGAACTGTCGTAGAGATTGGGAGGCTCACCAACACCACTTCCTCCACCTCCTCCACCTCCTCATCTTCCAATCGCAGCGCCACTAAAACCAACAACTCTGACAACAACAACAAGTCCCATTCTTCCTGAAATGGCAACAATAAGGAAGGGAGCAGAGCGAGAGAGAGATGAGAGAAAGAAGAGAGAGAAACACCATAGCCTACAACATTTACGCAAATACTCCCATGTCCCTCCACACCGTCCATCCACAAACACCTCCTAGTCCCCCAACTGTCCGCGTCCATCCACAAACACCTCCCAGTCCCCCAACTGTCCGCCTTACCACAACCGTTGTCGCCTATCTCTCTGGTCATCGTGTCGAACTTCGAGTCAAACCCTCCCCAAAACCCCTTCCATGGATCGTTCCTCAAATGGATCTCGGGCTTCGCGGTGGGCTCGGGAGTAGGTCTTCTGTACTGGTTTTCCCCCTATTTCGATTTATTCAAAACGCCATTGTTCGGTGACTGGTCAACGGTGGAGTTGGGACTGGCTGTGGAGGATCGGCCGTCACTGTCCTTTTTACGAAAGTTGTTTTTGCCCGAAATTGGCCCTGGGTTTTCTCTTTGGAGATGCTTATAGGAGAAAGATTTTCTTCAACTACCAGAAGCGCATGAGGTTGCGGAGTCCGCCGGAGAAGATTCCAGTGGTCTGCGGTGGTTGGAATTGGGATGAGGACAAGGTTCCAGCAGCAACCAAGCCGAGAGTGAGCAGGGCAGGATAATGAATGGCTTTGAATAAAGGTCCCAGCACAACTGCGAAGAAACCCACTTTTCTGAGAAAGCAAAAGTAGAAAGCCAATAAGCTGGAAATGCAAGTGTGGGAGATCATTGCAAGCATCCAATGCAGTCTCCTCAGATTCCATGGGCATCGACCACCAGTAAAGCGAAAACAGAAAGCAAAAAGCAAAAGTAGAAAAAGGAAGGAAAATAATGAAAAAGGAAAAGATGTCTGGAGATGGAGAAAAGCCAAGGATGTGGAAAGCATGGCACACCCATACCCACTGTCATTGATGAATATTTTATTAAGTTTTCTCCTGCAAACTGGAGTAATTATTGTATAGTTATACTGATGTGTAAAGCCGACAACATAACAAAAAAAAAAGTACGTCCAGTACTCCAAAATTATTCAGCAATCTGCCGCTATTATCACTCACCAGGTGATCAAAAGTACGTCCAGTACTCCAAAATTATACATGAGCATCATTCATGTTAATTATACATAAACATTCATGAGCATCACTCATGTCAATCATACATAAACATTCATGACCATCATTCATGTCAACATTCATGAGCATCACTCATGTCAACATCCATGAACATCACTCATGTCAATCAACATAAACATTCATGAGCATCACTCATGTCAATTAGCTTCGAAAGCTTCATTTACAAAGCTCCGACTTCAAAGCTTCATCTACAAAAGCTCCAGCTTCAAAGCTTCACTTTCAAAGCTTCACTTTCAAAGCTTCACTTACAAAGCTTTAGTGCATGGTATATAAAGACCACCTCCGAACAACCGCCACTTCGGCCCATACATGGATTGAATTTGAAGTCTCCAGCCAACAGATTCTATTGATTGAAGATTTGGGGGACTACACTATGTACCATATATTAGGCTTCCGCAACTGGGCCTCATGAAAAATACTTGGGGGACTTAGCCCATTATTTATGTATTAAGGAGCGAACCCTTATTCTATAAAAGGGACTACCTCACTTTCATTAGAGAGTACCCATTATTCATGTATTGAGGAGCGAACCCTTATTTTGTAAAAGGGACTCCCTCACCTTCATTAGAGAGCATCACCGCCAGCTGAGCAACTGCCTCGTCGCGAGCATCACTCCTAACCCATCACTTATGTATTGAGAAGCAAACCCTTATTCTATAAAAGGGACTCCCTTACCATCATTAGAAAGCATCACTGCCAGTTGAGCAACCATTTCACTACGAGCATCACTCATAGCCCATCATTTATGTATTGAGGAGTGAGCCCTTATTTTATAAAAGGGACTCCCTCACCATCATTAGAGAACATCGCCGCCTGCTGAGCAATCGTCTCGACGCGAGCATCAACTCTAGCCCACCATTTATGTATTGAGGAGCGAGCCCTTATTCTATAAAAAAGACCCTTATTCTATAAAAGGGACTCCCTCACCTTCAACATCACAAGCCAAGCCAACCAAGGCAACATAAGCCACAAGTCGAGTAGCCTCGCAACATGTGCTACTTCTAGTTGAGCATCATTTCACATTAAGCATCGCCTCATATCGAGTATCAGTTCCAGATGACATCTAGTTACTTCGGCCCACACATAGACTGAATTTCAAGTCTCCAGCCAAAAGACTCTCTTGACTGAAGACTTGGGAGACTACTGTTTATACCATACATAGGGCCTCTGTATTTAGATTTCGTATAAATACTTGGGGGACTCAAATGTAATTATGTAATAAATGAAGGGGCAAATATGTAATAAGTGATGAGCCCTTATTCTATAAAAGGACTCATCACTCTCCTCATTTGGGGAGGTCAAGTTTTAGGCCATGAGAAGAGAGCACACAGAAAATAGGCTAGAGAACACATTGCCTCTAGCCTCCTTGTATATTCATCATTCAGAGTGAAACAATATCAACATCAGTGTGGACGTAGCCAAACATTGGGGTGAACCACGATACATCTTGTGTTCTTTACTTTCTTACAGATTCACGGTCGGATTTACGTTGTTCCAAGGCCTCTCTGGTTTTGTGCATCAACAAAAGGGAAGAGGGCCAACAATGTATTACTTGTAATATTTGAATTTGTGATTTTTTTATGTAGTTATTATATTGTAGTAAATATGGAATTTTGTTGGTTATTCTGTACTAAAATGTATAAATACAGATAGATAAATATATTTGTTAAATAGTTTTATTTTTTTTTTTAATTTTGGAAAATAATTTATAACAGGCATTAGCTATGGTCAATTAGTAATCGACAACGGTCATAGCACGTGGTGTTAGATTCCAATTTACCACGGGTACAATTCGTGGTTATATTGCATTTGACAATGGGCATAGTCCGTGGTTGAATTTGAGACTTTTTATCACATCTAGAATACTAACGGGCACAGTGTCCGAGGTGGATTGCAATTTACCACGGGCATCAACCGTTTCTACCAGTGACTGTTGTACAAATGCCTATAAGTACGGATCTTGTTTTCGATTGACTCCTATAACCAAACTGCAAGAGACACAAAAACATTATACAAAAAAAGACTTTTTCTCTCATTCTGTGAGAGAGCTTCTCTCATTTTGAGAGAGTTCTTCCCCCCCCTTTTGGTGAGGGTTTCAATCATGACTACCATCTCAGGTGCCGACTCTAGCTTCGACTGGAGTCGGTTGCCACTTTTCCCTTTCTTTTGTTTTCTCCTCCTTTCCCCTTCTCTGCTATTTTTTCCCCTCATCCTCAGCTTGATTTGCCATCCTCTTCTTCCCTTGCTGTCATCTCTCTTCCTCCTTCATTTGAGTTTCGATCTTTAGCCACATTTATGTTCGAGTTGGTGCTGCAAGTTTCTCTGTTTTAACCAACTCAGATATTCCCAACACCACCACCTTCTCTTTGTTGTTTGCCAGATCTGGCAGTGTTGTTCATGGTGTTCCATGTGCTTGCTTTTATTGATAACCAAATGATTTCCTTTAGTTTTTGGTTATCTTTACTTTATGGCTGTGCTTGGGGAGCAGATCGGTGTTGGGTGATACGATTAGAGAGGCGATGTTTGGTGGTGGGCATGGATTTCTGCAGGTTGAGATGCATTGTCCTGGAGGAGGCGGTAGCAGCGGACTTCTCGGGTTTTTGTTTGTTTCTTTTGTTTTTGGGCCTCTGTTGTTTGGTTGGGCTCTTTGTTAGTTTGGTGTTTGGCCCTGGTCCTTTTTGGTTTGTTTGTTTTGTGTGTGGACCAGTACTTTGTAAATTTGTGTTGTGTGTTTAATAAAAGTTCCTTGATGGCAATCCATTTGGATCCCACAATAAAAAAATAAATAAAAAAAACAAAATGTATACACAAGAACACAAAGATTAATGGTGGTTCGGCCAAACTTGCATACACCGATAATTCTTTGGATATTTCATTATCTGTCAAGGAACCGTTTTGGTTTACAAGAAATTCCCCTTTGCTAGGATTTGAGAGGATTTCAAGGAATTAATAATTCTAAAAGTATTCAATTGGGAATTTATAAGACTTTATAAAAGTTTAGGTGTATTCAATTGAGAATTCTAAAGACTTCTCAAAAGTCTCTAGAAATATAGGTGTATTCAATTGAGAATTTTAGAGACTTTTTAAAAATTGCTATAAATTTAGGTGCATTCAAAGTGTCTCCTTTATGCTACTAGTTTGAAGCGTAATTAGGCGGAGTTTGGACCTTGGGAATAGTCATAAATTTAATGAAATTCATGTTGGATGGATACTCATAAATTTAGTTCACGTTGAATGGATACTCATAAATTTAATAAAATTCATGTTTTGCATTATGAGCCTTACACTTGGCATACTTAACACCATTAATCAAGAAGGCTTAACTACCACTAATTATAATAATCAGCTCACAAGATTATAATTCACCACCCATATGGTGTGAAGAGAATGAGCATATATGCAGGTCCTCCTTTTGTGGACTTGTAAAGGACAAAACTTGTGCAACTTGCTGCTATAAATGGGGAGCCTTATTAATTAGTCCCCAACCATCTTCTCCAAGAAAAGAAAAAACAAACTATAGCCACTTCCACTAGCTAGTAACATGCCATTCAAAGACATGGAGAGCTGTTCGGTGATTTGTCCTCCTTCTCCTCCTCCTCCTTCTCCTTCTCATTTGGTGACCTGTCTGGTGATTTGTCCTCCTCTCCTTATCCATGGAGATTCACCGGAGTCTGGATGGTCAGCTGCCCCCCCTTGGCCGTAAGTTGGTCCGCCTCTGTATGTGGACAATATCAATTAGGTGCCGTGGATCACTGGTGGCCGTTAGGCTTCACACGCGAGGCAATCCGCTTTGATGATATGAAGAAAGTTGAGGTTTCACCCTCAAAACAATTAACAATATAAGAAACAATTAACAATTTAAGAAGTAACAAATTACTTATAAGTACATACAAGATCCTTTTTCCCGATATAAGATTTATATCTCAACAATTCGTTTACTTATGATTTTTTTTCCAGAGGAAGTGGACATTTCATTAAGAATACAATTCAAAGACTGGGCATATGTCAAGGAGTTCATGGTCTTTGAAAACCCTTGCACCAGATTAAAATCACATGAAAAATACCCCAAACAAGGAAAAAATACCACATATGCGAACTAAACAATTATTGGGGGGTTGTTGGAGAAGTGACAAACCCCAATACTTCTGAATGAGAAACTGTCATCCCATTCAATCGAATTGGGATGCCTTGGATCTAACATGTCTCTTGGTAGGACTAAGAGTAATATGAAACTCAGAATTATGGCCGTATTCAGTACTCCAAAGTAAAAAGAGAATTGGTCTATGGTCGATTCAGTAACAAATAATACGAATTTATGGTTGTACCACGTAAAAAAAAAAAAAACTGCTTTTATGGAATTAAACATTCACTTACGTTTAGAAAGAAATTAAATTATGTTTATATCCAAGTAAACAAATATGTCATTGGTTTGATCTCGAGACCATCCTGGACAGCGTTCATAAGCCACGTCGGACCTTCTTCAGTCCAAAATGAAAAATCCATAACTGCAGCGAGCAATATTGATAGAAGACGACGAACTTCATCCACCAATACCTTATCCACCGCAAAGCTTTGATCTGGCCTACAGACCAATTGTATCGCCATTGATGAGTCAGATTCCACTTGAAGAGGGACCCCGTATCCAGTGCAAACGATACTCCCACATTAAGAGCATAAAGTTTGATGTATAACTAATCTTTCTTTAAGTCTTCCCTTCCTGTAATCTATTAGATACCAAATATCGTGGACAATTGACTGAATGTTCCAAGGCGCATTGATCTCTATTTTAAGAACTTATATCAAAATTTTAAAGTCTCTTTCAATCTCTACTAGATACCAAATATCGTGGATAACTGGAGCCTATACATGTGATGTTCATTTCTAAAGAATCAGGGAAATTATTTAACCAAAACAGTGTGTTCGAGTGTTTTGCATTCAAGTTTTACCCCGTCTATATATTAAAAGATTTTAACGACATATATACTTACTAGGAGTCAGGGATGAGAACGAAAAATTCTCATTCAAACTGAAAATGAAAGATGTTCTTTCTAGTTTAATCTACACTAAAAGGGGATGTATGAGAGTTTGAACCCAAAATTCAGTAGGTTGAAAAGAAAAATCCTAACCATCAGGACAATCCATTACTTACCCTAGTGGAGAATAAAATTCAAATGTGTTTAATTTGTAATAGGGTTCTTTAGATATATATCCTTGCAACTCTTATTCTCTAGATAAAAACCCACCTAATTCTAAACATCCAAATAAAACCCAAATTTGAAAAAGATTGCCAAGTAAAAAAAGTAATTGACCTATTATTACAAAATATTTACAACTTGTGCCATAATATTCAAATCAAATCAATAAATATTATTACTCATGTTAATTATAATGAACAAATAATTATTGCACATACTATTAGTCTATTACCCCTAACGCGCGCGCACGCGCGCACACACACACACACATATATATATATAAACACATACAAACGTCAAAAGTATATGGTACTACCATAAGTTCAATATATATGTAATTTACCAATATGTACGTTCAAATATATATATGCACAGTACTAACATATATGTTAAAAAAATATTATTTGTAATTAATTTACCTATATGTAAATTTATAATTAGCAAATTATATATATTTTGTAGCTAAATTAATAATGAATTAAATAACACTCTTTTATTTTGTAGGTAACTTATTTTTCATATATGATTACATATAACACGTAAATTAACTTCGAGTCAAATAACTTTGCGTTATTTTGTAAGTAAATTAATTTTGAATCAAATAGCATTCTTTTGTTATGTAGGTATTTTATTTTGTATGTATCAATATCATATATATATTTGGCACATTTTATTATTATATGTATATATAATAGGTAAATTAGTATTAAATAAAATAATATTTTTTTATTATGAAGGTAAATTATTTTGCTTGTATTTTGCATATATCAGGCATATATATATATATATATATGTATATATATGTGTGTGTCTAAACGTGTAAAATATAATTTTACTGACTTAATTAAGCATGTATAATAACATATATTAGACATGTTTTATGTTATTATATATTCGGCGATGGATTTATAACATTAATGTTTTTTTTTGTAAAATCATTAATTATTCCTTACAATCTGCATGGCATTAATTATGTACATCAAACATCCAAATAGGGTTTATAAAAAAAAAAATAAAATAAAAATCATATAGGAGTATTTTAGGCATTTGAAATTTTTAAATGTGAGAAGTCAAAACATAATTAATGAATTTGCTGATGTGGAATTTAGTTGTGACAGCCCATCCCGAAATATAATTTATTGATGGTGTGAATTGACTAAATTACCCTTGGACGTTGAGTTGTGTTGTGTGTTGAGCTTAATATTTTGACCAATTATTTCCTTTCCTAAATATTTGGACCCAATTGGAACTTAAGATTTTATTTGTTTTTGGTTTGGTTGGCCAAACCTGGACCACACACATACACACCAACCAATCCCGTTGACCCTCTCTCTCTCCTTCTTCTCAGATTTTCTTCCATTTCCGTACAACCGTACGGACAACCTCGAACCTAACTTTCTAATCGCGGATCGGGGTTTTGGTAGTTGTTTTCGTGTTCCTTGTGAGCTTAGGAGTTGAGTAGTGGTTTTGGTTGGACGTGAAACCCTCGAAAACTCGAGAACCAAGAAGCTCCGATGAAGTGCACAGTGACCTCAACGTGATCGCAAGTGTTTCTTAAAGTTTTGAGCTTCTTGGAAGCCTTAGATAGTCTTCGTGAAGCTTTTAGAAGAATTTTGAAGGATTTTGGACGTCGGGAAATCCCAGTTCACGGAGTTGCAAAGGTGGCCGGGTTATCGTGGGTTTTTTTGGCGAGTTTCCGGTGGATTTAAGACTTGAAAGTGGTAAGGAATTGTTCCTCTCATTACAAGCTTCATTTTGGTATATAATTCATGGTATATAATTCATGAATTTTGGTTAAGAATCGAAGAAGATATTGAAGTTTAAAGGATTTTCCAGTTTTCGGCGATCGTAGCGGCACCGGCGCCGGATTCTGACAAACCAAGGAAGAAGGAGAAGAATATTTCGTCAAAGTAGATAGAATATTCTAACGCCGTCAGGTAATTATAACGGTATATGCTGATTTTTAACGGAATATTCCCTAACGCCGTTAGGGAATCCGTTTGGTGTGCCAGGCACGTGCCTAAGCGTGGGCCGCGCGTCTGGCCGTGCCTTGGTCGGCGCGTGGGTGCTTGAATTTTTTTTCTAAAAATATGGGGATGTTCCTGAGGTTGAGCAGGTCTCGGTGGTATATTCAATTACCCCAATTGAGCAATGTATGAGAAGTTATTACCTAATTTTGTGTATGTGCTTTAAAATAACGTTTATATAATTGTTTCGTATATAGGTGAGACCTATCCTGAGGACGAGTGTAGTCAAGCAAGGCTCGGGGGTTACGACCCTTCCACATATCAGTGAATGGGCTTTTGGTTTTCAGTATATACTTATATACTTGGTATTTTTCTCAAAAATGCATTTAAATGAAATTATGTTTTGAAATGCCATGCATATGATTTATACTTAGAATATGAATTAGTATAGTAGGCATAAATATGATTTGACGCTGTGGACGTTCAGGTAAGTACCAGGTGAGTTGTAGACTGTGTATGTGTGATTTGATGATGATGTGAGATGTGTTAGAATTTATAACCTGCACCCTGGTGTTAGTGCTCCCGCCCGTGGCCAGGGCACTTGCCTTCATGTGATGTTCACCTCCCGCACCATACACTCACCTTGGATCCAAGTTAGGTGCACAGTCCTGTTGTACATATCACTATAAGTGGTTCCGACTCTCTTAGGTGACCCGCGATTATTCGCACAATCTTCACGTGATCGTAGCAATAGAGTGTATTTATTTATTTACACCCAGTCCTGTCGTACAAACCACTTTAGGTGGTTCCGACTCGTGTGCAGGTATACTTGTTGAGCTATAGATTCAGCTGTATAGGCCACTTTAGGTGGATCCAGCTGATATGTTATTTCACCTAAGTTGCTTATTCTGTTATTTTGAGATATTTGGCATGACATACTTATGAATATCATTTATGAGCATGGTTATGTATGTATATATATATATACACACATTCTATTTTCTAGGAAATTATACAGGTTTTACGGTGATGGGTTAGAACTTTTGTTAAATGAAATGGTTTTGAAAAGCTTTGTTTTTGCCCACTCACACTTTCTGTTTTGCGCCACTCCAGGTTCTAGTTAGGAGTGCTTGTCGGTGGCTTACAAGGAATTCACGGCAGCTCAGACAAATTATTGCCAATGTAGGATTATCTTTGTTGTTGTATAATTAGTATTTGTCATGCCGGACTGCACTTAGGTTACTTGTGCTCTAATTGTGAACTCACACTTATTATCGCACTTGCACCTGATCTCATCTAGTGCTCTGGTTGGTTTGGTTATTGTTTATTCGCATATCTTATATCAATATTGCTTACGCACTGTGCATATGGCTACGTCACCCTCACGTGATGGCCAGCATGCTTCGATCTAGGTCGGGGTGTGTCATTAGTTAATGGGTTTTATTCAAGTAAAAACTTATGTCGGGTTTTATGTAGAGAAAATTAAGTTTTAGAGGCTAAAGTTATATTTTCAGTTTGTAAGGGTTTGTAATATTCTTATTCTCATTATTTTAAGAAAACTAAAAGAATACCTATCTACTCAATAAGATTCTTAACATTATATTTACTTGTACACCTCTATTGTTTAATTAATAACATACTAGCATATAGGCACACATAAAGTGTGTGAGAAAACTTTTTATTTTTTGTTTTTGAAATAGAAGGAGAGTGGAAGAGAGTGATAGAGAATGTGGGAGTGAGAAGTTTTTTTTTAATTTTATTTTTTTAATTAGAGATATGTTAGGATTACATGTAGGTGAGGCTTTGAAAAAAAAAAGCAAAATTTAGTTGTGTGAAATTACATTTATGCCTCATATTTCTTATTCATGTTCTGTTTTAATTAGAGGGTCAAACTGGTAATGTCATAGAGTTTTGGTTGACAATGAGTATTTTATTAATTAGTAGAGATACTAGCATATGGGCACACACAAAGTGTGTGAGAAAATTTTTTTATTTTCTTTTTGAAATAGAAGGAGAGAGGAAGAGAGTGATAGAGAATGTGAGAGTGAGAAGTTTTTAATTTTTAATTTATTTTTATTTTTTAAATTAGAGATATGTTAGGATCATATGTAGGTGAGTGATGAGTTAATATTATACTATATATTTTACCCTAATCTTAGTTATAATTTATTGGTTATTTTGGTAGAAATTTGATACTTTGTTATGCATTTTCAATGTAGGACGTTCGACTTCCTATAGAGAAAAAAAGTAACCAAACGGATGAATTTTGGAGTGATTCCGATTGGAGGATGTTCGTGAGTCTTTCAAGATAATTGTGTCAAAATTCCAGATTTTTGGAGGTCAAGATGACATATTTTGAGGAAGATTCCTTCTGAAGATTTGTAGGGGACGTTTTTAGCTTTCAAAAGAGAACTTTTGGGACCAAATCGGATTTGATTTGGTCCGTCAAAAGTCTGATTTTCTAAGAAGTTCAAATTTTAGTTTGAATAGGAAACCTTTTATTTTTTGTTTTATTGTTTTATTATGTTTCATAGTTTTATTCTAAGACTTTTTAGGGTTTTATTTTAGGCTTTTTTTATTAGCACCCCACATAATATTGAATACACCCCACATTAAAATTTAATGTTAATTGACTTGTATGCCTTAATATGCAATGACGATTTCGACGTCATAAGATTATAAAAAATTTAAAATAATTCTAAATACACCCCAAATAACACATCCCAATATTATTTATCTTCTTCAACTCTCAAAACCATTCATTCTCCATTATACGTAGAACAAAACCCTAATCAATGAAACTACAAAGACGTTTTCTGAAAAAATTATTCATAAGAGAATCTTAATCCAAAACCAAATACACTTCACATTGATAATTGATATTCAATCAATTAATCCCAACTTTTGTCCCCATTTTCATATTCCTACTTGGGCAGTTTCCATCTTTCTGAACCTGATTCTTTCAATCAAATCAATCTTCCATACCATATCAAGTAACCCCTTAATTAGTCTTATTAGTTGGTTGTTCGGCTTAGAGAAGCAATACAAAGGCCCTCATTTGCAAGTCTTGTTTTAAGGATATATGGTTTCCACATATTTTCGAGGAGAGCTCGGAAAGGTTGTCCCTTTCTTTTGCATACACATCTTTTAGGTTTCGCAACATTGTCCTACTTATCCTGGATTAAAGTCCGAACAAAAAGAAATGGAGGAACTGAAGCATTGGCCTTTCCTTTAAATGTTGTGACCTCAAGTTTTTAATCAAAGCAATGTTACTCTTTAATCAACATTTAGCGTGGCGTGGCGTGGAAGAAAAAGAATAATAATTGTGGCTGGTTCTTGCTGGAGAAGGGGGAGGGCTAATTTTTTCTTGTTTCTTTTTTAAGATATGAAAGTGTGGGGTATATGTAGAAAATGTGGGGTGTTATGTTGAGGTGTGGGGTGTGAGGGTATTATGGAAAAGTAAGTGGGGTGTATTATGTTTGTGGGGTGCATTCAACAATATGTAGGGTGTTGATAAAATAAGCCTTTATTTTATAGTAGTATAAATAAGGCTTATTAGCCATTAGGAAGGAGAGAACACACACACTATTTGGAGAATTGCTTTTGAGAATTCAAGTTTATTTACAAGGTGTTTTCTATCCATATTTTTAATAATATTTTGTTTTATGATTATTCGTTTCTAATTTCCGTTTGCTAAGACGATGCCTTGAGGATTAGCATGAATATGTAGTTTTTATTTAATTGCTTATGATATTATGCATGTATACTTTGAATTATTAATCATTGTGCTTTAAACTGTCTTTGTGTCTTAATGATTAGCTAACATTAGGATGTTTAGATAAGTAATTAGATGCTATTCGGTTAGAATGCCATCGGGGAATTGAGTATTGCTTCTTGTGATTGATAGTTGTAATTTTACCTAGGGTGAATGCCACGTCGTAGGGGTTGCATGGTTTTTAAAAGGGTTTTCACAAAGTATAATGAGTCATGCATGTTTATATTTGATCTGAATGTCACAGACAGATTGCATGTTTGATATACATTCTAGCTTGCATGCCACAAGTAGAATATGCATAAGGAAAACTAACCTTCAAAGTTGCACGGGTAATTCATAAGTAATTGGTAAATCTACATAGAATTGTTAAGGGGAATACGGAACCCTATGCCTTTTACAATTTGGTTTTCAAAACGTTTTCTTTTGTTTTCATTATTTTGCTAATTTCTTTAATCATTTTATTTAAATTCGTTTTTATTACATTTACTTTCAAAATCAACTTTTTCCAATCTTTGTTTTAAAATAATTAGCAAAAAATTAGTTTAAATACATATTATTCATTCGATCCCGGTGGAGAACGACCTTACTTGAGCCGTTTATATTACAATTACCTTATTCTCTTGCAAGTATTTTGTGTGTTTTAGGCCTACTTTTTTTAATTTTTTAATTTTTAAATTAGAGATATATTAGGATTACATGTGGGTGATGCTTTGAAAAAAAAAAGAGCAAAATTGCAGTGAGAGTCCTCCTATAGAATGGGGCTTGGCCCCAACCATTCTGTAGAATCCAAATTAAGCAAAACTAGTACTAGTTCATTATTTGGAATTTCTAGCTAACATGGCTATTCAAGTTTCTTCTCCTCGTCCTAATACATCTCTTCCAACCGGTAATCATGATTACCAAGGATACCGACGACAGGTGACAGCAGCCAACATGGAGAATCATCATGGAGCTCCACAGAACCTTCAGAGGCCTAATTATAACACACCTCTTCCAACCGGTGATCATGATTACCAAGGATACCGACTACAGGTGACAGCAGCCTGTTAGAGTATATACTTGAGCCATCAGGATTATGACATCTGTCAATATATGAACAACTAGATTACAAGAGTTAGTTAGTCCTAGTTGTATGGATAAAGATTTAGTTAGAGGATAAAGACTATGTAACTGAATCTTTTACTATCTTTCACAATATATATGTGTGATTGTATTGATCCAGATTTTTTAAGAAAATATATGAAAAGATTTCTTTCTCTGTCTAAACTTTCTCTGTCTTCTTTCTTAAGCTTCTTCTTCTTTAAACTTCTATAGTCTTCTCTGTATAATTCTCAAAGGTAAAATACTATGGTTAACATGGTATCATCCGCCCGATAAGCTTCGACAGCTTCTTCGCTTCTGGGTTTTTGTGCTTCCGCTTCATCTCTTATTTCTCTGTGATTTCTCTGTGATATCTGGCTTTTCTCCATTGTTGGTCGCTGTCAAATTTCTATCGGTTATTTCTTGCCCACCAAGTGTTTGTTCTTATTCCTCAGCGAAATTTTCCACAATGGTTACTGTCAATCAACTGCAAATTTTGCAGTCTCCGATTACCGGGTTGCTTTCTTCTGTATCATCCTCAGTGTCGGTTAAGTTGGATGATTCCAACTATCTTCAATGGCATTTTCAGATGCAATTGATGCTTGAAGGATATGGGATCATGAATTTTGTGGATGGTTCGAATCCTTGTCCTCCTCAATTCTCGTCTACCTCTTCCAGTGATTCTGCAATTTCAATTACTGAATCTAATTCAAGAATTGAGTCTGATGATTACAAAGTATGGAAGATGCATGATAGGGCACTTATGCAACTTATTACTGCAACACTGTCTTCTGTTGCCATTTCTTGTGCTATTGGCAGTTCAAGCACTAGAGATTTGTGGGTTCGTCTTCAAGAACGTTTTTCTATTGTCAGCAAGACTTCGATCTTTCAACTCAAGTCTGATCTTCAAACTATAAAGAAAGGGGCAAATTCTGTAACTCAATTTCTTCAAAGGATTAAAGAAGCTCGAGATTATCTTGTGGCTGCAGGGGTCAATTTTGAGGATGAGGATATTGTCATATTGGCTTTGAATGGTTTGTCAGCAGAGTATAACACATTCAAGTGTGTCATTCGTGGTAGAGAGAATGTAATTTCTGTTAAAGAATTTCGTGCTCAGTTGCTTGCAGAGGAAGCTATCATTGAGAGTAGTCAAGGTCTGTCATTTTCTACTGCAATGTTTGCAAAGAATCAAGATTCCAATTCTGGTGCTTCATCTTCTGGGTCTCAGGGAGGCTTTCATTCTGGGTTTCAGACTTCGAATGGTTTTCATGGTAAGTCTGGTCAGCCTTCCTTTTTTCATGGCGGTAACAAGTCTAAATTCAAGGGTAAAGGCAAAACTGGAAATTTTCAGGGTCAGAAATACTATAATACTCAGGGACAACGGTATTACAATTCTAAACCTATTGTTCATGATTATGCACCTGGCATTCTTGGTAATCCTCCTCAGTTTCACACTGGTTCATCCTCTGTCAATGTTATTTGTCAATTATGTTCTCAACATGGTCATAGTGCTGCTACTTGTGCCTATAGAAATACTGAATCTGACTCATCTGAGAATTGTCAAATTTGTGATAGGAACAATCATACTGCTAAAACCTGTTTTTACAGAAATAAGAACAAACCTCCTCAATCACAGATGACTGCTATGCATGCAACTTTTCCTGGATATATGCAGTCTCAATATATGCCTTCCATGATGAATATGGTGTCTCAGAATGTCTCTCCATCTCTGAATGCTTCTGCAAATATGACTGCTTCTACTTCATATGCTCCTGCAATGTCCAATTCAGTTTCACCTCAAGTTTGGTTGACAGATTCTGGTGTAACCAATCACATGACCAACGATCTCAGCAATTTGTCTCTGGCATCTCCATATCCACACAATGAGACTATTCAAACTGCAAATGGTGAAGGTTTGCAAGTTTCTCACATTGGGAATTCTTTTCTTAGGCCATCTTTTCAGCCTATTAAGTTGAATTCTGTTCTTTATATTCCCAAATTGTCTCATAATCTGATGTCAGTTCATAGAATCTGTCTTGACAACAATTGTTGGTTAATATTCGATGCTTATTGTTTTGGATTCAGGACAAGGCCACAAGGAGAATCTTGTATAAAGGACTCTACAATAATGGACTGTATCCAATTCCTTCCTTACCTGCTTTACCATCAAATCAATCATCTCATTTACAAGCTAACCAAGCTCTTGCCTTTCTTGGACACATTGTGAATTCAACCTTGTGGCATTGCAGATTAGGTCATCCTTCCAATTCTATAGTCTCTCTTATACTTAGAAAGTCTAATGTTGCTGTTAAACAAGATGTGTCTCCAATTGTTTGTCAAAGTTATTTAGAAGGCAAATTTTGTAAGCTTCCTTTTTCCCCTGCTTCTGTAAAGTCTGTGATACCGTTTGAGGTTGTGCATAGTGATTTGTGGGGACCTGCACCTAGTGTATCAGTTGATGGTTTCAAATATTATGTCATCTTTGTTGATGAGTGTACTAGATTTTGCTGGCTATTTCCGTTAATCAATAAATCAGATCTTTGTTCAGTGTTTGTTACATTCTCTTAGTTTGTTTTCACTCAATTTTCAGCCTGAATTAAGGTTTTGCAGAGTGATGGGAGGGGTGAATACATTGGTAAATCTATGCAGTCTTTTCTTGCTAAACAAGGCATTTCCCATAACAAATCATGTCCTTATACCCCTGAACAAAATGGTTTGGCTGAGAGAAAACATAAACATATAGTTCAAACCGCAATTACACTTTTACAAAATGCCAATTTGCCTTCTAAATTCTGGACTTTTGCCTGCCAAACAGCCATTTATTTGATCAATAGAATGCCCTCTTCTATTCTTCACAGTAAATCACCATTTGAACTTTTATACTCTGCCATCCCTGAAATTCAACATCTAAGGGTTTTTGGTTGTGCTTGTTTTCCACTTTTAAAACCCTATAACAGCAACAAATTACAACCTAAGTCTGCAAAATGTATATACTTGGGATATGCTTCAAATTATAAAGGTTACATATGCTTTGAACTAAACCATGGGAAAATATATATATCTAGACATGTCATTTTCAATGAAATAGATTTTCCCTATGGTTCTCTTAGTTCTAACTCCTAGTGTCTAAAATCAAACTGTTCAAATTCAGCTAGTTTTCCTAACATGGTTCCTGTTGTGGTTCCAAACTTACAAAATGTGCTAGTTCCATCACCACCCGTATCAGTACCTGATCAATTGCCTTCATCATCTTCCTTTTCATCTTCTCCACTCCCACCTATATTACCTCCACCATCTATGTCATCTCAGTCCATTGTTGCACAAGATTCTCCAACTCCTGTGGTTCCTGAGTATAGTTTTGAAAATATACCAGTGGTTCTTGAAGTTCCACCATTGAACTTGCATCCTATGTAGACTCGATCCAAGAGTGGAATTGTTAAGAAAAAGGTGTTCTTTGCTTCTGCACACAGTTCAACAGTGGTGGATTTGACTACTACTGAGCCTGCCACATATAAATCTGCATTGAAAGTTTCAGTGTGGTTTAATGCAATGCAGGAGGAGCTCAATGCTCTCTATTCACAGCAAACATGGAGTTTAATTGATCTTCCACATCACAAGAATTTGGTTGGGTGTAAATGGGTATTTAAAATCAAGAGAAATGTTGATGGAAGTATTGCTCGACACAAGGCCCGTTTGGTTGCCAAAAGATTTAGCCAAGAAGAAGGTTTGGATTATGGTGAAACATTTAGTCCCGTTGTTAAACCAACAATTGTGCGACTAATACTTGCACTTGCAGCTCAGTTCAATTGGCCATTGAGACAACTCGATGTGAAGAATGCCTTTCTACATGGCATATTGCAGGAGGAAGTTTATATGTCGCAACCTCCAGGGTTTGTGGATTCTCAGCATCCTTATTTGGTATGCAAGTTACATAAGTCTTTGTATGGACTTAAACAAGCCCCAAGGGCTTGGAATGATAGGTTTACTCAATTTTTGCCATAGTTGGGTTTCAAAAACACCTATTCTGATTCTTCACTGTTTGTCAAACATATTGATGGTGTCATTGTGGTTCTTCCTTTATATATGGACGATATTATAATTACTGGGAGTGCAACTTCTGCCATTCAACAAGTTATTGCAGATTTGACTAAAGAGTTTGACATTAAGGATCTTGGTTCCTTACACTTCTTCTTGGGCATTCAAATTTCTAGCACTGATCAGGGTTTATTCTTATCACAAGAAAAGTATGTTGCTGATTTGTTGAAGAAGACTGAAATGATGGATGCCAAACCTGCAGCAACACCTTGCTTACCTTATAGTAGACTTCTTAAGGAAGATGGTCACCCTTTCAATAACCCTTCTCTTTATAGAAGTGTTGTTGGCGCTCTGCAATATCTTGTTTTTACTCGACCTGATATTGCATTTTCTGTGCATCAGGTTAGTCAGTTTATGCAAGTTCCAATGGTATCTCATTTTACTGCGGTTAAAAGAATTTTGAGGTACCTTAAAGGGTCTATGTCACAAGGGATTACTTATAGCAAATGAGAGTTGTTCCTCAAAGCTTTTAGTGATGCTGATTGGGCTGGGGATCCTAATGATCGACGGTCTACCACAGGCTTAGTTGTTTTTTCTCAGGAATAATCCAATTTCTTGGTCCTCCAAGAAGCAGCAAACAGTCTCTCGTTCATCCACCGAAACTGAATATAGAGCATTATCTTCAACAGCTGCAGAATTGGATTGGATTCAGCAGCTGCTTACATTTCTGCAACTCAAAATTTCCTATACTCCAGTACTGTTTTGTGATAATATGTCTGCTATAACACTCTCCTTCAATCTAGTACAACACAAAAGAACTAAACACATTGAAATTGATGTTCATTTTGTTCGAGAAAGGGTGGCAAGCAAAAAGCTTCTCGTTCAGTTTGTTTCCTCTTCAGAACAGTTTGCAGATATACTCACAAAGGGGCTAAGTGCACCTCTTTTCAGTACACACTACAACAACCTCATGCTTGGTTCATCCAAACCTGAGCTTGAGGGGGGGATGTTAGAGTATATACTTGAGCCATCAGGATTATGACATCTGTCAATATATGAACGGCTAGATTACAAGAGTTAGTTAGTCCTAGTTGTATGGATAAAGATTTAGTTAGAGGATAAAGATTATGTAACTGAATCTTTTACTATCTTTCACAATATATATGTGTGATTGTATTGATCCAGATTTTTTAAGAAAATATATGAAAAGATTTCTTTCTCTGTCTAAACTTTCTCTGTCTTCTTTCTTAAGCTTCTTCTTCTTTAAACTTCTATAGTCTTCTCTGTATAATTCTCAAAGGTAAAATACTATGGTTAACACAACCAACATGGAGAATCATCATGGAGCTCCACAGAACCTTCAGACGCCTAATTATAACATCAAATCGTGCGAGGCAGCGGAAATCTATGGTGGGATCCTCACAGAATGGTAAGGTACTCGTATTCCTATTGCTAAACCGATCAATATTAGGCGTTATTATTCACTAGTTAGCCCGCTAACTATCATGCTTGAATACATCGTATGAGAAACTGTAGAATTTTTCAAGTCAACGGGCCAATGGCCTACTTCAACAACACACCGAAGGTCCACTCCAACAACGATACTGTCCTCGTGCGAGGCAGCGAACCGAAGGTCCACTCCAACAACGATACTGTCCTCGTGCAAGGCAGCAACAATCTATGGTGGGATATTCCTCACAGAATGGTATGGTACTCGTATTCTACCGCTAAACCGATCAATAATACGTGTTATTATTCATTGGTTAGCCCGTTAAATATCATGCTTGAACACATGGTATGAGAATTGTAGAATTTTTCAGATCGACGGGCCGATGGCTCACTCCAACAACATGGATACTGTCTCCACTTTACCACCTACCTAATCCGTCAAGTGGGGGTTTTATCACAAAAGAGCTCGGGATTAGTTTTCTCCTTTCTCTTTGGCCGATGTGGGATAATGGGATTCCAACGCGTCCCCGCACATAAGATCCCATTTTGTGGGTCACTCGTGGAGATCCACACATCAACAACCATGTGGAGCCAAGCTCACCCAACACGAGGGGCCAAACGGTACGAGCCTGTCCTCTGGCTTTGATACCATGTAGAATTTTTCAGGCTGACGAACCGAGGGCCCACTCCAACAACACCGATACTGTCCCCACTTTACCACCTATCCAATTCGTCAGGTGTGAGATTTTATCATAAAAGACCTCAATATTAGTTAGAGTGGGATAATTATACTTAAATTGCTTTTCTCCTTGGAGATGGATTGTCTGCCCTCCCCTTCCCATACCCTCCCCATGCCTTCCTATTTTGCGCGGTCACGATTAAGACACGTTAATATTTTATATAATTTTTTTATAAAAATAATAAGACAAAAAGCAAATGTTGACGTAGCTTAACCGTGACCGCACAAAACAGGAGGGTATGAGGAGGGTATGGAGATAGGAGAGCAGACAATCCATCTCCTTTCTCCTTTCCCTCTGTCTAATGTGGGATAATGGGATTCCAACAGAAACAAATGCCCTATAGCTAGTTGTCCTTTTGTTGTTATAATAGTTAACCTAGCTCTTATCCACAGCTTCATAAAGCTGTTTACTGAGGGAAGATCTAGCTAGCTAGTACAAATTATGCCCTAGTTCATCGTTTTCTACTTTCACATCGTGTGTATCTTGACGTTTTATATCGTCTGTATCGTTTTCTAATGCCCTACTTGTAATTTATGTATTATATAGTGTGTGTCTTGATATTTTATACAGAACACGTCCATGTCTCTAGCTCTTTTATTTTCTTGATTTGACTTGCGATGCATGCATGCACGATTAATTGTGAAATTGATTAATTTCAGTTCAATAACATATGGCTTGATTAATAATACAGGGCGACAGAAGGTCCTGTGGCAAATGGTAAAGAGGTTCATAGTAAGAGGCCGCCCAGAGGCAAATGGTAAAGTGGTTCATAGGACTTATATATCGAGGTCCTGTGGTGAACTAATACCATTCATATTTGTAAGTGATTCATAAGACTTATCAAGCACCTGTGGTTGAGTTTTACCTTTTGCGGTATCGTTTGTATAAATTAATAGTAAAAGAGAAAAAAAGGAAAAAAAAGGCGAGGATATATTAAATTAGCTAGTAGTAGTATGTATAATAATCAAACTCTTCCAATAAAGTTGTATGCAAGGGAAGTAGCTAACCTTTTGCTCTATATATGTACTTCCAGAGCTTTGTTATATCTGTCCCCTAGCGGACCTGGTATGTATTTGTAATTTTAATGAATGTTTAAGTTTGATATATATTGAACTTTTTTAAGAAGAAAAAATCGATACCCAGTTTTAACATCCATATATGGACCATATGCATGCATGTACCACCAACTAAAACAAGTCCAGTTAATCACTCAAGATCCCACGGGGGCCTAAAATATTTGTTTTAAGTGTTCAATAATTGCTTAAGAGGGGAAATGACAAAAACAAATAAAACGAAACTGGATACTTAAATGAATTAGTTTAGTTTTGATCATGCATGCTAATAGTACTAGAGGTTGAGGGACTAACTAACCAATCTTGACTACCTTTCATACCTGTTGAAAATATGAATCAAACATCAGAAAAAGGAGGGATATTATAAGTGATTTGGAGTTAATGTTAATGTTATTTCACATAATGCCTTCGGTTGTATAATAGAACTTTAATTTTTTTATGACCGGCCCTAATTTGGGGTTGCGGTTGGAATATTCTTAAACTTAAGAGTAGTGCTACACTTACCATCTCTCTGATAGAGGTTAGGCTCACTAACACATGTGTATAAATGGATGGTAATAATATATAGCATTTTTGGAAGCTTAATCAAAATTCATGCTTCATCCTATTCAGCCCAATTTGACGGAAAACTAAGCTGTTATAAGAAAGATGATGTGAGTTGAAAAGAATTTGAATCTGGCATAGTTGTGCATTCAATTGCACAGAGACTGACTGAATTGCTAATGCTTGGCTAAGTAGTCACGCTTTATCAAGAAAAACAAAAACAGCATACCACACATTGCATATCAATTCCCAATTGGAGGAAATAGACCAGGGCAGGTTGTAAGACCTCGTTTGGTGGATAAAATAGGATTTGGGTTGGATTACTTACTAGATTTAATACATTATTGAAACAAGAAATGAATGTCAACTTTGAAATCTTGTCCAAATTCTAAGGTAGAATATGAAATAGTGATGAAGAAAACCTTTTCATTTCTAATCCTACCAAGGTGGAAGGGGTAAATGTGTGTGCACTGTTGTACAAATGCCTAAGTAAGGATATTGTTTTCGATTGACTCCAGCAACCAAACCGCAAGAGACACAAAAACACTATACGAAAAAGCAAAAAGCATACACAACACAAGGATTAATCGTGGTTCGGCCAAACTTGCATACGCCAATAATTCTTTTGATATTTCATTATTTGTCTAACCGTTTTGGTTTACAAGAAATTCCCCTTTGCTCTCTCTATGTCTGGGGTGTATTCAATTAGGATTTTGAGAGAGTTTCAGAGAATTAATAATTCTAAGAGTATTCAATTGAGAATTTAAAAGATTTTATATTAAGTTTAGGTGTATTCAATTGGGAATTCTAATAAAGACCTCTTAAAAGCCTCTAGAAATGAAGTGTATTCAAGTGAGAATTTTTGAGATTTTTAAAAAATTACTATAAATTTAAGTGTATTCAAAGTGTCTCCCTTTATATATGCTACTAGTTTGAAGCCTAACTAGTCGGAGTTTGGGCCTTGGGAATACTCATAAATTTAATGAAATTCATGTTTTACATAATGAGCCTTACACTTGGCATACTTAACACCATTAATCAACAAGGTTTAACTACCACTATTTATACTAATTAGCTCACAATATTATAATTCAACACCCATATGGTGTGAAGAGAATGAGCATATATGCAAATCCTCCTTCTTTTGTGAACCCGTAAAGGACGGAAGCTTGTGCAACTTGCTACTATAAATGGGAAGCCTTACAACTTAGTCCCCAACCATCTTCTCCAAGAAAAGAAAAAACAAACTATAGCCACTTCTACTAGCTAGTAACATGCCATTCAGAGACATGGAGAGCTGACTGGTGATTTGTCCTTGTTGGAACACCCATTGTCCCACATCGGCCAAGAGGGAAGAGAGAAAGCACTTTAAATAGAATTACCCCACTTTAACTAACACCGAGGTTTTTTCTGATAAAACCCCACACCTGAGGATTGTGCAGGTAGTTAAGTGGGGACAGTATCAGTGTTGTTGGAGTGGGCCCTTGGCCCATGGACCTGAAAAATTATACATGGTATCAAAGCCAAGGGACGGGCCCGTACTGCCACATGATTAGGTGGGTTGACATTTGGCTCCGCGTGATGGGTGAGTCCCGACATGGCTCCATGTAGGTCAAAGATGCCACGTGACTGGGTGGGTCCCTGTTTGACCCCGTATGATGGGTGAGCCCCGACTTGGCTACACGTGGTTGCCGATGTGTGGATCTCCAAGTGTGACCCACAAAAATGGGGTCCCACGTGCGGGGGAGTATTGGAACACCCATTGTTCCACATCGGCCAAGAAGGAAGAGAGAAAACACTTTAAATAGAATTACCCCACTCTAACTAACATCGAGATTTTTTGTGATAAAACCCTATACCTGAGGATTGTCTAGGTGGTTAAGTGGGGACAGTATCAGTGTTGTTGGAGTGGACCCCTGGCCCGTCGACCTGAAAAATTCTACAGTCCTCCTCCTCATTGTGCATGTCAGCCATTGGTTGCTACTGATATTCCACATGTAAGTAAACTACCCAGAAAATCTGTGTATACTATTTTATCAAAGGTACAGAAACGTGAGCATGATACTCTAAATGGAGGTGTAAAACTGGATTCTATGTTATGATATGCAATTAAGAATAGTGAGCATGATGGAAAACCAGACAACCATTTTCTTCTAAATCCAAAATATAAGGACAACGAGCCCTCCAAGCTCTTCGTTAATAATACAGTGCGACCCGGATTGGGTGGATCTATCCCTCATAAAAAGTGTGTTTGTAGTAGCAGGTCGCCCAGACCCACATCCATATGGTAAAGTGGTTCATAGCTGATGCGGGAGGCAGATCTTGAAGAAAACAATTTGAAGACCACTAGTATGAATTGGAATAATAAGGCTGTGTATTTTAATGACTTGGGAACTTTTAAGTCATTTTTAGATAGTTTCTTAGGAAGTTGCAGTATATTTATGTTCCTTTTTCTTGAATTCCTTTAAATATTGATGTATTAGAAGCCTTTGGGGCTAGACTTGAATGAATTAAAATATCATTTGCTTGTTAACTACATTGCAATGGTTGTGAATTGAAGGGAAAAACAAGGAGAAAGGATGAACAGAAAGATGAACAGAGAGATATGAGAGAGAGAGAGAGAGTTTAGAGAGAGAAATAGGTTTTGTATTAACTAACTCAAATGAAGATTACACATACTGTTTATATAGAAATCCTAACTACTTTAACCAAATACTAACTACCTAACTATATTACTAACTTTATTACATCTTTACCCTTAATACTCCCCTTCAATCTCAACTGGGGAAACTCAGTTTGAGATTGGAAGAATTGAGACATGGTAGCACTGAAACTGTAGATTTAGGAAAACTGCCATTGGATTGATACCCAAACATCTGTCCACATGTAGCACTTTGACTAGAGTCAACACTTTGGATTAGCCTGGTGCAAACAAGAAAGACAAGATGTGATTATCCTTCACTCTGCTGGAAAAAACTAGACCTGCTCTCACACGGGTTTTTGAAATAACGATCTTTCTTCCATTGATCAACAGATAGATTCTCTAACAACATCGGACAGAAGGCAACTATTCAAACATCATCACAGTGAATACTAATTTCAAAACCACTTCAACAGCAAGCCATGCAGAAAACGAGCCAAACAACCATCTCCACTACAAAACAATTATGCAAAACTGGATTATTGGACAAAAGGGATAGAACTAATTGTGCATGTAGTTCGGTCAGCATTTGATAAGCACGCTCAAAAGACTTGGCATAAGATTCATCCATTGGTTTATTTCCAGATGAATCTCTTACAACTTGAAGCAGATGTACGACCATACGACAGAGAGTAAGCACATATACTCAAACCATATCACCAAAGCTTATAGCTTTCCAAGAGCCATGAATCAAACAAGTGTACCCGATGACCTATTTGTAGCTGTTGACCAAAAACTTTGTCTATCAGTCCAAATTTCTTCCACTGCCTTACAAATAAAGACACCCTGTATTCCTCTGCCTCTAGGAGTTTTACACAAGAACAACCTTTTATAAAGTAGTTGTAGCACACCCTCATGCCGGTATAACAACTTCTTACGGGATTTCCCTTCGTGGGATTCATCGTCAACAATCTCATTCAACTTGGCTTCGGCCTTTAATATTTACAAAAAACAGAAAATTAACAAACTATAGTGTGGCATCAGCCTTAACTATAGCACCACGGGATCGCCCTTTGTGGATTTTACCAAAAACAACTTCTTTGAACAATGGCATCGGCCTTCACAATTTCAACAACTGAAAATCAACATCTATGTAGGATTACCCTTTGTGGGATTTACCTACTCAAAACACGGGATTACCTTTCGTGGGATTTACCGTTAACAACTTCTTCTATCCTTCGTGGGATTTACCATTAACAACTTCTTCTACCCTTCGTGGGATTTACCTATTCACATCACGGAATTACCCTTCGTGGGATTTACCGTTTACAACTTCTTCAAACTTCATCGTATAACCGGACTTTCTGTAGATTCATGCTAACAACTGAGTTGGTTAGACTCTGAAATTATAGGCTATGATAAGAAAACATATTGCACAAACTCCTCAACAGAATTGCAGAATATCAGCGAAGTAGAGAGACAAGAATTGGATACTACAAAACTTTCTGAGTCATACGACAATGAACATCCAAAAGATATCATACATGACATATTGCCTTAGAAATCTTGGTATTCAACTAGAACCATTTTGTAGAACTCTCATAGTTGAGCTTCACGATGAAATGCCTAAAAGGCCTTCAATTTCCACAATTTGACATTTATGAATTTTTGACTGAAAAGAATGATCAATACCAAACTTCACCAAAAAATCGAACTCCAATATTAGAAGAAACAATTTGAAACCCAGAAAAGATGATTCACACATCACATAAGTAATGGCAGCAAGAAATCATTCCAATTCTTCAAAGAATTCAGACAAAGTGATAGGAAACATAACCTTCACAAAAAAAAATCTTGAGCTAAGCATTTCGTCAAACACTTGGACTGCATTAAAGTTCTGAACTTTCCTCCACACCAGTGAATAGAGCACGGATCAAAGTCGCAGAAAATTGAATTTAGAAAGCTGATATGCGAACAACACCAAGAAAGACGTATACCAAGACGCCAACGAAGGCGCCGGAGCTCAGTGTCTCTCTGATCTCTTTCAATTTCACCCAACAACATGGTAGCAGCTACCCAGATGAGTAAGATGTGATACGAAGATAATCCATACCATGTTGAGGATGGGAAGCCATTGATGGACCACGACTACAACAACTTTGGAGATGGCAGTACTGGAGAAGCTTAATGGAAGAGAAAAAAAAAATCTATTGCAGAAAACGATGAAATCTAATAATGCGAAACCACCAGAATCAATGGCGTGAGCCTGGTGGCTCTGATACCATGTTAACTACATTGCAATGGTTGTGAATTGAAGGGAAAAACAAGGAGAAAGGATGAACAGAAAGATGAATAGAGAGATATGAGAGAGAGAGAGAGTTTAGAGAGAGAAATAGGTTTTGTATTAACTAACTCAAATGAAGATTACACATACTGTTTATATAGAAATCCTAACTACTTTAACCAAATACTAACTACCTAACTATATTACTAACTGTATTACATTTTTACCCTTAATATTGCTTAGTGCAATCGAAGTGAGTTGTTTCTCCTTCTAAAATCAAGTGTGAGACTTGGTCGTATCAAGTGAATCCATGATTAGCAATATGAGTTATTCTGTTGCCCCTGGTTGAGTGATTCCTAGGTATCTATTCCCAGTTCTTTCTATTTCCCTCGATCCTTTGGTTCTCTACTGCGTCAAGTGGCATCAGAGCAAGTTTTTGGATTTTTATCCGAAATCCTGGTGGAAGCGCTGCGCATATCATCTGAGTTCGTCCTCAAAGTTGACTCAGTTCCCGTGACTTCTATCCGGAGAATCATACATCACTGGAAAGCCGTTGCATTCTAGTTTCCAATGCAACAAACGGTGTGTCAATCCAAGCTTTCTATAGAAACTTATTAGCAAAATACTAAAGGGTGTGTGGTTGTGCGCGAAAATCTGCAAACGCCATTTCTTCCAAAGAAAGGAGGATATACAAGCATCTTGCTCCCATGGATAAGAATCAGGTATCATTAATTAATGTCGGTCAAATTAAAAGAATTTGTGTTCTTCTCAAAGAGTTGATTGGAATTTACCTCCTATATATGATGAGTATTCAGATGATGGATACTTGATGATTCCTACCAAAGAGGTTACTACAAGAAAATTTGTTCAGGAAGTTACACCACCCACCACTACACGAGGGAGTCTTGAGCCACGAGGAAATCTTAGGACTATAGTTCTTCATCTTATTCCAATAAAAGAAGACAAATCCCAGTGGGAAGATGATTTCAAATGTTGGTTGGCTTAAATGTCAAAATGGTCCTTATGTTTTATACTATCGACCAATTAGGTCCTATGTTTTCAATTTGGCCAAATTAGTCATTCTGTTTACATCTGTTCGCTAACTCAAGACAATTTGTTAAAGGACCGTCAAAATTGACATGTGCCAAACACATGAGAGGACAAAAACGCAATTTTATGTACACCCACTAAACATATACAATGCCTATCTTTAGAAATTGACACTCTGTTCAATTTATTTGAGTACTATGTGATTTAGTACATGTCAATTTTAATTGTCTTTAATAGATTGTCTTGAATTTGCTAATGGATGTAAACACATGGACTGATTTGGCCAAATTGAAAACACAGGGACTAAATTGACCAATAGAGTCGAACAAAGGGACCATTTTGACATTTAAGCCATGTTGGTTTGATATTGTTGGTTGCACTACTACTTTGAAAATCTGGTTCGCTGTGGCATGTATTGACTCGTTGTGTGCTCTTGTGAAGATATTACTGATCCAAGTTGTTGGTACTCAATTCCTTGGAGAGCTCAAAGGATTCAAATCTTGGACAGGTCGAAAGCCTAAATTCAAAAAAAAAAAAAAAAAAAAAAAAAAGATTCGAACTTGAGGATGAGTTTCTTTGAGAAGAGACGAGTTTCTTTGAGAAAAGGAGTATGCTGCAACACATGACAATTAATATGGCCTATGTATTAAACATGTTGGTGGCTTTTCATCTTCCAAAGCCATGTACTAATTAGACGTCTAGAAACTATAATCTTTAGTATTAAATATTTATCCTATCAATTAATGTACATACTCTCCTTATTTAAAGGGATCCTTATGTACTAAAAAGGAAACCAATTAGTAGATTAAAGTTAATCTAAGAAGAGAGTGAGTTTTCTTCTCCTTAAAATCAAGTGTGAGACTTGGTCGTGTCAAGTGAATCCACGATTAGCAACTTAAGTGATTCCGTTGCGCATGGTTGAGCGATTCCTAGGTATCTATCCCCTATTCTTTCTATTTCTCTCTGTCATTTGGTTCTCTACTGCGTCAATAGCATAGGACTTATATATCGAGGTCCTATGGTGAACTAATACCATTAATATTTATAAATGGTTCATAAGACTTACCAAGCCCTGTGATTGATTTTCACCTTTGGCACTGTTGTTTAAATAAATAGTAAAAGAGAGAGAGAAAGAAAAAAAAGGAAAAAGGTGAAAGCATAAATAAAATTAGCTAGTAGTAGTATGTATAAAATTTAAGCTCTTCCATTAAAGTTGTATACAAGGGAAGTGGCTAATCTTTTGCTCTATATATGTACTTCCAGAGCTTTGTTATATCTGTCCCCTAGCAGACCTGGTATCTATTTGTAATTTTAATGAACTTTTTATTTTGATATATATTGAGCTTTTAAGAAGAGGAAAATGGACACCCAGTTTTAACATCCATTCATGTACCCACCAACTAAAACAAGTCCAGTTAATCACTCAAGATCCCACCGGAGTTCGGCTACATGAAATCAATTGTGGTGAAGTTTGGAGGGCGGATAAGCCGTAGGGGGTGTCGGCTGGGTGGTTCGAAATTACGTGGGGTGGTTCCAAATGGGTGGAGGCAGGGGAAATCTAAGAGGAGGATCAAGTTTGGTCTTGGAGGCTTTTTATGCCGGAGGCAGAATTTGAAGACCGTATGCATTGGAAGAATAAGGCTGTGTATTTTAATGACATAGGAACTTGTTAAGTTATTTTTAGAGGGTTTCTTAGGAAGTTTTAGTATATTTATGTTCCTCTATCTTGTGTTCCTTTAAATATTGATGTATTTGAAGCCTTTGGGTTAGACTTGAATGAATTAAAATATTATTTGCTTAGTGCAATTGAAGTGAGTTGTTTCTCCTTCTAAAATCAAGCATTTGGCTTGGTCACGAATCCACAATTAGCAACGTCAACCAAACTCCGTTGCCTCTGGTTGAGTGAATCCCAAGTTTTATCCCCCGTTCTATTTATTTACCCTTGGCTTATCCTACATCAGAGCAGGTTTTCCGCTGTGTTAGAAGATCATGGCTGATATTTTTCATCTGTTTGAACATCAAAATGGTTGAAGAGATTAGCTTGGTTGATTGGAATTCTCCGTCAGTTTACGATAAGTATGTTGATGACGACATGGAAGAGATTAAGAGGATGCACCGACATCTCACCAATCAAATCTCTCGCATTGAAAATCGATGACAAGGCGTTGTGGTTTCCGAAGGGGAGGGGGGCATTTGGTTGCAATGTGTTAACCTTTTTCATGATTACGCTTCGTGGTTTGAGTCAACTGAAGAAGGAGATTTTTGTTCAACATTTTACAATGAAGTGGCACAACATACAGTTAGTTTGGATTATCTTAGTTCAAATTATGGGTGTGAAAAGATTGAGGCTTTGACTTAATTCATTTGAGTATGCCTTCCTTATTTGATCGTTTCTTGAGTAATTGTGAAATTAGTGGTGGTTTTAGCTCGACTAATAACAAACATTTCGGTGGGAGAGAAGGGGGGTTTTCATTTCACGAATCTTTGAAGGAAGTCGGTGACGTTGCTGAAGTGGGAGATATCAAATTCCAAGATATTGTTGATATGAAAAAAGGATGCTATTTATGAATACATTGATTTTATTAGTTTTGATATTTTTTATTGGAAGGCTTCTCAAGTTTTGGTTGATTAAGTCAATCAAATGAAAATTCATATAAGTTGGATTACAAGATTTGTCATGGAGCATGAATTTACCATTTCAAGAATAAGAAAATATTCCAAGTATTTATTTATGTGGAAAGACATAAATCAATTTCAATATTACAACGGAGTCAACAAAGATTTAAACTCGAGGATGTGTCATTTCCAAAGGGGACGAAAATTAGTCCCAATTTTTATTATCTCTGATCTTTATTTGTTCCATGATGAGCCTGAGTTAGTTCCCACAACCACAAGTCATGAAGCTACTAATATCCCTCATGCATCAAGGAAGATTAAATGAAACTCGAGGACAAGATCTTTTTAGAAGAGGAGAATGAGGTGGGACGCAGAGCTTGAAGAAAACAATTTGAAGACCACTAGTATGCATTGGAATAATAAGGCTGTGTCTTTTAATGACATAGGAACTTGTTAAGTCATTTTTAGAGAGGTCACTCAATACAATGGTTTGATGATATTCTTCTTCACTTGGAAGTGAGAGGTCTTAGGTTCGAATCTCGTGGATGGTGAATTCGATACCAAATTAGGCTGTCCATAGTGTGGCTTAGCTGAACTCTCCTCCCCTTAGTGTAAAAATATTGATGTATAAAAAAAAGTCATTTTTAGAGAGTTTCTTAGAAGTTGTAGTGTATTTATGTTCCTTCATCTTGAGTTCCTTTAAATATTGATGTATTAGAAGCCTTTAATAGGTGACACTTGTTATGATTAGAACTAATGAGTTAGTTAATATTGTTGGTTAGTTTTGTTGTGATAAGAAGAGGTAGTTGAAGGGTATTTTTGTAATAGTACAGCTGATAAGAATACCATATATAATCTGAAATGTAAGGCTCAAAGAGTCATGGTGTTATGAGTAAAGAAATATAATAAGTCCTCTCTCTCTACCTTTCTTTCTTTTCGATAGCTTCTTCTTAGCTTTATAGTTTTCTCCATTGTTATAAGCTTTTTGTTTCCTCCAAGTCATCATGGTATCATCGCCGACATTGGCTTGATGCCGTAGTCGGTCTTGAAGGTTCTTCCGCTGTATTCCTTGAGAAGTCTGAGTTCGTTGCTAGTTTGAAGGTTCTTCCGCTGTGTTCCAAGAAGTATTAGTCTTTCTTGGTAGATTTGTGTGGTTTCAAAAAAGTATCAATCTTTCTTGTTAGAACAGAAAGTATCACTCTTTCTTAGGTATTGTGCGATTTCAAGGAAGTATTAGTCTTTCTTGTTAGAACATAAAGTATCAGTCTTTCTTGTTGTTAAAATTCTGAGAGTGTTAGTCTCTTGGTGTGAAGAAGAAATTGAAAAGTGTTAGTCTCTTGGTTGTAGTTAATCATTTGTTTTTGAAGCTAATCATGGGTACACCAAAAGTGGATAGTCTTCTTGGTATGCTCACTATAAAGTTGAAAGATGATAATTTTGCAAAATGGTCGTTTCAATTCATGTCAGTGCTTAAAGGGTATAAGCTTTTTGGCCATTTTGATGGCACATATGTGTATCCTCCTAAATTTGTAATTCATACAGATTTAGGTGTGACTAAGGAGGTTACTCAGGCGTTTATAGATTGGGAATCCACAGATATGGCATTACTTAGTCTTCTTTTGGCTACTTTGTCTGATGAAGCCATGGAATATGTTCTTGGTTGTAAGACTGCTGCTGATGCTTGGACTAATTTGGTAGATAGATTTGCTTTAGTGTTTAAGTCGAGGGTGAATCACCTAAAAACTAAGTTGCATACAATTCAAAAAGGGACAGATTCGATTGATGGATTATTTAATCTTTTTGGGGGTTTTGTGTTGCACCGTGTTACAGATATTTGTGCAGGATCAGATTTTATTGATTATAGATTTACATTTTAAAATGCATAGATATATCAAATTATTTTTGTGCAACATCATTTTAACTTTATGTTTTTTTTTTGGTGTAGATCATGTCCGTTGTTAAAGTGTTGAAGTGTGTATATGAAAATATTCAAACCCTTCTATTGGTTTGCGTGGGGAATTAACTTTGAGGTTTCCAAGTTTGTCACCAGGAGGCTTTCTGTTGAAATACCCATTATATGGAGGTGAGCCAAACTGTTTATTAGATTGCAATGAAGATATTCAGACCCTTCTACTAGTGAATAACTTGAATTCAAATCCAATTGTTGATGTTTATGTTGAAGCTAAGAAGGAGATGTCTGTTGTTTCTACTAGTAGTGTGTTGCCTTGCATAAGTGAAACTACTAGTATTGGAGATGAGAACCAATTTTTGGGTAAGTATGGCTCTTATGGACCTCACCATTATGCAACAAATGAGTGGCAGGGTTATAATTCTTATGAGGATCAAAATTATGAAGATTGTGTAGTTGAGTTTCGTAGAAAACTTACACAATACTCTATTGAGGTTGGTTTTGTTTTCAAGTTCACTAGGAATGATTAGAAGTGTGTTACTGCTGTTTTTTCAAAGAAACTGTCAGACGGGTGTCAATGGCATGTCATGTTGTTGTGCAACGTTTTGACAACCTTTCGAAAACACAGCTTTGGGGTGTTGGTGTGTTAAGCCGTTTGAAAACGAAAATTCGGTCTTGACTACCAATGCAATCAAGTGTCGAAATTTTGGGTTTTAAACGATTCGGCCTATCGAAGACTGACGTTTGAGAGGTGGGTTTAGGCTCATCTTGATTTTGTTCAACGCTTATGCTGATATGTGTTGAGCGTTGACGTTTTTTATTTTGCTTGAAATCTTCACGGGTGTATTTGGTGTGAAGCTAACTCCAACTTTGTTGTTGTCAACTCCGTAACCATGCTTCTTCAACTTTTTTGAAGTCTCGGTGAGGTCACGTTCTTTGTCATTGATGGTGTTTGATACCTTATTTCCAAGATTTGATGATGAGGTAAAATCGTACTCAGCATTTGACATGAGTTTGCAGGCGTTTGGGTCGAAGCCTTTTTCAGTCCTCTTGGTTAGAAGAGTGCTTGGTTTCATCCCTTTTGGTAGGGGTTTTACGAAACCTGGTGGTTTTGAAACTTTAGCATTGCCTACTCTGTCAGAGGTAAAACCGCATTTGTCTTGAATAGCTTTACTTCATCCTTGTACAGTTGTGTGTCAGCTTTGTTTGTTCCAGTTTCGAATGAGGATTGCCTATTCTTTCTTCTTGATATAGGGATGTATTAGAAGACGGGTGTGTTTTGCCCTTTTGAGGGCGTTACACTCCCTTTGGTTGTTGTGGGTTTAGCAGGCTCATCATCATTTTTGCTTGAAGGTGGCACCGCTTGCCACTCCTTCTTTTTGGGTGCGATTTTGCCTGTGGATTTGATCTCTTTTAGAAGAGCTTCGGGTACCATGTCTGTATCCATGTAGAACTTGGCATCCGCGAAGTGTGATTCGGCTTTGGTGAACGACTTGGTGTCACCTTGTATCACCTTCACCCCTTATCGGTATAACTTTAGGCATTGGTGGAGGGTGGACGACACTATTCCATTCTCATGGATCCAAGGCCTTCCTAAGAGCAAGCTGTAGGAAGTTCTTGCATCAATCACGTTGAATAACATGCTTGACTTAAGTTCGTCAATAGTAATCTTGACTAGGATCATACCCATCGCTCTTTGTCCTTCTTGGTTAAAACTTTGGATTAGCAGAGGGCTTCGAGATAGTTCATCCACCTTGATGTTGATTATGGTCATTGTTGACTTTGACCCAAAGACGAAGAGAGGATGGTTGTGAAGCTTTGATCCCTACAGTAAGTCTTCGTCAGTGAAGTTAATTGCGTCATAGGCAGTACAACACGCAGCATATTCATGTGGTCGAAGCTTCAAGCCTTCGTCCTTGCTTTCTTGCACTTTGTGGTCGTCGGGGCTCACCAAGACCGCTACTAGTGCTTTCGCATCTCCTTGGGCAATCGTAGTGCTTCATTGATGCTAAAGTATGTTAGCAGACATTCTTTGGGCGTGAAGGTCTTCTCTTCCTTGACGGTGATAACTTTGCCTTTTGAGGGCTTTTATATCTCTATTTCAACCATGTGACAGGCAAATGTAGTGCACTATTGGAAAAAATCCTTCGGGAAGTACTCGTGCAAGGAGAAAGAAATACGTGGCTTTTGCTCTATAGGCTCCCCAGTGTATGTTGGCTTAGCAATTCTTACGCTCATTTTGGGCTTCCTATTGTTGCGATGGTGGTGCTTTCTCCCTTGTTCCACCTTTGGTTGTATGACTTGTGGTCTTGGCTTCCTCGTCTTTTTATAGGTCGGTAGGTTCATTTTGGTCACTTGCCCCCAGTGATGGTTGTGCAGCGGGTGCCATGTAGCTTGAGTATGGACGGGAGTGGTCAGGCGTCACTTGGAGAGGCACAGGGTCGAAAGATCCAAATGCAATCGTAATAGTATGTGTTGCGGCCATGTCTTCAAGGTCAAGCTTGATCTGCCCTTGTTGTGCTATCTTCATGATGAGCTTCTTGAGGACGAAACACTTACCAATAAGATGGCTTACGATATGATGGTATTTGCAATACCTAGGATCGTTAACGCGATTCATCTATTCGGGGCACTTGCATTCAAGTAACTCAATCACCTTCTTTTCCAGCAAGTTGCCTACCATTGCAACCACGTCAGAGTCAGGAAAAGGGTACGTCTTCTGCTCTAGTTCGCTCAAGGTGTTTTTGTACTTGTCTTGGGTGTGAGAAGGCTCACATCTATTCATCTCATTCGTTTTTTTTTTTAGAAGATCTTAACGGGGGTAGTATGGACGGCAAAAGCTTCATTGGCGGGCTTTTTCCCAGTCTTATCTTTGGGGCAAACACCTTATCCTTTTTAAAGTCGGTGATCGACTCCTTCTTCCCATGATTGGCAATACTCATCTCCATATCACGGGATTGAGTTGCCAATTCTTCAAATGTTCTCGGTTTTATGCCTTGGAGGATGTAATGTAACCCCCAGTGCATGCCTTGAACACACATCTCAATGGTGGAGGTTTTAGAAAGTCGATCTTTGCAATCCAGACCTAATGAATGCCACCTATTGATGTAGTAGACAATAGGTTCATCCTTTCATTGTTTCGTACTCATAAGCTCCAGCATGCTTACAGTGTAGTGAGTGCTGTAGAAATGGTTGATGAATTCCTTTTCAAGTTGGTCCTAACTGTTGATAGACTCTAGCTCGAGGTTAATGTACCAGTCAAAGACATTACCTTTTAGCGAACATATAAACTGCTTGACAAGGTAGTCTCCATCCCTCCTAGCATTGTTGCAGGTTTCAATGAAATGGGCAATATATTGTTTAGGATTGCTCTTTCTATCGAATTGCATGAAATTGGGTCGCTGATAACCCCTTGGCATCCTCAAGGCGTCACTCTTTTTAGAGCAAGGCTTTGAATACAGCACGGAGTCATGCTTCCTTCGTACTGCGCCTTGATGGTGCTTGTGATCATCTCTTGCAGCTGTTGGATAAAGAGAGATCCCATAAGCATAGCAGCTCAGTCCACCTCCAGCTTTTCCTCAGCTTTCTCCACAAGTTCCTATTTCTTGTCGGTTTCCTTCTTTGGCGGATCAACCTTTGGGTTAGCTTTCTTGTCATGTTGCACCTCCAGATGGCTGATGAATGTAACAATCTGCAAGTCATTTTCCTCCACGGTCTTTGTCATCTTTGCAATTGCTTTGTTCATTTGGGCCTGTTGCTCCTCGATGGACGTCGCACCAGTAGTCATGACTTGCATGGCAATAGGATACGAACTGCTGCTTGAGTTGGCAACAGAAGTCAACAACTTATAGTACCTCATTGAGCTTTCTTTCTTTGGGGCTCTTAACGAGGCCAGGGTGATCACGGGCTCGTGCCTCGGGTGCTCTTGCTTATTCGACAGAGTTAATGTAAAGGTGGAAGGCATGGCAGATAGAGCTTTTGCCTTGCTTCGGGTTGTGACGCCCAAAGTGCCACCACTTGTGGCAAGGATGTTCTTGTTCTTTGCATTGATTGCAGGAACAGCTTGATCCTTTCTTGATGCCATGTGTGTTTCTTGTGGATTTGAAGACATAGATGAGAGGCAGAGAGGTTCCACTGGACGTGCCGAATTTGTAAACATGAAAAATTATGTACTAAATGAAACAGGAACACGCGTACAAAGTAGATTTGTATTAATGAATTTGTAGGGTTACAATTTCTGTTTACAACTTTTCCTCTTATTTAGTCTTCAAATTTGATGTAGATGCATAGGTTGTTGATCCAAGGGTCACGATAACTTGATCTCTGACGAACGATTGAACGGTTGCTAATAGGGATTTTTACCACCTGCAAAAGTTGGGATAAAAACACTTAAAAATACTTGCAAGAGTATAAGGTTGTCCTAGTATAGCAGCTCAACCAATGTCGTTTTCCACAGGGATTGAATGAATACTTTATGTTAATACCAAATCTTAATTAATTATTTGAAAACAAAGTTTGGAAGATGTTGATTTTATGACCTAAAATATTAAAAACAAATTTAATTAAAAACAACTAAATAAATTGGCAAAGTAATAAAAAACAAAAGAAAATAGTTTTGAAAATAAATTTAAGCACTAGGGTTCCACCTTCGCCTTAACAATCCTACGTAGTTCTTCCAATTACTTATGAATTACATGCATATTTTGAAGATTAGGTTTTCCTAAAGTATGTCCTACTTGGAACCTCTAACATATAACGTATATCTAACATGCAACCCTTAAAACGTGTCGTCCATCCTAAGAAGTTACACATATTAACCACAAGAAGCCAACTCCAATTCCAGGGACAACCCTCCACCAAAATTGCATCAAGTTACTTTTCTAAATATCCTAATAGTGGCCAATCATCAAGACAATTAGATAGTTTAAAGCACAGTGATTAATAATTCAAAACTTGCATGCATAATATCATAAGCAAATTGAAAAGAAACTACATATTCTTGCTAAGGCTCGTGGCCTCGTCCTAGCAAACGAAACTAGTTGCGAACAATCATAAAACAAAATATTATTAAAAACATGGATAGAAAACACCTTGAAAATAAACTTGAATCGTCAAAAGCTCTCTAAAGCCAAAGTATTGTGTGCTCCTCCCCCATCTTCTCTAAAACCCTAATGGCTAATTATCTTATTTATAGTAATGCAAAATAAAACCCTAAAAGTTCTTAGAATAAAACCAGGAAACATAATTAAAATAATAAAATAGAAAATAAAAGGTTTCCTATTTGAACTAGAATTCGGACTTCTTAGAAAATTAGACTTTTGACCAATCAAATCAACTCTGATTTGGTCTCAAAATGTCTCTTGTGAAAGCTGGAGACGTCCCCTACAAATATTCAGAAGGAATATTCCTTAAAATATGCCATCTTGACCTTCAAAATACCCAAAATGTCCGTAAACATCAATCTGGGAAAGCTGCGCGCTGAGCCTTTATTTCATCGCCATGGTCAAACGGCTAAGTAGAAAAATATGGAATTTTGACACAATCATCTTGAAAGGCACATGAACATCCTCCAATTAGAATCACTCCAAAATTCATTCGTTTGATCACTGTTTGCTCCAGAGCCAATCGAATGTCCTACATTGGAAATATATAACAAAGTATCAAAGTTCTACCAAAATAATCAATAAATTAATATGAAGAATATGGTAAAATATATAGTATAATATTGCCTCATTAGTTGCTTCAAGTTTTGAGCTTGAAAAATGCGTGGATAGTCTTCAACTCAGGTTCAGGGTTGCAGCAAATGTAGAGTTGATGTAGGACTTTGTTGATTCAAGAGTCTTGGCGAGTTGATCTTGAATCGAACATTGTTACAAGTTTTAAGTTTGTAACAAAGCTATGATGCATGGACACGGGGGAAGACCAACGTATCCCGTATCTGACACGCGGGGATACAAATACGTGGGGAGATACATACGGATACGCAATCGATACGTATCGAGTCAACAGATACGTTGTTGACTGATGGGATATGCGTATCTTACTGTTGAGATACTAGTATCCTACTTTTCGGATACGTTTCAAACTATAATCAAAGGATAATCACAAAAAAAAAAATCAAGATAATTTCACTTAATCCACACAGAATCGTGATAATTGACAGTTGATTGAGATTAGCTAAACTGAAATGATTCTTTGACCAAAAATTGAAACGATTTTGTGTATAAAATTCGGATCTACCTGTTTTTTCTCACTCGAACCTTAGAACCGTCATCGGCAACTGCTCATGTCATCTCCGTTTGCAAGTGTTGCATCATATCTTATGCATTTGCTAGTGAGAGCTGGTAACTGGGTTTCGAATTCTATGTTTTCCTGAAGCTTTCTTTTTCTTTTTGTTAATAATGTTGATACTTTTCTACTATAATGCCTCAACTTTACTTGTTAGAGCCCCCTTTTGCCTTTTTGAAGCCAAACGAAAAGCTTCTTTTGCTTTTCTGCTTGCATATTATAATAATATAATTGTTAGTGGTCTAGAATAATTTAGATTATAATATATTTATATATGCCTTTATGTTGCTGTGTTGATCTCTTAGCATAAATTTGACTTGTGACATTTTATGCGACTATTTTAGATTGGTTCTTACAATTTATATGTTGGTAATTTAGGAAAATTAATTATCCTGCTAATCATGCGAATGCTAGTGTTAATCTAGTTGAAAATGATCATGGTACACTGTAGAAGTATGTCAAAAAACTCGAAAGAGTGGAAAATGGAAAAGGAGGTACTATGTTTCAATGCAACTATTGTCAAAAGATTTTCAAAGGATCCTACTCTAGGGTCAAGTTTCATTTGTTAAAAATGTCTGGAAACGGGATCGTCTCTTGTAACAAGGTTACTGATGAAGCTCTTGCAGAAATGAAAAAGCTAGTTCGAGAATGAGGGACTCTTTCTTTTTATTTTTTAAGTCGTTTGGATGTTTTTTTAGTTTTTCAAGTTTGAAGACTAATTTAGTTGTTTAGTGAATTATCTTTTTAAATGTTTGAAGTTTATCGAAATAAATTTGAACTTGAATAGTATATTTGAATGCTTATTTTATAATATTTAGATATATTTATTTATTTATATTATTTTTAATTGCCATATCCTTACTGTATCATGTCTTCGTTTTTAGAAATTTGACGTATCCCCGTGTCGTGTCGTATCGTATCCGCACATCTGTGTCCGTGTCCATGCATCATAGTAACAAAGTTTTGAAGGAATCGACACAAGTGCTTGTTGATTCTTCAAGGGAATGCTTTGACTTTGGTTGAAAGAAAGCTTTGACTTTGGTTGTACCTTCTTCAAAGAGAGCTTTGGCAGCGTATTAGTCTTCAAAGATTTAGCAGAGCTTCTCCTTTTGTGAGAATTTCGGTTCTTCAATGTATATTGAATCTTATTCTTGTCTTAGGACCTTGTATTTATAAACTTCCAAAGCCATGCCTTTGGGTGGATTTATCCTTGGTTTGTGTCTTGATTCATCCATGGGAGAATTTATGCATGTTTTGTGTCTTGTTTTTAGCCACTTTCCCTTGCTTGGCCGAAATTTATAGGGCTTGTTGCCTACTTTGTGAGCAATCTTTAATTCTTGCTTGTTTTGTTAAGATGATTTAGCTTTCTTTCTGGTTTTGAGAGATTTTGGACCTTTTGCTGATTTTAAGGAGATTTCTTCCCTTTTGCTGAATTTTACGAATGCTTTTGAGCTTCCTTTACTTGATTTGTGCCACATGTTATTGATGACTTGTCCATTTGTGATAAGTTATTTGCCACGTGGAGCTTTGTGATGCATCATTTGTATACGAAATTTACATGTCTACAACTTGGACCCACTATTTTCACTGCCTCTTCTTTCACTATAGGAACTGATTCTTAGATTCACACTGGAGGAATTGATTGTTCAATTGATGAACCTAGAGTCTCTTTTGGTACTGCCTCTTCTGGTTGGAAATTAATCACATCATTGATGACCCTATCAATTTCAGTTGCATCCATGTCTGTGATGTCCGCATTTCTTTCTTCATGTTTAACACTTTCTTCATTTTTTTGGTCATCTTGGACTTGCTCATTTAGAATTTGGATACCAAAGATACTTTGACTATTAGCCAGTATGTCAAAGTGATCTTCATTTTCATTTTGTTCTCCACCCTCTTCCTCCTAATTGTGTTCAAAATCAAGAATTAAATGACAAAGATTTAGTATGCAGCATCAATTATGGATTATAATGACAAAGTTTTAGTTATGGATTATTACTTATACAAAGATTTAGTATGCAACATCAGTTATTGATTATAATGACAAAGCTTCAGTTTTATAGTAGAATAATTATGCAGCATCAGTTATGGATTATAATCACAAAGCTAAAACTTAGTATGCATCATTAGTTATACCAGACTTAGTATAATAAATGAAATGATCGTGAGTATAATAAATTATCAAATAATAAGAAGTCATATAAATGACAAACTAGGTGCAAAGGGCAAATGCTTAGGACACAAGCTATATGCAGCATCACTTATAGCGCAAGCTATATGCAGCATCACTTAGCAGACAAGTAGATGCAGCATCAGTTAGCGCACAAGCTATATGCAGCATCACTTAGCGCACAAGTAGATGCAACATCACTTAGCAAAAAAGGTAGATGCAGAATTGGTTGTTAACGCATAATATAGATGCATAATTGTGCAGAATCAATTTACAAACAGAAAGTAGAACCAGAATTAATTTACAAAGTGCAACATCAATATAAAGTGCAACATTAGTTCAAAGTGCAACATTAGTTCAAAGTGCATCATTAGTTCAAAGTGCAACATCAGTTCAAAGTGCAGCATCGAAACTAGACGGTTAATGTTTTTGCTCACAAAATTTAGACGCATTTTCATTTTCTTTTTTAGATGTTTAAGAATCAATTTACAAACAGAAAGTAAAACCATAATTAATTTACAATGTAACAACCTATCCCGAATAATTTTACGGATTTTAGAACATAAGGGTATTTTGGTAATTTCATTGGGATTGGGCTAGAAGTTTAGAAATGGTTACTATTGGGTCATATTTGGTGTGCCCAAGGGCCCCACTCCTTTTGGTTTTCCCCTAACTCTTTTTCTTTTTCTTCCTTTTGGACCCATAAGCTCATTCCTCTCTCTCTCTCTCACAACTTTCTCATCTCTCTCCCTCACTTTCTCTCATTCTCTTTATGTCTCCCCTCACCCTCGGACACTCTCTCCCTCTTTGCGAGCTCCCTTTCCCCTCCCTGAGCTTCACACACACACAACCCCATGCTCACCACCTGGACGGAGAGACTTCGAAAACCCCGTACCAACAACAAGGAACTCAACAGTGACGGTGTCACTGTTCATCGTCTTCCCTGAAGTGTTTCATGATTTTCCGACGTTGGTAAACTTCTAGAACCCTTGGCATGTGTTTTAGGGTTAGATCAAAGCTTGTTTTAAGTTGTACATACATGTTAATCGCAAAAAATAGCTCGGAGTTTTCCGGCGAGCACCACCACTTTCAAGGCATTTTCCGACCAAACCATAGTGAGTTAACCTTCATGCAAGGTACCATTCTTTCATCTCATTGAGTACTACAACTTTGGTGTTTGAATCACTCAATTTGGTTGAGTATCGAAGAAGTTATGAGTATTTGAAACCTTGTTTAGAAATCGGCCAAACTATAGCCTGAAACCGAGTCGACCGGACCCAAACCATCAAACCCGGATCCAATGATCCTTAAACCTAGAAGCATACAACTAAGAACCCTTGGGCTGGGCTACCAAGCCCAAACCCAAATGACATTCGGCCGAACCCAGATTCAAACCCATTAACCCATCAAAACCAAACCCATATTTGAACCCCTGACCCAAACCCAGGTTGCAACTTGGCTCAACCTAGAAGCCTAAACCCTTCGGTCCAACCCAGAAACGCAAAGCCCAAACTTGGATTCAACTCATTGACTGTTGACTCGACCCGTTGATCGTTGACCGTTGACCCGACCTGTTGATCGTTGACTTTTGGTTGACTTTTTTGGGTTTCGGCCGGGACACCTCCTAAACTAATTTCGATGTCCTGATTCTAAATACACGCTCCGTTTTCCCAAATTCAATCGTTTTAGTAGAGTTTTATTAATTAGTCCCTTTATGTGCTTAGGTGTGTTTGTTAGTGGAGACCCCGATCTTTCTAGTTTGAGCAACTTTTCGACGAAAGTGTAACTGTGAGTGGACCCCTTCTAAAATGCATGATTTTACTATTAGAAATGCATACATGAAAATCATGATTTGATGGTTACATTTTATGAAACGTTTATGAGTAAATTAGTTTTACGCTTTATAAAATATCATGCTTTATCGATTTTACATTCTTCGTAGTACATATGATTGATGACCATATACTATGAATATGTTTTATGATATGATGTTTGAGCTACTGAGATCCGTTGAGATATATATACTTATACTTTGGAAAGATTATGTTCAATGATTTTTGTGCTTATCTAGAGGTAACTGTTTTGCCTACGGGTGAATGATATCATTAAATGGCTTCGGTCAGGAGATGTAGTGCTTACAGGCGAATGTTATCATTATATGGCTTCGGTTGGGTGATGTGTGGCCTATAGGCGCATGATACTACCTACGGGCGAATGAAGGCCTTCGGGCGAATGAGGAGTTCTATATGCCTACGGGCAAATGATACTACTTTCGGGCGATACTGATGTCGCTACTTAGCACACTATATATGATATATGTTTTTTTTGAAAGGTTTTATGGCATGCTAGGGTTTTCAGAAAACCTATAACGTACTATGCCATTAAGTTTTCATAAAATTTAGGGGTTAGTACGTTATTGAATAACTGTTTTAGTATTACTTATATATCAACTTGGTCCACTCATGTTTTGTTTTGCACCCCCTCAGGACTTCGAATGGAGGCATACAATCCTGGCATCATGGCACTGCCGCATTGGCATCTTCGAGTCCTCTCGGTGTAAGACCGATCCCTTTGTTCATTCGATTTTATATTTCCTTTCTAGTGTCTCAGATTAGTTGTATGCTCTGAACACATTCCACAATTGCATAGTCATTGTATTTAAATTTATAAGTTTTATTTATATTCATTATTTCTCATGCATGTAGTATGTCTTCGTCACCTTCAAGTGTCGGCTAGCACGTGCCTACCCTGGTGTTTTGAGGATATTAGGGTCGGGCATGTCAATTTGGTATCAAAGCGTGGTTTGTTCAGAGCATACTTAGGATCATATTGTACTTTAGTAGTGTGTTGGTCATGACATCATTTTGATGTCACGACTTCCGGATTTGTTGTCATTCGGCATAGTTGTGCAATCCTCATTCTGCGTGAATTGCCACTGAAGAATAAGAAATTCGTATTAGGATTGTGCCTCATTGGTGACATGATGGATTGTCGGATGACTTTCAGCATCGGACTGTTACTCTGCATCATGCGTTCCCTAGGAATTGCGGGTAGAGTTTATTTTTACATTGAAGTGACGTGAATTAGAAATCTCAGCAAGAGGAAGTTTGGTTAGGACCAGCTAAAGATCCGAAATGGCAATGCCACTTTGCAACATGCGTTCCCTAGGAATTGTGGGCGGAGTCGGATCTACATAGAAGTTTTGGGAAACTAAAAAATCTTCGTGGTATGAGTTGGTTAAGACCAACTGGAGACTTGAGACAATGATGCTACTCTGCGACACGCATTCCCTAGGAATTGCGGGCAGAGTTGTATCTACGGTGAAACGGAAAAATTTAAGTGGTTTGAGTTTGGAGATCTAAAACAGTGATGTTACTCTACGACATGCGTTCCCTAAGAATGGCGGGCAAAGTCATATCTATGTATTAATTGCTCGAAACATTCGAAGTACGTGTTGGAGAAAGCTGAGTAAGCGCTAGTTATTACGAAGTTTAGTAAGTGGTAGTTTAGTGGGATCGAATCAATGTTCTCAGACTCGTTCCCGTTGAGGAAATTCATGTGGATCCTTAGAACAATTCCTAGCGATTGTTCTATCGATAACCTTCTTGCTTACTCCAACAGAGAAGTCAAGTTCCCTAACCATCGACTGTCAGCTTCACACCAATTTCTTCGAGCATTGACTTCATATAAATTATATACTTACTGGGAGACTCTTTGGTAGCAGACACTATTCTCTTCAATTTCCATAAAGGGGTTGCGACCATTGGAAATTGAGAATCCTCACAAGGTGTTGTGAAACATAAAATATCCTTGGTTTGTCACTTTCTTTTAGTAGTTCCCAACGATTCCTTGAGCTTAGCCCTATTTCTTTTTTGCTAAGAAACCAGTCAATTTGTTGCGACATTGATGGTGAATGAAGTTTCTGACAATGGATTATTGTCTTATCTGATCGTAATTCATACACTTTTTGAATTCTACGGTGGTGTATTATTAAATGTTTGGCTGCATGCTGACGCAGCAGGATCGAGTGACTTGTGTTCATCTTGACGGATAGGATCGCATGATTTGAACCACCCTAGCTATGACTTTGAACCAACGGTTACCATCTTACTTGAAAACCTACTGACACCCTTTCTTATAGAAATCTTTGTGGGACATTGATTGAGAAAGAAACTTTTGGATGTTTGGAACATCGTCTTACTCATGCTCCAGTCCCAACTTTTCTTAACGTTGGTTATGAGTTTTCAGTGTTTTGTTTTACACCCTTGGGAAGTTACTACTTGTTTATCAAGACGACAATGTGTCGTCGATATTGCCGGCTGCAGACTGTGATATCAGTGGCTTATTCGTTGGGTTTGTTAAGCAAGTGGGCAGATAGACCCGTCTGCGATTGTTATTACTATTTAGTTATTCTAGGGGCTTGACCTAAAGACACAGTTTTTCTCGTAGTACGTGATGTTGCGTATGCTTGGGCGAGACCCACTTTCATTTTCGGTTTTGATTTTCACTACAAGTATTTTAACGTACTTTATATTAGTTATATATTTGTAGTTTTGACATTACAAATGTTTGGTTGAGCTTTTTTCACTTTCAGTGTTAATTTCAGTATGAGTTTTTGACCTCTATGTTATTACATATCTATTTTGACGTTATCATCTTTATGCGTACTTATTTTCGACCTTATGCTAGTATATATTTTCGACTTTATATCGTTATAAAGTATGTTTCTACTTTTACACGGATGGGGGAAGAAGGTGTGAGCCTCGAGGCATGAAAGAAGAATCATTGCAACTCGATCGCGACTGTGTGGCATTTTCCCTTCTTTTTTTTTGCAACCGCTCTAACTTGATTTCTTCTTTACATATATGTATATTCTTCTTCTTGTCTTTGAGTATTTTTGTATAGCAAGTTATTTCAAATTTCGAGACGATTATTTAACGGGGGTAGATTGTAACAAACCGTCTCGAATAATTTTACGGATTTTAGAACGAAAGGGTATTTTGGCAATTTCATTGGTATTGGGCTAGATATTTTGAAATGGTTACTATTGGGTCTTATTTGGTGTGCCTAAGGGCCCCACTCCTTTTGGTTGTCCCTCGGCCCTCTTTCCTTTTCTTCCTTTTGGACCCGTGAGCTTTCTCTATCTCTCTCTCTTTCTCTCTCTATCATAACTTTCACATCTCTCTCCCTCATTTTCTCTCATTCTCTCTATCTCTCCCCTCACCCCCGGACACTTTCTCCCTCTCTGTAAGCTCCATCTCCCCTCCCTGAGCTTCACACACACAACCCCGAGCTCACCACCTGGACGGAGAGACTTCGAAAACCCCGTACCAACACCGAGGAACTCCACAGTGATGGTGTCACTATTCATTGTCTTCCCATAAGTGTTTCATGATTTTCCAACATTGGTAAACTTCTAGAACCCTTGGGATGTGTTTTAGGGTTAGATCAAAGCTTGTTTTAAGTTGTACATACGTGTTAATCACGGAAAATAGCTCGAAGTAGCTTTTCACAGTTTTCCAGCCAGCATCACCACTTTCGAAGCGTTTTTCGGCCAAACCACGGTGAGTTAGCTGTCGTGTAAGGTATCATTCGTTTCATCTCGTTGAGTACTACAACTTTGGTTTTTGAATCACTCAATTTGGTTAAGTATCGGAGAAGTTATGAGTGTTTGAAACCTTGCCTTTGACCCGACCCGTTGACTCTTGACTTTGACCTGTTGGCCGTTGACTTTTGGTTGACTTTTTTGGGTTTCGGTCAAAACCCCTCCTAGACTAATTTCGATGTCCTGATTCCAAATCCGCACTCCGTTTCCCCAAATTCAATCGTTTTAGTAGAGTTTTATTAATTGGTCCCTGTATGTGCTTAAGTGTGTTTATTAGTGGAGACCCCAGCCTCTCTAGTTTAAGCGGCTCTTCGACAACAGTGTAATTGTGAGTGGACCATTTCTAAAATGCATGATTTTACTAATAGAAATGCATACATGAAAAACATGATTTAATGGTTACGTTTTATGAAACATTTATGAGTAAATTAGTTTTACGCTTTATGAAATATCATGCTTTATTGATCTTATATTCTTCGTAATATATATGATTGATGACTATATACTACGAATATGTTTTATGATATGATGTTTGAGCTACTGAGCTTCATTGACATATATATACATATACTTTGGAAAGATTATGTTCAATGAATTTTGTGCTTATCTAGTGGTCACTGTTTCTGCCTACGGGCGAATGATATCATTAAATGGCTTCGGTCGGGAGATGTAGTGCCTACGGGCGAATGATATTCTTATATGGCTCCGGTGGGGTGATGTAAGGCCTACGGGCGAATGATACTGCCTACGGGCGAATAAAGGCCTTCGAGTGAATGAAGAGTTCTATATGCCTACGGGCGAATGATACTGCCTTCGGGCGATACTGGTACCACTACTTAGCACACTATATATGATATATGTTTTTTTTTTGAAAGGTTTTATGGCATACTAGGGTTTTCGGAAAACCTATAACATACTATGCCATTGAGTTTTCATAAACTTTGGGGGTTAGTACATTATTGAATAACTATTTTAGTATTACTTATATATCAACTTGGTCCACTTATGTTTTGTTTTGTGCCCGCTCAGGACTTAGAATCGAGGCATACAATCCCGTCGTCATGGCACTCATGCATTGGCATCTTTGAGTCCTCTCGGTGTAGAACTCATCCCTTTGTTCATTCAATTTTATATTTCCTTTCTAGTGTCTTGGATTAGTTGTATGCTTTGAACATGTTCCACAATTGCATAATCATTGTATTTAAATTTATACGTTTTATTTATATTCGTTATTTCTCATGCATGTAGTAGTATGGTTTTGTCACCTTGGGTGTCGGCCAGACGTGCCTACCTTGGTGTGTAGGGGATATCAGGGTCAGGCGTGTCATACAAAGTGCAACATTAGTACAAAGTAGATACATAATTGTGCAGAACCAATTTACAAACAGAAAGTAGAATCAGAATTAATTTACAAAGTGCAGCATCACTACAAAGTGTAACATTAGTTCAAAGTGCAGCATCGGTTTAAAGTGCAGCATCGGTTTAAAGTGCAGCATCGGTTTAAAGTACAACATCAGTTCAAAGTGCAGCATCAAAGATAGACAGTTAATGTTTTTACTCACAAAATTTAAACGCATATTCATTTTCTTTTTCAGATGTTTAAGAATCAGTATAGATATAAACTAAAAAAAGCCTAAAACATCTAAAACACTGAAATTGGTTTTTCACAAACTGGAACATTGAAATTTTTGGTAAAATCAAGTGCAAAAAACACTTGATAATGCATGCGTTTTTTACGGTTTTTCTTTTGCAAAATCAAGTGCAAAAACATTTGATAATGCATCCAAAAGTTTGATAATGCATTTGTTTGTTACAGAGTTTGAATTATAATCATTCAAAAGGACAATTTTGAGTTTTAGAAAAACCTTTGAAACACTGATATTTTTGGAAATCCGGCTGAACTTTGTGAATCATTGAAAATCTGGCTTGAAAGTGTCGGAAACTATGGAGATTTTAGGGGTTTTTGTCTAGGGAAGTATCTTTTGCGTGAGAGGGAATTTGAAATGATAGGTTTGGGGAAGAGGAACGCGGGTATTGAATGGAAAAGGGGAAGAAACCAGTTGGTTTTTATGATTTTTGTAGTGTAGTGATTAATGTGACCGTTTATTAATGGTTATAATAGAGTGGCATGGACCGTAATTTTAGTCGGTCCGTTTTTTTTTTTTTGTTGGGCTTGATTTTCTGTTATTAGGTTTTTTTGTCCCTCTTTGTAATGTTTTAAAAGGTGTGAAATTGTGTGAAATATAGTATATTTTTGTGTCTCTATAAGTGGAGTTGTGTGAAATATAGTATATACTAGAAATTGAGCCCGCGCGATGCCGCAGGTTTTAAAACTGTGTTAAACATGTGAAATATATTAAATTTATTCTCATCTATATTAAAATTTATTTACATTCTATGATTCTCATGTTCAATAAAGAACCAAAACAGTCTACAAAACCACACGTAATAGTCTTAGTCGATCCGTCTTCCCAACATATCAACAACCAATTACTAAATAAAGCACATATCTCGTTATTGAAACAAAACTAATTTATTGAACTTACCCTCTCAGCTAGAACCCTAATCTCATAAGCATGACATATAATGCTGGCAAAGCCCATGTCATGTCCCAGTTCTGATACTCCTGAATAAAAGCATTGCATATCCACCATCACATATTAGTTAAGAATCAAGGTTAAATCTAGTGCAACAGCAAAGAAATACAGTAAAGGATCATGCAAAAGAAAGTTATATAGTTTGATACTATATAGATACATAAGGGACCAAATCAGAATACTCTTGAAGGCGTTCATTAACCAATATAATTTACAGTCACAAAAACTTTAACCAATTCATTCAACTGGAAATGGAGAAGGCAAATAGAGCATAAAAATTAACTGGGTTAGCCACTAAGCCAAAGCATGTTTGCTGAGGTTGATGCAATGAGAGTTCTCCTCATACATCAGCATTAAGCAAAATTAAATGGGCCGTGTAAAGATGAGAATCCGTGCTTCAGGAAATCCCACAAAATTCTCAGCAACAAAATTTTCAATAATATTGCTCTAATTCAATGAACTCTCAAAAGATGAGAGAGTAAAATTGTATTCAATAAAATGTATTAAATTGATATCAGATGATGCAACACACATATCCATTGCAATCCATAGTTGGCAACACAAATATATTCTCATCTCACTTGGTGCGATGGCAAGTGCCTTCGCCCATGAGCGGTAGGTCTCGGGTTCGAGACTTGGGAGCAGCCTCTCCATAAATGGGGGTAAGGCTAGCCGACATTCACCTCTCTCAGACCCTGCGTAAAGCGGAAGCCTTGTGCACTGGGTACGACATTTTTTACTTGAGCAACACAAACCACCAGCTCATTAACTCAAAACAATCTGAAACATGCATATAAAACATGCACATTTACCACCTTTTCCAAGTATTAGAAATTTTGAAGGAAACCCCAAAATAAGAGCAAAACAAAATACATAGCTAATTTCAAATATTTATTGGGAGCAAGCATTGTTCAACTTTAATTGCAAATGGTAAATAAAATAGCTATCTATTTTCAGTGATAAAGAGCTAAACAGATATTGAAGTTTTTATAAATAAGTTGTGTATTTGCTTATGCTACAAACACCTATATTTCTGTGTGAACTATGTAAATAAATTTTGATATGAACTATGTATATATAATTGTCCAACAGTTTTTTCTTGTACATATACATAGATATGGTTATCTTAGGTTGGGTCAACTTCATCAGTATGTTGCTTAAAAGCAAGGATTTTTGTTGGTTTTTTCAATTTATTAATGATGGAATTCCAATGCTTTAGCCAAGTGTATCAAAATTATGTGTTTCATTTGATCACCCATTTGCAATTTTGCATAGTGACGGAATTTCAAAATCAATTCCAGTTCGTCATTGCTTAAACAAATTAGAATTTTAGAACCAATCCCAATGAAAAATAAGCAGCAAACATAAATAGTAATGAGCGGATAAATGTAGAGGCGCAATTGTGATTTGCTTAAAGGTGACCGAGTAAAGAGATAAATTGGAAAATTAACAAAAATAAGGTTGTACCAGGATGAAAATGTTACCAGATTGCTCAGCTACTGTATTAAATATGAGAAATAGAGTTAAAGAGCAGCCAATAGTGGTCGAGTTCTCTCCAAGTATTTGCCCTGAGTCTTGAATATGAGAAATCAAGTTAAAGAAAAAAATTGTAATTTCTCAGTATACACATTATCAAATTAAAAGATAATGTGAAATATAGAGCATATCCAAAACCAAATGTAAAGAACCAAAACTAAATGTAAATTGTAGTTTCTTATAGAGCATATCCAAAAGTAAATCCTATCTCTTTGAGCATCCAAACAGAGCATACCCAAACAGAGGATACCCAAAATACCAAAAAAAAGATTAAAATTTGGTTTAGCACTTATTGAAAGTTTAAAAATAAAAAAAATAAACAAATAAACAAATAACAATACAGAAAGAACAACAAAATACAACCACGAACAACACATGATGGGTAAGTCTTTCTCCGTTGGAGACATTACTCTAAAATACAAAAACCCAAAACAATCCCATTACCAAAAAAACACAAAAACCCATCAAAAAACAACTCAAGGTGGATTCAAACTCATCAAAGATTACATTTTTAAACCAAAAATCCAGCACTTAAACAACCATAAACACGATTAAACAAAGATAAGCAAAGAGAGTGTAAAAATAGAACAAAAGCAGTCATACCAGTTCATTGCCCAACTCCAGAGCAGCGTCACGGAACACTTTCCTGAGGCCAGAGTTGCTTCCACAGAACACACAAATCCTCCTGAACTTGCTACGTTTGCTCTCTTCCATTCACAAAGTCTGCAACTTTTTTATACTTTTTGTGGTCAATTCAGCATCACTTGTGAAAAAAAGAACTGAACCCAAAATAATCTTATTACAAAAATTAAAATAAATAACACCCTAGAACAATGAAATGTATCTCACTCTCTAGAAGTCACGCCGGAAAATGCTAGCCTCTTCCCTCCGACGTCATTTTCGGCTGTAATCAACCACCAATCGTGCAGGCATACCTTGAGAAAATCAAAAGTGTCAAGTGGTCCAACTTCTTCAAAATTTCCAATCCCAAAATCAGAAAATCAATATATTAACATTGTACCTTAACAAACCCCCAAATTTCGAGTCAAAGAAAATTAATACAATATCTCTAAAAAATAATCAAAAGACAGAAAAATCTGAAAAAAAATTACTGACAATAAAAATGCAAAAAAAAAAAAAATTATATAAGAATTTCTAAAATCATAAAGACATCTGAGATGGAAGGAATTAAATGAATAACTGAAATCACATAAAAAGTTCAATGAAGAATTTTTCCAAAACCCAGAAATTTAAACGAAATTTTTTACAAAAGCATGAAAAATTACTAAAAACCTAGAAATTTGAAGCAGACGTTTACCTGCAATAGGTCTAGAAGCTACCTGATGTGAAGAGCAACCGTTTGAGACCAACCTCGAGGCCGGCCGTTGCCGAAATCGTCGAAATCGCCGCCGAAAGACACTTTCTATTAAGTGAGTCACGGAGATAAAAGTGAGAGGAAAGAGAGAACGGAGAAAGAGGAGTTGATGAGGGTTTGGTTATGGTTGGCTTGCGGTTTGAGAGTTTTAAGGTTGCAGAGAGAAAGTGAAGAGCGAGAGTGGAGAGGGGGAAGAAGAACGTACCGGAAGCAAATGGAACGTACGGGAAGCAAAGGGAAAGACCCGGCTTTTTCAGTCACCTTCCTAAAAGCGATGAACGACACGTGTAAATCAGGCAGAAATGAAATAAAATAACCAAGCAAGGGCAAAAAAGGAAGAACACTGTTAATGAACAGTGTTTTTGTGTTGGGTTTTAGTATATGTATAATAAAATAACCAAGCAAGGGCAAAAAGGAAGAACACGGTTAATGAACAGTGTTTTTGTGTTGGGTTTTAGTATATGTATAATTTGTATCTCTATAAGTAAGGCTTCCTTTTGGAAATTTATATCCTTTTGATCTGACATGCCATTTTTCCTGTATGTTTTTTGGGTTTTTTTTTTTTTTTCCCAGTAGAATTAGTATTTAAATCTTTTGGAAATTGAATGAAAAACTAGAAGGGATGTAAAGCATTGTGTTTCTGTGCAATCTGGCGAAAGCTTCATCGTTTTGAACGAGTGCTTCTGCAAACATGCCTACAAGAAAGAAAGAGAGCTCGGAGCAACACCTTCTGCAAACACTTGCAGAACCCAGTGAACCCGGTTCGGAAGGCACCGAAAACTGCCCAAAATGGCAAAGGTCCACCAACCCAGGAATCCCAAAAAGCCAAACCCCATAACCAAACTTGGTGTCAGTGTGTAGTGTGCGTACTGGTTGTATAAAATATGTTTAGATTGTCGTTATTGTGTTTCCAGCTGTTATGGTGAGGAGAGAATAAGCACAATGCTAATGCAAGTCCTCCTTTGAAGAAATTTTTTAGTTGTGACGGAAATACAAATGATACACCACATGTTTTAATAGGAATGATGAAAATTTTATTTTTTAAGTTATTAATTTTTTAGTACACATATCCCACCATTTGTATAATGACACGTGGTATACCACCCCGTGTACCGGTCACATTGAAAAATCTCACCTCCTTTTGTGGACCCGTATATTCTAGTACTCTAGCTTGCTCCTTTTGTGGATCTCTTTTTTCAAAGTCCAAGGATCAAGTGATCCGGATCTTTGAAATTTGATTCAATGGCTAAAAACAGAGAAGTTAATAAAAACTTTTAAAAGTTATAATAATTTTTTACCGTTGAATCAAATTTTATAGGCCCAGATCACTTGATCTTTGGACTTTGGAGGAAGAGATCTGAAGTGTGTCCGTGTTATATAACGGGAATTGCAGCTTCCGTTCCTAACCTTCTTTCCAAAGGAAAAACCAAACTAGCCAATGCTACTAGTATAACATTAATTTCTATACGTATTTTTTTGGTGCACTTAATTTTTAGGTTCTCATAAATTAATATGCAGACCCACGCTCCTCCTCCTTCTCCTGTAGCAAAGCACTACCAGCTAAGAGACTGCCCAGATCTGGTTGCAAGTTTTAATCTAGAAGAAGACTTTGTATGTTAGGGGGTTTATAGGATTTATTAAGGCTCTATGTTCAATTTTTATACCTCTCACATGCAAAGTCGCTACAAAGGGAAAGTAGCTGATTTATATATATATGGTTCTGGGTAAAACTAAAAGGAAAACCCTAGTCTTATGCTCCTTGTTTTAGGATATAAGACTAGGTTTTCTTATACCTGTCCCCAGCAGTACTTGATATGTATTTTCAATTTTAGTGCATCTCTTTCTATATCAATAAAGGAACTCAGTAGAAATATATTGAATATAAAAGCAAATTATTATACAGCCCTTGCAAAATCGTGATTATTTATACTTAAAATCTTTGTTCAATTCAGCCGCTAAAGATCTCGGAGGCCTAAAATATTTTTAAGACTATAAAATGCGCGATTAGTTAAGAACTTGGACGTCCATAGTTGTGTATTCGGTTTAATATTAGCAATATTGCTAATATTTGGCTGATCACTAGTCACGCATTATCAAGATAACCATGCATGTTTGATTCCTTTTAAGTAATTATTAGTTATTACTTGTTTATAAAGACTAAGAACAAATTTGATTATGTTGTAAACTTCATATTAAAGTGTGATTGTGTAAATCCTAGATTTGATTTGATTCTAGTTATCATTTCTATTACAACTTGTATTCCTTGGGGATGAAGGATTCCTTCATCCTTATTACTATAAATAAAGACACTACGTATGAAGGATAACACACATTCTCATAAAATTCTACAAACAAATATTCTTCTCTACACTCTCTCCTTGCCACCGGCCCCCTTCCCCTTGTCATATAAAATAAGTTACAACACGTTATCAGCACGCTCATAGTGCATGACCCAGTTCATCCATATCATCACGTAATCAGGTTCTTGCAAAACAACGACTTTTATCTCGATATTTTTGCAGCCCCAATAGCATGAACATTCATCATAATGCATTACCCAACTTTACGTTTTTCGAATTTTAGATTCTACATAAATTGTATATGCATTATATTCATAATTATTGAATTATGTGAATTTGATATTTGCCATGAATTGCATCCAATATATGTACATGCATTAAAAATTATTGAATCGAATATGCTATGAATTGAATTGGGAAAAAAAATTAAAAAACAACAAAAAAGCAGAAATCGTAAAAGCTAGGGTTCTTCGAAGCCTCGACCTTGGGCCATAACCCAAGCCACTCTTCGTTTACCTTTATGGGTCGCCGTTAAACCACGGTCCTTTGCCATGATTTTTCACCAAGACACGACTGCCTAAAGTTGTGGCATCGGTATTCCTCTCCGACGAAGTTCACCCAGAGCACGCTAGGGTGTTTGGTTCAAAATCCAAGCCATTAGGCTTGGCCCGTTCATGGTGACAACTCCAGCTAGTTAGGCTTTAGAGCTCTCCTCGGCCCAAAACACCGGCCTTCTTAAGGCCACAGTGTTCCCGTGTCTCGCCCATAGCAGATCCCAACCAACGTGGCTGTTGTGGCTCCCATGTACCGTAACGCACAGGATTGCATCCCCCTGGTACATGTGCCTCGTGAAGCACCTGATCTGATCCCTTGTTGGGCCTCTGTTTCTTTGGGCTTGCACCTACAACCCGTTTTTTCTCCTAGGCCCGCCTATTTGGGCTTAGTGCACTAGCTCAACCCGTTTCCAATTCCAGCCTTGATTTAGGGCCTGGGCCGCATGACTTAAAAATTGCTAAGCCCACCTATGGGCTTTGGTCCAATTTTTTTAGGCCTTGAGTTTAATTGCCTAATTATTTTTAGGCCCAATGGGTTTTATATTTTTTCACCCACACTTTAAATTGGGCCCGAAGTCCAAATAATTAATTCAATTATACTTATAGACTTGAAGTTCTATTTGCATATTTCTGTATATATTTGCATTTTCCTGCAGGAACATATGAACCTGAAGTTCATAATTATTTCGAAACCTGAAGTTGTAAAAACATGCCTTGTTTGAAAACATGAAGTTTTCCTTAAAAACATCACCCATGAAAACCCGAAGTTTTTTCATGCAAATTTAAACCAATGCATGTCTATTAGAACCTGAATGTTCGACTGCTATGTGAATGGATTGATTTTTCTCCATTACACTAACCACATCTATTGATTTTTCTCCATTACACTAACCACATCTTGTCCATCTATTTTGTGATAGGAACATGTCGAATTTGAACAAACTCGACTTCACTACTTTAGAGGTCTCTAGAAGGAACTACCTCAAGTGGGTCCAAGATGCGAAGCTCGACCTCACTGCAAAGAACTTGCGTCCCGCCATTGAATATGAGATGGACAACCCGATTGACGAAGCTAAGAAAGCCACTGTTATGATCTTCATTAGAATACATATTCATGACGACCTGCAAACCGACTACCTTACTGAGGAGGATCCACGAGCACTATGGATCGCTTTGGCTTATCATTTTGATCACCAAAATGACATCTTCTTGCCTGAAGCAAGACATGACTGGTAGCATTTGCGCTTCCAAGACTTTAAGTCTGTGAATGAATATAATTCTGAAGTTTGTCGAATCTAATCACTTTTCAAGTTTTGTAACAAAACTTTGACCGAAAATGATCTCCTGGATAAGACCTATTCGACCTTCTCTGCTACTAATATTGTCTTGCAGCAACAATATAGAGCTCAGAAGTTCACCAAGTTCTCAGATTTGATCTCTGTTTTACTTCTCGCTGAAAAGTAGAATCAGTTGTTGATGAAGAATCATCAAGCTCGACTTACTAGGGTGACTGATGTGCTTGCAGCACACTATAGCATGAACCAATGCCCAAATGCCAAAAGAGGCGTGGTAGGGGCTGCCAGAAGTCACCCCATCAAGGTCAACAGATCCAAGGCCCATCTAAGGGAGGAAATAAAGCCAGAAGCACCTTAACCTCGCTCCTAAGGCCTCGAACTTCAAGAATAAGGGCAAAGCACCTAGAACTATGCATGTAAATATGTGTTATCGCTGTGGTTCAAAGGACCATTGGTCCCGTGTTTACCAAGCTCCCTAAAAGGTTATAGCCGACTATCATTCTCATCATAAGAAGTTCGAATCAAACTTCGTGCAAATGGACGAACCAAAGACTACAAAGATAGAGGTTTCTGACTTTCAAGGGGATACCATGGAAGATTAGAATCTTAGACATAAACTATTTTTTTAGTTGAAATAAGACATTGGGGCCGAATTCCACAGTAATGGCCGAAACCCTTTGTTTTTTGGTTAAATTTTGAACAACTTTCCCTTATGTTTGGATTATTTGTTGGTGATTTGATTTTGGATATTAAATTTTTAATTAATTACCATCCTTGAATACTTAAATTATTTTGAATAGATATTTGTTTTTACGAACTTTTATGCATGTGATGGATTCAAATTAATTTTTCATTCTAGGTATGACTAGTGGGGAAGTTAGTTGTCTGGCAGATAGTACAACCACGTACACCGTTTTACGTGATTGCATCTATTTCACTAACTTCATACTCATGAACGCACCTCTAACAACCTTCACAAGCCCATCCAACCTGATAGAATGATACGGTAAGGCACATATAATGTTGTTCAATGATACAATCTTGACCATTGATGAGGCACTCTATTCTCCGCTTTCCGGAATAACGTTGTTGAGTTTCAAGGACATTAGAGATAACAATTACCACACTAAAACCCACGTAGAAAAGGGAGTTGAACTTTTGTGCATAACTTCTTTCGAATATGGCCAGAAGCGTATTCTAGAGAAGATTGAGCGTATCTCGAGAGGTCTGTATACTACGACCATACTCCCTATAGAATGTCACTATGTGGTTGGCCCTACCTCTGGGACCGCACAAGAAATTACACTTTGGCATGATTATTTGGGATATCTTGGATGAATAGCGATGCGCCGTATCCTCAAATCATCACACGGGCATCCACTGACCCGAAGTTTAGGTTCGATTCAAGGAATCATATGTCAAACATGTTCAATGGGAAAGCTTATCATTAAGCCTTCTTATGACAAGATTCATTTAAATCCTCCCATTTTTCTACAAGGGATTCAAGGGGACATTTGTGGACCGATTCACCCTCCCTGCAGACCATTTAGATATTTTATGGTTTTGATTAACACTTCCACATGTTGGTCACACGTGTACTTGTTGTCAACAAGGAACGTTGCATTCTCCAAACTGTTGGCTCATGTTATTAAGCTCAGGGCTCACCACCTTGATTATCTGATCAAATCTATTCGATTGGATAATTTTGGAGAATTCACATCTAAAACTTTTGATGATTATTGCATGTCGGTTGAGGTTGAAGTTGAACATCATGTACCCCATGTTCACACCCAGAACGACCTAGTAGAGGCAGTCATTAAGCGCTTATAAATGATTGCTCAATCGTTGGTCATACGTACCAAGCTCCTAATCGCTACTTGGGGCCATGCAATATTGCACACAGCCATGGTGGTCCACCTAAGGCCTGTTGCTACACAACCATATAGAGCCATTCAGTTTGTTACCGAATACAAACCCGACATATCGCATCTGCGCATTTTTCGTTATGCGGTCTATGTGCCGATTTCGCCGCTCTTACGTACAAAAATTTGGCCTCATCGAAGGATGAGAATCTATGTCGGATATGATTCTCCTTCGATTATTCGTTACTTAGAACCTTTGACAGGTGATCTGTTTACCGTTCGTTTCGCAGATTGTCACTTCTATGAGACAGTCTTCCCGTCGTTAAGGAGAGATAAGAACGTCAACATTCCTGAAGAACGATGCGAATTATCATGGACGACTCTCACTTTGTCTCATTTAGATCCTTGTACCACTCAGTCTGAAACTGAAGTGCAGCGCATATTAGATCTCTAGAGCATAGCTCAGAGCATGCCAGATGCTTTCATCGATCTAGCGCGAGTGACAAGATCACATATTTCGACTGCGAATATGTAACGTCCCATCCCGAAAATTTACTTTTTCAGGAAAATAATTTTGGTGGTAGGCCAAAAATGTCCTAATTAACCTTTATGTTAGTAACCATACTAACCTTTCTATCTTTTTGACTATTTTCCCCTAAAATTTTATCTCGTTTATTTTATGGATGCATCTAACTTCTCGTTAGACTGCTTACGTACCCTTAATAGGGATCAAGCCATTCGTAGTTTACCATTCAAAACAACTTGACCTATAACATATTCCGTTAAAGCCGAAAGGCATAACTTACCTCGATCAATCATACAAATCAACCCACATTCCACACACATTTCCAAGCTACAACCAAATCACAATTAATAAGCATACATGCATGGCTAACAATAAAAATAAATTCAATAGCAATCACATTTAATAAACAAGTATAACTCAATATGGTGTCACAAAATATAAATCAAGACACACACCATCACGATAAGCCCACTAAGCTCCATGAATTCCCGACAATACTCTAGGATAAATGACATGCTACAATAATTTGGCCTAGTTGACCAAATTGTCAACCGTCAATCAAGATTGACGATAGGGTTCACAACCTTAGAAATCAAAATCGGAGGATCCGCTTATCAGATTTATAATCTATAACTTCTCAACATCCACATTATGCTTTATGCTTCTTGAACAACATATTAAAATTTCGTTACAATCCAACGGTCGGATCTCTGCCAATCACGAATTCAAGTGGCGGTCAACATTTTATTTTACAAACTTAGAAATCCAATTCGGGAAGATCTGCACATTGGATTCCCAATATGTAAGTTCCTATGGTCCTCAAATATTACTTACTATAATGTATCAAGGTTTGGTGACAATCCAACAGTCGGATCGTCGATTGCTATAATATTCAAGTGCCGGACCCTAACGAAATTATACTCAACAATGGAATTTCGTAAATCGGATGTCATGTATGGCATCAAGGCATCAAGTTTAGCTTAGGGTAGTCAGGGGGTGCCTCAGCCCACGCGCTGCCTCACACGGCGGTTGGCCGCCCTGATTCGTTAGAAAAATCAACTATTTCCAAACAATTTCAAATTTTACAGGAAAATAGATCTCAGTGAGAGGAACAACTTTCATACTTGGGCCAATGTCCAATTCGGCCGAGAAATGACTTGAAACCGCCTCGAAAGGCCTGGTGGCTGGTAATTTGAGAACACCAACATTCTCTCGTTGGAGATCCGATGACCGAGATTCTTGTCTGGTTTTACTCCTACGATGAAGGGATACTAACCCTAGGTGGTGTGCCATCGTGTTTGTTGTTGAATTTGGAGATAATGGTTCTAGGGTTTCAGCAAACCATCGGGGTTCTCAAGCCCCGTTGTCAATGGTGGTCGGGATAGAGAGATAGAGTCGAGTCGGGTTGGGTCGGCAGGTCGAAGGAAGGATCCGGGTTTTTGCTGGGTCTCTCATTCCCTCATTTCCCTCCTTGCTCTCATTTCTAATTGATCACTCTCTTCTCCTATCCCCTTCCGATTGGTTGCAACACCCTCATTTCTTTCCTCTTCCTTCCCTTACGGCCACACAAGTGGCATCATTTCCTTACTCCAGATTTTCTGGAGCCTTCTAGGTTATGGTCAAATAACCATGCACCCCAAACTTTTCTCGTTCATAACTTATTCATTATAACTTCGTTTCACAAACGGTTTCTGCCTATGCATTCGTGAGATCGAGCTCTATCAAAATATGCCAAGAAGTACGATAAAATATATGAGGATAAAAATATGTCCTCGTATAATTACATTAATCAACTAGGGGCATTTTCATTATTTTCCACTTAACGAAAAATTATACGACATACAAAATAATAAAATCCGGAAGCGGGATTTCACATTTTCCCCGTTCAAAATTCATAACAATAAATCGATTTATTTTCAATTTTCTCCACATATTAATAATTATGAATATCAAATTCATATATTTAATTTTTCAGGGTATTACAGAATATGCCTGCAAAGATGGATGTACCAAATGTACGGGACTTCCCTCTTGGAGGCCCGGGAAGCCACTTTGGCCGATCCACATACATTAACAGCTAGCCAATCATTTTCCCCTACACATAAGTGTGGCAGACCTCTTGGTTCAAAGGATTCACATCCTCGGAAGAGAAAACCCACAGTACAAGGCCTTGAAGAGCCTACCGTGAATCTGACTGTCGCTTACCTATTCTATCTAACTCATGAGGAAATTCTAGATTACGGAAGCGTCCTTGAAGAGACGAATCCTCCTCCCAAGAATCGTGAGATTTCGATCTATTATGGTAGCTTAGATGATGGGTGGTGTAGAAATGAGATGATCGTCGATGATGCATTAGCATATGCAGTAGCTATTGAGATCATGTTGAGCAATGACATTGAACCGCATTCCATTGATAAATGTCGACGTAGAATCGATTGGTCAAATTGGAAACAAGCAATCCAGGTCGAACTCGATTCGCTTGCGAAACCTAAGGTGTTTGGACCTGTAGCTCCTACTCCTCCATATGTGAAACTCAATGGCTACAAATGGGTTTTCATTCAGAAGCGTATGAGAAGAACGAAATTGTACGTTACAAAGTTTGTCTTGTTGCGCAAGGCTTCTCACAACGCCCCAGGATTGACTATGACGAAACTTATTCACCTGTTATAGATGTGATTACTTTTCGCTACCTTATCAGTTTGGTAGTTTCCAAAAAACTGAGTATGCGGTTGATGGACGTAGTAACTACGTATCTATATCGGGATCTTGTTACGGAAATTTATATGAAAGTTCCCGAATAACTTACATTAACTGGATCAAATATTTCCAAACCCCGAAACATGCTCTCAATTCGGCTGAGGCGTTCACTTTACGGTTTGAAACAATCCAAATGAATGTGGTATAACCGTCTAAGTGAGTATTTGACTAGTCAGGGAAATGTGAACAACGAACTATGCCTTTGTGTGTTCATTAAGAAGTCACATTTCAGTTTAGCGATAGTTGCAATATATGTCGATGACATGAATCTTATCGGAACTCCTAAAGAGCTCACGAGAACTGCCACGCACCTCAAGTCAAAATTTGAGATGAAAGATCTAGGAAAGACTCAATATTGTCTCGGTTTCAAGATAGAGCATTATTCAGATGGAATCTTACTTTATCAATCGAACTACAACCAGAAGGTGTTGCATCGCTTTAACGAGGATAAAATGAAGCCTTCGAGTACTCACATGGTTGTTCGATCGCTAGATGCAAAACAAGATCCCTTTCGTCTGAATAAGGATGATGAAGAGATTTTGGAGCCTGAAGTTCCTTATCTAAGTGCGATAGACGCTTTATTGTACTTAGCTCAATGCACTAGACCCGACATCTCTTTCGTAGTTAATTTTTTGGCAAGATACAGTAATGCACCAACACGCAGACACTGTACTGGCATTAAAGACATCTTCTGCTACCTTAAGGGTACTACGGATTTGGGCTTGTTTTATCCTTACAAATCCTCGAGTGATGTAGCACCCTATGCTTCTTGAGTCAATTCTCGCCTTGTTGGTTATACCAACGCATGATACTTATCTGATCCGCACAAGGCACGTTCTCAAACGGGTTATGTCTTTACCGTTAGAGGCACCGCAATCTCTTGGAGGTTAAGTAAATAGACCTTAGTTTCCACTTCGTCTAACCATGCTGAAATTCTCACCTTAAATGAAGCAACTTGGGAATGCTTTTGGTTGAGAGCAGTTGTGGGCCACATTCGAAGCTCCTGCAATCATTACCCTATCGTTGATGTCCCTACAACGATCTATGAAGACAACGCAACATGCATCGAACAGCTCAAGAAGGGTTACATCAAATGAGACAACACCAAGCACATTGCGCCAAATTTCTTTTTCTCACATCAACAACAAGAGCATTAGAAGATTGAAGTCATGCAAATCCGTTCACAAGACAATCTAGCCGACCTCTTCACCAAATCACTGCAGAAGATGACGTTTCAGAAGCTTGTTCAAGGAATAGGTATGCGTAAACTTTTTGAGTTGTAACATTGCTAGTTCTCTTTGGAATTGTGTCAAACTCAGATGGAGTATCCTAAAGTATACTTGCTTGATCTTAATGTACTCTTTTTCCTTACGATTATGAGCATTTTTTCCATCGGGTTTTTGCTACCTAATTAGGTTTTAACGAGGCACCCACCTTGGGGTAATCATATCCCTGATGACGTCCCGTAGACTTTTCTTTGACTTTGCATTGTTCACGTATTTTTCCTTAGACTATGGATTTTGTCCCTACTTGGGTTTTTGCCATTGCCTTAGGATTTTTTGTGAGACTTACTTCCTTATGCAAGTTCCTACCTTTGAGAATAATGTGTTCCTTAGAATCAGTGCCGACAAGTTGACTTCCTTAACTTCTACATGATGCTGAATCTACCTTGAGTATTTACACACTCAATGGGGAGTGTTGTAAACTTCCTATTAAAGTGTGATTGTGTAAATCCTAGATTATATTTTATTCTAGTTATCTTTTCCTATATATTCTTTGGGGATGAAGGATTTCTTCCCCCTTATTACTATAAATAAAGGCACTACGTAAGAGGGATAACACACACATTCCCCTACAATTATACAAACACATATTCTCTCTACACTATCTCCTTGCTGCCGACCCCTACCCATTGTCAGATAAAATAGGCTACAACAGATTCAATATATATAATGAAGCCTTTTTCTAGTTTTATTAGCATCACTTTGTCACATTATATAATTTTATGAGCTTTCTTTATGTTGGTTTTGTATTTAGATTACATGCATGTTTTAAAAAGAAATCATGGTCTCATAAATTATTGGGAAAGACCCAAAAATAGGACAGTTTCTTAATCTTGGGACATAAATAGGACATTTCAAATATGCACACATCATGCACAACAATCGGACAGAAATAGGATTTTTCCTACACTTTGAAATGACCAAATTGTCCTCCCATATAAATGGGTTATCCAGAAATTCCAGCTCTCATTTCTCATTTTGTAGAGAGAGAAATAGAGATGAAAGAGAGAAAATCTCTCTCCCCCAATTCTGGTTCAAATAACCCTAACCCACCCATCTGCTTCATCCAAGAGCTCTCTCTTTCTCTCTTTCTCTCATCTCTCTCTACATTTTGAATATGCACAAGAGCTCTCTCTCCAACCACTCATCATCTTCGATTTTTACCTTTTCATTTGTAGGTTTTGTGAACTGGGTTTGCTTAAAATTGCTTTTTGATTGATGGATTTTTGGAGTTGAAGTGTTGGTTTGGCGTTTCTTGGAGGAGACTCAAATCCTTCCATTCTTATTTTTGATCATTTTTCTGATTTATATGTGGGTTTTCATTTTTTTGGCTTCTCTTTCCCTTTGTTCCCTCTGTCAATCCAAATTTACAAGCACTAAAATAGGGTTTGGCTTTTGCTGCAATTAAATGAAAAAACATAATAAAGGTCAGTTACCTTTTGGAGAATTTTGGAGAAGAGAAAAATTTGATGGAAAAGAGAGAAATCAGAGTGGAAAGAAGGAAAAGAGAAGGATATGGATGAAATTGTTTCACGTACTCGTTAGATCTCTTCGTATTAAGCTCACTCATATACTGTATGTACACGACATGCATAGGACATGCACATGTTATGCTCACAGATCTGAGCTCAACATAAAAAACCATAGCTCACAGCTCTCTCTTCGAAATCAGAAAAAAGACGCAATCAGATAAATAACCCTAAACTTTATATAAAGAATCAAAGATTCATTAATTTGAATTTGGTATCAAATTTGATTGGGTTCAAATATTTCAAGGATTTGAAAAAATTGTAGTTTGAATGGGCATGAAAGAACCCAACTAAATCAAAGGAAATTGTTTCATGAACTCGTTCGCTTTTTTCATATTTGCAGGGCCTGCCTCTGAATCAAAGGAAAACGTAGTAAACTACGTTAATGCGAAGAGTATTAAAGATGTAAATACGCACCACCTACACATAATACACTATATGCACACCACATGCACATAATATGTACAGTACATGCACATGATATGCACGGAACGAGAGAAACTTTAACGGCAACATATTGGTATAGTGGATACAATTAAAACATAATTGTTATGTATATAAGGTACAATGAAAGTTTGAAAAGTCTTGTTACGTATATCAACCACCGCTTAACTGTGCACGTGGAAAACATGATACTTTTGTCGTTATTTCATGAACACACATGACCCTTAACGTCCTCTAAGTTTTTTCTTAATTTTTGTTTTTCACCAAAGCCAACTAGGTTGTGGTCATATTCGCTAAATTTTGAGGCACAACATACGTGCATCATAACTAATGAGCATTTCCGCTTCTCATATTAAGATGTAGCCATGCACACCATATGCACACCACATGCACATTACAGAAAAAATTTCACAAATTTCTAGAAATGAACACTTGAACCAAAAATTGTTCCCATCACCATCCTATAGCACGTCAAAACTTGAAATTTATTCCACAACCCATACGCCCCAACATGAAACACAAACCCTAATTTAACTTCTAAGTATTAATTAATCTTACGAACAACCCATTTATTCCATAAATCATTGATGAAGGAACTTGGAACTAAACACCCTACCTTACTATACTTGCCAAAGCTTCAGTTACCGGAAAAAATGGAACTTTCCGGCCAAAATAGAAAATATGGTACAAAATCTAGCTCACTCTTCTCGCCTCTCTTTGGACTTCCATCTATTCAAAATTGGAGCTAAGAGATCTGAGGAAGGGAGAGAAAGGAGAGAGAGAAATCATAAAATGAGGGAGAGAAATTGAGGAATAACCTATTTATATGTGGGTATTTTAGTAATTTCGATTTTGTGCATGGCCGGTTTGCCCTATTTCTGCCCCAAGATTAAGAAATTGTCCCATTTTGGGGTATTTTCTTAAATTATTAGCGTTTTACGTTTGGTTTACTTTACTATTAATTTTCATGTGGCACTTTTACGGAAGGTACTTTTAGCATGTAACACTTTTATTATGGGGAGTAGCTCAACTTATGAGCACATGTAATGTTTCTTCATTTTTTTTATGTGTGATTTATACCCTCAACATGCCCCCTCACGTGTGACGAACTTTTAAGTCTAACACTTGGACAATAGCGGATCCAGAAAGTATTATTAGGGGGTCTATAAGAATAGCACGTGTAGTGCGCAAAATTTATTTGACAATAATAGCATTCAAATCGCTATTTCATCGAGTCTTGGTAGGCCTGAAGTCATTTGCAAAGGCATATTGCACTCTTGTTAAGACCTCATTTGAGTGGGTAACTAACATATTCCAAGGCTACTCCAATATGAATGCTTAACAAAGGAACTTACTTATCTTGAACACAATACCAAATTGATTGATACCATTGCATCCCATTAATATGTTTGTCCTGAATAATGATGCTTTGTTCATTCTCTAAGATTACCATTTCATTTACTTTGCATTTTTGGATAGTCTTTTACTTCATTCTTTTTTTTTCTTCCTACAATTGTAACACAACCAACCAAATAGCCAGAGATAAACAATATTAGCACTAGATTGTAAACCAAAACTTTCGACCAACCCAAATTATAAAGAAGTAAAATAATAATAATAATATGAGATGAAAAACATAGATGCGTTGTACGCCCAAATCTAAGCATGCCCTGCTGCCCAGCAGTCCAAGCTCTCCTCTAAGGCATTTTATCAAACAATTAGAAGGCATATTTGAAGGGCAACTCCAACCTTCAAGGGGGCAGCACCCAAGTCATCCATGGAGATTTATTGGAGTTCGGAGGTCAGTTGACCCCCTTTGATCGTAAGTCGGTCACCCCCTGCATGTGGACAACATAAATTAGGTGACATGGATCACGTGTGGCCGTTAGGCTTTACATGTGAGGCAACCCACTTTGATGACATGAAGAAAGTTAACGTTTCACCCTCAAAATAATTAGCAATATGGGAGGTAACCCAAATATTTAGAAGTGCATATAAGGTCATTTTTTTTCCGATATGAGATTTATATCTCAACAATTCGTTTACTTATGATTTTTTTTTTCCAGAGGAAGTTGACATTTCATTAACAATACAATTTAAAGACTGGGCATATGTCAAAGAGTTCATGGTCTCTGAAAACCCTTGCACCCGAGGAAAATCACATGAAAAATAACCCAAACTAGGAAAAAAGACCACATATGTGAACTAAACAATTATTTTTTGTTTTTGGGGCCCCGCCGCCCCCCCTCCCCCCCCCCGCGAGGGGGGGGCTTGTAGTTGGAGAGATGACCAAAACCCTGTTCATTACAAAATCAATAAACTTGAAAAAGATAGATTATTTTGTGAAAGAATTTTTGGGCCTATAAAAAGTGGATTTGTGCTTGTGGAAATTATCAACTAATCGGAGTGTAAACATGAATTTTGTATAACAAATGAAACAATAACATGTATACAAAATAAATGTATTTGTATTAATGTAGGTTTAGGGTTACACTCTCTTTACAACTTTATCCTCTTATTCGATCTCTAAAATGTGTAGATGTGTGATGTAGGGGTTGTTGATCCAAGGGTTGTGATGACTTGATCGTGGATGAATGATTGCTTCAAGGATTTGTCTTGTGGCAAAAGAAGAACTGGCACATATGGTGGTGCTTGTTGATTCTTCAAAGGTTTTGACGAACGCAAAGTGCTTTATGAATTCTTCTAAGTGTTTTGAGGATTTGGTTGCTTGAGCTTTGGCAACGTCTGGGTGCTTGAATGATTTCTGAACCCTTTTCTTTGTCTTGGAGCCTACAAAACCACCAGGACTTTATTTGTGTCTCGGTTCGTAATTTGTGACTTTATGCCATCAATTATTATTTCATTTAAATAAATATAATACAAATAAATCAATACATTTAAATTGATTAATTTATTTAATTTAACTTAAAATCTAATGAACCATTTCTGCCATATATTGACACGTGTCCTCTTGATGACTAGTCCAATTTTTTGACAAATCACATGCCATGTGTCAATTTGTGAGACACATGACGTAAGCCCTCTCATGCCAAAATTTAATGCATTGGTGAACATTTATTTTCACCGAAATTTGTATGTCTACACAAAAAAAGGACCTGAGATTTTGTGAATAGTGTGGAGTTGAATTCGTTGATTCTCAAATACAAAGATATCAAATGGGTTACATCAAACTGGCATTCCCAGTAACCCATTTGTGGTATTTGAAATATCTTCCTAGTTATATTGCGAGTCTTTTAGATAAAGCTCTTAAAGAATTAGAAGGCCTAGTATATTGCGATGTGTGATTTGATCAAAATTTTGTTTTAACAAATTCGGAATGAGAAACTGTCATCCTATTTAATTGAATTGGGCTGCCCTGGATCTGACATATCTCTTGGTAGGAGTAAGAGTAACATGAAACTCATAATTATAGGTGTATTCAATACTCCCAGTTGAAAAGGGAATTAGTCTATGGTCGATTCAGTAACAAATAATAGGAATTTATAGTTGTACCACGTAAAAAAAATACTTCTTTTGTGGAATTAAACATTCCCCTTCGTTTAGAAAGAAATTAAATTGTGTATGTCCAAATAAGCAAATATGTCATTGGGGGGAAGGCGGTGAGTGATGTTAACAAGGGAAGGGAAGTTGATTTGTAGACCATCCTAGACAGCGTTCATAAGTCACGTCGGACCTTCTTCAGTCCAAAATGAAAATTCCATAACTGCAGCGAGCAATATTGTGAGCAACACCATTGGCCTGTCTCTTGACATGGTTGGAAGTGATCTGGGAAGAAGACGGACTTCATCCACCAATACCCCTTCCTCCCCAAAGCATTCATCTGGCCTACAGACCAATGGTATCGCCATCGATGAGTCAGATTCCATTTGGAGAGGGACCCCGCATCCACATTAAAAGCATAAAGTTTGATGTATAACGATACTCCCACTGCAAAGCATTCATCTGAACCTACATACTAATCTTTCCTTCAGTCATTCCCTTCCCGTAATCTATTAGATACCAAATATATTGGACAATTGACTGAATATTCCAAGGCGCATTGATCTCTGTTTTAAGAACTTGTATCTTCGATGGAAAAAGCATAAAGCTTTACGGTTCATCGATATCGGTTTTCTGTATCTGCTTCTACCTCTGCTCGCACAAGTCTGAGCTCTGATCTTTGTCTCATTTCTCCAATTTATGTCTCCCATTTCTGATTTAGGGTTCTTATCCCAAAGTGGATTTCTGAATTCTTGTTTGGAATTACGCACACCAAGTGTTTGATACTTGTTCCCTGCCAGTTTCTACGAAGAAAAGTTGCAATGATGGTAACCGCTTCTCAGTTGCAGATCTTGTAATCGCCCATTACGTCTCTCATTTCCTCTGTTTCTACGTCTATCATTATGAAGCTTGATGACACCAATTACTTGACATGGCACTTTCAGATGCAACTTCTGCTGGAAAGTTATGGAATTATGGGGTTTGTCGATGGTTCCAACCCTTGCCATTCTCGATTTTTTTATGAAAATTCTGCTGATTCTGATGTTCTTTCTGGTAGTACTTCTGTTGGGGTCGAGTCAGATACATACAAGATATGGAAAATGCATGACAAAGCATTGATGCAACTCAGTTCTACAACTCTTTCATCTCCTGCGATTTCTTGCTACTTTGGGGGTAATAGTTCTTTGGATTTATGGACTCGACTGAAGGAACAATTGTCAACAGTTACTCACACCAGCATTTTCCAAATGAAATTTGAGTTGCAAACTATCAACAAAGGTAATGATTACATCACTTTCTATCTTCAAAGGATTAAGGAAGCTAGAGATTACTTGTTTGCTACTGGTGTTTGTTTTGAAGATAATGATATTGTAATACTTACATTGAATGGTCTGCCATCTGAGTTTAATACCATTAGGTCAGCCATTAGGAGTCGTGACACTGTTATTCCACAAAGATCTTCGTTCCCAATTGCTCGCTGAAGAAGTAATGATTGAGGATATGAATAATGCACATATGCTCACTGCTTTGGTTGCTCGACAATCTGATTTCAATTCCAAGAATTCTAGCTTTTCTTCTCATAATAATTCTGGTGGTTTCTCATCTCAGAATTCTAACCCCAATTATCAGTTTAATGGTTACAGAAGCTTTAACAACAAGAATAAAGGCAGGGATAGGTTCAATTCTAATAACAGGTTTGGGAATAACAAGCCCTTTTTCTCCAACTCTGAATTTGGAATTTTCGAAAATTCTCCACAATAGTTTGGTTCATCTCCAGCAATGACTTGTCAAATATGTGGCAAACATAATCATCTTGCAGACACATGTAGATTAAAAAATGCTCCTGTTTCTCAAGGGTGTCAAATATATGGGAAAAACAATCACTTTACTGATACATGTCAATTTAGAAATGTTGGGCTAAATTCAGGATGTCAAATTTATGGTAACTCCAATCACAATGCTCCTTTCTGTTTCCAGAAGAACTCTATTACTCTAATGAATGCTATGTATGCTCACACTAACTCTCGAACTCAATCTAATTCTTCATTGCCATCTGCCCCACCTCAGCAAGTATGGCTCACTGATTCAGGAGCAACAAACTACATGACAACATAATTGCAGAATTTGTCTCTTGCAACACATTATCCATCAAATGAGACCATACAAGCTATAATGGTGAAGGTTTAGCCATATCCCATATTGGCTCCACAGTCCTTAAAACTCCATTAAATCTAGTTTTATATGTTCCCAAGTTAACACATAATCTGTTGTTAGTTCATAGAATCTGCTTGAATAATAATTGTTGGTTAATATTTGACACATTTTGTTTCTGGATTCAGTACAAAACCATAGGGAGGATAATCCACAAAGGGTTGTGCAGTAATGGGTTGTATCCTATCATCTCACCAACATCCACTGCTTATTCAAAACATGGATATGCTGCTGCTTTCTTGGACAACAATTCAACTCAAGGTTATGGCATAACAGACTAGGTCACCCTTCTAATCATATAGTATTCCAAATGTTAAGAAAGTCCAATGTGTCTTGTAATATTGATTCACTACCTATGTTATGTTCTACTTGTTTGGAATGAAAGTTTACAAATCCGAAAGGTCAAAGCTTACAAATCCGAAGCAAGAGATGCAGTATGTCCAGAGCATACCAATAACAAAATGTTAAAGAAAAGTGAGCATCAATTTACAAGAGTCGAGAAGGACCATACATAAATAGAAGAAGCAGGATCACTAGTATGGAAAAGCCTCGAAGCTCGGGTCGTACTCTTCTTCACTATGTCCTAAAAGGGCGCAAAAACAAAAAATGTAAGTGGACCATAATTTATAATAATACTAATAGTACGAAAACCAGTTTATTTTAGAACATAATAACCCCTTATTTTGAAAACATATATAATACTACATATAGAATTTATAAAAACCCTAGCATGCCATGCAAAACATTTATAAAACATCTGTAAATCATATCCATGTTGTACTCAACTAGGGGTATCATAGTCGCCCGAAGGCCAGTACCTATCCATCACCCAAAGGTGAAACTGAATAACATGTCCATCAACTAAAGGTGAAGCTGTATAAAATAGCATACATCCACACCGACACTAGCCGCAACTAGTGAAGTTGTCTGACACCGCTTTCGGCAATGAAGCTGGGGGTATATAATATATCATATCTCACTACTCCATCATCTATATCATATGGCCATAGATAATACCCATGGTGTGCAGATGTGTCGTATGATAGCACACTAGGTACGTATCGAAAACATAACTCAAAACTCATATCAAAGCTCGAACTATCTTCATAACCATAATAAATCCATCATATAAATTGTTTATACCATACTTAGTGCCTCCGTATTTAGATCTTGTATAAATACTCGGGGGACTCAAATGTAATTATGTAATAAATGAAGGGGCAAATATGTAATAAGTGAGGAGCCCTTATTCTATAAAAGGACCCCTCACTCTCCTTATTAGAAGAGGCCAATTCTTAGGCCATGGGAAGCCTCACTCTTACTCGCAGAGGCTCTCATCTTCTCATCCTTTCATAAACAGAGAAATACAATATCAATGTGGACGTAGCCTAAACATTGGGCTGAACCACGATACATCTTGTGTTCTTTACATTTCTTGCAGATTCACGGTCAGATTTACGTTGTTCCAAGACATTTCCGGTTTTGTGCATCAACATTTGGCGCTGTCTGTAGGAATTGACACGAAAAGCTATGTCGGTTCTCTTTCATTTTTTTCACCTCCACCGTGAATTTGCAGAAACCAAAGTCACCATCATACTACTACACCACTGCAGCACCGTGAATTTGACTACTATACTTGTCACCATCATACTATTACACCACTGCAGCACCAAAGTCACAGTCACTTGGAAGCATACACGTTTGGTTCCTTCCCATTACCAATATCCAGAGATCTGATCTGATTTCTCCATCTTTGTAATTGCTACTGTTTCTTAAGCTTTAGCTCTCTCTCTCGTTTTTTCTCACTCACTCACTACCATAATTGCCGTATTTTCTTTTCTTCCCTCTGTTTATCACCGATCATTCTCCGATCATTTTTCCGATTCGGGGAAATAAGATGTTTTCCTCAACTTCAGAAGTGAAGACACTCGCAGGTCCTTCGTCACCCATCTCTACAAAGCTCTGAACCAGAAAGCCATCCACACTTTCATCGACGTCGAAGAGCTTCGAAAAGGCAACCACCTCTCCGACCTACTCACAGCCATTTGAAACTCGAGGGTCTTGATAGTAGTTTTCTCACCAAACTATGCTTCTTCCACCAGGTGCCTCAAAGAACTCGTCCAAATTCTGGAATGTATGGACTCGGACGGCCAGACTGTGGTGCTCGTCTTCTACGACGTCGATCCGTTTGACGTCCGCAAGCGCAAAAGGAGTTTTACGGAGGCATTTACGAGACACAAGTACCGCAAGACCGTATAGCGAAGGTATTACATCGTCTCCGGCAAAAATCCCTACGAGAAAACATTATACCTCTATGGATCCTTGACCCAGCAGTGTTAGAGAATGGCAGCTCAGATATCAGCTATCTTGAATGGAGGAGAGGCACTTAGGTTGAAATTTGCTTCGTCATGGTGGTGGTTGTGGATCCCATTGACGTCATTGATGGGGTTGGCAGCTTCTTGCCAACTAGCTGACAGCAGATTGGTTTTGGAGATTTACAAGAGGTTGCCAGCTTCTCGCCAACTAGCTGCCTATTGAATCTTGATAAGTTGAAACCCAAGCAACTTCTTCGTATTTAGTCTAACAACATATTGGTTTTGGAGATTTACAAGAGGTTGGCATACTCGATCAACCTCCAGTTCATTATCACCAACTCCTCCTTCGAGTCCGCTCTCTCTGCAACCAAATCAAACTGTCGATGGTGAGATCGGACTGCGATGAAAATGCCCAACAGGAGACACACGGGTTGACCGAGAAAAAGAGAAAAGCAAAAGTAAAAAAGGAAAAGCATTTATGGGTTGTCTTCCATTTGGGGGATCCAGCTGAAAGAAGCTTTCCCATCCATTGTTCTCACTTTCTTCGGATTCCCTTCTACTCATTCCTCTCGGCGTAGAGACAGACTGTAAAGATTAATTGGGTGTACATGCATGCCAGCAGCGTACAGACAGAAAGCAAAAGCAGAAAGCAAAAGAGGATAAAAAGAAGCAGACATAATTGCGGTGGTGATGACATGTAGAAAAGGGAATTATGGTCGTGACCTATTGAGCAGAGGGTCGGATTTATTTTTTGAATGATGTAATTTATTTTTCTTATATTTCAGAGACATCTATATAAACCCCATCAAAGGATAATATATATATATATATATATATATATATATATATATAAAAGAAAAAATAAAAAATAAAAAAAGGCAAGCCCAAAATAATGGCTTGGAATGTTATGTGGAGGGCGAATGCCCATATGCCCAAAAGAGCCAGACCCTCTATTATCACCAACCAGGTGATCAAAAGTACGTCCAATACTACAAAAATTATTCGGTAGCCTGCCGCTATTACCATTAACCAGGTGATCAAAAGTACGTCCAGTACTCCAAAATTATTCGGCAGCCTGCCGCTATTATCACCAACTAGGTGATCAAAAGTACGCCCAGTACTAAAAAATTATTCGGCAGCCTGCCGCTATTATCACCCACTAGGTGATCAAAAGTACATCCAGTACTCCAAAATTATACATGAGCATCACTCATGTCAATCATACATAAACATTCATGACCATCATTCATGTCAACATTCATGAGCATCACTAATGTCAACATTCATGAGCATCACTCATGTCAACATCTATGAGCATCACTCATGTCAATTAACATAAACATTCATAAGCATCACTCATGTCAATCAGCTTCGAAAGCTTCATTTACAGAGCTCCAGCTTCGAAAGCTTCATTTACAGAGCTCCAGCTTCAAAAGCTTCATTTATAAAGCTCTAGCTTCAACAGCTTCATTTACAAAAGCTTCAGCTTCGAAAGATTCATTTACAAAGCTCTAGCTTCAAAGCTTCACTTGCAAAGCTTCACCTACAAAGCTTCAGTGCAGAGTATACAAATACCGCCTCCAAACAACCGCCACTTCAGCCCATACATGGATTCAATTTGAAGTCTCCAGCTAACAGACTCTATTGATCGAAAACTTGGGGGACTACATTATGTACCATATATTGGGCCTCAATTGGGCCTCATGAAAAATACTTAGGGGACTTAGCCCATTATTTATGTACTGAAGAGCGAGCCCTTATTTTATAAAAGGGACTCCCTCACTTTCATTAAAGAGGACCCATTATTCATGTACTGAGGAGCGAGCCCTTATTCTATAAAAGGAATCCCTTACCATCATTAGAAAGCATCACCGCCTACTAAGCAACCGCCTCGCCGCGAGCATCACTCATAACCCATCACTTATGTATTAAGGAGCGAGCCCTTATTCTATAAAAGAGACTCCCTCACCATCATTAAAGAGCATCGCCGCCTACTGAGCAACCGCCTTGCCGCGAGCATCAACCCTAGCCCATCATTTATGTATTAAGGAGCGAGCCCTTATTCTATAAAAGGGACTCCCTCACCTTCAACGCCACAAGCCGAGCCAACAAAGGTAACATAAGCTATAAGCCGAGCAGCCTCGCAACATGTGCTATTCCTAGTTGAGCATCATTTCACATTAAGCACCGCCTCATATCAAGTATTCAGTTCTAAACGACATCTAGTTACTTCGGCCCACACATGGACTGAATTTCAAGTCTCCAGTCAAAAGACTCTCTTGACTGAAGACTTGGGGAACTACTGTTTATACAATACTTAGGGCCTCCATATTTAGATCTTGTATAAATACTCGGGGGACTCAATTGTAATTATGTAATAAATGAAGGGGCAAATATGTAATAAGTGAGGAGCCCATATTCTATAAAAGGACCCCTCACTCTCTTCATTAGAATAGGCCAATTTTTAGGCCATGGGAAGCCTCACTCTCACTTTCAAAGGCTCTTACCTTCTCATCATCTCATAAACAGAGAAATACAATATCAGTGTGGACGTAGCCCAAACATTGGGCTGAACCACGATACATCTTATGTTCTTTACATTTCTTGCAGATACACGGTCGGATTTATGTTGTTCCAAGACCCCTTCGGTTTTGTGCATCAACATAAATCATAATCGACATCCATAGAAATCCATATACGCAAATCCAATAATTCATATCCGCTCATGAAAACATAATTTCAATAAATCATAAAATTCCGTAAAGCAACTTAATTAAATAATGAATTCTATAAACCCATACTTATAGAAATCCAGAAAACATAATATAAAACACATTAAATGCATGAAATATGAAATGCATGCTAGGCTAATATTTTATAAAAATATATAAGTTATGAAATGGTCCACTAATTGTATTCTAATACCGAAGGGCTGCTTGTACTAGGATAGGTTGGGTCACCTTCAACTGATGCACCTATACATAAAGAGATTAATTTACATTTGATAAAAACTCTACTAAAACGTTGAAATTTGGAAAAACGGAGCACGCAGAATCAGGACGTCAAAATTAGTCTAGAAGGGGTCCCGGTCGAAACCCGAAAAAGTCAATCGAAAAAGTCAACGGTCATCGTTGACCAGTCAACGGTCAACGTTGACCAATCAAGGTCAATGGCTTGCTCTAGTCAACGGTCGGGTCGGGTCAACCCGGACAAAGTCTTAGCTTAGGGTTAGTGGCCGACTTCATTTGGGTTATATTTAGGTGGGTTTAGAGCTTGGGCTAAAGACTTAGGCTGGCCCAAAGATTAGGACCTGGGCTAAGGGTTTAAATATGGGCTAAGGAAAAGCAGGCCTATTTAATAACGTAGTGGTTTGAGCTAATTAGGTTTAGGACCTGGGCCCGGATTTAAAAAGGCTAATAGAATGGGCTCCCAATTGGGCTAGGCCAAATTGGCCCAATTCTTCCATGGGCCACCTGAAAACATTGAAGAAGAACATCGGACTTGGGGTTATCGTCGGAAAACTTCCCTGACTCCGATCCGGGGTCAAACCTTAATAAAAAACCTTCATCCAAAAGCGAAAATGAAGATCAAAGAGTAAGGGTTCGAGTCTTACCAAAATGGAGCGACGTTGACGTTGAGATCGGTAAGAAAATGGCCTAAAACTCACAGTCACTCGTTGGAAAAACTCGGAAATATCTCCCTCGATATATTTCTGCATCCAAACCACCCCACAATATCTTAAAATACCCTAATCTACCCTACAACATAAACTAAAGGGGGTCGAAGTGCTTACCTTAGTTGGAAGGTTTGTGATCTCACCAGAGTCACCATACCCTGACTGCACAATGTCGAAGGATGAGAAAAAGTGAGAGCTAAATGTGAGAGAGAAAACGTAGGGTCATGATTACAGCAAAGGTGGTATGGTGGTTGTAGTATGTGTGTGTGTGTGTGTGTGTGTGTGTGTGTGTGTTCATTGCGTCGGAAGGAAGAGCACCGAGAGAAAGAGATGTTTCTAGAGTGAAAGAGAGAGCATGGGGGAGGAGAAAGGAAAATGGCACCAATTAGAGGGTGCCACATGTCACCCATGTAGTGGTCCAAAAAGGTTAGATATTTCCACTACAAATTTACCAAAACTTTCTCACATTTAAAAAAAAATTGTTACGGGTTGTTACACATTACATTGTTATAGACAACATCCTTACCTCCTTCATTTTGGTCTTATGCAGCTCAAGCATATGTATGCCTTATAAATAGGATGCCTTCTCCCACATTGAATAATAAATAGGATGCCTTCTTAGACCTTATAACAATACCACATCTTAGAACAATGTGACTTATGCAGCTCAAGCATCTGACTGAAGGTCTCACTACCTCGAATGCCATTCCAGAAATACAACATCTTAGAACCTTTAGTTGTTCTTGTTACCCATTACTTAGACCTTATAACAATACCAAACTTTAATACAAAGTGCATTTTCTTGGGGTATGCTTCTAAGTTCAAAGGATACATATGTTTTGAGGCTACTAAGAAAATGGTTTATATATCTGGGCAAGTAATTTTCGATGAATCTAAGTTCCCTTATCCCAACTTAAAATCTCCACTCAAACCAGTTAGTTATTCATTACCTACATCAACTGTTTTCAATCATGTTATGGTTCCAAATAATGATAATGTGATGGTTGTGCCTCCTGCTTATTTTCCAAATCATACTCAGTCTAGTCAATCACAATCTGTTTTAAATAGGTCAATGGAAACTAGAACTCAACCTACCCCTATTATTATCACTACAAATCAGTCATTATCCTCTTTTGTCAATGTGGTACCTAAATTCCAGCCTTATCAACTTCAAATGGCTATTTCTATTCCACCACTCAATTTGCATCCCATGCAAACTAGTTTAAAGAGTAGGATCTCCAAAAAAGTTGCATTATTGTGTGTTATACATGAGCATGGAGGAGTTGATCTCACTTAAGTAGAACCAGTTACTTACAAGTCCACCTTGAAATCTTCAGTATGGTTGGATGCTATGAAGGAGGAACTTACAGCTCTACATAGTCAAGGAACTTGGTCCTTGGTTCCTCTTCCTCCTCATAAAAATTTGGTTAGCTGCAAATGGGTATTCAAAATAAAGAAGAATGTTGATGGGTCCATAGCGAGATATAAGGCCAGATTGGTTGCAAAGGGATTTAATCAAGAAAGGAATTGATTATGGTGAGACCTTCAGTCCAGTGGTTAAACCAACCACTATGAGGCTAATAATTATTTTGGATGCACATTATGGTTGGTCTTTAAGAGATGTGAAAATTGCCTTTTTACATGGCATTCTCCAAGAAGAGGTATATATGTCTCAGATTTATTGATTCTAAACATGGTGATTATGTTTGCAAGCTTCATAAATCTCTATACGGTTTGAAACAAGCCCCTAGGGCATGAAATGACAGGATTACAATGTTTCTGCCTTCATTGGGATTTCAGTTTACTTATTTTGATTCTTCTCTATTTGTCAAGCATGTTGGTGGTTCTATTATGATTCTATTGTTATATGTTGATGATATAATCATCATAGACAGTGCAACTCATTAGTGAGGTTATTCATGCTTTGGCTAAGGAATTTGACATCAAGGACTTAGGACCTTTACATTACTTCCTATGCATACAAATTGTGCAACACTCAGATGGGATAGTTTTGTCTCAGGATAAGTATGTCACAGATCTTTTCACTAAGTCTGAAATGTTATTCTCTAAACCATGTGCCACCCCTTGCCTGCCATACAATCGATTAATGAAGGATGATGGGAAACCATACAACAATCCAGGTCCGGCCTTGTATAAGAGTCTAGTGGGGGCTTTACAGTATCTCACTTTCACACGACCTGATATTGCTTTTGCAGTACATCAAGTGTGTCAATTCATGCAGGCACCAATGGAATCTCATTTCATGGCTGTGGTGAGGATTTTCAGATATCTCAAGGTAACATAAGGTTGTGGTATTCATTATGTTAAGGGAAATTTGGATCTTAATGTTTTTTGTGATGCGGGTTGGGTAGAGGATCCTAATTATAAGAGTTCCACCACTGGTTTGGTAATTTTTCTAGGGTCAAATCAGATATCATGGTCCTCTAAGAAACAATAAATAGTTTCTCATTCTTCCACTGCAACCGAATATAAGGCATTGTCCTCCACTGCAGTCGAGATTGACTGGATTAAGTAATTTTTCCATTTTCTACATGTTTCATTCTCTGATAAGCCAACCTTGTACTGTGATAATCTTTCAACTATTGCCTTAACTTTGAATCTGGTTCAACACCAACCGACAAAACATATTAAAATTGACATACATTTTGTCCGAGAAATAGTGGCAAAACAACTTTTGCAAGTTTACTTTGTATCTTCTGCTGAGCAGTTTGTAGATATTTTAACCAAGGGATTGACAGCTCCTTTGTTTCAAAGGCATTGTAACAATCTCCAACTCAGTTTCTCTGCCTTGAGCTTAAGGGGGGATGATAGGAGTATTGAGTGAATGGCTATGATATTGCCAAATGTCAACATATTTGCTTTGCAATTATAAGTTTGTTAGAAGTTAGTTAGCATGTAAGCTAACTTAAATAGTATAAATACTCTTGTAATGAAATAGTTACAACTAATGAAATATACAATACAATTCAGATAACTTCCTCTCTAAGCTCTCTCTCTCTCTCTCTCTCTCTCTCTCTCTCTCTCTCTCTCTCTCTCTCTCTCTCTCTCTCTCTCTCTCTCTCATGCTACGTTTAGCTTGGTTCATAATATATGCTTACTATGAGTCAAGGATGAGAATGAAAAATTCTCATTCAAACTGAAAATGAAAGATGTTCTTTCTAGTGTTTAAACTACAGAAAAAAAAAAGGATATCTATGAATGATCATTTAATGCATTTGAATGTTAGGTTTGTGAAGAATTATACTTTTTTTAATATAAGAGCTATGTTATGTTAATCTACACTAAAGAGGATGTATGAGAGCTTGAATGGGTATCCAATGAGTTTTCGTCAAAATATCGCGATATTATCGATAATATCGCGATATGAAATCTAAAAATACTTGAAAATTTCTCATGCTACGTTTAGCTTGGTTCATAATATATGCTTACTATGAGTCAAGGATGAGAATGAAAAATTCTCATTCAAACTGAAAATGAAAGATGTTCTTTCTAGTGTTTAAACTACAGAAAAAAAAAAGGATATCTATGAATGATCATTTAATGCATTTGAATGTTAGGTTTGTGAAGAATTATACTTTTTTTAATATAAGAGCTATGTTATGTTAATCTACACTAAAGAGGATGTATGAGAGCTTGAATGGGTATCCAATGAGTTTTCGTCAAAATATCGCGATATTATCGATAATATCGCGATATGAAATCTAAAAATACTTGAAAATTTCTCATGCTACGTTTAGCTTGGTTCATAATATATGCTTACTATGAGTCAAGGATGAGAATGAAAAATTCTCATTCAAACTGAAAATGAAAGATGTTCTTTCTAGTGTTTAAACTACAAAAAAAAAAAAGGATATCTATGAATGATCATTTAATGCATTTGAATGTTAGGTTTGTGAAGAATTATACTTTTTTTAATATAAGAGCTATGTTATGTTAATCTACACTAAAGAGGATGTATGAGAGCTTGAATGGGTATCCAATGAGTTTTCGTCAAAATATCGCGATATTATCGATAATATCGCGATATGAAATCTAAAAATACTTGAAAATTTCTGAAAAGTCTCAATTTTGAGCATAGAGGGATTCGAACCCGTCTCATTTGACTCCTTAACGCCTTAACCACCATATCACTTATGTTGTTGTGATAATATGCTAAAATATTTATATATATGGTTTTGTTTTGAATTCTATTTACAAGAAACAAATTTGCACATATTCCAAATTTTTTGTGGTATTATATTTTAAATTGTGTCAATTAATTACTTAGTCAATGGCATGTGGTTTTTAATTTTTCTATTTTTTATTTGGTCACTTACATGGTAGGGCTGGAAAAAATTCCCAAAAATCCCAAACCAAACCGAAAAAGTCCCAAACCCAAACTGAAAAATCCCAAACCAAACCCAAACTGAAAAATCCCAAACCAAAACCATCCTGAAGTTCGGGAATCCCATCCCGAAAAATACCGAAATTTTCGATATGGGATTGGTTTCCAAATCCCATTTGTTTGGTAATCCCGAAAAATACCGAAGTATTCAGTTTCCTATTGACTTTTGGGTTTTGGTTCTTGAAAACCATTGCCATGGTTGCTGACTACTCTTCACAATACACTTACGCTACACATAGAGATGATGAAGATAGTGAAAATTTTGAACCTCATAGGAACTCTATGTGGTACTAAGTCACTCATGTATCTTACCATGCAATGTATAAAGTGTAAAATATTGTACTAATTCATTATATATAAATGATTATGGTGTGTTTAAATTTCTTTCATTAATTACTACATATTTTCTACATTCACAATGTTTACCAGCTCGCTATTTAATCAACTTAAATCTGTTAAATCCATCATGCAATGCATTTCCTTCCAATTTTTTGTGATAAACTAATAGATAATTGACTAAATAAACATCCTGCAAAGTTTCAATAAAAATTTCCAAGTTTTTCTTTCAATTTCCATGGTTTTTATTCAATTTTTATCGATATCGATAATATCCCGATATTTCCATCGATATTTCCGTGTTTTTGGACTACCGATATTTCCGATATCATCGATATTTTATACCTTGCCCATAACTCAGTAGGTTGAAGAGAAAAATCATAACCATTAGGACAATCCATTACTTACCCTAGTGGAGAATAAGATTCAAATGTGTTTAATTTTTTTTAATAATATTCTTATTCTCATTATTTAAGAAAACTAAAAGAATACCTAACTACTCAATAAGATTCTTAACATTATATTTACTTGTACACGTCTACTGAACTTTTAAATTTATTCTAGTCTTATTTTGAGCTACGCCCCTTGGAATTTGATTTCTATTTCAATTTGCTCTTTGTAACTCAAAAATCGTCACTTTACTCTCTAAAACTCACAGTTCGCTCCACTTTACCCCTAGAAATCATTTTTGATCCCACTTTACACCCTAAAACTTGAAAGTTGTCTCTATAAAACTCAAAATTTGCTCCATATTATCTTAAATCTATTAATTTCTTGTGGAATTGATTTGGGTGTGTCAGGCCAATCAATTTCTTTTTTATATTTATTCATCTCTTTCTTTTCTTTTAAACTTAATATTCTCCTATTATAAAATGTTAACGCATAATGAAGATTTACAGTCAAATTTATTGCACATGTGACATAGTCTTATTAGGTGTCAGGTCTCACACATGTTTTATGAAGCAATGTATAAGATTCAGGGTGAATAAAAAATCCATAAGTCAAAATGTAACGAATTTTGAGTTTCAAGAAGTAAAGTAATGACTTTTAAGTTATAAAAACAAAGTGACAAAAATAAAATTCTAGGGGGCGTAACTAAAAATAAACATTTATTCTACAACGGAATCCTGCTCCTTATGGCTTTATGGTTTGTGGTGTTCATATAAGGGATTTCCTTAATGAAAGTAATCATCCAATTTTATACAATTCTACGTGGTATTCTTAGCCCTAGCCTAAAATCCTTTCATTTACCCTTCCTCGGATGTTTCTGAAAAGGGAAATGTTATTTGAACTCATATAACCTCTTTCTACACCCAACTTAATCTCTAAACCCATATTACTTTTAATCAAACTATTAATATCACTTTAAACCCAACTTTACTACCTAAATTACCCTCATAAACCCACTTCAATATATAAATTTATTTTTACACCCATTTAGAAAATAAAAATCGGAAATCAATATTCTAGAACTCGTTCAAGGCGTAAAGAAAGTAATATCTCTTACCTATTTGTCTCATACTTAATCTTTGTTGCATATTTGCCACTCCAATATACAAAGGGAAGGACCTAGTGGATACTGAAAATGGTGCAGTACTAGTCACTATGATACACAATTAAGTCGAGTTTAAATAATTGTGTCATCTCGGTGCTAATGTTTGATCCTTGCTCCTGCATTTGTCAAGTTCAAGCTTAATTAATTAGAGCTAGGTATAAATTGTATTCAATGGTTAAGTTGTATAAAATAGACAACGTGTAGTTTAGAAATCATAAAAATAGTTTGTTGTGTGTCAATGTTTTAGTCAATTTTCGCATCTTACTTGCCCAGAAGATTAACTGCTTTCACAGAAACAAGTAGAAGGGTTTGGATAATACTAATCTATGTTGTAGTTGTCAGCCAAAAGTCAAGAAAATTACATCTCTAGTGTAGGCTATAAATTGAACATTTATTGTTACGGACTTAAACTTAGATTTAGTTTCTGGGCAAGTGTAATAGAAAAGGCGTTAATTTTGTTTCTAAATCCTAAAAAAATTGATATTAAATGAAAAAAACTTGCATCAATCGATTCATACCTTAGTTAGAGGATTCATAACTTTAAAATCATCATCCATTGGTCAAGAAGAGCATATTTTTCTCTATGAGAGCGTTTTAAGGGTTTAGCTAGAATGAATGTATGATAAATATTACGTGATCCTAAGGTTTGACGTGATGATAAGGTCTGATTATTGAGTGGGTTTATTAATAAATTTTAATTTTATTGTTAATTTCATCTTGTATTTGATAGTAATTATGCAATAGGGTAAAAAAAATAATTCACATTTAAAATTTAAGTTGGGTGTAGAAACATGTTATATGGATTTAAATAAAATTTCCCTTCCAAAAATTCTCCCTTACCACAATCCTCCTTTGCTTCTTCTTCATCCTCTCTCTCTCCGAGGTCCTAATGTTACACAAGTTCTTAAACCTTCAAAAACTAATTATTTTTATAGGAGAGGGAAATGCACATTCCCAGAAGAGCTCAAGGCGGGTTTCTTTCTCTTTTCATCATAGGAATTAAAAGCATGTAGATCCATGTAACAAGTGTAACAAACTATAGGAATGCAATTTCATTGTTATTCTCAAACTCTAAATAGATGAACTAAACGCACGCGATCAATTCAATATATATGTGTGTGTGTGTATATACTTTTTTCTTTTTTTTTGAAACGCACATTTTATGTTCCCATTCAGATACATATTGAGTTGAGTGTAATCGATTAAGAAAATCAATTCATAAACCTATAGCGATTAACAATGGGGGAGCCACCCCTAAGGCTTAGGTGGGCTATAGCCCAGGAAGGTTTTTTTGTAAATTCATGCTTTAATTGCTTATGTTAATACATGTAGTTTATTAGCCGCTCAATTTTAATACAGGTTAATATTTACTGTATACTTGGTGCATGATAGGTAACAAATAATACTTTTATGCTAAAAATAAAATGATTTCTCTCTCTATTCCCCATCCTTTTTCAGTGGTGGAGATGAGTGTTGCCCTTGTACTACAGTGTGGGTTCAAACCTTGGCTCCCTAATCTAACAAATCTATCATTTGACAAAAACAAAAAAACAAAAAAAAAAGACTTTTTAAGCTATGCAATCTAGCCATTGTGCTTCTTACTCAAGAAAAGAAAAAGATTTTTTTAATCAACCATTAAACACCTAGCTCCACAATTTCCTTACTTTCTGTTGAGATTTTCCAATGAATGTCACATTTGGTATGTTCTCAATCTCTTTATTTACTATTCTTGATTTAATTAGTAGGTTAATTATTTATATGATCCTTGAATTTGTCTTAGATTATGATTTTGAGAAAAGTTTATATTTCATCGTCGTTGTTTCATGTTGATTATCATATAATTTTATCTAGGCAATAAAAATGAACATATAATTTTGTGGTACTAATTTCAGCTAGACCACCCATAAAAAAAAAAAATAATAATCCTAGCTCCGCCAGATTAATGAGGAATCTGATTCACATGGGGTCCGGTGAATGACTGATTGCCACCCTTTGCGTAAACCTTAAGATACTATGTTTTATATTTACTACTTTAATTAGTTCAGATATTTGAGGGGAATTTTGAGGTAATAAATAAAAACTTGAGGATGGATCGATGATGCATGATAAACGTGGATTCGAAAGAGGTAGAAACTGCACTATATATTACATATATTTTATCTTTATTTCTTTGTTTGTGGCCGTACAGAGACCAACTCAATTATTAAATTGTTGGCTTATTAATCACACATGAACTATCAGAAATAATTAAATATCTTTCTTTGATAATGTATACAAATTAAAAAGAATACCAAAGAAGATGCGTGGCACCAATTATAAGAACCTTAATAATATTTAGGTTCTTGCAGACAGAAAAAAGAAGAAGAAGGTTCTAATTCTCAACCGTGGCATACTACTTGTCGTGATGATCTTATATTTGTTACGTCTGAGGCATCAAATTATTCCTAACTTATGGAAAATCCATTTTAAACCCCCCCCCCCCAAAAATATTTATATACTAATGACAGCTAGATGCAGAAGAACAAACCATATGTAATATCCTATAGTGTCCAGAAGCATGCTTAATTTGAACATTACTAAAACTCGGTTTGTGGAAAGAATGATAAACAATGTTTGGCACCTAACATATAAAGTGTCATATTCTTTACCAGCAAATCACATAATACGTATATGTTAAAATTACTCATAAAAATACAGTTAAAAGAATTTATATGTATTCATGTCAAACTATGATTTGTCTATATAAGACATAATTAGTTGCCTTTCATGTAAAAAATCAAGTATTCTTTTAAATAGAATTATCTCAAAGATGAATGTCAGGCATGTCCTATATTTATAAATAGCATTTCCTTGAATCCATCATATTTATCTACAGCAAATAACGTATCTTCTGTATAAATTTCAAAAACAAAACCATTTTTTAATCGTCCTGTGAAGTAGCGCCTCTACTGTTTAACTAATAACATATAAGCTTCGGCATGTAGTGAGAGTCCTCCTATATAATGGGGCTTGGCCCCAACCATTTTGTAGAATCCAAATTAAGCAAAACTAGTATTAGTCCATTATTTGGAATTTCTAGCTAACATGGGGAGTCAAGTTTCTTCTCCTCGTCCTAATACACCTCTTCCAACCAGTGATCATGATTACCAAGGATACCGAGGACAGGTGACTGCAGCCAACATGGAGAATCGTCATAGAGCTCCACAGAACCTTCAGAGGCCTAACAAGCCCATCAACTCAGACGAGGCAGCGATAATCTATGGTGGGATATCCGTCACAGAAGTGTATGGTACTCGTACCGGTAAACCGATCAATAATAGGCGTTTTTATTGATTGTTAAATATCATGCTTGAACACATGGTATGAGAAACAAATGCCCTAGCTAGTTGTCCTTTTGTTGTTATAATAATTAACCTAGCTCTTCCACAGCTTCATAAAGCTGTTTACCTGGGAAGAGCTAGTACAAATTGTTGAATTATGGCCAAAACAAGCCATCACCTTTCGGCTAATAAAGAAATCAAAAGAAAAAAAAAGGTGAAAGACAAATGATGATGTTTCTTCCTTGTTTTAGGGAAAAGCAAATGATGATGTTTTCTTCTTTTGGGGTTTTTTATTACCATAATTATTGTTGTTGTTCGGGTAGAAGAGAAGAAAGGGTGAGCTCATTTTTTAGATGAGAGCAGAAGTGAGAAGAGTGAGCTGCCGAGAGAGAGAGAGTTGCAGAGAGCCCAAAACAGAAGAAGAAGCTGCTGCTTCATTTGATTAGTAATCATCAACCAAAGTAGTTGTTGTTGTAATAGCTTTGAGCTATATGTATAGAGAAGAAATTATTCATTATATTTCTTTCTCTATTTGTTTCTTTGGTGTGTGAGAGCTATTGGGTGTATTGGGTTATTTGGGTTGTGAGATTGCCAACACTTTGTAAACTCCTATTTGGTTGATAGTGGATTATTGGGTGAGCTCCTACTGCTCCGAGGACGTACTCCAGTTACACTGACTGTTGAGGAACCTCGTTAAAATCTTGGTGTCTTTAATATTTTGTTCTTGCATTTCATTTGATAAATTTCCTGTGGGTTAGCTTGAGTTGGTTCCAACGGGTTTGGTGTTATCCTAGCACAACAATTGGTATCAGAGCACTGGTTGCTCTTGGGTACTGTCTAGTTGCCAAAAGATGTCAGACGGGCAAGATGAGAATCCTTTTGGAAGCACCTCCGGGTTTGCAAGAACTACGGTGCAAAATGCAAAGTTCGAAGTGGAAAAGTTTGATGGCACAAACAACTTCGGGATGTGGCAATGTGAGGTCAAAGATGTGTTGGCTCAACAAGATCTACTTGCCGCTTTGGGAGAGAAGCCAGAAGCCATGTCGAAGTCAGAATGGGAGAAATTAAATTTGTGGGCTTGCTCTTCAATTCGGTTGTGCCTTGCAAAAACTCAGAAGTATTTTGTGATGCGGGAGACGGTAGCAAGTGTGTTGTGGCAAAAATTGGAAGACAAGTATATGACGAAGAGTGCAGAGAACCGGTTACACTTGAAGAAAAAACTCTACCGCTTCCAATACAAAGAAGGTACAAAAATGATTAGACACCTTGATGCTTTTAATAAGTTGATTGCCGACTTGTTAAATTTAGATGAGGATATTAAGGATGAAGATAAGGCCTTAATATTGTTGAATTCCTTGCCGGATTCTTATGAGCATTTTGTTACCACTATTATGCATGGTAAAGAAACTGTGAAATTTGAAGATGTGTCAAATGCCTTGATGAATTATGAAATGAGGCATAGAGATAAAAATCATGATAGTACCTCTGAAGCTTTATTTGTTAGAGGTAGATCATCGGAGAGGAGGTCATCTTCTAGCAGGAAAAAATCACAGTCTCGACCTAGAGGAAACTCTAAAGGTAGAAAACCTTTGGAAAGGGATGAATGTGCCTTTTGTCGTAATAAGGGCCATTGGAAGAAAGATTGTCCCAAATTGAAGACCAAAGGAAAAGAAAGTTCTGAAGCTAATGTTGCTGAGGTTGAAACAGATTTTTCTGATTTTGCTTTAACCACTTCCTCATCATTTGATTGTGCTACTAAGTGGGTGTTGGATACGGGTTGTACTCATCATATGACTCCTCACAAAGATTGGTTTTCAAGCTTGAAAGAGTTTGATGGTGGCGTTGTGTTCATGGGAGATGACAATCCTTGCACAACAAAAGGGATTGGTACAGTTCGTTTGAAGTTGCATGATGGCATGGTTAAAGAGTTGACAGGTGTTCGGTATGTACCGAATTTGAAGAAAAATCTTATTTCTTTGGGTACTTTGGAATCTAAGGGTTTCAGGTTTCATTCAGATGGACAGACATTGAAAGTTACTTATGGTGCACTTGTTGTGATGAAAGCTCCTAGATGTGGCCATTTGTATTTATTGCAGGGAAGCACTGTGACAGGTGAAGCATCTGTAGTCTCTGAAAATATGGGCACATCTGATTCAGATACTACTAGATTGTGGCATATGAGATTAGGCCATGCCGGTGAGAAAGCTCTACAAGGGCTTGTGAAAAAAGGTCTTCTAAAAGGTGCCACGACTTGTAAGCTTGATTTCTGCGAGCATTGTGTCTTGGGAAAGCAAACTAGAGTGAAGTTTGGTACTGCTGTACATCAGACGAAGGGCATTCTTGATTATGTGCATTCGGATGTTTGGGGTCCTACAAAGACTCCCTCTTTGAGTGGTAGACATTGGTTCGTGACCTTTGTTGATGATTATTCAAGAAGGTCTTGGGTCTACACTATGAAGCATAAGAGTGAGGTGTTAAGCATTTTCTTGGGTTGGAAGAAAATGGTTGAGAACCAGACTGGGAGAAAGATTAAGATTTTGAGATCGGATAATGGTGGTGAATACACATCCGATCCTTTCTTTAAAGTTTGCAAAGAGGAAGGAATTGTGAGACATTTCAGTGTTCGGGGAACTCCACAACAAAATGGAGTTGCAGAAAGATTGAATCGAACCTTGCTTGAGAAGGTTAGATGTATGTTGTCTCAGTCGGGTTTAAGCAAGTCATTTTGGGCAGAGGCAGTTAATTATGCATGTCACATCATCAACCGGTTACCCTCAGCTGCTATTCAGGGTAAGACACCAATGGAGGTATGGACTGGAAAACCTTCTTCTGATTATGATCATATTCGTATTTTTGGTTCACCTGCTTATTTTCATGTAACTGAAAATAAACTTGATCCTAGAGCCAAAAAGGCTATCTTTCTTGGTTTTAGTAGTGGTGTCAAAGGTTACAGGTTGTGGTGTCCAGAGATGAAGAAACTGGTAATTAGTAGAGATGTGACATTTGACGAAGAAAGTATGTACAAAGTCTCTGAGAAGAATGTGAAAGATGTCCAACAGGTGGAGCTTGAGAAAGTTGCTTCTGGTACTTCAAATCCTATTTCCGCTGATGTCGAAGCCACTACAAGTGAAGAAGTTGGAGACCATGAGGATGTTGAAGAAGTTGAACTTGAAGATTCTATTCAAGTTGAAGAGCAAGTTTCACCTCAAGAGTCTATTGCCAAAAACAGAGGAAAGAGACAAATTACCAAGCCAGCTCGGTATAGTGACTATGTTTCTTTTGCTCTTCCTATTATCACTGATGATATTCCATCTAATTTCGAAGAAGCCATTGAGAGTGAGGAGAAGAAGAGGTGGTGCAATGCCATGGGTGATGAGATGAATTCTCTCTTGAAGAACAAGACTTGGGAGTTAGCTAAATTGCCTAAGGGCAAGAAAGCTATCGGTTGCAAATGGGTGTATGCCAAGAAGGAAGATGCTGATGAGAAAAGCAATGTGAGATTCAAAGCAAGATTAGTTGCTAAAGGGTATGCACAAAAGGAGGGCATTGACTACAATGAAATCTTTTCTCCGGTTGTGAAGCACTCCTCAATTCGCATTATGTTAGCTCTTGTTGCACAGTATGATCTTGAGCTTGTGCAACTTGATGTGAAGACGGCTTTCCTACATGGTGATTTGAATGAAGAGATTTATATGTGTCAACCAGATGGGTATATAGTGAAAGGGAAGGAGAATTTGTTTTGCAAATTGAAGAAATCACTTTATGGCTTGAAGCAATCTCCAAGACAATGGTATTTGAGGTTTGATAAATTTATGAGAGGCCAAAATTATTCTAGAAGTCAATATGATCATTGTGTGTACTTCAAGAAGTTGCAAGATGGGTCTTTCATTTATTTGTTGATATATGTTGATGATATGTTGATTGCCTCAAAGAATGTCGAAGAGATTGAGAAATTGAAGAAGCAAATGAAGAATGAGTTTGAGATGAAGGATCTTGGTGAAGCGAAGAAGATCCTTGGCATGGAGATCACTAGAGATAGAGCAAAGGGTTTCGTCAGTTTGAATCAAAGACAATACCTTGAGAAGTTGATTCGGAAGTTTGGAGTTCATGATTCAACCAAACCGGTTAGTACCCCTTTGGCTCCTCATTTTAAATTGAGTTCTCTACAGTGTCCTAAAACTGATAAAGAGAAGCTGCAAATGAAAAATATACCATATGCAAATTTGGTTGGTAGTTTGATGTATGCAATGGTATGCTCTAGACCGGATATTGCTCATGCAGTTGGCATGGTGAGTCGATATATGCATAATCCAGGTAAAGAGCATTGGCAAACAGCTAAGTGGATATTGAGATATCTCCATGGTACTCGAGATGTTGGTTTATGCTTTGAGAGGGATGACTCTAGTATTAGTCATTTTGCAGTTGGTTATGTTGATTCAGATTATGCAGGTGATCTAGATGGAAGGAAGTCTACTACAGGCTATGTGTTTACTATGGCTAAAGGACCAGTTTGTTGGAGGTCCATTTTGCAGTCGTCTGTTGCCTTGTCTACTACAGAGGCTGAATATATGGCAGTTGCTGAAGCTATAAAGGAGGCCATTTGGATACATGGGCTGATTAGAGATTTGGGGGTTGATCAGAAGCAGGTGGAGGTACATTGTGATAGTCAGAGTGCCATTTATTTGGCTAAGTATCAGGTTCATCATGCGAGGACCAAGCACATAGATGTGCGTTATCACTTTGTTCGTGAAATTGTTGGTGAAGGGGAAATCATTCTCCAGAAGATTCCAACTAAAGACAACCCCGCTGATATGTTGACTAAGGTTGTTGGTGTAGCCAAGTTTGTTCACTGTTTGAACTTGGCTCACATTATGCCTATATAAAGAAGGCGTTGAGCAGTAGGAGTTTTGGAGCATTTGGCTCGGGATGAGTTGTTCTCTTGCTAGTGTTTGGGAGTGATGTTGTGTGTTAATTGTGTTGGTTGGCTTATCATGGCGTTTTTCGGAATTTGGCCAAGGTGGAGATTGTTGAATTATGGCCAAAACAAGCCATCACCTTTCGGCTAATAAAGAAATCAAAAGAAAAAAAAAGGTGAAAGACAAATGATGATGTTTCTTCCTTGTTTTAGGGAAAAGCAAATGATGATGTTTTCTTCTTTTGGGGTTTTTTATTACCATAATTATTGTTGTTGTTCGGGTAGAAGAGAAGAAAGGGTGAGCTCATTTTTTAGATGAGAGCAGAAGTGAGAAGAGTGAGCTGCCGAGAGAGAGAGAGTTGCAGAGAGCCCAAAACAGAAGAAGAAGCTGCTGCTTCATTTGATTAGTAATCATCAACCAAAGTAGTTGTTGTTGTAATAGCTTTGAGCTATATGTATAGAGAAGAAATTATTCATTATATTTCTTTCTCTATTTGTTTCTTTGGTGTGTGAGAGCTATTGGGTGTATTGGGTTATTTGGGTTGTGAGATTGCCAACACTTTGTAAACTCCCATTTGGTTGATAGTGGATTATTGGGTGAGCTCCTACTGCTCCGAGGACGTACTCCAGTTACACTGACTGTTGAGGAACCTCGTTAAAATCTTGGTGTCTTTAATATTTTGTTCTTGCATTTCATTTGATAAATTTCCTGTGGGTTAGCTTGAGTTGGTTCCAACGGGTTTGGTGTTATCCTAGCACAACACAAATTATGCCCTAGTTCATCGTTTTCTACTTCCACATCTTGAAGTTTTATATCGTCTGTATCGTTTTCTAATGCCCTACTTGTAATACAGAAGCTTTATATATATATTATATAGTGTGTGTCTTGATGTTTTATACCGAACTCGTGCATGTCTCTCGCTCTTTTATTTTCTTGATTAGACTTGCGATGCATGCTTGCACGATTAATTCTGAAATTGATTAATTTCAGTTCAATAACATATGGCTTGGTTAAATTTGTTAAATCACGTAGTAGGTGTATATTTCTCTCGAATCAAGTGTGTGAGAGAAGTCAGCCAAAAAGAAAAGCTGGAGCTCTGTGCATGTGAGAATAGATGTCTCAAATATATTTTATATGAAACAAAGAGGAGAGAGTGTTAAAGAATGGTATTGCTAGAGTTTTGGTGAACGATATAATTGCAAGAATATGTGGAGAGAACTCTCAAACATTTGATTGATTAGTGTTAATATGAAGAAATAGAAACCATAGTTCTGAGAGAGAGTAGCAGAGAACAGAGAGAGAAGTAAGAAGGTAAAAGAGATGTCTGAATTGTTTACTTAATGTTGAAGTAATTAGAAGAGTATGTATTTATAGTGAACTAGTCACTCTAACAGACTTCCTAACAAACTAACTAATCTAACAAACCACCTAATCTAATTACAAATGGCAATATCTCATCCGTACAACATTATACTCTAACAATTAGTTTGTACAGTGGAATACAAGATTTAAATGATACAAATCGACTATTCTAGGAAGTTAACTCTATGAGATATCAATACATGATTTACACTAATCCGATCCTACAATCAAGGAGAATCAAATATACCAATTGATAGTCTTCCAATAGAGGGAACTTCCAAATTTGAGAAAAACTTTGTGTGGAGCTTTGCTTACTACTGCACTTTGCTAAGTGGCGCTACAATCCAATCAATATTCAGTGGCCAAATGACAAGTTTTGATTGGATTGCAGTGCCACTCAGCAAAATCCAATAGCAAGAAAAGCCACACACAAGTTTTTTTTCTCCAAATTGTAAAAGAAACAAGTTAGGACTTACCAAAAGAAAGCCCAAGAGTTTCCAAGAAGTTGTTGTAGGCTTGTAGCTAAACTTGAGCACATTAAGCAAGCTACCCTTGTCGAATTGGTGTAAAAAGAGAGAGAGAGGGAAAATCTCTCTCTATTCTCTAATATCAATCATATGACTGACAACTCTTCTTCTCTTCTTTATCAAATTTCCAAGAAAGTTAAGGGGGCTGTAGTCAAATTAAGATTTTATAGGATTTTAATTGACTTTATAGTCAATTAGAATTTTAAAATGGATTTTAAAGGACTTTGAAATCATGGTGTAGTGAAATTAGGATTTAAGATGATTTTAAAGAATACATCAAAATCCAGGGGTAGTCGATTACGATTTAAAAAAATATATCGAAATTCATGTGTAGTGAGATTGCTAAAGATTTGTTAGGATTTTAATGGAAGAGGGAATTTGATGGATTTGAGAGGGAAAGTATAAATAGAAAATGACTTGAACAATCCAACCTTGACCCCTAGGATTTCATTTCAAGGCCAAAGAGTTCTATCTGCAATGGTCTTCCTCCATTTTTGGCCCTGCCTGAGATTCAATGACTATCTCACCACCTATACGTATGAGGTTTCCCAAATCCCCATTTCCCTAACTTCCTTTCGCGCCCCCCCCCTTCCCATCATCCCTCCCCGAGACCCACCCACTGTAAACGCAATTTGCTCATCCATTTTCTAAATTTTTCGGGGGTGTAGTCAAACTCGGATTTGAGAGTATTTTAAAAGACTTTAAAATCCTAATGTAGTCAATTAAAAGATTTTAAAGGATTTTAGAATCCATTCAAATCTAGGTGTAGTCAATTAAAAGATTTTAAAGGATTTTAAAATCCATCCAAATCTGAAAAGTAAGATTTTGGAGGATTTCACTAAGTTGTGGATTTTGTGGGGTTTGAAAGCAAGAAGTATATATAACCAAGACTAAAAAAAATCTAATCTCACCCCCTAAGATTTCAAATCCTTTTCCATCTGGACAGTCCTCAAATCTCTACCAACCCCAGCCACACACAGGGAACCACCATATACTTTGGTGGAATCTCTTATTATGACCCTTAGACCTTAATTAGGCATGTATGATCATCGAATGACATGATCGATCTAGGATTTTGGTTAATACTACTCTCTTGCCATTCTGATTTTTTAATGTCTGTGGTACTACAAGCACTACTGAAGTACCACAACGTACGTCTATGGCAAAAGGGCAGTCGTTGGTGATGGTTGTTGGTGGTGTAGTGCTCAAAAGCTCACCAAAGTTATGTTGATCTATCAATTGAGAAAGAGATGGAGCCGTGGTTGTGTGAAAGGGGATCCAAAAATGGAGGGGATAAAGTGGCTATCGGGTTCAGTAGGTCAAGGGGAAAGATTTTTCCTTTTTTTTCAATAAAAAAAATTATATGAAAATCCACCACAATCCACCAAAATCTACAAACTAAATCCATTCAAATTCTTTAAATTCCATATGAATTTTGTAGGAGTCTTAAATCCTCCTAAATCCTATCAAATCTATCACTTTTAAAATCCTCTAAAATCTTAGTTTGACTACACGGTTGAGGAGGTGGCTGCATGCCAAGCAATAACAAGCCACCAACGGGGTTTCCGATCATGATCTTCCAAACCTGAAACCAATGGCCCTGTTTCAAACCAGAATTAATTCCAAACCACACCAGAACAAAACCCAATTGATATTGAGCTCCCCCAGCAAGAACAAGCACAAAGGAAGTTGAGGGTTTTCATAGTGTTTTACTCAATGTATGGGCATGTGGAGATTTTGACCTGGAGGATAAAGAAAGGATTTGATTCCATTGATGGGGTTGAAGGGTTTTCGTTCCAAATTGCTTCAAATAGAGGGAGATAGGTTTTCTCAGTGAAAGACTCAAGGGATAGTGAAGATTTTTGGCCAATACTAGGATGAAAGCTAGTGGGTTATCCCTCTTTGCATCTTTTGGTGTTTCCGATTTGAGTAATGTGAATTTTGTATTTATGTGATGTTGACTTGGGCTCCCACAGCTAGAGATGTATGTGTTATACATCTCCATATACACCATTGACTAGAGTGCTTTCCATTATTTATTAGTTTTTCATTGCTATGTGTTATAGAATGTAGTACTGACTCGTTTCAGAAATTCATTCATGTTATTGGAGTCTAAATCCTAAGAAATCCATAAAGAAGTCTATACAAATCCAAAGAAATCTATAATAAAAATCTATATAAATATGCCAAAATCCATATAGATTTTAGAGTCTATTAAAATTCTTTAAAATCTATCACTTAAAAGAAATCCATTAAAATCCTTTGAAATCCAAATCGACTACACGTTAAGAATTGAAGATGGGAATTCTAATTAGCAATTGGGCAGTGTTTTCAGTATCACATCCGATAATAAAATAAACAAAGTTGTACAGAAAAAGAATACTAATGTATGGAATTTACGTTCCCTAATTAAATTGAGTATAAGTTATGCACCCACTTCCAACTTGATTTGAGACGAATTACACTTACTTCGCCAATTATATGTTAATTAAAACCAATATTTTTTTGCCACTTAACCTTTATAAGTTAAACCACATTATTATTACAAACCAAGTAAGGCTTAGTCCACTCCCCCAACCCCCCTTAGTATAGTAACTATTATTTGTTCAAAAAAAAAAAATTATATATATATATATAGATTTTTTTTTCTTTTTTCTTTTTAATTTGAGGGTGGTGGGTTGGTTTAATTCTACAAGGGATGCTAAAAACTTTCTCATATGGAACTTCTTCTTCTATCTTTGTTGATGCACAAAATCAGTGAGGACTTTGGTACAACAGAAAGTGTTAAGTTTGTGACCTTCGCTAGATTGCTCCGGTCACTAGTGTGGATAAGTATGTAAATGGATAGAGACAGGGAAGCAAACACAAGATGTACGTGGTTCACCCAGATTGGCTACGTCCACGGAGTAGAGGAGTTCTCATTAATTGTAAAGGGTTTACACAAGTACATAGGTTCAAGCTCTCCTTTTGTGAGTACTAGTGAATGATTTAGTACAAATGATATTAGGCAATATTGTGAGAGAATGATCTCTATTTATAGAAGAGAGTTTCTAATTTCATTCTGACATTGACAAGTGTCGTGTTGTGATTGGCTTCTGATATTGACACGTGTCGCGCTGTGATTGGCTTCTGATGTCGACACGTGTCGCGCTGTGATTGGCCTCCTGGTTGGAGGGAAACTCTTCTAGGTCCTTGACAGTATAACGTTGACCAGTGCTCAGTAGTTTCGGGATTGGTCAAGTATGGTACAAATAATGCTCCTCTAAGTTCCCAAGTGATGGAAGCTCCTAGGTTGGGGACTTGCAAGATCCAAGCCATTGAGTAATCACGAAACTTCTAAGTGCTGAAGTGTGGTATCATTTTCACTTGCCTTATCTATCTCATATGTAGATGTGGCATCTTCTCTGGAAGTACTTTTCCTCTATCCAGGGGTGGTATCTTTAATCGATGAAGATGCACAAGGTAATGTATCAATTTCACTTGAAGCTTACTTGTAGTTTCGAGCTTGGTCAAATTACAAACCCTATAGTAGGAGTCCCCGAAGTCGCCGAGTTAGGAGATTTGCCGAAAGAGGTAACAGACAAGGTAAGCAATCAGACTTCCAAGCAAACAACCTGGATCGGAGGTTCGACTTCGGCTTCCGGTTGATTGTTCTCATTCTCCTTGTGTCATAAACAGCAACAAGGATAAGGATAAGCAAATGGAGAAGAGATGATATGAGATACTTTTGCTTTTTAAGAAGTAACTTTCCACAGGCTTATTCTTGAACTGGGCTGGAGGGTTTTCTGGTTTCCTCCAGAGTATAAGGCCGACTTAAGAATTTGAGGGTCAAAACAAGTCCATCAAATCTAGAGTACGTTCGACCTTAATGATATGGGATACTTTTGCTATCGACAAAGTAGTGGGTGTGGTATGGCGAGGCTTTACTCTCTGGCGATGGTGTCAGCGAAAGGTTGTTGAAGCTTCTTGAGTTCTTCAGATAGGGCAGCGATGCTGGGTTTGGATTTGATTTATACTCCTCTGTCTGGGTTGTGTGGTTTTGCAGGAAGGGCATCGTGTTGTAGTGATTTGTTCCAACTTATCATTGATCCTTATGCTTCAATCTCTTACAACATTTGTCCCCGATGCAGGGGTGGAATGCAACGTTTGCATTTAAATGGTCCTTTAGAGCACTACTTCTCAGCGACTCATCCATGCGTGGCAGCTTCAGTGTAAAGCGTCAATATCGTATCAACTGTTCTGAGGTATTTGCAGAAGAACTTCATGACCTTGACAACAGTTGAGGATGAGTACTCGAGATCAATGTTAGGCAAACAACCATGCAAAGATTTCGGGCAATCAGTTCCAGATCGGAAGTTTGATTTCAGGTTCCGACTGATTGCGTTTTTTCTCCTTGTCCTGCAGGTAAGAGCAAGGCAAAGGAAAAGATAGGGAAAATCATGATATGGGATACTCTTGCTTTTAACCCTGATGATATGAGATACTCTTACTTTGGTGTGGCTTGTTTGCAAAGGTATTATCGAGGGGAAAATAAGCTGAGTATTTCGAGAGACTCTGCTGAGAGTGCCCTATTGGATGTGAAGAAAAGTTGAGCATTTTTTTTTTTATTTGCAGATCTGCCTGGCTATGGAGGATGAAGGTCAACATATATAAGAATTGTCCCAACAGCGAGTGGTAACACTGTTCCTTTACCCTTCTCGGTCATAGCCATGTAGTGAGAGCTGCAAGATTCACGTGTTTTAACTTTGTTAGAGCACTTTGAAAAGGTGGTCTGTGGTATCTAGAAAGCTGATGTTGCATGTGAAGATTACAGACAAGCTTTATCTAAGGAAATCTAGCTCTCAGAGTTCGGAGAGCGGTGCCTCTTCGGTTTTTAAACAAGCAATCCTGTCGGGGATATGGCTCTCGAGATTCAGAGAACGGTGCCTCTTCGATTTTTGAGAAAGCAATCCTGGTGGGAGTCTGGCTCTCGAGATTCGGATAGCGGTGCCTCTTCGATTTTTGAGAAAGTAATCCTGGTGAGAGTCTGGATCTCGAGATTCGGGGAGCGGCGTCTCTTAGATTTTTGAGAAAGTAATCATGTTGGAGTGTTTTCTCGATGTGAATAAAGGTTGGGCATTTTTGCCAGCATGCCTTGCCATGGAGCATGGAGGTTGACACATAGGGATTTTCCAGTTATCAAGCAGTGGTGTTGTTCCTTTACCCTTGTGGGTAATAGTAGGGTAGCTGGACCTTCAAAATTTATGTGTCTAAACTTTGTCAGAGATCTTTGGCAAAGTTATATGTGGTACCCGAGGAGCTGATGTTGCGTGTGGAGAGTGGTGCCTCTTCGAAATCCGAAGAATGATGCCTCTTTGATTTTTAAACCAACGACCCTGTTGTCTTTTCTTTTATAAGGGCACCAATTGTGTGCAAGAAGTACATTCAGAGAGTTATTTCTTGTAGGAATTTTCCCCTTATTTTTGTACTTTAGAGATTTATTGGACCTCATTTCTCCTTCATCATTTCTGAAAATGTCTAGCCCATTCGACCGTCGTTTTGACTTGAACTTTGGTGAAGAGGCAGCTATGTCTCCTCAAGACAACATATGGCGCCCATCCTTCTTATCCCCTACTGGTCATCTTACCGTTGGGGACTTTGTGATGAAGAATGATATGACCGCTGCAGTGGTGGCTAGGAACCTTCTCACTCCCAAAGATAACAGACTACTTTCCAAACGGTCTGATGAGTTGGCTGTTAAGGATTCTCTGGCTTTCAGTGTTCAGTGTGCAGGTTCTATGTCTAATATGGCCCAACGCCTATTTGTTCGAACCCGCCAAGTTGAATCATTGGCGGCTGAAGTGATAAGTCTCAAACAGGATATTAGAAGGCTTAAACATGAGAATAAACAGTTGCACAGGCTCGCACATGACTATGCTACAAACATGAAGATAAAGCTTGACCAGTTGCAGGAATCTGATGGTTAGATTTTACTTGATCATCAGAGGTTTGTGGGTTTGTTCCAAAGGCATTTATTGCCTTCGTCTTCTGGGGCTGTACTGCGTACTGAAGCTCCAAATGATCAACCTTCGGTGCCTCCTCCTTCTGGAGTTCTGCCCAGTACTGAGGCTCCGAATGATCACCTTCTGGTGCCTCCTATTTCTGGGGCTCTGCCGACTGTTGAAACTTCTCCTGAGCAACCTTTGTGAAGGCTCCCTCTTGTTTGTTTATTTTGATTCATGTATATGTACATATTTGTAACTTATCAGAGATATCAATAAATAAGTTTTGCTTCATTTCAACGTATTGTGTTAAATACACCAAAGTCTTCTTCACTAAGTTCTTTAAATTTTTCTTTTGTTGAAGCTTGTATGTTGAAACTTTGTGAGTGAAGCATGTATGTTAAGGTAGTGCTCCCTTAATTTCCCGAGTAAGGAAAACTTCTCGGTTAGAGACTTGAAAAATCCAAGTCACTGAGTGATCGTGAGACTTCTGAGTATCAAGGTGCAGTAGCATATGGTAGGAGTCCCCCAAGTCTCCGGTCGAAGGAGTTGACGAATGAGGCATTTTCTTTCTAAGTGGTAGCCCAAAACTCCTCCTTCATATATATATTTGTTATGAAAGTTGTTAGTCCCAAAGAAGAGGAGGCCTAGCCAATTTTTTTTTTTTTCGAAATTTTTTTCGAATTTTTTTTTTTTTGAATTTTCGGATTTTCGAATTTCCGAATCTCTATAGGTGAAGCTTTGGTGTTGAAGCTTTGAGGTTGAAACTTTGTTGGGTACTATGAATTGATTTTGCTTCACATTATCTTGATCAAGATAGTGTGAAGCTTTTGTAGGTGAAGTTTTTGTGTTGAAGCTTTGGCTGGTGAAGCTTTTGTAGGTGAAGCTTTTGTGGTGGGTTAAGCTTTTGTGGTGGGTTAAGCTTTTGTGGGTGAAGCTTTTGTAAGTGAAGCTTTTGTGGGTGAAGCTTTTGTGGTGGGTGAAGCTTTTGTGGGTGAAGCTTTTGTTGGTGAAGCTTTTATGGGTGAAGCTTTTGTGGGTGAAGCTTTTGTGGGTGAAGCTTTTGTGTTGAAACTTTGTAGGTGAAGCTTTGGAGTTGAAGCTTTGTAGGTGAAGCTTTTGTGTTGAAGCTTTTGTTGGGTAGCATGAATTGATTTTGCCTCACACTATCTTGATCAAGATAGTGTGAAGCTTTTGAGAATTTGTAGTTGTCCTCCATTGATGAAGCTTTTGTAGGTGAAGCTTTTGTGGGTGAAGCTTTTGTGTTGAAACTTTGTAGGTGAAGCTTTGGAGTTGAATCTTTGTAGGTGAAGCTTTGGAGTTGAAGCTTTTTAGGTGAAGCTTTGGAGTTGAAGCTTTTGTTGGGTACCATGAATTGATTTTGCCTCACACTATCTTGATCAAGGTAGTGTAAAGCTTTTGAGAATTTGTAGTTGTCCTTCATTGATAAAGCTTTTGTTGGGGAAGCTTTTATGGTGACGCTTTGTTAGGTACCATGAATTGATTTTGATTCACACTATCTTGATCAAGATAGTGTGAAGCTTTTGAGAATTTGTAATTGTCCTCCATTGATGAAGCTTTGTTGAATTTCCCTTTTTTTTTTTTTTTTTTGGGAAACTAGAAATTTGAAAATGTGGGAGAGACAACAATACAAATTTTGCTTCCACACTGTTGAGCAAGAGATTGTGATGCAAGCCACACCTTGTAGTAGTCGAAGGTTTGGATGAACCATATAAATTGAATTTGCTTCGAATAGTCTTGATCAAGAGTGTGTGAAGCTTTCTACGAGTTGTAGTTGCCCCTCATTGATGAAGCTTTTGTTGGCACCATAAATTGGTTTTGCTTCATATTGTCTTGATCAAGAGTGTGTGAAGCTTTTGAGAATTGTGGTTAAACTCCTTTGATGAAGCTCTTGTTGGCACCATAAATTAGTTTTGCTTCACACTATCTTGATCAAGGGTGTGTGAAGCTTTTGAGAATTATGGTTGCCCTCCATTAATGAAGCTCTTGTTGGCACCATAAATTGGTTTTGCTTCACACTGTCTTGATCAAGAATGTGTGAAGCTTTTGAGAATTGCGGTTGCCCTCCATTGATGAAGCTCTTGTTGGCACCATAAATTGGTTTTGCTTCACACTGTCTTGATTAAGAATGTGTGAAGCTTTTAAGAATTGTGGTTGAACTCCTTTGATGAAGCTCTTGTTGGCACCATAAATTGGTTTTGCTTCACACTGTCTTTATCAAGAGTGTGTGAGGCTTTTGAGAATTGTGGTTGCCCTTCATTGATGAAGCTTTTGTTGGCACCATAAATTGGTTTTGCTTCACACTGTCTTGATTAAGAGTGTGTGAAGCTTTTGAGAATTGTGGTTGAACTTTTTTGATAAAGCTCTTGTTGGCACCATAAATTGGTTTTGCTTCACACTGTCTTGATCAAGAGTGTGTGAAGCTTTCTACGAGTTGTAGTGTTTGCATTGTTATAGAGGAGAAATGTCTAAAGCAGATGCAAGAGGGCTAAATAGCTTGATCTTCGTATGACATGCACTGAAGTTGTTGTTGGCTTGCAATAAGACTTTGTTGGTGACTATAACTCTTGTTGGGCATAAGTGTTCCCCTAGTTGAGTTGTCAAGCTTGAGGGTTTTTGATTATTTGTGAATGATAGGAGTTCACATGTACAAGTTGTACCATTCATCTTCTGGTAGGTGGAATGAATGGTAAGTTGCTTTCATCACTTGGTTGGTGGTACGAATGTGAGTTCCTTCATCACATTTCATCACCTAGTTGGTGGCACGAAAATGAGTTTCTTCTTCACCCGGTTGGTGGCTTGAATGGTAAGTTGCCAAATGATATTAGAGTACGAGTTGTACATTTCATCACCTGCTTGGTGGCATGAAGGAGAGTACGGGTTGTACATTTCATCACCTAGTTGGTGGCATGAAGATGAGTTCCTTCTTCACCTGGTTAGTGGCATAAGTGGCAAGTTGCCAAATGATATTAGAGTACGGGTTGTACATTTCATCACCTGGTTGGTGGCATGAAGGAGAGTATAGGTTGTACATTTCATTACCTGATTTGTGGAATGAAGGAGAGTACGGGTTGTACATTTCATCACCTGGTTAGTGGCATGAAGATGAGTTTCTTCTTCACATTTCATCACCTGGTTGGTGAGAATAAGGGCAAGGTGTCGAGGCACATTGTAGCAAGTGTCGAATGACACAAAGTATGTTGAACCCTTTCGAAACATAGTTGGCTTATGTATGAATGTGTTGGAATGTATGATTGAACGAATATACTGTGAAGCTGTTTGTTTATTTGTATAGTCTTGTTAACATAGACTTTGTTTCATCTTGGAAGCATTCATGTTGAAGCTTTGAACCCGAGTGTTTCATTGCAAGGAATGTAAGAGGATTAGGACCGAGTTGTCTAAATCACCTCTTTATTGAATTCATGCCAAATAGTCTTCGTTACATAGGATGCCGAACGGCTGAAGCTTAACACTTGTACAATGTGAGTTTACTTGTAATAGTACTTCAAGTGATCAGTGTTCCATGGATGGCCAAGGGTCTTGCCATCGGAGCTTCTAAGCTTGTAGGAGCCAGGGCGACTGATGCCAACAACTTCAAACGGTCCATCCCAGTTTGGACTAACTGTTCCTTTACTCGGGACTCTGTCGCAGAGTAATCTTTTCTTCAATACCCAGTCCCTCACTTTGAAAAAACAAGGTTTGACCCTTGAGTCATAGTAGTTGGAGATACGCTGCTTGTAGGCGACATTCCTCAAGTGAGCCTCGTTTCTGTGTTCCTCGACTAGATCTAAGTTGAGGGGTAAGTTGTTTGTCATTTTCGCTTTGCACGTAGTTCTGGACTAAAAATGTTGCTTGCTCAAGCTCAACTGGGACAACTGCCTCTGTACCAAAGGCAAGTGAGAATGGGGTTTCTCCTGTTGATGTCCGATACGAAGTGCGATATGACCAAAGAACTTGGGGTACAAATTCTGGCCAACAACCTTTAGCCTTGTCCAAGCTGGTTTTCAAAGTTCGCTTGATTATTTTGTTGATGGCTTCAACTTATCCATTAGACTAGAGATGAGTTGGGGATGCAAAACATAAGTTGATGTTGAACTTAGAGCAAAACATCCTTAACTTATTGTTGTCGAACTGTCGCCCGTTGTCAGTGACTATCGCATTGGGAATGTCGAATCTGCAAAGGATGTTCTTCCATACGAAGTCTTTTATTTTTGCCTCAGTAATGGTTACCAAGGGTTCTACGTCGGCCCACTTTGTGAAGTAGTCAACTGCAACGATTACATAGCAGACTTTGCCCTTCCCTGCAGTCATTGGGCCAATCAAATCAAGCCCCCATTGGGCGAAGGGTCAAGGGCTGATCATAGGAGTGAGCGGCTCGGGAGGGGAGTGAGGAATAGTTACATAGTGTTAACACTTATCACATGAGCGAGATATTCTGATGGCATCTTGGTGGAGTGTTGGCCAGTAATATCCTTGGCTAAAAGCGTTGTGTGCTAAGGATCGAGATCCAGCATGATCTCCGTAGACTCCTTCATATATTTCCCGAAGGACAATTTCCACCTCTGCGGGCATAAGGCATCTTAGGTATGGTAGGTTAAAACCCCGCTTGTAGAGTTAGTTATTAATGATCAAGTGCCATGAGCAAGGAATCTATAAATCGAGGTAATCCAACTATCCCCCTGTTGTAAGTTGCACACTTCCACAGCCATGATGCTTGGTGCTACCAACAATTCGACCTGAATTTTTCTCCTAATCTTGTCTTCCACCGCTGAGGTGAGGCGAGCCAAAGCATCTGCATGGCTGTTTGCCGTTAGAGGAATTTGGGTGATTTGGTAGTGGAAGTGTTTAAGCAACAATTATGTTTGTGCCAGATATGCTGTCATTGAGCTATCATTAGCGTCAAAGTTGTTGGTGACCTGGTTAACCATTAATTAGGAGTCATTGAAGATATCAATTCGTTTAACCCCAAGGTGTTTAGCCAAACATAAGCCTGCTATGAGGGCTTCATATTCAGCCTTATTGTTCGACGCCTTGAATTTGAAACGAAGAGCATACTCCATCACCACTTTGTCAGGGGTCGTAAGGACTAGTCCTGCTCCACAACCCTGTTGGTTGGACGAGCCATCAACATATAGACTCCATGTTGGGGCTGTTGGTTCTATTTTCTAAGCTTCCGATGGTAATGAAACCACTTCTTTAGGAGTAGAAACAATGTCAACAGGATATGTGAAGTCGACGATGAAGTCTGCCACTGCTTGGCCCTTCTCAGCTGGCTTTAGTTGGTAGGAGATGTCAAACTCACCCAATGCTATCGCCCATTTGATCATTCACCCCGAAGTGTCAGGACTTTGGAGTATCTGTCGAATATGATGATTGGTAAGCACGATGATGGAGTGTGCTTGGAAATAAGGGCGAAGTTTTCGAGCTGACATGACCAATGTTAGAGCTAATTTCTTAATGTTGGAGTATCGTGTCTCCGCATCTTGTAAGGCCTTGCTAGCGTAGTAGACATGTCGTTCAACATTACCATCATTTTGATTGAGAATGAAACTTACTGCTGAAGTTAATATAGACAGATAGATAATGAGAGTGTCACCAACCTCAGGTTTGGAGAGCAAATGGGCTTTACTCATGTAGTCTTTGAGGTTCTTGAATGCCTCGGCACATTCATCAGTCCATGTAATGTACTTCTTACTTCCTTAAGTGCTTTGAAGAAAGGAGCACATCTGTCTGTGGCCTTAAAGATGAACCTAGTTAAGGCTACCACCTTGCCAGTAAGGCTCTGGATGTCTTTTAAAGTTACCAGTTCCTTCATGTCAATGATTACTTTGATCTTCTCCGAATTAGCCTCAATGCCTCGTTGGCTTATCATGAAGCCTAGGAATTCGCCAAAGGCACATTTGTTGGGGTTCAACCTCATTCGATACCTCTTCAAAATGGTGAAAGTTTTAGATAAGTTGGTGATGTGTTGGTCAGCATGTTTGCTCTTGACTAGAATATCATCAACGTAAACTTTCATGTTCTTCCCAATCTGTTCGGCGAACATCGAATTGACTAACCTCTGATAAGTCGCCCCTGCATTCTTTAGGCCGAAGAGCATGAATTTATAGCAATATAGTCCTCTGTCAGTAGTGAAGGCTATGTGTTCTTGGTCTGGAGGGTTCATGAGGATTTGGTTGTATCCTGAGTAAGCATCCATGAAGCTCAGGAGTTCACACCCTGCCGTAGAGTCTATAAGTCTGTCTATGAGAGGAAGAGGAAAGCTATCCTTCGGACATCCTTTGTTTAGGTCAGTGTAATCAACACACATTTTCCACAAGACCTTTTGGAGCAAGAGACTTTCCTTGGTCGGATTCTTCTTAACAAGGATAACATTTGCTACCCACGTTGGATAATTGACTTCGCGGACGAAGCCTATACCTTTGAGTTTTTCAACTTCTGCCTTCATTGCCTCGTACCGTTCAGCATCATAAGATCTTCGCTTCTGTCTCACTGGCTTAGTCTTGAGGTCAATACTTAAGCGATGACAGATGATATCGAGCGAGATGCCTAGCATGTCCTCGTATGACCAGGCGAAGACCTCAGTGTTCTCTTGCAAAAAAGAGATCAATGTCAACCCAATTGGTGGTGACAAGGTGGTGCCAATCTTCACCATGCAATCTGGAAAATCTTTTGAGATATAGACCTTCTCAAACTCTTCAGCAGGTTGTGCTTACTGGGTGAAAGAGTCATCTCGAGGATCGTCGAGTTGACTGTTGCCACTGTGAAGATCCAAGTTGGCTTCGTCTGGGCTAGTCTTTATGACTTGGTCATGTATAAAAAGGGTTTCCTTAGGCACAGGCAAGTGCTGTTGTTTGACCGAAGCGTTGTAACATGATCGTGCACTAAGTTGATCTCTTCTAATGTAACCATTAACATAGGGGGTTGGAAATTTCATCAACAACATATGTGTGGATACCATGGCCTTGAGATCATTAATACATGTGCATCCCAAGGATGACATTGTATGTCGTTGGGCAATCAACCACCAGGAAGTTAGTGGTAATGGTAACTGTGTAAGGGCATGTACCAATGGTGAAAGGTAAGTGTATGCTCCCCAAAGGTTGCACGATATCACCGGAGAAGCTTATTAGAGGAGAAATCGAGCGATCGAGCAAGTGTTCGGTTACATTAAGTGCCTTGAAAGCTTCAGCAAACATGATATTGACCGAAGCCCCCGTGTCTACTAGGATTCGTCGTACTTCAAAGTTGGCTATGTGAGCTTCCACGATCAGTGGGTCGTTATGAGGGTAGATGATACATCTTTTTTTCTTAGGGTAGAAACATATTGGATCCCAGTTAGGCTTTTAATACTTGCCTCCCCTAATGTCTTCCACGTGAAACACTTGGTGGCCAGTCCTTAAAGCTCGTTCACTATTTTTCATGGCCCTGTTGGAAGATTTAGATATGGGTGTGCCACCACTTATGGAATATATCACATTCACCTGGCGTTGGTTACGGTTACCCCTTGGAGGGTGAAGGAGGAATTGATCAATTTTTCCTTCACGTGCCAAACCTTTAATATGATCACGAAGGTTGATACACTTCTCACTATCATAACCGTTATGCTCGTGGTAGTAGCAAAATGTGCCCGTGTTCTTCGTGGGCTTGTAACCCGACTGCCTCGCCATTGGCTTCGGTATCAGGTGTGCTATGCTGGGGTAAATGACCACGAATATGGCGTTCAAAGGTGTGTATGTCTCATACCTCGGGGTAGGGCCTGTCCTGACACGTGCTTGGCCCACTGTGTTGACTGTCTGAGGGCGGGCATTATCGTGGCGATACCCTTGGTTATCGCGATAGTGTCCCTTACTCTTTTTACTAAAATGGGACTGGTAAGGATGGAAATCCTTCCTTTTGCCCTAAGATTGATATGTCTGTTGACTTGGCGAAGTATTAAGTAAGGCAGGAAGAAGCACAGTTACCATTTGGAAGGTCGAGGTCTTCTCATTTGGTTGGATCTGGTTTCCACTCCTTACTTGCTGATAAGGGGTGGCTGTGAGGGGTTTCCCTTGGTATATCCTTACCTCGGCGGAGGCATGGTTATAAGCCTGGGCCATCACCTCAGAGTAAGTCTTCCAAGTGTTGGCATTGATCATGTACTTAAAGAAACAGTCACGTAGGCCTGCCATGAAGGCTTTGATGGCAGTCTTGTCATCTGCCTCGGCACAACGGGAATACTCATGGCTAAAGCGGCCAGCATACATACGTAATGATTCGTCTGGCTTCTGACGAATAGTGTACAAGTCATCCGCAGAGTGCAAACGATTGGTCTAAAAAATGTGTTGAGAAACAAACAGTTTCCTCAATTCCTCAAATGAGTCTACCATCTCAGGTGGAAGACGGCAATACCAGTTTAGAGCTCCACCAGAGAGGGTAAAGGGGAAGAAAAGACATCGCTCTTCGTCGGTGTGCATCCAGTATGCCATGGTGGACTCAAAAAGGTTAAGGTGTTCAATCGGGTCCTCTTTTCCAGTATAGAGTTGCAAGCCAAGCTTCTGCTTTGTCTTTGCTTGGAAGGGGTGTCGAGGACCCTCCTTATGAGAGGGTCAGGCCTGGGTTAATTCTAGTCAGGTATCCCAGCCTGACCTTCGGCCTTCAACTTGTTGACTTCCTCAATGAGCTGCAGGACAAAGGGGTCCTGAGTGGAGTCATGTACCACTGGGATTTTCTTTCGTAAGTCTCCATTGCCTCTTGGAAGTAGGAAAGTTTGAGCAAGGGTGTGTGATTTTTCCTTGGACTCGCCGTACTGACTTCTAGGGTGAGTCTGTTGGAATACCTTAGAGTCCCATGTACCTTCATGTTCCTCTGGGACCTGTCGTTCCTTCCCTAGATTGGCAGCTGGCCTGGGTCGTGGGAGGGGACCGAGTCTTTCAGAAACCCTTAGGTCATTGATCTTCGAGCATATGTGGAGGGATTCTCTCGACGTTGCTTTAAAAAGTCTCGACAGTCACGATAAATGGCTTTCGATCCTTCCAACCTTTCTGCAATGAGGTGTCTTCCTCCACTTCTCCTGCTTCGGGTCGAAGTAGCTCGGTTGAAAGAAGTGTCATGTTGATCAATGTTTTGATGATTAGTTCGCTCCTCATCAAGGATACCCATGTCAAATGAAGGTGACCCTCCGAGTTGGAAGGGCACCCAGATGATGGTTGACGTCCATATGGTCAACGAGCTCGCGTGTTTGAGTACGCCTAGTTTCGTGGAGCGTCTCAAAGAGCTTCTCAAACTGCTCTTGGAGGACCTCATTCTTCATTGCTATCTTGTTGTTCTAAGCTTTTAACTCATCGACTTTAGCTTGAAGAGTAACCCTTTTTCCTTCCTTCTTTCATTGCTTCGCACTAGGTGCAAGAGGGGTGTCATTCTGTGTGTTGTGGCTTCCTTCGCTCCCCATGTTGGAGAGGGATGCCTAGTCAAAAGAGAGTGTACGAATGGTGGAAACCAGCTTGACAAAGCTGAAGAGAGTGGGAATAAATGTCGTTCCCACAGACGGCGCCAAATGTTGATGCACAAAATCAGTGAGGACTTTGGTACAACAGAAAGTATTAAGTTTGTGACCTTCGCTAGATTGCTCCGGTCACTAGTGTGGATAAGTATGTAAATGGATAGAGACAGGGAAGCAAACATAAGATGTACGTGGTTCACCCAGATTGGCTACGTCCACAGAGTAAAGGAGTTCTCATTAATTGTGAAGGGTTTACACAAGTACATAGGTTCAAGTTCTCCTTTTGTGAGTACTAGTGAATGATTTAGTATAAATGACATTAGGAAATATTGTGAGAGAATGATCTCTATTTATAGAAGAGAGTTTCTAGTTTCATTCTGACATTGACACGTGTTGTGTTGTGATTGGCTTCTGATGTTGACACGTGTCGCGCTATGATTGGCTTCTTATGTCGACACGTGTCGCGCTGTGATTGGCCTCTTGGTTTGAGGGAAACTCTTCTGGGTTCTTGACAGTATAACGTTGACCGGTGCTCAGTAGTTTCGGGATTGGTCAAGTTTGGTACAAACAATCTTTTTTTATTTCTTTTTACCAATGCAATGTTGTCGATCCCCAAACTCTTAACTTCTAATTTCAACATGTGACTGAAAAACATAGTTCTTCTATTTATTGGATAATTGTTAAGTGACTAAAAATTTCACATTTAGTTAAATTTATAAGAGAAATGCTAAGGAGACTTTCTCAAAGTGAGACTCTCCATGGACTCTCTGTCACCTCACAATTTAACGTTAATTTTTATGTCAACACTTTAAAACAATGTGCTAAAAACATGAGGTAGTAGAGAGTCCATAAAGACTCCCACTTTTGAGTTTCCTTAGCATTTTCAATTCCAAAGTGACATTAAAGAATGACCTTATAAATAAATGGTTTGGTCATGGTGCAACATTGGGAAATAAAATTGAGAAATGAATGTTTGGAAATGCTAGCAAGACTCACCTCAAAAGTGAGTCTGCTATGACTTACTATCCACGTGGAGTTCTAGCTTAAATAAGGCATAAAAGAGTTGGGGTCACTCAGTACTATGGTCTGGTGGTATTCCTCTTCACTTGAAAGTGAGAGGTCTTAGATTCGAATCTCGTGAATGGCGAATTTGATATCAAATTAGGCTACCAATTGTGTGGCTTAGGCGAACTCCCCCTCCCCTTAGTGTAAAAATATCGATGTACTAAAAAAAAAAAAGTTGAATATATAATGCTAGAGAGACTAATTTCTAAACTAAAATTTATAAACTAAATGATATGGTTGTTGATGATTGTATTATTACTTAAGTGTTGGTTAACATGATATTACCTATTGGTGACATATTATTTAGTTTGCAAATTCAGTTTAAAATTTTAGTCCCTATAGTATTACCCAAAAAAATTTAGCCCATTAACTATGTTTAATATTCAATATTTCTATTTCCCTTTGTACCCTTCACCCAAAAAAAAAAAAACAAAGGACACCATCTCCTCCTGGAGTTTGGGAGATGACGAAACCCCCTTCGCCGTCAACCTTGGAGTCTGCAACCTCTCTTACCAGAGCTCCTAGAAATTTTCCTCTCAGAATTTCGTTCCTCAATTGAACTGTTGTCCTCTTCTCCCTCACAAAAAGAAAGAATCGGCGTCGTTGTCTTCTCCGGCACGACTCGCCTAAAAAGCGATTCTGCCAAGACTTAGTAGCCACTTAGCTTTTCAACCTCTCATTGAATTCTAATTGGCTTCCTAATCTAAATCTAGTCTAACAAATCCATCGTTTGACCAAAAAAAAAAAATTTACCCTATGCAATCTAGCCATTGTGCTACTTACTCAAGAAAAGAAAAAGATTTTTTTTAATCAACCATTAAACTCCTAGCTCTGCAATTTCTTTACCTACCGTTGAGAGTTTCGAATGAATGTCATATTTGGTACGTTCTTAATCTCTTTATTTACTATTCTTGATTTAATTAGTAGGTTAATTATTTATATGGTTCTTGATTTTGTCGATTAGACTACGATTTTCCGAAAAGTTTAAATTTTTCGCCCAAATGAGGTGAAAAAGATCCTTGACGCACATGAAGAGAGGTGAAAATCTTTCGCCCAAATGATAAAAGTGAAAGCTCATAGCGCTCTACAAGAAAAATGGCTAAAAGAAGATAGATCCCAATTTGATGCGTGGCTAGATGAGGAAACATTTCCTTTTGTCCTTAAGTTCAAATCAGTTCTATTTGAAGTGTGGTTGGATCAAAAAGCTAGGGAAAAATTTTCTACTTCAGCCATAATCAAGCTTCGGCCAAAAAAATTTGTCAATTTGGCCGATAGTTAGGTCACCTATTCACTCGACTGAATCAGAAAAGTTAGTCAGCCTAAAAGAAAAAGCCATACCACCTTTTTTTTGGTCAAGACTAAAATTTGTTTGGCCTGGAAGAAAATATTCAAGTTTCTAAGCCAAATACAAATATTGACTCAAAAGATGATTCGTCAGAAGAGTGCTCCAATGACAAACAGGACTGAAACACGATTTCAGACTCCAAAACCATGGCAGTCGATATAGTTATTGGCGATAAAGCCAATATGGGTCAATTTCTTTTAGATGAATTATTTGAGTTAAAAGTTGAAATTAGCAAAGTAATTATGTTCGGAGGGCATAATAACTCAACGCATTTGGCGGTCGAGAATCAAACATATTTGACCGAGTCAAGATTATTTAGAGATGATCCTTTATTCGGCCTAGAGTGAAATCAAATTAAAAACAATGATATAAAAAGATCTCGACTTAGAATAAAATATTGTTGGCCTCCTCATCATCATGGCTATGCCACTCTTGTTTGTCATTTGCTAGGAAAATAATTTTTATTTTCTTAAGTATTACTGTCTAAGCCGATATTTAAGAATATACAGAGGAAACGAGCGGTTGTCCGCAAACAAAGAAGGAAAAAGGTTGTTGTCTGGCCAAAAAAAAAATTTAATGGCCACCTACTTTAGTTTGTAGGCCTTCATGTGTGGACTAGTTAGATAATTCGGGGAAAATGATCATATTATTGTTTTGCCAAGAATCAATAAATTACATTCAGCTGCACAAGCCGATACTCCAAAAAATAAAGATGTTGTGTTCGATGATCAGCTTGAGACATGATTAATTTCCTTAACCAGTCAGCGTGTAGGCCAAAGGTCAAAAAAAACTGGGGGGAGGGGGCAATATGTTTGGACCTGATTTTGCACGCACTCAACCCATATACTGTTGGATGAGATAAATATTAATCAAGATTGGTTTCGGGATAAAGGTTGAATCAATCACATAATCAACCTAGGTTCAGAGTCCTATCGAAGATGACGAGACTTGCCAGTGATAGAGTTTCGGCCAAGAATAATTTCGTGCATATTCAGAGAATATGCATATGCCAAAGAATTGGAATATTATTATAATTATGTCATTCTGTAGACTTGACCATCATGGAATCACCCTATAAATACAAGAGATTTTGCAATGTAGAGAGCCTCTTCAACTCAATAAACAACTCAAAACGCTCTATGTGAAAACTCTCACTCTGTGCGAAACCCTTTTTTCTCCCATGAGAAAATACTAACTATCCTAACTCTCCTGTCAACATTTTCAGTTTAGACTAACAACACTGTGTTAACAACTGGCGGCATCTTCAGTTTAGACTAACAACACTGGAGTCGTAGAATCAAGCGATCAATGAGCAGCTCTAGTTTCAACTAACAACACTGATTCTAGTCAGTTGGTCACCTACCTAATTCCCGACAGCAAAGAGTTATCAATTCTTTTGCCTAAAGGGTCATCTTATGAGCTTCGGTGAAGTGAGGTGTTACCTAGTTACCCCCTTGCTTAGCACAGCAAAAGCCAAACCAGTTTATCAAACTTCATAGTGATCTAGTAACCTTGTCCTCAGGTTCTAGAACCCAAGGCGGAAATGCATTCCTTCCTTGGCCTAATCACTTGAATATAGAAGTCAGCAGCACATTCGACACCACTACCCATATTCACAAGAATGACGTAATTAGCTCAAAATTACTCGACATACGCACAACGTAGACTTTGTAATTTTTAAAGGCAACAATAACACAATAGGTTTTAGATCAATCCTATGAGATTATATTAAACTTTTATCGTTTCTGCATGGATCTTGATTTCAAAATAATTGAACAATTTGGTTTTCTTTTTCTTGGATTTAAGATTGTAACTTCTAGAGAAATCTACTCTAGACTGAAAAACTACATGGTGTTAGTGATGTGTTATCAAATGAGTTAATTATAGTATCACGTGATTGTCATGTCACACTAAAAACCTACTCTAGGCTGAGGAAGTTTGCAAATTAAACAAGTAATAAGGTAACATGGAGCTATCTATACAGAAGAAAGAAATTTAACTTATCAGTATAAATAAGTGTGGTATAATAAATGCTTACGATGGCAAAACTTACATAACCAATCTTACGTAACCAAATTATTCTTGTTTATCTTCGGATCAGCAAGGTCTGTGCTTAATATCTTCTTGGTAGCTAGGGTAAGATATTCTTGATCATATTTGCCTTAAATTACAAGTAGTGGAGGAATCATTTGCTTTTGGCTTGCCATATAACACATGGCTTTAGAGGATATATAAAGTTTGTGAAATCATCGATTCCATTTAAATAGAATAAAAAAAGGCATATCCTTTTGGCATCTCTTTCTTTTCATATTTTGCCTTTATTTTTTTATTAATATGGCCTGTATTTAACCTAATAGGAAATGGGACTTCTTGTTACAGTTACTAATGGGGGTTCAAAGCCAGACAAGACACGCACCCCTGTTAGAAAAAGGTAGAAGGACGTTCATTAAGGGAAAGTGGGAAGGTATTAATTCCTTGCATAGTTTGGCATACAAGTTCACTTGACCATTGACATGATGATTTAGAAAACTTCCATTTCTTCTAATTGAATCTAAATTGATCGGGAAGGAAGATAAAAAGTAGAGCTCAATAATTTTATGGTATACATTCCCTTTCACTTTTGACTATTTTGGGATTTCTAGTTGACACAAGAAATATTTCCAGATTTATAACTATTTGATCATACCATACCAATTACTGCATCTTATTTTTCTTTGGTTAGAAAGATGGTTTTGAACCTTGAATCTTTAGTCTACTCTTGACCATCACCGACCTTATCAATTATTGTATCTTATTTCAGATCATTATCGTTTTGAAATGATGATCATTATCTTTAAATTAAAAAATAAAATAAAAAATCAAATCTAAAGTTGCCTACCTCTAACCCTAGCCTCGCTAAGAAACCAAATTCGGAGCAAATTATGACAAAATAATGAAACTTCAAAAAGATCCTCAAAATTTAAAATGTCATTTTGACGTAACAAATGAGTTCCGTTCTATTTTAACATAGCGTATTTTGAGCTCAAATTGATTGGAGCTCGAAACTCATGGTGGATTTTGTTGTTTCTGAACTTATTACTCCTGTCTCGACCAATTTTCCTACATCACTATATTAGTTGCAGAAGTAGAACCTATTAATAATATGTGGGTAATCTCACTTGTACGTCAGACATTGATCATTTAAAAGTCCATATGAATCTTACTTTTGTAAGGGATGTGGTCAATCCAAAATGCACATACAATAGGCCAAGGTCCTCATCATATAAAAATGGAGTGTTTTCTGGAATGCAGCACATCACCATTGGAAAACACCATTGTGAAAAAACGAAAAGGAAAAAGGAATGTGAAACAAAGAGTACACTTTGCCCATTGCCTCTTAGGTCTAGAAGATTTTTACGTTACATATAACAAGAGAGAGTACTACGCATGAGGGCGTACGTAGCTTTATATACATAAGAAGTGATTCAACATATTACAAGAGGAATATTTACATCATTAAGTGCAGATAAAGCTCTAGCTTATTACATATAGATCTTTATTTAATTAGCTAGCTACTACTAATTACTTATACCAAACTAATTAAGTACGTATTAGCTGGGCCATTAGCGGCGACTCCTAGAATATTCTCTTTTCTCTATCCCCCCAAATAACAGGCACTACTAGAAAATCTTATTTTGCCGACAAATTCTAAGCCGACAGAGTAAAATTTTATCGGCACAAGAGTCCTCTACCGACTAAAATTTTAATTTGTCGGCTAAATATTCAAGCCAAAACCAATTTATAGCATTAATTTTAGCCGAGAAAATTCGAATGTTAACCGACCATCATTTTGTCGGCATAAATGCAATGTCTCGACGAGTTTAATTTTGACGGGTAAACTGTCCTTCCCTGCTATCTTAGAATACTAGACGACAATTTCGGGGCAACGAAAAATATTTCCTCGGCTGAGGGTAAAACTATTAACCAAAAATGAGGCGCGGAATAAAAGCGCGGTTTCAAATTGGAAGCGCGGTTTCAAAATAGAAGCGCGGAGTTGGAAAAAAAGAAAGAAAATAATTAAGCGCTTTAGTCAAACACGAAGCTGTTGTCTCTCCGTCCCACTCCTTCTCCCTCTCCCTCTCGCTCGTCGCTGCAAATACACAGACCGACCGACTGCCTCTTTCCGCTGGAGATCGAAACCGGCGTCAAATTCAAAGCCCTCAAAAAGGTTTTTTTTTTTCTTTCCCTTCTAATTGTCATCTTCAATTCTAGTTCTGGTGCATAAACCCATCAGTTGTCTCTGTAATTCTCTTAGGGTTTTCAATTTTCTTTTTCGATTTGTTTTGTCAAAATTGAAATAGAATTTGTGGGCTTGAATTTGTATTAGGTTGCGAGCCTATTGTGTGTTATGTTTATTAGGGTGGATAAAAAAAAACCATCAAAGTTGCCAAGAACTCGAAGGTCAGTGATCTCTTTAAGTGATTATCTTCCTTCTCCTCTTTAATTCTATGTCTGCCAGTTCAATTTGTAGGATTCAATATAGGGTTTTAAGTTGGAAAATTTAATTTAACCTTTTAAGTTGCAGGGCTTGGTGTATACGACAATTTGGATTATTAATTTTGATCGATGATCCACTTCCTAATCCCCACATGTTATTTGTGACTCGACCGAACACAGAGGGGCAAATGTTTTGTGGAAGGGATTGAGGAACAGGGCGAAGGTTTTGGAATCTGCACTAGATGATGCTGATAGTAAAGATTCGTGTAATGCCACATCTCAATTCTTTTGTTCCAAGTAATGTTGTAATATATAACTTTTTCAATTGTGGCTTCATGTTATCTATGATTGGTTGTGATGTTAATGTTAAATTACATTCTTTTTGGTGTTCTAGCTATGTTGATCGTGGTTTCTGGTTTTGATTGTGACCAAAATTTTGTTGTGGTTGAGTCTTAGTTTACTATGTAACACGCAGGATCCGACATTGAAGAATGGTGCAAGGCAAGTGATGTAGAGAAGACGAGAGCTGCAACTGCAGTTAATAACATCTTGTCCGGAGTTAATGGCCATATTAGTTTGTGGGAAGAGATCCAACTTATCAAGGGTAGGCCTTCTCAGTTCAGCCTTAATTTTATCTCTTACAATCTTACTGATGATTGTACTTTTTGTTTGCTTTGATATGGTTGTGTTGCCTTGCAGAACTAATCTGCACTTACCAGACATGCCTTTAGTTTATGCAAGTGATGCCTTCTTCAAATTGACAAGTAACATGTACAATGTTAGCTATTTGCCAGGATCTGTCTAAACCATTCTAAACTCCATGTTGTTTGCAAATCTTTTGAATAATCCAACATATGTAGTTGTTACACAACTCATATGTAGATGTGGTAACATGTGCAAGTCTATATTAACTTAGTCTTCTCTTCATCGAAATTATAATAATAATACTATTAAATTATTCTTGTTATTTTTATTCCAGGTGCGCCTGATTGAAGTTAATGTAGCTGCACTTGCTTACGAGGCTGGTGATGGTGAATTTTATCTCAAGTATATCGTATAAATTATCCCTCTATTATGTTTTCTCATGGGTTCCTAACTTGTGTTACTCTCCCATTCAGCTGATGACAAGAATATATTGTATATTTTGTCCCTCTATTGTGCACAACACACTAAGCAAGGAGCTTTGTACAGGTAAGTTTGATTGTGCTAGGAATATATTGTATGTTTTGCTTTCTCTGCCTTGTGTTTATTCTAAGTACATGGACGAATAGTTTGATTATGTCTATCCTAGACATGAGCAAGGAGCATTGTGTAAGTAATTTTGATTCCCCAATAAGTTACAATTGTCGTCATTAATACAATTTGATCAAGTTGTGAGAAATTTTTATGTTTGAGGATTTTCTTTGTATTCTTAAGGGCTACTAATTAATCCCAGAGTTGCATATCTTTTAATTATTATTGCGTAACTTATTGTACCTTCTTTCATTCATTTTGATTTGCATCTTATTAAGGGATTAAAGAGTACCTCTCGAATGGCAGGTGGTCTGAGATGTTGATTGCAAGGTTTGCAATATCTTTTACTATATGCTTGATTACATGAGTACATGCTTTATCATCCAAGATGCAAGTGAAATTCAAGTCTGACTATATGCTTGATTACGGGATTACATGCTTTCTTGTTGACAAATTGGTTAAGTTTTCATTGTTTAGTGTAACTATGGTGTTAATTGCGGCCCATCCCCATTTTCTAACATATTGTTATGTTAAAGTATCTTCAATTGAATGTATCTTTTTCATGATGTTGTGTGAATCAGTGCAGCTCCATAATGTTATTACTTATAGAAAGATTTCTAGCTACAATTTGATTGTTTCGGTTTTAAGGATGCTCTTTCTTATGTTGTCATACATAATAATTACCATTTTGTATTATTTTTGCAGGATATTATTGCGAAGCTACTGCTAAATCGATACTGAGGAATGGGAGTAGGATAGGATTATTGTATAATATAATACCTTGTATAACCATTGTACATATACATATTACTAATCAAGGCAGCATTATTAGAAATTATTTTGTGTGTTTTCAAGCAATTTTTTTTTTTAATGAATTAAAATTCTTTCCCGACAAAGCTAATTTTGTCGGTAGAATAAGGCAGTGCCGACAAAATATCTTTTCCGACGAACACATCTTGTTGGAAAAACGGTGCATTTTGTAGGCTTAAAACTCCTTTTCCGACAGAATTTTTTGTTGGGGTTTAAGAATGTCGGAAAAATATGTTTTGTCGGGAAATAACCACTTCATAGCCGACGAAATGTTGAATTTTGTCAGCTAGAGTCTTGCACGACATGCTTTGCGTGACAAAATGGCTGACAAATTTTTTCGTCGTGAAAGAATCTTTACCGACAAATTTTGACTTTTGCCGACAAATTCATTTTATCGGTAAAGTCAAAATTTCTAGTAGTGAGGGCTGCGTCCTTGCTAGTAAGAACAGGCTGATCTCCACTAGCTTGCTGATGATGATACTGATGAGCTGGTTTGTGAGGATCTTGAGTAAACGGAGGCCTTGTAGGGTCCCTCCCTGCTGGCCGACCATAGTACTTGTATATCATAGCAGAAGCCTCCACTCCAAGGTGTACTAGATTTTCCTGCGTTGCCACGATAAGACTGCTAAGTTTACAAGCACAAAAGAAGCAGACACACAAATAGTGTATTCAGGTAACTTGCTTTGCCTTTGTTTGCTGGTAGAAAGGTTATGTGCCAAGCCCCATTATATAGGAGTTAAAAAGGTGATCCCTTCATGGATGTGCTTTAGTATCTTACAATGGATAACATTTGGACAACGCCATAAAATATCTCTTCTTCCGAAGGGGCTTCCCAGTTTTGGTGATTCAATTGAATTAAAGACATTTGGAGTAAATCTTTGATTTTTGGGCTTGCTTAACTTGGAAATCCATGTAATTAATTAACTAATGTTGCAAATTACAAAATTAGTTTCATGGCGGATTGGTCGAAAACACATTAATGAAAAATAGGAATAACGATCAAACACTACAAGAAAAATGGGCTAAGAACACAATTGATTTGTGCCCTTCTCATTTTCATTGAGCACAAATATATATTTGTGCTTTTTAAATTCCATTGAGAACCAAAATACCTCAATTGTGCCCTCTAACATAAAAGCACATTAGTTTGTGTCGGGTATTTGTGCCTACTAAAATTTGAACACAAAACTTTGTGTCTAGCTTGCATGTCAGAGATGGAAATTTTTTTTATTAATTTACACAAACACAATAAAAGCTTTTGTGCCCTCTATTTTAATATATTTAAATAAAAAAAACTATGTTTTTGTGTCCTTTACATTTACTTTTTCCTATCCCAACTATTTTTTTCCTATTCACAATTTGTGAAAATATCTAGTTGCAATCAACTTGAATTATTAATGGTGATAAATATTTTATTTTATTTAAATAATACTTATCGTAATGAACACTTGGTCACAAACGGATGTGAATTCGGAGTTAGAACGAGTAAGTTACGAATTTTTAAAATTAGAAGGCAAGTAATTTTGGGAGGGAGCATTCTAGAAGCCAAAGGCTTCTCCCATTTTACTTTCCGGGCAAGCAGATGCAGCAGGGACCCACCCATGTGGGTCTTCACCCTTCCCACCTAGTTATATGTGTGTGTGTGTGTGGGACCCACCCATGTGTGTTTGTGTGTGTATTGAGTATTAAATTATTATTTTATTAATTTTCTGATGGATTTTTTTGCTCCTTCATTGTTTTCTATCCTGGCAGGCAGATGCAACAGGGACCCACCCACGTAGGTCTTCACCCTTCCCACCTGGGGATGTATATATAATTATTTGTTGAGTATTAATCCAACAGTCTTCCATCTCCCTCCTGGTTATGTATATAATTATTTTATTAATTTTCTGATGGGTTTTTGTGTCCCGTGGGACCCACCCACGTGGGTCTTCACCCTTCCCCATGCTTCTACTCCTCTTTGCACTCCATCACTCTTTCGTTTCCCTCCTTCACGCAATCATCTCTCTCACTAACTTTCTCTCTCTACCTCTTCACACTTTTCTGTCATCTCCCTCGCCATCTCTGTGCTCACTGCATAGAAAACTGCAGCATCCATCTCCATCTAACTAGCCACTCCAGCAAACCTTGCCACCACCCAAACACTACACTTCCACCCTCGCTCTCTCATAATTTTTTTGTCTCTCCCTCTCGGCTTCTTCCTTGACACAGATAAGCACATAGCAACGACGGCAACAGAGTTGGCGATCTCTGGTGAGGCAACCACCAGCGTCACCTTTCTCTCCTTACTGCAGACTCCTATTTACCTTTTGCTTTCTAGAAATCGAAACCGACGTGACGAAATGACAAGCTCTATCGCAGCTTGAGTCCCCAACGAGATTTTCCATCGAATCCAGTATAGGTGAGTCTCAAAAACACCTTAGTTAGGTTCTTTAAGTTGTTTAGAGACGTTTCCGTGCATTGCATGCCTGATTTTGTTAAGTTTGGATGCAGTTTCAACTCAGGGGACAAATTCCCCTGATTTCCAGCGAGGGCTATGATTTTAGGCTATCACCGGCCACCTAATGGCCTTGAAGAAGGTAAATTTCGAATACGTACCTTTGTAGCTTTGTTTTAGCTTTTGAATTGTTGAAAATGGTGGTGTTTTGGACCAAAACGGACTCTAAAACCCATGGCGTGGCTGCAGGTCGCACTGTCGCTGCATGTGGTACTGTTGTGGATGGCGCGTGGAGCACAGGCGCCTCCACTGGAAGGATGACTGCTTGAAATGATGAATATACGTTTTCAAATGTTTGTTTCAGATTGTAGGGTATTTCAAATTTGTTTTTTTTATTTTTTTATTTTTAATTTAATTGATAGGGCACAATTACAAAAATTGTGCTAACATGAATATGAAATGGCATCTGGCACAGGTGTCAGAACAGGGCACAAGAAAAACCTTATTTGTGCTCAACTCTTTGAGCACACATGGCCATATCGTGCCCTCTAATCAATGGTGACACCCATAGAGGGCGCAGACACAAAGATAGTAGCTGCACTGTTGCTATGGGTCTATGAGCACAATTGTTGGTGCTTTTTTACCTCAAAGGACACATATAATTTATTGTGCGCAGTGCTTATTTTTGTTGCTGTGAAATGGAACTTGGGAGGTGAAGATATTATCTTTATCTTCCTAAAGAGATTGAAAGGAATCTATAAGGGGTTTACAACTTTATCTCGTTTTCCTTGGGTGGCCTGAAGATTTGGTACATATTTTGCAAAAGTTGCTCCTCAATTTCCATCCATAGATGATAATTATCACAGCTTTACCAAAGCAAAGTCAATAACAAGGGTGCACAAAGATTTTCAAGGGAAAGACATCACCCGTAGTCATTATGCCAGGGAATACTACCCCAACAAATTAAATGAGTGGGAGCATCTTCAGGGATCCAAGGGAGGAAGTAATCGGTTAGCAAAGTTGGTTTGCTATGCTACGTAGGACAAATTTATTAACGGAAATATAAACCGAATTAGCAAATTAAAAAAAATATCAACTTGAACTTACGCTGTAGTGCAAAGGTAACATTTTTTTCCACCACTGTAAGATGATGAGGAATAAAGAGAGAATTTGTTTTATTTTTAGAATAAAACGTATTATTTATTACCTGTCATGCACTAAGTATACATTAAATATTAACCTGTATTAAAATTGAGTTAGTTATATAGACTACATGCATTAGCATAAGCAATTAAACATGAATTAACTAAAAATCTCCTTGGACTACAGCCCACCTAAGCCTTGTGTGTGCCTCCGCCATTGGCTAGGGTTTGAGGTAGGCAACTTTAGATTTGCTTTCCTTGTTCTATAGATATAAAAAAATTATTGTAATACGTAATAATTAAAATGAAAATTCTAATTTTCATTTTTTATAAGTTTTTTTCTGAAAAGATAATGATCATCACCTCAAAACGATACTGATTTGAAATAAAATACAGTAATTGATAAGATCGGTGTTGATCAAGAGTAGACTAAAGATTCAAGGTTCAAAACCATCTTTCTAGCCAAAGAAAAATAAGATGCAGTAATTGGTATAGCAGGATCAAATAGTTATAAATCTGGAAATATATTCTGTGACAAATTGAAATCCCAAAATAGTCAAAAGTGAAAAGGAATGTATACCCTAGAATTATTGAACTACTTTTTATCTTCCTTCCCGAATTCAGATTCAAGAAGAAATGGGAGTTTTCTAAATCATAACGTGTCAATGGTCAGAGTGAACTTGTAAACCAAATTATGCAAGGAATTAATACCTTCCCATTTTCCCTAAGGAAAGTCTTTCTACCTTTTTCTAACAGGGGTGCGTGTGTTGTCTGGCTTTGAACCCCATTAGTTATAACTGTAACAACAGACCCATCTCCTATTAGTAAAAAACAGGTTAAGTAATCATGTCTTGGAAATTCAAACGGTGACAAAATTTTATATACTACCCCTCATATAAGAACATGAAGCAAAAATATGAGTAGCTAGGAAGAAAAATCGAGAGATCAGGCAACTGTAAGCCACCTCACATCGTCGTCTGCAATCCCTCTCCTCTCACCGCCGGTAAAAACTATTGCTCTAAACCTCTTGCATCTTTCTCTCTCTTTTCTTCGTTACCCAGAGACCCAACTTCAACCAAAGAAAATCAAACACAAAATGATGATGGACAAGACCAAATTGATTTGAAGCCCACTTCCAAATTTAACACAAATGATAAGACCGAATTTAAGAGGGGAACGCAGGTGATGAGAGATATGTAATGTGAGGGTGAAATAAGAATTTGTACTTGATGAGACATTGGAGGAAAAAAGTTTGTTGTCGTTTGAATTTCCAATGCAGGAATAAAAAACAATTGTTGCAGTCCTATTGGAATAGGAATGTGATTGTGTAAATCCTAGTAGATATGAGAATGTATCTTATATTCCTATTAGGAGTAGATTACCTATTAAATATTGTAATCCTAAAGGGAAAGGTAACATATCCTATTACTATATAAATAAAGGCACAATATGATGGAATAACATACACTCACAATTACATATCTCTCTCTTTCTCTCTATCTATGCCGCACCCCTTTCTCTCTCTGACCTCCATAATTGTTCAGTAAATTATGCCTACAACACGTTATCAGCATGCTCTTAACGCTATGCTAAAGAGAGTTTGATCTTCCATCAGGGGAGTATTACGTTTTAATCATTCTTTTTATGATTAATTTAATTTATTATTTTGAATTGATCTACATGCTATTGATTCAATTTAATTTTTCTATGTTGAACGTGATACAACGCATTAAAGATGCAATTCTAGCTTTCTGAGAAGGATCTTCTACAAATTCAAAGGCTTTTGTTGTTTTCTGCCAATCAGGTACGCTTCAAATAAAGTAAGATATTTGAAACAACCTTGAAGCATGAAAACATTCCCCATGATGCATGAACCCCCTACATTTATATTTACCTTCTGATATATATATATATATATATATATATATATATATATATATATATTTGTTTCATGCATTACGCAATTATGCTATGTGGAATTTGAGAGTCAAATTATACAAAATAAATTAGAAGCATATTTAGGGTTTCCTAAACCCTAAGGGATTTGAAAAAAAAAATGGAGGAATGGGAGATGGTGCAGCACACCATCACACCCTCACTGTGGAAACAACAACCAGGCCACGACCGGGACACTACCTCGCAGGGCCTGAAGCCCCGAATCTAAACCATTGCCAGCCCAGATTAGATGGGTCCACTCCTGCATGCCGCAACCCTTTGTGGTTGCTAGGTTTCCTGCTAGGCCCGCAGCCTGCAACTCGGTCCAGTGCCAGCAAGCATAGTTTGATAGGCCCTATGTCTCGACCCACGACCAACCCACAAGGCTGGGTCTTCCTCCCGCGTAGAACAAACCCGCAGGCCAGCTTTCGTTGGATCTGCCCGTGTCCTCCTTCGGCCCAACAACAGAACCCAGCTACGGCTGGGGGTTCTCTCCCTCCCTGCGTGGCATGTAGCCCACCCCTTAATCCCTTGGGCCATGTCTTATGCTTAAGACACCCACCCATGCCCAAATTATTATTTTTAGGGCATATTTTTCAATCCAAATGCTATTATTTTAGCATTATAAATAATTTAACCCGTATGTTAATATTATTTTGCTTCTACAATCGACCCCGTATGGCTCGATTTATTGAATTAATTAAAAGAGACCTGCAGTCCATTAATCTGATAATGAATCCAAAATTATTAACCTGAAGATCACTTTTGGACATTAACGATTTAATAATTTATTTTTATGCTTTGAACCGTCACATATTTTCGTAGTAACGAAGCTCTCACACTTGAGTTCTCGAAGACAACTCAAATCCACTACACTTAGTTAGTATATTGCATTTTGTGTTTCTTGCAGGAACCTCTCTTTTATGAACTAACCGTTCATAAACTAAATTGAACCTGTAGTTTCAAATTTAGTGCCTTTGAAACCCGAAATTTTCATAAAACAATACACCCATGAAAACCTGACGTTTTTTCTTGAAAACCATGTCTTAGAACTCGAATGTTCTAATTTTGATGCTTATGGATGATTCCTTCCCATATCACCAATCACAATCTTGTTCCCTCCAATTCAGTGGATTGACAAATCGTCACAAGTTCGATTTTCCTGATTTGGACATTTCTAATAGAAACCACTTTATGTGGGGTACAAGACGTGAATCTCCACTTGACTATCAAGAAGTTGAGAAACCATTGAAGCCAACAATGGCATGGAAGAGCTAAATAAAGCCTCCACCATGATCTTCATTCAAAGACTTATGCCCGAAGCAATATCAATGGAAATACCTCCCGATCGAGGATTCCATAGCTCTTTGGATCGCTTCTACGAATCGTCTAATCATGAAAGACATTGCCTGAAGCATACCATGATTACGTCCATGAATGAGTACAATTCTGAAGTTTATAAATCTGATCGAATTTTGACTAGAGAATACCTTTCTCGTCCTTCCATGTTTCTAACTCGCCCCTGAAGCAGTAGTGTAGAAAGCGGAAGTTTACCAAATTCTCGGATCTGATTACTACCACAAAAGTGAGAGAAAGGTATAGACTCAGTTCGGCTGGAGTCTACCGAATGGCTCGACCCAGTTCAGTCAAAGCTTACTAAATGGTGATGCACTGCTTCAGCAGAGATACACCGAATGGCATACTATCTCACAATCTAATTTCGAGTTTGTTTTTACAACATATGGTAGAATCAGGGCCTGCTAAGGTGTGGCATCATGCCCGAAACATAATCCTTGGTACTTAAGACCTAAAACTTCAAGAACAAGGGACAGTATTCCTATACCTTAACCCTGCAGAATCTACTTCCATCGTGCTGGAATAGATCATTGGTTATGCATCTGTTCGTGCCCCTACCAATGTTGTTAAGGAGTACCATTCTAGTAGTCAATATGTGAAACTAATTTTGCTCCACTGCACATTGTTGGAAGAGAAAATTTTTGACATGGATGCCTTGATGGCCGAATCCCCTTAGTAAACCATTTACTTTGTGAAAATTTTTCCATGTTCTTGGATTCAAGTTTGGTGTATGTTTTACTTATGGATAATTTTATTGATATTGTCCTCGAATATGAGTTAATTGAATCATGTTTCTTAATACATGTGACCGATTCAATTAAACACGTGATTAGGTAGGAATGTGGGAAAGTTAGTTGTCTGGATGAATGCGTACAACGCACACTAACTTTACACCTAAATCACATCTCTAACAACAACTTCAGGTCTATCCAACCTGATTAAAAGCATTGGCACGCTCTTCGTTGTATGAATGGTACTGAATCACCATTTAAAGGACCTTAAATTCTCCCTGACATTGAGTTTTTAACGATATTCGAGATGACAATGATCATAAATGAACCACTGATGAAAATCGAGTGACATATCTTTGCACCACCTCCAAAAATGAGCCCGAAGCTTTGATTTGGGGCCAATGGGTTGTCTCCCAACTGGGGCACATAACACATATGGCCGGCTTGTAGCTGAGTGATTGAGTAGTTTACTTGCTTTGGCATGACCTTTTAGGACACTTAGGTCAAACAATTATGCTACAACGCATCTTCTTACCCGCCGTAAGGATCTTGTGCCTACAAGCACACTTTGCCAAAAGCCTGCTCATTTTAGGAAATTTGATTTCTAAATCATCCCTAGCAAAGATACAAAACGACTCATTTTTCCCAGTGGATTCAAGGGAATATATGTGGACTAATCTAACTAAAATAAGGACCATATAAATACTTATGGTTTTGGTTGATGAATCGACAAACTGGTCACATGTTTGTCCACAAACATTACTACTAAACCTCATGGCCGATTAAGGGTTCACCACCCTACTTATCCCATAAGGTCCGAGAGACTAGATAATGCCGAAGAGTTTATATCGACAGTTTTCGATAAAGTATTGCATGTATTTTGGGTTTATAATTGAACATTGAATTCCCATGTTCACCCCAAAGAGCCTCGCCTAGTGATCATAAAGCGCAATTTAAATAATCGCCCGAATTTTGGCAAACATACCAAGTTTTCGGTTTTTGCCTAGAGCTATGCAATCCTTGTACGCAATTATGTTAGTCCACCTTGAGGCCCATTGCCACCCAACCTATATGACGTTACAGTTGGTTACTGGGTACGAACCTGACGCTTTTCGTATTTACGCATATGGGTGTGCATTCCATGTGCCAAGTTGCGCCGCCGCAACATACCACCATGAGTCCTCAAAGAAGGATGTGTATCTTTTGTCGATCATGATTCTCCTTCACACTAGCTTGAGCCCTTGCATGCGATCTCTTTACCGCTCATTTGCTGGTTATCACTTTAAGGAGACAGTCTTCCCGCCGTTAGGGGGAGATAAGAACGTTAACGTTCCTGTAGAACGGCGCGAATTTGCGTGGACGTTGCCCACTATGTCTCATCTCGATCCCCATACCACACAAGTGTGATAAGCAATTGCGATGAATTCTAGTTTTCAAAATATTGCTCCAGACGCATTCCTCTGATCTAGCTAAAGTGACAAGATCATATACCAGCTGCAAACATGTCTGCAAGGATAGACATACTTAACGGATGTCGAGTCAACATCCCTGGAGGGTGTGCCGCCCTTGTTGAACGGTCTGATACACCGACAGATAGCCAATGAATCTGTCTTGGCCTGGAGCACTATAAATCATTCGGTTTGTAGGATTCACTTCCCTAGAAGAGGAAGATATGGCACAACAATGAATCTAAACTCGATTGCTGTCTCAAATCATTGCCATCTCATGAGATTAATCCGGATTTCTCTCGAGACTTAAAGTTCTTGGTCCAGTGAACTAGTTTGGATGAGCTAAATGGAATTGAAATGAGATTATCATCGATGATGTTTTCACTTATATGGTAGCTACCGACATAAATGAAAAGCGACAATATCGAACCGTGTTTCATTGATTAAGTGACAACATATAACTGATTGAACAACTAAAGTTACAATCCAAGTCAAATTCCTTACCAAAGTGTGTATTGGACCTGTCGTTCCTACACTGCCCAAGGTAACCCTGTTGTGTTCCAAATGGGAAAGGAAGCATTATGAGATGAATGAAATAGTACAATATGATGCTCGCCTTACGACGCAAGGTTTCTCTCAACACGTCTTGTGATTGATAGCAGCATTATGAAATGTGATTAGTGTTTCTCCATGGGGATGTAGATATGGAGATTTACATGTAAGTTCTCGAAGAATTACATAGACTGGTTCAAATAGTTTCAAAACCACGGAAGACCCCCTTAACTTGTTTGAGGCGTTCACTTACAAATCCGACGGATGTGGTATATCCATCTACGTGATTATTTGATCAGTCAGGGATAAGAATTATGCCCTTGCATGTTAAACTATGAAGTCTTATTCCAAATTGCTAGAGTTACAGTTTATGTCATTAACACGAATCTCACTAAGACTCTGGAAGAGCTTGAGAAAACTGCTTTGCACCTGAAGATGGAATTTGAGATGAAGGATCTTCGGAAAACTCATTTATGCCTTAACCTGAAGTTGAAGCATTGTTCTGATGGTATTTTGGTATACCAGTCGAACTACATCCTGAATGTGTTACCTTTGAGTATACCTATGATCATCCATACGTTATATGCAAATGAAACACTTGAAGAGGTTATGGAATCTGAAATTTCATATCTAAGTTTAACGTTGCGCTTCGTTGTACCTAGCTCATTGTATTTAGACAGAACATCTCATTCGCTGTTGATTTTGGTAAAGATGCAGCACCGCGCATACACGCAAACACTGAATTGGTATTAAAGACATACCCTGAAGGTACTACATGGGCAAATCCCAACACATCTCAAGCGGATCAAACCCCTCTGATCCTCAGAAAGATGCTTGCCTTGTTTATTATGATGACACTGGTTACTTATCAAACCTGCACAAGGCAAAATCCCAAATGGTTATGTCTTTACCATTAAGGATATCGCAATATCTTAGAGGTCCATGATATGACCTTAGTTACGAAATCTTTGAATCATTCCAAGACTCACCTCACTTCACTACGCCACAAGTGAGACATGGTTAGGAGTTCTTGTTAAGCATATTCAAAGTACTTGTTGTGTTTTCTTCCATCGTTGAGTCCCAACAACGATCCATGAAGATTATGCCTCATGTATCAACCCGACCAAGCCATGATACATCAACGAAGTCAACACCAAGACATATTGCGTCCACATCTACACCAGTAAAGCATCAGGAGATTGAAGTCATGCAACCCGATCCCAGACAACCTTGTCGACCTTTACACGACGTCACTACCGAAGTCAACCTTCCAGAAGCTTGTCCGAGGAATTGGTATGCCTAACTATTCATATGCAATGCTTGTAGTTCTCATTTGGAAGTTATGTCAAACTCAGGGGAAGTATCCAGAAGTATACTCACTTGATCTTAATGTACTCTTTTTCCCTACGATTAAGAGCATTTTTCCCACTGGTTTTTGCTACCTAACTAGGTTTTAACGAGGCATCCATCCTGGGCTGATCATACCCTTGTGAGCTCTTCTACTTGCGTCCAAAAGACGTATAGTTTTGACTTAATGCAACTTCTCACGTTTCTCCTTAGACTATGGGTTTTTCCCACCATGAGTTTTACCATAGCGAGGTTTTGTGAGTTTTGCTTTTTATGCATTCTTCCGTTGATTTGAGACTCGCATTCACTCATTGTGCTGACGACTTCATCAACTATACTTGCTTCGTCACTGAAGACCTGATGCGCCATTTACTTGAGTATTTACACACTCAAGGGGGAGTATTGCAGTCCTATTGGAATAGGAATGTGATTGTGTAAATCCTAGTAGATATGGGAATGTATCTTATATTCCTATTAGGAGTAGATTACCTATTAAATGTTGTAATCCTAAAGGGAAAGGTTTTTACCTATCCTACTACTATAAATAAAGGCACAATGGGGTGGAATAACACACACTCACAATTACATATCTCTCTCTTTCTCTCTATCTATGCTGCACCCCTTTCTCTCTCTGGCCTCCATAGTTGTTCAGTAAATTATGTCTACAACAACAATTTTTCTTTTTTTGTTCAAGGCATGGCCCCCAACTGGAATTCAATGAGGGATTAAAAAGCTAGGTGGCTAGCGAGTCATGGCGGAATCCTTTTTTGGGCAAGTCTCGCTAGCAACTCCCAACTTATAATTGTATATCAATCTATGACAATATCCATCAAAAGTGTTGTTAACCTACGTGACACTTTTATGATACTTTAAAAGTTTGTCGCTCCTACCCACTCTTCAATCAACGCTTCAAATTTTATTTCTACTTTGAAATATTATTATCTTAAGTTTATCAGTGTGGCATAACGATCATGTGGTTCTATCAATCAACTCATACTATAACACATTAGTAATACCATGTACCTTTTCAGTCTAGAGTAGATTTCTCGAGAATTTACAATCTTAAATCCAAAACAAAAGAAAACCAAATTATTCAATTATTTTGAAATTAAGATCCATGCAGAAACCATAAAAGTTTAATTTAATTTCATAGGATTGATCCAAAACTTGTTGTGTTATATCGATCGATACCAATAAATATTACTTGCATAGCTGCAGTTGTCTTCATTAACTAATTGGTTATTGTTGGTGCCATAATGTCCTCTGCGAGATTGTTGAACTCTATGTCTCTTTAAGATTGTCTTTGACAAGCCTTAAGTAGGCTTTCAGGCTCTCTTAAATGAGTTAGTAATTGTTAGGCGTCCCACTGTTGGTCAAGACCAACAAATTGATTGATTGGTTGTTTGTTTGCACCACTAGTAATTCAAGTTAGTATCGAAACGATTGCGCAATAAAGGGGTTTAATCTATGTTAAGTTTTTTTTTATGCCTTGGTGACAATGACTTTATATTTTCTTTATGTTGATGCCAAGAGCGAACCACAAACTAATCCAATGTATTCAAGTCAGTTTGCAATTCTCATGTGAATGTAAAGATAGAAAGCAAGATAAATTAGCTTGGAAAGTAAAGTGCTGAAACCAATGAAATGTAAAAGCAAGCTAAATATTTAATCAACATAATAATAACTTGCATGAAAGGCTAATAACTTGAACATCAACGATAAATACAAGCAATCAGGCAAGATTTGAACCTATTCGGGCAAGCTGATCGCCAGCCGCACAAGTTCTTGCAAGTAAAGGATGTGTTTAAGGAAGGAAATTCAATACAAGAAATCGATACTACAAGGAAAGTAGCATAGCTATAAATACAAAGAGTGTCTGAACCACAAAAGAAATGTATGAAAAGTAGGCTGCAAAGCTTTGAAGTCGTTTTATATGTTGAGTTGAGTGTCATTTTCTTTAAACCTTTCTGCTATCTTTTATAAAACGGCATCTTTCTTCTAGAGTAAGCCTTTCCCTCTTAGTTCCTTCCCTCTGATCCAAGTGGATGATATGATTGTTGTCAGATGATGAGTTTTTACTTGGATACTTGAGCTTTTATCCGCTTGAAACTACGAACTTGCCATCGGAAAGTACTTTTCTTCTGTAAAACTCGAGTAAGCAGTCTTCCTTCTGTGTATAAGAGGGTTTTTTTTATGCCAACAATTGCAGTTTGTTAAGCATTGTTCTTTGTTCATCCTTTGTATTCGAATGTATAATGAAGGATTGAGATTATACAAGCTCATAGGCTAGGATTGCACTAGTTGTCATTGCAGCCGATAGTGTTTTAAGTTGTAATCGTGCCTTGCACGTCAGCCTTTCAAGTGTGTGGAGCGTGTGAGTTTGTAACGGTTAGTTTTTGTGTTAAGAAGCAACGTACTCCATTGTTCTTGCTTCCATCATTTTCTTCCTTCTCTCTTAAATTCCAAAATCTAATTTCTGCAAAATACAGAACCACAGAACACAGAATCTAAGAGTGCAAGGATAAAGTGTCCAAGAAGGGTCATTATGAGAGGCTCATGCGCTTGAATCGAATAAATTTCTGCAGTGGAATCTATGCATAATTCCAAAACTATACAAAATTAAGGAGGGGAAAAAGGTCTAACCTGTGTATATTATTCCCTATATAACATAATTGTATTAAGTGGTAGATATATAATAATGTAGCTCTTGGCCAAACCTTATCAGAATATTGCTTATCAGGACCCGAATTCATCTCAATCGATTCAATTTGATTTAGGAACTATACAAACAAAAACCTCATTATCGACAACGTGGATTAATCAGAGTAGGAAATAGAGAATCAAAAAATTTATTAGTGTTGTTGTTTGGACCATCTTTACTAATTACATTGATGTCACCCCTCTAATCCATTCTACATATATAGATGGGGTCAACCTCTGTTAAGTAATACAAATAGCATAAAATAACCAAGATCTAATGACTGAAAAATCTAACGTACAAGGTACCTTGGAGCATGATAAAATTTTCACTTTTGCTTAGTAGTGCTTTAGGTAAAACTTTGTTATTTTAAAATTCTGTAAATGCATTTGGAAAAATAAGCTACAACCTTTCAGTCAAACGCTAACGAAGTAGTATCTAGCTATAGATTAATGGATAATCTTGAGAACTAGTACAAGCATACGTTTCAACATAATATCTAGGTCATAGTAGAAAGGATTTTTTCATAGATTCGTTTCAATAATATTATCCCTACTAGAAAAGGAAGCATAATGGAGAATCACCAAGAACCTGATTAGAAAGCCCACTTGCGAAGCTTTCTGGGACTCCTTTATATAATGTGGCTTGACTCTTAATTATTTCAGCAAGACAAGCACAAGGCAAACCAAGCTAGGTAGCTCCCCTTGATTCACTCATTGTGAGTTAGCAATGGCTGGTTATGAACGCGTTGTTATTATAGAAACTGTATTTCACCGGAAGGTAGCTGCCCCCATTGCATCCGAACACCATGCCATCATCGAGAACTGCCATGGCGTGCTTTACAAAAATAATAGCACGAATATGGCAGCTGACGAGTACTACGATAGCTGGCCTCAGAAGATGATCAACGCTTCTTCTAGGCCTCCGCTTCCTCCTCTCCATCAAGGACAACATTTTCCTCCCCATCAGCAGAGTCAGATTATGATGCAAAGGCCTGTTAATAATGTTCAAGGGATAAAGGGCAATGCTATCCTTACTAGCACCGAGGCGGCCAAGCGCTACGGCGGATTTATGACTACTGAATTTTACCCCAGGAAGCATGGTCGACCTAATTAGCTTCAGTTACATATCTTGGTACACAAGGCAAGGAAATCATGAATCTGTCAAGCTCCTAGCTAAGGATCTTATATATATGTATCGCCGCTTGCATATATAATATGCATCTTCTTTTCTTTTTGCTTTATTTTTATTTCAATGGGCAGGACTTCCGGGGCAATCCAACCAGGATTGACCCTGCGAAAGTCGCCGGTGATTAATGTATACCATCGAGTTGTCCCCTCAGAATCTGATCATCGTGCTGCTCAGCTTGTATTATTAGTTGGATATAAAAAATGTGTAATTTACTATACGCTTCTCTCTCTCTCTCCCCCCACCCGGGTTCTCCTTTTGTACCTTGACTTGTGAATGAAACTGTGTAATTTTACAATGGCATTTTAGCTAAAATGGTTTTTGAGATTGGAAAAACTCCTCACTTTCGTTTCCGAGATTTGAAATTGATAGAATTAGTCCATGAGTTTATCCATTGTCAACCATTTTGGCCCTTCCATGAAAAACTTATAGAGTGTTGTCACCCACCTTTTTAATAAAAAATTTAATTACAATTTTGTCCATTTATAAAATGGCTGATAAGAACCTTAAAAGATATATAATAATATTTTCATGGCCACACCTATACCACTAGTAGCAGGTAAAGAGATTTTTGCTTCCCGCTCAACTGAAAGATTTTGGTGTTTATTCATGATGTGAAATTTTGGTTTGTTCGGATGGTTTCAAGTTCATAATTTTCCAATTTGCTGGCTTCCATTAATATGCTTGAAGACTTGAAGTTCATCTGCTTGCCGTTTTTCAGTAAACATGGCTTCCTCCAGACTTATCAAACTTTTCCGCAAACCAGATACTTCCTTGTCTAAATCAACAATTCTCTTGTTCTTCTCTTCAATCTCTAGCTCTGTCATATGTTTGGCCTTTTTCAAATCTTCGGTAAGCTTTTCAATTGTAACCAGATTTTCTACTACTTCTGAGAACAATATAAATGCACTTGTCAAGTCTTGCTCTAATGACGAGCCATTACGTGGAGTTTTTTTATGTTCTCATATTTCTCATTTATAACCTTGAAAATTCTGTCTTTCTCTAGTCCAATAGCTTTTCTCTCCATCCTCGTGATATCATTTTTGATATTTTCTATGTAGTTATCCTTTCCTTCGCATTTCTTATAAGGGTTCTTACTGTTTTGTGTGAAAAATTACACTCTTGAATGTTTAATCATAATGCAGAATTTTGGTACGTAATTATTCAAGAGTAGAGAAGAATAAATATAATGGGCTTGAGAAGTTGGGAAGGTCAATGATTTTGTTATTGTGATGTTACTATTATTGAATTAGGGCAAGGAAGTAATTCTCTTTTTCCTAAGAGACAAGTTTATAATTTTAGATATATATTAGAGGTTAGTTTAGGAATAATAGTAGGTGAGAAAATAATATTTTAATTTTTTAACTTTTTATGGTGGATGGGATTATAACTGGAAAATAAGACAATGAGGTGGGTCTAGCAACTCTCAACTTATATTAAATAAGGACTAAAATGACCAAAACACCTTTTATTTAATAAACAATATGCCAAAATGATTTGACAAAAGTTGACAGTATTTTTGTCATTTTTTCCATATATAACGGAGATTTTTCTCAGAATGGCCAAAATAATTAACGGTGGACAAATTCAGGGACCAGGTCTATCGATTTAAAATCTCAAGGATCAAACTAAGGAATTATACCAATATTTAAGACCATTTTAATTAAAAAGTCTTCCAAATTAGTGTGGTCCAAATACAGAATGAGACCTAACGCCTATAAGGTTCCTTTTTTATTTAGAGTAATTTCTAATTTTTTATAAATAAATAAAAATTAGCCCCATAAAATTGGAATGCTTGACATACTTTTACATTTAAGTGAGTTTCACACTCAAAAATCTGGCCTACCTCGACTAGAAAGTGTGTTAGCATGTATCAATTGTGTCCAACTATAATTGTTTAAGCTATATTTTAAGGATTTCTTTTTTCTTAGGCTATAATGTACAATTGGGATCTCGTGACTCTACATTTAGCCTCAGTGCATTAACATTCATTTAACATAATCTTAAGTAGAGACTCCAGAAATGGTTATGATTAATTTTGTTAAATGCAAGTAAATGTATAGAAGTTAATGTAGAGACTTGAGATCTGTACAGTTGAATACTTGAAGACCATGCGTATTTTTAATTACATCCTTTGTGATAAAATCTCATACCTACTAAACTAATAGATAACAAAGTAAAAAGTCACACATCATTACATTAAACTTTGAGTGATTTAATTTCTACTTGCACATGGATTTTTTATGATAAATATTACAACCGCAAAGCTAGCAGGTAGTATATAAATAGGGAACATGACAGCAATTGACCCTTTAAAGTTCCTCCTCCAAAATACAAACATATATCATTGTTTTTACGTTGATGGTGGCAGTTGAATTTTCACAAACTAATTGATTGCGGTCCATACAGTCGGTGCAAGGGATAAAGTGTCCAAGAAGTGTCCATGGTAATATGAGATGCTCATGCATGTGCTTGACTCGAATAATTTTCTGCAGTACAATCTATTGCATACCACTAAAAATCTATCCCTAATTCATCTTTATCGGTTCAAATTGATCTAGGAAATATACAGTACAAAAACCTCATTATCAACAGCAAGTATTAGTTCGAGTAGGAAGCCGAGAACTGAAAAATTAAGGATAATACTTGCATTGTTTTATGGGAGAATGCACATATCTCATTTATTTTGGAAAATAATATTATATTCATCATATAAACTTCATAATTTGAGTATTCAATTGCATAAATCTTCATTTGAAGATCTTTTCAACAAAATATCATTTAAATCAGAGATCATATAGTCGTCCAAATTCTTAGAATACAAGGATCACAAGCAATATCCGATTCGCATGATTTTAGAATAGATGATTTTCAAATGAAGATTAAGAATGTAACATTTTCGATTATTGAATTTATATAATAAAGATATGTTATTAGTAAGGAAACAAACCCAAAAGTGTAGCTTATTACAAAAGTAAAATAAGGAAACAAACCCCAAAAGTGAGTCCATAAGAATCCTGAGATGAAAACTCTAGCTCTAGAAACAAGAACCAGCCTTCTCCACCAAAATAGATGGACCACCATTACCAAGTCACCGAGAAAAAGAATTAACCAACCGAAAGGATTAACAAATGGAGGTGGACAAGCCACCTGCGCTTAAAGAGCTCCCGTAATCCTACCAAATAGTGCCAATTGCACTTTAATAGCCACAAAATCCAAAGCATACCTCCTCTAACCGAAGTCCATGGAGGAAGAACTTGAGGAGCCAATAGTCGAACCATGTGTGCAGTAGCTCGCGGCTAGAAACATCAATATGGAAAGGGAAAAAAAAAGACATGAAACTCTAACCAACGACAAGATTTGCCAATAATTGAGACAAAACCAAGAAAATGAGACAAGCTCACAGCAAAACTACCCGAAATCAATGGCCAAGAAAAAGAAAAAGGAGAAGTTGGGGGTTAGGAAAGAAGGAGGAGGGGACTATGGAAGAGGGACTATGGAAGGAGATGGGGTTGCCACCATCGTCCCCGCCCAAAAGGAAGGGGTGGCGGCTAAAGGTTGTAGCAGAGTCAAGATTTTCAAATAATGGAGTCATAAAATAAAATAAAATAAAATAAACTTTATTGGGCCATTTCGCCGAGCATTTAGTAGGCACCTGCCAATTCTTGCCAACATATGTCAACAAATACCATTATTTGTAGAGGCTTGTCGACATTAGATGCAGAATACTTTGGAGTTATGTTGAAGACTATCAAGGTTTGTCAACTAAAGTATTTCATCGAGCACATGGTGCGTACAATAGAGTCACACACAAGAAAAGAGAAAATGATGACAAATAAGATAGAAGAAAGTAGAAGAAGTATGAGAAGGTTGTAATCCAGTTTGCCTAACTATTTATAGGTGTCAAATACAATACACAAACAAATATACATGAGATTTTAAAATTATTAAGGTTAAGAACGACCAGTAACCCCATGCTATACCTCCGCATTGTGTTTGGGGGCTTTGACTTTGGAAGAGAGAGACCAGCGTTAGGGTTGGAGGAGAACAATTAAATAACTGTATCGTGGTACATGTCTCTTTTCATGGACTAGTCACTAAACAGCGACCACCCATCTTAAAATCCACCTCAAATTACAACTCTTTTCCCTTCCAACATTTGGGAGTCTCCTGTTCAGAGATCAGTTATTAACCGACTGATAACTCATGAATAGTTAGAATCAAGAGACGGTTTATTAGTTATTTATTAGTTTATGAATTGAGCAACAGATTTTTTTTTTCCCCTTAACTAAAAGGAAAAATACAATCTGTTGCTTTTTGAAATCAATCTTGTTGTGTTGGTGGGAGTCTGGTAATAATTTGGTGGCCATGCAAAAGCAGATGAATGCATGGAGAAGAAGTAGCGCCCTACAATGGTGGAAGTGAAGGGCCACAATGTTTAAACATGTACCTTAAACATAGGGAATTAGTCATGCACACACAAAGCGTATCACCATTTTTAGGCAAACCAACTAATTAAAACAATTCTTAAAAAGAAAAACTAATTAATCTAACCGTCACCGTAGAGTTCGAGCCTCCCCGCGCAGATCGCAGCGGAGGGTAATTAACAATTTTTTTAGGTAGTATAAATACAGGCATTCAAAGAGAATTAATTTCATCCCCCACTTTAATTGTCAAGTCTCTCCCCGGAGACCTGTTATGTAATCTGGGAAAAAAAGTAGGTAAATTTCTTTACATCATATTTTAGCTAGCTATCTTGTAGAGTTGTAAGGGGGGGGGGTCATGGCCATTGCTGGAGGAATGTCTTGCCACGCCATTCTTGTCTTGTGCTTAGCTGCATTGGCCTCTCGAGCCACCGGCAGGGTTGCCATTCCCCCGGCTGTGTTCGATGTTTTCCGTGGTAGTAATTTGGGTGTCCATGACAAAGCTGATCCTGATGAGAAGATCTTTAACGTGGTAGATTTCGGCGCCAAGCCTGATGGGAACCACGATGCAAGCATGGTATACAAATTTGATAACCCTAACATTATTTGTATTGCATAAATGTGTGGTCCATATACACATTCTGACAACGACGGTGCATAACTCACAATACTAATTCATTTTGGGTCTGACAAATTGAGTTTGTATAATTATTTGCAGAATTTCATAAAAACATGGCTTGCAGCATGCCACAACACTGGGAAATCAAGGGTTCTGATCCCACCGGGGACATACAAGAGTGGGCCAGTGGTATTTCAAGGGCCATGCACCAGTTCCAAACCCGTAGTTGTTCAAGTTTTAGGGACCATAAAAGGCCTGAATGATCTGTCCTTATATGAAGAGCCATACTGGTTCTTGTTTGAGAATGTAGAAGGCTTGGTCATTATCGGCAATGGCATCTTTGACGGACAAGGTTCAAGTGCCTGGAAAGTCGCTGGTGACTGCGGCAGTTCCAGCGATGGTTGCAGTCCACTCCCATCTGTAAGTGCTACATTAAGTTACCAACTAGTTAGAGCTCTTATTTATGTAATTCATAAATCATAATTTATAAGAAAGAAAACTGGCTTTAATTATTGGATTAATTAATGCAGAACATCAAATTCAACGGCGTTAGAGACGGGGTCATTCGAGGCATTAGTTCCCTCAATAGCAAAGGAGTTCACCTTTTCATCACTGACAGCCAGAATGTTAGGGTTCGCAGAGTGAATATCTCTGCCCCTCGAACAAGCCCCAACACTGATGGCATCCACATCAGCAACTCCAACAATGTCAAGGTCGCCAGAACTCACATTGCCACCGGTGATGATTGCATTGGCATGATTCAGGGATCAACCAACATTGCCATCAACAATGTAATTTGTGGCCCCGGACACGGCATTAGGTATAATTTGAGTCTTTATTATTTATACTCTTCTGCTATAAATCTATATGTTATGTTACCATAAATTTAGACTATGGATTCATTTGAAAGAGAGTTAATTAATGGTTTAAATTAACAGCCTGCTAACATAATAAATTATTCCGCTACCATGCCTTATATACCACCCTAGGATCCTTCATAAATGTTCATGGACTAATTGTGTCCCCATTTTGTTGATGACAGTGTTGGTAGCCTTGGCAAGTATGAGCACGAAAATGACGTGACAGGAATCACCGTGAAGAAGACCACATTTTTGAACACAGACAATGGGATTAGAATCAAGTCATGGCCAGGATCGGGTCCTAGTCGGGCATCAGGAATGGTTTTCAAGGACATCATCATGCAGAATGTTAGGAACCCTATTATAATTGACCAAGAGTACTGCACTGGGGGATGCAACAAGAACCAGGTTTGTTAACCTAGTTAATCCTATAACCGTATATAATTACTTTTTCATCTGGTACGACCGATAAATGATATCGAACTCTTGAATTATCCTAATCCTAACCTTCTTTTACCGACTTTCTTCAACATTGTGCAGCCATCGCACGTGCAGATCAGCGATGTCCACTACATAAACATTAGAGGGACAACACCGTCAAATGTGGCAGTAGATTTCATTTGCAGCAGCCAGGTTCCTTGCCAAAACATTCAGCTTCACGACATCGATTTGAAGTATACTGGTCCAAATGCTGCAGCTCTCACCAACGTATGTAAAAATGTAAAAGCTGGTTTTCGTGGCATACAAAACCCACCAGCCTGCCACTGAGAATTGAGTTCCCGCAGTTGATCAAGACACCCTCAGCCTGTCCTGCTTAACTAACTACTTATATTTATATCATCGTTACTGGAAGGGTAGGGGAATAAGGAGAGGAGAGCATTTGGTGTCTCTGGGAATGGAATGATGCATGTACTAAAAGTTACAATTTTTGTGGCATCAGTGGCATATTGTGCTTTGATGGCCAGCGGGACCGTGGCCCCTCCCAAAACTTTACAAATAATATTAAGTAATTTTCCATTATGCTAATTATGTTTTACTTTTTCATCGAGCTGTTTAATTCATCTAAAATGACTTGATTATCAGAACCGCTTATAAAATCCCTATATGAGAATAACGTGTTATAGAACCCAAAAACATTTTCGCTGAAAGAGCTTCCAATCATTTTAAAAGTACTTGTCAAAACTACCTTCAAAATATCTCTTTTTCAATATTTTTTTGTGAAATAGATGATTTCAATTAAAGTTAAACAACGTCGACATCTCTCAAATGCACCTCATGTTAGTATATGAGTATGAACATAACATTAGGTCCAGTTATAGTGTGAGAATTGGATATGGAAAAGTCTTGTTAATAAGCTTTAGTAGTCCTAATCCTTATGGGATTGGTAGTTCTGGTATAACACTTAAAGTAGTACTGGGATTGTGATTATTCATATGTTTTGGTATGAATTGGATAGTTGAATCCTACACTGATTCTAATAGGAGATCAGTGAGGATTGGCTCGGTATATAAACGCTAACCACTGCTCTTGCAATGTACGGCTCAATTTGATTCAAAGCCCTATTATTTGAGAGCACTAGCGAATTTCTAAAGAGGAGAAGGTTAACTGTTTCAAGGAGTTTCAATGGCTTCATCATCTTCACCTGGTGCTGCAGGTATGTGTTCTATCTCATCTCTGCATATACAATCTGTTCTTGATGATTGTGATTCAATGGCATCTCTACGATCTATGACATGGTATGTATGCATATATCTTACATGTGGTATCAGAGCCTATGTTGTTTATTGCTGTTGAATTCGAAATTCTTGTTCAAGAACTCAAACCAGGGCATCTGGGTGTTCATTCAAGAACTGTCGAAACCCAGAAACAGAAGAAACTTAATTTTTAAAAGGGTTTGAAATAAACGATGTCGTTTAGACAATACAACCGTTAGCCCATTAAAATTTAAAAAAAAAAAATCAATACGACCGTTAAGAGAATTTTGGTTCTCTCTCTCTCTCTCTCTCTCTTTCTTTCTCTCTCTTCCACATTCTCTCTCGCTGCTTAATTTGTCACTGACTTTTCTGGAGATTGCACGATTATGCACCAAAACTTGCATCAATTCCCAGATCATCACTGAGAATTAAACCTAATCTTCAGAGGTATGTTCATCGGTTTGATATATTACTGCAGCCTATATATATATGATTTGTTTTCCTTGTTTGGGAAAGATTGTAAGATCAAAGTGTTGGACTTGTTCGGCATAAATCAACCTTAATATAGTCTACTACATGGAATAGGAATGTATTATTAGAGAATAATATATATTGTGATTTGGTTACCCAAAGATGCCAATCTTATATTGTGAGTCTTATATAGGAAATAGGATTGATGTAATCCTTATACGATCATGATTATGATATATTACTTGGAGGTCATGAAAGTAGATTTAGTGTTTCCTTTGTGGAAGGAACTTTAAGTCTTTTGACCAATATAAATACCGGTCCCTATGAACCCTAAAACACACGAGAAAGGCTTCCCATTGAGCATAGTGTTAAAGTTGGGAATTCATAGAAGACTCAGTGTTTTCTTCTCGGTGCAAACTATCTCCATGGCCGTTGTAGGAGCTACATCAGGTTAGGGTTTCATTGTGTTTACGTATCATCAACTACATGCATGCAGTGTTTTAGTTATATAACCTTAAGGAGACAACAATTGGTTTCAGAGTCCTCGGTTATATAGTTAAAACCTATAGTTATAGTCATAATCGTGCATATATATAATCTGCTGAATGTGTGGTGCATGAGTACCTATAAAGTCTGCATGATCAGTATATATATATATATTACTTAGGTAAATCATATATTCAAGCCCTAGCCGTTTACCATGAAATATATGAGTAATATAATCAAGTTACTGTCCACAATTGCATTTAAAATCATAACGTAGATGCAGTTCATCTGCCTATAAGTGTTGATCATGTTTTCATGGTTAGACTTTAAATGGCATAACATGATATATGCATTATACCAGATGTGGTATTTCCATCTGCTCATAAGTGTTAGAAACAACCATGAAAGTAACTGATATAATACATATGTTAGTGTTAGAAGTGTTTTAATTCATCAGCTTATAAGTGTTGAATTAATCTTGTCTTATGAAGTTTAGTGGGATGTTTAATTTTTAAAGTATGCATGTTGTTCATTCAGTTATGAATGCTGTGAACACAGTTCAAACCTTATGTGGTACAAACTACAAAAAGTGGAAGCAAGACTTAGACATATGTCTGGGGTTAATGGATCATGACATAGCTATCAAGGAGGACTTTCCTCCAAAACCTACTACAGATGCAACTATTGATGTCAAGGCCAAACATGAAAAGTGGTTGAAAGCAAATCGTATTGCTCTTCTGGTAATCAAAAAGTCCATGTCTGACATAGTGAGGGGAGGAATACCAGATGCTGAGAATCCAAAGGAGTATCTGACCTCGATCCATGAGAAATTCAAAGAATCAGACAAAGCTGAAACATGTAATTTCATGAATGATCTTATGTCAAAGAAATATAATGGTATGGGATGTGTGAGAGAGCATATACTGGAGCTGCTGGACATTGGTGCAAAACTGAATGCACTGGATGTTCCCATGAGTGATGCATTCTTGGTTCATGTAGCACTTAATTCATTACCTAATGAAAACTCATAATTGAAGAGCACATATAATGCACATAAAGAGAAGTGGAGTTTAAATGAATTAATTACCATACGTGTGCATGAAGAACAACACATCAGGTCTGAGATAATTGACAAGAAGGTCAACATGGTGACTGAATTCAAGAACAGTGTTCAAAAGCCAGAAAGTGGGAAAGATACATCAAAGCTTGGAGTGAATAAGAACTCCAAAAGCATCAAAGGGAAGTGTTTCTTCAGCAAGAAACTCGGCCACATGAAGAGAAACTGCCAGAAATATAAGAAGTGGCTCGAAAGTAGCAAGGGAAGTGGCAAGGGAAAAGGTAATATTGCAATTTATAAAGGTGAAGTATTAGTTTGTTTTGAAACAAATAACACTGAGTTTGCTAGAGATTCATGGTGGGTTGACAGTGGTGCTTCGATGCATGTGACAAATTCTTTGCAGGGCTTCATAAACAAGAAGGTGCCAAGAAAGGATGAAATCTCAGTGATCGTGGGAATTGGAGACAAAGCTACTATCAAGTTAATTGAAACAATTAGAATTAAGTTAGAGTCTAGTTTTATTTTGGAATTACAATATGCCTGTTATGTACCTTCAATTAAAAGGAACATAGTGTCAATTAGTCAGCTTGTTAAGAAAAATTTCGAATTATCAATAAATGACAGTGGCTTCATTATTTACCAAGATTTGCAAGTTATTGGAAATGGTTTTCATATTGGTGGCATGTTTCAACTTAACTGCAAAGAATCTTGTTACATGGCTAATATGGTTAGACATAAAGGACTTAATCAAAGTGAGACATCGTCCACTCTCGCGCATAAAAGATTGGGTCACATTTTGATTAAGAGGGTTAAGATTCTGAGCAAAACTGGTATATTGCCAAAGTTAGAATTACACCACCATGTCACATGTATTGAATGCATAAAAGGAAAAATGGTTAACTCACACAAAAAGGATGCAACCAGAAGCATTGATCTCCTTGAGCTTGTGCACACGGATATATGTGGACCTTTCCCCACGCAAACATATGATGGTTATAAGTATTTTATAACCTTTATGGATGACTTCTCGAGATATTGTCACTTATATTTGCTCTCTGAAAAATCAAGTGCACTAATGGCTTTTAAAATCTACAAGGCTGAGGTAGAGAAGCAGTTAGAGAAAAGAATTAAGGTGGTGAGATCCGACAGATGGGGTGAATACTATGGGAGATACACTGAGCATGGCAGAAACCCTGAACCCTTTGCACTTTACTTACAAAATGAAGGGATAATAGCTCAGTACACGAATCCTGGTACTCCACAACAAAACAGAGTATCAGAAGGGAAGAATCACACATTAAAAGACATGGTAAGAAGCATGATGAGTGCAACAAACTTTCCAATGTACTTATGGGGTGATGTCATTAAGACTGCAAACTACATATCCAATAGAGTTCCCAACAAATCTGTGACTACAACACCTTTTGAATTGTGGTACAAAAGAAAGCCAAGTCTGCAGCATTTGAGAATTTTGGGTTGTAAGGCTTAGGCAAGGGTATATAACCCTCAAGAAAGAAAGCTAGACCCTAAAACAGTGAGATGTTACTTCGTGGGATATCCTCAGGGAACAAAGGGTTACAAGTTCTATTGCCCCAATCACTCCAATAGATTTGTTGAGACTGGGAAAGTGAAATTTATAGAAGAAAGATCAATGGAAGCAACCAACAACGAGATTGTTTTTTTTAAGAGAAAACCGAAGAGGTCACAACTGATTCATTGCATCATATTATGCCAAGTGAAGACAACCATTTAGACTTGGACCATATTGCTCTAGTTACAGATAATGGTATACATGAAACACAAATGAATGCAAATAATGATGTAATGAATGAACAAGATGATGCAGACAATGTAATACAGACACAAACCAAGCTAAAGAAGAAATATTGAACCAGGTTGCATTTGAACTCAGAAAGTCAACAAGATTGAGAAAACCTGCAATCTCAAACGATTTTGTGGTGTATTTGAATGAGGCTGACATTGATATTGGAGAACCATTAACTTACAAAGAAGCAATGAACAGTCTGCAACAAAATGAATGGTTAAAAGTTATGAAATCAGAACTTGAGTCGATGCAGAAAAATGAAGTTTGGCAACTTGCAGTTTTGCCAAAAGGGTCCAAGCCTATAGGATGTAAATGGGTATACAAATCAAAGAAGGACTTGAAGGGAAATATATAGAGGCTAAAAGCTAGGCTTGTAGCTAAAGGGTACACTCAACAAGAAGGAGTATACTACAATGAAACGTTCTCACCAGTTTCTACAAAAGACTCCTTCAGGTTTGTGATGGCTCTAGTTGCTCACTATGATCTATTTCTTAATCAAATGGATGTTAAAACATCCCTTTTAAATGGAAAACTTGAAGAAGAAATATATATGAGACAACCTAAAGGATTCATCAATGAATGAGAGAGGGAATTGGTCTGCAAACTTAAGAAATTCATATATGGATTAAAGCAGGCATCCAGACAATGGTACCTAAGATTTGATGAAGTTATGCAATCACATGGTTTTGTAGAGAACTCTGAAGATGAATGCATTTATGTCAAGTCCAGTGGGAGACATTTCATCATCTTGGTACTGTGTGTGGATGATATATTAATTGCAAGCACAAATTTGAGTCTACTGCAAGAAACTAAAATCCTGTTGAGTGATAACTTTGAGATGAAAGATATGGGAGAAGCCTCATATTTTCTTGGAATAGAAATTACACGTGATAGGAAAAGAGGTCTACTTGGTCTATCGCAAAAGGGTTATATTGACAAGGTTCCAAAAAGATTTAACATGTCAAACTGCAATGGCAGTGAAGTGCCAGTTACTAAAGGAGATAAATTAAGCAAGGAGCAGTCTCCCAAAACTGATGTTGAGAAAAGGGAAATAGAAGACAAGTCATATGCTTCAGTGGCATGTAGCTTAATGTATGCACAAGTATACACTATACCTGATATATCTTTTGCATTGAGTCTATTCGGAAGATATCAGTCAAATCTGGGGCAAGCACATTGGATTGCAGCCAAGAAAGTGATGAGGTACTTACAGAAAACCAAGGACTATAAGTTGGTTTATAGGAAGGGTACAGACTTGGGAATTATTGGTTATTGTGGTTCAGACTTTGCAGGATGTCAAGATTCATTGAAATAGACATCAAGTTATATATTCATGATGGCATGATGTGTTATTTCTTGGAAAAGCATGAAGCAAAAGAACATAGCAACGTCCACAATGATGGCTGAATACATGGCATGTTTTAAGGCTACTTCACAGTCTATATGGATTGGTAAATTCATAAAAAGGATGAGTGTGCTAAAGATTATTAACAGGCCATTGCATATCTTTTGTGACAACACTGCAGCTATGTTCTACTCCAAGAATAGCAAGAGGTCTTCAGGGACCAAGCACATGCATATCAAGTATAGACTTATTAGAGAAAAGATCAAACAAGGTTTCGTCAAGGTCAGTTAAATTGACACTACATCAATGCTTACAGATCCCTTGAATAAAGTGCTGCCAGTTGCAGCTTTTAAGAAGCATGTAAAGAATATGGGTTTGGTCGTAAGTGTTAATATGCTGAGTTAGTGGGAGTAGATGTTGTTGGCAAATTTTTCAATGAGTAAGTGAATTATTTTCACAAGGGTTTTATGGATTGTAGTTTGTTACTTAAAAGGTTTTGAATTCATGAAGTATGTTTTCTGATTAAGTGTTCACATAAAGCAAAATACATGCATGCATCTAGGAAAATCTTGTCTGCATTTTTGTTATTACCGTATATGTTTTAAGTTGCAGGAAGGTTGTGAATCACTCATTGAGTGACACACACTTGCCAACAAGTATGCAGGCTTATTCAAAGCATAAAGTGTAATCGCGGGATTACAATAAAGAGGATCTGAGATGATATAAGGAAGACAAAATTACAGTTAAGAGTTCATCTCTCGATCATAATTAGATGGTGTTTCATGTAGATAAGACATTCAACATGTGTGATTATGAAGGTTCTGAGTTACGATAACTTTACAACCTTGTTAGTTCCATGTTGTATGATTTATTTGACAGAAACTTGGATAAGGATGGGATATAATCACTTTACATGGCCATTAAGACTATATTGGTCTCTAATCTAAGACAAAACATGAACATTACATTTTGTAGATCAAGTGGGAGAATGTTGGACTTGTTCGGCATAAATCAACCTTAATATGGTCTACTACATGTAATAGGAATGTATCATTAGAGAATAATATATATTGTGATTTGGTTACCCAAAGATGTCAATCCTATATTGTGAGTCTTATATAGGAAATAGGATTGATGTAATCCTTATACGATCATGATTATGATATATTACTTGGAGGTCAAGAAAGTAGATTTAGTGTTTCCTTTATGGAAGGAACTTTAAGTCTTTTGACCAATATAAATAATGGTCCTTATGAACCCTAAAACACACAAGAAAGGCTTCCCATTGAACATAGTGTTGAAGTTAGGAATTCATAGAAGACCAGGTGTTTTCTTCTCGGTGCAAACTATCTTCATGGCAGCTGCATGAGCTACATCATGTTAGGGTTTCATTGTGTTTACGTATCAACTACATGCATGCAGTGTTTTAGTTATATAACCTTAAGGAGATAATACAGAGTAAATCGAATTCTAAAAGATTTAGATCATTGTTGCACTCTGGAATCTCACTTGACATCTTTCAAACTAATTAATGTTTCCGCTGCCATTCATAAATTGCATTAATAGATTATGTGTAATAAGAGAGATTGAATATGCAGATACGTGTGATGTGAATTTTGGACATTTTTTGAACATGAATCTGTGTATTATACTCATGATGAATTGTTTATTCTAAATATGTCTTCTTCGCTATGATTGTAAGGCTATATATATATGATTAAATTGGTTCATTGTGTATGATTTGAGTGAAGTAGGATGGAAATCAGGAATCTCATTTAGATTCAAAGTGTTAATTTCATCATTGTATTCTGCAATTTCACTTAAGTCGATTAATTTGGCATCTGTGCCAATACTCACTGCTGGTAGCAACTATCAGAAGTGGAGGAAGGAGATAAGATTGTTATTGACACTAAATGAGCAAGATATTACACTTGATACACCTCAACCAGCCCCTCTCACGGACAAAAGTACAAAGGCTAAAAAGGCTGATTTTGAGAGGTATGTTAGGGCAAATAAGGTTGCTCTTTCAATATTGGATAGTGGAATGACCGACACCGTGCGTGGGGGCATCAAGAAGTGTGATCTTGCATCTGACTATATCAAGGCTATTGAAGGAAAATTCAAGGTATCTCAAAAGGCTGAGATTGCTCAGCACATGACCTTACTCACTAGTTATAAGTTTGAATAAGGAATCTCTATTAGGGATCATATTATGAAACTGACTGATGTTGCTGAGAAACTCAATTCCTTGGAATTGGATGTCAAAATATGTGAAAAGCAATTGATGTTTATGATTCTGCAAGCTTTGCCACATAAATTTAGTCAACTAAAGGTCTCATACAACACTCAGGACAAGTCTTGGTCTGTGGATGAACTTATAGCTCAATGTGTACAAGAAGAAAGTCAACAAAATCAAGAAAGGTCCAAAGAAGTTAAATCTGTCAATTATGTACAAGCTACTAAGGCTAGGAACTCCAATTCTGGTAAGTTCCCCAAAACCAAGATTGTTGATAAAACTATTGTGCCTACTAAGAGTTCCAATTCCTCTAAGTTTAATAGTCTTAATGTGAAGCCTAAGAATATAGAAAAGGTTAGATGTCATCACTGTAAGACTAAGAGCCACTATAGAAAAGATTATGAGATTTTTAAGAACTGGTTGAGGGCTAAAGGAAAATCTGATGTGTATGTATGTGAAGAGTCAAATCTCATTGAAGTTCCTATTAATTCATGGTGGTTGGACACAGGTTCATCAATGCACATTACAAACTCATTACATGGTTTCAAAAAGCAAAAGGAAACTAAGTGCTTCGATGTTTATGTTGGAGAAATGACAAGGGTAAACGTAGAAGTTGTTAGGAAAGTTAGACTAAAACTAGACACAGGTTTTATAATGGAATTAGATAATGTCTTATATGTCCCTACCATGAAGAGAAACTTGATATCTGCATCAAAGTTGGTTAAACAGAAGTATGTGTTCATTGGTGATGATAAATGTATTAAGTTTTTCTTCAAGGGGCCCTTAATTGGTAAAGCATTCATGTCTGATCACTTATGGAGATTACAGTGCACACTAGAAGTCAGTCACTTGCAAGTTTTGCATGTCACAACCTAAATGATGCACGGTTTTGATCACACTTTCATGATTTAACATAAGAGATTGGGACGTATTTCTAAAGACAGGATTGCTCAATTGTGAAAGTCCAATTTGATCCCCAACATTGATTTCAAGAATGCACCTGAGTGTGTAGATTGCTTGAAATGAAAGATGATCAATGTTAGGAAATTGGATGTTAAGAGAAGTCAAAGTGTACTGGAAATTATACATAGTGATGTCTGTGGTCCGTTTCCAATCAAAACCATATGTGTCAATTTGTACTTTGTGAGTTTTATTGATGACTTTTCCAGATATTGTCATCTCTTTCTAATTAGTGAAAAGACCTCAGTCCTTAATTGCTTCAAGATCTTCAAATGTGAAGTTGAAAAACAATTAAATGCAGTGATTAAGATTGTTAGATCAGATAGAGGATGGGAATACTTTAGTAGGCACACAGAGGCAGGTCAACAGAAATGTCACTTTGCTTGTTTTCTTGAACAACAAGGGATTGTGGCACAATATACCACCCCTGGAATACCTCAACAGAATGGGGTGGCGAAAAGAATGAATAGAACATTGATGGGGATGGTAAGGAGCATGATCACAAGATCCAAGCTGTCTAGTTTTCTTTAGAGATAATCTCTGAAAACTGCAAACTACTTATTGAACAGGGTTCCTTCGAAATCAATACCAAAGACACCATTTGAAATCTGGACAGTCAGGAGACCTAGTTTTGATCACTTTCATGTTTGGGGTTGTAAGGCAGAAGCTAGGTTTTATAATCCTAATGAGAAAAAGCTTGATTTCATAACTATATCATGTTTTTTCATTGGATATTCTGAAAAGTCAAAATGTTTCAAGTTTTATTGTCCTGGAGCACATACTAGGGTTCAAGAAACTCATAATGCAGTGTTTCTAGAAGATGATGATGTTTTTGAGCTGGTACAAGATAACTTTATTTTTGAAGAAGTTAAACAATCAATTGAATATGCACCTCGGTTGGATTATGAATCGGTGCCCATATTAATTAGGTTGCCTGCATCCAACCTTGATTCAGACCAAGAAATAAATGACATTGTGAGTGCACAAGATACTCAAACAACAGAACAACCAAACACTGAAGGTGTTTACATTCAAGATCGATATACTCAGGTAACAGATCAGTCATTGGTACAACCTTCACCAAGAAAATCTGGGAGATTGGATTCAATGTCTAAGAATAATGTTTGGACAAACATCACAGAGTAAGCCTATAGGATGTAAATGGGTTTACAAAACTAAGAGAGATGTTGCTGGAAGAATTTAAAGGTATAAGGCTATATTAGTGGCAAAAGGCTTCACTCAGAGAGAAGGAATAAACTACAATGATACCTTTTCACCAGTCTTCCAAGGATTCCATGCAGGTTATCATGGCATTAACTGCTTATTTTGACTTGGAATTACATCAAATGGATGTAAAAATAGCTTTCTTGAATAGAGATGTATTGGAGGATATCTACATGGTTCAACCTATTGGATTTGTTGAAAGGGGAAAGGAAAATATGGTTTATAAGCTTAATAAGTCAATCTATGGACTTAAGCAAACTTCAAGGCAATGGCTCCTCAAATTTGACCAAGTAATCACTGCACATGGGTTTATATAGAACAAGTTAGATAATTGCATTTATCTTAAGTTCAAGGGATAAAAGTTCATTTTCTTAATTCTGTATGTTTATGGTAGTCTCCTTGCAAGTTCAGACAAGCAACTACTACACGAAACTAAGGTTGTTCTCAGTACTAATTTTGATATGAATGACCTAGGTGAGGCCCATTATGTTCTAGGAATTGAAATTGTGAGAGAGAGAAACAAAAAGTTACTTGGTTTATCTTAGAACGGGTATATTGAAAGGGTGCTGAACAAGTTCAACATGGAGAATTGTAACAAAGCAGATGTTGCAATGAACAAGGGAGATAAAATATGTAAATACCAGTGTCCTAAAAGTGAAAATAAGGTCGAGTTGATGAAGATGAAATCGTATGCTTCATTAGTTAGTAGTCTTATGTATGCTAATATATGTACAATGCCAGACTTAGCATTTATTGTTGGTTTGTTAGGTAGATTTCAATCAAATCCAGGTGAGGCTCATTGGGTTGCAACAAAGAAGGTTTTGAGATATTTGCAGAAAACAAAAGGGTACATGTTTGTGTATGGCAAAGAGAATTCATTAAAACTGATTGGTTTCATAAATTCAGATCTTGTAGATGATAAGGATGAGAGAAAGTCAACGAGTGGTTATGTGTTTTGGTTGAATGAAGCTGTTGTTTCATGGAAAAGTGCCAAGCAAACCATTATATCAACTTCGACAATGGAAGCTAAATTTGTTGCTTGTTTTGAAGGAATGGAACAAGTAGTTTGGCTTAGGAATTTTGTCACTGATATGAAGATTGTAGAATCTGTGAAATGACCTGTGAAGATGTTCTGTGATAATAGTGATGTTGTATTCTTCTCTAAGAATAACAAGAGAACTTCAGCCTCAAGGTTGATGGATGTCAAGTTTCTTAAAGTTAGAGAAGTTGTAAAAAATGAAAAGATTGAAATTTTGTATCTGCCAACTAATTTGATGGTTGCTGATCCACTTACAAAAGCACTATCAAATAATGTGTTTAAGGAACATGTTATGAAGATGGGAGTCTTAGAATCTTTTGACAAGTGAGAGTGAACAAGAAATCAAAAGCTTTAAGGATTGCAATTGATGCTTCTTTGGTCAATCTTGGTTGCTGAAGCTGTGGACCTCGAGGTACAAGTTAGTTAGCTAGTATGTTGTGTTGGTATGACTTGTTTAGGTAGTGTTCCAGCTTATTTCTTTTCCTTTGTTGTTGTTTTAGTTGTCAATAAGGGTTCAATTTTCTTTTTGTGGGAAATTGATTGAACCAAAAGACAAATTTTATGAATAATAGTTTGATTTGCTAGAAAATCAATTGTGGTTTTGTTGAGGTATTTCTGGAAACTATCGGTTTACATTGATTGGCTAAAGTTTTTAACTTTTGTTGAGATCAGTGGGAGTAATGTGATATGACATTGTTATTTACATATGTTCACAAAATACAGGCCAGAGTACATTGTGATTTTTGAGATGAAATCTGTGAGGTTGCAGATGGAATTCTAGAGTTCTGTACTTTAAATGTATGGGTGAAATTTGGATGTAAAGACAAGCTCTTGGTTAACTTAGACTTGGTGATCACTTCCATAAAATTTGATGTACTGGATGTTATGTTTCATTCTCAAGTGGGAGAATGTTAGCAGGGGCGAATCTAATAAGGGACCAAGGTGGTCCCAGGACTACCTGAAAGCTTGGATAAATGGCTGTGAGGAGCTTCAATGACCACCCAAATCTGGGCAGTGATGGAGAAGAATAGTAGCTATGGCTGCTGCACGCTGTTCAAAACAAGAGGAGGAACAAGAAAGCTAATTTTTTTCTTAAATGACTTGGCCAAACGACGTCGTTTTGAGCCAAGTCATTAAAAAAATTTAAAAACTCACGTGATAGAGCGCTCACACTACCAATTTATATATTTAATAAAAGTCAAACCGTTTAATATTTAATAAAAGCCCATTCATTAGTCAGATTGATTTCAATCATTCACACTACCAATTTATTATACCTAATTGTCTGCTTCTCACGCTTCCCAAGCCAGCCGAAGGCCATTACCCATTAGCATCAACTTTAAAATTTCTATAAATTTTCTAATTTAGTGTTAGTTGATACAGATTTGTTAGGATTTTTAGTTTTAGTATGAAATCCTGTCAGGGACAAATTTAGTATTTCTAACTTGTTTAGCATAAAGATTATGAATGAAAAGTTGTAGTTTGCCATTTATTTGTTCATCGCTATTTTCGTCTATTTTTTTAGAGCTTTTATATTGGGACCACCCTATGTTAAAATCATGGATCCGCCACTGAATGTTAGTATATGAGTATGAACATAACATTAGGTCCGGTTATAGTGTGAGAATTGGATATGGAAAAGTCTTGTTAATAAGCTTTAGTAGTCCTAATCCTTATGGGATTGGTAGTTCTGGTATAGCACTTAAAGTAGTACTGGGATTGTGATTATTCATATGTTTTGGTATGAATTGGATAATTGAATCCTACACTGATTCTAATAAATCAGTGAGGATTGGCTTGGTATATACACGCTAACCACTGCTCTTGCAATGTACGGCTCAATTTGATTCAAAGCCCTATTATTTGAGAGCACTAGCGAATTGCTAAAGAGGAGAAGGTTAAATGTTTCAAGGAGTTTCAATGGCTTCATCATCTTCACCTGGTGTTGCAGGTATGTGTTCTATCTCATCTCTGCATATACAATCTGTTCTTGATGATTGTGGTTCAATGGCATCTCTACGATCTATGACATGGTATGTATGCATATATCTTACACCTCAATCCTCATCCAAGACCACCAAAGAAAACGTAAATGTTTTTAGCGAAACGACACCATTTTTAGCAAAGTTTAAAGTAAGTCATTTTTCTTAAGATTATAAAAAGCCCATTATCTCTATCTCTCTCTCTCTCTCTCTCTCTCTCTCTCTCTAATCGTCTTATAAATTTGAGCTATTCCCAATCGTCTTATAAAAGGCCATTTACTCTGTTTGACCTATAATAATGTTGACTTAAAGACAATTAAAATAACATTAAAATGTGGGATGTACGCTCAGCACACAGTGATATTGGTTGGCCAAGTGCTCAACAAAATGTCTCATCAGAAACACTAAAGAAAAAATTTTACCGCTACGCGTGCTATTGTTTAAATGCAACAAGAATAGTCTCATCCGCCACTATTTAGTTATGTTCTAGTGAGCTAACTTTCGAGCTTTTTTAAAAAAAAAACAGGAACGAAAACAACTCTGCAAATGATCGGTCAGAGTCCATAACCTTATCGGCCCTAAACGGAAAAGAAGGGGGAGTTGTCAGCGATCACGGCAAATGGTGGCTCTCTCGCCGGAGAAAGTGAGGTATGTTTCCTTTTATTAAATATTTAATTTCTTTACCAAGGGTAAAAGTGAAATATAGGAAACTGTTGGATGGCCGTGCCTCAATCGAATTTGTCATAGTTTAAGGACTTAAGGAAAAAACTTTTCCAAACGTCGTCGTTTCTTATCTTAATAACATTTAGAAAATGGAAATCAGAGTCACTCTTCTAACTCATCGTCTCAGTTTTTGACACTCGGAAGGCCGTAACAGCGACACAGAAAACACTGCGAAATGGCATACGCCGCCGCCCGGCGCACATTAGCCTCGGCCCTCAACCGAACCCTCGCTTCATCTTCCGCCTGTTCGAACTCCTCATTGTCCCCTCGCTCTCGCTTCGCCATCGCTCTCCTGAACAAACAACACGCCCAGCCCGCACCCGGTTCGGCGAACGTTCGGACCCTGTCCAGTAAATCCGGGTCGGGTTACTCTCCCCTGAACGACGCCTCTCCGAACTGGAGCAACCGCCCACCCAAGGAGACCATCCTCCTCGACGGCTGCGACTACGAGCACTGGCTCATCGTCATGGAGTTCGAAGACCCTAAGCCCTCCGACGAGGAGATGATCAACTCCTACGTCAAAACCCTAGCCACCGTTCTCGGAAGGTACCGAATTGACCAGCTTCTTTAATATGCTTGGATATTCTTTTAGGTGGCTTTTGATGGTTTTTGGGATTTCAGTGAGGAGGAGGCGAAGAAGAAGATATACTCAGTTTCTACTTCGACGTATACCGGATTTGGGGCTTTGATTTCTGAGGAGCTTTCTCTGAAGGTCAAAGGTAATCGTTTTCGGGTTCTAGATTTTAGGGTTTAAGGGTTTTGGTGCTTGCCCTGCTTTAAATATTGGGTATTTCTGTTTTAGGTGGATAAGGGTTTAAGGGGTAAGATTAAAGTGCTTCTCTTTTTATGATTTAGGGTTTGTTTGATTGAAATGGATCGAGATATATAATAAAGATTCAGGTTTTAGGGTTTAAGTATAGTTCTTTGTATGAATTATGGCTATTTGGTTTGAATTGCAATTAGATGTTAAGGGTTTAAGGGTTAAGTGGTTGAGGGGTTGCTTTTGATTGTTTCGGTTACAAATATGTAATTTGTGATTGAATATGATGGCTTTCCGGCTTGGTTTTCTAAGCCTCCTGCTAATCATCTTCTGCATTTCGTATACAATTTGATTTGTATTGGATTGTTTTGTTTAAACAGGGCTGCCCGGTGTTCTATGGGTTTTGCCGGATTCATATCTCGATGTGCCCAACAAAGACTATGGAGGTCGGTATATGCTGAAACTTAAAATCATGTAGAAGTTTTCAATATTCAATTCGAACTTACCTTTCAAGTCGTGATTAGTTGTTTATATGTTTTCTTAAACCAATTGTAGGGGATCTATACATCGATGGGAAAGTCATTCCTAGACCACAGTATAGGTACAATGAAAGGCAACAACAAACTAGAAACAGGCCTCGTCCACGATATGATAGGCGCAGGGAAACAATGCAGGTTGAAAGGAGAGAGCCAATGCCAAGACAGATCAGGGGCCAGGATCAGAAAGAATCTGTGCAGCAAACAACTCAAAATGCGGCTCAAGGTGGAGGGACAGAGTTTAACAGGGGCAATGGCTTTTAGATCGAAACATAGTTGCAGAGTCACAAGGTTTTCAATCCTAAGTTACTATGAATGAAAAGTTGGTGTTTTTGCACTTCGATTAATATTCCCTAGCATCGTTTTGAAGATAAGAAAGTCAATATTTGTGTCGGTCCTTTCTGGGATTTTGCCCGGTATTTGTTTTACGTCTGTTTATGTTGAGCTGTGCACTGAAGAACATCAAGTATTAGAATGAATTTAGTATGCTATTATCTATCTGTTTCCTTCATTGCATTCCTAATTAGAGAGATCCAAATGCATATGTTTGTCGTAAGGTCTTATACAGTAAGCTTTGGGACTTGGTCATAGCAAAAGGTACTTCATTTCGCAGGAGGCATGTTAGTCTTAGGTGTTGGGAGAGGGCAAGCACCATGGAATGGAAACTTGTGCATGAAATTTACTGATTGGTGGGGTTTTTTTGGGTGGATTTGAGATGAGAAGTTTCCATTTCATGTCAATTGAAAGAAGCGTGTCCGTAGCATTGCCAAAAGAAGGCCCGACTCTAAGTTGTTCAAGAATAGTGGCGTTGAGTTTTCGACCCTTTGCCTAGTGTATGCACCTTGTTTCATGCGGCTGTTAGATGTGAAAAAACTGTTTCTTTCATTTTCTTTCTCTGGTGATGGTGGGTGAAAGTTCCATTGCAAAGAAAGACCCCAATTTCTATGTAAAGATATGGAAGGGCAGGATAGTCTTGATTCGTAGTCTTATCGATTTCTAATTCTTTGATCTCCTTTCTCAAGATGCCTCTGTCATGTTTAATAATTCGTAATCAAAATCAAAATGTAATATGGCATGTTTATTATCCCAAATTGCAATCAAGCAACGCTGAAGCAAGTCTCTATTTGAAGAGATTATGGTTGATCGGGAGCAATTTTCACCCATTAACCTTTCCTTCTTCATCAGCAGGTACTCTCCATGGAACACCGAGATTGGTATCCGTTTGCCTTCTTGTTTGTCTCTTTCGATCCTTCATTCCCTCCCTTGTACCAAACCACCCATGATGGGTAACCAGGTTAAGCGTTGAACTGAAATGTGGTGCCAAAAGTGATGTGATTGTGAGCCTCAAATGAAAGTTTAAACATCTGGCTTTAGCTTGAAAACGAGATTACAGATGATACTTGTTCTGATCTTCCTCCATTATCATCGAACACTTACACTATCATATCAATTGATAAATAAATTTTGTTAAGCAAGCATCATTATATATAGATTTTTTATCACACCATTATACATGCAACAATAATTATAATTTTGAATTAGATTACATTTCATGCTTGGTAATCTGCATATCAAATCCATCAAAAACAGAAATGATATTATAATTAAGCTAAATTTAACAAATGAGCGAATACAACAACAACAACAACAACAAAGCCTTTTCCCACTAAGTGGGGTCGGCTATATGAATCCTAGAACGCCATTGCGCTCGGTTTTGTATCATGTCCTCCGTTAGATCCAAGTACTCTAAGTCTTTTCTTAGAGTCTCTTCCAAAGTTTTCCTAGGTCTTCCTCTACCCCTTCGGCCCTGAACCTCTGTCCCGTAGTCACATCTTCGAACCGGAGCGTCAGTCGGCCTTCTTTGCACATGTCCAAATCACCGGAGCCGATTTTCTCTCATCTTTCCTACAATTTCGGCTACTCCTACTTTACCTCGGATATCCTCATTCCCAATCTTATCCTTTCTCGTGTGCCCACACATCCCACAAAGCATCCTCATCTCCGCTACACCCATTTTGTGTACGTGTTGATGCTTCACCGCCCAACATTCTGTGCCATACAACATCGCTGACCTTATTGCCGTCCTATAAAATTTTCCCTTGAGCTTCAGTGGCCTACGACGGTCACACAACACGCCGGATGCACTCTTACCCTTCATCCATCCAGCTCGTATTCTATGGTTGAGATCTCCATCTAATTCTCCGTTCTCTTGCAAGATAGATCCTAGGTAGCGAAAACGGTCGCTTTTTGTGATCTTCGCTAGATTGCTCCGGTCATTAGTGTGGATAAGTATATAAATGGATAGAGATAGGAAAGCAAACACAAGATGTACGTGGTTCACCCAGATTGGCTACGTCCACGGAATAGAAGAGTTCTCATTAATTGTGAAGGGTTTACACAAGTACATGGGTTCAAGCTCTCCTTTAATGAGTACAAGTGAATGATTTAGTACAAATGACATTAGGAAATATTGTGGGAGAATGATCTCGTAATCACGAAACTTCTAAGTATCGGAGTGTGGTGTCGTCTTGACTTGCCTTATCTGTCTCATAGGTAGATGTGACATCTTCTCTGGAAGTACTCTTCCTCCATCCAGGGGTGATATCTTTAACTGGTGGAGATGCACAAGGTAATGTATCAATTTCACTTGAAGCTTACTTGTAGTTTCAAGCTTGGTCAAGCGCGATACAAACCATGTAGTAGGAGTCCCCCAAGTCGCCGAGCTAGGGGGTCTACTGAAAGAGGTGACAGACAAGGTAAGCAATCAGAGCTCCGACTGATTGTTCACCTTCTCCCCATCTTGCAGCAGCATGAAGGATAAAGAGAAGAAAAATGAGAAGAGATGATATGAGATACTTTTGCTTTTGAAGAAGTAACTTTCCACAGGCTTATTCTTGAACTGAGCTGGAGGGTTTTCTGGTTTCCTCCAGAGTATAAGGCCGACTGAAGAATTTGAGGGTCAAAACAAGTCCATCAAATCTAGAGTACGTTCCATCCTGCTGATATGGGATACTTTTGCTTTTGACAGAGTAATGGATGTATCGGCACGTGTGCTGTTACGCTTGTCTCCACATGCTTCCTTGTATCCTTCGCACTTGCCTATCTGTTCCTCAAGCAGATGCGGAAATCTTCCCTGGAAACATAAGATGTTGAAGATGAGTACTCGAGAGCAATGCCAGGTAAGTAATCAGGTAAGGGGTTCCAGGCAGTCAGTTCCTGGCTGGAAGCTTGATTCCAAGTGCTGACTGATTGCTCTCTTTCTCCTTGTCTTGCAGGTAAAAACAAGGCCAAAGGAAAAGACAGGGAAAAAGCATGATATGGGATACTCTTGCTTTTAATCCTGATGATATGAGATATTCTTGCTCTAGTATAGCTTGTTTGCAGAGGTATTATCGGGGGGAAAGAAAGCTGAATATTTCGAAAGGCTTCGTTGGGAGTGCCCTCTCAGATATGATGAAGGGTTGAGCATTTTTGCAGGTCTGCCTGTCCGTTGGGGATGGAGGTCGACATATATAGGAGTCTCCCTAACAACAAGTAGTAATGCTATTCATTTACCCTGCTTGGTCATAGCACGGTAGTGGGAGCTGCCAGTTTCACATGTTTTAACTCTGTCAGAGCACTTTGAAAAAGTGGTTTGTGGTATCTGGCTCTCGAGATTCGGAGAACGATGCCTCTTCGATTTTTGAGAAAGCAATCATGCTGGGGGTCTGGCTCTCGAGATTCGGAGAGTAGTGTCTCTTCGATTTTTGAGGAAGTAATCATGTTGGGAGTCTGGCTCTCGAGATTCGGAGGGCGGTGCCTCTTCGATTTTGGAGCAAGCAATCCTGTTGGGAGTGTTGTCTCGAATGTGAGTAAAGGTTGGGCATGTTTGCTAGTCTACCTTGCCCCGAAGCACAAAGGTTGACACACAGGGACTTTCCAATTATCTAGCAATGGTACTGTTCCTTTACCCTATCTTCGCTTTTGAGAAAGTGGTCATGTTGGGAGTCTGGCTCTCGAGATTCGGAGGACGGTGCCTCTTCGATTTTGGAGCAAGTAATCTTGTTGTGAGTGTTTTCTCGAATGTGAGTAAAGGTTGGGCATGTTTGCTAGTCTACCTTGCCACGAAGCACAGAGGTTGACACACAGGAACTTTCCAATTATCCAGCAATGGTACTGTTCCGTTACCCTTGTGGGTAATAATATGGTAGCTAGACCTTCAAAATTTATGTGTCTAAACTTTGTTAGTGTTGTTTCTTTGCTATTCTTTTACCTTTCTTGGTCAGAGCGATGTAGTGGGAGCTGCAAGCTTCACGTGCTCAACTTTGGCAGAGAACTTTGGCAAAGTTATCTGTGGTACCCATGAGCTATTGTTGCGTGTGGGAAGTGGGTGATTGAACAGTAAGATTCATGTGCTTTCTACTTCACCAGAAGTCTTCGACAGAATGCCCATAATTTCTGCAAAGCTGAGTGTGCGTGTGACAGGTGCTGACAAGGCTAGAATAGTAGGTGCCTCTTCGATTTCTGAGATCGGCCCTCGTGGTCTCTGAGCAGCCCAGCTTTTGAGAAAGCGAGCGCCTCTTCGATTGATTCGGAGAACGATGCCTCATCAATTTTTGAGAAAGCAATCATGCTGGGGGTCTGGCTCTCGAAGATTCGGGGAGCAATATCTCTTCGATTTTTGAGAAAGTAATCATGTTGGGAGTCTGGCTCTCGAGATTCGGAGGGCGGTGCCTCTTCAATTTTGGAGCAAGCAATCTTGTTGGGAGTGTTTTCTCGAATGTGAGTAAAGGTTGGGCATGTTTGCTAGTCTACCTTGCCACGAAGCACAGAGGTTGACACACAGGGACTTTCCAATTATCCAGCAATGGTACTGTTCCTTTACCCTCTCTTCGATTTTTAAGAAAGTAGTCATGTTGGGAGTCTGGCTCTCGAGATTCGGAGGACGGTGCCTCTTCGATTTTGGAGCAAGCAATCTTATTGGGAGTGTTTTCTCGAATGTGAGTAAAGGTTGGACATGTTTGCTAGTCTACCTTGCCACGAAGCACAGAGGTTGACACACAGGGACTTTCCAATTATCCAGCAGTGGTACTGTTCCTTTACCCTTGTGGGTAATAATATGGTAGCTAGACCTTCAAAATTTATGGGTCTAAACTTTGTTAGTGTTGTTTCTTTGCTATTCTTTTACCCCTCTTGGTCAGAGCGATGTAGTGGGAGCTTCAAGCTTCACGTGCTCAACTTTGGCAGAGAACTTTGGCAAAGTTATCTGTGGTACCCATGAGCTATTGTTGCGTGTGGGAAGTGGGTGATTGAAAAGTAAGATTCATGTGTTTTCTACTTCCCCAGAAGTCTTCGACAGAATGCCCATAATTTCCGCAAAGCTGAGTGTGCGTGTGACAGGTGCTGACAAGGCTGGAAAAGTAGGTGCCTCTTCGATTTCTGAGATCGGCCCTCGTGGTCTCTGGGGAGCCCAGCTTTTGAGAAAGCGAGCGCCTCGTCGATTTCTAAGATCGGCCTTCGTGGTCTTTGAGCAGCCCAACTTTTGAGAAAGCAAACGCCTCTTCGATTTCTGAGATCAACCCTCGTGATCTCTAAGCAGCCCAGCTTTTGAGAAAGCAAACGCCTCTTCGATTTCTGAGCAGGCGCCTCTTCGATTTCTGAAGCTCCGTCGAGTGCAGATTTTTATAGGGGCTGGCATTAAGTTCCAAAGCACACTTGAATCTCCACTAGTAGAAGTTTCTTTCTTGCACTTCTAAGATCTTGATTTGTCCGACCTCTTCTCTCTTCAACACCTTTGAAAATGTCTGGCCCCTCCGACCGTCGTTTTGACTTGAACCTTGTTGAAGAGGCAGCCCCGCCTTCTCCAGACAACATATGGCGCCCATCATTCGTCTCCCCTACTGGTCCTCTTACCGTTGGGGATTCCGTGATGAAGAATGATATGACCGCTGCGGTGGTGGCCAGGAACCTTCTCACTCCCAAAGATAACAGACTACTTTCCAAACGGTCTGATGAGTTAGCTGTTAAGGATTCGCTGGCTCTCACTGTTCAGTGTGCAGGTTCTGTGTCTAATATGGCCCAACGCCTATTTGCTCGAACCCGCCAAGTTGAATCATTGGCGGCTGAAGTGATGAGTCTCAAACAGGAGATTAGAGGGCTCAAACATGAGAATAAACAGTTGCACCGGCTCGCACATGACTATGCTACAAACATGAAGAGGAAGCTTGACCAGATGAAGGAAACTGATGGTCAGGTTTTACTTGATCATCAGAGATTTGTGGGTTTGTTCCAAAGGCATTTATTGCCTTCGTCTTCTGGGGCTGTACCACGTAATGAAGCTCCGAATGATCAACCTCTGATGCCTCCTCCTTCTAGGGTTCTGTCCAGTACTGAGGCTCCAAATGATCCCCCTCCGGTGCCTTCTCTTTCTGGGGCTCTACCGACTGCTGAGACTTCTCCTAAGCAACCTTTGTGAAGGCTCCATCTTGTGTGTTTATTTTGACTCATGTATATGTACATATTTGTAGCTTATCGGGGATATCAATAAATAAGCTTTCCTTCATTTCAACGTATTGTGTTAAATACACCAAAGCCTTCTTCGCTAAGTTCTTTGAATTTTCTTTTGTTGAAGCTTGTATGTTGAAGCTTTCTGAGTAGAGCATGTAGGTTGGGGTAGTGTTCCTTTAATTTCCCGAGTGAGGAAAACTTCTCGGTTGGAGACTTGGAAAATCCAAGTCACTGAGTGGGATCGGCTATATGAATCTTAGAACGCCATTGTGCTCGATCCTGAGTCATGTCCTTCGTTAGATCCAAGTACTCTAAGTCTTTTCTTAGAGTCTCTTCCAAAGTTTTCCTAGGTCTTCCTCTACCCCTTCGGCCCTGAACCTCTGTCCCATAGTCGCATCTTCTAATCGGAGCGTCAGTAGGCCTTCTTTGCACATGTCCAAACCACCGTAACCGATTTTCTCTCATCTTTCCTTCAATTTCGGCTACTCCTACTTTACCCCGGATATCCTCATTCCTAATCTTATCCTTTCTCGTGTGCCCACACATCCAACGAAGCATCCTCATCTCCGCTACACCCATTTTGTGTACGTGTTGATGTTTCACCGCCCAACATTCTGTGCCATACAGCATCGCCGGCCTTATTGCCGTCCTATAAAATTTTCCCTTGAGCTTCAGTGGCATACGGCGGTCACACAATACGCCGGATGCACTCTTCCACTTCATCCATCCAGCTTGTATTCTGTGGTTGAGATCTCCATCTAATTCTCCGTTCTTTTGCAAGATAGATCCTAGGTAACGAAAACGGTCGCTCTTTGGTATTTCTTGATCTCCGATCCTCACCCCTAACTCGTTTTGGCCTCCATTTGCACTGAACTTGCACTCCATATATTCTGTCTTTGATCGGCTTAGGCGAAGACCTTTAGATTCCAACACTTCTCTCCAAAGGTTAAGCTTTGCATTTACCCCTTCCTGAGTTTCATCTATCAACACTATATCGTCTGCAAAAAGCATACACCAAGGAATATCTTGAATACGCTAAAACTCAGCAACATGAAAACGTCTACATCTCCAAATTAATTTTGTTGTATCAAATAGTTTTTAAAAAAAATAAATAAATAAATAAAACAACAGTGGCAAGAACGTAAAAAACAAAACACCATACCCGTCCACATTTCAGGCCTCAGCAGTTAAAAAGACACCCAAAATAGAGCGGTGACAAATTGGCACCAAAATAAATCAAAACAATATTCCAAATCTACCAAGTGCGTGCCATCACCGACTTCCTCTTTCTCTCTCTGTCTCCGGAATCTGCAGATCTCAGAAAACTCTCCTCTCTCGGGTAAGCAATCTTACCGGATCTCATTTCTTTTGATCCAGACAAGTAAACAATTTCAATTCCATTACCATGAATTCCAACTTCGACTTCGATCTGGGTCTCGGATCCAGCCGACCCAAATCGCTCAACGATCAGAAGAACAAGACCTCATCTTTCTCCTCCGCCACCGCCGCCCAATCCCGACCCTCCTGGCAACAACCCACCGCCGGCAGAACCACGTCCTGGACCCACCAGCCGGCTCCGACCCAGACCGCCCGACCCGGATTGACCAACGCCCCAACTTCCATGGTCGGCGATATCTTCGGCAAGACCTGGACTTCCGCGGCTCCGGCGGTTTCCGCCACCCCGATCACCGTCGTCAATAAAAACCCAAATTTGTTTGGGGATTTGGTCAGCTCTGCCATGGGTGGTAAGATCAATAGTAATAGCAATGTTCCTTTGAAGAATGCGACCCCGGCTTCGAATAAGAGCTCGTTTTCCATGGGAAACGTGGCCGATTCGTTGCCCAAAACCACCACCGCTGCTAGTAACTGTTCGGTGAAAAGTGGTGGTGCAAATTATGGTGCTTCTGGGAATTTTGGGAGTTTCTCTGGTGGGTATAATAGCAATGCCAATAAGGTTAGTAGTGGTGTCAATGCTAATAGTAATATGGGTGCGAATCTTGGAGGTCCTTCGCTGCGAAATATGGGCAGTGCTAGTGTTGGTGGCAGTGGATTGAGCTCTAAGAAAGACCCTTTTGGTTCTTTGGTTGATCTCGCGTCGAAACCATCGGCTACTATTAATTCAGCTAGTAAACCCAGTGTTAAAAGTAGTGTTGATGATGCTTTTGGAGATTTTCAGAATGCTCCGAAACCAAGCACCGCCAATACTTCATTTGCCTCGAGTGCCTTCTCAGATAGCGGTTTTATGGGGTCAAATTCGGATTCTGTCTTTGGGGATTTTGGGGTTTCGGCAAAGCCAAGCCCTGTTCAGTCTACTAACAATGATCCCTTCGACGTGTTATTTACCCCATCTTCGGTTTCGACTGGAGGTGCAGCAACAGCGAATAATGGGGTTGGAATGCAGCAATCCTCTGAAGTTGATGATTGGGGGACAGAGTTTGGAGGAGGACATGGTGACGGTGGTTCGACAACTGAGCTTGAGGGTCTTCCACCTCCTCCTGCTGGGGTGTCAGCTTCAACAGCAAAGAATAAAGGAATGGATAATTACAAGCAAGGGCAGTTTCCTGACGCTATTAAGTGGCTTTCTTGGGCTGTGATTCTTCTTGAGAAAGCAGCTGATAGTGCTGGCATTGCGGATGTTTTGTCAAGCAGGGCCTCATGTTACAAAGAAGTTGGGGAGTATAAGAAAGCTGTGGCGGACTGCACAAAGGTATCTTCTTGCTTTCCTTAAGTTGTTTTCAACAATTTACTTTGCACGTGCCAAATGTGAGTGCATATCATTGTAATTATTGGATTGATGTTGTTTGGTTGAAGTTGTAGTAGCTGCACAATTTTGTAAACTACTTGGATTTAGATATTCCTAAACAAATCGAACAATGAAATGTTAGCGTAAAGTAATGTTAGTGCAATACAGGTAACCTTACCCCAATTTTGCATGAGATGGGTAGATATTATTTCAATTCTTCTTGTAAGCTAAAGAAATGGAAACATTACCGCAATGGGTGTACATATTAGTCGTCCCTGCTTAGAGACCAACTAAGTCTGACTTAGCTCCCGTTGTCACCTGTTTTGTAGATGCATGTAATATTTTTTAAAAAATACCTTTCCATTTCTCTAGCTATTTTCAGTTGGCCATGTTTTGATTGATGTGATAAAAGAAACATTGCTAATTCAAACGGTCCAAACATTTTAGCAGTGCATGTAGATGTATGGTTCTGAACTTCTGATAGACAAAATGCACAAATTCAACATTCGCAATCACTTCTTCCGCTTCCGCCCATCAATGCTGTTGATTAGTTTGAATCAAATGATATTATGTGTTCCATCTCCTTTATCTATCTGTAGAAGAGAGTTCATAGATATTGTTCAATCCTGTGCAGGTTCTAGATAAAGATGAAGCAAATGTATCTGTTCTGGTGCAGCGTGCGCTCTTGTACGAAAGTATGGAAAAGTATAGACTTGGGGCAGAAGATCTGAGGACTGTTCTGAAGTTTGATCCAAGTAACAGGGTTGCAAGAAGCACCGTTCACCGCTTGACGAAATTGGCAGACTAGAGGGCTGTTGAAATTTTATATTTGCTAGTATATTCATTTAGGTCCATTGATACTTACGCTCTCTCCCCTCTTTACCGTCATAGATTTCTGGGGAATGTTACTCAAGACTTAGCCGTCGAGGATGGTTTTCACATGGATGATGTATTTTCTTTCTTCTGTTGTTTGCTACCGGAAATGGTTCTTTGTTACTTGAGAGTGATGTTGGAATTGAAAGATTGAATTGCACTGTACTTTGTCTTCCAAATTTATTTGTTTTAGTCAATAAATTTATTTGTTTGGGTGATATAGCTCCCGGTGTTTTTTAATGCTGCCAATGGGGGCAGAAAGCCCCAAACAGAAACCAACCAAAGTTATGTAACAGAGTAAAGATTTGGGCCAGTCTGGGCATGGAAACACCAAATATATATTGATGAATTCCAACGTTATAATCGGTAACTTGCACTATTTCTGACGCCTCAGTGTAATTAGAAGTAAAACTATTCAATATATTTAAGTTTGATTCTTGGTTTTTTATTTTCCATTTAACCGTTTAAATAATTAACCAACAAAAACGTAGGACTCGGATATAGCTCTTAATTGATATGAAAGTTATTGCGGTTAGTGTCCGGCCATATCCGTAGCCCATTCCTAGTAAGGATCCAAGTTGTGTGTTTGGGAAACCGCAAAACAAAGTAGCAAACCGGGAAAAGAAAAGGGTTCCGTACGTACCTGTTGGCGTGCATACGTACAAAATTAATTTGTTGAAAGATGACATGTTTTATGGACGAAGAGATTGTAGCATTGAACTGAAGATCACCAACATACAAGATCATCATCACTTTTTCAATTCCAAGATCACCACTCTGCCAGCAACTATGACAGTTCAAATAGAGAGGGAGGGAAGGAGAGAGAGATTTGGAGGAGAGAGAATCCTTCTTTCTCTGCCCTATGATTTTCTTCAATGCCTATATGTGTTCGATGTAGCAAATTAAGTGATGTGTCATCAATAAAAAGTAAAATGCGTGAATCAATACTATAATAATTTAATCATATTTCACATCATATAGTTTACAAATTTGATTTAAAATTTTAGTCTTCTCATCGATCAATCCGATGTAATACGATAATTGTGGAAAAAAAGAAAGATAAAAGGATGACATCATTGAGATGTGAGGAGTTTATTTGTTTGTTGGACGCAGAAACAGAAGGCGTTTCTTTGCAACTTTATCTTCTTTCTTTGCTTCCAAAAAGCCTGCCGCTATGTTCTTATGGGATGACCAAATTCTATCCCCTCTCTATAAATAAATATTAATAAAATAAAATAAAATAATCAATCACAATCTTCTTTGGGCCTTTGTGGTCCCTGCTGGCAATTCCTGGGCAATTAAGCCCATCCATTCTATTGGGCTATACCTCCAAATTCCTAGCTATTCCTACCCTTTTGCAAAACTTTATTACAATTAAGCCCTCAAACTCCCCTTTTTTTAGTTAATAATCTTTTCCATATACTAAATGTTTTGGGTAACAACTTTTTAAAGGCCATTCTGGTGGAAATAGGTTGAAGAGGAGCATTTTTATTAAAAGTACTTTTATAAGAAGCATGATTCTTAAAAGCATAACAAAATTGTTTATTAGAAATTTAAGTTTTTTTTTTTTAAATAGAAGTGTTTCCTAAAAAATCTAATAGGTGGTGTTATCCAAAAATCTCTCCCTCTTCTATGAGAGATTATCCACCTTTTCCGAAGGTGGGAAAGACTTACAGAGGCATTTCAGCCTTCTCTGGTCACAAGTATGGCTTCCACACCAGCAGCGAGTTTCGAACCCGAGACCTCCATTTTTTTGTTTTAAGAAAGCATTGTAATCCGTCATTTACCACTGGACCACTAGTTCGTGGTTATCATAATACAAATCGTTGAATACTTGAAAACAAAAATTATGACTACTTGTATAATGACACTTTGTATACCGTGTCGTGTTCTTGGCACATTAAAAATTTATCCTCTTCTATAATTAGTGTCAAACTAGCTATTCATCTTTTGGTAAATATTTGGGTAACAAATTAAGAATCGTTATATGGGGAATATCTATGGCAAAATGATGTCCACACACTCATCTGTTATTCAATCTAAAACTCTGAAATACACAAAAATATAAAAAGAAAGAAAAATGTATAGAAATAATTTAATGTTAATTTTAGGTTGTAATACATGATAAAATATGGTTTGCTAAAAGTAGTTTTTCAAAACTTTATTTCACTCCTTTTATAGGTATAAGAGTACAAGTGGAGAGCACAAATAGCACTCCACTACAGATTTACTATATTTAGCAAAAGTTGGAAAGCTTCATTCTTTTTCTTATGTATTGAAAATGGTTAAAAGTTGTGTGCTTGTTTAATTCAACGAGTATCAACGAGCACAAGCACAAGATGGGAGGTTAGGATGAGCCTTTGCTTGCATGTTTTGTGTGTTTGTCTCATTGATATTTTGTTACAAGCATACAAATTGCTCATTCGGAAGTACTTTTAAAATCATTGAAAATGTTTTTGGTAAAATTAATTTTGAGTTCCAAAAGCATTTTAAGTATTTTTTTTTTTTAAAGAAGCAACAAATATATACTTCCTGCATAAAACACTTAAGTGTTTTTTCATGATCCACTTGGATTTTTAATAAAAATTGGTTTAAAAAACATTCACAAAAAATGCTTTTAATTATTTTAAAAACACTTATAAACAAGCTCAAAATGTTCCATTAAAAACTAAAGTGCTTTCTACGTTTCAAATAAACAATAGGGATAAAATTAGAAGAAAAGATATTGTGTCTATGTTAACTCAATATTACATAGTTTGATAAATAAATAAATAAATAAATAAAAACACCGAAACGGATCATAGTAATCGAAACATTCCAAATGTGTGTAAAGATTTATAATTTAAATGGCTAAGAGCGTTTGTACACATGAGATTATGTATTTAATCCCCTCGCCTAATAATATAGCTTTGCGTCAAGCTAAAAATTTGTGGCTGAGATTGTAATTAGCTCAAATATTGGAGTCATTTAACAGGGACGTCGGTCCAAATGAGCTGGTGCAAGCAATGCCTTGTTGCCCTGAATCTCATCCGTTAAAGTTTGGAGCCAAATCTAAGGCACGCGTTACGCTTCGTAACACTGTCAGCATAACCAACTGTTCCTTTGCACAGCGAGACAAACCCAAGTAACAGATTACCCTCTTGTAACTGCAAAGTCAGATCCTGCCCCATCACCAGCCCTTCAGTACCACTTGCCACCAGTGGGCCCCACGTAAATCGTACGTTCAAAATCAAATGCACGTATTTCCACCTCACCTTTCGATTCCTTTACTTTTTTCGGGATTTTCTATTTCGCACCAAACTTTTTAGAGCATCTCGTTGCCGATTGATCGCTGAGGGGATTCTCAATTAAAGTATGTTATCACAAAAAAATGTTAAGAAAATTGTCTTAAAATGAAAATTTCATGAATTCTCTGATACTTTATATTTTTTACATAATATTTTATAATATTAATGTAAAAATTGATGTTAAATTATGAGGTAACAAATAGTCTTTTTAGCATTTCTCTATAGGAGTGTTTCAGGTTGTGCACTTAGCTCATTTTTTTTAGAAGTAGGAATTTTTACATTATTACTAATCAAAATTTAATGAAAATTGTTATTGTTACTCTTAAAATCTCATTTTAACTCTAAACTTTTTATAATTAGAAAGAAAAATACATTTGTTAAGAGGGTAAAATAAGATTTTTGAAGTACTAATAACAGTTCTCTTTAATATTTGTGCATAACTTTTTATAACTGTCCACATGTGAGATTGTGATTGACGACAATATTGGAGCCAAAATTTAGGAAAATTAACTATTTGTAGCTGGAGGTATCCTTTATATCAAATTTAGCTTCCTATATAAAATCTGCGACCAATTTATGGTTTAGGGTTTAAGAAAATGTTGTTGGACTCTGCCTTTCTCTAGTATAAAAAAAGCACCCCTCATAAACTTTGGATAATAATTTATTCACTTTCTGCATGCACTTTTCTTTTTTCTAGCCCTATGATGTTGAACAAATCAAAGAACAATTAAGGGCTAAAATTAGAAGTTGGTGTGCGTATAATGAAAAATGGTGTTCAGTAATCACTTCCTATATACATATATGTTACGTTACCCTTATATTTACAACATGTAATGCATGCTTATATTTACAATAGGTTACGTTGCCCTTATTATTTTAAGTTAATCACGCATTTATCATGTAGAGTCACATAACAATATTGATGTGCATTAAATACCGTTACAATGACATCCTTTCTTAAGTAAGCTTCTCATATATGCCGTGTCCTGAGAAAACAAGGCCCACTAAGACAACTTACTTTGTTTTTTGTCGTTATGCAAAAATGTTGGTTGTAACCGACGGTCGTCTATAAATACAGAGCTCTAGAAGAGAGGCTTCTTGCTTTGTGCGTGTGTCATGAGAAAGCTCTTTTTTCTCTCAAAGTTTCTACAAGAGGCAACATAAACATGTGTGGTGGTGCTATCATTTCCGACTTCATCGCCGCCAAGCGTGGCCGGAAGCTGACGGAGAAGGACCTCTGGTCGGAGCTTGACACCATCTCTGACCTCCTCGGCATAGACCACTCCAACAGCATCAACAAACAGCCTGAGGATTACAAGGTGGTCCAGAAGCCCAAACCATCAGTCACCAAAGGTATCTATCTATAGATATAGATAAATATATATACACACACACACACACAATTTTTTATATATGGCATTTTCTTTACTGGGTTTTGTCTAGAATTTTATCTACTTTCTTATAAAGCTTGCATGATTAATTGTATTTATTTCTCAGAAGTCAGAACTTGTCTGTCTCTTCTGTTTGCTGTGTTTGTTGCATGATTTTTTTTTTATCTGGTAATTGTATATGAATTAAACTTTTCACTAGATTTTCAATTAAATAACTGAGTTCTTTGTGTATATTTTGTTGCTGTTTAGCTGCACTAGCTTTTAAATAATTGAGTTCTCTGTATATATTTTGTTGCTGTTTTTGCTGCACTAGCTTTTTCTCTTAATTTTCTGGAATATTTAGAAAGTTTTTTTTTTGTTTGAACAAAAATATTTAGAAAGTGTTTAATTATTGTATTTGGCTAGAATTAAAATCTCCAATTAATTAAGTTCAGATGAGTATGGTGCTCTAATTTAATGATCACACAACTAGTAATTTATATTAGTAATTAATCATATTCTACTACCTCTTTGTGTTTATTAATTATTTGTTTTAATAGAAAGTTAGATTTCAGTGCAACTTTCCTGAAAGATCAAAACGCAAAAGATTGAAATAAAAATATGATTTTCTCTTGACACCGCCAATTGTTTTTGTTTGTAAATTGAACAAATTAAAAAAAAAATAAATCGACAAAAATTAATTCAGAAGAAGAAAAGAGATGCAAAGAATTTATTTTCCTTGATTGAAAGTTGCTTTAAAATTAATATTTTTGTCTTCTCGTATCTTTTTACTGAATTAACAAAAGAAATGCAGTAATTAACTTATGATTGGTGTGGTTTGATCGGAGTAGCGACAAGTGATGCGAAGCCCAAGAAGGCCACCGGGGCAGCTGCCGCTGCTGCTGCAGAAGGCAAGAGAGTGAGGAAAAATGTGTACAGAGGAATAAGGCAGAGGCCGTGGGGCAAATGGGCGGCTGAGATTCGCGACCCCCGCAAAGGCGTCCGAGTCTGGCTCGGCACCTACAACACCGCCGAGGAAGCCGCCCGCGCCTACGACGAAGCTGCCGTGCGCATCCGCGGCGACAAGGCCAAGCTCAACTTTTCACAACCACCACCCTCTTCACTGCTTCCACCTCTGGCTCCGGCTACGCCGCCGCCGACAAAGAAGCGGTGCATTGTTGCTGAATCAACTCGGGTGGAGTCGACTCAGCCGAGTTTCCACACCGGTTCTTACTATTATGATACATTTTATCAGGGTGACGGTGATATGTATGCTAAGAATGAGGTGGCGGATGGTGACGGAGGGTATGAGCTGAAGGAGCAAATATCGAGCTTGGAGTCGTTCTTGGGGCTGGATGAGGTGGTGGCGGAGCAGCCGAGTCAGGTGGTGAGTGGAAGCGGTGACTCGGACTCGTTGGACCCGTGGATGCTGGATGACCTGGTGACGCACCTGCAACAGCAACAGCAACGGGGGCAGTTTCTGTATTAAGGCAGCGGAATTGTTCTAGCTGTATGTTGGTATAGCTAGAAAAAATAAATATTAATTAAATTATGAATGTATGTTTAATTCGCGTTTGTGGATTGTGACTGGGTTTATGTCACGTGTCTTGTTGTTTTTTTTTTTTTTTTTGGGAACAAAGTCATGTGTGTTGTTTGCTTTGGTGTTTATCTTTAAATACTAATTAACTGCTTTTGTATTTGTGCATGTTATAATCAATGCGTTTCGGTTTGTCAATGTTGAAAGTGTTTATCACTATGTTTTTTATTTTTATTTTGAAAGACTAGATAAATTCATAACCAGGGCCGAAGCCAAAAACACAGAGAAGCTTACCAAGAGGCACCAACCAAAGGAAACAAACAGAAAGCAGTGAAGAAGGGAGCAAAGTCTAAAGACGCAGCACCTAGTGCCAAGCGTCACTCCCCTCATCACCAAACTACAATTACGGAGGACAGGGGAGGCCATCCTTGTTCAAGATATGCACCAACGAAGATGGGGGATGGTTAAGCCAAGTATAACCGCACATCTCCGTGTTACTTCTCGACACCAAACGGTCTGCCGCCTGATTGGCCGATCTCGAAACCCAAGACCAGCGGCACATCTGAAAGGCATCCTGAAGCCTTAAATTTTTTGTCAACGTAGGATAAGCCTCCCAGCTGCCAAAGGACAAATCATGAACCAAAGCAGAAATGTTCTCTTTAGAATCCGATTCAACAATAATTCTATGCAAACCCATAGAACTAGCAAACTCACACCCAAACCAGATGGCAAGAGCTTCTGCCACAGCAACACACGAAGCAGAAATCCTCAGCTTCCGCGCTCCAACAAACTTGCCTAGAGCGCATCTGGCCACAATCCCTACACAGCCCACAGCCGAAATGACATCCCAACTGGCGTAAACATTGAGCTTGATAAACATGGAATAGGGCGGGGACCAACGCACCACCCCCAAAGGGGAAACCTGCTGAGGCGAAGAGGTCCCCACAGAAAGACGGGAAGCCTCCAAAAAAGCAGCAGCCGAAGAAGAGATAGACAAAATAACTTTTTGAGGGTTGATAGCCGTCTGGTTATAGAGAAAATTACACCGAGCAAAAAATATATATAAAGCTTTTGCTTTATAAAAGCGTTTTTTTAAGAAGTAACGCTTCTCTAGCTAGGAAGCATGAGAAGCACTTTTAAGTAAGTGATTTTGTGTCACTTGGTATTACGTTATATTCTTTTTTATTTATAAGGGAGAAATTTTAAATTCAATTTTCGTCAAATGCAAATTTGAATTATATTATTACTAGTTTAAGGTAAGGTTTAGCTCACTTCCACACGCCCTTAAGGTATGTAATATTTTGTTCAAAAAAAAAAGTAAGTGTTTTTCAAGAAGCATGGCATTTTTAGTAAAGGTGTACTATTCACACACCTCTTTTTATTTCTTACTCACCCTCTTGATTTGCGGCCTCAAATCGAATGAATTGAAGAATATCAATGAACTGAAATTAATAAAGGGTGTAAAAAGTAAAAAAATATGTGTGGATATCACATCCATTTTAATAAAAGGTTTTTGTGTGTTCCTTGATGACAACACTCAAAAAAAAAGTAAGCGATATTATGATAACATCTTGTTTTCTTTTTCCATTTTTAGAAATTTAGAATTTAAAATTCGTTTCTATTACATTTTCACCAAAAACTTTTTTTTTTAATTTCAAACTTTAGTTTTCAAAATTTTATTTGAAAAGGATTTGAAAACTATAATAATTATAAAAATGCACCTTATTATTGCTAATTTTGTAAAATTCTCATTCTACACTCCTCATAAATGTTTTTTTTTCTTCTAATTATAGAAAGTTTGGAGTACCAAATGAGATTTTTAGAGTGCTAATAATAATTCTCTTATATAATAGATAATAATTTTTACAAATTCATGAAGAAATCACTTAACAAAAAGTGGTGTTTACACTAGGATGCATTAAAAACTACGAGAAGATGTCAGTATGTTTTGTTGGCTATAATATTATTCACTACAAGCAATGTTTTACACTAATCTACATTAAGAAGAAAAGAAAAACTTAAATCTGAAATGCAGTATGTTAAAAAAAATCCCAAACCACCAAGTTCAATACACCACTTATTTGTTGGCTATTATGTTATATTGTTGTTAACACGTTTTGCTATATTTACCGACAATACTATAAAAATAGATAGGGAATTCTTATTATCACTCCAAAAATTTTATTTGGCACTCCAAACTTTCTATTATTGGAAAGAAAAATACAATTGTGAGGAGTGTAGAATGAGATTTTTGGAGTGCCAATAATAATTCCCAATAGATAATATGTTGAAAAGATAGTAAGGGTGGTGTTTAGATTACATGCATGATGCATCGTCATTCTTGTTGTGGGCGAGGAAGAGGATCCTCTCTAGAATCAAGGATGGAGCCATGATTTTTTTCTTGGGTGGGCTCGTTGAAATTAGTACCATAAAATCATATGTTTATTTTTGTCTTATATAAAATTATATAATAATCAATATAAAAGAATAACAATAGAATATAAGCAATTCTCAAAATCATAACCCTAATTGACAACTTCAAAGACCATATAAATAATTAACTTACTAAATAAATCAAGAATAAGTAAATAAAAAGATTAAGAACGTACCAAAGGTTCCATTCATTGGAAAATTGGAACAAAAAGTAAGGAATTGTAGAGATGGAGATTTAATTGTGAACTAAAAAAAATTCTCTTTCTTTTCTTGAATAAGAAGTAGAGAGGCTAAACTGCATAAGATAAATGGTCTTTTTCTTTAACTAATATGATAGAATGGGAGATATAACTAATTTATTATTATCAGCATAAAAAATATTATTTATTACATATCCTCTACTAAATATACATGAAATAATAACATGTATTGGAGATGAGTGGGCTATATAGGCTACATGCATTAACATAAGCCATTAAAGCATCAGTTTAAAAAAGGATAGTGTTATTCACACACCCTTATTGATTTTTTTGTCATTGATCTTCATCAGTTCTTCCGATCCAAAAGCCAAAAACTGATAGAGATGTGTGAGAAATAAAAATAGATGTATAGATAGCACTAAACTTATAGAAACCTGTCTGGGATACAGCCCACCTTAGCCTTGTGGGTGGTTCCGCTGGTGTCTAGAATCCTCATATCCTAACCGTTTATCGTATATTGTGAAATCGGTTTTTTTTTTTAAGTTCTATTTATGTTTAATTTTAAATTTTTTAAAAATTAAATAATTTCTAATCACACGATGTACGATAAATGATTAAGATGTAAGGATCTCTATGATCCCCATAATTTAGATCAGGTTGGAATTCAAATCCGTGGGCGAGCGACTGTGTTTGCTTCGCAAATCGCAAAATTAAAGTTGTTATGCTCCCATCCATGTCGATTCATGTATCTGATTAATATATGTAACATAATACATTTAAAATACATTATTATACTCATAATGATTATTATTTAATGGCAGCACGTACGAATATACGTGCAATTATAAAATGTTTGGAATGAAATTAAGGAGAATCAATAAACTAATTCAAGCCGGCACAAATAAATAATAATAATAATAATATTAATAATAATATGGCAGGAAGTTGATGATGTGACACTAATCACTAGATCGCGGGATAAACTTTTGTCGTATTCTTCCGGTTCCGGGTATCCGATCATTCAATAAATAATGTTTTTTTATGCAAAAATTTTAGGAAGTTTTAATAAAACACTTATAGTACTGTTCATTTTTAACGAAAAATAACATTTTTACCTTTAACTGGCACTATTCATTATATCTTTAAAAAGTTTTTTTTTTTTAAGATAAGTTTTTTTAGACTTTTCGTTAATTTTCCTAAAATTTTATGATAAAAAATGTACAATTTATATTTAAATCTTTCATCTAAAGATCATTTCACTATATAATACAACCTTATAACTTCTTTTCTCATATGAGAGGGTTTTGAATCTTGGACGTAACCTAATTCAACAATACTTGATAATTCTGGTGAAGTGTTCAATGATTTTTATGAAGTATCAATAACAGTTCCATATTGTAATAATTATGCACGATAAATCTTTGAAAACAAAAGTTACTTTGTTAACATATATCTATTAACACAACTGTGTACTGTACTCTCCACTTAGTTTCATTTATAATGAAATGGACGTGGAGCAAGCTAGTTGGCCTCGCACGTAAGTTTGAATTCTCATCTTCGTAGATAAGAGTAGTTCAAGATATTGCAGGGTAGAAAAAGCCTATGAAAGCATCATTCTATTAGTGCTTCATATTTCAGACACAGTTTAGGGAAGAAGAAAATAAGGGAAAATCATAATTCTATTAGTATTTCACATCCACGTCATCCCTACAAAAGTGATAACATAAATTATTAAATAATCATTACATACAGAGAAGTAAATCCATCGTTCCTAATTTAGAAGCAGGAAGGAGAAGCACTTGGACTTTTACTTTACTTGGCTACGCTTAATTTAGGGATGTGCTATCCACACACTCTAAATTACTTCTCACACACCCTTGTTAATTTCTATCCGTTGATCTTCTTCAATTCATCATATCCGACGGTCAAAAATTAGAAGGGTGTGTGAGAAGTAAAATGGGGTGTGTGGATATCACACCCCTTAATTTAATGCCCGTTGCAATCCGAGTGACCAACTTGGACCCGGGACCCGGTCAAAAGTTGAAACCCTAATTACCATAGGTCGGTTAGTCGATGAGATTACTTGACCCCAATGGAAACATTAGTCAAATGATTTCCACATTTTTCCTACGCTTCAAGGGACTCCGTTTACTTTTCCTTCATCTTCTAGATTTAATGAAAGGAGGCAGATAGTCTGCCCTTCTATTTGGGTGTCTTTTTCATCTCCTTTTATTTGTTCAGTCATGGTTAAGTCATGTCAACATTTTATATTCTTATTACTTTTTATCTTATTATTTTTATAAAAAAATTCAATATAAAATATTGACGTGGCTTAACCGTGACTGTACATAATAGGAGGGAATGAAAAAGGCATCCAAGCAGAATGACAGAGAATCTGCCTTCTTAATGAAAGGCTATACCATATTTTTAAGGGCTTGTTTGTTGAATTTTACGTGTTTTTGTTTTCAGGTTTCATTTATCTTGGTCAAAGATATATATATATATATATGCACAAGAGAGATTTCTATTTAAAAATAATAATAAGGGCACCTTCTTGACTATTGGATTGAATTTAATGAAATTGTGTGGTTGAGATTAAATCACAGGTCACACAATTTCATTAAAGTCAAATCTAACGGTCAAGAAGGTGTTTTCATTTTTTTTAAAAAAGAGGTATTTATCAATTTACCCCCTCACCTTGTAAGGATTGGCCAATTTCCCCACTCAACTCTCATAATTAGTCAATTTACACCCTATTGTTAAATTTTTTAATTTTTCATCAATTCTTCTGTTAAGTAAGTATTTGCATTTCTTCCATTAAGTAGGTATCTGCATGATTACCTTTAAGGGCAAAAAAGTCATTTTACCTACACTCACTTTCTTCTTCCTTTTCTTCGAACTTTCTCTTATTCTTCATTTTATCCAAGCCGAGCCTATTGTGGTTCCACACCACAACCGCCGCAACTTCCCTGACGACGAGGATGAAAAGTCGTATGTTAGATCGAGCACAGTAGCAGGCTGTTCCAGGCACCCAATTTCAGCCACTCCTTCAGTGGTACCCACAAGGTCCGGACCGGCTCCTCCACCAGCTCCGAGTTCCTCTACCTGGGCACAGTGGCCAACTCGCGCAGACTCGAGGAACGAGTTGACTCGCGCGAAAGTGTTGGTCGAAGGGCCGAAAAAGAAACTCGGAAAGTTGACTCACCAAACCTTCATCCACTTTCGCCGTTTGCTTGGCAAACCTCGAGGCTGAGACGTTGGGAGAATGCCAAATCAGTTCCGACCCATGACCGAGACGATGAGGAAGAGGAAGAGGAAGAAGAGTTCTACTCTCCCAGAGGGTCTTCAGGTGATCGCGACAGCTCCAACAGAAACGAAAACGGATCTGGGTCCAGGAGAGTATTTGCGGCGGTTCCGGGCGGCGTATTTGATGAAAGAGTCAGAGGGTTGCAGACGACAATTGTGGTGTGGAACCGGCTTGGAGAAAAGGAAGAAGATAGAGGTGTAGGTAAAATGACTTTTTTACCTTTAAAGGCAGTCATGCATATACCTACTTAACGAAAGAATGAATGAAAAATTAAAAAAAATTAACAGTAGGGTGCAAATTAACTAATTATGAGAATTGAAGGGGGGAAATTGGTCGAGGGGAGAAATTGGCCAATTCTTACAAGTTCAAGTTCAAAAGGTGAATTGATGAATACCCCTTTGAAAAATGGGAATCCCAAGGATTCCTCTCTCTCTCTCTCTCTCTCTCTCTCTATATATATATATATATATATATATATATATCATATTATGCTGTTATGCCACTGCCAGGAAGAGACATTAGCTTTCGCGAAGAGTCATATTAGGCCATGAAAAAACCAATACTTGGAATTTAAACGAGAATTTTTTTGCAGGGATGTAGATATAGATACAATGGATTTTATTAAAAAAAAATTTGGAGCATGGGAAGTATTTTATTTTATTTTTTGAAGTCGAGAAATTGGAAAAATCGTAAAAAAAAATCGGTGCGAGATTTTTCGAATTCGTAAGTTTTGAGGACCTTCTAAAAAATCATATACTAACTGTATGGTGCGGATTGTGCGCAGAAATTATCAATAAAAATGAGACTTGACATTGTTTGAAGATTTTCGAAGTGTTTCGACATGCCTGTTGTGCAATTTGGCATGTCTAAGTCATATAGACGGTGGAAGAAAGAGGGCGGCGGAAAAATAGTGAAAGAAATGCTTCTAAAACGAGTACATGAAATGAAAATTTGATATTGAAAATATATATTCTCCTACATTCCTACCTCCACCTACTCAATTATCCATCTCTTTCGTGCCTATCGCATTCCCTTTTATCTCTAACAAAAAATATAAACACTAAGAGCTAAAAACGCAATGGTTAACAAACGAATCCTTAACTATATCTCATAATCACGAGTGCCGAGTAATATCCATATCATTAAACGAAACTATTAACTTAAAACGTTAGAAAAACACAAGGTCGGATGTTTAGACTTGTTAGTCTTTTTTTTAAGGTAGAAATTTCATTAAACAATAGAACCAAACGTGGCCAGAAGGCCTCAGTCGAAGACCCCAACATCCGTTAACTGTTTTGGACAAGGGAGACGGAGCCGCCACCAATCCGTCAAGAGGAGTCACGAAGCCCTGAAAAACAAAGTAAAAAAGGGATCCAACCCCAACAAGCAACAACCAAAATTCACCCAAACCCGCACATCTTTCCCTTAAAGCACAATGTCTCAACAATTAGGGATGGAAAGCTGCAACTTCACGGCACCAAGAACTGGAAAGAAAGGGCAGAGAAGATTGGGAGTAAAGTGGAAAGGAAGAGGGGAGAGAGGCCGGCCCCAGCCAAAGCAAGGGACTGGCGGCTAAGGCTTTTGCAGATTTAGGGTTTTTTTCTGAAAGAGAGCAGTACGTGAATCAGTAAAAAAGAAGGTATTCATTGGTCAACGCCAAAAACAAAGTAGGGTAAGTAATAAGATTAGACAATTGCTCCCAAGGACAAGAAAACTTAGAACCCAGAGACAAGAAAACTTAGAAAAGGAGTTAATAATTATTAATTGTAACTTTCAAATTAGATCACGACTCAATTAATTCGGCAGCACTCGCACCTTATATTAGTAATGTATATAAAAACGCTAACGCTAGGAAAATATTACACTCTTTTTTTTCTTCTTCTTTTACGCTTCTCTGTTTAAACATTATTCAATTACTTAACTGTTTATTAGCAAGCGGGTCTCTTTGTATGTGTTATCTGGAAAAAAGATCACTCAATGATTATCCCTTGCCCGCAAGTTAGAATTTTGGTAGATAGAGATCTTGTAAAAATTTCGTTCAAGAACGGGGCTACAAAGCGCCCAAACCCAAAACTCATGGAAATGGCGTTTTTGGTACCGATCACGCAGACGTTTTTCGTTGATTTATTCAATTCGATTGTCAAATAAATAAAAATGTATAAAAGTTAAAAAATAATGTGTGGGAATAAACTCCCGAAAAACTATTCAAGGTCAATTCATATACACGCAAGTTGGTGAAGCAATTTGACAAAAGCATTGAATAATGTGGACTCGCATGGAAAGATGCATGAACCAAAGCAAATAAAATCCAAGTGGGGTCCTTAAGCTACGATTCTATGATTCTACGACAGTTGAAAAACATATTTTATGTTGCCTTAACAGCCATTATTTTTTGTTCTCAGTTTTTTTTTAATCATATACAAGGATGTCGCCTGAGAGTTCTTCCTATCACCACCGTATCTGTACATTCATTCTTACGAATATATAATGCCATCAAAGTATATGTGATCAGAACCATTAATAAATCACTATATATCGATCGTCTCTGCAAAAATTCAGTTAAAACTAAAGTCATTTGTTCATCGAACTATATAAACACAGAAGAACGAAACTAATAAAAGCATTACAACCGTCTATGTATTTGCTACAATAGATTGACTAAACAAAGATAATCTTTACAAAATGATTTATAATGTAAACAGTTCTATCATAAGCACAAAACTCTGCGACTCAAACAAGAATAATTTTGAGTAGAAATTCCTACTCATTCACGAGTAGCCAAGCATTTTTCGATAAATAATTCACGATATGACTGAGAAGCCGGAGATAAAAAAAGGGCGACGAAACACATCATAATCTATGAATAAAGGATTGCTCAAAGATTGAAATCAACATTAACTTAATAAACAATGCAGTTGATTCTATCGCAGGTAGTGATGATCTGATCAAGTTCATGGTGAAAAGCTTCAAGATATCAAAACGCGACATAAGACATTACAGAAACTATTAAACTATTTAGTGCATCATTTCTGTAGTGCTTTTTATTTGGACTTTTCCTTGTAAACAGAACAAAAGCAGGCTGCCATTTCATCGAGGAAAGCTCCAATGACAAAGCAAACCATCACACAAACAAGAAAAGGGACCAAACAAAGAAAAAAAGACGACAAGGTAATGTCAACTTGCCTCCCGTTCATCCCCCCCACCCTCTTTTGGCTTTAATGCTCTACCAACACAGTGTCCGATCAATGAAACCAACTTCTACCTTGCCCTATCGATGATTGCAAAAACCAATACTTAACTCATGCTTCCAAAGTTGATATAACTAAGCAATTCATTGGCTTACTTTATTTATTGCTCGGTACCCTACAACTCCACTCGATTAAGCTCTTACTTATACAAGATCCTGTGCTGCTATTTAATATGTCCATCGTTCCAAAACACAGTGATAATAGTACAACGGAAGAGTAAGCATTTTCAATATCGAAAGCCATATATAAAATCAGATAGAAGAACAGTTCACTCCAATACGACACACACTTTCAAATCAATATGATAGTAGATACTTAAATCAATCCATTAGAAAAAGTCACCTCATATAGTGCATATGAGACCGAAGACACTGATACCACAAAACTGCTCTAGCCAAGACTCGCACGTTAAACATCAAAGAAAGAGGTTCCAGCGAACTACTATCATAGAGAATATAACGGAAGAACTAAATCTATACAAATGCCTCTCCAAGACTGGACTAAATTTTCCACAAGCAAAGTATGCTTCTTCTATCTCCACCTCCGGATAGGGTCTAAATTCATCAGCTTTTTACCCCAAAAGAGTCACACTTTGAAATGCTTACACTCGATACTTTCCAAGAAACTCTGCATAAATTATCATCAGAATCCTCCGACATTATACAACTAAGTATGCTTTGTATAAATCTATCCTCTAAAATACACGCACAGTAACTACGTATAACTCCACCTTTGGATAATGATCTAAAGTCTCAACATCAATGTTTTACTCTGAAAAGTCACATTTTGAAATGCCTATGATCAATGTTTTCCAAGAGAATCTGCATAAATTATAGTCACATCCTCTGACTTTATACTCAGCATGCTTCCGCCTATGTTTTACAAAGAACTTCATGCTGTAATCCTAAAAGTTGGCATTAGCTCACACTCACACAACCATCAACATAGATGTATTTCACAGGAAAACGAATTCCTAACAGAAGCCATCTATTTTTATCAACAAAGGCAATATACCAGTGAAACAAAACTACTCTCAGCAATATTTCCCGTTCAACTTTATTTATTGAAACAAGTTCCAGCGAACTGCTATCACAGACTTAAATAAATCAGGCGTCACCGAGACTGGAAAGCACTTTTTCGTAAGTGCGGTAGCTTCTTCTATCTCCAACTCTGAATAATGGTCCAAATAGTCTTTTCATCCTAAAACTATCACATTTTGAAATGCTTACACTCGACGCTTTCCAAGCAAATCTGCATAAATTATCCTCACAATCCTCGGGCATTATACAGCTCAGTATGCTTCTAATATAAATCCAAACAAAAGCATCGCCAACTTCTTATAACTCCAACACCGGCTAAAGGTCTAAACATCGATATTTTACTCTTAAAATTCACATTTTGCAATGCCTACAATGAATCAATGTTTTCCGAGAAAATCTGCATAATCTATTGTCCGAATCCTCTTAATATTGTACAAGTCAGTATGTTTCCACCTATTTCAAATAAAGAACTCCATTTTGTATTCCTAGAAGTTAGCATTAACTCATTCTTACATAATCACCAATTGTCCGAATCCTCTTATATTGTACAAATCAGTATGTTTCCACCTATTTCGAACAAAGAACTCCATTTCATATTCCTAGAAGTTAGCATTAACTCATTCTTACATAATCACCAATTTCGAAAACAGAGATCTTATTCAAAGGAAGATTGAAATAGTAACAGAATAAGACCATCTATTCATAACAGTTGAATTATTAACAGAATAAGACCATCTATTCATAAGTTATAACAGCAATGGCAATACACACACACACACACACAATATATACAAATTCGATCCCTCAAACGAAAACCCAACCAAACGCACAAATTAGAACCGAATTCTTCCCCCATTTCATACATTAAGCATTGAGAACGAGACGGTACCGAATCAGCAGACCGAAGTCAATCTCATGGGCACCTTCTCTCGGTCAGTATCCCCCAACCCATCCGCCACAATTTGAATCACCCTCTTGAACGCGAAGTGCACGCAATTCGAAAGCGCAATCCAACACATCACCTCGTAGACGAAATCGAAAGCCGGATCGGACGGCGAGGACGATGAAGACTCATCCCAACTATTCCCTCCAAACCTATCGAAATTCCAACCCCCGCCCCCGCCTCCACTGCCGCCCCACCCTCCATTGAAAAACGGACCATCTCCGCCGAAAAACCCGCCATCTTCCTCGCCTCCATCGTTAGAATCGTCGCCGCCCGACGATCTCCGTCTGGCGCGACGTTTTTTGCGAAGGAGGGTTCGGGTTGCGGTTCTGGTAGAGTTGGGCCGGGCACGCGGCGGAGCAACAGCGTCGAAGGGGAAAACACCGGCGGAGATCTGGGGGACTCCAATGGACGGCGAGGATTGATCGGTATGATTGTCGGTGACGGAAATTTGATTGTTGGAGGTGAGGTCATGGTGACGGGTTAGGAACTTGGCGAACCCTAGGCCCTGGGCGGTGGTGGCGACTGTAACGGTGTCGTATAGGAGAGAGATGTCCATGGCCGACGAATTCGATTTGTGGGTAAAGTGAATCGTCGGAACCCGTTGGGAATTTTGGAGTCTAAAACTAAAAGGGGGTGAATTTTGGTTGGGAAATTTTCCGGGAAAGTGCGGGAAAATAAGGAGGGCAGGCGGGAAACGACAGCAAAATGCCGAAGAGTGGAGGGAATTGGTGACAGCTGTTAAAAGGCCACGTGTTACCCGTTGGCGGGTGGCTACCGTACAATTTTGACATGTCGGAGTCGAATTGCCTTTGCCTCCAACCTGGTTCGGGCCTTTGATGACCCGACGAAAGTCCGAATAATTTGGACTGGTTCCGGGGTTGATGGTAGCCCTGTATCTTCGGGGAGTTCATGATTCGGGATATTGTACGGATTCCCTCCTCTTTGTTTTTTCGTTCTTTTTTTGTTTGTTTGTATAATCTGTCTTTGAAATTTCTAGTTTCATTAACATAAAGAATAACTAAAAGAATACTAGTTTTCATGATATCAACTCGTTCTTGATCTAGTGTTGGAGCCATAAGTTTAGCATAGGTCCCAATGTCTCAATCTAAAATTTACAAAAATTATTCTATCGTGTAGTGAGTCTGGTATAATGTCGTCGTTTTCATTTTTGTTCTTTCTTAAAACTTAAACCACAAGTCTCTCTAACTTTCTTCCTCTGTTCCTCCACTGATCCCTCATACCAAAGTCCTCATCAAAGCTCACAAATAACGGATTGCCTGAACTCTATAGGAGCCACTCACCTCTAATCAAACTCTTGAAAGAAATTAAAGTATAAAAGTCAGATTGGAGTCTTTAGCCTACGAAAAATTTTGAAAATCATAAATATAACACTAAATGTTTCTACATGAGAAAAAATGTCAAGATGAGTTTGGAACCATTATGATCCCTTGATAACTCCGTTTTCTATTAATCAGTGGCGTTTGTCCTTTTAGGGTGTGTTTGTTGCACTGGACTATCTCGGACTGGACTAGCTTCAAGGACTAAGCTGAACTGCCTTAGACTAGATTAAGTTGGACTAACTTAGTGAAGCGTTTGGTGCAATGTCAAACTAGGAGCAAAATAATGACAAAAAAAAAAACCATGATCTGTAACAAAATATTCTCATCTAATGAAAGTTTCTACATAATTAACCAAATTCTTCAATTTGCTATCCCAGAAAAAGCAAAACTACTGAAATCATTCAATTTGCTCAACCACTCCAACTTGCTCAAAAGCTCTAATATCCCAAAAAAAATCAAATCCTTCAATTTGGTATTTCACAGACAACTCACAAATCCAACCCAATTCACATAATCATTTTCCTAATATATGAGAGTTCATCTCCTTCATAAGTCCTCTGTTTATTTTCTGCTCAAGTGGTTACTTGAAGATTTGTAGCCGAATAGCTCTTCAATAACAACAACAAATTCCTTCTCTACCTTCCATCAAATACTTTGAAATCCTCTGTAGTTGTAATCCTTCGAGACAAAACGTAGAGCGCCCAACCCAGAACGGTTTATCCTGTTCAAAATTCAGAAACCCAATTAGGGATTCCACTCGGAAGGAAAACCGAATCCCAGAAAAAACGAATTGAAAACCTAGAAAAATCCAATCCCAGAAAAATCGATTAAAAAACCCAGAAAAATCAATTCGAAAACCCAGAAAAGGGAAAATACTTGCAAATCAAGTCTTGCAGACTTGGACTTTTCAGATTCATTTGAATCGTTTCTGTCAAACCCAGGTGCAGACTTGGGGATTCTTGTAGACTTGGAAATTCTTGCAGACTTAGAGATCTTCTGGACAGAAGAAAGGAAGGAGGGAGAGAGACAGTGGGAGGGCAAGTTCTCAGGCTTGGGGCGAGGCGAAGCGGGGAAACGGGACTAGCAATCCCCTCATTTCCGGGGGCTCTCGCTAAGCCCAACTAACAAAGGATTTAGTCGGCACGAGTTCGGCTCAATCCCATTAAACTCAATCCCGGCTGGCTTACACCAAACACAGAATAATAATCCTACCCAAATAGTCCAGTCCAGTGAAAGCTAACGAGGCCAAACAAACACCCCCTTAATGTTGCAAAAAGCCTCTTAATTTTTAATTTACAACTCTCTTATGAACAATTTTAAAGTGGGCTAATGGGCTCGAAGAACTGGAGCCAATATCCTGGGCTTTTGGGACATCGTGCTGGGTCTAAGGTAGCCCACATTTCCAAACTCGTAAAAACCCTAACCTTATATATGCTCATCCCCGACCTTAGTAACAACCTCCAAGCTTCCTCCTACCTGTAAAACCCTAGAGGTAGCAACAATGGTGTCGCTGAAGCTCCAGAAGCGGCTTTCTGCCAGTGTCCTCAAGTGCGGCCAAGGAAAGGTCTGGCTCGATCCTAATGAGGTCAGCGAGATCTCCATGGCCAACTCCAGTACGTACCCCCTTTTTTTTTTCTAGGGTTTCATCCAATTCGTTTCAATTCGATTTTTTTGGTTATTTATTGGGTTTCGATCTGAACAGTTTGGAATACTAGAAATCTTATTTTTGTGAATTTGGATCATTGTAGCGAGTTGATTCCGATTGGGTTTAATACGTTATTGCATCTACATGGATAGTATGCATGTTATAGTCACGGTGTTTAGTTGATTAATTTACCCAGTTGTTTAGAGTAACCAATTGATTAGGTTTATCAAAAGAAATGATTGAAGTATGCTTTCATTTGATTTGTCGTAACAGTTTGCGATGCGGTCCGCCTGGTCACAGTTTGGATTCTGACTATCGTCAAGTCAGATTTAGGTTAAACCGTTGAGCACTTGGGCTGGTATATTTGTTATGGCAGGATAAATGCTCGGAACTATTTTGCTTATTAATGTCCCGAAAGCACTGCATTTTGTAGTTTTGAAAGGTTGAATGACGGGAAAGTAAGTTCAAGAGATGCTTGATAAGTTAAAGTCCCGGCTGCAATTGTTCTGCATTTTCACAATTCCCCTTTTTTCACCGTAGTTTACGCAACTGAAGTAGGCTTTCTAGTTTTTCCACGTCAGACCAAGTCTCTTTTGCCTGTAGGTTTAATTTAGACTGATGTGATTGATGGTGACAATAACTGTTTTGCAGGGCAAAACATCAGGAAATTGGTTAAGGATGGGTTCATCATCAGGAAACCAACAAAGATCCATTCCCGTTCTCGTGCTCGGAGAATGAAAGAGGCTAAGAGGAAGGGTCGTCACTCTGGTTATGGTACGTGGGTTTGAAACGCTGGCGCAGTTCATTTTGTTTTTCAATTGTTTCAGCATATTGTTGTCATGTTACTGTCATATTTGATTCTGCAAACCATCTTAGTTTAGATTTCTTTTTCCCATATTCCTACTCGAAGGACATTGTAAAGATGATGTATTTGTTAATGTTTCCAGGTAAGCGCAAGGGTACCAGGGAGGCAAGGCTGCCCACCAAAATCCTCTGGATGAGGAGAATGCGAGTATTGAGGCGCTTGCTCCGTAAGTACCGAGAGTCCAAGAAAATTGACAAGCACATGTACCATGACATGTACATGAGGGTGAAAGGTAACGTCTTCAAGAACAAGCGTGTGCTGATGGAGAGTATCCACAAGTCAAAGGCCGAGAAGGCAAGAGAAAAGACTCTGGCTGACCAGTTTGAGGCCAAGCGTGCAAAGAACAAGGCTAGCAGAGAGAGGAAGCATGCTCGCCGTGAAGAACGATTGGCACAGGTTGGTTGAGACATTAAGAAAATCATTTGAAGTGCCTTTTTTTTTACCAACGGTAATCTATAGATGGTTAGGAAATTGTCGTGCTGAATGCATGTTGATAGTTTGTAACTCAAATTTTCAGACTTTAATTTTCTTTTTCGTGTCCTGATGTTGCAGGGACCTGTAGAGAAGGCAGCACCAGCAGTTGCACCCCAACAGTCTGAGTAAGTTTACTTGAAATCGTGTGTACATTTGTAGGGCACAAGGATCATGAAATGAGACATTTCTGTTCGTTTCTGCAGGGGAGGTGCGAAGAAAGCAAAGAAGTGAGTATTGACAGAAGAAAGCAAAGAAGTGAGAAGCGGCAGGCCTTTGCCCCGAGCACTGAAGAACCAGAACTCTAGACATTATTGCTCCTAAGTGTTATTTCCATATACAAGTTCTATTTTGTGAGCTACTTTAATGTATTTTTGTTGCAAATTTTCCGATCTAAGCCGTATAACTTTTTGAGATCCAGTAGTACATTTTCTTGAATGTTGAATGCTGTGTTGGTAACGTTGTTGAATATATCAGTCTGTATGTTAATGCTAAATGTGAGAATGCAGTTTGATTAAGAATGATCCTTCTTTCGGGCGAAGAATAAATGGATATATCGCATCCATGCTTATCACTTGCGCATTGGCATGTGCTTTTCTGCAAGACAATGCATCTTTGTTTCTTGTTGTCGTTCCTTCTAGTTACTTTAAACGATCCAGTTACAGAGTCATATCTCGTGAATTGATGAAAGGGGGTGGAGGCGTCGAAGGGGCGATGCCGGAGCTGTGGTTTCGACGGTGTTTAAACTTTTGAATGTGTTTAGGGGGGAAAATTGATGTTTCTGTGCTTCTGAGTACACAACAGGTCCCTTTTTGGTTCCTCGCTAAATTAATTTGCCTTCAATTTCTCAACTATTGACACTTCTGACCTTTACCATATCTTAAAAACGTTTGAACATTGATGAGACTGCATAATCCAAATTTCAACCAGTCTTTTGAAATTCCTTTCCTTTTAGACTGCATTCACCATATCTGATAATGTTAAAAGGCATTCATTATTATTTTTTTCTAGGGAGGAAATTAGACTTAAGACTCACTATGAACATAAGTTAAGCTTGTTTGGAATTGTTTTATTTTTTATTTTTTTAACAGAAAATTGTAGCAATTGTCCCTCAATTTTAACCCAATCGGAACAATGGTCTCTCAACTAAAAATTTATGACAATTGGTCACTTAACTCATCAAAACATGCAACTATAATCATTTTTGTCAACTTTGTCAGAATTTCGACAAAATGAGTTATGTTTGAAGGACTATTGCTACAATTGGGTTAAAGTTAAAAGACAATTACTCCAATAGGGTTAAAGTTACTATTGCTACAATTGGGTTAAAGTTAAAAGACAATTGCTCCAATAGGGTTAAAGTTAAGGGACCACTTCTACAATTCTGTTAAAGTTGAGGGTCCATTGCTACAATTTTTTTTTCATATTTGCCTCTTGATTCAGCCACACCTGCGTGACATGTGACTCATTTTAACAGAAGTTCTAACAAGGTTGACGAAAAGGACCACAACTACACGTTTTGATGAGTTAAGAGACTATTGGTTATGGATTTTTAGTTGAGAGACTATTACTTCAATTAGGTTAAAACTGAGGGACCATTACTACAATTTTCTCAAAAACATTTTTTCTATTCAATAGCAATTTTAGTGAAAATGCTTCTATTAGAAAGCACATCGAAATTTTTAGGGTAAATTACATAAAACTACCTCAACTATTAGACTAGTGACAGTTTCATACCCCATCTTTAATACCTCATCTTACAAATTTGTTACAATTTCATACTTTCCGTCAGTTTGTCTGTCAATTCTTTCGTTAAATAGTGACGTGGCTTAAGACGGGCCCATTTTCTATTAAAAAATTAATTAAATATTAAAAACTAAAAAAATAAAATCTGTTTTTATGCATGGGGGACCCACCCCTTATCCCTCTCACCCTCTTCCCCATCCACACGTGTCTCCCCCCCCTGAGGGCACCCTCTCTTCCTCCATCCCCACCTCCCTTCCATGGCCCTCCTCCCCCTCCTCCTACACACACACCCATCACCCTCACCAAATTAATCCTTGTAACCAACTTCAAACAAAATACCCCAAACCCAAACCCAAACCCAAAATTTTTAATTCGCCTATTTCAAAAAAAAAAAAAAAAAAAAAAAAGCTTTTGCATCTCTTAGTGACTGGGCCATGACACATGACACAGATGAGCGCGAGCAGGTTGAGGGTGCGGGTATGCAGTCTTTTCGAAGGGAATGCAAATTTTTCTCTGAGACCGCAGCTTAGTAGGGGTTATGCAGGTCGTCGGTGGGTGGCTGTAGCTGGGTTGCAAAGACAAGTTTGTGCAAGGGTGGCTGCAGGTAAGAACTTTGGTGGTGGAAGGAGTTGAGACCGTTGTCGATCTGTAGGCATTTGGGTGTCAGGAAGTCATCGAAGGAATTTGAAGTTCTGGGTTTTGATGGAGAGGTTAAGAGTTGAAGGTTGAAGGGAATGGCTGCTTTGATTTCCAAGACGCAGCAAGTTCAAAGCTTGCTATGATTTTGGGTTGAAGGTTGCAGAGATTGCTAGGTGGTGGTGGTGGGAGGGGACCCAGGTGGATGGGGAAGAAAGGTGTGAGGGAATGGGTGGGTCCCCATGCAAAAAAAAAAGATTTTATATTTTTAGTTTTTAATATTTAATTAATTTTTTAATATTTAATTAATTTTTTAGTAAAGAGTGGGCCCCGTCTCAAGCCATGTCACTATTTAACGGAAGAATTAACAGACAAACTAACAGGATATATGAAATTGTAACAAATTCGTAAGATGAGGTATGACATTGACATTTTTTAAAGATGATGTATGAAACCGTGAATGACCCAATAGTTAAGGTAATTTTATGTAATTTACCCAAATTTAAAAAAAATAATAATAATTTCAAGTGCTCACTGAAAAATGATTTGAAGTGCTTCTTTCAGAAAGGATTTAAGTGTTTAAGAACTCATAACACTTATGTGAGGATGTGAAGATAAAAGAGTCATATGCTGGTAAAAGGAGAAACCTTGCAATGACTTATAAGAGGTTGGACTACTTCCTATATTGCCAACTGATTTTATGGTAAGACCTCGACTTTTTTCCAATTATTTTTTTTCAAACATGGTGTTTGTACCATACTTGACTAATCCCGAAACTACTGAGCACCGGTCAACGTTATACCGTCAATGACCCAGAAGAGTTTCCCTACAACCAAGAGGCCAATCACAGCGCGACACGTGTCGACATCAGAAGCCAATCATAGCGCGACACATGTCAACATCAGAAGCCAATCACAACACGACACGTGTCAATGTCAGAATGAAACTAGAAACTCTCTTCTATATATAGAGATCATTATCTCACAATATTTTCAAATGTCATTTGTACTAAATCATTCACTAGTACTCACTAAAGGAGAGCTTGAACCTATGTACTTGTGTAAACCCTTCACAATTAATAAGAACCACTCTACTCCGTAGACGTAGCCAATCTGGGTGAACCACGTACATCTTGTGTTTGCTTCCCTGTCCATATCCATTTACTTACTTATCCACACTAGTGACTAGAGCAATCTAGCGAAGGTCACAAACTTAACATTTTCTGTTGTACCAAAGTCCTCACTCATTTTGTGCATCAACATTTGGCGTTGTCTGTGGGAACAACACTTATTCCCACTCTCTTCAGCTTTGCCAAGCTGGTTTCCACCATTCGTACACTCTCTTTTGACCAAGCATCCCTCTCCAACATGGGGAGCGAATGAAGCCATAGCACACAGAATGACACCCCTCTTGCACCTAGTGCGAAACAACGAAAAAATGAAGGAAAAAGGGTTGCTCTTCAAGCTAAAGTCGATGAGCTAGAAGCTTAAAACAACAAGATAGAAATGAAGAATGAGGTCCTTCAGGAGCAGTATGAGAAGCTCTTTAAGACACTCCACGAAACTAGGTGTACTCAAACACGCAAGCTCGTTGCCCCTGTGGACATTAACCATCATCTAGGTACCCCCCAACACGGAGGGTCACCTCTCTTTGACATGGGTATCCCTGATGAGGAGCGAGCTAATCATCAAAACATTGATCAACCTAAAACTTCTCTCAACCCAGATGCTTCGACCCAAAGCAGGAGAAGTGGAGGAAGACACCTCCTTGCAGAAGGGTTGGAAGGATCGAAAGCCATTTATTGTGATTGCCGAGACTTCCTAAAACAACGTCGAGAGAATCCCCTCCACATATGCTCGAAGATCAATGACCCAAAGGTTTTTGAAAGACTCGGTCCCCTTCCATGACCCAGGCCCACTGCCAATCTAGGGAATGAACAACAGGTCCTAGAGGAACATGAAGGTACAAGGGACTCTAAGGTATTCCGACAGACTTGCCCTAGAAGTCAGTACGGTGAGTCCAAGAAAAAACCACACGCCCTTGCTCAAACTTTCTTACTTCCAAGAGGCGATGGAGACTTACGAAAGAAAATTCCAGTGGTACATGGCTCCACTCAGGACTCCCTTGTCCTACAGCTTATTGAAGAAGTAAACAAGTTGAAGGCCAAACGTTAGGCCGAGATACCTGATTGGAACCAACTCAGGCCTGGCCCTTTCATAAGGAGGATCCTCGACACCCCTTTCAAGCGAAGACAAAACAAAAGCTTGGTTTACAACTACATATTGGAATGGATGACCCAATTGAACACCTTAACCTCTTTGAGTCCACCATGGCATATCGAATGCACACCAACGAAGAGTAATGTCTTCTCTTCCCCTCCACCCTCTCTGGTGGAGCTCTAAACTGGTATTGCCATCTTCCACCTAAGACAGGAAACTCATTTGAGGAACTGAGGAAACTATTTGTTTCTCAACACATCTTTCAGACCGATTGCTTGCATTCTACAGATGACTAGTACACTATTCGCCAGAAGCCGGACGAGTCACTACGAGAGTATGCCGGTCGCTTCAGCCATGAGTATTCTTGCTGCACTGAGGCAGATGACAAGACCACCCTCAAGGCCTTCACGGCAGGCCTACGTAATTGTTTCTTCAAGTACATGATCAATGCCAACACTTGGAAGACTTACTCTGAGGTGATGACACATGCTACAACCACGCCTCCGTCGAAGAAAGGACATACCAAGGGAACCCCCATATGGTTAACCCCTATCAACAAATGGGAAGTGGAAGTCAAGTTCTACCAAGTGAGGAGATCTTGGCCATTCAGACACCCACTTGGTCTACCCTGACCTACCCTTATACTCCAACTCAGAGCTTCAACATGCATACTTTGACATAAAGTATATGATACTAAGTGTTACAACCAACATGGTTCACATATCAAAAGCATAGATCCCTTCATGCATAGCAAAACATTTATAAGCATCACTTATATCAACCAACATAAACATCATACATTCTAACACATTCATACATAAACATTATACATTCCAACACATTCATACATAAACATCATACATTCCAACATATCCATACATAAGCCAATTGTGCTTCGAAAAGGTTCAACATACTTTGTGTCTTCGAGACTTGCTATAATGTGCTTCGACACCTTGCCCTTATTCTCACCAACCAGGTGATGAAATGTGAAGAAGAAACTCATCTTCATGCCACCAACAAGGTGATGAAATGTACAACCCGTACTCTTCTTCATGTCACCAACCGAGTGATGAAATGTACAACCCGTACTCTAATATCATTTGGCAACTTGCCACTCATGCCACCAACCAGGTGAAGAAGGAACTCATCTTCATGCCACTAACCAGGTGATGAAATGTACAACCCGTACTCTCCTTCATGCCACCAAACAGGTGATGAAATGTACAACCCGTACTCTAATATCATTTGGTAACTTGCCACTCATGCCACCAACCAGGTGAAGAAGAAACTCATCTTCGTGCCACCAACCAGGTGATGAAATGTACAACCCGTACTCTAATATCATTTGACAACTTGCCACTTATGCCACCAACCAAGTGATGAAATGTACAACCCGTACTCTCCTTCATGCCACCAACCAGGTGATCAAATGTACAACCCGTACTCTAATATCATTTGGCAACTTGCCACTCATGCCACCAACCAAGTGAAGAAGGAACTCATCTTCATGCCATCAACCAGGTGATAAAATGTACAACCCGTACTCTCATTCATGCCACCAACCAGGTGATGAAATGTACAACCCGTACTCTAATATCATTTTGCAACTTGCCACTTATGCCACCAACCAGGTGAAGAAGGAACTCATCTTCGTACCACCAACCAAGTGATGAAATCAACTCACCATTCATTCCACCTACCAGAAGATGAGTGGTACAACTTGTACATGTGAACTCGTAGCATTCACAAATAATAAAAAACCCTCAAGCTTGACAACTCAACTAGGGGAGCACTTATGCCCAACAAGAGTTATAGTCACTAACAAAGTCTTATTACAAGCCAACAACAACTTTAGTGCATGGCATACGAAGATCAAGCTATTCAGCCATCTTGCATCTACTTCAAACATTTCCCCTCTGTAACAATGCAAACACTACAACTCGTAGAAAGCTTCACACACTCTTGATCAATACAGTGTGAAGTAAAACAAATTTATCGTGCCAACAAGAGCTTCATCAATGGAGGGCAACCACAATTCTCAAAAGCTTCACACACTATTGATCAAGACAGTGTGAAGCAAAACCAATTTATGGTGCCAACAAGAGCTTCATCAAATGAGTTCAACCACAATTCTCAAAAGCTTCACACACTCTTAATCAAGACAGTGTGAAGTAAAACCAATTTATGGTGCCAACAAGAGCTTCATCAATGGAGGGCAACCACAATTCTCAAAAGCTTCACACACTCTTGATCAAGACAATGTGAAGCAAAACTAATTTATGGTGCCAACAAGAGCTTTATCAAAGGAGTTCAACCAAAATTCTCAAAAGCTTCACACAATCTTGATCAAGACAGTGTGAAGCAAAACCAATTTATGGTGCAAACAAAAGCTTTATCAATTGCGGGCAACCACAATTCTCAAAAGCTTCACACTCTTGATCAAGACAGTGTGAAGCAAAACCAATTTATGGTGCCAACAAGAGCTTCATCAAAGGAGTTCAACCATAATTCTCAAAAGCTTCACACACTCTTGATCAAGATAGTGTGAAGCAAAACCAATTTATGGTGCCAACAAGAGCTTCATCAATGAAGGGCAACCACAATTCTCAAAAGCTTCACACACTCTTGATTAAGACAATGTGAAGCAAAACCAATTTATGGTGCCAACAAAAGTTTCATTAGAGGAGTTCAACCACAATTCTCAAAAGCTTCACACACTCTTGATCAAGACAGTGTGAAGCAAAACCAATTTATGATGCCAACAAAAGCTTCATCAATGGAGGGCAACTACAATTCTCAACCCTTCGAAGAAAATTCAAGATTATTCGAAGCAAATTCAATTTATATGGTTCATCCAAACCTTCGACTACTACAATGTGTGACTTGCATCACAATCTCTTGCTCAACAGTGTGGAAGCAAAATTTGTATATGTTGTCTCTCCCACATTTTCAAATTTCTAGTTTCCCAAAAAAAAAAAGGAAATTCAACAAAGCTTCATCAATGGAGTTCAACTACAAATTCTCAAAAGCTTCACACTATCTTGATCAAGATAGTGTGAAGCAAAATCAATTCATGGTACATAACAAAGCTTCAACCTCAAAGATTCACCTACAAAGCTTCAATACCAAAGCTTCACCTACAAAACTTTAATATATATATATATATATATATATATATATATATATATTTCGGCAATTCGGAAATTCGAAAAAAAAAAATTCAAAAAAAAAATTACCTAGGCCTCATCTTCTTTGGGCCTAACAACTTTCATAACAAATATATATGAAGAAGGAGTTTTGGGCTACCACTTAGAAAGGAAATGCCTCATTTGTCAACTCCCTCGACCGGAGACTTGGGGGACTCCTACCATATGCTACTGCACCTTTATACTCGAAAGTCTCACGACCACTCAGTGACTTCGATTTTTCAAGTCTCCAAATGAGAAGTTTTCCTCACTCGGGAAATTAAGGGAGCACTACCTCAACCTACATGCTTCACTCACAAAGCTTCAACATACAAGCTTCAACAAAAGGAAAAATTCAAAGAACTTAGTGAAGAAGGCATTGGTGTATTTAACACAATACGTTGAAATGAAGCAAAGCTTGTTTATTGATATCTCTGATAAGTTACAAATATGTACATATACATGAATCAAAATAAACAAACAAGAGGGAGCCTTCACAAAGGTTGCTAAGGAGAAGTCTCAGCAGTCGGCAGAGCCCCAGAAAAAGGAGGCATCAGAGGGTGATTATTCAGAGCCTCAGTACTAGGTAGAACCCTAGAAGGAGGAAGCACCGAAGGTTGATCATTTGGAGCTTCATTACGCGGTACAGTCCCAGAAGACGAAGGCGATAAATACCTTTGGAACAAACCCACAAACCTCTGATGATCAAGTAAAATCTGACCATCAGATTCTTGCAGCTGGTCAAGCTTCCTCTTCATGTTTGTAGCATAGCCATGTGCGAGCCTGTGCAGCTGTTTATTCTCATGCTTGAGCCCTCTGATATCCTGTTTGAGACTTATCACTTCAGTCACCAATGATTCAACTTGGCAGGTTCAAACAAATAGGCGTTGGGCCATATTAGACACAGAACCTGCACATTGAACACTGAAAGCCAGAGAATCCTTAACAGCCAACTCATCATACCGTTTGGAAAATAGTCTGTTATCTTTGGGAGTGAGAAGGTTCCTGGCCACCACCGCAGTGGTCATATCATTCTTCATCATAGAGTCCCCAACGGTAAGATGATCAGTAGGGGATAAGAAGGATGGGCGCCATATGTTGTCTTGAGAAGGCATGGCTACCTCTTCACCAAAGTTCAAGTCAAAACGACGGTCGGATGGGCCAGACATTCTCATAAATGATGAAGGAGAAATGAGGTGCAATAAATCTCTGAAGTAAAAGGAAAATTCCTACAGCAATAACTCTCTGAATGTATTTCTTGCACATAATTGGTGCCCTTATAAAAGAAAGGGCAACAGGGCCGTTGGTTCAAAAATCGAAGAGACACCACTTTCCACACGCAACATAAGCTCCTCGGGTACCACAGATAACTTTGCTAAAGATCTCTGACAAAGGTTAGACACATAAATTTTGAAGGTCCAACTACCTTACTATTACCCACAAGGGTAAAGGAACAACACCACTACTTGATAACTAGAAAGTCCCAATGTGTGTCAACCTCCGTGCTCTGTGGCAAGGCAGACTGGCAAAAATGTCCAACCTTTACTTACATTCGAGAAAACACTCCCAACAAGATTGCTTGCTCAAAAATCGAAGAGGCATCGCTCTTCGAATCTCAAGAGCCAAACTCCCAACAACATTATTACTTGCTCAAAAATCGAAGAGGCACCGCCCTCTGAATCTCGAGAGCCAGACTCCCAACAGGATTACTTTCTCAAAAATCGAAGAGGCACTGCTCTCCGAATCTCAAGAGCCAGACTCCCAACAGGATTGCTTTCTCAAAAATCGAAGAGGCACCGCTCTTCGAATCTCGAGAGCCAGATCCCCGACATGATTGCTTATTCGAAAATCGAAGAGGCATCGCTCTCCAAACTTCGAGAGCTAGATTTCCTTGGATAAAGTTTGTCTGCAATCTTCACACGCAACATCAGCTTTCCAGATACCACATACCACTTTTTCAAAGAGCTTTGACAAAGTTAAAACACGTGAAGCTTGCATCTCCCACTATATTGCTACGACCAAGAAGGGTAAAGGAATAACATTACTACTTGTTGTTAGGGAGACTCCTATATATGTCGACCTTCATCTTCCACGGACAGGCAGACCTGTAAACATGCTCAACCCTTCCTCATATCTAAGAGGGCACTCTCAACGAAGCCTCTCGAAATACTCAGCTTTCTTCCCCCCTAATAATACCTATGCAAACCAGCCACACCAGAGCAAGAGTATCTCATATCATCATGGTCAAAAGCAAGAGTATCCCATATCATGCTTTTTCCCTGTCTTTTCCTTTGCCCTTGTTCTTACCTGCAAGACAAAGAGAAAGAGAGCAATCAGTCAGCACTTGGAATTAAGCTTCCAGTCAGGAACTGACTGCCTGGAACCCTTTGCCTGATTACTTACCTAGCATTACTCTTGAGTACTCATCTTCAACATCTTATGCATCCAGAAAAGATACCACATCTGCCTGAGGAACAGATAGGGCAAGTGAGAAGGATACAAGGAAGCATGTGGAGACAAACGCAACAAAACACATGCCGATTCATCTATTACTTCGTCAACAGCAAAAGTATCTCATATCATCAAGGTCGAACGCACTCTTGATTTGATGGACTTGTTTGACCCTCAAATTCTTGAGTCGGCCTTATACTCTGGAGGAAATCAGAAAACCCTCCAGCCCAGTTCAAGAATAAGCCTGTGGAACCTCCGATTCAGGTTGCTTGCTTGGAAGTCTGATTGCTTACCTTGTCTGTTACCTCTTTCGGCAAATCTCCTAGCTCAGCGACTTGGGGGACTCATACTATAGGGTTTTGTATTGCACTTGACCAAGCCCGAAACTACAAGTAAGCTTCAAGTGAAATTGATACATTACCTTGTGCATCTTCATCGGTTAAAGATACCATCCCTGGATGGAGGAAAGTACTTCCAGAGAAGATGCCACATCTACGTATTAAACAGATAAGGCAAGTGAAAATGATACCACACTTCGGTACTTAGAAGTTTCGTGATTACTCAATGGCTTGGATCTTGCAAGTCCCCAACCGAGGAGTTTCCCTAACTCGAGAACTTAGGGGAACATTGTTTGTACCATACTTAACCAATCCCGAAACTACTTAGCACCGGTCAACGTTATACCGTCAAAGACCCAGAAGAGTTTCCCTACAACCAAGAGGCCAATCACAGCGCGACACGTGTCGACATCAGAAGCCAATCATAGCTCAAGACGTGTCAACATCAGAAGCTAATCACAACACAACACGTGTCAATGTCAGAATGAAACTAGAAACTCTATTCTATAAATAGAGATCATTATCTCACAATATTTCCGAATGTCATTTGTACTGAATCATTCACTAGTACTCACTAAAGGAGAGCTTGAATCTATGTACTTGTGTAAACCCTTCACAATTAATGAGAACTCCTCTACTCCGCGGACGTAGCCAATCTGGATGAACCACGTACATCCTGTGTTTGCTTCCCTGTCCCTATCCATTTACTTACTTATTCACACTAGTGACCGGAGCAATCTAGCGAAGGTCACAAACTTAACATTTTCTGTTGTACCAAAGTCCTCACTAATTTTGTGCATCAACACATGGTAAGAAGCGATTTTGATGATCGAAAAACGATTTCAATTATTTAAAAAAAGTGCATTCTTGTTGGATGCGAATTGAATTTAAAACCTCTTAATGAAAATAAATATCACATTAGATCGTAATAAGATAATAAGATTTATAAATTTATAAATGAAATAGTAGATGGGACATAACACACATGGGTTGGTATTGTTGGAAGTTAATTTAATAGGAAAACTAAAGAAAATAACTCGAAAACTTTGAGTTTTAACGATAAGGACAAAATAAAGGGTAAAATGAATAGTACTAGGATTGATTTTTTAGTGTAAAAATGTGGTTTTTTGTTAAAGTGAACAGTACCGAGAGCTTTTCGTTAAAGTTCCATAATTTAAAACCTGCTTCTAATTGTCTGATTCGAAACCCGGACTTCCTACAACTCCACGTATAAACCACATTGTTTTAAAAATTCCCACTTAGGCTTCGCCTAGGCCCCGTCTAGGCTAGGTGGGTCACCGTCCAATTAATGTTTAAACGTTTGAAAATTAAGATAGTGCGCATAGACTTGTTGAGGCGCCCGCCTAGACTGCCTAACCCGTCCAGACCCACCTAAACACCTGTCTAAGTTACGACTCACTTGGATAGAAAATAAATAACTTTCCTTTTACATTTTATTATTTCCAATAAATTGTAATAGGCTTATTGAACACTTAAATAAACACATATTATATGTTTAATTTCCATGTTTTCATAACGTTCCAATGCTTCATAATATATATATATATATATATATATATCATTCTAATTTCTAATTTATGATGAAATTATATACATTTTAAATATAAACATATACTTATTTACACGAAATATAATAAATTTATTTAAATCTATCTAATTCGCCTAAGCTTCACCTAACCGCCTAAGCGACAAGTTCCAACCGTCTAGCACCTAGCACCTAGTGTATTTTGCAACCTCGATAAACCAAATAAAGTTTCCACTTTTGAAGAGGATTCCCCTCCCTCCTTTAGACGTCGTTGCTTGTGGCGAGCGGTGACTCCCCACCAATTCCGTCTCCCTCCCTCCCCAAAATCTTTTATTATTTCTCCATTTTTTTATTAATGTCATTGCATTTTCTTCTACCTCTAATTTTTATTCAAATCATATCCTACACAAACAAATTACAACAAAAGTGGATCAAATTTTGAGATCAATCTCCGAGTGATCGAAACCGGAAAATGGAATCGGACCAGTTAATCTCGGGCGGCGGGTCCCGCTACCTCCAAATGCGATCGGAGTCGGCCGTGTCGCCTTCCTCCTTTCTCTGCCGTCTTTCGTCCTTCGAGCCCGCTCGGATTTTCGATGAGTTGCCGAGCGCCACCATCGATTCCGTCTCCCGTCCCGACGCCGGCGATATTAGCCCCGTGCTTCTCTCTTACACCATCGAGTTCCAATACAAGCAGGCACGCAACTCCGATCTCTCTCTCTCTCTCTCTCTCTCTCTCTCTCTCTCTCTCTCTTTCTATCAATCAATCTCTTCATGCTTTTGTCCAATCCTCTGTTTCTGTTCGCCTGAGATCGCCTGCTTCAATTTCAGCTCTCAATCTGAATTGTGTGTTTGGCTGCCGAGAAAATTGAGATAAGACGAGAGAAAATTCAATATCTGGATGTTAAGAAAGAAAAAGAAGAAAGTCGTCAACTTTAAGTTGATAGAATCTTCTAGAATCATTGCATTTCTGTTGACTTTGTAAAAATTGGGCTGTTATATCCTAATTGGGTTCACTCCTTTCGAATTTTCTGTATAATATCAACTTGTGAAGTTTGCTCTGCAGATTACTATTTAAGATTTATCATGGCCTAATTATGTGTTTTTCTTTGCTTTTCTACCTTGATTAGTTTAAGTGGCGATTAGTGAAGAAACCGTCACATGTATTCTACTTGCATTTCGCATTGAAGAAACGTGCATTTTTCGAGGAAATTCAGGAGAAGCAAGAACAGGTCTTTGTTTTTTTTTTTTTTTTTCCTTATCGTTTGAGTTTGTAAGGGTAATGCCAGTTTGTATTTTCACTCTTGTATGCACCTTGGCAGTTCGCTGCATATTTCGGAATGTTTAGGAGATTAATCCCATTTGCAACATTATATTAAAGGTTAGAGAATGGCTTCAAAATCTAGGAATAGGAGATCACACAGATGTGGTGCATGATCATGAGGATGATGAGACTGTTCCCCTGCAGCACGATGAAAGTGCTAAAAACAGGTCACTACGTGTTAGATTTATATGTGTTGTGTACCTTTTCCCTAATTACTTTCATAAATCTTATAGTTGCATCTTTTGTTCAGAGATGTTCCATCTAGCGCCGCTCTTCCAATCATCCGGCCAGCGCTGGGTAGGGATCAATCCATTGCGGAGAGATCAAAGGTTGCAATGCAAGGGTATCTAAATCACTTTCTTGGAAACATGGACATTGTGAACTCTCGAGAGGTGTGCTTGGTGCTTGTTCTCTAAATGCCAATCACATGTGTCAATGTAAATAACTAGTTTTTGAATTTAAATTATCTACAATCAACCGTGTTCTTTGAATGAACATCCACTGCTTTTAGCTTTTTTCAGTTTGCTTATTAAGTGTCTAAGCTTCAATAATTATTGTATTGTAGGTCTGCAAGTTCTTGGAGGTCTCGATGTTATCATTTTCTCCAGAATATGGCCCTAAGCTAAAAGAAGACTATGTGATGGTGAAGCATCTTCCGAAAATTCTTAAGGATGATAGTACCAGGAAATGTTGTGCGTGTGGTTGGTTTAATTGCTGTAATGACAATTGGCAAAAGGTAAGAAGTCCTCCTTTTGATAAGTTCTCTTTTATATTCACTTGAAAATTGAGCACATTGGTGACAAAGTTATGGTGGTTAACTCTCCAGTCATATTAGTAATCTGTCTAGTAAAGTTTAATTAACTCAAAGAGAGCTGTGAGTTCTTAGATACTCAACAAAATATAGGCTTTTTGTTGGTGGGAGTCAAAATGTAGATTGGATTCGAGTGACAGAAGATTTTATTATTTTTGGACAATTGGTATACCAATTGAGAGATATCTTATGCATAACCTCCTCATCCTTTTAAGTTCTTTAGATTAAGGTATGTTTATCACCCGTTATTTTTGCATTACCCCCTAATTGATTTTCTGCAGGTTTGGGCTGTATTAAAACCAGGATTCTTGGCCTTGCTGGCGCATCCTTTTGATACCCAACCTTTAGATATAATAGTATTTGATGTACTACCAGTCTCAGATGGAAATGGGGATGGCCAGGTATCACTGGCAAAAGAAATAAAAGAGCGGAATCCTTTACGTCATGCATTTAAGGTTAGTGTTACTTGGGCCTTATGTTTTTCCGGGGTTATATCTGATGCTCCAGATTTGTAAAACTGCACTTTCTGCGAATTCTTCCTGAATTTCCAGTTAAGTAGGTCTGCGTATAACTGAATCTATCAGATGGTTGTGCATTTTGCTTTTACACTGGGCAGTCTAGATATTATGGGTTATGTTCATTTGCATGTGCATTCACTATTAGGATGCAACTGTGTGAGTTATTGTTAATACTTTAAAAATTTAAACCAGGCAGAATTCTGACTACTAACTTCACCCCTGTTAGCCAATTTTACATTTCTTAGTCAATAATAAATAACATGCACAATTTGCTGGTGGCTGACAAATTTCTATGTTTTCAAGAAGACCTTTCCCTCATTTGTATTGTTGTCGCGGGCACTATCTGTTTAATAAATGAATGTCCCGACAATTTCTGATAAATAAAGTGAAATTTGAAAAGGTGGCTTGTGGAAACCGGAGCATTAATTTGAGAGTTAAGAGTGGTGCCAAAGTAAAAGATTGGGTTGCCTCAATCAATGATGCTGGACTCAGGCCTCCAGAGGGCTGGTGTCATCCTCACCGCTTTGGCTCTTTTGCACCTCCGAGAGGTTTGACTGAAGATGGTAGTCAGGTTCAATGGTTTATAGATGGTCAGTCAGCATTTGAAGCTATTGCGTCGGCAATTGAGGATGCAAAATCAGAGGTATGTTCCTTTCAGTTTCTGGGTACTTTTCAGATGATTGTTACATTTTCTTCTGTTTGATTAATGAAAGCCCCATGCAGATATTTATTTGTGGCTGGTGGCTGTGTCCAGAACTGTACCTGCGGCGTCCATTTCATGCTCATGCTTCTTCTAGACTTGATTCTTTGCTGGAAGCAAAAGCTAAGGAAGGGGTTCAGGTGAACCTTACTTTTAAGCAATCTTTAACTCCAATTCTTTACATGATTGTCATCTATGAATTGACTTAAGACTCGAATTCTTTGCATGTTCATCATCTATGAATGACTTAAACACAGTTCATTAAAATAAGATTTAAACGTTTTTTCTAATTTTTTGACACTGAAACATGTCTGCAGATATACATTCTTCTCTATAAAGAGGTAGCTCTTGCTCTGAAAATCAACAGTGTTTATAGCAAGAGAAAACTACTTGGGATTCATGAGAATGTGAGAGTACTACGTTATCCTGACCACTTTTCAAGTGGTGTTTACTTATGGTATGTGCTGTACTTGCAAATCAATTTGTAGATGTTGTGTTACTTATTCAGAAAGTCTCTTGGAACTCTCCTATCATGTAATCTTTTTCTGCTTCTGATGTTAAATATTTGTTACGTTTAGGTCGCACCATGAAAAACTTGTCATTGTTGATTATCAGATTTGCTTTCTTGGAGGTCTGGATTTATGCTTTGGTCGTTACGATACTGCTGAGCATAAAGTGGGTGATTGTCCTCCTTCGATATGGCCTGGAAAGGACTATTACAACCCGAGGTGAGCTTCTTGTCTACACTGGGATAATGCATTGACAACTATCCTCAGATAATGACAGAAACCTCGTCGTGAAAATATGTTTGTTTTTCTTTGTTTTGCTTTGTATCTTTTCTTTGTTTTTCTGAAATGATTCCATTGTTGTGAAATATGTTTTTTGTAATATAATCTTGTCAGGGAATCTGAACCAAATTCATGGGAGGATACAATGAAAGATGAGTTGGATCGTGGAAAATATCCTCGTATGCCCTGGCATGATGTTCACTGTGCCCTTTGGGGACCACCTTGCCGAGACGTGGCTAGACATTTTGTTCAGCGCTGGAACTATGCAAAGGTTTATATTCTGCTAGGATGGTATATTTTTGGTTTATAATAAGTTATGTTCTATTCCTAAGTCATGTATTTTTTCAGAGAAATAAGGCTCCAAACGAACAAGCAATTCCACTACTTATGCCGCAGCACCACATGGTCATTCCTCATTACATGGGAAGAAGCCAAGAGATGGAGATTGAAAGTAAGAACGCTAATAATCACAAAGAGCATAAAAGGACAGATTCCTTGTCGTCGATATCATCCTGTCAAGATATTCCGCTTCTTATACCCCAAGAAGCTGATGGGCTGGATTGTCCAAATGAAGACACAAAACTAAATGTGACAGACTCTCCTCATGATCTCCTTGATCAGCCAAGCAGGGTTAGCAACAATCTTGCTTTCCCTTTCCGGAAGTTAAAAATTGCACCAGTAGGTCCTGATACGCCCATGAGAGGCTTTGTAGATGACCTTGATTCTCTGGCTCGACATGGAAAAATGGCTTCTGACGGGGTGGCACAGCCTGGCATGAAGGATCCAGAGTGGTGGGAAACACAAGAAAGGGGCAACAAGGGTGGTTTCACAGATGAATCGGGACAAGTTGGCCCTTGTTGCTCATGTCGATGCCAGGTGAACAGAACTCCTTTGTCTTTTTGAAATTCAATATATTTGCAAATGTCATTTCTACTTGGCTTCTAATTTCTTATTTGCCATCTTCCTATTTTGATGTTATTTATTTGGTGATAGCTGTGTCTTAAGTATCAAGTAACCTTCTTGAGGAACCTACTGCTTAGAACAATGTCTTAGGAATTGAACTGGGAAAAGAAGTGCCTATAGAATTTTAAACAAAGTTAAGATTCCAAGGGGATATGTACTCAATAAACCTCCGGAGGAGGTGATATTCAGAAGTGTCAGAGTGTTTAATCATTTAGTGTGTAGTAAATGTTTCTGTTTCTTACTGTTTGATTGTGATAATGGACCTTGCATCCTGTATGTTCCTAACAAACATCTCACTTTCAGGTTATTAGAAGTGTCAGTCAGTGGTCAGCAGGAACAAGCCAAGTTGAAGAGAGCATTCACAATGCTTATTGCTCACTGATAGATAAGTCCGAACACTTCATTTACATTGAGGTAAATATGTTCCTCAATTTTCTTTACTTTGCGAATATAGGAAACCCCTACCTAATGTATTTCAATGTTGTTATGTAAGTATGTCTTATGTGATAATTTAGACATACTGATATATCATATATTTCAGGAAGCATATGCTAAAAATAAAGAGTATTTCAAAACTTTATCAACAATTTGACAAGCATTATTGCTGCATGAGATTTTTATTCCAAAAAAAAAAAATATTGCTCCATGAGTTGAATTTGCTAGTAGTCATATATGAAATTTCTTGTCAATTTCGTCAGCATTGAGTCTATGATGAGAACATCTCTTTCCTTTTTCCCAATCCCAAGGGGACAGGCCAGGACTGTTCTAATTATTTGTGGATGCTTTTTGCACCATGCAGTCTATGCTTTCTGATCTTTTTGGGTATCCTGCAAGGGACTTTGGTATAACTATTTTTCTGACATCCTTTTACTTTTTGCCAACTTCTTCCCAGAATCAATTTTTTATATCAGGTCTTTCAGGAGATGAAATTATACGGAATCGTGTTTTAGAAGCTTTATTTCGACGTATTATGCGAGCATACAATGATAAGAAGCCTTTTAGAGTTATAATTGTCATTCCGCTCATACCCGGCTTCCAGGTTCCAGATCTTGTCCAAATCTATAACATCTTGAATGTATCTGCCCGTGTATTCCTCTTACTGATTTAGTGGTGGAACAGGGAGGTATGGATGATGCTGGTGCAGCATCTGTGAGAGCTGTTATGCATTGGCAATATCGAACCATTTGCAGAGGACAGAATTCAATATTGCACAATCTTAATGAAATTCTTGGTCCAAAGATGCATGATTACATTTCCTTCTATGGCCTTAGATCTTATGGTAAACTCTATGAAGGCGGTCCTGTGGCCTGTAGTCAGGTAATTCCCTAGCATCAATGTAACTTCATGTCTGCCTGTGTATCTCTTTCCAATGTAAGACATTAGTAATATGTTTGTCAAATTTTATAGCTTCCACCTAATGAATACATCATTGTTATATTATTATTGGCACTGCAGGTCTATGTGCATAGTAAAATCATGATTGTCGATGATTGCACAACTTTAATTGGATCAGCTAACATCAATGATAGGAGTTTGCTTGGTTCAAGAGACTCTGAGGTATTTCTCCTGCTGTGGTTTCTCCTGTATTATCTTACTATACATTTGACGGTGCCTTAGAATCTGAGTAAACTGCCGTTTGCCGAACTATTACCCCAATTGAATTTGACCCCTTGAGGTATTTGAAATAAGCCAATTAACCCCTCATTGTCAGATTCGATGAAATTTCATCCACTTTTTGTCAAATGCTGGCACATGACCAATACGTCGTTCACTCTTGAGGGTAAAGTCGTGCAATATTTGACGGCAAATTGGATGAGATTTCATCGAATCTGACGGTGAGTGGTTAATTGGCTGATTTCAAATAGTTCAGGGGGTTAATTTACCAAAAATATTGTTAAGGGGTCAATTTCAAATGGGGTAATAGTTCAGGTGGTCAAACGGCAGTTTACCCTTAAAATCTTGAAGTTGGAAAGTGTGTTTGCTTTATATACTACAGAAGTTATGCATGGCCGAAGTGCACAAAATGACTTGGTAAAGCATTTGGACTGAATAAAATGCAACAGAATGTTGACTGAGCGTATAAGCACAGAATTGTAAATGTAGTACGGTTTCAGTATATATTGTCTCCTGCGTAAACATGACTTTCCTTGTGCTTCTCTTCTACATGCATGGTTGCTTCCATTAATTGTCGTTATTCTGTATCTTAGATTGGTCTACTTATTGAAGATAAAGAGATGATTAATTCAGTTATGGGAGGAAAGCCATGGAAGGCTGGAAAGTTTTCGTTGAGTCTTCGCTTGTCACTGTGGTCTGAACACCTTGGTATTCGTGCTACAGAGGTTAGTAAATCTAGTTTTGTTGGTTCCTTTTTTTTGCTTTTTTGTCGATTTTTAATTCACAGTTGTACTGACTATGATACTGTGAATCTCAAAAAACCCGGTGTCACTTATCCTGATTGTCTTTGTACATTTTTCATTTTGTTGTCAGATGAGTCAAATAATCGACCCAATTGTTGATTCAACTTACAAGGACATCTGGATGGCAACTGCAAAGGTGAGAAAAACAAGGAGAAAAATATCATGATGAATACGCTGCTTTGCATCTAACAAATATACTCATTTTTTTTTATTCCTTTTGACAGACAAATACCGCAATCTACCAAGATGTGTTTTATTGCATACCAAACGATTTTATACAGTCCAGGTATATGCATCTCTAACCTTCCTCTAATCCCTTGCGTTTTTCTCATTTTGCTAACAAGTTGTTTGCCCAATCCCGCCATGGTCGCGCAGAGCTGCATTCAGGCAAAGCATAGCCTTCTGGAAGGAGAGAATTGGACACACAACCATCGACTTGGGAATTGCTCCTGACCAGATAGAATCATTTCAAAATGGAGATGTGCAGAGAGCGAATCCCATGGAGAGGTTAGAGTCTGTGAAGGGCCATCTTGTTTCTTTCCCTTTGGATTTCATGTTGAAAGAAGATCTGAGACCTGTTTTCAACGAGAGCGAGTATTACGCGTCTCCTCAAGTTTTTCATTGAACACGATTTTGAAGTAATTCGAGCTTACCATCTCCGGCCGCCTTCCAGCATTGGATATATTATTGTGCACATATTGTGTTTCGAAAGGAAAACATTTGTCCGGCGAATTTGTTGATCAAAGTTATAGAGAAAGAGGAGGGCTCAAGCCCTCCATGTCACTGTTTAAAGAATGTAGTTGGGAACAATAGTCTAATAAAATCACTTCATTCTTTCCTCCATTCTTCGTGTTTCGAATTTTGATTGGAAATATAAATTGCATGTTTTTTAAACTTCCAACGTGTAATACACATTTTTAGACATTTCACCTACTGCAACCTTTCCGTATTTTACTATATTTTCCATCATAATTTAGCATGCCTGCACATGGTTCTCTTGTGGATAACCTATGGGGAAGAGGATCCTCACATCCAAGCTATTTATTGTAAAATAATTTCTGACCTCATGATGCCGGATGAATGGCTAAGACGTGAGAATCTCTATGATCCCCACAATTTGGATCCGGATGGAATCCAAATCCAACTTATGGCATTGTATTGTTCCAATGAAATGTCAGAATAGTTGTGGAGGACTTACTTATTACATAGCAACTTTATCATTTTTATTGACGTCACATAATTTGCAAAAGTAAATATTTAATTATTTTTTGTTGGCAAATTAAAATTTTAATTATACTGACAAAAGAATAAAAGTAGTTAAATTTTAATATATTTACAAAAAATAGTTAAATTCTAAAATAATTACAAAACAAAAGTTAAATTTAATATAATTATTGTTCTAAAAACCCACGCCGGTGCCGCTTATGCCCTGCCTAAGCACTAGGCGGCAGTGGTCTACCCTGATTAATTCCTAGACGTTTGAAAATTAAGAAATAGCTCATATACCTGCTTAGGCTTTTGCTTAGCCCTCCTAAGCATCTGCCTAGCCCGCCTACACCCATTTAGGTCGTGACTTTCACTTATACAAAAAATTGTTAAATTTTATTTTGCATTTTATTTTTCCAATAACATGTAAGTGACTTGTTGAATACTCAATTGAATATTCATTATATAATTGGTCCTCATGTTCTCAATATTTTTCAATACTTTATAATTTATATATCATTTTATTTGCAATTTATATATCTCAATACAATTATGCACATTTTTAAGTATAAATACACTTATTTATGATATATCAAAATTTACTTAAATCCGCTTAGTTCGTCTAAATCCCTAGCGTAATCACCTAGGTGCTAAACCTCAATCTGTCACCTGACCAACACCTAAGGCCATCTCCAACCAAAGGGTTCAGAGGGCTAGAGGGTCGAAAAAAAACCCTAAAACCGTCTCCAACCGAGGGTTAGGCCAAAGGGCTCGGGAATCTGGGAAGGGGCCCACGGAATTTCAAAGGGCTGGCTGCTTTCGGCCAGCCAGCCAGCCCCAGGTTGGCTTTTTTTTTTTAATGTTTTGTTATTCCTGTTGGTTATAACCAACAGGATTTATTAAGAAAAAATTCAAATGAAACGGCTACTAGCCGTTGCATTTGATTTGATTTTTTTTTTAACATTATTATTATTATTTTTTATTTACAAAAATTTTCATATAACTTCTATTTTTTCCTATAACTTCTATTTCACAAAATTTGTTTCATATTTTTTTTAAATTCCATTTTTTTCTATAACTTCTATTTCACAAAATTTGTTTCATATTTTTTTAAATTCTATTTTTTTTCCTATAACTTCCTAAGCCATTATACAACATTAAATTAAATTAAGTAACATGAAACAACATTAAACAATATGAAACAACATTAAATAACATTAACCAACATAAAAATTATACAACATGAAACTTAAACAACATTTTAAAAAACATAATAAATTATGTTTGGCCCTCGGTTGGAGACGGTTTTTTGTGAAATGGCTCAAACGAGCCCTCTGGCCCTCTGGCTCTCGGTTGGAGACGGAGATAAATATAGCCATGTACTGTTCATTAAAATATTAATATCTTGGAGAATCTTGGAATGACAGAAGGCTAAAACGAGCTATCTAATCAGCCATCGATTGGAGATGACCTAACGTTCTTTAGAACTTTGAATTTTAATATGAATTATAGTTTGAGAACTAATGAAATACACATATCTAAATTTTAATATAATTACAATTTTAGTTTTGATTCCTAATAAATTTTAATATAATTACATGTTTTGATTCCTAATGAAGTATACAGTATGAAAATACACGTATCAGGAAATGGCTGGTGGTATTTTTCTTGGTTAAGATATCCATTCAGAGTTATTGGAGCCCCACCACAAAGAGCGAGGCTTTCAAAAATTGACGTGCACGTCCACCGAAGTAGGGTGGATCTAGCACGTACGAATCGTTGTGTGTTCGAATAGGTGTTGGCACGACCCGCCGTCACTTTAACGATCATTGACGAGTCATCCTTCCCCCCTGACAGGACAGATTAGTTAAAGGTCGGTGCCGTATCGTTTTACTTATAGCCAGCTTCTAACCTTCCACCACTTCGCTCGTCGATGTGGGACAAAGTTTATCTACCCTTTTTTTTTTTTGTTTCTGGTCAATAAGTTTGTCTAACCTTCGGGAAATTGGAGTTGCAACTATATCTGTTTTGAGCCTTTTTGTACACTTAAAAGAAAAACCGTTAGGAAGAGTTGTGATTGTTTTAAACGAAGTACGGGAGGACGAGGGAGAACGCGATATGGAGATGAAAGAGCAACAATCAAAGGTGGGAGGAAGGAGGTGTGAGGTCGAATGGCTGGTTTGGTATTGCTGTGCTTTGAAAAAAAACTGCTGTGAGAATAAGCGGCTGTGAAATAAATCAGCAGAGTGTTTGGTAAACTTTTTTGTAAAAGTGCTTTTGGAAAAAAAAAGTCTGATAGTGAGTCTTTTCATTAAAGGAGCACTGTAGTTCCGTGTGCTTTGAAAAAAAACCAGTTTTCTAAAGCTGCAAATAGCAACTTCAGCTTTTTCCTTTGATTTTAGCTTATTCTCACATCAGTTTCCAAAATAAGCCTTTTTTTTTCAGTTTACCAAACACCTAAAACCCTCACAGCTTTTTTTCATGGGTGCTTTTTTTTTAAGCACCTCACTGCCAAACCACCCCGAAGGACGCTGAACCAAAGCTGAATTTTCAAGTCTGAAATTTTGCTCTCATACAATAAAGAGAGAAAGAGGAAGGGTACGTTTGGAAATTTGATTCATTTAATGACACTATTCATCCGTGTTTTGGAGAAACGGTTTCTTGAAGCTCACTTTTGCTGCTTCAGCTTTTTAGCTTTTTTTCACATAAAATTGTGAAAATGCTGTTTATGTGTTTATGAAACACTTTTTTACGGTCCCAGTTTTTTTCCGTTAATTTCAGCTAACCAAACTAGTATGAAGTCGGATGCGGCTACAATGTTCCGTGGTATCGCATAGTAGGAATTAGATCTCATTGTTCAAATGTGGTAGTTCATTTTTCAGGTACTCAATGGTCCATTGCATTATAGAAAAAAAATGCAATGTGTGATGCCAAACCAATAAAAGTGAAGTACAAACATGTCCAAGAAATGAGGCAAATCCTTCGGAAAGGGTCTCATTGACTGACCAAGCAGCTCTTTGTCTAGTACTATTTCTCGTCTCAATGTTAATAGACGTCTCGAGACCTTCCGTTTTCTAATTCTCCCAGTTCAATAACAAAATCAAATTATGTAAAAAGATTCCTCGATCTTTATCCCTGAAATCCTTAGGGATTTTGGGTACCATTTTTAAAAGGTTGGAAGTGCAACAAAAATGTTGCTCATTCTAAGCCATGAAATTCATATGACACAGCTTAACAGAAAAGTCACAAGGCAAGCGCATAACATTAAATCCCTCTGCTTCTTTCAGATACGAATTGACACAAATTACTGCTTTCGAAGAATCGATGTATCACTTTCAAGCTCAGAAACATTAGACAAGGCTTCGCAAACACATGGTCTCGTCTGATTTATTAATATTAACCGCCATAACGGGTCTTGAGGGATTCTGGAGGCTCTTCTTCCATGATGCCCGAACCTGTTGTAGCCAAGTACTCACGGATAGTCGTTTTACGGTCTCCAAGAAAAGTATGATCCAAGAAGTTGTTGTATGCTGCCTCGCTCAGATTCTTTGCTGCTAACACACTACAAAGGCATGTTTCAAACAGTTTAGTTCATACAAGGAGAAGCTGGCAAAGAAACCATATTCTAAAAGCAGAGTATAAGCATGCTTTTCACGCTCATTTTAGAGCCCAAAAGTAAATTCCGAAAAGGAAGGTTCTAACAAAATTTGTACCGAATAGGATACTATTTATGTTGTTCTACGATCACACATTCGTACAAATGAAACTGAGAAAAGCCAAAGAAACCATATAATGAATCAAATCACTCAAATATACTCCAAGGTCCATTCATGTGCAATTAAGCCGGTCTATGAGCTGATTTCTTTTATTGATAAGATTACATGTCACATTATTAAACTTAGTACTTACCAATGCCGAAGGTAAGTGCGACAAGGTAAGATGTCATCTCGCCAAATCTTATCAATATTATATCGTCCAAATAGCTCATAATACATCTCCTTACTTCCTGAAGTCCAGCAAAACAAATACCAGAGCACAAATTAGCATCAAAACCGCACTACGTCATGATGAATTATAGATTGGATAGGTAAGCACAATCATTGAGCTAAAACCAAAGCATAAAGGATATTTCTTTATATCTAACAATGCAATCCGAAAACTAATAGTTAACTATATAGACATTATTGTTCACTACCAATGAAAACTGGGATACACTGTTATGTTAAGCACAATAGAAGGTTTACCTTTGCATCTAACTCTGAAAAATTCTTCATCACTATAACGAGCACAAAGAACCTGCATTAATTCCACATCAACAAACCACCGTCACCAATTACTAAACTAAACCCAAAACGAGAAGGGCAAAAAGCCCTAACAAACTGAAGCTATTGCTATCTCATATAGACGTTGCACTCTCACCGCTCGCTTATCATAGGGCTTCCCATCAAGTGATTCAGGCACAACCTACAGCAGGAACAAATAAATTCAAATTAAGCTTTCCTTTATTCTCTTTTTAAGGCTCTTCTTACCAACAACCAGATACAGCAAGAAACAATGCAGCAACTTACAGCTAGGAATCGAAATTCCGGCTCCCTTTTGATAAAAGCTGGAATCTGAAGTTAACAATGTAAGATTTAGCATATGAGTTGGGAATGAATTACCAAAGTTTCCTTGTAATTTTCAAGGATTGGATATTAATTTAGCACTAATTTCATATTAATTTTAACACTAATTTCATATTAATTTAACTCTAATTTCATAACTATACCTCTGATTTTTTAATCTCAAACACTGTTACTATAAGGTTTTCCCCTTCAAATGGCTCTACACTCAAGCTCGCAATCTCCTGCAATGTGTTACCAAATTTATAAATTAGTAAAAACAGACTCAACAACTAGAATTTACCCAGCATTTCCTTTACAGAGTAAAAACAAAAGGGTAAAAATTTCTTCATAATTTCTCTTTGATTTTTGTTTTTTACCTTGGTCTCAGGCTTGGCAATGCCACGCTCGAAGAAAATGGGAGCCATGTGAGCATACACTCGCCGGAAGCCGTTCAACCGCGACTCTCTGAAGTTGATCAGCTCCGGAAACGTACTCCTCGCGCTTCTCTCTGCTTCCCGCAAACATCAAACTCATCAAAACGACAAAAAATTCATCAAAACAACGACGGCGATGGGGAAGATTGTACGTACCGGAGAGGAGGGAACCGAAGCCACAGATGGAGATGTAGCCGTCGGGTGAGACGATGGTTTCGAAATCCGACTCGTCGTTGAGTTCCATTGGCGGCGGTTGGGTCGCCGGCGAGCTTGATCGGCCGGAATCGGAGGACATGGCGATCGGAGATGATCGTCGAAGCCGATGAAGTGGAGTGTTTTTTGAGATGTGTAAGGTCGGGAAGGTGAGGTGGGATAGGAAGAGAGGTTGGCGGTGGGAGCACGCGCCGCGCGCCAGGGAGTGAAAAGACGGAGGATGAGGGAGCGAGAGATGGAGAGTGGTGGTGATCATTACGCACGCGGAGGGACAGAGAACTACAGAAATGACGTTGTTAAAAAAACAGGAAATCGTGTCGTTCTACAAACGACGTCGTTGTATTGACTTAGGATGAAAGTTGAGTCCAGATGCTGTCCAACTTGCAAATTTTGTACCGAATAAGCGTCCGAGTTGGCTCTAAGCCAAGCATGCGGAATCAACAGCTTCAAGTAAAATGGCTGATTCCAAAAGTGCTTCTGTCATCTTAACTTGTCAAGGATGTGGATATAAGCACTTCTACCCATAGATCAAGAAACAGAGATATAAAATCTTAAAGTTATCGAACTGTACAGAGCGCACTCAGATAGGGCATGCAACATAAGGGATTTTAATATTTTCACACGATACAATTACTGGATTCGTCATTTTCCAGTTCCCTGATCAACAATTCCACCATCTTCTTATACATAGGCATGTAGTGATCATTAATCATCGTTCTAGAAAGTCGGAGCTTACTGTACAGTTCTCTACGTGTCTCGTATATGCCCACGCGTTCTTCAGCTGGTGGTCCGTCGTTATCTAAATTTGTATCATCAGATGAAGGGACTGATATGATGTGCATGATTCTGCCAGGGGGAAAGAAGCGGTGGTTCTCTGAAACATCCGAGGAAGAGATTGGCGTATTGCTTTCTGCAACACCAACCAGCATATCTTCTTCCTCGGTTATTTCTTTCACTGCAGCAGCCTCTTCCTCTCGGGCCTCGACATTGACTTCATCCTCCTGCCTCTTGAGCTCCTTCTCCAATTCATACCACAACTCGCCTTCAGTAATGTCTTCAACGGTAGATGTTGCAGTATTTCTATTCACTGGCAAAAGCTGCTCCTCTTCATCGCTGTCATCATGACCCAATCCACCGCTAGAACTAGATTCCAAGCTATTCAGCATTGGGTCCACAATTACTCCTTCAGCCCGATATTCAGAATCCTTTTCACATATGAGAGAATCTTCATGCAAATCGTCTGCTTTAGAGTTCAGTAATGGGCTTACATTGCGTCGACGTGCACCCATGCAAGACCACGATGAGATTGATGAATGGGTTCTCACAACAACATTTTGTGCACGCTTCATCACAATCTGCAAGTTACCAAGCAGAAGCATAATCATAATACGGATAAAGTAGAAGCAAGATTGCAAAATGATGCAGGGTGCACCGAAAAATTGATGATCCGTGAGGACCGTGACAACCTAAATTTTAAACAGATGGACCAGCATAATTTAGTTCAACCAAATGAGTCAAGTAGCAGCACTTCAGTAATAGTTTTTCATAAGACATCGTCCAAATTACTACAAGTCAACAGTCAACAGTCAATCAAATAAGTGAAAAATTAGATTACCTGCGTGCTGCTGGATACTGGCCGCAATAGTGCACCTGCACCGGCAACCCTCGCTTTTGCACTAGCTATAGATGGTAGACGAGAACCCAGAGCATTTGCAGAGCGATAAACAACATTCAAAACTCGTGTGCGCTCAACTTGATCCCGCAAATCATTTAACCAAGATGAAGCTATAACCTGATTATGGCAGATTCTAATGAGAATTCTGGAAACGTCTAACAGATGAGAACTGCACTATATTCATGACTAGCAAGAATGAACGAAATATGCATCCATTCAAATCTGGAGAAAATACAGTACCTCAGAGCGGAGGTCATCAACAGAAGCTGCTGAGAAAGTAGGCACCAGGTCGGAGCCATTGATTATAGTAGTGATGAAGTGCTTTCCAGATTCTGCCAACTCCCATGTTATACAGGCAGCTGCAAATGAAAATTAGGTACTGGCACATGAGCATTTTCTAACAAAGAAGACAGAAGACATCAGGAAACAATTTTAAAGCAAGCAGAGAACCTACAAGCATAAAATGATATTCCCCCCCCCCCCCCCCCCACACACACTGTTTTTTTTAGAGTAACAACCCATATTTAATACATTATATCTATGTGATTTATATGCGCATTTCCATGACCAAATGGATAATTTATAGGTGCATTTCCATGAACAAATGGATAAGGAATGCAGAACCATTAACAAAAAGAAATTCAGCAGACATACCTGGGGCAAAGGTAATGCAATTGCTTGAAGAGAATTCTTTCCGTTCTCGAAGAATATATGTTAACAACGCAGCTGTACCACCACCCAGTGAATGCCCAACAACCTGATATGAAAATATCAACATTAGCAGGCATAAAACAGGTATAAGCAGGAAAAGCGACAAGACAGCATACGATCAATTTTGAAATGACAAATAAGCGAAAAAAGTGGCATGCTGTTTTAAAATAAAGAAATGACATTTACCTTTATTTTGTAGTCAGGATATTCACCAATAGCCTTAAGCAAGCAAGGAGTACTGATCTTAGCAATCCAACGGGCTGCAGCAACCATCCCACAGTGAGCATACCCTAGGATTAAGTTGCTTATTCCACCATCATGCAAAACCGAATGGTGGAAAGGGGCTACTGCACCAGTTGCAGCAGTTAGTGTATCTTTGATGCTATGGGTACCACGTATTAATAGAAGGAAGCATTTTGAATTCCTATCACGTATAATTGTGAAGGATGGCTTCAGAAGCTGCAAGAATAATTGTTCTAATTAATAGAGGAATCAATCAAAACTTTATAGAAAATAATAAACTAAAAGCTGGTTTTCACAGGAACATAGAATTGTGAGGACCATTGTATGCGACATGACCATAAATTACTCAAAACACAGAGGTAAGTAAAAAAAATAAAAAATAAATTGAACATATTTCACTTCTCATAAATCGTCCAATAAAATAAATGTTCATCTTTCGCCTATCATCATTCTATTAATTTAACACAGATATTCATCTCTCATTTTGTGCATCAATTACTCAAGAGCTGCCTCGCGAAGTTGAAAACTTTGGTTGTGATGGAACTAAAGGCTTGTAAATATGATATTCTTGTCACGGTTTTGAAGGAAGAAGTGGGTAAATGGTGGATCTGGGGAATATGGGCAGCTCTTGTGTGAATCTATGGATTGGTTGAGTGTAATATTTTGGATTTCTGGAATCCATGGATTTATTTATTTGTATGTATTATTTGCTTAACTACAAATTCGCCTACTTACACAGTTCCTTGACACTAATCTGCGGTACTAAATATCTACATCAATCCAATTACCCGTAGAACAATTTCATATAAACCGTAGGCAAATGCAGGTAAGTTAAGAGCTTGCTAACCCCGGCCTTGGGCTTCTGAAGAAGGACATCTTCCTGAGAGAAACCCCCTGACTCTAAAAACACCGGAAACGGTTTCTTCGAGAACAGCATACAAAGCGTCAGCAACTTCAAGTAATATTTCAACTCCTCAATAATTCCAGACCCTTTAAGCTGCACACTATCACTACCAGCATACACACTCGCAACTTTTAGGTTACCCTGCGAATTAACCAAAAATGCAAGGACTTAAACGCAAATAACGAAACTTTCAGAGGCAAAACCCCCAAAAGAGAGAAATTTGCAGAAAAAGGACTCCAATTTTGAGCGAATTACCCACCTGCCGACGCATGAGGTACTTAATGCCGAAGGCCAAGTCGCCGATCGGCCACTTCCCGAGCGTTTCGGAGTAGGTGAACCGGAGCGTGTCGGACAAGGTGGTGAGCGACTCGACCCACGTGGCGGGCGCTTGAGCCGGTCGCCGAGAAAGCCGTTTCCTCGCCGATCTCATCTTCGAGAGATTTCCGCTCCGATCGCCGTCGTCGTCCCCGTCTTCAACGCCGCCCTCTTTCGTTGCTCCCCTCCGATTGAACACGTAGTAAAGAATCACGGCGACTCCGGCGGCGGTCGCCACTGATCCCGCCGCCATTGGAATCCAACGGTCGAGATCGAAAGCTCAGAAGAATGACAGCACTAGAAAATTAATTCCGGAAAAACCAAAAATTTCTAAAGTTCGGATGAAAAAATAAAAAAAGAGATATAAACTGTTCAATTAAATTGAAAAGAATCAGAAGAAATCAAATCAGGGAAGATTGAGAATGTGGATTTGGGTGTTTCTTTGACGTGTGAGGGAGGTAGAGCAACACAGGAATGTGCGCGAATAAAGAAAGAACTGGGACGTTCAAATTACGATTATAGGCACGCCGAGCGCAATAATTGAGGGTAACCTTTCCTTTTGAAAAAGGGTATTTTGGTCACCATCAGTTTTGACGTTTTTTGGGCGGAGTGGAAGGGCGCGCACGTTAGGGATAATGGAGTAATTTGGGTTTTGCCTGGGGTGGGTAGATTTAGCAATTAGAACAAAAGGCAAGGCATTTGAGGATTTTTAGGACAGTCCGTGTGGGTCAAGACGGAGAAACTTTTTAATTATAAATGGAGGGATTTTGTTGGATTTTTGTTAAAGATAAATTTAAATAATATTATTATGGATAGTTAGGTGTAATTTAGTCTACTTCTTTATATTTTAATATAAATAATATCGTTTGTTTAATATATATATATATATATATATATAATTAGAGGGAGAGGAAAACGAAAATGTTCTTTTTTTTCCTTTACTTATACTATGATATGTAAATTAACGCTTAAAATTTTGACACTGATGAGTTTGAACCATATTATTACTAAGTTATTGTTAAGTTAAATACACTTGTTTTTTCTAGTATAGATAATATCACCCATTTAAAAAAATAAAATTTGACACGGGAAAAAATCTCTCATTAAAATGGGCGAGGGATAGGGACAAAAGGATAGTGGGGCCCACGGGATCGGAGGAAAGAGCTGGCTGGATCCAACCCATCTCAATTCTCATGAGTGTCTAAAATGGTGGGCCATGGATGTGAATGTTTGTTTAATGAGTTGCCAAGGCCCAAATGTTGCTAGGTTGGTCAGCAAATTTGATTTTACTTTTGATAGACAGTACCGTATCAAATAATAAAAAATCATTGAGGAAACCGAACCATAGTATACCATATCAAATCAAATTATATACGGTTTGGTTCGAACAATTCCTTTTTCTTTTGCATTTTTTTTTTCTTCACTTTATTAGCCAGCCCTACGACGAAAATCAAAATTCATATATTTTGCATTTTCAACATAAGAAGAAATAATCATCTTGCAATTCAACATGTTACCAAATTTCAAAGTTCACTTACATATTGCGTCGCTATGTTCAATAGCTTCAGGGTTCCACTATATATATCGTTAGAGGATCTTCAATGCACCGAGTTGCAGATTCTTATAATACGTGTGAGATCCCACATCGTTCGGGAAATAGGGGGTGATGTGCCTTATATGTACATGCCCACTTTTCTATAGTGAGACGTGTTTTGGGTGGAAGCCCAAGTACAACTCCATAAGAACGTGGCCCAAAGCGGACAATATTTTATTATGTGAATTGGGATGTTATAATACAGAGTCTTGGTTGTTGCAGCATGGTGCTCATCATGGCTTCATTTTGGTGATATACCACTCGCAAGTCCTCCAACTTCAAGTTTCAGCTAACCTAAGCAAACAAACAAAAATCAAGGCCTAAAACTTTGTGTGTTTAGTGCATTCTAAAAAGAATGACTGAATCAACATTAGGATCCAGTCAACCAACATTTTGTGCTTTTAAGGACGAAACATTAGATACTGATTGTAAATGGTGTCCAATGTATTGCTACGGTGTGCACATGCCGACATTTTACTTGTGCAAGTTTATACGATAAAAACAGAAAATCCATAACTTACTACCAAGGTATGAAATGCTGATATTATCGGCGATATTTCGCCGATAATATCGGTTTTTTGAATTACCGATATTTTAATACTTATCCATTGAGGTTTTGTCAAAATATCACGATATTATAGATAATATCGACAATATCGCGATATTACTGATAATATCATGATATTTTGGAGATGTGCGAATCGGAGAAGAACGCCAGAGCTTCTACAGCTCCAGCCAACTGTAAAAGTGCACCCTAGACTCCGATCTAGGTATCAAAATGAAATACAAGACGAATGAATGTTTTTATAATTTCTGTTTGCCGTGAAACGGTCGGAGGTGTTCGGAAAGTTCGTCAACACCCACGGCCTCGTCGGAGATGGGTGTGCCTATTCCCGAGCCGATTTCATCCCAAAAACCTTGCAAAAACACAAGATAGAACTTAAATTTCACATCTAAGCTTCAATCTAGAACAAAAAGAGGTAAACCCGAAGCTTACCTAACCGGATAAATTCAAGAAACTAGCCGGAGGGTTCATGCGTTCGCCGAGTTGCAAAGACGAGAAGGAGAGGGAGAAAGACAAGGTTGCTGATGACAATGGGTGTCTTCCTCCAGCAGGTGTGATGGTGTGCGTGTGTGTATGTGGGTCTCGATGCAAAGAGAAATGAGAGAGATGAGATTTTCGAGAGAGAGGCGGCGCTGACGAGGCGGAATACGCGGACGAGGAGGAAGGCGAGGGATGAGCATAAGGCCATGTGGGAGAAGGATTGAGAGACTAAGGTCTTTGTGCGTGTGTGTGGGAGAAGGGAGAAGAGAGAATGATCGAGAGATCTCTATATGTGTGTGTGGGAGAAGAGAGAAGAGAGAAGGATCGAGAGTCTATGTGTGTGTGTGGTTTGCACACTGACAACTTTTACAATTACAACTTGTACAATTTCAGACCATGGACAAAAATAATGGTGGTTTCATTCAAAAGCATCCAAATAGTTCAAAACCCTGACAACTTTTACAATTACAACTTGTACAATTTCATACCATGGACAAAAATAATGGTGGTTTCATTCAAAACCGTGTGCCACACGTGATATTCTTTCACATTCTCAGAGGTGGAGTATCAGATCATCACATGCAAAACAATTACATGCAAAACTATTTTGGGAATTTATCATTTGATAACTACTCTTCACAATACACTTACTCTACACATAGAGATGATGAAGATAGTGAAAAATTTGAACCTCATAGGAACTCTATGTGATACTAAGTCACTCATATATCTTACCATGCAATGTATAAAGTGTAAAATATTGTACTAATTCATTATATATAAATGATTATGGTGTGTTTAAACTTCTTTCATTAATTACTACATATTTTCTACACTCACAATATTTGCCAGCTCGCTATATAATCAACTTAAATCAGTTAAATCCATCATGCAATGCATTTCCTTCCAATTTTTTGTAATAAACTAATAGATAATTGACTAAATAAACATCTTGCAAAGTTTCAATTAAAATTTCTAAGTTTTTCTTACAATTTCTGTGGTTTTTATTCAATTTTTATCGATATCGATAATATCCCGATATTTCCATCAATATTTCCGTGTTTTTGGACTATCGATATTTCCGATATCATCGATATTTTATACCTTGCTTACTACACATAAATTGGTACATTTGTATTTATAGTCACTTCAGTCTCATTGGTTTTGATTCGCATACTAACTGTATAAGTATTTTATTTGTTTACAGTCTATTTTACCATCAGAGAACTAATTGGTCGGTTTTAAATTTTAATAATGTCTATTTAAGCTTGTTGTCCTTTTTTTTATCCCAGATTCTATTTCCCTCAAAACGAAGGAAGCTAAATGGTGAGACTTTTCAATGTGCTAAGAATACAGCTCGGTACATCAAGTGTTATAATACAAGTGAATGAATACTTGAAAAAAATTTCTAACCACTTTTATTATGATAATTGGTCTACCAGACTATATTCTTGGCACACTGAAAACAATTAAATTATAGATCGTTTCTAGTAAAGCCATGCAGCCCAAAGTGTTGGTCAAATTTTGGGTCTAACTGCATTTACTTCATACCAAATTTTAAGTGAAAAGTCACGTAACAAAATTTGAAGATAGATAGAAATTCTAATCAATATGTCAATTTTATGTGGATTGATATATCAATTGTGTGCTGCCAATCTTGAAATATTACATTGAGCAACATAAAATGCATTGAAATTTTCCCAAAAAGATAAAACCAATGCACTTGGTATTGGCTTATGTATTAGCCCCTAATGGGATTTGGACATTAAAATTTGAATTTCCTCCAAATAAAACAACTACACGATCCAACCAATTCACACAGAGGCTCGCCAATCTCAAAACAAAGGCTCCAAATCCAATACCTTTGATGCTTTAATTTGCAAATGAAAAATGGCAAGGGGTCAAATTCCAAACGCCAAGATTGCAAGTATTAAGACAGATTCTAGCAGACAGGGTGGAAAAAGAGAGATCACTGGCAATTTGGCATCGGGCAATGTAAATAGGGTGCCTTTTCAAAGGATAAGGATTGTCTGCCCTCCCACTTCTGGTGTCCTCTTGTGCCTTCCTATTTTATATGGTCACGGTTAAACCATGTCAACATTTTATATTGTTTTTTTATAAAGATAATAAGACAAAAATGAATAGTAATATAAAATGTTGACGTGGCTTAACCGTGACTACATAAACAGGAAGGTACAGAAGGGCACCGGAAGTGGAAGAGCAGACAATCTTTGTTCCTTTTCAAAAGCTGCCTTCCCTTGTATTCAGGGGTCCATCATCATATCATATGCTAATCATACCTTTCAGATCCTACAACCACCATAACCTACTCTTTTATTAAATTCTTAAACCAATGCTAAAACCCTAATTATTTGCGTAATAGTTTAGTTAGCACTAAGATTTGTTTTTAACGTAATTGCATGCAGCATGACTGTCAACCTTTGATACATATAATAACTATAAATATATATGTATAGCAGGTATTCATACACACATATATAAATATACATTTGCCAGTTGAAGCCATTCATGCATGGTAAAAAAATTTCGATCGAGTTGCAACATAGATGAACCTAGCTTTTCTTCAAAACTCATATAATAGAAAAAAAATATTCAGATTAAAATCTAAGAAAAACAGAACAGGATTTTGATTGACTTAAGGACCCTATAGGTGGAGTAGTGCTAGGAAGCTCTTTTTCACCTACTCTTGATTGCCAATTTATGCCAAAGTTTCAACTGGGTATTATATATGCAGCTGACCACATTTTCCCACCTACTAGCCTCTTCTTTCTTTACGTCTAACTTCTTATGAGATTCAATATCAACATTAATTTGCGTGGTTCTTATATATTGAGAAATAAAAACATTACAGATATCACATATATGTATCATATGACGTGTATATATCAATTAATAATGAGTTTATCTTATTAAATGTTAGTTGTACACATTATTTGTCACATCACATAGTACATCAATGTGTAGCTATTAAGGATAACAATAATCCAACTAATGAACGAATCTGATCTCTTATGTTTCTAAAGCAAATAAATAAGTGGGTATAAGAGGGGAAAATCGAACTCGAGACATCAAATACAAAAATGAATGTTCTTAACTAACTGAGCTACATATAAATCCCTCACTGTCAGCCTACTAATTAAAAGTGAGATAATTCATTCACTCTATGGGACTGTTCATCATGAGCTTCAACTTTATTTGGATGCCTTTGTTGGTGTTGCCATCTCCAACTGCAAACATTCAATTTTCGGGACCCTCCATTTATAAATAGCCCTTTTGGTTGGATGAGTTTAAGGCAGTTAATCTGGACACTGACATGTGTACAATGACCTCTCATCGCTAAGTTCTTCTCAAGAAGCCCACATGTTTCAATTAACAAAATAGTTTCATTGTAGCCAAAATATTCACCCACCATATTCTTCATCTTAAATTCTTGCTTGGGAAAATGTTTGGTTTTCAAATTCTTGTATCATATTGTTGAAAAGTATCACGATCGTTACAATTTTATCGGATGTCCCCGAAGGAACCTTGATAAGTATCTTTATCAATCTTATATATATTTTAGTAAGGGAGGGTGTGATATATATATATATATATATATATATATATATATATATATATATATATATCATGACCATGTTATTATTAACATTTGTGTCAGATTATTAGTCATTACGTAGCTCTTAATCTAGTGATACTTGTCTTCTGAACTATTTCTTTTTTCTTTTTTTTTTTAAACGGGAAGCTACATGGATTATATCGTCCTACATGTTCATTAAACATCTTAATTTTTTTTTGTTATAGATTTTAATTGCATACACAATTAATTTAAAGTGGTAATATTCAAATATTCAATCAATGTTCAATACTATGATTTCGAACTTGAATAAAAAGAGGTTACGTACATTGCGACAACTTAACTACGTCAAGATGTCATAAAAGATGAATTGCTTGAAATCTGTGGAGCGACCCTACGAATTGCTTTTTGTTTAAATTCGAACCTTAAAATCCAAGCTAAGTGAAAAAAACAAAAAGACAATAATGTCTGGCTACAACTCCTCAAATTCCTCCACGTGGCAAGATTTAGGGACGACCCCTTCTTATTCCCCCGTTTTCCCACCAAGTCCAAGGGAGCTCTTTTCTAAACCGCTCCACCTCTCTCTCTCTCTCTCTCGCCAAACCAAATCCAACAATTCAATTTTCAAACATTTTTTCTCATTCTTTTCCATTTTCTCTGTTGGAGAGAAAAATGGGGCAGGATTCCGATTTGAAATCCCAGCTGGTGACTGAGATTTGCTCCATTTCCACGCGTGCCATTGCCTGCTCCCACAGGCATGGCAGCGGCAGCGGCAGCAGCCCGGTTCATTCGTCGTCTTTCGTCGATTGGTATCGCCTTCTTAGAGTACGTTTTCTCGCACCATCTTGGTTAAAAATGCAAACCCATTTTGTAAAATTTCAAGATTGCTTATGGATGTCTGTGAAAATTTGGCATTCATAGGTGGAGGAAAATGCTGGGGCGGATGTTATAAGGAAGAGATATCATGAACTTGGTAGGTTTTGGGTAAAACATTGCCATTTTACATATGTTTGATTGGTTGGTGATTATTTATGGTTGGGATCTTTTACTTATTTATTTTTGTGTGTGCAGCTTTACAACTTCATCCAGATAAGAACAAGCACCCAAAAGCTGAAATTGCATTCAAGCTTGTTTCTGAGGTTAGAATTGTTCTCTTCTCTTCCCCATGTCCACCATTTTGGTTTTGTGTTGTTGCTCAAATTTCTCTATGCCACAAGTTAACAATGGTCAATGTATGCGGAAGAAAATTGAAAATTCCATGCAGTTTGGTGGTGAGGTTGTTCCTTCACCATACCCATTACAACCATATTCAACACAAATTTCAGTTGCACCTCTGTCCTCTACAATGATGTAAACTTTGGGACCTTGGATTGTGATTTCCGAACTCTCTTTTCCTTGTAATGTACTCTTCTATGTTCTTTTAGTCTTTAGACTGAATAAATCAAAGAGGAATAGAGGGGCGAAAAAGGAGAAGTGTAAAAGAAGCAAACGGAATTGTGAAATCATCTCTCAAATAACACTATTATAGTATTATTACATCACTCTTTTCAAATAGCACTATAATTTTAGCAAATTGACAATTTAAGCGTATTTGTTACCGATATAATGAACAACATATCGAGATGGTATCAATATAAGGAGACTATTTGCTATTTTGACAGCATTTCCCTAAGGCTTTATTTTAGTAAATATTATGCCTCATCTTAATTGGGGTACAAGTGCTTTGGTGAAGGTTGAGCCCCATGTGACAACCTGACAGCACAGATTGGACACCCAACAACATATTCATGTGTTATGATGTGACTGCATTCAATTTCAACTTATGAACCCAGCTCAAATTTCTAATTTTTTTATTTTAAATTTTTTTGCAGGCATATTCATGTCTCTCAGATACTGCAAAAAGAAGAGTTTTTGACTTGGAGAGATGGAGGAAGTTCTGCTTTGATTGTGGCACAATCCCCTACACGACAACCCACCACAACTCTCCCAGCACTGCCAATCCCAGTCCTTCTTCACACCACAAGCATTACAATCCCACTAATACAAGGCCTTGCAAAATAATCAAGGGACTGAAAGATATCAGCAGCAGATTCAGAGAGGAGGCTAGAGTGATAGAAAACTGCTTGAAGGCCAATGCAGCTGCAGGAAAACAGTCCTCCTCACTGTTTAGTCCACCTGCTGCTGCTTTTGATGTGTTTCATAGCAGGTTCCTAAAAGAATCACCTGTTTTCAATCCATCTGAACATAAGGTTCAGGGATACCCTCATCTTCGGGCTCGAATATACGAAAAACCGATGAAGTTTTGGCAGCTGAGAGCAGGGCATCATGTAGTGAATTATGAGCAGGGGAGAGCTGGTTATGATTCTCCAGTGTTTGAGGTCAGATCAGATAGAGGAATGTTTAAGAGTAGGTCTACTTGTGTTCGTTCATGACTTGTAGGCAAGTAGATTGTTACATTGATTAATTGAAAAAATGAAACGTCTTTTTATACGATTATTCATGGATGTCTTGAGAAAGTGACAAGTTTACTTGACATTAATCGGATTTTATTCCTGATTTTTAACAAACTGCTGTCAATAATAGTAGAAAACATAGGCAAGTAGAAGCAGGTCTACCATGCCTTTTTTTTTTTATAAAAAAAAAAAGCTTTTTATTTCAAAGCATAGTCAGTGCGCATTCAATGAAATTTTCAAATGGCAACTATATCCAAACATATTTTACAAAATTACAATCATTATTCCTATATTATTCTCTTTAACAATTATTATATCACATTAAATATCATATCATTTTTTGGGATTTAACATATTCACAGCAATTTATATAAAAGTTTACCAAACACTCAACAACTTTATTTTACAGCTGTTTATTCTCATAGCACAACAAAAACAGTTTTTTTAAAAAGCACAACAATACTAAACTAGCCATAAGTAAATAACATCATTAAGTAGGATTTGCATAAATATGTTGCAGGCTTTTTAACTAAAATAGTCCTTGAAATTTGCATAACTCCTCACTTTGGTACTTGGAATTTAAAATAAACAAAATTAATTCTGAATTTATCCACCATCAATCATTTTGGTAATCTCCGTTAAATAAAATAAAAAGATAAAAACAGCCTTATTTTTGTCCAATCATTTTGGCCCATTGTTTGATAAAAATTAAAAGTATTTTTGTCAATTTAATTCTTATTTAACAGAATTTTTAGCCAAATGACCAAAATGATTAATAGTGGACAAACTCAAATACCACTTATATTGATTTCAAATCTGGACCAAGTGAAGAGTTACGCTAATCTCATGGACCATTTTGGCTAGAATCCGCAGAATCTTGCTAACCAAAACCAAAATGTATAATTTTCTTAGATTATACCAACCACATTACAAAATTGTATAAATATAAAGAGATACACTCAATACAAAATTTTTAAGCTGGCCTTTAGCTACATTCAGTCAAAGAGCTATTGCCGGCAGGGTGGCGTGGAGGTGGAGCTGGGGTCACTTTGTGTTTTGGCTTGGGGACTATAGAAGACCACAATTTCCTCATTCCTTCTTTCCGGTGGCTACTTTTGGATCGGGCATTTTGAGAATGCCACCGTCTATCAACTTCTTCAACTCTTTCTTTGCCAGTTGATTGACCTTAGAGTCTGAGGATTCTAAGAATGCAGCAATTACCTTTCCGCTGCAATCACGGAGAAAGAAAATAATAAATTAGACAAAAACACCCCGACAACTATAAGTATCGTACAAAAACACTTCAGTAGCTCAATTGAAGAAAAAACAACTCATCTATCCACTTGTCGTGCTCTGATTGATTATTAGTTGTGAAATGTTTCGCCCATTTTCAAGTCCGTTGGGTATTTTTGCTAAACTATTGGGTTTGAAGTGTTATTCTCTAAAGAGTAATGTTATCGAGAACTTGCATGTGAAAAGACGAAAAGAAAATTACAAATAAATACAAAAGAAAGAATCACATGCTTTCTTATGCTCAGTCACAAGCATCAGAATACTGGGAAACAAGACAAAGAGGCTGACCTGTGACCGTGGGCCCACAACTCACACTCTCCTTTGAGTGCTTTGTTCCACAAAGTGGAAGCAAATGTGGGGCAGTCCAAGATTAGTTTTCTTATGGTCCGACTGGAATGGAAATTTTCAAGGATGTGTTCCTCTTTTGAGTCCTCTTTGGATTCTTGGGATTTCGGTTCTGCTACAAGAGATGCTATAGTTTCATATAACTCACTCAACTTGTCATCCAAACTTGGGTGGAGAATTCCACCGGCACCCCCAGTTGCAACCTGCAAAACATTCAAAAGTTATAACACACGAAAATCAAACAGTGTCGAAAATTCTCCAACATTTCAAGCTGCACATTTGAGAACCGGAGCCAGGAAATTGGGTTGAACGCTAAAAAAAATTTCATTGTTAAAAGTATCTGCATTAAACGGAAATAGTGAAATATGTACCTCATAAATGACTTCTTTGCCAAAATTTGATCTAAGCAATTCCCCGGCACTTGTAATGCATACATCAACTAGCTTCTGCAATGCATACCCCATCAAAGTCCAAGTCTTAGTATAAAAAACGGTCGAGCTGAATTTCAAATCAACTTCACTAATAATATCTCTGGTTAAACTGTTTTGTGTTAAGGCAACAAACCTCAGCCAGCCCACTCTGGACTAACAACTCCTGCCTTCGAATGGCAGGATCCTTTTTTCCCCCCTCAACTGAGTGGAGACCATCCTCAGCATTCATATCTGCTTCATCTAATTCCAAATCACTACTGCCCTCTTCACCAGAGTTGTTAACCTTCGAAGATTTTGTCTCAGAATTGTCATGTCCAGCCTAGGAATCGATAGAAATAGAGTAAGTTCTCGTGCATATGAATCACTAGCCAAATACATTTCTAATTTCTACAAAAAGAGAATAAAAGATCTACCTTGTTGGAAAGAGAAGGGATAGACAAACTGAGGGAAGCCAGGTCATCGGGAGTCAAATAGCGTGAACAATTTGGATGAAGTAACTGCAGTAACGGGCGCCTTCCATTCTGAAAGATTGCAAACAGAAAAACATCTCTTAGGAATGTAGAGAGTAAGTTGAAATAGGGTTACTATAGATTGTAGATATGAAAACATGATCAAGCCTTTAGGCGGTAGATAGAAATGACAACCTTATCAAGAACAAGATCCTTTAGATTTTCTTGAAGTTCATGAATGACAACCTGTAAAAAGTAGTAACTGAATTAGAAAGGTTCACCAGAAATCTGTATATACCACAACCCCCCTCCTCCCCCTCCACCACCCCCAGCAGTGAAAATATTAATAATAACAATAAAACCTTATCTGCAACAAACATCACAAGAAAAGCAGACCTTTGTAGTAAGCTTCGTATCATCAACAGTTGAAACGAGGCAAACAAGCACCTGGGAAGTATAGAGTGTATTAATTTCAGATATGCACAATATTATAGTAAGCTTTACGAAGACAACTGCAACAATACAGAAAGAAGTACAGAAATAAAAAAATGAATGCACGAAATCACAAATTTAGCGCTAAAATAATGAAAAAGGAAAAAAATAAATAAAGTCTCCTAAAGCTTTACCATACTTCCACCTTGATCAAGAGCTATTTTATGAACATGGCCTTTCATTCCTTTGATTATCTTCTTTCTTTCCTAAATACAAGTCATGAAATTAAACGATAATGTAGATTAGTAGCCAAAATTCCAACGCATTTAGTCAACTGACATCAATTTGCACTTGATATGATAACAATCTACCTTTGAACTGCCATGCTTGACACAGAGCATCCCAACCTTAGATCCATCCTTTGTGTGGATCACCCGAACAAGAAGTGGGCCCGACAACTGTTTAATTACATCTGTGGCAGAGAACTTAAAACCAAAAACTTGATATTTAGAAAGGGGAGACAAAATTACAAGTAAACACCCTGTGTACTATAGACAAAATTACAAGTAAAGGGAAGACAAAAACTTGATATCGTAGGCCAAGGAATTGGGATGTTCAGGAAATGATAATTTGCAATTAATATCTCAATCACACCTGTTCAGCTATTGTGAAGTACTCTATCAACACCCTGTGTACTATGGAGTGATCAATTATTCCTTTCTCTAAAATTGGTTGAATCACTGAGGTCATGTGCCGCAACACTGAAGATTTCTGCAGATCTAGCTTTGAAATTATATCTAGTAACCTGAAATTTGATACAAAGTGCAATGAGAATGTGATAACATTACATTCGTGTAAAATGGTTCTATAGCTGTTCCTTTACCTGCCCTCATTCTTCGAGACCAAGTCCTTAAACAACTGAAGCTCCGTAGAATATAGTTCCACCAAAAGTTCATGCTTTTGAGTTGCATTTCCCAATTGGTATGCATGCTCAACGACTATAAGAGGATTTAGAATATAGCAATAATATTATAACTGCTTAGAGTGTGAGAAAGGAAACAAAAATGGTTGGTTGGATATTGTGAGATATATCTCCAAGTACTGCAGAGAGCATCTAACATACCTACAGAACCAACCATGTGACGAAGAAGGGAAGCAACATGTCCTCGGAGAGATGAGATAAATGCCGCTAGCTGCATTTTGGAGGCTTCCAAATAAAGAAAAGGTAACAACTTAATAATTTCTCAGAAACTAAAAGGTTACTACTACCAATGATATTCAAACTATAATAAATTTGTATGAAAGTCAAAGACTACAGTTTATACACATATACTTCTAAGCTGAACCATACCATTGTCTAACATTTTGGTCACCAGATGAACAGCATACGTGTTGCATGCAAGAGTAAGAAGATGTGGCTGAAGCTCCTCAAATACTGCATCCTTTTCAGCTTGTGAACAGTACTTAATGCAAGTCTAAGGTAAAAGAGCACATAAGTACAGGCTACTAAAAGAAAACAAAAACTTCAAACTTCAAAGTATTTGATACATGAAGATAAAAACCTGCAGAACACGAGAAGACACATGGGAGCTTGCGATTTCAGGAATTTTCCCCTTCATTTTCTCTACCGCTTCACTCACCAACCTTACCAAGGTTCATAGATAACAAGAATAAGCACATGAAGAATGTAGCTATAAAGAGAGAGATGATTGAGATAGAATTGCATTATAACTACATACTTGGATCGATCTTCTTTGGAAATATTTCGTTGCCGCATCTTTTCCCACAGATGTGCAAGCTCCTATTAAAATAAGGGGTAAAACAAGGTTCATCCCATTTTCACAATAAGCTCGTAGTTTGAGGATTTAAATGTGGTTAAGTTAACTGGTTGTCTTTGCACATGTAACACAATGAATGATAACTTGAGATGAAGCATGAATTTAACAAGGCGGTGCTAGTTGTTTTGAGCTAAAAAATGAAGTAATTTGGAGTGACATTTTTGCATGTTATCAGAAAAGGCCAAGTTTCATCTACTGATTAACATTCAAATTATGACAAACAAGCACAACCAATACCTATTGATGTTTTCCTTTTCCTTTTCCTATTACACCATGTTTGGATGAAGAAATTTAAGATTACTAAGGAATTTTAAAATGATGGTAATTGAAATGACGGGATTTTATTTACTAGAATTTGTGAATTTTCTTGTTTGGTTAACCTAAAAGAACAATGGAATTGAATATGGAATTTGTTATTTTTAAACTCTCAATCATAGAAATTGGGAAATGACACCTATTTACCTGGAATTTAAACTTGGGAATTGGAGGTCCCAAATTCCAAGTTTTTTTTCAAAGTGGAAATTCTAAATTTTTGTGTTTATGAATCCGAACAAATGAATTGGTGCATGTCAATTTATAAATTCTGACTTTTACCCAAATTCCAAGTTTGTTTCCCTCATCCAAACATAGTGTTAATCATTTGCAAATTCAAATGCATATCCAAACAATTTAGAATAAAAAAGAAAGAACAAAGGGGGAACAAACACTCACTTGCTCTAAATTGTAATGACGCTTCCGCTTTTTCTTCCTAGCCTCTGCAAGCTCCTGCAACAAAAACCCACAAATCAAAATTGCCGATTTATCATTAAAAACAAAACTTCAGCAGCACATTATTATTGCAGGAAACAAAAAAACACCCAATTATTTCGTTCACGTTGATCAGATATCGACCTTGGCACGGAGGCGGCCCTCTCGCTTCGAAAGCGGAACTTGTTTCTCATGATCGAGTCCCGGTTCTCGGGGCTTGAAAGGTTTGGAGGGTTTCTTGAAGTCGGTGCTTCGAGGATTTGAGGGCTTGGAGTCGAGGAGCTTGGGCTTCTTGGAAGTCGAGCTGTTGGTCTCCGCCTTATTGCCTGGGATTTGCTTCCTCTTCTTTGGCGAGCTCTTCTCCTGCTTCTTCGCCGCCATTAGAGTAAGACTTGGAGTTCTCACTTCTTCTCTGTTTAGAAGAGGACTGTCCTGCGTTCTATCGAAGGGTTTTTTCAGGGTTTTAGATTTCGGGTATGGGCCGATACGGGTTTGCTTGAAAAGCATATGGGTTTCCCGGCCCGCGGCCCAAATATGTGTATACCAGTAAGTTAAAATAAAATAAAGGCTTAATTGGATTGCCATGTGGTAAAGAAACCGAGAGTTTGACGAAATTTTTAATTTTGAACATAAGTTTTAACAAAATTCACTATATGGGCTTAAAATCCTAATTTTTTATCACATTGGCTATTTTCCAACTATCCTTACATCATGGAAACTATTAATTCAATTAGGCCTAAAATAAAATTAGTTACCTGAATTTACGTTTTTCTTTCCATCAAAAGATATATAATTTTATTAGTGTTAACGGAAACGATTACATCCTTTAGTAATAACATTAAACAACTACTTAGACTCAAATTCAGTTCAATGATTGAAATACTACGAAACCAACACAAACATGATGTTGCCATGTCCTATTATTTTCGAAATACTACTAGATTGTGTGCTTACACTACTTTATACGTTTACAATTCATTTTTCTCTTTCAACCAAGCCTACCCATCAGGGCTGGGCCAAGCTTGAGGCAATCAAGGCCGAAGACTTGAGCCACAATTTGTTCAAAAGGAAAACTAATGAAAATGGTTTGAAAACTTTGAGGTTTAACGATAAGGACAAAATAAAGGGTAAAATGAATAGTACCGGGTTTGACTTTTTAGTGTACAAATGTGTTTTTTCGTTAAAGTGAACAATACCGCGAGTTTTTCATTAAAACTCCCTTGTTCAACAGCATAAAGTTTGAAACATTTCTTTATATATATATATAGGGTTGTGGACAAATATTTTTACTGTTTTTGAGCTTTTAGGTTACATGACATCCAACCGTCTTGATTAATTCATCAAATAACATGGATGCGGACGTGGTTATATTTTTATCAGAAAAAAAAAATTAATAAAAAGATTACAAGAGCAACCAGTTCCAAATGGATGACACAAACAAAAATAATGCGGTCCGAAATATAAGGCTTAGAGCCAAAGAGGGGCACGATGGACAAGGTAGGGGAGGCAAAAAGAGTGTTCATCTGGAGAACGATTGCCAAATTACAAATTCAAAACCAAGTATATGAAGGATGCAATTAGGGTTTTGTTTTATTTTCATGGAAGATAAAATAATTTTTTGAAATGGAATTATTATTGTTTGGATTTCATATTAGCTCTTTTGCTTTTTAGTTGACAAATCGTATTCATCCTGTTAAGAAGTCACTGCATCAAAGGATGAATTTCGGCAATGGCATAGGTGGTTTTTGTTGGAGAGTTGCATACCTAAACGGCATATCTGCAAAAGATGGATCCGGATTCTATCTTCTATTTTTTTTTCTTTTCAGTCATTTTATATTTGAACGCTTATGATGGAACGTCAAATATATATAATTTAAATTTTTAACGTATAAGGATGGGCAACGGTTATGCCTGACGGGTAACCACGGTTATTTATTCATAACTGTTTATGCTCATACCTGCATAATCATTTACCGGTTGGGTAATTGCCTAAACGGTTACACCCATTCCCATAACCGCATACCTATTTAACCGTAACTGTGTAATACCCGTTTACCCATTTACCCTTTTTAACCCGTTTATCTTTTTATTTTACCATTACCCCATTTTCACCTGTCTACATGTTTTTTAACAACTTGAAAATTAAAAAAATTGTCATAATTTTCCTTTTTTTGACAATTAAACACCGTTATAGGTACATTCATCATACATTTCCGTATTTTAATTTTTTAAGTCCTTATATCATTCTAATAATTTAAATAATAGTTTACGGACGATATTTTTAATTGTTACTAATGAAGGTAATATAATATTTGCTAAGTATTATTGGGTTATGAAAACTGTTTAGAAGATAGTATTTTTGGATTATATAACCCATAATGTAAAGTATTAACATAATATATATAATGAGCTACATTATATTATAATTAGCTATATAAACCATGCACTATAGTCAATAGCATTGATCTAAGTTTTGTCCGATAGAGAACATGGTTAGGAGAATGATTACACTTGTTAACCATGAATCATGTCTTTTCGGCAACAATCAAAAGATGCAACATTCAAATTGAAGAGATGTGATTGTTGGCTTAATAACACAACTTCCCATCCCCTGCCAAACAACAGCATATATTTAATTTTATTTTTAAAATATTCAACATTACATATAGAAAATAAATGGGTAAACGGTTACCCGTTTATAACCGCAGTTAATACTCATAACCACCTATTTAAATTTCACAGATAAACGGTTATACCCATAACCATTTATTTTAAACGGTTACCTATAACCGTAACCCTTAAATTTAAATGGGCGGGTAACCGCAGGTATTTTGTCTATCCCTACGTACGGATCTCATTGACCAATAAAATAAAAAATAAAAAAATAATTCTAATTATATTTTAATAGTTATAGTAACTATGAGGCCCAATATTAATTACAAAATAAATACACATACATTAAGACCATCTCCAACCCTTAGAGTAAAACCTAAAATTTTTATCTCATAAAATTTAGGTTTTAACCCAGAAACAGTTTTTCTGCTCCAACCCTTTTGGCCTAAATTTCTTAGCCTGAGATTATTAAGGAATAAATTTAGGCTAATTTTTTTAAGCAATTTAAAAAAAATTATGTACACTATTCTAATTTAATTTTATGAACATTTTAACCTTAAAATATTTAGATTCCGATAAATATTGAAAAATCACTAAATTTGGGTGATTTTGAGTTAAATAAAAATTTTAATTATTTTAGCCGTTGAATTAAATTTGGGATGTTAGTTTTTTTTTATCGTTAGATTTGATTATATTCGATCTCAAATGTTGGATTCAATAAATATATAAATATAAAACTAAAAAAAAAAAAGTTTGAATGTGGACCATTGGATGAACCAACGGGCCATTTGATTGTGGCCGCACAATCAGAAAAAGACCTGTTAGGCTCATGAATGCCATCAGACAAGTGGGCGACAAGCCCACGTGGGTGCGACTTTTCTGTTGTTGGGCTTGGCTCATGTCGAGCGTGCACGCATTCAGGCCTAACATTTGGGCTTCAAATGACACATCCTAACCTAGACTCCGAATCGAGATGTACTAGCCAACACTCGAAGGGTGACGAAGCCATAAAGTGTAGTGATGTAGAAAATATGAATAAATTTAAACCTAAAAGTGCATAAGTATAAGAGTGCACTAGTGAGCATGAATGAACCCATTAGTAAAACTCAATTAAAACGTTGGAATTTGGAGAAACGGATGGCAGAATCAGAATCAGCGTGTCGAAATACACTAACGAGGGTCCCAAGCAATTTGTGTAAAAAGTCAACAGTGAATCTTAAAAAGTCAACCGAGACGCCCTAATAGTCAACTACGTTAAAATTTTGGAATCTCACTAAGTGGATGTCAAAAACGGACTTGAGGCGTCGAAATTAGCCTAGGAGAGTTCCCGAGAAAATTCTGAAAAATCAACCCAAGGAATATTCCAAGAATATTCTTAGCCCAATTCAGAAATGGACTGCCCTGAGACAAAGGCCCAAAAGCTTGGGCTTAAGGTTTTGGGATAGGTTTGGGCTTAGGCCCACAAATCCGGATTAGCCTTTTTTTCTTTTTTTTTCTTTTCTTATTCTCCGTTCAATTGCCACTGCAACCGTCGAATTCAGGGAAAAAGATGCCTGGTATAAACCACCCGTTCCGACCGACTAAACACAACGCTAAATTTAGCCTTTCAATATACCAAAACGAAGATCAAGGAACAAGGATTCGAATTGTACCATTGGTATCCTCGACTGTGGGCGACTTTCGCCGGAAAATGGCTTGAAAGCTGCCTCGTTACTAGCCAGAAAACTAGGAAATTTCTCCAGTGTTGCTTTCTGCGCCAACTCCTACAAAAAAAACCTTAGAAAAAGCTAGAAATACAAACCAAAACACGATCCAAGAAGTTTTGGGTGGTTTTTGGAACTTACCATCGTTGGAACTTCAACATCTCGCCGGAGGAAATTATAAACAATGGTGGTGCCATTGTGCATGGAGAAAAGAAAAGAAAAGGAGGTTTCTACCGATAGAAGATCATGGTTGAGGGAGTATGGGGATTGCGGTGGTTGCCGGAGGTATGATGGTATGGTGATGGTGGCATTATGGTCTCGGTGCTGGTGGTTATAGAGGTGGGACAAGATGGACGAGAGAGTGAGAGAGATGAAAGTGGGCGCAGGGTAAGGTGGCAGCCAATGTATGGTGGCTTAGGAGAAATGGGAGTACAGGAGGTGGGCGTGGGTTCCGTTGACATGAAAAAAATCTCAACATAAATTAATAAAATAAAGAGGGACAATTCATCTAAAAAAAATTGAATTTACTAAATTACCCTTCATTTTCGTACATCCATGAAATATTTGTCGTAAATTTGAATTTGATTCTGTTTGCACCTACGCATTCGTACCATCGAATATTACAAGGATACGCAAAAAGAATATTTCGTATGTCTCACTATACATTGGTCCACGAAAGTCAACACCTTCACTTATAGGGGTTTTTTTGTCAATTCACACATTTAAAATTACTAAAATTGTAAAATTAAGAACGAGTTGTCACATCAAATGCCAAATTTCACTCTCACTTGTGGGCTCCACTACTAATCTTGGGCTAAATGTTGGGCTAAATCTTGGGGGGGAATTTGAGTTTTTTTTAGGTTCTAACACTTAACTCAATTTTAAAACAAAGGTTGAAGAGAAATGAGGAGGGAATAGAAGGGAAAAATTTAAGACTTAGTACTGGTTTGGTATTGATGTGCTTTTATAAAAAGTGGGCATAAAAAAAAGCTGAGCTCAAAAAGGTGTTTTGTAAACACTTAAAAACAACTTATTTTCACAGTTTTAGGTGAAAAAAAAAACTGAAAATGTGAAAGAGTAAAAATAAGCTTATTTTCACAGCAAAGCAAAATCAATTTTTTTTCAAAGCACAACAATAACAAACCAACCTTTACTCCAAAAATTAGAGTTGGTTTAAAAAAAAAAAGATTTAACATTTGTATCCGCGATTAAATAAAATTTGGACGCTTTATATCTGACATTTAACAAGGTTGCAATCGTGTGTTGCTGGTCGGAGTCCAAGTGGAGAGCTTGACACGTAGACACCCGACAATGAAATGGGAAGTGGTGGACGTGACCCCGTATATTCAATCCCATTTGATTTTTCAACTTCGATTCCGGAACCGAAGCCTGCTTTTCAGGACACCAATCATCTACTGTCCCCTCCCACCTACCACATCTCTCCAACCCATCAAATTCTGACACGCATACACAGTATCCACAACTTCAACGGTCCTCACGGTTACAGCGCCGCACCCAATAACCGCCCCTAACCAAGTGGAATCTCCTCCTTTTACGAAATGATGACCCACTGCGCTGCGCCTACAGTTCTCAGTTCCCCACTCGGTAGATAAGCAGCTCCCCTTATTATCAACCCGCCTATCAATCGCTCACTTTCAGTGATAAGTACTCAGTGATGGCTGATCGGTGGGTGCCAAACAAAGACCCTGCAAACCGCATCGAAGAAAGTGCGAGCAACTCCTCATTTCTCACACACTCTCTCTCTCTCTCTCTCTCTCCCCTCTTTATCTTTTTCTCCTTTTCTCTCGTTGTGCTTCTGCACTGTTGTCGTTGAACGCCAATTCATGGAACCTGAAACCCTAGACCCTTTTCACTTGCCCTAGAAACCGATTGAAAAGCCGCCCGCCTCCACCCAAGGCGCCGCTGTTTCCACCCATTTCTCCTCCTCCGCCTCCTCCGCCTCCTCCGCCGCGAACCGAAAGTTTCGAGCTTGAGATTTGAAATCGACGGCCGAAGAAACAAAGATGTCGTCTTTGAGCAGAGAACTGGTGTTCCTGATCCTGCAATTTCTGGAGGAAGAGAAATTCAAGGAGTCCGTACACAGGTGGGCATTTTTTTTACTTTTCAATTTTTGGGGGTTTTGATTTAATTTTAGCGGTTTATGGTTTGAAATTTGAATTGGTTGGGAGCTCAGGCTGGAGCAGGAATCGGGATACTTCTTCAACATGAAGTACTTCGAGGAGAAGGCGCTGGCGGGAGAGTGGGATGAGGTCGAGAAGTACCTCTCTGGGTTCACCAAGGTCGATGAGAATCGCTATTCGATGAAGATTTTCTTTGAGGTTCGAAAGCAGAAGTATCTCGAGGCGCTTGACAGGTTTCGATTTTGATCATTTCTGTTTTTCTCTGTGTGTATGCATGCATGATTGTTTTGTGGAATGTGTTAATTGTTTGTGTTTTGGTGGTGGCTTTTTTTTTTTTTTTTTTTTTTGGGGAATGAGGTCAGGAATGACAGAGCCAAGGCAGTTGAGATACTGGTGAAGGATTTGAAAGTGTTCTCAACGTTTAATGAAGAGTTGTACAAGGAAATTACGCTTCTTTTGACTCTCGAAAACTTCAGGTGAATCATGTTTTAGGTTATTTTGAATGTGTATGTAGGTTGGGTTTCATAACATGTTAAAGGGTTTATCTGTGGGTTAAAACTTGTGCAATTTGAGGAAGATGAAAATTGGGGATTTAAAACTCTAATTTTAATCTGATGCAGAGAAAATGAGCAGTTATCGAAATATGGTGATACTAAGTCAGCTAGAAGCATAATGCTAGTAGAGCTTAAAAAGTTGATAGAAGCAAATCCTCTTTTCCGTGAGAAGCTTGGTTTACCCACTCTAAAGGCTTCACGCTTGCGAACTCTAATTAATCAAAGGTACTTTGGTGTTTGTAATGCATTTCCACTTTTGTATTTTGTATGAAGGTAGATCTCGCAGTCAATATCATTGATTACAGTTTGTAAATTTGTGAAGCATTAAATTATGGTTATTGCAGTCTAAATTGGCAGCACCAGCTGTGCAAGAACCCAAGGCCAAATCCTGACATTAAAACCTTATTCATGGATCACTCGTGTTCTCCAACAAATGGGGCTCGTGCATCCACGCCAGTTACTCTTCCAGTTGCAGCTCTTGCGAAGCCAACTTATGCTCCTCTAGGAGCACATGGTGGAGTATGATCATAACCTTCGTCATAATTTTATAGATGTTGAAATTTCTTTCAACTAAGCTGACGTTGTGATGTTTCAATATGTTTTTTTTCTGCTGCTGTCATGTACAGCCTTTTCCGCCGGCAGCTGCAGCTGCAGCTAATGCAAATTTAGCAGGGTGGATGTCAAATGCTAATCCTTCCTTGTCTGTGCAATCAGCTGTTGTTGCCGCTTCACCCTTCCCTGTTCAACCCAGTCAAGGTGTGTTTTTCATTCTTCTGAAATTTAGGCTACAGCTTAACAAAAGTTGAAGAATATTTTTTTGGATCCATGTTTATTTCACTTTCATTCTTTGTTTTGAAACACAATGTTAATAAGGTGATAATGTAGACTTAAGAAGAAAATATAGTCACAAATTTGTGTCAGGAAGGAGTAAGGAGATTAAACAAACTCTTCTAGATTAGTTCTTTTGTGCTTGGTCATTCCGCTTGTTTATTGAGCATAGTAAGAATATGTAATTCATTTATCACCAGAAGTATTTACTGTTGAGCTTGCTTATCATTGTTTTGCTTGCTTAACGTATCAGATAACAGAATATAGTTCATATTTTTCAAGCTATTTGGTAATCGAAAACAACTTTGCTGCCTGAACAGTTTCTGCTTTAAAGCATCCAAGAACACCGTCAAATGCTCTTGGAATGGGTGATTATCCAAACTCAGATCACGAGCAACTAATGAAACGCCTACGATCTGCACAACCTGTTGATGAGGTATTATTGAACAGATTAAATTTTCTGCATAATTTATGGATGCCCTCTTTCTTGCATTTTGTGGTTCTGTATCTAGATGGTCCACTGTCGCTAATTATTGTGGAGCTCCCTACTTCATTTTTTCAGGTCAGTTATCCTCCCCCTCCCCAGCATGCTTCCTGGTCACTAGATGACCTACCGAGAACTGTAGCATGCACTCTTCATCAAGGGTCCACTGTGATAAGCATGGATTTCCACCCTTCTCACCACACATTACTTGCTGGTAGGTTTTATTTACCGCCTAACATAAATTGTACTTTTTGTTTTTATGCAACTTCTATTCATAGCTTACTTAAGAATTATGTTTATAAATAGTTGGCTGTAGTAATGGCGAAATTGCACTATGGGAAGTTGGGATGCGAGAGAGGCTAGTGTCAAAGCCATTCAAAGTATGGAATATGACTACTTGTTCTAATGCATTTCAGGTGTGTATCTCATTACTCAGTCAGAACCTTATACATCCTCTAAGTATTCTCTAACCCGTCATAAAAACCATCATATTTATGTGTGCTTAGAAGGTTCCATCTGTTGTCAAAGTATTGGTGTCTTCATGATATTTAGTTAATGGTTATTATAAGAGGCCTGCACTACGTATGATTATTGAGCATTGATCACTTCTGTCAGTTAACTTTTAGCCCCTTGTAGGTTGCTATGGTCAAAGATACATCGGTATCTGTAAGCCGTGTATCATGGAATCAAGATGGAAGCTTAATTGGTATGTGCAGCTGCAGCGCATCTCTAGCATATTTTTAATGCAAATGTGGATATAATTCTGGGTATTTTGTTGTACAGGTGTTGCATTTACCAAACACTTGGTTCATTTGTACGCTTATCAAGGACCTAATGATCTACGGCAACATTGGGAGGTATGTTTGATTCACTTTGTGCTAATTCAAGATCAATAATATATTATTTGCCACTTTAGTTTGGACTGATGTTTGGATTCGTTTTTCTTTTAGATTGACGCTCACAGTGGTAGTGTGAATGACTTAGCCTTTTCTCTTCCAAACAAGCAATTATGTCTTATAACGTGTGGGGAGGATAAGCTGATAAAGGTGGGGGATGAAATATTGCAGCTTTCTATTTTTGTTTAACTTGATCAATATTAAATGGATTATTTGTTTAAAAACATTAATAGGTTTGGGATTTGGCTGGAAGAAATCTATTCAGCTTTGAAGGTCATGAAGCACCTGTTTACTCGGTTTGCCCCCACCAGAAGGAGAATATTCAGGTAAGCCATGTCCATTTGCTGAAGTCTGCATATGTGTTATGGCCACTTAATGTTACTAGTTCTCAAATGACTGATTGGATGTGGGTACTCTAATTTTATTTATATGTTAAACGGCCTGTTCAGTGGTGCTAGAGTTCATTTGTGACTGTTCAAAGAACTAAATAGCCCGAAGTGGTATACTTTCTTATTTATATCAGATTGCTTCGTTTACCTTGAATTCCTTGCTACTTGTACATTCAATTTTTATATATCCTGTTATGTGCGTGGAATTTCACAAAAGTTGTCATTAGAAGATAACTAATTATTATATTTACTGTTGTTATAATAACTAACAACAAATGAGAGACAATGTTGTCGCATCAAGCTGTTCTTGCGGTTGCAGTGAAGATGCATCCTACTGATGTCCTGATTCCACCTTTTTATCTTTGCAGTTCATATTTTCAACTGCTGTTGATGGGAAAATAAAAGCTTGGCTGTATGACAATGTGGGCTCCAGGGTTGACTATGATGCTCCTGGGCAGTGGTGCACCACAATGCTCTATAGTGATGACGGAAATAGGTACATAGGACTATCCACATCGTTTATGCTATAAAGATCCACATTGTTTATGCTGTAAAGTACCTTTGTCGCATATTTTTCTGTTAATGTGAAGATGTATGAGTTATAACTGATCCTCCTAAATCTCAGATTATTCTCTTGTGGGACTAGTAAAGATGGTGAATCTTTCCTCGTTGAATGGAATGAAAGTGAAGGGGCAATAAAGAGGACATATAATGGATTCCGAAAAAAATCTTCTGGCATAGTGCAGTTTGATACAACAAAAAATCACTTTTTGGCTGTTGGTGAAGATAACCAGATAAAGTTTTGGGATATGGATAGTACAAATGTTCTTACTAGTACAGAAGCTGAGGGTGGACTTCTGGTGAAACTCCTCATTATTTATACTCTTGATTAAAAGATTCCCTTGTTTTGAGATTTCATTCATTGATTGTGAATGTTGGGATTGCTTCAGACTCTTCCCCGTTTGAGATTCAATAAGGAAGGAAATTTGCTTGCTGCTACCACAGTTGACAACGGAATCAAAGTTCTTGTTAATGCTGAGGGTCGCAGATCCTTAAGAGCAATTGAAACTCGATCTTATGAAGCATCCAGAGCACCTATTGAGATGAAGGTTTTTATTTCTGATTCCATGATAACCCTTTCATTCGTTTGTACATTCCTGTTTGTTGAAAAATAGATTTGCTCTTTGTTGAGAATTTGATGTATTCATGTACATTAATCAGGTATCTGGTTCTTCTATGGTTCCGAACATCAACCCAACCATTAATAAAGTGGACCGTATGGATACAAGCTCTCCTGCCAGACCGACTCATATTCTTGTACGTTGTATAAATTATGCAATTCACATTCAAATTGTTTTGTCATGTTTTTTTGAGAACTTAAATTTTGATTTACTGGTTGGCATCAGCATGAAAAACCAATGTACAATTGTATCTTGTTAGTACTGAAATTTGGTAGCCATTATCACCAAATTCAATTTAATAATTAACTAGGCGTATTATATTTTATCCGTAGTTCTGCTCTAGAATCTCATTCTGCTGCATATTTGTTGTAGAATGGAGCTGATTCTATGGCAAGGGCCGAGTCTATGGCAAGGGCCGATTCTATGGCAAGAAGCCTGGAAAAGAGAAGAAGTTTAGATGATGTATCTGACAAAATTAAACGTTGGGAACTGGCGGAGATTGTTGATCCGGTTCAGTGTCGGGTGGCTACTATGCCAGAAAGTAAAGATCCTGCTAACAAGGTTGGTTTTGTTTTGTAGTTCCCTCTTTTATTGTTTGTAGATAATTTTTTTAATATGGTCTTAATTTTTGTTAAGGTTGCTCGACTTCTTTACACAAATTCTGGTTCTGGCATTCTGGCACTCGGTTCAAATGGGGTGCAGAAGCTATGGAAGTGGAGCCGCAATGAACAAAATCCAAGTGGGAAGGTGATGATCAATACACACATGAATACATATTTCTCTCTTTGATCAGCTGCATGTATTCGATTGCATGAACATATAATGTGTTAACAACTTTCATGAAACTTATCTGACTTTTTTGTGGGTTAAAAGGCCACAGCAAGTGTTGTTCCCCAACATTGGCAACCCAACAGTGGTCTTTTAATGACTAATGATGTCTCAGAAAATGTTGAAGAAGCGGTTCCATGCATTGCACTCTCGAAAAATGATTCTTATGTGATGTCAGCTTGTGGAGGAAAAGTGTCTCTGTTCAATATGATGACTTTTAAGGTAATTTGATACGGATATAGTGCAGATCTATCCTATGACAGTTTCTATCAACTGCTACAGTTTGCATGATTCTGCATGTATTGAATTGACAAGCATGTTTGGGTTGAAAAATTCTTGGTTTGCAGGTGATGACAACTTTCATGCCACCTCCACCAGTCTCAACCTACCTGTCATTTCATCCTCTGGATAATAACATCATAGCAATAGGAATGGAAGATTCAACTATCCACATTTACAACGTTCGACTTGATGAGGTGATTGATTTAAGAATCTCTATATATGTTGACATGTGATTGTATTGCTCTTGTTGATTGCCAATGTAAATCGTGCTGCTCTTCTGTTAGGTCAAAGCAAAGCTGAAAGGCCACCAGAAGCACATTACTGGTTTAGCATTTTCTATCAGCCTTAAACTCATGGTTTCATCAGGCGCTGACGCTCAAGTATGTGACAGCTCTTCTTCTACTTTTGCTGTGCAACTTGATGTTTACAAGTTATTGGATTTATAAAGAAAATGATTTTGCAGCTATGCTTTTGGAACATGGATACATGGGATAAGAGGAAATCGGTTCCACTTCAGTTGCCCGCTGGAAAGGCGCCTGTTGGTGACACGCATGTGCAATTCTATTCTGATCAAGTCCGATTGTTGGTATACCATGAGACTCAACTAGCACTATATGATGCGGCCAAGTCGGAGTGCATTCGGCAGGTAATTAAACTTCTTGGATGAGTTACTTTTGTTTGTGTACAACAAATCCCTCATTTTTTTTTAAATTGCAGTGGACGCCACAAGATGTACTGCCTGCGCCCATATCTTGTGCAGCGTATTCCTCCAGTAGTCAACTAGTTTATGCGGCTTTTACTGATGGTAATATTGGAGTATTTGATGCTGATAGTCTGAAACTAAGATGCCGTATTACCATGTCGGTGTACTTACCACAACCATCATCAAACAGGTATTCCAGCATTTAACTATGACTGGTTTATGAGGTGGTCTATCAACGAATTATATCTGATTAATTTACCTAGATTCCCCCCGTGTTAGTATGAAAAAAGGAATTAGTTGAAGTAAAAGGAATACAAAGTTGTGTATCACCTATTGATTAAGTTGAAAAACGAAAAAGAAGAAAGATTTGTCTCCTGATACTGCTAGAACCGTCCATTGTATAGTTATTGATTATCTAAACTATTTTGCCCTTCAACAGCCCAACCGTGTACCCGCTGGCTCTAACAGCACATCTGCAGGAGCCGTGCCAATTCGCTGTTGGACTGACAGATGGATCTGTTAAAGTTATAGAACCCTCGGAATCTGAGGGGAAGTGGGGAGTTTTGGTGCCTGTTGATAACGGAGCACAAAACGGGTGGACAGCAACATCTTCGAGTAACAATCCAGCATCTTAGCAGCTCCATCTAGCAATTTCTATGTCCATTTCCTAGAGTTGGTTTGTGTCGTAATTGTGTTGTATTCACGTACTTCTACATCAGACTAGTAAGGGCTATAGCAAAATTTCATGTATATTTATACGTCTATCAGATAAATGTGTTTAATTATTTCTTCAAATAATAGTTCCTTATCCCTCTGCTGCAATTTTCTGTTTGCATTGTTTTTGCCCACTTATCAATGCCCGATGCATAAAAACTGGAAACTTGTATATTTTGTATTCATATCAAACTTGCTCAAGAAAACAGTACCTATAAACACTTTACACTAAGCCCTATATTGAACTCGCCACTAATATATATGTGGTCATAGTGACTTTCAACCGACTCGAATATGAGACGGTGGAAGTAATCTACAAAACTACAACGACATAAACTTACCCTGGTGGTTGGAACATAGTTTAACTGTATTATTGTACTATTAGGTCACTATGTGCCGCATAAAATTATCCATAAAAGGCAAAACTTGCTAGATCCAGTGTCACGTCAATTTCATAGGAAGAAACAGCAACCAGTTTACTAATAGTTGAAGAAAAAACAAAAGACAGGCAACGTTGTGGGGATTGGGACTTGAACAGGTCGGCTCACCTCACCAAAGAGTGCACTGTTTGGAGGGTCGTGATCGTATTGTGGCCAACCATGTGTTCCCATCATGCCATGTGGGTATTGACCAAATATAATGAACATTTGACACGGACAAAAATCCTGGTTGCAGGGCCAGCTAGGGCTTTTATTTGGAACTGTAGAGGGATGTGGTGCATGTTGGGATGTTTGTCATTTGTCAAATTGTCATGCATGGGAATTTATCCGAGTTCCCATTCGTTTTGATGCTGTGTATTGCGTAGTCGTTGCAGTTATATCATATGTGTACAAAACTTACACGCTAAGTATAATATGATGTGAGATGTCGTGGCTTGATCATCACAATTAGCTTAGAGTTTGCATTTTGCGATTTTACATTTGAGTTGTATTAACATCAGTGGTTCACAAACACATGAATAATTGTTAGTTGTTGATATTTTGCAGAACTTATTGCATGGATAATTGCATTTATAATTTCAAAGAGTGCTAAAGAGAAAATACCTTAATTATATACAAGGGTGATGTAAAACAAATGGCAGAATGGATTGAAGAGGAAATGGAGTGTCCGAAGATAAAAAGATGCAGTGGGAATTTACAAATTTGGCGTCTGAGTTCTAATTTGGGTCCATGATACTTTTCAGAAAGGAACGACGCCACAAGTATGATGGATTTTGGCCATCCAGGTCGTTTCAACCTACAAAATACAGTTTTTAAGTTTGTCATAAAAATTCGGACTTTTCGTTTGTCGACCGAATTATGTCTTTAGTCCTTTGAGTTGTCCCATTAGATGTATTACGTTTATTTAAGCTATTTGGTTGTTTATTTGTAAGCATCAAGTTATCAATTAAACAAAACAACCTTTGGGTTTTCAACCAAAATCTGGTGGATTACAGAAATCATGTTCTTCAAGAGTTTACGTTCGTATCCCTCTTGTTTCGTGCTGCGTCAAAAGGCCCCTATACTAAAATTACAAAAATCAATCCTTGTATAATAGCATGGATAAATTGGTTTTATATCAGCCGACTTATTTGTACAATACAATGACATGCATACGTTGCATGCCAAGATAAATTTTTCATTGTGACGGGTACACATATGTACTACTTCGTGTTCTGGTCACACTAAAAAGTCTCTCCTTAATTAGAAACATTTGAGTCATTTAACCATAATTTTTTTAAGGAAAACTAACGAAAATAGCTTAAAAACTTTGAGTTTTAACAATAAGGACAAAATAAAGGATAAAGTAAATAGTATCATGATTGACTTTTTAGTATAAAAATGTGGTTTTTCGTTAAAATAAACAGTTCCGGAAGTTTTTCATTAAAGTTCCCTTTTATTTTATTTTATAAAGGGTAGTGCTATTCACACACCTATTTTAACTTCTTACACATTCATTTCAATTTTCAGTCATCATAATGAAGATTGATAAAGATCAATGACAAAAAAATTAACAAATGTGCATGGGAAGTAAAATGACTGTTTGTATAGCACTATCCTTTATGAAATGTAGCGAAGGAATGAAGTTTTAGCTGCATGATTTAAGTGAGTTGCAAGAAGTTTAACACCAAAAAAAAAAAAAAGAAAAAAAAAGAAAAGAAAGATGAAAAGTTCCTACCTATAATTTGTTTGAGCTCAGAGACGGTTTAGTGGCCTATTATTAGCTATACTCATACTATCCCAACTGAATCATCTACACAACCAATCGATATTGATTTTATCACAAAATGTCTCGGTACATTCTGAATTATGCAATATAAGAGTGATTTAGCTTTACGAGGTTTCTGACATGGGACATATGCTTCGACAAAAACTATCGAGTTTTCCGGCTAAACATCTCAACCCTAATCGTATCAAAGCCGAAGTTAATTAACGATCTAGTCAACCACACTTCTTCACCCCATCTCACTATTCTAATCATAATTATGTCATTGAACACGACATTGTTTGTTGGATCATGTTATGTTTTGTTAGACATGAATAACATATCAAATTAGGTGATGTATTTGGGTTGTCAAGCTTATATAATAACAAATAAACAAGCTTGAAATTTTGAAATGATTAAAGTAACGCATAAGTAGGTGGTAAACACAATTAGTACATCATTTACTTGTGTCGTGATATAAAAGCGCTACACATATAAGCTAGATTTAAAATAGTTATTTTTACAAGAATTACGGTTCATTAATATTCATTTATAAGTAAACAATATTAAAAGTATAATATTCATTTATAAGTAAAAGATATTAGCGTTTAAGCTAACGACTATCAACAAACATAAAGTATGAACACACACAATTTCATAGGCATGATTTGAAAATTGGATAATGGTGTATCTACATAGCCATTTTTATTTTCTACAAATCTTTACTAATTTGGCTATTGAGCTCTTCATCTTCTTCAATTTATTCGATTCGATGGTCGAAAATTACGAGGTGCGTGTAAAGAGTAAAAATAGTGTGTGGATGACACTACCCTTAAAAATTATGCCCATATCTATGTGACCTGGAAATTGAAGATTCCTTACATAATATAATTGGGTGCTGTTATCTACACCTATCTTTTTACCTTATAATTTTTATTTTTATTTTTTATTTTGCTGGTCTGATCAAATGAATTGGAGAAGATAAAATGACACAATTAATATGAGGTGTGTACGAAGTAAAAAAAGTTGTGTATATAACCCCATCCATATAATTTTATACTTACATAATATAATTCGGTGTTGTTATCTACACCTCTTTTTTTTTTATTTTTTAAACAAACGATATTATCTATATTAAATGGGAAGGGGTGAGTTTAACCTCACAATAGGCTAGCAATAATGTGGTTCAAATTTGTGTTTGGCGAAAATCGAACCTAAGACCTCTTACTTACAAGTGAAGAGAAATACCACTAGACCATACTACTAAGTGGCTCTACACCTCTCTTTTTACCTTCTACATATTTTTCAATTTCCATTCGTCTAATCAAATGAATTGAAGAATATTAAATGACATAGTTAACATGAGGCGTGTAAAAGTAAAAAAAATTGTATATATATAACATCATCCATATAATTTTATACTTTAAGAAAAAATTAATGTTCATCTCAATTTAAAGATCTTTCAGAAAGGATTTGGATCCTCTCCTGAGCCCAAGGAGAGGATCCTCCTAACCAAGATATGTGGGCCGTTGGATTTTCATCCAATAGCTATAATTATTATAACTTTAAAGGGATTTCCCTGTTTGTAGCCGTTAGACAAAAATCCAACGGCCCACGTGTCTTGGTCAGGAGGATCCTCTCCTTGGGCTCAGGAGAGGATCCAAATCCTTTCAGAAAAACAAAAAGAGAAATTAGGTTCACATCCTTCTTTTTGCAATTCCATTGATTAAAATCTTATTCATTTTCAATTTTTGATCAAGGTCCTTGAGTATTAATAACATCTATAATTATTTGAATAATAAAATATTTTTATTTTTAAATATATTCCTTTAGTGTTAAAAATGTTACAATTAGTATATTTATATTTATGGCTAAATTTTTATCATATATTTTTATTTTTAGTTTGTACCTATTTTTAATTTGTACCACTTTTTTTTTCATTTTTAATTTGTACCCATATATTAGTTTCTTTTTGTGCCCATATTTTTTAAAGTTTACCCATGTGTATACCGTCACGCGACATTGTATATATAATCAATGATAGAAACATTACATATAGTATATTTATGTTTTATGCATAAACTTTGTATCATATATTTATATTTTTAGTTTGTACCCACTTTTAATTTGCAACATTTTTTTTAAAATTTGTAGTATTTTTTTTAGTTTTTTTTTGTACCCATGTATTAATTTCTTTTAGCGCTTATATTTTTTAAAAATTCATTTGTACTCATAATTTTTTAATCTTTTATCTGTACCATAATTTATTTATAATGTACATATTCTTCTTTATTAATGTACCACTTGTGAAATGCACCAATTTTTTTGTAAAATGTGAAATGTACCAAGTTTTTATTCATTTATTCAATCAAAATGTTTGAATTTTTTTATTGTAACCGTTTCTAATAGTATTATAATGAGGAATTTTAAATTTATAAGATTATAAATCTCGTAAAATATCAAACAATTAATGTCAAAATTATACAAATATAAATATTAATTGTAATATAATAAGGTGTACAAAGTCAAGAGACTTTGATCAAACTTTGAATACCATTAAGGTTTTAGTCAAAGAATGTTAAGAATTAAGAACGCATCCATAGTATTCCAAAACAAAAACAAAATAAAAAGTACACGTTACAAAAAAAAAAATCAAATTAATAAAATGACGTGTCACACATGAGTTGGGTCCTTGTGTTTGTTATGTTGTGTCCAGTGATTGACGCCAGGCTAGCATCTTTGGCATGATTGACTTGCGGGTCCCACTCCCCCTCCGCTTCCCTCTCTCTGCTCTGTCAACCCACATGCGGTCTCAATGCCCCATGCACTCCTTCGCTTATTTTATTCCCTCTCACCTGCCGTCTCACCGTTCATCCCGCACCAAACTCCCAATCTCGCCTACGTGGCACCCATCCGCCGCAACATTCCCGGTCACTTTATCATCGCCGATCTTCTTTTGGACTTTTAGCCAATGATTTATCAACAAATGTACGCAAACAAGGACCCTATTACACAACACTGCTTATCAAAATTCTAGTTTTCTTCCCACTACTACTTCAGTTTCTTAGTATTATTCTTTGAGAAATGACTCTTTTAGAGCAGGGATCTTCCATCGATTTTACTTCAAGAGATCGTAGATTAAACTGTAAGGTGACAAAAAAATTATAGACAATTTTACTTTAAGAGAATTTTTGTGGTAATTCATGTCAGGTTTTTTTATTAAAATTTTAAAGCTATTGCCAAGGAGATTCTCTCAAATTAGATTTCTCTATGAACTCTCTGTCACCTCATAGTTTAACGTTAATTCTCGTCTAATATTATGAAATCTTGTGCAAAAAATATAAAGTCACATAAAGTAGATAGAGAGTTATTCTTGTGAGAAAGTCTTATTAGTATTTACTAGGACAATCATTGCAAGAAGGAAATTTATAGTTTTTTTTTCTTGTTTTTATGTGTTTTGTGAAAATAACAGTGTCACAAATGGAGGGCCGTTTCAAACAATTTTGTCGGCGATAGACGTCAATAATGATAATTGATTAAGGAGGGTAATTACCAATTAGTGGCAATAAATGAGATTATTTTAGGAGGAGTGCAAACTTTGTCATATTCTTTTCAAAAGATAAAAAAGAAAGTGGAGGTGAAGTAGGTTAATTTGGTTTAATTTTTTAATAAATTTTGAAATTTAAAGTTATAATCTTAAATCGATTAAACTAATTTAATCTAACGAGAAACAAGGAGGAGTGAACATCACTGGTAGAGCCAGTGCAAGGGATTGAGCAAAGTTGCACTCTGCCAGGATAGAGCTGTCATTTCAATAGCGGCAACAGGATCTCTAATTCCCCTTCTTCTATATTATTACCAAATATTAATTTTCCATTTTCCAATTTTAATTTTAATTTTTGTTTTGGTTAACCATATATATAAGTATTTATGCTTTGTGTCATTTACACAATTAATGCCTCTATTATTCCACCGCACATACTTACAACATTAAGGCAGCCCTTGCACTCTGCTGGCTGCTTCTTCTTCCTTTTTTTTTCTCTGCAAGTCTGCAACTTTTTGGCCACTCCTGCTGCACAGAGACAGAGCTTTGACTCATGAAGATGCTAGTAAGTACGTTTCTTTTTTTTCTGGGTTTTTTACTTTTTACCCTTCTCTGCCTATTTCAAATCCAAAGTCTTGATTTTTCTGATTCAGTTCTCATTTCTTCATTTCTTTGGGTGGGTTTTCTCTATTTTCTCTGGTTTTTTTTCTTTTCTTTCTGTCTGATTAAAAGTAGTTGATCTTTGTGATATTTGGATTTGGTTTTCAATTGGGTTTTGTTTTTTTTTATCTGCTTTTGTGTTTAATTTTTAGTTCACTCTATAGCTTGCATTGATCAAATCGTAATATGTCAAATATTCTTGAAAAATCCTCTGATTGTGGCTGAATTGTTCAAATTTTTTCTATTTGTACTTGTATATACTTTAATTTGTTAGTATGTTCAATGAATTTGTATTTCTTGCAAAATTTTCTGAGAAATCAGTGGCTTTTTCTAAATTTCCACCGATTTCAGGCGGTGTTTCTGTTGCTGCTGGCCGTGAGTAATGCCGTCAAACTTAACGGAGAAGACGATGAGAAACCGTGCGATTCTAAACTGACATTAGAGCAAAGGCCACACAGTGTGTCCATCTCAGAATTTGGCGCTGTCGGAGATGGCAAAACATTGAACACTCATGCCTTCCAGAATGCCATCTTCTACCTCAAGTCTTTCGCCGATAAGGGCGGCGCTCAGCTCTATGTGCCACCGGGGAGGTGGCTTACCGGAAGCTTCAACCTCACCAGCCACCTCACGCTGTTTTTGGAAAAGGGTGCTGTCATTCTTGGATCTCAGGTAATGCTTTACACTGCAATGAGATGCCGGTTAACACTTTTGATGCTGCAAATTCAGTTGGAGATGTTTTCGTTTTTCGCTTTGTTGAAATGTTTGTGCGATTGCTTGTTTAGGATCCGTCTCATTGGGAGATTGTTGAGCCTTTACCCTCGTATGGTCGAGGGATTGAACTCCCCGGGAGGAGATATGGTAGCTTGATAAATGGATATATGTTACGTGATGTGGTCATAACTGGTGAGAAGAATCTCTCCGAATTTCGTTTGCTGCTTTAACATGTTCTTTATCTGCGCGGTCTGATTCTCATTCGCTCTTGAATGCATAGGTGATAATGGAACCATCAATGGCCAGGGATCGGTTTGGTGGGATTGGTTTAGCTCCAAATCTCTGAACTACAGCCGCCCGCATCTTGTGGAATTCGTTATGTCTAAATACGTGGTGGTTTCGAACCTCACATTCGTGAATGCTCCCGCTTACAACATCCATCCAGTCTATTGCAGGTGTGTTAGCTAAGGCCACTGATGAGCGGGTGCTTGTTCTTTCATTTGCATTCATTTCTCGGTTAAAGAAGATATTTTTATTTATTTATAATCGAATACAATGCAGTAATGTACATGTTCACAACATCTCTGTATCTGCTCCTCCGGACTCCCCTCATACTGTCGGCATAGTCCCAGGTTTGTGACATCTCTTGACTTCCTGCTATGCATTTACGTTGAAGTATTGTTCTTATCCCGAATGAATGGAGGTAGAAATGTTGGCTAAAATTTGAGCTTCCTGCCCACTTTTACAAAGTTATTTTCTCTGTGCATCCTGATTTTTCCCTTCTTGTTTGAAATAATTGAATGAGAGAAACTTTTCGCCTTTTTGGCGAAATTCGTACTAATTTTCTCTGTGCTTTCAGATTCTTCTGATATTGTGTGCATAGAAGATTGCAGCATTGGCATGGGGTATGATGCCATTGCCCTCAAGAGTGGTTGGGACGAGTACGGGATTGCCTATGGAAGACCGACTGCAAACGTACACATCCGGCGTGTCACCTTACAATCAGCTACTGGTTCTTCTCTTGCCTTTGGTAGTGAGATGTCCGGTGGCATTTCTAACGTACTTGTTGAGAAGGTCCGCCTCAACAACTCATTTAGCGGCATTCAGTTTCGAACAACAAAGGGTAGAGGCGGTTACATCAAAGACGTCATCATATCAGATGTCGAAATGGAAAACATCTACATGGCATTTGGTGCCTCTGGCCAGTTTGGTTCCCATCCTGACGACAAATACGATCCTAATGCTCTCCCAGTTTTGGATCATATCACATTGCAAGGTGTGGTTGGCACAAACATCACAATTGCCGGATGCTTCACTGGGATCAAAGAATCGCCATTCACTTCTTTCTTTCTATCCAACATCTCATTGTCATTGAATTCTGCATCTCCCACCACCTGGAATTGTTCATATGTTTCCGGCTCTTCTGAGTCTGTCTTCCCAGAGCCATGTTCCGACCTCAATACCTCGTATTCAAATCCTTCCTCCGCCCGCTTTTCGCTACTCACCTTGAATGGAAAAGCCGCGGTCTTATAATACCAATTCCTCCAAAATCCAGTTATACTTTTCAGCCAAAATCTACGGTGAGGGAAAGAACTAAAGATTTTCCACCATTGCCATTAAAAATTAGACTACATTCTTTTCAATAAGACACATATGTTCAGATTATTTGTTTCTTCTTCTTCTTCTTCATCCTGTAGATTTGCAGTCCCGCATGCTCTTCTTCCACATCCCGCAGATTATTTGTACAGCTTCATTTCTTCATTCATGTGTAAGCAAATTTTTGGTAGCGATGATGTAAGCGAACTTGGGTTATTGTTCGTATTTTCTGTTCAAATTTTATTCCGTTTTACCTGAAAATTCCGGTGTGTGTAGTGTCCTTGTGCAAAAATTCTACTATCCTCCGGTACATCGGGATTCAATGGCTTTAAAATCCAAGTGTATAGGATACACCGAAGAACAAGAAAATCCTGTTATTGTGAAATTGTTATTTGCTGTTGTGGGAAACATGTCCGGTGAGTCATGGTACGGTAAGAAGGGGAAGAGCGGGATTAAATTATACAACGGGGTATTTGTCGCTAAGGTTAAGACAGAAAGGAATGCCTATGGGTGTGTGTCCTTGTTAGTCAATTAATTTCATATGGAGCTTCATGGTTTAGGGTTTCGATCATGCAGTTCGATTGTCCAAACAAATAACGTTGCGTGGAATATATTATCTCTTGTGATACTTCTTTTTTCAACGTTTAAAAGGTTTAAATTTGTTACTTAGTACTATGGTCTAGTGATGTTCCTCTTCCTATACAAAGGGGAATTTGAATCACATTATTGCTAGCTCATTGTGAGGTTAAGCTCATCCCATCCTTTTAATGTGGATAATATCGTTTGTTCGAAAGAAAAAAAGTTTAAATTTTTATTTTTAACATTTAAAAAAATTAATTTGAATATTCATAATTTCATAAGCGCTAAGTCTAGTTGTGCTTGTTTCCTAATAAAATCTCTTAGTTATGTTTCATGATCTAAATTTTTCGTAACCCCTAGATTTTAATCACTAAATCTCGACGTTTAAACTTTATCATTACACGCTTTCCATGTTACATGAGTTCATAACATATGAAGACGTCACAGAAAATTAGTCCATACTCGTTTTCACTCTTGGAAAAAAAAACAAGTTTTTAAGTTATGATTGTTTGCCTTAAGTCACAAGTAATAACCATAATACCTACCTACCAACAAAATTAATTTACAAAGAACGTAACATGTTTTAGCAATATGATTTAGTCCGAAATCATAATAATTACAAGTTCAAAACACAAAAGACCTTGGTCTCTTTTTAGGGAGTGTGAATTAGGGTATGCTAATTGACTACATACTAGTATGTATTCGTGATAGTAAATTATTGTTATTTTAACCGTTTGAAAAGCATTACCTCTCATTTTTGGACGACATTCAATCTTAGAGAAAATTTTCCATTCAATTGTTGCCTCGTAATCACATGAATGCGATTGGGAGTCGACATTGTGTTATTTTATTCTCTAAAATATGCTTTTCCTAAACAAAATCGATAACGCTATTCACACACGCATTTTCATCTCTACACCCTTGTTTTTTTTCATTGATCTTCTTCAACTCATTCAATCGGACAGATAAGAGAAGTGTGTGCGAGAAGTAAAAATGAATATGTGGATAGCTTTATAAAAAAAAAAAATTAAAAGAGTAAACATTGGATCCAAATTGACAAAAAAGAAAAATATTGGGCCTAGACAAATAAAGCCCAACATTTGAAAACAGCCCACATTAAAAATCAATAACGCCCTAAACTAAAAGCAGAGCTGTTGCCGCCATCACTTCAGCTGCCCCAACCCTCTTCTCCTCGTTCTAGGGTTTAGGGTTTTAGCTCTGCACCTCCTCATCCTTTGTCCTCTCCTACCAAACCCTAACTTCCGGAATGGCCTCTTCAAACATCAGAGATCTCCTGACGGCGTTCAGTCCTTCTCTGGACTTGTTCGCCATCAGCTCCGGCGACGGTCGAATCAAGGTAATGTAATTTTATGAAATTTGGTTGATTTATTTCTCTATTTCTTATGAAACCCTAATTTTCAATTTCTGGGTATGTGTTAGATTTGGGATACTGTGAAGGGGCAGGTCCAGACTGAGTTTACAGACATTGTAGCATCCGAAGATACAAGCATATATGCTAAACGAGAAAGAGGGCACCTCTCAGTTGATTACACTTGCATGAAATGGTTCTCTTCCGAACGAAAGGTTGCGAATTTGCTTTGTTTTTAGCTTAACAAGTATGCTGTAGCAATTTTTATTTTTTAAATTAAATTTATTTTTATGCTATACTGTTCATTGTTGCAGAAGAAGAGGAAGCTTGGTTCCTCATTTTTAGTTTTAGGAACTGGTGGCGGTGATGTTTTGGCGCTTGATGTGGCTGCTGGTCATTTGAAGTGGAGAGTTAACGATTGCCATGCTGGGTTAGCTCCCTGCTTAAACTTTCTTTCTTGTCAAAATATTATGTTAATGTTTATACTGCCTTGTGTTAATGTATGTTTTTGACTTCTTGGGCCGCCTAATTAATCTCTGTTGCATGTTCTGTCGCTGCAGCGGTGTTAGCTCCATATCATTTGCAAGAAATACATCATGTCTTTACACAGCCGGTGCTGATGGGATGATTTGTCAAATTGATTCGTTGACAGGAAACCTGTCGGGGAAGTTCAAAGCTTCCACAAAGGCAATCTCCTCTATGTCTGTTTCATCAAGTATGTTACATATGCATATGTCCATCACCCTACATCTTTTGTTCTACTTTTGCTTACAGCATATGCATCATTCTGCTTAAATTTGTGTTTGATACTGCTATGTGAAAATTACATCACGAATAATACTATCTGGATTCAAGTTTTCGTGATTGGCTGCAAAATTTATTCCAAGTCAATGAGCATTCTCCTGCATAAACCAAGATTTTACCAGGACAGTAGTTTTAGAGAGATGTGAAAGTTAAAGTATATGGGATCGCTTTTGTAATTGGATCATCATCACTGAAACCTGTCTTTATTGTATTATTAGCTATGCCTTTATGTTGTCTTAATAACTAATTAAGTTGAGAAATGATAACTTATGATGATGATGAATGGCAAGTTGGTAGCTAATGCTGTCCAAGAACTGATTTGTCATAAGTCATAAAAAGAAGAAAGGAATTTCGATGGTGAAATTAGTGATAATTCTAGTTGCAGTTCCTGTGTATAGGTAGAGAGACTCGGATGATTAGGTTTCAGTTAGATTGTTGAAGATCTAATGCTTAAAAAAAAGGTTAAAATTTGCAATATTTGTAGGACCAGCTTTATGTGCATCCAAATAAAACTGTATTGATAGATTGTTCCATTTAGTATTTTGCTGATAGTACATTGGGGATGGCCTTTTATCCGCACCAGATGGAAATATATTAGCAACTGCAGCTGCACAAATGAAGATCTTCAATTTGTCTGACCACAAAAAGATACAGAAGTTTTCTGGCCATCCTGTGAGTGTTATGCATCTACATTCTCCTTTTTCTTTTACACTTTTTGCTTATTTGGGTGCTTAAACATGTGTACATGTTTACAGTCTGCTTATCTTCAAATAATCTTTGTTGGTTTACCACTGTTAGAATGTCCTTTGTTAGGCAACTATTTTCCTATAATTTGACACTTCCTCCTCATATGTGGGCCTCTTTCCACCATTAGAGAGGCCAACATGGTAATTCAACATATTTAGAGACTGCATTTGTACGAATTTGAATTTAAGATGTTTGATGCCTGGACAAATATTTTGGTTTACCATTGTGTCCAAAAGTTCCAGCTACCAGGAGGGCTAACCTTCATTTTATTTTTTAACATTTTTTTAACCGTGATTTTTTTAAGTTAATATTTTCTCAACCATTCATTAGGGTGCTGTTCGCTGTATGATCTTCACTGAAGATGGGAAGTATATCCTCTCATCTGCAGTTGGTGAAAGGTATATTGCAGTATGGAGTATAGATGGTGGAAAAAAGCAGTCAGCAAGTGTTGTTCTCAAAATGGAGCACCCTGCCATCTTCGTAGATAGCAGGTGCATAGACAGTGGGGAAGTTGGAGATGTAGGTCTATACGTATTAGCGATTTCAGAAGTTGGTGTGTGTTACTTTTGGTTTGGACAGAATATTGAAGAATTACGGAGTGCGAAGCCTACAAAAATTTCACTATCTTCTGAAGACATTTTGTCTACAACATACAAGGGTGCATTACCCACAATATTTGCAGCGGTTATTCAAGGAATTGCGAAAGCTGCTTCTGGGCAGGTATTTGTTGCTTATGGGTCACCAGTGAAACCTTCATTCCAGAAACTTTTGGTGCATTCTGGAACAGACATAAAGTTGAGTAGCTCCCATGACGGGGTTCTTCTACCAATGAGTCAGTCTCTTGTCAAATCTAAGAAAGGACAAAATGTACAAAATAGAGGTAAGATTTCTCACAACAAGTTTCCCCCCCTCAACCACATTTAGTCACATTTGTTGTTGATTCCCTGGGCTATATAGCATGAGATACTGATGCATTAGGGACCCTTCTGAGAGGAATCAAAACCAAAATTTTATTTTACTTTTTTTAGATGATGCACCTTGCATTAACATTATTGTTTCTTTATAAATTCGTATACGTGATAACCCCTACATTTTATTCCGGTTCTTGATTTTTGACGGTCAGCTGATTATTTGTGCAATGATTCAACAGTTATTGCATTAGATCGAGCAAATGCAGAAGAGGCATTGCATCCAATGCCAAAGGTATTTGATTCACACGAGAAAAAGAAAAGACATGATAAATTGAGTTTTGGCCAAGATGAAGAAATGGCTGATTTGGATGACAGCAGGGGTCGTGCTGGCCTTGTGAAGAGCAAAGGTGGGCGTTATAGTCACTCAGGAATGCATTTGAAACTTTTCTGCATGTAACATAAGTAATCCTATATAACTACTTAGGCTTATTTAGTGATGACTGTAGATCTGTTTCCACCATGCAATACTTTATTTTGAGTGTCAAACTGGCTTACCATATGTTATTTGACCTCTGGTATCCTGATGCTGGTTTTACTTGTTTCATACGTTATGCTGGTATGTGCAGATGACATGGTAGAACTTGAAGCTGACACAGCAGCAATTTGCATGGAGGACAGACTGAAAGCATTAGGGATACTTAGTAAAGTAGATGACCATACGTTCAACTCGACACTCAATTCTGCAACATTTAAGGGTATTGATCTTCAGAGAAATATGCCGCATAAGAAGGTTGGTTTGTTTAGTTATTTACTTATGTATGAACAGTGGCATGATGTTGTACTTATATATTGTTATGTGCACTTCCTGATTTGATTTTGTTCTGATCTATACGTATCATCTGCCAGATGAGGGAAGCTGTGCTATCATTAGAACCTAGTGACGCATGCAAATTATTGGGGGTTCTGGTGGCCACGTGGCAAACAAGGTTTGTTCTTGCTGTTTTGGTCTTCTTCCGGTTTTCATTTCATGCATGCATGAATGTAGAGTTATATATGTCCTTTTGAGGGTGTAGATTTCTTTATATATGCACTTTTTAGAACAATGAATTGTTAGTATGGTTTTATACAGACAATTTGTACCTTAAATACTACCAGTTAACTTATGCATGTATCATGAATATATGTTTTTCCTCCGTGTGTGTTTTTGAGAGGATGGTAGAATTCTGAATTCCATAGTATCTGGTGTGCTAATGTGTATCTGACTCTGGTCCGTGATTTGGTTTTTATAAAGACTGTTATTGACACTTTATGCTTTTGTTTTTTTTATCCATTTGGAAAGCATTACAGTGTAAGTTAGATATGACTTGAGTTTTAATCTTTGATTATGATTAACAGGTCTAGCAGTGGGAATAACGTTCTTCCATGGATTTACAGCATATTGGTAAATCACGGTCATGATATCATGTCCCAAAAGTCTGAAACCCAGATGCTTAGCTCCTTGTTGAAGGTAAAATTTTGTGACCAATTAGTACTAGTTTATTACCAGGTCACTATTTGCTCCCTTATTTCAGGGATTATTCTCTTTCTCACATACTGTGGGATGTGTTAGCAGCTGTAAAATGATTTTGGTTCAGTTTTAGTTACTTGTAAATAGACTACTTGAGAGGACTTAGCTAGTTTTGCTGGATGGTTTCTTATCCACTATTTTGTAATTCATGTTATTGTTTTAATAAATTTTATTGTTTGTTCTAAAAAAAATGACATGTTGCTGGGTAAGCAATGTTTTTACCCTCTGTCTTCTTTCACTTTGTATAAGTTGTAATCCAATTATTCTGAAAAACAATATGGAAAACTCGACTTACAGTTTCATTATAAGATTGGTGGTTGATGAAGATCTTCTTTTGAATATTGTCCGTGAAGGAATACGGTAGCCTATGAAGATTTGTGTTTGACTTGCAGTTTCGTACTATTCCCCACAGTGCTGCTAGGTGCCTGCTTTAGACCTATACATATGGTATACCATTACCCATTACCCCTTGATAGACAAAGCCAATGCTTAGATGATTCTTTGGTTAGACTACCGTCAATGTCTTATAGTGTTACCTCTAACAAAATGAATTTTCACACAAATTCCACCCAAATATCAACAGTTTTTGGATTTATTATCTGCCTTATAGTGGGACATCATCCAAAACTCTCAATACCTCCTAAAGAAACCAGATTTGATCTTAGGTAATAATATATTTGATGAAGCACTTAATTGATGTTGTTCTCCTTGCAGGTTACCAAATCCAGAGGGGCAGCTATTCAGCCTTTATTACAAGTATCAGGTCGTTTGCAACTTGTGATGGCACAGGTATATACAACCTCATATTCTAACTTGAATTCAGTAATTTAGTTGACCAAGTGTTTTAGTCTTTTGATATTTAATATTTGTTTTTGCTCTGGATGAATAGATTGACAAGGCAACCCACGCAAAAACTCAAATTTCATCACACGAGCACGAAATGGATGAAAGCGAAGATGACGATGAAGATGTAAACGAAATTCACTATGGGGAAGAAAACGATGATTCTGACATAAGCAGTGATGATGATCAGTAGGATTTTGTGATGGGAGGTAGTCAAACTTTGCCGTAGTGACATTCATTCTTTTGTCTCCTGATTTACTTGTGATGATGCTTGCATTCTTTGTAGGAAAAAAAAAGTGTGTATGGAGATGACTTGGTGTACCTACACTATTCGTCTACTGTTTGATTGATTATTACACTAGATTGCTTAAGTTTAAATACCACCAGAATTAGGTCCACGAAGTCTCATGCTTTGGTTTCTGCTACATTGCGGAGTAGATGTATTCTTTTGAATTGGGTGTCTAATTACGGTCTAGCTGGTCCATGCTTAGTTTTTCTCAAGGATTTGGAACATTTTAGTTGATATTGAATATATGACGACATGGAACACAGTTGTGTTATTGGATTTCATGGCTTATGGTTTATTTTGCAGTTTTCTGCTCATAAGTTGCATTTCCTGTGCACCTTGTGGATTTAGGACAGAATGGCTCGATGCGGTGCAGTCTGTTCAACATCCCCGTTCGTTAATCAGGCAACTTTTAATGCTCGGTTTCTGGCCCTGTCCAAGTTCAACACCCACAGTTTTCATTTCCTCTGGGGTTACCCCTCTACCCATTACCATGGTGACGAAATTTAGAATTCTCCAAGATATCAATTATTCTGTGACTTGCAAAAGCACAAGCGATTTTGTATAAATTGTGTTACCGCGTACTATTTATCTTGCTGGTAATTGTATATTAGGCGTTCGGTTCATTCGCATTTTGTCCAAAATATCACTACTTAATTATAAGAAAGGGTCTTTGCTCGTAATTGAAAATTGTTCGTATATCTATAAATTAGAAAATCCCGAGTAAGATTTCTCCGATGAATATTAAGCCAGGAAGCTCCTCTCCAGAGCAGAAGTTTGATCTTGGAACTTGGTGTTGTGCATTCTGTGAGGAGAGAAACTGGGAACAATGGTTTTTCAGATTACTTTCGGCAGAACACGATTTGGGAAACTCCAGGTTGCCGGCAGTATGTAGTAGCCCTGTTGGAGAGGATTTAGGATCAATTCTTTCTTCGCTTACAAGCTTGGAATCTCATTCTTTCTTCCCATAATATCACACGATTAAGAAAAATATAATTCCATTAAATTATATTTTCCTGCTAACATATTCTCCATTAACGTTCTTGCCGTGATTCTTTTGGGGATAAACAGTACCCCTCCTTTTGTACCGTTCTCTCTCTCTCTCTCTCTCTCTCTACATTACGGTACACGCATTCGGATTTTCGTCGCTAAACATTGATGTGATGTTTCCGTTGCCGTTGACGTCGTGCTGCTCCTCGTTGTAATGGTTCGCCCTGCTGAAATGCTCGTTGTAATGGTTCATCCTGCTGAAATGTGAGGGTTGTGGGGGTGGCTGGATATATTCAAATTCTGTGATATAAGGTGATGGTCTGTATGTGTTGTAGCTGTGTGTCACATGCATAGGCGGAGGTGGGGTGGGACACATCGGGGCGTGGCTCATCGGGGGAGGAACCACTGGGGAGTGGCTCATCGGGGGAGGACCCATTGGGACGTGGCTCATCGGGGGAGGACCCGGGGCGTGGCTCATTGGAGGAGGGTCCATTGGGGCGTGGATCATTGGAGGAGGTCCCATCGGGGCGGGGATATGGGCAGGCTCCTGTGGAGGTCCTTGGCTGTTATGGTATCTGTTCCAGTAGCCATTGTAGCCTTGGGAGTAGCCATATCTATAGCCATAATCAGGTGGGTGGTGGTATATGGTATGAGTTTCTCCAACGTCTCTTGGTCTCTGGTGGTGTATTTGTTGGCCGGGGTTGGTCTCAGCAGACACAGGTGGTACTGTTGGCTCGGGTGTGGGATTTTCAGGCGGCGGGGATTCTCTTGGTGGCTCTGCTGGCGGGGCCACTTCAGCTGGCGGAGCTGCTTCAGCCGGTGGTGGTGCTTCTGAAGGAGGGGGGTTTGCTGCCTCAGGAGCTGGAGAACCATTCTCCGGCGCTTGCTCTGGCGGTGGTGGAGCAGGTTCCGTTTGTTGTTCTGTGTGGGAACATATGGTGGCAATCTTCCTCGTCTTCTTAATCGCCTTTACTACCTTCTCCGGATCCGCCCACCCAATTATTGTCAACTTTTGTTGAGGGAAGTCAATGTAAAGATCATATATACCTGCAGAAGAAAAAAAAAACACCTCACTCAAAAACATAAAAAAACTACAAGCTAATAAAAGCTGGGTTCTTAGTGTAAGAAACATACCAAAAACCAAAAAACAAAAAAAAACATGGATTCTTAATTTCTTACCATTGATGCCATGTAGCGCTTTCTTGATCTTCTGCACACATCCGTTACAGTCCATCCGGACATGAATCTCCGTCACCCGAGGTTTCTGCATTCGAGACACGGAAAAATTAATGTAAGCATGGACTGATACATGTAATGTGGAAGCATGTGATTGCCATTAATTTAGGGCCATACCTCCATGAGAGGCAATGAAGAGGGTGGAGGGAGGGAGGGAGAGAGGGAGGGGCAATGGATTAATAGGTGGCATTTTATTTGTACACATTGCAAAAAATAAAAATAAAAATGGCAAGGAATAATAGAAAGGCAAAAGATGTGGGACATGCAAGGAATCTCCTTTTCGAATTGATTAACTTAACCTGCAAAAATCAATGTCAAATGTGTTAAAAGGATGGAAGAAAGGGGTCGGTTTTATATGGACGATGGAATGCTGTGCCAAAAAGAATTTGCTTTCTGTGTGATGGAATTGATGGCTGTGTGCGATTGAGGGACGTCTGTCTTTCGAGATTATTAGGATATCCACCGTCCGTGGATAAAGAAATAAAAGGAGATGATCAGATGATTTTGTTTACATTTTCATTGAGACTTAGCTTTCGACGTTTTAACTGGAGTTCCACTAATATTGTGGAATCCTTTTGGCACAAGCAAAGATGGGTGTTTTCACACATGCAAATCACAAAAATTTAGGGTTGGAAAGCATGAACCTTCTTTCATTTTAGTCGTAAAGGTTGATGGAGATTGGAGTTGCAGATTCTTTCACAGGAAGATTTTAAAGTGTGTACTCCAAAACTTTAATAAACTAATTTTGAGTCTCTTTTTTTCTTTCCCTAATGCTGCTTCTTGAGTGTGCTAGCCTGGTTCTGGATGAGCTTAACCATCTTATATTATATTCTAGATAAAGATATTTGGACCCCATTTGTGGGAGATTAGTTATACTACTTACATAACTGTGTTTTAGTAGGATAAAATAAGTTTTATGTTCTTATCGGAGTTATTAATGTCGAATGGCCTCTATAATTGTAAAAAGAATCAACCAGTATTATAGCACGTGAATTGATTATACATGCAGCTGTCTTTTGGTAGCATACATTAATTTTTCTAATGCTACTTAATCGAACGCCATCCTAGTCTGAATGAGCTTAACCATCTTCTATTCTAGCTAAACATTTTTGATCCCATTTTGGGAAAGATTATTATGTGGTACTTAGTATAACCAGTCAATTCATATGTTATAACCTGTGAAATGGTTATTAACACTATTTGCTTCATCATAAAACGGTTATTTAACTATATTATAACTCATGAATTTGTTTTTTTTAGAATTGATAAGAATCTTAGGCGATATGACACCAAAACGGTCAAGACCTACCAGTTTTGAAAGTTGCTTGACTTTGGTCATTGTGAAAAACAGGCCCAAGAACACATAGTTTTCACTCGTCTAATAATTTATGTATCTGAAGGAAATTGGAACAAGTTTTGCATTTACAAGTTTTCTAGTACATCCAAGCGACTTTCCTCAAGACGTACGGATTTCTGCCATATAAATTACTTGATGCTCCTGTTATCTAACGAAATTGCTTGATGCTTTTGAGTTTCGATCCGTATAGAAAAAAGAGTGCATTTATATTGTGTACTGTGAAGAAAGTTGATATTTCATCATAAATTAATTGGTAATATGGGAAGTAGTCGAATTACTTGTAAGCACATGCAAAGTTCCTCTTTTCTCCAATGAAGGATTAACTCTCAATACGTCTGTGTGACGAATTTTCAAGTCTAATACGTGAACCATACCAATGGGGTGACATGGAGTACGTGTGGCTGTTGAACTTCACATGTGGGACAACCTACTCTGATGCCATGAAGAAAATTGGGGTTCCACTATAAACTTTCTCCGATGAAGGATTCACTATCAATACACCCCCTCATATGCAAATTTTCAAGCCTAATACATGGACAACATAAATGGGGTCATGTAGAGTACGTGTGGCCGTTGGGCTTCACAAATGGAACAACCTGCTCTGATACTATAAAGAAAGTTGTGTTCTACCATAAAATCAATTGGCAATATGAGAAGTAACCCAATTACTTATAAGCACATGTAAGGCCTGTTCTTTCCCTGATGTAAGATTCACTCTCAACACGCCCTCTTACATGTGGCAAATTTTTAAGCATAGCAAGTGGACAACACAAATTGGGTGACGTGAGCACGTGTGGCGTTAGACTTCACCCATGGGACAACCTGCTGTAATACCATGAAGAAATTTGAGATTCCACTATAAAACCAATTAGCAATATGGAGAGTAGCTCAATTATTTATAAGGGCATGCAAAATTCATCATTTCCTCGGTATATAATTCACTCTCAAGTCTCAACATATTGGAGTTGGAAGTGATATAGGAAAAAGATCCTCGCCGTATCCTTTTCCTGGGGATCCCATGATCGTGACCGTTCATTGTATATCGTGTGGTCAGTTTTCGTTAGGTATTATTTATATTTAAAATTTAAATATCGTGACCGTTCATCGTGTATCGTACGGTCACGATCATGGGATTCCCGGAATCTCCAGAAAAATGATCCGGCGAGGATCCTTTTCCCATTAATAATATATACAGTAGCCAGCTCCAACCATCTAGCACCTACCAAGTGTCAAGTGAGATTGAAGAGTATGAAGAGCAAATGAAGGAATACAATGATTCCAAATATGACAATCAGTAATAAGAAGGCCATGGCGAGCGAAGACATCTGCCACAAAGTTAGCCTCTCTATAAATATGCTTCTAGTCAATGCAATCAAAATTGGTCACCGTCCACTTGATATCTTCAATATTAGGAACCATATTCCATGGTGTCGCACCCCGGTCCAACACTGACTGTATGACCAACTTAGAGTCACCTGCAATCATAATCTTTTTATAGCCATTCCTCTGAGCAAAAAGAGGCCCTCTCTGAGAGCCTTAGCCTCCACTTTAGAAATAGTGGCACCATCCAGATTTAAAGCTCCACCTCTAATAATCTGTCCATTATGATTCCTTAAGACAAAACTCGACGCAACCTTGTCTCCAGCCACAGAACCATCAAAATTTAACTTAACAAAACTCTTATCTAGCGGATGCCATTTAACAATTGTGGAAGTATCATTAGTATTTCTTCTTAAACCTTTAACATTGGCTTTAAGATATCGCTCACCCATAGAAATAGCCAATAACTTAGATCTTGCTGGGATGGGAAAAACATTTCTGAACACCATATTATTACGGTCATTCCAAATTTGCCAACAAAGGAGCAAACACAAGCTCAAATCACTAGGAGCTTCCTTATCAACATGCTTTAAAGAATTTAGCCAGTCTACTGCTGAGTCGAAGTTAGTATTAGTGAAATTGCCCAACTTAATTGAACAAGGGTCCCAAATCAATTTAGTGACACCACAATTAAAAAATAAATGCATTTGGTCCTCGTCTATGGAATTACAAAAAAGACACATCTTATCACTATTAATTACAATATAACTTAATCTTTTCCTAGTTTGAAGTCTATCATGAATGAACAACCACGCAAACATCTTAACTTTAGGAGGAATATTAAGTTTCCACATCTTATTAATTAACTTATGCTTTGTAGATTGAGTCAACGTCCCTTTATGGATCCAAGTAGCTGATTTAACAGAGAACTTACCATTTGTATTTGGACCCCAAACTAGTACATCTTTGGAATCCTGCAAGGGAATTGTAATATTGCAAATTTTCCTCACAATTTCATTACTAACCACTTGCGAAAGATTTCTCCTATCCCAACAATAATTATCAATAAATTCATTAACTTTCAAGTCCCAATTAATGTTTTGGTTGTCAATATTGGGTAAGAGATGGAACAATGGGTAAGGAAAAACCCAATTGTGGGACCATAACAAAATGTCCTTACCATTACCCACTCTACATCTCATACCCTTAAGAATAACATCCCTACTTTTCAAGATACCTTTCCAAGTAAAAAGAATGATTTTATTATCTAGAAAATTTTCCTTTCTATGGTACTTACTTTTTACTAACTTCACCCACAAGTTATCCTCGTTAGTCATTACCTTCCAACCCAACTTAGCGAGACAAGCATTATTAAAATGATCAAGTCTTCTAACTCCCAAACCTCCCATTTTCTTAGGAGCATAGACCGAATTCCAAGCCACTGGATAGATTTTCTTGTCCTTACCCCAGAAAAAAATCCCTACACTCTTTAGTAAGCTTATTGACAATCTTGTCAGGACACTTAAAGCAAGACATAACATGATTAGGCATACCCGTTAGATTAGAGTTAAGTAAAGTAAGCCTCCCCGCTCTTGAAAGAGTGCTTGCTTTCCAACCAGCTAATTTTGCTTAACCCTCTTAAGTAACTCATTACCATTAACTTGGTCTTTCTAGAAAACAATATTATGAATTCCTAGGTACTTAACAATAGTAGTTTTATGTTGAATATGTAAAATATTAACAATATCAATTCTAGTTGGAGAAGTGGTATTCTTGAAAAAATACAAGGACGACTTATGAAAGTTTATTTGTTGGCCTGCCGTTTTAGAAAACATATTAAGGATTTGAAGAATATTCCTCGCACCCCTCGGCGTGGCCTTAGCAAACAGGAGACAGTCATTAGCAAACACTAGATTGGAGATTTTAAATCCTCTAGGTGAGGACAAAATACCAATATGAGACTTTGGGTTATTTGTTAGGGTATTAAGCTGTCTACTTAACGGTTCCATACAAATGATGAAAATATAAGGGGACAAGGGGTCCCTTAGTCGAATTCCCTACTTCGGATAAAAATAACAATGAGGTCGCCCATTTATAAGCACATAGAAGGAAGGAGAAGTAATACATTCCATAACTAATTCAACCAAATGATTATGAAAACCAAATCTAAGAAGAACATACCGAATGTAATCCCGGTTTAACTAATCATATGCCTTTTCCAGATCCAGCTTGACACCCATAGCTCCAGTTCTTCCTTTCATCCTATTGAAATCAGCAAACATTTCGTGAGCAATAAGAATATTATCCTGATTGGCTATACCCGGAGCAAAAACACCTTGATTTTGAGAGATGCAAAGATCTAATAGAGGTTTTAGTCTCTTAATGATGATCTTTGTGAAAATTTTATAACCAACATTACACAAACTAATAGGCTTATAGTTGCTAACATTTTCCGGATTATATATTTTAGGAACTAAAGTGATGTTAGTATGATTTATGAGTCTTAAGCTGGAACCATTTTGGAAAAAATCTTTGACCAAACAGGAAACAGAGCCCTTAATTTGGTCCCAACAACCATGAAAAAAGGCCACACTTAAACCATCAAGACCCAGGGCTTTAAGAGCTCCAATACTACTCACAGCATCCCAAATTTCCTCATCTGTAACAAGAGACAACAAACTTTCATTATGATGATTAGAAACACAAGGTTGAGTGATATCCGCTAAATTACTTAGGTAAGCATCCGAGGGAGGACTGTCACAGGAAAAGTGCTTTTTAAAATCGTGCACAAAAACCTGTTCAAGGCCCTGACCAACAGACCACCAAAAACCATTCTCATCTTTGACTTTTGTAATTTCATTTCTTTTTTTTAACGAATAGTAGCCACAGTTTGAAAGAATTTAGTATTCTTATCCCCAAGTTGCAGCCAATTAGTTTTAGCTCTCTGGGCTCACATAATTTCTTCACAAATTAACACATGATTCAATTCATCTCACAGAGATTTTTCCATCATCAAATCAACAGAGTTGTTAAACATAATTTGTTTTTGAAGCTCATCAATTTTATATAACAATTCTTTCTTTTTCTCCTTTAAATTGCCAAAAGTGTCCTTGTTCCATTTACAAACTAGAAATTTAAACTTACCAGCACACACTCTGAATTTATCTTTAGGATTAATACTAGGGTCACAATGCCAAAATTTTGCAAAAACGTTTTAAACTGAGGATGATTAAGCCACATAGCCTCAAATTTAAACGAGAAGTAGTTATTCTTCTCCTCACTAGAATTTAGAGATAATAAAATAGAACTATGATCAGAACCAAAAATAGGATAGGTATGCAAATGATAATTAGGGAACATATTTAACCATAAAGGGTTAGCCACCACCCTATCCAATCTCTTGAAAACAACCGTATGATCTGTATGACAATTAGTCCAAGTAAAAGGAACTCCAGACACATTTAAAGACAAAAGGTTGCCACGATTAAGAAAATTGATAAAATTGTTCATGTCCGTGGTATGGGTTTGCTTACCCCCAACCTTCTCTGAAAGCTCAACAATATTGTTAAAATCTCCAACTAAGCACCAAGGATTATGAATTGGATCTAACTTGAGGACCTCCTCCCACAGGTCACACTGCATATGTTTTTGGGGAAAGGCATAAATGAAAGTAACTAATTGCTCTAAATTAGTAACTAAGTCCTTTATAGAACAATGGATATATCTCGGAGAGGAAGAAATTATACTAACAAAAGCCTTAGTACTATTCCAACATAAGCAGAGGCCTCCAGATCGGCCAATTGGATCAAATAAAAAAATATTGTCAAAAAACTTGGAATAAAAGTTCCTAGGGACCTTATGAACATCCACCTTAATCTCCATCAAGCAAAAAATGTCCAATTTAGCTAAACTACATATAAAATTAAAATTACTAGGAAATTCATTTCTCCTAATACCCCTACAGTTCCATGCAAGACACTTAATCAATCTAATTCTTCAAGATAACTAAACTCTTCCTTAATTGCAATTTCCTATTGGATTCTCTTTTTTGGACTCAGTATCCTAATAGTGGCATGAGGGTCACCACCACTAGGCCCATTTTTAACAGCATCCACTTCACATACTCTTTTCTTTGGACTCATCATTCCTATTTTGGGCCCTGCACTCATAGAGCCAACCTCTACTTTAAGAAAAGCATAAACCATATTTCTAGTGTTCTCCTTAGATTCAGCCTCCTCACTTTTCACATTTGACATATCAACAACTAGGTATAAAGCAAGATCATTCGTAACATCAAAGAAATCAAAATTAACACTTTTATAATCACAAACAAGATTATTGTGACATGGCATGATAAAGGACTCATCATCATCAAACATAGAGTCAATAAAATTAATACTAGAGATAACTATCCATCTATCCTCATTTTGTCTAAAGATAAAAAGATTAGAGATAGAATTTATAAACCTAGAGGAGCTACAATTCACAGAGCTTACCCCCTGGTCATGTACGAGAATCCCCACCATTACCTTGAGCATCCAATGAAAATTGAATCTTATTTTCACAATGTCAGGTTCTTGCATCAAACCTTCGTCATCGCTCTCAAAGATCTTCACTACTTCAGCGCCCTGCATCTTTACTTGTTCCCCAGATAGCCCGCATAGCACATGAACTCTCACATAGGCTTCTATCTCATGTTCCCCAAATTTATTGAACATCAGATAAGCTACAAACCCCATATATTTGCAAGGGATTGAGCATTTAAGCTCTAGAAACCCGCAACCACGGCTTTGTGAGGCACCATTTAATTGAATCACAGCCAACCCGAATTCTTCCTTGGCACCCAAATCGTTGCGTGCCCAAAAACCCAGTTTTAAATTGTAAATAAGAGAAGACCCTAGTTTTCTTATGATTGCCATTAGATTAATGGGAAAAAGACCCTAGTTTTCTTTAGGATTGCATTTTGACCAAAAAGCTGGTATTTTGTCGTGAAAAAAGACATTGCGCGACGAACAATTTCAAACTCGTCATGCAAAAAAAAATTGTGCGACGCTTTATTACTCGTCGGGCTAAAGTTATACGAACGAAGGTTTTCGTCTTACGATATAAAAGGGTACAAGTGCACTTTGTGACTAGTTTGTCTCGAAAAGTTTGCATGACGAAAAATGTTAGAGGCACTTGGTAATGCGCGACGACTGGTCAGTGTTGCGCAAATGTAATTTTTATCAAAAAAAAAGAAAAAAAAGAAAAAAAAAGATTTCATACTAATGACAAAAAAAAGCAAATTAATATATAAAAAAACAATTTTTATTTATAATATAAAAAAAATGTATGTACAAATATAAAGTTTTAAAAGAAAGCAGGAACAAAACTATGAAAAAAAAGCGGAAAAATCTATAGGAATGTCGTTTAAAGGATCTTGCTGCTGGTTGGGGACGGGGTCAGAGGTCGACGAGCCTGATTGCTGTGCTTGCTCAGTGTGGAAGGGCTGTGAGGGCGATGATGTAGATAAACATGGGAGATGTATTCCGGAGGAACTGAGGGTTTGTACAAGCATCGACATTTGAGACTTGTAAGATGCTAGCTGACTCCTTAGGCTAGCAACTTCTTGCGTCAAAGCCGTAACCTGGCCATTTGACTGCTAGGATGACGAGGCTCTACTCTCTCGCCGCTTGGCATTTTCCATCCCCCGACAATAAGTCCTTGGTCTCCGACCGAAAGTCTGGTCCAACGTCTCTGTCATGATGTGAAACCCTGCATTCTCAGGGGGATCCACATACTCAATAGGCGTGTCCGAGAGAAGCTAGGAGGCGGACTCTTGAAGCACCGACTGACTTTTCTCCACCATAGTCGCCTGTGAAAAAAAAAGGATTATTAATAGAAAACAATTTGAAATAATTAGTATAAATGTTGAATGCATAAGAAATTACTTACATGAAAGGACTCGGTCAACTCATTCCTAGGCCGAACATAAATGTTAGCAAAGACGTCAATCTCTGGAAATTTTGAACCCTTCTGAAATCGAAAAAAATAAGGAAAATGTTAGTAAGAAAAAAAAAATTTATTAGCGGCATTTTAAAATTGGAAATGAAAGATGTAATATATACCTTCCGTCGCGCCTCCATCCTATAAGAGAAAGGCCTCGAACCCGAATGGTGGAGAAGAGTCTTATTCTCCTGATTGATCTTGTTCGCCTTCGCCTTCGCCTTCTTTTGTTATAAAAAAAAATAAACGTATTAGTTGTAATACTTTAAGAAAATAATAATAAAAAATAATAATAAACATTAGTAAAAATTAAAAAAAAAGTAAAACAAAAGAAGTCGTAATAAAAAACGCAGCATAAGCTTGGCTCCTGAAAATGACCACAAAGTCAAACCCAACTATCTTGTCGGTCCTTCAACTCCTTCGGACAACCCTCATCGAGAGTGACCTGCGGATCATCAAATTGCTGGAAACATTGGTGCAGGTCACTCTTCCACTGCTTGTAGTGTTCGGAGAAGAGCTGATTGAGGTACGTGAACATGTCCTCGTCCATGTCCTCCAAATTGTAGTTTGTCTGCAATGTAACAAATATTTTGAAAGTATTAGTAATAAAAGACAGTAATAAATATAAATATATAAATTTTACATGAAAAGCATTAAAAAGGCAATGCTAGGGCAAAAGGTCTGCACGACATGCCCAATGTCATGGGCTAATGCACTATGCTACTCCGCCGTTGATGCTGCCCGATGTCACTCATCGTATTCGATTGGGATATGACCGTTGGTCACCCGGGTGACCTTGGCCGTCTTCAATTGCCGACAAGGTCCCTGGGTGTTTTTCTTCGTTGCAAAGAGATGAAAAATAAATCATTAACCCAAAACTAATAACAAATCCTACTAAAATTTTGGCATAACCTCCCCTATAATTAAAACATTTCCCAAAATCTTGAAAATAACATAAACAATATACGCATCCAACACAATGATCACAATAGTTTAATAAAAGGTTTGGAACGATGACAACTTTTTAATCCTTACATGACATAAGTTAACAAATTACACCTAAAATAACAAAATTCAGTTAACATGGGAATAAGGGAGTGAATTAGGATTGTATACTTGGCCGTGTACCCGAGGCATCAATTGTGGATCCCAATGGCAACATCTAGTTCGTAGTGCGGGGGCGCCGGTGAATACGTCGAGTGCTAACAGGCAACGCCACCAAAGAAGTCGACGATGCCTGCGCCTGTGGGACTGGAGGACCAACTGGGTCAACCAGATTAATTGGCCTATGGTCCATCTTTGCCGGAGCAGTGATGGCAGTAGTAGATGTAGTCGTCGGACTAGGTGTAGAAGTCATCGCCCTTCGGGTTTTAATGAGGTTTGACATCTACAAAATTGGAAATCAATTTGTTTCGTACACTAAGATTTAACTTACCGTACACATGCTAATAATTTCAACTTAAATTTAAAACGAAATTTAAAAACCCTAATTCTAAACCCAATTCAAGTTTGGCAGAAACAAAATTTAAAACTGATGTACTATACACAAACTAATCAACTCATATAGGATATAGACCCAACAATTATAACTTAAAAGAAGAAACTAGCATAAAGGAGCAGTTGGAGGCAAAATCTAGTATGTACGTGCTATGTGTATGTCAGGGAATTCAATTGACAAATAAGTCACAAGCTAGCAATTTGGCTCCTTGAGGGTAGGTAGAAACCAAGAACATGCACCCAAGTTAATGGATGGAAACAAAAAAGTATGGCACATATTCAACAATAACCATGGACACAAGCATCATAGCTAGAAGACGAAAGCATTAGGCATCTTAGGAATTACAAAGTCCAATATATCACGCCAATACACATAACAGGTGCTATAACACAATTAAAACAAAGGGAAGCAGAAGATAACTGATAACCTTTTTTGCATCTCCCTAGAAGCAGAGATGATAACCTTCTATTTAAAAAAATCGAAGCACAATATTGGTCAATGAATACAATCAGAAAACCAATGAAAAGAGAGTAACCAAAGCATATAATTCTGATATGTAAGTTCTCATCAAATGAACCTTAAAAAAGCAAGTTAACCACAACAATATCAAAATCTATGGGGACTACTTTCGAGCAGACCACTAGAACTTGAAGTCAAACAACAATACTAGAAAGCAATGGAAAGTAACAAAATTATGGAAATAGTAATTAAAATTACCATAAAGTAATGCAGGTGACCAAAGTGTACGTCCAAAAGCTAGTGAATTTTTCTCCTGAAAATTTAAAAAATCAAGAATGACAATCTTATCATATGAAAGTATTTTTGTTAAAGAATGACATTATTAGCAATGAAAGTATTCGTTGACAAAAAACCTCACCCAGTATCCAAAAAAGATAAACAAATTTCTTCAAGAGAGCAAATAAATACCCATCTAGAATATAAAAACTTACAACACAATATCATTCTCCAGGAAACACAAATTTGGATGAAAAAAAAAATCCCAAATTCCTGAACCTTTTCTCCAGAAAACAAAAATTTGAAATATGAAAAATGCCAACTCGCTGAACTCATGTTCTAGATGTGTTCATGTCTGCATATTTGATGAAGAGAGCAACGTGCAATCATAGAGAAAACAAAAACAAAGGGAAGCATGTGGAAGTTTACAGAACTAATCTTCGCATGTGCACTTTCCATCTTCAAACCTATGAAACCTATTGTTATCCCTCACTATGATAACCCTTCCTGAGCACTTGGACATAAACTTGATTGCAGTATGACAATCGCCACCAATTTAAGAACCCCTAATTTAAGAACCCTAAATCTAACCCCCAATTTAAGAAAACCTAATCTAACCTCATTGCCCAAAATCGTTCCCCTAATTTAAGATCAAAAGCTAACCCCAATTAAGAACCCTAAAAAATCTAATTTAAGAACCTAAATGTAACCCCCAATTTACGAACCCTAAATCTAACTCGACTGCCCTAATTCTAATCCCCAATTTGAAAAAGAAAAGAAAACAAAAAAAAAATCCTAATTCTAATCCCCAATTTGTAAATAAAGAAAATTGAAAATAAAAACTAAAGAGGAAATGACCTCTTGGAGACGAAGTCGCGACGGCCGAGAGAAAGATGGAGATACAGATGAATGAGAGAGAGGGTATCACACAGGGAAAAAGGAAGAAGAGGGAAGTGAGGGGAAGAAGGGGGGGTTAAAATATAGAGTCTTGCGCGAAAGAGTCTTTGTCTCGCAAGGCTAAACAATCGTCGCGCAAGTTTTTTAAAATTTCCCCAAAAGAAAGCACCTTAATTGAAATTTCAGACACTTGTGCGACGAATAAATATATTTCGTCGCGCAAATATACTTTGTGCGATGAAATATATGTATTCGTCACGCAATATTCCCGCGTAAATTTAAAATAACTGTTAAATCATGATTTTTTGTTTATAACCGTCGAAATTTTTTGTCCTGTTACTTGATTTTTGAATGTTTGTTTTCTGTGATTTTCGGCTTATGCGATCTCGAACCATATACAAACAAGTTTGATGGTTGAATCGTTGAAATTAGTTTCGTACAATGCGTATCCCATCAAAAAGATACATTCACTAACACTTAGAGTTTATTTATACTTTCATTAAGTATAACATAAGATTTTGTGGTATCCATTAGTTTAGTAGATTTAAATTTATTTATTTGTACGTATAACACTTAAGAAGTTGAATGGTATGTATATTTAAGTCAATCCAATGGTCACCAATTTTTTAAATTAAATTTAATATATATATATATATATATATAATTTTTATAGTTTTTAGGGGTATAAAATTGTTAAATTAATATATATAATTATTATAGTAATTTCTTTTAGGGTTATAAAATTATAAAATTAATATTTTGCTTGTCGTGTCGGGTTATCGGGTTGTGTCAGGAATTGCCAGGCCTAGCTTGCGCGACCAAAAATTGTTATGCGTCATGCAATTATGTTTTAAAATGGTTTTTAATTTTTTTTTATTTTGTTTACAATTTATTATAAAATACCAACATACCAAATTTATTTACAAAGCAATTCACATATAAAATGGGAATCATTTATACCATTTTTTCCATCACTCTATATAATGCATTAACCATTTCATGTGTTTTACAAAAAAAAAGTTACAAATATATTGCCTTAATCTTCATCCGAACTATAATAACTTTCACTTTCGTTGCTATCATCATTTTCAGTGTCTCATTCCTCATCATCGATAGGTACGTCACCATTGTCGTTTGTAAGCACTGTACCATCGTATCGTGCAATATTACCGAGGTCAATTATGATTGACTGAATCGGTATTTCAATTGAAGATACTCCTTCTATCTGAAATGGTTCTTAGATAAGATTAGTATCTCGGAGTGTTTCCGCACCACTTTCCATCGAAGATTCGACGTTGGTCAGCAACATTGTCGATGTCGTTGTCAGTACGGTTTTGTTCTGGTATAACATACACGTTCCTATGATCCATCTTCTGAACAACTTTCCAACCCCTTCCGGCTTTAAGGTCATCTAGATACATAATTTATTTTTCCATGGTTGCTAAGATGTAAGGGTCGTCATCGTACCAAGTTTTGCTAATGTTCACTAATAGTAATCCATGATCTCTTTTCACACTTCCATTCCTATTTGGGTTTGTATTAAACCATCGACACTTAAATAGGATCACTTGGCACCAGTCTTGGTAAAGCAATTGCACGACACTTGTTAGTTTACCATAGAATTCAATGTCTGTACTTTCGCCTCCCCTGGGGACATGAATATCGTTGTTTTGCGTACACAACTTGTCATCTCGTGCACCTGCTAAGAACTTGACGCCATTGACATGGCAACCCGAGTACAATTCAACGCGAATTCGTTTGAACGCCAAGTTATATAACTCTTCAGTGTACGCGGGGGAATTCGATGCTTTCAGTTGATTCACCTAATATTAGACAAACGTTTAAATTTGATAGTTCGAGCAACTTAATTGGTACAATATATATGTCCAATACAAAACACTTCAAATTTACATATTCGACAAACCACTGCGGAAACAATTCACAATATTTCTTGGCATACAAATATAAAGGATGTGCCTACTTCATCATATTTTCATGCTCGTCTAGGTATGACAGTGTCTCGTCACAATTGTTGAGTACGAACCAATGTGCTACCTCCATGTCCTTCTTGGAAAATGACTCGCCACAAATAGGATCTCCGAATGGTCGAGCAATTTGGGCAAAAACTGAAAGTTTCTCCTTTCTCACACCTTCGTCATTATTGCGAGGAGGACGATTGAAAGTTGTCTCAACATCCTTTAAATACATTCCACAAAATGTAAGCGCGTTATATGCCACTCAAGCTTTTATAATGGATCATTCGGGCTTTGCTTTGTTTCGTACACTTTTCTTCAAGTCTCCAAGAAGCCTGCCAAAAGAAAACGATATGATACACATATTACTAATCGTAATATATTTAATATTGATTAATAAAAAAGACGAGGAATATATACCTTTTTATTGGATACATCCATTGAAAGTTGACTGGTCCAACAAGCAATGCCTCATTTGGTAAGTGAACCATCACGTGTATCATACTTGTGAAAAGAGTGGAGGAAATATCTTTTCAAACTTGCATAGAACTTGCACAATGTCATGGTGCAACTGATTAACGTCCGTTTTTTCGCAACGTTCTTGACGTCAATTGCAAAAAAAAACTGGACAACAACATGATTGGTTTCACTACATCGGCGAGATGTTGAATACCCACAGGAAGTAAGTGTTGCAGAACCACATGATAGTCATGACTCTTTAAGCCAGCTAATTTACCCCCTTCAACATTCACGCAACGTGCGATATTTGAAGCATACCCATCGGGAAACTTTACAGACGATAAAAGCTTTAAAAATTCTTTCTTATCATTCGGTTTTATTGAAAAAAATGCAAGATCCCTTATGGCTTTATCATTGTTCCTATTCATCCATAAACCCCGTTTTATTCCCATTCGTTCCAAATCAAGACGAGCTTTGATTGTGTCTTTTGTCTTGCCCTTAATATCTAGAATTGTGCTGACCTATGTGTCAAATACATTTTTCTCAACATGCATAACATCGAGGTTGTGTCTTAATTTTAGTTTGGACTAATACGAGAACTCAAAAAATATGGACTTATGCGTCCAATTCATGTGTAGAAGGTCTTGTCCTACTGACATTGGTCCCTAAAGGAGCAAAATCCAAAAGGTTAAGCTGTTCCAAAATCTGAGCACCGGACCATTCTCTGGGTCTGAGACGATGCTCTTTCTCCCCGTCAAACTCTTTATCATTCTCTCACCACTCGTGGTCCCAAGGCAACCATCTTCGATGACTAAGGTAACAAACTTTTTTGGCGTGCCAACTAGATGTTATGTCTTTCTTGCATACAGGGCATGCCATATAACCCATAGTGCTCCACTCGGAAACCATTGCATATGCGGGGAAATTGTTCACAGTCCACATCACTGCAGCCCTCAAAGTGAACATCATGCTAGTACATTTATCGTATGTGCACACACCGTGTGTCCATAAATCTTTTAGCTCATCCACTAACGGCCGTAAGTATATATCGATTGACTTACCAGGATTTTCAGTTATCAATAGAGTCATCATCATGTATTATTTTTCCATACATTTCCATGGCGGCAAATTATACGGAAATACGAAAATCGGCCAAGTACTGTGGTGTTGGTTTAAAACCCCAAACGGATTAAATCTTTCAGTGGCAAGTCCCAATCGAACGTTACGAGAATCAGCAGCAAACTCGGGGAACATTCGATCGAACTCTTTCCATGCCTCCCCATCTGCAGGATGCCGCATCACATCGTTGTTTACCCGTTTTTCCTTATGCCATCTCATGTCTGTGGCAGTATGCGTCAACATATACAATCGCTGCAACCTAGGTTTCAGGGGCAGATAACGCATAACTTTTTGTGGGATCTTAGTCATTCTATTCTGAGATATCATTTTGAACCTCGACTCATTGCATACAGGGCATTTATCCAATGCTTTATTCTCTTTGTAGAATAAAATACAATTGTTTTTGCAAGTATGAATTTTTTCATAACCCAATCCAAGACCATTTAACACCTTTTGTGTGTGTCTATGGTCTTTTGGCAAACAATTGTCCTTCGGAAGCATTCTCTTGAAAACCCCCAAAAAGTAAACGAAACACTGGTTCGACATACGATACTTTATTTTTCCATGCATTAGTTCCAAATGGCTATGAGAACGGAAAAGCTCTCGCACCCCGGGAATAACTCTTGGTTGGCATTTTTTTCCATGTCACGTAATTTACGGTTACATCAGATTAGATTTCGACGTGGATGAATTTTTGTAGCATCTCAATACAATTCTTCAGGTGTACAACCCGAAGAACGTACAGAGATGATACCGAAATCTCCACAATCGAAACTTAATCCTTCAACCATAAACTACGTATCCTAACTGTGCATTCACAAACTGTTCAAATAATGGGACAATTCAAGAATTAATTGGACTGCAGTCATGCTTTTGCATCCATGCACGAAATCCAACTAATCCTCGAACAGGAAACTAAGTTTTACTAAAAATAAAAAACAAGTACGAAGTTAATTTCAATTAACTCCATACATCACAACACATATTTGTACGTCACGTACAAATTTAACAACATAATATAAATATAATTTCACAACACAAAATAAACAATACAAACTAAGTTCAACATAATTTAATTAGTTTTATATGTTTAAAAAATAAAACGAAGAAAATACCTTCTCAATCGTTCTCCACCAATCGCTAATCACACACAATATCCCTATAGACAACAGAATTAATGGCGTTAGTATGAATTTACATTAATACTTTTACCGTAATGACAAAAAACGCTTACCAGATACACCGAGATAGCTCGATCAACAAAAAGAAGAAAATGGAGGGAGTATTAGATGATGAAATTGAGAGAAAATGAAAATGACAGGTGACGGATGACGGATTGAGCAAAATTGAAGAGATGCGTGCAGAGGCACAATCTGCACATGGTTGAATCAAGATTAAAAAGTTCACTTTTGGACGAACGATATTGCGCGACAAAATAGGTATTCGTCGCGCAAACACCATTGCGCGACGAAGATGGTGCGCAAACGTCATTTGCGCAATGAAAAAATAAGTATTCGTCGCGCAAGTTTACCATTTATTTATTTTATGTCCTTTACTTTACAATTTATTCTTTTCAACACATTGCACGACGAATGAATGTATCGTCGCACAATGCATATTTTTTTTAATTTTTTTTCTATTTTATTTTTATTTGTATATATTGTAAAATTTTATTTTATTTTAAATCAGAAACTCAAACCTAATTAAACATTAAATTAATTAACAAAACTAATTTACTATCCCAAATAGAAATTATAAAGTCCACAAAATCCTTTAAAAAAAAAAAAAACAACCCTAATCAACTTTAATCCTCCACTTGCAACACATCAAACTTCCACTGCAGAAGACTCTGCTTGAAAAGTCCATCCACATAAATCCGTTGCTTCTCATCGGTTTCATCAACATCCCAATGAACCTACATTAATGCAAGTAACAACAAATTAGTAATTTAAAAAATATTACGTTTTAACAAAAATAATTATTCATTATTTACCAAACCTACCGATAACTCTCCCAGCATGGACTTCTTTAGCTCCTCAGAAACCTTTTGACACACCCCGTCCCGAAGGAGGGCATGCTGGCCGTCACGTGAGAGTGACGTAACCATTTGCACAGTACGGAAGCTTTAAGATACAATTTAAATTGATACACCCGAAGGTGAGTCCTAATTTTGTCCAATCTGTCAGAACACCGTCGAATTCCTCGTAGTCACCACACCTTTGTGATTCCTGAACCTGGAGGGGCGCAAAACCAAAATTGAGTGGGTCAGTAAAACAATTCTTTTCCAAAACCAAACATTTCTCAAAACGTTGTAACCCCTCTCCGTAAAACCTGTATACTTTCCCAGAAATGTAAAATATAAATATACATATATATTCTCAAAACTTCATTTTTTTCTATCTCAACATTATCTCTTTATCAATCATGCCATGCCATGTCATCTCAACATTTCTCATATTAATTATGCCATGCCACATCATCTCAACAGTAATAAGGTATGAATGCATCAACATAATCATATCAGGTGCAAGAAAGTAATCAACCGTAGGCCCTCTAATAGCCCTATACGGTTGAACCTAGAGCTCAAAATCTATCATTATCACTCTACCGGAGTCACCTCTGTGACCCGTCCGGCCTTCTGCACACAAGTTACGCTCTAGTGCTTCTCATAAATCATCTGTGCACATAATCTAAGGTCACCCACCAGTCGGAATCTCACTAACACTCTCGCGACTGGTCTGTCGTACCCACTCCGCGTGGACTGTACGACTAGCATCTACTTGGATCCAAGGCGAGCGTGCGATGCGGTGAATACTATAAGCACTAAACCATGGTGCAGGATTTGAGCTCAATATATATCATCATCATCATAACAGTAATTAAATACTCATCTGTGCGTCCACCGCACCATTTCATACATATGCATCATAAATCAATTCTTACCTGTGCGTCCACCGCACCAATTCATACATATGCATCATATATTAATTCATGCATGGCATTTCAACTCACATTTCTATATACTTTTCATATCAATTCTATGCATGGTATTTCACTTCCCGTTTTTCCACATAACTCATATGCATTTCATTTTAAACATAATTTCATGCATTTTCAATTTCTGGGAAAACGTTAAGTATATATATATATACGGAAAAACAAAACTGCCCACTCACCTGGAGTTCGCCCTACAACTCCCTAGCACAATACGCCAAGGCGTCATGACGATCGGCGCCTAAAACAATAATCAATTCCAACCTCAGAATTCATATCGATAGAATATATAACTTATATAAAATACGTCACTACGTAGATCGATCCGGAAGATCTGCCACTCAGATTTTAAATCCATAACTTCCAAAGGTCCACAATATATCTCTAGGATAACATCCTAAAATTTCATTTCCATCCAACGGTCGGATCTCCGTCAATTTCCAAAACTAAGTGACGGTTAACATTTTATATTATGGACTTACAACTTCAATTCCGGAAGATCCGTAAATCGGATTCCCAATCCGTAAGTTCCTATAATCCTCAAATATTACGTATTACAACGTATCAAAATTTGGTGACGATCCAACGGTCGGATCATCAATTCACATTTTCACCTAATGCGAAATTTATAAAACGTTATTTAAACGTACATACGAAACATTCGCTAATAACTTCTCATACGTTGATCAATTTGGGTATATAAATATACCACCGTGACCTACACGATGTCACGAACCCGTACATATTTTTAGAAATAATTTTGGACCATGCACGCGCCCCCACGCGCCGGCGAGGCCACGGGTCTACGCGCGGCCCACGCGCAGTAACCCTAACGGAACTTTGAAACGGCGTCAGGAATATTCCGTTAACTTCTAACGGTAACCGTTAAAACTGACTAACGGCGTCAGCATATTCCGTCAAACTTGACGGAATATTCCGTCACCTTCAACCTTCAGCTCCGGCGACCGTCGCCGGTGCCGGAAACTGGGTAAGTTTTCTAAACTTGATATCTTGTTCGTTTTTCAACCAATGTTTATGAAATTCATACCAAATTGAAGCTTAGGACCTCTAGAATCACTTTATACCTGTTTGAAACTTCAAATTGCATGAAATTACGTCGGAGAACTTTGAAACTCCGGCGACCTCTGTAAAACTTCGTAACTGAGCTTCCCGTGATCCTTTTCTTACCAACGATGCACTCCGAGCATCGGGAGAACATTCTAAAGCTCCCTATGATCCTGAAATTCAAAGAAAATCTCCCATTTAAAAGATGATGAACAGTACCCAAATCGGGAATCCTATTTTTTTAGGGTTTTCCGACGTCCTATTCCATCCAAAACTCGTCCATTAAACTTAAGAGGAAGAAAGATTACCTTTGGGAGTCTTAAACTGGCTTGAAACTTCCAAGATCACGTCGAAGTGATTGTGTACTCAAATCGGGTTACGGCTTTTCTCGGGTTTTCGAAGGTTCCAGGACTTGAAAGCTATGTGGTTAAAATCATAAGGACCTCAGGAACACCACCGTACACTCCATGATCTCGATCTGTAAAGGTTTGAAGGTTTTCGAGTGTTGTCCGTGTATTGAGAGAGAATGAGGGTGAGTGAAACTTGTCGAGGGAATAGAGAGAGAGGGAGTGGTACACGGATGAGAGAGAGAAAGTGCTTGACAGGTTTGAAAGGTAGAGCAATTCACGGAGAATGGGAAATGACTTGGATCCGTGAGTGTGTAGGGTCTAAGTCCTCAATCATTCATCACAAACCTCCAAAACCTCAAAGTCCATCTAACTTTAAAACTAGGGTAATTTAACTAAGTTCACACTTAAGAAAATACTAATCTTGGGACGGGCTGTGACAATCTTCCCTCCTTATAGAATTTCGTCCCCGAAATTCCAACAACCAACTAAATCAACCTTACTGAAACATCTATACCCATACAATAGTCTCGGGTAGATCTCTCTCATCCGTTCTTCCACGTAATTTCTTCTACTGAATGATTTCTTCACAAATCCTTTACCACTTACTCTTTCTTAACTCTCGGGACTTCCTTTCTCCAATCCAAAATCGTCCTTAGTTCCTTATCAATTAGATCCCGCTTAATTCTCAATAGTTGCACCAAAATCTCATGTGACGAATCTGCCACCTAGTGACAACGTATCGAACCCAAAATACATTAAGTATCTTAGCCAACTCTGAAGACATCACCACTTGTATGCAACTTTATTGATTCCTTTAGTGATCAAAACGGACTGATGTGTTCAAGACTTATCTTGTCTTCCTTTCTGAATCTTACTATTTCTGTTCATGGTGAAATTTCCAAAAATATCAAACCATTTACCTTACACACTCGATTAGTGGCATATCCATCTGTTAGTCTCTTTTGCCATTCCTGGTTACTTCAGGTTAACTTAATCACCTGAATACTTTGAGGAGACTCATCCATAGTCTCAGGGTCTACTAAAACTCTTTCTTGATCGAATCTTTCTCTACCCAGAAACATTCCATTCACAAGTCATCAAAAACCGACTCACGTGACACATTTCATGGTCCTTATGGCGTTACTTCGGAAACTGCACAACCAACATACTTAAGAAACTCAGCAGTTCCGTAAACCAATTCTCTTTTCCATAAAACAAATAAGTAATGTTGCACTGTCTGGGAAAGGTTGTTACTCAACACTGGAGTAAATGTACTAACTTGTTACTTAACAAGTATAACTTCTTCTCGATCTTCCATTCTTAATTTTTCTTCCGTTGGTTTTCAATCCACAAAATGATACTCTTGGCAAACGTGCCAGATATTAATCTTACTGTAGTCTTCTCACCAAGTGCTTCAGCTAGAACAAACTTTACGATCACCCTGATCGTACAATCATGTTCATTAAGCAATACAATTCACTTTCGCTGCCTCATATCAAAATCCTTCCAAGTAATGGATATTGAAGACTTTTTGGATTCGTAAAAAAAAATCTTGCATTCCCACTAAAATATAATGTCTCCATAACTTCACAGCAAGAATGGTAATCGTGATTTCCAAATCACAAGTAGGGTAATTCATCTCACTTTAGCATTTGCTACTTAGCATACAACCGACATTCTTCCAATCTTTGTTCCACCGACTTAATACGTTTACATGCTCCGCTCTGGCTCAGAATATGCCAGAATATCTTCAATGAAAATGATATCTATTTATCAAGGCATTATTGGAATACTTCATCCAATAACTCATAAAACAGCATGAGTATCCACATAGCATCACCAAACTTCATAAAAACTATAACAAGTCCAGAAAACCATCTTATGATCAACGTCACTTATAATATTCAATTGGTAGTAACCAGATCTCAATTCAATCTTTGAATCTTCGCAATTACTTTTGAGCTGGTTAAATAAACATCAGTACATCACCATGGATAACGGTTCTCAATCGTTACCCGACTCCATTATCTATAATCAAGGAATAGTCTTTAAAGTCCATTTTCTTTCTCACCAACAAACTGGTGCTCCTCAACAGTGTTGTACTAGGTTGAATAAAACTTTTATCAACCAATTCTCTCAACTGAATTTCCAATTCCCTTAACTCATCATGAACCAATCTTTAACATAAATTTATACCTGGCAACAAATCAATAATGAACCTCATATCTCTGCCTGAAGACAATCCAGGTATACTTTCAGAGAAGACATCAAGAAAAGTCTAACTCTTTCGACATTATTCACACTACTCCAAACAACATCATTTAGCACCACATGAGCTAAGTATTTTTGACAGCCTTTCGAAAACAATCTCTTTGCTCTCACAGCATAAATAACAGCCTGACTCAATCCATTTTGCATACTTACAAAAGTAATCTCTGTTCATCCAGATCGATGGAAAGTACTGGTTTCCCATAACATTTCGTCTTGTCACAATTATAACCAACCAATCTAATGGAACAGAATTAACTGATACAATATATATTCTATTATTATTAAGCATTCCAAATAAGTACAATACTAACATAAAATAATCTACCGGGTTGCTTGCTTAACGAATCCACGAATGAGTTATTAATATTACGGTCTGCAGCCCGCAATACTGATAAATCATCGTTGTCTCGATAAGTAGGCAGCCATTCTCAAAGATATAACATTACTATTTTGTTACTCAATGCAAAATACATACACTCGTCTCAACTACATTTATTTACTACTCTCTAGGTAATAACATACATAATAAGAAATATATCAGCCGAAGTCAACTAGAATGACCAATACGGCTGATTCAACTCTTATCTCAATAATACGTCGGCCGGATCCACTCCGCGTGGTCGGTACGGCCGAGCCTATAACTCACCAATTTCTCATGTGTCAATCGAATCCACTTCTCATGGTCTGTACGGCTGATCATATAACTCATCAAATCTCTCTGTACTAACGGTCAATCCGACCAAACTACTAAATCCATAACTCTGCTGAATCAACACTATGATGTCATAGAAAACTGTTGGGTACAACTGATTCTAGGGACGATTCACAATTCTGTGTCCCCTCTGTTCACATAAACACATTCCATTAATTTCACACTTCCCAAAGTGTTAATTTTGTACCTGCTGCACAAAGTACATTTCCTTTACTCGAGACACCTTGTCTCAAATATCTGGGATTACCAGTATACCCATCACTTTTACTCTGACCAGCGACATTAAAACCTCAGCTGGAAGAATTAACTCTAGCTTCACTTCTTTCGAAGCTCTGAATCTTTCTATCTCCTTGATATGACGAATCATTAACTTTATCGTCTTCTTTTAATTCCCATTCATTTCTTATTCTTCTTTATTCTCGTTGATCATGTTCTCAGAGTCCTCAAGACTCAACAGCATCTCGTATATTCCTGGTAAGAAGTATAATGGATAGTGGTCACCCAAAATACCACTTCCCTTTTTGCCACCCAGCTTAAAACAACATAACACCTCCACCAATAACAACAATATCTGGATGGAACAAGGCAAGTCTGAAAACTTTCTATAATATCCCTCGATCATCACCTTCCTTGTCTCATATTTGTAAACTCTTGTTTACTACCATCGATAAATGCCGGAGGGATAAACTTTTCCTTAAACAAGTCCTTAAACAATTTTAAATCGGCTGTTCCTCCGGTGACAACAATTAATACTCCTGCTTCCATCAGGATACACGTTCATAACTCAAACCAGGTAGTCATCTCGACCCCTTGTCAGAAGGAAGATTCCTTTGACTTGCATAATCCGAAACATCTTTTCCAAATGGTTAAACCGTTACTTCGCTCCCTCAGGTTCATCATTTCATAAGGTGATTCAAATTCAACTCATAACCCATCTTAAAATGTCCCTTTTTATAATAGACTGAATCACCATAATAATAGTTTCCCCTAAACCGTTATATTAGGGAGACTAAATTCCTCTAACTAAGTGGCTTGCTACGAGGCGGTGTAGTTCTGACAGAATTCACTAGAACTTCTCAAGATGTCCAAGATTGCAACCATGCTCTGATACCAACTGACACACCCCGTCCCGAAGGAGGGCATGCTGGCCGTCACGTGAGAGTGACGTAACCATTTGCACAGTACGGAAGCTTTAAGATACAATTTAAATTGATACACCCGAAGGTGAGTCCTAATTTTGTCCAATCTGTCAGAACACCGTCGAATTCCTCGTAGTCACCACACCTTTGTGATTCCTGAACCTGGAGGGGCGCAAAACCAAAATTGAGTGGGTCAGTAAAACAATTCTTTTCCAAAACCAAACATTTCTCAAAACGTTGTAACCCCTCTCCGTAAAACCTGTATACTTTCCCAGAAATGTAAAATATAAATATACATATATATTCTCAAAACTTCATTTTTTTCTATCTCAACATTATCTCTTTATCAATCATGCCATGCCATGTCATCTCAACATTTCTCATATTAATTATGCCATGCCACATCATCTCAACAGTAATAAGGTATGAATGCATCAACATAATCATATCAGGTGCAAGAAAGTAATCAACCGTAGGCCCTCTAATAGCCCTATACGGTTGAACCTAGAGCTCAAAATCTATCATTATCACTCTACCGGAGTCACCTCTGTGACCCGTCCGGCCTTCTGCACACAAGTTACGCTCTAGTGCTTCTCATAAATCATCTGTGCACATAATCTAAGGTCACCCACCAGTCGGAATCTCACTAACACTCTCGCGACTGGTCTGTCGTACCCACTCCGCGTGGACTGTACGACTAGCATCTACTTGGATCCAAGGCGAGCGTGCGATGCGGTGAATACTATAAGCACTAAACCATGGTGCAGGATTTGAGCTCAATATATATCATCATCATCATAACAGTAATTAAATACTCATCTGTGCGTCCACCGCACCATTTCATACATATGCATCATAAATCAATTCTTACCTGTGCGTCCACCGCACCAATTCATACATATGCATCATATATTAATTCATGCATGGCATTTCAACTCACATTTCTATATACTTTTCATATCAATTCTATGCATGGTATTTCACTTCCCGTTTTTCCACATAACTCATATGCATTTCATTTTAAACATAATTTCATGCATTTTCAATTTCTGGGAAAACGTTAAGTATATATATATATACGGAAAAACAAAACTGCCCACTCACCTGGAGTTCGCCCTACAACTCCCTAGCACAATACGCCAAGGCGTCATGACGATCGGCGCCTAAAACAATAATCAATTCCAACCTCAGAATTCATATCGATAGAATATATAACTTATATAAAATACGTCACTACGTAGATCGATCCGGAAGATCTGCCACTCAGATTTTAAATCCATAACTTCCAAAGGTCCACAATATATCTCTAGGATAACATCCTAAAATTTCATTTCCATCCAACGGTCGGATCTCCGTCAATTTCCAAAACTAAGTGACGGTTAACATTTTATATTATGGACTTACAACTTCAATTCCGGAAGATCCGTAAATCGGATTCCCAATCCGTAAGTTCCTATAATCCTCAAATATTACGTATTACAACGTATCAAAATTTGGTGACGATCCAACGGTCGGATCATCAATTCACATTTTCACCTAATGCGAAATTTATAAAACGTTATTTAAACGTACATACGAAACATTCGCTAATAACTTCTCATACGTTGATCAATTTGGGTATATAAATATACCACCGTGACCTACACGATGTCACGAACCCGTACATATTTTTAGAAATAATTTTGGACCATGCACGCGCCCCCACGCGCCGGCGAGGCCACGGGTCTACGCGCGGCCCACGCGCAGTAACCCTAACGGAACTTTGAAACGGCGTCAGGAATATTCCGTTAACTTCTAACGGTAACCGTTAAAACTGACTAACGGCGTCAGCATATTCCGTCAAACTTGACGGAATATTCCGTCACCTTCAACCTTCAGCTCCGGCGACCGTCGCCGGTGCCGGAAACTGGGTAAGTTTTCTAAACTTGATATCTTGTTCGTTTTTCAACCAATGTTTATGAAATTCATACCAAATTGAAGCTTAGGACCTCTAGAATCACTTTATACCTGTTTGAAACTTCAAATTGCATGAAATTACGTCGGAGAACTTTGAAACTCCGGCGACCTCTGTAAAACTTCGTAACTGAGCTTCCCGTGATCCTTTTCTTACCAACGATGCACTCCGAGCATCGGGAGAACATTCTAAAGCTCCCTATGATCCTGAAATTCAAAGAAAATCTCCCATTTAAAAGATGATGAACAGTACCCAAATCGGGAATCCTATTTTTTTAGGGTTTTCCGACGTCCTATTCCATCCAAAACTCGTCCATTAAACTTAAGAGGAAGAAAGATTACCTTTGGGAGTCTTAAACTGGCTTGAAACTTCCAAGATCACGTCGAAGTGATTGTGTACTCAAATCGGGTTACGGCTTTTCTCGGGTTTTCGAAGGTTCCAGGACTTGAAAGCTATGTGGTTAAAATCATAAGGACCTCAGGAACACCACCGTACACTCCATGATCTCGATCTGTAAAGGTTTGAAGGTTTTCGAGTGTTGTCCGTGTATTGAGAGAGAATGAGGGTGAGTGAAACTTGTCGAGGGAATAGAGAGAGAGGGAGTGGTACACGGATGAGAGAGAGAAAGTGCTTGACAGGTTTGAAAGGTAGAGCAATTCACGGAGAATGGGAAATGACTTGGATCCGTGAGTGTGTAGGGTCTAAGTCCTCAATCATTCATCACAAACCTCCAAAACCTCAAAGTCCATCTAACTTTAAAACTAGGGTAATTTAACTAAGTTCACACTTAAGAAAATACTAATCTTGGGACGGGCTGTGACACCTTTTTCCAAGACTCAAACTCGAGAGAACAATCCCTCCGCACCAAATTCCCAATGTCATGCTTAAATTCGGAGTACGCCTAATCCAAATTTTTACCTTCAAAGTACAACACTTGCTTTCGTCGATACCTCTCTATTTGCACTACAAGTTTTTTTTTGCCGGGACCTTCTCTAGAATCGGCCATCATTTTTTAAACAATTTTTTTTTTAAAACTAGGGCTCTGAAATTGTGTTTATATAGCACTAGGACACCTTTGCGTGACAAAAATATTCATCGCGCAAAATGCATCATCAATGTGCATTTAATTGGAAGGTATGAACGCATGCTGACCGTGCTTTGCGCGACAAATACATGTGTTCGTTGCACAAAGATTCCTTACGCGATGAAGCTATTGTCGCTCAAAATATTGCGTGACGAATAAAATATTAATTATTTATTCTATAAATAATTAATACCTGAAATATTATTCTATAAATAATTAATGCCTTAAATATTTAGTCTATATATAATTAATTACTTAATCCATACAATTATTTTCAGCATAAGTACGATATTCATTGAAGATTGTAAACACATATAAACCGAGGATAAGGTGCTTACATTAGGTTTCAATAAAAAAACCAACATGAATTGAAACCTAATTAAGTCCAAATACATAATTGAAACATAATTAAGTTCGAATACGTAACATAAAAAAACACCTTAAATTTAAATATTGTCATACAAAACATAAATTTAAAACTACTATTTGGATGATCCTGGTCCATTCCGCAAGACTTCATAACGCCATCGGTTGTAACCTCCATCCAACGCATTATCCATCAACTTCATCAACTGTTCGTTCCTATCATCATCAAGAGTATACTTACACTGTTACACGTAAATGCAAATAATTAATTTCAACATATAACTAAAAATTTCACAAGCTTAATTATTAATCCATCAAGAATTACATACTCACTATTACTTCATCCATCACATCCTTCTTCACATTCCCAAGTACATCATCCCAAGAACACCACTCAACAGTGGGACAATTATTCCCCATGGCTACAACGATCGCATGCGCAAACTCAAAATGATCCCTTAAATAATGCGGGTTTGCATCATGTACAGTCTCACCCTTGTTCTTATCCGTCATCCTATCACGAACAGAATTTTGAAGAATAAGGATAATAGAAATGTGAAGAATTAGGACAACAGAAACGAATATTTATAGGTGGGTTGTGACCTTTGCGCGATGAATCCTTTGTCGCGCAAACACCTGTATTAAATGCAGTATTAATTCCTCGGATTCACCTGCAGTAAATGGTCAAAACTAACAGGAACTTGTGCGACGAATTATAGGTCGTGCAAATTCTCCATTTCGTCGCGCAAGTTTTTCGCGCCACCCTACATTTTCTTGCCCACTTTATGTGATGCCAGAGATTATTCGTCGTGCAATTTTTTGAGATTATTCATCGCGCGAAGTGTTCTTGCGCGACGAAACTAGTCGTCGCTCTATTTTGCGCGATGAAGTTTATTTTTCGTCGCTCAAGTACGTCTGGCGCGACGAAATATTGTTCGTCGCGCAAGCTGTTTTTTCTACTAATGCATTGAATATTGAAATCAAATACAACATTACATGGTTATTGATCACAACTCCAAAGTATATGTCAAAGACCAGTAGTGGAAGTGGTATATGATAATAAAAAGCAAAAATTGAAATCCACACCGACGATAAACATCATGCAATATCATAGACGATTTTAGTTGTATGCACCAAGATTGGCACCAAGGGAGTTCTCAATAAGTTTGAACAAACCTTCTTTGCCAGCTTTAACATGCTCTTCCTTAATCTCAACATCTCATTTGGTGTGGTAGTGGCTGATGTTCTTTATGATGGAACCATTGCCAGATGCCACCAACTTAATCTCATAAGAGATCTTCTTAATCGTCTCAGAAATGGCATCTCCTTCAATTAAAATGTAGTTATACACAAAGTTATCCTTGTCTATCCCATCCACCTTGTGCTTCACAAAGCTGTATTCACTTCCTTCACCAAAGCTAATCTTCTTGATGGTTCCAACACCTCCATCTCCCTCAAGAATTTCGGCAGTTTTGATTGCTTGTGGAGCAATCTTTGGAATGAGATTGTCAGCATCAAGAACAAGGGCATTGTACAACCTAGCAGGGGGATGACAGAGGCGTATTCGGTTTCGTATGTGAAGACACCCATGGTGATGATGTCTAAGAGCTTAGAAAAATGATCCAAAAAATTAAGAACGAAATGAGGGGAAGCAATTAGCAAAGAGGAAGATTGACATTGGTGTGACAAAATGTGAGCACCAGAGACGGTATTTACAGATTAGAGCTAAAGGGTATGTGTGGAAAGTGGCCCCTCTAACAAAAGGAGTTCAGACAAATTTCCAATTTTTCAATATTTGTTGTCCATGTGAAAAGGGAAACATATAATCTTCAAATTCCGTACAACAATTTATTAGTCAAAGAAATTCAACCACCAGTAGAATATAATTTATTTATAAAAATTCAACTAGTTATTCTGAATGCCAAGTAATATGTGGATTGCATATGTCATTTTCAAATGAATATTGAGTAGCACACCAATTGTGTCCGAAAGTCTGATAATGAAAAAAAATGTGAGGTCCAAATGCTCAGTATTATTCAGTCTCGGCCAAAAAAGAAGAGAAAAATGCTAATATTTTCGATACATTAGACAACCATGAAATGGTGAGATTTTTTTTTCTTAGACTGGGTTGAAATCTTCGACAAGACTTTTATCTAGACCCTTTATATGCACTATTTTCTTTGTTTGTACGTATTCCTCTATTATTAATGAATATCGTACTCTATTTTCAAAAAAAAAAAAAATTTGGAGTGATCACAATACAAACTGAATTACAAATAATTATACATATAATATTACAACTTATACTGTTTAGATTTATTAAATAACTTCAACTTGGGAAGTTCCTTCTCCGATTCCATCAAATCACCTGCTAGTTTTGGCTTGCTCTCAAAGCCCACACTTCGCCCACACAAAACCAAATTCTGAGAATTTCTCTTCCCTACATTCACAAACACCCCATCAGTTTCTCGTCACAATCGATCGTGCTATGAGCTTCCATACTAGTATTTCGAGGAACGAAACATGTGAAGGGATTTGAATCCACGTTTATAGAAAGTGGATTTTTTATATCATAGGTTTGAATATTATCTCTCATTTCACAAAACTTCTTCAGTTTGGACTCTAGTTGCACGTTTTCTTTTCTTTGGAAGTTAATTTCTTTTTTTAATTTTTATTGATTTTTATTACATGTTTTATCACAAAATACCCTTTGATCTATTAATGATCAATTTTCGAGCAGTTATAGATTTTTTGTCCTATTATTTTTGGTAAAGCCGTGTGACCCATTAATTATTTTTATTAGTGTAAAATGACAATAGCACAAATTAAAAGGTGGCAGAGAGAGATAGGTGGGCGGGCCCATTTTAATTAGGTTTTTATTATTAATTTGTTTTTTTTTTATCAAATGATAGAGTTTGTTAGATTAGTCATAAAAAATGTTTGAGCCCACGTCGTTTTGCAAGGGTTCAACTTCTTTCCACCACTGTGTCAAAGAACCACTTGCTTATTTTTAATTTGTTAGACTTATAATAATGGTAAAGAAGGGAAGAGAAAAATTCAAAATTTCTCGACATTAATATTTAAGTTTAGTCATGTTATCCAAACTTAGACTTTTTATCTTTTCTATTCTTAGTCATTTGACCAAACTTCTTGTTCTGAACAAGTTGAAGTCAAGTTTACACACTCATACATATAAGAGACCACATTTGCTCATTTGTTAATTTGAGGGGTTTTTTTTTTTTTTTTTTCCCAAGGAATTTGGTCTTTTATTCTTTTGTCATAAGAACCTTGCATCCCAACAACCCAAACAGTTGACTTTTGAGTTAATTGGTCTAATTTTAGTCGTATAACTTTTCTTTTCCTTTCTATGTGTAATTGAGTTTACCCCATAGCAGATTGAATGTGAAATTCATGATATTGCAAGGGAAAAATATTACTCCAAGTTAAATGTGTCATCAAATAATTTACATATAACTAGTACATGTTTTATTATTCAGATTAAAAATCAAATACAACATTATTCTTTAATCATATCCAAAGTGCAAGTCAAAGACTTGTTTTGGTATGATAGTAAATTGAACCACACAGCTGAATAAATAGAGAAAGCAAGGCACAAGATTGTTGCCAGAGCGATGGTTTTAGTTGTAGGCATCAGGATTGGCCACAAGGTGGTTCTCAATAAGCTTGAACAAACCATGGGCCCTTTCTTTGCCAGCCTTGACATTTTCTTCCTTGATCTCAACATCTCCCTTGGTGTGGTAATGACTGATGTTTTTAATGATGGAACCACTGCCAGATGCTACCAACTTAATCTCATAAGAGATCTTCTGAATTTTGTCAGAAATGGCATCTCCTTCAATCAAACTGTAGCTGTACACAAAGTTATCTTTATCAATTCCCTCAACCTTGTGCTTCACATAACTATATTCACTCCCTGTCAAATAGAAAAATGAAATAGAAATTAAGATACTAGCTAGTATTGTCGAGATATATGTGGGTGTATATATATTAAATAGGTAAAATTAGCAAGTTAATGGAGAAAATAGTTGAAACTAAACAAACCTTCGCCAAAGCTAACTTTCTTGATGGTTCCAACACCGCCATCTCCCTCGAGAATTTCAACAGTTTTGACTGCTTGTGGAGCAATCTTGGGGATGAGGTTGTCAGCATCAAGAACAAGAGCATTGTACAACCTAGCTGGGGGGATGACGGAGGCGTATTCAGTTTCATATGTGAGGACACCCATGATGATGATTTTTAAGAGCTTAGAAAGAATCAAGGAAATTAAGAATGAAATGAGGAAGCAAAGAGGATGATCAACGTTGATGTGACAAAATGTTCTCTCCAGAGGGTGGTATTTATAGATTTGGGAGGGAGGGTACGTGTGTAAAATTAACCCCCTATATCTAAAGGAGTTGGGACAAAATTTGAAGTTTTCAATGGATGCTGTCCATGTGAAAGGAAACTGAAATACTAATTTTCAATTGCATGGCATAAAATAAAAAAAATCAATGCATAAATATATTAGTCAAAGAAAGCCACCAATAAAATTCTAGAACTTGATTAGAAAAAAAAAAATCAACTTATTTCTACTGCATCTATTAATATTTTATGGGTAAATTACACTTTACCATCTTAAGGGGGTGTATTCAATTGAGAATGTGAGAGATTTTAATGGATTTATAAATCCATGGATTTTTATGGAGTTTAATTGATTTGTAGAGATTCCATATAAAATTTTGATTCAATTCCCTCGAAATCTCATGGGAAGAGGTGAGATTTGTGGATACTTAAAATACACTACGAAATCTCTCCAATTCCCTCTAATTCCTTAACTTTATCAAATTCTTTAAAATCAATTTCTAATTGAATACACCTGGAATGTTATAAACTTCTTTAAAATCTTAATTGAATACACCTGGATTTCTAAGGATTTTAATAAACTATTTTAAAATTCTAATTGAATACACCTAGAATTTCAGAGAATCACTTAAAATCCTGATTGAATACCCCCTAGATTCATTAAAAGAATTAAAATCCTTTAAAATCCCAATTGAATACACCCCCTTAAGTTTGAGGTCGATTTCAATTCCTTACAATATCTTTAGAACATTTCACTTACATAAAGTATTATTTTATTTCAATATAATATATTCGTTATATTTTTCATCCACATTTATGTCACGTAGCTAAACACTTAATAAAAAATTTAAAATATTAAAATAATTATTTAAAGAAAAGTTAAAAAAAATAAATAACAAAAATCCTCAGATCCCCTTGGTCTTCCTGAGAATCCCCACCGGCCATCACCCACCCCGCCCCTTCAATCACACTTCATCTAAGAAATCTCCGTAGCTTTCTCGTCCCTACAAACTCTCTACATCTTCGCCATGGAGTTGAAGCACAACCAATCCCAAATTCCAGTAAACAAAAATAATGGATCGTACCATGTTTGAACTCTGGATGATTCCTGCAAATAGAACTCGTCTGAGAATCCCAACAGGAATTTGGGGCCAATTTGGGATTTTAGGGTTTCAACTATCAATTGATTTGGGGATAATAGCTATCTATGAGAGAGATTGGAGATGATGATGGGATGCAAACGAAGGACGCAAAAAGGTTGCAGGAGATGAACTAAAAACTTCGATGAAAGAGACGAAGCCGAGAAGGAGGTGATGTCTGCTAGGTTTTTCGTAGCCCAATACTGCACGAGAGATCGTGGCGGTTCTTTGTGGCCCTCACAGATGCCCTTAACTTTCTCTAGGCGGGTGTCTTTGCTGGTGTACCAGGCCAATTCGGTCGCTTTGGGTGGGTTTTCCTCCTACAGCCGCTCAGAGCGGATTTGGGTCGGGGCGGGGACAGGTCGTTGGGTGATGGTGAAAGAAGGTCCTATCAAACTAAACATGTTAAATACCAAAAATATATATCACAATATTTAGAAATTTATTATATATTCATTAATCTTCAAAGTGGAGTATATATAGGAGTTATAATTGGTATTACATATGTACTCACCAATATGAGACAATAAACTACTATTTACACTTTAACTAATATATAACTCGCAACACTCACTCTCAAGTTGGTGCAAAGATGTCACGCATGCCCAACTTGTCAAGCGAGTTGGAAAACACACTACTAGACACAACTTAGTAAGAACATCAGCAAGTTGATCTTCAGATCACACAAATGGAAACATAATAATTCCAGCATCCAACTTTTCCTTGATGAAATGTTGACCAATCTCCACATATTTTGTTCGATCATGTTACACTGGATTATGAGCAATCTCAATAGTAGCCTTGTTATCACAATGAAGTTTCATAGCACCATCGGGTTTAAACCTAAGATCTTTCAACAATTTTTTCAACCACAACAACTCACATACACCATGAGACATACTACGAAACTTAGCTTCTGCACTTGACCTAGCCACCACTTTTTATTTCTTACTTCTCCAAGTAACTAAATTACCACCCACAAACGTAAAGTATCCAGATGTAGATCACCGATCAGTGATAGAACCTGCCCAATCTGCATCTGTATACCCTTCGACATTCAAATGACTATTCTTGGAGAAAACCGAGTCTCTGCCAGGAGCAATTTTCAAGTACCTCAAAATACGGGTTACGGCATCCATATGAGCTTCACTATGTGAGTGCATAAACTGACTTACCACACTAACTACATAAGCAATGTCAGGGCGAGTGTGAGACAAATAAATTAATCTCCTCACAAGCCTTTGACATCGTTCCTTATGAGTAGGAACTTGATCTAGAAATAAGCCCAGCCGATGATTCTGCTAAATCAGAGTGTCAACAGGTTTGCAATCTAACATACATGTTTTAGCTAACAAATCAAGAACATACTTTCGTTGAGACAAAAAAAATACCATGCTTGGATCGTGCAACCTTGATTCCAAGAAAATACTTCAATTCACCCAATTCTTTTATCTCAAATTTAGTAGCTAGGTACTTTTGAAGGTGTTGTATCTCCTTCTGATCATCACCAGTCACTATCATGTCATCATCATAAATAATCAATGCAGTTAGCTTACCATTTTGTCGCTTTAGAACCAAAGTATGATCTAAATGACTCTGGATATACCCAAACTTCTTCATTGAAATTGTAAACCTCCAAAACCACTATCTAGGAGATTGTTTCAAACCATTCAAAGCCTTTCGTAACCTGCATACAACACATTTTCCAAGAGATGTTCTGATACCATGTGGAAGATCCATATAAACTTCTTCCTTAAGATCACCATGAAGGAAAGCATTCTTAACATCAAATTGCAACAAAGGACAATCCTGGTTTGCTGTTAAGGACAGAAAAACACGCACAGTATTAAGTTTGGCAACATGAGCAAAAGTTTCCTGATAGTCCACCCCATAGGTTTGAGTATAACCTTTAGCAACTAATCTGGCTTTATACCGGTCAATAGAACCATCTGCTTTCTGCTTAATAGCGAATACCCATCTACATCCAACATATTTCTTCCCATTTGGTAAAGGAACCAAATCCCAAGTAGAATTCTTTTTCTAAGCTTCCATCTCAACTTTCATGGCATTAACCCACTAAGGGTCAGACAAAGTATCTTGCAATTTTGTTGGAATTGATACACTAGATAGCTGACATATGTAAGATGCATATGGTTTGGACAAACGATGAGTAAACACATAATTGTTGATAGGATATTTGGCTTTGGCATGCATATCAGGCTCATACTGTACTTTAGGTTTTCCACGATTAGCTCGTGGAGGCAACTGATAAGTAGAAAAATCGTCAGAATTTACCTCATGTATGCCATCATCTTGTATCAAACTGTTAGAAGAATCATCACTGGACAAACCATCATCAAGCAACTTGTTAAACATACCAGCAGCAGGCAACCGATCATCAGAAGGTAATTCGTCAGACATACTAACAGACAACTCACTGGGCATATCTGATCTGTCGTAAGTAGAAATAGTTCGGGGATGACAGGTGACCGATCACTATCTGTAGCCGACTGATCAGTATCACGCAACATAATAGGTTATGTTCCCAACTCTGTCTGTAACACATCATCTATACCATCTATTCGAATATGCACTTCACTCATCCTCTCCCCCTGAAATGGAGAGTCGGAAGAGGGTTTCACAAAATATGAAATTTCCTCGTGGAAGGTGACATCCATGGTAATATAAGTTTTTTGAGTCGGAGGATGATAACACTTATAGCATTTTTTATTGTTAGCATACCCAATAAAGACACATCGGAGAACATATGCATCAAGTTTACTCCTCTGATGATAAGAAGCTTTGATATAGAAACAAGAGAAACATGTTTTTGTAGCACATCAAGCAGTGTCTAAAAATCAAGAACCCTACTTGGAACTCCATTGATCAAATACACAGCAGCCAAAACAATATGATCCCACAAATGATTAAGAACACACTTATCCAACATCAAGGAGCGAGCAACCTCCATTATTTGACGATTCTTCCGTTCGGACACACCATTTTTTTGGAGTGTAAACAGAGTAGTCGTCCGGTGAATAATACTATAATCACGAAAAAAACATGCCAAAGTGTGATTCACATATTCTCCTCCATTATCAGACCCGAAGACCATAACTTTGGTCTAAAACTGAGTAGACACCATTGTACAAAAATTCTTGAAGAAGCAACGGAACATCACTCTTATTCTTCATTAAGAACACCCAAGTCAACCGAGTACAATCATCAATAAAAGTAACAAACCAACGGAATCCATTAGAAGTAACTTTTGCCGGACCCCACACATCAGAATGTATCAAATTAAATGGTAAAGTAGCTTTAAAATCACTTACGGGAAAGGAGGCACTATGACTCTTAGCCATGACACATGTTTCACATTTGAACTCTGAATCACTACAATTGCGTAACGAAAAATAAAATAAATGCTTCATTTAACTGAATGATAGATGTCCCAATCATCGATGCCACAACCAAATTTGATGTCTGTCATCCACTCTAGCACCTTTAGCACCTTTAGCACCTTTAGCACCTTTAGCACTTCGAAACTCCAAAATTTGTTTCCTAACCACATGAACCATCTCTATAGGGTTAACAAGGACTCCATTAAATACCATTTCATTCCGAGACTTCCAGATTCTCCAGAGCACAAAGACACACTCCTGCAATAAATCCTCTTGTCTATCATTTGGCGAGGTATTAACTTGATTAACTAACAAGTTCCTTCCTTAATTTACTGCTTACCATTTGTAATTTTGTATAATCTTTTCCTTTTTAACTCTGCTATTTACCTTCCCGTTTTATCTGTTTCCTGTGGTTTGACCTTTCAAATTATCTAATTTTGAATCAAAGTCAAATCATTTGATCTAAAATTTTATTTATTTTTTGTTCAAATTTTTATTAATTTCGAACATGAAGACCCAAAAATGCAGAAAATAAATTGTGCTCGAATCTAACAGAGTTTGATACTCTTCCTTCCAAATCATCTCCCCTTTTCTGCCATGCTTTCTTACTTTTATCTTCATCTTTTATTTGTATTTTTATAAAGAAATCAACATTTTATCTTCATCTTTTTTTATTTTTATAAAGAAGTTAACATAAATGTTGATGTTGACGTGATTTAATTGTAACCGTTCAAATAAGAACAAACTAGAAAGGAAAGAAATTTTAAAGGAAGAGAATCATGCAGCCAATGATACCTAGTTAAAGAAAAATATTAAAGTCGTCCAAATTTTGATTTACCTTTGATTTTGTTTTGTGTTTCATTTACTTGTAGGAGATTCAAATTGGGTCACTAGCACACTATCATTAGAAAAGGAAACAAAAGTTAATATACAAACTTCTTTTTCTTTTGAAAATGTTGATTATACAGGAAAGTTTTACGATTATGAAAAAATAACTACAACGTTAAGAATGTAAAACACAAGTTCGACTAGATAAATTCTTGAAAAGTACATCATGAATAAGCATCGGAACACATAAGACAACCTTAAGTACATATATAAGTACAAAAACAAAAAACCGTTTTCATGACGATGGTAGAGGATAATGTTTGCTATTTTGATCGATTAATGTTTTACACCAACATAATATTCGTTTGTTCAAAACTTGGAAATCATGTTGCCAAAGTAAACAACCACTTCCATACATTGTGAGGGTGGTTTAGGTTTTCCACCTTCAATTCACCAATAGTGATCATACAATCAACTTGCAAATTTTATAATACCAATTCAAAAAAATAATTTTAATTCATGACAAAATTTCGATTAGCAGGTCGAGTAGGTCAATTCTCACATTAATTCTACGCATTGCTTTTCAGTTTTGGTAGTTTGCTGTCTTGCGTTTGCATGTTTTCTTTTAAAACCTAATTACTTTATTTGTTTCTTAATTTCTTAATCCTCATTGATCTGAATATGGTATGTTTGATGCTAGATTCATGTGTGAATTGTATTTATCATTTATAAATTCAAACATATTTGGCTTATGTGTAAAAGTATAATGACCACACATGTTTATTTGATATGTGTTGTCTACGTGTTTTATTTGAGTATTTTCACATGTGAGGGTGCATGTAAAGATGCAGAATTTTGCCCCACATTGAAAACTCAAGGGACTTTTGCATATCCCAACCTTATTCCGCATTTGAGGTGGAACATTAACTTCCTTCAACCACTCGTCTTCATTGCACTATTCTAAAAATCCCTGCCTAGTGCCGCCTAGGCTTGGCCTAGGCGCTAGGCGGACGCTTGGCGGCTGGCCACCGTCTTTATTAATGACTAGGCGTTTGAAAATTAAGAAAGGGCGCTTAGACCTGCTGAGACATCCGCCTACCTGCCCAGACCCGCTTAGGCACCGACTAGGTTGCGACTTACTTAGACAGAAAATAGATAACTTTCTTTTTGCATTTTATTTATTTTTCAATAAATTGTAAAAACTTGTTGAATACTTAAATGAACACACATTATATGCTTGTTCCCCATATTTTCATTATGTCCAATACTTTATTATATATATGTCATTCTATTTTGTAGTTTATGATGAAATTATATATATTTTAAGTATAAACAAATACTTATTTATATGAAATATAATAGATTTACTTAAATCCGCCTAGTTCGCCTAGGCAATAGGTGTCAGCCCGCCGCTCGTTTAGTGCCTATTGTCTTTTAGAACCTTGGTTTCAATTACATTGAAAATTTCTTTTGGAAGTGATAGAGTTAGAAGTACACATTTCTAGCTAATGGAAATATCAAACAAGTAGATGTGATAAATATGTTGTAGTAGCCTCTCTGCGATTTATATTTGAATTTTAAATTTTAAATCATTTCTAACCGTATAATGTACGATAAACGAACATAATTGTAGAATCCTTAAGATAAAAAAAAAAAATAGATCCGGCAAGGATCGTTTTCTTTCTCACTCACCCTTTCACATGTGAAATTCCATTGCACATAAAACTAAAATATTAATATACAGAAAGTTTGGATTTTTCTCTTCCCTTCGTTACCCTTATCATAAATCCAACAAATAAAAAAAAAAAAAAATGGGCCCGCCCACCTATCTCTCCGCCATCTTTAAATTTGTGCTATTTGGTCATTTTCTACTCTATTAAAAATAGGGGTGTGATATCCACACACCCCATTTTATTTCTCACACACCTTTTTAATTTTCGGCCGTCAGATCGGAATGAATTGAAGAAGATCAACGGACAGAAATTATCAAAGGGTGTGTGAGAAGTAAAATGAGGTGTGTGGGAAGTAAAATGGGGTGTGTGGATAGCACATCCCTTAAAAATAGTCGTGTTTTAAATAGAAACACTCAAACCAATTGTACTACTCATCACATAAATATAGTAAACATCACAAAAATTAATAATATAAAAAGTAACTCAACTTTTTGTAACCCTTGCAAGGTTTTATAAAAGAACACAAATCAAAGAATATTCCTTTAGAAATGAGGATGTTGAAGATTTTTTCACATCTTTATTAGAGCAAGGGTTGATCGAGCTTCCCAAACCTAAGAAACCGAATGAGGTGGGATGAGTAGAAGATCATCACCGATATGAGACTTTTTACTTCGCATTCTCACTTACTGAATTGTAAAACTAATTATTCAGTCAAAACATCCTTGCTTTGTTTTCAACAACAAAAAAAAAAAAAAATCCTTGCTTCCCTTCTGCCCACTATGTCCTTACAATATGACCTTTTTACAGTAGTACTCACTGTTAATTGCGTATTGCGCGAGTCTTTTCAGGATTACATCATTTATTTTTCTTTGTTGTCTGGAAAACTTCGCACATGTAAGGTTTGGTGTACTTCAAATGATTTTATATGAATTAGAGGAAAATGATCTATAGGCTCGTGTAAGTCATGTGCTTATGTTTGATGAAGTTGTGAGTTCTACGATACGATTGATATTTGATGAAATTTGTAATTGGTTAGTATTATTTTGTTCTTTCCAATGGTGGCAATTTCGAAAACAATTTGAAACTCATGAACATAAGTGTCAATGTGTTCGCAATCAAAACGCGATTAACTATGTACAGTAAATATTATTTAATAATTCTTTACTTTTTCAATTCTATGCTAATAGTATAAGTTGTCATATTCTGTATATAATTATTTTTAATGCAAAAAAGAATTAAAAATAATTACAATTTGTTGGTCGTGAGTCCTTTATTAGGGAGGTTTTGTTTATAAAGTTAATTATTTGTTTCCTTATTCAATAAGGATTGTATAGGATTGTATATGTATATATTTCAAAGAAAGTAATAGACGGATTATTCTTGTCAAATTCTATTTGGTATCACGAGCCTAGCCGTAACCCTAGTTCCTCCTGTAACCCTTTTTTTTTCCTGTAACCCTGTTTTTCCTTTCCTCCCGCCGGATTGGTTCTGCCCTTCTTCCCGCAGACCTCAGTTCGCGTGAGTGGGGGTAGTAGTGCCGTGTGTATTGCAGTGTGGTGGGACACTGTTTTTCAACGTGCATTTTTCTCTGATTTGTTCCCGAAGGTAATATGGCATCTGCGGAAGGTAGTGGTGTTTTGAAATTGGAAGGCAGTGCTCGTACCGTGAATCCTGTTGTTCTTCAGCATGATGTATCTGCTGTACCCAACACCGTGAAATTGAATGGATCAAATTATCCGCTTTGGTCCAAGGTTTTAGAGATGCACATCGCTGGAAGAGGTAGGAAGGGTTTTGTGACTGGGAGTATCAAGGAGCCTGCTGAGGAGATTGCTGACTATGAAACATGGGAGACAGGGAATGCAATCGTAAAAGGGTGGTTGATCAATTCCATGGAACCTGCTATCATGGGATTTTTTATTCACCTGCGTACTGCTAAAGAAGTTTGGGAAGAGGTGGCTCGGACCTATTATGATGGTTCGGATATTTCCCAAATTTATGAATTGAAGGTTAAATCTTTCCGACTTCGTCAAGAAGGTCGGCAAGTTGGTGTGTATTATGCGGATCTCAAGTCCGTTTGGCAGGAGTTAGATCAAAGGAGACCCATCAAGATGGAATGTGCTGTGGATTTCAAAACCCTTCGGGAAGAAATTCAACTTGACCGTGTGTATGCTTTTTTGGTGGGTTTGGATGATGTCTTTGATAAAGTGCGTAGTGATATTTTACGTACTCAGCCACTACCATCTGTTGAGGAGGTGTTTTCTGTTGTTCGGCGTGAAGCTCAACGACATGCCACTATGATGGGTGGTAGTAACAATCAAGGAGGGGTGCCGTCCCTGGCTATGATTTCTCGGCCAACTGGTGCTTCTCGCTCTAATAATTCTTCTAATCAATCTTTAAATTCTCGTGCTTCCAACCGAGAAAATAAAGATGATTTGAAGTGTACTTTCTGTGGACAAACTCGTCATACTGAGGATACGTGCTTTACTAAGCATGGAGTGCCTGATTGGTTTCCGGAATTAAAGAAAAAATTACGTGCCAAAGAGCGTGGAGCAGTGGGTTCCAGTGGAGGCTGTGCCTCCCTTGCTGCGGCAACACCAACAGCCCAGGAGGTCGTGCCTTGTTCTAGTGATCCTCGTCACAACTTATTGACTCGTACTAGGGGTGACTCGTCTTCCGACACAGGTACCGTGGGACGTGTTCTCTTAGCCTCCGAAACTCAGCACCATACAGGTTGGATTCTGGACTCTGGGGCAACGGATCACATGACATATGATAAAAATATATTCCAATATATGACTACATCTCACCGGAAAAATATATCAACTACCAATGGTACTCTGGCACCTGTGTGTGGTGCCGGCACTGTGCATCTCACTCCGTCACTTCCCTTACATCATTGCTTGCTTGTTCCTTCTTTATCCCATCATCTGTTATCCATACCACAGGTTACTGAACAATTGGATTGTGTTGTTCTAATGTATCCGTCCTTTTGTCTACTTCAGGATATTCAGACCAAGGAGATAATTGGGCGTGGCACTAAGAGAGAGGGGTTGTACTATGTGGACGACGTCGCTACTGGCAGAGCTCATGCTGTTCGCGCGTCACAATCTAGTAATTTACAAGAAGTGTGGTTGTTGCATCGTCGGTTAGGACATGCATCTTTTGGATATTTACGGCATTTGTTACCTAGTCTATTTAGTGGAATAAATGAATCAGACTTACATTGTGAAGTATGTATTCTTGCTAAAAGCCATCGTGCTTCGTTTCCTCCTAGTATGAATAAAAGAGCTTTACCGTTTGAACTTGTGCACTCTGATGTTTGGGGCCCCTCTCCTATTGTTCCTTCTTCTGGAATTCGGTGGTTTGTTACGTTTGTTGATGATTGCACCCGTATGACTTGGTTATATGTCTTAAAAAATAAAAGTGATGTGAGTATGGTTTTCCGATCGTTTTCTCAGATGATTCAGACTCAATATTCATCTGTGATTAAAGTTCTCCGTTCTGATAATGGTGGTGAGTATATTAATCGTGAGTTGTCAAAGTTTCTTTGTGATCAAGGCATTCTCCATGAAACAACCTGTTCCCATACTCCCCAGCAAAATTGGGTGGCTGAACGGAAAAATCGCCATATCCTAGAAACAGCTCGTGCTCTCCTTCTGGGCGCCTCTGTTCCTAAGGTTTTTTGGCCAGCTGCTGTTACTTATGCTGTTTATGTAATAAATCGTATGCCCTCTCGGGTGATTGATTTTCAAACTCCTCTTCAAGTCCTCACTTAACATGTACCGATGGTGTCTACTTTTACTCTCACCCCCCGGGTATTTGGGTGTGTGGTATATGTGCATATTCACAAGTTTCATCGTACTAAGTTGGATCCCTGTGCTCTCCGGTGTGTCTTTGTTGGTTTTTCTTCTCACCAAAAAGGGTATCAGTGTTATCATCCCGAGACTCGCCATATGTATGTTACCATGGATGTGACGTTTTCTGAGTCAGAATTGTTTTATGCTCCCGTATCTTCATCTTCCGATCACCAGGGGGAGAACATTTGTGGTGATCTTGGATGGTTGGACCTAGAGAGAAATACTATGGTAGACTCGCCACTTCTTCCCGTAGTACCTGCTGTCGAGCTTCATGATACTCAGGAACATACTACTATTGCAGAAACTGCTGCAGTACCTTCAGCAACCCCACGGCAACAGATTGCCGTGCCATCAGAACAACCACAGTCGTTCCTTATCGATTCTGCTACTGCTACCGTACCCCCCTCTCTCTTTAGCTATACTGTGCTGCCCAATGAATCTTCTCTGGATATACCTGAGGTAAGTATTGTGGATAATTATGTAACTGATGCAAGTAATGATGTAAATACATATATATTGCCACCGAGACACAATCGGGGTGTACCACCTGACAGGTTTTCTCCGGAAGGTAAAGTGAAGTATCCAATAGCCAACTATGTCTCATGCAATGGTCTTGCATCAGAGCGCAAGATTTTGGTGGACAATATGGAGGCTATTCAGGTACCAACCCGTGTGGAGGAGGCTCTAAAGGATCCAAAGTGGGCAAATGCAATGGATGAAGAAATGTTGGCATTACAGAAGAATAATACCTGGGAGGTGACGTCATTACCAGAAGGGAAGAAAACAGTTGGATGTCGATGGGTGTTTACTGTCAAATACCAAGCTGATGGATCAATAGATAGGTACAAAGCAAGGTTGGTAGCTAAAGGATACACCCAAACTTATGGTGTAGATTATCAGGAAACTTTCTCACCGGTTGCTAAGATGAATACGGTACGTGTTCTGATATCTTTAGCTGCTAATATGGACTGGCCATTAAAACAGTTTGATGTGAAAAATGCTTTTCTCCATGGGAACTTGGAGGAAGAAGTATATATGGATTTTCCTCCTGGGTACAGTGTTGGTAGAAATACCGGAGTATGTCGGTTGCGTAAGTCTCTTTATGGACTTAAGCAATCACCTCGTGCATGGTTTGATAGGTTTACTCAAGTTATGAAAAGGATTGGATATTATCAGAGTCATTCTGATCATACATTGTTTGTTAAACGAAGACAGGAAAAAGTGACAGCTTTAATCATCTATGTAGATGACATGATTATTACTGGAGATGATTTTGATGAGATTTCAAAGTTGCAGAGTAACCTTGCGGCTGAGTTTGAAATGAAGAGTCTGGGAGATTTGAAGTATTTTCTTGGAGTTGAAGTTGCTCGATCTTTGAAAGGTATTTTCTTGTCACAACGTAAGTATGTTTTGGATTTGTTAAAAGAAACCGGTATGCTGGGATGTAAGCCAGTAGATACTCCTATTGTTGAAAAACATCATCTATGTTTGGATCCGAATCAGGAATCAATTGATAAAGGGAGATATCAGAGACTTGTAGGGAGACTAATTTACTTGGCTCACACACGACCAGATATTGCATATGCAGTGAGTGTAGTAAGTCAATTTATGCATTCACCAAGTGTAGATCATATGGCTGCTGTTATGCGTATCTTAGCATATTTGAAGTCTGCACCTGGAAAAGGAGTTTTATATCAGAAGCATGGACATTTGAATGTTGAGGGGTTCATAGATGCTGATTGGGCAGGAAATGTGAGTGATCGACGGTCTACTTCGGGATATTTTACTTTTGTAGGCGAGAATTTGGTTACATGGCGAAGTAAGAAACAGAAGGTGGTATCGAGATCGTCAGCCGAGGCCGAGTATAGAGGTATGGCCCACGGCATTTGTGAAATTCTTTGGCTTCGGAAACTTCTTGAAGGGCTTGGGTTCAAGCCAAAGGAGATCATGAGATTATATTGTGATAATCAATCAGCGAGAGATATAGCCGATAATCCGGTACAGCATGATAGAACAAAACATGTGGAGGTTGATCGGCATTTTATTAAAGAGAAACTTGAGAGAAAGATTGTGTCAATACCGTTTGTGAAATCGGAGGAGCAACTTGCAGACGTTCTCACGCATGCTGTGTGTAGTCGAAAGTTTGAAGACTCACTTGTCAAGTTGGGCATGTGTGACATCTATGCACCAACTTAAGGGGGAGTGTTGGTCGTGAGTCCTTTATTAGGGAGGTTTTGTTTATAAAGTTAATTATTTGTTTCCTTATTCAATAAGGATTGTATAGGATTGTATATGTATATATTTCAAAGAAAGTAATAGAGGGATTATTCTTGTCAAATTCTATTCAATTATCTTAGAAATAGCATCTCCTTCGATTAAACTGTAATTGTAGACAAAGTTATCTTTGTCAATCCCATCCACCTTGTGCTTCACATAGCTGTATTCACTTCCTTCACCAAAGCCAATCTTCTTAATGGTTCCAACACCTCCATCTCCCTCAAGAATTTCAGTAGTTTTGATTGCTTGTGGAGCAATTTTTGGAATGAGATTGTCAGCATCAAGAACAAGGGCATTGTACAACCTAGCAGGGGGGATGACAAAGACGTATTCGGTTTCGTATGTGAAGACACACATGGTGATGATTTCTAAGAGCTTAGAAAAATGATCCAAAAAATTAAGAATGAAATGAGGGGAAGCAAAGAGGAAGATTAATATTGTTGTGAAAAAATGTGATCATTAGAGACGTAGATTAGGGCCGAAGGGTAAGTGTGGAAAGTGGGCCCTATAACAAAAGGAGTTCAGACAAATTTTCAAATTTTCAATATTTGTTGTCCATGTGAAAAGGGAAACATATAATATTCAAATTCCGTACAACAATGTATATTTGTCAAAGAAATTAGGCCACCGGTAGAATATAATTCGTTTAGAAAAATTCAACTAATTATTGTGAATGCCAAGTAATTATGTGGAATGCACATGTCATTTTTGAAATGAATATTGAATAGCACACCAATTATGTCCGAAAATCTGATGGAAAGTTCCCAATACATGTGCAATGAAAAAATTCTGAGGTCCAAATGCTGAGTATTATTCAGTATTGGACAAAAAACAGAAAGAAAAATTGATGCCAAGTATCAAACAAGGAAAGAAAGCCTCAGGACCGACCCTAGCTCTAACTTGGACGACCATACGTTCTCCCACCGACTTTGTCAACTGCTCCCATCCTTTTTTCTCTCTCTACAATTCATATATATATATATATATATATATATATATATATATATATATATATTTTATTATTATTATTATTATTATTATATATTTTTTTTTGGACAGAAGCGATAAAATTTCATTACCACAAACTAGGGGTGGATTTGGTACGGTTACCGTACCAAAACCCTTGTACCAATTACCGTACCAAACTTTCGGTTTGGTAAAATCTATTACCATTACCGTACTAAACTTTCGGTATACCGAAGTTCGGTATTGCCAAAAGTTCGGTTGGCATGGTATGACAATGGTAATTGCCATTTTGTTTTGGGACAAAATCTGTTTGTGTTTTTTTAATCCAATTCAAGGGCAAAACTTTTTTTTTGTACCCTTATCTCATACATTATAGATTAAATTCATCTATTATTCATCATTAACAATTCACACATATAATAATTCAAATGATGCATCAAGATTCATCATGAAAATTAAGCTTACAATCCAAATAGAAGTTAACAATCCAAATAGAAATTAAAGTTTCAAACCAGATGAAAATTGGAAGTAAACTTCAAAATGGAGAATTCATTGATCAATTATTCAAGTTTGAGATGTCGAAGCTTTTGGAGGAGGCATTGAACTTGTAGAAGATTGAGTTTGTGCCAAGCCTACATTACAAACAAAGAAAACATATTAATTAGCAGCAAGAAGGATTAAAATTGAAAACCATTTAATAACAAATTTACTAAAAAAATTAAAGCATATCTTTCTTATTTTCTCTTCTTCCATTTCCTTGTAAAATAAAAGCATATCTTCTGTTGATTCCTTGTAGAAGTTTACTTCATCTGCCCTAAGCCAACCACTAATACGCACTAGTGCCTTCATTATTTTAGGAGTCAAGGATACCCTAAAAGGGTCAACAAGCCTCCTCCCTAGGCTAAATGCATTTTCACTAGCAACAGTAGAAGTGGGGGTTACAAAGATATTTTGGCTATTTGTGAAAGAGTTAGGAATTCTTTTGTGTTTGATTTCCACAATTTCAAGAGATCAAAGTCACCAACAACAATGCTAACATAAGGAGGGTTTTATTTTCAAATTATTGGAATATTATAAATATGTGTTATATAATTATCTATTATATAATTTATAAATTATAAATTATATTGTATTTTCGGTATGGTACGGTAATACCGTGGTAATGATATCCATTACCAATACCGTACCATGAAATTTCGGTATGGTACAATACCGTACCATTACCGATTGGTACAAAAAATTTGGCACAAAATCGATATGACACAGTTGGCAATTCGGTTGGCAGGGCAATTTAGCAAAAAAATCCACCCCTACCACAAACAACCAACCAATGACAAAGGTGCCAGACGGGTACATATGCTCTAGTGATCAATTAGCACAAAAGCAAATTATTAAAACCCCTAAACGGCCACCCCACAAACTACACCACTAGAACAAAGAGTGAGGTAGATATGCCACATAGATGAGACGTGACATACCAAGCACCTAAACCCTCACAAAAGCCATCACAACCAATGAGGCTACAAAAATGCCGTAGCGGCACAACTTGCCGAAGCAATACAGACAAAAAAAAAAAACCCCCCAAAGGACCTAGGCTAAAGAACCGACGTGTCCATAGTGGAGAAGCAGGTGCAGAATTGGCAGAAGGCATGGGTTGCAGATGCACGAGCAGAATTGGCAGGAGGCGTGGGACGCTAGCTGTAGCCGGGACGACACCCGGAAGGGTGGGGCGGGAGGGGATATCCAGTCAGAACTGCCATCGTCGTCAAAATGCCACCACAACCCATAAACCTCGCCATTAGCATGACACCATCGCATTACCCTCGCCATTAGCAACTTTATCGCAAGGCAGTGCCACCACAACACAATCAACAAGAGCCACAAAATCCGAAAGAGCAAACCATAGAAGGAGGGTCCGACCCACCAATCAACCAAATGAACACCAACCCAAACCCGCAGATCTAGCCCCAGACAAGGGAGGAATCCCTGTACGGCAATAGATCTCGAGAATCGGTCTGAGGATTGCAACAAAGTTGGGAAAATTGGTTGCCCACGAAAAAGTGGGGGAAGAAGGTGCTGGGCAGCACCAAGTACCAGAGCGAAAATTGAGAAGGGGGGAGGGATAGCGGAATGATAGTAAAGGAAAGTGAGGCTCGTGGGAGGAGCGGACGGGGGAAGGGTTAAGGAGCGAGGATTGGAAAGGCTATGAGGAAGGGACACTAGAAAGAGGCAGGAGAGGCCACCGCCGGTCCTAAGCCAAAACAAGGGACCGACGGTTGAAAATTTTGCAGAGTTTGAGGTTTGTGGTTGGAGAGGGAGGATTTTCCTTAAGAAGATATTCTATTCATATAAATTTGGATGGACACTAAACACCTCCACTACTCACTAGGGTGGCGGTGTGGCGCTATTCTTCCCCTTCAATAAGCCATGGCAATTTGAATAAGCTTTTGGAAATTTTTCTTTCTTTCTGAAATTCAAACATAGAGGTTGCACTTGGTGCGATGGCAAGTGCCTTCGCCCATGAGCGGTAGGTCTCGGGTTCGAGACTTGGGAGCAGCCTCTCCATAAATGGGGGTAAGGCTAGCCGACATTCACCTCTCCCAAACCCTGCGTAAAGCGGGAGCCTTGTGCACTGGGTACGACCTTTTCTGAAATTCAAACATGACAAATTGCCCACTAGCAAGGTATTTTGTTCATGAGCTGGAAGAATAGCCCAACTGAAATGGTAATTTGTGGGATATGAAGATGGATATAATGGTCACCAGAACGCTATGGCAGCAAGTCTTTTTTTTTTTTTTTCAAGGAAATTTACGCTATGTTTGGATGAGGGAAATAAACATGGAATTTTGGTAAACGTTAGAATTTATAAATTGACAGGCACCAATTCTCTTGTTTGAATTCATAAACATAGAAATTTAAAATTTCCGCGTGCAAAAAAATTTGGAATTTGGGATCTCTAAATCCCAAGTTCAAATTCCATATAAATATGTGTCACTTCTCAATTTCTACGATTGGGAGTTTAAAAATAACAAATTCCGTATTCAATTTCATTGTTCTTTTAGGTTGACCAAACAAGAAAATTTACAAATTTTAGAAAATAAAATCTCGTCATTTTAATTTCTATCATTTTAAATTCCTTAGTAATTTTAATTTTCTTCGTCCAAACGTAATGTTAAAGTCTTTCATCTTTTCGCCATTAGAATCTTCCATCCCAACAACCCAAACAGTCAACTTTTGAGTTAATTGGTCTAACTTTAGTGGAATAACTTTTCTTTTCCTTTCTATGTGTCATTGAGTTTACACCGTAACAGATCGGATGTGAAATTCACACAATTAAAAGGGAAAAATAATACTCCAAGTTAAATATCATGAGATAATTTACGTATAACTAGTATACATTTTATTTATTGAGATTAAAGATCAAATACAACATCACTCCTTAATCATATCCAAAGTGCAAGTCAAAGAATTGCTTTGGCACGATAATAAATTAAACCACACAATTGAATAAACAGAGAAAGCAAGAGATAAGATTGTTGCCATATGAAAGGTTTTAGTTGTAGGCATCAGGATTGGCCACAAGGTAGTTCTCAATGAGCTTGAACAGACCATGGGCTCTTTCTTTGCCAGCCTTAACATGCTCTTCCTTGATTTCAAAATCTCCCTTGGTGTGGTAGTGGCTGATGTTCTTGATGATGGAACCACTGCCAGAAGCCACCAACTTAATCTCATAAGAGATCTTCTCAATTTTGTCAGAAATGGCATCTCCTTCAATCAAACTATAGCTGTACACAAAGTTGTCTTTGTCAATTCCCTCAACCTTGTGCTTCACATAGTTGTATTCACTCCCTGTCAAATGGAAAAATGAAACAGAAATTAAGATATTAGCTAGTGTTTTCGAGATATATATTACACCACCATCAACAATAAAGCCTTATTCCATATATATTAAATAGGTAAAATTATCAAGTTAATGGAGAAAATGGTGGAAACTAAACAAACCTTCGCCAAAGCTAACTTTCTTGATGGTTCCAACACCGCCATCTCCCTCGAGAATTTCAACAGTTTTGACTGCTTGTGGAGCAATCTTGGGGATGAGGTTGTCAGCATCAAGGACAAGGGCATTGTACAACCTAGCAGGGGGGATAATGGATGCGTATTCGGTTTCGTATGTGAGGACACCCATGATGATGATTTTTAAGAGCTTAGAAAATGATCAAGGAAATTAAGAATGAAAGGAGGAAGCAAAGAGGATGATCGGTGTTGATGTGAGAAAATGCTCCCTCCAGAGGGTGGTATTTATAGATTCGGGAGGGAGGGTACATGTGTAAAGGAGTTGGGACAAAATTTGAAGTTTTCAATGGATGCTGTCCATGTGAAATGAAAATGAAATATTAATTATCAATTGCATGGCATAAAAAAAAAAATCAATGCATAAATATATTAGTCAAAGAAAGCCACCAATAAAATTCTAGAACTTGATTAGAAAAAAGAAAAATCAACTTATTTCTACTGGTGGGCCAACTTATTAATATTTTAATTTTCCAAAAACAAAATAATATTTTCGTTTCTATTGTCTAAGACCACCAATCAATTCAGAAATCCAATGGAAATGTGCAAGAATTGAGGGTTAATAGAACAATACTTGGCTACTTAAAGATAAGTAGAAATTTCTACTCAAAACTTTTAGTGTTTTAATCACAGGGTTTTGTGCTTATGATCAGAACTATTCATACTATGAATCACACTATAAAAATTATCTCTTAAAAAAAAAAATTAAAACTAAGGTCATTTAGTTAATCTATTGTAGCAAATACATAGACGGTTTGTAATGCTTTTACCAATACCGTTCATTTGTTTTTAAACAGTTTGATGACTAAACGACCTTAATTTTATTTGATTTCTTGCATACACAATCTTTATAGTGTGATTTATAATATGAACGGTTTTAATTATAAACACGAAGTTCTATAAATAGACAACAAACAATTTTGATAAATTTTGAGTAATTAAGAGTTTCTACTCATCTTTAAGCAGCCAAGTATTATTCGGGTTAATAATACAAGAGAAGGAAGAAGATGCTGAGTATTATATTCGGCATAAAGACAACCTTACAATGTCGGTGGGCTGTTTAGGTTCCTTACTTTTATGTTTTACTGGTTTTACTTTCAAACCTAGCAAGTTCATGTAGATTAAAACACCACAAGACACTGACCTTGAGAAGTCATTCTTAGCAGTGTAGCAATCACGAGCACACAACAACTTCGAGCAGCACCTAGAACTTTAGCAATGGCTTTCAGCACACTCACCACCACTATACAACTCGAACCTAAGGGAATTCTTTGGAGTTTGTTTCGATGGTATGTGCAGGGACTTTTGCTTAGTATTTATACTAACTTAACTCTAATGTATCTTCCTATAATGATGACAGTAAGGTTTCTTATTGTAAAAGATATTAATCTCCAAATACTGTTCAAATAGGATAGAATCAGGAGTCCTTATTCTCCCAAATTAACTGGAATATTAACTTTACTTGGAGTCCAAGTTATAGCATATTAACTAAACCCTAACCCTACTTACATTCCAAACCAATCCTTATTAACTGTAGTGACCTATTAGCTATTGGATTAGGGTCTAACATCCAACAGTTACAACATGACGTTAAAATTCAACTTTTGGGCTCCTTAATACTGTATAATGATGATATTTACGTTGTGGACATCATATTAAACTATCAAAGTATAATACGTGATTACATTACAAAAATATCGTTTAATTATAGCTATCAATACCCTATATTTTTTTATATTTTTAAAAAAGGTATCGTAGACTATTGATTGTGAAATTTTTTACATATCAGAAAAAAGGATTCATCCATCTAAAAATGTGTTAGCTATGTAAAATATAAAAAAAACTTGGATGAACAATCATTATGTGCTTGTAACAAAGTTTCCAGGTTTTTAATATGTTATAGTACTTCATATTAGGGGTGGGCAAACGGATCCTGGACCCACAGATCGGGGCGGGTCTAAGCGGTTTAGGACGGGTCCAAAATTTTAAAATTCAACATGGGGCGGGGCAGGCGGGTCTAGGTTAATAGCGGGGCGTGACGGGTCTAAATCCTGGAAGAAACGGGCCCTTGGCCCGAACCGATTTCCACCCCCAAATTGATTTTCGAAGACATCATCAGGAGCTCCACCACCATCTTCTCCCTCTCCGCCCTCCTCTGCTTTCAGGAGCTTTACATCCTACTCCAAAGGATCTAGACCTTCATAGAGGACTCTTCAAACGGGAGCCGAATGTGGCCCCTTGACAGAATCCCTCGCCAACATTTTCCCTAAGCTCACCCTCAACTTCTCTACCTTGCTTGACAGCCTCCCCATCAAGGAGCTCCAATTAAATGACGATGTCAAAGAGGCCATCTCCCTCCTCCACACCCAGTGCTCCCGCAGCACCACAAAACTGCTCGTCGATCCGAGAGACGACGCCCTTCGCCTCGAGGTTTGCTCCATGTTGATAGCCTCAGGAGCGAAATCGTCCCCGAACATTTGAAGCTCTCTGGAATCTTCGCGCAATTAGGGATTTACGATGATTCAGATTGCAGATAAGAGCTAGACAGCCTCCAGGACGAGTTCCAAAACTAGACGGAGGACGAGTTTGAGTGGGAGAGGGAGTGAGCAGTCGGTGTCGTTGACGCTGTTGATTACTTCATCGAAGACCAACCCCTCTTTTCCAGGTCCCATGGCCGCGAAGCTTTTCCAGGTCCCATGGTGTCGTCGATGCCGTGACTTTGTTGCCGTCGTCAGACGACGTTGATCTCGTCACATAGTTGGTGGCATGTGGTAGTAGATCACGCCATCCCAACGAGCTCGTCGGGAGATCTAAAGAAGAAGAAGAGAACCGAAAAAAAAAAAGGACCCGTGGATCCGGTCCGAATTGGCCCATTTTGAACGGATCGGGTTAGGTCTGGTTACTGTATTAAAATTTGATGGACCCGTCTTGGCTCGGCCCGTTTTCTTTAAATCCGGATCCGGTCCGATCCCTTCAAAATTGAGCTCGGCCCGTGCCCAACCCTACTTCATATATTTTACATGTGAAATTTATGTATTATAGTATAATTATATATGTTATAGTGCTATATGTTATACAATAAAGTTAAATAAAATAAAAAAATCTGCATAAACGTCTATGCGTTAGGCCTTTGTCCGCCGTCCAACTAACACATTTTAAAACTTTAGTATAGGAATATTATTTAGATGTAGATAGTATTATATATATTTTTCTCTTTATCAGGTATCTTTTTTATGTCAGACTAAGAAAAAAACATGGTACGATATTCAATGATGGTACGAGAGAGAACTCGAGAACTCGAGAGCTCCATTTCTCCTTGGATCTGTGAGGAATGATCGTTGTTAGAACCTAGAAGCCGCCATCATTGAATATCGTACCTCCGTGAGCTCGTTGAGGTCAATGGTGGTTCCTGATCTCGTTCTAGTTCTGAGCCTTGGGCCTCCGGGAGACGGTAGCCACGTCGATGAATTTGAGGAAGGTCGACAAATCCCGAATTGTACCGAAATCCCGAAATTTTTTTGGGAATCCCAACATTCAGGATTACCGAAATATCGGTTCGGTTTTGGTTTTCAGAATCTCATGCCGAAAAATGTCTATTCGGAATTTGGGATCCCATTTTTGGTACGGAATCCCAAATCGAACCAGCTAAACATACTGTTAATAATATGAGAACTTTAACAAAAAACTTCCGATACTATTCACTTTAACAAAAAACCACATTTTAACACTAAAAATCAATCATGGTACCATTCACTTTACCCTTTATTTTATCCTTATCGTTAAAACTCAAAGTTTTCAAGTCATTTTCATTAGTTTTCCTTAATAAAAAAGGATTTTTTTAGCCAAAATGGTAATGAGATTATTATAGCACCTCAATTTGATTGTTGTGATTTAAAATCAATAAAAATGATCCTTGAAATTATCAATGATCAATTATTTTGATTCTTCTGTGCCTTTTGCATATTAAACGTACTTAAACATTTCCATTGTCAATTAAAAAAAGACTTTTGGTTCTTGGGTTTCAAACTTCAACGATTCAACAGATAAAATATATGTTGGGCTTAAAAAATTTTTTTTTCCTTTTGCTTTTATATTGATAGGGATCCTTATTCGTTCCTAGATTCCCGTCACTATTGATTTATTGTCTTAAAACATATGGATGGGCGCTTACAAAATTTGTCACACTGTAGCATCCTTTGGATCCTTATAAGGTCCAAGTTCTCTCTGCTTTGTAACTTTTAAATGTTAGAACAAAGTTTAAGAATATACATGGGCTGTGTTAGTTCTTTCCCTTGTTGTGGTTGATTAATTTGGATGATCAATTGGTGTTTGGTAGAAAACATGTTTTGGGTTTGGACAAGGCAGAATTGTAGTAGAGAAAATACACACACAACACACAATCGAAAAATGTTACACCTGAGGTAATTATCATATTGGGATCGATGTCAAGATTTGATCAATCACAGATAGACCTGTAGTGTACAACACATTTATAGAGAGTGTAATAGAGAGTGTAAAGTGGTCATGGACTGCCTCGCTAATCTCGGAAGTAAACTTGAGTTGGGGCTTAGTGTGTTTGATGGCGCTCAAGATTGTATTAGGTCCTTTTTTATGACAATTTACAAAGTATTTCTAGGCCTCGTCTCATATCGGTTCTGATACCACTTTGTACTCAATTCATCTCTTTCGTAATTCTTAAATCAGCTGCAAATTTAGGGTGTTTCTGCAACTAGTTTCTTATTTTGCGGGAGTTTAAATCATTTCCACTCCAGTAAATCAAAAGAAGTGATTTACTAAAATAAAAACAGTTGACAGAGGCCAATTAAGAATTTCCGGCTAGAATTCCAATCTGTTTATCATCTGAGATTTACCCTTCCACTTTACTTAAGATGGATGCCGCTGAGATATTTGGAGGAACTATCTGATAATAAAAAATGGATAAACTACTTCTACACAACAGATCCCCTGATTAAGTAAATTAGAACCGAAACTAAATATTTCTTAATCACAATCTTGTACAACAAGAATAAAGTTTAGGAAAGAACAAGAAGAAAAGCACTTACGGAAAAAAGGAAAACAACATGAACAATATGTTAGATATATTGTACGCAGCAGAATTCCCAAAAACTCATACGACTACTGAAAGTTTTCTTAAAAATTTTCAGACGTAGGCGCGAGGGTGCGCCATGAGATAGGCTTCCAAAACTTCATACATCCCAATAGCTCTATCCTTGCCAAGCTCAATGTCTTCTTCTTTGATCTGTATATCATCTTTGGCTTTGTATGTGCTGGTCAAATGACAGATGCATCCTCCTCTTCCATACCCCTCAAACTTGACATCATATGTTATGTATTCAAGCTTGTCCAACAAGTGATCCGTTGCATCGCTTTCGATGAAGGTGTAGGTGCAGCTGAGTGCCTCCTTGTCCAAAGCATCAATCCTGTGCTTAGCATATTTCATAGGACTAGCTGCACATCCCCAACAAATTAGATATTGAATTTCATGTAAAAACAGAGAAAGAAAAATGGAAAATTGACCAAAATGATTTTGTTTTTCAATATATTGTCTATATCATTAATATTTGGTTTAATTTTGATCGGTTCAACAATTGAGATTTGATTTATTATCCAATTTTCCAAGAAAAAGAGGGTTGACTTTTAATTTGCCTAACAATTTACCTTCAGTGAAGTTGATCTGTTTGATGGTTCCAACTTCTCCTGAACCGCTAAGGAATTCAATACTTTTAATTGATGAGAACATGAGCTTGGGGCAGATGTTGTGGGCATCCAAGATCAAGGCGTTGAACATCCTCTGTGGCGTCACCTGAGTCACAAACTTCTGGCTGATCTTGGTGACACCCATGCTTGCCTTGCTTGATGAACAACACTCGGGAGTTGGGATGAAAGAAAAAAAAAGGTTTTGATTTGTGAAAATATCAAGAGGGAGGGAGGAGCAAAGGTTATCCGATTAATTATTTTTGAATGTGAATGATGAAGACAAAACTTTAGGTGGTGGGCTGCTGCTGCTTTGCTTGGAAGTTGTTGGTATGAATAATATTTTTTTCCGTATGCAATATGTAATGGTGGAATGCGATGTATAAGTTGGACCAAATGTAACCTAATGTGGACTTTTCGACAAGGGGAGGGAATCCGATGGTCCCCTCTTTAAAAATGACAAACTGGATGACTTGGAGTCACATGAAATTTTCATGCTCTGAAAGGTACATGGTATGTTTTACATTTAGGAGGAAGATTGCTTGAAATGTCAGGCTTCTAGTGACATGGAATTTTCAAAGTTACATGATATCTTTTATTTTCATGCTCTGAAAGAAGATCTAGCTCATCTTATATTAAGCAATAATCAAATCTAACTTTGTCAAGACTACATTAATTTCCATGCAATGTTCAAGTTTTGGTGCTCGTAGAGTTTGTTCAAGCTTTGGAAACAATTTGGTACCGACCACCACTACCGACCAATTATGTTTCCCTACTGATGTTAAGTCACCACCATCACCTCTTCAAATTTTGTAACACCTATTGTGATGCAACAATCTATATTATTACCATTTATCTCCATTTATAAAATAGGCAATATTTGAATAAAATTCTATTCCTTTTCTCACAAGGAGGAAGCTTGAATGTTATGGCGCAACTGATTGACTATTGTTTCAGATTGAGTCGCTAAAATAAGATAGCCTAAACTATTTTAAATAGGGAGCGACACCAAAAATTAGTACTAAGATTGATTAGTGTCAAAACCATAATATTCCCTCGCCTTAATAATACTTAAATGACATCAATCATTGCACGTGCAAGCCTATAAGATCAAAATAGCTCAAACAAATATACGTGGAAGGAAATTAACTGTATTCTTCCACTGTAAATATTAGATCAGAATACTTTTATACCCTTTCATTACTGTAAAGATCGAAAGTGAATATATTTAAATCTTGTTTATTAACCAAAAAACATTCGAACCTCATTACATGAAGATGTTAAGCCCACCCCACTGTCTTATCACTCTATCCACTTTAAAATATAAATGTCAATGACAAATATCTCCTCTTATAAAATGACATTTAAGGACTTAAACAATAAATACTAACATTTTGCCACATCATCATTAGTTGAAATGGCAGGAAAAAAAAGAAAAAAAAAAATTTAAAAACCCACCCTACTGTACAAGCCCAACCAATCCACACCCGCACACCTCCCTAACGGTGGCGTCGATGCCAGCTCCTCCCTTTTCAAATTCCCTTTCTCTCACAATGGATGACAGCCTTAATCTAATTCTGGCGGAATGGAGATTGTGTACAGCGAAGGGGAATATATGGGTGGAGCCATGCATGTGGGTGGTTATAAGGCTATGACCGTGCTGCGAAAGGTGGCATGGGGTAGGGCTTATGTGTTGGCACGGCTGAAACTTTGGGGGTAGTGGTGTTGTTGGGGTTTTGGAGGTTTGATTGTTTTTGCAGCGAGTGGCGAGAGTTTTGTCTTTGAAGGTTATTTGTACCATACTTGACCAATCCCGAAACTATTGAGCACCGGTTAACGTTATACCGTCAAGGACCCAGAAGAGTTTCCCTCCAACTAGAAGGCCAATCACAGCGCGACACGTGTCGACATCAGAAGCCAATCATAGCGCGACACGTGTCAACATCAAAAGCCAATCATAACACGACACGTGTCAATGTCAAAATGAAACTAGAAACTCTCTTCTATAAATAGAGATCATTCTCTCACAATATTTCCTAATGTCATTTGTACTAAATCATTCACTAGTACTCACTAAAGGAGAGCTTGAACCTATATACTTGTGTAAACCTTTCACAATTAATGAGAACTCCTCTACTCCGTGGACGTAGCCAATCTGGGTGAATCACGTACATCTTGTATTTGCTTCCGTGTCCCTATCCATTTACATACTTATTCACACTAGTGACCAGAGCAATCTAGTGAAGGTCACAAACTTAACATTTTCTGTTGTACCAAAGTCCTCAATGATTTTGTGCATCAACAAAGGTCAATCTGCCTCATTTCAGTTCCTTTTTCTCTCTTAAATATCTTCAGAACATAACCCTCAATCCAATAAAAAGAAAAAGGGAGCAAGCAAAGTAATTCTCACTACACATGTACCAAAGTGCAGCAGTGCATTGACATACTCATATTTCTTGTCCGTAGTTTGATATTCAATCTTTAATTGGCACTCTGACTTGGTTTTTTATGATGATATATATGTACTAGTACATCTTTTGCCATCTCCATCCTTCTTCGAGCTTGACCTAGAAAATAGGTAACTGTGGACCTTCTGACACACCATGACCTGGGAAGGTCGAAGCATGTTGGCCATCACCGTGAGGTGACGTAACCATAAGGGTAAGTGATGTGAAAAAGTGAATAAATTTAAACCTAAAAGTGCCTAAAACAAAAGAGTGTGCGGGTGAGCGGGATTGCACCCATTTCACATGTAATGGTAGAGTATAAGAACAGTACAGTAATTAGGGTGAGGGTTATACCGCTAAGGTACCCATCTACTAAGATCTTGCCAAAGTCTTCGTTTACACGCAAGCACAACTACTAAACCTGGAGGGGCGAAGAACAAAGTTGAGTGGGTCAGTAAAACAACGTTTTGTAAAAACCTTTATTTTTTAATATACTAACCTCTCACCGTAAAACAAGTATAGTTTCTTTAAAACATACTATGTAAGTATGTAAACTGTTGATGCACAAAATCAGTGAGGATTTTGGTACAACAGAAAGTGTTAAGTTTGTGACCTTCGCTAGATTGCTCCGGTCACTAGTATGGATAAGTATGTAAATGGATAGAGATATGTAAATGGATAGAGATAGGGAAGCAAACACAAGATGTACGTGGTTCACCTAGATTGGCTACGTCCATGGAGTAGAGAAGTTCTCATTAATTGTGAAGGGTTTACACAAGTACATAGGTTCAAGCTCTCATTTAGTGAGTACAAGTGAATGATTTAGTACAAATGACATTTGGAAATATTGTGGGAGAATGATCTCCTTTTATAGAAGAGTTTCTAGCTTTGTTCTGACATTGACACATGTTGTGTTGTGATTGGCTTCTGATGTTGACACGTGTTGTGCTATGATTGGCTTTTGATGTTGACACGTGTCGTACTATGATTGGCCTCCTGGTTGGAGGGAAACTCTTCTAGGTCCTTGACGGTATAACGTTGACCGGTGCTCAGTAGTTTTGGGATTGGTCAAGTATGGTACAAATATAAACAATAATACAACAGCATTATAACCAGAAATATGCCAAGTCATGATATATCAAATGTTGTAGTAATATAGTCATGTGATAATCACGTATAGCTAAGTGCTCATCCATCTAAGCTGACACATGAGTTTGAACAAATAATTTTTGACACGAACAGAACTGGGTGTAATCATTACGTTCTAGTACTACGATCACGTGAAGACTGGTGCAGAAGCACGTCACATACAAGTCGGAACGCCTAATGCAATATGCCCAACAAGACTGGCACCTAACTTGGATCCAAGGCTGTGAACATACACATGAAGGACTGGCCCTAGCCCTAGGGTGAGTACTAACATCAGTGCAGCAAGATGAGCATGTACAGATATGTATGAAAGTCATGACAGTAATATCCCAACCATATAACAGCATTTATCACATTTAATATCACAATAACGAATACTTGGCAATATAAGCGTAAAAGTGAAGTAACTCCACATTTAGGGAAACTTTCAATATGTATAGGTATAAATAAACTGCCCACTTACAGATACGCAGTCGAAACGAAGCCTCCTAGCCTTGCTTAACCTCGCAAATCCTCGAGATATGTTTCCCTTATATGTGAAATTACTTATTAACTTAGTTTAATAAAACATACATGGAAACTTAAATAAAACCTCCGTAGATTGCTCAAACCTAGGGTTTAAATATATAAAATCGATTTACTCGACGTCACAGACACACACGTGTCAACCACATGTCGGCCGGAAGCCATACGCGCTGTCACGTGCTGTCACAAGAAGCTGCACAACCTACCACGCGTTGCACGAGCCGATGGCATGTGGGTGGTCACGCGCGTTCATGCGCTTGTGAATACGTGTATACTCGCATTCTCCACGATTTTCTGCAGTTTTTTTGGCCAACTTCCCGAGCCCCTAACGAGCTTGATTCTCAACCAAAAACACTTCTATAATAGCCAAATTAAATTTAGGAATGTTATGAATCGATCCATATTCACAAAAAGTTCAAATGTGGTCTGTGTTAACCAGGAATTTGGCCTGAAAGTGGCCAAATGACCACGGATCCAAATTTCCAGAAATCTAGGAATTTCTTCCCAACTTTGAAGGCTAATTTCTAGTTCGATTCTTAACCATTTTCAGTGATACAAAAATGAATATAAAGCTAGAAATGTAGTGAACAAGGCTATACCTATTTGAAGCTCAGTCGTGGTTTGTGTTGATCAAGGAAACGGTTTGAAAGTGGCCTGATGGCCACGGTTCGCCTCCAAAAATCTGGGGAGTTTCTTTCTTCAAATCGTTTCTTGATCAGAAAATTAAGTTTCGCTGGAGAAGGAAAGTGAGCAGTGGTAATGGTCATTGGCAGTGTAAGTCCTAGTTCTTAGGCTGAGAAACTCGCATATCTCATCGGAGCAACCCTGCTAGTAGTGGTGATGGTAATGTGGCGTGACAGAGGTGAAGGAAGTTGTCGGAGCGACGTTTGTGTGGTGGTGGTGGTGTCTCTATGGTTGTTCACCGAGAGAGAGAGTTTGAAATGAAAGTTTTAAGTGAGGGAGAGAACCTTTTGATTTCTGATTGGGTGCAAGGTTGAGGGAAAACAATTTGATTGGTGGAGAGGAAAAGAAGGAAAAAGCAAAAGTTTGATGGTTGATGGGTGTGAAAGAAGGGACCGGATCCCTTTTAGGGATTAGATGGATTTGTACAAATTTTTATGTACAAATATGTCATTTCGACAATGTTTTGACACAGTAAATTCGTACGCGCGTGTATAAAATTACCTGTGACTAACATACTTTAACGGAGCGTAACTTTTTCGTTACAGATCTGATTCGACTCTAACACGCGCTTACGCATTCATAGCGATGAGTACTATTTTAGTACGAACCCAGGAAAATGAAACTGAAAGCTGAAAACCACATCCACGTTAGATTCCATTTTTGTCCAATAAGGGTATGACCGTCAATTTACACCAACAAAAAGAAAATTACAGTGAAAAGTAGGGACGGGTCGTCACACCTTCCATGTCTGCCTTGATGGATTCTTGTTTGTTGTTTGAATTACTGCTAAATATGTCCCATGGTTGGTTTTTTTCTTGAGATAAATATATTTACATGTATATATACGTATATATATATTTATATTTATATATACATATTACAGAAAATAAAATTTAAAGAACTTAAGATATTTAAAAGGTTATAATTGGAATAATGGTGGGTGAGAAAATAGCAATGTTATTATTTACCTTTTTATAGTGGATGGGAATATAATTGGGTGGACAAATAAAACAATGGATGGGTTTAGTACCACTCTTACATGAATTATATGATCAAATCATATATGATTTAGCTCTTTGTTTTACTCACTATAACAATATTGACCTTGACTAAAAAAAAAAATATTGACCTATAATCATAGCTTACAGTACAATATTGATATTTTTTTGGTAAATTGTATCAATGGTCTCTCAATTTTAATCGAATTGGAGAAATTGTCTCTCAGCTTTAATCAAATTAGAGCAATGGTCCCTCAACTAAAAATTCATTACCATTGATCCCTCAACTCATCAAAACGAGCAACTATTGTCTTTTTCATCAACTCCGTTAGAATTTTCGTTAAAATGAGTCATGTGCCATGCATGTGAGGCTAAATCAAAGAACAAATATAAAAAATCAAATAAGAAAACTTGTATCAATGGTCCCTCAACATATGCTTTCCAGCCTTTAGGCAGCAGAAGGATCAGAACAAAGAAAACCCAAAACCTTCCTCTTTTCTTCATCATTTTAGCATGAGAGCTTTCACCAGCATCTCTGATCTTTATGATTTGATGGGCCTCTATCACTTTTTGTTGTATTTTATTCTATTATCAGAAATGCTTATGTGACTTTTTCAAAGTATAACCTTTATAAACTCTTTGTTGTTTTACAGTTTAACGTCAATTATATTGAACATGATTCGACTACTTTTTTAACGTCAATTATAGTGAAGAAGAAGAAGAAGAAGAAGAAGAATTTGGTTGACATTAATTCCTTCCTTGCGGATCTGAAATGCTAAGGAGAGCAAGACACAAAAAACAAAAAAAACAAAAAAAAAGGAAAAAAAAAACAAAAAACAAAGCAAAAAACAAAAAACAAAAGAGAAAGAGACAGAATGGAAAAGGAGGAGGTGGATATGAGATGCCGGCAATGGAAGGTTTGCCGGTCTCGGTGAAGGAGACCGAGAAAGGAGACAGACATAGAGACAATGAAGGCAATGGGAAGGAGACATGGAGGCGAAACCATGAGAGGAGTGTTTATGATCTTTTCTTAATAAGTGGGTATAATAGACCCCAACAAAAAAGAGACTAAATTTTATGCACTCAAAATAGGTGTGGTTTCTTTGTGATTTTAATAAGTGACTGACATGTATTTATTATTTCAACTTTTCTTAATTTTATTGTAATAAATTTAATATGTGTCAAACTTATTAGAGTTATAGAGAGGTCATATCTATTTTCGATGCAGAAGACTTGATCTCAACAAAATACCCAAACCCATCTAATCCATTTTATTTATGATCCTATTAGAATAAAAGAATCCATGGATACAAGTACCCATGGGTCAAATGGCCATCCCTGAGCCCATCAGTCAAGGATTGGTTTTTGGGAGATTGTGGCCCCATAGTTTATGTTCCTTTCAAGCTGAGCCCATTCTAAACCTTATAGGCTTTATAAATAAATAAATAAGAGGCAAGGGGCAATAATTTTCCCGCACCCATCTTATTCTCTGTACATTTTTATTTATTTCTGACCATTAAATTGTTGAAAGAGGAGGATCAAATGACCGAAATTAACGGAAAGTTTGTAGGAGATGAAAATGAGTATGTCAAAATCATGGAGAAATTCTTTTTATTGAAGTCAATACATGGAGAAAGTATGTTCCAATGGCCGTAGTCACAGGCATTGTCAAGCATATTTCTATTTATCAATCCCCACAAGCTAGTGAAGGCAAAACCCCCACCGCCCCCTACCCCAACCCTAAAAATTTAAGCATAGGCATCAGGATTTTGGAGGAGATAGGTTTCCACAACTCTGTACATCCCCAAGGCCTTTTCCCTGCCAGCTTTTATTTCTTCCTCTTTCAGCACAATGTCACCCTTGGTGTAGTAATTGCTGACCAACCGGTTCTTACTACCCCCATCTGATGCAGCTTCAAACTTAGCCTTATAAGTGATGTATTCAAGTTTCTCCACTACTAATGGTTCTCCTTCAACCAAAGTGTAAGCATATACAAAGTTCTCTTCGTCGACTTCGTCAACCCGGTTTATCACAGATTTGAGCTGGCTACCTACATGAAAAAATTATTACATGTATTCAACAACTTTTTACATTATAAAATGATCAACATGTGGGGTGTGTTCTCCGGCATATATATTATGTTGCCGGCCAAACTATCAATCTGATACAACATATTCAAATAAGTGTATATTTATTTAGAGGGACGGCAAAGGGGGACCAAAACATCCTTCACCTTAGCTAGTTTGAGAGTGGATGCTTTGCATCATCCTAATTTAAAGAGCTAACATCGCCTAATCTTCTCTTTTATGAAAAAAAAAAGTGAGAGTATCTGCTCAAATAGTGGTATAGAATCTTTGGATTGATAGTCTAGTACGAGAATATTTCACTCGCAGTGTTGTATGGTAGCCAGGTATTATTTACATGCCTTCAGCGAAGTTGATCTTCTTGATGCTTCCTGCTCTTCCGTCACCTTCGAGGGTGTCAATGCTCTTAACAGCCTCTGGCATGAGCTCTGGGATCAGGATGTGAGCATCAAGGACCAAGGCCTTGAACAACCTGTCCGGAGGGATTGGGGAAGTATACTCATCTGTACGAGTGAAGACACCCATGCTGGAATTTACAAAAATGAAATGAATAAGCAAATGGCCTGTTTTTGTAAAAAATGGTCGGGGGGGATAATATATATAACGATGAAGTTGAGGATGTTGACGATTTATGTTTAACGTAAGGGGCGGTATTTCCAAGGTTGATTTCCCAATCCGCTACAGGAAAGACAAAAGAAAAGAATCTTTTTTATTTATTTTTATTGAAATGACACAATGCATGAGGCGTTTCCAGCTGCTTCTTAATAAAGGGCTTTTTTTTTTTAATGAAATATTTTTTTCAGGGTCTATTTGCTAATTATTTTAGTTTTTAAAACGAAAAATTGTTTAGTTACTGCTTTGAATATTGCAAGCCAAATTTTTTGTTTTTTTTTTAAATAACGATATATTTACAGGGTTTATTTGATAATTATTTTAGTTTTTAAAACGAAAAATTGTTTAGTTACTACTTTGAATATTGCAAGCCAAATTTTTTGTTTTTTTTTCAAATAACGATATATTTACACATACTATGTTTTACCGCTATGATGAAAAACAATCATGTTTATGCATCATAGTTTGGGTTTAATCTCCACTAGTTTTTCTCCTTTTAACAACTTAATTCACTAGTGCTATCATTTGTAAAAGAAAACACACTATATATATTTACACTTAGTGGTGAGATAAATTGGTTTCGAACTCACTATCAAGGAGATTCGAGTCTAAGACTTCTCACTTACAAAGAAAGAAGAATACTGCTAGACCATACTACTAAATGATATTAAAAGCCAAGCGAAAATTTAAAATCTCATAAAAGTAACTTTCAATTTTGATTTTTATATTTTTTTAAAACTAAAATTAATTACTAAACAAGTTTTCAGTTTTCAAAAAAAAAAACACGAAATAATTGGCAACTGACTAAATAACACATCTTAATTTGGTTAAGGATATCCATAAGTTCATACATACAATCTTTTTTTTGACAGACACAATGAGACTAATGAGGGATCGCATATTCAACGTTAGGAGACCACATGTACCATATTAATGTACCATTTGTACGTGCCACATCAATTAATTATATACATCACTTCACATAAATGGTACATCAATATAGTATAAATATGTAGTCTCCTACATTATCCCAGTGAATTACAAATTAAAAAAATTAGCCTTGTTAAAATTAATTGATATTTTCGAAGAGATTGCGCCTTGTTAGTAATGATCCAAAAATCAAATAACAAGAGGGACATGATCAGTGATAAGTAGGTAGGGTCCGTGTCATGGACGATTGACACTATGAGCACATGATGACAAATAAATGTCTGGATACGCTTTTTAACGTCTAGCTTTGTTAATTTTTTATATTTTTAAAATATTTCAATTTCTTATATTTACTTATCATTTTATTTTAATATTATATATTTAAAAAATTCATTAAGTAAATCGTTAAATAACGACGCGGCAAATCCAAAAATCTCATTCGTCTTCCCCACCCATCACCCACCCCCAAAAATCTCACCCGAGCCACCCCTTTCTCCCATACCCCACCCCCAAAAATCCTCTTCTCTCGGTCGTGCTTGAACAACCCGGACCGCTCGACCCACCTGAAGAGGCGGAGGTGCGCGAAGGTGCGGATGCGGCTTCCAAATTCCCCTACCCAGGTGAAGTTTTGGGGCTCTTGAGCTTCTTCACGCTGTCCTCCAGCTGGTTGCCTGGACCACATCCACCACTTGGCTTGAGGTCCGATTCAAATCCGACGAAGAAGGATGAGGGATTGTTGATGGATAAAGTGGATGAGAGGGTGGTTGTATGTGGCGTGTGAGATTTGGGAAGTGAGGGGCGTTGGGTTCATCCTGGTTTTCAACATGTTTTGGGATTAGGGAAGTGAGGATTTTAAGAGTGGGATTTGGGAAGCAGATTTGCATCTGGGTTTTGCTGACGAGTTTTCAAGGGCCATAGGCGAGGGTTTAGGTTAGTTGGGAGAAAAGTGATTTTAGCTGTTTGATTTCTAACGAGGATGGGTGGGGTTACAGATAGACGGGGGTGGGAGGAATCGAAGTATGGCTCGACGAAGCTGGCGGCGTGGATCTGGAAGAATGGTTCCCACTAATCTCGACGAGCTCCGCCGTCAAACGGCTATGCAGCTGATAACGCCATAGGTCACATCGCCGGAGCCGTCGTGGCGAGGCCGTGGAATCTGAGGATGAGGAGGGCAGGGTGCAAGGCTCCAATCGACGATGGCGGTGGCAGTGTTGGATGAACGATGACAACAAGAACAAATTTCTGGGTGGGGTCCACTTTATTTTAATTTAGGTTTATTTTTAAATAATATTCAATTATTTTTATTTGACAAGTCATCAAAAAGTGGGCCATATATTTGCCACATCACTATTTTAACGGTTAATTTAACAGATTAAGTAATGGTTGAATGAAATTGAAATGAAATAGTATTAAATATATAAAATTAAAATGTTTTAAATATGTTGTATGGGATCGTAATTGACCTCAAACTTGAGAGGGTAAATTGTAATTTACCCTTTTTTTTTCCTTATAGCTTCGCATGCTTTTTGATATATTAGCTTATTTCAATTTAGTTTTTATTGAAGTGAAACAATTTCGATTCGATCGCTCCGCATACTAATTTATTTATAAATTATGTCAGATTAGGTGATAGATTAGTTAACAATAAGATTCTTGATATGATTTTTACCATTTGCAAAATGAGTGATAAAAACACTTAAAATACTTGTAAGAGTGTAAGGTTGTCGTATTATAGTAGTTGAAGTAAGATCGTTTTCCACAGGAATTGAATGAATAATTTGTATTTAAAACCAACTCTTAATTAATTATTTAAAACAAAGTTTGGAAAATGTTGATTTTGAAATTTAAAATATTAAAAACGAATTTAAAATAAAAATAATTAAATAAATTGACTATAAAACAATTTAAAGAAAATCAATTTAAAGAGACAATAGGGTTCTGCTATCACTTTAACAATCATACGTAGTTCTTCCTATCACTTATGAATTACCCATGCATATTTTGAAGGTTAGATTTTCTTAATATATGTCCTACTTGGAATCTCCAACATATAACGTATATCTAACATGTAACGCGTCTGGACGTTTGGATCAAATATGAACATAAAACACTCATTAAGTTTTATGAAAACCCTTTGAAAAACAATAGAACCCTTAAAACGTGATGTTCATCCTAAGTGAAATTACAATTACTAACCACATGAAGCTAGCGTCAATTTCAGAGAACCTTTTGACCAAAATTATATCAAATTACTTTTCTAAAGATCATATTGGTCACTGGCGGAGCCACTTTAAGGGCTACCTTGGGCTATAGCCCAGGTAGCTTTTAGTGAAAAATAAAATTTGACATATAATTTTTATTGATTTTCGAATGTAGCTTACCATATATTTAGTCACTAATCCAAATTCTCTTGGTTTGATTATATAAAATGATATAATACAGTTTACAAACTATCTCTTTTTCTTACATTCTTTTTTCTCATCAATTTTTGTATATGTACAAGTTTGGAATTATTTGAATTTAAACACGTATTAATTTGTTTAATAACAAAAATTCATGGCTCACCTTGTCAAAATTTTCTTTAGCTAGCTGATACTGTGAAAATACAATATCATGTTTTTTTGTTTATAAAGATATAAATCTTTAAGCTAGCCCACCCGGTGAAAAATTCCTAGCTCCTCGTATTGGTGATCAAGCATAAGATCTACTCAGTGAAAAATTCCTAGCTCCACGTATTGGTGATCAAACATTATGACAATTAGATAGTTTAAAACAGTGATAAATAATTCAAAGCATGCATGCAATCAATCACAAGCAATTAAATAAAAATTACATATTCATGTTAAGGCTCACGGCTTCGTCCTAACAAAACTGATTAGTTACGCATATTCATAATTAAAAATATTATTATGGAAAAAAAAAGATTAAAAATACCTTAAAGTAAAAGTCTGAAAATCTTCAAGAACCTTAGCCAATTTCCTATCTCCAAAGTCGCCTAAAAGAAGTCGTCAAAAGAGTAAGGCCAGCCAAAGCCTTATATCCCTCTCATCAGCTATAACATAATCCCTAATAAAGTCCTTTTATCAAACTAGGAAACCAAATAAAAATAAAATATTATAGAGAATAAAATTCTAATTAAGCTAGGAGAATCTGCAAGGCAACTGTTCAGTCATGTTTTACCCTCAAATCTCTTCCAAATCCGGCCCATGATAGCTTTTTTTATAAGATCGGAACATTCTGAACACATCTCCAGAAGGGGCCAACTCCAAAATAGGTCATCTTGGGCTCCAAAGCTCGTAATCAAGCCCAAAATGTCACTTTAGCATTGCGCACTGCTCTTTTATTCTATTGTCAGAAAATAATCGATTGGTGGAAAAATATGATATTTTGACACGATCAAGCTAAGTGACTCACGAACGTCCTCCAACTAGAATTACTCCAAAATTCATCCATTTGGTCACGTTTTTCCCCAGAAGAAGTCGGAACTCATATATTGAAAATACATTTAAAAGTATCAAAATTCTTCCAAAATAATAACCAAAATAAATTAAGATTAGGGTAAAATATGTAATGTAAAATCTACTCATCAGTTCTAACCCACCCCATCATGCAATGACTCTATACATTTCCACCATTGTGGTGATCTTAATAAATTTGTCAATGAAAAAGAAAACAAAAGCCTTAATCCTAGTTTTAGGCTTACACCAATTTGAACGATTTCTTATTTACATTAAAAAACAGGCTTAGACATTTGATCACATTAAGAAAACTTATTCTTTACGCAAATATATATAGAAGATTTTATGTAGATCAGATCAGATTGCTCCAAATCAACACGCATAATATATTTTCCAAGTTGCTTCTTCTAAGTCCCATTAGATTTTATTTATAAAATAAATAGTTTGACGTATTTAAAAAATACAGGGGGTTAGCTGTCAAATATGATACTCAATACTTAGATGACTGAAGAGGTAATTAAGGAAGGTTGAGTTGTCAATGCTCAATATACATACAGATGACTTTATGTTTCGTTTCTATCGTTTCTCTGATCGTTTCTTTCTTATATTTTTCTCTGCCTCATGACTCATGAGTCTAGACTGTCTAGACCAACTTGTTGAAGTTGTTAGGATTTCTAGCCGTTACTACTAGGGTTCTCAATTTTTAGGGTTGTCAGTCACGTAGGAGTTCAATAATCCTTATACTTGAGGGAAAAGCTTGCATTTTCTGTTTTTGACGTAGTCTTTACCACGATTATAGTACCTGTAAAATTGTGGGCAGTTGCTCTTTCTTCTAGTTCAAGTGTAAGGCTATTTAATAGCCATAGTAGTTGTTTTTCATTTAATAAGAATTCTCCCTTGTTTATGTGAGTTTTCAAACCTTGCCTTACAGAAGTTCTTTGCAAATTTCTTGGTTCTAACATTTGGTATCAAAGCCCTGCTACGGGGCTTGATTAAAAAGCTTGCAACCCAGGTGCTAGAGTGAAGAAACAAGACATGGTATTTGAGAACAGTTTCGTGCAACCAGCCATTCCAAGGTTTGATGGACACTACAACTACTAGAGCATGCTAATGGAGAATTTTCTTCGTTCCAAAAAGTATTGGAACTTGGTGGAGATGGGGATCGCTGCTGTAGTAGGGGGATCAGATTCCAGTGAAGTACAGAAGAAGACTCTAGATGAACTGAAGCTGAAGGATTTGAAGGGCAAGAACTATTTGTTCCAAGCCATTGATCGGTCAATATTGGAGACCATTCTGAAGAAGGATATATGGGATTCCTTGAAACAAAAATATCAAGGGATTGCACATGTAAAGCGTGCTCAATTACAGACTCTTCGCAAAGAGTTCGAGGTGCTGCACATGAAGAATGGAGAAACAATCAATGACTACTTTGGGAGTACACTTTCCATAACCAACAATATGAGAACTCACGGGGAGAAGATGGATGATGTGGTGATCATTGAGAAAATTTTGAGGTCCACGACTTTGAAATATGATTATGTTGTATGTTCAATTAAGGAATCTAATGATCTGGACACCCTGTCCATAGATGAACTTCATAGTAGTCTTTTGGTGCATGAGCAAAGGATAAATCGACATGTGTTGGATGAACAAGCACTCTAAATCACCCATGGAGTCTAGTAAAGAGGACGAGATCGAGGAACTTATCGAGGCAGAGGAAAAGGACGGGGTAGGCTAGGGTTTGATAAGTCAACCCTAGAATGCTATAACTGCCATGAACTAGGGCACTTTCAGTGGGAGTGTCCTAAGAAACCTAAGCAAGAGAAAACAAACTATGTGGAGACAAAGGAAGAGATGTTGTTGATAACACTTGTGGAGTTCAAGGAGGCAACAATGGAGCACATATAGTTTTTTTATTCTGGCTACAGCAATCATATATGTGGTAAGCAGGACATGTTTTGTGAGCTTGATAGCATTTTCAGATAATCAGTGAAACCGGGAAATGATTCGAGTTTGACGTGCAAGGCAAGGGAAATGTGCGAATGGAGGTGAATGTCATTGTGCATGTGATCACATGTGTTTTCTACGTGCCAAATTTGAAAAATAATTTGTTAAGCATTAGTCAGTTGCAAGATAAAGGGCTTACAATACTCATTCAACATGGAAAATGCAAGATCTTTCACTCTGAGAGAGGTTTAATCATGGAGACCAAGATGAATCATAATAGAATGTTTGTAATGCTGGCTTGTTGTCCACCAAAGGAACAAAATTGTTTCTCCTCGTTGACCACAGATCAAGCAAGACTTTGGCACTGTCGCTATGGGCATCTCAGCCGGAATGGGCTTAAAGTGCTTCAACAAAAGCAAATGGTGGAAAGATTGCCTCACTTCACAGCCTCTCAAAGGGTGTGTGAAGATTGATTGGTAGGAAGACATCAACGAGATCTATTTCCCAAAGAAAACTTATGGAGAGCCTCCAAGATTCTTCAGTTGATGCATGCTGATAAATGCAGACCAATTAACCTTACCTCGAACAACAACAAAAGGTATCTCATCACCTTTATTGATGATTTCAGCATAAAAACATGGGTCTATTTCTTAATGGAAAAGTCAAAAGCATTTGGCACATTCAAATCCTTCAAAGCACGAGTTGAAAAAGAATTTGGGGCATTCATAAGAAGTTTGAGAACAGATCGAGAAGGAGAGTTCACCTCGCATGAGTTTACAAATTTCTGTCATGAGAATGGGATTCATAGGCAGCTTACACTCCCAACAAAACAGTGTCGTAGAAATGACGAATCGCACAATAATGAATATGGTGCGAAACATGTTATCAGCAAAGTAAATTCCCAAAACTTTCTGGCATGCAGTAGTGAATCGGACGATGCATGTGTTGAATCGATGCCCTACTTTTGCTGTGAAGAACAAGACACCTGAGGAGGCTTGGAATGGACACAAACTATTGTTGGATCATTTCAGAATTTTTGGTTGCATTGCTCATGTTTATGTACCTGACAACAAAAGGGTGAAGCTCGATGCCAAGAGTTATAAGTGCATATTGCTTAGGGTAAGTGAGGAATCTAAGGCTTATCGACTATTTGATCCTGTTTTACATAAAATAGTTATAAACCGAGATGTTGTGTTTGAAGATGATCAACAATGGAGTTGGGATGACAGTCACAAAGAGGCTATATTGGCAGATCTTGAGTGGGATATTGATGAAGAAATTAGCATATTAAGGAAGGAAATTGACCTCAAGTCTTAAATTGATGAAGTTGTGGGAGAGACTGAATATGAGTCTGATCAAAGTGGCTCATTGGTTGAAGGAGACATTCAAAATGATGAGATCTCACCTCGTATAGGACGAACTCGAAGACCACCAATTTGGATGAGAGATTATGAAACAGGTCAAGGTCTATCTGATGATGAGAATGCTAGCATGGCTGACTTGGTGTTATTTACTAATCAAGATCCCACGACCTTTGAAGAAGATGTGAAGTTTGGAAAATGGAGACAAGTTATGGATCAAGAGATACAAGCCATATAGAAGAACAGTACATGGGAATTGATGGAGTTACCACCATGAGGGAAAACAATTGGATTAAAGTGGGTGTTTAAGAAAAAACTCAATGAGAATGTGGAAATAAACAAGTACAAAGCTCGACTAGTTGCTAAGGGATACTGTCAAGAATATGAGATCGATTATGCAGAGGTATTCGCACCAGTGGCTCACCTAGACACCATTCGAATTGTCATTTCCCTTGCTGCTCAAAAGAATTAGGTGATCTATCAGCTTGATGTCAAATCTGCATTTATGCATAGGGAGATCAATAAAGATGTGTTTATCGATCAGCCACCTGGATATGAACAAAATGGGTATGAGTCTAAGGTATATCGACTTAAAAAGGCTTTATATGGACTTAAACAAGCTCCCCGAGCCTGATATAGTCGTATAGAGTCCTATTTCATTAAGGAGGGATTCAACAAGTGTCCTTATGAGCATACCTTGTTCATTAAGACAGCAGAATGAGGTAAAATTTTAATAGTGTGTCTTTATGTTGATGATTTCATTTTTACTGGCAATGATGAAACAATGTTCAAACAATTTAAGAAGTCTATGATGGTAGAGTTCGACATGACTGGCCTTGGAAAAATGAGATATTTCCTTGGTATTGAAGTGATACAAAGTTTTGATGGGATCTTTATCAGTCAGCGAAAGTATGCTCAAGAGGTCTTAGAGAGATTTAACGTGGATTAGTGTAACTCAGTTCTTAATCCTATGGTCCCTGGTTTTAAACTCACAAGGAGTCGAAGCTAATAGCACTGTTTACAAACAAATGGTGGGAAACCTTATGTATATAATAGCCACACGTCCCGATTTAGTTTGATCAGTAGATAGATGGAACGTCCAACTGAGTCTCACTTGCAGACAACAAAAAAGGCTCTAAGGTACGTTAAAAGGACTATTGACTTGGGGATTTTCTACAAGAAGGGAGGAATTGATGAGCTTATTGGATATACGGATAGTGACTATACTGGTGTTCAAGATGATAGAAAGAGCACCTCAGGTTACGTGTTTATAATGAGTTTAGGTGCTGTTTCTTGGTCCTAAAAAAAACAACCAGTTGTTACTTTATCCACCATTGAAGTGGAATTCATGGCAGCAGCATCGAGTATATGCCAAGTTGTATGGTTAAGAAGGATCTTGAAGAGTCTTAATCAGGAGCAGTGTAGTCCAACCTTGGTATATTGTGATAATGTTTCGACGATCAAACTTTCAAAGAATCCTGTGATGCATGGTCGTAGCAAGCATATTGATGCAAGGTTTCATTTTCTTCGAGATTTGGTCAAAAGTGGGTTTTGGAGCTGGTGCAGTGTTCAACTCAAGAACAAATTGCATATGTCTTAACAAAACCATTGAAGGTTGATGCTTTTCTGAAGATGCGAGGTTTACTGGGTGTTTGCAAGTTTCAGTAGACTGAATATCTGTGGTATTCAGTTTAAGGGAGGATGTTGAAGTTGTTAAGATTTCTAGCCGTTACTACTAGGGTTTCTAGTTTTTAGGGTTGTTAGTCATGTAGGAGTCCAATAATCCCTATACTTGATTTTCTCTATTTTTGACATAGTCTTTACCACAATTATAGGACCTGTAAAATCGTGGGCAGTTGCTCTTTCTTCTAGTTCAAGAGTAAAGCTATTTAATAACCATAGTAGTTGTTTTTCATTTAATAAGAATTCTCCCTTTTTAAGTGAGCTTTTGAACCTTGCTTTACAGAAGTTCTTTGCAAATTTCTTGGTTCTAACACAACTCCTCCATATTGACATGCGCAATCACAAGTGGTCATGTAACAAATAATTAGTTTGGATAATTTAACACATAATAAGTTGTTGTTATTCGAATAATTCAAAGCTTTCAATTAGATCCACAAGTTTTGGAATGAATTCTGATCGTCTGAAAATCACCCCTTAAGAGCAAGTCCACGGTTGGACCTTGCTCAAGGGATAGGCGAGAGGAAAGAGCCCGAGGGCCGGTGGGTTCGGCTTCAGCGTTGGGCAGCCCGAGTGAGGGTGGGAGCCCGAGGGCCAGGCCCGTGAGGGATTGCTAGCCCTTCAGCCCGAGGGGTGTGACGTCAGGCTGACGCCATGCCTGGCGTCGGTCCAGTCGAACCCGTTTTAGTTGAACCAATTTCTTAGGTTCGCAGCAGCTTGCCCAGTCTCACATGCCAATACCCAATCTCTTTAAATCTCTTTACTTTTTGATCTGGGTTTCCAATATTTCACCCTCAAATCATATCTTCTGCCATTAAAAATATCCATTTTTTTTTTCACTTTGAATCCACTGACTGAAAAAATCTCATCTCCGTTCTGGTGTTCTTTGAGCCTCCTGTGAGTACTTCACTAGGTTCTGAGAGTTGGGTTTTGTCACAACAAGTCAGTTTCTTCTCTCTCTCTCTCTCTCTCTCTCTCTCTCTCTCTCTCTCTCTCATGCATTTTGTGATTGGGATTTGGAATATGCGTTAAATTGTGTATTTTGTTGCTTTATGTTTAAAAAATTTGTGGGATTTGGATGTTGAAGCTGATTTAAAGAAATGGTTTTATATGATGGTACAAATGAAACAAGAAATGATTTTGATGATAAGTTGAGTTCTACCCAGTTCATTGTGTATGTAATTCATGCTGCCTTATGGATCTTGCTTGGATTTTTCTGTGTGCTTTTGGGTGTGAATTTCCAGTTAATAAAGTTTGTTACTTTGATTTTACATGTTTTGAAAGTTCGAGTCTTTGTCGAAATCTATGACTAATAATAGTCGTTTTGGGTAAATGACACGTGGCGTAACGAGAACGATTTAAAATATCTTATCCGAAATTACAAATAAATTTATTTAGTATTATTTTGTAAAAAAAAATTAATAATATTTTATTACCTATTGCTAGGGCTATTTAAGTGCATGGGTGAAGATGCAAAAAACAGTTACTGTTCATTAGAACAGTTACTGTTCACATGATGAATTAAATAGTAAATTGCTCAGAGGGATGGCTTCAAGTAGAGTTGCTCTAACCCTACTATCACGTAAGAAACTTTTGTTACAATAAATAGTGGAGTAAAGGGTTATAAGCAAGTCATGTCAACATCACGACGGTATTATTACCTTCACTTAAAACGTAGTATTATTTAACCCTTCAATAGTCATGTACATTGTAAGTAAGTTGTACGTGAAGTATTTTGTCGTATACGTCTTAAGCCTTACTCTTTCAATCCTGAATTTGTGGGTCCTCTGGCGCAACCTTCAAATGACAATAAACCCAATGTACTCCAAAGAAAAAGTCTAGCAACCAACGACTTTTCAATATGCTTTTTAATTTGGATGTATTCCTTAAAACCAGAAGACCTTGTCGGGAAGCAAACTACCATCTTTAATTCTTTATCACCATTTTGTTTGGATAATTAAGCTGCATCAATTTTAATTTTTCGTCATTATTTCTTTTCGTATCTGGTTCATCATACTTTAATTATGCCAACCCTAAAAATCCTTGGTTGACGGAGACTGAGTCACGGGCTCAAGTCACACGATCTACCGGCCAAGAAAGTCGTTCCAATTATATATAAAAAAAATTTAGTGCAACGATAATGTACATTAAGGAAAGAGGGAATTCAGCTAATCTACATAATGAACAATCTAATTTGGTATTGAATTTGTTATCTGCAAGATTCGAACCTAAAACATTTTACTTACAAGTGAATAAGGACTAAGATTCTCTCTCCTTATCTTTCCATCCCCTCCTCTCACTCTCACATTCTCTATTTTGTCTTTCTTCTTTTTATAAAAAAATTAATATAAAATATTGACATGACCTAACCGTGACCGTTCAAATAAGAGAAGAGTGAAGAGTGAATGAGAGGAAAATAAAGAGAGGAGAGAATCCTAGTTCTTAAAGAAGAATACCACTAACTATAATACTGAATGACATGTGGTTCAAAATTTTAAATAATGGTTTTTCTCTTTCTGCAATATCTTTCTCAGATTTGTTGGAATTTGTATCTGGTCACATTTGTGGATGGATCATGGATGCACATGCACTAGGTCATGGGTCACCAAACTAGTGGACCGTCTCCTTATCTGTTTGAATTTTCTATTTGTGGTTGTATTATCTATTTGAAGTATTGTATTTCTAAACTAGCCGGTTCATGTTTGTCTAGTTCTAAGACATATTTATTCATACATTCATTTTTAGTTAGCACATATTATTTTTAATTTTTAATTATTGGATTGAATGAATTAAAGAATATCAATGATCAAAATTAATAAAAATGTGTAAATAAAAAAAAAGGTGTAATATAAATTACTCAGTAGATCTTTAACTACTTATAAGTTATCACGAAAGTTTATGATAATTACTGAGCAGCAGTATTTATTACTTAGCATTTTCGTTGGAAACAGTTACTTTTCTTTTGGGATATACAGCAGCAGTAGGCTTTAATTATCTCGTTTGGAAATGTGTTTTTATAATAATTGAAAACACTTTTGAGAAAATATTTTTTGGTTTTAAAAACACTTGACGTGATTTCTTTAAGAATCACATAATTGATGCTTTTTAAATGAAGCAATTGAAGTGTTTTTTTAAAATTAACTTACATTTTTAATAAAGATTGGTTTATTTTTTTTTTTTTCGCTTTTAGTTATTTAAAAGCATGAGTCCTAATTTAGGTTGTCGTATTTTCCAACCAAAAGTAAGTATTACCTCAAATTTGTTAAGAACTACATACTAATAATACTACATTCATAGTACCTTATCGATGTCCAACTCTTGAGCGGATGTTATGGTTTGTTTTTGGTATAGTTGTCCAAATGAGACTGAAGCAAAATATCAACTTTTCCAAGTCAATTGCTGTTAACATAGGGAGCGATTTGAAAATTCTTCTTAGCTCTTGGGGCAGGGGGAAGCCATTCTTAATTTGATGACTTGGAATATTTGTGGGTTCTGGTTATGCTGCAGAGTTGTGACAAAATCTGGTTTTGTTAGATAATGTTTTGAAGACTTAAGGGATTAGGAAAAGGAGAGAATTTGTCCCATCACAACTTGTTACGATATGAAAAGGATGGACATATGGTTATTTAAAAATGTGTAAACATATTATTGTTTATAATCAATCGGTGAAACTCAAAAATTTCCCGTGTCAATAGATTTGCCTCTAAAAGATGTATAATTAACATTTTTAGGTTTGAGAGATTATATTCACGCACTCCAAATTACTTCTCCTACACCCTTTTAATTTTTTAATATTTTTCTATCAAGTGTTAGTGGTGTGTAGAAAATATTAAAAAATTAAAAAGGTGTGAGAGAAGTAATTTGAGGTGTGTGAATATAATCTCTATTAGGTTTTCAAGAAGTTAGTCAAAATAATAATAATAAAAGAAAAAAAAATGATCAATGGTTGCAAGTGAGACATTAACTGATTTCATTATATTTATAGATAATACACTTACAGTCTGCAACTTTTTTTTCAAACAAATACATAAAGGGCAACCAGAAGATGATCACAACCATAAACTTATTTTTCAAAGCCAAAGTGCTCAAAACCATGGCTACTTTGGGCTGACTAGAAAAAGCATACAAAGAAAAGCCACACAACCTTCGACTGAAGGGTGACACCCAAAATACCATAGAAACATATTAATTTAGTTGTATGCGTCGGGGTGGCCCTTGAGGTAGCTCTCAATAAGCTTGAACAAACCATGAGCCTTCTCTTTGCCAGCCTTGACGTGCTCTTCCTTGATCTCAACATCACCCTTGGTGTGGTAGTGGCTGATACTCTTGATGATGGAACCACTTCCAGATGCCACCAACTTGGTCTCGTAAGAGACCTTCTCAATGGTGTCTGTCAAAGCATCTCCTTCAATCAAAGTGTAGGCGTATGAGTAGTTTGCCTCGTCAACCGAGTCGATCTTGTGCTTCACGTAGCCGTATTGGCTGCCTGTGAGACAAATAAATTATTTATTGTTAGACTGTGAATATAAACCGCACATAATCATATATATAGAAATCCACTAGCGCTGTAATAGTTTGACAACATCAACATGTATATGTGTTGATAAAATTTGTAAAGCGAAACCATCTAAATAATTATCAATGCTAATTATCTGACCTTCACCAAAAGTGATCTTCTTGATGGTTCCAGGGCCACCGTCTCCTTCAAGGATCTCAGCATGCTTGATTGCCTGGGGTGCAATCTTGGGGATGAGGTTATCAGCATCGAGGACAAAGGCCTTGAACAATCTTGGTGGTGGAATCTCAGAGGTGTACTCGTTCTCAAATGTGTAGACACCCATGATGAGAAAAAAGAGGGTTGAGAATGAGCAAAAGAAAGCAACTACCAAGGATGATGGTTTTAGTGAAGGTTGAGAGTTTTGTGTTAGAGATGGGTACTGAGAGGTGGTATTTATAGGAGTAGAGTTTGGGGCATTTTGTCATTTTGATCATTCGATCTCTACAAATTTACAAGGATCTTAAAATGTTTAATAATTTGTGTCACTTGTGTATTGGATACATCTAAGTGATGATATACACACTCATTTTTACCTCTCACACATCATTGTTCATTGTAGTCATTGGTCTTCTTCAATTAATCCGACCCGACAAACAAAATTATGAGGAATGTGTGATAATTAAAATTGAGTGCGTAGATAGTACTATCTTTAATTAAAATCCATGTTTTGGTCAAATAAAGCTCATTTGAATAGATTAATAAAAAGGTCCACTGGATTTTGACGGCCGGTGATTTTGTAGCCAAGAAAATAAAGGCTTTCTAGATGTATGGTTTCAATTCTTCCCTTTGATGATCATCCCCGGTACTGGATGTGCATGCACATAGGGTTTCAACTTTCAAGGCTGCTTTTCAGATTCTAGTGACAGTCTGCAGATCTTACTTGATTTAGATGGTAACATTCTAAAAGGTAGGAATGTAAGAGACGATCGATGCTTTTTGAAAATAACATGTTTGGAGCTTTTTAAATCATATAGTTCAGGGGAAAAGGCAACCAAAGGATAAAAGAGCACACATTATTATGACAAAATTGACCAATAATTATAAATGTTAAAACGTTTTTAGTTTGGCTTGGTTAATTATCATCTTGGTAAATTTTGTTTTCACTTGTTTAATTTGGGAAAGGATGAGGATGGGGTGTTGAAGACTTGAGAGTTCTTTTTGTTTCAACAATGGCAACTGGCAGTCAACGTTGCCTATCAATTTCTCTCATTAATTTCTAGTTGCTTTCTCAACAACTTCTTAGTATAAATTAAAAGAAAAATTAATAAAAAGTACTTGAAAACTTTGAGTTTTAACAATAAGGACAAAATAAAGGGTAAAGTGAATAGTACCAGAATTGACTTTTTAATATAAAAATGTGATTTTTCGTTAAAATGAACAGAACCGGAAACTTTTCGTTAAAATTCTCTAAATTAAATTCTATATCTTGCACTGGAGTAAACTCCTTATTAATTTACTTGGAATTAAATAAATTCGTTACAAACGCTGAATAACTTATGGTACCTGATTATACTTGGGGATGGATATCTACATTGTGACAAAATAATCCAAAGTTTTGATTTGTAAACTCCGTCGTATTTATTTATCATGAGATAAATTTTGTGGCTGATAAACTAGTTAACCTTAGTTTATCGTGATCACTAAATTTAATTTGTTTCGATCAAGTGATCTGCTTCTGTTCAACATCTCTTAGTGGCAGACGCTGCTAAGATTTTTTAGAATTAGTGGTATTATATTGTAGTTTTCCTTGATTGGGCGTTTAGGCTTGTTGCTAACAAGTTATAGGCTAATTTATGAAATTTGAGATTAATAAAATAGGGAGATTATATTTACACACACCAATTTCACACCCTTTTATTTTTTTAATATTTTTCTATCAAGTGTTAGTGGTGTGTATAAAATATTAAAAAATTAAAAAAATGTGAGAGAAGTAATTTGAAGTGTGTGGATATAATCTCTCATAAAGTAATGGTAAGAAACCAAAATTCAATCGCTTCATTCATACATGAACTAAATGGTAGGATTAATGGGGTTTGGATCCCATCTGGATCCAAATTGTGGGAATCTTAAGAATCCTCACATATTAGGTATTCATTATACATTGTGCGGTCATAAATTATTTGAATTTTATTATTTAAAATTAAAGATAAATAATATTTGACGAAAACTGATCGCATAATATACGATGAACGATTAGAATGTGAAGATCCTTATGATCCCTGTAGAGAGAATCTGGAGAGATCCTCATCCGGATTAATGGAGCAGTTTACATTACCAAATACCACATACGGACAGCAACAACATGCTTCAAACTTACAGCTGAGCGTGTAGTATCTCATGAATGTGGCCAATTAACTTTACTTTATAAAAAAAAACCAGTAAAAAAGTTTGCGCAATAATTCTGCCGAAAGCTGGAGGAAGGTCATCATAGAACAAGATAACATTTATGCTGACTATTTTATTTTATGTCTTTCTGTAAAAATAAAGAATAGTGTTATCAACACACATATTTTTATATTTTACGTATTCATTTGGATTTTTTACCGTTAAATTAAATGAATTGAAAAAAATCAATAAAAAAAAATTAATAAAAATATTTGAGTAAAAAGAAATGCTTGAATAATACTACCCACAGTGAAAACCCCTACCAAAGTACTAGCTAATCTACTTATATAATAAGTTTCCTAGCAGCTATTGGAATCAATTAAATATAAGTTTCCTAGCAGCTGTTGGAATCAATTAAAGTATATCGAACATCTTTTATTCCTTACAAATAAATCAATTATTATTTTTGTTTTGTTAAACTATTTCTACCACCCATATATTATCACGAATTCAATGGATTCTGCAAGTTATAGCCTGTACAACGTTCATTATTTGTATTTCAACCAACCAATTAATAATTTTTTTTTTGTTGCTCTATCAACTAATCATAGTTGACTAAATAGTTTTATTCGTACCATAAGCTCTTCTGGCGTAATAATATAGATACAAGCTCATGTGAACAATTATTGCAGGTTTGGCAGCCAATAATGTTTTGCCATTCTGTTTCAATCTACTTAAATCTTCATTTCTAATGCAGTGTGTATAATCCGGCAGTTTCAATGAGACATTTTGAAACACATCTTTCGTTGATAATCTTTTAGCAAGATATAGTAACGCGTCAATATGTCAACACTGCAATGATGTTAATGATATCTTTTGTTATCACAAAAGTACTATGGATCACCCCTTTGGTCTTCGGAATTATGCTTGCTTTGTTGGATATGTTAACGTAGGTTATTTATCTGACACACACCAGACACATTTTCAGATGGGTTATGTCTTCATAGTTGCAATCATCGCAATATCTTGTAAGTCAACCAAACAGACATTAGTTGCGACTTCTTTGAATATGCTAAAATTCTCGCCCTTCACTAGGCTACACATGAGTGTTTTTGACTGAGAGCTTTATTGAGCATATTCAGAGCACATCCAGACTTCGTTCTATCATTGATGTTTTCGTTTCGTCGTTGATGTCCTGACAATGATTATGAAGACAATGTCGCTTAGATTGACCGGATCAAGAAATGATACATCAAAGGAGACAATAGCAAACATATTGCGCTGAAGTTTTTCTTCTCCCATTATTAGCAAGAGCATCCGAAAATTAAAGTCAAATTGTCTTGCCGACCTCATTGTCAAAGTCTACTTTTTAGAAGCTTGTTTAAGAAATTACTATGCGTAAACTGTTTGATCTGCAACGCTTGTAGTTCTCAAGGGGAGTTTTGCAAACTCAAGAGGAATATCCTGTAATATATTTGTTTGACCTAAAGTGTATTCTTTTCCAACGATTGGGACCATTTGTTCCATTGAGTTTTTGTTGTCTAACGAGGTTTTGAAGAGACACCAATTATAGGTTGGTCATACCTTTGTGTGCATTTTACTCGCATTCTAGATACGTTAATTTTGACTTATTACATTTACTCACTTTTTTCCTTACACTATGGATTTTGTCCATATCAGATTTTACTATTTTCAGGTTTTGTGAGATTTACTCCTATATGCAGTTCCCTATTTGAGACTAGCTCGCGTGTTGCCTATAAATAAATGCCTATACAAGACGACTTCATCAACTTCTTCGACTTCCTATCTAAAGATTTGATGCAACTACTACTTGAATATTTACACACTCAAAAAGAAGTGTTGTAACTAATATTTAACATAGGTAGTATTATAGTAGGATTTCTATGTAATACAGATAATACTTTCCTATTTGACCTTATACACTTGAAGAGCAAATTTTTTCTCTCTATTACTTGTATACTTACTACAGAAAAAGGCATTGGTAGAAGAAAAACGCATCTCTAAGCCCTTTTCTCCACCACTGCACCGTTCTATTTCCATGACCCCGCAATAAATAAGAGTTAAAAGTGGCTATAGTTATATACATTTATTCGTTTGAAAGTATATGCAATTCTACAGTAATTCTAGTGAAAATGATAAGAGTAAGTGCATGTACGCCTCTGAATCGAAACATATCTAAGAGTATGTTTCCATGATTTTTTTTCTTCATATGATATTTGGAAAATAAGAAAAAACTGTATTTTTCACATGTCCCACCTCATCGCCATAAAGATTAACTAGCCTCCCTGCACGCGCATGCGGAAGGGCCTTTTATGATTATGGTGTTTTACGCACGACTTATACAATTTAAATATCCACCTGCTAGATGAAAAAAAAAACACAAAACTAGTAACAATTTGAACAAAAAGAGAGTTCTCAATCATGGAAAAACTCAATTTAATGTGAAAAAACTATGTTTTAATTTCAGGGCTTGACAATAGAATATTAGAATTGGCATTTGATTCAAATAAGTAAACTGATAAAACAAACGGTAACATAATCTATATCGATTTAATTATCCATCTAAAAAGACAGAATTTATATCGATTTAATTATGCATCCAAAGAGACATTTGAACGAAGAATATTTTTAAGTATCCAAACAGCCATTGAACTAAACAATTAAAAAGTAAAAACAGCAAAGCATTCGTTGAAGATATATATATATATATATATTAATGTATTTGGTTCTTTATACCTAAAAGAAAAACATTGGCTTTCTTGGTATTGTCGGAAATTTACAATCTAAAGAGACTCAATCTCAGACTCAAAAGACATTTAAGGAAAAGTAATAAGAAAAATAAGTAGTGGTTTTACCTATACTCCATGTGCGTACTCCAATTTCCAATCACAATTCAAAATTCAAGAGGCCTGTAAATCAAACATATAGGAAAAGATTAGTAGAAGAAAAAGAAAAACAACTGAAGTCAAAATAGCATCTAACAAATCATTTAGGCTTAATAACATTATTCAATTTTTCTATTAAACTTGACATAGATACATTCTCAAATCAACGAAATAGAATGTACCCATATAAGTTAAAAAAAATGGATTAGAGAAAAGATTGAATGAAATTTATATAAAAAATGGGTACATTTAAAAAAAGGGCACAATTTTAACAAATTGGTATATTTAAGAATGGATACATATCAATTTTTTACAAAAATTTAATGGTTACAAACTTATTCCAAATTTATTTTTGGGTTTTTATCACAAATGATCCCTAAAATTGACTTTCACCATCAAGATGGTCCATGAAATTGAAAATCAATCAATGTAATCTCTGAGATTGCCTATCACAAATCAACTTGGTCCTTGCCGTTTAATTCCATCAAGTTTTCTGTTAGTTTGCTAACATAGCACACATGTGGCCAACACAACCAATGATTTAGTGCCATGTATTATTATTTAGCCAAATAAAATAATTATAAAAAAAATCCAGTCTGAGCCCTCTTGCTCCTCGTTCTGGCAACAGTTGCAGAGCCCTTCCAAGAACTCAGTGTGAGAGTGTGTGTTGCTGTAAGAAAGTGGAGAAAGCAAGAATATGGGTTCAAGAGGAGCAACGTGGGTGTTGCAGAAAGAGAACGAAATTGCAAGCGGTGTTATAAGTAGATCGATGGATAGAAGACGTGTCGCATCAGCACACGGACAACGCCACTGCCTGGTCGATGGAATGATATGCAGAGGGAGAATGGGTGGCTGGTCGAGCCAACAGATCAACGAATAGAGTCAAAGAATCAAGGGGTTTTGGCTGGTGGTTGGGATTTGGAAGGAGTGGTTGCTGCTTAGGATCTGGCATAAGTGGTGGCTGGGTTATGGCATCTTAGGAAGACGATGATGCTGCCTGCTTCATCTTCTTTTTTCTTTTCTTTTTTTCTTTTTTAGTTTTGGGTATTTTTTTATGGGTTTTTAAATTCGTCTTTTTATGATTTTATAGATTTTTCCACATGGCACTATTTAATTGGACACGGGGCTTTACTTGTATGCCCTATTAACAGAAAATTTAACGGATTAAACGGTAAGGACCAAGTTGATTTGTGGTAGTCAATTTCAGAAATGACATTGATTGATTTTCAAATTGAAGGACCAACATGATGAGTTAGGCCAATTTTAGGGACCATTTGTGATGAAAAAAACCTTTACTTTTTATATTTGGAAAATGCTTGAATTGAAAATTAATTAGGAGTTTATTAAGGGTGTGAGTATTAAAACTCTAAAGCAATTACTAATTTTTTTAATATAAAAATTATGTAACTATTGTAAACTTTCCTAGTTTAAGTGCGATTGTGTAAATCCTATATTAGATTTGGTTTTAGTTATCATTTCCTATTACAACTTGTATTCCTTGAGGATGAAGGAATATCTTCTCTCCTTTTACTACTATAAATAAAGGCACTATGTAGGAAGGATAACATACACAGTCTTCTACAATTCTATAAACACATCCCTCTCACTCTCTCTTCTCCTTGCTGCCGGCCCCCTCACCTTTGTTAGATAAAATAGGTTACAATACGTTATCAGCACGCTTCTACGGCTACGTTTAGGAATCTAACGTTGAAGAGTTTTTCTGCATCCAACCAGTTCATCCATATCATCACGTAATTAGGTTCTTTCAAAACAACGGTTTTTATCTCGATATTTTTGCAGCCCTAATAGCATGAATATTCACCATAATGCATGACCCAACTTTACGTTTTTTTGAATTTTAGATTCTACATAAATTGTATATGCATTATATTCATAATTGTTGAATTATGTGAATTTGATATTTGCTACGAATTGCATCAAATATATGTACATACATTAAAATATTGAATTGCATATGCATGAAATTGAATTATATATGAATTGAATTGAAAAAAAAAAAGGAAAAAAAATCAAAATCACCACATGGGTTCTTCGAACCCGTGACCCCGAGCAAGCATGGAGCATCAAAGCTCATTTGAAACCTGACTCTCATGGCGTCCAAACCCAGAAAATCTACTTCGCTTGCAACGAGACCACGGCTTTGACGTGCAATTTTGTGACCAAATTTGACATGGTATCATAATTTTGATTCTATAACATTGAAATTCCCGAAGAAATTTCATCGAATTTGGGTGAAATTCCAATTTGAATTTCTTAGGTTTTTTTTCCCCTCGATGTCGAGGTACTCCTTTCATCCCCCATAACTTTCTTGTTGTCGAACCTCTGACCTTGCACCGAGAAAATTTTCCCACAATATGGCCGTCTGCAGTGGTGGCACTGGCCTTTGTCCCCAGTGACTGCACCCAACTCCGGATGGGGTGTTCTTGGTTGAAACCCTAAGCCCCAAATCTTTGGGCTGACCTTTCTCGGCCCGCAGAAAAAAAAAAAAAGAGAATTTTTTTTAGAATGGGCTCCCATGATGCAGCCCAATACATGGCTCAACCCAACACTGACCTAAGGGGTTATGATGTCCCGACATTGTGTGCCGCACCGGATCTCAACTCTCCTGATGCATATGTGTTCCCCCGTATTGCGTCACACATGATCCGGCCTACTATATTGGGCCTGCAGCCCACTATTCATATTAAGGCTTGATTAGCCCGTGAAAAAAAAAAAACCAAATTTTCGGGCCTGCGTGCAACGGGCTGCATTGATATTTTTTTTTGGGGTTTGCCTGTTACGGCCTGTTTTGTCCCTAACCAAAATTTGCTCAGCCCACCCGTGGGCTTTGGCCTATATTTTTGGGCCCTGAGTTCTATTGTTTAATATTTTTAAACAAATTGGGTTTTATAGTTTTTTCACTCACACTTTAAATTTGGCCCGAAGTTCAATTAATGAATTCAATTACAATCGTAGACCTGAAGTTCTATTTGCATATTTTTGTATATATATTTGTGTTTGCCTGTTGGAATATATGAACATGAAGTTCATAATTATTTTGAAACTTGAAGTTTCTTAAAAACATGCCTTATTTAAAAACCTGAAGTTTTCATTTAAAAACATCACCCATGAAAACCCGAAATTTTTCATGCAAAATTAAACCAATACATGTCTATTATAACCTGTATATTCTACTCCTATGTGAATGGATTGATTTTTTTCTCCATTACACTAACCACATCTTGTCCATCTATTTTGTGATAGGAACATGTCGAATTTGAACAAACTTAACTTCACCATCTTTGGAAAGAACTACCACAAGTGGGTCCATGATGTGAAGCTCCACCTCACTGCAAAGAACTTGCGTCTTGCCATTGAAGAAGAGACGGACAACCCTGTTGGCAAAGCTGAAAAAGCCATTGCTATGATCTTCATCCGAAGACATATCCATGACGTCTTGCAAATTGAGTATCTTGCTGAGAAGGATTCACGTGCACTATGGGTCGCTTTGGCTGATCGTTTTGATCATCAAAATGACTTATTCTTGCCTGAAGCAAGACATACTGGCAACATTTGCGCTTCCAAGACTTTAAGTATGTGAATGAATATAATTCTGAAGTTTGTCGAATCTGATCACTTTTCAAGTTTTGTAACAAAACTTTGACTAAAGAGGATCTCCTAAAGAAGACCTTTTTGACCTTCTCTACGTCTAATATTGTCCTGCAACAACAATATAGAGCTTAGAAGTTCACTAGGTTCTCGGATTTGATCTCTATTTTACTTCTCGCTGAAAAGCAGAACTAGCTATTGATGAATAATCATCAAGCTTGACCTATTGGGATGCTGTTGTGCTTGAAACACATTATAGCACAAATCAACGTACAAAACGCCAAAAGAGGCATGGTAAGAGTGGCCAGAAGCCATCCCACCAAGGTCAACATAGTCAAGGCCCATCCAAGGGAGGAAACAAAGACCAGAAGCTCTCAAACCTCGTTTCTAAGGCCCCGAACTTCAAGAATAAGGGTAAAGCACTTGAAACATGGATGCAGACATGTGCTATCGCTGTGGTTCAAAGGACCATTGGTCATGTGTTTGCCGAGCTCCCAAGAAGGTTGGAGATGAATATAATTCTCGTTGTAAGAAGTTTGAATCAAACTTCGTACAAGTGGACGAACCAAAGACTACAATGATGGAGGTTTATGACTTTCAAGAGGATACCACCCATATGGAAGATTATAATGTTAGACATAAACAATTTTAGTTAGTTAAAATTGAATAATGGGGTTGAACCCTTCATTTGTTTTTTTTGGTTGATTTTTGAACAGTTTTCCTTTATGTTTGGATTATTTTTTGGTGATTTGTTTTTGGATATTAAGTTTTCATTAATTACCATCCTTGAATATATGAAATTATTTTGAATTGATATTTGTTTTTAGAATTTTTATGCATGTGACCGATTCAAATTAATTTTTCATTCTAGGTATGACTAATGGGGAAGTTAGTTGTCTGGCAGATAGTGTAATGACACATCGTTTTGAGTGAACGCATCTATTTCACTAACTTCATACCTAAGAATACACCTTTGACAACCCTTTCAGGCATATCCAACCTGATAGAAGGATACGATAAGGCACGTGTAATGTTGTCCAATGGTATAATCTTGACCATTGTTGAGACACTTTATTCTCCACGTTCCGGAAGAACGTTGTTAAGTTTCAAGGACATTAGAGATAACAATTACCACGTTGAAACCCATGTAGAAAACGGAGTTAAACTTATATGCATAACTTCATACGAATATGGCCAAAAGTATATTCTAGAAAAGATGGAGTGTATCTCGAGTGGCCTATATACTACGACCATACGCCCTATAGAATTCCACTATACGGCTGGCCCTACTACTGGGACCACGCACGAAATTACACTTTGGCATAATCGTTTGGGACATCCTAGATGAATAGCAATGCGCTGAATCCTTAAATCATCACACGGGCATCCACTAGCCTGAAGTTTAGGTTCGATCCAAGGAATCGCATGTCAAACATGTTCAATGGGAAAGCTTATTACCAAGCCTTCTTATGACAAGATTTGTTTGAATCCTCCCATTTTTCTATAACAGATTCAGGGGGACATTTATGGATTGATTCACTCTCCATGCGGACCATTTAGATACTTTATGGTTTTGGTTGATGCTTCCACACGTTGGTCACACGTGTGCTTGTTGTCCACAAGGAACGCTACATTCTCCAAACTGTTAGCTCAGGTTATCAAGCTCGAGGCTTACCACTCTGATTATCTGATCAAATATATTCGATTGGATAATGCTGGAGAATTCACATCTAAAACTTTTGATGACTATTGCATGTCAGTTGGGGTTGAAGTTGAACATTTTGTACCCCATGTTCACACCTAGTATGACCTGGCAGATGCTTTCATTAAGCGCTTACAAATGATTGCTCGATCGTTGGTCATACGTACCAAACTTTTGATCGCTGCTTGGGGCTATGCAATATGGCACGCAACAAAGTTGGTCCGCCTGAGGCCTATTGCAACCCAACTATTTTTGTGCCATTCAGTTGGTTACCGGATACGAACTCGACTTATCATATCTGCATGTTTTTTGTTGTGCTGTATATATGCCGATCTCCTCGCCCTTATGTAAAAAAATGGGGCCTCAGTGAAGGATGAGAATCTATGTCAGATATGATTCTCATTCGATTATTCGCTACTAAGAACCTTTGACATGCGATCTGTTTACCGCTTATTTCATGGATCGTCACTTCTATGAGATAGTCTTCCCGTCATTAGGGGCAAATAAGAATGTTAACGTTCTTGAAGAATGACGTGAATTATTGTGGATGACCCCCATTTTGTCTCATTTAGATCCCTGCACCACTCAGTCTGAAACTGAAGTGCAGCGTATATTAGATCTCCATTGTATAGCTCAGAGCATACCAAATGTTTTCACCAATTTAGCGCGCGTGACAAGATCACATATTCCAGCTGCAAATACGCCTGCAAAGACGGATATACCAAATGTACGATGGACTTCCTTCCTGGAAGCCTGGGACACCAATCTTAGTGATCCACGTACATTACCGGCTAGCCAATCATTTGGCCCTACACAAAAGCATGGTAGACCCCTTGGTTTAAATGATTCACACCCCCGGAAGAGGAAATCCACAGCACAAGGTCCCGAAGAGCCTACCGTGAATCTGACTATCGCTTACTCATTCTATCCAATTCATGACGAAATTCTAAATTATGGAAGTGTCATTGAAGAGACAAATCCTCCTTCCGAGAATCGTGGGATTTCAGTCTATTATGCTAGCTTAGATGACGTGTGGCGTAGAAATGATATGATTATCGACGATGCATTGGCATTTGCAATCATGTTGAGCGATAACATTGAACTGCATTTCATTGATGAATGTCGACATAAAACTGATTGGTTAAACTGGAAACAAGAAATCCAAGTCGAACTCGATTCGCTTGCAAAACATAAGGTGTTTGAACCTGTGGCTCCTACTCTTCCACATGTGAAGCTCTTTGGCTACAAGTAGGTTTTCGTTCGGAAACGTAATGAGAAGAACAAAATTGTGCATTACAAAGCTCGTCTTGTTGCACAAGGCTTCTCACAACGCCTTATGATTGACTATGACGAAACTTATTCACCCATTATGGATGTGATTACTTTTTGCTACCTTATCAGTTTGGTAGTTTTTGAAAAACTGAGTATGTAGCTGATGGACGTAGTAACCGCATATCTATATAGGGATCTTGATATGGAAATTTACATGAAAGTTCCCCAAGGACTTACATTGACTAGTTCAAATGTTTCTAAACCCCAGAACACGCTCTCGATACGGCTGAAGTGTTCACTCTACGGTTTGAAACAATCCGGAAGAATGTGATATAACCGTCTGAGTAAGTATTTGACTAGTCAGGGATATATGAACAACGAACTATGCCCTTGTGTGTTCATTAAGAAGTCACATTCCAGATTTGCGATTGTTGCAATATATGTCGATGACATGAATGTCATCAAAACTCCTGAAGAGGTCGCGAAAACTGCCACGCACTTGAAGTCAGAATTTGAGATGAAAGATCTAGGTAAGACTCGATACTGTCTCGGTCTCGAGATAGAGCATTGTTCGGATGGAATCCTAGTACATCAATCGAACTACACCCAGAAGGTGTTGCGCCGCTTTAATGAGGATAAAGCAAAGCATTCGAGTACTATTGTGGTCATTTGATCGCTAGATGCAAAACGAGATCTCTTCCGTCCAAATGAGGATGATGAAGAGATTTTGGAGCCTAAAGTACCTTATATAAGTGCTATAGGCGCTTTATTGTACTTAGCTTAATACTTTAGACCTGACATCTCCTTCACTGTTAATCTTTTGGCAAATACAATAATGTACCTACATGCAGACACTAGATTGGCGTGAAAGACATCTTCTGTTACCTTAAGGGTACTACAGATTTGGGTTTGTTCTATCCCTATGAATCTTAGAGTGATGCCGCACCCTCTGCTTCTCGAGTCGATTCTCGCCTTGTTGGTTATGCCAACGCATGATACTTATCTGATCCGCACAAGGTGCGTTTTCAAATGGGTTATGTCTTTACCGTTGGAGGCACTGCAATCTCTTGAAGGTCAACTAAACAGACCTTAGTTGCCACGTTGTCTAACCAAGCTGAAATTATCGCCTTACATGAAACAACTCGGGAATGCTTTTGGTTGAGAGCAGTAGTAGGCCATATTCGAAGCTCTTGAGATCTTTATCCTGTCGTTGATGTCCCAACGGCCATCTTTGAAGACAACGTAGCATGCATCGAACAACTCTTATATCAAAGGAGACAACACCAAACACATTGAACCAAAGTTCTTCTTTTCACATCAACAACATGAGCATCAGAAGATTGTAGTCACGCAAATTCGTTCACAATACAATCTAGCCGACCTCTTCACTAAATCATTATCAAAGATGACGTTTTAGAAGCTTGTTCATGGAATTAGTATGCGTAAACTGTCTGAGTTGTAACATTGCTATTTCTCTTTGGAATTGTGTTAAACTCAGAGGGAGTATCCTGAAGAATATTTGCTTGATCTTAATGTACTCTTCTTCCCTACGATTATGAGCATTTTTCCCACTGGGTTTTTGCTATCTAACTAGGTTTTAACGAGGCACCCACCTTGGGCTGGTCATATCCCTGATGACGTCTCGTAGACGTTTCTTTTGACTTTGCATTTCTCACACATTTTTCCTTAGACTATGGACTTTGTCCCTCATCGGGTTTTTGTCATAGCCTTAGGGTTTTTTTTAGTGAGACTCACTTACTTATGCAAGTTCCTACCTTATTCAGAATAAGTGTTATTCCTTAGAATCAGTGTCGACAAGTCAACTTCATCAACTTCTGCATGATGCTAAATCTACCTTGAGTATTTACACACTTAAGGGGGAGTGTTGTAAATTTTCCTAGTTTAAGTGTGATTGTGTAAATCCTAGATTAGATTTGATTCTAGTTATCCCTTCCTATTACAACTTGTATTCCTTGGGGATGAAGAAATATATTCTCTCCTTTTACTACTATAAATAAAGGCACTATGTAGGAGGGATAACATATATATTCCCCTACAATTTTACAAATACATCTCTCTCACTCTCTCTTCTCCTTGCGGCCAGCCCCATCACCTTTGTCAAATAAAATAGGCTACAACATTAACTTACATGTAATTCATTAATATATTAATGCTAAAGACTTTGATGAAAATTTAAAAACTGATAAGGTCTTAGTCAATAAATATTAGAAACTAAGGACCAGAAACTAATTTTTCCTAAAAATAACATGATTATTGACACAAATTCGAAGTATGACAACTTTTAACATATTTCTTTTAACATTTTAAGAAAAACACACTAAGAAAATTTGCACTTCAACATTTTATCCACCTATAAGTAAAAATTTAAATTCGAGTCTCGAGTATATTATTAATTTATTTTTATTAAAGGTAATACCGATCGAATTATTATAGAATACATTACAACATATAGATATTCAATCTACTAGTACCATGAACAACTGGTCAAGAAATATTTAAACGCACCCTTCACACCTTCAGCTGTTAAGCTGGGAGCTCAAGCATATTATAAATATGAATAACTTCAGATTTAGTTGTAGGCATCAGGGTTGGCCAAGAGGTAGCTTTCAACAAGCTTGAAGAGACCGGAAGCCTGCTCTTTACCAGCCTTAACTTGCTCTTCCTTGATTTCAACATCACCCTTGGCATGGTAATGGCTGGTGCTTTTGACGATGGATCCTCCATCAGGAGATGCCACCAATTTGGTCTCATAAGCTACCTTCTCAATTTTGTCGGACAACAAACCATCTCCTTCAATCAAAGTGTAACTGTATACAAAATTGTCCTTGTCAATCCCATCGATTCTGTGCTTTACAAACCCTAATTGGCTGCCTAGAAAAACATAAATATTCAAATTAGTTTAAATAATGCTTGTCATATTGCCACAAATTTTGTACCATCATATTATTCATCAGATACTAAAAAGATGGGAGAAATCAAGAAACAATCCCCTCCCCCTCCCCCCCCCCCCCAAAAAGAAAATTTCCGTTATTTAAGACCCCTAAATCGATGTGAGGCAAGGGATAATTGGCACTTTTAAAAGAGGGAAGTGATTTTTACTCGTCATTATGCACCTTTATTTATTTTTGTCCATTGTGTTGAATAAATTAAAAAAAAATCAATGGACATACATAAAATAAAAGGCGCATATGAAGTCATTTCTCTTTCAAGATCAGATGGCTTATAACCTAATTTAAAGTTCATGGAGAAAATCGAAACAAGGCTATGAGTTCATGAGGTTTTGCTGATATTTTGAAGGAGAAAGAAGGAGAGACACTTGAGCATAAAGAAATAGGGACAACCATCAAACCTTCGCCGAAGGTAACTTTCTTAATGGTTCCAACCCCTCCGTTTCCTTCAAGGATTTCAATGCCCTTCACTGCTTGTGGAGCAAGCTTCGGGATAAGGTTATCGGCGTCGAGGATGAAAGCCTTGAACAATCTAGGTGGGGGAATGACCGAGATGAACTCGGTTTCATAGGTGAAAACTCCCATTGTGATTTTTTGACTTGAAAAAATGATCAAATGAAGAGCAAAAAGGATTAAGAGAATTGTTTGAACCGAGGAGATATTGAGATGAAGAGGAGAATGGTATAGGTGGTATTTATAGATGAACTGAGGTTGAGATTTTAGGCCACAAGTGTTGTGAAGCTGTGAACTGTCGGTGTAGATCATCAACCAGTTTATGCAATTGTTACTACATTTAGTTATTATCGGACATATTATCTCCAAAAAATTTAATTTCCAACCAAATTATTTGCTCGGTGTCGACGAGGAGTTGGACAAATTAAGGAACTATGAAGGAGCCGGGTTTCTAGGTGGTCTTCCAACTTTCAACTTTGAATTTTCTGTTTTCATTTGGTGTCGGTCATGAAAGTTAAAACCTGATTTTTGGAAAGTCGAAATAATGAAGAAATTTCGTTTCTAATTTAGAGTGTAAGAACTAGGGCTGGAAAAAAAAGCTGAAAAAACCGAACCCGATCAGAAATTTCTCAAACTCGCCCCGAAAAAAACCCAAACCCGAAAATCCCGAAACTTCGGTAACCCGAACCGAAATAGTCCGAAACTTTCGGTATGGGATTTGGTTTCGATAAACCTTAAGTTCGGTAATCCCGAACCGAACAACAATATATTAATATATAATATGTATTTAATTTAAACTAGAAATTATAAACTATTTGGACCGTTGGATTGGTTGAGATATAATCTCAACCGTCCAATCTAAGTTATGGGTTTCACACTCTCACTCTCTCACATTTCTCACCGAAGCCTCAATCTTCAACCCTCTCATCTCTCTTGAGTTCTCACTTCTTCGCCTCTGTTCTCTCCTCTGCCTCTGCATTTCTGAGGTCAGTGGCTACGACTACTGCCATAACAGTTGTCTCTTCATGTCCTGCCACCGTTGCCCTTTCTTCCCTCTCTTCTTCTTCCTACTCTGTATCTTTTCGATTCCCAAAACCCCAAAATAGCTCTTCTTTCATCTGCGCCATCTCTGCTCAACCCAAATCCTCCGTTCCTCGCTACAAGCTTCGCCCACTTGCCATCACCGCATCGGAGCAACAACCATCCTTTCAGGTCTTCATGATTAATTATGTGGTTTTTTTTAATGGGTTGTAGTCATTTCTCAAATAATAATAATAATAATAATAATAATAATGGGATGTAAATCTGATTCTTTATTTGATTTGAATTTTGTTTTGGGATCTGTTTGTTTGATCATTTTGAGCTTTTTACAGAATTTTTATTTTTGTTTTGAATTGCAGAGTTATGGTGCAATTTGGCTTCGTATGAATTGGATTTGGGCATGAAGTATCAATCCCGATCCGTCCTGATATTTCGAAAAAAAATTTGGGCATCCCGAAGTTCGGGAATCTTAGAAATTCGGTTCAATTTCGGGAATTGAAATCCCGTTCCGAAATATTTCAGTTTGGAAATCAGGATGGTGGTTTCGGTTCGGTATCCCATACCGAACCAGCCTTAGTAAGAACTTCACGAATTGTTTCAGCATATTAAACCCACAACAGCTACTCATAATATTTTTCAAAGTTCTGAAGATGATAGGCACTAGTTGGGCAATGGGTAGGGGTCGGGCACTTAGACGGCCAGGCGAGACTTAAGCGGATTTAAGTAAATTTATTATATACCTTATAAATAAGTTTTTGCTTATACTTAAAAAATACATAATTGCATTTGGATATATAAATTGCAAAATATGATGACATATAAATTATAATATTAGAAAATAATGCAATATGCAAGTTATCTATTTTTTGTCCAAGTGAGAGTCCCGATCTAAGTTGATGCCTAGGCGGGTCTGAGTAAACTAGGAGGGCGCCTAGGCAGTCTATGTGTCATTTCTTAATTTTCAAATGCGTATGAATTAGTCAGGACGGTGTGCAACCGCCTAGCGCGTAGACAAGATTTAGCCAATGTTAGGCAGAGATTTTAGAAATAGTGATATTTTTACGATCTAAAAAATTACTCTCACATTTTTTTTTCTTCTTAAAACTAAACTTTGGTGGTAATGCAGGAAACCTATGTAGCTGAGGTTTTTATTTTGTTCTCCCTTTTTCTGACTTTTGGGTTTGGTTTCAGCAATGGCAACTAGCAGTCAACATTGGATATTGTCATTACCTTTGAATTTTCTTTGTTTAAAGACTTTGTTTGTTGCCTTGCTGCGGTGCGGTGCCTTTTTATTGCCCACACTCTGTAGTGACCCGAAATCTCTACTTCTGTACTACACAACGAACTTAACAAACATTTATTGAGCATGAAAATGACTCGCAACTTATAAAACTTATCGATCTATGTTAGCAACAAATTTTTTAGGCTTATTATATTAACACTCCACAAATTGTTGAATAAACTACTCATACTTAATACACTCCATATTTGCTTTTTCAATTAAAAATTATCTTAATATACCCCACATATTTCCTCATAATACCCTCACACCCCACATTCTTAATATACACCTTAATTTGGACAAAAAATGTCTACTGAAATTTTGACAAAAGATGTCGCCTGAGATTTAAAGCATATGTGGGTTGTTTTCAATTTCACCATTAAAACCCATGTCTTTAGTTTTTAATATTTGGTGGTAATTTTAGGTGTTTAATTCTTCATTTAATCCATGAGATCCCTAAAAGATGAATATGAACATATAAGCTTGAAGAACGCATCAAAAGCAAGATTCAATAATTATCGAAGTCATCAAAATCACTAAAACAATAAAAAAATATGAAGTCTTACCTCATATGAAGTTTCCAAAACATCGATTTCGTGTTTCATTCATCAAAAATAAATTTTCTCAATCAACATGTTTGTAGTTTCATTGGTTAGAGTTTTGTTCAACAATGAAGGGTTGAAAGGGTTTTGATAGTTAAAGAACATAAATAATACATTAAAAGTGATTTGGGATGTATATAAATTTTTTTTAATTATTTTTTTAACCTAATAAAGTCAAAATTGTCATTGCATAGTAGGGTAAATAAGTCATTTAATACTAAATTTTAATGTGAGTTGCATTCAACATTTTGTGGGGTGCTAATATAAAAAGCCATTTTTATGGTATTTTAGACTTTCTATACTCTATTTTTTTAACCGTTAAATATAAATTTGTATTTTTGAATAAAGATATTTATTCATAATCTGAAGCACACAAAAAGATCACAGTTAAAAAATAAGCATATTTGTCGATTTGCCTCATGAACTTGTAGAGAGGTGTCAATTTCCTCCCTTAACCTTAATTTTAGCCAATTACCCTTTGAACTTTTATAATTAGCCAATTTCCCCATTGAACTTTAATTTTAGCCGATTACCCCCTGAACTTTTTTAAATAGCTAATTTTTCTCCTGACGCTGGATTTTAAAAATTTTCATTTTTATCCATTTTGATCACGTGGACAACACATGACAATGTATTGGGGCAAAAAGAATGGAAAATTGGATGGATGAAAATTTTAAAATCTAACGCTAGGGGGGTAAATTGGCTATTTATAATATTTTAAGGGGGTAATCGGCTAAAGTTAAAGTTCATGGGGAACTTGACTACTTATAAAAGTTCATGGGGGTAATCGTGGATAGAGTGTTGGGTTCCACTAGGGCTAGTTCGGGTCGGGATTTCGAACTGAATCCCAAATCAATAATTCTTGGGACAAGATTCTAAAATCCGAAACCGAAACGAAATTTCGGGATTCCTAATTTGTTTGGGAGGATTTCGGGATAGTTGGGGATTGGGCCTTCAAGCCTAAATTGTTGGGATTTTTTAATTTATTTGAATTTTGGATTGAATATTAGTTAGCCCAAGTGGGGTTTATATAGACAAACAATAGGCTTATCAATTCTGTAAAGATGGCAGTCACTGTAGGGGGGTGAATAACAATTAACAGGAGATTGATAAACAACAGAGTATTAATCAATAACCCTAAAATCTGTAGACTGATAAACAACAGGAGTATTGATCACTTTCCTTTCCATCTTGAAAGCCTTGGCATTCACATCCTACTTATTAGGACGAAAGATGTATAATTTATTCTTTGTTTTATTGAGAACACATGGCATGTGGATGCAGACTGAAAAATGATGCTGAAAGATATATGGGTACGTTTGTTGTATCAGACTGTTTCGGATTGGATTAGCTTTAGAGACTAAGCTAGACTGGATTGGACTAGATTAAGTTGGACTAACTTAGTGAAGCGTTTGGTGCAATGTTGGACAAAGAAGCAAGATAATGAAAACAGTACTATCATCAATTTGGTGTTTGCTCAGACTAGGACTACATTATTGTTCTATTTTAATTGTTTTTTTTATATTAAAGATATTATTAAAATTAATAATATTGGATGAGAGTGAGACTCAATAAAAATACAAAAACCAAATTTTCTTGCCAACGAAAGAAACATACATTATTCAAAAGTAGCATTGTTCCAAACTTGACTAGTAGAGCAACGAAACCCTAATCATGCATCTAGTAGAGCAACGAAACAAAGAATCGAGATATTAAAGAAATCAGCTAATTTGTAGGGGTATTCTACTGTGGGATGCCAATGTTGGCAAAGGAGCTGAAGGTGCTATCACATGAACTCAGTCATAAGACAACGACACGGTTTGAATTCCACAAGGAGTATATCTAAAACTAGAAGACCACCATCGTCAAAGTACCAAGTAGCTATCTTTTTCTAATCCTATGGAGCATCCGTAGAGAAAGATAAATATAAATGTATAATGATAGTAGCTTAGAAAGATGTAAATGCAACTGTTTTTCATACATATCCAATTTAATACAAACTTTCCGTAAAACACGGGAAGAAAAATGACCTGGTCGTATTGACAATGACGAAAATAAGAATCTACAATGATGAAACAAAATTCAAGCGAATATGCGCCCAACATATTGAAATTTCGATGGAAAAACAAGAAAAGGACAAGAACCTAAGCTTGGAGAGTATGAACAAGTATTCATGGCAGACAATACAAGCAAAAGAAATACCCTTCCAACTTGATATTCAGAATTCATCCGACTTAAATCACATTGATCATGCAAGCGAGGCTAAATCAGCAGATGCAACAATTCCAAAGTACAGAAACAGAGGCACTGTTGATGGTTAGCTTGTAAAATTTATCATTAACATAATAAAACACGAAGGGTAACAATATATGTTGATCATGTCAGAATTGTCAGAAGCAGTGTTACTATAATCGCGGAAAGCTAATCAAAATTGCACCCTCTAGAGAAAACAACTATTGTTGGAGAATCATTCTTCTATGGAGAACAACACTTTAAATGTATCATTATAAATGCGATCCAGTTGCAATCAATCATCTCTGATCTTCTTGAGAAGTTTGGAAGCCCAACTTCGGACGCGTCGTTTCAGCTTATAACCAACAACAATTCCAGCAACAAAGCAAAGTGTACAAAGCTTTGAGCATGTCCACAGTGAAACCACCTGCTTGCAAGTAGACATTGTAAAAATTGCCAGTTTAGTGTAAAAAACAGAAGACATCTGCAAAAAGAATTTGGAAAGTCGATGTATTCTCAAGCAGCATTACTCTATCAACCGATGTCTTCTGAAGAACTACCCAAAGAACTAGGAAATTTGGTGTCTTCTGAAGAAGCACTGCAAAAAGAATTTGGAAAGTCAATGTCTTCTCAAGCAGCAATACCCGATCAACCGATGTCTTCTGAAGAAGCACTCCCAAATAAACTTAGAAAATTGCTGTCTACTAAAGAAGCACTTCTGAGAGAACTTGGAACATCAATGTCTTTTGGAGAAGCACCGCCAAAAGAACTAGGAACACCGATGACTACTTATGGCTCAATTGGAACTGATTTAACAGAGAAGCAGAATTCTTGATGAATCAAGTCACTGCTTTCTTTACTTCTTTTTGTTAGCAAGAACCCTTACCATTTGTTTATGCGACTGGGACTGGAGAATAAACCGGTATGTAATTGTAAATATGGCTTCAGCACTTGGTTGACTACCTCTCTTTATTTACAACGTACTGCTCACCTTGAGCATGCTTTTCTGCTATTTTTATCTATATATAAATTAATAGCACAATAACCAGCAAGCACTTTTAATGAGTTGAAACATACCAACCCATATGTTCCATCAATCCTGGGCAATTCTTCAAACAGTGGTTTCACCTGCAAATTTCAGCACAAAATTAAACTACAAACTCTTTCTGTGAAAAGTTTGCACCAACCAAATCCAGTCATCACTATGATCATCAAATGGCATCAACAAATCATGCAAACTAATTCAGGTGCTGGGATTCGCTCTCAGCAATACACATACAACTATCCTATTCAAATAGACTTCAGCAGCCATGAGAAACTGAAAATCAAGAAATGATTTTATGCAGAGTTGCAACATAGCTAGTCAAATGCATATATCAATTAAATCTCATCCAAGAGAAACACCAACAAAAACCTAATAGCAAAAACAAACACAACAAATCAATGGAAACATAATTAGGATATACCTCACACAAGAAAAAAGAAACAAGTCTCACATTGCTTAACATGAGCAATCTTATTGCACATAAGGGATGCCAAAGATGGAAAGAGAATCATATTTGATTTACATCATTATCTCTCTTTTTTTATAATGGGTGTTACCCATTAGTTCATCAATGCGTCCCTTCTTGTATCAATATTTTTCCATATAGGATTCTGGTCCTTCCTTTGTGGTACTTATATTCTTCCCTTTCTTCTTTTCAATGACCTAACTTTTGATCTTGGCCCAAATTATCATCACACCGATCTTCTCAGTCTCCTTTTTCATTCCTACGACGACTTTCTATGAATTTGGCTGAACCTCATCATAACAAGCATACATCAGAACAAACTCATGCCTAAGTAATGCATCAACCTTAACTCTTTAAAAAACATGCAAAAATCGATTATGGAAAATCATTGAAAGCTAAACCCAACAAAACCCAAGCCTCTAGAACCCTAAACCATGATTGCAGAAATCATTGAGCAAAAAAATCCTACAATTTGAGATTTCAAAGACAACTCACAAATCCAAGCCCTCAAATCCTACAATTTCTAGCATTGTTGCATTCATAATTTTCTAATAATAAAAAATATATACAAAAATTCGCATATCGCCCTCAAATCCGATAGCCTGCAACAAATACAACAATCTATTATACATGTTTTTTGCACACAAAAAACAAAATTCATAAAACAAGCATCACCGAATAAAACCCATAAAACAAAATCAACAACAAAGAACACAAACACAAGATACTAACAACTACTCAGATGGTCATATATTGGAGCAAATTGCAGTTAAAAAAATGGGGATTAAATTTAATAGTGAGAAATTTACATAAATGCCTGATGACAATCGAAGTTCCATGTTTGCCCAACTAAACCGAAATCTTGTACCCGATTTTTGATGCTCCTCTCGTCAGCAAAGTCATGGAGACTCCATTGTTCTCTCTTTTTATCTCTCTGATAAACATTTCTAATTTTTCTGGGAGAGGAAATACGGCGAAGCTCAATTAGGATTTCTGGGAAGGGAAGGACATCAAAGCGGGGAAGGGTGAAGCGAAGCAGAGATGGGGCAAAGTGGGGAGGGGTGAAGCGAAGCAAAGATGGGGCGAAGCAGGGACTAGTAGTCCGCTCCTTTTCGGGGGGTCTTGCTAAGACCCCCTAGCAAGCGTTTTTGTCGGAGCGAGTGAGACTTAGTCTCATTAAACCTAGTCCATGTTGGGAACAAACATGGGACTGGACTAACCCTTAGTCCTGTCAGTCCAGTACACTTTAATGAGAGTAAACAAACACCCCCTATAGGTTTTAGATAGCTTGTTTGTTGTAGTGGCATGAAGCTGAAAGACAGTCTTAAGCCGCTTTACCTAAAACAAAAGCACCAATAATTAATTATCATAACAAAAAGAATATTATATATATATATATTAAGGTTTCGCTTTGGTTTGGGATTACCAAACTCTTAAAATGGTGAGACCGATTCCCGTACCGAATGGTTCAGGATCGGTTGGGGTTGTGGAACTGAAACTTTCAGGATTTTTGGTTCGAGATTTTTTCAACTCAGGATCGGGAGTTTTTGGGTACATTTTGGGATATTCGGGAATTTTTTTCTAGCCCTATTTTCCACCCACACGTCCTAGATTCGAAACTCCCTTTCCCAAAACTATTCTAATAGTTTCAAACTGTCCTCTTCTTTCTCCCCCTTCCCGCTCCCCTTAAATAATAATAAATTTGAAAAAAAGAAACAGCTTTTCAATAGAGACGTTTTTTTATTGACAATAGAAATGATTATGTACGTTTAATATGCAAAAGACGTGGATCATTTTGTATTCGGGCCAAATGAATAAGTAGGAATTAATTTTTCAAGTCTTATCCGTTTAATCAATCTGATCATGCAATTAGTAACAAAATTTGTTTTGATACGTCCAACAAGCTGATTGTCCTCAAAATCCGCCCACGTTCAACAAACTACCATCTAAACCAATCTGATCATGCAAATTGGTACCAAAATTTGTCTTGATACGTCCAAAAAGCCGATTGTCCTAAAAATCCGTCCACGTTCAACATACATATCATCCAAACATGTTTTTTCTTGGTCTGACATAAAAGATACCGGATAATGAGAAAAAATATAAAATATTTTCTACTTTATATGATTGAAAAATAATAATATCCTTATATACCAACGTTCTAAAAGGTGCAAATCAGCCGACGAGTAAGAGCTTACGACTAGCATAGCTGTCTAGGAGGTCTGTTTTTAGTTTTATTTAATTTTATTATAAAACATACAATAAATATTTACTTATACTAAAAAATATATAATTATATTGGAAACATAAATTTCAAAATAGATGATATGTATAGTATAAAATACTAGAACATACAAAAAAGTTTGGTTACATATATATAATGAGTGTTCATCCAAGTTTTCTATATATTTTACATAGCTAACACATTTTTACATGGATGAATCTTTTTTTCATAAATACAAAAAATTGTACACTCAATAGTCTACGACACCTTTAAAAAAAAAAAAGGGTATTCATAACAAGATCCCTTTGAACGATATTTTTGTAATGCAAGCACGTTCATGTATAATATTATACTTCGATAGTGTAAAATGACAAGCACAACGTAAAATCATCATTGTTACAGTATTAAGGAGCCTAAAAGTTGAATTTTAACATCATTATAACATCATTAAAATGTAAAAGTAAGGAGCTCAAAAAAAGTGAATACAATAATGAAGAATTTCATGACGTCCACTAATTACATCTATCCTCTAACAAAACATTTATAGCGTAACAATCAACATGATAGTGTGATAAAAATTTACATTAAATAACCTCATTAGTACTGTGTTAGTTGAACAATAATCTTTATTCAATCAAGGAATACAAGTACTTTCTTTTCTTAGGGTATCAACAAAGTGAGAGAATAATGTTCAAGTATTTTTTTTTTTTGTTGATATGCATTAAAAATTAAAAAAAAAAGTTACACCTAATTAGCCTTCAGAGACCAAGTTCTTGTATGTTATACCTTATACTATACGTACTGATCATGATATTTCTCCTGTGTCATCCTCGCCACCTGTGCCATTATCCAAATTATGGTTTGTAAGCATCTCATCATCAAACAGCCCACCGACATTGTAAGATTGTCTTTTCTTTTATGTCGAAGATAATGTTACACCTTCAATAATATCTTCATATAATAAATTTGTATTAAGTTTCTATTGGTGGCTTTCTTTGACTAATACATTTATACATTGATTTTTCTTTGTTTTTTTTTTATGCATGCATTTGAAATTATACATAAGGAGCGGGGTTACTTTACACATATACCCTCCATACCAAATCTATAAATACCACCCTATGGAGAGAACATTTTCTCACCTCAACATCGATCATCCTCCTAGCATCCTCCTTTCATTAATTTCCTTGATCATTTTCCAAGCCCTTAAAAATCATCATGGGTGTCCTCACATACGAAACCGAATACGCCTCAATCATCCCCCCTGCTAGGTTGTACAATGCCCTTGTTCTTGATGCTGACAATCTCATTCCGAAGATTGCTCCACAAGCAGTCAAAACTGTTGAAATTCTCGAGGGAGATGGCGGTGTTGGAACCATCAAGAAAGTTAGCTTTGGTGAAGGTTAGTTTAATTTCCACAGTTTTATTCATTAACTTGTTAATTTTACCTATTTAACACACACACACACATATATATCGAAAATACTAGCTAACATCTTAATTTCTATTTCATTTTCATTTGACAGGGAGTGAATACAGCTATGTGAAGCACAAGGTTGAGGGAATTGACAAAGATAACTTTGACTATAGCTATAGCTTGATTGAAGGGGATGCCATTTCTGACAAAATTGAGAAGATCTCTTATGAAATTAAGTTGGTGGCATCTGGCAGTGGTTCCATCATCAAGAACACCAGCCACTACCACACTAAGGGAGATGTTGAGATCAAAGAAGAACATGTTAAGGCTGGCAAAGACAAGGCCCATGGTCTGTTCAAGCTTATTGAGAACTACCTTGTGGCCAATCCTGATGCCTACAACTAAGACCATCCATCTGGCAACAATCTTGTGTTTTGCTTTCTCTGTTTACTCAGCTGTGTGGTTCAATTTATTATCGTACCAAAGCAATTCTTTGACTTGCACTTTGGATATATTAAAAAGGATTGTTGTATTTGATTTTAATCTCAATAAATAAAACATATATATACTAGTTAAATGTAAATTATTTGATGATATTTACCTTGGAGTATTATTTTTCCCTTCCAATTTCATAAATTTCACCTCAAAATTCGTTGAATAAAGGCCCCCTTAAATTAACAAATGTGCAGACGTGTTCTCCTATGTAAACTTGAGCTCTACTTGTTCAGAACAAGAAGTTTGGTCAAATGATTGAGAAGAAAAGATAAAAAGTTTAATTTTGGACGACGATATACTTGGTATAACATAACTAAACTAATATACGATGTGGTTTTTCAATTATATTGAAAATTCATGTTGAAAGTGACAAAGAGAGAAGCACACAGGAAATTTCGAAAAAGCAGACGTGATAAATATGTTGCAATGGTTGGGTTAATTACAATAACACCTCTAGAAGTTTAACAAGTTTTCACAAAATCTCCTCACGTTTGAAATATTACATTAACACCCTCTTATATTTTAATTCACTTGTGCATAGCCCCTTCAGTCAACATTTTGCTAATAAATTGACAACTTTACCCTCATAACTAATGCTTCAATAATAATGAAAATATTTATTACTTTATAGAAAAATAAATAAAAAAATAAATTAAATATTAAAAAACATCACCATCTTCATCTTCTTTTTCCCTGAGAAATTGAGAATGCTTATGAACAATGGGATTCTACTTCATAAGCATTCTGCTTGCAAATTCCCACACTTTGCATACATGGTTGAAAAAGCACTTCCAATTGGTCCTATAAGACAGAACTCATACTTGATGGTACGGGCATGGATTTACTTCCTTGTTCAAAAGGTCTTATTAGACTAACCCTGCAGTAGTCTCTATGTGATTATGCGTTGATCAAGTAAATGGTGCGTGACTTGTTGGAGATAAGAGAAATGCTAGTTATCTTTTCTGTATATTTTTTTCACTCACCATTTGACATGTAAAATTCTAGGAGAAATGCTAGAAAGGGATACATAATATTAATTAAATATTAAAAATTAAAAAAATTAAATCATTTAAAATATTAAAAATTAAATCATTTAAATTTTTATTTTAAAAAACGTGGGACCTACCCCTACAAACCCATCCTTCTTCCCCGGTACATCGAAGACATCCCATCTCCGGTACCCAACCTCACCACCTGCCTCCACCTCAACCTCCTCCGCCACACCTTCGACTCCCCCTCCCTCCGTTGCTCTCCTCCCCTTCTTTCCACCTCCACTTCAACCCTTTCTCTTCTGGAAGAACCAAAGCTCCAAGAACTCTCCCCCACCGAAGATAGTGGGTTTCTGTGATTTTCTTAGTAGCCGAACAGAATTCAAAGAAAAATTGGGAAGTGGGTTTTGATGCAGGAAACACATTGAGGGAAGCGTCGCAGACTAAATTAGCAGCGTCAGAAAATTGACTCGATTGATGGCGATGGTGGCGACGACTTGGCCGATAGTGTCGGCGTCCTGGTAGAAGCCGGGGATGGAGGCCTTGCCCATGAAATCTCAAGGTACATGACAGTGAACCTGGACTCGTCGTACTTGATCCCGACCTTGTTGGGGTTAGCGGTTGAGAAGAGCACGTGACTGCTGAGAGAGAGAGAGAGAGACTGAGGCGGAGGTATGATGACGAGCACGACGGCGAGGACGAGGAGTGCTAGGAAGGAGAAGAGTAAGAAGAGACGGCAGCAGCAGCCCTTGAAGGAAGCCGAGGAGGATGAGCATGACGACGTGGTGGCTTCTGCTGTTCTGGGGGTTTGAGGAGGAGGACGGCGGGCGTACTGGGGAAGCAGGGTGGTGAGGTTGGGTGCCTGGAGATGGGATGTCGTCGGTGTAATGGGGAAGAATGATGGGTTTGTGGGGGTGGATCCCACGCTTTTTAATTCTTAATTTTAATATTTAATTAATTTTTTAATTTAGTCGGGGTAGGGAGTGGGTTATGTTGTAAGTCACGTCAACATTTAATAGAAAAATTGATAGAAAATTTGACGGAGGTCTAACACTGCAATAAATTCGTAAGATGAGGTATGACATTGTAATTTTTAAAGAAAAACTAATGAAAATGGCTTGAAAACTTTGAGTTTTAATGATAAGGACAAAATAAAGGATAAAATGAATAATACCATGTTTGACTTTTTAGTATAAAAATGTAGTTTTTCGTTAAAACTCCCAATTTTTAAACCATAAGGTATGAGATTGTGGTTTGACCTATAGTTGAGATAGTTTTGTGTAATTTACTCTATAATATTTTAGGGGGTTAATCGGCTAAAGTTAAAGTTCATGTGGGAAATTGGCTAATTATAAAAATTCATGGAGGTAATCGGCTAAAATTAAAGTTTATGAGAGAAATTGACACCTCTATACAAGTTTAGGGGGCAAATCAACAAATACATCCAAAAAATAACAAGGAAAATCTAAATTGATATAAAAGGGAATCAACATTGACAATCTAAAAAATTTATAAAAGGGAAAATTTTTAATTCAAAGAGTGCATGATCACTTGAAAGAGTGTTTATATAGAACAGCTTTTTAATGGTATTGTCCAATATTATAGTAGATAAAATATTGGGTTTCACTAGGGCCGGTTCGGGTAGGAATTTCGAACCAAATCCCAATCAATAATTTTCGGGACATGATTCTAAAATCCGAAATCGAACCGAAGTTTAAGAATTCCTAATTTTTGGGGTTGGGGATTTCGGGTTAGTTCTGGATTGGGCCTTCAAGCCCAAATTGTTGGGATTTTTTAATTTATTTGAATTTTGAACTGAATATTAAAGTGGGGTTTATATTGACAAACAATGGGCTTATCAATTCTGTAAAGATGGCAGTCATTGTAGGGGTTGAATAACAATGAATAGGAGACTGATAAACAACATAGTATTAATCAATAACCCTAAAATCTGTAGACAGATAAACAACAGGAGTAGTGACCACTTTCCTTTCCATCTTGAAAGCATTGGCATTCAAATCCTACTACCTACTTATTAGGACGAAAGATGTATAATATATTCTTTGTTTTATTGAGGACACATGGCTCCACTGGAAGACAAACCCACATCTTTCACGGTGAATGCCCGTGGTAAATTGCAATTCACCATGGACAATATACCCGTTAAGTATCTAGACGTGATAAAAAGTCATAACTTTTACCATGGACAAAGTACGTTGTTAATTACATAATAATCACGGACAGTGCCCCTGATGGATTAGAGTTAAACACCATGCGCTACGACCGTTGTGGATTACTAATTGACCATGATCAATGCCTGTTATAAAATGTTTTCTAAAATAAATAAAAATTAATTAAAAATATATAAAGAAACAACAAAATTGCACATTTACTATAATACAATATTTCATGAATAATCATATAGTCAAAACGTATCACAAGATGTACAAAGCTAACAACACCACCAATGATTTATACTAAGAATACCAAATTGTATTACAAGAGGTGCAAGGTTAACAACGCCACCCGTGATTTAAACTACACATGAATTACCAAATATGCCTTTAAAAACAAGGAAATTGTCACTTGAAATACTTCACTTTTCTTTAGACACCTCCAAATGAAGTCCTTTGAGAGTGAAATATTGCTCCTAATGCTTGAACCTCACTAATTGCTCTCTTTATCTGTATAGACATAAGCACATGGATCAAAAGAAAATCTAATTTATCTAATAAAAATGAAGCATAACAAAACTGATAGTTTTAAACAGTCCCATCCAATTACTGGAACATCAATAAATCTAATATCATAAAGTTTATTCATATATAAAGGTTTGAAAGAAAACTCATCTATGAAGAGCATCATGTACAAATTCAATCAACTCATCGATTACACTAATATAAAAATAAAATAATAATTAAAAAACCCAAGTACATATTAACTATATATCCCATTAATTTTAATGCGAGCAAGCTTATTAAATGGGAAAAAATCCACTAACTATTGAAACTGAGCAACACAAAATATTTAAGAAAGCAAAGATAATTAATTAAAATAAATAAAAGGACTAAAGAAAGAAAATTTGCGCAAAAAGAATTCTAGCAGATTCCTCCACAAGGAGGACCGCTCCAATTTGGTCTCTGCGCCAGCCAACTCAATCGGAGAAAGCATTATCAGCCAATACTTAACCTAGAAATTTAAAAGAATATATTGTAAACTACGAATCCTGAAGCATAAAAATCAAACCTAAATTATAGAGATTCATTTAACAAAGGAGGAGTAAATAGATGGAAGATTTTGCTGATACAACCCAGTAAACCTAAAAACAAAATATGAGAGCGTTCGATTGTTAATGTTCAAAAATAATTTACCAAAACTTCAAATTGTAGAGTAGATGGAAAAGGAAAATAATAATTTTTTGTCAAAAACCAACCTTGCCAGTGAAATCGTAGGTGGATTCACTCTTGGACTGGCCAGCCATTGTACAATTCTACCCCAAAGTCGATGAAACAAGAAATCTAGCTTTATCAAAACCCCTAATAAACATAATGGAGAGTCAGAAATACAGTGAACCCAAAACAACAAAACAATTGCAGAATTTAATACCAAAGTAATGGAGGAATCTAATCGATAAATAAAAATAAACCAGATAAACTAAAATTGCAATAAAAAAAGTACGTGAGAGGATCGAATAAACAACATAGCTTTTCCTTTGTGGAGGAAACTGTCGTGGGAGAAGTGGATAGTGGGTTTCAGAATTTAATTGCACTTCATAGACATACGTTTAGAAAACTACTTCGATTTCTTTTACTGGTCTAGTTTTGCACGATGGATGTGGTGTGGTGTTTATCTGGTTCTAAACGATTATTGTTTCAGTTTTTATTTTCTTAAATAATACAGATAATTACATAGTTTGAAATTTTGCAAAATTTTGGTGTCCAGCCTCCTCCAAAATTTTCAATTAAGCATGTACAATACCACACATTTTTCCCGAGGTAGATAACAAAAAGGCGCTATGGATACAGACAGTATTGACCATGAGCATTATCTATGGTGGCTTAGTAAATTTACAATGTACAACTTTGCGCATCATCATTCACTGCTATTTTACAACAGACTAAATTTGTCTGTGGTATAAAATTGTTATTTATCACGTGCTTCTTATGCCCGTCATAAATTTGTAGTTTTTATAACGGACACATAAAGCCCGTGATAAAATTATCATGGTAGATGAGCTTTTATTTTGTAGTGCTCGTGGACACATAAAGCCTGTTATAAAATGTTTTCTAAAATAAATAAAAATTAATTTAAAATATATAAAGAAACAACAAAATTGCACATTTACTATAATACAATATTTCATGAATAATCATATAGTCAAAACGTATCACAAGATGTACAAAGCTAACAACACCACCAATAATTTATACTAAGAATACCAAATTGTATTACAAGAGGTGCAAAGTTAACAACGCCACCCGTGATTTAAACTACACATGAATTACCAAATATGCCTTTAAAAACAAGGAAATTGTCACTTGAAATACTTCACTTTTCTTTAGACACCTCCAAATGAAGTCCTTTGAAAGTGAAATATTGCTCCTAATGCTTGAACCTCACTAATTGCTCTCTTTATCTGTATAGACATAAGCACATGGATCAAAAGAAAATCTAATTTATCTAATAAAAATGAAGCATAACAAAACTGATAGTTTTAAACAGTCCCATCCAATTACTGGAACATCAATAAATCTAATATCATAAAGTTTATTCATATATAAAGGTTTGAAAGAAAACTCATCTATGAAGAGCATCATATACAAATTCAATCTACTCATCGATTACACTAATATAAAAATAAAATAATAATTAAAAAACCCAAGTACATATTAACTATATATCCCATTAATTTTAATGCGAGCAAGCTTATTAAATGGGAAAAAATCCACTAACTATTGAAACTGAGCAACACAAAATATTTAAGAAAGCAAAGATAATTAATTAAAATAAATAAAAGGACTAAAGAAAGTGTTCGCGTCAGGAATTTCCGTCGGGGATGTTTCCTGGCCGACGAGCACACAGCTCCCCGGGAGGTTGGTGCTGGTTGAGGGCTGCTGTCGGGCTTCTGCTTCACTATCGGGCTTTGTCGGGCAAGTCGCGTCGGGCAAGGCTTGTCGGGCAATGCTGAAAGAGAAGGACAGAGTTAACTTTAAGAGGTGCCTTTGTGGGGTCTTAGATGTAGGCCTTGAGGCTCACAATCAAGGTTAACTTTTAAGTGCTCAGGCGTGCCACTGCCATCTTTAGTATGGCAGATATGAAATGGATGTCGAGTTTTGGTTGTATATGTATATCCCCGAGAAACCGTGTTAGTTATAATAGGTGCCTTTGTGGGGCCTTAGGTGTAGGCCTTGAGGCTTCCTATCAATAACTAAACCAGTGCTCGAACACATCATATTTGTTCTCGTGAATGCATGAGTCTTTATAACTATTATACTTCTGATTATCCGAGTTCGAGAGGTAGAATGAACCCAAATAGGTGCCTTCGTGGGGCCTTAGGTGTAGGCCTTGAGGCTTCCCATTAGAGTTCGTTCTTATACTCAAACGTCCTAGACCGCAGAACGGAATGAATCCAAATAGGTGCCTTCGTAGGGCTTTAGGTGTAGGCCTTGAGGCTTCCTATCAGGATCCTTCCCATGCTTAAGCGTTCTATGATAATCATAATGTAATAGCAATAAGACTAAGAGGTAGGTCGATTACTTGCGCCCCAAGTAACTTCGGACTTCTCGTTTATCAAGGATTGTCGTGGATGGGTTAAGTCCGCATAAGGTTCTTTTTTATGCCTTGAGGCTAAGGACTTTTAACTAATCAGATTTACATGCCCGAGGGCTTAGGACTTGGATCTGGTTTGAACACTGAAGATATATTCAAATCGGATCCAAGTATTGAGAAAGCCTTTTAATAGTCATTTTGCTAGAAATAACTACTTGAATATAACTGGAAATATACAATATATTGCTAGGCTAATGAATGAAAAGACAAAAACAAAGAAGGTCGGGCAAGGTTTAACCTTGTCGGGCAAGCTTGGTCGTCTTGCAGGTTCATATCTTTGTGGTTTATCAAGGGTATGAAAGCTTCAGGGAGGGAGAGAGATTTACAAAAATGAATCGATACTACAGCAAGGTTGAACAAGGTAGCAGAGCTATTACAAGAGTTTGAGTGAAGGTTTATCCCGCAAGGGATGAATGCTTGGGCTGACTACAACTTCGTTTTGAAGGCAAATCTGGCTTTGGGCAGAGTTTGTGCTTGCATTTGTTTGTTTGATTGAGTGTCCTTATTCCTGGTTTCTCTTTCTTCTTATATAGACATCTCGGCTTGGTCTCCTGTAGCAGCAATCTTGCCCGAATGCGGTTTGAAGGGTGATGACTCATCAGTTTTTTTACATGTACTGCCATCATAAAGTACTTTTATGGGCTGTGTAGCTGGTCAGCCTATACCACTTGGCCTTTGGGTAGGTAAGCAAGTGGTCTTCATGAGCTGCATCAAGTCAGAAAAGGCCATTTCTGCCTTCTGGGCTTTGACTGGGCTTCGGCTATCTTTCCCTTCGGGCCTCCTTTTGGGCTAGCTCCTTTCTTGAGCCCAAAGTTTCAAGTTTTGATCCAAACAGTGCCCCCTTCAATTAATGTTAAGGTTGGAATCCCAGGCGCCATCATTGATTGAATATCCGCATGCGTGTATCTCAATCTTTTGGAACTTCGTGTTTTCTAGACAAGATGAAGGCAACCCCGTGCCCCTTGCTCTTCTCACGACCTTTGAACTACCCTTTGGGGCCCTATAAATTCTGGCCTGGAATTTCTTCTGTCAAGCCATCAAATCCTCTTCAGCATTCTCTTCCATCTTCCTCGAGCGTTCAGAAACTGAGAAATGGGTTCCTTAGGCTTTGAGTGGGGTTTCCTAAAACTCCCTTTTCGTGAGAAAAAGGGCTTTCATCAAAGGACTGCTATCTCTAACACCCTTGGTCGAACACCCCGCTATCTCCAACACCCTTGGTCAGGCGGTTTCCTCTCGAAGGCTTGTCTTCCTGCTTATTGTGGTGATAAGTCGGGCTTGACCATCACCTATGGTGATGGTCCTGTCTGAGGATCCTCTACCAGGCTCATGTTGGCCGCACAACCCGATCACCTGATTGGGTTCTATCCATGAAGACATCGGAAGATCAGCTGAAGATACCATTGCATCCAGCAGGAGAATTGATTGTAATACGTCGGCTTTGAATCTTTTGTAAATTTCATCAATTTGTCGAAATGAAATATACATTATCTCAGCAACTCTTGTCTTTCCATCTTCTTGAATGATTAGTAAATATACACTGCACATTGATATCCCGAAGCTTACTTTACCCTGCATCCTCTTCAATATAACAATCTATGAGATCCCACAACGTAGGACAATATTTCTTTAAGAAATTAACATTAATGGGATGTTTATGCCTGTTTCCCTCAAGGTCCGCCAAGTAGTATCCCCTTCTATCCAAAACGCGACTAATAATGAAAGGACCTTCCCATGTCGGGCTCCATTTTCCAAAGCCCCTGAGCTGAGCTCCTAGAGGGAGGACTGTCTTCCATACTAAATCCCCTTCTTTGAAAGATTTCATCTTCACCTTTTTGTTATAAGCTCGGGCAACGACTCGCTTTCCTTCTTGAATCTGGTTCAAAGCTTCAATTCGGGCGGCATCCAAGTCTTCAATTCCTTGACACATGGCTTCGATATACTCTTCACTATGCAATCCAAATTGATTTTGAATTCTTACAGAACTTACATTGATTTCCACGGGGAGCATTGCATCTTGCCCGAAAGTTAAAGCATAAGGAGTTGTCCCTGTTCCTGCTCTCTTAGAAGTTCTGTATGCCCACAAAGTGTTCCCCAGATTTTCATGCCATTTTTCTGGACTATCAATCACCATCCTCTTGATAATGTTGACCAGGATCTTGTTGCTGGCTTCTGCCTGGTCATTTGATTGAGGGTAGTACGGACTGGACTGGATCATCTTTATTTTGTACTTGCTTGCAAACTCCTCAACTTCTTTTGAAATAAAAGATGGTCCACGATCCGTCACTATAGTTTCGGGCACCCCAAATATGTGCAAAATCTTGGTCTCGATAAAATTCTTGACTGTGGCTGAAGTTATGGATTTTACTGCTGATGCTTCCACCCACTTGGTGAAGTAATCCGTTGCTACAATTATGAAGGTATGCCCTTTACTAGAAGCCGGATATATTTGCCCGATGAAGTCCATCGCCCATCCTCTGAAGGGCCAAGGCTTGACCACTGGATTTAAAGGTACCAAGGGCACATGCTGGAGAGGTCCATGCCTTTGACATTCTTCACAACCTCGGGCATAAGACTTGCAATCTTTTTCCATGTTGGGCCAGAAATAACCATACCTCCTAAGCAACCATCTCATCTTCGTTCCAGCCTGATGTGCTCCACATACTCATTCATGTACTTCGGCCATTACCCTCATGGATTCTTCCTGGCCCAAGCATTTCAACAGTAACCCATATGGAGTTTTTCTTAGCAAGTTCTTTGCCCATAAGACATACTTGGTTGCTTGCTGTCTATCATTCTTACTTGTAGGCGAAGAAGGATCCTTCAAATGATGAATGATAGGTGACCTCCAATCTTCTATCTCGGCCTTTAGCACCATTACATCTAGACTGAATCCCCTTTCTAAGATGGAAGGAAGGTTTCTTCTTTGGATCTCGACATCTATCCCATATTTTCTCTCATGTATTGGCACTCCTGAGGCTAGCTGTGCCATCTCGTTAGCCGCTAAGTTGGATCCCCTGGGAATATGATTGACCGATATCTGAGAATCCCAGAAACTCAATAATTGCGTAGCTGCCAAGTAATACCCCGCCATGGTAATATGTCTGCACTTGAATTCCCCATTTAACTGGTTTATTACCAACTCTGAATCCCCAAAGACCTCTACCTCTACTGCCCCCAGATCCATCAAGATTTCCAAACCAATAATTAAGGCCTCATACTCTGCTCGATTATTAGTATTTCCTTGGTAGTCCAGGAGAAATGAATAATAATGATAAACTCCCTGAGGGTTTACAATTACAATGCCCGCTCCTGAAGCCTTCTGGGTGTGGGATCCATCGAAATACAACTTCCAATGAGTGATCCAGAGACCAGCCACTCTTCTTATCTCTTGCTGGACCCAGTCTTCTTTGCCCGAAATATCTTTTCTTGGCGGGATCCAAATGCTAGTAACCTCCAGGCTTCCTGGGATATTGATTACCTTACTTTGAGATTCTTGGTGCTCGGCCAGGAAGTCAGCAATTGCTTGGCCTTTGACTGCCCTTTGGGGTACGTACTGAAAACTGAATTCTGATAATGCTAGAATCCATTTCCCAATCCTTCCTGTGAGCATTGGCTTTGACAACATGTACTTTATCACATCTGTCTTGGCGATGATGTGTACGTGACAAGGTAACATGTAATGCCTTAATTTACTGGCAATGAAATATAAAGCCAAGCATAATCTCTCTACCGGGGAATACCTTGTCTCTACCTCGGTCAGAATTCTACTGAGGTAGTACACTGCCTGTTCCTTCCCGCCTTCATTATTTTGGGCTAGCAAACTCCCGATTGACTTTTCAGAGGCAGAAATATACAACTTCAAGGGTTTTCCCCTTTGAGGTGGCACCAACACTGGTGGAGACGTCAAATAGGCCTTGACGCTGTCAAAGGCCTGTTGGTGCGGCGGTCCCCATTCGAAGCTCTCTTTATCTTTTAGTCTTAGTAAAGGAGTCAGCGGCTGGATCTTGCCTGCTAAATTAGCAATGAATCTCCTCAAGAAGTTAATTTTTCCCAGTAACCTCTGGAGTTGCACCTTGTTGGTGGGTGAAGGTGACTCCTTTATTGCCCGAGATTTGTTCTTATCCACTTCAACACCTCTTTGATGCACCAGGAATCCCAAGAAGTTGCCTGCTCTTACTCCAAACGCACACTTCTTTGGATTCATCTTCAATTTGTGGATCCTCATTCTTGCTAATGTCTGTCTGAGATCTTCCAGATGCTGTTCTTCTGTCTTGGACTTCACCACTATGTCATCAATTTATACTTCCATGTTTTGGCCAATCAGATCGTGAAAGATGGCATTCATTGCTTTTTGGTAAGTTGCACCAGTGTTCTTGAGCTCGAATGGCATGACCAGATATTCATATGCCCCCACATGACCAGGACACCTAAAAGCTGTTTTGTGTATATCTTCTGGAGCCATCTTTATCTGATTATACCCGGTATTCCCATCCATAAAAGATAGGACTTTATGTTTCGCTACTGCATTTATGGATAAATCAGCCATGGGCATAGGATATTCATCTTTTGGTGTAGCGCCATTAATATTTCTGTAATCCACACAACATCGTACTACTTTTGTTACAGCTTTTAAAACGGGTACAATGTTGGCTAACCACTCCACATGCTTGGTTGGTCTGATAAAGCCAGCTTTTAATAGCCTTTCAATCTCTTCTTTGACCTTTTCTTCTATCTCCTTTGACATCCTTCGTGGTGCTTGCTTAACATGTTTATATCCCTCCTTGATGGGCATTCTATGTTCTACCAAGGCTGAATCTAAACCTGGCATCTCAGTATAATGCCAAGCAAAATAGTCTTTGAACTCTTGCAAAAGACAGATAATCTTCGCCCGATCATCAACCCCTAATAAACCACTAATTTGTATTGGTCTTGGATCCTCCTCTGTTCCTAGATCAATAGTTTCCAGAGGATCCTGGACTTCTGGTGGTGGCTTATCAGGTTCTGCACACAGAAATTCGACCAACTCCGGGCTCTCGGGCAAGTCATCTGGCTCATCTAGGTCATAAATGCACTCGGCCATTTAAATGGCCCTTTCCAATTCTTCTCTGCAAGATTCGTCCTTGCTTTCATGTTGGCTGGTTGAAGTTCCCACCTGCCATTTCTGCTCTTCTTTGTCCAAGAGCTCCATTTCTTGTCTTCTTCCCTTCCTATATACCAACAGTCTTTTAATCAGGGATCTGACTGCCGTTACCTGATCTTTCTTCTTTTGTTTAGTCATTGATGGTGTAGGGGATTTGGGAGGATACAAGGTCTATCCCACTCCTCTCTAGTAAGGAGCATTCCTTGTTCCAAAAGCTTTTGGGCCGTCACCTTGGTAGGGCGGCCGTTCTCGTCAGCTCTTGAACACTTCAAGATTCCTACGTTGGGGTTGTAGAAACTTGCTTATGCAACGTTGGCTGTGGGGAGAAATGGCCGTGATTTGGCCTCTACCATCTCCCAAAAGCCTGGTCCTTCTGTGCCCGCTTCATGGTAAACAGCCACTTGTTGATGAAGAGTGGAGGGTATGGCCAGGCTTTGATAGATCCAATCTCTTTCGAGTAAGGCCCCATATGTGGAAGTGCAGTCCACCACAAAGAATGCCAGCATAATCTGTTTAGATCCCAAATCCACTTCTAAAGGCAATATCCCATGAGTTTTGGTGATAGCACCTGAGAAGCTAGAGACTGTGAGGCCTGTGGGAATAAGATCATCCGTGCCTCTTCCCATTTTCCTCATTTGTTTGGCTGGTAACACATTAACAGCTGCTCCCCCATCAATTAGAATTCTTTTGAAGGGCACACCTTCCAAATGAGCAGCAACATATATGGGCTTCAGATGATTGGCCAACGAGCTGTTCGGGCGGCTAAACACCATTTCGTCTGTGTAAATCCTGAAAGGACTTTCTTTGGACGCTTCAGTGGATTCAGCCTTACCCGCTTCTCCCTCTTCGACTACCTCCACATTGACATGTGCCATCATTGGCTCAGTTGTCAAGTAATCATCTTCCATAGTAGCGGGCTGATCAGGTCTGACACCAAACATGGCGGATAATACATATGCCATGTTGATATGAAAATTACTAGGCTCGGGCAGATCTTATTTATTGCCTCCAACCTGGTCCATGAATTCGTCCAACCAGGCCATTGCATCGGCTGGAAGTAGTGGTTCTGGTGCCCCTTCCTGTTGATTCATGCCCGCATACAGCGTTTGCCTTGGAACTTCACCAAAAGGATCCCCCAAGGGCAGAGAAGGTGGTATCCTTTCAGATGAAACAGCTCTAACGCAAATAGGCTCGGGCTTCCACCCGGGGGTTGGCACCATGACTAGATCTTCTTGAGCTCTCCTCAATATCCGATACTTCCCAGGGTGCTGGCTCTGCGGCACGTGATTCCCTTCGCCTTCCGTCTTGCTATTGGCCTTTTCCACCTCTTTCTTACTTCTCCAATGGAGCTGACTATTTCCCCCAGATGATGTTTTCTCCAATTTTTGATTTTTGGAGGCTTCGGATGTTGCAGGGGTTTTCAGGGAATTCATGTAGGCTTTGTGCTGCCTTTGAACTCTCCTGACCATGGAGGATCCAATTTGTTTGGTAGGCTGTCCGTTCTTTCCGACTACGTACCATTTTCGCCCGAGGTGGGCATGTTTTTCTTTTATGACAGGATTTGTTATCCCAACCATCCTCTTGATTTCCCTTCCCATCTGGCCATATTGAGGATGATCTGTACCCCTCCGTATTTTGGCCTCCATATCTTCTGCCTCTTCAGAAGCCTCATGGTTTCGAAATACTTCTGACAAAGCTTTGGGTTGGGAATCACCTCCTAATCGTTGAAAAACGCTTCGGGAAGTGTCTTTTTTCGTAGCCTGCTTGATCTTTTCATGGGCTCTCCTCCTTTCATCCTCTTCCTTCCTCCTGATCAGTTCATGATCAATGAGGACTCCAGCCGGGGGAATTTCGAGCTCACACTCGCATTGGCACTTACTACACATAACCATCCCCTTGATTATGGCTGCTTTTGGATATTCGGGCGATTTAATCACCCCTCCAGTAGGTTTTTCAGTCAATTTTTCTTCCTCTGGTTCCCTTGTGATTCTTTCTTTTCCCTTTTCAACCCATGCCATATTGATCATATTTACGGGGGCTTCTGAAAAGGGAACCGCAGGTTTGTCTACCACCAACTCTTCAGGCGGGCTACTTTTAAGTCTCTTTCCCTGGGGAGGAACCAGGTTTGTTTCTTTTCTAAAGCCTGTGGAAGCTTTCTCCAATCTTTGTAACATTTGTACTAACGTGGTTTGCAAATCTTCTGGCATTTTGACATATATCTTCTGATCCATGTAGGATCCCACCGGGCGTGCCAAAACTATGTTTGCGTCAGGAATTTCCGTCGGGGATGTTTTCTGGCCGACGAGCACACAGCTCCCCGGAAGGTTGGCGTCGGTTGAGGGCTGCTGTCGGGCTTCTGCTTCACTATCGGGCTTTGTCGGGCAAGTCGCGTCGGGCAAGGCTTGTCGGGCAAGGCTTGTCGGGCAATGCTGAAAGAGAAGGACAAATTTAACTTTGAGAAATGCCTTTGTGGGGCCTTAGGTGTAGGCCTTGAGGCTCACAATCAAGGTTAACTTTTAAGTGCTCAGGCGTGCCACTGCCATCTTTAGTATGGCAGATATGAAATGGATGTCGAGTTTTGGTTGTATATGTATATCCCCGAGAAACCGTGTTAGTTATAATAGGTGCCTTTGTGAGGCCTTAGGTGTAGGCCTTGAGACTTCTTATCAATAACTAAACCAGTGCTCGAACACATCATATTTGTTCTCGTGAATGTATGAGTCTTTATTACTATTATACTTCTGATTATCCGAGTTCGAGAGGTAGAATGAATCCAAATAGGTGCCTTCGTGGGGCCTTAGGTGTAGGCCTTGAGGCTTCCCATTAGAGTTCGTTCTTATACTCAAACGCCCTAGACTGCAGAATGGAATGAATCCAAATAGGTGCCTTCGTGGGGCCTTAGGTGTAGGCCTTGAGGCTTCCTATCAGGATCCTTCCCATGCTTAAGCGTTCTATGATAATCATAATGTAATAGCAATAAGACTAAGAGGTAGGTCGATTACTTGCGCCCCAAGTAACTTCGAACTTCTCGTTTATCAAGGATTGTCGTGGATTGGTTAAGTCCACATAAGGTTCTTTTTATGCCTTGAGGCCAAGGACTTTTAACTAATCAGATTTACATGCTCGAGGGCTTAGGACTTGGATCTGGTTTGAACACTGAAGATATATTCAAATCGGATCCAAGTATTGAGAAAGCCTTTTAATAGTCATTTTGCTAGAAATAACTACTTGAATATAACTGGAAATATACAACATATTGCTAGGCTAATGAATGAAAAGACAAAAACAAAGAAGGTCGGGCAAGGTTTAACCTTGTCGGGCAAGCTTGGTCGTCTTGCAGGTTCCTATCTTTGTGGTTTATCAAGGGTATGAAAGCTTCAGGGAGGGAGAGAGATTTACAAAAGTGAATCGATACTACAGCAAGGTTGAATAAGGTAGCAGAGCTATTACAAGAGTTTGAGTGAAGGTTTATCCCGCGAGGGATGAATGCTTGGGCTGACTACAGCTTCGTTTTGAAGGCAAATCTGGCTTTGGGCAGAGTTTGTGCTTGCATTTGTTTATTTGATTGAGTGTCCTTATTCCTGGTTTCTCTTTCTTCTTATATAGACAACTCGGCTTGGTCTCCTGTAGCAACAATCTTGCCCGAATGCGGTTTGAAGGGTGATGACTCATCAGCTTTTTTACATATACTGCCATCATAAAGTACTTTTATGGGCTGTGTAGCTGGTCAGTCTATACCACTTGGCCTTTGGGTAGGTAAGCAAGTGGTCTTCATGAGCTGCATCAAGTCAGAAAATGCCCTTTCTGCCTTCTGGGCTTTGACTGGGCTTCAGCTATCTTTCCCTTCGGGCCTCCTTTTGGGCTAGCTCCTTTCTTAAGCCCAAAGTTTCAAGTTTTGATCCAAACAGAAAGAAAATTTGCGCAAAAAGAATTCTAGCAGATTCCTCCACAAGGAGGACCGCTACCATTTGGTCTCTGCGCCAGCCAACTCAATTGGAGAAAGCATTATCAGCCAATACTTAACCTAGAAATTTAAAAGAATATATTGTAAACTACGAATCCTGAAGCATAAAAATCAAACCTAAATTATAGAGATTCATTTAACAAAGGAGGAGTAAATAGATGGAAGATTTTGCCGATACAACCCAGTAAACCTAAAAACAAAATATGAGAGCGTTCGATTGTTAATGTTCAAAAATAATTTACCAAAACTTCAAATTGTAGAGTAGATGGAAAAGGAAAATAATATTTTTTTGTCAAAAACCAACCTTGCCAGTGAAATCGTAGGTGGATTCACTCTTGGACTGGCCAGCCATTGTACAATTCTACCCCAAAGTCGATGAAACAAGAAATCTAGCTTTATCAAAACTCCTAATAAACATAATGGAGAGTCAGAAATACAGTGAACCCAAAACAACAAAACAATTGCAGAATTTAATACCAAATTAATGGAGGAATCTAATCGATAAATAAAAATAAACCAGATAAACTAAAATTGCAATAAAAAAAGTACGTGAGAGGATCGAATAAACAACATAGCTTTTCCTTTGTGGAGGAAACTGTCGTGGGAGAAGTGGATAGTTAGTTTCAGAATTTAATTGCACTTCATAGACATACGTTTAGAAAACTACTTCGATTTCTTTTACTGGTCTAGTTTTGCACGATGGATGTGGTGTGGTGTTTATCTGGTTCTAAACGATTATTGTTTCAGTTTTTATTTTCTTAAATAATACAGATAATTACATAGTTTGAAATTTTGCAAAATTTTGGTGTCCAGCCTCCTCCAAAATTTTCAATTAAGCATGTACAATACCACACATTTTTCCCGTGGTAGATAACAAAAAGGCGCTATGGATACAGACAGTATTGACCATGAGCATTATCTATGGTGGCTTAGTAAATTTACAATGTGCAACTTTGCGCATCGTCATTCACTGCTATTTTACAACAGACTAAATTTGTCTGTGGTATAAAATTGTTATTTATCACGTGCTTCTTATGCCCGTCATAAATTTGTAGTTTTTATAACGGACACATAAAGCCCGTGATAAAATTATCATGGTAGATGAGCTTTTATTTTGTAGTGCTCGTGGACGCAGACTGAAAAATGATGGTGAAAGATATATAGGTTTTAGTTAGCTTGTTTGTTTTAGTGGCATGAAGCTGAAAGACAGTCTTAAGCCGCTTTAACTAAAACAAAAGCACCAATAAGTAATTGTCATAACAAAAAGAATATTTTATATATATATATATATATATATATATATATATTAAGGTTTCGGTTCGGTTTGGGATTACCAAACTCTTAAAATGGTGAGACCAATTTCCGTATCGAATGGTTCGGGATCGGGATTTTTTTGGTACATTTTGGGATTTTCGGAATTTTTTTCTAGCCCTATTTTCCACCTATATGTCCTAAATTCAAAACTTCCCTTCTTAAAACTATTGTAATGGTTTCAAACTGTCTTATTCTTTCTCCCCCTCCCTGCTCCCCTTAAATAATAATAAATTTGAAAAAAAACAGCTTTTCAAGAGGAACGTTTTTTTTATTGACAATAGAAATGATTAAGTACAGTTAATATGCGAAAGACGTGGATCATTTTGTATTCGGGCCGCATGAATAAGTAGGAATTAATTTTTCAAGTCATATCCGTTTAATCAATCTGATCATGCAATTAGTAACAAAATTTGTCTTGATACATCCAACAAGCTGATTGTCCTAAAAATCCGCCCACGTTCAACAAACTACCTTCTAACCCAATCTGATCGTGCAAATTGGTACCAATATTTGTCTTGATACGTCCAAAAAGCTGGTTGTCCTAAAAATCCGTCCACGTTCAACATACATAATCATCCAAACATGGGTTTTCTAGGTCTGACATAAAAGATACCGGATAATGAGAAAAAATATATAATATTATCTACTTTATATGATTGAAAAATAATAATATTCTTATATACCAACGTTCTAAAAGGTACAAGTCAGCCGACCAGTCAGAGCTTACGACCAGTATAAGCGTCTAGGAGGTCTGCTTTTAGTTTTATTTACCTTTTATTATAAAACATATAATAAATATTTTCTTATTCTAAAAAATATATAATTATATTGGAAACATAAATTTTAAAATAGATGATATGTATAGTATAAAATACTAGAACATATAAAAAAATTTGGTACAAACATATAATGAGTGTTCATTCAAGTTTTCTATATATTTTATATAACTAACACATTTTTACATGGATGAACCTTTTTTTCTTATATACAAAAATTGTACACTCAATAGTCTACACCTTTTAAAAAATAAAGGGTATTCATAGCTATGATCAGTGGCAGAGTCAAAAAATCAGACTAGGAGGGGCCCTTGAAGCCCTACAAAAAAAACTAGAAATATTAATTACAATACAACTAATGAGAGGAAAATTAAAGTTTTTGTGTTTTGTATTGGCATGAAATTTTTCAATCAAACATGAATGGCGGAGCCTTAATTTTGTATGAAAATCTTAGTTTTGAAATGATTATATCATAAGAACCTACACTTGTTTTGATATAAAAAAAAACTAACACATTAAATTCAAACTAAATTTAAGGTTATAACTTAAAATAAGACATTGGTCTCAACTACGTGGTTTTTATAGCTAAAACATAAGGCCAATTATAACAAAAAATAGGGGTTAGCTTTAATATGGTAAAAAATAAGATAACTTATAAGGGTTTTTTTTTCCCTTTTAGTTAAAAAATAAGATAACAAATGTGCAGACATGTTATCCGATGTAAACTTGAGCTCAACTTGTTCAGAACAAGAAGTTTGGTCAAATCAAATGATAGAGAAGAAAAGATAAAAAGTTTAATTTTGGCCGACGATATACTTGGTATAACATAACTAAACTAATATACGAAATGGTTTTTCAATTATACTGAAAATTCCTATTGAAAGTGACAAAGAGAAAAGCACACATTTCTAGCAAACGGAAATTTCGAAAAAGCAGACGAGATAAATATATTGCAGTGGTTTGGTTAATTACAATAACACCTCCTGAGGTTTATCGAGTTTTCACAAAATTTCCTCATGTTTGAGACATTACATTAACACCTCTCAAGTTTTAATTCACTTTCACAATCTTTGCCGAGTCTGAGCATCTAGGGACCACCAACAACTCAAAGAAGGGGAAGATCCAGCAGGCGAGATCGGTATTTCAGGTTCAAGCCATAGATGTTGTACCTGGACAATCGTTGGCTTTACCACGCAGGACGCGGATGGAATAGATTTTCCCCACGACGACGCCTTGATGATTTCTATTCAACTGGCGCATGCCATCGTTAACTGAATTATGGTGGGCAATGGCAGCTCGATCAACATCCTACAACTGTCAGTCATCCAGAAAATAGGCCTAGAAAGCATGATCAAACGCAAAGCAAAAGTCTTGACCAAATTCAACGAACTTACCTCAATTGCCATCAGCACCATCACTCTCGACGTAACCAGCCCACTGATTGTATCATTCAAACCTTCATGATCGTCAGTGGCCCATCTCCCTATAATGGGATATTGGGCTGACCTTGGCTAGTGAAGATTGGAGCTATGACCTCGATCGAGTATCAGAAGATCCGATTTTGCATATTGGGAGGAGCAGTATGAGAGATCAAAGGCGACCATGCCATGTCTTGGAGATGCACTATGCAAGTTCTTAAGAAGTCGAAGAAGAAGTTTTTCGCCCTAGCAATAGCAGCTGAAGTGCAGAAATACGACTCGACCTCAGCCAAATAGCAACTACAATAGGCAGGTTAAGAAGATGGCGTCAAGGTCGACAATGCCCTGGAAGATGAATCAGGATGGAAACTCGAAGAGAACGCTGAGGACATCATTTTTGACCCCTACCATCCAAAAAAGATGGCTAGGATTGGCTCACATCTGAGCCCAATGAAGAAGGAAAAACTCACGGTTTTCCTTAAGGAAAACTGTGACATTTTTGCATGGTTACCCGTTGCCAAACCTGTGATCCAAAAGAGGCGACATTTTGCACCCGAGCGAGTAGCGATTATCGAGGCTGAGATTGACAAGTTACTGGAGGCCGGATTCATTGAGGAAGTGGCACAGTCAGCATGGCTAGCCAACGTCGTGCTGTGAAGAAAAAAGATAAGGGCAAATGGAAAGTATGCATGGATTACACCAACCTCAACAAGGCATACCCTAAAGATAACTACCCGGTTCCCCGAATTGACCTGCTTGTTGACTCAACAAGGTATGCCCACGCAGACGCATTAGCAGGCTTAGGCTCTACCTTAGACCATCAGCTCAAGCGTTTCATCTCAGTAGAGTACTTGGAGAAGCAAAGTATAAATGAAGAACCAACAGTCGAGGTGGAGCAGATCAACACAACTCCGAGTTGGCATGATCACATCATCGACTACTTAGTCAATGAAATGCTTCCCGAAGATAGACTGGAGTCTAGAAAACTCCAGATGAAGGCATCACGCTACTACATGTGGAACGACATACTCGTTCGCAGATCCTTCTCAGGACTACATCTTTGATGCTTATCGCCTCTTGATAACTTGAAGATTTTTAGCTCAATCCACGAAGGCGTCTGTGGAAATGACTCTAGAGGCCGTTCCATGGCACAAAAAGCTCTTAACGTTGACTACTGCTGGCCAAACATGCATCAAGACGCCAAAGAGTATGTACAAATGTGCGACAGTTGCCAGCACTTGAAGCCCATGCTCGCATTACCTGCTAGTGATCTTCACCCGCAGACGAACCCTTGGCCATTGATGCAGTGGGCGATTGACCTGGTAGGACCAATGCCGCTTGCCATTAGGGGCAAAGGCATGATGATCGTAGCGACCAACTACTTTACAAAATGGGTCGAAGCTGAACCCATGACTACAACTACCCACACAGATATAGAGCGCTTCATATGGAAGAGCATCATCTGCCGCTTCAGCATCCCACACTCCATCGTTACCGATAATGGCCCGTAGTTCGTTGGCAAAGACTTAGAGAAGTTCTTCAAAAAATATGACATCAAGCAGCATATGTCCACGCCCTGGTATTCGCAGGGCAACAGGTAGGCCGAGGGGTCCAACAAGACCATCATCGACTGCTTCTATAAGTCATTCTCAGACAAGAAGGGCAAGTGGCAAGACGAGCTTCCTGGTGTTCTGTAGGCGTATCGCACCACCAAGAGACGAGCAACCGACGAAACTCTATTCTCCCTGGATTATGGCTCTGAGGCGATCATTCTTCCCAACGTCATGGTGCCAACCATCAGCACTGTACTGCTGAATTTTGAGTAAATCGAGAAGGAGATGGCCACGAACTTATACTTGGCAGAGGAAGAGCGCAAAAAGGTTATCACCTACATTACGGCCTATCAGCTACAACAAGAGGGCGAAGATTCGGTAGTTCCAGCCAGGAGACTTAGTCCTCAGAAAAGCCTTTTATCATCGCCCGATGGGAAGGCTAAAAAAAATGGCTCCCATATGGGAAGATCGATACAAAATCAGCCAAGTAGGCGGAATGGGCAACTACACCCTCACCACCATGAGAGACAAAGAAATCGACGAGAAGTGGAATGTCTACAACCTGAGAAAGTACTACGTGTGACCTCCCACCATTCCTTGGACCCCGTTCAAGACAAATAAAGTTCAAAGACTCAAGCAACTTGATGAACAAGACCTCGCATGTCGAGGATTATCAGTTGTTATGCCATTACTGCCTACCAGCAAAGTTAATAAATTTCTCTATTTTCAATGAAAATTGAAGGAATTATTCACAAGCCTGGGACAAGCATAAGACACCTCTGCCCTTGCAGACATGGCGTATGCTCTTTAATTAGGAGATGATAAACTATTCTGGAATACAGTGACTACTTGAGCTGGACGACTCCCAGAATTGGCAAGATAGTCATTCTCCTAAAATAAACTTAGCTGACTAAAGGATTCAATTTCGTTGGATCCCGTTTCTTTAACTGGAAGAGAAGCTAAGTGCAGAACACCTGCCCATGAAAGAATTCACGTGACTAAATGGTATGTCCTCGACGTGCAAGTCTTCATGAAAGTAGCTTGGTTTTTTAAGTGTTGAAGTACTGGTTAAGCGACTTGCGGAATCAAGTTACAACTCGGAAGGATATGGCTTCTGAGGCACGATTCTGCCTACACCTCATGCCTAAAACACATTCGAGAGCCAGGGACGACGCCTGAAGTGGTCACGCAGGTAATCTGCTTTTGTAAGTAAGACGCTCGACCGACGACCTAACTGCTGGCAGCCCAAGGTAATCCGTAAGTCGAGACTTACACCTGCTATGACTACATGGACTCGTCTGCTAACTTAAAAGCAACGCTTCTGGCCGATGGTCTACGGTTTAAGTTTTGCAGAGACTAAAGCTCAAGAAGCCACTTAAAGCTGAGGGATGACTATAGCAGCTATGCGGATCTGATTTGCTTTCTACCAGAAGTAAGTGTCCAACCAACGACTGTATAAGTTAAAAACTTCGCAACACGCCCCGGGATGGCCGAAGCTCAAGAAGCTACTCAAAGTCGAGGTATAGCTATAGCAGCTACACGGATTTCCTCTGTTTTCTACGAGAAACAAATGTCCAGCCAACGACTCTATAAGTGAAAAACTTCGCAACACACCCTAGGAGGGTCGAAGCTCAAGAAGCCATTAAAGTCGAGATTCATGATTATAATACCTATGTGCACTATTTTGTTTCCTACGGAGGCAACGAGTTCAGCCTCCTGCTCTATAAGTTAAAAGTCTCGCACCTTTTTCCTCTTCCAGGTAAAGCTCTAGAAGCCCCAAGGCCAAGATAAAGCCTAAAGTGACGATGTGGGATTAATTGCTCTATCAAAGTAGCCAATACAACTGCCCGTCCAACGGCAAAGCTTTGCAAGTCGCCTCAAGCAGGCAAGGCTCCCAAAGTCCCGAACCTGAAACTAAAATCTAAGTGATGATATGGGATCAATTACTTTATTGAAACAGCTCACCCAACCACCTATCTTACTATAAAGTTTCGCAAAAACCATGGCAAAATAGAAGGATTGAAGTAAAGGAAAGAAATCTGATTATTAAATTTCTAGCAAATTGATAAACCGGTTTGAAGGCTAGCAAAGTTTAAATAAAGTAGAACAAAAAGGAAAAAAAGAAAACTCCTAAGTCTAAGCAAAAAAACTACTCATTGGCAGTCTATGCAACCACTAGTTCCTCAACTGCCATGCCTTCAATAGCCACATCGCTCATAGCAGCCAAAGTTTCCATCAACTCATCCTCACCGCCATTGCATGGACTACCTGACCCTCAACTACTCCACCAAATGCAGCCTCAAATAAGAAATCAAGCAGATGAACTGGAGAAATGGCGAAAGTCTCGAAGTCCTTCTCGAAAAATTCATAATCCGACTGCTTGCCTTGAAGATGGTCTACATAGCCAAGCTTGTAGTAATCGGCCTGATAAGAAGCAAGCACCACTTCGTGACCAACTTTCTCATTCTTTAGTTATACATTCTTCTCAACAAGCCTAGTGTGAGCAACCTGCAGCTTATCCAGTTCATTTCTTAGGTTATCGCTAACAGACAGAGTACCTTGCAGATCCACTTCCTTGGACTCAAGCTTACTGGCAATCTTCTTGAGACAAAACAAGAAGATCGCAGCTCCGGATTGAGACGCTCAAGGTCTTCGACCATTGGAAAAACACGACTGATTTTCTTCTTTGTAACTTCCAACACCGCTTGAGTCGCACTAAGTTTAGCCTTCAAATGGGTGACCTCATGATGAGAAAACTCCAACTGCATAGAAGTGGGGGTAGAGAAGTACACTTGACAGCATCCTGGTCAATGCGCATGACTCAGATGCCAGGATCAAAGTCTTATACATTGTGGCAATTAAGGAGAACTTCATCGAGTAGGCAGGACGTTTCGCAAAAGAGTCTGAGTGGATGACAACTTTCCCAACGCTGTTAACAAACTTGGCGCATGATCAACGTCCTCAAGTAGGTCAGCCTTTAGCAACGCACAAACCTCGAGAAACTTTCCAACCTCAGACTCTGTGGATCCCTCATAACTGCCCGTGCTAGCAGATTTCCCTTTCTCAGTAGACGAACTAGTCGTAGCAGAAGGAGAAACAGGCCCAAGCGCAACATTTTTAGCAGAATCCACCTTTTCACTCTTCATAGCGACGAGCCTTACAGAAGCTGAACCTGGTATAGCTTTTGACGTGCGCTTCGACATAAACCTGGACATTAAAGGCACCACCGAACATTTCTACTAGGCTATCCTCTCAGCAATGAACGTGGCCACATTTAGAGCAGCAGGTTTCACAGGTTTAGGCTTAACAGACTTTTTTTGTCCTTTTTGGAAAAGTCAAATCGATGACAAGCTTCTCAGCAGTAGACGAACCCCCGCGAGTAGCAAAAGAAGTCTTTGGCTTCTTCTCGGTCCAAGGCTCACAAGCAGGTGAGGAATACCTCTTCTTTCCACCCTCATTAGCAGCAGGCTCTACAGCAGCGATTGGACGAGCAAGTGCTTCATCCTTTATCTGCTTTATCTCTTCCTTCGGAGGCAGCCTGCCTTTTTCTCGACGAAGAAAACTGAGCAGCCATCGTCATTCACGGTACTCAGCATGAATGCCCAATGTGACATGCACTTTCTTCATATCTACCTAAGTTCTTGAAGTTGAGCCAAACTCCAAATTTACATAAAGTAAGAAAGACAGTCAACAAACTGACGTCATGGAGTAGCTTAACAAAAATTCAAACATGACAAGAATGAAGCAATTCACTTACCGATAATAAAGACAGTCGGAATGCGCAGTTCAGGAGAGGAGTCAAACTCCCAATCTCCACTCACCTCCAAGGTGTCATTTACCCACTCATGATCACCTTTGTAGGGAGCATTGAGCAGCCTATGGCGAGATCTCAGCTGCCATATACTTTCCTCGTAGCCGATTTCAGAGAAGTATCAAAACTCATTTATGGTCAAGCCAAGATCAAAGAACCTACTCAAGTTGAAGAACCCCAACATTGCATGAATTGCATTTGGGGAGCATTGAGCAGACGCGCATTTCATGGAGAAAATCACCTCTTGAACAAAAACGCGGCATAGAAAGGGTGAATCCTAACACAAAGTAATACAGATAAAATTTGATAAGCCTTCTTCCTTGTAGTGGCACCTTCGCCACACGGTTCATGGCCGCTATCATCCTTCACCTGCTTGACGTGGCGTCCTAACGAAATTGCATGCTTGTACGAGTCAAGAAAACCTGGAACAACTCATCAAAATTGATCTTTACATGCGCAACCTTGAAGTAGCCCACCTTGCCGGAAGAACCACCTTGATAGTATAAAGGTGGAGGATACTCGTCACTTTTGCAATCGTAGGAAGACATCTCAAAGTCTCTACAAAAAGTATGAAGAAAAATAAATAAAAAAATAAAGGACCGAAAGCCTTACGCCCCAACACCAGGCCCTATGGCCCAACCGTTTTATTCGCAAGCAGCATGGCCCAGCATGGGGGAACGCCCAAGCCTCATTTTCCCACTTCCTTCGTGCACCAGACTAAGCCAGCAAGCCCAGACCCTTGGCTCATACCATCAAGACCCGAGAGCTGGCCCAAGTCGAACTTTCTCACTCTTTCACCTCACACCTGCACGGGCTCGTGCCCAGTAGCACTCCAAGCAGGCCTAATGGCCCATGACCTAGTCCACCTGTTAGAGGAGGCGAGCGCCCTGCGTTTCTCTCCCTCTCTCCTACACTCCAACGGGCCAGAGCCCCGCATCGCGCATCTGCGCCTTTGGCTCGTGTTGGGCCATTACCTGGCCTACGCCAGTCGAACACTGAGCCAAGCTCATGCCACTAGTACCTCGACCTAAGCCGAGTAGAACCTGTGTTGCGCTGCCACTATGCACTGCAGCCCTGTGGCGTCTCTGCCACGTCAGCCACACTTTCTCAGCCCCCGTTGAGCCAATTTTTTCAGTCCTAAGACTCCCAAAAAATCAAGAAGAAGAAAATTCAATTTTTTCTTACCTTGGTGAAGCATGGAGAAGAAGAACAACAACAAGAGACTACTCTTTGCAAGGGCAAAAGAAGAAGAAAGCTAGGGGAGAGGGAAGAAAAATTTCCTCTAGCTTCTCTTCCTTGTTGGCAATTAGTTTCCTTTTCGTAGAAGAAGTCTATCTCCAAATCCAGAAAGGAGATCAAGTTCAAATTGGGAAACAACTCTACAAGCCTACACAACTTAAGATTTCTACACCTACTGCCATTTTCCTACGTGCAGCCAAGCAGGTGTGGGGGCATTTGTGGAGGCTAAAATAATCTCAAAAATTCTAGAGGTGACACGTGGACTTTTGCCTAAGAAAGACAAGATTTCCCTCAATAAATGGGCAAGCTTCTCAGATGCTCCCACGCCCATCTCGCACATTTGAAGGTCCAGTAGCTGAATACGACTGCCCATAGTTCACCTGCCCTTGGCAAGGAAAAGTCAAAGCATTAAAGATAAGGATTAATTACCCAAATCCTATCTTTAATACATTCCCAATTGAAGATTGATTCCAATCAATTAAGTAATTCCAATTTAAATCAATTAGGGGTAATTACTCCATCATCTCAAGATATTATTTCCTATTTAATATCTTGAGAATATTTCTCCATAAATACCCCATATTCTACCAAATTTTGGTAAGCTTTTGCTACCCTAAAAAAACCCTAAACACTTTACTCTCTCAGAGAAACCGACTTAGGCATCGGAGATCCATTGGCCTAACCCTCCCCCCCTCCCCAACCTCGTGGGCGTTTAAGGCTTAGATCCTTGATCAAATGTGTTAATTGCTTTGCAGGTGCATTTTCGTTAAGACTGAAGACGGTGGAAATTTGCATCGACACTAGTGCTCTCAATACATTAACTTGTTAATTAGGCAAATTAACAAGTTAACAAACTTTTTGATAGAAATTAAACAAACGTTTCAACAAAGCTAGTCTTCTTGATAGTTCCAACACCTCAATCTTCATCAGAGCAACTTCACCCCTCCCAATTGCCTTTGCAATTGGGTGATTCAATCACCCTACCCCAACAAAAACAACTCCAACCCACCCAAATCAATGGGCCCAACCCACCGGACTTAGCAATCGGTCATTCTTGTGCCTTTGCACTTGAGGCAATATGACGTCATGCTGACTTCATCATGGCGCCACAATGAAAAAAAATTTGTAGGTCATTTACAGTTCACTAAAACAGTAATTATCTTAGCTTAATACTCCGGATAACACTTGCCTTAGTAGGATGAAGTTGCTTTCAAGAATTTTCGTAGCTTTGACTGCTTGTTGAGCAATCTAGGACACGAGGTTATTGGCATCAAGAACAAGGGCTTTGAACAACTCAGTAGAAGAAATGATTGAGCTGAATTCAGTTTCCTATGTGACAACACCCATGATGCTGACTTTTACGATCTGAGAAATTAAACAACCCTTCGTGGAGATTCTTGTTTGACTAACCTATAAACATGATAATAATGAAATACAAAATTTAATGTGTCAATCTAAATATGCACTAATAACAGCTTATTCAATTCTTACAGTTGAAGTATTAAAGCAAAGGTAAATTACATTTTACCCCCTCAGGTTTGTGGTCGATTTCAATTCTTTACAACATCTTTAAAACATTTCAATTTCATATATTTACTTATCATTTTATTTTAATTTCATACATCCATTAAAAAATATGTTACGTTAACCGTTACGTGATGACATGGTGAATAAAGGTCCCTATTTGTGCTGACGTGGCTGCCACATTTATGCCACGTGGCTAAACACTTAATAAAATATTTAAAATAATTAATTAAAGAAAAGACAAAAAAGAAAAAAAAACCCCAAATCCAAATCGTCTTCCCTACCCCCAAATCACACACACACACACACACACACACACACACACACACTCTCTCTCTCTCTCTCTCTTTCTCTTTCTCTCTCTTTCTCTCTCTCTCTCTCTCTCTCTTTCTCTCTCTAATCCCTAAACCCAGAAACCCTTATCCAGGACCTCTCTCTCTCTAACTCTAATCCCACCTTCGAGTTATCCTGGATCTCGAGAGCCGTGAAGATCGACGGTAATCCCTTGTCGAACCTAACATCGATGACAGCTCCGATCACCTGACAGACCTTGCCGACGACGCCCTTTTTGGTGAAATCATCTATGATTTTTCCACTCATCGACATCGTAGCAGGTGTGGGAGGCGCAGTGGCTGTTGCGGTCGATGACGTCGAGTTGTGGCCGACAGTTTTTAACTCGACACAAAAATAGCGGGTTTCGGGTCAACACGATAACTAATCGAGTCATTATCGGGTGACCCGTTAAAACCCCGTTAATAATGAATTCTTAACGAGTATACACGTGGGTAACATGTGGGTAACCTGTTAAGAAAAAAAATTATTTTGATAATTTTAAAGTTTAATTACTAAAAGATTTATTATAAAATACAATAGCCTTATTAATATATACAATATATTCTATATTAAATATATAGTTTTGTATTATTATTCTATATAAGTTTAAAAATAAGGTTTTAGTCATTATTTATTTTTATTATGAGAGTTCCTTATTATCATTACTAGGATAAATTTTACTTAACATGTTCTTGTCCAAAATTAAAATAAACTAGTATAGTATTTGTATAGGCAAGAACTAAGAAGACATACATACAAGTATGAAAAATGTGAAAGAATATATAAACACTCGTGACTTATCATTATTCCTCCACAAGCAGATAATGGTTACACTTACATTATCATTTAGATTTTTAAAATCCTCCAAACCCTCATGAATAATATTTTTTATTTGAGGGAAAAATTAATAATAATTATTGTAGAAGTGTAAAAAAATGTAAAAAAAAAAAAAATACAATCTTTCATAGTGACAAGCTTTACAACTTTCATGAAGGGATCAGCTTTGAAATCCAACACTATAATTCATAAACCTTAAATTTATATTTAACCGTCGATTGTCATTTACGCTTTATTTTTCTTACTAAATTTTCTTTTTTTAATTTTCTTTTTTGAAAACATGATCATCTGGAGGATCTAAGTAGATGAACAGTTTAGATCTTTGATATCACGTTTTGATATTTACGGTTAATTGAAATATGAGTCAATGTCATATAGTTTGTAGAAACTTTATAAACATCAAGCAATATTTTTACTAACCATAAAACTCTGAATATAATATTAACGATCCAAATCGTTCATCTTCTTGCATCTTCTAATAGATCATGTTTTCAAAAAAGAAAATCTGAAAAAAAAAACAAAATTTGATGAGAACAATGAAGCGTAAATGTAAATAACAATCAACGGTTAAATTTTGACCTATGATTTATATGATTATAGTGGTGAATTTCGAAGTTAAGCTTTTCATGAAAGTTGTAAAGTTTGTCATTACGAGTGTTTATATATTTTTTCTATATTTTTTACACTTCTACATTAATTAAAAAATTATTAAAAACCTTACTTAAATAACAGCCGTAAAATAAATGAGAGTAAATCTGTACCGTTGGATTCTATTTCACTTATATTATTAGAACTTTTTTGGATGAAAAAACCCCTTCTCTATTCCAATATTTTCCAATTTTACCATTTGATCAATTTAGGTAAGCGAAAATATACTTAAAAGAAAAATGCATTTTTATGTTTTGAATGTAACAATATGATATGTATATACTTATTTAGTATTATGTTTTTCATTTGATTATTTATTGGTTTAAAATATATTTTCCTTAACGGGTAACGGGTTGGGTCATATTACCTGTTAATATTATCGGGTCGATTTCGGTTCAGGTCATTTTACCAGTTTACTTTAACTAGTGTTACACGACACGGCCTTTACACGACACAACTTGTTAAGATATCGAGTATGACATAAAAACGACACGAACATAGAAAACACGACATGAATTGCCAGGTCTACTTTCAAGGCCAACCATTTGAAAAACTGCAAATGGATTGAAAATTCAAATATTAATTCATTTAATATATTTTGATATATCCATTCGATACATACATTAGATCCATCAGTTCATTTAAAAATATTTCCGCTAGTTTTCAGTTAATTTGACCTTCAAGGCCAACCATTTGAAAAACTGCAAATGGATTGAAAATTAAAATTAAAATGTAAAGAGTTAAAGACCACCCGGAGCCCGATCCCAATCAATCTTTTGTCTAGTGCAGAGTCAAAGGGCATGTGTTGAAAGTAATTCGGCCCCTAGTGCTCTCTTTTTGACAGTTTAGGACATATTGGATAGAATTGTAGTACCAACTCGCATAAACTGGTAGACAAACAAGAAGGACCGCCATCACACCACAGCATCAGTCTCTTACTTGTGATCTATAAATACCAACCACAGCATTCTTTCCTCTCCAACTCAAAACCTCATGGTAGTTGGACAAGTGTCTTAGTATATACTCTTTTTCTTTGATCATTTTCCAAATCCAAAGTTCATCATGGGTGTTTTCACATATGAAACCGAGTTCACCTCTGTCATCCCTGCACCTAGATTGTTCAAGGCTTTTATCCTTGATGGCGATAACCTCATCCCGAAGATTGCTCCATAAGCAATTAAAAGCACTAAAATCATCGAAGGCGATGGAGGTGTTGGAACCATCAAGAAAGTTACCTTTGGTGAAGGTTAAATAACCCTCATTACTCTCCTCCTCTGTTCGTATGTTTTACACTTGAATGAACTCAAAATTATTAATGACTTTTTTTGTACTAATTTATGTTTTAATTCATTTGCAGGCAGCCAATACGGGTATGTTAAGCAAAGGGTCAATGGGATTGACAAAGACAACTTTACATACAGTTACTCTATGATTGAAGGAGATACCTTGTCTGACAAGCTTGAGAAGATCACTTATGAGACCAAATTGATCGCATCTCCTGATGGAGGATCCATCATCAAAACCACTAGCCACTACCATGCTAAGGGTGATGTTGAGATCAAGGAAGAGCATGTTAAGGCTGGCAAAGAGAAGGCTTCCGGTCTCTTCAAGCTTCTTGAAGCCTACCTCGTGGCCAACCCTGATGCCTACAACTAAATCTGATGTTATCCATACATGTAATTTGTGTGTTACCCTTGTTGTCTTCATGGCATAAGTTCAAGTTTCTTATGTTTTTTTCATTCAGTGATGCTTTAGTTGGAAAAATACTAACTTACTAAGGGTATTGCTACCTTTGTTTGAATAAAATTACTATAATAATAAAAAGTTTATTGTCCTATGCTACAAAACCATTTTGAAGTTATAGAATGATATTGTTTGTTGCATTATCAACGTTGATTATTATACCAGGAACATCGTGTTACAGTATAAACACAAGTTATTACCCACTATTGTTATTCACTCTGAGCTACCATTTAATGGAAGAGTGCTACTAATACCACCTATCAGTCCTATTGTCTCACCCCACCTTATATTCTCCCCCACCAATAAATATTGAAAAATGAAAATACTCTTTTCTCATATGATTCCTAAATAACCTCAGTGTACTTATCTTTAATATGAAACAAATAAAATTAAACAAAAAGCCAAAGGAAAAAACTCAAAGAACCAGCATTCGTATTCACCTACCCGACGTGGTAACGACAAGCACCCTTTCTCTGCTAAGTTCCGCACCAGACCATGAACGACAGACAAGGATGGATTCAAATTCTCTCTCTACTCTCTGTCTATCTCTATATGTCTTCCCCTCCTTCTCTCTTTGCATCCATACCGATTCTTATCAAAGAACAACCGCACAAAGACAAGGCCTCGTCTTTGTCCTCACAAAAGCTCCTTCCTCCGGTTGCTCTCCGGTGACAATGTCATTGAGTGTTCTTTGTCAACAAAAATGGTTGGGTAGGTGCTCACTAGTGACATTAAGAAATCTCTTTAATTTATCACTTTTTAGTTTTTAGAACTTTATTTTGTTTAAAGTGTTGTGCGGAAGCGTCAAATATGAAACTAATAAGCTACAATGGCAAAATATGATAAGACAAATAATCCAAATAACACAAGGATTTATACTGGTTCGGCGTAAGCCTACGTCCAGTTCCGAGACGGCGAGGAAATTCCACTAATATCAAAATAGAGATTACAAATAGAGTTTTAACTCTCAAACCCAAATCCCACATACACCCAATAGCTCTCACTCTCACAAAGAACAACCGGCGAAGAAGAAAATACATACCAAATCCTCATTTCCCAAAAGCTACACAACATGTAGCAGCAACATCTTTGATTGAGGGATTACTAACAAAAGGGGATTACAGACAAATGGGAAGGAGCATCACTGTTTCAAATGGGAGAGCCGAACGCTCTCCCTAGTATGTCTCTCATCTGATGCCGCTCCCCCACCTCTCCCACATTCGGCTGCAACCTTTATCCATACAAAAACATTCAATAAAAAATCCAAAGTAAAGGAATAATCATTCATTTACAAACATCATCATGACCTTCCTTTTTCTTTTCAACAAACATAATCATTGTGCCTTTACTCATGATGATGTCCACCAAACTTTTCTTTGTTTAATTTACTAGCTGAAAGTGAATGCCAAGTTGGCCACTAATTTGGCCACTATCCAACATAAAGTGGGTCGAAAAATTAAGTTTCAATAATAGTTCTACATTAGGTAAGGAAGAACATTTTGATTACCCATTGGCATATTTCAATCTTGTTTATGGAATTGATTTCATGATTATTCCCCTTAAGTGCACGGAAAAGTTGGGCTTCTCAAGTTTAAGGATCCATTTGGTTAACAAGGAAGTTGTCTACTAGTTATCAAGATTGTTACAAACTCGAGATCGAGCTCTTTTCAAGTGGAGGAGTATGATGTAAGACGAGATATGAGACAATTCCATGATGAAAGATGAAAATTTTTTGAAAAGAAGAATTAAAGTTGAGAAATATTAGATTCAATCGATATGGTGACAAAATAGATCGAGAAATATCCTGGTGTCATTTTGTGCGTATAATATCTCGTTTTTGCAAAGAATTGAGAGCATAATAAGACTCATGGTTATACTATGCAGTGCTTATGTCTTTTTAAGCCGTTTGGCTTCCAACGTAACTCATCAATTCAAGAAATAATCAAATAATTCTTTGAGTTTTTCTGTCCAAACTGATGGACTCCAGAACTTTTCTCTTCAAAGAATTACGCTTGTAATTCTTTTAGCTTCAGGTTACATTAAAAACATAGAAAGAAAAAAAAAAAAAAATTCAGCTCTGAACGATTTCGCCATAAACAAAATTCAATGACTCAGAGGTCAGAACCAGTTGCAGGCAAGGTATGTAGCAATTGATCCTCAATTTCCTACCCTCCAACTACTAAATAACGAAAGTACTGTCTCTGCACATATCTGGTAAACATCAGTAATTGGATGCAACATTTCTAATCTTTCTTCTAACAGATTCGAAATGAAAAAATAAAACAATATATATTTGAATATTTCTAAAAAATGCTAGGTGTTAGTCGGGCGGCGGCAGACGCCTAGCGTCTAGGTGGCTAGACGGATTTATATAAATTTATTATATATTTTGTAAATAAGTGCCTATTTATACTTCAAAAAAAAAAAAAAAAACTATACTAAGAATACAAAAGTACATCCATCCAACAAGTTCAAAATTTAAAAAACAGTAAGCGTATAATCATAATGAGAAGTATTCTTGGATAATAGACTAAATTCTTCTTGTTCATGATCCTTGCATTGGATTTGACATAGATTAAATTATTTAACGTTGTTGTATCTCGTTTATAACTCCGCCTATGTAAGTTTATCTTACATTGCCGGTCCCAAGCTCGGGTAAAGGAGGAGGGGGAGGGCGTCAGGTAGTCGACAGCCGGCACTCCACAGTTACGTCGAATCCTTATGAAAATGAATTCAGAACGAAATCGCGCTAAAGCTAGGGCGTCACCCGTAAGTGGCGCGCTGTGTGGCCCGAGCACAGTGATAAGTGAGCAAGGGTCGCTGTATCTCCATAGGCACCCGGATGCAGTGTTAAATGAGCAAGGGGGTCATAGAAACTTCTTTTCGAACGACTCCACTCAAAGTTGTTTGGGAGCATATGCACCTATCAACTTTACACGGGACACACAAAAGAAGTACTTTGATTCCATTGGACGGGGGAGGGTGAAGAAGTTAGGACAGAAGGGTAGAGTTCAGAAGAGTAGAATGCGTTTAGGAACGCGAAATATAGGAACCTTAACGGGAAAATCTATGGAAGTAGTGGAAGTTATGGTGAGGAGAAGGATAAATATTATGTGCCTACAAGAAACTAAGTGGGTTGGTCTTAAGGCAAAGGATCTAGAAAACTCAGGGTTTAAACTTTGGTACTCGGGCACAAATAGAACGAGAAACGGTGTTGGCATCATCGTGGACAAGACCTTGACACGAGATGTTGTAGATGTCAAGAGGGTAGGAGATAGAATCATGGCAATCAAGATTGTAATAGGACAAGAACTTATCAATGTGATTAGTGCGTACACATCTCAAGTAGGGTTGGATATGAGTTCGAAGGAGAAATTTTGGGAAGACCTTGGAGACTTGGTGCAAGGAATTGCTCAGACGGAGAAGTTATTTATAGGAGGAGATTTAAATGGACACATGGGCAAGGAGACAGGCAACTATGGAGGTTTTCATGGTGGCCATGGTTTTGGGGAGAGAAACGAGGATGGGGAAGCTATCTTGGATTTTGCAATGGCAAATGATCTCTTCTTAGCCAACACATTCTTTAAGAAGAGAGAAGAACATGTGATCACCTACAAGAGTGGGTTGTCAAAAACACAAATAGATTTTCTTCTAATGAGGAAAGGGGATCGTATAACTTGTAAGGATTGCAAAGTTATACCAGGAGAGAGCGTGGCTAATCAACATCGCTTGTTGGTGATGGATGTACATATCAAAAGAGTGAGAAAAAAGAACAAGACTTGGAAGTGCCCAAGGACTAGATGGTGGAATCTAAAAGAAGAAAAACAAGTCATTTTCAAAGAGAAAGTAATCACCCAGTGTGTGTGGGATAGAGAGGGGGAAGCTAGCCAAATGTGGGATTCCATGGCTAGTTGTATCCGAAAAGTAGCAAAAGAGGTATTAGGAGAGTCCAAGGGCTTTGCCACACACCAAAAGGAATCTTGGTGGTGGAATGAGGAGGTATAAACAAAGGTGAAGGCTAAGAAGGAATGTTGTAAAGCCTTATACAAGGATAGGACCGATGAAAATGGTGAAAGGTATAGAAAAGCGAAGCAAGAGGCGAAGAAAGCTGTGAGAGAAGCTAAGTTAGCAGCTTATGACGATATGTATAAGCGACTAGATACCAAAGAAGGAGAGTTGGATATCTATAAACTAGCTAGAGCAAGGGAAAAGAAGACAAGGGACCTAAACCAAGTGAGGTGCATCAAGGATGAGGATGGAAAGGTTCTTGCTACAGAGAACGCGGTTAAAGATAAATGGAGAGGTTATTTTCATAATCTTTTCAATGAAGGACATGAAAGGAGTGCTTCTTTAGGGGAGTTGAGTAACTCAGAAGAGTGTAGAAACTACTATTTTTATCGTCGAATCCGGAAGGAAGAAGTGGTTGTAGCTTTGAAGAAGATGAAGCATAGAAAAGCAGTAGGCCCAGACGATATACCAATCGAAGTGTGGAAAGTTTTGGGAGAGACAGGTATAACATGGCTCATTGACCTTTTCAATAGGATTTTGAAAACAAAGAAGATGCCAAATGAGTGGCGAACGAGCCCTTTGGTGCCTATCTACAAGAATAAGGACGACGTACAAAATTGCATGAACTATAGGGGTATTAAGCTAATGAGTCATACAATGAAGCTCTGGGAGAGAGTCATTGAGCATAGATTGAGGCAAGAGACACGGGTTTCGGACAACCAATTCGGGTTCATGCCAGGGCGCTCAACCATGGAGGCAATCTATCTCTTACGAAGATTGATGGAAAGATATAGAGATGGGAAAAAGGATTTACACATGGTCTTTATAGATTTGGAAAAAGCGTATGATAGGGTCCCAAGAGACATTATTTGGAGGATTTTAGAGAAGAAAGGAGTACGAGTAGCATATATCCAAGCTATAAAGGATATGTATGAAGGAGCAAAGACTGCCGTAAGAACTCATGAAGGACAAACCGAAAGCTTTCCCATAACTGTAGGATTACATCAAGGCTCATCCTTAAGTCCTTACCTTTTTGCGTTGGTAATGGATGAGTTAACAGGACATATTCAAGATGATATTCCTTGGTGTATGCTTTTCGCAGACGATATAGTGTTGATAGATGAAACTCAGGAAGGGGTAAATGCAAAGCTTAACCTTTGGAGAGAAGTGTTGGAATCTAAAGGTCTTTGCCTAAGCCGATCAAAGACAGAATATATGGAGTGCAAGTTCAGTGCAAATGGAAGCCAAAACGAGTTAGGGGTGAGGATCGGAGATCAAGAAATACCAAAGAGCGATCGTTTTCGTTACCTAGGATCTATCTTGCAAAAGAACGGAGAATTAGATGAAGATCTCAACCATAGAATACAAGCTGGATGGATGAAGTGGAAGAGTGCATCCGGCGTGTTGTGTGACCGCCGTATGCCACTGAAACTCAAGGGAAAATTTTATAGGACGGCAATAAGGCCGGCGATGCTGTATGGCACATAATGTTGGGCGGTGAAGCATCAACACATACACAAAATGGGTGTAGCGGAGATGAGGATGCTTCGTTGGATGTGTGGGCACACAAGAGAGGATAAAATTAGGAATGAGGATATCCGGGGTAAAGTAGGAGTAGCCGAAATTGAAGGAAAGATGAGAGAAAATTGGTTACGGTGGTTTGGACATGTGCAAAGAAGGCCTACTGACGCTCTGATTAGAAGATGCGACTATGGGACAAAGGTTCAGGGTCGAAAGGGTAGAGGAAGACCTAGGAAAACTTTGGAAGAGACTCTAAGAAAAGACTTAGAGTACTTGGATCTAATAGAGGACATGACACAGGACCGAGCACAATGGCGTTCAAAGATTCATGTAGCCGATCCCACTCAGTGACTTGGATTTTCCAAGTCTTCAACCGAGAAGTTTTCCTCACTCGGAAAATTAAGGGAATACTACCTCAACCTACATGCTCCACTCACAAAGCTTCAACATACAAGCTTCAACAAAAGAAAATTCAGAGAACTTAGCGAAGAAGGCTTTGGTGTATTTAACACAATACGTTGAAATGAAGGAAAGCTATTTATTGATATCCCCGATAAGTCACAAATATGTACATATACATGAGTCAAAATAAACAAACAAGAGGGAGCCTTCACAAAGGTTGCTTAGGAGAAGTCTCAGCAGTCGGTAGAGCCCCAGAAAGAGCAGGCACTGGAGGGGGATCATTTGGAGCCTCAGTACTGGACAGAACCCTAGAAGGAGGAGGCAGCAGAGGTTGATCATTTGGAGCTTCATTACGCGGTACAGCCCCAGAAGACAAAAGCAATAAATGCCTTTGGAACAAACCCACAAATCTCTGATGATCAAGTAAAACCTGACCATCAGATTCCTTCATCTGGTCAAGCTTCCTCTTCATGTTTGTAGTATAGTCATGTGTGAGCTGGTGCAACTATTTATTCTCATGCTTGAACCCTCTAATCTCCTGTTTGAGACTCATCACTTCAGCCGTCAATGATTCAACTTGGCGGGTTCGAGCAAATAGGCGTTGGGCCATGTTAGACACAGAACCTGCACACTGAACACTGAGAGCCAGAGAATCCTTAACAGCCAACTCATCAGACCGTTTGGAAAGTAGTCTGTTATCTTTGGGAGTGAGAAGGTTCCTGGCCACTACCGCAGCGGTCATATCATTCATCATCACGGAATCCCCAACGGTAAGAGGACCAGTAGGGGAGACGAAGGATGGGCGCCATATGTTGTCTGGAGAAGGCGTGGCTGCCTCTTCAACAAGGTTCAAGTCAAAACGACGGTCGAAGGAGGTCGGACAAATCAAGATCTTAGAAGTGCAAGAATGGAGCTTCTACTGGTAGAGATTCAAGTGTGCTTTGGAACTTAATGCCAGCCTCTATAAAAATCTGCACTCGACGGAGCTTCAGAAATCGAAGAGGCATTTGCTTTCTCAAAAGCTGGGCTACTCAGAGACCCCGAGACAATTGCTTTCTCAAAAGTTGGGCTGCTCAAAGACCACGAAGGCCGATCTCAGAAATCGAAGAGGCGCTTACTTTCTCAAAAGCTGGGCTGCTCAGAGACCACGAGAGCCGATCTCAGAAATCGACGAGGCACCTACTTTTCCAGCCTTGTCAGCACCTGTCAGCTTTGCGGAAATTATGGGCATTATGTCGAAGATTTCTGGTGAAGTAGAAAGCACATGAATCTTACTGTTCAATCACCCACTTCCCACACGCAACATTAGCTCATGGGTACCACAGATAACTTTGCCAAAGTTTTCTGACAAAGTTGAGACACGTGAAGCTTGCAGCTCCCACTACACCGCTCTGACCAAGAAGGGTAAAAGAATAGCAAAGAAACAGCACTAACAAAGTTTAGACACATAAATTTTGAAGGTCTAGCTACCATATTATTACCTACAAGGGTAAAGGAACAGTACCACTGCTGGATAATTGGAAAGTCCCTGTGTGTCAACCTCTGTGCTTCATGGCAAGATAGACTAGCAAACATGCCCAACCTTTTCTCACATTTGAGAAAACACTCCCAACAAGATTGCTTGCTCCAAAATCGAAGAGGCACCGCCCTCCGAATCTTGAGAGCCAGACTCCTAACATGATTACTTTCTCAAAAATCGAAGAGACACCGCTTTCCGAATCTCGAGAGCCAGACCCCTAGCAGGATTGGTTTCTCAAAAATCGAAAAGGCATCGTTCTCCGAATCTCGAGAGCCAGATCTCTGACAGGATTGCTTGTTCGAAAACCGAAGAGGCACCACTTTCCCAACTTCAAGAGCCGGATCTCCTTGGATAAAGCTTGTCTGTAATCTTTACACGCAACATCAGCTTTCCAGATACCACAGACCACTTTTTCAAAGTGCTCTGACAGAGTTAAAACATGTGAAGCTGGCAGCTCCCACTACCGTGTTATGACCAAGCAGGGTAAAGGAATAGCATTACTACTTGTTGTTAGGGAGACTCCTATATATGTTGACCTCCATCCCCAACAGACAGGCAGACCTGCAAAAATGCTCAACCCTTCCTCATATCTGAGAGGGCACTCCCAAAGAAGCCTTTTGAAATATTCAGCTTTCTTTCCCCCCGATAATACCTCTGCAAACAAGCTATATTAGAGCAAGAATATCTCATATCATCAGGGTTAAAAGCAAGAGTATCCCATATCATGTTTTTTCCCTGTCTTTTCCTTTGGCCTTGTTCTTACCTGCAAGACAAGGAGAAAGAGAGCAATCAATCAACACTTGGAATCAAGTTTCCAGTCAGAAACTGACTACCTGGAACCCCTTACTTGATTACTTACCTGGCATTGCTCTCGAGTACTCATCTTCAACATCTTATGCTTCCAGGGAAGATACCGCATCTACCTGAGGAACATATAGGGCAAGTGAGAAAGATACAAGGAAGCATGTGGAGACAAGCGTAACAGCACACGTGCCGATACATCCACTACTCTGTCAAAAGCAAAAGTATCCCATATCAGCAGGGTCGAACGTACTATAGATTTGATGGACTTGTTTTGACCCTCAAATTCTTCAGTCGGCCTTATACTCTGGAGGAAACCAGAAAACCCTCCAGCCCAGTTCAAGAATAAGCCTATGGAAAGTTACTTCTTCAAAAGTAAAAGTATCTCATATCATCTCTTCTCATTTTTCTTCTCTTTATCCTTCATGCTGCCTGCAAGATAGGGAGAATATGAACAATCAGCCGGAAGTCGAAATCAAAGTTCTGATCTGGGACTGATTGCTTGGAGCTCTGATTGCTTACCTTGTCTGTCACCTCTTTCAGCAGATCCCTTAGCTCGGCGACTTGGAAGACTCCTACTACATGGTTTGTATCGCGCTTGACCAAGCCTGAAACTACAAGTAAGCTTCAAGTGAAATTGATACATTACCTTGTGCATCTCCACCAGTTAAAGATACCACCCCTGGATAGAGGAAGAGTACTTCCAGAAAAGATGCCACATCTACTTACGAGACAGATAAGGCAAGTCAAGACGATACCACACTCCGGAACTTAGAAGTTTCGTGATTACGAGATCATTCGCCCACAATATTTCCTAATGTCATTTGTATTAAATCATTCACTTGTACTCACTAAAAGAGAGCTTGAACCTATGTACTTGTGTAAACCCTTCACAATTAATGAGAACTCCTCTATTTCGTGGACGTAGCCAATATGGGTGAACCACGTACATCTGGTGTTTGCTTTCCTATCTCTATCCATTTATATACTTATCCACACTAATGACCGGAGTAATCTAGCGAAGATCACAAAAGCGACCGTTTTCGCTACCTAGGATCTATCTTGCAAGAGAACGGAGAATTAGATGGAGATCTCAACCATAGAATACAAGCTGGATGGATGAAGTGTAAGAATGCATCCGGCGTGTTGTGTGACCGTCGTAGGTCACTGAAGCTCAAGGAAAAATTTTATAGGACGGCAATAAGGCCAGCGATGTTGTATGACATAGAATGTTGGGCGGTGAAGCATCAACACGTACACAAAATGGGTGTAGCGGAGATAAGGATGCTTCGTGGGATGTGTAGGCACACGAGAAAGGATAAGATTGTGAATGAGGATATTCGAGGTAAAGTAGGAGTAGCCGAAGTTGAAGGAAAGATGAGAGAAAATCGGTTACGGTGGTTTGGACATGTGCAAAGAATGCCTACTGACGCTCCAGTTCGAAGATGTAACTACGAAACAGAGGTTCGGGGCCGAAGGGGTAGAGGAAGACCTAGGAAAACTTTGGAAGAGACCCTAAGAAAAGACTTAGAGTACTTGGATCTAACGGAGGACATGACACAAAACCGAGCGCAATGGCGTTCTAGGATTCATATAGCCGACCCCACTTAGTAGGAAAAAGCTTTGTTGTTGTTGTTGTTGTTGTTGTTGTTGTATCTCGTTTATTTTTATTTTTTTTATGTATCATCTCAAAAGTTCTCCAATTCATTTCACAATTGGATGAACTTGTAGTCAATCCATCCTTTGCAAATTAGGTACACCATTTCTATATGTATACCACCATGAAATTAAAAAAATAAAAAAGCACACAATTACTTAAATATATATATATATATATATGATTCTATCAAGTAAAAAAATAATAAAACATTATCCCAATAATTTATATAAATATATAACATATATATATATGATTCTATCAAGTAAAAAAATAATAAAACATTATCCCAATAATTTATATAAATATATAACATATATATATATATATATATATATATAATGTATGTATATATTCCAAGTTGTTTGAAATGATAAAAACCCCACGTAGTGCGTGGTTTATTAAAGGTTAAAAACCAAATAATATCCCTGTATTTCTGACCCCTCCACCCCACCTCTAACACGCCACCCAATATTTCCACAGCTCATATCATTATCACACTTTGACCCGTTTTTTACAGTATTCTAATTAGTACTGAAAAAATAATCAAGGGTATATTCAATATAATTGCCAACAAGATCCTCTCTAGATTATTTTGGAGAGAATCTTAGGAATTTGTAAATCGTGTTCTTTTATCGTACATAGTGCGGTCAATTTTTGTTAGTTATTGTTTGTATTTAATTTTAAATAAAAATATTCAAAATAATTTCTGACTGTACGATATACGATGAATGAATATAATTCGCAGATCTTTGAGATCCTCACAAAAAGGATCTAACGAGGATCCGAATCCATATAATTGTATGCAGACAAGTGACTTAGAATAATCCACTAGAAATTTCAATATAATATATGGAGTTAGCACACCACACTTAATTATTTTCCAATCAAGTTGTAGAGGCTGCTTCGTGATTTCTTTGACTAAAATTAATGTAAGAAATTGGTATTGTCCTATTAGCGTGGGCAACATCATAGGAAACCTAATTTTCCAAACTCCCCTCATGAATTCTCTTTTCTCCGCATTTCCTTCTAACTTTGATAATTTTTTTTTTAACAAACGATATTATTTACGTTAAAGAGAGGCGGTGGACTTAGCCTCACAATTGACTAGCGATAATGTGGTTCAAAATTCGCTTTTGGCGAGAATCGAACCTAAGACCTTTCACTCATAAGTGAAGATGAATACCACTAGACCCTAGTACTAAGTGACAACTTTGATAATTTTTTAAGCTCTTAAGAAATCTCAATGGTATAAGGAAAATTTTATTGAATAAAAAAAAGTTACACCTAATTGATGAGTGGAATATAAACCTTACTTCTTTGAAACAAAATGAAATATACATGAAACCGATAAGAGACATTAATCTGTCCCCACTTAAGGCAACAAGAAAAATACAAATAAAACAGAGGAGACATAAACTGGATCCTTCTTGAAAGCAAAACAAGATATACAAGAAAAATAGGTTAGGAATAAAAATAAAAGTTATAAAGCTTTGAAACACTGAAAGAAATATGTTAGGAATAAAAATAAAATAACACATTAGGAAAGCAAGTCTAACATGTATGCCAGGATGGACACTAATTTAAAAATCGAAAACCAGACAAGCTAAGAAAATTCCATTGCAAGAAGTAAGAACTGCCAACGATATGAGTCATGCTACACCAAAGATGAGGAAAACAAGATCTTAAATCTTCATCATAGGTGTGTGAGTTCATAGGCGTATTTATGGTATGATTTGCAAAATGGTCTCCAAGGAAAACTAAATCAGATTTTTCATTTCATCGTCACTTTAATTTATGCTATTATGTGGTAGAGATCCAAATGTATTCAATTATTATGGATTCTCATCTGACAAGCAAATTCATGTAGCTATAAAAATGGAGCTTAACATTGTTGAGTGCAAAACAAAAACTTGCAAGAATCATCAGATCCATAAATTTCATTTTATTTATTATTGCAAGTAAAGGAAATACTGTAAGAGTATGAGTATAATTCTTACAAGTGGGATAATTGATATTATAAAGAAGTCTAAATCATGTTGACAAGAGTTAATCCAATCATATTGGTATATTGAGGACTCTTGTGTTTGCTTGTTTATAGGACTCCTACTAATACAAGGAATGCAGTCTTGTATTCCTTGTAGGATTGTTATAGGGCAATCCATGTCTTGTAGTATAAAACCACAAGCCCCTTCTCTCACAAAAATACGCTCTTATTGTTCCAATTACTTATAACTTGGAGATCATTGAGTTTTGTAGAAAGGAGAAGGTTGTGTGTAGATTCGTCCATGGCTTCTTCATCCATGAACATGTCTGTGTTAAACTTAGAAACACAGCAACTTTTCAAATCAATTTCATAACTTAGGCCTTACGGGAAGGCTTTGTTATATACACTACAACATACAAACTTTACAATTTAAAATACAGGTGACAGCACGCCACACATGCAGCAGCACCATCTGCTGTCTTCTGACAGCACACATGGAAAAGACTTCGTCAAACAGTCTGCAGTTATGTGTTCAGATATTACTTCAGTATTTGCATATGTAGAACATATTTGATGCGTTGGTTGTGATTTAGTTGGTAAATTCTTGTATTCTTGGCTAAGTATATTATAAAGACTGTTCTTATTCTTACATGTGGTATCAGAGCCATTGAATTTAACAACTAAATTCGATCCAAAATCGTTTCCTAAAATCTGCAACATATAAAGTTTGTCTATTTGTTTTCTAAAGAACAAGGAATACAACGTCGTTTATAACATACACTTTGGTTAAAAAATTTATGACCGTTGGCTGTTGAAAAAACAAAGAATAGGGTTTTGTTTTTTTCAAAAATTTTGACCGTTACCAGTCTGAACGAGAAGAGAACTGGCGATTCTCGATATGGGTTGGAGATTTTCTTTCCACGCCTGCATAATTGAAGATGTATGTATCAAGTTACTAAAGTATATCTCTATTTAAACATCATAATTTTGATTTTGAATGTATTGCTTTCGCTGCAGTTGGTTATGATGTTTGTAGATTAAGATAATTTTGGTTTATTAACCCTCTTGTTTTATTAGTGTAATGAATAAACTTGTATTCTGATATGCTAATTGTGTTATTAAGAACCATTGAATAAAGTTCATCTTGTTTCTCTTGTTTTATTGAAATCTGAATGAGAATTGTCTTTTTCTGGGAATTGGTGCCGACGGGATTCTGACCGATAACTTTGGAGATGATTTTGGTTCGCCATGTCTGTAACAATGGCGATTTACTTCGATAATCTGCAATGGTATGAGGTCCATAGGAATTTGGAGTGATGGCAATCCGCATGGATGGGTCTCGAGCATTGATGGATAATTTGTTTCGTTGATTTGGAGCCGAGGAATTGCTATTGGGTTGACGAATATGGGTCTAGTGATGCATTCGGGTAACTCAGTTCATTGTTTCATCCATGATTAATTGTTCTCCTATATGTGCGATTACGTAGCATTTTGATTTTCTTTGTTACTGTAGCGTGCTTTGAAGGACCGTCTTGTAGCTACCTTTTTTGTCGTGCTTCTCAAGCTTTGTGGCTGATTTCTTTTCGTTGTTGTGACTTTGTCATCATCATCTTTCAACATTCACAAGGTTCGTCTCGCATGTCTTTTGCTTTAATTAAGCAATTTTTTTTTCTTGCCGCCCCACTCATATGCTTATGTTGCCTTGTTTGTTTTGTTGCAGCCATGGTATTTTTCAAGTGCTTTAAGAGCAATACCATCACCATTCTTGTGAAGGAAGGTGATTCGCAAGTTAGGGGAACGATGTTGAAGCTTTGTGCGCAGTTGACTAACCCAAAAGCGCTTGTTCTTCCTATGAAATATAACTTGATGCATATCAAGTCGTGGTCTTCTGAAGTATTTTGGGAGGTGACAGATGTTGGTCGACTAAATACGAAGAAGAACGCATGTACATCGAGGATTCTTATCTTGAATCCTTTGCACCATGTTCTTGATAACTCACCGGCTTCGTTTGAGCTTCTTGGTGATCACATCCTTAGCAGAGTTGTGACTTGGAATAGCCCTTTGTCGACTACTGGAGAAGCCATCTTTGTTGAGTTTTATTGGGAATGGCTTGAAGATGTCTTGAGTCTATCCAAAGATGTGCTTACTAACGTGGGCCTTTATCATGCCGTATATGCATCTTTGTTTAGTTATGATCGATATCCTTCTGTCCTTCGTGCATTCATTGAGCATTGGTGTTCAGCGACCAACACATTTCACACATCACAAGGGGAGATGTCGATTTCACTTTAGGATCTCCACAATATAGGAGTCTTGCCGATCCAGGGTAAATTTTACGACGAGGTTGTTCTTAACGTGAAGAAAATTTATCATCGCAATAGTCGAGGATTGCTTGCGAGTTACCGCTATTTGTTTTGGGCATATCACAAGCTTTCTTATGAGACTCAGGGTAAACCAGATGTGAATATTTCTTCATGGATCCGATTTTGGTATTAGGATGCCATGAAGTACAAAAAGCTTTCGAAGAAAAGTGGTCGTAAAAAGACCACTAAGCCAGAGGGAGACTCAGACCCGTCAGGTGCCATTGGTTTGGCTAAGTGTTGTGCCCCTGCTGAGTTGAAAGTGTTTAAGAATCTTGGCGTAGCATTAGAGCACATGGAAGAATCTTACCTAGCCGTTTTCTTAGCTTATTGGCTTTGTAAGTTTGTTTTTCCCAAAGCCGATGTTAACTTTATCCGCCCTAGAATCTTCAAAATGGCTAGCAAGATGACTACAGGTGAATCTTTCAGCCATGCTATTCCAGTCTTAGCCAATACTTATGATGGCTTAAGTGTTGTTTCGAACTCTGCAAGCACTGAAGATCGTGTTGCGGTACTTCCCTACCACTATGTGTATGGTTGGTTGGCTGAGTACTTTGGCATTCATTTTTCTTCGTCAAGTTTAGACAAGTCGGGGCTTTCTTCATCATCTTCAATCAAGCTGGGGCCTTTGATGACAAGGTACTCTGGCGTGTTTTCTACAAAGAGTTTTGATGATTTGCAGGCACAAGCGTTGTTTAGAAGCTGTGACGGTTTGAGGATGGACCATCTTGCGAGAGGTGGCTCGGCACGGCGAGGCCTCATAGATGATTCACACCTTTGTTTCTCAGACTTGTCTTATTTCACAAGTCTTCGCTCAAGGTATGTTTCTTTGCGGCAATGAGACTGATGTATTGTTCAGTCGTATAGTCCTCATCGTTTCAGCAGGCAGTTTGGCTTTGTGATAGGAGCATATTTATGCGACTTAATTAGCTTGTTTTCTTGCATTAATGTTGTTAGGTCCTAGTTATTTTAATATTTTAAGCTATTTTCGTGTGTTTGTAGGTCTAAAGGGTTAAAGTAGCAAGAAAGTGCAATTTGAAGCATTTTGGAGCAGTTTTGGGCTTAGAATGGATAGCACATGCTTGGAGCAAGGTGGATGGACGAATTTGAAGATCAAAGAAGGCTAAGAACGAGCAAAGAAATAAAGGAAATAAATTCAAGACAAAAGAAATCAAAGAGCCCAGCAATAAAGAAGGAATGTTAGCCAAATTACCTTATTTTGTCCTAATCCTTTCCTAATCCTACACCACCTAATTTCCAACTGCAAGGAGGATCTCTAATTATTTTAGGACACTAAATAAATGATTCTAGAAGACCTAATCTCATTCCTGATATGTGCCGCACCTTTCTTACCCTTTTTCCTTGCCTTGTATGACTTTCCCCTTTTCTCCTAGTCCTTGCTGCATATCTTCTTACCATTTCTTCCAAAATCTGCCACATATCTTCTTTCCCCTTTTCTCAAATTTGTGTCGCACCCCACATTCCCTTTCTTCATGGATTCTAACATTTAATTACCCTTTTTCCTTATGGATCTGGAGTTCTAATCTTTCTCCAAAATTAATTGTGATGTGATTCCCTTTCTCTTTAAATAAAAGGTTCTGCCGCACCACTTGAGAATTCTCTTGAACACAACACACACCATTCCAAATTCACAACCCCATCCGTCATCACCCATTCACCATACACCAATCATCCAATTCACAAAACCATTCACCCATACCTTGTGCCGCAGCAAAGAAGAAGAATGAAGACCCTGGACGTGCTTGCCATTCAAGCTTGGATTGCTGGAACATTCTTAGGTGTAATCCATCTTTTGTTTTCGATGTTTAATTTAAGTTATCTTTGTTTTGCGAACATGAGGAGCTAAACTCGTTTTAGCTAAAGGAGAATTCAAAGCCATGAACATATTTGCAATATAAATTGATTACTTCCAGTTATGATTTCATAAATCATGAATCTAATTTACTTAACTGTTTGATTCAGACCTTATTATTGTTCGTTGATTAAGGATGCATACTTAGTTTGCATGCATGAATTTGATGCTAGAATATAAGGGAGTTTCATCTAATTGTTATGAACTTATATTCGTAAGTAGTGGAGGTTGCTAGTCACAATCGTGTTAAGTAAATTCCTTGTCAATGCTTATGATTTTCACAAAGCTTAATGATCTTTGATTGTATCTCTATTATGTTGCTCATGTAGGGAACTATTGAAGAATAATTTTGTTGCTGATGTGTTATCCATCCAATTCAATGACTTAAGGAAAATCTGAGGGTTAATTAGTGCTGTTCACGATTAATCTGGGGCGTTGAGGTTTATGGTTTATTGGAAAAGCAACTGGAAATCGATTTGTATGCAAGTGTGTCATGTGTAGAGAATGACCCTCTAGCTAGCCAATCACCCATATTTTCCCCCCAATTTCGTGCAAATTTGTTTAAGTCTTTAATCTACTTGTCTTTACTTTAAATTTGTCAAAAACCCAATCCCCTTTACTTTGTCGTGTCAAATTAGTTAGAATATATCCAAACTTGTGTTTTTAAGTGTTTTGAGTCAAGTTAAAATCAATTTTCGTCCAAATCACCCTTTATTGTCTAGTTGGAGTCTATTTGATTATTTTGTGCTATTTTGAGTCTCTTTAGTTTGTTTCGAGTTCTTTGAGTCTAGTTAAGTGTTTTCAAACCTAGTTTTGTGTTTTTGAGTCAGTTTTAAGTAGATTAGCAATCCCTCATAATCCCCGGCCTAGAACGATCCATACTTACATCTTTACTACAATTGTCAATAAGAGGGTCTAATTTGTGTGCTAGTTTATATCACATCACTTTGTCTAGCATATGTCAGGCAAGCTAAAGGAAAACGCACAATCAGAATCCTTCCAAGCCGTGTATATGCATTAGGAGTCTTGCACTCGTGCATGTACAAATGTTTCTATCACCCTGTTGGCCAAAGACAAGTTCACGAGTAATCCAGTGACCTGTGCCTTTGTAGGCTGGTGGTCAAAGGTATATCATAAAGACTTGGGGGCTGCAAGTGACACTAATTCTTCTCATTCACGTAATGATGCGCCGAGTGCAGCTCATTTGCAAGATAGACCTATGGCTTTAGCTCCTCAACACCCGTGCTTGTCTTCTCAACATTTGGATGCTTCTAAAGAGGTGGGTGATGAAGTTGATTCACACGAGGATAAACTTGTTTTGTGACAGCGTCCACAAGTTTTGAACAAGCGACTGTATGAAGGTGCTCTAAATGACAGTGACATTAATTTCCATCATAAGAAGAAGAAAGTGTTTAGGCCTCCTTAGTTTGATGAACGTGTGTCACATAAGAAAAATATATGTATTTCCTTCTTTCTTATGATTTCTTCTGCTTTCATTGGTTTAGCTTTTGTTTCTAACACCTTTCTTTGTCTTCTTTTGGCTGGGTCTTCTTCTTCTTTTGATTTGGCGAACGCGGGCATTCATTCCTTTACGAAGATATTATTTGGAGGCAATCTACCTCTAGACGAGGAGATTAAGGATTCTCCTGGTGCAGAGCTTGTTCCAAATCCACCAAGTTGCCCTAGTTTGCTATATGTAAGTGTAGGTATGCAATAGCCTATCATGCGTCCAACACCTTTGCCAGCTAGCTCCGAGATCTCACTTAGAGGGCCGAACCTTAGTGGCACTCAGCAGCTTATCCATTGCATTAACCTTCGCGCGGCCATCAATATCAAAAGCCATATTGAGAAGAAGATTTCAAAGTGCCCATTAGAGGACCTTGCATTGCTCAAGGAGGACTTGCCGAAGCTTGTTTCTACGATTGACAACCTTAACGTTGATTCCTCGCTCTTGAGAGTCAAGATTGCTGAACTTATGGTCGCCTCAATTGAGTATTATTCTTTGCATGTTGTTTCTTTGAAGAAGTTGAATCCAAAGGTTAAAGCTCAGCATCTTGCAATAATAAACTTATCAATTGCCCAAGTTTGGTCTTCTCAGCAAGCTACTTCGGAAGGTTATCAAGCCATAGAGACTTCTTTAGCTTCCATCCAAGCGCGTCTATAAGTGTTGGCGCGAGAGCAAGAGCAGTTGGAAATCGAAGCATCACGACTTCAAAGTGTTCTCTCGGAGCAGGAAGCTACCTTTTCTCATAATCAAGATGAGATTTTATGCCTAGAGCAAGAGAAAGGTGCGGCCATGGAAGTGCCCACCTTATATCCTACCGATGTAGAGACTTTGAAGACTTTTGAAGGCTTGCTTGAAGATCGTCACCGTAGTTTTAGGGACGTAGCTTTCAAGTAGTGTCTTCCATTTTTTGTACTTTAAGCCTTCTTTGTTATTGCTCTTTTTTGTAATAAGGGCTAGTTTGGTATTGCTGTGCTCTAAACAAAAAAAAAACAGCTTTTGTTGTGCTGTGAAAATAAACAATTTGAAATAAAGCAGTAGAGTTTTTGGTAAACTTTTTTTGTAAAAGTGCTTTTAGAAAAGAAAAAAAAAGCAATGTTAAAGTGTTTGGTAAATTTTTATGTAAAACCGTTGCAACTGTGTAAAATGACTAAAAAATTTATGATGTTAAATTTACATAATAAATTTTTTATCATTTCTTTTATTATGACATTTATAAGATTTATATAAAGTATTTATAAACAGTTGTGAGCTTCGAAGAATGTACTTTTACCTTTTTTATTAAGATATTTATAATTTTTTTTATTCTATTATTTTCTCTAAGAGTCGTTTATTCTATACCTTTCCTTATTTTATTTTTGTAGAACCTTTGTATATTCTATCTTCCGCCGCTCACTCCCTCTCTCCCTTTTCTCTCTCTGTCTCTCTCTGTCTCTCTACCTAATCCTAAGGAAGGCTAGGTCGTCGGGGAAGGAAGGCTAGATCGCATCAACCGATTCAACTCCGATTTCAGGACTTACCGTCGATGTTAGCGGTGAAGGCATCGAGGCTTTCCCATTGAGATTTTGGGTGTCAAGCAAAAGGGTGCAAATCTAGCATTCTTTATGCAACCCAGATTTTGACAAAGCCTAGAAATCTGACGAAGAGGCCTCAAATTTCGACAAAACCCAGAAATTAGATGAACCTTTCGCCGCTCTTGTCCTAGAAATCCGAAAAAGCTCAGAGTTGAAGATGGCGGAAGAGAGACGTGGCAAGGTTGACAACGAAGTCGACGATTATAATGTATAATTTATTTAATTGCTAAAGGCCATTTTGGGTTTTGGAAAATTTCATTAAAAGCCTCAGCGCCTCTTGCGAAATCGGCTTGCGCAAAAGCTAGGCAAGCAAAAAAAGCTAGTTTTTCAAAGATGGGTTTTGCATCTTTGTGTTTTTCATTTTTTTTCACCCAAACCTGTGAAAAAAAAAAAGCTAATGTTGAATGTTTACCAAACATAAAAAAGCTGGGAGCTTTTTTTTATTCCTACTTTTTTCAGAAGCACCTCAGTACCAAACCAAGGCTAAGGCTTTGTAGCCAAATTCTTCCTTTAAAGAAATAAAGTATTCACATTTTGAATTTGCTCTTTATTCTTCAAAGTGTTTTTGTTTTTGTTGATGATGTGACTATACTTGAAGTTTTGAAATTTCAAGTTGCCTACGTCTCCTTGGTTAAGAGGGATCAAGTCATGACGTGGTTCAAATGAGTGATGGATTGTTTTTTACAGTTTTGGTGGAGATTTTGATGATGATTTTGATTTTTGATTTTGTCGTTCACAGTTTATGCTTTTGTAGGCCTGGAGCATTGGGTGTTGCCTTTTTAGCTCGTGCAAACAAGGAGCATTGTATGTCACCTTTTAAGCTCATGCGAACCAGGAGCGTTGTGTGTCGCCTTTTAAGCTTGTGCGAATAAGAAGCGTTGTGCCGTGTGCATTTTAGGCTCATGCAAGTGAGGAGCATTGTGCCGTGTGCAGTTTAGGCTCATGCAGGCGAGGAGCATTGTTGCCATGTGCAGTATAGGTTCGTGCAAATGAGGAGCATTGAGTTTGGTTTAGGGGTAATATCGCTTTAAAAACCTACCGTTGATGGGGGCCAATTTTTAAGCCGTCTTCGGCCATGATTAAGTAGGCATCGTTGGTGTAGACCTATTGTATTACGTAAGGTTCATCCTACTTTGATGTGAACTTGCATTTTGTTTTGTGAGTTGTGATGATAGGCTTTCGTAATGCCAAGACAAGATCTCCAGTTTGGAAAGACCTTGGGCGAACTTTTTGTTGAATGTCTTGGATAGCCGTGCTTGGTAACAGTCCAAGTGTTGTTGAGCTTCGAGCCTTCTTTCGTTGAGTGCTTCTAACTCTTGAAGTCGTGGCTTTGTATTTTCCTCTTCAGTCAAGCCTTTTTATATAATCATCTTTAGTGAAAGGATTTGACTTTCGAGCGGCATAACAGCTTCCACGCCATATGCAAGAGAATAAGGCATAGCTTGGGTAGGAGTCATGTGTGTCGTCCTATATGCCCAAAGTCCTTCGCTTATTCTTTTGTGCCAGCCTTTCTTTGTTCGGCCAATTACCTTCTTCAAGAGGTTGCACAACGTTTTGTTGAATGCTTCTACAAGACCGTTGGCTGGAGCATGACACATAAAAGACTTGTGCTGCTTAAACTTGTATTTCTTGCAGAGCTCGTCCATGAGTCGGTTGGAGAACTGTTTTCCATTGTCAGTGATGATGTAGTGAGGCACACCATATCAGTAGATGATATGCTCTTTGATGAAACGAACAACAGTTTCCTTCTTAACTTCCTTTGGGGGTACGGCTTTAGCCCACTTGGAGAAGTAGCATGTTGCAGCTAGTGCACTTACGAACATAGGTTTTGGCTCCTCGTTTGTGCCCAAGTTGAGCTCTTTGAGGTCATTGACTACGACTTGCCCCCATCCTCGAGTTGTGGTGGTGCAGCAGTGATGTCTTCCTCGAGGATTTTGTCTTCTTTGTCTTCTTGGATTGTGATATGGAAGACGTATTGGACCTCCTCTTCAGTGTTGTCCTCTTGGGCATGTTGGCGTGAAGATTAGCCAGTGTAGATAATGGTGCGCTTCTTTACCTTCAGTTATCTTTTTATGCCAACTTCCAAGGTTGCTTGGCTTTTCATCCTAGAAGGAATTGGGCTTCGAACGTCGTCCTTCTGATAGACGTCAAGCTTTTCTTCCTTTGGCGTTGTCTTGTTCTTCCTAGAAGGCTTATTGGTTTTTTCATGTCTTTCCATAGCCGACCGTCATGGAGGAGAGCTAGCTGTGTTGCTTTGTTTTTTGGGTTTTAACAACCTTTTGAAAACAGAGCTTTAGGGTGTTGGCGTGTTAAGCCTTTTGAAGATGGAGATTGGTCTTGACCACCAATGAGATCAAGTGCCGAGATTCTGGGTTTTGAACAATTCAGCCTATCGAAGACTGACGTTCGAGGGGCGGGTTTACGCTCATCTTGATTTTGTTCAACGCTTGAAATCTTCACAGGTGTATTCGGTGTAAAGCCAAGTCCAGCTTTGTTGTTGTCAACTCCCGTAACCATGCTCATTCAACTTCTTTTTAGTCTCGATGAGGTCATGTTCTTTGTTGTTATTCTTCTTTCCAAGATTTGAAGAGGAGGTGAAATCGTACCCAGCCTTTGACATGACTTTGTAGGTGTTTGGGTCGAAACATTCTTCGATCATTTTGGTTCGAAGAGAGCTTGGTTCCGTCCCCTTTAGCAGGGGTTTTAAGAAACCTTGTGGTGGTTTTGAAACTTTAGTGTCGCCTAGCTGTGTTAGAGGTAAAATTGCATTTGTCTTATGCAGCTTTACATCGCCTTTGTGCAGTTGTGTGTTAGCTTTTCTTATTCCAGTTTCGAACGGGGATTGGCCATTCTTTCTTCTTAATACTGGGATGTATTGAAAGACGAGTGTGTTTGGTCCTTTTGAAGGCGTCACACTCTCTTGGTTGTTAAGGGCTTTACAGGCTCATCATCGTCTTTGTTTGAAAATGGTACAGTTTCCCTTCTTGTTTCTTGGGCACGGCTTGCCACTCTTATTTCTTAGGTGCGGCTTTGCCTGTGGATTTGATTTCTTTTGGAAAAGCTTCGTGCACCATGTCTTTATCCATGTAGAACTTGGCGTCCGTGAAGTGTGATTTGGATTCGGTGAAAGGCTTAGTGTCGCCTTGTATCATCTTTGCTCATTTTACTTTAAGCATTGATGAAGAGTGGACGGCACGGCACCACTTCATTCTCGTAGATCCAAGGCCTTCCTAATAGCAAGCTGTAGGAAGTTCTTGCATCAATCACGTGGAATAGCGTGCTTTATTTAAGTTCGCCAATGGTCATCTCCACTCGAATCATGCCCATCGCTCTTTATCTTCCTTGGTTAAAACCTTGGATTATGAGGCAGCTTTGAGATAGTTCATCCACCTTGATGTTGATTATGGTCATTGTTGACTTTGCCATGATGTTTATGGCCGCTCCATTATCCACAAGCATGCGGTTGACTTTGTGCTCCCTTACGTACCCAAAGACAAAGAAAGAACAGTTGTAAGGCTTTGATCCCAGCAACAAGTCTTTATCAGTAAAGTTGATTGCATCATGGGCAGCACAACACGTGGCATATTCATGTGGCCGAAGATTCAAGCCTTCGTCTTTGTTTGCGTCGGGACTCACCAAGACCGTTACTAATGCTTTTCGCATCTCATTGGGAAATTGCAGCACCTCCTCGATGCTAAAGTGTGTCGGCAGGCCTTCTTTAAGTGTGAGGATCTTCCCTTCCTCGATGGCAATAGCTTTACCTTTTAAGGGCTCTTCTATCTCTATTTCAACCATGTGACAAGCAACAGTAATGCATTGTTGGAAGAAGTCATTCGAGAAGTACTCGTGTAAGGAAATGGGAATGTGTGGTTCTTGTTCCATAGGTTCCCCAGCGTACGTTGGCTTAACATCTCTGACGTCTTTTTTGGGCTTCCTATTGTTGCGGCAGCGATGCTTTCTCCCTTGTTCCACATTTGTCCTTGTGGCTTGTGGTCTTAGCTTCCTTATATTTTTGTAGGTCACCAATGTCCATCATTCTTCATCGTCAGTAAGTGCATTTTGGTCACTTGCCCCCAGCGATGGTTATGCAAAACGTGCAGTACGGCTTGAGCATTGACGGGAGTGGTCATGCCTTATTTAGAGAGGTACGGGATCGAATGATCCAAACATGATCGTAGTAGTGTACATTGCGGTCGTGTCTTCCAGGTCGAGTTTGATTTGGCCTTGTTGTGCCAGCTTTATGATGAGCTCCTTGAGAACGAAGCACTTGCCAATAGGATGACTCACGATATGATGGTATTTGCAGTACCTAAGATAGTTAACGCGATTCATCTCTTCAGGGCGCTTGCATTCGGATAGCTCAATCACCTTCTTTTCCAACAAGTCGTCTAACATTGCAGCCACGTCAAAGTCAGGAAAAGGGTACGTCTTCTGCTCCAGCTCCCTCAAGGTGTCTTTGTACCTGTCTTGGGTGCGAGAATGCTCCCCTCTCTTTATCTCATTCATCTTGTTCTTAGAGGATATCTTGACGGGCGTAGATGAGGTCTTGATAGGGGTAGTATTGACGGTAAAAGCTTCATTGGCGAGCTTCTTCCCAGTTTTGTCTACCTTTGAGGCAAACACCTTATCCTTTTTTAAGCCGGTGATCAGCTCCTTCTTCCCATGATTGGCAATACTCAGCTCCATGTCATGGGAGCAAGTTGCCATCTCCTCAAATGTTCTCGATTTTATGCCTTGGAGGATGTAATGTAACCCCCAGTGCATGCCTTAAACACACATCTCAATGGTAGAGGTTTCAAAAAGCCGATCTTTGCAATCCAAATTTAATGAACGCCACTTATTGATGTAGTCAATGAAACAGGTTCATCCTTCCACTGTTTTATACTCATCAACTCCAGCATGTTTACGGTGTGGCGAGTGTTGTAGAATGGATTGAGGAATTCCATTTCAAGCTGGTCTCAGCTATTGATAGACTCGAGCTCAAAGTCGGTGTACCAGTAAAGGCATTACCTTTCAGCAAGTGCATGAATTGCTTGAAGAGGTAGTCTCCCTACGTCCCAGTGTTGTTGCAAGTTTCAATGAAATGGGCAATATGTTGTTTGGGATTGCCTTTCCCATCGAATTACATGAATTTTAGCGGCTGATAACCTCTTAGCATCCTTAAGGTGTTAATCTTCTTAGAGTACGGCTTTGAATACAGCACGAAGTCATGTGAGCTTCCTTCGTACTACGCATTGATTGTGCTCATGATCATCTTTTGCAACTTTGGATAGAGAGAAATCCCATGAGCATCGTAGCTTGGTTCACCTCTAGCTTATCCTCAACTTTCTCTACCAGAGGCTTCTCTTTCTCGTCAGTTTCCTCATTTGGCAGATCAACCTTTGGGTCAGCTTTCTCATCGTGCTGCGTCTTTGGACAGTTGACAAGTGTAACAATCTGCAAGTCATTTTCCTTCACTGTCTTTGTCAGCTTTGCAATTGCTTCATTCATTTGGGCCAACTGCTCCTTAATGGACGTCGCACCAATAGTCATAACTTGCATGGCTACAGGATACAAGCTGATGCTTGAGTCAGCATCAGAAGTCAACAACTCGGAATACCTCATCGGGCTTTCTTCCCTTGGCGCTCTTAGCGAGGGGAGGGTGATCACAGGCTCGTGACTCAGGTGCTCTTGCTCATTTGGCAAAGTTGATGTAGGGGTGGAAGGCACGGCAGAGAGAGCTCTTGCCTTGTTTCGATTGTAACACCCAAAGTGCCTCCACTTACGGTAATGATGTTCTTGTTCTTCACATTGATTGCGGGAACAGCTTGATCCTTTCTTGATGCCATGTGTGTTTCTTGTGGATTTAAAAACATAGATGATAAGCAAAGAAGTCCCAGTAGGCGTGCCAAATTTGTAAACACGAAAATTCTGTAATGAATGAAACGAGAACACGTGTACAAAGTAGATTTGTATTGATGAATTTGTAAGGTTACAATCTCTGTTTACAATTTTCCTCTTATACAGTCTTCAAATTTGATGTAGATGCATAGATTGTTAATTCAAGGGTCGAGATGACTTGATCTCAAACGAACGATAAAACAATTGCTTCGAATTTTGAGCTTGAAACGATGCGTAGATAGTCTTCACCTTAGGTTTAGGGCAGCGGCAAAGGTGGTGTTGATGTAGGATTTCGTTGATTCAAGGGTATTGGAGACTTGATCTTGAAACAAATGTTGTTACAAGTTTTGAGCTTTCAACAAAGTCTTGAAGGAATCAGCACAGGTGCTTGTTGATTCTTCAAGGGAATGCTTTGGTTTTGGTCGAAAGAAAGCTTTGGCTTTGGTTGTGCATTCTTCTAAGAGAAGTTTGGCAGCATATTAGTCTTCAAAGATTTGGCAGAGGCTTTCCTTTTGTGAGAATTTTAGCCCTTTAATGTAGAAATTGTCGACCTTATGCTTGTCTTGGGACCTTGTACTTATAGACTTCCAAAGTCATGCCTTTGGGTGGATTTGGCTTTGATTTGTGTCTTGATTCGTCCATGGGAGAATTTAGGCATGTTTTGTATCTTAACTTCGGCCATTTTCCCTTGCTTGGCCGAATTATAGGGCTTTCTTGCCTATTTTGTGAGCAATCTTCAATTCTTGCTTGTTTTATGAAGACGATTTAGGGCCTGTTTGATATCTAACTTGAGAACGAAACTCAAATTTTTATTTTTTTTTCTAAAAACACGTTTTGATTTAAAAATTTAAAATTCAAAACCTTGTTTGGTATGCATTTTCTCAAAACTAATCCAAACAGAAAAAGTCAAACGCCCAACCCAAGCAATTACCTGACCATCGCCTCCCTCTCATCCCCAGCGGCAAAAGACCAATTTCCCAACCACCGCATCCCTCACTTCCCTAGTGGTGACTCCTTTGGCTATTTACCAACTCCTTACTCCAAACTCGCGCTGACAAAGGCTAATCATGTTGGCGGTCTCAAACCTGAGATCCAATGACCATAGGGAAGATGTGGTGGCTATGGTGGATGCAAGTGAGAAGAGATAAGATTGAAGAGGCAATAAAGAAGAGAGGACTGAAGAGGCGAGAGAGATTGATTTGTCTTGGCCGAAGGGAGAAGGATAGAGGTGGTGGCTATGGTGGATATAAGTGAGAAGGGATTGGAAAGGTAACAGAGAAAAGAGGATTGAAAAGGGAATAGGGAAGGGAGTACATCAAATGGGATAGAGGAAAGAAAGGGAGAGAGAGACGGGAGTGATAATCCATAAAATAAAAGGTCTAAATACACACTTTTTGTGTTTTCATCCAATAGCCCTTGTTTTCAAATATTTTTTCGTTATGGTTTTGAGAATTGTATTCGAATCCACTACCAAACAAAGATTTTAAATTTGTGACTCAAAACTTGTTTTTGAGTTAAAAACATTGGATCCAAATCAAATATCAAACAGGCCCTTAGCTTTCTTTCCGGTTTTGGGAGCTATTTGGGCCCCTTGCCGATTTTAAGAAGATTTCTTCCTTTTGCCAACTTTTGGGAAGGTTTTGTACTTCCTTTGCTTGATTTGTGCCATATGTCTTTGATGACTTATCCATTTGTGATAGGTCATATGTCACGTTGAGCTTTGTGATGCACCTTTTGTATACAATGAAATTTACATGTCTACAAATGCCCCCACTTCAAACATTAAAATAAACAAAAACAAATTAGGCCGATAAAAATAAAATAAAATAAACCAAAACAAATTAGGCCGATAAAAAGAAAAATAAAAATAAACAATAGCTAATATTATGAAAGAAACGGACAATAAAAGACAATTAAAAACAAAAAACAAAAAAACAAAAAGGAAAGAAATAAAACAAAACAGAAAATATAACAAAAAGAAGGAAATGAATGCACCTGGGGAGGATTCGAAGTGACGACATGGTGCAAGAAACAGAGGCCCCGGAAAAACAATGAAAAAGAAAGCACTGAAGTGTAGCGCGCTTGTATCGAACCCGTAACCTGCTGGAACAACATAAGTTGCTGAGCCTCTTCACACGGGCCACACATGCTGATGGGAACCCTAAGGCCATCTTCAACCGAAGGGTCCAGAGGGCCAGATGATCGAAAATAGTACGAAAACCATCTCCAACTGAGGGCCAGGCCAGAGGGCTGGCCACTTCCAGCCAGCCAGCCAGCCAACCCCGGGCTAGCCAGAATTTTTTTAAATGTGTCGGTTATAATCGACACTAATACATTTATAGTAAATAATATGAATGTATTCCTGTCGGTTAAAACTGATAGGAATGCTTTGAATTTTTTTTTTTTACAGTTTTATTATTATTTTTTATTTACAAAATTTTTCCTATAACTTATATTTTTAATATTTTTTTCCTATAATTTTTATTTTACAAAATTTGTTTCATATTTTTTTTTATTTCCATTTTTTCCTATAACTTCTATTTAACAAAATTTGTTTCATTTTATTTTAAATTTTATTTTTTTTTCCAATAACTTCCTAAGCCATTATACAACATTAAATTAAATTAAATTAAGTAACATGAAACAACATTAAATAATATTAACCAACATAAAAATTCTACAACATAAAAAAAACATTTAACAACATAAAACTTAAACAACATTTAAGTTGTAGCTTTTAAATAATAAATTATGTTTGGCCCTATGGCCCTTTGGCCCTCGGTTGGAGACGGGGGCAAATATGGTCATGTACTGTTCATTAAAATATTAATATCTTAGAGGATCTTGGAGGACCAGAGGGCTAAAACGAGCCCTCTGGCTAGCCATCGGTTGGAGATGGCCTAACGAGCTTCAATATAAATGGAGCCCGCCTTTCTTATTTCCTCACTGCTGCCATTCAGATGTGCCTCATTGCCGCCAAAATAAAAATAAATTCAAAACGTAAATAAAAAGTTATGTACAAACATAATTAACTAAGAATATAATAAACACAAATTATTTAAAACAATCCCCTGCAACGGTGCCAATTTCTTGATATGAATTTTTACTACCTACAAAAGTAAGGATAAAAATACTTAAAAATACTTGCAAGAGTACAAGGTTGTCGTAGTATAGCAGCAGCTTAAGCAAGGTCGTTTTCTACAAGGATTGAATGACTAATTTATGTAAATACCAAATCTTAATTAATTATTTGAAAACAAAGATTGGAAAATGTTGATTTTGAATTTAAAAATAATAAAAACGAATTTAATTAAAAAGGTTAAAGAAATTAGCAACGTAAAGAAAATAAAGAAAAACGTTTTGAAAACCAAATTGTAAAAGCCTAGGGTTCCACCATCCCTTTAACAATCATATGCAATTTTATCAATTACTTATGAATTTCTATATACATGCTTTGAAGGTTAGGTTTTCCTAATACATATTTCCCTTGTGATGTTCAAGCGAAAACGTATATCTAACATGCAACCCATATGTGATGTTCAGATTAAATATAAACATGCAAGACTCATTAAGCTTTGTGAAAACCCTTTGAAAACCATGCGACCCTTAAGAGCGTGATGTTCGCCTTAAGTGAACTTACAATTACTAATCACAAGAAGCCCTCTTCAATTTCAGGTTGATGTTCCAACAGAAATTGCATCAAATTACCTGTCTAAAAACCCTAATGGTCGCGAATCACTAAGACAATTAGATAGTTTAATCACAGTGATTAAGAATTCAAAGCAAGCATGCATCCGTTCATAAGCAAATTAATAAAATCACATATTCATGCTAAGGCGAGGCTTCACCCTAGCAAACGGAAATTAGTTACAAACAACTATAAACAAAGGAGTTTTATTGAAATTAAAAAAAAAAGATAGAAAACACCTTGAAATACAAATCGTCAAAGCCTAGCTAAGTTCTCTAAATTGATGCCTCTTCCCCTCTAATGGCTAAATAGCCTTATTTATACTACTACAAAATAAAACCCTAAGGGGGTGTTTGTTTGACCGGATTAAGGGGGACTAGACTAGACTAGACTGTAGTCCCTTGTTTGGTCTGGACAAGGATGAGGTTTAATGGGACTAAAGGGGACTCGTCCCGACTGAACGTTTCGCTAAATGTTCTTAAGGAGACCCCTCAATTTCAAGGGGACTGCTAGTCTTGTTCTCTCCCCTGCCGCTGATCCCTCGTCGTCTCCTTTCTCCTTCGCCCTCTTCCTTTTGATTCGCATCTTCACCCACTCCCTTGGGCCTTCACTATCCCACCTAAAAGCCTAAACCCAGACCTCAAACAAAAACTGAAAAACAATCCACTGATTACCTTCCTTTCTTCTTCGTTTAATTCACTCTCTTTCTCAGCAAAATCATCATGGTTGCAACCACCAGACCACCATCAGACGACCATCACCAGAAGCTCGCCATCGATCTCCGCATTCGTGCGCGACCCAGATGCAAGTCAGGACCGAAAGCGTACCAAATGTCCAAGTACCAGTTGGGGTTTTCTTCGGTGGTGGGGAAGAAGCTGAGAAACTTGTGAAATTTAGTAGAAAGTTGTGAAATTTGGTATTTGAATTTTGTGATATGTGAGAAACTTGTAAATTTTGGGCCTTATGTTTTGTTATTCAAGAGAAGCGGAGGTGGGGTTTGACGGGAAAAGAGGTAGAGGGAGAAGGAAGAGAGGTTTGACGGGATGGAGAGGTGGGGTGAAAAATGGTTACAGAGATTGTATAAGTAAAAAGAAGAGGATTCTATAAAATAAAAAAAAGGAAAAAGGAAAAAGATAAAGTAATAGTAAAATATTAATTTAATATAAAATAATATAATATTGCAGTCCTGCTTCTTAGTCCGACGCTGCACCAAACCCTTCACTAAATTAATCCAGCTTAGTCTAGTCTAAGCCAGTCTAACATAGTCCCTGAAGCTAGTCCAGTCCGAGATAGTCCGATTCAACAAACGCACTCTAAAAGGTTTTAGAATAAAACTAGGAAACATAATAAAATAATAAAACAGAAAATAAAAGGTTTCCTATTTGAACTAAAATTCGGACTTCTCAGAAAATTAGTCTTTTGACCGACCAAATCAACTCCGATTTGGTCCAAAAATGTCGCTTTTGAAAGCTTGAGACATCCCCTACAAATCCTCAGAGGAAATCGTCCTTAAAATATGCAATCTTGACCTCTAAAAAACTCAAAACGTCTAGAAACGTCAATCTGGGAAAGCTGCGCGCTGGGTCTTTATTTTTTCGCCACGGTCAAACGGCTTGGTAGAAAAATCTGAAACTTTGACATAATCATGTTTAAAGAGGCATGAACATCCTTCAATTGAAATCACTTCAAAATTCATCCGTTTGATCACTTTTTGCTCCAGAGAAAGTCAAATGTCCTACATTGAAAAGATATAACGAAGTTTCAAAATTGTACCAAAATAACCAATAAACTATAACTAAGAATAGGGTAAAATATATGGTATAATATGGACTCATCTGTAGCCTAATTTTTTAAGCATCAAGCACACTTGCCACAAGCAGCCAACTGCGCCAAGGAAGGCATTGCCATCCTTGGAACTACGGTTGAAGGTGAGGTCTAATGCAGAAGTCATTAACTTATTTGTTTAGGTCTTATGTCGTTGTTTCATAGTATATAAACTTGAATTATATGAGATTTTGAACCAAAAAAGTACACTTTGTAGAATAGAAAGACGATAATTTGGTGTTAAAGAAAAAAAAAATTGAAGGAGGGGATCAGTACAATGCTATTGACTCCTCCGATAAAAATCAGTAGTATAGTACCTAAATTTCCTCCTACTCCAATTTTTTTTTTTTTTTGGTGTTATTTTTTTCTTCTAGCTACATTATTTAATTTAATTAAGTTTATTTGGTTTTTGTTCATTGTTGAGTTTAAGTGTATGTTTGTATTATGATTAATAAGGAAACAACAACACAAGAATACAAGATATATAGGGTAAGGAGTAATCAACACACTGATCACCTTTGAATCATTCCTACACGGCAGCTCCATAAAATAAGGAGCAGAAAGTAAGTCAAGGGAAAAAGCTAAAAAGCTATAACCACCCTATAAGTATGGGAAAGAAGATACATGATATAACTAGAAGTAAGGTGACAACTACACCCTAATAATCAACCTAACCAATAGCTCCAAATACCCACTCTTGACTTTCATTACTCCCCCTCAAGCTGGGTTCAGAATGTTGATGGAATCGAGCTTGGATAGAAGACACTTAAACTGATTTGGAGGTAATGGTTTGGTGAAAATGTCAGCTAACTGATCAACACTCCTTATGTAGAGAGTTTCAATCACTTGAGCTTTCACCTGAGCACGGACATAGTGGCATCAACCTCAATATGTTTTCTTCGTTCGTGGAACACTGGATTAGATGCTATGTGCATTGCAACTTGATTATCACAGTACATTGACATAGGTTGCCTTGTTTGGAACCTCAAATCACTCAAAAGACCCTTAAGCCATATTAATTCACATGTTGTGGATGCCATCAATCTATACTCAGCTTCTGCACTAGATTTTGCAATGACATTTTGCTTCTTACTCTTCCATGTTACTAGATTTCCTCCCACAAACGTGTAATAACTTGTGGTAGACTTTCGATCTATTTGGTTTCCTGCCCAGTCAGCATCACAATAACCAATAACTTGAGTGTTATCATTTTTATTCATAAGAATTCCTCTTCCAATCGATCCTTTGAGATACCAAAGTATTCTCTTAACAAGATTGAAGTGTTCTATGGTAGGTGCATGCATGAATTGACTAGCTAAGCTCATTGCAAATGTAATATCTAGTCTTGTGATAGTTAAATAAATTAACTTACCAACAAGCCGTTGATAGCAACCAATATTAGGCAGAGGTTTACCTTCCAAGCTAAGCTTGAGCTTGCTGTCAAAAGGAGTTTGAACTGGCTTGGCATCCTTCATGTTTGATTCTGTGAGATGATCGAGGATATATTTCCTCTGGTTAAGAAATAACCCTTTACTTGATGAGGTCATTTCTATTCCCAGAAAATATTTTAACCTTCCAAGATCTCTGATGGAGAACTTCTGTTGTAGGGAGACCTTGAGGTTTGTGATTTCATCAGCATTGTCCCTGTGATTATTAATTCATCAACATAGATCAACACTACAAGTTTTCCAACCACTCATGTTCGAACAAACATGGATGAGTTTTCATGACTTCTTTGAAAACCAGTTTTTTCAAGAACCGAATTGAGTTTGGCATACCAGGCTCTTGGGGATTGTTTTAATCCATAAACGGATTTGTGCAACCTACACCCCATGCCAGGCTCATTGTATTGATGATGTCCTGGTGGTAGCTTCATGTAGACATCTCCAAGGTCAACATGTAAGAATGCATTCTTCACATCCATTTGGTATAGAGACCATCATTTATTCACAACAACAGACAATAACACCCTTACAGTGTTCATCTTGGCAACTAGAGTGAATGCTTCCTTATAGTCCACAGCATATGTTTGAGTGAATCCTCTAGCCACCAAGCTAGCTTTGTATCTTTCAATCGATCCATCTGAGTGGAATTTGATCTTGTATATCCACTTGCTACCAACTGCATTTTTTTTTTTTGTGAAAGTCTAACTACACTCCAGTTGTTGTGTTTGGTGAGAGCACGAAGCTCTTCCTCCATGGCATTTCTCCACACTTCTTAGCAGCTTGCTTCTTGAAAGGTTTGAGGCTCACAGTGATTGGTGATGGTGTTCAAATAGGCAGCATAAGATTGTGAAACTTTTTGGTCGGACATGAAACCACTAATTAGATGTGAACATAGCATGTGCACCTAAAGACTTTAAGGTGTGACAGATTAACATCCCTTCCTTTTAACACTGCCATTAGAGATTTAAACTCCAAGACTTGACTAGGTAATCTGTTTATGATATATGCAGCTATCATGACCCCTTGGGACCAAAATCTTTTTGGTACTTTCATGTGCAACATTAGTGCTCTTGTTTTTTCAAGTAGATCACGGTTCTTTATCTCGGCTATGTCGTTTTGTTGTGGAGTACCAACACAACTATTTTGATGCAAAATTCCATTATTGCTTGAATATTGTTTCATGATGTGTGACATATATTCCGAGCCATTATTAGATCTCAAAGTTGGATTTGGGAATTGAAATGATTTTTGACAAGATTATGAAAGTCTATGAATGCTCAACAACTTCACTCTTAGATTTCAAAAGGTATAGCCAAGTAACTCCCAAGAAATCATCTATGAAAGTTACAAAATACTTATACCCATCAAAAGAATCAAAAAATGGCCCCCATACATCTGAATGTACAAGTTCAAAAACTTGTTTAGTCCTATTTGAGGATGAACCAAAAGGTAACCTATTAGATTTACAAAAGTGATAAGTAACACACAGGATCACTTATTTACAAAGGTTTGGAAACAAACTTGACAAAATGGGCTCGGATGGATGAGCTAATCTTTGATGCCACAGGTTTTGGTCTTGACTTAAGTTATACTTGACTTGAAATCCCTTGAGAAATAAAGTCTCATTGGATAGGTAATAGAGACCATCTAAGAAAAAACCTTCACCAATCTTTTTCTTGGTGATACAGTCCTGAAAAATGACAGTGTAAGGGGAGAAAGTAATTGAGCAGTTTAAGGCATGTGTGATTTTTCCAACTGAGAGAATTTGAAAAAAGAATGAAGGAACGTACAAGGCTTTAGACTTTATATTGTCAAACACTAGATGTAATTTTTTCATTCCTAACATTTTAGCTCCCTCCCCATTAGCAACTAAAACATGTGAAGATGTAGGAAGTTTTTAAAATCATGGAGCTTGTAAAATTGGTTTGTCATAAGCTCTGTGGCACCAAAATCTATGACCCACAAATCATGCAATTGATTTATATTTAGAGTAGTTTTGAAAGTTGTCAATATACCTTGCATGTTGTCCTGAGTGAGCTTTTTCGAGTCGGCCAGAAAACCTGCAAACTTTCCCAGCAAAGCAATTGAGTTTCCATTTCCAAAGGTAGCAGCTTCATCACTCCCAGAGACTTCCTTCTTCATTTGAAGGTATGCAGCAAACTCATTTATGAGTGTGGTAGGATTAGAGGTAAAATTCAAAAGATCATCTGAGCCTCTAATTGATAGGGATAAGGCATGATTAGCTTTGTAACTGGAGAACTGAGGCTTCTTTTGAATAAACCTTTCATTTTTCATGAAGTCTAGTTTAAGCTCAGGGTGAAGAATATACCAATGATCCCTCACATGTCCGATGGCATCACAATGTTTGCATTTGAGATGAGGATTTCTTCCCTTGTATTTCTTATCATTGGAGAAGTATTTCTTATCACTGGAAAAGTAAGCCCTAGCTTCCGAGGCAATCGTCGTGGTACCAGCGTTCATAACATTTTTCCTCATTTCTTCCCTTTGAATTGTTGCACAAACATTGGCAAACGTGGGAAGCTCTGGTTTCATGAGAATGTGGCTACGTAGATCCTCATATTTAGACCCCAGACTAGAGAGAAGCTGGAAAATTTATCTTCCTCAACCCTTTTAAGAAGCAGGTTTGAGTCCGTTGTATGAGGACAATATACCTCCAACTCATTCAACATACCTTTTAGACTTCCAAGAAGCTGAACAAAAGGTTTTCCATCTTGTTGCATGCTCGCGATATCCATTTTAAGTTGAAACACACAGGTTGCATTATTCTAATTTCCATACATCTCTTGCATGGACTTCGATAACTAGAAAGATGACTCAGAATAGCTGAATATCTCAGCTATCTTCCTCTCCATGGAGTTGAGGAGCTATGACATGACCAACTGATCTTTGCTGAGCCAAGATTCATAAGTGCGAGAGGAAGCATCAGAAGCTTCGATACTTCCATTTATGAACCCTAGCTTTGATCTTCCTTGTATAGCAAGTGAAACTGCCCTTAACCATGGTAAGTAGTTAAACTCATTTAGAAGCACAGAACTTAACCTTTGATTTGGATTTACATCGATCTTGGTTGAATTTGGTGACCGGCTCCAAGTGAGCTATCAGCCTCTGACTCGAAGATAGGGTTTTCGTCAGCCATGGAAGAATACTTGAAGAACAGAGCAACAAGTATCACAGAGACAGGTTATTCTTACTCTGATACCATGTTGAGTTTTAAGTGTTTGTTTGTATTATGATTCATAAGGAAACAACAACACAAGGATACAAGATATATAGGGCAAGGAGTGATTAACACATTGATCACCCTTGAATCACTCCTACACGACAACTTCATAAAACAAGGAGCAAAAAGTAAGGTAAGGCAAAAAGTTAAAAAGCTATAACCACCCTATAAGTATGGGAAAAAAGATACACAATATAACTAGAAGTAAGATGACAACTACACCCTAATAATCAACCTAACCAATAGCTCCAAATACCCACTCTTGACTTTCAATATTCATTTCTCCCTTTTAATTACCTAATTTGATATGATGATCATAAGAAGGTATAGTTCGTGAGGTATTTGATGCTTTAAATTGTTCGTTTTCTGGATTTTTGCTTAATAATTTTGAAATATTTTCTTGAAAATGATTGTTAAAAAAAAGTGCATTTAGTGTAGCCTATTTAACTAAAGCATTATAAGTAAGAAATTTAGTGGTATGATTAGTGGTATTCCTCTTAACTTGTAAATGAAAGGCATCTTTGGTTCGATTCTCAGCAAAGGCGAAGTTGAACCACATTATAGGAAGCCCATTGTAAGGCTTAGCCCACTCCACACTCCCTTAGTGTACATACTATCGTTTGTTCAAAAAAAAATCTAAAGAATTATAGAAAGAGGTACGGCAACACAGAGAGGTGAATTATGAGGTGTGTATTATCTCACCCCATTGTGCCTTTGTTTATAATAGTAGGGAAGGTAAATTCCCTACCCTTTAGGTATTACATTACAATCAGGAAGCTATAAAAAAAATGGTAGAATCCCATAAAGATTTACTAGGATTTACAAAATCACATTCAATTTCTAACTAAATTAAAATCGCAACACCCTCCCCTGAGTGTGTAAAAACTCAAGTAAATGGTGCATCATGTCTTCATCGATGAAGTATAGTTGATGAAATTGTCGGCACATGATCGAATGCGAGTCTCAAATCAACGAAAGAATGCATATATAGTAAAACTCACAAGACCTCACTATGGTAAAACCTAGGATGGGAGGATAAAAAAGAGAATTTGCAGTAAGTCAAAAATATACGTCTTCAGAACACAAGTAGAACGCACACAAGGGTATGACTAACCTAGGATGGATGCCTAAAACCTTGTCAGGTAACAAAAACCCAGTGGGGAAAATGCTCCTAAGTGTAGGAAAAAAAAGTACATTAAGGTTAAGTGAGTATACTTCTAGATACTCCCCTGAGTTTTACAAAACTTCCAAATGAGAATTACAATCATTGCAAATAAATAGTTACGCATACTAATTCCTCGAATAAGTTTTGTTGAAGGCTGATGTTAGTAGTGACTTTATGAAGAGGTCGACAAGGTTGTATGGGGTCAGATTGCTTGACTTCAATCTCTTGATGCTTTGCTGATGTGATGTAGACGTAATGTGCTTAGCATTGACTTTGTTGATGTATCGTATCTTGGTCTAGTAGATACATGCAGCATAGTCTTCATGGACTTTGTTGGTGGATGAAAAACTGCAAGTTTTCGAATATGCTCAACAAGAGCTCTAAACCATGTCTTTCATGTGTGGCATAGTGAGGTGCGGTGGGCCTTGAAACGATCCGAAAATTTCGCAACTAAGGTCTATATTTTCGCCTTTAAGATATTGCGTTATCCCTAAAGGTAAAGACATAACCATTTAGGAAGATGTCTTGTGCAGGCTTGATAGTTAACCTGCGTTAGCATAACAACAAGTTAAACACATCCCGAGGACCAAGGGGGTTGAATCTGCTTGAGATCGTTGGGCTAAAGCTCAAATCCATAGTACCTTCAGTGTAATGGAGAAACATCTTTTATGCCAACTTAATGGCTATATGTAGGCCCAGTGCTTCATCTTCACCAATAGATCAACAATGAAGAAGATGTCATATTTAATGCAATGAATTAAGTACAACAAAGTAGAAAATTAAACTTATATATGCAACTTCAGGTTACATAACCTCTTCAAGGGTCTCATTTGCATATAGCGTATGAATGATCCAAGGTATACTCAAAAGGTAACACCTTCCGGGTGTAGTTCGACTGGTGGACTAGAATACCTTCGGAACAATGCTTGAACTACAGGTCAAGACATAACGAGTTTTCCCAAGATCCTTCATCTCAAATTTCGTCACATGCTTGGTAGTTTTTGAAGCTCTTCCAGAGTCATAGTGAGATTCATGTCATCGATATAAACTGCAACTCTAGCAATTCGGAATATGACTTCTTAATTGAACAGACAAGGGCATTTAATCATATCCCTGACTGATCAAATAATCACTTAGATGGGTATACCACATCTACCCAAAATTGCTTAATCTAAGTGAACGCCTCATTTGAATTGAGAGGGTGTTCTATGGTCTCATACTATTTGAATTAGTCCATGTAATTCTTTGGCAACTTACATGTAAATCTCTGTATCAATATCCCAATGAAAAAAAATTAATCATTTTGATATAGCTGTAATCAAGAAGCCTTGCGCCATAATGCGTGCATTACATGTCATTGTTTCATTCATTTCATTACGCTTCATTTCCCACTTGTAACACAACAAGGCTACCTCGGACAGTGTAGGAACAATAGGTCCAAATATACTTCAGTAAGGAATTAAACGTAGATTGTAATTTCAGTTGTTCAATTAGTTTTAAATTATTTTTATATATATAATGAGGCATTTTTTCTTAATTACTAACATTGTGAAAAGGGGTTAAAAAATAATCATATTTTCATTCAAATTTCTGTTGTTTAATTTCCTACAGTCCCTACGCTTCCGCAACGCTGTGCTCATTAAGCTGTTTGGCTCCCAATGTAACTTTCAAGAAATAATCTTTAATCAAATAAACTTTGGAGTTTTTCTATCCAAACTGTTGAACTCCAGAACTTTGCTGTTCTACTCTTGTAATCCTTTTAGCCTGCGCCACTATTATATGAATAAAAAATCAAAACAAGTTGCAGGAAAGCTATGAAGCAATTGATCATGAATTTTCCTACCCTCCAACTACTAAATAACGAAAGTACTGTCTCTCTGCACATTGTAAACATTAGTAATTGGATGTAATATTTCTTCTAACAGAATCGAAAAGCAAAAAGAAAAAGAAAAAAAAAAGAACCTTAACATATTTGAATATAACAGTTGATAATTCTAAAGCATTAAGAAAAATAATCAAGGGTATATTCGATATAATTGTACTTGGCAACCAGAATTGACTCACTATGAATGCGGACAAGTGATTTAGAATATTCCACTAGAAATTTCATGATATATATGGACTTAGCACACCACGCTTGATTTTTTATTTTTTTTAGATCAAGTTGTAGAGGCGGCTTGCTGCTTTCTCTGGCCAAAATTAATGTAAGATATTGGTATGTCCTATTAGCATGGGCAACATGTCACAGCCCGTCCCGAGATTTTCTTATTAAGGACGTGAAATGTCGGATTTGCCCTTAGCGGGGGCTATGGTACGTGTGTGTGACATTATTTGGATTAATTCTATATAAGTTTTGGATTTAAATTTTAGTTTTATAAAATTTTGGTTAGGGAATTAGATGATGGAGGGTGAGGATTGGATGTTGGACCATTTAAACCCCCTGCTCTCTCGCCCTTCCCGTAGCACTCTCTCTCTCATCCCTCACGGCTTTCTCTCTCTCTCACTCTCGAAGTGTACGGACGAGACCCAAAACCATCCAAAACTCAGTGGATCGAAGCAAACAAGGTGACACCTATCCCGAGAACGAGCGCATCCAAGGACGTCACAAGGGTTACGACCCATCGACTTATCAGTGAGTGGGCAGTTTTGTTTTCGTATTACCTATATACTACTGTTTTCCCAGAAAATGCGTTTATATGAAATTATATTTCTAAAATGCCATGCATGCATATTATGAGTTATGAATTGATAATTGATGCATATATATGTGTGAATTGGTGCCGTGGACGCACAAGTGAGTATCAGGTGAGTTTATATGGTTTATATGAATGAATGATGATGTGATTGTGTTGTGAGCTCATAAACTGCACCTTTGGTATTAGTGCTTATAGTATTCACCACACCGCACGCTCGCCTTGGATCCAAGTAGGTGGATGTCGTACAGACCACTAGAGGTGGTTCCGACATGCCAGTCGTACAGACCATTAGAGGGGTTCCGACTGGTGGGTGACTTTAGATTATGTGCACAGATGATTGATGAGAGAAGCACTAGAGCGTATTATTTCACCATCTTAGTCGTACAGACTACTATAGGTAGTTCTGACTTATGTGCAGTGTAATGCCGTACAGGTCACAGTTGGTGACTCCGGCAGGGCCGTACAGGTCACAGTTGGTGACTCCGGCTTGATGGGATATTGAGCTATAGAATCAGCCGTACATGACCACTGCAGGGTCTCCGGTTGATTTATTATTTCACCTGAGTTATATTGATGCATTCATATTATATTTTGGCATGGCATGGCATATTCTTTCTGAGATGTTATGTTGATAGATGGTAAGCTGAGTTTTGATGATATATATATATATGTTTATATACTATTTTTCTGGGAAAGTATACAGGTTTTACGGTGAGGGGTTAGAAACGTTTTAAATAAATGTTTTTTTGGAAAATCTTTGGTTTTACTGACCCACTCACCTTTGTTTTGCGCCCCTCCAGGTTCTAGTTAGCAGTTGGTGGCTCACGAGGTCTTTTTAGGCATTCTGACAGACGTTCTGCATGTAGGACTCACCTGCGGGTGTTATACTTTAATTATGGTCCTACTTGACTACACTTATACCTACGCTCTGAATTCGTGTGTTTTACTTTATAACTCTCTCTTGTATGCTAGTAGGTTATGCTGCTAGTGGTTGGTTTAAATTCCTTCATATTTCTATTATATCTTGCTTTCGTGTCGCACTTTTGGCTACGTCACACTCACGTAACGGCCAGCACGCCTTGATTCTAGGATCGGGGTGTGTCACAACATTCATGGGAAAATTAATTTTCCAAACTCCCCTCATGGATTCTCTTTCCTTCATATTTATTCTAACTTTTAGATAATTTTCTATGCTCATAAAAAACTTCGATGGTACAAGAAAAATTATTGAATAAAAAAATTACACCTAATTGAGCCGAATATAAACCTCATACCTCTAAAACAAAATGAAAAATATACAAGAAAAAAAGAGGAGACATAAATCTAACCCTCTTTAAGGCAACAAGAAAAATACAAATAAAAGAGGGGAGACATAAAAGCGATCCTTCTTGAAAGCAAAATGAGATATACAAGAAAAATAGGGGATGTCATGAGCCTAACCCCTCTAAAAATTATAAAGCTTTGAAACACCAAATATTTTCGGAATAAAAATATAATAACACATTAGGAAAGTGAATCTAACCTGTATGCCATGATGTGCACTAATCTGAAAAATCAGAAGCCAGACCAACTAAGAAAAATTAGAATGCAAGAATTAAGAACCGCCAACAGATGTGAGTCATGCTACACCAAAGATGAGGAAACAAACTCTTAAATCATCATCGTGGGTGTGTTAGCTCATGGACGTATTTATGGTATGATTTGCAAATTGGTTTACAAGGAAAATGAAATCAGATTTTCATTTCATCACTTTAATTTATGCTATTACGTGGTAGAGATCCAAATGTATCCAATTTTTATGGATTTATGATTAGTTGGTAGGGTGCATTTTTGCTCACCCACATGAACTTTGGTGTATGCTCACCATACACTTTATTAGTTGTCATGTGTCTCATCTTCTAACCCTAGTAAACTTGTTAATTAATATATCTTTTTAAATTTTTAAAACAAGCCATCCCTCTTATTCCACTGTAACTCTGATTTATTTTATAAAGAAAACTTAACAAATGTCCCCGCCAAGAAAATATATCCCAAATCGAAAAAAAATTCAAAATCTGTATGTGCACAGAAATGTCCTCGCCAAGAGAGAAAGGGCTGGTTCTTTAGGTGAGGCCGCTATCGAATTTTATGGCTGCAATGGTGCAGCCGTCGAAGTTGTCTCCGGCTATTGTTGTATGGCCTTCGATTACCGAGTCGACGATCATATAGTCATAGTGGAAGAAAAGGTAAAAACAATGTTCTCATCGTCATCATCCAATCTTTGGCCGTGGGTGGGTGGGTGTTCATGGGGTTGCTGGGTGGAGAAGTTGAAACACTGGAGGGTCGATTCTTATGTGACTAGCAAACTCATGTAGCTATAAAATTGGAGCTTAACATTATTGTCCCGATAATATTGATAAAAAGCTTGCAAGAATCATCAGATCCATAAATTTCATTTTTATTTATTATTGCAGATGAAAGGAAATACAGCAGCATTCACTCTTTAATCAAACCTTCAATATTACGGTAGAAGCCAGTTTTCGAAGGGAAAAAAAATATAAAGGGGATTAAAACCACACCAATATTTCATGGAAAAGATGACACGAGATTGAATCACACATGAATGCAGCAGAAAACAATGTTTAGTTGTAGGCATCCTGGTGCTCCAAGAGGTAGTTCTCAATCAACTTAAAGAGGTGGGAGGCCTTCTCTTTGCCAGCCTTCACTTGTTCTTCCTTGATCTCAACATCACCCTTGGTGTAGTAGTAACTGGTGCTCTTGATAATGGAACCACTGTCGGAAGCTACCAACTTAGTCTCATAAGAGATCTTCTCAATTGTCTCAGAGATGGCATCTCCCTCAATCACACTATACTTATACACAAAGTTGTCCTTGTCAAGCCCATCGATTCTGTGCTTCACATAGCTGTATGTGCTACCTTCACCAAAGTTGATCTTCTTAATGGTTCCAACTCCTCCATCTCCTTCAAGGATCTCAGTGCTCTTCACTGCTTGTGGTGCAATCTTGGGGATGAGGTTGTCAGCATCAAGGACAAAGGCATTGTACAACCTAGCAGGGGGGATGACGGAAGTAAACTCGGATTCGTATGTGAAAACACCCATGATTCTGAGATGTGTTTAGGAAGTGGGAAAATAATAACCGATGAAGAGGAAGACTAAAAAAGAGATGATGTATTGGGAGATTTTGAGCTGTGAAGAAGTGAGGAGGATTATTGATATTTATAGGCTGAGGCTGAAGGTGTTGATCAAAAGGTTTACGCAAGCTCCTAACTGTTAAATGGGTTCTATTCATCGTAGACGTGGGAACCATTACTTTTGTACAAGGAATTTTGTAATGTAATCAAGGAAATGACCATCTGGAAATTGAATAAAGAAATGCCCAATTGCTCCGCGAGGTGGACTGACCTAATCTTCTTTTAATTTCTCAGTCATTTCCTATTTTATAAGAAAAAGAGTAATGTTATTCATACTATATTTTTATACTACATTTCTATACTACTTTAGGTTGCATCTGATGTGAACGGACACATCATTTGAAAATTTTGCTAAACCCAAGGAAAAGAAAGAGAAAGACTCTTTGTATACCACAATCATCATTTAATTAACTAATTTTTCTTAATTATTAGTTTATTAAATAATGAACTAAATTTAAAAATCTGATTAATTCAAATGATGTGGTTGTCCACATCAAATGACACCTAAAGTGATATGAAAATGTGATATAAAAACATGATTTGAATAGCATTACTCTAAAAAAAATGATCATATATATTAGCCCAAATAAAACAATATTGTCTGTGGGCTCTTGAAACCCGCTTGGGCGGCATGCGCCCATAGACTGGCTGATATGAATCATTAAGCAAAGCTGAGAGAAAAATAATTTTAGAGAACTTTAACGAAAAGCTTCTAGTACTGTTCAATTTAACGAAAAATCACATTTTTACACTAAAAAGTCAATCCTTGTACTATTCACTTTACCCTTTATTTTGTCCTTATCATTAAAACTCAAAGTTTTCAAACAATTTTCATTAGTTTTCCTTTAATTTTATCCTAATGACGTACAATAATTTAGTTTTTTTTGTCCGATCATACAATGCAATGCGGATGCGGTGTGTATTGCGCTGTTATACACAGCCGACTTTTTTAATAATTCAATTTTTGTTGTCGCATTGTTTAGCATTTGTTATCGCATCTTTGATCAACGTTTCCCGTGACGGTTGCCACCTACTGACTCGTCAAACTAGGGATTTAAAGTTGATTAGGTTTTTTATGACAAGCACTAAATGTATTGTTGAGAGTATCAATTGCATATTAGACAAATATAGAATCTTGCAGTGCTTATATGTATATTTTTTATATTGTCAATTGATTTTATAATAGAATCTCAACTTTCTTCATGGTATCAAAGCTGACTATTCATTCGACGTGTCCTGGCTCAATTTTCTGGGATCAAATTCACCTCCTTAAGTTGGGCTTTCGAAACTCCTGCTTAAAAATATTGGGCCTCGAAGAGATGCATTGGCTCTAGTCCTCGGATTTGGATCCTCTCCTGAGCTAATGGAGAGGATCCTCCTGACCAATCATCTTGGGCCGTTAGATTTTTATCCAACGGCTACAAACAGGGTGATCCCTTTAAAGTTATAATAATTATAGTCGTTGGATAAAAATCCAACGGCCCAAGATGATTGGTCAGGAGGATCCTCTCCATTAGCTCAGGAGAGGATTCAAATCCCTTGTCCTCAATGATGACTCGGCTTTCGAAAAACTAGAGCACGCGTACTGAAGGCATTTTTTAAATCACGATGTGCTACGCGTGACTTACACGTTTTAAATGTATTTATATGCGTAAATTGACAAAATGAAAGTCAAATATTGAAGTAAATGAATAATCTTAGATCGTGCTAAAAAAACTCCTCACAAACCAATCAAAGCAGCTAAATTTACATGATAAAATCGTTTTTTCAATTTTCATCTACATTCTATTGAATTTACATTAAGAATAGAGAAAATAATATTTAATAAACAACTGATTGAGTCACATTATTATGCACGTGCAAAAGACCTTTTTTAGATAATATTGTTTTCAGAAAAAAAAATCATTTGACAATTAATTTAATTACATTATTATGCACGTGCAAAAGACGTTTTTTATAACCGACATTACACGCCTCTTAGGATGTTTTGAACGTGTTTAAAAATGGAGAAAATAATATTTAATAAACAACTGATTGAGTCACATTATTATGTATGTGCAAAAGACATTTTTTAGATAATATTGTTTTTAGAAAAACAAATCATTTAACAACTAATTTAATCACATTATGATGCACGTGCAAAAGACCTTTTTTATAACCGGCATTACACGCCTTTTAGGATGTTTTGAACGTGTTCAAAAATGGAGAAAATAATATTTAATGAACAACTGATTGAATCACATTATTGTTAGCCTATTGTGAGGTACTAATTTAAAAAATGTACAAAAAGAATTAATTATTAAACAAACGCTGTTAGAATGACAAAAATACCCCTGCATTATTTGGTATTATTTTGGGTTGCCTTTGAAATTTTTTGTTTTGGGGTCATTTTTGTCCAAAAATTTTTGGTGAAGCTTGTGACCCCAAAAGAGGTTGTTGGCTTTATATTTAAAAATTATGTTAGCTCCAAGTATGGTGACTTGATCAATTCCCAATGTGGGAATTAGTTTCCCTTGTGACCTCGTGTCAGGCCACTAATCAGCAGGTGTGTTAGAGAATATGACCTTAACTTTCTTCATAGTATTAGAGCGGACTATTCTTTCGACACGTCTCGACCCCCATTTTTGGGCTCAAATTTACCTCCTTAATTTGGGCTTTCGAAAAGTTGCGCTAGTACCAACTTGAGGATATTGACTGATTGGTTTCGAAAAGTTCCGTTGACACTAGTCCCTGAATGATGATTGGGCTCTTAAAAAATTTGCATTAGCTTTGGAATGTTGGCTTGATTAGTTTCCAATGTGGCATTTGGTTTCCCTTTGTGACCCCATGTTAGGCAACTCGTGAGGCTGCATATTGGAGAATAGGATTGTATATTAGTTATATGACATAATATACAATTACTATATGAGAGTTTCCACCAGTAATATTATCGAGACATTTTGTGACAAAACTCAATACCCAATAATATGTGATTAAGTTGGGACAATATCAACAATATTGGAGGTAGACCATGATGGGCCTAAAAAGTTTCTTCATGATATTAGAGCATGTGGTCATGCGTGTGATGTCCAATCGCTACACGTGATGTACATCGCTTTATTTGTATTGTACATGTGTTAGACTTAAAAATTCGCCACACCTAAGAGGTTATGTTGAGAGTAAATCTCACAACGGAGAAAGAAATGACATTGCATGTGCTTATGAGTAATTGTGCTACTCCCCATATTGCCAATTGGTTTTGTAGTTGAACCTCAACTTTCTTCATATAGTAGAATACATAAAATGAACAAAGAAGCATGCATGCATAAAACAAAACTAAAGTCATGACATAGAGTCGATTAAATAATGTACAAATATTAGCTCGACTTATTATTGCTCATTACTATTCGAGCTCAATCAAAGAAGTCCATTCTAAATATCATCTCAAAGTTTCAGAAACACTAATGTAACGATATTTTAAATCAATCATCCGAACTTGTTTGACTAAAACACTTGGCAACGCATAACATTGCAATATAATGAGAGTCCTTGTGTTGATCATGTCAAATTATCCAAGACACCGTCTAAATGCTCACTTCCAACAACACCGATATTGTCTCTAACTTATTAATTCCCTTGCACACTTCAACACGTGTGAGGTTTTATTACAAAGGCCTCGATATATGTTGGTGTGGGGTTTGGATATTTAAACTGTTATTTTCTCTGTCTCTACCTAATGTGGGATATTCAACACGACCCTCCACTTGGGACCCAACTAGTGAATCACACATGAGAGAATCACATATCGACAACCACGAGGTACTCACCCAACACGTGGACCAAGGGACCTAACATCATCACACTGGGCCAAAGCAACCCACGCATCACATGGTAGTATGATCCTGCTTTCTAGCTCCGATACTAAGTCATATGGGTACAATCATCTACGAAAATAACAACCCACTTTAACTCCCAACATAGTACTAACAGGGGAAAGCCTCACATATCACATGTCATGATCGAAGATCATGCAAATGGCATAATGAAATTTCAAATGATATAAACTTGCACATAGAATATTCCTCTCCGCACCACATCACATGTCATGATCGAAGATCATGCATATGGCATAATGAAATTTCAAATGATATGAACTTCCACATAGAATATTCCTCTCTGTCTCTCCCTAATGTGGGATATTCAACACGACCCTTCACTTGGGACCCAACTAATGAATCACACGTGAGAGAATCACATATCGACAACCACGAGGTACTCACCCAACACGTGGGCCAAGGGACCTAGCATCATCACACAAGACCAAGGCAACCCACACATCACATGGTAATATGATCCTGCTTTCTATAGCTCTGATACTAAGTCATATGGGTGCAATCATCTACAAAAATAACAACCCACTTAACTCCCAACATAGTACTAACAGGGGAAGGCCTCACATATCACATGTCATGATCGAAGATCATGCAAATGGCATAATGAAATTTCAAATGATATAAACTTGCACATAGAATATTCCTCTCCGCACCACATCACATGTCATGATCGAAGATCATGCATATGGCATAATGAAATTTCAAATGATATGAACTTCCAAATAGAATATTTCTCTATGTACTCGAGGCACATTAGCCGACCCCACTTAATGGGAAAATACTTTGTTGTTGTTGTTGCTACTCTCAAAGGGTACATGTTTGGAGATAAAAAAGAAGCATAAGTGGGAGTAAAATTAAGTACAAAAAAATAAATGACTAGCACCATAAACTTGGGGGAGTCGGGATATAATTAAGTAACCTATACCCACCACCACGAAACATGGATAAAGCTAAAGAATTTCATGCATAAACACTAATTTTAGCATCGGAGTAGTTTCTTTCAAGCCCTTCTCCTCCCTCTTACACGTGGGTTAACTGTTTATGATTCATAAAGAATGTTAAGGTTGTACTGTAAAACCAATTGGCATTAATTTTTGGATGTAGAATTCACTGAACAACTAATTATTGGCTTTAGGGTGAGTGGCCAAGGTCTCATATACATATCATATATGCAAAACAGTTATCAGACATCTACCAATGTGCAATCACTTTTATACAACTGTAGGAAAATAAAGGATTGTAAAGAATCTTAAAAGGATTTTCAGGGTTTATACAGCATCTTTGGCAGTGGATAGCATTATCCCATTATTTGGAAGCCCGTTTAACGTCGGTACAAAATGAATTTTCAAGCAAAAAAACGCATAGTACATATGATCAACCACAGGAAAAATATCCATGCACGTCGCCACTAAGATCGAAATAAGTTTGGAGACAATCGATTTTAATGATTGAATGTACTTCAATGTAAGCCTGATTTTCAACATCAAACACTCCTCCCACAAGCCACCAACTGCGCAGAGACAGGCATTGCCACCCTTGGAATCACGATTGGAGGTGAATCTGGTGTAGAAGTATTATCTTGCTTTTAGAGTATTTTAAACTTGAATTATAAGAGATTTTGCATCGAAAAGTATACTTTGTAGCATGCAAAGTGACACGCCCCGACTATGATATCTCCAAATATCAGAATAGGCACGTGTTAGCTGACACCCAAGGGTGACGAAGCCATTTTAATATACATGCAAGTGGTATTGGTAAACAAAAGTAAATAAAATATGCAAACATAAAGAAATATGCAAATGCGGAAACGTGTTCAGAGTATACAACTAATCAAGAATAAAGTGAAAGAATTACTATAAAAATTACGAACAAAGGAATGAGTCCTACACTAAGAAGACTCGAAGATATCTATGTGGAAGTGCCCTAACGTCGGGATCGTATGCCTCTGTTCTAAATCCTAAATGGGGCACAAAACAGAGGGTGAGTTGACCAAAGTTTATAATAATAATACTAATAATAAGAAAACCATTCTCTTTCTGAACATACTAACCCCCTGTTTTGAAAACTCATATAGTACTACATATTAGGTTTTCTGAAAATTCTAGCATGCCATGAAAATGTTCGTAAAAGATGTATGTATAAAACAGTGCTCAGTAATGATGACATAGTAGCCCAAAGGCAAATCCATAAAACCTTCGTAAACTCAAAATAATAAAGTACTCAACTAGGGGTACGTATCATAGTTGCCCAAAGGCATAACCATCATTCGAAGATGAAGTTGTACGACACTGGGTTACACCAGTGAAAATTATGGTAGGTCCCATCACCCGAAGGTGAAGCTATACAACTCTGAGTTACATCAAAGAAGAAATATACATAACACGCTGACACTAGCCGTAGCTAGTGAAGCTGTCTGACACTAATTTTGCTAGTGAAGCTGGGGGTAGGTCATAAATATCCTCAACTATGTTCTATGGCTATAGATGTATACATACTCAGGTTGTGTGTATGTGTTGTATGATTACCCACTAGATAAGCACATAAAATGTATCTCAAAAAAAAACCAAAACCTCATCACCTGAAATCATAAGAAATTTCATAAACGTGATTTCTATAAACATACCATTTTATAAACCGTAAATAGATAAACCATAAATATCTTGTAAAAGCAATTTAAATAAATCATAAATTCTCCATAAACCATAAATATAGAAATCCGTAAAATATAATATAAAACATACTCAATTCATTAAATATGAAATGTATGGAAGCCTAATGTTCTATAAAAAAACATGCAATTTGAGAAGGGGTCCACTCACAAAAACTCTGTCGTCGAAGAGCCGTGTAAATTTAAGAAAACAGGGTTGCATTAACATACACACCTAAGAACATAAAAGGAATAATTAATAAAACCCTACTTAAACGATTGAATTTGGGAAATGGAGTGCGGATTTAGAATCAAGGCGTCGAATTACCCTAAGAGGGGTATTGGAAAAAATTTGTAAAAAAATCAACGAGAAGTCAACCGAGCATCGAGCCAATCAACTACGTTAAAACTTTGGAATTCCACTAAATGCATGTCAAAAACAAACTTGGAGCATCGAAATTAGATTAGGAGAGTTCCTGAGAAAATTTCGTAAAAGTCGACATAAGGAAAAATATTCCTAGAATTTTCTGGTCACCGGAGCCGCTGCCGGCCGCCGGGAACCCACCGGAATTGCAGAAAATGGCCAGAAATATGGGCAATTTTCAAATGGCTATATCTCTCTCATTTCTCAACCAAATTCGACCCATAATATATCAAAACAAAGATAAGAACAAGATTATACCTGTTTGGAGTCTAAAAAGAGGCCAGAGATGGCCATAAAACGCCTGCAAAGGTGTGGAGGTCACCGAAAACTGGGAAAAATTCAAATGGTTATAACTTCTTTAATACTCAATGAAATTGAATGATTCAAAAATGAAAATCATACCTCTCGACGAGACGAAGAGAATTGTACTTTTCTTGATGGCTAGCTTGTCATGGTTTGGCCGAAAAATAACCAAAAATGTCGCCGCCTGATTTCATTATGATCCCAACGATCTGGAAAGAAGTTTGAGGTTAGGTTGGGTGTTCTAGATCCGTGAGAATGAGACAAAGCTTGTGGTGTTCTTTGTTTGAGTGGTGGTGGTTGGGAAAGTTGTGCACAGTGACAAAGGGAGAGATGGGAGAGCGGGAGAGTTCCAGAGAAAACACACGAGGGAGAAGGTGGAAGTGGTATGTGGGCCCCATGGCAACAATAATTATTTAAAATAATAAGATAATATTAAAATATCTAAAATAGTAATTTTACAAAGGTATCTTTTGGATTTGTAGTTCCGTAAAGTCTCCGTCGTAGTTTCGAAATCGAGTCTACTTACACCCACATGCTCGTAACATCGAGCACTACAAGAATATACTAACATAATGAGTCATACGTCACACAATACGAGGGTCAACAAAAAATGATTTCTCCTTGAAAGGCAATTTCATACCCACACTTTAAAATTATAAAAACCGTAATATTCGGGACGGGCCGTTACAGAAAGACGATAATTTGGTGTTATTAAAAAAGATTGAAGAAGGAGGGGATCGGCAAAATGCTACGACCCCCAGACAAGAGTCGACATAGTACAGACTCCTCCGACCTAAGGTCAATAACGTATTACCGATCCTCACCTTTTTCAACATTTTTTGTGGTTTTTTTTTTCTTGCTACGTTATTTTATTTAGTTGAGTTTATTTGGTTTTCGTTCTTTTTTCACTATTAATTATCTAATTTGATTTAATTATTTGTTTCTTTACAAAATTATAAGAAGATGTAGTTTCTGGGGGTATTAAATGCTTTAAATTGTTCCTTTCTTTTTTCTTTTTTCTTTCTTTTTTTTTTTTTTTTTTGGATTTTTGCACTCATTTTTCAACCATTATTCTTTACTCATTTTCAATTATTTAAAGATGGATTTGATTGTATCTTTCACTCATTTTCATGGATGTGTCTACAGGTAGACGATGTCTCTATTAGGCATGGATAGAATATGTATATTGTGGTATTGTAGAGAATATTAGACTTAGAGAGAAGTCCCAGAAAGAGATAGATGTCCCATTGATAAATACTCAGGCTAGAGTATTTATAGGGATCTTAAGAGTCTTTGTAGGGAAAGTAATCTTTATCAAATCGACAGACTGTCTAGGAGGAAATCTAATATAAGATACTCAACCCTCCTATAATCTTGATTATGTTGCCTAATCCTCAGAATATCCTAATTTGACCTTAAATAGGGTTTCCTTACTTGGGAGGCAAGTAATATCTTCAATAGGCCTATGCCTAGCTTGCCGGACTGTGTTTCATGGGCTATGGGCATTCCGATCCTTCTTGTCACATGTCATGGGCCTAGAAAATCATGGTCCCATACACGACTTTTCCAAACAGTCTTCTTGAATGAAGAATAAAAAAGATATGTTGCCATCAGTGTTTTAGTTAGGGTTAAGATGGTGTTCCAGCCATGAATCAAGATTGAAGTAACCAGTTTTGGAATCATTGAAGATGTTGTTCAAAACCAATGGTGAAGGTGTAGGATTTTGGGAAATTATGAGTTTTGCTAAAACTTGTTAGAAGAAGATGTTGAACGCTCGAAGTTTAAAAGCAGAAAGTCTTGTTAAGCAAAAGACAAGATAAGAGAAAGAAAAAGAATCCAGGGGTTTTATGGATGAATCAGTAAGAAGCCTTACGGTTTCTGTCTGAGAATCTAGGAGGAATGTCGGGGTATGCTATGTAATGATTGCAAGAATCGAACAGCTCGGGTTGGTCTTTTTGCGTTGCCCAACGAAATTTTTAAAAGTGACTGCTTAATTTCTAAGGCAGTCATATTAAAGCAAAGACCAAAGACCTTTTGGTAGCTACTTTGTCTAGAAAATCGTGGCACGTGAGTAGCTGAGTTCGAACAGCCGTCCCTAAGAATCTGGCACGTAGTAGGAGCAAAGAGAAGTGTGTTAGTCGATGCAAGGTTGTCACGTAAATTGGGATTGAGGCAATTAATGCAAGATAGTAGGTCATTTAAAGAAGGCCAAATTGGATTATTCATCCCCGTAGTCATAGGAAACTTGCATGATGATCCCTGTGGTGAAAAAATTAGAAAATAAACCCTTGTGGTCAAAAATGTTAGCAAATTTAGTTTAAAAGTAAGATTTTTGTTAAATGACAGTTAAAAGTATAAGTAAAACTGTATTTTCAGTTCCAATTGACATTTAAAATAAATAATTTTTTTATAACAATTAACAAAAAAAATAATGCTTAATTTTTTAAATAAAAAAAGCCGCAATTCAATGTCAATTGGAACTGAAAATACAGTTTTACCCCAACTTTTAACCGTCCTTTAACAAAAATCTTACTTTTGGATTAAATTTGCTAACATTCTAGACCACAAGGGTTTAATTCCTAGTTTTTTCATCACGGAGGTCATCATGCAAGTGTCATATGACCACAGGGATGAACAATCCAATTTAGCCTTTAAAGAATATTAATTTCTTAAAAACCATTATGCCAAGTGTCAATGGGCAAAGATTTCAGAAGTGGAGGGCAATGTTTAGGCCTAAAATACCAACTTAGGCTGAGATGGGTTGACCTGGGTTGAAAAGGCCACGATACTTGGCTTAGTAAGTATCCCTAGGCCAGTGGGCTTTTTAGCCCAAGACAGGGTTGGTTCGACTGAGTCCTCATAAAAGTAAGATTATGTTAAGATTAAGTGCATATGTGCTCAGTTGAGTCCTATGCAAACTGAAATTGCCAAGGATCATAATAAGTCTTGGATAAATACAAACTATCACAGGGTCATAATGCCTACACGATTAGATAAAGATGAAAAAGTTGCATGATGAGATCAAATTCAGAGACCTAGTTAGAGTCAAAGATGATGAGTCTGGATGAAGTTTTGGCTAAAAAGGGAATTAATGAGATAAAAGAAATATTCAAGTAAATGTCGAGCAAGCATAGTCCCATCGAAACTCTGCCTCGATAGACTTGTTATCATAAAAGCCTTGCCTATAAATAAAGGAGGCTCTGCAACATTGGTGCTAGGGCCGTCTATAAATTTTTTAGGCCCGCGGCGTTGCCAAAAAATTTCCCTAACTTCATATAATAAAATTATTTATTTTCACATGTAAGACATCGATAAAATTATACTTAGAAAAGCAGTTCAAACTCAATAATTTAAAAACACAGACTAATTTATTTTGTATCAAGAGAAGGAAACCAAAAAACTCTTGGCTTACAAGTAGATAGACGATACCACCTCGATCATCATTTGCCTCGCAGTTATACCTTGTGTTTCACTCAATAGGGCTGGTCCATAGAATTTTGAGGCTCGGCGCGACACCAAAAAATGTGCCTTAACTTCATATAAGAAATTATTTATTTTCACACATAAGACATCGATAAAATTATACTTAGAAAAGCAGCTCAAACTCAAAAATTTAGAAACACGGAGAGACTAATTTATTTTGTATCCAGAGAAGGAAACCAAAAAACTCTAGTCTCACATGTAGATAGATGATGAGTTTTGTTTTCCATCTGAACCTTTAAAATATTTTTGTATTAATCGTGAGGTGTTTTTTTCTCATTTACTAACCTTGTCAATTGAGACTAAAAAAATAATGATGTTTCTGAGTCTTTAATTATATGTATAAGTAATGAATGGGCACTAAATTAAACATTTTGATAACACGTCATATGATTCGCAAATTTGCTCTAAAATTTTGGAATACGTATTACTCTTTATAGAAGATTAGACTTGAATTCAAACGAATATTTAAAAATAGCAACCCACATATCTACTAGCTAGTAGCTAAAAATAAATTAACAACCAAAAAAATATTCGTAAAAATTGAAAAGAATAAACACGCATATAGCATTTCGAACTTAGAAAATCTCGTTAATTTTAAACAACAAAAACCATTGCTTCTAATTAAACTTATTGATCATTTAACCAAATTTAATAAATTTATACTCTTATGAAAAGAAATTTGTAAAAATTGGAAAGTAAATGAGCATATGTGGTGTTTTGAACCCAAGACCTCTGCATTATTTTCAAATGACAAAACCACTACTTCTAGTTAAATTTCTTTGTCATCAATCCAAATTTTATAAATTTATACTCTTATGAAAACATATATAAATATACCACCCTAATAATTTTGGTGCCCCGAATTTTTTTGGGCCACGGACAATCGCCTACCCACACTGGGCCTGGGACGGCCCTAATTGGTGCCTTTTTCAACTCAACAAACAACTCAAACACTCTATGTATAACCATTCTCACACCCTTAAGCAAAACACTAACTATGATATCCCTCCCATCAATACATCTTCAATTTGAATAAGTGAACAACACTAGTTCAGGAATTCCCAAACTTCCCACTAATCTGGGCTCTTCATTTTCTTGAACCCAAGGCCTATATGTGTTCCATCTGAGGCCCTAATTGCTCAAGTGCAGAAGTCAACAGTGCATTCGACACCACAACCACCATATCTACTATACTCGCCCAATCGAGCTTGGTCGCGAGTTAGCACGCCGGCATATAGAAGGAGGACGTAAGATCATAATTACTTGACATGCGTGCCACACAAGCATTGTAATTTCTAGACTAAACAATATCAAAACTACGATGTAGAGGACGATGTTTGAGTCAAAGGTGATTAGTTGAAAATGCGCTTTACCTATAAAATTGTTAAAAGTTGTTATGTGATGAGTCCATATTATACCATATATTTTACCATATTCTTAGTTCTAGTTTATTGGTTATTTTGGTAGAATTTTGATACTTTGTTATATATTTTCAATGTAGGACATTCGACTTCATCTGGAGCAAAAAGTGATCAAACGGATGAATTAAGGTAAACATCATGCTCTTAAGGGTTGCATGGTTTTTCAAAGGGTTTTCACAAAGCTTAATGAGTCTTGCATGTTTATATTTGATCTGAACATCACAGAAGGGTTGCATGTTAGATATACGTTTTTGCTTGAACATCACGAGGAAAATATGTATTAGAAAACCTAACCTTCAAAGCATGTATGTAGAAATTTATAAGTAATTGGTAAAATTGCAATTGTTAAGAGGAAGCGGAACCTTAGGCTTTTACAATTTGGTTTTCAAAACATTTTCCTTTGTTTTCTTTACTTTGCTAATTTCTTTAACCTTTTTAATTAAATTCGTTTTTATTATTTTTAAATTCAAAATCAACCTTTTCCAATCTTTGTTTTCAAATAATTAATTAAGATTTGGTATTTACATAAATTATTCATTCAATCTCTGTGGAAAACAACCTTACTTGAGTTGTTATACTACAACAAGATTGCACTCTTACAAGTGTTTTTAAGTGTTTTTATCCTTACTTTTATAGGTGGTCATTATGTAACAAAATATTGGATTATAATCTGTAGATGGAAATTAGATCATATAACACTCACATTAACCTTTCAATATAGGTTTTCGTTTTTGGTGTACCCAGAGGGGGCGTTGAGGGGGAGCGAAAGGTGCAGTTGCATAAGGCCTCAAATTTGAAGGGACCCCCAAATTTTTTGCCATCTAATGTTATATATTTAGAAAATTGCTTTTGTTAGTACTTTAAAATCTCATTATACATTCCTCATAAGAGTAAATTTTGTTCCCTTCTAAATATAAAAGGGTAATACTAGAGATACTAAATTTGTGAACTAAATGATGAGTCACCAATTGGAAATGATCACGTTTATCAATGCTTAAGTAATAATTCAATCATCAACTTATATGTCATTTAATTTACAAAATTTTGTCTACAAATTTAGTATCCCTGGCATTACTCAATATAAAAAATTTTAGTACACTGACATATTCTGATTGTCAATAATAACACCCTAAAAACAATAGTTTTCCAATTTTATTATATAATAAGGTTATATATTCAAGTGAACTTTAAAGTTAGAGTTTTGAAGTTTTTTTTCTTCATGTTTGATTGTTTAAGATTGCACTGCTTTTGATTATCTAGTGAAGGTTATGTTTATAGCTTTTTTAATTAATGACATTTGTAAACTTGCAATCAGTGTTGATTTAAGCGATTGTTTTATAACATCAATACATTGTTTTACTTTTTTTAATATTATCTTAACGAGGGGTCCTTTTATAAATTTCGCACAGGGCCCCCAAAATCTCAGAGACGGCCCTAGGTGTACCTTTCATAAATGAGGACCAGCTGACCAAGGGAAAGCAACCTGAGAAACAATGAAATTCATCACTTCCTCTTAGATTTTCTAATTTTCAGTTCAAATGGTTTTGTTATTAATCACGGGGAAGTGTTGTCTATACTGTCGTTTGTGGGAAATAAAATAAGGAAACCCATAAATTAACCATTATGTGCATGGAACATGTGCGTAAGTGCAATTTGATTTAAAATACACTGCTGGCGATCGGGTCGATCGCGGGTTGTCCCTCACTACTGAATAATGCTCATGCCGATCGATTGTGAATGTACATAAAGTAGACCACAAACACTAATTATTAAAAGTCGCATTTAATAAAAAAAAATGATAAACAGCTAATTATTAGTGTTTAACCAGATAAAACAATTGCTTATATCATATAGTTTGTTAGTGCATCCCCAGTTGGTTTCATATTTGAATACACAACCGAAAAAAAAAAACAGAGTTGTTGAGGAGAATATCGCACATTGGAGAGATGAAGTTTCCGTCAAAGATGTAGAAAACGTCTCCATTATTGCAGTCCGCCATTTTTTTTTCACAGCTTCTCATATCCTTCTCCTCAAATCTCTCTTTTGCTTTTTGGGACTTCTCCTCCAGATTCAAGATAACAGTATTTTTTTTTTTTTTAAATATTGGAAACAAAATGTTGAATTTATGTTAAGCTTATTATATTAACACTTCACAAATTGTTGAATAAACCCCACATACTTAATACAACCCATATTTGCTTTTTCACTTAAAAATTATCTTAATACACCCCACGTACTTTCTCATAATACCCCCACACCCCACATTCTCAGTATACACCTTATATTTTGTACATATACCCCACATTTTCTATACATCCCATATTTCTCAAATCTTATAACACTCATTTTTAATTTTCAAAGACTGAATCTAACCATTTGAACGTTTAGTTTGCCGAAAGATTTCAAATCATCAGCAATGGCTTCATTGTGAAGGTCCCATGAGAGCTGGGTTGATGAAAACTCCCTTCAATAGAAATCCCCGTAAATTATTACTCTTAGAAATTTAAGTGTTGAAAATGACCTTGTGAAGGGTCATCTGACCTTGTGAAGCCAACCATGGCTCATTTTTAAAGACATAATTGAAGCCTGTATCATATAGTATGTTTGTACCTTTGTTTTTGCAACTAAACGATATATGTCAGGTACATCTAATTGCTTGTGATGCTTAGGATAGGCCTGTAGACATCGAAATTTCGGAAAATTTCGTGTTCACAAGGCCACTTGCCCATACAGATCATACTTGTCAATGAGCTTGAGCACGGTTGTAAGAACAACCGAGCTACTATTTGACATTTCTTCAATGTCATCTTTGTTGCCAAGATGATAATTAATATTAAATTTTAATGTGAGAGTGCATTCAACATTTTATGGGGTGCTAATATAAAAAGCCTTTATGTTATTTTGGCCATAAAAATAGAATTTTGTTAGGGTTTCAAAAGTCATTTTATAAAAGGTTAAATATGTCACTAAAATTTCCAATAAAAGTGGGTGGGAAAATAGGGTTGAGAGGTGGGTTTATCATCACTCTAAATAAGGTTTGAATCACAAATGGTCTCTAAAATTTACCATCACCATCAAGGTGGTCTCTGAAATTGAAAATCAATCAATGTAGTCCCTGGAAATAGGTGTCGCAAATCAATATAATCCTTCCGTTACAATTCTGTTAAAAATTTCATTAAGTGCTGATGTGGCACATAAATGGGTCCCACAAGATTTACGGGTTTTTATCACAAATGATCCCTAAAATTGACTCACACCATCAAGATGGCCCTTGAAATTGACCTACACCATCAAGATGGTCCCTAAAATTGAAAATCGATGAATGTAGTCCTTAAAAATATGTGTCGTAAATCAATATGATCATTCCGCTACAATTCTGTAAAAAAAATTGTTATATGCTAATGTGGGTTTAATAATTAATTTAAAAAGTTGTTTAAATACATTTTTGCACGATAAAACTTTTTTCTTATAGTAGGACCTACTCCGAAAAGATATCTCTTCCATAAATTCTTAAAGGCACAAAGCTTAACCAATGCCCAATAGGGGATTTAGAAAGAAAAATACATTTATAAGAAATGCATAATAAGATTTTTGGAATGTCAATGACACGTCCCTAAATTTTTACTAAAATTGTAGGATCTGTGTTCTTAGTCCTTGGTGAGGTTCTCCCAAAAATGTTACAATGGAATAGATAGCCTCTAACTTCAAGTTATATTGTAGGTAATGATTTTTCATTTGGAAGGGATTAGAAGAGACTATTGATACACGAAACTTCTCCATTCTAACCATACCATTTTGGAAAAGAATTGCAATGGATAAATTTTCTTCTTAAGTAATCCATCTCCTACCTCTATGTTTGCCACAAAATTTTTCATTTTTCCTTTAACATACCTTGAAAAGTAATGGTTTATCCATTCAAATCCAACCCTTTTTATCAAATGAGACCCACTTGATAATCCTATTACCTTCAAATGATAGTAGTTTTAGCATTGTAAGCTTTCACACGCATGTAATTAGTTGTTAATGCATATTTCTTTTAATAGTAGAAAATGATCTTGCAAGATTAACTCTTTGAAAATAGTCACATGCATAAAGGAATGACAGTGACAAGAAGAAAAACTGATTGCAAATCTTTGAATTTTATTCTATAGCTAGACACACAAGAAAGAAACACTACACATTTACAAGAATACTACCCTAATTACAAATAGTATGCAGTTCCAGAAGTTCAAGTTAGGTGGCCTTGACTTGCATTTCAAAGATGGGCTAGCTGCAATTGGTCAAAATTAATTGCCCATCGTTTGATCAACCTTCAGCCTCACCCTATAAATACCATACCTCCTCCCTCACTTCTTCACAACTCAAAATCTCCCATTACACCATCTTCTTTTTCATAAATTTCTTTTTCTCACTTTCCAAACACTTCGCAGAATCATGGGTGTTTTCACATACGAATTCGAGTTCACTTCCGTCATCCCCCCTGCTAGGTTGTACAATGCCTTTGTTCTTGATGCTGACAACCTCATCCCTAAAATTGCACCACAGGCAGTGAAGAGCACTGAGATCCTTGAAGGAGATGGTGGAGTTGGAACCATTAAGAAGATCAACTTCGGTGAAGGTAGCACATACAGCTATGTGAAGCACAGAATCGATGGGGTTGACAAGGACAACTTTGTGTACCAGTACAGTGTCATTGAGGGAGATGCAATCTCTGAGACAATTGAGAAAATCTCGTATGAGACTAAGTTGGTGGCTTCCGGCAGCGGTTCCGTTATCAAGAGCATCAGCCACTACCATACCAAGGGTGATGTTGAGATCAAGGAAGAGCATGTCAAGGCTGGCAAAGAGAAGGCCTCACATCTCTTCAAGTTGATTGAGAACTACCTCTTGGAGCACCATGATGCCTACAACTAAATTCTTCTGCCCCTAGCTACAATGATTTTCTAAGTATTGATAAAAAAAAACTTTGTGTCCTCTTTGGTATCAGTTAATGAATTGTTCGTGTGGTTTTCATTTTCTTTCTTTTTTTCTTTTTTTTTTACTTCTAAAACACTATTCTGGCTTGTAATTGGAGCTTTGATTGAAGACTCAATATTGTATTTCCTTACATTTATCAATGAATAAAAGGAAAATCATGGATTTGATAATATATTTGAATGTTTCTTTTTAACAATAGGTTTGATGAGTTGGTCTCCTTAAGTGTGGCCATGTCGAAATTCAGGAAGGGTGGCAGCTGTAAGCCTTGAGAGCCGACCCTGTTAGGCATCGAAGATGCCTCCTTAAGGATTCTTCTTTGGAACCACATCACATAAGAGATGACCATTTAACAAACCCAACGTATCTAACATCTAATTAGGGCCCAATTTAAGCATGCATATCCTAAATACGGAATCATATTTCTAAATGAAATGCTCATGTTAAAAAAAAAAAAGACATGCTCATTAAAAGTAATTTATTTCGAATCTGTACCGAAGCCGCGGAGTCGCTGTTTAGAGTGATGTGACCAGCGGGGTCAGAGTCTCCTTTGAAATATTTAACCCGAGGCAGAGCAATGGGTCATCTCCGATCCGCGATCATAGTTGATACTCCGAGTGGAGGTGGCTCAGGCCTGAAAGGTCGAACTTAAGCTACTGGGGATTGCTCAGAGTGGATTGGATCTGTGATTCCGCGTTCGTCACTCCGACCCGAGGGCTACCAACCAGCAGCTCCAATAAATTTTAGGGTGTGATATCCACACACCCCTTTTTATTTTTCTCACACCTTTTTAATTTTTAACCGTCGGATTTGATGAATTGAAGAAGATCAACGGATAAAAACTAACTAAAGGTGTGGGAGAATTAAAAATGAATGTGTGAATAGCACATCCTAAAATTTATGGAGTTGAATTAGTTAGTGGGGACTTGACTTGCATTTCAACGTGGGCCACCTGCGAGCAGCTCCAGCGGGACCAAATCCCCTTGCGAGTAGGCAATCCAATCCATTCATTCCCCCCTCAAAAACCCTCCAGCCCAATCCAGGGATGGGCTCCAGGGGAGCCCAATTCTTCCATCAGGCGATAATCTATTGGCCCAGCGCCTGGCCTACATAACCTAAGACTGATGTCATCGTAACGTTAACCACAACTTAAATTATTAAAAATTCGTTAAAAATAAAAAATTAATTAATAATAAAAAAAAAAAAAATTTACATAAATACATGACCATGTTCTTTTTTTTTTTTTTTTTTTATAACCATGTTCTTTCACTTTATCCTACATTTCAATATTTTCAAATACTTTCAACCAAGCTTTTATTATTATTCGTAAATAAAAATAATATTTTAATATCAATAGCCTGAACTATTCAGTTTAGAGATGCAAATGCACTTGAACAATTACTGTTCACTACAGAAATTACTGTTCACATAAGGGAACTGAGTTGCTTATAACCCATGAGGCATTTTAGAGTGGAAATGCTCTGTCAAACATTGATTGCTCATTGGACAAACAGTTGTTATGAACAATAATTGAGGTTCGTCGACCTTGTGGTAAGCGGCGCATTTTCTTATTCAATATCCAGATGGTCCCTCCCTTCCCCTTGACAAAAATACAAAATTACATGTACATAAATTAATGGTTCCCACGCCAACGAATAGAACCAAGCAGGAACTACCATAAATAAACCTTTTGATCAACCCTCAGCCTCACTCTGAAAATACATAGCTCCTCCCTCACTTCTTCACAGCTCAAAATCTCCCATTGCATCATCTTCCTTTTCATCAAATTTTTTTCTCACTTTCCAAACATTTCGTAGAATCATGGGTGTTTTCACATACGAATCCGAGTCGACCTCCGTCATCCCCCCTGCTAGGTTGTTCAATGCGACTGCTCTTGATGGTGACAAACTCATCGCCAAGCTTGCACCGCAAGCTGTGAAGAGCGTTGAGATCCTTGAAGGAGATGGCGGAGCTGGAACCATTATGAAGATCAGCTTCGGTGAAAGTAGCACATATGGCTACGTGAAAAAAAGAATTGATGCGATTGACAAGGAGAACTTTGTGTACAAGTACAGTATGATTGAGGGAGATGCTATCTCTGAGACAATTGAGAAGATCTCTTATGAGACTATGTTGGTGGCTTCCAGCAACGGTTCGATCATCAAGCGCACCTGCCACTACCACACCAAAGGTGATGTTGAAATCAAGGAAGAGCATCTCAAGGCTGGCAAAGAGAAGGCCTCCCACCTCTTGAAGTTGGTTGAGAACTACCTCTTGGAGCACCAGGATGCCTACAACTAAATTTTCTTCTACCTCTTCACTGATTTTCTATGTGTTGATCAAAACTTTGTGTCCTCTTTAGCATCAATGAATTATGTGGTTTTCATTCCTTTATTTTTAACTTCTGCTTCTGGAATACTATTTAGGCTTGTAATTCGAGATTTTGAGTGACCAGTGAATATTGTATTTCCTTAAATTTACAAATGAATAAAAAGAAAATCATGGAGGTTTGATAATATATTTGTATTTTTTTTGTGCACCTTGGTAATGAATTTAAAGCTTCATTTTATAAGTATATGTGACCCAAACTTACATATGTAATTCATATTAATCACCAACTGATCTTTTTAAGAGCAAATTTCAACTAAAGATTATAATAAACTTATATAATATCCAAGTGGTTAGAGTGTTGAATTTTCATTTGTGTCCCGAGTTCGAAACTCCTCATTTCTTAAATTATTGTAATGTTTTTTAATGATAGGCATTCCCTCAACTTAAATAATAACCCAAACCTGAACTAATCCCTCCCAACCATACCCCACCATCCCAATCCAGACCTGACCCAGTCCTTCCCAAATCTCAAATGAATGGGATTGCGATAGAGTTGCATGATCGCAACCATTTCATTCGAGCTCTACATAAACCTCTCCCGCAAAACGAGCAGTGGTGATCGGTTCCGTTCGAGAATTTCTCAAAAACAAAGCAGTATTATCATAGGCCACATTTGGAAGCGGAGCTTTTTGAACTTTTGATTATTCTCCTGATGGCGGCGATGACTACGCCGCTGCATGAGTCATGGTCGCATGGTGGCTAATTGGTGACTGCGAAAGGCGGGATCTACCGGCGATAGACTAAGGGCCTAGACCAGAGAGTGCAAGGATGAGAAGATAGAGAGGAGTAGGGATGGGCAATGGTTATGCGGGCGGGTAACCGCGGTTAATTTACCCATAACCGTTTATGTTCATACCCGTATAACCATTTACCCGTTGGGTAATTGCCTAAACGGTTATACCCATACTCATAACCGTTTATAAACGGTTAACCATACTCATAACCGCATACCCATTTAACCGTAACCGTTTAATACCCGTTTACCCATTTATTATTTTTAACCCGTTTATCTTCTTTTTTTTTACCATTACCCTTTTTCACCCGTCTACATGTTTTTTAACAACTTGAAAATTAAAAAAAAAATTGTCATAATTTTTTTTTAACAATTAAACACCGTTAAAAAAAAATTCATCATACATTTCCATATTTTAATTTTTTTAAGTCCTTATACCATTCCAATAATTGAAATAATAGTTTACGAACAATATTTTTAATTGTTACCAATGAAGGTAAATATAATATTTGCTAAGTATTATTGGGTTACAAAAATTGTTTAGAAGGCATTTCTGTCAATTTCACGGTTACCCACAATGAATTTAAATTAATTTGGCCAATTCCTTGATGATGAGAATCATCATTCCTGTAGTAGTGTTATTGAGAGAATGACCGATGAATTCCTTGCTAATTTATTGGTTGCTAAGTATTATTGGATCGAGAACATGGTTTGTGTTAGTTTTACATATATAAAATAAATGGGTAAACGGTTACCCGTTTATAACCGTAGTTAATACCCATAACCGCCCATTTAAATTTCGTGGGTAAACGGTTATACCCATAACCATTTATTTATCTAAACGGTTACCTATAACCGTAACCGTTTAATTTAAATGGGCGGGTAACCGCGGTTACCCATAACCAATGAGTATTTGCCCATCCCTAGAGAGGAGACTTTTCCGGCAACGAGGACAACGGTTGCAGTGGGCGGAGGTTAGGTGGGGTGGGTGAAGGGATTAAACCAGAAAAAATAAAACAAACAACAAAAATGGTGATATCTAGGAAAAAACATTTCAATATAAAAGGAACACGGTGGTATATTACGTGTTTTTATATAAATGGTGAGAAATTTTATTTTTTAAGTTATTAAATTTTTAACACACAAATTCCATCATTTGTATTGTGACACATAGTGTATCACCTCGTGTACTGGTCACACTGAAAAATCTCTCAATATCTAGGGACGCATTCGTTTTTTTTTTAATAAAAAGAAATTAAATAATTTTTATCAGTTGGAATGGAACAAATTAGCAACTACGTCAATCCATAAATATGGAATCCATTGTTACAACATCATTACTTAACAAATTCTCTAATAGATGTATAACTTTGCAACGGATTTGTGAGTTTATGTATGACATTGAAATGTGCAAAAGATGAACATGCATTTGTTATATAACCTAAAGTTGCAGTGGTAAAATGTAATTTTCCAATAATTTTTCATTTTGACAAGAATAGAATAGGGTTAGATGAAAGAAATCGGGTAAATTACACAAAATTACCTCAACTATGGGTCGAACTACAATTAGGAGTGGGCATGATGCGGTTCAGTGCAATTCCACCCTTAAATCGAAACCGGAACCGGAAAATATCAACAGTTCGGTTTGATGCGATTCCACTTAAATTTATTACTAGAACCTTACGGTTCGGTCTACACCGGTTTCGATTCGGTTCTTGCCGGTTTACGGTTTTGAATACTAAATTATTTGAACACCAAATCATTATGCATTCAAATATATCTTCTAAAAATGATTATATAAAGTTGCATCCAAGACATCTTTTCTAATGTAAATGTCCTTGGTAGTAGCACCGAGTCAACAAAAAAGATAACTAAAAGAAATATACATTGATCAGCAAACTTGTCATATGTGTCAGTTGTCATGAGTCTCTTGGCACATAATTGATTGGACAATGCAACAAAAGTCGATAGACACATTACCTCTGTGGTATCAAAATGCTTGTCCAATACCAAAATTTTTTGCTTTTTTCATTTGCCGTATAAACAATCTTGATTCTTGACCCACTATATTGGTCAGTCAGTCAACAAATCAAATTAAACCAAATAAAAACCAAAAATCATTCTCCAATACTCATTTTATTTCACTAGAAAAACCATGGAAAAGAGAGATAACACCTATTTGTAACCACTTATAAAGTGAAAATTATGACATTTTCATAGCCTTGAATTTAAACAAGACATTTCAATAATATAGATCATGCAAGTATTAAGCTACAGTCACCAAGCAGTATACTGTACAGACTAATCTAAGCAATTCAACAAGCATAACCTTATTTGTAGGCTTCAACAATCATCCAGTTAAAAATTAAAATGCTAGTAATCTAGCCTACACAACCTTAATTAAAGATTTGCAAAAACAAAAAACACAAAAACTACTACAAAAGAAAAGGAGAAAAGCCACATAAAGTATTGTCATGTATTATGATGCTGAATCCCAGTCTGAGAATAAGGAAAAAGACCAAAATTTTCTAATTAAAAATATTAAAATTTCTAAGACCAAAATTTGTAAACATTAAGTGGTTCCCAACAACATAAACCATGCCCACACTTCCTTATATCAGACTCTTGTACCATTGAATTAGCTTAAACTGCATACTTCCTTTTATCTATGTCAAAAGATTTTAACAATGCTTTTAGATCATATAGCAATGGAAGTTTGATCAGCTTCACACTTCCAATGGAACTCAACCATATTCCTAATCTCAAATATGAGAATAGATAGAGAAAATACCAAGGAACTGTCTAAGCTGTCACGGAGGACGGATCGATGGAGGACGAAATGTCTAAGCTGTCGCGAGGAGGGATGATGAGGGCCGTTGCAGTTGAGGTTGTGGGCTGAATCGCTGATATTTTGGATGAGAGGTCTGAGGTCGTGAGTGGGTGGGTGGTCGCCGGTCGGCTCTCTGTGTGAAATGGGATGGGGGAATCAAGAAATGGAGTGTGAGTGTGTGAGGCCGTGAGGTCAGCGACTTAGTGCGAATGAACCCTAATTGGGATAAAATCCAATGCTTTGCAATTTGGTGAAACAAATTTTTCACCAATCATACCATGACATGTGTGTATATATATATATAATTAAATTATTTATTATTAATAAAACGATTCGGTTCGGTTATGGCCGGTTTATGATCATTCGAAATCGGAACCAAAACCGGTTTGAACGGTCCGGTTCGATTTTTGGCTCAAAATTGACTTTTCCGATCAACACGGTTTTTTTCGATTTTTTTTTCATACGGTTCGATGCGGTTTTGCAGTTTGGCAGTTTTTATGCCCACCCCTAACTACAATCTCATACCTCATGCTTTTAAAATTACAATGTCATACCTCATCTTTCGAATTTGTTGCAATGTTAGACCTCCGTCAGTTTTTCTTTAAATTTCTCTGTTAAATGCTAACGTAGCTTGAGGCGGGCCCACTTCCTAGTCTAACTAGATTAAAAAATTAATTAAATATTAAAAATAAAATCATTTAAATATTTTTATAAAAAAAAATATGGAACCCACCCCTACAAACCATCACCCTCACCCTTCTTCTCCAGTTCACCCGCATCCTGCCGCCGCCATCTTCCTCCTCAAACCCCCAGTAGCAACCACCACCACTACTATCCAACGACGTCGTCATAGTCCTCCTCCTCCTCAACTTAAACATAAGGAAGCAACAAAAACAAAAATCCCATACGAAACAATTTATCAAAATATGCAGGCAATCTACTTTGTTTATCCAAATCCATCAAACAAAGCAAAAGCAACACCAATTTCACATCTTTACAAAAAAAATTCAGAAACCCCAACAAGCTGAAATCCCTAATTTATCAAATTTCACCATTATTGATCACTACCCCAACAAGCTTCAAAACAGCATCGTTGCAATCTGTAGTCGACGCTACTGGCTTTTTGGAGGCGGTGACTAGATCGGGAATGGCAGTCGTTTAGTAGTGAGGCCTGTGAGCTCCAATCAATTAGGAGCAATGGGTCGGAGGCTATGATCGGATCGAGAAGAGGAGGTTTCAAGAGATGCAGCCTTGGGTTCACCGATTCAAAGTTTTCAAACAGCGGCAACAATGGTAGCCATTTGCATGGGCGAGCTTCCAATGCACGAGGTCGGAGAGCTCGACTCGAGTTCATGGTGGTGGCTAAGAAGAGAGTTTTATTTTTCTTTTCATTAATTCTTTTTTAAAAAAATCTTATTTTATTAATATTTAATTAGTTTTTTAATCCGGTTGGGTTAGGGAGTGGGTCATCCGTCTACCATGTCAGCATTTAACAGAAAATTTGACAAAAAAGTTGATGGAGGTTTGACATTGCAACGATAAGTTGATGTATAATATTGCAATGTTTAAAAGATAAGGCATGAGATTTATATGAGACCCAAAGTTGAGGTGGTAAAATGTAATTTACCCAAAGAAATTTCTCTTTTTTGTAATCCTACGATTTTAAGGAGGATTGGAATAGATAAGTTTTCTTCTTAAGTAATTCATCTCTTACTCCATGATTGTCACAAATTTTTCATTTCTTTCTTCAACATATCTTGACAATAGTTTTTTACCTATTCAAATTCAATCTCCTATATCAAATGAGGCCTAAGTGATCATTCTTTTACCTTCAACATTAAAGTAATTGCAGCATTGTAAGCTTTCACATGCATGTAATTTGTTGTTGATGTATGGTTTTCTCAATAGTGGAAAATGATGGGGCAAGATTAGCTCTTCAACAATAGTCGCATGCATTACATAACGAACAATGCAATAGGAAATTTAGTATACAAATGAAAAGACAAATATAATTCTTATCCTATTCTAGAAAACCCTAACACAAACCATATAAAAACACTCTAACATAGAACTGAACCAAGTTGTTAGCTTTTCCAATAAATTTTACAGAGTTTAATTAGTTAGTACGTACCTTTCAAATAGTATGCACCAGCAAAAAAGCATGAGCGATGCCGCGAGTTTACAACTCTAATTCCGCTTAATTACAACAATGTTTATAATTTTATTCCAATTGTACTCGTGTGTACCATATCCCTCTACAATACCCCACCACCAAAGGGGGTTCATGATTCATTGTGACGCATGCTTTAAATTCAGGAACTTTTATTCCTTTTTTGTTCTTTAATTATTAAATTTATAATCCTTGAGCGATACATATCTTATATTAAGAAGACATCATACAATAACAATGAATGTTTTACACTGTGCAAGTGGAGCAGCTTTCATTTGCCAATTTCTCGTGCGATAATGCAAGCTCCATTGTTGAATTAAAAAAAAGTAGATAAAATTGAACCCAAAAGGCAAAAGCCTTCTCTAACAAATAGATACATATAAACAGTCGGTTGGGATATAGATATGGGTGTACCTAGAAGAATAGAGATGCACTGAGTCGGAGAGAGCAAAGAATGATAGTGGAATTTTGAACGAATACTGGACGATGACGAACTGCACGGCTAGAGCTGTTGGTGGCGGTGATTCTGCAGCGAAAGATAGTTAGAAAAAAGTATTCAATAAATCTTACAGAACTGTAATAATTCAGTCATGAGCTTCAGATCATTGGCATTTCAATAATAAGGATTCATAATTTCAAATTTTAATATAGAATTAACAGTTTACAAAATTAGAGGTAGCTGATGGCATAGCGTACCGGCTTCAAGTATGCTAAAGTTAGACATAATCTTCAGTATGTAGAGGTGTTTTCGTTTCTGAATTTTCCCTGCAACGGTTCACAGCTGGTTTCTACAAATTTTGAAAACGGGAGCTGTTAGTATGGATGTGTGTTAAATTTATCTCGTAACAATAGGACGTATAAGAAAATGAAGTGAAGGTGCATATATAATTCATGTTTCCCTCTCTTTTTCATCTACTCAATCAGATATATGCGAGTACTAAATTAGTGCATTTAAATTAAAAAGAGTTGACAGAGGCATAATTGGAGAAAGAAAAGGTCTTTATATCAATAAAAATCAAAAGATGCTTTATAATTGGACATAGAAAATGAGGAAAATGATAGGGACGAAACAAAGAAGGGCCATTAAAATTTTGACAGAGGCATTCTCAGCAAGTAAAAAAACAGAGGCATTCCCAAACAGACAATACAATATTGGAAAATAATAACTGAGGAGGAAAAATAAAAACCAAAAAAATAAAAAAATTGTAAACCTCGGTAGCAACATAGAATGCATAAGAATTAAGCATTTGTTTTTGAGGGCTTGAGTTTGTTTTCTAATTTGAAGCAAAGAATACTTGAATGAAATGCCAAATAAAAACCCCAAAACGATGATTAAAATATGATATTGAGAAACATAATACAAAAATTATATCTGATATTTAAATTGATTGGCCTATCTGATGTTTATTCAGTTCAAGTATCAATTCAAATATCAAATAGTGCTTCGAATATTAGAAAGATTATGCAACCTGCAATTCAAATATCTGAAATTGGCCTGCTTTTGCAAAAGTGCCCAAAATTCAGGGGTTACTCAATTTCATGTTTGAAAGCCATTCTGTAATTGAAAATCCAAAATTCAGATTCCTTTCCAAAGTCTCAACAACACTATAACTGACCACAAATCCAAAAAACCAGTTCAACCCCCAACTTTGACCATTTTTCACTTTCAATTCGCATATCATCACTAAATAAAACCATCCAAGTCAAAACATATTAAGAACATAGGTGGAGAGCTGAATCTAAGGTTCTGGAATCACATATGTATTCCCAAATCAGTGTGAAAACAATGAAGCTATGATTACAAAAGGCTATGCTAATTTTTTGATAAACACATTGTATCAAATGTTAGATTTATTAACCAAATGTAAAAGGAGATGGTAGAGATCACCGACATCTGTATCAAAAGGTTTAGTTTATTAACGAAATTATTAGTACAATTGTTGCATCTTAATATGTATCTAAATATATCCACCTTGATTTAGTGAAAGTGATGTTGGTGGTGGCGTTGGAGAGGGGACGAAGAACAAAGAAAAATCAAAACAGAAAAATACACAACTAATTCATCAATCAATACCATCTCCCTCATGCGAAAAAACCCAGAGTCCCAAAAACTACAGACCAATAACAGTTTGATCTGATTACAACAATTAGATGGCCAAATGGAAGACCCAAAATCTCTCTACCGCAAACGCTCATATGCAACCACACTCCTTACACTCCCTGTCTCTTTCCCTGGCCCCTGCTTCACCAAATGACCCGTTTTCCATATACCTTGCATAATCTTTCTTGGAAGCATTACATTTTCTTTTTGAAGCCTTCTTACCTTGAGGCCTAATTGGAAAACGGGTCGACCTCGACGCTTGTTCAATCGGGGGCGTTTCAAGCACTTCTTCTGCATCATCTTCATCACAATCATGCGAGGCATGATCGGGTGTAGAGTGTAGATGGACGTTGTTCATGAAAACTTCTGGACCGACAGACACAATTTTGAATTTAGGACAATCTTTGATAATATTCCAACATTCAAACCAGGTGAATGTTTTGCTTTTGCTTTTGCTTTTGGCACCATACCAAGCTTGTGCTTGAAGTTCCTACACAATGCGGGAGGATAAATAATTATAATGAGAATAGGTAACAAATAAATAATACAAACAAATAATTATAATGAAAGTAGGTAACAAATAAATAATACAAACAAATAATTATAATGAAAGTAGCTAACAAATAATTATAATGAAAGTAGCTAACAATTAAATAATACAAACAAATAAATAATATATTGTTATCTGATCCGCTAAATTTTCCCCACTTCGAATATTACCACTAGCTGGTGCCAAGGTGTCTCTCCACGTACTAAACACTTGGCTAAGTAATTTCCAACGACTGGACATCGATTCTTTAGTTCTTTGCCCACCCATTTTCTCAAGATAATTGGTATGAATAAGACTCCACATTTCTCGCAACTGCATCTCATTACCCGTAAGCGAATCATGAGTAACTTGAACCCAGCTGGTATACAACGCAACATCTTCAAAAAGTGTCCAATTCGTACCTGCTTGAGTAGTCATTTTGTTGGAAAAAAAAATTGGATTCAAACTTTGAGAGAAATATAGGAATGTGGTTGAAAGTATTTGAGAAAATATGAAATTGTGGTGTAAGGTAGAAGATAATGAGAAAGTATTTATAGAAAAGTAAAATCAAATTTTTTTATAATTTTTCATAATTTTTTTTTTCGGATTTTAAAGAATTTTTTACATTTTTTTAAATTTTTATTCACCTAATTAATCTCTACCATTTCAGAATTTTTAACTGTTTATTCCTTTTTTTTTTAATTTACAAAGCCTAATAACGTGGACCGTTGATCTTAGATCAAACAGATGAAATTAAATGAAAATTTTTAAATGTTTTTTATCGTTGGAAATCCAACGGTCCATAAAATAAGGCCATTGCAATCGAAAAGACATGGGGAAGCCACGTGGCTTCCCCAACGGTAACTTTTCAAAACAGGCGTCGCGGGCCCCAGGGCTGTTTTTTTGTTGGAAGACGTGCGCGTGAAGCACACGCGCTTGACGCAGCCCTCGGGCTCTCGGGCTGGCAATCCACGCCGGGCCTGCTTCTCGGGCCTCGCCTGTCACTCGAGCTTCCTAACGCTGGAGCCTATCCCCCCAACAATTTGCTCCTGTTTGAAAGCCTGGCCCCCGAGCAACCTCCTCCGCTGGAGTTGCTTTAAACGTTATAGGTATATTCTCACCTCTACCTTTTAGGGACAGCTCCAGAGCGATCAAATCCGTTAGGAGTGGGCAATCTAATGCATCATTCATTCTCCCTCAAAAACCCTTCAGCCCAGTCTAGGGCATGGGCTCCAAGGGAGCCCAATTCTTCAATCAGGCGATAATTCAATAGCCTAACGCCTGGCCTATGTTACCCAAGGTTAATGTCATCGTGACGTCAGCCACAATTTAAATTATTAAAAATTATAAAAAAAATTAATTAATCAAAATAAAAATAAAAATTATATAAATATCTAATCATGTTCGTTCACTTTACAACATTTCAATATTTTTAAATACTTTCAACCAATCTTTTATTTTATCCGTAATTAAAAATAAAGTTATCTTTAATTATTTTATAAAAAATATTTTAATACCAATAGTCTGAGCTATTCATTTTAAAAGTAAAAATACACTTAGATAATTACTGTTTATCTCAAATAATTGAGTTGTCTATAGCCTGAGGGCATTTTAGGGTGGAAATGCTCAGTCAAATGCTCAGTCAACATTGATTGGTCATGGAACAAACAGTTATGATAAATAATTGAGGTTCGTCGACCATGTGGTAAGCGGGGCATTTTCTTAATCGATATCCAGATCCAGATGGTCCCTCCCCTCTCCAGAAATACAAAATTATATGTAGAAAAATTAATGCTCCCACGTTGATGAGTACACCTTTTCATCAATCCTCAGCCTCACTCTATAAATACATACCTCCTCCTTCACTTCTTCACATCTCAAAATCTCCCATTACATCTTCCTTCTCATCAATTTTTTTTTTTTCTATTTTCCAAACACTTTATAAAATCATGGGTGTTTTCACATACGAATCCGAGACCACCTCCGTCATCCCCCCTGCTAGGTTGTTCAATGCGACTGCTCTTGATGGTGATGAACTCATCGCCAAGCTTGCACCACAGGCAGTGAAGAGCATTGAGATCCTTGAAGGAGATGGTGGAGTTGGAACTGTTCAGAAGATCATCTTCGGTGAAGGTAGCACAAATGGCTACGTGAAAAAAAGAATTGATGTGATTGACAAGGACAACTTTGTGTACAAGTACAGTATGATTGAGGGAGATGCTATCTCAGAGACAATTGAGAAGATCTCTTATGAGACTACGTTGGTGGCTTCTGGCAGCGGTTCCATCATCAAGCGCACATGCCACTATCACACTAAGGGTGATGTTGAAATTAATGAAGAGCATCTCAAGGCTAGCAAAGAGAAGTCTTCCCACCTCTTGAAGTTGGTTGAGAACTACCTCTTGGAGCACCAGGATGCCTACAACTAAATTCTCTTCTGCCTTTTCAATGATTTTCTGAAGTGTTGATCACAACTTTGTGTCCTCTTAGGCATCAGTGAATTGTGTGGTTTTCGTTCCCTTGTATTTCCTTACATTTACAAATGAATAAAAATAAAATCATGGGGGTTTGATGATATATTTGCATGTTCCTTTTTAGGGGAAACTTGATATAAGACAATTTTTTTAGTCAATGGTGCAATTTATTAAAATAAGTCCAATTCCTTAAATTTAATTATTTAATTATCAATAATTATCTATTCAATGATAAGATTTATTATAAAAATCAAATTTATTCCTAATTATCTCTCTGATTATTTCTTTTTATTTAGTTTTTTGTTATTTCTTGTTCTTCCTCTTGCTTTGAACCCCATTTATAGATTTAATTTTTTATTTTTATAATCAACCTATATCACAGGTTAACAGGACTCACTCATAAAAATCATCCATGTTTTTAATACAAGGAGTATAAAAGAAATAAAAACATGTAATTAGATAACTAAACTCACTTATAAAAATCATCCATGTTTTTCGACTTTGATCTAAAAGCCCCTTCTTTTTATGCACCTTGGTAATGAACTTAGAGCTTCATTTTATAACTATATGTGACCCAACTTATATATGTAATTCATATTAATCACCTATTATTTTTTTAAGAGCAAATATCAATCACCTAAATATTTTAATAAACTTGTATAATATCTGAGTGGATAGGCTGTTGATTTTCACCATGCGTCTCGAATTTAAAATTTTATCTTCTTTAAATTATTGTAATAGTTTTGAACGATGTGCATGCCCATAATAGTAAATTTAAAAATAAATAAATAATAACTCATATTGTCACCCATGCATCCCTATTCAAAACTTCTCCCTTTTACATTATGTAATAATTTTGAACGCTTCCTTTATTTTTAATAGTAATATTTTTTTTAAAGTAATTCATATAATAAAATAATTATACATCTACTCTATGATACCCGATCAATTTAAAAGCATTACATTTTCTAGTTGTATATGAGTTACCAATATAACACGTCAATTAGTAAATGATTGTAATATTATATTATATTTGATAACGTGACAAGTATGCCAATCTACCTACTCCTTCATATTAGCCGGCCACTAATTAAAAATGTGACAATTATCATTTCATTTTTTTATTTTTTAAAATGAGACAACTGGTGGCAAACCACAGTTAATTTTTTTTTTTATCCAAATAAGCTATGAAGAATTTCACCGTGCTCATGACCACAATCAAGCAGTCAAATATCATTTCATTTGGCCTAGTACTTCATATTAGCCGGCCACTAATTAATATTGTTAAAGTCTTTAAATTGATAATGTGACAAATATCATATATCATTGGACCTACTACTTCATATTAGCCGGCCACAAAGCATACGCCGGTTACCACTTCAAAGATAATAGTAAAGGATATAATCAGCTTATATTATATTTGGATGATAAATTTAAGATACAAAGAAATTTTCCAGTTACATAATTTGAAATAATTTAATTTAATTTCTAGAATTTGTGAATTTTTTTTGTTCCGTCAATAAAAGAACAATAAAATTTAAATACAGAATTTAATGAGTATATAAAGTCATTAATAGATAAATGAGATAAAGTTATTAGTAAATGTGTTAGCAGTAATGGCAACGACGTGGTGGCAATAGTGGTAGCAGTAGTGATGTTGTGCAGTGGTGGCTGTGGTGGTGACGTACGCTGGTATGATGATGGTGGGTGGTGGTGGCAACAATAGTGATGATGATAATAGGTGGTGGTGACGGCAAGAACAGTGACATTGGTATGTGGTAGTGACATGTGGTGGTGGTGGTGGTGGCCGCTTTTGGTTAAGTTTATATTTTTTGTTTTTATGTACTATTAAAATTTGAAATTTTCAACCATTTACGTGAAATTTAAACTTGAGAATTGAAGGTCTAAGATTTAAAAAATTTCTTCTTCGTGTGAAAAATCTAAATTTCTATGTATGTAAATTCAAATAAGAGAATTTATGCATGTTAATATATATAAATTCTAAATTTAGTCGAAACTTCAAATTTATTTCCTTTATTCAAACGTAATGTTATTGACCAGAGCTAACTAAATGAGTTGAACCAACTGCTATAAGACAAAGGCTACAATTCCAAAAGTGATTCCTATCTCTCACACAAAATGAAACGACTATTTTATAGCATCATATCTACAATTCACAAGTGATTCCTATTTCTCACACAAGACAAAACGATGATTTTAAAGCATCACACTTTCCAACTAGATGACCTGACCACTACACGGCGAGGCCCATATCGTTAACCTAAGGATCATAACACAAATCAGTCTCATCTAACATGCAATTGGAGAATCCCATTTCGTTTTTCTTGTAAACCACTTAGTAATTCACACCATAAATACACTCATGAGTGTAAAGAATTTTGGAAACCTCAAACTGATGCTCATTGACAAGTAACTCAAGCTTGCGATCACTAAAGCTCAATTTGTGGTTTTTGAGATTGACATAATTCTTCATTTTGATTTCTGAGACGTCAAACCAATATAAATGATCCCTGAGCTTGTCCACCGTCAATCGTTGTAGTCATTCTATGAAAATCTTCAGTAAATCATTTTGTCTCATTGTTTATTAAATTGAGAGTATTTTTATCATTTTATGAAGAACCAAAATGATTGAACGATGTACAAAATCAAGGACTACTTGTATCGATTTCAAATTTCAAACACCAAAGTAAGGAGTTATATCAATCTCACGGACTATTTTAGCTAAAATGCGTTTATAAAATCAAGGAGCAATCGTCCGTCAATGGGCCGGTTCAAGGCCCACATAAATTGGACTGGTCATGCCCACCCATGTGCCCTTACAAACGCATCCCAGGGTAGATTCGCACAAGTCAGTTCGTTTGAGTTTACACTTGGACCGGGGCAGGCACGTCAATTTCAAAGAGGAAAGGACAGTGTAGTAATTTCACAGACATCGTATATACAGAGTTCTTCTAGAACGAACCCCACAAGAACACGCAGAAGCTGTTCTCGACTCTTCGTTTTCCTTCGGTTTCCCAAAAACAAAATCCCTTCAGCTTTCCGTCTGCTCTCGAAACAGTTCCACCTTGTCTACTGAATCCGGTTTTCTCCAATGTCAGGCGTTTCGATTGCTCGGATTCGGGGAGAGAATCGGTTCTACAACCCACCAGCTGTACGACAACGGCAGCAGCAGCAGCGACAAAAGCTACAGGAAGAGAAGCATCAGAGGCAGTCGGTGGATTCAGACGACTGTGCGACTTCATACAGTTCTGGTTCGGGTCGGGAAGTGGTGAGCGATGCTACGAATTTGGATCGGTTTTTGGAGTACACCGCACCTGTGGTTGTGGCCCAGTATTTTCCGAAGGTATTGCAAATCAATCTTAAAAATTTCTTTTGGATTTGAAAACTTTATGAGAGATTGAAATTTTGAAGTTTTGGGCATATGCTATCGCTGATAATTTTAAATTTTGTTATCTTTTAAACTTGGATGGAAGTTTTCAACTTTAAAATTTCTTGTTTTGGGTTCCGGTGCGTTGTTTTTGTAATTGTGTAATTGTGTAGAAGTGGTTCTTATGTGTTTCCATTTGGTGATGGATAGACAAGTGTGAAGGGATGGAGGACTCGTGAGTCAGAATTACATCCATACTTTGTGCTTGGAGATTTATGGGAATCCTTCAAGGAGTGGAGCGCTTACGGTGCGGGTGTTCCTCTTTTGTTGAATGGGAGTGACTCTGTTATCCAGTACTATGTTCCTTACTTGTCCGCTATTCAGCTCTATGTAGACCCATCAAAGCCATCAACGAGAACAAGGTGAGCAATATATCAAAGTATTGACACTTTCAATCAATTCAAATTATCTTTTAATGTTGCTGCTCATTTCTGACTTATGGGTTAGACATGAATGTCATTACGTGGGGAAACTGTCGGAGCAAAATTTGAATTTAGTGAGGTAGATTCTGCTGTTCATTTTGATGTGATCAATTTATTTGTAATCATTAGTTACCTGATAATAAGACAGATCTGTAAATGTATGATGGTTAAGTAATCTCATCCACTATTGCAGATACAACTTGGTTGATTGGGTTACAATTTTTATCTACTTATAGTTATGGCTTAGAGGTCGCACTTAGTGCGATGGCAAGTGCCTTCGCCCATGAGCGGTAGGTCTCGGGTTCGAGACTTGGGAGCAGCCTCTTCATAAATGGGGGTAAGGCTAGCCGACATTCACCTCTCCCAGACCCTGCGTAAAGCGGGAGCCTTGTGCACTGGGTACGACCTTTTTATAGTTATGGCTTAGAGTATACGAGGATAGGAAATGTCGTCTTATCAATCTATGTTCAGAAAATGGCTGTGGTAGTAGACAGTGGGAAAGATATATTGTGATGATAGGTTGTGAAAGACAAAATATGGTAGTGGAGTGCTGTTGTTTGAGACAGCAGTGAGACATCTTATAAACAATGGGTGACAAGATCTTTGATATAATTCATGGTAGCGTACTTGGATATGGTGTTACTTGGTGTTGAGGTGAGACGTCTGATGGTTTATGGCTTAATCTCAACTTGAATTGGCAAAACATTGCACAGAATTACATGCTAATGGCTAGTTTGAACTGTATTTTCCCTTTCTTTAGTGCAACATGCTAGTACTGGAGCCAAAGAATTACCTATCTTTATCATTTGTGAGATAAATTGTGCAGAGCCTCCGTGCACACTAATAGCTAGTTTTAAATGTACTTTTCCTTTAGTGAAACACAAAATCAATTTTAGTTAGTTGTGAGTTAAATTGCGCTTAGAGGTACACAAAATCAATGTTCACTCAGATGAAATCAATCTGTTGGCCTAGTAAGTGTTCTTGTCACATAATTTTCCACATGTGTGCATGTTGTTACAGGAGGCCTGGTGATGAGAGTGATGCAGAGTCATCGAGGGAGACAAGTAGCAACGGCAGCAGTGATTATGGAACAGAAAGAGGATTTAACAATGTTCCTTATAGTGCTTTAAGTTGGCAGAATGCTGCAGATGTAAATGGCCATGGTTGGAATAAAACCTTCCCGAGAAATAAACCCTTAAATGGTTCCTCAAGTGATGAAAGTGGTGAGGCTTGCAACCCTAGTCAGCTTATATTTCATTATATGGAGCATGATCAACCATTTGGTCGTGAACCTTTGGCTGATAAGGCAAGTCACGCATCATCTCAGAACACTTAATACGTTGAGTTTTCCATTTTCATTTATAAGTTTGATGGTAACATGCACTCATTGCTACCTTCCAACAGATTTCAGTTCTTGCATCTCAATTTCCAGAGCTGAGGACATACAGGAGCTGTGATTTATCACCTTCTAGTTGGCTTTCTGTAGCCTGGTATGCTTTATTTTACTCCTCGTAAACACAGGATTGATGCATATGTTATCATAAATCTAAAATTGTTTCTGTGTATATTCTTGTTAAAGGTATCCGATATATAGGATACCTACAGGTCCAACATTGCAGAGCCTAGATGCATGCTTCTTGACCTTTCATTCCCTATCGACTCCCACAAAGGGTACATCTCTATCTCTATGTACATATGTATTATATATTTGTGTACATTCATGCACTTGCTTGTTTTGCAAATCACGTTATAATATATCATGTTGTTGGGAGCAGGTGCAAGCGCTGATGAACTTCAGTGTGGTGGTGCACGAGCTAGAGACAACCAAAATGCCGATTTCAAACTATCATTGCCAATCTTTGGGCTTGCTTCGTACAAGTTCAACGTTTCCTTTTGGAATCCTAATGGAGTTTACAAATGCCAGAAGGCTGATTCTCTATTGCGAGCAGCTGACAACTGGCTCAGGCGATTGCAAGTTAATCATCCTGATTTCAATTTCTTTGTGTCGCACAGCATTCCAAAGAGGTGAGAAGGGAATTTATCTATGATCAGCTCGCAGTTATCATCCCAGTGTAAAAGGGATAAAACGTACTGATGACAAAAACTCTATTCACTGGCCAGTTTTTCATGTTATTGGTTGGATATCAGTTCACACTCCTGTCGTTATATTACATAGACTTGGCCCTTGATATCTTATATTATCATCAAAGCAGAATTAAGAGTGATTTTGGCTCTGTGAGGGCTTTGGATAGGCTGAAAGAAGAATAGTGATGACATTATCGTTAATAAAGGCCTTTTAATTTGGGGAGTGTGCTTCAGAATGGGCGTCATGTATTGCATCAGGCATTATGATTACGACTCTTCTTAGTCTATTTGCTGTATCGCAGTTTGGCAGTTTAGGTGGAAGGAACATATGTCAGTAGCTGTTTGACAATCTTCTGTTACTGTTTAGTTGATGACGATGAAAATATATTAACTTATAATTGTTTATATATCTCCGTATATGTAGAGGTGCCTTTTGTTTAGTATGTTTGATCACACCGTGTGTATGAACTAACAGTAAAGTTCAACGCAAACATGTTCTGTTTAATGTATATTCTGATCCTACAGTAAATTATCAGTGAGATATGATGAACAAGGTGGGTGTGTCCTTGCACTCATGCTCACTCTTCTGATGGCAAATGAACTTTAGGATGTGCCGGCGGAGGACTTTGATGCAATTGCGATGCTGTTGCAACATTTCAAGCCAATCATGCATTATCATGCGTGGTTTTCTTGGAATGTTGCCACAGTGACATCCTAGTCGTCGGTAAGTTCCTCCTGTGCCTGACCTACATCTGGACAGGTATAGGGTCTTGATGGGTGCACATGGGAGTGTTATTCCAGGGACTTGTTATAGACCAGCATTCTAACTCCAATGGAATACCTGGTGAGTTTCTTACACTCCAAATCTGATCAAGGCTAAGCCCGATTCGGAAAGCCAGCTTGTCCCTTCCCATTTCAAGCATGTTATTAGTGTGCAATTTATGCAAATATGTGTTATTTAGTGAAAACAACGACTCACGATAGTAGTACTTCCATGGCACGAGTACGTATACAGTGCGTCTACGTTGAGGTTGTGCAGACTGCTGAATTTACCGCAACATTTATTCTTTTTCTTTTGAAAATTTGAAAGATTTGATTACAATACTTACGTGTATTCAATATAATCATCAGTTCAACCATCGAATGAAGATTTTATTATATACATAATTCAAAAGAATTACATATAATTACTAGATGGGATTATATTAAATGCATATATATATTTGTAGCCAATCCTAAAATTGAAAGCTTTAATCAACCTGAAAGACAAATTTGCTATATCTGGTTTGGTATTGATAGAATCATAGACTAAAAGCTTACTTATGTTTATAGCCAAACGCCGAGCCTTGATGCTTCCAAAACAATAAATATGGCAACCTACCATAAACGCTTGAATAATGGTACTTTTATGTACCACAAACACTGAGTTCAAGCTTCGAACCCACAACTACCACTTAAGTTAAATCCTTGTATAAACCAATGGAGGAAATTAATCGCAACCTCACATGACATATTGCGTCGCTAACGTAGTTTTGACAATTCACTTGAATGTCGATGAGATTTTACTTCGAGCAAATAATTTCTAGCAAGTGGTCGTTTTACATTCTCTTTTGCTCCGCATGCACTTATCTTTCTTTTTTTTATATTATGAGAATTAAATAAATCAAAAGAAATTAATTGACAAAAAAACCTTCGGGTAATGATTTTCACAATTTTGTTTACTCTATTTGCACATTGCACTCACATCCCCCTCCCCTCACACCCAACACAAAAAATCTACGAAATCTTATTCATGTATGAAAAAAATGTGCAAACTATCCATTGTGACATCACACCCAACGCAAAAAATCTACGAAACCTTATTCATGTATGAAAAAATATGCAAACTATCCCTTGTGACATCAAGGCACCGCTTTCACAAGGCGTCCCTTGGTACTAGAATTCGATTGAAATATACGTTACGTTCAAAACATGATCAATGAAGAAATGAAAAAAATCTTGTCTCAATTGAAAATAAAAAATAAATTACTCATTAAAAAAACTTATTCGCTCTAATCCTTAAAATGAAAAGATCAGAAGGAAAAATTTATTTCATGTCAAACTCCTTCCAAACGAAAAATCACTCACCCCTCCCCACTACCTTCAGTGAACTTTCCAACTCAAATCCATTCTTAGACACCAATTTATAAGCTATCAACTCGAATCTATTCTTAGACACCAAACGAGCCTGAAGTGCCCCTATGCCATATCTAACCTAAAGTGTCACTATTCCATTTGATTTTGTATCCCGACTTGGGATCAGTGCAAATTAATTCCCTGACAACCTTGGGCAAGTTATCAGAAACATACAGAAAGATAGCAAACACAGAAAGTGGATAAATTATTCCATATTTTCATTATGCACATAAAGGTTTGAGTACATTACAAATAGATAGATGTTGTTCTGATCATCTAACTATTACCGCTTGTTACATAAATAGCACCACGTTCTTCCCTCTCGTATTACTTGGGTCTGTGCTCTGGTCCTATTAACTTATCATTTCCACATCTCCCACTACACTATTAACTCATAAATCATCAAAAATAGTCGACATCAGCAGTCCTTGAACAAACTCACACCTCCGCGCTTGCTCCTCTTGGTCCTTGCGAGATAAGGGTGGCTGTTGAACGCTTCTGTTGCAACCATAGATCAGTGTTAGACCTTGAAGAGATCATAGTAAATTCACCGCACACAACGGAAACACGTAAATAAGCACGCATGATTTATCTGTTGTACATCCAGACCTCAACACAATCCCTTAATACTATCCCTACTTATCTGTTGTTCTATATTCCGAAACAAAAAACAAGATAGAGGACTCTCATTTATTACTCAGGCACCAAAAACATAAAAAGAAAAGATAAAGATAAAAGTTGTAAAGTGGTGATGATGTTCAATACCTTTCCGAGACCTCTTCCTTTGTGCTCTCCTTCACAAAAGATGGTTCAACTAAAGGATGGGTCTGTGTACTGACATCCTCATCAACCGTGGGAGGGTTATATATAAAAGAAGACAACAAAGGATCAGCTTCAGTGTTTGAGGAAAGGAACGAAGACCCTCCTAGAAGAGATTGTAAACTTCCTTCCCGCAGTTCTTTCCTTAATATAGAAAATGTTGACCCAGATCCCCTGCGAAGTTTCCTCTTGCGCTGAACGTAATGTATAGTCAAGGAGCACATGACCCTTACTTAGGACTTAAAAATATTGACAAACTCAAAATAAACATGGAAGCAAGAGTTATCAAAGTTTTTATGCAAGAAAAATACCATGGCAGCAGATTAGAGTGACTGATGGAAATACAGGAAGTGTCAACAAAAGGAACAAGGTCATGGTGACAATCGATCACATTTAATAACTAGTCTGCTTGCTGGCCAGACACATTAAGATATGTGAAAGTGATTTAGATACTTGAACATTATTTTTGCTTAAATTGAGGAAATTTTAAGGATAAAGGTTTTATGATTCCTGTCACGCCGTTATTTAGATGGCTTTAACCAACTACTAAACGATAAAAATCCTCCTTGCATTAACCAACTAATTTTTATGGCACAATGAGAATGCATGTAAATCATAACCAAACCAAACACAGAAGTCCAAACAAAAGGATATCTTTAACAAACTCCCATGTTGCGTAGTAATATGGCTCACAAGGTTTGCTCCCACCCTTTTCGCACAAACTGGACAGACCTGCCAAATGGAAAGGAATGAACATTTAGTTCCATAAAAATCCACGAGAGGAGGACATCCCAATTGATAACAATGGGCAAGATCATAAACAATCCAAGAGGAACATTACTTCCATTCTATTAATTAAAACAACAATTAGACCTGAAAGATTATATATCTGTATATCAAAAAAGAAAATAACTACAAGCTTGGCTCAAACCCATCATAAAGACCTTCAACCCAACACACAAAACTAGCAAAGAAGAATAACAATATTGTCGGTCTATTAAAGGCAACATTGTCGGTCACCATCATATATACTACATGAACCACATAAGCAGTCATGACAAACTCACTAAAATGACCCCCCAAGATAGCCCACTAATTTGCAACTCAACCCTACTCAAACAAGGCCCTTGCACAAGCAGAGCCAAACCCCAAGAGAAAACCAAGTAAACTGCTAGCATCCTTTTGCATGACTCGACAATGATACATTTCTCTCCCCAGAAGTTCACTCAATCTCTTTGTAAATTACAAAACTAGTGAAACAATCACAACAAAAAACTGCTGCTTTCTAAGCCAAAACGAAAACTAGACTACCAACAAAACGCAATCATTAAAATTTATAAGTGAAAAACAACGGAAAGCTCAACAGTTCGTATTTCCACACATTTAGAACAACCACTTTCCGAATTAAGCTAGAAACTAATTAATTACACTGTAAAACTTCAAATTAAACAAAAAAATAAGTGAAATAGAACAAAATACCCCGTTCTTAGCCTCCAGCGGATGCTCCTCATCGATGTGGCAGCAAAGCCCAAGGACATCAAAATCCTCGGCGCAAAAAGGACACAAAAACTCGGCCTTTAAATCATCGTCCCCGTCAGTTTCTTCGTGCGAAAACAGATCTGCACCAACCAACCGCAATCAACACCCCCAAAAACCAACCCATAAAAAAATCAAGAAAATCAACGACAAACAATGAACACTGCCAGGAACAGTTCGGCAAACTCACCGGATCGCGACAGATACCGCCTCGACGAGGGGGTCGAGAAGAGACTGCTCCACGAATTATCAGAGTCCATTTCTTATGCAGTGCAAAATCAAATCACGGCGACGGCGAATTCGGAGCTCCAATCGAAATTTGGGGTCCGAATTTGTGAAATTTGAAACCCTAGAAAAAAATTGGAGACGGTAGATAAAGCGAGTGTGGTGTGAGAGTGTGAGGAAGCGACCAAGAAATTGCGAGTGAGGAGAGAGAGCACGCAGCAGGAACTCTCTACCAAACTTCCGGAGCGGGTTAAACCGCCCTTTATAGTACCCACGTGCCGGAAATGCCCTCGTACATTCCGGTGAATTTCGGGGGATGCCACTATCTACCTGAGCCGTGCGATTTTTCTACGCATGTGGATTTCATTGGACGGATGACGTGTGGTGACTTTATAGGTTTTATCTCTTTTGGGGTTTTCTTCAATTGAGATTGGACAGATTTTAGTTCTTCTAATAAATTTACAAGTATTTAATTAAAATTTTAATAATTTTTCCAAATATAATGTGTATTTAGTCATTCTTTTAAGATAATTTATTACCATCTTCAAAAACAATAATACTATTCTTACTGTGTAATTGTACCTCAATTATATAGCATCTTAGACCATCTCCAACCCTTGGGCTAAAAGCCAAATTTTTTAGCCCAAAAACATCTTTTCTGCTCCAACCCTTCTACCCTAAAATTTTAGCCCGGAATTATTAAAGAATGAAATTAGCCTAAATTTTTTTCTTAAATCAATTTAAAAAAAAATAAATATGTAGATTATTGTAAATTAATTTTATGAACATTTTAATCTAAAAAAATTTAAATTCCGATAAACATTTTGCATTTAGCCCGGGGGGAAAGCTGGGGGTATTTGGCCCAGAAATAGCATTTGGCATTTAGCCTAAAATTTTAGCATGGGTTGGAGAGTGTTTGGGGGGATAATTTGGGGGGTAATTTGGCTTTTAGCCCAGGGTTGGAGATGGTCTTAGGTGGCATATGATGTAGTTGTCCACGTCATTTCAATTAATCAGAACTTTTATTCAATTAAAATCAATTTAAAAAAAAAAAAAAAAAAAAGCTGCTTAAATTATGACTACGAGGAGTTTGGTTCCACGACTCCTCTGGGTTTTACGAGGAGTCTGCTTTCAAGTTTGCTCCTTCCTTCCCCTTCCCTCTCATGCCAATTCTTCACCACCACAATCTTAATCAACTTGGTTTTTAAATGATGGAAATTTTCATGTGCAATTTTTCCAGCTGCCTGCACCCTTGAAATTCAACACCAAAACTTTCAGAATTGATCCGAATGTTGTAACTTACTACAATCTTTAACATAACAAAATTCCACTTTGTTTAAAATTTTATATTACAACAGACCCAATTATTTTTTTTGAATCTCGGGAACAATTTGACCGAATGTAAGCATGGGTACTCAGATTTTAGAACTTGGGGTAGTGATTGCATAAGCTAATTAAAGTTATAGTCTTTAAAGTGAAAGATTCATGATTTTTGTGCAAAATACAATTTCAGTAGTTGTAGTGCAAATAACAAAATTCTCGCACATTGCAATGGAGGACGTAGAAATTAAATTGAAATAGCTTAATTCTTTCTAGCTAAACAACACTAAGCAATTAAATGAACAAAAATATGAGAGAGAGAGAGAGAGAGAGAGAGAGACTGATGGAGTTTCTCGGGGGTTCTCAGGTGGATCACAAATTGAACGGAGGAGGACGAGAGGGTCAAAGATCAGAGGAGGAGCACAACCCAGATAGCCCATCGCTCGTTGGAGCTCCGAGGAGTTTGCTTTCAAGTCTTCTCCTTCCTTCCCCTTCTCTTTCATGACTTCCTTCTCCTTCTCTTTGATTGTTTTTTAAATTAATCATTTAATTGTTAGTTTTTTAAATTAATTTTAATTGAATAAACCGATTAATTTAATTTATGTAGATGTTCACATTAGATGCCACCTAAGATGATATATAATTGCAGTACAATTACATGGTAAGAATAGCATTACTCTTTTAAAAATCTGGTTGTATTTAAACATGATTGTAAATAAGTTTATTACATTTTAGGTATATTTAATGAACTTTTATTTTAAATAATTTTAAAAAGTTGAGGAATTTGAGGGTATTAAATTTTTTTTTATATTGTATTTCAAGCATTCACAAACGTCTCATCTTTCTGAGATTTAAAAAGAATTGAATCAAAGTTTTATATAAAATGTCTCCAAGACAGTTTAGCTCTGTTAAAATTGAATTTTATAAATTTATTATATAAAATCCATCAATATTCAAGAATTTATATGACTCTATTACATGAAAGCTCTACAAGCCACTTGGTTGATTTTGTGACACGACGCGGTTTTAGCTTTCCATGATCTCGCCTTCGCTCACACGTTATGGAATTTTGATACAAGTAATCTATCAGAGAAAATTGGAACTAAAATGTCGACATCCGTTTGTTAGCAGACAGGACAAAATAATGAATTCAAATATTAGTCCTAGTTGTTATTTAATATTATAGTCTAGTAATGTTTGTACTCATTTGTAAGTGAGATGTTTTAAATTTGACTCTCATCAAAAGCACATTTCAACCACATCATTTTTAACTCATTGTGAGACTTAACTAGGCATGGCAATTCCTGATACGACCCGATACGATACAACACGAAATTAACAGGTGTTCGGATCGACACGATAACGAATCGGTTCATTATCGGGTTATCCAATAAGCATCTATTAAAATAATGTGTTGGTTCAGGTATACATGTGGGTAACACGATACACGGTAAGCAAAATATTAATTTTATAATTTTATAACCCTAAAAAATACTATAATAATTATATATATTAATTTAACAATTTTATACCCCTAAAAACTATAATAATTATATATATATATATATATTAAATTAAATATTAAAAATTGGTGACCATTGGATCGGCTTAAATATACATATCATTCAATTTCTTAAGTGTTATACATACAAAATAAATAAGTTTAAATCTACTTAATAAATATATATATATATATATCAGTGAACTTGATGGGATACGAATTATGTGAAACTAATTTTAACGATCCAACCGTCAAACTTGTTTGTATATGCTTCGAGATCGCATCAGCAAAAAATCGCAAAAAACAAACATTCAGATATCAAGTAACGAGACAAAACTTTTCGACGGTTATCAACGAAAAATCATGATTTAATGGTTATTTTAACTCCGATTTTGATGATTTTTTACAGCTACACTCCTTGACCCTATATGAATACAATGAATAAACTCGATCTTCAATTTAAAATATTAACACTAGTTTATACTTAATGAAAGTATGAATAAATTCTTAGGTGTTAGTGAATCTATTGTTTTGATGGGATACGCATTCTATGAAACTAGTTTCAACGATCCAATTGTCAAACATGTTTATATATACTTCGAGATCGCATAGGCCAAAAATTGCAAAAAACAAACATTCAGAGATCAGTAACAGGACAAAACTTTTCGACGGTTATAATTGAAAAATCATGATTTAACGGTTATTTTAACTCTGATTTTGATGATTTTTTTTTTACAGCTACACTCTTTGACCCTATATGAATACAATGAATTAATTCAATCTTCAATTTAAAATATTTACACTAGTGGATACCACAAAATCTTATGTTATACTTAATGAAAGTATAAATAAACTCTAAGTGTTAGTGAATCTATCGTTTTGATGGGATACGCATTCTACGAAACTAATTTCAATGATCCAACCGTCAAATTTATTTGCATATGCTTCAAGATCGCATACGCCAAAAATCACAAAAAATAAACATTTAGTGATCAAGTAACAGGACAAAACTTTTCAACGGTTATCAACGAAAAATCACGATTTAACGGTTATTTTAACTCTGATTTTGATGCTTTTTTACAGCTACACTCCTTGACCCTATATGAATACAATGAATGAATTTGATCTTCAATTTAAAATATTTACACTAGTGGATACCACAAAATCTTATGTTATACTTAATAAAAGTATAAATAAATTCTTAAGTGTTAGTGAATCTATTATTTTGATAGGATACGCATTTTACGAAACTAGTTTCAACGATCCAATCGTCAAACATGTTTGTATATACTTCGAGATTGTATGCGCCAAAAATTGCAAAAAACAAACATTCAGAGATCAAGTAACGTGACAAAACTTTTCGACAGTTATCAACGAAAAATCACGATTTAACGGTTATTTTAACTCCGATTTTGATGATTTTTTTACAGCTACACTCCTTGACCCTATATGAATACAATAAACGAATTCGATCTTCAATTTAAAATATTTACACTAGTAGATACCACAAAATCTTATGTTATACTTAATGAAAGTATAAATAAACTTTAAGTGTTAGTGAATCTATCGTTTTGATGGGATACGCATTCTACAAAACTAATTTCAACGATCCAATCGTCAAACTTGTTTGTATATGCTTCAAGATTGCATACTCAAAAAATCGCAAAAAACAAACATTCAAAGATCAAGTAACGGGACAAAACTTTTCGACGGTTATCAACGAAAAATCACGATTTAACGATTATTTTAACTCCGATTTTGATGATTTTTTACAGCTACACTCTTTGACCCTATATGAATACAATGAATGAATTCGATCTTCAATTTAAAATATTTACACTTGTGGATACCACAAAATCTTATGTCATGATGATCGATGAAAATTGAAGATTTTGTAAAATGAATAACATGCAAGCTTTGAGTTCCATTTGCAATGTTTAAACTTTTGAGAAAGGCTTCACAACCTTGAAAACAAAAACTCTTTCATTTTGCATATCCTTGCACGTTTAATATTTTGTAATAGACTAGTAGTGTATGGATGTTTGTTTATTAGGCTATTATTTTCGAGTGTAGATGTAGTACTTAAACGACAAATGTGTTTTAATGTTTTGAAGTAATATTTATGTGGTAATGTGTGGTATGTGCAAATTTAAGAAAATAAAAATTTCTTAACGGGTCATAATGGGTCGGGTCACTTTACCCGTAAGGACCCTTTAAGATAACAAGTGTGACACGACATGACCCGTTTTAAATAACAAGTGTTACGAAAATGACAAACACAACCCGTTTGCCAGGCCTAGACTTAGCCCATTCTCTCACTCTTGTTTGGCAATGGTAATTGTATTTTGGATGAGATATTAACTTTAGGCTTAATTGTAAGAATAGTTTTCGAACCTTATTCCTAGTTTAATTTTATATCACGAACTCTTATATTAGTCTCTTTAGTCTTCAAACTCAACAATGTATTTACAATTAGTCATTTTCGCTAACGTACATTTAGAGGTATATTAGAAACTTCATACCAACATTAAAATCGCATTGCCCAGTATTAACAGTTGCTAAAGTCTAACCATTTTCATTTTGCATATTTAAAGTTCAAATTTCAATTTGTTTTAAGTTTTAGACATTAATTATTACTTAATACTTTGGTCTAGTGGTATTCTTTTTAACTTATAAGTGGGAGGTCTTAGATTCGGTTCTCACCAAAAACGAATTTGAATCACATTATTATGGCTGACCCATTGTGAGCCTTAGCTTAGTCCCCCACCCTTTATTGTAAATAATATCGTTTGTTAAAAAAGAAAATGTTTTAGATATTAATTTATAAAATTTTATTTGTTGTAAAATCGATGGTGGGTGCAGTGGAATAAATAAACAAGACACAAAATTTACAAGGTTCCTCTACAGTCATTGGGACTGAAGTACGTCTTCGGGGCAGCAGTGGTGCTTTCATTATAATTTAGAATAATAGGGGTACATAAATAACTCTCTCTATTATCTCCTCTCCTCTTCTTCTCTTTTCTTTCTTCCTCTTCCGTGAGTCTCTCACTTCTTCCTCTCTTCTTCACATGCTTTTATAGGAAAAAATTACTGTAGCAACACTATTCACTTTACAAAATTTCCACAAATGAATAGTGAAAATACTGTGGATAAATAGTAACAAATTATTCATGTGAGCCATTTACATATTATTCACAACACTCCCCTTGGATGGCCACAAGTCTTCGATTGACTCGTTAAAATCTTGATCTGTTTTGGATGCTCCCTCTGATGAGTATCTTCCCCTGATCTTAAATCATTTAGTTTGATCATTAATCATTCTGCTTCAGTCTCTTAGCAAAAAGAGTTACCGAAAAAGGTGGTTTACTTGTTGTTAACTTTCCACAGGTTTGTTCTTGAACTGGGCTAGAGGGCTTTCTGCTAGACTTGCATCAAAGGTCTGAATTTACTTCTTTTATCTGGAGCGGAATTTGATTCAAGGGTGGTGGACACTTGATCTTGAATCGGACTTGTGATTTCTTCAAGGACTTCGAGGCTTGATCTTGAATGAAATTAGACAATGATGAGCTTCACGCGGCAAGTGATCTTTGGCTTTGTCAGGGATGAATCAGCACGTGTTTGTTGCGCTTGTCTCCAAATGCTTCAATGTATTATTTTCACTTGCCTTACTTGTTCCCCTTGCATAAGTGGTATTTTCCTTAGTTTCCCCCCATGCATGTGTGGCATCTTCTCTTCTGGGATTTGTCCACTGATGCAAGAATGGAATGTAACCCTTGCATTTGGATGGTTCATCATTTCTTAGTGACTGGAGACCCAGCTCCAACAACAGTTGAAGATGACTACTCGAGAGCAATACTAGGTAAGCAATCAAGAAAGATTCCAGGCAGTCGGTTCCTTACCGAGAGTTTGAGTGGAGGTTTCGACATATTGCTTTCTTTATCATTGTCTTTGCAAATAAGAATAAGGATAAAGGAAATGACAGGGAGATTGCATGATATGGGATACTCTTGCTCTCGTCCCTGATGATATGAGATACTCTTGCTCTTATGTGACTTGTTTTGAAGAGGTGTTCTCGGAGAAGAAGAAAACTGAGTATTTCGAGATACTTTATTGAAGATGCATTCTCGGAGATGAGGAAGAGTAAGGTATTCTTGCATGTCTACCTTGTTATAGAGAATAAAGGTCGACATATATAAAGATTTCCCCAATAGCAGGTAGTGGTGTGGATGTGGCTTTGTCATCCATGCTTGTCGGCAACAGTGTTGTAGTAGGAATAGTAAGATTTACACGTTTTCTACTTTATCAGAGATCTTTGACAAAGTTGCACGTGATATCTAAAAGCTGAGATTGCGTCTGAGAAATGTTGAAGAACTTTCTCTTGAAAATCTAGCTTTTTGAAATTTGAGAGCCGTGCCTCTTCAATCTCTGAACAAGTGGCTCTGTTGCCTCTTCTTTTATAGAGACATCAATTGTATTCAAGAGTATGCTTAGAAAGTTGCAGCCTGTAGAATTTTTCTCCTTTTTGCACTTCTGAGATTTTATTTGACCTCATTTTTCCTTCATCATTTCTGAAAAATGGCTTGCCCATCTAACATTTGCTTAGATTTGAGTCTTAGGACTAATACAGGCAAGCCGCATCAGGATAATATATGGTGCCCGTCTTTCTTATCTTCAAATGGTCCTCTTACGGTTGGGGACTCTCTGATGAAGAATGACATAATCGCTACAATGGTAGCTAGGAATCTTCTCACTCTCAAGGATAACAGAATCTCTTCAAACCGGTCTGATGAGGCACCCGTTCAAGACTCATTGGCTCTCAGTATTCAGTGTGCGAACTCTGTTTCTAATATGGGTCAACGCCTACTTGCACAAACTCATCAAGTTGAATCATTAATGGTTGAAGTGGCAAGTCTTAAACAAGATATTAGAGGGCTCAAGCACGAGAATATAGTGTTACACATGCTCGCAAATAATTACTCAACAAGCATGAAAAGAAAGCTTGACTAGCTACTAGAATCTAAAGGTCGGACTCAAAGTGACAATCAGGGGTTCAAGTCTTTATTCCAAAGACATTCATTGTCTCAACTGTTTGGAGTTTCACCAAGTACTGAAGCTTCACATGAGCAACCTTTTTGAAGGCTCCCTCATGTTTTCATATGTATGTACATGTCTGTAATTTCTCAACGATATCAATAGATAAGCTTTATTTTATTCAATGTATTGTGTCAAATACAATAAAGCATATACTTCACTAAAATGTGGTACTTCTGGACCAAATCAATTCATCTTCTCCCTCACGAGGATGAATGATTTTTCTTAGTGTCTAAATATTAATAACCACTTGAGTGTTCAACTCATGATCTTCAATCCATATGATTCTTTAATATCATAAACATCATGAATAAGATTCGTGTTGGTAGATTATTCGATCTGCAGCTCGAAACAATATTTTTCTCAACACCTTATAATATTTCTTGACTCTTTAGGAGTCTCAATTTAATATCATCAACTCTTGCAAGAGATTTTAGTATGTTGCAACAATACCATAATGATTGTACTCATTAAGGCAATTTATACCATCCATTGGTATTAAGTACATAATTTATGTTTTACCCTTCCGGGGCTTACTTCAAGCAATTTGAATCCTTCAGGGATTTTTTACACATCATGACACATTTTCCTTTGGAATTTATACAGAGCAATTTGCTCCCATGTATACTTGAGGGATTTACTTATGGAGATATGATGTGTGTGACTCACAACCCTTCGTATATAATTCTTCATTCATATGAACTCGTTTACAACCTTGTATCATATCATGTGAGTGTATTTCACTGTATTACAAATGCCCAATGTAACCTCCTTGGTTCAACACCTTTTGGCTATTTGTATTATATTTAAATATATAGATCCATTTTTCCACATTCTTATAAAATTGTAATGGAATTGCCTTTCTTCATTTTGGCCAATTATTTTGTTGACGAAAAAGAACGAGACTCAATATCAACGAGACTCAATATCAACACAGCTCATTGATGAATTTAGTAACTACTTGTAAAAACCAAAATTACCATTGGTTATCATCAATCTATGATCCCGTATTCTCATGTGCATGCGCATGCATAAAAGCTTTTTATTTCTTTGTATATCCATTGCCTCTTCAAGGGCATTACATTATCTCTTCCATGATAGTCGTATTTCAGAGAATGCAGATCATAACCTCTTCTTAAGCGCGTTATAGAGCTTGGATTTTAATCTCTACTTCTGGGAGTTAAGTCATTGGAACCTATATGTCTATCATGTTTCATGCATGAGACATCAATATTCCCATGTCCGTGGATTGTCCTTTATGGGACGTGTATCCATGCGGTGACTGTCATATTTCTGGCATGCAACAGTTATGCTTCTGGCATTCATATGAACTCGTTTACAACCTTGTGTTATATCATATGAGTGTATTTCACTGTATTACAAATACCCAATGTAACCTCTTTGGTTCAACACCTTTTGGCTATTTGTATTATATTCAAATATATAGGTCCATTTTTCCACGTTCTTACAAAATTGTAATGGAATTGCCTTTCTCCATTTTGACCAATTATTTTGTTAACGAAAAAGAACGAGACTCAATATCAACACAGCTTATTGATGAATTTAGTAGCTACTTGTAAAAACCAAAATTACCATTGGTTATTATCAATCTATGATCCCGTATTCTCATGTGCATGCGCATGCATAAAAGTTTTTTATTTCTTTGTATATCCATTGCCTCTTCAAGGGCATTACACTATCTCTTCCATGATAGTCGTATTTTAGAGAATGCGGATCATAACCTCTTCTTGAGCGTTATAGAGCTTGGATTTTAATCTCTACTTCTGGGAGTTGAGTCATTGGAACCTATATGTCTATCATGTTTAATGCATGAGACATCAATATTCCTATGTCTGTGGATTGTCCTTTATGGGACGTGTATCCATGCGGTGACTGTCATATTTCTGGCATGCAACAGTTATGCTTCTAGCATTCATATGAACTCGTTTACAACCTTGTGTCATATCATGTGAGTGTATTTCACTGTATTACAAATGCCCAATGTAACCTCCTTGGTTCAACACCTTTTGGCTATTTGTATTATATTCAAATATATAGGTCCATTTTTCCACGTTCTTACAAAATTGTAATGGAATTGCCTTTCTCCATTTTGACCAATTATTTTTTTAACGAAAAAGAACGGGACTCAATATCAACACAGCTTATTGATGAATTTAGTAGCTACTTGTAAAAACCAAAATTACCATTGGTTATTATCAATCTATGATCCCGTATTCTCATGTGCATGCGCATGTATAAAAGTTTTTTATTTCTTTGGATATCCATTGCCTCTTCAAGGGCATTACACTATCTCTTCCATGATAGTCGTATTTTAGAGAATGCGGATCATAACCTCTTCTTGAGCGTTATAGAGCTTGGATTTTAATCTCTACTTCTGGGAGTTTAGTCATTGGAACCTATATGTCTATCATGTTTCATGCATAAGACATCAATATTCCCATGTCTGTGGATTGTCCTTTATGGGACGTGTATCCATGCGGTGACTGTCATGCTTCTAGCATGCAACAGTTATGCTTCGGGAATGCAATAGTTTCGGAGTGCCATATTCTTCCTCTTTCAAATGACTAAACCTTTTGAGTCTAAAGGTCTGCCACGCTTCAGGCATGCAACAGAGAAATCATTTACTGCCTCACTATATTGTCCAACAGGGACATTAATTCTTGTAGGCACATTTGCAACAAGTATATGTGATTTCATCACTTTCTTGCATCATTAAATGCATCTGGCATTTGATTGATATATCGTTACATCATTAAATTATTTTGTCTTCGTTTTCATGTTGATTGCTTCATGAATCAAAATAAGACAAATTCTCTTCGTTCTTCTGGAACAGTCGTTTCTCATCATTCTTCTGGAATGATATTTCCTCATCATTCTTCTGGAACGATGTTATTTTCTCCCCCTAACGGCAGGAAAATTGTCTTATCAAAACAATGTTATTTTCCTCATCATATCACTAAAAGGTATGGATGTTTGATCTAAAAAATTCAAAACTGAGGCGCCTATATCAAAAAATCCCTAAGCTAAATCGAATTCAAGGGTTAAACGAGACTCATTTAGTTGGAGAACTAAGACTCAGTATATAAGCTACTCAGTACTATGGTCCAATAGTATTCATCTTCACTTGTAAATGAGAGGTCTTATGTTCGAATCTCGTGGATGGTGAATTCGATACCAAATTAGATTGCCATTGATGACTTAACCAACCCCTTAGTGGTAAAATATATCGTTGTACTAAAAAATAAACTCAGTATATAAATTTGGGAGTAAAGGAGTTGTTATAAGCTCTCTAGAACATTTATAGAAATATAGAAGACAAATTGAGTATGACGACTTTTTAAATGATTTTGGTATTTATTTTGCAGTCATTCCTATAGATTATTAACATATGCTTGCAGATTAAGTTGTTCATGCTTCTTCTTCTTCTTAAGTAACACTGCGGACAGAAGACTTGAAACTCCTCTGCAAAAGGTCGACGACGCCAAGGTTGAGGTCAGAAGTCATGTTTGGAAGTATCGACGACGGCAAAGTTGACATCCGCCATGGCCCTGTGTTTTGGACCCTCTCTAGGGAACTTGTACAACTCACTAAGTCCATCAGGAGAGATCTCTGGAGGAACCTTTGGCCTGTCAATAGCATTATTCGAACCCACCGTTCGTTTTTTCCTTGTTTGAGTGCTATTTTAATTAATCTAATCTAAACTAAGGGAGGGGGTTTCGAGCTTAGGTGTAGAGGAGAGCGCACTGCTCTATCCAACTTGTCTACACAATATGTGATCTTACCGTATAATTTCCTCAACTCATGCCAGAGCCAGGGTGTCCACTGTCCAGATACAGCCAGTCAGGAGGAATTTCGAACGAGCAGGAGCTGAATTCCTTGATCAAGAAGTGCAAATAGAAGCCCCATACATTGTGAGCTGCAAATAAAACTCTCTCCTGGTAGTTGCCGGCTTCTGATGTATTAAAAAGAATCGGAATCAACTCCCACCATCCTACACAATAAATTCTAATCAGTTATTGCTGCCAATTCTTCTTGATGCAGAATGTAAAACTGCCGCAAGTAACCTAACGTATAATGAGTGGCTCCACTACTAATTGTGTCGACGCCTTTTGCATAAAACCGCTATTAGCCGCAGATTAAAATTCTCAAGGGGAAACTAGAAGGAGGTGAAAGAATAACAAACCTCGGGACATCTGAATGTGTCACCATGTCAGTTGTTATACCGTGGATGCTAGAATTTGGAACATGTTATTGAGGGTTCATCAGGGTTTGGAAGCAACTGTTAGCGTGATTTCAGTAACATGTCCTATCTTTCTGCAATCCAGTGGTTTCAAGATCCAGAACAAATATTTTCACAAGAACATCCAAAACTCCGTAGTCCAAAATCTTGGTTGAGCATCGGAGTATTGTATGCTTCTGAAGCATTTCAAAGGTGATTTGCTTAGAGTAGCTAGTGTTGATCTTCCCAAAGATGCTAATCGAGAGAAGGTGATTGGACTCCAATTAGGTACTTGCAAGTTGGAATAGCACATGAGCATGCCCTCATTTCTCCTCAGCGACTTGGAATAGCACATGGAGCATGCCCTCATTTCTCCTCAGCGACTGGAAAATATAATTTAACAAACCATAAGATTTGTAGCCATTTCGAAGGGACTTGGCAGTTAACAGAGGTTGAATAATTCAACTTTCTAACAAGAACCGAAATACCAGTGGCATTTTTGAGTTACTTAAATCAAGCAAATTCAATCCTGATTGTCTTTTGTGGCTACCAACAATGCCACAGTGTTCATGCTCAAAATTAATGTGGGTTAGGTCAGTTTGACAGTCATCCAGTCCCTTTGCACCCAAATCGAAATCCTCTGTCCCCAGGGCCGTCCCTTTGCGCTCGAGTTAAAATCCCCTATCCCCGTCCCTAGGTCAAGCTTCTTCCTTCAAGTTTAGTGTTTTGGACTCCAGCATATGACCCAATTTTATGTATTGTTTTTAGTTTAATTTTTAGAAAACTTGATTTTAATCCTTGGCAAAGATGACCTTTTGATTAAAACCATGAGTAAGATCAAAATCTAATTTTAGTCCCTTGATACATTAATAACCTCATTTATTAATTATATTTTGATTTTTTAATTATTTATCTGTTTCTTTCTAATTTTTAATGTATTAATTTTATTTCATTATAATTTTTATTTTCATTTCATTCATCGTAATATATTTTGTTGTGAACATTTAGATAAACTAATTTTTGTTATACAATATATTTTGATGTACTTTATCTTCTTCATTTAGGTATATTAAATTCATTATAATACATTTTGGTGCATACGTTTGGGTACACACATTTCGGTACATATATTTCGATACAAATATTTAGGTACATTAATTCAATATAATACATTTTTGGTACTAACATTTCGGTACACACATTTAGGTACATTAATTTAATATTAATACATTTCGGTGCATATATTTAGGTACATACATTTCGGTACTAACATTTAGGTACATTAATTGAGTCTTTCAAATTTGAAGAATGTTAAATAAAATTAATAAATTAAAAAATTCTTTTTTGGTCAAAAAATAAATTAAAATTTGTGCATTAATAAATTTAAATATTTAATGGGTGACATTAACATTAATTATTTTGAATTAAGGACACATTAGGGACTAAAATCAATATTTAATCTAACACCAGGTTTTTTTTAAATTTTAATCTTCTTGAAGGATTAAAGTTCAAAACCCCTTTAATTTTTCTGTTTAAAAAAATAAGCACATACCATTTACACTAAAGAGGGGTCCATGCCATTTTAGGAATCTGCAATGCCAGCCTGATCTTCTTTTATTCATCAAGACAAACAAAACAAACCCTTAACAACAAAAATGAACACCTTTCACGTGTAATTATTTTTTGCTTAGCTTCTTCTCGAAAGAAGTATGAACCCTAGCCTTCATCATCATTCATTTGAAATTCTCCTTCTCTCACTTCCTCTTGGTCTCTTTCTTTTTCAAATTCTAGGTCTCTCTATACTAGTGAAGGGGCGAATCAAAATATATGATTAGATTTAAAAGATTGCAATAAAAAACTATGAGTTTAATCTTTTTTAATTTGGTAAACTTGAATTTATATTTCATTGTTGTAGATATATTATGTTTGATGTGTTACTTTTTTGTTCTGGTAAAGATGTTCATAAATGATAATATGATAATATATATAAGAATTAATTATAAATGAGTTTTTATCACAAATGGTCTTTGAAATTCACATTCACCATCAAAATGGTCCTTCAAATTGAAACTTAATCAATGTAGTCCCTGAAAATAGATGCCGCAAATCAATGTGGTCTTTCCGTCATAATTATGTTAAAATTTCCGTTAAGTGTTGATGTGGCATATAAATGAGCCCACAAGATTTGAGGGTTTTTTTATCACAAATGGTCCCTGAAATTGAATCACACCAACAAGATGGTCCTTGAAATTGACCCACACCATCAAGATGGTCCCTAAAATTGAAAATTCAATGAATCTACTCCTTGAAAATAGTTATCGTAAATCAATATGATCATTCTGCCACAATTTTGTAAATTTTTTTATTATGTGCTTATGTGGGTTTAATAATTAATCTAAAAAGTTGTCTAAATACCTTTTTGCACAATGAAATTGTCAAAGGCACAAGGCTTAACCAAGGCCTAAGATGGGATTTGGAAATAGTTTTCAACCAATAATAGACACACCTCGGTTATAACCTCATTATCTCAAGATAGACCTCGCCGTTCTTTGAGTCACTAGACCACCAAGGAAGCGTCGAACAAGCTCTCCAAGATTAAGGTTGTGAGGATGTTGATCGCCTAAATGTTAACGGTGATGTCCCAAAAGTCGTTGCCAATCAGCCAAGCCGTCACCAAAGGTGATCTCGACCCAGGTTCAATTCGGTGAAGGGTTTTGAAGTCTGTAAAGGTGGGTGTATTGAGATTTTTATTTAAGAGAATAGACAGGGAATGAGGTAAAGGAATGTGGACTGAGATTGGAGGTGATTGCAGGATTGTGTTTTGGGGTTGACAACTTTTTATTAACTATTAAATTATTAAACTTGTTGATGCACAAATCCGAAGGGGTTTTGGAACAACATAAATCCGACCGTGAATCTGCAAGATATATAAATAACACAAGATGTATCGTGGTTCACCCCAAGGTTTGGGCTATATCCACACTGATATTGTATTTCTGAGGGAGAGAGAGCTCTGAATATGAGAGTGAGAGCTTTGAGAGGATGAGAGGGCTTGTGAGGCTCTCCCTAATTAAGAGGGTAATGGGTCATTTTATAGAATAAGGGCTCTTCACTTATTACATATTTGTCCATTCCTTTATTACATAATTACATTTAAGTCCCCCCGAGTATTTATACGAGGTCTAAATACGGAGGCCCGAAGTATGGTATAAACAGTAGTCCCCCAAATCTTCAGTCAAGAGAGTCTTTTGGCTGGAGACTTGAAATTCAGTCCATGTGTGGGCCGAAGTAACTAGATGTCGTCTAGAACTGATACTCGATAGAAGTAGCATATGTTGCGAGGCTGCTCTGCTTGTGGTTTATGTTGCTTTGGTTGGCTCGGCTTGTGGCGTTTGAAGGTGAGGGAGTCCCTTTTATAGAATAAGGGATCGCTCCTCAATACATAAATATGGGCTAGAGTTGATGCTTGCGGCGAGGCGGTTGCTCAGCTGGCAGCGATGCTCTCTAATGAAGGTGAGGGAGTCCCTTTTATAAAATAAGGGCTCGCTCCTCAGTACATGAATAATGGGTTAGGAGTGACGCTCGCGACGAGGCGGTTGCTCAGCTAGCGGCGATGCTCTCTAATGAAGGTGAGAGAGTCACTTTTATAAAATAAGGGCTCGCTCCTCAGTACATGAATAATAGATGCTCTCTAATGTAAGTAAGGGAGTCCCTTTTATAGAATAAGGGATCGCTCCCCAGTACATAAATAATGGGCTAAGTCCCCCAAGTATTTTTCATAAAGCCCAGTTGAGGCCCAATATATGGTACATAATGTAATCCCTCAAGTCTTCGGTCAATAGAGTCTGTTGGCTGGAGACTTCAAATTGAATCCATGTATAGGCCGAAGTGGCGGTTGTTCGGATGCGGTATTTGTATACCCTGCACTGTAGCTTTGTAGATGAAGCTTTGCAAGTGAAGCTTTGAAGCTAGAGCTTTGTAAATGAAGCTTTTGAAGCTGGAGCTTTTGTAAATGAAGCTTTTGAAGCTAGAGTTCTGTAAATGAAGCTTTCGAAGCTAGAACTCTGTAAATGAAGCTTTTGAAGCTAGATTGACATAAATGATGCTCATGAATGTTTATGTTGATTGACATGAGTGATGCTCATGAATGTTAACATGAGTGATGCTTATGAATGTTGACATGAATGATGCTCATGAATGTTTATGTATGATTGACATAAGTGATGCTCATGAATGTTTATGTATGATTGACATGAGTAATGCTCATGTATAATTTTGAAGTACTGGACTTACTTTTGATCACCTGGTTGGTGATAATAGCAGCAGGGTGTCGAATAATTTTGGAGTACTGAGCGTACTTTTGATCACCTGGTTGGTGATAATAGCGGCAGGGTGCCGAATAAATTTGGAGTACTGGGCGTACTTTTAATCACCTGGTTGGTGATAATAATGGCAGGCTGCTGAATAATTTTGAAGTACTGGGCGTACTTTTGATCACCTGGTTGGTGGTAATAGTGGCAGGCTGTCGAATAATTTTTTGTAGTACTGGACGTACTTTTGATCACCTGGTTAGTGGTAATAGAGGGCCTGACTCTTTTAGGCATATGGGCTTTCGCCCTTCACATAACCTTCCAGCCTATTATTTTGGGCTTGCCGTTTGTTTGTTTGTTTTTTTTTTCATTATTACCCTCTGATGGGGTTATACAGATGTCTCCGAAAGATAAGAAAAATAAATTACATCATTCTGGTGGGGTGTTTATTCCTTGCTTTTGCAGTGTCCCCATGTGCCTCCCTTTTGCTTTCTCTTTATTTTTCTTTCTTTTGGCAGATGACAGACAAGGGAATAATGTCATTTCCTTTTTTTTTTCTTTTGCTTTTGCTTTCACTTTTCTTTTTTGCTTTTGTTTCTTTTCTTGTAGCTTTACTAGTGGTCTCCCCGCTCATTGCTTTTGCTTTCTGTATTCCTTTTCTCTAAAGTGACAACACTTTTTTTTCTTGATTGATGTTCCTCTGCAGATTTTGAGCTTTGAGATCCACCTTGACTAGAGCCCACGTCAACAGCTCTCTGCTCTTCGAGTCTAGCTTCTACTCCTTGTGAGAATGCACTTCGAGTCCAGCTTCCTAATATATTCAAGATCTTCTTTCAATTTGGAAAGTTGCAACAAAATCTCTGCATCTTGTGCTTGACCAGAAGAAGCACGTTGAAGTTTCTCTAGACGTCTTAATCTTTTCTCTATCTTTCTTCTATAAAAAAAAACTTTATCTTCTTGTCCCGCATAAATATTTTGCGTTCCACAGCTAGACGGGAATGAATCTCCTGCTGTTTCTTGAACCCTTCCAACTTCTTTTCCTGAGCCTCCCTAACTTCAGCTGGTAAATTCTTACGGAGCATGCGCTCGATGGAGCGTAAGGTGGGGATGCGAATGCGGGTTGTGCCTGAGGTGGGTCAAAAGCGACATGGGTCGGGCCAGGTCGGGTTGGGAAGTGAAGGAGTGGATGAGGACAGAGAGAAAGACGGATTCGAGAGGTAGGTTTGCGAGTAGGGCGGTGATGGCGAGGTGGGTTACCGTGTCGAGGTGGTTCAATAGGCAGAGGCGCCGGAGGAGGAAGTTGATCTTTGTGAGATCTTCTTGGGTTAGACCTTCAAGTTGGGGTTGTTTGGTTGGATTTGGTGCAGTGATTGACTCAGAAACCTTTTCCTCCATGACTGAAATGGAATCTTGAGCTAGACTGGAGATCTCAGCTCCTCGGGGACAAGCTGAAAGTTTGAAGCTTTGGAGGAGAAGGAGAGAGTTCTTTATTGACTCACTTTCACAGATACTGGGCATTGCCTGCCGTCGGAAATGACGTTGTTGCCGATCAAACCTGGTGGTGGTGGCTGAGAGCCAGCGGGTGTTGGCCCCAGGTTGCTGAACTCTCAATTCATTTTAAGGTGATTCTGCTTTCTTCTGCAACTCGACCTTCAGTTTCGAAATGTCCTCTTGGGCTAAGTGAAGCTCATATTCACTAATTGCTAATTTTTTTTCTTCTACTGTTTCTTTCTCCTCTAGCAAACATTGAGGGTCTGCAACTCGGAGAGAGTTGAAGCGATAGATCTGATCGGGAGGGAATTGAAAGGAGTCGACGAGGAAGTCTTTGAGTCGAATGGCCTGGTCGTCTCTGCCATCATCGAGCAGCTTGTGGAGTAGCTCGAACGCCGTGAGCAGGTAGTTCTCATCGAGCAGAAAATTCACGACGCAATTGCACAACGACGGCATTTCCACGTCCATCGGAGCTCACAACCTCTGAACCTTATCGCGACGCCATTGAAGAACCAAAGAACCAAAGCAGGTCTCTCTGTGTGTCTCTCTATCTCTCTCTGTCTTTCTCTTCTTGTTACGTATTTTCTTCAGGAGCTCCTCCGGATCCAGTCGTTGAGTTGTGAGAGAAAGAGAGAGAGAGAGTTTGTGGTCTTTTTCTGAAGAGGTGAAAGAGATCAGAAGCAAGGGAGAGGTAGAGAGAGTTTTGGGGTCCGCGAAGGTTTTCTGGAAAAACCCAAGGAGGGAGGTTCTAGGTTCTTGGGTTGTGCAGATTCACGATGGTGAGATGAAAAAAATGAAAGAGAACCGACATAGCTTTTCGTGTCGATTCCCACAGATGGCGCCAAATGTTGATGCACAAAACCGGAGGGGTTTTGGAACAACATAAATCCGACCGTGAATCTGCAAGATATGTAAATAACACAAGATGTATCGTGGTTCACCCCAAGGTTTGGGCTACGTCCACACTGATATTGTATTTCTGAGAGAGAGGGAGCTCTGAATATGAGAGTGAGAGCTTTGAGAGGATGAGAGGGCTTGTGAGGCTCTCCCTAATTGTGAGGGTGAAAGGTCCTTTTATAGAATAAGGGCTCCTCACTTATTACATATTTGCCTTTTCCTTTATTACATAATTACATTTAAATCCCCCGAGTATTTATACGAGGTCTAAATACGGAGACCCTAAGTATGGTATAAACAAAACCTATTTGTATTTTTTTTTATTTAATTAGACTTGTGTGATCCATTTATGTGTCACATCAGCACATAACAAAATTTTTGACAGAATTGTGACGGAATAACTACATTGATTTGGAACACTTACTTGTGGGGCTACATTGATTGATTTTCAATTTTAGGGACCATTTTGATGCTGTGGGTTAATTTCAAGGACCAATTTGATGTCACAGTCAATTTCAATGATAATTTGTGAGAAAAAATGACTTATGAGACCTATTTATGTGCCGCATTAGCATTTAGCGAAAATTTTAACAAAATTGTGATGGAATGACCACATTGATTTGCAACACGTTTTTTCAAGGACTACATTGATTGATTTTCAATTTCAAGGATCATCTTGATGGTGAAAGTTAATTTCAAAGATCGTTTGTGATAAAAACTCATTATAAATAAAAATACAAATTATATGATCACTATCCATTGAAAGACCTATGAATTGAATGACCTTCTAACAAGGACTCACCTAGGCCCCCCCTAAATCTTAGGGTTAGCCTTGCCCGTTTCGTGAACTAGAATAGTTTAAAATAGAAAACCGCCTGGTAAAGAAAACATCAACTTGAAGTATTTCATTTGCCTGATGTGTTCGAAACGGGAAAGAAACTACATTTCATTTGCAAATTTGCTTGAAGCTGGAAAAAAATAGTTATTGTGATTATATAGGAAGGGGGAGTGGGGGTGAGAGTAGCACATGCGGAACCCGCGTCAAGGCAAGGCCCTCCTCCTCCGCATTCTGAACTACCAGAGTCCTCGAGCTGCGCGCGGAGAAATTTTTCATTGTGATCGAAATATGGATCGTACACCACTTGTTTTTATATAAATTGTGAGAAATTTTATTTTTTAATACATATATTCCACCATTTATATAATAACACGTAGTATACCACTCTGTTTCGATCTCTTATGTGCACGCGACTTGCAGTCTTTAAGTAATTGAGTTTCAGAATTTGGCGCTTCACTATTTCCTCATGCTCTCTCCAGTTTTGGGCCTTTTGGATATGTAGCATTTGATGTGATATGTTTTGCATGTTAGGCTTTGAATAATTTAGGCCCTTTTTCATTTTCCCTTTGTTGGGTCATTGTATAGGAAACCTCATTCCTTCACCTCGCTTTTTTCTTCTTCACGTTGAGTGATAGGTAAAGAGCAGGTATACTTAGGTGCGCAATCTTTGGCACTCCAGTTACGATTACCGAATCTTCATTATATGCTAGTCACGACCGCAAGAGTTTGTTTTTTACAAAACAATATAAAGATTATTTCACAAAAGCATTCATGTTTAGGTAATTCATGTGTCTAACAAATTGACAGTTTTAATACCAATTAAGATTTTTATGAAGAGAATAATACTTTTAGACTATAGTACTACTTGCTATTTAAAATCTTAATTAAGTAAGGCTAACACGCCAACGTACAGTATATGATGCATTATCGTTATTTAACTCATATTATGAATTATCAACCAAATATCAACACTATCTAGAACATGTGACAAAGCACTACTCTTTTAAATCCCTTTTAATTAGTAACTAACAAGTAGGAAAATTGTAAGTTAATATAGGGATTAATTGGCAACGTGCGAGTTAGCTACATGTGCAGTGGGAGGCAAAGATGATCAAATCCTTAAACCGATTTTGTGAATAAATATGTGATAATCCATCGTGGAAAGTGGGACGCAGGATCTCGCAGGTGCTGCTTCTGTTATGTTATGTTAACTTGCACCATGTCCATGTGCATTCATCCTAGGAAAATAAATAAATAAATAAATAATTTAGACCATGTGCCTGCACCTAACTATTGTTTTATAGGGGAAACAACTGTGTTGTGGTGGTTGTTTTATGGGGCCACCGGCCGCCGGCCACACCGTTGCAATATAGCCATATAGGAAGATGACTTTCAATTATGCAATCATCATTTATATGAATGCATTGTGCAATTTGTGTAGATTCCTTCACTAGTTTTATTGGGAAAAATTAATATACCTAGGTTATGATCCGATTAGTCATAAACTATAGGCTAGTTTTAGAACAATATTTTTAGCTCCAATGGAAATCCCTAAAAATATGTATACAACTGACCATTGGAAGATCGAAAACGGTATAACATGAGAGATTTTTTTTTGCGACCATTTCAATGTATGACAAGTCTATTACATGAGTGAATCACTTTTTCAACACATAGAAAATAATAATTGGCTAAGAGAATCTCCAAAGGAGATGTCAAAATGTCTACATAAGCTATAACAGTTAAAAAAAAAAGACCACACTAATGTTCTCCAACCGAAATGTCAAATCTTATGTGGCGATGACATGGATTGGTAGTAAGAGAGTTGCTGTCAAATTTGACAGCAACTTCAAAATTAATTATGAATGCTTTTTATTAATTTTTTATTGGTTTAATCATCATTGCAATTAATATTGTTGTTGTCCCGTTTCCCTTTTGTTCAATCGAGGAACGATCCCTCTTGTTAAAAAGAAATGGTGAATGATCCGGATTTCATAATTATTAAATACCTTTTATTAAGTTTTTATTAATTTAATCATTTATTTTATAATATAATAAAATAATAATTTAATTTGACATATCGGATGGACAATAAAACTTTAAAAGATGTCAAAATGCAATATAGATTGTCAAATTTAAATTTTATATTCAAAATTTAACATTTCTTTAAAAGATGCTCTAAGTGATGTCAAAATGACTATGAAATAGTTGTTAAAGAGAATCTCTCGTTAAGAGTGGAGAGAGAATCACAAACCAGAGGCCAAATTTATGACATGCATGCAGGTATATTGTAACAAAGAAGAGACAGTCACAAAATAGATATCAAGTCTTGTGATAAAACTTTAACCATGTAGAGCTGCATGTGCATGTGATTAAGTTGTGACATGATCATTGGTGATAAAACCAGACACAAGTGGGAAGGTTTTTAACTTTGTGATCATCATCGGATTTCATTCTTGGCATAGTAGCTGTATATATCTTCCAATGAATCAAACCCTATATATAAACAGTCAAGTTGGGGTTGGGGTTAAATCGACCATGGACCTACTTAGCTAACTCTACTACAATGCGCGCACCTTGCTTGCGAGCCTGGCAAAAGATGATACGAGCCTGTGAGAGGTTGATTTATTTGCTTGGATGACAGGTGGTTTTCGCAAGCTTCACTTCAATAATTCTTCTTCTGTTGAATTCATAACATTTTCTAGATATCTGCATGTGGACGTGAACATTGCACAAGAAGTTGGATGTCGGGAGGAAGCAGAAACTAGCTGCCACGTGCTCGTCATCGTCATCATCCATACTTCCTTTCTTTTTGTATAATTATTGAAAGTCCTAATGTTACCAAAAATGGTTTTAAATAGATGGGACAACAAACCCACCCGGGACCCTTTGATCCTTTACGACCACCACCCTAATAAAAAATTTAAATCGGTTTATATTTCAAAGAACTTTAAAGAAAAGCTTTCAATTCTCAGTACTGTTTATTTTAACAAAAAAATCATATTTTTATACTAAAAAATCAATTATAATATTATTTACTTTACTATTTATTTTGTCCTTATAGTTAACTCAAGTTTTCAAGTCATTTTCATTAGTTTTACTTATATTTTATCTTGTACAGTGTGCACTCAGATCACAACCTTAAGTATTTTCTAATCACCATATAATGTCTAGTTGTACAATACCGATAACATATCGGATCGATCTACCTTAAAATCAAAGTTTATTTTTTCACTTTTTATATATGCATGCACCACTCGGCAGCCTATCTTTCTTCAGACTTCATCAGTTTATTTACCCTACTTGTTGGTTCTGGAAGATGATCGAGAACATTGACAAGTATGGTCCAATTTTTACGTTTGTGAAAACTCAATTTACTGGAAATCTATATGGGTTGAGAGTTGATACGATAACTACATTGAGAACTTGTATTGCACTGAAGAAGTTATAAGGACATATGCATGATGCATGTCCTAACACCAAAACTTCATCCCATCTTCATATACTACGTACCAAGCAAATATACCCATGAATTGATTCTTTACCAAAAAATTACTCATTTATTAGTGTAACAGTTTGAGAAGTATATATACTCAGAAACAGTAACGAATTCAAAGTTCTAACATTACAAAGTCACATTCAAAGTTCTAAAAAGCAATAAACGTTAATCACAGCCAGTGGCGGATCCAGAATTTTAAACTCGGGGAGTTCCAATAATAAATGTCAAAAAATTTATAGACAAAAACAACATTGAAAATTTAAATATAATACATTTCATTAAAAAATCATATGCAAAACAATATTACAAATTATAAAATCATAATTCAAGCGTCCATTACGAGGTTTCATAAGTTACTAGGGAGTACCTAAGTTATTGATTATCTAATATGAACCACTAAATTTAAAACACCGGTCAAATAAAACTCTCCCCAAACTCACTCTATCTTTCAAACCAAACATACCATTTTTCTCTTTTACTAGTTTCCAAACATCCACTTTCTCTCTCACTAAGAAAACAGTTGTCATACCTCCACCAACCGCCTCCCTCCCCATTCTCCCGAAGCCATGGCAGCTCCACCCCCAAATTTCACCAACCCATGACATGACATATCATATCCATCTTACTAACCTTATGTAGGAAATTTCACCCATAAGAAAAATTACTAAGGTGGTTGAAATAATTTGGGGAAATTTGGGCTTATGTACTGCCCCGCCAGACGACAGAGAAAGGTTGGAGGAGAAGTGGGTGGCACCGATGGATGAGACCATGGCAGAAGCAAAGAGGAGAGAGGCTAGAAGGATCCTTATTTTCTTTCTTCTCCGTGAACGGTCATCTTCTCCGTGGGCGGTCATCTTCTCCGAGAAGAAGACAACCACTGCACCTGCAACCTACAACCTGCACAGACCTTATGCTCGAGTACGAGGGGTCCTCGGAAAATTTATAGCAGCGATTTAGGACCACTGACGGATCCTGGGACCTCCCAGGTCCCTATGTGGATCCGTACTTGATCACAGCTGGTATAAACTGATGAATTTTCCCTCGCATGCACGAACAATATACTCGAACCTCCTCTATTTTGTGTCCCTAGTGACGAGCCGCGATAGGGACGCGTAAGAGGGGCGCACGTACGTTACAACTGAGGGGCCCCACAATTCTTTCTAAAACACCGATGAGGGTCGCAACCCCATGCCTCTTCCCGCGTTGGCCCAGCTCTCCCGCAAACGCATCCGCCCTTCTTCCATTTGTACAGTCAAGCCGGGGCCCGCCGGTTGCGCTAAGGACGCCACCACGTGTCCGTCCGATTTCCCTGGTTTAGCACCGCTCAGCACGTCACGTCTGCGTTGCCTTCGTCGCTGATGTCGTGGACGAGCCCAGAGTGGGCCTAGTGGGTCCCGACCCGAGTCATCTCAATACTTGGCTTAAGTCCTTGTGGGTGGGTCTTTGACTCGCTGTTCATCCATCATTGCTGGTACTTGGTGTAGCACAGCTTAGCTGGATCTTGCTGTAAAATTTGGATTAAAATATTGCAGTATCCAACGAAAAAAAAGGGTAAAAGTAAAACCCTCAAGGAATCTGTAAAAAAAAATTTATTGGATAATCGGAGTGAGGACATGCATGGATGCATGCTTTGTTTTTTACTTTTTGTTAACAATCAACTTAAAAGTGGTAAAAAGAGAGCAACAAAATGGTGTGAATGATGATGGGAAGGGCATGCCCACAAGTGATTTTGACAGTGATTAGATGCAAGTGATGTTAATGTAGCAACAAGAGAACATGTGAGAGAATGGGTAAGTGAGATGCAAGCCTTTTAGTCAAGGGCAAACAAAAATTGGACAATGATTGTTAAACAACCCAAGAATGTGCAACAATGGCACCCAAAACATGTGAAAGGAAGTTGGGTGAAAAACCAAAAAGAGAAATAACAGTCGTGGACACGCGTAAGTGATTATGATCTATTGATGCATGATGAGAGTTGTTTAGGTTTTCTTGTACTTGTGGGTTTAGAGAGCTTACATGGACCATGACGTCATAATATAGTAGTGAATATGTTTCATGTAAGTTATTCTCGTGGATTTAGGTCTTTTTATGCAATTGCTTTAATTAACCTTGTATCTTGTTTCTTTATGATAGAATTATGAAATTCTTGAAATTTATCTTGAAGCTTTTATTTTCAATAAAACTTGTACACACATCTTTTTCTTTAAATCATAAGCATCTACTAAAATGATGTACCATGAAACAATGACAGCCAAAACATATACAAGAATGTACGTTGAAAAACCAAAAACAAGAGAATGCAACAATTCTATGGGCGCAAGCGATGATGAGTCGGTCATGTCTCGTGGACTTACTCGCAAACATGAACGACTAACGATATAGCATACAGTTCAAATATAAATTACGTCGTTTCTTCCATGTAGGTTTTCACATCCAAAAGCAAAAAAGCAATTAAGATGAAAACTTTGTCAAGAGATCACAGGTATATATTCTCACAAGGCGCATGCAGAACAAGACTGAGGCTACTATCATATCATGTGGTAGTGTTGGTTTGAAAAGTAAGTTTGGAGAGGATGTGTGCTTTTGCTTGATTGGGACTTGGGGAGATGACACTCATGATTTAAGTGGCATTTGCCAAAGGAGATGGGGGAAAGTTAGCAAAAGTAGCTTTGGACTTTTTCTCCAACTTCCACGGTATGCCACGAGGCAATTCAACAGTAGCAGCAGCTCCAATCACCTGTAACCTACCCAAGGGAGCCACAAGCATCGCAATTTTGCATTGCATTTGCATTTCGATATAGTTTAATGGACGAGCGTGAAATCAAGCTCGGGTTTACACACAAATATTATTCCATTTTTTTGCGTTAAAAGCAAACCCTAAATTACTAAACCCATCAAAAGCTAGAACAAGAAACGATAAATAGTAATTATAAAATTAATCAGTAACTTTATGGATTTAAATCTCTGCTGGGAAAGCCTAGAAAAGCCAGAGCTTAAAGCATAAAGGGCAACCACACTCGCAGACGCAGAGGTTTCATTTGCTGGTTTTTCTTGGGCCTGGAGAGGAGAGTGAGTTTTAAGGTCACAAATTTACAGAGTTTTTCTTTTCCTGTGACGGTGAGAGATGAAAAGCAAAGGGAGCTTGGCGTTTGTTCATCGTAATAGAGAAAATGCTAGACTAACAGGGAATATACGGTTTCAGAATATGGTTAGTTGCTTTAGCATGGCTGTCACAGCTTTTCTTGCATAAGGAATCGGAAAGCAATACTTTTTTATATTTAATTATAGTTTACAGGATTAATATATTGGTTTAGTTTGCTGATTCAGTTCCGCTGTCTTGGATTCTATGGTATAAATTGTGATTACTTGGTAAAACTTCTATTCGAGGTCTTAGATTCGATTTTTTTCTACGATCTAGCTGATAAAAGAAGAAAAACTGTCACTATTAATTTGAGTTAATGTCTATGCGGAATAAAGTTAATGTTCCACCTCAAAACCAATGCGGAATAAAGTTGGGATATGCAAAAGTCCCTTGAGTTTTCAATGTGGGGCAAAATTCTGCATCTTTACAAGCACCTTTACATATGAAGATACTCAAACAAAACACGTATACATCACATGTCAAATAAACAGGTGTGATCGTTATACTTTTACGCATAAGCCAAATATGTTTGATTTACAAATGATAATACAATTAACACATAAATCTATCATCAAACATACCATATTCAGAGCAATGAAGATTAAGAAATTAAGAAACGAATAAAGTAACTAGGTTTTAAAAGAAAACATGCAAACACACCACACCACACCACACCACCAAAACTGAAAAGCAATGCATCTGCAAGTGCAGGGAGGATGAGTCATGACTAGGAAATGAGAGAGCAAACAATATAGGCCAAGTAAGCCTTATCCTGATAAATGGCCCCCCAAAGGACACGTGTCGAGAGGGGGAAACGGGTTGAGAATGTGGTAACTGGTGGGAAAGTAAAAGCTGGACACAGACAGCAACAGCGCAGCGCAGCAGAGAATTACACCGGTTAACTCAACGGAGGTAAAAAAATTAATAACTCAACGGAGCAGCTTTTGGGAAAAGAAACAAAAGCTCATTGAACGGACTTCCGCAGCCCCTTGTCTGTTCCGTTCTGTCCTGCATCACGGGGAATCATGTTTGCCTTTGGACTAATGGATTTGTACCTAATTTTCTTTTGTTTTTCTTTCTTTTTGGCTCTCGTGTCCTTAAAATTGAAAATTTTCTCCACAGAGTTGTTCAATCACATCATTTCTTGAGTATATTTTCATAATGTATAGAATTTCATGTAATTTACCATAATCTGACTCCATTGCGTAACATTAGTGTAAAAATTGACCTACTTAACTTGCTAATCGAAATTTTTTCATAAATTAAAATTTTTTTTTTTAGTTGGTATTATAAAATTTGCAAGTTTATTGTATGACCACTATTGGTGAATTGAAAGTGGGAAACCTAAACCACCCCAACAATGTATGGAAGTGGTTGTTTACTTTGGCAACATGGTTTCCAAGTTTTGAACAAACGAATATTATGTTGGTGTAAAATGACACACCCTGATCCGGAGGATCCAGGTGTGCTGGCCGTCACGTGGGCGTGACGTAACCATAAGCACGACACGGAAGCGTAATAACAACATATAACAACAGAAATTCAACCCAAACTCAACATAACCACATACGGACATAACCGGACGAGTTACAAGTAAACACATAAGTTCAGAGCATAGGTTAACTGCAGTCAAGTAGGACTAAAATAAGAATACATCACCCTCAGGTGAGTCCTACATGTCCCAAATCTGTCAGAAAGCCGGAAAGGACCTCGTGAGCCAACCACCGCTAAACTAGAACCTGGAGGGGCGCAAAACAAAATGAGTGGGTCAGTAAAACAAATTAGTTTTCCCAAAACATTTCATTAAAACAGTTATATCCCCTCGCCGTAAAAACCTGTATACTTTCCCAGAAATATATAACCATATAAAATCTCAACATTTAAATCTCAAATCTTTAACATTTTCAAGAAAACATGCCATGACATAAATAAAAATATAAATCAGGTGAATAAGGAATCAATCGGAGACCCTGCAGTTGGTCCTATACGATTAATTCAATAGCTCAAATCCCACTAAGCCGGAGTCACCACAGTGACCTATACGGCCCTACTCTGCACATTACTCGGAACTACGTAAGGTAGTCTATACGATGAAAGGTGTAAAAATACGCTCTAGTGCTTCTCTCATCATATCATCAGCGCGCATAACTAAGGTCACCCACTAGTCGGAATCACGCCTAGTGATCTGTACGACTAGCATGTCGGAACCCTCACATGGTCTGTACGACATCCACCTACTTGGATCCAAGACGAGCGTGCGGTGTGGTGAATAATATAAGCACTAACACCTAGGGTGCAGATTATGAGCTCAACTCATCTCAACAACAACAATTCAATGAATAAATGAACTCACCTGACTTACCTGTGCCTCCACAGCACCATGCAACATGTATGCATCATATTTCAATCATATAGTTCATAAACCAATTCATGATTTTCAAATAATTCTATGCATGGCATATTCAAAACATATTTTCATATAAACATTTTTCTGGGAAAAACAGTAGTATATAGGTAATACGAAAACAAAACTGCCCACTCACTGATAAGTCGACGGGTCGTAACCCCCGTGGCGTCCCTGGATGCGGTCGTCCTCGGGATACGTCTCACCTATATGCGAAACAACTATAAAAACATTAATTTTAAGCACATCACCAATAATTTGAAATAACTTCTCATACGATGCTCAATTTTGGTATATTAATATACCACATCGACCTACTCGACGTCACGAGCGTCGAGAAATTTTTAGAAAAATTTTTGGAAGCCCCACGCGCCCCCACGCGCCACACGTGGCACGGGTCCACGCGCTGGCCACGCGCAGCACGTGCAGCGCACGTGTCGTCTTCTTCGCAGGTCTCGCCGGACTGGTTCTCCGGTGGCCGGACTCCGGCCGAACTCCGGCCGATTTTCAAACTCACTATTCTCCTTCGTTTTTCACCCATTTTCTTCGTATTTTATACCAAATTGAAGCCCTAAGAGTGTACAATCACGTTGGACTTGTTTTAGGGCCTAAAAACTACGAAATCTCACCTTGCAAAAACCAAAGATTCGGCCAAACTTGAAACCTACGATCCCGACGTCCAAAACTCTCCAACGAACGTCCCCGAGCTTCCTTAGAACCTCCTAAAGCTCACCACAAGCTTGAAATCTCCTGAAACACAACATTTTACGTTCGCATGAACAGTACCTCAAAAATGGAGGTTCGGGATCTATGTGAAATCGAAGGTTTCACTTCCTAAAACTAGCACCAATGAACTCAGGACGACGAAAGGATGAAGATGCATACCTTATTTGCCTCGATCCGTCGAATTTTGAAGGGTTTTGGGTGAAGGCCGTACGTATAGGGTGAGGGGAAAGAGAGAGATCGTGCGGGAGAGGGACAGAGAGAGCTACGGGAGGGAGAGAAGACAGGGAGTGCGTGTGTGTGTGATTGTGTGGTCCAACACAATCCTCACCATCCATCCAATTCCCTAACCACAAAAATTTCCAAATTCCAAAATTAAAATCCCAAAACTTACAAAATTAATTCAATAATGTCGCACACACACGTACCCGAATGTCCGTCAAGGGTAGTTACGTCAATTCACGCCCCCGATATAGAAATCCCGGGACGGGCTGTGACATAAAACATTAATCGATCAAAATAGCAAACATTATCCTCTACATCGTCATGAAAATGGTTTTTTCGTTTTTGTACTTATATATGTAAGGTTGTCTTAGGTGTCTCGATGCTTATTCATGATGCACTTTTCGATAATTTATCTAGTCAAACGTGTGTTTTATATTTTTAATGTTGTAGTTATTTTCATAATCTTAAAACTTTCCCGTATGGTCAACATTTTTGAAAAAACAAGAAGTTTGTCTATATTTTAACTTTTGTTTCCTTTTCTAATGATAGAGTGCTAGTGACCCAAATTGAATCTCCTACAAGTAAATGAAACACAAAATAAAATCAAAGGTAAATCAAATTTGGACGACTTTATTACTTTTCTAACCTTAATATTTTTCTTTAACTAGGTATCATTGGCTGCATGATTAAATTAGTAAAGGAGTAGGATTCTATTCCTTTCAAATTTCTTTCCTCTCTAGTATTTTTCTATTTGAACGATCACGATTAAACCATGTTAACATTTATGGTGACTTCTTTATAAAAATAAAAACAAAAGAAAAAGTAAGAAAGCATGGAAGAAAAGGAAGATGATTTGGAAGGAAGAGTATCTAACTCCGTTAGATTCAAATACAATTTATTTTCAGTATTTTTACGTCAACATGTTCAAAATTTAAAAATAAAAATTTGGACAAAATAAATTAAATTTTAGATAAACTGATTTGACTTTGATTCAAACATTGGATAATTTGAAAGGCCAAACCACAGGAAACAGATAAAACAGGAAGGTAAATAGCAGAGTTGAAAAGGAAAAGATTATACAAAATTACAAATGGTAAGCAGTAAATTAAGGAAGGAACTTGTTAGTTAATCAAGTTAATTTTTTTTTATTTTTTATTTGTATATGAGCTGGATCCACTCTTCCAGGAGTGACCCACCTCTGAATAAAATATTCAATTATTAAAAAAAGGTAACAAATAAATAATTAAATTCATAAAATAAACCCAAAACACAGACAATTAGAGCTTGGAAGCAGAGACAGACAAGTCCAGCTCTTTCAACTTCAATCCGAAGAATATATACACACACACACACACATACATACATACATACATACATAATAAAAAATTTCTCAGCTGAAAATATAATCTTTTTCAATTCTGTTGCTTTTGCTCAACTGGGTTCTTTGAGTTTTGAATTGGGTATGAATCAAAACCGGAGCTTAAGCATGTAATTCAGGTTATCTGGTAGGGGATTATTATATATAATTATATATAGATAGAGAGATATCTTGCAGTTTATTCGGTTTCCGAGATTTAGGTTTTTTGAAGCTATGCATCTGAGCAACGGCATGGGCTCGATGTCAACGGCTAGTTCGAGTGGAGCTTGGAAATCGGGGGATGTGGTCACTGACCAGTTTCCTGCGGGACTAAGAGTCCTTGTGGTCGACGATGATCCTACTTGCCTTATGATCTTGGAGAGGATGCTCAGAACTTGCCTCTATGAAGGTACTCTTTTCTGAGTATCTCTCTCTCCTCTCTCTCCCTCTCTCTCCCTCTCTCTCTCTCCTCTCTCTCCCTCTCTCTCCCTCTCTCTCCCTCTCTCTCTCTAGAGACTTTGCTTCATGGGTTTTCTTCAATCCTTCTGTAGATGTCAATTACCTGTCTCCCAACATGGATTTATCTTTCTTGTGGGTGATTTACTGCAAGTTTTACCACTTGGGTTATAATCACTTGTGTTTTTCATGCTGTTGTTTAAGGGATTTGGAGCTTGTGGTAGAAGTTAAGATTTGGATAATTTGATATCTTTTACTGCTTAAGTTGTGATTTTGTTTGGATTTGAATCATGGGTTGTGTTAAATTTCGTTACTTGCTCTACATGGTTTGATTTAATTTTTTGTTTCTAAAAAGGTTAATCGTCTTGTTCCAGAAGTAAGATTTGAGTTTTGGTTTGTGTCTTTGTAGATTCATAGCCCTGTTTTATTAATTTTGTTCTATAGTTTGTTTATTTATTAAATTTGTGGATTGATTGAGTTGGTTTGTTTGGGATTTTTTAGTGACAAAATGTAATCGTGCGGAGATCGCACTTTCGTTGCTTCGAGAGAACAAGAACGGATTCGATATTGTTATCAGTGATGTGCACATGCCAGACATGGATGGATTCAAACTCCTAGAGCAAGTTGGACTGGAGATGGACCTGCCTGTTATCAGTGAGTTCCTCGTTTGAGTAATTTTGTGTAGATTTAACTGTTGTTAACCGGAATCGTATGTGTTAATTTGGAGCTGACACCTGATATGTGTAATTCCACAGTGATGTCTGCTGATGATGGACAAAGTGTTGTTATGAAGGGTGTGACTCATGGTGCTTGTGATTACCTAATCAAACCGGTTCGCATTGAGGCGCTGAAGAACATATGGCAGCATGTAGTGCGGAAGAAAAAGAATGAATGGAAGGATGTGGAGCAATCTGGAAGTGTGGAAGAAGGGGATCGGCAGCAGAAACCATCCGAAGATGCAGATTACTCGTCCTCGGCAAATGAAGGGACTTGGAAGAACTCAAAGAGGAGGAAGGATGAGGAAGAAGAGACGGATGAGAGGGATGATTCATCCACATTAAAGAAGCCGCGGGTCGTTTGGTCGGTTGAACTTCATCAACAGTTTGTGGGCGCTGTCAATCAACTAGGCATTGATAGTATGTCTTCTTCCCTATACTCTTCAATTTTATACTTCCTGATTGACTGTAGCCTAATATGTATAAGTGCTTTTGATCCTTTGAGTTTTGCACCTGTTTCTTCAACTAGGAGCTCAGTCAGTTTGAATTTACGTACACACTCCTCACGCGAACGGAATGGGCATGCATGACTCATAATTAGGAGCTCAAGTCTCATTTTGTATTGCAAATTATTTTTAATAAAAATTCAAACTTGATTATTTGATACAGAGGCTGTTCCTAAGAAAATTTTGGAGTTGATGAATGTTCCTGGGCTTACTAGAGAAAATGTTGCCAGCCATCTTCAGGTATGGTAATTATGCATATTATAATAATTTACGAGGAGGAATTCTCTTACAATATGAATTTGAGAAAAGTTCTGTTCTTATGTGACATGGTTAAAATATGTTTTTTGTTTGAGATTAACTCATCCTGCGAATTTATGAAGCAGAAATACAGACTGTACCTTAGAAGGTTAAGTGGGGTGTCTCAGCACCAGAATAATTTGAGCAACTCTTTCATGAGTCCTCAAGAAGCGTCTTTCGGAGCAATGTCATCGCTCAGTGGGCTGGATCTTCAGACGCTAGCTGTCACAGGTCAACTCCCTGCTCAAAGCCTTGCCACACTCCAAGCAGCCGGACTTGGGAGGTCAACGACAAAATCAGGCGTACCTATGCCCCTTGTTGATCAAAGGAACTTATTCAGCTTTGAAAATCCAAAGTTGAGGTTTGCGGAGGGGCAACATCATCTGAGCAGTAGCAAACCGATGAACTTACTTCATGGGATTCCAACAACTATGGAGGCAAAACAGCTTGCCAACTTGCACCAGTCTGCACAATCTCTTGGGGCTGTCAATATGCAAGTCAATGCTCATGGAGTCCAGAACAGTTCTCTACTTATGCCGGTAGCTCAATCGCAGCCAAGAGGGCAGATCTTGAACGAAACTTCTGGAAATCATGTTCCACGGCTCTCATCATCAATGGGGCATCCCATCATGTCTAATGGTATGAGTAGTGGAGTTTCGGGAAGAAATGGAATTGTTGATAGCGGCAGAGGCGGAGGATATAATCCAATGCAACAAAACTCGTCAATGTTGAATTATCCCCTGAACAACAGTTCACAACTACCGTGCAACAGTTTTACTCTTGGAAGTACACCAGTAATGTCCAGCCTCACGTCTAAAGGAGCATTTCCAGAAGATGTAAATTCTGATGTAAAAATATCTTCTGGATTTATGCCAAGTTATGATATGTTTAACGAGTTACAGCAGCACAAATCAAATGATTGGGACTTGCAGAATGTGGGATTGACTTTTGACCCCTCTCAACATACAAACTCCATGCACAATAGCCTTGATCCGTCAGTTATAGTTCATCAAGGATTTTCTTCTAGCCAAAGAGGTGGACAAAGCGGGAGTGTAGGAAAAGCTCTGTTCTCAATGGGCGAAGGCAGTCATCTTGGGAATGTGCAAAATACCAGTCAACGTCTTAACGGTCTTGTTGTTGACAATACAGTTAGGATTAAAGCTGAAAGTGCGGCCGATGCAGCTTCTCAAACTAGCTTCTTTCATGAACAATATGGTCAGGATGATCTAATGAGTGCACTTCTCAAACAGGTCAGATTTTTGCCTTCATTCCATTTTACGGTCTTTGAATTTTTAGATACGTGTTTCGAGCTATCAAGGGCATGATTTACTCATGAAATTTCTTTTGTTTTTCAGCAGCAAGATGGACTTGGACCCGCTGAAAATGAGTTTGACTTTGATGGGTATTCCTTGGATAATATTCCTGTGTAGAATGCGCTCCTACAGTATTTTGTATGATTGCAGATCTGGTGTATATAGTTGCGGCAATGGAAGTCATTTCTTCTGCAATCAGATGGTGGATATTCAAGTTTGTTTCTACACCAGAGAAAACCAGAGTGCGTAATTTCACAAATCATATCTTTCGTTGTGAATATCATGATGTGCTGTTTTTAGGAGATAAAAGATGAGGATGATGGATAACCGAGGTGGATCGAATATGTCTAAAGATATTTGTTGTGCACAATACTGCTGCATGGTAGGCAAAGCATACATGCAAAATTTAGAGGGGCTAGAAAGAAGCATCGTTTTCTGGGGTGCCGGTGAAACTTGTCCTCGGTTTTAGGCTCATCTTGAGTATTCTAGGGTAGGTTTTGATACTTCTTCTAACTCTAATAACACATGAAGCTTGCCGTTAGTGAATTTCTTTTGCCCCTTCCTCCGTTGCCTTTCCTTCTCGTTCCAGGAATTGAGTTTGATGTACATATATTCTATTTGGTTACTCAAGACATAAGTCTGGGGTATTCTTTTCTGGTTGTTTTTCTTGTACTTAAAATTTCTAGGAATTCTTGTATGTCCCCTATTCTTAATAATCTTCTCCTATCTTAGTACGTGGTTTTTCTTATTTATTTATTTTTCAAGTAGGGAGAGAAACTCCGATGTGTTTGTTTGACTAGTGCAAAGCTCTCACACCGCGTGGAGTCAGTGTAGAGTCAGGTGAGATTGAAATACATGAAGTTGTGTGCTTTTGCGAGAGGTGCTGACGAGGTGGTCCTAAGTTCTATGCTAAAGTTTCAAATGAGTAATGCTAGTGGTGATGTTTCACTATTTTTAGGCACTAATTGGAAAAGGTGTATTGGCTTGTGCCGGAGGGAGAGTAAATGGGCAAACGGGAACAATGCAACATGAAGTGGTCGGATAAGATAATAAGAAGTGGTCCACGTTAATTAAGCATGAGCTTTGGAATCATTCCAACCGCCACCAAAAAGAAGCGAAAAAGAAAAATGGAAAGAGCCTGCAGAATAGAATAGAATATTAACAAGGAATAATTTCGGTTGAACAAGTCGCAAAATTCGTTTCACTTTATCCTGTGAACTCTTCTCCCTAAAACTCAAAAGTTACAATTAGAAACTTATGTGGGACCCATCACTTAATAAGTCTATCACCGGCCAATGAATTTGATTATAAACCTTCACTATGCGTTAACATTCAATAATAAAAATTAAAAAATAAAATAAAATCGAGTTTTAAGGATAAAATGACGAATTTAACATAAAATATTATAAATCTCCATTATGCATCAACATCCCACATAACGAAATTAACAAAATTAAAGCAATGTGAAACAAATTTTGAGTTTAATAGAAATGACGATTTTTGAGTTTTAAGGAGCAAAATGAGATCCAAAGTCAAGTTCCAAGGGGCAAAGTTGAGCGAATTTTGAGTTTCAGAGAGTAAAGTACCGACTTTTGAGTTACATGAGATAAAAGTGAAATTAAAATCGAGCCATAGGGAGTGCAACTAAAATAAAGCCTTAGTGCAATTACCACTTGAACTTAAAAATAGGATAGGCCTATTCACATGTTCATTTTCACCTCTTACACACCCTTGTTAATTTTTTATCATTGATTTTTTTCAATTCATTCGATCCATTGACCGAAAATTAAAAAAAGTGTGTGAGAAGTAAAAATGAACATGGATAACACTAGGGAGAAAAAGGCGGCATAAGCACTAGTCTTGGAAACATTAGGGTGAGTCTAGAACGAGATTCTAATGGACACTGCTATCGCTTCCACAACCAACAAAGTGTATACAAATAACAAAAAAGAATCAAGAACAAGCATCTAGTTCAATATATATCGTTTATACAAAAATATGAGAACATTAGCTACATATAGTTTTGCTGTTACTTTGCGGTGTGTCGATCCTCCCTTCAGTATTTGCAGATGAAAAGCAAAAGAATACCAGCCACAACCAAAATCCGCCTAAAAACCTCTTTAAGTACCGGCAATGGCATGCACGCCTTCTGGTAGTTGGGATTTCGCAAAACCTCCCCGTTGAGCATGCATCAATCAAAACCACTGAAAGAATATAAACATCAGCAGTAGCTACAAGATGTAGCATTGCCTCATCCCTCAGCTACTGCTGCATCACCATAAACGCTACAACCATTACGAGAACTGAGAAAATTAGAGATGTGCGTTTTCTGTAACCACTGCTAGGATATGCTGTAGGAAGAGCGCACTCCTCCCCGTTAAAGTATACTTTCGTCGGAAACCCATCTCCACCAACCAAATTGATTCCGGGAGTAATCTTCTTTGTAAATGAGAGCACTGACTGCTGTTTCCCAGGCACCGTAGGATCCTTCTTTGGGTTGGCTCCATCTGTTTCCGCCACAAGATAGTTCAATCCTTTGAGGCCTTGCATGAATACGGTATTATTGACACCATTAATTTCCAAGTGACTTGCGTTGAAAGAGTACGCCTTTTCGAAACCAGGGCCTGCTTTATCCAGTTGTACTGCAGCGAACCAATCAACAAAAGCCGTTTCATCCCAATTGAAGACTGTGACCCTTGCACTCCATCCACGAGAGTAGTCTGTATATAAATGCCAGTTGATGCTGATCCCACAGTTATCACCACAAGGTGTCGGGTTTGGGACTGGAAGGTGTTTAATATCAGCCCAAGATTTTGCCTTGACAGTTCGGTTGTCAAAGGGAACAAGAAGTGACTCTGGTGGGAGAAGCATAGCTGGTGCAGTTGTGCTACAAGTTCGAACTGTATTACTAGGGCAGCCACAAGCGCAAGTGTTGCATGGGACGACAGACTCATTGTAGAAAGCAGAAAATGAAACACAGCAACTAGGGATTGCTCCTCTGGGTTGGGTAATATTGCACACAACCTGCCAGCTGGCTACTGCAGATATATTCACTGGCAAGCCAGATCGGTCAGGGAACTGACTGGGACTCACCCGGACAGGAGGGCCACATTTATAATCAGGGTTGAGCGTGCCTTTGATTCCCCAGTTTTGCGGCGGTGAGAGCTGGGACCGGTTGAGATTTGGAGGCATTTTAAAAACTTGCATCTGGAATGATGAAACTGACTTGCTTGCATCCATTGTTGGTGGCAAGATAGTACCATTTCGGCAACAATAAGGGACCAGACCAAGAAGTGTGTCATTGGCTTTTGTTGGAGGAAGGTCAATAATTGTTGGCCGTCTTTCACAATTCAATACAGTTGAGAAGTCTAGATTCTCGTAGAATGTACCTTGTTTACCGAATATACAATCAGAAGAATCAACAACAGATGGATAAGCCCCCTTCGTTGAAAATATGAACTCATCTTCCATCCAGTCCCAGCTCAGTTTCCAATTATCAAGACGACCAAGGGAGTTATGGTTGGCGATTGTCACTTGCGCCGTGTAATCTGTTGCCCGAGTACTGATCGCATCATACATCATTGTAAGATCTCCCTTTTGACGGGGGAGGAACTCATCGTCCACAGTGATGTTCGTTTTAAAATTTGCGTCTACGGTGCAACAGACTTGCATTTCATGGGTCCCTGTGATGAACATTATCAGAGCAGTGTATGAAAATGCTCATAAACATGGACAGTCAAAGTCGAAAATGAAAACCCAACTTAGCGTATGAAGTAAAACAAAAGACATACCCTAACGATATAGCATTTTTTCTCTGTAGATCAAAACTAACAAATTTATCTTGCAGATATAGAGAGCGTTGTCTTCTGAAAACGAAAAACTAATGTTTTGTGGTTCAAGACATTCTCTGTCGACTATCAAACTTTCCTAGTGACTGAAAGCAAGTCAGCAGCTTTGAGGCAGTTTGCATAACAGATGCATATCCTAAAGAGACTCATACCGAAATAAAATGTTCAATAAATCACTACACAAAATCCAAATACCCAAGCATTGTCTCATCAAATTCAACTCATTTAATACAGGTAATTGCAATAAACATTCAAAAGAGCTATCAAAAGTATTCAATTCACAACAGCTAAATCTAATCTGCATACTCCAAATCAAAGTCCATCAAAAACCATCATCCAAAAATGTACCGAAAGAACACAAAAATGAAGTTTACGGGCTCACCTTGCATTGCAGCCGCTGGGCAGACGAACCCATCATTGGCCAGAGTAATATTGGAAGGCATGGGAACTTTGGGTGGGGCCACACCGAACTGGGTCCCGATCAATTTGACCTGAACCTGCATCTGGGCCAAGTCCCCCGCCGTCTTAACCGCCGTCTTCAGATCGGTCATCGGATACCCAGCAAAAACGGTGCCGTTTCCGACACCCCCAGGGATACTAGTACCGTCGGCCAAAACAGCATTGGAGGCAGAGACCAAGTACTCGTTGTTGGTAAACCCCACAAACACCCTCCACGACTTGAGATCGTCGAGCCCGTTGTTGAGCACTGTGAGAACCGACTCGAACTTGTAAGGCTGCTGTTTCGGGTCTTTGACCTCGGGCGGGAGCTGGGGTCCGGCAGTATAGGCGTAGGACAGGAAGACGCCGTTGCACGAGTCGGAGGCCGGCGCCGGAGCTGCGGCGGTTGGCTGGGCGAGTGAGAAGGGCATGATCGTGAGGATAATGAGAAGATTGAGGGCCATGATCGGAGGCCAGTTCCTGGAGCCCGAGTCCATGGCTTTTGGTTTTTTTGGGGTTCCCCAAAGTTTGGATTTTTGAATTTGGAGAAACAGATAGGGTTTATATATGTGCGACTGTTTCTGTGTGCGCTTTTTTTCAAACGCGTAGAGAGAGAGAGAGAGAGAGTAACGTTGGATTGTAAATTATGTAATACTAATACTGCATAGTGGAAGCTGTAATTTGACAATATTTTTTTGTTTAAGTTTTTAAAATATATGTTTTATGTATTTGTTGCCGTCTTTGAATGATTCAATTCCAAAAGTCTTTGAATGTTTGAACGCAAATGGCAAGAAAGTGCGTGTGTAGAAAATACTAGTGCTAAGACTGCTGCTTGTGTTTGTTTTGAGCGTGAAAAGGTCCTTTTGTCTTTGTCTCAACGGAACCCTTCCCCTCTCTTCTTATTTGATTTTGAATCTGTGTTTGTTAATCGGTTGAGGGAGCTGATCGTTTCGGATAGAAATGTTCTCTTATCAAACTTGAGTTAATAGACAATTAAATTATGTATTTATCAGTCGTACGTTTAGGACAATGGTTACAAGTAGAACGCTCAAACAAAAGTCAATGCGATCAAATTCTCGATCCACTGTCTGTCAATATAAGCATCTTATGTTGTCTGATAATTTGTAAGAGAATGATAACGCTTTGAAAGAATTCTGTTTCATGTAAATAATTGGGTAACCAGCAAAGTCAATGCATGTCAATATGTTGCGGGCACGTCCTTTTGTCTGAAGCTCATGGATACCAAAACGTGGCTCACTCGTTTGCATTTGGACCTATATGTTAATGGACTCGGCCTGGTTTTCCACAATCTGACCATTGCGGCCCTTCACATCGGCCCAATTTTGAAAGGCCTCTACATGCAGATTATTTTGAGGGGTACAATTTGGGTTGGGTCAAAATCCTAATCTGTTTATGTTTAGTTTGATTTTAAACCCGATTCAGGCCGGTTAGAATTAAGTAAAACCTCGTTTCAACACACCCGATCTCAATTGGTTATTTATTAGGTTGAGTTGGGCTGAGTTGGGTTGATGCTTGTCTGTCCATGTTAACTCAAATCTAACCCAAGTTATATTCTGATTTCTTTCAAACATAATACTGACTTCGCTTCATATTATACAAGCTACGTATAAATTTTGGGATGAAATTACTTGAAATTTGGTGGTGATTTTCATTTGGTCAATGATTGATGCTATTTAGTTTGGCTTTTGTGTGAATGTTAATTTATGAAATGAATTCTAACTAGTATTGATATTATCTAGTTCAAATTTTTGAAAAATCTTTCAGAATAAACCTAGACCTAAATGAAACTTGATCCCGAAAGAGCCTGCATGAATCCAAACCCAACCCAAGTCCAAATTGTGATAGTTGAATATTAGAGATCAATTGACATTCAATCCGCCCGACCCGAGTTGCACCTCTAAATCTTATTGTAACATATGAATATCTTGAAAAGGATTTTTATTGTTACATTAAACCATGAAGATGACCTTATACAGAGAGAGCTATCCCCAATAGCTTAGATTAAATAATTATTTGATTAAACAATAACCATCCAATTATGAGATTTTGTTTGGACCCTTGGATGTAAGAGGTTTGTTATGACCATCAACTGAAAGAAAATTTTGTTGTAAAATTATACTAATCTCAAGTTATATACCTTTTTATTCCCCCCCCCCCCCAAAAAAAGGTTGTTGTTATTATTTTTAGGGGGAGGGAGAGGATTCGAAACCAGTGGCAAAGTTAGAAATTTACAATAATGAGGCATGAATAAGAAGCTTACAAAAACTAAATATACTTTTATTTCTAATTGGCAATGACATATTCTCATATTTTAAAACATCGTATCACAACATCATTTACAATAGAATCAAATACACTTTTCATTACATATAACCAAGTTATTATTCGACCATTGACTTTCATTCATTTTTCATTGTATACAACCAAATTATCATTCAATCATTGATTTTCCACACGATGTGAATCCTTCACAATGGTGATCACTAAAAAAGCTATCCCTATTGTGGATAGGCAGTAGTTTTGGTATGTTTTAATTAAAAAATATTAATAAATGGTCTCTCTATTTTGCTTTTCTTAGCTATTACAGGGTCATATAAAAATTCAAACGGGAGATATTCGAAGTTGTTGGGGTCAGTGGCAGCCAATGTCTCCATGTTGGTTCTGCAACTGTTCAAAACTACTACAATAATTAAGAGAGAGCAAGTTTTAAATCCGAGACACATAGTAGATAGCCAACATCCTATATCTACCATTCGACCACGTGCATCTCAAGTTGTACACCTAAAAAACTATTGATTATGCTACAGTGTTAGTACTAGGGTTAGAAGATGAACAGACAGAAGAGTTAGACATTACATCACATGAGACCTCTCTATAAGACACTCAACGGCCGTCAACTCACAAGGGTCAACCTTTAACCAGTTAACACTAAAAACGGACATCAACTATTGAACTTGAAGGAGGACAATAACACTTTTATGATTTGGGACAAATCTACCTTAGTGGAATGCATTAACTCGTTAAAATTGACCTCTCATTCCACCAGCAAATAAAATGGTGATTAGGACATAATAGCAAACAAGGAAATCTATTACGTCATCATTACTATATATCCGCTCACGTGAGTTTTTTGCATACACACAAACGGATATTACAATTGTAAAGAAAAAGTTCTCTTGTCTATTAGTCCGTTGATCAAACACAATCTTTATAAAACAAAAGATTTACTTACACACACAACTAACATCAATTTCTCAATCGTCAACCGTTTGTATGCATGTGAACGAGTAACTCTTATGTATCAATCAAGGATGGAACCAAGAGTTTATTACAAGATGGGCTAGCCTGAATGTGGTTTTGTTTAGTGGTATCAATCAACCCACTGCCAATCCTTAATGTGCAACATTAGCAAGGTTATAAAAGACGCTAAGCTTTAGTCAGGATGACTAGGCGGGGGCCTATGCAGGTCTAGGCGCCCTTCTTAATTTTCAAACGCCTAATGATTAATCGGGACAGTGGCTAACTGCCTAGCATTTAGGCGAGGCCTAGGTGGAGCTAGACAGAGATTTTTAGGACAGTGAACGTTAGTAACATCTATCAATGGCCGCCAACCACTCACATATAATTGATTAAAAATAATGCTATCATGTTACTATACTAGGCATGTGGTTTGAGAATAAAGCGTGAATGAAGTTCTCTTCAAAGAAATCAAAAGGGGCCAAGAATATTATAGCAAGTGAGACTGCCTACCACACATGCAACTACCTTGTCCGATAAGTATATGCATGATCAAATCGATCGAGTTCCCCTTTTCACTTTTGTTTGAAAGCCTATGAGAGATGCTTGCTTAATCAATGTCAAGGTAGAGGGGCCAATTAGTAACTCACTTTTGGATCGGAATATTTAATTTTCATGCATAATCCTATGATTTCATGAAGTGATGTACGTATTACAACGCTAATGGCAATTAGACAAGGTGTATAATCACAATTTGCTCTTATTTAGTTTGCATCCGTGCTCTTGAGAGGTATTTGCACGTATTTAAAGTATATTTTTATATGAGTATAATATTTATTACTTATTTACTATTTACTTGAAGTGTGATGATCATGCCTTTTTTTGGTTTGCAAGTGTAACTGAACCAACCTATATATGAAGCAAGAATTACCCGGGTTTTGGATTTTGGATTTGGCATCAAACTAGGCTATATTTCACACTTGTAAGAACTTAAGAAAGGTAATTAGTTATTTTATATCATGATTCACACTCTTGAGGCGAAGTACGTAGAAGCTACAGGCCATTAAGAAAATAACAAAAGTCAAAAGGTGATCACGATCAGTGAAGTCCAAGATTCTTTCAATTTTATATTTGAAGCTTTTTGTAATTAAACATTAATTTTCATTTTCTAATTAGAATTTAATATGCACATCATGATCTTTTTACCTTTAATTAGAAAGTACCGGCCGGGTTGGGATTCTTTTGAAACCTTTGTAATACCAGCAAATCTGAACTAGCAATATATTCCACTGCATGCCTTTTTTTTTTTAAATGTTGAGGGAACTCTTTCAAAAGTAGAATATTTTTTGTATGAATTTTTTGCTATCTCACAGTTAAATGTTAACTCTTGTCGTAACATTGTGCCAAAAATATGAAGGGTAGAGAGTTTATGGAGAGTCTCATCAGCATTTTTTTTTTAACAAATGATAGTATTATATTTAAATTATTTAAATCATGGGGACGGGAATTCGAACTTTTATACAAACAGTAAAATACGCTACTATCTAACTAACTTGACTAAACTTAAATTTACGCGCATTATAACAAGTAATTAAAGAATGTTAAACATGGTTTTTCTTTTTGTTGGAATGCAAACATGGTTAGTATTTCCACTTAATACTTATACATCGAGATGAAACTAAAGAGACAAAATAAAATTAAAGAGACAAAAGGGCCGACATCTTTCAATGATCTTTGTATAGACTAGTTGCTCCACCGGAGTTAATTTGGTAAAGGAGAAGGGCATTATTTTTTAATGTTTTGTGACCACTAATTGTCCACTCAAACAGCCAGCTGGAAAGTTCCATGTGGAGATTGTGATCTTATAATATTTCCAAAATACATATTACATGCATGGCACAAAATATATGTTGATTTGATTAAATTAAAAATTAAAAATTAAAAACCTATTGAGAATAATTATTTACCAGTAACATTTATGTAAATTCATAGGAATTTATCTTAGCTTAAGAAGTTGGTTGTTCGTCGGTTGGCACCAATGGCAAGAGAGGCTCATTCATTTCCCTCCCAGTCATGCCAACTCATTGCACAGAAATCAAACACAAGATTTCGGATAAAAAAATAATGATTCTTAATCATTTGAGTTATAAATTTCGTATATTTCTCGGTGTTTTGATTAACATCAAGAGAGAAATTCCGTGACGGTGAAGTATTTTATTATATTTATGTTATACAGAAGAATCGGGTTCCTGTTTGTTTATTTCTGTGCACTTATAGTTAGCCGCGTGAAAAATGCATCACTGCACTCACCCATATTGCTGGTGGCCATGTGATCGACCTGCACTGCACTGCATGCATTATTATTATTATTATTACTTATCCAACATTAATTACTAAATGGAGACTCTGAAATTACTCGACCTCTTAACCCTAATTACTCAGTGGTCGGTGGGAAAAAAAAATGGTATAAGAGCTAATTAGCTGAGTAATAACCCAACTTAAATAATAACAATCTAATTTATTAATTTTCGAACCAAAAAGAGCCGAATCTCTTTATTTTCTGTGATGCCAGCTGGCCCATATCTTTGTGCTCTTTAACAACTCATTCCTTATCACTTATTTCTTGTCAAGAAGTATTTTGTATTCTGACGAATATGAACATGTATATAGATATAATACAATGTTGTTCCTACGTGTATAACTTAGACAAATTTAATCTTTCTCCTCCATTTTATACCAGATTAAGAATGTATGTGATGTTCCATTGACCATGCAGCTTTTTAATTATATATACATGTGTATATATACGAACAAACATTCTAAGATCATCTCCAATCATTGGGTTAAAACTTAAAATGTTTAACCTATAAAATTTAGGTTTTAACCCATAAACAATTTTTCTCCTCCAACCCTTACGAGTTAAATTTTTAGCCCAAGGTTATTAAAGAATGAATTTAGGATAATTTTTTCTTAAAGTAACCTTTTAAAAAAAATTATATATGTACACTATCATAATTTAATTTTATGAATATTTTAACCTAAAAATATTTAGATTCCAATAAATATTGAAAATTCACTAAATTGACATCATAAAACTCGTAGAACACTATGAAAGATTATGAAACACAGAAAATAAATTTTTTTAATTACTTTAGACGTTGGATTTAAATTTGGACCGTTAGATCTTTTTTTTTACTGTTGAATTTGATCATATTAGATTTTAGCCGTTGAATTCAATGAATTTATAAATATAAAACTAAAAAAATAATACACATATATAGTGGGCCAATCCTCAAGAGGAATCCTGGGCTAAATTTGCCTCAGAAATGAGTTTTGGAGTTGGAGCAAGTTTGAATAAGTTTAGAACCTAAAATTTGAGTTTTATTCCAAGGGTTGGAGTTGGTTTAAGAGACAGAATTTTCATTTTTTAAGAAAAATAAGAATTGCACGTGTAGCTGTACGATCTCATTTAATAAAAGCGTGTTGAGAGGCCCAAAAATAGGAGAAATTTTTATTGTGACACGAACGCAGGTGGTACACCATGTGTTTTTATATAAGTGGTGTAAATTTTTATTTTTAAAGTTATTAACTTTTTAACACACATATCTCATCATTTGTATAGTGACACGTGGTGTACCACATCGTGTGCCTGTCACATTGAAAAATCTCTCCAAAAATAGAGATCGTTTTCTCTTAAATAGCATGTGTGTGTGTGTGTGTGTGTGTGTATAGATGTCATATCCACATACCATTTTTTACTTCTCAAACACCCTTCTAATTTTCGACTGTCGGATCGAATGAATTGAAAAATATCAACAGACAGAAATTAACAAAAAGTGTGTGAGAAGTAAAAAGATGTGCGTGGATAGCACACCCCATATATTTAGACACACACACACAAACATATACATTATGCATTTGCAGTTAGCCGCCAAGCTTTGCTGATCATACTTTTGTCGATCGCAAAAACAAGAAAGCCAAATGCAGATATGTATCATTCTCTAGTGCAATAGTATTCGGTGTAGTACGCATATTTGGCTGAATACCAGTAAAAAAATCCCTGCACACCACGTGGAGCTTGCGTCGCAAAAAATTTCATCCTTCCACGTATGAACGTCTCTGTACAAGTCAAGCCCAACGACAATGACTCTGACAATTCCTCAAGCTTTCAATCGTTTCCTTTTACTTTTTAACCCAGCTCATTACTCACAAGCATGGTTATTAGCGACTAATTAACCAGGTACCATACTGAACCAAAAGGATTTCTCAAACAAATGATCTAGATGTGATGATTGAATTATTACTTACATATTTATTGATGTGCTTATTTCTTATTGGTAATACGTAATTAGGTTTGCAAATTTAGTTTAAAATTTTAATCTTCTTAACATTTTCCAAAGGGAGATACCCAACATTTCAACACAAAATCATTGCTTTTCTTTGTGCAACATATTAATTTTGAGTTAGATACTCACGTTTTATAATTACGTATTGAACTCATCAGTTTATGCATTTGCAGTTAGCCGCCAAGCTTTGCTGATCATACTTTTGTCGATCGCAAAAACAAGAAAGCCAAATGCAGATATATATCATTCTCTAGTGCAATAGTATTTGGTGTAGTGCGCATATTTGGCTGAATACCAGTAAAAAAGTCCATGCACACCACGTGGAGCTTGCGTCTTGATTACGTCTGCGTCTCAAAAAATTTCATCCTTCCACGTATGAACGTCTCTGTACAAGTCAAGCCCAACGACAATGACTCTGCCAATTCCTCAAGCTTTCAATCGTTTCCTTTTACTTTTTAACCCAGCTCATTACTCACAAGCATGGTTATTAGCAACTAATTAACCAGGTACCCTACTGAACCAAAAGGATTTCTCAAACAAATGATCTAGACGTGATGATTGAATTATTACTTACATATTTATTAATGTGCTTATTTCATAACACGTAATTAGATTTACAAATTTAGTTTAAAATTTTAATCTTCTTAAAATTTTCCAAAGGGAGATACCCAACATTTCTAACACAAAATCATTGCTTTTCTTTGTGCAACATATTAATTTTGAGTTAGATACTCACGTTTTATAATTACGTATTGAACTCGTCAATTCATGTGCTCACACGTTATTTAATATGTGTTGTTCAAGTATTAAGATTAAATAAGTTCACAAGTAAAGAGGCACATTAAAAATGTGAATGCTAGGCCAAAAAACTAATGCATCCGTCTCTCCAGTGCGATGAAAACAAAAGAGGCCTCAACTCAACATAACATCGCATGTGTATATATAAGTCTACATCTTTTCACTTGTCAGCTTCTTAAAAACTCTTAACAACTCTGATTGCACATTCATTTCGTCGCATGTCAGTTAATGGCATTAGGATAATACACTCCATGTAACTGAAAAAATGCTATACACGTCACTTTACCTATACTTACGCCGAAATTCGGGACTAGGGATACCCCCCTACAAATCGAAGGCATCCCCACCCCCACCGCCCATCTATTACCTAATCATTAACCTCAAATTCTGGACTTTTGCCCTAAACGTCCGCCGATAACATTAGGCCACTTTCTGTGAAAGTAAAACCGCGTTGTTTCGGTGTCTCCTTTTTACAATTTGAAGCTCCCCACTTCCCCTCTCGCTCTACACTTTGCTCTTTGTACATACCCCTTATTTAAACCCACTCTTCCAAAAGGATGTGGTGTAGGCTACAAAGACAAGACACATTTACTACGTACATACACCCCCCTCCCACTCTCTTAAAGTCCCTCAACACTCTCACTCCTCCACTCTCCCCCCTCCCCCACTCCATTTGGCCATTTCTCAAAAAACCCACCGTTTTTTCATCGCCTTTTTCTTCTTGTGTTTCTCCATCTTTCTCAGCTAACCATGAAAATTACTCATCATGCCCACTTCTCTTTCATGCTTCTGCTTCTACTCACCGTCGCAACCACAACGCTTTCTTCGCCGCTGCCGAAGCCCAAAGTGATCTCCAAGGAGCAGATCGAATGCGAAATGTGCTCCGTCTGCGATAACCCATGTGGCCAAGTGCCATCCCCTCCTCCGCCATCTCCTCCCCCTCCTTCTCCGCCATCATCTCCGCCGCCTTCTCCGCCATCCTCATCCTCATCCTCAAACTGTCCGCCGCCTCCGGCACCACCGAGCTCCGGAACCACGTACTACTCTCCTCCGCCACCCTCCCAGCCCACTTACTACTACTACCCGCCACCACAAGGCGGCAGCGGGGGTGGCGGGGGTGGCGGGGGTGCGTTTTATCCGCCGCCGAAGGGCCAGAACTACCCAGTGCCGCCGCCGCCGAATCCAATTGTGCCATACTTTCCGTTTTACTACTATAACCCTCCTCCGCATGCGTCATCCGGCTCAGTTCAGCTGGTGGCTAGCCACCCACTAGTTTACAGTGCTGCTCTGTTTTCTGTTGTTCTCTGTTTGCTTTGACGGACAAGTAAACGGAAAAGGAAGGTGGAATTAATAATGTGGTGGCAGATTCACAGATCTTCGACTGAGCAAACAACCGAAGAGGAAGAATCGAAGACAGAGAGATGCGAGTTGCCTACTGCTGGTTTCACATTTCCGAAAATGCCCTTGAGGAACAGGTGTTTCTGTGCCCTGACACTCGAAATTAAAGCTGAAAGAATACGGATGGGAAGTAAACTCTCTCTCTCTTCATCTCTCTTTGATTTTTCTCTTCTGCCTTAATTTATCTGTCTGAATTATAACGATGATCTGTTGTAATTTGGTGGCCAATTTGTACCTATTGTTATATGGTTAATATGATTATGAAAATAAAGTAAAATGTTAATCATTTTTTGCTAATAATTTGCATTAGCTCGATAGAAATTCTATGAAATTTGTATTGATAACGTCGATGTTCTTCCTTCGATACATGATCTTTTAACATAATTTGAGACTGTTGAGCTCGGTATACATTACTTATTCATTCTCTGATATTTTAAGTTTATAATATTTGTCTGCGGAGTGAGAGTACACTTATTGATATAATAAGCGAGGGTACCTGATTTTATGCAAGATTATCTTTGACACAAAAAAAAAAAAAAAGGGCAATTGGTATTAACAATTGGGTTCCAAGGGGGTACCTGATGTTCTTCTTTACACAAATTAACAATATGGGGACCCTACGCACCTTCGCATCCCAAGTTTTGTAATTCCATTTTTTTAATGGTTTGGCACTCAAAATTCCTAATTATGGTTCGGTGTATCCTATTCACATACCTCGTTGGCAGTTAGATAATGTTTATTAGATCCTCGACTAATGATCTAACGCTAAAAATTCTGTTGGTCTAGTTCATCCCAAAGCATGCTAAAAAACACCCTTCCAGCTTCCGAAGTGCAATGCACCTCTGGCTCACTGACTGCTTTTGATCATTTAAGTATTTGGGACATAGTATTTAGCACAGTGCTCGATTAAAGAGTTGAGCTGAGTCCATATCGCTCCTAATTAGAGATGATGTATGATATCTCTCAGAACTTCCAATTCCAAGCATGATGAGTTCATATCTCTAGACGCATTTTAGGTCAGTCGTCCACGTTCGCATGCATGTACACCTTGGAATCACCCATGCGCGTTTGGGCGACTGTACTTGAGAATAATCTTAAGATCATTGCTTTCTAGCTTCTTTGAACCGGAATAGTATGCAAAAGATATGGAAGATGCTGTTCTTTCTGACACGAGTTTCTGATTTGATTAAGTAGCTTAGCAACTAAGTCACTGATGAGTCATGAGGCATCTGTTTCTTCCTCTGCTGGAAAAAAGGAACAGAAAAGAAGGTTTGAGCATCACAAAGAAAAAACTTTGTGCTCGATAGGCCTCTTTTCACTACGCTTTTCTGATGAATGTGGTGTGTCATGAGAAAAAAATTCAGTGGGGGCATTGTGTTCTTTCTTTGGCCCCATTCTCTCTCACACACGCACAAACTATACATTTTATTGTATCGTTGATCTGGCCTCACTCATGTCAAAGTGATAACGTTTTATTAACTTACCCTACATGTTTGACCACTTGCCACCCTTATATTCTTGAAGGGTGCCATAGTCTTCTATTTTTCCTAACTCCATGTGCAAAAGGGTGCATCATGCGTTGCCTTCTTTATACCAATAACAGGAACGTCTCAGAGTGCTTTCTTTTCTTTGACTGAGGTTTGGTTTTGGTAAAACACAAATAGAAAACGAAAAACAAATCAATAATCGATTAAACAGAGAGAAAAAAGGGCGACCGTGAAAATGGTGATCACGGATCGAGAAAAGGTTGAACGGATGAAACTTTCTTTTTGTGTTGGGGGTAATGGTGCAAATCGACAAGAGGAGAGAAGTATGTAAAGGCAACACAATGCAGAGCTATGAGCCTCTGATCGATGAGAGAGATTGGGGAGGGGAGAGAGAGAGTGTATTAGCGAAGGAGCCCGGGCGAGTCGAAGAGGGTGGTTGCAGTCGAGGAGGAGGGGTTGGACTTGTTGTCGTGGAGTGTAGAGAGTGAGGAGTCAGAAGTGAACGAGCGTACAACAGCATTAGGTGTTTAGGGTTATAGGGTAAGTACAAACGACGCAGTTTTAGGTTTATTCAGTTTTTTTTTTTTTTTTTTTTGGAAACTAGAAATATCATTAACTAGGGCTAAAGCCAAAGAGAGTACAAAAAGCCACACAAGGTTAACAACATCAGACATGAAAGCAGAGAATAAAGGAAATAAACTACGACACGGAGGAGTACACGTGTCACCCTCAGACCCACTTAAACAAAAGCTAGCTTTAAGGGCATGGTAGCCCATCCTTGTTCAGAATACAGACAAACGAAGATGGGGGTCGTTGAACCTAGACTAAGTCGCTCAACTTCACACTAGCATGCAACGCTACATAATCCACCGCTTCATTGGCTGATCTTGGCACCCAAGACCAGACACACGAATTGAAGGCCTTGCCAACCCCACAAATATCACACAACACCGGAAATACCTCCCAAGATCCATGGTCAATGCATTCATTTAGCCATGATATTATCTCATTGGAGTCAGATTCCACCACAATACTATGGAAGCCTCACTGTCTCGCCATCACACATCCCTCCAAAACACCCATCACCTCCACAGCTAAAACGCTTGATGCACAAATCTTCTTACTACGTACCACCAAGCAGTAAGAGGTCGAATCCCGTATCACGACATCAATATGGCAATACCCATCCACCCATTTCCAACTAGCATCCACATTAATTGCACCTTGCCCAGGAAGAGACTAAGGGGTATTGATACGGACACGTGGACTCAACGAAACCGGCCCACTACCAACCCCCGAGCAAGCTTCCAGGAAGGATGAAGCAGCGAGGGAAATGGTGAGCACAGTTCGCGATGGGGAGGGTTGCCATGAGTTAAAAATCGCATCATTCCTTGCCTTTCAAATGGACCAATAAGTAAACGCAACGTATGACATGAGTATCCTCCTATCCTCTACTGGTCTCGTGTGATTATTCCAAATACGTTAGAGCCATGAGTGGAGTGCAGACACCGAATCATTATCAATCTGAAGCCCAAAGCACCCCCAAACCAAACCTGGTCCACCCAAGGGCAGATGAGTAAAATATGTTCAATAGATTCCTCCGTCTCGGAACACAAAGGACAAATAAGGGAAGAGGCACACCTTCGTCGAAATAAATTCATCTTCGTAGCAGTAGCCCCCTTGAAGAGTCTTCCACAATAAGTTCTTAATTTTGGGAAGGATCAGAATATTCCATATACACTTCCACACCCTTAAATCAATAATTGATGAGGAGGAAAGACAGAGACTCCGAGACCGGCGATTGATGTTATAGACTCAATAATACCCAGATTTGACTGTGTATCATCCCCTTCTATCAGTCGACCAAACCAATTTATCCTTACGCCCAACAACATTGATCGGCGTATCCAAGACTGCCCTTCTATCTCCTTCCGCCATTTCCATTTCTATGGAATCCAACTACCAATCCCGAGAAGAATGATCAATAATAGAGGAGACTCAACGTGAGAGATCCATGTAGACCCCTGAAACCGAAACATGGTGCCTAGAAGCCAAGGACAGGATCCATCGATCAACCTAAAGCCGAGTATGCTCACCACTCATAATTTTCCAGTGAGCTCCCTTAGTGATAATATATCTGCCCTGGAGGAGACTAGCCCAAGCCCAAGAGGACCTACCCCATTTCTGACCTTAAAGAATGAGCAATTGGAAAAATATCGCTCTTTGATAACTTGGGCCCAAAGTAAGTCGGGGTTGTGAATGAGACGCCAACATTGCTTAGCCAATAATCCTAGATTAAACTCTTTTAGGTTCCTGAAACCCATACCTTTTCCTGTTTGAGCAATCCTAGAGACTCACGGCTTACCCTATAGATCTTCATTTCTCCCACCTTTTACCCCCACCAAAAATTAGCAACAACAAAGTCAATATCATTGCAAATATTGTCGGGGAAACAAAAGATATTCATTGGGTAGGCAAGAATGGCTTGAGTAACATCTTTGATTAAAACTTCCATGTTGGCTTGGGAGAGAAAACTTTGCTTCCAGCCCTAAATCTTAGCCATCACCCTATCTTTTACGAAGGCTAGAGCCTCATGTTTAGACCTTTTCCAGATTGTCGGGATACCCAATAATTACCCTGGTCCACCACCTGCAACATTCCCAAAATATTGTACAATTCCTCCAGAAGTTTGGTCAAGGTGTTAGCCTAAAAAAATATAGAGGATTTTTATATGCTCACTTCCTATCCCAATGCCAAATAATTAACATTAAGGATTTAGACAATATTCTGGCAGTTCAACAGAGAGACACTTAAAAATATTGGGGTGTCATTAGCAAACATCAAATAGGAAAAAAGAGGTTCATTCATACTGATCTTAACACCCTTAAGGAACCTTCCGTCGACCACCCATTAGATTGGGCGCGAAAGAACATTCATAACAATAAGGAACAAGTACAGAGAGAAGGATCCCCTTGTCAAAGACCACAGGATGGTTTGAAGCGTTTCCCTGGTTGGCCGTTAATAAGGATAGAAAAGTCAACAAAAGAGACACACCCTTTCACCATATTTATCCACCACATATGAAACTTAATCCGAACCATGATTGTCTTGAGGAAGTCCCACTTAATCCTATCATATGCCTTGTTTATGTCAATTTTCATTGCCAGCTCGAACTTCGTCATAATTTTCCTTAGCTTGAGGAAGTGGAAAACCTTATGTGCTAAAAGAATATTATCTTGTATTTGTCTGCCCTCAACAAAAGCATTTTGTGAAGGGGAAATAAGCATAGGAAGCCAAGGTTTCAACCGGTTAACTAACAATTTTGAAAAAAATCTTGTAGGAGTAGTTGCATAGGCTAATCGGACGATATTGGCCCACTGTCACGGGATTTGCCATCTTAAGAAATAAGGACAACACGAGTGGAATTGAGCCTTCTGGGACTCTTCTGCCTGATTGTAAAATCCTACACCAACCCATTCATATCATATGCAATAATATCCCAAAATGAATGGTAGAAAACTCCATGGAACCCGTCCGAGCCAAGTGCCTTCATTCCACCCATTTGGAAAATCGCATCTTTAATCTCTTCCAAAACAATAGGTCTGAAGTGAGTTCATTTCCTCCGAGACGGAGGTGCGAACAGATTCTAGGACCGATCCCCACTCCCTCTGACCCTTAGAGGTAAAGAGGCAAGTGAAGTGCTCATTGATAACTCTATTAATGCCCACAATGTCTTCCTTCCACTCCCCTTGAGCATCTTGCAGCTTCCCTATCTTGTTGAAGTGCCGACATTGAATGGTTGTCTGGTGAAAAAAACCTAGAGTTAAAGTCTTCATCCTACAACCATTTAACACGAGAACGTTGCCTCCAACTTATCAATTAGACCAGAGAGAGATCGAATCTCCTCAACATTTTCCTCCCAATTGTTTTGAAGATGCTCCAGCCGATTTAATTGAGCCCCAATCTCTTCTCGGCCACCACTAAACATCTGCCTACTCCAGTTCAAAAGGTTACCTTTACACGAATTTAGGCGTCGCAACCACCCATCAACATAGGTCCCCTACCACTAATGCTTCAACTTCGCTGAATTACCTCCCGACACTTATCCTCAACAAGCCAAAAAGCCTCGAATCTAAATAATTTTTTCCTTTTAGCATTCAAAGGCTTTATGTTGACAATAACGGGGCAGTGGTCAGAACCCTTTACGGTGCCATGGGTGATCAAAGTCGAGGGTCATCTAACCTGCTAGCAGCCATTGACAAGGTCAGGATTAAGCCTTTCTTGGACAAGGCTATTATTCCTAGTACCCTTCAAAGTATATTTCGGCCTAAAAAAGCCAAGGTTAATCATCTCCATATTTGTCATGAATTCATGTAAGAAACGTGGTCTAGTATGAAAATCATCACAACCTCCCGTTTTCTAAAACTCCCACAATATCTCATTTAAGTCACCCCCGCAAAACCATGGACACTCCGTAGACACCAAAATCGTAGATAGCCATTTCCAATACCCTTATTTTTTGTGCGATATGGGTTACCATAATTCCAAGATGCTTGGATCCAATCACAATTCCCAGATTTCTCATGGATGTACGAATAATGTTTTTTGTTAACAACAAAATCTGAATTTCAGTTGGCTCATGCCACCATAAGCTCAACCATCCCCTCAACCGCTCTAATTAGAGGGACATTAAACCCCTGACTATATCACATCTTCATTCTTACTTCTTCTAATTTGTGGCATTGCATCTTATTCTCATATAGAAACACCACAGGTGGTTTATGCCTTCTTATGAGCCTGTGTAGATGTTAGATCTCAAATCGCCCAGGGGAGTGGATCTTATATGCCTTATATGTACATACCCATCTCCAATTAACACGAGACATTTTAGGAGCTCACTGGCTTCGAGTTCCGTAGGAACTTCGAAGTTAAGTGAGAAATGGGCCAGAGCATTCTTAGGATGGATGACCCACTGGGAAGTTCTGCTCACGTGAGTTCCCAGAAACAAAACCGTGAGGGCGTGGTTGGGGCCCAAAGTGGACAATATCCTGCTACGGTGGAGTAGAGCTCGAGGTGTGATGGAGCCCAGGTTAGGGTGTGACAATAAAGCTATAATTACCGTGTGTGACCCGAGACTACGGCAATTCCATAAGAAGTCAATCATGGCAATTTTGGGGCTGATTTAGGCCAGCCGTCACCACCCCGGGTTGTTTCCCCGCCATTTGTGCATTGAGCGCCTTCATTTCCACTTTCGCAGCACCATCCAAATAATCCTAGATGTTATCCTCCTCTGTAATCGGTACATCTTGAAGCTCATCCTCCGCTAAAATCGCCTTCTCCACCGCGTACCACTGTTCCTGCAGGGGAATTCCATCAAAACGACTTATCTTTTTACCCCCACGAGCCCCCGAGCAACCTCATGACTTTGGTTTTCAACTTAGAGAGCCCCTCGTTTTTTCCAAGGTTTCTCTTCAAACCCAAGTCTTCAAAGATGTTTCCAGGCAATGGAGAACTAGAGTTCATTGTGAGAGTGTTATCCATCGTGGCAAGAGACAGAGATGTAGAAAGATCTACAAAGATCCCTGGCCTACTTGGGCTATCAAGTTGGCCCCCCAATTAATAATCTATCCCTCATCCTAGGCCTGTCATGTATTATAGGCCTATTCAAATCACTACTCCCGTCCAGCTCTCGTATGATCACCCTTCTCCCTTTTGCTTGGTGTCGGGGATCTAGATAGAAATTATGGTTGTCCCCATAGCCCTCTCTTTCCACCAAGAATTTATGAGCTCTACGTAGGATTGACCTACCAATTGTCACATTCATAACTCATTTATGCTATATGTTGCAAGAGCTGCCAATAAGTAATGTTTCAAGTTCAGACCCTATTGGGTTATGTGCCTCCTCATTGCCCACCATTTGTGTGTCAGGTGAGACTTCCCCATACGCCTTCTGTTCATACGCCTGATGCCTATCGTTCTCACATGAACCCTGATAGCCAGCCTTAGAGCTCCCCTGCACTGAACCAGCTTACCGTCGTTCTCCTAGTATCACGAAGTTTATGTGTTGGTTCTCCTGGGCATCACGAGGCCGCTTAGCCCTCGTCTACTTGCTAAAGCCTGCCGAGCCACCACGGGTTGGTTAGGAAGAACATTTGAGATTGACATGGCCTATTCTTCCACATTTGTAGCAAAAGTCTTGTAGGCGTTCATATCAAAATTCTACCCATGAGTCAATCTCCCCCGATCTTGGAAGCCAACACCATGTAATCAAGGGTTTCACGGTATCCACCAGAATCTTTACCCGTAAAAGCCCATTGCCTTATCCAAATTCTCCATCTCCAAGAATTCGCCCATCTCATCTGATAATCTCCTTGCACTGGCCTCCGTGCACAAGTTTAAGGGAAGACCTCTGATTTGCACCCAGAACGGGACCACCTCCAGCTTAATTTCCTCCAGAGAACAATCGTTAGGCCATCGTTTTACTGAGAAATTTTGGTTCATAACCGCCTAAGGAACCAAGTCAATGATTTGATTTGATGTATCTTCATCTTTATCGATGATGATAAACGTATTTCCTTGGACCCAGTTGATTTTTGCCTCCCCAATCTCTTTCCATAAGCTCATGAGAATATTCTTGACACCTCACTTATTCAGGGGTTTATCAGTCAGAGCTGCTCCCACTAGCTTCACCTCTTGCTCCATACTTGAGATCTCCAAGGACTCTTCCAGTCAGACCACCAAATCTTCCACCTTTGCTTGATCCATCTCCAGACAAGTAAATCGATAGAAGAAGACAAGTAGTACAAAACACACCCAAGCCTGTTTCTGCATACCTTTCACTCTCACCAGATGGAATAATCCTTGTACTCCAACATGTACCCAATACAGATAAGGATTCTTACCCAGAAGCACCACAGCACAGAATGTGTGTAATACAAATGTTTTTGGTCTTTTTCCTTGGCATAAAGGCTCGAAACCTTCACAATAAATTCAGAAGTATGAGTTGGTTCGCATTCATCCCCCACATTTTCAAATCTGGTGGTTGGGGATATATTTCCTTATAAAGCCACATAAATACCCAGCCCAAAGTTGGTGAAGGCATAAATATGAAACCAAACAGAGGTATCAAGTTCGGTTAAACCAGGGTATAATTAATGAGGTTCCCAGGTAGGTTTGGACGAAGGTGGGTAAGCATTAATTCGTCACAATCGAAATGGTAGAGTGGCACAAGAAAGCTCTCACAAGGGAGAGAAAGTTTTCCGAATAGACTCCATGAATGCCTTTATTGTAGGTTCTCGGAATAGACTCCACGAATGCCTTTGGTTTGATTTTTGGACCACTGAAATCGAAACCAAACCAATACTTTCGGTTTGATTTTTTATTTTCAATTGTTTTTTATTTTCAATTCGTTTTTTATTTTTCAGTTTTTCGAACCCACCCCTATTGAAAATAAAAAATAAATAGATTTTGGAGATCAAAATCTGGCTGACCATTTCTGCTAAATTAACAAACTTTCCCTTTTCTTCAATGGGTTATAATTTTCCAATCTTTTTTAACAATTTTTCTTCAATAGTTCATACTACTTAGTAGACTGCACTACCGAATACAAACCCGCTTTGTGAATGAATAAATTGAAAATGTGTGACCTTAAAAGAAAAGGGAAGATAAATGAGATTGATAAAATGCAGAAAGATGTGGTGATTTGTAAACAAGTCAGCAGCAGATTTAGGGATTTTGGATGGTGGCTCAAGTGAGAATTAAAGGGACAAATAAAAGGGCAAACAATGTGTTGTATGGATCAGTAGAAGTGTGGGGAACAGTTAGCATGAGGGCACGTATTCCAATGGGTTTTGGGTTGGGGGTCCAGCCAAGTTGGCATATGGCATCCTAGGCTCGAGCACTCACACAGGAAATAGGTAGGATAGAGATTGCCACTCTCTCTACATTGTAGAATAGATTAGAATTGAACCTGCACTAGAAGACATATGCATGATTCTTCTATGGTTAAATAGTTATATGAAGAAATGATAGTAATAATCACAAATGAATGCTTAAAAATAAAAAATACTCGATTCATTACATGTAAAAATTATTTTTTGACGTAGAAATTGTTACGTAAACATGAAGTATTTCAAGTGAGATACTTCGCATATGTGTTAATTAAGCAGAAATGACTTCTTACATATAAAATCTGAATAGTGTAATTTTTAAACAATACTAGCATTTTGCCACACGTTTGCGCATGTGGTAATTGGCTTTTTTTTAAAGAAAAATAATGGACTTACTAACCACCCTCCATAATTTTGTATTTTATTTTATTTTTCTGAAATTTTAATAAGAAAATGACAATTTGGATATTATGAAAGCTTCACTATTTTCACCTTTTCCATATAAACGTGCAAAGGTTTAATATTGGGCCTCTTGATCATCAAGAATAAGGCCCACTTCTATCTTTCTATAACACAAAACTTGGGATTGTCTCAAAACATTGAGCTTTGAGCTTGAACCACTGCAGAATAAAATGCCTTGGACCACGATCTCATTTTCACCCTTACGTCTTGCTCAAATTTTAAAGTCTTTTTAGTTGGGCTTAACAAGAGGCGCATTTCACAGTTTGAGGGACCCCGTAGTGCAAAGGGGTCGATCATGTTTAACGAAGAAAGAGTAAAAGCATCCGGCGACGATCCTTTTCTTGGGGATTCGGAGGATTCCGTGATCATGTTCGTTCATCGTACATCGTGCAGTCAAAAATCATTTGAAATTTAAAATTTAAAATTAAATATAAATAGTACCTAATGAAAACTGACCACACGATGTACGATGAACATCTATGATCATAAGATCCTCCGGATCCCCAGGAAAATGATCCGGCAAGGATCCTTTTCTGGAGAAAGAAAGGGAATTGGAGAGTGGAGGGGACCCGGACCCTCTTGCATTCTTGTGTGGCTTCATTCGTAGAGCCGCGTTTTTTATGCGTTCGCCAAATGGTTTGTCATATGCGTTTTCACGTCATCTAACATGTATTGCCACACTCAAAGTATTCTCCATACATGACGATCACAATTACAGAACAGTTGCTTAGATGTGTTATTTATGTGACAAATTTCAACATGAATTGAGTATTTTCGATTTTGTTGGAGATACACTAAAATGATGCGTTTAGTTCAATTGGTTCAAGGGAAACATATTTGGCTGTTGCGCTTAAGCTTTAAACATATTGTACTAATTCTTTTGATAGATTTAGTCTTGTATGTATATATGTCCACCGTGACATAAGTCACAAAACAGGGAAATTATATATGGTAAAGCGCAATGAGAAAAACATAGTTCCTAAATACAGTTTAAAGACGGAAATGCCTCCCGTTTTACTGCTCCTCCTTCCCTCTTTTTTTAGCTTGCACAACAAAAATGACAAAAATACCCCTGTCTCTTCAGTAGACTAAGTCTAAATGCTTCCACACCATTTCATTCATATGCATATTTTCTTTTCTCGCCATTTCGTTGCTTCCTCCTACACCACTTCATTCTTGCTCCATTACGAATCGAAACCAAAAACTGCTCATCCAAATTTTCTCACCGTTTCATTCCTTCCTCGTAATAGCTAGATGGTCAACTTGGAACATTTTTAGGCAACAACAAACCGTCCCAAGCGCATAATCTTTATACATTGTGTGCAAGCATTCGTGGTTTTCAATTCAAAATGTACAATATGAGAAGGAAAATATGTTAGAGATTTCAGTAATAAATATATAAATTATATATATATATATATATGATTTGGCTGCGTTGTGCAGCATGTGTGTGTGCGCACAGAAAGGGCAGCAACCTTACAAAAGGTTGTGTTTTATTCAACCTTTTAGGGTTGTATACTTTTTGAATGGTCGCAAGTTTTGGTTAAAAGACATGATACTTACTTAAATTGTATGAGTAGAATTAATAGATATAATTAGTCAATATTTATTTTCTAAAAATTCTAAATAGAAGACATGTCTTTTGGATCAACACTTTTAAGAAGAGTTGTATATCTTCAACTAAAATGAAATGACTCGATGAACGGGTGCCTTAATGCCTATAAATGCCTATTGTAGCATAATGTTTAACACACAATTTCAGAAATTTATTTCTACATTTCTTGCTCTCTTTTCTCTCCATCACATTCATACAATTTCTTTTTAGTTAATTCTAAGGGAATACAATTCAGTTTTGCTAATCGAATATTTCATACTTTGTTGTTTCCTGGAAGTGACTTGGCAAGAACCCTTTAGCAATTCGGTTTTGCTAATCGAATATTTCATACTTTGTTGTTTCCTGGAAGTGACTTGTCAAGAACCCTTTAGCAAACTCATTCGAGTGGGGGCAAATAACACTTTAAGAAAACGATTCAAGTCATACCTCAAAGTCATCATTCAGATTATTCTCTATATTTCTACTTTTTACTCTAACAAAATATTAATTTACATGAAACAAGTTAACATATCTCACGTTACAATTGCAGATTAAATGCAACTTGTGTAGGTCAACCCGAAACATCTAGATAGTCAAACATTCTCAAAAAATATAAAAAAAAATACAAAAATACAAAAAAAGAAGAAGAAGAAGAACTTAAACTGTATTCAAGTATTATCCTGCTCAACTTCTGTAACGAAGGAAGTTTTTCCTTCTATATACACGCACGTAGGAGTAAATTAGTACATGGTACTGCCTGGGGCAGGCAGTGACGGCGTCGTTTCTTGATAGGGTGGCTCACAATATAAAACAAGTTACTGCAGGATTTAGCTTTTGGAAAGAAAAGTACCAGCCTTTGATTTCCTGTCTTTGTATTATGAGTCTGACTAACTAGTAATGGCTTCTTCACCAATAGTTATGGCGCTACAAGGATCTAGCTTCTTCATCATATAACAATCATGATCAAACCTAAATTAGTAATTACATGCATGCATGACACTGCATTTCATACTTTTTGTTAATCACCTTTTTCCATCTAATTAACTTGGTATTTAGGCTTTCTCCAATGCGTTAAAAAATTTAGAGTTAAAAGTCATATTTGATTTCATATTTGACTTCATATTTGACTTAATCACTCTCCTCTGCATCTGAAAATTTGAAGTTGTATATGACTTTGAAGTCGCCAAAGCATGTATTACACAAAAAAATAATTGTTTCAAATATTGATGGCCAGCTTTATCTATTTAGGAACCGAATTCTCTCCGGATCCCAATAATTTGAGCTTAAGGATCAAATGATTCGGACCGTTGAAATTTGATCCGAAAGCTACAAACAAGGGACCTCTCTAAAAATTATAATAATTGTAACCGTTTGATCAAATTTTAACGGTCCGGATCAAATGATCTTTTCATTCAGGGTACATTCAACCCGATTAGCTTCATCACATTATGAATTTGATTATAGTTAAGCACTTGTTGAATCCCCGAGGAGAACGCCGATGATGGTTTTTTATGTCATAAAATAAAATGTATGCGTTATATTAATTTATGATTTGAAGTAAATTTAAAATAAAACAAAAATTTAGCTTTGAGTTCAAATTATGTCCAATGCATAAGAGTTAAAAGTTAGAAGTCAAAATATGCATTAGAAATAATATAACTTTTGAAGCCAAATATAACTTTATAACTTTTAACTTTAGGGGCTATCACCTTAGGCTAAATGGTTTCGAGTTGATTAATATACAGGTGCTCGTTCGGGGTGATTAAACTTGATAAGTTTGATCAAGTTGACTAAAAGTTCAAATCCCCTGCCCCGTAACTTGGATTTTTTTTAAATTATCTATGGATATTTCTTTCTTGTTGCATCTTCCTGAAAAGTCGCATAGAGCATCATACAGTCAACACTTGCTAAGAATACTAAAATCTTTTGAATTTCCCTCTACTTGATCTAATTCTCCCTCTAGAAACCAAGAAAAGATCAAATCTTATTCTGAATTTCCCTCTACTTGTTCATAAAATTCATTTCCTTCCGCCCTTTTTAAGTACCAAATGATCTTTCAATTCCCTCCGAAAGTCTTGTACTCTCACCCAATTTTCTCAGTTGCCAAACAGAACAAAAAGGAAAATTTGCAGGAAAACATTCCCATCCAATACGAGAGAGCTTTCATTTTCCACCTTTATGCTTGGTGGGTTAGTATTTGTTGATGGGCCAAAAGGGGAAACATGCATGAAAGCGACAAAAAATTCTTGCAAAATCCACATACAATAAATTTAGAGAAAACAGCATCAAACACCGAAACTAGTAGAATTATGTCAGCAAAATTAGAACAAGATCTTCCAAAATTCTTACATTTGCTCAATCACTCTCAAAAATAAAGAACAAAGTAAATTTCCACTAATAAAAGAGGCAAGAAAACGGGAGGGGTGGGGGTGAAATTACACTGAAAAATGGAGGTTAGAATTGCCATTTCTCCCTAATTAATTACTTATTACTTATAGCTTAATATTAATCCGAACATAGGCTAAGCATAGACAGAGCCATATGAGAGGGCCATCAGCAGCACCGCCGCTTGTTCTTCCTCGCCGAGCTTCCTCTGCTGCCTCTCCACCGTCGATCGCTGCATCAAAACCTCTCTTCCCAAAGCCAACAGCCGCTGCTTCAAGCCGTCGCCGAGCTGCTTGTTCTTCTTGCCCTTTTTATCGTTGGGATTTTCTTTGTTTAATCCCAAAATAGCTCTCCTCTTCTTCCTGCTTCTGATCCCGCACGCATTACAAAGAGACTGAAAAACACAAACAATACACGAATCAGATCAAAACCCAAAAGAGGAATTTAAAAAATAATCAAGGGCCTATTGGTTGTGAAATGACCTTTGGGCCCGCCGGACCGCCTCTCCACAGAGGGGTTTTGGAGGTTCCACAGTCGGCGCAGGTTTTCTTAAAGCCTTCCTCCGAGGAACCGGCATCTGGGGTTTTGATAGTCATTTCCTCCGACTCCGATCCCTGCATAAAACACAGAAACCCGATCCGATCAGTAACTAGCCGGATCAAAATATAAAAACCGAGATCAAATGAAAGCTCTGCGTCAAATAAACTCACTTTATCGATTGGATCCAACATTCTGTATGAGATATTATGAAGATCTGAGACAAACCCAGTTGAGAACGAGTAGGAAATCGAACTGGGTAGCGATCAATTTGATCGAATGGTTTCTGGTCAAGTAAGAAACTTTAGTGACTCAGAGAACCCAAGCTATGGAAAAAAACAGAGGAACAAGAAGGAAAGAGATCGATCACAACTCAGAAGCTGAGACCAAAAGTGCTTATAGCAGCTTTTCGAAAAAGCACAGTGAAAAAAGAGCGAGCAAAACAGAGGAGGCTAGTAATGGAGGCGTGTGGTGATTGGGATGATGAGGCTAAATACTCAGACTAAACCGACATGCGGTGAGAGAAGGTAGAGAGAGAAAGGATGAGAGGTAGTGAGAGAGAGCGGCGCAGCGAGAAGGAAAAATGAGGAATCAAACCGACACACACTCAAACGCGCCGCGCAGCTGATCTGAAAATCGCCTCCTTATATAAATGAGACGCGAAACCCTAGCCCGGGTAAACGGAAATGACGAAAATACCCACGGTTGGGGAAGAAACCACAAATTTGATCCAACGGGAGGCAACCGCGCCAAAAGGTTGGTGAATTGAGGGGGAATAAAAAGGGCGCCACATTCCGAAATTGGATATGGGATTTGGATTTTTTATTTTAAATTAAAATAATTATTGTTGGGTTAAATGGAAATTGGAAAAGAAAGAGGGGAATGCGTGATGAGGTGGTGAGATTGTGGCGGGAGTGAGCCACGACTGAATCAGAGAGATTGTTGGTTCTGCACCGTCTGATTGGTCAAACTTGCTTTTGAGATTGGGGGGCTCAAAACACGTTTTAAGTTGGCGGCAAATCCAAATTTCTGTAAAACTTAATAAATTAATGCTGATGAGATGACCAAAAATAAATAATAAAAATTAAAATTGATTTTAAAGCATGACACCTCATTTTTTGGGTTTTAATTTCAATGGGATCCCTTCAATTTTCCATCCATTTATTATTGTATTATATAAACTGAATTTATATACTAAGGTTAAGTGAATTGAATATTGCCGGGAAGCCATTCAATGCCATTTCTAATTCTAGTTTCTAATTTAATATGAGTTTTGGAATTTGAATTTTCTTCCCGTTGCTTCCTACAAAGGATATTAAATTATGATGGGAGTTACTAATTACCTAGTTACGGGATAATTTATTTGAAATATAGACAAATTTTCTCAACCTCAAGTAATTGAGAAACTTTTTAGTATGATAAGAACACGTTTTGCTACACTAAGAGTTATAATACAATTAAATGAAAATTTCTTCTTCAAGTTTCAAATCAATTGTATTATTACACTCTGCATACGAGGTCGTGTTCTCAATACACTTGATAAGTCCACTTGAGTATTGAGTAATAATCGGTAAGAATTGAATTCTTTGCAATGGTTAGTAGTTGCAACTGTGAAAAAATAAAAATTCTCTTGAGGTAATGGTAAAGCAATGGCAAGAAAATTGTGATTTAAATCTGAAAAATGTGTTTTTTTTTAATCACTTGTAATGTTACATCTTATACAAAATGTAATACATAAATATGATCTACGTAGCAGTACTCATGGAACCCAATACATAATTTTTTTGTTTTTGGTAAAAGGGTTGAGGAATTTGAAGAAGCATGGGGATATCTCTAGAACTAGTCACTATTGAACAAAGTAGGCGAGTGGCCCTGGATAAACCAAGTAAGCTCCCTCAAGGCCACACGTAAAAGATGAGCTTTATTATCCTCTTAATCTCATCCATTACCACACAAATCACAAACCAAAACTCACACTAATCACAAACCAAACCAAAACTCACACTAATCACAAACCAATAAAAAAAGATTGGATGAAACGAAGGGAAAAGACCAAAGAGGACCTCTTTTGATCCCTATTGGCAAGGCTTGTACAGATATTAGATAGATCATAGATAGGGAATTAGATCCTCGGAGGACTTGTATCCTCTCCTGAGCCCAAGGAGATGATCTTCCTGACCAAAGAACTTGGGCCATTGGATGAAAATATAACGGCTACAAATAAGGGAATCCCTTTAAAGTTATAATAATTATAGCCGTTGAATTTTCATCTAACGGCCCAAGTTCTTTGTTCAAGAGGATCCTCTCATTGGGCTCAGGAAAGGATCCAAGTCCCTCTCCGGATCCCCTCACTTGGGATTCCGGAGATCAATGAATATTAACCGTTCATCAAAGATCGTGCGGCTACCATTTTTTTTTTATATATTTTTTATGTAAAATGAGACTGCTTTAATTTTAAAAATATAAAAATTATTTAATTTTGACCTTACGATCTTTTATGAGTGCTTATTCATTGATCTTCTGGATCTCCAGTGAGAAGCCGAAGAGGATCTAATTCCCATTGATAGGAAGGAAACAAGAGACAAAAATTTGCCAGACGGACAATATTTTAATATAAAATGTTATATGATATTACGAAGGAAAATGAGAGGTCATGGTGATGGGCCACCTTTTGTTTATTTGCACCACAACCCAATGATAATCCTGGACCACACCACACACATTTCCCTATTTACTTGCTTGCTATCCTAATTCCAACTTTTTTATCCAACTCTTCATTTCCGTTTCTTGCTGTTTTTTGCTGTGGTGGTAGGATAGTTGGAAGCTCATATGGTTAAAAGGGATTTAATAAGCTCATATGTATGAGGTTAAAACGAAATTTTATGTTAATTGTTAACACGTGAGACTTATGTGTGAAACTAACGTCACCTTTTTAGCCTCATAGAGTCATATGTGAGCCTCATGTACTAACAATTAACAGAGAATTAACAAAATTTTCAATTTTGAGCCTAAACTCCTAAGGGTGCGTTTGTTGCGGACTAACTCGGACTGGACTAACTTTAGGGACTAGGCTAGACTGGCTTAGACTAGACTAAACTGGACTAACTTAGTGAAATGTTTGATATAGTATCAGATTAAGAACTAAAATAATAATATTTAATTCTATCTTTTACATTTTTTTTCTTTCTCTTTTTTTCTTTTCCTTTCTAGAACACCCTCTCTCTAGAATGCTCTTCATTTTTTTCTCCTTCCCGTCCAACTGGTTTCTGACTCTTTCTACTTTCTGCCTCATCACCAAATCCCATTATTTTTCACCACTTTCTCCCTCATCATCAAATTCAATTCTTTTTCATTCATTCTAAAAAAAGCTTCTGATTTGTCATGTGGGTTTTTTTTTTTCAGGATTTTTCACAAGCTTCTGAATTTCATTTGGGTTTTGGCAGATTAGTATTTTTTTGTTTCTGGGTTTTGGCTGGCATTGTGGAGTTTGCCGACGATGTCCCGGCGAATGAAGGTGATGGTCAAGAGCGATATTGGGAGTTGAGGAAGCCGAGGATCTGAGCAGAAGAGAAGCACTGCCTTTCGACAGCAAGCTCGGCGATAAACTTGAGATGTGCACGGGAAAAGCAGATATGAGGTCTTATGATTTTGGGTTTTGGGCAAGGAGAGAAGGAGAGAGAACGAGAGAGTCGGAGACTGGGCAAGGAGAGAAGGAGAGAGAAGGAGAGAGTCGAAGAGAGTGAAACAGAGAGTGGAGAGAGGCAGTTCTTAGCTTGTCCCATGGCTTTCGGGGACTCCCGCTAACAACGTTTAGTGAAGCCTTTAGTCAGTCTCATTAACACTAGTCCGACGTGATATCAAACACAGGATTGGACTAATAATTAGTCCAATCTAGTCCAATAACACTTAGTGAGGTCAAACAAACGCCTTCTAATAGATTCCACCACACGAATTTAAATCTTTTTTTTTCTTCTGCTAAATAGACTATTTTTCGATTACCCTGTCACCACGGGGCTATTAATCCAATTGAACCTTAGTTCAAAGGTTAGTGACATTTTGGACAATTTATTAAGATAATTGACACTTCTATTAACCTTTTACAAATTCCTACATTTTTGTCTAGTCTGACAGTTGACCCATGTTTTGCCTGCATAGAGCCGTATACATGACAAACAGATTAACACTGGGCTATATATGGACAACAAATAACAACTTTAATAAAGATGAAAAATAACTTATATGACATTAATATAAGCAAAAGATAAGCTTACTGAGTGTTGTATTGTTTAAAAATAATAGCATTAGCTTATAGTTTTTTTTTTTTTTTTTTTTTTTTTTTGGGAAACTACGTTAGGTTATAGTTTGACTGAGCGAAGGTCAGTAGTGTAACATTTAGAAACTTAACGGTATGTCTTATTACAAAAGACATGGGGCAAATTGTTACTTGCCTCAAAATACAAAGGTAAAAATGTAATTATCCCAATTATATATTGCAGAATCTGCATGCGTACTGCTAATAAGCTCGGTCAATCCTCAAATTCCCAATGGTGTTCATATCATAGAAGATTATTTATTTACCATTCAGACAAATTCAGAGAGGTTTTTTACTATTCAAAAGCGAGCCCAAACAGTCGCTCTCCTTCTGCACTTTGTCTGGTGCAAATTGCAAGAAAATGAAAAGTTGGGCTTCTGAAAAAGGCAGGGAAAGAACATCACAACAATTCACACGCCCACAAAAGCATAAAAATAATAGAAAAAGCAAGGGTCATAATTAAATAAAAGTAATGCTAGAGAGATTAATTTTTTTTTAAATTAAATTTATAAACGAAAATGATGTGGTTGTAAATGATATATTATTAATCAAGACACATCATTTAGTTTGCAATTTAATTTAAAAAATTTAATCTCCTTACCATTATTTATAAAATAAAATCGCAGCAAAAATATTAGTTTGCTGGTTTGGATTTTCTCTCCCCTTAAAACCCTAAACCCTCGGTTTTGTGTAAAGCGATAGCCTTTCTTCAGTTTTTTCTCGATATCTACAAACACTTGTGTATTTATAATATGGAAAATGGTAATTGTATCATGTTTTTACTTTTACCTGACCATCTATGTAATTACCTTCTTTCTACTGTTAGTTTTGATATGTAAAATTATAAGGCCCAACACAAAAAGAAAATTAGATTAATGGCCCCATAAATTAGGGAACAAAATAAGGTAATTGTGTCATGTTTTCACGCTCTGAATCCCCGCTCCCGTATCCGTGCTTCAAAGATCATCTAAGAGCAAATTGTGTCATGTTTTCACGCTCTGAATCCCCGCTCCCGTATCCGTGCTTCAAAGATCATCTAAGAGCAATTTTACCGTTGCAAATGACTCATAGGGTTATTCACTATTTAATTCATCCAGTGAAGAGTAACTGTCCTTAATAAATAGTAATTGTCTTTTGTATCTTCACCCCTACACTGAATAGCCTTGTCAATGGCAATAAAATATTAGTATTTTTTTATTTATAAAAAAATTTAAAATAATTTTATTTGTAATTTCGGATAAGATCTTTAATTGTTCTCATTGTGCCACGTGTCATTATCTGAAAAAACAATTATTGGTGATGGATTTCGATAAGATTTTTATCCAATTTCGTCGTGTCACATGTCATTACCTTTTCAGAATTGTTAAAGTTAGATTTCGATAAGATTTTTAACCAATCACATCGCGCCACGTGTCACAATCTGTTTACAATCTTTGATGATAGATTTCGATCAGATTTTTAACAAATGACGGCATGCCACATGGCATTATCTACAACCTAATCATTTCTAAAACCTCCATATAATGCACCATCCATCCTCAGAAATCTCACACCAATTTTCTCAAGATCTCTATCATTATTCATAGTTTCTGCTTCATTCTTCACCAAAATTAAAATCTATATCATTATTCATAGTTTCTGCTTCCTTTTTACAATGTCTTCTTATTCAAGGATGATGTGGGAAATTGATCAGCAAGATGAAGAATTGTTTAACCAATCAAAAGGAATGTTCAATCTCCAGGTGGCCCAAAATGAGATGGAAGAGGATGAGGAGGGTAGAAGAAGAGATGACGAAGCAAGAATGGCAAGAGCCTCACATTCCCGTCGAGTCATCCAAGTTATGGCTCAGATCTCCAGGCTCAGTCGTTCTGCAAACATTGATAGAAGCAGGCAACGACGAGGTAAGGATCTCTTGGACGATTATTTTGTCCGTAATAGTGCATTCCCTAATACGTACTTTAGACATCGTTTTAGAATGGAACGACATTTGTTCAACAAAATCATAGGCACTGTTTGCAACCATGATTCTTACTTTATGCAAAAGAATGATGCTTTTGGTGTTATAGGTCTCCTGCATAAGCAAAAATTTACTGCTACCTTGCAGATGCTTGCATATAGAGTATCTGCAGACTAAGTGGAAGAGATAGCGAGGATGGGGAAATCAACCATTTTTGAGTTCTTGATGAGATTTTGCTCCTCAATCGAATCTATCTACACCTCAGAGTACCTCCGGAGACCTATTGAGATGGACTTGCAAATGCTTCTGAAGAAGGGTGAGATGCGAGGTTTTCCTGAGATGATTGGAAGCATCGCTTGTATGCACTGGACTTGGAAAAACTTTCCAAGTGTATGGCAAGGAGCTTATGGGGACAAAAAAGGATCAAAAAGTATCATTTTGGAGGCAGTGGCATCATTTGATACATGGATTTGGCACGTCTTTTTCGGGGTTCCGAGAGCTCAAAATTGCCTCAATGTCCTTACCCAATCCCCAGTATTCAACGATGTCCTGCAAGGAAAAGCGCCAAGAGTCACGTACTAGGTTAACGGACATGAGTACAACGGGTCTCACTACCTAGCAGACGACATTTACCCAAGGTGGTCATCGCTTGTCAAAACAGTGTCACGTCAACGAAGTGCAAAGGGAAAACACTTTGCAAGCTATCAAGAGGGGTGTAGGAATGATGTGAAGCGTTGTTTTGGTATCCTCCAAGCTTGTTGGGCGATTGTCAGGAGTGTTGCCATAATGTTTAATTTAGAGTCGCTTTAATCCATCATCATGACGTGCATCATACATAACATGATTATGGAAGATGAGTACGATTATGATGTTGTTGATGAATATGAGCCAGACACGATGAACAATTCCAAAACACAAATATACTCTTAGTTTAAATAAAGTACTAAATTCAATCAATTGGAAGCAACATAAAGTACTCTATTCAATAAATAAGAAATTACAACCCAAAGTAATTGAAAAATTATGGGCTCGTGAATGGATCATCATCACCTAACTAATTTGTGGTGCTAGGATCATCTTCTCTTGTCGTGCTAGGATCATCTCCTCTTGTTCTTGCTTCTCTTGCACTCCTCCTTCACACCACGTCCGCTTTCTCTGACTTCCAAAAATATTTAGAATTTGGAGACTTCCCTTCTAAAGGTGTGTTCATAATGTCACAATCTCGTTGAGTCATTCTTTCTTCTCTAACCTCTTCCCTTTCTTGCCTAAGTAGCTTTCTCTCTCTCTCATTAGCTTGAAATAATTTCTCAACAACTAAAACTTTTGCCTCCTCTCTAGCCTTATCAGCCTCAAATTTAGCCATTTCCCGCGCCAAAGTCAATTCACCTTGGTGAGCAAGTTCTTGCATATACTTTGCATAATCATTCTTGGAAGCACTGCCTTTTCTCTTTGAAGCCTTCTTTCCTTAAGGCCTAATTGGATAACGGGTGGACCCTGACGCTTGTTCAGGGGGGCATTTCCGGCACTTCTTCTGCGTCATCTTCATGAACATATGAGGCATGATCGGGCGTAGAGTGTAGATAGGTGCTGTTCATGAAAACTTCTGGACTAACAGACACAACTCTAAATTTAGGACAATCTTTGTCAATATTCCAATATTCCCACCGGTTGAATGATTTGTTTTTGCTTTTATTTTTGTCATTATACCAAGCTTGTGCTTGAAGTGTCTACACAATGCGGGAGAAGAAATAATTATAATCAAAGTGGCTAATGTAAATTTGGGTATAGTACAAACAAATAAATAATATATTATTACCTGATCCGCTAAATTTTCCCCACTTCGAAGATTACTACTAGCTTGTGCCAAGTCATACTATATGATTGGCTGAGTATTCTTCAACGATTGGACATCGATTATTTAGTTCTTTGCCCACTTATTTTCTCAAGATAATTGGTATGAATAAGACTCCACATTTCTCGCAACTGCATCTCATTATCCGTAAGCGAATCATGAGTAACTTGAACCCAGCTAGTACACAATGCAACATCTTCAAGAAGCGTCCAATTCGTACCTACTTGAGTAGTCATTTTGTTGGAAAAAAAAAATTGGATTCAAACTTTGAGAGAAAGATAGGAATGTGGTTGAAAGTAGTTGAGAAAATATGAAATTGTGGTGTAAGTTAGAAGATAATGAGAATGTATTTATGGAAAAGTAAAATCAATATATTTTTTTGAATTTTTGAATTTTTTATTTTCATATTTTTATTAATTTTTTATTTACATAATTAATCTCTGCGGTTGGATTAAAAAAAATTTGAATTCCAACCCTCCAGATTGTGCCACGTGGCACAACGGTAAGATTTCAGATTTTTTTACTGTTTTTTTTAATTTATAAAGGCGAATAATGTGGACCATTGATCTCAAATCCAACGCAGAAATTAATGAAGGTTTTAAATTTTGTTTTTTACTGTTGGAAATCCAACGGTCCATAAAATGCAACCGTTGAAATCCAACAGACGTGGAGAAGCCACGTGGCCTCCCTAAATGTAACATTTCAAAAAAGTGCCACCGGGCAAGGCCCCACGTCTGAAAACGTGTTGGATGATGCGCCACCACACACGCGCCTGACGTAAAAAACAGATAGACGTAGCTAACGTCGCCTTAAAGTTAGCCTTGCGTCACCTAGCCATCGGGCTCTCAGGCCAGCTACTCGTGCCGGGCCTCTCCCTCGAGCCCCCTTAGGCTTAATCGCCAGCGTGGGCTGGACTTCGTTGCTGGGGTATTATGGCCCTGTTCGAGCGTATGTCCATCGAGTTCCAGTGCTCTAACAAAACCAAGTGGACAACATGAGGACGCTGAAACTAGTTGTGAACTAAAGGTGAAACTGACACTCCGTACTCCGATCTAGTTGTATTTCTCTTCACTTGTAAGCTAAAAAACTTGTGTTTGATTCTCGTTAAAAGCAAATCTGAACCAAATTATTATAATTAACCCATTGTAAGGCTTAACTCATTCTTTCACATTTTAGTATTGATAATATCGTTTGTCCTAAACAATAAAACAAAAGCAAAAAATCTAGAGGTGAAACTTAACAAGGCCCAAGCTGTAAAAGTTGGAAATATGGAAAGAATATAATACAATAAGCACAATGTCATATTACTAAAACACCCCTAATCATTTTCCTTGTAATACACCAGAAAATGAGTTGTTCAATTCTATATTCACTCGACAAGGCAAAACAAATCATCGACTCTTTAGAAAAAAAAAATTACTCAGTATAAACCATTGACTCCAAATTATAAAAAAAAAAGATCGGACTCAATGCTGCATTCAAGAAAACCCTCACCAGCACATTCGTTCAAGGGCCCTGTTCATGCAGCAACGAGCCTCTACGACACTTGCATAGTATTTCAAGGTACGAGGCAGCGATGATGACCCCTCCCGACCAAACGTCATGTGCCACAACTCAATCTCTTCTTATTCGGTCATAGTAGAATATACTGACCTGACCCACCCTTGGCATCTCTGACCACAATGGTCACCGGACCAGACTGAAACCAGACACTCGAGATGCCCCCGACCCACTCCAACTTGACCAGACTGGACCCCAAACTTGACCCTCGTCAGAACTTCTGCTCCATTCAATTAAAAGCCCTGAAATTTTCGGAAACCAAAACAGTAAATAACAGGGAGACAATTACTTGTTGAACCAGTCGCCGTGTTCAGGATAACCAGCAATCATTACACGCCAAACCACATCGAACTCGGATGGGCTTTGCATACCTTTCAGCTAAAGTTGAATCCACCAGTTGGAACCTGAACCTCATTCCCTTCAAAGCGGATGCCTTGCTGGGTACCATCTCCTGCTGGTAATGTCTCTTCGTCTTCCTCCAACCAATATGTCTCAAGAATTTTTACAGACTTCTCATAGATCTCAGTGTTGTCGTGACTCTGTAGATTTTCAATCTTTTCTAGACCCTCAGCATCATCAATCAGCTGGGCATACAAGTTAACTTCTCCACTGTTACCCGCAGCTTTTTCAGCTTCCCCAACCTTCAGAATGTTCTCCAACCCTTCTAAACAGACAGTAACGATCCTTGGATCAGGGCATACAAGAAGATCACACAATGGTTTTATACAGCCTTCGCCAACCAGGTATCTGACACCATAAAGAAAAAATACACTTAATATGAACCCATACTAGAGAACCAAGAGGGCCCGGAGAAGGAAATTAAGAGATCACTCACTTGATTTGATCAGCAGTGCCACCAGAAGTAGCATTTGAGATTGCCCATGCAGCTTCTTTCTTTATGTCAAACTCAGCATGTTGAAGCAAGTTGACCAGAGGACCAATCAAACCAGCTTCAATTACAGACTGCGTCATTTTAAAATCAATTAGAAAACATGGATAAGAAAATTTCATGAACACAGTTGCAAAGGATAGGTTTTCAAAAGAGTCACTTCTATAAGACATGATAATTGAAACGATCGACACTTGCGTACTTGCAGCATGTTATCTACTTAAAGCTCCCACATAAACTGAGATTCTCATATACTAGTATGATGCACTTTTCCCCCAAACTTAAACGGAAAAGGTTGATAGTAGGAAAATAAAATCATCAGTCTCAATGTTAGATTGGACATGTCATGTTAAGAACTTAGGATAGTAGATGCTGACGAAATGCTAAAATGTCCACTCAGAAAACCCCAATATTCTAATTTGTTACTTCATAAAAAAGAGATTTATTGTAAGATGCATAAAACAATACACAAGAATACTCTGAGAACATACTATAAGAGAGTGTAAAGCCATCAGTAGCCAATATTAGAAGTGAGGAGAATCAATACAATAACCTATTTTACAATGATTACCTGTATTTGATCCCTATTTCCAGCTGTAATGTTTGAGATTGTCCAGCAAGCTTCTTTCTTGATGCTCTTTTTATGATTATGAGTCAACAGGCTCAGAAGGCATGGGAGTGAACCATTGTTAATAATACACTGAAGAAAACGATTGCAAGTCATGATCGTAAAAAATAAATAAAAAACTAAAAAAAATGGATAGCAAATTGAGATGAGAGCAAAAATGACATTACATAAAGGTAAAATCAGATTTAGTAATTAGGACACAATTAATAGCCTAACGATGACCATGATTCAACCACAAAGGGATTTGTTTCTCATTAAGTCATTATAATGGTCTATACCTAAAACAAAAAATTCTTCAAATTCATATGTTGAACATGCATAAGATGTAAATAAGTTTAATCAGACTTTCAAATAATCTGTAGACATGTTCACTAGCATCCAATATGTGTATGACATGACCAACATTGTTTTCCAATTAGGTTCTCTCTTTACCATAATTTCAAATTACTGAAAAATGTATGCGGACGTAAAAGGATAATTAGTTTTAACTGCGTCAGGTAATAGCCTTGAGTTAAAAACCATTGATGTATGGTTCTAAAACATATTCATAAATAACACAAGTAATCAAAATGTAAGTGAAAAACAAATTCTAGGTCCTGATACCTGAGTCTGAAGATCATCTCCGGTCACAATATTACCAACAGTGCGAAGTGCCGGAATGAGAACAGAAGGAGATGGATGTCTGAAACAAAAAAAACAAACCATCAGTATCATGGGCCATAAGAGATAAGTAAAAGCACAGAGATCAGGAGTGTAACACTCACAAGAGGAGCTGCACAAGTCGGACGCAGACACCTGCTTCAATCACAGCTTGGATTTTGTCATTTGTACCATCTGAGAGATATGAAAGTGCCCAACAGGCATCTGTCAAGACTTCTTCATCATTGGAATGAACTAAACGTTCAAGAGCTGGAAGTGCTGGCTTCACCTAATAATGAGACACTAAAGTTAATAAGATGCCAGAAGAATAATCAAACAACTTTTTTGAATACCAACCAGTGGAAAGCAAGACACAAACCTGGTCAAATGGAGGCTGTGGCTTGCCCCTGCAAAAGTTAGACAGAGTCCATGTTGCATTTCTCAGCATTGAAAGCTTTGCATGCTCATTCAACTGAGCCAGCAACGGCATCAAGGCTCCACTGCCGAGGACAAGATCACGGCATCTAGGAGAATCACCAGCAACATTTCCCAATGCCCACACAGCCTACAATTTCAGAAAGAGCCCAGTCTAATCTATGTGGTGAATTACAATCAATACATTGACCAACAAACAGAGCCAATAAGTATCAAAATATACCTGCTCCCTAACATCATCACTCGGAGAAGCAAGAAGCTTTACAAAGATTGGGACTGCCCCCTGCTCAATCACCACCTTGGTGTTCTCTGAGGTTCCTGACGCTATGTTTGTAAGAGCCCAAGCAGCCTCAAACTAGACAAAATCAAATAAATCATCAACACAAATAAACAAAAACACAGACAATCATAAATAGCAACGCAACACAGAACCCAATTCGAACCTGAAGTTGTGGAAAATCCTCCCTAATGAGGAACGCGACAAAGCGAGGAACCACTCCAGATTGGATAACTTCCTCAATCGGAGGGCTTCGTTCTACAAGTTCAAAAAGTAAGATTATAATCAACACTACCAATTTTTCATGTACACTAAAAACATTAAACACAAACACAAGGGAAACAACTCAAAGAAATCTTAATCATGTAAATTACCAATCGAAAGAAGTTTTCTGAACTGCGTAGTGGACTCCAGCTGCAAATTGTTGTCGTCAGACCAAACCCCAGCAACCATGGCAGGAAGACTCTCTAACTGCAATCATATGCAAACCCACATGAGTACCAATAAGTTGAATTTTACCCTATTGCTCAAAACATTAAATCAAAACCCTAAATGTCTATAGTCGGATCCATTCAAATCCAAAATTGAAGAGATCGGCGACGAAAATTCCCTAGCAAAACTATTACCTTCTTCTCGAGATTTGAGGGCTGGAGAGATGACGCGAACTGCTGGGGTTGGAGGCCTTCGCGACGCTTCTTCAGCAAGCTCTCTTCGCGCTTGCTCTTCCGGATCTCCACCATGTTGTCCTCTCTCCTGCGACGTCCCTCCTCGGCGTCCACCGCCACCTTGTAGCGGTTCCGGCGGACCTCGGTCCTCGCGCTCGGCCTCAGCGACATGCCGTATGATTTGAGTACGTCTAACAGGGACTGATCGTGCTCCCAAGCGGTCGGAGACGGAGACGGAGAAGGAGAGCAACAGAAAACCCTAGAAATTGGACTTCTCTGAGAGGGGGACTGAGGGAGAGAGAAGGGTTCCTACAGGCCTGATTCGGGGTTTGAAAAAATTTATATATTTTTTTCTTTTCGGGATTTTATAGGAGAATTTATCATAAATAGCAAAAAAAATAGCCTCTAATTTAATTTTAAGAAGTTTTAACGAAACACTTGGTACTGTTCACTTTTAACGAAAATGATATTTTTACTTTAAAAAGTCACTATTGGTACTATCCACTTACAACACCTTTTTATCATTTTGATTAAAACTCAAAGTTTTCAAACTCTTTTCATTAGTTTTCTTTTAATTTCAAATATGTCAATTTTTATAAAAACTTTTAAATATATTCAAAATCTTACTTAAATAGATACAAATACCTCTTCATTTAAAAAAAATAAAAACTAAAAAACCAAAAATGTATTAGTTGAGGAATTAGAAAACCTAACGGCAAAACCCTAGACATAAGAAACGGTGGAGACTTGTGCATAAGAGAGCGAAGGCATCGACTGCTAGTAGGAAATAGTGGAGACTTGTGCAACCCTAAACGACAGTGAATATAGATGTTTAATTTTCTTATATTTTTCCTTGTCTATATTATCTCTTTGATCTTGTAGTTTCTTCCTTCTGAATGCAAACATAATATGGCAAACATGTTTAAAGCAGAATTTTGGTACAATAGTTCAGGGCCGGTCTTGAGATTTTAGAGGCTCTGTGCAGGATCCAAACAGGGCCTTACATGGCCTAAAATTTTGGTTGCTATATTTTCTTTTATTCTTTTTATTTTTATGTATATAAATTGATATAACTCACAAGAAAATAAATAAAAATGAAACATGGTGTGTTGGGTTTGTGTATCTATATGCATCCCTTATGTTTTTAGATTTGAAACTCCTTACTTTTTAATAGAAAAAGCATGGTATGGTGGATATATACTTATCATATCACCGTTCAAATATTATACTTAGAATCATTCTTGCTCTTTATTATCATCCAAAGTTCATCTTAAGAAAAATTTATGTGTTAAACAAATCATTGATATATGGATGACAAAATGGTTTTCAAATAAAATAAAAATTAGATGACCATCAAATAGTGACTAGAAGATAAATGGTTAAATTCATAATTAAAAATAAATGTATCCATTCGTATTTAATAATTGTAAATATAGGTAGGCACGGACTCGAACCCGTGCACATGTAGATAGCAAAAGCAGCGCCTGCCAAATCGGCTATGACTGCTTTATTTAATATGCTCACGTTTATGGTATATATCTAGTATATTTCAAAGGTTATATATTAAATTTAGGGGCCCCGAAAAAACGGGGGTCTTGTGCGGTCGCACTCCTCACACCCCCTCAAAGACGGCCCTGCTGTGACAGCTCGTCCCTGATTTTAAAAGTTTTAAAAGTTTTAATAAAGGATTTTACAAAATGCCCTTTGAGGTACACGCATTATTCGAGGTTAATTGTCGTGTCGTGCCATCTAAGATTTGTTTTCTTGACATATCCTCGTAGTACTCATCGTTACGGAAGCGTGGGCGTAGACGGTTCGTGATTTGGAGTTATAACGAAAAAGATTTTAAAGTTTGAAGTTTGTGCATTTTATGAATTTTATTATAAAAATTTGGTGTGCCATTTGGATGGCCCATATTAAAGGAAATCTGAAATGGATGGCTCGGATGTAAGGGAAAGAAAATAAAAATAAAAAGATGAAAGAAGATTTTGTATGTGTATGTATGTGTGCGTGACTGGTGAAAAAGAAGAAGCAAGGAGCGGGTTGGGCAAAACTGCCCAACCAAAGAAGAGGCAAGAGCTCCGGGACATACCAGGGAGAAAGACTGGCGAATGGGGAGAAGAAAGAGAGGAGACCGGCCAATCGGAACAGAGAAAGGAGGAAAGGAGAGAGGGCGAGAAGCGGAGGAGAGAAGGAAGAAAACGGGTTTTCACCCGCGACCCGCGGCACCCACACCCAAATTTCGACGTTTTCACCCATTTTTCCGATGCATTGAGCCAAACAACCACTCCCAATCATCTTATATGCCTTCCCTCTATCATTTCCATATCAAAGTTGAGGAGATTAGGTGTGAGTTTGGATGAAAATACCCACGGGTGCCGCGAGCTTCATGTTCAAAATTCTCCTATGTTTGAAGCAAATTCTTTCAATTTCCACCACCCATAGCTTCCTCTTGAGGCCTAGAACAAAGCCCAAGCATTGGTTGGGACGGCGGAGTTGATTTGAGGACGAATTGGAACTCACCCATTTCTAGGGTTTCGTATGGTTTTGGCAAAATTGGAACTTTTCCAGGCCAAATTGGCCTTGGCCTCAGGTATAAAGTTTACTCTACTCATTGAGATCTTCCTTTCTGTAAATTTTGGTAATTTTTGGAGATAGTTGGATTTTCCGGCGAGCCGGGGCGGCCGACCGCCACCCGCGGCGGCCCGTGGCCGATGGCCCGCCAATGTCATTCTTAGCATGTGTTTAATGTTCTAGGTTCAGTTTTGATAATTGATTGACGTAAATTGAGTAATTGAACCTAAATTCGTTACGATTCGTGGTTAGGCCAAAAGGTCAATCGACGATCCAACCGTCAGATCGTCACCAAACTTTGATACGTAGTAGTACGTAATATTTAAGGATTATAGGAACTTACGGATCGGGAATCCGATTTACGGATCTTTCGGACTTGGAGTTGTAAGTTCATATTATAGAATGTTAACCGTAACTTAGTTTTGGCAATTGACGGAGATCTGACCGTTGAATGGTAATGAAATATTAGGATGTTGTCCTAGAGGTATATTGTAGATCTCTGGAAGTTTTAGATCGGAAATCTGAGTTGTAGATATTCCGGATCGATCTACGTAGTGACGTGTTTTATATAAGTTATATTATATCGATATGATTTTTGAGGCATGTCTTGATGATTATTCTAGGCACCGATCGTCATGACGCCTTGATGTGTTGTGCTAGGGAGTTGTAGGGCGAACTCCAGGTGAATGAGCAGTTTTGTTTTTCGTATATATATCTATATAAATGAGATTTCTTCCCAGAAAATCAATTTAAGTGAAATGCGATATGAAATGCCATGCAAAATATATGCCTATTTATTTATGCATTAGTAATTGCATACATGCATGATTGGTGCTGCGGACGCACAGGTAAGTGTCAGGTAAGTTCATAAATTTAATTATGTAATTGTTAAGTTGATATGATGGAAAACTCATAAACCTGCACTAGGGTGATTGTGATTTGGTAAAGATGATTCAGGCCTGTACATATATAGTCACCCCCGCACTATACGCTCACAATTGGATCCAATTTAGGTGCCCAGTCGTATAGACTATTAGAGGTGGTTCCGATTCGTAGGTGACTAACAATTTATCGCATAGCTATTAGGGGAGGATAGTGTGAGCATAACTATATTCACCCAGTCGTACAGACCTTTCCAGGGGTTTCAACTTGTGTGCAGTGTAGTGCCGTACAGGTCACTTGCGATGACTCCGGCTAGATTGATTGATGAGAGTGATTATGAGCTATAGTTCAGCCGTACAAGCCACCAAAGATGGATCCGGTTGACATATTATTTTTCATGAGCTATTTATATGTTTTGTTGAGATATTTTGGCATGGCATATAATTCACATACCACTACTTCTAAGCTTGGTTTTGAGATAAGTATACGTATTACATATTTCTGGGAAAGTATACGGGTTTTACAGTGAGGGGTTAGCGTTTTGATAATGAGATGATTTTCGCAAAGCTTTGTTTTACTGACCCACTCAACTTTGTTTTGCGCCCCTTCAGATTCAAGATAGCAGAGCTTTGGTGGCCATGAGGAATCCAACGGTGTTCTGACAGAATTCACAAAAGTAGGACTCACCCTCGGGTGTTACATCTTAGTAATTGTATCTTTAAAGCTTCCGAACTGTGTAAATGGTTATGTCACTCTCACGTGACGGTCAACATGCCCTCCTTCGGGACGGGGTGTGTCACCTGCAATAGTTAATAAAATCGTATTATATTAAGAACCTACAAAATGGACCTACTGCCTTTTTTTACATGGTTAAAGCAGCAGTATCTGGAGTAGTTCATCACATATTAAGAACATGTGATTAAGATGTTGCTTTATGCTTGGCATGAGTTGTATTAAGTTTATGTGGTTTATTAATTATTGTTTCTATTAATCTAGATGCCTTCAATAATTATTGTACTTATTATTCCACACTTTGATGTAGAATAGATGCCTTCAATAATTCAACCCTTATTCAATAATTTATCCAATGTAGTAAACAAAATACTTTGCACAAGAAGACACTTAAATTTATTACTAGAAAATAACAACATAGTACACTTAAAATTATTATATAAATGCTTAACTAATATTGGACATGTGTTTATATAGAGGATGATTGATGAAAGTTGAACGGTTGGTGAAAGTTGAAAGTTTGGTGTTGAACGGTTGGTGAATTGAACGTTTGGTGAAAGTTGAAAGATTGGTGAAAGTCGAAGGCTTGCGTGGAAAATTGAGTGATTTTTCAATATTTATCGGAATTTAAATATTTTTAAATTAAAATGTTCATAAAATTAATTTATGATAGTCTACATATTTATTTATTAATTAATTTAAGAAAAAAATTAGCCTAAGTTCATTCTTTAATAATCCTGGGTTAAAATTTTAGGCCAGAAGGGTTGGAGCAGAAAAGCTGTTTCTGGGCTAAAAGCTAAATTTTCCGGGCTAAAATATTTGGCTTTTAGCCCAAGGGTTGGAGATGGTCTAATGAAAAGAGCTTGAAAACATTAAGTTTTAACGATAAGGATAAAATAAAGGGTAAAGTGAATAGTACCATGATTGACTTTTTAGTATAAAAATATGATTTTTCGTTAAAGTGAACAGTACCGAGAACTTTTCATAAAATTTCTTCTTTTTTTTTTATTGTTTTGCTTATTTTCATGAAAATGTCTAGTTTGACAATTTTGGTGAACTATGGTGAGAGGTGGACTAACTCAACGTACTAAAATTGCAAAACAAAAGGATTACTTATTTCAGATAAAATTACATTTGTGGAACCTGAGAAGATAGTACATGTAATGTGAATGTGGACCCAAATAAATATGAGGTAACTACGAAAGTCATATATAACGCAGTGGAAACTACATGGCCTGTAAATATAGTTGATGATGATGATTGTGGATGCAAATTTCCGCTTACTTTTTCTTGGACGAAAATGCACCTGTAAAACAATTAACACTTTAGGTCAAGGTCAAGAGCCTCACGTGCCCACGATGAATGGAGGGGGGCTTTGGTCGGAGATCCTCCGATGTCAAAGTTAGAATTTGAGGGAAAAATGTTTAAAGAAATTTAGAGAATTTTAGAAGAGAGTTGGACTTAGGTTTTTTTTAGAAATGAAGGCTATTTATAGGGGTGTGGCCGGCCCTCTTTGGAGAAAAGCTGAGAATCGGAATGAATTGCTAGCTTCTTCACAGTCAAGTCTTTTGCCATTTGGAGGCCTACTAGTAGGGCCTCGTACTCTGCTTTTTTGTTGGATGCTTTGAAGCCTAGAGTGATCGCCTGCTCGAGCATCGAACCATTTGGGGTGACAAGGACCATGCATGCTCCCGAACCCTTGTAGTTGGATGCGCCGTTGACATGTAAATGCCAGAAGTCTCCATTAGGTGGAGCAGGCGTGGCTAAGGTGTGCTTAGCTGCCTCTGGGGCGTCGTTGGGCCGCTCTGTTGCGTCGCCTAGGCTAGGCGTGAATTCTGCTATAAAGTCCGCCAAGGGTTGGGCCTTTATCGCTGTGCGGGGTCGACAAACGAAGCCGTATTGGCCAAGTTCCAACACCCATTTCATTACTCGTTGAGAAGAATCCGGTCCATGTAGGATTGATTGTAGAGGGTGTTGAGTTATGACGATGACGGTGTGAGCTTGAAAATATGGTTTGAGCTTCCGAGCAGCAACAACTATCACCAAAATTAATTTCTCGATCTGCGGGTATCTAGTTTTCGTATCAAGAAAAGCTTTAGAAGTGTAGAATACCGGCAGTTGGGCCCCCAGCTCTTCTCGTATGAGGGCAGAACTTACTGCTACTTCTGAGACTGCCAAGTAAATGTAGGGGTGGGTTCAAAAAACTGAAAACCGAAAAAAACCGAAAACCAAACCGAACCGAATTGAAAAAACCGAACCGAACCGAATTCTTTTGGTTCGGTTTGGTTTTAGTGATCTAGAAACCGAACCGAAACGAATTAATTAAATTATTATTTTTATTTAATTATTTGTTTTGGGATTATTTTCTAAACCCAATTTGTAAGTTAAAATGTGCTAAACTCAATGTGTTGCCAAACTTTAAGCTCAAAATATTAAAAAAAGGCCTATAAAAACTCTAAACCCTAACCTATTATTTCTCCCCCATATAAGGTTCCGGAACCAAACCTCCTCCTGAAGTACCTACATCTATCTCCATAGCATTGTCTACTTCTGCCCCAGCTTTCTTTTCCAAATCTACTCTCATATAACATGTAACAGAATCCATAAACATCTATTTCGGGTAGATTACTTAGGTAATTTGTGATGGAAAAGAATCCAGCACACACTAAATAAATCCACCCACGCATTACTTTTACTAATCAAGTTGTCAACATGCAGTTACAAGCAAACAACCCTGGTCTTTGAACAACATCATACAATTTAACTTTTCTAAGTCATTTGTACGATTTTTGTGTTGTGAGGTTGTTAGTTTGGACTTTGGAAGACTTGAATGATGATTTTAGTTCAACTTTAAATGTTTATTTTCATTGTCTTTGATTCTATTTAGAATGCTTATGTTATGATTGTGTTGGATATGTTAAAATTTAAAATTTCAATGTTTTTCATTTTTTGAAAAAAAACAAAAACAAAAAACCGAAACCGAACCGGAAAAACCGAACCGAAAAAAACAGAAAAAAAAATGAACCGAACCGAACCGAACGGAAATTTCGGTTTGGTTTCGGTTTTGGCAAAAAACTGAACCGATTTAAACCGAACCCACCCCTAAGTAAATGTATAAATCATTTGCTGCTTCCAACTTGGATATTAAGGGAGGTGATGTGAGATACTTCTTTAGGTCTTGGAAAGCTCTTTCGCATTCATCATCTCATTTGTCTCATTGTGCCCTTTTGATAGCTTTGAAAAAAGGCTTGCATCGATCGGTGGACTGCGACAGAAAGCGGTTGAGGGCGGCTACTTGTTTGTTCAAGCTTTAGATCTCCTTCAAGGTAGTTGGAGATTTTATCTCAAGGATTGCTCAGATTTGCTTGAGATGTGCTTCGATTCCTCGTTGGGTTACTAGATACCCTAAGAATCTGCCTAAAGATACTTTGAATGTGCATTTGGCAGGATTGAGCTTCATCTTATATCTTATAAGGATGTTGAAAGTTTTTGCCAAGTTGCCGATGTGGTCTGATCACTGCTTGCCCTTCACTATGATGTCGTCAACATAGACCTCCATGGTTACTCCAATTTGCTTCTTGAACATCATGTTTACTAACCTTTGGTAAGTGGCTCGTGCATTCTTGAGACCAAAGGGCATAACCTTGCAACAGTAGGTGCTTCGCTCGATCACGAATGTGGTTTTCTCATTGTCGGGCTCGTACATGGCTATTTGGTTGTAGCCGGAGTATGTATCCAAGAAACTAAGCAGCTGGTTCCCAGAAGTTGAACCCACTAATTATCGATTTGAGGAAGTGGGTAAGGATCCTTTGGCCATGCTTTGTTAAGGTCAGTGTAATCCACGCAAACCCTCCATTTGCCTTTCTTTTTTTCCTTACTAGCACGACGTTGGCAAGCTATGCTGAATGTGCTACCTCTTCTATGAATCCAGCCTCCACTAGCTTGTCAATTTTCTCTTCGATGATCGTCACTCGTTTGGGTGCAAAATGCCTTCTTTTTTAGATCACCGGTTTGACAGCGGGGTTGACGTGCAGCTTGTGGCAAGCTATCTTAGGGTCGATGCCGGGCATGTCGGAATGTGACCACACGAAGATATCACGATTTTCTCTAAGGAAAACCATGAGTTTTTCTTTTTCTTTTGGGCTCAGACATGAGCTGTTACTAGAAATCTTCTTTGGTTATTGGGGATCAAGAATGTTGTGCTCGGCGTTCTTTTCAGGTTTTCATCTCGTCTCGTCTGCTGGCGCGTTGGTTTGGACACTATTGGCGTGTTTACGTGTCCGTAATCGGAATCAAAAGTCGGAGTGTGATTCCGATTACGGGTTATTCTTGTGTTTACTAAAATTTGGAGTAATCAAAATGAGTGGGGCCCATACGAAAAATGGGATTGGATTCCTGTTTTTGGAAGAATTGTATTCCTGAGGTGGGATGTGTCATTTGAATTCCGGGAGACAAGTGGAATCCGGAATACAACTTTTCTACCTATTAAAACCCCAACTAATTCCTACAACTCCAATCTGCTAGTGAAACCAACAAGCCCAGACTTCTCCGCCTGCCTCCCTTTCACCTCCCTCTGCATTTACACCCCAATCAACCAACCGAACCGTCTTCAGATATCGTAAAGATGGTTCTTCTATGGTTGTGGCGTCGTGGTCGTGTGGGGATGGAGAAGCAGGATAGAGATGGAGCCGCAGGAAATGATAATGAAGGATGCACAAAAAATAAAATGTAGGGAATGGAGGGAGAGGGTGGTGGTGATGGCGGCTGGGGAGGACTGACGAATGATATTGGGAGAAGAGTAAAAGACATGAAGGTTTGAAAAGGTCGAAAAATTGGGCTGCTTGGGAAGTTATGGGGGGTGGGTATAAAAATTAGGTTTAAAAAGGGTTAACAATTTAGTTTATAAAGATCAAACAGAAAATTCAATTATTTATGAGTTAATGTTGTTATGAAAATTAAATTTTATTAATTATCACATAAAATCACTCATTCAGACCAAGGCATTTTAGTAATCAAATGGTTTCGATTCCGATTCAGAAGTGAATTGGTAAACAATTTATATGGAACTGACATTATTCCTACTCCATTTCCTGACACTATAGTAAACACCTTTCGTAGGAATCTGTTTCTGATTCCTCATCAATTCAATTCCTCCTCAGTTCAATTCCTTCTCAATTCAATTCCACCCGTTTTGATTACGGATTAGTAAACGCGCCATATATTCTTGATCTGTTTGTTGTAATTGTTATTTGGTAGCTTCATAGTCCTCTCGAACCTCTATAGCCTCTACGAGGGTAAAGATCTTCTTCTTTGATTCCTTCAATACTTGCACAATGCATTGTCGACATGCGGCCTGGTCAGACTTCATTTCTCCGACTCCTTATCTCGGGATGCGGAATCAAATTTTTTGATACTTGATGGAAATGACGGTGTCCAGCTTTATTAGCCAAGGTATCCCTAGAATCCCATTGTAGGGAGATGAGTCGCTTACTATTGTGAACGTCTATTTTGAGACAATTGGTGGTGTTTTCACGTTAAGTGTAATGTGGCTGGTGGCAGTTGAGGTGTGTCCGTTGAATCCGGTATGTGCCTCCGCTCTGCATATGATTGTGTTTTCCAGGCCCATCTTCTGAATTACTAAGAGTTGAAGTAGATTAACTACATTTGCATTATCAACCATCATTCTGTCGATTATGGTATGGGTCAGTTGGACAGATACTACTAGTGCATCGTCGTGCGAGAAATCGACATCTTCGGCATCCTGCTCGATGAAACCAACGATAGGTCCAGATTGAGTGTCGACTGCCTGGACTTGTGAAACTAATAGAGCCTGCTAGATTTTCATCTTCTTAGAATTGTTGGTATCCCAAGTGTTCGGATTCGGCAAAGATGCCATTAATCCAAACGTTTTAGTCGGCGACTCTTCATCGACGTCTGCGTCCCTTCTAGGCTGCACAACTGGCTTGTCCAAGTATCTGTCGACCTTGCCTTCTTTCACGTGCTTCTCTAGGTAGTTCTTCCAAGTGTAACAGTAGTCAATCGTGTAACCAGGACCTCAATGGAATGCGCAGTATTTGGTATGATTCAACTTGGAAGTATCTCTCTTTGATTGTTTTAGCAGCTTGAACCATGGTTCGCTTTTGATGTCGCGAAGGGATTTGGTGGATCAGGATTAAGAGAGCCTTCTTTGGTAGAGGACCGATCCCTACGCTTGGCCTCTTGCCTATTTTTTATTATTGTACTGTTTCCCATCTTCTTTTGTTTGAGTTACTGCCGATTCTTTTCGAGGCTGTTCGGGTTCCTTGTCTGCTCGTCGAGCCTCGTCCCAAAATGTATGCTTTTCTGCCAGAGAGAATGAGTCTGCCAGAGTTAGGTCTTATTTCATGATTAATTCTCCAAACAATAGGTGATCTACTGAGAGTCATTTTTGGAAAGCTGCACTTGCTATTGAGTCGTCACATCCGACTATCTTCGCCTTCTCTACTTTGAACCTTTTCACGCAACCTTTGGGTTCTTCTTCACGTTGAACAAGTGGTCGTAATTCTTCTTAATTGAGCGATATGACGAGTATTCTTTGGTAAAAACCAAAGAAAGATCATCAAAACTCCGGATGGATCGTGGCGGCAAGGTGTGGAACCAATCTTGCGATTCGCCTTGCAAAGTGATAGTGAATATCTTGCATATAAGGGCATCGTTGTTCCGATAAAGGACCATCGTGCTTCGGTAGTGCTTCAAGTGTCTCTCCGGATCTCCATCTCATTTGAAAGATATGAAATATGGCATGCTAAACTTGCGGGAAACTCTCCCTGCTCGATCACATCCGTGAAGGGTGACCTGCTCATGTCGGTCATGTCTCATCATAGTGCTTCATCGGTGACCTCCTTACGTTGGAAGTCATGCAATCGCTCGGTCAAGAGATTCTTTACTTCTTCTTGAATTTGCCTTTGTTGGGGGTAGTGGAGCTTTTGGCTACCCCCGGTCTTAACATGCTAGTTTAGGTTGCTCTTCTATATGTTCGGCTTGTCTATGTTACGGTTGCAATGCATGTAATATGTTTCTAGCAAACGAGCAATTTCCTCATAGGCTACCGGTTGAACTTGAGCCGTATCGAGTGAATGTTTCACTATGTCCGTCATGCTGCCTACTCCAATGCGAGGTGGAGAATGCCCCTTGCAGACCTAGCCTCGAATGAACACTTCTCTTAGAAGGTTGCTCATGTTGATTGTCGGAGTATGGTCTCAACCGTGAGTGTATGCTCATCTGTGGGCCTAATCGAGAGTGCATGCTCATCTGTGCATTAAGACAGGAGTATACATTATCTCGAGGGCCCAGTCGGGAGTGTACACTACTCGAACGCTCAGTTCGTGGCTGGTCGAGTGGTTGCGTGCCGGAATGCTACTGGAGAGGTTCTTCGTCTGCACTCGTCCTACTTCGGGACACTTTGTTCGGGGCACATTGCATCTCGGTGCACTGTAAAAGCTGATTCACTAAGGTCGTCTGTTGTGCGACGGCGCTCGTCAACTCTGTGACTTGTCGAGATAAGTGTTGTTAGCCATTTGGGTTGGAACAGTTTAGACGGAATACGTCTCCTTGAGTAGTGGAAGTGTGGTAAACTCCGAACGTGAGATTTAAGTTAGGAAATGTCAAATCTATGGAGAAATGTGGTGAAAATGCCCTCGGTTCAATCGTTGGCCGAGAAATTTGAAGTTGGGACGGTTGAACCAGTTTGGGTTGCTTAAGACACCACGGGAGTGGGCTGGATTGTATGCGACGCATGTTAGGCTTGTGCTCAAATCGGTAGGTCCTGGGCTTGGGCCCGTGGAGCTTGGAATGGCGTGGGGCGCTGGGTTAGCGTGGTTTGAGCTGGCTCTCCTTGGGCCTGGGCCCATGTAGTTTGAAGTGGCTTGGGGCATTGGGTTTCTCTTGGCATGGCCTAGGCTTGTGTAGCATCGCGGGCTTTGGGTTGTTACTTTGGCAGCTGCGATAGGTTCCTTTGTTCTGGTACGAGTTGGGCTCCCTTGTGGCGCAAGCCTGGGCTTGTGGCTGCAAGGTGAGACCTTCACTATAAGTCCCTATCTCAACCGTGAGCTGCCACGGTGGCTGTTATCACATTGGATGTCGTAAGCATAGCCATGGTGGTGCCCCTTAGGGGTGGTGCCGCTCCACTTGTCGTGGCGTTGAGTCTTGTGGATCGCCGTAGTCCTAATTCTTGAATGTTAAAATTTCCGTTCATCGTGGTTTCCAAATCTCTTGCCATTAAACTTCTCTTTTACGTTTATTCAAAAAAAAAATTTGTATAAAAAAATTCTAGAAATAAGAGCGTACGAAAAATCTACGAATGAACAAAAAATTAGAAACCTTGAATGCGAGAGTCTTTTACGAGCGTGTAAAATCAAGACTCTAATGAAAGCACCAATTTGTGGATGCAAATTTCCTCTTCTTCTTCTTGGATGAAAATGCACCTGCAAAACAATTAACACCTTAAGTCAAGGCCAAGAGCCTCACACGCCCACGATGAATTTTTAGGGGGGGCTTTGGCCGAAGAACCTCTGATGCCAAAGTTAGAATTTGAAGGAAAAGTGTTTAGAGAAATTTGGAGAATTTTATAAGAGAGTTTCACTTAGGTTTTTTGGAGAAATGAAGGCTATTTATAGGGATGTGGCCGGCCCTCTTTGGAGAAAAGGGGTCCGGCCACTTATGGTGGTTTTTTGGCTCTAATTGCAAGATATTATGTCAAAATAATATCTTGCAATCAATTAGGAAATTAATTAGAAAATTAATCAATTAATTTTAGTATTCAATCCTAATTTGAAAGAATTACCTTGTGGGGAGTATTTGATGAGGATTGATTAAATAGGTTTTGAATAAATACTTATTTTGGTCACCTTTGACTAGATTGAGTTGTTATTGTCCACTGCTTGCGCATGGGTGTTCCGGTGAAACTTGAGGGTAATTTTGTCTTTTTACCCAAAAAATCACATGTCGCCTCCATAACTTTTTCTTGATTATTTTATGCTCCACAATGATGTCAAGGCATTTATTTTTGAAAACCTTTCAAGGTCTTGGAAGATTCTATTATGTGTTACATTAAAGCAGAAAGTATTTTCTTCGAAAGTGGGATCAATCAACAAGCTCCGGCTAACTTCGAACAAGACCTATTGAAAACGGATCTCAACTTTGTTACTCAAGGTGATTTTGAAGATAATGTGCGACATGATTCAGATAACGACTTGGTAAATCAAGAATTTGAGGATGCATCGTATCATGAAGAATTTTGAGAATATGCCACATATAGAGTCTGATAATGTGTTCCAAGATAATGTTGAGTTCAATGAGTTGCCTTCTGAAAGCATGGTGCGTGATGATGTGCCTATTAATATGCAATTTGACAAACCCAGCTCTAACCGATTAGATGGTCACAAGGGTAAATATATTGCACATAAATCAGACATGGCAGACCTGTGCAATTCAGATGAAAATTTAGTTGTTGGTCAATTGTACGAGACTAAGGAGGATTTTAAAAAAAAAAAGTTGGGTATTGATGCTATGAAGAACAATTATGAGTTCAAAGTGAAGAGATCAAACAAAAAAAGGTTTGAAGTTGGTTGTATTGGTGACAAATGCAAGTGGAAATTACGTGCTTCTAAATTACGACAATCTTCATATTTCAAGGTTAGAAAATACATTGCTATGCACTCATGGTCATTGGACGTTACTAATCGCCATCATCGACAAGCAAGTAGCTCTCTTATTGGTCAATGCATATAGTCTAAGTATAAGGGTGTATATGAGTACATAGACCACATGACATCATCGATGACATACGGAAGGACATGGGTGTGAGTATAAGTTATGTGAAGGCTTGGAGAGCTAGGACCATGCATTGGAGTTGGTTAGGGGATCACCGGAAGAATCTTACGTGCTACTTCCATCTTATTTTGCTGTGTTAGAAGCCAAAAATTTAGGTATGATAACACATATTGAAACTGATGAGAATAATCATTTTTTTGTACTGTTTCATGTCACTTGGACCTTGCATAAGAGGATTTTGAAGTGCTATTAGGCTGGTAATAGCAGTCGACGGGACATTTTTAAAGGGTAAATATCTTGGGACTATGTTTGTTGCCACATGCATGGATGACAATAAATAAATATACCCTCTAGCATTCGGAGTTGGAGATTCAAAGAATGACGCATCATGGAATTGGTTTTTGACAAAACAACGGAGAGCAATTGGGGAAATTGATGACTTAGTGTTCGTTTCTGATAGACATGAAAACATTTGAAAGGCTCTCTCATCTATTTTTCCCAATGCCCCTTATGATGCATGCATATTCCATATAAGTCAAAACCTTAGGCACTATTTTAAGCATGAGAAAGCACACAAAGTATTTTACAATTGCTAAGGCATATCGTGTTCCTGAATTTAATCGTCTTATGGTTGAAATATATTAAGTTGATGCTGAGGTGGGTAATTATCTCCATTTAGTTGGATATGAAAAGTGGATGCGTGCCTACTTTGATGGAAAACAGTATAATATCACGACAACAAATATTGTTGAATGTCTCAATGCAATCACCACAGATGCTCGTAAACTACCTATCACTCATTTTCTTGAGTACTTAAGAATGAATATTCTTCAGAAGTGGTATTATGAGCGTCGAACTGAGGCAGCCAAAATGAATACACATTTAACAGATTGGGCAGACAAGTCGGTGCAAGAAAATAACAAGCAAGGATTATCATTCTGGGTATTTTACTTCATTCACTTACATAGAATTTATTTTTTTAAGTTGCCTATTTAATTCTGGCACATATTAGATCTTACCTTTCATCTTACTTGTCTTGGTTTTTTAATTTCAATCAGCTTATCATTTTAGCAAGACTTATTGTTAATCATTATAGTAATTTAATTGCGGACTCAATGCAAACAAAATCCGGCAAACATGTTTACAACTCTTATAGCTTTTATTTTTTTTGCTAGCACTAAATAGTTGTTGATCATCAGGATACGATGATTGCCAAAGAATTATTGTTAATCCGTGGTTCTTTTATTTGAGTAATATATGTGTGTATGTGGATATGTAGGTATCGCCTATCATAGCTTACTCGTTTCATGTATGCGATGGTTCTCGTATTGAAGTTATGAATTTAGAGGAAAAGAGTTGCACTTTCCAGGCAATTTGATCTTGACCAACTACCTTGCTCACATGCTTGTGCTACATGTAAGCATCGACAAATTTCATGTTATTCTATGTGTTCTCATTATTATACTACAAACTCTTTGGTCATTGCGTATGCAGAAGCTATATGGCCAGTTGGTGATTAGACTGATTGGATAGTAACTGATGATGTGTGTGAAAGAATTGTCCTACCACCAATTACCCAAAAAAGATAAGGTAGGCGCAAAAAAAAAAAAAAAAAAAATCAAATCATGTGGAGAAGAAAAATCAACTCAAAAGTGTTCAAAATGTGGTTCAAATGGCCATTATAAACAAACTTGTAGGAATCATGTTCCACTTCATCCTACTTTGTAAAACTTTTATTAAATTTAGGTGTAGTGAATACATATTTTCTTTTGATCATCTTATTATTTATTTTAATTATACGTACAATCATTTAAATTTGACAAAAAAGACAATCCTTGGATTTTTTATATCTGCAATGTACATGACTTCCTTTTTGCTTGCTGGGAATCGTAAATCTGTTACGTTATTGCTTGAGTCAACATAATATGAAGATATTGTGTGGGTCTATCTTCTTCTCATAAATTTGTTACAAGGACATAGAATTTAGTTTCAAGTTGTACACATAGTGTCATCGGTTACTAACTACTTATGGTTTTTCATGTTTTTTTTTTTTTTTTTTTTTCTTCTTCGTTTTGTTATATTAGATGTTAGATTAGCCACTGATGGGGTTTGAACTCACGATGTCATGCAAGAGCTCAACACATTTCCACCAATGTGGTAAATGACCATTTGCTATTCCAAAATCATTCAATGGCCTAATTGAATAAACGATCATGCTGATAATGTAATCGAAAGATAGCTTATTTTCTCACTCATTTTTTAATAAAAATTTAATTACACATTTGACTTTGTGTAAAATGACTTATAAAGCACTAATAAAAATTATCCTACTCTATTTTTATAGCCAATAAAAAAAAATGAAAGAAAGCGAAGAAAACGCATGACTTCAGCTGAAAATTAGAATTTAAAAAAAAAAGAAAAGAGAAGAGCCCGGCCGTTCGTTTCAGAAAAAAAAAATATTTTACTGACCTACGCGGAACGTCCACACGGGACAAAGTGATACGTCAAGGTCGTTAGCAAGCAGAAGGTGCTCAAGGGCGATGCACAATGCATGGGAAAAGGTTGTTGCCGTTAAATGTGTTGGGTGGTTTGGGAGTCGGGTGGGATATTTTTCTTATTTTTCATTTGTAATTTTAATTTTTTGGAAAATAGTTAAATTGAAGTAAGGACATTTTGGGAATATTGGTCGGTTCAAAAGAGTGTTTAATTTTGTAACTTTTATGAGGGGTGAGAATATAAGATGAGGTAGAGAAATAAGGTTGTGGGGTGAGTGTAACAACTCTCTAAATAAAATAGAATTTAAACTCTTATGGTATAACCTGTTAGCAAATTTAGTTAAATAATGATTTTTGTTGTTGTTAAATATCCATTAAATACAAGGAAAAAAATGTATTTTTAACTTGTGCACCTTCTTCTTCCTCGTCTATCTGTTCTCTTTGTAATTTGTATTTTCACAAAATCAGGTCTGAGAAATATGGACAAGAACGAGAAAGACTAACTTCTTGCCTTGGGGGTTGATAAAAGCTCAAAATCATGTTCATATGGTCTTGGAAGTAACAACAAGAAGTACATCATCCAAAACTGCTCCTCGCTCATGGAAATGCAAAGTCGGACTCGTATGCAAATCCGGGAACCAATTGTTCAACAGCGGACGCATCTCTCTGAGCATCTAACATGTTGAAATTTGAAATCTACTAATAAAACAAGCTCAAATTCAATCAGCATAAAATTGCAATCACGAATGTCACATCAATTTGTTTCAAATTATTTTGTCAATCGTTGTATCGAAGCATAAACAGATTCCGAGATCTCAAATAGAACTTCGGTATCTACCATTACAAAATTAATTTAAGAAATAATGATTTAAGTTATTTTATTTTATTTTCATATAAAACCAAAAATAAGAAATCATATTTAGTGTTTAACACATTGCAAATTATGAGTGGTTTGTAATGCCACTTAATACGGTCCAATGCCAGGTTAAGCCTCATACAATTTTTTCTTGAAGTTGGCAGCTATAAATGATTGATACTTTGAATTATAAATGTTAAAAGTTTTAAGACAGATATTTATACATGCATATTTTTATTCACTACATTTGCGATTCGTACATCAAATAGGAAATGGCAGAGTAATCAAATTTATACAACATCCAGATTTTGATATGAACACAATCAAACTGCATAAAACCAACCACATTAGGAAATGCGAGCTGGGAGAGCCGCGAAGCCTTTTTTGTGGAGCAACTTCGTTCAGTTCTAATAAGGTGTGAGCTAGGTGTGGGCTTGGGTCTAATTACAATGAAACAACTCCACTAACTTGAACAGCAACCTGAATTTTTCCTCCTAAAGGGCATGCCCAACCCGAGCTACTAGGCTTAGATCCGCTCTTCGCCTTTGCAGCTCTTCCTGAAGAAGCAGTTGTGGCATCTCTATCAGCTAGTGAACTAGCCGCTCTTGCTGGGAAAGACCCGGCCAACCTGCCCAGGGCTCGAGGGCCAACTTCGTCTCTGAACTCAAGCCTTCCCTTTCACCCGTGTATCCTAAGCCGGGTCTTCTTTTTAAGGAAATATAAGGGCTTAAATTAAAGAGCTAGGGTGGCGGCAAGAGTTTCTCACAAACTCGAGTTCAAGACCTCCGATTCTAATCTGATCGACTAGATCCGGTCACATGATCAAAGAACTATTCATGAAGTACCTTCCTCTGTCATCTCTGGTCTGTCTCTTTTTGAAAGAAGATTGTCTACCCCGCTTGCTTTTTCCAGCATGACAACAAGCACGGACTGGCAGCAAGGAGTCAACTGAATGACCAAAGCATCGGTTGCTTCTACTTGTGGCCTTCTTCAACCACTTTGCTTAGCGCAAGCACTAAGCAAGTAACCCCCTTTTTTTTCTTCTTCTCTTCATGTATGTGGGCTGCCTACCCGTCCCGAATAGACGAACAGGAACAAGCTGAAAGAGGGTTGATTGGGCATCTAGAGCCTTAGGCGATGGAATGAAACCTGCCTTCTCAAGCAAGTTTGGCTGCTGGCCTACAACCCCAGTTCCATATGGATCGACTGGATTAAAGCTAGATATATCAAATCCAAATCGATATGGGACTATTTCCTTCCAACTGGCTGTTCTCCCTGATACTGATGTATGATATTAATGTAAACGTGAATTCCTGTTACAAATCAAACAAGAACATGTGTATAAAATAAATTTTTTATTAATGCATAGGGTTTAGGGTTACAATCTATGATTACAAAAATTGAATCCTCTGATTCAATCTTTGGGGTTATAGAGTGTATGTGTATGGTTGATCCTTGGGTTGTTCTCGAATTAACAGATACCACAAGAATTTGACTTGTGGCGATAGAGGAACCGATATGTGTAGGGATGTTTAGTGGTTCTTCACAAGGGTGACGAAGAACACATAGAGCTTTCTGAGTCTTCTGAGTGTTGAGAGTGTTTGGGGATTGAGAGTTTGAGTGTTTGGGTGTGTAGATGAATATCTCCGAGGCTTTCTTTGTCTTGAAAATTCGTATTTATAAGTTCCTCCAAATCTTGGTTGAGGCTTGACTTGGTCTTGATTTTGCACTTAATTGATTGACGAAAAAAATCAAAACTTGAATTTTTTTTTTTTAGTATGTTTGTACCATACTTGACCAATCCTGAAACTACTAAGCACCGGTCAACGTTATACCATCAAGGATCCATAAGAGTTTCCCTCCAACCAGGAGGCCAATCACAGCGTGACACGTGTTGACATCAGAAGCCAATCATAGCGCGACACGTGTCAACATCAGAAGCCAATCACAACACGACACGTGTCAATGTCAGAATGAAACTAGAAACTCTCTTCTATAAATAGAGATCATTCTCTCACAATATTTCTTAATGTCATTTGTACTAAATCATTCACTAGTACTCACAAAAGGAGAGCTTGAACCTATGTACTTGTGTAAACCCTTCACAATTAATGAGAGCTCATCTACTCCGTGGAAGTAGCCAATCTGGGTGAACCACGTACATCTTGTGTTTGTTTCCCTATCTCTATCCATTTACATACTAATCCACACTAGTGACCGGAGCAATCTAGCGAAGGTCACGAATTTAACACTTTCTGTTGTACCAAAGTCTTAACTGATTTTGTGCATCAACAGAGTACATCGATATTTTTACATTAAGAGGAGGGGGAGTTCGGCTAAACCACACAATGGGCAGCCTAATTTGGTATTGAATTCGCCATCCACGAGATTCGAACCTAAGACCTCTCACTTCCAAGTGAAGAGGAATATCACCAAACCGTAGTACTAACTGGCCAAAAAAACAAAACTTGATTTGAAGCTTGGTTCGTAATTTGTCTTCATTAAATAATACTAGCATATGGGCACACACAAAGTGTGTGAGAAAATTTTTTATTTTTGTTTTTGAAATAGAAGGAGAGAGGAAGAGAGTGATTGAGAATGTGAGAGTGGGAAGTTTTCTTTTTTTTTATTTTTATTTTTTTAATTAGAGATATGTTAGGATTACATGTAGGTAATGCTTTGATAAAAAAAATAAAATTTGGTTGTGTGAAATTATAATTTTGCCCCATATTTCTTATTCATGTTCTGTTTTAATTAGAGAGTTAAACTGGTAATTTCATAGGATTTTGGTTGACAATGAGTGTTTTCTTAATTAGTAGAGATTTGATTTAATCCAATAATCTTTATTTAAATCAAATAAACCATTCACATTTCATCCTCAAATTGGCCATCCTTGATTTGACCTTTTATATCAATTTAATTTGTTTGATTTAAATTAAAATTAATTAAAGAACTAATAAATATAATTGTGAACACGGAAATTTCCTGAAACGAAAGAGACAAGAACGACGTGCACAAAATAATATTTGTATTTGATGATTTTGGGTTACAATCTCTCTTAAATTTGATCATTTGATTCAATCTCCGTAAGGTGTTGATTTGTGGATGTGCGATTGATCCAAAGGGCCGTTGGGCTTGATCTAAGGATGAACGTTCTTCAAGGGCCATGGACTTGATCTTGAAGGTGGATTTGAGCGGATCTTCAAGGGGCTTTTGGACTTGATCTTTGAATTTGGTGGAAGTTCTTCAAGGGGCCGTCGGGGCTTGATCTTGAAGGTGGATGATTGTTGATCCAAGGGCCGTCGGGGCTTGATCTTGGAAGAACGATGAACGAAGAACGAAGAACACTTTCTTCAAGGGCCGTCGGGGCTTGATCTTGAATTGGTGGATGATTGTTGATCCAAAGGGCCGTTTGGGCTTGATCTTAGGATGAACGATGAACGAAGAACGAAGAGAGCTTTCTTGATTCTTCGGGAACATGGATGCTTGAGAGCTTCGGAGTTTCAGAGCTTCAAAGCTTCAAGAATTTTGCCTAATGATTTTGGTCCTCTCCAAATGAATGAATTAGCCTTCTATTTATAGAATTTTCCATGGCCTAATTTTGAATATAATATTTCAGATGAAATAAGTCGTTTCTGCCAGGTGTTGACACGTGTCCTGTTTGATGACTTTTCCAACTTATTTCGATTTTTTGTTTAGACACACGCTACGTGTAAAATTTATGTAATACATGAGCGTTGAAACTTTGATTTATCGGTCAACATTTATTTACCGAAATTTCGATGTCTACAATAATGCCTTAATTAATTTATGTCAGATGTCAACGTGTGTCACTCTTGATGCCTCATCTAATTTTGATGAGTCATTGTTTGACCCTAAAAATTACAAAGCATATATGGTGCGTATGGTGCGCTGGCCAAGTAACTAATAAGCTAACTACGTCATTCGGTTGTATGCATGCGTGCCAACTCGTAGGTTGAGCTTGGTCGAGAAGTAAAATATGTTGATGTTGCATCAGATGCGCTACTGACTTCTCGATCCTACGATTGCGGTCGAGAAAGGAACATGTTGCGGCCTTCAGGTTCTAAAGTCTGAAGACAAGGTTGCTAGTTCTGCGAAGTTCAATATCAAATTCGGCTTTCAATGTGCCGAATGTAGTAACTTGTAACACCTCACTTCGTCGAAAAGGCTAATGAGATGACCTCTGCCAATAAGGATTCGAAAATCCTTCTCGACCGAGACTTGGATAGATAGCCAGTCGGCCTCGACGCAGTGCTGTTTATCCAAACTGAAAGTGCTCCGCAGTCGGCTGATTTTATGGCAATAGTGTTGTTTATCCAAACTGAAAATGTTCGCCAATTGCCCTCACATTGCTGTTTATCCAAACTGAATATGTGTTGGCGAAAAAGAAAATAAAAATCTCAAGATGTTTGAGAGGTTTCGCGTAGAACGAGGGTTTGCGCATGGCAGTTTGTGTGTTGAGTTGAAGGGGTTGAATGGTGCACCTTCCCTTCTTTTTATAGTACTCATATCCTCTGCTTGGCATGATCAGATAACGTTGTAGAGTTTAATTGCAACTCTAATTCCTGAAATTGATCTGCGTCAAAGGCCAAGTATATCCTCAAATTGCAGTTCGTGACTTTTCAAACAGGATAAAAACCTATCAAGGCTTATCACATTAGAAACCCAACCTAGGCTTCTTATCTTATTATCAAAATTCCACCAGAAGCTTTGCTCATGTACAGGTGCATTTAACCTTCCACGCGGCAACCATAGAATGCTCCCTTATTGTTTGTCTCATCAGTGCAAACTCGTTTGTAGCCATAGATGTAATCATTATCTTCCATCACCTTGCATTTTACCAAAAATATAATCATTATCCTCCATCACATTTATATCCGTGCATGCAATCTTCATTATCTGATTAGTCTGTGAACTTGATCATCTTCCTGCCATACTCGGACTCTATTCAAGATCTTTCCACGAAATTGCAACAGTATTAAACCACACCGCATTGATCAAATCACCACGACTTTATTATCCAATTGTGCTCTAGATAATTCAATATATTAATAGAAAATAATTATTATGATAAAATCACAATATTATTTCTCAATTATAATTGAAAATCATTTCAACCACTTTGTCGTTCAATTGTTTAAAATTCTACTCATCCAACGGCTTCGATTACTCGGACCGATAGTGTAATTTTGGGTCCAAACAGTCACATGCCATGTGTATGATTTGTGAGACACATGATGCATGTCACGTAAGCCTTGACACATCGAAATTTTAATGTGTTAGTGAGCATTTATTTCACTAAAATTTACATGTCTACAATTACATGATCGAGTATTAATTGGGTTCCAGTTTATTGACAACAACACTGGCTAGTGTTATACTATTTGGCTACAACAGTAAACTTATTGTATTTGAGTTTGAATTTCTATCTTTGTAAGTTCAACTGTTGGAGCACTTATTTCTTATGCAAGTGATGGTGGTGAGGGAAAATCGAACTAGGATCTCAAGTGTAGGGGTAAATGTCATTAGCCAGATTTTATTCAAGCTCAAGTTATGTTATTGGTACAAGATTATAGTACGTTACGACATTTTTTTTTTCATCAACAATTGTCATCGATGAAATTTTAACTAATTAAAAACGAAGTGTTGTTGACCAATTAGTCATATGCAAAACTATATCATGACTTACAATGTTCGCATTTGTGTACAATTTACATAGGTTTCACCAACACCAAATTATCTAGATTACAAATTTAATTGTTTGCTAGGAGCCGTCGGATTCACAATCAACGGTGGTTGCTCAATGTGATTTTCTCTAAACAAAGGGTTCTCCCTAGGAATGGTTGTGAGAGGAGGTGACCTTGGCGGAGAGGCATAGAGTATGGAGGCTTCAATCATTTCTCTCCTCAAAGTTTCTTGGCGTTGGGAGATTCTTTGTGCTCTCGATGCAGTCAAGTATAACCCAGCAGCAAGGAAAACTGTTGTCAAAGCAAACACCCCAGCAGCAGATAACACACCTTGTCTGAGGACAAGGCAAATGGGTCTTGGCCTTGACCATTTTCTCAAGTGCCCTGACTCCACGCTTAGTCCAATCAATAACAAGATCTCGCCAACAGCAAAACAAACCCTAATTAACACAACAACAAGCCACATATGTAGTTATAATTACTGTGTTTGAGAGAAGTACCTAATGCAAAATGTAAATGAAGTTAATTACATGTGCGTAACTTGTGTTTATGATTAGATGGTCAGCATAAATTTGTATTATTGTTATGAATTGTGGATCGGATAGTATTGTCCGACATATCGGAGAAGTCGCTACTCATAAAGCCGTATGTTAAGTTGTATGACAGGTTGAAGACCATGGGGTTAAGTTGACGGCGATACTGATAAATATAACGGGAGAAGTTACTGTTCAGAAAGTGGTATGTTAATTTGTTTGACATGTCCAACCATGTACTGGAACTTTTGGTTAAGTCGATAATAGTATATATAAACTAAAGGACGTATCCGAGAAGTTATTGAAGTGGTCTATTTAAGTTGTCTATTAGGCCCCATGCTATATTGGATCTAGTGGTTAACGACAATATTGATGCAATTCCTACAATTAGGGAAGAGCTAAGTGGAAGTGAGGTAAATTGAAATATGAAGGACTAACAATGAGTGGCATACCAAGTTGAAACAAAGAAAAAGGCAGCTTGCCATTTCAAGCTCTTTGCAGGACCAGAATAATGAGGCTCCCAAAAAGCCAAGGCTGATGGAGGTGAGTTACTAATTGCAAACAACATGTATCCATGTTCCACCACCATGATAACAGCCAGCCCCAGAAATGCACTGGCTGCACATAGCAGCGGCGTTTTCCCGCTGCCGCTGTATTCACATTCATTTTCCCCTTCATCACTACTCAACCATGTTACCTACAAATCATCATCATCAACCACCAAAATTTGCTCAGGTTATTTCATAATTGACCATAATATTGTTATGTCTGAAACCATTTTTTGGCGTACCTTGGAACGGGTAGCTTCAGCAATTAGACATAAGATGAAGCAGAAGAGGCCACTGAGAATGGTTAAGACCATGATGACAGCGCCTGTTTTGCTACCTAAACCGGTGGTTGGACGACTTGGTGAAAGGTCTGCATGTGTGACTGCCATTATCTTTGGCATTTTGGAGTCTAGAATTATTCATGCAGGTTACAGGCTCAGTAAGAGATATAAGGGGTTTAAGTTTTGGAATGTTCAAGAGAGAGAGAGAGAGCTAGAGAGAAATGGAATTGTTTATAGAATTGCTTGGAGCAAAGGTTGCTTTAAAAGCTCAAGATTCTTGGGTTCTTGAAAGACTTAATGAGAAAGGTATCTTGCCCATTTTTGTTCATATTTGAACTGATGTGGAATTGCATTTTGCTACGTTCATGAAATGGATTAGAAAGCCAAAAGCGCTTTATTACAAGCATTATGTACTAGTGCTTTTAGAGGTACCGTTTGGTACGCAGACGGGACGGAACGGAACGGAACGGGACGGGACGGGACGGAACGGAACGGAGTGGAGGTTCGTGTTATGTTTGGTATGCATAGGACGGAACGAAAAAAAATGACGAATCAGACCCTCAAACAATTTCTTTCTCTTCAAATCAAACATAGAAAAATCCCAAAATTCATTTCAATCAATTTCTGCAGCTTCTTCATCGTCCTCCCTGCATCGTCGTTATCGTCCTCCGTGCAACATCCACCTTCTTCCCTCCGACCCACCAAACTGTTTCACTCTCTCTCTCTCCAACCTCCCTCTCCAAATCGGGCGACTTCGTCCTAATCCCCGGCATCGCCCACCTGCTCGCCAACCACCTCGACCAGGACCACAACCCCCTCCCTGGCACCGCCCACCTGCTCGCCACCTCAGATGACGAGCTTAGCTTCGAATCGGGTTGTGTTCCGGATCAGATCCACCTCGCTTACACGGATGGAGATTACGAGATATGGGTCATGTTCGTGACGCCAGACGGCGCCGGAGAAGAAGAGGGTTTGCTATGGTGACGTCGTCGTCGTCGGATGGGTTTGTTGGGATTGGGTTAGCAGTTGGGTTACTGGGTTTGTGGTGGAGGAAGAGGAGGGCTACGGGAGAGACAAGGGTAGAAGAGAGGGAGGTTACGGGAGAGAAAGGGAGGTAGACAATGTAATTCATGAAAAATAAGAGGGGCATTGTTGTCCAAAAAAATATAATTTTGTGTCCCACGGGATGGAAAAACCCGTTCCAGGGGGGGGGAGGGGGAACCAAAATCTAACCCATTTTCGTTCCGTGGGACGCACGTTCCACATAATTTTAGCGCACCAAACGTGGGCTGGAACGGTTCCGTCCCATCTCACGTACCAAACGCGAGCCGGAACGGTTCCGTCACATCCCACGTACCAAACGCACCCTGAAGGACCACTACTAGAAAGCCAAATACGGGTCTTAGAAACAAATCACGTTTTTCTAGTAAAATCACTTTTACTAAATACTCTTATACGCATAAGTACTTCTTACGAAGCAATCTTAAATGGACCAAACACATTACAAGTGCTCCTCCAAAATATACTTCAAAATGATTTTTTAAATCTAAAAACCACTTGAATTTGTAATTTTGCATTATATGCTCTTTTTTTAGTAAAATGTTGATGAGTCAATGTGGTCGATCAAGTATATATTCTTCAAGAAACGCCCTTTTGGATTATCGATCACCACTAATTAAACACCGACTACCTTAATCCTATTATTTATTTATTTTTTTTTTTATAAACATTGAAAGTTTTTTATTTTTTAAATATTCCTAAAAAATAAAAATAAAAATAAAAATAAAAATTATCCCTCACAAGCATTGAAATTCTTTGATTCTTAAGCCATCAAATATTGACAAAGAAAGGCATCAAAAATCCAAAGTTGGAATGCCAAAATCCGAAAGTGCTGAGGAGTAAAGAACAAATCACAACAGTCGGATGAATCATCAACAAAGGAAGAATACTTGGATGTTGGTTGGCGTTAACTTATGCTTATGCGGTGCGTTTTACTTTAGTTTCTTTCTTTTAAACTTTTAGTTGTGAATGCTATATGACCTGTGGTCTTGGTTTTGAATTACAGTTGCCTTCTTTTCCTTTTCTTTTTATCGGCCACTTCGGCCTTCGTAAAAATAGAAAGCTTTTTCTTCTTTTTTTTTTTTTTTTGAAAGGGCTTTTTCTTCTTTTGACTGTGCAGATAATCCAAAGCTTTTTTGCTTGCAGAAAGTTTTTAATCTAGGGTTCTTTAGATATAAGTTTATGCAACACTTATTTTCTTGACAAAAACTCGTCTCGTTTTAAACATCCAAATAAAATCCAAATTCGAAATAAACTGCCATGTAAACAAATAAATACCTGTTATTTTCAAAATATTTACAATTGTACCACGACACCCTAATTATGTTGATGAATTTAATTATCCACCATAAATATGGCAAATAAGTGCATTATTATTACAAAAGTATCTGCTTTATACTTGTCTTGCCATCATCTGTTCCATTTCTTATATTTGTTTGACAATCATTGTAGGTAAATTATTTTGCATGTATACATTAGGCACATTTCGTTATTATTATATCTGTGTGAAATAAATTACCTATATTTTTAAGTAGAATATAGGTAATTAATTAACTTTGAATCAATCGGCTAAAAACATCCTTTTATTTTGTAGGTAAATAATTTTTCATGTATTATTACATATACTAGGCACATTTGTTATTATTATGTGTTGTTTGCGCAATCAACATTCATTTATTCTATAGGTAAATTACAAAAGTATCTACTTTATACTTGTCTTACCATCATATGTTCCATTTCTTATATTTTTTTGGCAATCATTGTAGGTAAATAATTTTGCATGTATTATTTTACCTGGAAGTTATATTGTTATTTTATATGTTGGTAATTTTGAATAAAATAACATTTGAATGGAAAAAAAATTAAATAAAATAACATTTGTATATTTGTGAAAAATACTAATTTACTTGTTACAATTATTTGAAAAGGAAAAAAAATGCTCATTTTTACATAAATGTGAAAACAACTATATAAGGAATCAAAACTCTAATATCATGTAATTTTTGTTATTAATATGCATTGAAATCATGACACTAAAATTTTTCTTTTCCAAATCTACATAAACATTTCAAAACGTTTAATTGAATGAAATAATATAAAATAAATGTAGATAACAAGTAATAGACCCAAAGTTAATGATATTAGGGGTAATTTAGACATCCAAAAATACCAATTTTGCCAAGTCATACTTAATTATGGATATTGCTTAATTGGAAACTCATCATTGGGTTTTTATTAGAAAAATTTATAATTGTGGGTTTTAGTTAATGAAAATTGAATTCTAAGGAGTATACTCATGTTTTCAGTTTAATAATGTATTTTATTAGTCTCTCCACATGCACACGTAAAAAATAGGCTCAAAACTCATAAGGTCTCAAACTTATGTGAAAAGTGGCTTTGAATAAAGTGATTAGGCAATCTACTAAGTTTTTCTCGTCTCTTAGGTTAGTTCCACGATCCACATTGATTGCTGACAGATTCTCATAGCCGTCGTTTGTCCTCTGACTCCCGTTGATATTTGGTTCACCAAAGTGAAAATACAAAGTTGCTCCACAAGAATGGACATTGGTACACTGGCACAAGAAAGGAAGGCTGGGGAAAGTACACTGCCATTCCTTTGTCACACTCACGCATGCACTACTATTTTCCGATCTTTTACCCTAGAAGTACCCTACTGTATCTCCACTTAGCATATTAATCACACCTTAGACCTCTTATTACTGGACACTCAGACAGCAAGGCCCTGAGCAATTATACGCAATATCGATTATGTGTTGTCCTAGGAAGGTCTTTAATGCGTGATAATACCATTGCAATTTGCTCGCAGGCAGCATCGAGGTGCTCCTCTGTTTCAACTGACTCCGTATTAAGTGTTGAAGCAATGGACTCTAATAACTGAATCTTTTCATAGTTGTCTGTAATAGTAGCACTCTCAAAGGTGTTGGTTGAAAATTCAGTTCTTCTGAAAAGTTTATGGACTTGCTCTACAAAAATGTCTAGTTGAGACTGTGCACTCAAAAAACGTTGGATAAAAGCATTAATAGACTCTGACTGACTTGTATTCATGATTCCTGCAAAAATGTAATTCGCGTATAAGCTGACTACATGCTTATTTGCCTGCAGTCCCTATTCATTAACCATTTCCCTCCACCTTTCCTCAAAATCTCCCACTAAGGCCAGATTAAACAGCTGGTGAAACTCAGCTTAATTTCCAGTCATCATAACGAGGTCCAAGAAGTACAGAAACCCAATCTGAGAACTTTGCGAAGATGAGCCATATGCAAAAGGTGTGGTTCAACTGTACTGGCATTGCGATAGCAATAGCCTCTTTCAGCCACATGTTATGGTCAGTTAACATTGTCTGTGGAGCCTTTCCTTTAATGAACCCCAAGAATGTCTGTTTAAACATCACTAGGTATTAAGAACAAGTTGAAGCAATAAACAAAACAAACTCAGTAAGAAATGAGTACGAACACAGTAGCAAATTAGGTCGTGAGTCTAAGATAATCGAGATTCATTGTGCTGGAAAGACTGAAAAGGTTATGGAGGTCATTTCATAATGAATTGTTGAAATATCTCATATCAATCATATCTATGAGAAAAAAAGTTTAAATATCCTAACTCCGTTCCAACCAATATCGATGTCTTTTGTAATAAAACCTTTCATTCGCCAGATTGTCCAGGTGGTAATTAACAAGTTGGAGATATTCTCACTCATAATTTGACATGAATATGCCAATGAGCTTCTTACCTTCAATGCCCAGGAAAAGGGCTGCATATTTTCATCCCGCAGAAGCGCACACCCTAAGAAACAAGTCATTCCATGATTATCCACTCCAAGCCAAATGCCTAACAGCATACCATAAGCATCCAAACGATGAGTTGCGTCAAAAATTGAGAATTTGATAGACGAGTGATACATGATGGGTGGATGAATTAATAAAATTGAGAGACATTTCTCTTATTTTCCTATGTTTTTTCAGTATTCCTGCGGGAAATCAACGGATTTAAGGATGCCTCCATTTTGGCATTCTCCTTGTGAGAATCAACAAGATCGAGGAAGGTTTTGTTCGTTTCGATCAAATATTGTTTTGGCCGGCTACGTTGCATCACAAATTGAGCTAGTAAAACTGGTCCAAGATTCAGTTTCGTAACTTCTAATTCGTGGTTTAGCTGAACCAAACGGATCAAACTTCTAATCGAGGTTCTAAAAAAAGCTAAGCACTAGTCGGGCGGCGGGTTGCTGTTGGTATATGGTCCAGCCCATGATCAATGTTCTAGATTATTCTAGTAAGCAAGAGATGAGGCTGGAGCTTGCTAGACAATTCTAGCATGTTATTAAGTTGATGGAAAAAGCTAGAGAGTACTAGCTTCCTTGGTTGCAAATGGAAAGATCTAGAAGCTACAAGTATGTGGCTAGTCTAGATTTTTCTATACTAGAGGTTTGAAGAAGGAACTAGAAACTAGTAGAATGCCAAGCCCTCACCTATAAATATGGGTGTGATGTAACCAATTGAGAACTAAGAGTGAGTAGCAAAGGATCAAGTCCAAAGCTAGAGTTCCACTCCAAGAGTGAGAGTGAGAGTGTTCCACTACACATTGTGTGAGTGAAGTTTAGAGTGATAGAAAGTGTGTGTTATACTTTCTTGTATCCATCAAGCCTTGTCTTTGGCTTGGTAAGACTACTCTTGTTGTATTCATCTTTTTCATATAGTGAAGATTGATCCTTGTTTGGTGGACGTAGGCATAAATTGCCGAACCACATAAATTCTTGGCGTCCATTTTCTACTTTACCTTGTGCATTCTCTATCTTGTAGTACCGACATTCCTAACAAGTGGTATCAGAGCCAGGTTGGCTCGTACTACGAGATGGAAGGAAGTGGCACTATGATCAAACTCACCAACTCCAATTGGGTAACATGGAAGCCAAGGATGGAGGACATTCTCTATTGCAAGGATTTGCATGAGCCAATTGAAGGAGATGCCGCTAAGCCCGAGAGCATGTCCGATGCCGAGTGGAAGAAGATGAATCGCAAGGCTATTGGCACAATTAGACAATGGGTGGATGATAGTGTTTTTCACCATGTGTCTAATGAAACCAATGCTCGCGAGTTTTGGACGAAGCTTGAGTCCTTGTTCGAGAAGAAGACCCCAGCTAAGAAAGCCTTCTTGATCAAAGAGCTCATCAATGTGAAGTACAAGGATGGTTTAAGTGTAGCAGCACACTTGAACAATTTCCAGAATATCATCAACCAGTTGGCTACTATGAAAATGACGATCGAGGACGAGCTACAAGCGCTCTTGTTACTTGGATCCTTGCCAGACAGTTGGGAGACCTTTGTGGTGAGTATAAGTAACTCTGCTTCTAATGGTGTTCTTACTCTTGATAATGTTAAAAATAGCATGCTCAATGAAGAAACAAGGAGAAAGACTTCTGGCACAGATAGCAGCCAAGTATTTGTCACAGAGAACCGCGGAAGAAGCAAGAGTAGAGGGCCTAGAGGTCATGGCAGGAGTCCTAGCCGATCCAAGTCAAGGTTCAGGGGTGCATGCCACCATTGTGGCAAAGAAGGCCATATGAAGAAAAATTGTCGAGTTTGGAAGAGAGAGCAAAGGGAAGGAAACAATCAGAAGAAAGATGATACTGGCAATACCACCGCTGTCATATGTGGTGATGTACCAGAAATATTGTCTGTTGGTGAATGTCTGCATATAGGCAACTCTGACAGAGACATTGAATGGATCTTTGATAATGGAGCTTCCTTCCATGCTACGTCCAAACGGGAGTTCTTCAGTACATACAAAGAAGGTGACTTTGGCATAGTGAAGATGGGGAATGAAAGCTATTCCAAAATTCTTGGAATTGGTGATATCTGCTTAAGAACTAATCTCGGCTGCCAATTGATGTTGAAAGATGTGAGACATATTCCTGATATACGTCTCAATCTGATATCCATCGGTACCCTTGATCGACAAGGATATTATCACCATATTGGCGAAGGAAAATTGAAGCTTACTAAAGGCTTAATGGTGGTAGCAAGAGCACGACTTTGTTGTACGTTGTACCGGTCAAATGCCAAGGTTTTGAAAGGTGAGTTGAATGCTGTGGAAGACTCATCTCTAGACTTGTGGCATAAGAGGCTAGGCCACATGAGCGAGAAAGGCCTACAAGTTTTGGCAAAGAAGTCTCATATTCCCTTTGCCAAAGGTACGTCGTTAAACTCTTGTGAGCATTGTTTATTCGGAAAACAAAGAAGAGTTAGTTTTTCTGTTCCATCTACAAAGAAAGGAAACTTGTTAGATCTTGTTTATTCAGATGTGTGTGGTCCCATGGAAGTCGAGTCACTTGGAAGAAATAAATATTTTGTTACTTATATTGATGATGCTTCACGAAGGGTGTGGGTGTATTTGTTGAAATCCAAAGACCAGGTGTTTCAGACATTCCAGGAGTTCCATGCCATGGTGGAGAGGGAAACTGGGAAACCTCTCAAGTGCCTTCGTAGCGACAACGGCGGCGAATACACATCTCACCAGTTTAGAGAGTATTGTGTAAAACATGGCATACGTCATGAGAAGACAGTTCCTGGAACTCCACAACATAACGGTGTTGCTGAAAGAATGAACCGAACCATCATGGAGAAAGTCAGGTGTATGTTGAGGACTGCAAAGTTATCTAAGCAGTTCTGGGGTGAAGCTGTAAGGACAGCCTGCTATTTGATCAACCGATCTCCATCAGTACCATTAGGTCTTGATGTTCCAGAGAGAGTATGGACTGGTAATGATGTGTCTTACTCTCATCTGAAGGTGTTTGGTTGCAAAGCTTTTGTGCATGTGCCCAAAGAGCAGAGATCGAAGTTAGACTACAAAGCTACACCGTGCATCTTTCTTGGTTATGGCGGTGAAGATTTTGGTTACAGATTATGGGACCCATACCAGAAGAAGTTTATCCGAAGTAGAGACGTGGTCTTTTATGAAGATCAAACAATTGGGGATTCGGATAAAGAGGCACAACCAGATGGCGCAGTCAGAGGAGTTGATCCATTAGCTTCAGATGAAGAAAGTCACGATGACATCCCTGAAGCAACTGCCAATGAAGTGCCTGCAGAATCAGATAATGCTGATCAAGAGGAGCCTGATCAAGATGTGCCAGACCATGAGATTGCTGATCAGGGGGAGCCTAGTCAAGAAGAGCAGATTCAAGGAGAATCCAATCAGGGGGAGCCTCTAGCCCCGCAAGAGAATGAAGATCAGGTCAGAAGATCCAGCAGAAGTCGAAGACCGTCTACCAAGTATTCTTCATCAGAGTATATCATGTTGACTAATTATGGAGAGCCCGAAACTTATGAGGAGGCCAGAGCTCATAACGACAGTGATAAATGGATGAAGGCAATGGAGTCAGAGATGGATTCCTTATTAAAGAATAATACCTATGAGCTGGTGGAGCTTCCAAAGGGCAGAAAAGCATTGAAAAACAAGTGGGTGTTCAAATTGAAAAATGACGACAACATGACAAGGTACAAGGCCCGTTTGGTTGTCAAAGGTTTTGGTCAAAAGAAAGGAGTTGACTTTGATGAGATTTTCTCACCGGTGGTGAAGATGACTTCCATTCGAGTTTTCCTTGGTATGGCAGCAAGCATGGATCTTGAGCTCGAGCAGTTAGATGTTAAAACTGCATTTCTCCACGGCAATTTAGAAGAGGAGATATACATGGAGCAACCCAAAGGCTTTGAAGTCAAGGGTAAAGAAACTTTGGTGTGCAAGCTCAAGAAAAGCTTATATGGTCTTAAGCAGGCTCCGAGACAGTGGAATAAGAAGTTCAACTCATTCATGGTGAGTAATGGGTACAAGAGAACTCATGCTGACTCTTGTGTCTATATCAAACAATTTTCTGGAGGTAAATTCATCATTTTGTTGCTTTATGTTGATGACATGTTGATTGTCGGTCAAGATGCTTTTATGATTAAAAAGCTCAAAGAAGAGTTATCTAAGTCCTTTGACATGAAGGACTTAGGGCCAGCCAAGCAGATTTTGGGCATGGAGATAATTCGTGACAGAAAATCCAAGAAGTTGTGGCTGTCACAAGAAAAATATGTTGAACGGGTGCTTGAAAGGTTCAACATGAAAGCAGCCAAATCGGTAAGCTCACCTTTAGCCAATCATATCAAGTTGAGCAAAGAGTCGTGTCCAAAAACATATGAAGAAAAGGAGAAAATGGCAGTTGTTCCCTACTCTTCAGCAGTAGGAAGTATCATGTATGCAATGGTGTGCACACGGCCAGATATTGCTCATGCAGTAGGTGTGGTGAGCAGGTTTCTCTCTAATCCAGGGAAAGACCATTGGGAAGCTGTTAAGTGGATTCTCAGATATTTGAAGGGGACTTCTAAGATGTGCTTGTGCTTTGGCGGTTCCAAACCAATCTTGGAAGGATTTGCAGATGCTGACATGGGAGGTGACCTGGATGGCAGAAAATCTACGTCTGGGTACTTGTTTACTTTTGCAGGGGGAGCCGTGTCTTGGCAATCCAAGTTGCAAAAGTGTGTTGCTTTGTCTACAACCGAGGCTGAATACATAGCCGCTACAGAAGCATGCAAGGAGTTGTTGTGGCTGAAGCGGTTTCTCCAAGAGTTGGGTTTTAAGCAAAGTGATTATGGCGTTTATTGTGATAGTCAGAGTGCTCTGGATTTGAGCAAGAACACTGCATACCATTCACGCACCAAGCACATTGATATTCGTTATCACTGGATTAGAGATGCTATCGAGAACAAGATGCTACAGCTGAAGAAGATTCATACCGATAATAATTCTTCAGACATGTTGACAAAGGTGGTCACAAAATCAAAGTTGGAATTCTGCATTAAGGCTGCTGGGATGGACTCCAGGTAACTTGGAGTCATGATCGGAATTCCTCCCTCATGGACTGGAGGGGGAGATTGTTAGTATATGGTCCAGCCCATGATCAATGTTCTAGATTATTCTAGTAAGCAAGAGATGAGGCTGGAGCTTGCTAGACAATTCTAGCATGTTATTAAGTTGATGGAAAAAGCTAGAGAGTACTAGCTTCCTTGGTTGCAAATGGAAAGATCTAGAAGCTACAAGTATGTGGCTAGTCTAGATTTTTCTATACTAGAGGTTTGAAGAAGGAACTAGAAACTAGTAGAATGCCAAGCCCTCACCTATAAATATGGGTGTGATGTAACCAATTGAGAACTAAGAGTGAGTAGCAAAGGATCAAGTCCAAAGCTAGAGTTCCACTCCAAGAGTGAGAGTGAGAGTGTTCCACTACACATTGTGTGAGTGAAGTTTAGAGTGATAGAAAGTGTGTGTTATACTTTCTTGTATCCATCAAGCCTTGTCTTTGGCTTGGTAAGACTACTCTTGTTGTATTCATCTTTTTCATATAGTGAAGATTGATCCTTGTTTGGTGGACGTAGGCATAAATTGCCGAACCACATAAATTCTTGGCGTCCATTTTCTACTTTACCTTGTGCATTCTCTATCTTGTAGTACCGACATTCCTAACAGTTGCGGCCTAGTGGTTAGGTAGAGCCTAGGTGGACTTAAGTAAATCTACTAAATTTCATGTAAATAAGTATCCGTTTATACTTAAAATATATGTAATTTCATCAAAAATTACAAAATAGAATGACATTATATATTATGGAGTATTGGAACATAATGAAAATATGGAAAATAAACATATAATGTGTGTTTATTTAAGTATTCAACAAGTCTTTTACAATTTATTGAGAAAAAATAAAATGCAAATGAAAGTTATGTATTTTCTTCTAAGTGAGTTGCAACTTAGGCCGTTTAGGCAGGTGCCTCAGCAGATATAAGCGCACTTTCTTAATTTTCAAATGTCTGGGCAATAATTGGGACGATGACCAACCGTCTAGTGCCTAAGCCGAGCCTAGACAGCGCTAGGCAGAGATTTTTAGAACAATGCTTTTAATACAAAACATACTTGTCCAAGCAGGTATCGATAATGTAACTGATTAACTACCTACACTAACTAGCAGGTGTGACGTTTATACTGATGGTCTTAATGCAATTAATAGTGGAACCAATCATCATCAGCTGTATCCATTTCGATTAGGTTTCTGACATGGGACTTTGCATTCATCAACATGTCTTCTCAATTGAGAGCAATATTGATATTACACGTGTAGCCAATTCCACATTGGTAACCCTATTTGATTTGATTTCGGTTTCGTGAAATTTGTTTCAGGTTTTTAAGTTTGGGGTCCCAACTTCTGACTCCAGGGGTTCAATTCATGATCCCAATTTAGGTTCAATCAGTCAATGATATCATGTCAAAGTTTTAGAACCAGTCTAGTAACCCGCAAAGATATTGTCTTTTGTCCTCAACTCAACTATATGCACATATTAGTGTGTGTAGAGTTTCATACAAAATATCTCCTTAGAAGTAATGGAACTATTTCAACTATATTTAATTCGTTCAAGTTTCCGATGTAGAGCTTTGCAAATTAGTACCAGAAAGTCTTACATTTTCTTCCTCATAATCATCATAGATTCACGTTTTGTTCATCTTTTATACTAGTTCTCATTGTAGAGAGCATATAAAGTGAAAAAACATTAGGTGTCTATACAAAACTTTTTTTTTTCAAAAGTGGCATTCTTAGAATATCACTAATTTGTTTCTGGAGTCCAAGGAAATGTTAAAATTATAAATTGAAGTGTCTAAAAATACAAAGGCAAAAATTGTTTGTGTAAACGGAGTTCCTTTAAAATCTTTGAGCACTCGATTTCACAGGATTTCACAAGAACGACTTATATATAAACGGTTTCACATTCACTTCACATGATTTGGCCGGAATTAAGATCCACACGGTCAAACATTCAAAGTTCCTGGAAATACCTCACTCAAAAAAAAAAAAAAAATGTATGAACATATCGATGGCTGATAGCTTCATACATATATTTGAACTATTTTTAATAGTATTTCAAAAATTCTAGTATGTCCAGGAATATTTTTTTATAGAGTTTTTAACTGTTGAATCTTAGTTATTATACTTTGATTAATGATTTAACGGTAAAAAATCTCTGAAATATTTGATAAACAAAACATACTAAGAAATGCCATACCAGTTTTCTTTGTGTCCATCGCACATGCGCGATAATATCAAAATATAGGTTTCCATCGCACCATGCCTTTTTTTTTTTAAAGGTAGTGTTATTCACACATTTATTTTTATTTCTCACACATTCTTATCAATTTCGGTCGTCGTATCTAATGGTTTGAATAAGATCCAAAAATTAATAAGGATGTGTGAGAATTAAAAATGAACGTGTAATTAACACTTATCGTTCCAAAATCTTCACCCTGGATCTCTAAGTATAAACAAACACTTATCAAAGTTTCCCAGCAGCCAGCTGGATAGGTTGTGTTATTTTTTTTCACATAGGTATATCGCTTAATTGGTCAAAACATCCATCACCTTGCCATTTGGTGGAGAGAGTCTTCTGTCCGAACCAGGACAAGGAGCAAAGTGGGGGATTTGTATCCCACCTGGATCCAATTTGTAAGGATCTTATTTTTAGGAATCTTCACATCTTATTCGTTTATTGTACATCATGCAACCATAAATCATTTTAAATTATTTATTTAAAATTAAATATAAGCAATATCTAACAAAAACTGATCGTACGATATACGATAAACGAATATGATGTGATGATCCTAAGATCCTCACAAATAGAATCCAGGGAGGTTACTCATCCCAAAGTGAGGGGTGTAGGACTAAAGAGTGGGCCCTAGTGGACCTGACAAGTAGGGGATATGAAGATATTTTTTAGCATGTCGAAAATATGGTCTAGTACACTAAGTGTGCTAGTACAATTGATTGAAAATTTAAAAAAAAATTTCCAACCAATTGCATTATGACACTAAGTGACCGTATTGTGTTTCCAGCACACTAAAAAATTTATTGAGGATGAAATATTATGATGTTTTTGTGGTGTCTGCCGTAATAGTTAGGCGATCTAGACGACGGTTAGTAGAACTTCTCCAGTTAGTGATCAGAAAGAAAAAAAAAGATGATCATTACCTCCATGTATATCCGATCAGAAAGTACTGCAACCCTAGTTTCCACAAAACTAGAAACTTGAAAAGAGACCAAATTTAGCAATGATTCAAAGCTCATGAGAACAAAACAATGTCAGTGGGATTCTTATGATTGAGCTTTGTAAAAAATACCATAACAAACAAAAGCAAACAAACTGTGTCCAAAAAAAAAAAGAAAAACAAAAGCAAACAAACTGTGGACGAGACAAGGTGAATTTGGTGGACCGTACTGTATGACGTATGTTGTTTTATTAACGTTTTTCTCCTAAAACTTTACACGCATGTAGAATCATTGCAGCGTTTCAGATCAATAATGCAGTATTACAAGGAAAAGCTAAAACGCATGACATGTGTTATTGACTTGAAAGGTCACGTTGACGTCTTGAGAAATGTATGAAAGTTGGCAAACGCAAAATTTAAGACAAAATCATAGAATAATCTCTAACTTAGGCATATAGGAGAAAATGCTAGACCTAGCTAGTTACAATTTGTATATAATTAAAACAAGAAGTAATACACGTTACGATGTTAGATAGAGTTCTAGACAAATACTACAACGTAATGTGATAATGTTAAAACATATGACAGTATTAAGAAAAAGTGTTAGTATGCAAATAGAAAATCTAATAGAAAAAATAAAGTAGTCCTCTAATCAAGGAGGGAAAGAAGAAGAAAAGGCTACACCTATTGCGTTGCAACTTGCATAAAACAACAAAGTAATTACTTTAGTACGATGAATGAAAAATAACCAATATATCCACACATCTCGTAGCTACAATGGTTTATGATGCATGCTTATCTAAGCTAAGGCAAACTTATGTGCTATCAAAGTCAATGGTTTGTGAAGGACAAAAAAAGCAGGGGACTGGACTCACCTAAAAATAAAAAGTATGGTGTACTACCAAATCAAGGGCAAATTAATTATAGCCGATAAGGTAATATCCGCGTGAATCAATGGAACTGACTGCTCATCGCTGTGCACGCATGGAAACCCAATTATATAGCTTGAGCACTCCGGCCCCTACCTGCAGGAGGATGATGCAGCGACAACATATAGCCTTTTCCCTTCTAGGTTTTTTGTCGTCTATTGGCAATCGCTTTTCAACCCTTTTATCGATGGCATGGCCAATATACGAGATATGCTTGTACTACAAGCTATTTGATTGGTCAAATACTGTACCATGCACACCAATAGCATGCATACCATGATCTGATTAGTTTGTTTTTTTTTTCACTCTCTTTTTTCTCTCTCTTTTTTTTTCGGATCGAGCGATGATCTTGTTTTTATAAGCATGATTTATGTAATAGATTTTACACCGTAGCAAAGGGATATTATCAACAATATGAAATGGATAGTTATACCTTAATATAGCAATATAGGTATGTTTGCTATTAATATATAGCGGGGTAGTATCGATACTTTATCAAAAGAGAAAATTTGAAATAGGTCTAATTTTTAGTTACTTTGGATCTATATCAAAAGATCCCTTATCAAAATTATATTGATATAATGTGACTATTTGCTGCCGTTATATATTTTCAGAATATTGTTACAACATTAATGTTATTTAAGAGCTAGCAGTTCTCAAATCTTTGAACTTGGCCACAAATATGCAGAATAATGGCCCCCTCCACAAGCATACATCAATATCGATCGAGATGAAATGAAATGTACTTGGATTGTGGAAGACAATAACCCTCATGTTAAACGGCGAGCGTGAATGAAGGCATAGTAGTGGCTGACCTTGAATCACTTCTTGTGGCCGAATTTATTCACCATTTGATGTTACATTTTACATATTTGTAGGTTCAGTATAAATCTCACATATATTTTCTAACAAAGAGAAAAATGATTTTATTTCAAGGTATTGTTATTTCAATATTTCATCAATCATCCCTTCCATACCAAAATGTCGGCAGTACGCGCGTATTACTAGTAGCTATAGTACTATCTCTTACATGAGTGCCATAAGAAAGAAGAAGAAAAAACAGAAAAGAAAAGGGAGGATATATATCATACACAAATCCCTTCTCAATTAACAGGGGGAGGGATTCTGCTCCATTATTGATGGAGCGTTTATTGATATTGTGTTAATATTGGTTGATACAGATGTCTGCAACATGTTGATATAATATCAATATGGTGTCCAAAATGTGTTGATATGTTGTGAGCATGTTGTCAATATAACTATCAATCGAGATATCAATAATTTCGCTTTAAGTGGGAACATAAACTTTACACCATAACGCAAGAAAAATAAAATACAAAAAAGAGAGAATGCAGATTGAAAATAATTTGCAGTGGGAGCTTTGAACCCGAGTAAAAAGAACCAAGAGTTCTTAAATTTTGCTGTGGAACTAACCCTCATCCCAAAGGGGCTCATACATATATTTGTACATGGTCGCCATGCATAAACATGTCTGTTTTTTTTTTTTTTTTAAACAATGCGCATGTACATGTCTACACAATATATTTTTGTGTATTTTAGTGAGTAGTGACACAGATTAATTTTGCACGTAATCGACTTGGCCTTTTAGAATTAGGCTTTAGCTTATCTATTAAGTATTAAGAGTTAACTTAATTAGGTCCAGGTTTGGTGTAAGCGCCAAAGTCACTGTCGTGGGACACACGCAAAGAAACAAATTAACAGGGAGGCAGGTTGTCTGCTCTCCTGTTTGGGTGTCCTTCCCATCCCCTTCTATTTGTGTGGTCATGTTTAGACCACGTTAACATTTTATATTCTTATTGCTTTTTGTCTTATTATCTCTATAAAAAATCATTAATATAAAATGTTAACGTGACTTAACCGTAACAGTACAAAATATGAAGGGATGGGAAGGGCACCCAAACAGGAGGGCAGACAATCTGCCTCCAATTAACAGAGCACTAGTACTGTATATATCTCGTCGCTCCCCAAAATATATTCTTGTTTTGTTTGTTTCACTTTCCATGTCATTCTTAGGTATAAGCAATCCTTAAAGCGTGGGTAACATTAGGGAGACTAAATTTGTAAATTAAATAATGTATCACTAATAGGAATGAGTACGTTTATCAATACTTAAGTAATAAACTAATCATTAACTTCCATGTTCTTTAAATTTTAAAATTTAATCTACAAATTTAATTTCTTTAGCATTACTCTAAAATGTGTCGGCATGCAATCTAGTCTGCCATTAATCATTTATTTTATTTTTTTATTTTTTATTTTTGTGGCTTCACGATCCGGATCTCTACTGTTTAGGTCTCCCCTGCAAGAATTAAGTCAAATTAAACTTGTCTACGTTTAGGTCAAGAACATCTTTTGACTTTCTAAGTTCAAGGCATCTTATTTTCGAGTGTGATTCCATGATTGAAATCATTTCCTTTTATATTACTTTTTAAAGATTATCTATGCAAAAACCGGTTAAATTGACAATTGTTTAGTTGTTCGAATGCTTGCATTTTCCGTTAACTTTTATCGAACTAATTGTGTTTTTTTTTTCTTTTCGTGTTTTAGATGAAAGTGAGGAATTAAAATATAAATGTTTTTAATTGTTAAAATGCATTATACGGTAGCTAAGAAGGACGTTCTTAACTAGAGAAAATTAACATTGCTAAGAAGGACATTTTAAAATTAATTACTAAGGAGTGACTCAGTAGTTGGAGAAGAATTACAAGTCCGTATTCCACACGCACGTCCTAGATTCAATTCCTGCCGTTAATGAATCGCACGATAAGTGATCAGGATACTTCTTTGAGTCTTTCATGCTCCCAAAAAAGTTGATTGCCATAACGAATCCACCAGCTTGTCGCCTTTTAAAGAAATATATGTGACAATTAATAGTAAAAACGGTACTAGGGGAGGCCAGAGAAGACCAGAGATCGTGTGGGTAGGTGTTTTGCCATGATAGGCCATGCAATAGTGCTTTAGCACTAGATTTCTATAGCTTTGGATATGTTGCTCGGGTATTTCCAAGGGCAAGTAATATATGTAAGTTTCATTAGTTCTCAATTTCCATTAACCATATTCTTTCATCAGAAAATGAAGCTCTTCGGGTTTTCGGTGACGGATGACAGTGACCGAGTCGCCATGATCATCGAGAGCAAGAAGTTTGAGTGTCAGTACTGTGGCCGGAAGTTTGAAAGCTCTCAAGCGTTGGGCGGACATCAAAACGCACACAAAAGAGAAAGGCAGCTTGAAAGGATGGCCATGTTAGACCATGTCCAACATCGTCATCCTCCTCCTCCTAATCATGGTCATCGTGATCAATATCAACGGGTAGCGACAAGTGTACCCATAATCGTTGGTTCTAGTGGATCCACAAGCAATATCAATGGTGGTTCTGATCATGGTCATGCTGGTGCAGCTCGGGTCCCGTCTGTGGTAGCCCCCAGAAATCCTCATGGCTTGAACTTCAAACATATCAAACAGGTTGTTCCCAACGTAGATGAAGGAAATGATGTTGATCTGCGTTTGAGACTTTGAGTCTTAATATTCAATAAACTGGTTAATTAGAAAGCTTTTTTTCTGTCATTTCGTGTATGGTTGAGAACTTGCGTGTTCAATTATTTGGTTTCCAATGCCATCCAGAGAACCCTAAAAAGTTGCATGTTAGAGCTCATCAATGGACAAGCATTGTTTTACAATGTATCAAACGATGCATATGCTATGAAATAGATCATTTGTGTCTTTATTATTAGGATCTTAATATTGAGAACCTTACTTAATAATCATAAAGTCTAGCTAGGTAGCCATGTGAAATTTTATTTTCCTAATCAATGGGAAGGAGAGAATTCTAATTCGGGACATTTTTCAATATTTGTAAAAGAAATTCTAGATTCAGACTTAGTAACCATGTAAAGTTACATAGATGCACGAATTTTCCTTACCTTTCATCTTATTTGTTAATAGAGTTAATCATAAAATGTAAAGTTGATTGCCCAAAATAAGAGACTTAAAATTTAAAGTCTATTTTTTAGATTAAAAAATCTTGAACTTAAACTCTAAATGGTTATACTACAGTCTAAATGAGATTAATACAGCCGAAGAAAAATTAGCAAAAATGAGATATTAGTATGCCATGATTATCTCTAAAATTCTTGAGGGGCAGTGAAACTTTATCTATTATAAAGGATATTCAACGCCAATTTATGTGTTTTTTCCTCTATCCATTCGAATTTTCGAACTGGGTTCCAACTAGTTGAGGATGTGCACGAACACACACACACACTGTATAAGTGCGCATATGTGTCTCTTCCTTCGTTATTGTTGGGTTTCTCTAGGGACGGGCTACCATGCGCGTCAAATATAATGAAGGAAAGGACGGAGTTGTTCCTTGTTTGATTAGATGGTGGTGCATGTAGTAGCTAGGAGCCATTCGTTTCCTTGCTTGCCCTGAAACCCCTACATATTTTCTGTCAGTTCTTTAGAAATCTTGCTTTTTACTTTGCTTTTAGTATTAGGGTTTTATTGGAACACACATCGAACAAAAAAGAATATATGTTTTCAAAAGGATTTGTTATTAACACTTTAAGACTCTTATTTTGTACTTTAAATTTTTTATACTTAAAAAAAATACACTTATGATGAGTGTAGAATGAAAAATTTAAGGGGTTTCTCCATTTTAATCCTTGATAAAGATTGAAATTCAATTAAAACCTTATGTTAGATTATATATTCATTATAGTCCTTTGACTAAATTTCCATGTCAGTATAAATATTAAAATTTATATTTTCTTGTTTTGAAATATTTAATGCGTTTTTTGGGTTCCTATAATGCCCCTATTAAATATATGATTTTAATTTGCTCCATATTTTTTGGCATTGATTATTGTTTGACTTTCTAAAATGATAAACATAATTCAAAAAAATATTAGTGATACGTTACAAGAATTAACAAATACCTAATTCAAATTATTCATTATCACCATTCAAAGCATAGAGGAAATATAAATAGCCAAATCATATATTTTACATAATTGAATACACTTAAACCATGTCCTAATGTGCTTAAATCATATAACCTAGTCGAATGCACATAAATCATAGTACCAAGTCAAATGCACCTAAACCATGGTACTTATATGAATGCACCTAAATCATGGTACCTATATGAATGCACCTAAATCATGGTACCTATATGAATGCACCTAAATCATAGTACCTATATGAATGTACCTTAATCATTTAGGTACTATCAATTAGGTCTTATCCATTCGGTATGGTCGGTTAGGTACTATATAGTGTATGTCCGATTAATTTGGTACGGTCAATTAAGTTGTGATTTCACATTATATTTTCTTAATTTGTATTTTTTTTTCATTTATCTCTAGATTCACCTTCAATTGGCATCTAAAAGCCCTTTTTTTCTTCTTTCTTCCAAATACAACAAGATTTTTGGTTTGTAAGTTTTATGGCTTTTTTTGTTTGATCATGGTTTCTGAGTTTTCTGGGTTCTTTGATTGGAATAACACATGGAGATTTATGTTATAACAAACATGTTAATTATGGATCTAGTTAATTAAGCATTCTTGAAAAATTAATTATATATTTGTTTCTCTAATTGGTTTTAAAGAGTAATAAGGGTAAATAGGGAAACTAAAAATGCAATAAATTTATTAAAAAATGATTAAATGTGACATGGAATACTATAATCTGACATGGAGGACTATTTTTAGTTTTTAATCTTACATACGGTATTATTGAAAAAGCAATCTTATTTAGGGATTAAAATGAAGTTTTCTAAAAATTTAAAGTACTAATGATAGTTTCCTTTTAAAATACACTTCTTTTGCTTTTCAAAATTAGACATACATTACTTTAACATCTTTTTAATTACCTGGGCATACCACACTGCTTTGATAAGTCAACGGTTTTCCTAAGACCAAGTCTTCCCTAACAAATTGGAAGGTAATGTGAATACCACCAACAATTTACTCCCAATTTTTTTGGTTTCACTTGTTATATTTAGAGAAGAGGTAAATAATAGGAGTTATTTCTTAGACTAAGTTACACAATACTTAAATTTAGAGGATTATCTATGGAAGGTAATAACCCAAGTGTTAATGAACAATATACAATAATAAAAAAGCCCCATTCTTTAAGAGCCCCTCTCTGACAAGGAAATAAATGAAATAATCTCAATTTTAAAACAGAATGGCTGTTCTCCACTAATCACAAGGATCTGTGGACTCTAAATTTCTTCTTCGGTGCCATTGGTTTGTTGTACGGTTTCCGAAAAGGAAAATGTTGTCGACCTAATTAAAATATAAGAAAAGAGAATAATTCATACTTTTTAATTAAAAAACATTACTCCTTACTACATATTATAGATCGCACACGTATAACAATATGCAGATAGCAGTGATCACAATCTGTTTAACGTAGGAAACAAACTATATACATATATGCATGGTTGCCTCTAACCAAACGATGTTGTTTTTGCAGTTTCATTTCTGTCGAAACTCACAACAATGCTTACACTGCATTTGTAACATGCGTTACATATTCTAACAAAAAATATAATTATTGGCAGTTTAGACCATATCAAAAGGAGATGTCAAATTATAAACATAAAATTTAAATTTGACAGCTTATGTGACACTTTCACATCTTTTAAAATTTTACTCTTCACCCGATATGTCAAATTTTAAATATAAAATAAAATTCATATTTACTTTTTTGCATTGGTAATGAAAGGAAATGAACGAAAGGGTATAAGAATATTTAAACATTGCATTGGTAATGAAAGAAAAGGAAAAGACAATATACATTTTTGAGAGAGTCTCCGTAGCATTTCCATTTAAACTAATAAAAAAATTAATAAAAAGCATTTAATAGTTAATTAAAAATTATTTGAAGTTGTTGTCAAATTTAACAGGTACCATCGTTGTTGTCAATCCACGTCATGCTACTTAAGAATTGACATTTCAATTGGAAAACACTAATGTTGTCTTTTTTTAACTATTATTGTTGATGTGGAAATTTTGACATCTCCTTTGGAGATGCTCTTGAAAATTTAATTGTACAGTTCTTATAAGAGTTTTTCTTCTAAATAAAAAAAAATTAGAATTCACAGTTAGAATTTTAGAGTGATAATAACAATTAAATACTTCTCAATAAAAAATTCAAGTTTCAAATGAAGTATTACTGTATCAATGAACGCCCTGAATATAACAAATGTTAGATTATATTTAAGGAAGAATTGTTTTTTCGAGTGTTATCTATTTCTAGATAAAAAAAATGCTACTTTTACCATATTTGTATTATTTCTCTAATAGAGATGTGATCCACATGTATTGGTAGAACCAATCTAGTTATTAGAAAAATAATACAAATATAGTATAAATATGTGACAAGTGTAACATTACTGTATGAAAAATGTGGTAATTACTCTTTCTAGATGCCCATTTTTTCCTTGGAACAGATTTCTGAGGATGCTCATTAATTTGGCAAAGAACTTTATGTTTGAGCGGTTTTGCTTATGCATTCACAGATCCTCTCGTTCTTTTTTTGTTGTATCCTCGTCACATCCTCACAAATTAAGACAATGGTTTCCCAAAGCCCTTCTTATTTAATCAACATCATTTGTAGACAAAATGAGAACACACATATCCCCCTATAATAATACCTTGCTCTCCCATCAAAGCCAAGTTTTCATCGTCCACCTCTCTTTCTCTTTCCTCGTCAATCTTGATTGGCAGGCGAGAAATATGAGAGAGATGGATAAGATGCGGCCAACTTATGGTTCAACGTATATGCCTGATGGTGACAGTGATCACGAAAGTTATCCGTGGGAAAACCGAAAGTATTCATGCAAAGCATATTCGATCTACAACTTTGGACACTCAGAGGTCAAGAGACAGCGTCGTGTGGCTAAGTACAAGTCCTATGCCGTTGAAGCCAAATTCAAGACTGCTTTAAAGAATGGGGTACGTTGGTTCAAGAATAAATATTATGCGCTTGTGTACGCGTAGTTTGAGAGAATACAAAGGGATATATCTCAGATTTGAGGTTTTCATGTAAATTCTAGCTAGTGAGCTTTGCTTGCATTTGGCTTTGGCCTCAAATTAAGATTGTGTTTCATTAGTTCTTTCAATTTTTGTGGGATTGATCGATCTATCCCTTCATATTTTTCCGCCTCTCGATTTATTCAATTTATGGTTAGTAACGTGAAAATCTTGAAAGACATTTGTGATTTATTTATATGCGATGAATGGCCTGTTCTTTTTTTTTTTTTGAGATTCTCGCCAAGTCTTCTTCTTTAGTAACTTTTCCGGATCTGGAATGTTTACCTTAACAATGTATATATAGGATTTTACGTATAAACTATGACCCAAAAAACACGATCGAGTTTAATAATTTTTCAAACACGAAACGTTTCTAATTTTTTCCCCACTCCTGATCATGAATTCCATGATGTTACCAGTAAAGATCGACTTATAGCTATAAATATTCGATCTTTGTGTGAAACTGTCATTGGACATTGTTTCTATGTTCACCTTCTTCTTTTGTTTTTATTTAGAGTTATTAATAAACATTTATTATCGTCCATAAGATTTGAATTTAAAACTTTTTTCGATAATTCTAACAAAATAGATGGAATGCCATTAGACTAACTGATTATGACCGGTTCCACTCTACCAGTAAAAAAGAGAATCTTAATATATATGTTCAACATTTCATTAGAAGATGCGTCCTTATTTACCAAAAGAAAAGAAACGATGGGTCATTCCTCAGTAGTTTGCATGTCTTGAGTCATAAAAATATTTGTTACACTACAAAATAAGCGAAGAAGAATTTCTACGTCTTAATTTCTATGAATGTGTTGGAGTTCTCTAGGTCGAAACACTAATTTTTTCTTTTTAAACAACTATTGTACATAAAGTTTAAATTGGAAATTTCTTCTAACAAATGATGACCGACTATTTTTGTTTCTAATTAAATAAATATAAATCTTAATACTACTACAACAATGACATGCTAAATTAACCAATTGACTTTTAGCGCTTCTCTTCTTAATAGTTCGAAGAAGGTTTAAATTCGACCAGTCCCTCATTATAAAAAAAACCAAGATATGGGAAGTATTAGAGATCGATTATATACTCCAAGCCGTGAACTGAGACAACTAAAATTGGGTATCAAATTTATAATTTGTGGAAGTCGATCCTAACACTTTCGATTTTTTTTTTTTTTGTTTTTGTGTGTGTGTGTTCAAATGACACTTTCGATTTATAAATGAAAAAAAAAAATTCATTAACGCCCAAGGCCCAACGACAGAAAACTAAAGTATGGCTCCCGGGTCGTAGCCCAACATGCACCGCCACGTCACAAACCCTCATCCCCCGCATGCACTGCCAGGTAACTTTATCTCGCTGCCTCACTCCAACGCCCACATTTGGAATTTGAATTGAAACGAAGCCCCTCTCTAAAGAGACGTTAGAAAATTACAACCTTTTCTGCATTTTACTATATTCTTTTATTTTCTAAAAAAAAAAAAAAATTGTATAAAAAACAGTAAAGTCCCACTGTCCATCGACTCTATCCCCATTTATTCCTTTGAACTACACGGGGGAGTGAGTAAATGAGTTTCTGGACGAAGACTCTGACCTCTGATAGGAAATAAATGAAAGATTTTCCATTAATTGTGTTTCCTCGCATCCTGCTGAATCTTTCATTGCTTCCTTCACTTTACTTCACTTGTTAGAGAAAGAGAGAGAGGCTGAGTTGATTCCTGCCCGCTAGTTCTTGTAAGTTTTTTACTTTGAATTTCAATAAAAGTTGGAATCTTTGTTATTGGTTTTTGGATTTGTGAATTGGGTCTGATTTGTTTTGATGTTTTTTGTTTTGTATCTTGTATTGGGGGGAGTGATTGGTTGCTGAGAAAATGTGGGAAAATGGTGGATTGAAGTAGATTGACATCTGTTGTTCTGCTGCATATTCTACATTTATGTAATTTACTTGAATTATTTGGTTGTTGGGAACTTATTGAGCTGAATGTTGATTTACGGTTATTTATTTGCAGAATGGATCTCTTTTTTCATAGTTAGGTGCATAAAGAATCAAGGATACAAAATTTTCTTTTTATTTGCCTTTTGGAATTGTTTGACCTTATGCTTAGATCAGGGACATTTGGGATTTGTGTGTTTGATGGTCTTCTGAATTGGGTTATGCAATTTGTTGATCCTATTGGGTTTAGAAAGCTAGGTATTTGAAGAGCATATGATGCAAGGGTAAATTCTAGTTGCATGTCTTAAGTTGAAGCAGAAAGGTCAGAGTCTGATTCAGTTTATTGAATTTCATAGGCTAGTCTATGCTTGAAGATACCGAAAGCTAGAACAATAGTTCTCAGCATTGTCTTTCTTGGTGAGGTTCACACTGTCTTGGTTTCGAAAGCTAGAACGATAGTTGACTAGTATTTATTTACCATAGAAATAATCCTCCCTGAAGGTTATTAGGACTCACAACATTTTAGATCATCTGATACAAGATTATCATTTGCTGTTTAGGACTTCCATGCTAATTACCATTTTAATGGGTTATGTTATACTTGTTACGTTTCATAAAATTATTTTGTTCTGATCAACTGGAATAGAAATTGTTTTCCTCCTTGATTATTTTACTTAATTGTTGATGTGTTCTTATTTTTTGCATCAGAACAATGGGAGTTGAGAGAGAAGGTTCGAAAAGTGGAGCAGGTCATGTGGGTGGTTTCTTTCATTTATTTGACTGGACTGCAAAGTCTCGAAAAAAATTATTCTCTGGCAAGTCGGATTCATCGGGTACAGTTTTATTGTATCAGCATACGCATACAACATATATGTTTTTCACTTTTGGTCTTGTATCATTTTCCTATTCCGTGGGTGGTTGTTTTGAATTTTGATTTCTTCCTCTTTTTTATTTAGAACGCTCAAAACAGGGAAAGAGAAGCCATGGGAACTTACCAATGACGCGACAGCATCTGGTGATCAGTGTTCTAGAACTGCTTATTTCTTTAGACCATTTCGATATGGAGTTTGAACTAATACTGTTTACACTTCTTGTTTTATTTCTAGGTAGACGAGGATGAAACTGGGGCAGCGTCAAGCATCAGAGGTAGCAGCGATTATAGTTGTGCTTCATCTGTTACAGATGAAGAAGGACTTGGAGCGAAAGCCCCTAGTGTGGTAGCCAAGCTTATGGGATTAGACTCCTTACCCACGTCCAGTTTTTCTGAGCCTTACTCTACCCCATATTTTGACACTCAATCTCTCCAAGATGCTCATTATCACAGGAGAAACGTCGAGTGCTATCATGACGATCAGTTAAGGTATTCTGGAAATCCCATAAAAAGGATGGATGGCCCTACCAGGAATTCTTTGGAGCCAAAGCCCCAGAATATGCAAAGCACGCCAATTGAGAGGTTCCAGACTGAAACATTGCCTCCTAGATCAGCTAAGTCTATTCCGCTCACACACCATAAACTTTTGTCTCCCATTAAGAATCCCAGCTTTGTTTCCACTAGGAATGCTGCTCACATAATGGAAGCTGCTGCAAAAATTATTGAACCTGGACCTCCAGCCACCGCCAAGGCCAAGATGCCTTTAGTAGGGGCCTCTTCTGTGCCCCTGAAGGTTCAGGCTCTCAAAGAAAAGGTGGAGGCATCCCGAAAAGTTCCACTGGTTGGGTCTTCTTCAGAAACCTTGAAAGATCAAGATTTAAAAGATAAAGTTGGAGCTGCTTACAAGAAAACGAAGCCTTCTGAGGTGTCCCGAAAGCCTGTTGAATCAAATGCTGCTAAGTCTCTTCAGGGACAGTCTTTGAATAAGAGCTGGAATGGATCTCTCGATTTGTCATTCAGGGCTTCTTCGGAGACAGAAGAAACTAAGGTGAAGTCCATTTCTCTTGCAATCCAAGCAAAGGTCAATGTTCAGAAAAGAGGTCAGAATTTAAGTAGAAATATAAGCTCAGTGGGTCAGAGAGAACAGAATGAGGTCATCTCAAACCAGCCCTTCCAGACCCAACCAAATGTTCAAAAGAATCTGCACAAGAAACCTTCTACACATAATGCTTCAGGTGCTCTTAAGCAGAATAACCAGAAACAAAATGGTGTAGTTGATAAAGAGAAATTACCTTCAAAGCCTTTGGTTTCCAACTCGCAGGGTAGAAAAGTGCTGTCTGGGGATTCTTCTTCTGGTCGTCACAAAAGCTCAGTTCGAAGTAGTGGAAACTCCAAAATTGGATCCAGGAAGTTAGGCTCAGAGGCAACGGATAGTGAAAAAGAAGTGTCCTACTCGAACGAAAGGAATTATCCTAGGAAGAAACGATCAATAGATGGAAACTTTCAGTTTAATAAGGATCATGCTGTTGATGATATGTTGCGTCACAAAAATCAGAAGCGAGTTCAATCTAATCCAGTTACTGACAGGCACTATAGTTGGGCTGAAGATAGCAGAAAGAAAGGCATGGATGTTGTTTCGTTTACATTCACAGCCCCACTTACACGATCACTGCTTGGCACTGACATCTCAGCTCTGGTTGCGCAGAAGAGCAACAGTCTTTGCACAGATCACCGAGGTAAACGGTTGTTGCTTGACACGGACAGTATGAAGCCATCCTCAGTGGGTTACAATGTGATAAGCGGTGATGCTTTGAGTGCACTTTTGGAACAAAAGTTAAGGGAATTATCTTATGGGAGTGAATCTTCTAGTCGTGAAGCTGCAAAAGTATGCTCAGCTTCAACTGCTTCAAATTTGGATGTGAAACCCAATTATAATTCAGTTAGCTCCATGCAAAGGTTAAATGACCAGAGAGACCAACATCTGTTGGTTACCAAGAAATCGGGTGATCGATTTGAAGCTGACACTCCTCCTGCATTCAGATTGAAACAGAAGTTTCAGGTTGGGCCGACTTTCACTATTACTAGCTAATTCTGTTGGAAATGCTGGTCTTTTTCTGTGGAATTCCCCTTCTTTTTATCCTTTTATATTTCCACTTTAGTTTATTCCTTTTTCCCACAAAGTTATAAGATTACTGGTGGTAACTTTGCACTTGATCAGACTGTAACTGACAAAAATTCAACATTTTCCAGGGAGTCGATAAGGCAGAGGAATATAGCAGCAGTCCTATTGAAGCTGGGCAGGTGCATTGCCGGCATCCTAGTCCAGTCTCTGTTCTGGAATCTTCTTTTTCAAATGAAAGTTATGGCTCTTCAATTACCACTGATAGTAACAGTACAGAAGGTATAAGATGCTTATATATATTTTTTATTATTTTGTTTCCACTCTTTGAATTTTGAAATGTATCTTATTTAGGTTGCCTGAACACATTTTTTTGGTTTCTTCAGCAAGCAGGTTGTGCTCATCCGTCCAAGCTTGGGAAGTTAATGTTTTCAGTTCTTCCAAGAAGTTCCATTCAGTAGAAGCTGACACCGAGTTATCAGATTCTGCTTCTTCAACATATACAGGAACTGTGGCAAGAACCCATGCAGCTACAGTTCACATAAAAGAATCTTTGAGATCAAATGAGTGGGAATTGGAATACATAAAGGAGACACTATGTAATGTCGAATTGATGTTTCAAGACTTTACATTGGGCCGGGCCAGGAAGATCATAAACCCTCATCTCTTCAATCTGCTGGAATGTCGAAGAGGACAGTTTGAAATTGATGGTGGAGAGTCCAGGGTAAGGCGAAAGGAAGTATTTGATTGTACAAGTGAATGCTTGGACTTGAAGTGCAGGCGTTATGTGGGCGGGGGATACAGCGCATGGGTGAAAGGAGTAGCAATGGTGAGGAGAAAGGCGTCTTTAGCCGAAGAAGTGTACAAAGAACTCTCAGATTGGAAAGGCATGTGGGAATGCATGGTGGACGAGCTCGTGGACAAGGACATGGGCAGCCCCTATGGCAGATGGCTGGACTTCGAAACCGATGCATTTGCACTAGGAGTAGATGTTGAGGGTCAAATATTTGATTCTTTGGTAGATGAAGTGGTTGCTGATATGTTGCAATTGTAATGCCTGAGACATGTTTATATATCAGCTCCACCTTAGTTTCCTGCATATGTTTCTTTTGCTGATCTTGTTGTATTTGTGTACTTGTTAGTATTCAAATCGTTGGTTTATTTTATACATATCACTATGTTTCTCTTGTTCATCACAAGTTGAGCTTTCGGTTTAGGTTCTGTGTGGAAACAATATAAATTTAACTTAAGATGGACAGGTATGGTTATAAGTTTGATCACTATGTTTCTCTTTATAGATCATGTTAATTGCTGTTAAATGAGTGTGATTAATCAACCGACTACACTAATCTCAAAACTTTTAACTCATCTAACGGAAATTATTATGATGGTGATGCTCACCATCACTTAAGGGTGGTGGATAGTGTCATGTTAGATTTGTTAGAGGTTAACCCCTAGTAACATGGCAGGGTGAATGTTGTTGGCTTAGTATAGTCTCTACCTTTACCCTATGGTAAAAAGGAAGGGAAATAAGAAAGTTGAAAATTTGAATAATGTGGACCTTTTGTTCTTTTCAATCAGTTGCGGAGGGGGGAACTTAACCTTTTTTAACTTTGAGAAAGCGAAGTACCACCAGATTAAAAACTAGAGTGAAGTGTGAATTTAGTCCCTGAATTATTTTTTTTCCGAAAAATGAGTCCCTAAATTCAATAAAAATTACTAATTTCATCCCTACTATTATATTCAAAGTTATTTTATTCAAATTTTCGTCAACTTAAGTCACTTGACACACTTTTAGATTATAATACCGTCATTTTCTCGCCTCTATACCTTAACATTTCATATAGGTTGCGAATGTAACGTCTAATATACCCTTCGAAGTTAACTTACACTATTTCTTATGAAAAACTACCAATTTTCCCTTCAAAGTTAACTCCACAGACTATTTCTTTATGAGAAACTACTAATCTACCCTCTAATATGTATCACATTCAAATAACATGACTTATATTGATGGAAAATTGAATATAGTAGCTTCAAATGTAATATTAGGGATGTAATTGATAAATTTTTATAATTCAATGACTGATTTTAAAAAAAAAAATAGTCTACAGACCTAATTTTCACTGAGGTGATAATTCACAGACTAAATTGACAGTTCATCCTAAAAACTAATTGGTATATATATTAAAATTCAATATAGTCAGAGATAATACGACGAGTGAGTCTCACATTTGCGTGTAATATTATCCACCACAAAACAATGAGTGATGAATGGTGATCTCACTTTTTTATCCTTGTTGTAAAGATTGATTCATGTCACTCCACGTTAACTATTCCAAAATAGTTGCAGAAAGATCTGCAGACGTTTTTTCTTTTCTTTGAATGATACATGAAGTTGGTCGAGCAAAAGATAGTGCATTGTAATAAAAGTGACGTGGATTGGATGCTATAACGAGGAGAAAATAGCCATTAATCTTCCTCTAGTGCATGATGGAGATGCCAGAGTTGGTAAAGCCTTTAACTTGGACAAAAAGCATAATATTGATATGAAATTTCATGAAAAGTGGAAGTTGGATGGTCCCCTCCAAGTATACACGGGCAAAGTGGGAAGTGGAACGACCTAAAAAGCTTACGGCTAGTTTACTAATCTGTAATCAAAATGAAAGAAATTTAATTAACGAGGAGTTGAAATGGAGTGGAATTAAAATCAGATTCCTGTTGAAACTGTTTACTAAAAATTTTAGGAATCGGAGTAGGAATAATACTTAACCATATAAGTTGTTTATTAATTTACATGAATCGGAATGAAAATCAATGTAATTAATAAAATGCCCCCATTTTAGTAATTTATTTTGGGTAAAACGTTATTTAATTTTAAAGAGAAAAACTTTAATTCTTTTTAATTTTTTTTTTTGATTTTTTTTTACCGAGAGAACAAAATTTGGTGTTGGGTTAATGCAAAGGGCAATTTTGAAATAGTAGAAGTAAGTGAGGGTATAATGGGGAAGAAAAATCCATTCCGATTCCCCCCAATAACCGGGAATTCAATTCCCACCAAATTATAGGGAATCCAAATCCTCCAAATTTTTTGAAGTAGGATTTCAAAATTTGTATGGGTTCCACTAAATTTTTTATTCCTTAATATTTATTAAATACCGAAATTCCGTACGTAAATGTGTCATAAAAGTATTCCATCTAATTAGTAGGGGAAACCCATTATTATCTAGACTGTTATATGTTTGAGGGTCGGAAATGTCTTTATCTTAGATACTCATTCAAGAATCATCTTCGAAAAAAAAAAAAAAATTAAATCAAATCAAATCAAATCTTTTCATCTAAAATATGTAAAAAAAGAAAACTAATGAAAAGATGTTGAAAATTTTGAGTTTTAACGATAAGGACAAAATAAAGGATAAAATAAATAGTACCAAAATTGATTTTTTAATATCAAAATATGATTTTTCATTAAAGTAAACACTATCAGAAACTTTTTTTTAAAGTTTCCATGTAAAAAATCATGGTTCGCTAAATAAAGTTGAAATGAGATGCGGGCAACCACATAGCTAAATAAGTGTTGACTTATTAGTCAATTTTTGACACGGATAATCCTTAAAAACGAATATAAAAATTAAAGATTCTGATTATTGACTGCCACCATGAAAATAGGTTAAGGAAGTTAAAGACATCCTTAATTTAGAAAGCTTGTATACATCTGTATATGTATATATATGCTCGCCCTAATAAGGCAGTAATTAACATTGTGGTATCGTCTAAATTGGGTGTACTCTATAATATTTCTCATGATCGAACCAATTGTTTTTTATTGATTTTATACAAAATCATCCTTGTTGTAGCCTATTTTATCTGACCAAGGGAAGAGAGCCCGGGATAAGAAAAGAAAAGAGAAAAAAAGATGTGTTTGTAAAATCGTAGGGGAATGTATGTTAAGGGATGTTCTATTCCCCTACGCGGTGCCTTTATTTATAGTAATAAGAAGGAGAATAAATCATTCATCCCCAAGGAAGACAAGTCCATATAGGAAAAAATAATTAGAATCAAATCTAATCTAGGATTTACACAATTATACATAAACTAGGAAAGTTCATAACACTCATTCTTGAGTGTGTAAATACTCAAGGTAGATTCATCATCATGCAGAAGTTGAGGAAGTCGACTCGTCGACACTGATTATGGGAACAACGCTTATTCTCAATAAGGTAGGAACTTGCATAAAGAAGTAAGTCTCACTAAAGAACCCTAAGGCTATGGCAAAAATCCAAGTAAAGACAAAATCCATAGTCTAAGGAAAAATACGTGAGTGATGCAAAGTTAAATAAAACATCTACAGGACGTCATCAGAGATATGATCAACCCAATGTGGGTGCCTCGTTAAAACCTACTAGTTACGTAGCAAAAACCTAGTGGGAAAAATGATCATAATCGTAGGGAAAAAGAGTACATTAAGATTAAACAAGTATACTTCAGGATACTCCCCCTGAGTTTGACACAATTCCAAAGAGAAATAGCAATGTTACAACTTAGAAAATTTACGCAAACCAATTCGATGAACAAGCTTCTAAAACGTCGCATTTGGTAGTGATTTGGTGAAGAGGTCGGCCAGATTGTCTTGTGAATGGATTTTTGCGTGACTTCAATCTTCTAATGCTCTTGTTGTTAATGTGAGACTAAGAACTTCGGTGTAATGTGCTTGGTGTTTTCTCCTTTGATGTAACCCTTCTTGAGCTGTTCGATGCATGTTGTGTTGTCTTCATAGATTGTCGTCGGGACATCCACGACGGGGTAAATATTGCATGAGCTTCGAATATGGCCCATAACTACTCTCAACCAAAAGCATTCCCGAGTTGCTTCATGTAAGGCGAGAATTTCAGCATGGTTAGATGAAGTGGCAACTAAGGTCTGTGTAGTTAACCTCCAAGAGATTGCGGTGCCTCTAACGATAAAGACATAACTCGTTTGAGAATGTGCCTTGTGCGAATTAGATAAGTATTCTGTGTTGGCATAACCAACAAGGCGAGAATCGACTCAAGAAACGGGGGGTGCTGCATCACTCGAGGATCCATAGGGATAGAACAAGCCCAAATTCGTAGTACCCTTAAGGTAACGGAAAATGTCTTCAACACCAGTCCAATGTCTGCGTGTTGGTGCATTATTGTATCTTGCCAAAAGATTAACAGCAAAGAAGATGTTGGGTCTATTGCATTGAGCTAAGTATAATAAAATGCCTATCTCACTTAGATAAGGAACTTCAGGCTCCAAAATCTTTTCATCATCCTCATTCGGACGGAAGGGATCTTGTTTTGCATCTAGCGATCGAACGACCATATGAATACTTGAAGGCTTCGTTTTATCCTTATTAAAGCAGCGTAACACCTTCTGGTGTAGTTCGTTTGATGTACTAAGATTCCGTCCGAACAATGCTCTATCTCGAGATCGAGACAATATCGAGTCTTTCCTAGATCTTTCATCTCAAATTCCAACTTCAGGTGCACGAAAATTCTCGCGAGCTATTCAGGAGTTCCGATAAGGTTCATGTCATCGACATATACTACAATTGTCGCAAAACCGGAATATGACTTCTTAATGAACACACAAGGGCATAGTTCGTTGTTCACATATCCCTAACTAGTCAAATACTCATCAGACGGTTATACCACATTCTTCCAGATTGCTTCAAATCCAAGTAAGTCTTTCAGGAACTTTCATATAAATTTCCGTATCAAGATCCCTATAGAGATATCCAGTTACTACGTCCATCAGCTGCGTACTCAGTTTTTCGAAAATTGCCAAACTAATAAGATAGCGAAAAGTAATCACATCCATAACGGGTGAATAAGTTTCATCATAATCAATCCTGGGGTGTTATGAGAAGCCTTGCATAACAAGAAGAGCTTTGCAATGCATAATTTCGTTCTTCTTATTACGCTTTCGAATGAAAACCCACTTGTAACCAACGGGCTTCACATGTGAATGAGTACGAGCTACAGGTCCAAACACCTTACGTTTCACAAGCGAATCGAGTTCGACTTCGATTGCTTATTTCCAGTTTGACCAATCAGTTCTATGTCGACATTCATCAACGGAACAGGGTTCAATGTTATCGCTCAACATGATCTCAGTAACTACTGCATATGATAATGCATAGTCAACGATCATCTCATTTCTACACCACACATCATCTAAGCTAGCATAATAACCGAAATATCACGATTCTCGGGAGGTGGATTCGTCTCTTCAATGACGCTTCCGTAATCTAGAATTTCCTCATGAGTTGGATATAATGAGTAAGCCATAGTTGGATTCACGGTAGGCTCTTCAGAAGCTTGTACTATGGGTTTCTTCTTCTGAGGGTGTGAATTATTTGAACCAAGAAGTCTGCCACTCTTATGTGTAGGGGCATATGATTGGCTAGCCGCTAATGTACGTGGATCACCAAAGTTGGCGTCCCGAGCCTCCATGAGGGAAGTTCATTGTACATTTGGTACATCCATCTTTGTAGGAGTATGTGATCTTGTCACTCGCGCTAGATCGGTGAAAGCATCTGACATACTATAAGCTATGCTCTGAAGATTTAATATGTGCTACACTTCAGTTTCAGACTGAGCGGTGCGGGTATCTAAATGACACAAAATGAGAGTCATCCACGATAATTCTCATTGTTCTTCATGAATGTTGACGTTCTTATCTCCCCCTAACAACGGGAAGACTGTCTCATAGAAGTGACAATTCGCGAAACGAGCGGTAAACAGATCACCTGTCAAAGGTTTTAAGTAATGAATAATCGAAGGAGAATCATATCCAACATAGATTCCCATCATTCGCTGAGGCCCTATTTTTGTACGTAAGGGCGGCAAAATCGGCACATAGACTGTACAACAAAAAACGCGTAGATGTAATATGTCGGGTTTATATCTAATAACCAATTGAAAGGCGTTATATGGTTGGGTTATAGCAGGCCTCTGGCAGACTAACATGGCTGCGTGCAATATTGCATGGCCCCAAGCAGCGATTAGAAGCTTGGTACTTATGACCAACAATCGAGTAATCATTTGTAAGCGCTTAATGAATGCCTCTGCCAAGCTGTTTTGGGTGTGAACATAGGGTACAGAAAGTTCAACTTCAACCCCAACTGATATGCAATAGTCATCAAAAGTTTTAGACATGAATTCTCCAGCATTATCCAATCAAATAGATTTGATTGGATAATCAAGGTGGTGAAGCCTGAGCTTGATAACCTGAGCCAACATTTTGGAGAATACAACGTTCCTTATGGACAACAAGCACACGTGTGACCAACGTGTGGAAGCATCAATCAAAACCATAAAATATCTAAATGGTCCACATGGAGGGTGAATCGGTCAACAAATGTCCTCTTGAATCCGTTGTAGAAAAATGGGAGGATTCCAATGAATCTTGTCATAAGAAGGCTTAGTAATAAGCTTTCCTTTAGAACATGTTTGACATGCGATTCCTTGGATCAAACCTAAACTTTGGGTTAGTGGATGCCCGTGTGATGATTTGAAGATACGGTGCATTGCTATTTGTCCAGGATGTCCCAAACGATCATGCCAAAGTGTAATTTTGTGCGCGGTCCCAGAGGTAGGGTTGGCCACATAGTGGCTCTCTATAAGGCGTATGGTCGTAATATACAGACCACTCGGGATACGCTTAATCATTTCTAGAATACGCTTATGGCCATATTCTTAGGAAGTTATGCACAAAAATTCAACTCCCTTTTCTACATGGGTTTCAACGTGGTAATTGTTATCTCTAATGTCCTTAAAACTCAACAACGTTCTTCCGGAACGCAGAGAATAAACTTCCTCATCAATGGTCAAGATTGTACCATTGGACAACATTATACTTGCTTTACCGTATCTTTCGATCAGGTTGGATGGGTCCGAGAAGGTTGTTAAAGGTGCATTCTTAGGTATGAAGTTAGTGAAATAGATGCGTTCACGCAAAACGGTGTGCGTGGTTGCACTATTTGTCAGACAACTAACTTTCACACTAGTCATACCTAGAATGAAAAATTAATTTGAATCAGTCACATGCATAAAAGTTCTAAAAATGAATATCCATTCAGAATAATTTTAAGTATTAAAGGATCGTAATTAATTAAAAACTTAATATCCAAAAAACAAATCACCAACAAATAATCTAAACATAAAGGAAAATTGTTCAAAATTAACTAAAAAACAAGGAGGGGGTTCGGCCACTACTATGGAATTAGGCCCTAATGTCTTATTTTAACTAAAAAAATAGTTTATGTGTAATATTCTAATATTCCATATGTGTGGTATCCTCTTGAAAGTCAGAAACCTCCATCTTAGTACTCTTCGATTCGTCCACTTGCACAAAGTTTGATTCAAACTTCTTGCAACAACAATGATATTCAACTACAACCTTCTGGGGAGCACGGAAAACATAGGACCAATGGTCCTTTGTACCACAGCGATAACACATGTCCACATCCATGGTTTCAGGTGCTTTGCCCTTATTCTTAAAGTTTGGGGCATTGGGAACGAGGTTAGGGCACTTCTGGGCTTTGTTTCCTCCCTTAGATGGGCCTTGACTCTATTGACCTTGACATGGTGGCTTTTGGCCGCCCCTACCACGCCTCTTTTGACGTTTTGAGCGCTAGTTTGTGCTATAATGTGCTTCAGGTACAACAATCGCCCCAGTAGGTCGAGCTTGATGATTCTTCGTCAACATCTTATTCTACTTTTTAGCGATAAGTAAAACAGAGATCAAATCCAAGAACTTGGTGAACTTCTAAACTCTATATTGTTGTTGCAAGACAATATTAGTAGCATAGAAGGTCGAATATGTCTTTTCTAGGAGATCCTTTTTTGTCAAAGTTTCGTTACAAACTTAGAAATGATCGGATTCGACAAACTTCAGAATTATATTCATTCACAGACTTAACGTCTTGGAAGCCCAAATGCTGTCAGTCATGTCTTGCTTCAGACAAGAAAATGTCCTTTTGGTGATTAAAACGACCCATAGTGCTTGTGAATCCTCCTCAGCAAGATACTCAGTTTTCAGTGTGTCATGAATATGTCTTCGAATGAAGATCATGGCAGTGGCTTTTTCAGCTTCGCCAACCCTCATCTTCAATGGCGGGATGCAAGTTCTTTGCAGTGAGGTGGAGCTTCACATCTTGGACCTACTTAAGGTAGTTCCTTCCAGAGACCTCGAAAGCGGTGAAGTCGAGTTTGTTCAAATTCGACATGTTCCCATCATAAAATAAAAGACAAGATGTGATTAGTGCTATAGAGAAAAAAAAATCAATCCATTCACATAGGAGTAGAACATTCAAGTTCTAGTAAACATGTATTGGTTAAAATTCGTATGAAAAAGCTTCAGGTTTTCATGGGTGATGTTTTTTTTAGGAAAACTTTAGGTTTTCAAACTAGGAGGCATGTTTTTAGAAACTTCAGGTTTCGAAATAATTATGAACTTTAGGTTCATATGTTTCTGCAGACAAATGTAAATATATACATTGAAATATGCAACAAAAAATATGCAAATAGAACTTCGGGTCTAAAGATGATAATTGAATTAATTATTTGGACTTCGGGCCAAATTTAAAGTGTGGGTGAAAAAATATAAAACCCATTGGGCCTAAAATAATTAGGCAATTGAGCTCGAGGGCCTAAAAACATGGACCAAAGCCCACGGGTGGGCCGAGTAAATCTCTGCCGTGAGGTCCAAGCCTAGATTGGGCTGGTGTGGTCTTTGTTGGAAATGTGCCCTAAAGCCAATCATATGATGATACTTTACAGACATTTCACATGTTAAACCAATCCAGTTTAACATATAAAGGGCATAAATTATTGTTTGAGCCGTCTCATATAAATGTTATATGCTTAAACGATAAAGTCCAAGGAATATGTGATTGGGAGAATGTAATCTAATGAAGTTAGATTCCTGAGACCATTCTTTCGAAGACACATCCTAAATGTTCCTGATCATAGGATTGCCAATTGGGCATTGACAGTCCGTTAAGATCAGTACGTACTATGTCTTCTCTCAGGGAGAATGATTAGTCTCGAGTCATTGATGTGTGTGACATCAAGACAAGTACGGTAGGTGCTCAATAGAGAATGAGTTCACTGAACGCGATCAACGAAGAGTTCTCATATTCCATGTCACATGAGAACTCATGGTTGGGATAATGCAAAGTAGTCATTTGACCTGAGGCATCATAGTTGTCTTGTGGTTAAGTCCTTGATCTTTGATTATGTCAAAGTCACTCCATCAGGAGGGTGTCCACGGCATCGTTGGGGTCAAGCCATTTAGCTATGGAGACAAGTGAATGCGCAACAAGGGATCTCTAACCTTCAAACCGTTTGAGGGAGAATACTCTATGATATGATTTGAATCTCTGGCCAGAGTATGAATGAGATTGGGGAATGCGTTCCAAATCACAATCAAGGTAATCATATAAGCACAAGATACACATTGGATAGTAGACATGAGAAAATGAACTATCAAACCAAACAATGTGGTCAAGAGTATTAGATTAGAGAAGGACCGTATTGCATTTGTAATCTCGAACTGAATAGGTTCTCTAACATCTTCTGATTAGCTTGGGTAACCATGATATGCTGCTAGGTGTCACTCATGGTTTGTGGAAGCCCTAAACGTGTGTAATCACTAAAGGGAGAATTGAAAATAGTTTCAATTCACAATCGATGTAAAATGGTTTTAATCGCCCACTGCCTCGCTAAAAGGAACCTAATGGATCGCACACCGTAAGAGGTGGAGATTGGAGATTAAACGGAAATGAGTAAGAATGATTAAATGGTTTAATCATTTATTTATGGCAAAGATTAATTAATATGTTAATTAATCAAACGAATAAGTTCGTTAAATGACTTCGGGATAGTTTTGGACCTTAAGGCCCAATGGGCTTCGAACGTCAAGCCCATTAACTTAAGTTGTATGACAATTTAATGAATAAAGATTCATTAAAGCCCAAAAGCCCATAAATCCCTATATGGCCGGCCATGAAGATGAATTAGGGTTTTTTGGTTGTTTAGGTCACTTATAGAAGTGACTATATAAATGACTTTATAACTAAAATTCATTAAGGAAAAATAAGGGTTTATTTTTGGGGAAAAATTGGTGAGAATTGTCTCTCCATTTCTCTCTAAAGAGGCCAACACCTTGGAGGGTACATCTAGCAATCCTACTACTCCAAGGTCACTCATTTCTTCTTCAATCAAACCTTGGTGTCGAGAATTAGAGGTTCTCAATTTTGGGAACTTGGAGAACCTATTCTTCCATCCAAATCCATGGTGATAAGAAGCAAGGAATGAAGGCCCCTATCTCTTTGGGTGATTAGCCTTTGCTTATGCAAAGAGGAATCTACAAAGGTAAATTTCAACTCACTTTGTTTTTGAGTTGTTTATTGGTTCACCAATCTACTAGGCTTTGAATTTCATGGTAATGTTTTGTTTTTGAGTGCATACAAGCATGATTCCGCCTTTTAATTGTTAATTGCATGCTATATGATGTTGCTCAAATGAACATGTTTTCCCAAAAGATTTCCTTCAAGTGGTATCAGAGCCTAGGTCTAGTAGTTGGTGAATCCTTTTTTGTTTTGTAGTTCATAAGTTTGTGATTTAAAAGTTGTAATTGTTACAAGCTTTATTCTTGCTTCTTTGAAAGTAAATTTTGTTGGAAAATTTGCTATCTCAAATGTTGTAGATGTTGTTCATATGAGCATGAATATTGGAGCTAAAATTTGGTGCCATGCTTTTGGGAAAATTCGGCCAAATCCAAAGGGTGGATTTTTGGGTTCTTGTTTGACTTGTTAAAAGTGTTTTAATGTGTTCTTTGGAACCCCTAAGTACCCTAGTTTGGTTAGATGTTATTTCCCTTAAGTAAGAATGGTTTTGGAATGTTTTTGGGTGAAAAAAGTTCATGGAAAAATTTGGGTTTTTCATGGATGTTCTTCATTGTTCTTGATGTTCTTGCCAAGAACAAAAAGGTTTGGTGTTTTGATTCAAAGTTTTGATTTATTTCATAAAGTTTATGTGATTTGTTTTTAAATGATTTATCATGTATTTAAAGTGTTAAATATTTGTATAAATGATGATTGAAATAATTGTGATTGAATTATTTCAAAACTTATCTTACATACACTTGCATGCTTTTGACAAAACTCACAAATCAACACACACACCAACCTTATCCCTCCCTAAAACCAGCCACTCCCTCAAAGGGAGTACTTTTGGGGCTTTTATGCAATTACATAAAGTTTTGATACTTTTGTGTATTTGCACTTTGGCCCAAAAGTTTACGTTTTTATGTTTAGGTCCAAAAACGCTAAAGGACAAATTGTTTTGATCCTTTAATGAAGTTTTTGCATTATTAAAAGTTTGGATTCTAGTTGTATTTACATGAAGTTGTGACTTTTGTGTATTGTACAAAGTGACCCCAAAAGTTTTTGTTATTGCAATATGGCCCAAAAGTTGAGGTTAATTGCATGATGGCCCAAATAGGATGAGAACAAAATTGTTTTGTCTCTTTAAATGAGAATTGGATTTTCATTTTGTTTAGCTCCATTTAAATCAATTTTATGGATACAAAAACCAAATGAAAATGTTGCATTCAATTAATTAGTTAAAGTGTTAATTAATTAAAGGGTGATTATGAACCTAAGCCTAATATAATTGAGCTATGTGAAAGGCGTTTCAAATTTGTTTGAACCATGGGAATGTGTAGATTAGATTTTGGTTGTAATTTGATTTGATCAAATGTTGTAAAAGGGCTTAAGCTCTTCTTTACTTTAAAGTAATTTGTTATATGCAAATGTTGTAATGAGCATAAGCTCACCTTTACTTTGAAGTACTTCTTTCTTGCTTTATATGATATGCATGAAAATGAAGTAGTTGGGTCCAACGCCCCTAAGACAACACGCCTTAATGTGATTAAACGCGTAACTAAAATTAATCACCATCCCTAGACCGAGATTCAACACAAGGCTCGTGTTGAATCTAAACAAAGGTTCATAATCATCCTAAGGCCCTAAGGCAACTATATAGTCCATAAAATGAATGCAAAGTTTATGTTAGTAGTATCATATACTCTTGCTTTAAAAATCGTTTTAAAAGCATAGTGGGAGTATTATATACAACTAAAACAATCAAATGGACCAATAGTTGTAAGAGGACCAAAATTGTTTTAATAGAGATTAAAATGAATATTTATATGTGATGAGACCTAAAACCCTCAACCAAATCAATATTAAGTTGATAAGCGTGAGAGTGCTTTGAACACTCTTTCGTGGCCTTCCACCATGGTGGGCTTCAATCGTTTGTGACTCGTACAATGTATTCGTCCAATTCTGGGGTTGCAAAGTATGTGCTTACATTCAGGAGAAGCCTATACACATATAATGAAGTGAAAGGTAGGCAACAAGTGTGGCCAATATGGAGTTCTTCTGAGGCCATTCTTGAACCCCTACTTGAACTAGCATGGTGGGAATGACTTAACTAAGTGCAATGGTGCCAATATGGAGTTCTTCTGAGGCATCATTCTCTAGAGGCCAAACGAGATGGGTACTTGCATTAGTTGCAAATGAGTAAGCGTACTCTCTCATTATTATTGTTGCTAGCCAATATGGAGTTCTTCTGAGGTGGGCTTGGTAATAGTGAGCCTCCCATAACCTACTAAGAGTTTCATCCAAAACTCTCGAATTCCAATGAGGGATATGGAATTTGCCAAAAATAGTGGGTGGTGCTATTTTGATTTAAAGACCCGAATCAAATGGCTTAAAATCAATCAATTTATATTCGTTATGTATTTGATTACCAATATATTTGCAAACGCTATCCAACACTTGACAAATAAAAGCCGAACGTTTAGTTTACGGACTTGGTACTACAAAACCATAGATTGTCTTTAATGGCTTGTAAAAGTACAAAAGTAGTCTCATCCTCACAATCTTCCTATTGATAATGTATCATTAGAAGAATATGTTAGAAAAGGTCTATCATAAAGAGGACAACACTTTTAATGTCATAATTCTTCAATTACAAATTGTTGTATGAAGAAATAGGAGTTGCTTTGAACAACCCTTAGTCAATGCAAACACTTAGTGCTTGTTTCTTTGTTACATGAACAAGGAACTTGAGAAGAAAGCACAAAGGCATGAACACTTTATGTGCCATGATTCTTCACTTACAATTTGTTGTGTGAAGAAATAAGAGTTGCCTTGTACAACTCTTTAAAGTTTGTAATTATGTTTAGAACATAATGGTTGGTTGACAAAAATAGTCCATTAACATGGATTTATGATGATTTTGAATCATTGAATGTTGAAGTGATAAACCACTTAACGAGACGGAAACTAGGCAAGGACTTCACCTTTGTTTCCCTATCCTAATCGTTCACTAAGTTTATTGTAAACTATGTAGTAAACAATAACCACATACTCTCCAAAATTGTTTGATGTGTATAACACAATTGAAACAAGTTTCAAGAGAGATGGTGGGAGTTTAGGGACCATGACTATTGTAGTCAAAGGAGAAGTCAAATAAAGAAGATAAATAACTCCAAGGGAACAAACTTTCTTTATGAAAGGATGGACATTGGAAAGGGGTAGTTGCAAGAAATGTCTTGCAAGTGTCAAGAACACACCTTTCGAAGGTGTTGTAAATTGTTCTTGAATAGTTCAAAACAATTGGTTCTTCTACTTGAATGCTTGATTCCGTATTAGTAACTATGTTTTACAAATCGTTGTAAAAGTGTGACTAATAAGAAGTAGAAGATATATGAGTGAAGAAAAGGTGCTTCACATTCGGAAACGTGAATCAAATATAGATCTCTGCGAAAGCAGATGGTACTTACTTCCTCATATAAACTACCAAAGAAATTGGAAAAACATAGATTGTCTTTATATTCCAATTTTAAGGAACTAAATTCCGTCACTATGTGAAATGGATAAATGTTTTGTTTGACAAAACAATGTTCTTTATTAATCAATGATTGGATTATGGTAATCTAATTAATTATCTCTATAGTAGAGATAATATGGTAGTGTTAACTGTTTAGAAAATAATGATGCTTAAAACCCAAAAGGTTGCAAGGTAGTGACTAATCCCAACTAAAGTTGTGATACCTCTAAAACATAAATTACGAGTTGGTCATAGATGGACGCTTTGGATCGTTAGATCCGGATCCAATACCTTCTTGTTAAAATTGTATGGTGCGAAATGTTCGAATCTTTATTCTTTTGGAAAGAAGAAAGAATCACAAAGTTGTTGAGGTTAATTCACTTAGATGTTAGTGGCACTTGTCCACAAACATAAATACTACTCATGTTGAATGACATTCACAGAAAATAACTCTCGGTTGGACTATAGTTTATTTTGAATAAACACAAGTCCGAATACTTTGCAAAATGTTTCAAAGAATTCAAGTAATGTAAGTTGATGAGTAAGACATCTAAAGTATTTACCTCCTTAGATTTGATCCAAGAAAGGTAACACTTTAGATAAGTTTCCTTGAAAGATATCAAGGAAATAAGCATCATAAGATAATGTATTTCTCCATTAGGAGAAGAACGAACTCGAATAAGTTTTAGTTCGTTAGATATTATCTATTACCCATATATAGGATATATACTTCTAAAACAATATGATTGTCAATGAGAAGATCTTCCAATATTTTCATGACTCCATAAGATGTAGTTGGAAAGAAAGACAAATCTTAAGCATGTTAAAGATTTGGGGTTGTGTGCTAACAAGCAATATTTGTTAGATAACAATCTTGTAGGATATCCTTAAAATAACTTTTGGATATCGCTTCTATAAACCAACTAACAAATGTTGTTTTGTTGGGTAGTTCATTGTAATTCTACAATGTGATTTGCCTAAGAGCAAATGAACGAGAGATAGAACTCGAAGAATGGGTTCTTTGAGAGACAAGAAAGTAATCAACAAATATAACAACCTAGTTCCTATACCACAAGCTCCAAGGTAGTCGATAAGGATTTATAAACCGTCTCAGTTGAATGGTTTTGAACTTTATGACTACATTGAGTGCATATACGATATATACTCAAGAAAATGGTAAAGTACCATTTGACTCGAAATAATGAAACCTTCATAGCTAATTGGTAGCTTAAGGTGACTACAATCAAAGAGAATGGTTGACTTTAAAGGAACCATTTTTGACGTAGTCTTAGTTTCAATTAATTCGAAGATTGCTAGCTACAACTAAATGGTGATTCAATGTTTTGACATAATATGGGTTTCCGAAACCATTATTAAGATAGTCTTGATAATATATGTCTAAAACTATAAATCACAAGACATGTAAGTTGTAGAGATCCATCCATCATGGATCTTAGCAAGTTAGTGGGAGCTATTTGCATTTTATGAGAAAAAAACATCAAATCGTTTGATTTCTCATAAAGATGTAAATGAATCTTTTGTTTACTAGTTTTACAAAAGATTAGTGGGAGTTAATCATGTTCCTAAAAATTTAAATATATATGATATATTAATTTTGGAAATGAAAAGAATACTTCTTCGTTAAAGTTATGACTTTAATACATTATATGAAGATAGAATGTATATGGGAGATATAGTCTATATACATGGGATGGAAATCTATAATGATATATTTCATGATATAATTGGATTATATCAATCCCTAATAATAGACAATGGATGCTAGGAAGTTTCTCATATGATGATAAACTTCAATAAGAAGGACGATTCTAGTGAGACTAGCAAGTTGCCCTTCTCAAAGGGAACGTACCCTTTGACTCCCATAGAAATAATGCGTAAATAGAATCCTTTATGCATACGCAGAAAGGTGATTTATGTATTTCATATTGTATGAAAAACATTGATATGAGTTGTACCTAGAACGGTACAAGACGATATCAATGCAAGCCCAGGATCAGAACCATGGCAACTGTCAAGTGAGTCCTTAAGTATTTGAGAAATACTAAAGGATAAATTCCTCAAAGATCGAGGAAGAATCAAAGTAACGTAATGGAAGCGTAAATGTATTAGATTATGAATCTAATCCATCATTGGATGTTTCTTCATTATGAATGAAGAGATAAACGAATATCTCTTTATTATGACTAAAGAGATATTTGGATGGAAACATTAAAGTAATGACTTTAGTGTGTTCCATTATGAATGCAAGATATATTGCCATATAGAAGTTTACAACAATGTTGTTTGGATGGGAAAGTTCATTTATGAACTTTCTATTCGATTCCAACCAGAAAGTGTATGACACTAATGGGGCGATAGCTCAAGCCTGGGAATCAAGGTCTCATCAAGATCCGAACTCAAATGAGAGACTGAACCACATGATTGAGAATCATGTATAATGGTGACGTCGTTATTCTCAAGGTTGCTTCTATGGATAACACATATAGATATCCACTGTCTAGGCCTACTATTCAGCCATTTATGAAATGACTACAGAAGAGGTATCATCAAGATGACCAAGCTGATTGGCTCTAGTGCAAGTGGGAGATTGTTGGAAATGTGCCCTAAAGCCAATCATATGATGATACTTTACGGACATTTCACATGTTAAACCAATCCAGTTTAACATATAAAGGGCATAAATTATTGTTTGAGCCGTCTCATATAAATGTTATATGCTTAAACGATAAAGTCCAAGGAATATGTGATTGGGAGAATGTAATCTAATGAAGTTAGATTCCTGAGACCATTCTTTCGAAGACACATCCTAAATGTTCCTGATCATAGGATTGCCAATTGGGCATTGACAGTCCGTTAAGATCAGTACGTACTATGTCTTCTCTCAGGGAGAGTGATTAGTCTCGAGTCATTGATGTGTGTGACATCAAGACAAGTACGGTAGGTGCTCAATAGAGAATGAGTTCACTGAACGCGATCAACGAAGAGTTCTCATATTCCATGTCACATGAGAACTCATGGTTGGGATAATGCAAAGTAGTCATTTGACCTGAGGCATCATAGTTGTCTTGTGGTTAAGTCCTTGATCTTTGATTATGTCAAAGTCACTCCATCAGGAGGGTGTCCACGGCATCGTTGGGGTCAAGCCACTTAGCTATGGAGACAAGTGAATGCGCAACAAGGGATCTCTAACCTTCAAACCGTTTGAGGGAGAATACTCTATGATATGATTTGAATCTCTGGCCAGAGTATGAATGAGATTGGGGAATGCGTTCCAAATCACATTCAAGGTAATCATATAAGCACAAGATACACATTGGATAGTAGACATGAGAAAATGAACTATCAAACCAAACAATGTGGTCAAGAGTATTAGATTAGAGAAGGACTGTATTGCATTTGTAATCTCGAACTGAATAGGTTCTCTAACATCTTCTGATTAGCTTGGGTAACCATGATATGCTGCTAGGTGTCACTCATGGTTTGTGGAAGCCCTAAACGTGTGTAATCACTAAAGGGAGAATTGAAAATAGTTTCAATTCACAATCGATGTAAAATGGTTTTAATCGCCCACTGCCTCGCTAAAAGGAACCTAATGGATCGCACACCGTAAGAGGTGGAGATTGGAGATTAAACGGAAATGAGTAAGAATGATTAAATGGTTTAATCATTTATTTATGGCAAAGATTAATTAATATGTTAATTAATCAAACGAATAAGTTCGTTAAATGACTTCGGGATAGTTTTGGACCTTAAGGCTCAATGGGCTTCGAACGTCAAGCCCATTAACTTAAGTTGTATGACAATTTAATGAATAAAGATTCATTAAAGCCCAAAAGCCCATAAATCCCTATATGGCCGGCCATGAAGATGAATTAGGGTTTTTTGGTTGTTTAGGTCACTTATAGAAGTGACTATATAAATGACTTTATAACTAAAATTCATTAAGGAAAAATAAGGGTTTATTTTTGGGGAAAAATGGGTGAGAATTGTCTCTCCATTTCTCTCTAAAGATGCCAACACCTTGGAGGGTACATCTAGCAATCCTACTACTCCAAGGTCACTCATTTCTTCTTCAATCAAACCTTGGTGTCGAGAATTAGAGGTTCTCAATTTTGGGAACTTGGAGAACCTATTCTTCCATCCAAATCCATGGTGATAAGAAGCAAGGAATGAAGGCCCCTATCTCTTTGGGTGATTAGCCTTTGCTTATGCAAAGAGGAATCTACAAAGGTAAATTTCAACTCACTTTGTTTTTGAGTTGTTTATTGGTTCACCAATCTACTAGGCTTTGAATTTCATGGTAATGTTTTGTTTTTGAGTGCATACAAGCATGATTCCGCCTTTTAATTGTTAATTGCATGCTATATGATGTTGCTCAAATGAACATGTTTTCCCAAAAGATTTCCTTCAGTCTTAGATGGGCTGCAGGCCCAAGGCGAGAAAGAAAAAAAAAGCAGGCTAGATCCAAATGATAGCCAATGAAAAGGTACAGATCTGATGCGGCGCGGAGTAGTGCATCGAGCTGGGATCATGTGTGGCACAGACAGGTGAACCCAAGGGAGGACGCGATCTAGTGCGTCACATGTGTATGGGACAACATAGCTCTATAGGCTGGTGTCACACTTAGGCCTGGTTTCGATTTGTGGTCTGCAATATGTGAGCCCAGATTGATAAATCTCTCCAATAGGCTTAAAAAGGAACACCAAAGCCCAAAGGGCTGAAGTTTGGACCAAGTGTAGCCAAGCCCAAGTGGGCTCGGGTAAGGACCAAAAAACAACCCAGGGTTGCTGGGTAAGATCGCCTGAATTAATGCCAGCGCCGCCACTGTTGGTGGCTGTGTTCTTGGTGAATATTGGTCGAGGGAAGCACGGGTTCGAATTGGAGCCTTATTATGAATGGAGAAAGTTCGATTTTTCAACATTGGGTGTGAAAACCATAGGGACTTCAAATCCAAATCCTTGAAAACTTAATGAAATTCTTTGGGAATTTCAATGGTCATCATCAGAGACGATGAATTTGTCCCAAAAATCACAACCTTAGGTCGTGGTTCTTAATGGAAGTCGGCGTTGGTGCTGTGACTCGTCTGCGGGCGAGGGAAGGTTTGGGGACGACGCCATGGATGGCGTTGTTTTGGTTTTCATGGAGAGAGAGAGCCGGGCTACATGCCTAGGCAAGCAGCTAGAAGTCATGGGTTCAAAGAACCCTAGCGTTTGTCGATTGCTGTTTTTTTTTTCTTTTTTTTTTTCAATTCAATTCAATTCAATGCATGTCATATAATTCAAATATTTTAATGCATAGACATATATTTGATGCAATTCATGGCAATATCAAATTCACATAATTCAACAATTATGAATATAATGCATACACAATTTATGTAGAATCTAAAATTCGAAAAACTTAAAGTTGGTTCATGCATTATGGTGAATGTTCATGCTATCAGGACTGCAAAAATATCGAGATAAAAACCGTTGTTTTGGAAGAACTTGATTGCGTGATGATATGGATGAATTGGTTTGATGTAGAAAAACTCCTCGTTAAATTCCTAAGCGCAACGGTAGGAGCGTGCTGATAACGTGTTGTAGCCTATTTTATCTGACTAAGGGAAGGGGGTCGGCAGCAAAAAGAGAAAAGAGAGAAGAGATGTGTTTGTAGAATCGTAGGAGAATGTGTGTTAAGGGATGTTCTATTCCCCTAAGCAGTACCTTTATTTATAGTAATAAGAGGGAGAAGAAATCCTTCATCCCCAAGGAATACAAGTCCAAATAGGAAAGAATAACTAGAATCAAATCTAATCTAAGATTTACACAATCACAAATAAACTAGGAAAGTTCATAACAATCCTTGTTTTTTTATAGGTCATGATCATCCCCGCGCACAAAACAAAAAATGATTAGTTTTAACCAAGTACAATAGGGGTGTTTTGAAACCAGCCAAAAGTTCAGCAAAGAACAAACTTCACAATGAACTGGAAAACTCTTATATGCAATAGTAAGATACACAAGATCACAAGTCTTGTACTGCAAATGATTGCAGCAATGCAACTGTGAACACTTGCATACAATGTGCTTCACAGTGCTATACATATACAGTACTTCTAACTTTCAACTCACCTTGAACAATTTAACAAGGATTAATTCTTGTAAAATCTTAATTACTTTTCTTAATTGCATAAAACCACACCAAGTTACAAATTCTGTCACAGAATCAACTCTCACCGTAAATTTCTATATTGTTTTTATAAAGAAATTAGATAGTTTGTGGAAGAATATTCTAGACTCATTAAGTGTTGGTGTGTCCACTTTTATTGCATCGGCAGCTACATTAGTGTCCTTCACCAGTACTGCCACTTTCCCACAACCAAGCTATCCCCTCCCCTTCATCCCACCCTTCCAGTTCACCATTGTGACACTGAAGGTCACCACCTGCCCAACCCCAGTTAAGCCATTCTTCATCAAAGCCTGAATTCATTGATGAAGAGAAAGAGAACAACTCTCCACCACCACCGCCACTGCCACCGCCACTCTCAGCTGCATTTGATGAGCTCCAATTGCTTGTACTTTTTCTCCCCTCACTTTCAAAAATATTATTATTAAGGCCCATAATGTCTACACATTCACAATATGGCCCCAAAACCTCCTTTTCACCACTATTATCACCACGTATTGCAGTTGAACTAGTTGTAATATTCTTTTCTTTATTCCCAAGGCATAATTGTACACCTTTCTGCTCACCACAAGGATTCCAATTAATCATTTCTGCACTGTCCAAACAAGAACTTTGCATCCCCAACATTCCTATTGCCCCACCATCTCCATTCTTTCTTGGGTCCCAAGACTCAAAAACCATTAATTTGCTGTCCTCGTCACCCACTTGCCCTCGATTAATAGTGGTGCCCGTTGGTAGACTAGGTTTTTCAAGTTGAGGCTTTGCTTCTGATTTTATTGGGTTAAATGGGGCCAATAAATTCTTGTTCTTGCTCTTGTTGTTCATGGTAGATCTGCTCGCTTGAGCGCCTCTACGACGCTTGTTGCATGAAGTTATCTTCTTCTCATCATTCAGAATGGTGGGTAGATATTCGTTTCCCATCTTGGTAAAGCTGTAGATTTTTCGACTCAAATGAGAGTTCCAGTAGTTTTTGATCTCATTGTCTGTTCTTCCTGGTAAACGAGCAGCAATCAATGACCACCTACAACAGTGCATTCAAAGTTTAATTGTATATATTATCTCAAACAGATTTATATTAATATTTACAACTGCTTAATTAAATTAGCATTGGTTTAGTTCTCTGGATGGTGTTTTGAAGAGTTTTGGGGATGTCCCAAAGAGAAATTAAGAACTTGATTAGTATCCCAAAAGGTTAAATTAGCAAACCCTACACTTCAGAAAAGTTGAGCGGGAGGCATTAGTAGTGTTGTATTTGGAAGAACTATTATCCATAGCTTCTAGAGAAGCTTGTGCATGTAATGTAGGAGTTATAGGGTCCCTATATGTATTTCTATGTAAGGTTATTATGCTTAATTATATGTGGTCAACTGCATCGGTTTTAAGATTTAGGATTGAGCACTTGGGCTTTAATTAAAAGTTATATATTTGATAGATGACTAAAATGATGCAGTTCTGGAGATAATTAAGTTGCCCAAAATTTAATTAATCTGAGATGAACACTTGAAGAAACATATATCAGTTTTGGTAAATCAAATACTAATCCTTCTTCACTTGGCAATTTCCCTATATCACAATCCAGTCATTAAGCAAATCGAACTACATTGTTGGTAGAAGGGTGATGCTATCCACACACCCCTTTTCACCTTCCACACACGCCTGTTAATTTTTGTCCTTTGATTATTTTCAATTCATTTGATTAGATTGCAGGAATTTGAGATGAGTGTAAAAGGTAAAAAGGGGTGTGTGAATTGCGCCACCTTAACGGAATTTAAAATGGACATAAATCAGAGTTGTTCTTGATGAGATTTCCAATTACACAAATTCTAAAGCTTGAATTAATCTAGCTGCTAGCATAACCAAGTTGAACAACGGTCCAAATATAAAAGATTGCACTAGAACTCTCAAACTAAAGAATGAATCAATGACTTCACACACATAATACAAATATATATATACACACACAAATATATGTATACACACATATATACATATATTATAGGGACACTTTGAATGCGGTCCCTAACTATCAATATTCTTTGACTGAAACCTTATCTGTTTTTAGTTTTTATATCAAAGTCTTACTACTAGGCTTGGCAAACGGGTCGTGTCTGTCGTGTTCGTATCATTTTCGTGCAACACCTGTTATCTTAACGGGTTGTGTTGTGTCACACCTGTTATCTTAACGGGTCCTTAACAGGTTGGGTCACTTTACCCACGGGTAAAGTGATCCGACCCGTTATGACCCGTTACGACCCGTTAAGAAAAATATATTTTTTCCTTAAATTTTCACATACCACACATTGCCACATAAATATTACTTCAAAACATTAAAACACATTTATCGTTTAAGTACTACATCTACACTCAAAAATAAGAGCTTAATAAAAAAACATTCATACACTACTAGTCAAATTTTTAAATTTAATTTAATATATAGATGCACTAACACTTAAGAGCTTATTCATACTTTCATTAAGTATAACATAAGATTTTGTGGTATCCACTATTATAAATATTTTAAATTGAAGATCGAGTTCATTCATTGTATTCATATAGAGTCAAGGAGTGTAGCTGTAAAAAATCATCAAAATCAGAGTTAAAATAACAGTTAAATCGTTATTTTTCGTTTTATAACTGTCGAAAAGTTTTGTCCCGTTACTTGATCTCTTAATGTTTGTTTTTTACAATTTTTGGCGTATGTGATCTCGAAGTATATACAAACATGTTTGACGGTTGGATCGTTATAACTAGTTTCGTAGAATGCGTATCCCATAAAAACAATAGATTCACTAATAGTTAAGAATTTATTCGTACTTTCATTAAGTATGACATAAGATTTGTAGTATCCACTATTGTAAATATTTAATTTGAAGATCAAGTTCATTCATTGTATTCATATAGGGTCAAAGAGTGTAGCTGTAAAAAATCATCAAAATCAGAGTTAAAATAACCGTTAAATCGTGATTTTTCGTTTTATAACCATCGAAAATTTTTGTCCCGTTACTTGATCTCTTAATATTTTTTTTTTTCAATTTTTGGCGTATGTGATCTCGAAGTATATACAAACATGTTTGACGGTTGGATCGTTGAAACTAGTTTCGTATAATGCATATCCCATAAAAACAATAGATTCACTAATACTTTAGAGTTTATTCATACTTTCATTAAGTATGACATAAGATTTTGTGGTATCCACTATTGTAAATATTTTAAATTAAAGATCAAGTTCATTCATTGTATTCATATAGGGTCAAGGAGTGTAGCTGTAAAAAATCATTAAAATCGGAATTAAAATAACTGTTAAATCATGATTTTTCGTTTATAACCGTCGAAAAGTTTTGTCCCGTTAATTAATCTCTTAATGTTTGTTTTTTGCAATTTTTAGCGTATGTGATCTCGAAGTATATACAAACATGTTTGACAGTTGGATCGTTGAAACTAGTTTCATAGAATGCGTATCCCATAAAAACAATAGATTCACTAATACTTAAGAGTTTATTCATACTTTCATTAAGTATAACATAAGATTTTGTGGTATCCACTATTGTAAATATTTTAAATTGAAGATCGAGTTCATTCATTATATTCATATAGGGTCAAGGAGTGTAACTGTTAAAAATCATTAAAATCGGAGTTAAAATAACCGTTAAATCGTAATTTTTCATTTTATAACCGTAGAAATGTTTTGTCCCGTTACTTGATCTCTTAATGTTTGTGTTTTTTCAATTTTTGGTGTATGTGATCTTGAAGTATATACAAACATGTTGACGGTTGGATCGTTGAAACTAGTTTCATAAAATGCGTATCCCATAAAAACAATAGATTCACTAATACTTAAGAGTTTATTCATACTTTTATTAAGTATAACATAAGATTTTGTGGTATCCACTATTGTAAATATTTTAAATTGAAGATCGAGTTCATTCATTGTATTCATATAGGGTCAAGGAGTGTAGCTGTAAAAATCCATCAAAATCGGAGTTAAAATAACCGTTAAATCGTGATTTTTCGTTTATAACCGTCGAAAAGTTTTGTCCCATTACTTGATCTCTTAATGTTTGTTTTTTGCAATTTTTGGCGTATACGATCTCAAAACATATACAAACATGTTTGACGGTTGGATCGTTGAAATTAGTTTCGTAGAATGTGTATCTCATCTTTCCCTCTCTTTTTTTGTTTCCTTTTCTTATCATTTTCTTTTTTCCCTCCTTTGTTTTTTTGAAATCTTTTTTCCTCCATTTTTCTTCAAAGGGCGGACACCTCACCTCACCTACACTACACGGTACAGTGGTACTAGTACACCCATCTTTCCCTCTATTTTTTGTTTCCTTTTCTTATCATTTTCTTTTTTCCCTCCCTTTTTTAAAAAAAAAAACTTTTTCCCTCCCTTTTTCTTTCAAATGGTGGATGGCAGATGCATATTAATTGTTATTGTTTTTAGGGGTATAAAATTTAATTTAAAATTTAATATATATATAATTATTATAGTTAATATTTTGGGGGTATAATTATTATAGTTTTTAGGGGTATAAAATTGTTAAATTAATATATATATATATAATTATAGTATTTGTTTAGGGTTATAAAATTATTAAATTAATATTCTGCTTATTGTGTATCGTGTTACCCATGTGTATACCCGAACCAATCCGTTATCTTAACAGGTGTTTATCGGGTTACCCGACAACGACCCGATTCGTTTTCGTGTCGACCCGAACACCTGTTAATTTCGTGTCGTGTCGTGTCGGGTTATCGGGTCGTGTCAGGAATTGCCAGGCCTACTTACTACATTTTTTAAATCAAAAATTGAAATTTGTATTTGTTTATATTAATGAGATTTTAAATATAACACATAATTTGTGGGATTAAAAATAATAAAATATAAATTATACTCTCTATTATATTGTGTGTGTGTGCGCGCGTGTGTGTGCGTGTGTGTAAATATGGGTACATCCATCAAAATTAACAAAAAAACAAAAGAATTTGTACCAAAAAACATGGGTACATATTCTTCAAAACACAGAAAAAAAGGAGATATTAGGCTGAATGACATTAGAAAATTTCTTCGATTAAATTTGACACATATACATTCTCAAATCAACGAAAAAGAATGTACCCATATAAGTTTAAAAATAGATTAAAAAAATTGAATGGATTTTATATTAAAAAAATAGGTACATTTTATATAAAAAATTTGTATTTTATATTAAAAAAATGGTACATTTTACATATAACAAATTGATATATTTAAGAATAGGTACATTTAAGATTAAAAAAATTAAAAATTATATGAATGTGTACATTTAAGATTAAAAAATTGAGAATCTTTTTATAAAAAAACTAATGGGTACAAACTTATTCTTATTTTTTTTATTTTGGAAATGTTTGAATTGAAAATTAATTAGGAGTTTAATAGAGGTGTGAGTATTAAAACCCTATATCAATTACTAATTTTTATTTTAAAAAATATGTAATAAACATGTAAATTGGCATTATCACATTAATGATAGGGAGTTCAATCAAAATTTGAAAACTAATAAGGTTTCAGTCAATGAACATTAGTAACTAGGAACCGGGTACTAATTTTTCCTTTATTATATATATTCATTACTTCATTACTTGTAGGTATTAAAAATAGATAAAATTCATATTTATGTGAAGCACTTCCCTTATAAAATGTATGAAATTGAGGAGCATATATATACCTATTACCCAAAGCAATGTGTAACTTAACAATGATTTCTTCCTCCTCAGAAGTGATGTTCCCTCTCTTTAAGTCGGCCCTCAGATAATTTATCCACCTCAATCTGCAACTCTTCCCACACCTCAGCAATCCTTCAAAAAGCACACCAAATGCATACACATATAAATGAAGGATCTTAGTGTGTTATCATATGTGAAGGCTAGCTAGCTACTATACATATGTGTGTGCGCGCGCGCGCGCCTGTGTTTTATATAAACACGAACCTGCATTCTTGGGTAAAGATCTCCAAGAGCCTTCTCCATGAGCTTTAATGTGGTTGGTTAAGATTTCATCTTCTTCAGCTGTCCATCTTCCTCTTTTGACCCCAACTTTCTCACAGCACGGAGCTCTTCCCATATCTATGGAAATGTAAATGGACTACTACTACTCTATGAAAAGAAAAAAAAGATTATCGAAGGAGAGGCAAGGTGAGGCAGTAGATATACAGCTATAAAATTGTGCCACTTCTCGTGTAGTATTAATCCAGCAATAGCCAGGGTAGTGAGCAAAGGGTAACGATGTAGACGTACGAGTGGTGGCTACTGGCCAGGGGCCGCGGGAGGGGGGCTGGGTGGTGGTCCTGCGTGTGTCCTGACTACAGGTTGATTTGTCGAGCTACAAATTGGCTGCTATAGTTTGGTGAAATCTCTTTAATAAGGGGCCAATATTTGTGGCAGTTATTCTTCATTTCGTTAGAGGGGGTCAGAGTTGACAAAGAATTATTTTTCGTATTATATAGTCAATTTCCTCCCTACCGTCCATATTTATTTACATTTTATCTGATTTCCCACTAAAAAGAATTATGGGCTCGTATGTTAAGTGTTTTTAAACGACTAAAAGCGTTTTGGATAAAATGTTTTTGAAACCAATCTTCTGTAACAATACAAGTTAATCATAGAAAAACACTTACTCAAAATTATTTTATCTAAAAGCGTTTTCGTTTAAAAACACTTGCCAAAAGAGCTATATATATTGGTCATTAAATAATAGTTACTAATTGTGACATTTTTAACGGAAATTTTGAAAACATGAATGTAGGGTGAAAATTAACTGTTTATCATAGTTTGGGAAAATTAAGTAAATTGTAACAATGGTCCCTCAACTTTAATTTAATTGAAGCAATTAATTGTCCATCAACTAAAAATTTATTACCATTGGTTCCTTCAAATCATCAAAACGGGAAACTATGATCTTTTTCGTCAACTCCATTAGAACTTCCGTCAAAATGAGTCACAAGTCATGCACGTGAGGTGAAATCAAGGGGCAAATATGGAAAATCAAATAAGAAAAATTGTATCAATAGTCCCTCAACTTTAATGCACTGGAGAAATGGCCCCTCAACTCTAACCCAAATTGAACAATGGTTCTCAACTTTAACCCAATTATAGCAATGGTCCTTCCAACATAACTCATTTTGACAGAAGTCTAACATAGTTGACAAAAAGGACCATAACTACACATTTTGATGAGTTGAGGAGCCAATGTAATGGAATTTTTAGTTGAATGACCATTGCTCTAATTTGATTAAAATTGAAGGATTATTGCTACAATTTACTTATAAAAGTTCGACAAAACCAATAATGAGGACCATGAGGTACACATGTATTTAAATAATATTTCATAAAAGGACGAAAAGAAAGGTTCAGTAAATATGAACCGGATAAATATATGGAATTTTTAACATAACAATAATGCTATTTTGGGTTTACTCTTTAAATTTGGAAAGTGTACATATTAAAATTTTCATTATTCACCCTTTTTTTTATTATAAAGAAGAAAAATAAAATCTCTTATTCTCATAAATCTAAGTAGATTTACCTCTGTGAAAAAAAAAATCATATTAAAGCACTGAAAATTAGATAGGTCTCATTTTATTTTAGTCTTAAGCCCCATTTTACATTAGGACGGCGTTTTGATTTTAAAACATAAAATAAATACATGTGTCATTTAATATTACGATCTAGTGGTATTCATTTTCACTCATAAGTGAGATGTCTTAAGTTTGATTCTCGTCAAAGACGAAGTTGAACCATATTATTATGGTAAGCCTATTATAAGGTTTAGCTCACTCACCTATCCCCTTAGTGTAAATACTATTGTTTGTTAAAAAAAAATACTTGTAATTAGCAAGGGTACATTCAACAAAAATAAATATATTACAAATTAAATTTAAAAATATGGGTACATCAAATTTAAAATTATGGTGTACAAATCAATTTCTTTTTTAAATATGGGAACAATTAGAAATTGAAATATATGGGAACAAATTAAAGTAAAAAGAATATTGATACAAAAATAAAATATGGGACAAGTTAAAATAAAAATATATTTAGAAATGATTAAATAAGTTTTCAGTTTTAAAATTGAAATATTTTTTTTAGTAAGAAAAACAAAGCATTAAAGAGAGTGACAACATGTTCCTATACAGTCGAAGAGAAAGACAATTCTTGCCACAGACGGTCCAAACATGAAAATTGTTAAAATTAAATTATGTACTAATGATTGCATCCGTCAAGAAATTTGCTTCCATGTAGACACAGCTCCATGAAATGGTATCAAAAGTTGATGCCAACCATTTGATAGGTAATTGAAATATGCTAACATGTAATTTATTAGTATTCACATAATGATGTGGATAAATGTCAAAGGACTTTGATAAAGAATAAAAAAGAAATAAAGTTTAAGTAATGAGAAAGAAAGGGAGCCTAATTTATCCTATGGACAAATGCGCTCTATAAGCAGTGACTAATTTATTTCACTTTCAATATAATTTCAGAGGTTCCAACATATTATTATTGATCACATAGGTTTGGCCAAACGTTTGAGCCCTAAATATGCTAGCCTGAGCATTTGGTTAGACCATGAGAGACTTCAAGGATTTCATTGGCCGTAGAGATTTAATTAATTGACGCCTAACCTAATGTCACCTTTGGTAAACCATGAGAGATGATGTTTAAAGTGAAATTAAAACCCAAAAAATAAAAACCCTACAATTTGAGCCGCGTTGTCTTTTCCATCCATGGGTAGGTAGAATTTAAAATAGAGAATTTTAACAAAAATTTCTTGTTATTGTTTACTTTAACGAAAAATCATATTTTTACATTAAAAAGTCAGTACTTGTACTATTCATCTTACCCTTTATTTTGTCTTTATTATTAAAACTCAAAAATTTCAAATTATTTTCATTAATTTTCCTTTTAAAATAAAACTTCAATAAAAAAGACAACGTTAATCAATGATATAGTTTATTACATTTCATGGATTTGGATTTAAGTGAGGCACCTAATTATTTTATGAGTAAGGTTATTGTACTCAAGGTATAAAATATCGATGATATCGAAAATATCGGTAGTCCAAAAACACAGAAATTTCGATGAAAATATTATGATATTATCGATATCGATAAAAATTGAATAAAAATCACGGAAATTGTAAGAAAAACTTGGAAATTTTTATTGAAACTTTGCATGATATTTATTTAGTCAATTATCTATTAGTTTATCACAAAAAAATTGGAAGGAAATGCATTGCATGATAGATATAACTGATTTAAGTTGATTATATAGCAAGCTGGCAAACATTGTGAGTGTAGAAAATATGTAGTAATTAATGAAAGAAGTTTAAACACACCATAATCATTTATATACAACGAATTAGTACAATATTTTACATTTTATACATTGCATGGTAAGATACATAAGTGACTTAGCAAGGTCTAAGATATCGATGATATCGAAAATATCGGTAGTCCAAAAACAGGGAAATTTCAATGAAAATATCGGGATATTATGGATATTTTAGACCATGATTGTACTTCAGCAAACGACAATGTTTTTTTTTTTTTTAGGAAGATTAATGAAATGGTTTGAAAACTTTAAGTTTTAACGATAAAGAAAAAATAATGAGTAAAATAAATAGTACCAGAATTGACCTTTTAAAGTAAAAATATGAATAAACAATACCGAAATTTTTTTGTTAAAATTCTTTTTTTTTTCTTGGACAACAACATATATTAATAGATTTTAGGGACCATCACCTCAAAACGTCAATGTCATGTCAAAAATTAAATTGAATCACATGCACTGTTGAGCTGCGAACAAAAGTTAGGAAAACTGAATTTATAGTGGAGGTGGATGGTCAGCCCTTCCATTTTCATATTATTTCCTTCTTGTAATGTGTGGTCATGATTAAGTCACGATAATATTTTATATTAATTTTTTATATAAATAATAAGAATATAAAATGTTAACGTAACTTAATCGTGACCACACAAATAGAAATAGATGAGTAGAGTGTGGAAATGGAATAGGAATGGATGAGGAGAGTATGAAAATGGAAGAGCAGACAATCCACCTCGATTTATAATGGAGAGAGGATCCTCGGATGTTTTGTGAAGATTTCGAGAATCCTCCAATTACATCGGTTTATTGTATATCGTATGATCAGTTTTCGTCAGATATTGTTTATATTTAATTTTAAATAAAAAAAAGTAAATTTTAATTTACTATCCTTAAGTTTTGTGATTTTCAACATTTGATACATAAATTTTTTTTCATCCAGAGTCATAGTTAATTTTGAGACAGTCTCATACATTTGTTAATCTAGCTGTTAAATCTCCTGTTAACTGATAACGTAGTACCCATATGAACAATGATTGAGCACCCCATATCATTAAGGGTCCACGTGGAAATTAAAAATTAAAAAAAAAAATTCTCTCTCTCCCTTTGATCTCCACCGTCTTCAAGCCCAACAAAGGGTTCCTTCTTTGTTTTCTGCAGCATGGCCAACAGATGAAGGATTTCCTTCACACACACAAAAAAAAAAAAACACTAATAATTATAGACAATCACAAATCAGAGCATTCAAGTCAGCCATATCCACCAAAAGTTTCAGATCCGTGCTCAGAAATTGTGGAGACATGGAGGCTGCGGCTGGGGTTCGTTTTGGGAGACATGGGGTGGGGCGAATCGGCGATGGAGATACGTGAGAAGGCGAATCGGCAGCAGATTGCAGCGACGGAGTTGGGGAGGGCACTGGCGGAGGGAGAGAGGATGCGGCGCCGACTATTACCCCAACTGTAACAAACGCCGACTACCACCCCTTCGAGGTCATGGCTGCCGAAGATTCAAGGCTGCTGCATGCACCTCGTATCAAAGATCGGCTACCGGAGATCCCTGTCACGACGCCAAAACAAAACCCAATCAAGCCGCACCTGCAACTTTCGTGTTTTCATGGCGGTGGAAAGTCCGCTGGTTCAAGGTCTGGAGCAAAAACTCCAACTGGATCGGGAATTGGTGCCTGGGTCCAATTTGGCGTTGAGGGCGGTGGGAACTTGCGGGATTTGGGTTCGATGGGTGAGGACATGGTGGGTTGGGGTGCAGGATAAGGAGGAGGAAGAGGAGGGTTAGGAGAGGTATGGAGGAGATAGAAAGGGGGTAGTCGAAGAAGGTTTACTTTTTTAATTTTAAAATTTTTAAAATTTTTAAAACATTTTTAATGTCACGGGGTGTCTATCATTATCCACATGGACGCTATATCATTAACTAAAATTAACGAGAGATTTAACAATTAGATTAACAAATGTATAAGATTGTCCTAAAATTAACACTTTAGTATAACTCTAGAATGAAAAAAATTTACATATTAAATATTAAAAACCATGAAACTTGAATGTAATAAGTTGATATTAATCCAATAAAAAAATTTATAATAATTTTTTATCATACAATATATAATGAAAATATATAATTTAAAATTTTCCAAAATTCATACAAAAAATATACTCATTCTTTATGGTGGTTCATGTAGAGATTTAAAAGAGACGGTGGAGAGAGGACAACCCTATAAATAGTAATAAGTAAATCTGATCAGATTCATAGGATGATAGGGACAAGAGAAGAAGTTAAGGTCCCTCTAATATTATCGTCATATATGATTCTCTTTGTATTATTTTGTTTTATCTTTAATGAAATTTAGTTGTTTGACTCAAAAAAAAAAAAACATAAGTTTAAATAAATTTTCTCAATACTAACCTTTGATGATTTTTTTTTCTTAGAGAGAATAAAATATATTAAGAACAAGAAAAAAATTAACGCAGAATTGACATGCATACAAAAAAGAAACACTACAACTCTAAAATTGCAAATTAGTCAGAAATATAATATAATTTCTTAACCACGAAGAGACTATATTCAACCAACAAAAAAGATAACATGCATAAGGACTGCTTGCAATTCGGAGAGCCCCCATATGGCACTACAAAGAAAAAGGCCACATCATCTGATGATCTTCCAATTGTCTACAAAAAAAAAGCCATGTTTTGAGTCACCTACAATCGAGATTTCTCCTCACGCTTCTTTGACAATTGCACAAACCACCAAAGAGAAAAGGCGAAAGGAAAAACACAAATCCTCGACATAGGGAGAGAGGGACTACAACAATTAAGGCTTTCTTCAACAAAATGAAAAAGCGACCACAACCAATAGATGATGATGGTTAGAAGATAAAAGAAGCAAAGTGGGGAAGAGACCGAGAGGGATTTGCCGCCACTCAAGGTCAAAGGCAAGGGTCGGTAACGAACAATTTTCTCTCTCTAGTGGCTAGTATTGCAACTCTAATGACATGTTTATGTCATAAACCCTCTCTAGTCAATTTAATTTCTGGTTTTTAACTATTAAATTATGGATTTTAACATGAAATCCTTGGGATTTAGGTTAAGGTTAAGGTTAAAGAATATTTTTTTATGCTAAGATTTTGATAAGTGAACGAGGAGAAAATTTGTATTGCAAGCAATATGTTGTTTTATTTGTGAGCATACCAAATGTTGGGTAGTCGGTAACCATACCTATGGTACCAAATGTTGGATAGTCGGGAAGAACATAAGCCAATTTTATCGGACAAAGAATAGCACCTGGGTCTATAGGTTGTAGGCATGCCTCAAATATAGGCGGCTTTCCTTATTCCGGCGAGTAAATATAGGCGGTTTTCCGTCGGACTAGACCGAAGTTAGAACTGGTCGATAGCACCCAAACAGAGATATTCCTGCAGAAATGGAAGCATAGAGGGGTGCTTTCTTTCTGTGAAATGCAGTATACAGTAATGATCCATGGAGTTATGCTATATTTCCATCAAATTTCGTATTAAGAAACCACTTGAATTTACAATATAGTTATTGGATGAAGAGAGAATTACTGTTCCGTTTACATATTTACCAACCTTAATCTCAATTTTTCCTGTTTAAGGGGCAAAGAGTCAAAATCTCACCGCAGATCGACCACATTAATCCTCAAATTGGAGTTTATAAACACATGAGAACAATGCTCATAAATTGGGTTTCCATCTGAGGGCTCTTCATGTGGATGAAACCCACGCTGATCACAGTTACGAATTACAGATACACCATCTGGGTCCGATAGATGAAATATGCCGTGTGGACTGCAATTACATGGGAGACAACTTATCATGCCGATTATATTATATGATAAACGATATTATCAATTTTGTCAAGAGTTGAACAAACTCACCTGGATGTATCTGTTGGAGCCATAACGATTGCAATTGCTTCTGGTAACATAATCTGAAACAAAAACAACCATAGCAACCCTGTTATACAGTGCAATGAAACCTTGGAGAACACGAACAAATAACCAAAGGATATCTAATAATATAACAAATCCTTCACAGTAGAGAATGTATTTCCACAAAAAGAACTAAACCCGCGAGGAAATTAAAAAAGTATCAATTGAAGTCAATAAAATAAATATTACCGAAGAGTGAGGATAGAGAAAGGGGAGGCCTAAACTGTTGTGAGCCTAAAGTTCATAAAAAAAAAAAAAGAAATACAGGAAAAAGAAAGGTGATTGCTTTTTTACCTGGTATGAGTAGTGAGTGTGCAGATCAACGGACGACATGAAACAGGTCTGTGATGGGTGTGTCTGGTGCATCACACGGATATGAAAATCAAAATAATTACATTTACAAGAGCAAGAATAACAACTAAATGCGCACAGAAGCCATTGAAGCTATTGAGACCCTTACATGAATCCAGCCAAGTGGAAAAAGAGATAATCTGTCTTGAACCTCAAATATTTCTTCCTCATTCAACGTTTGGCACTGAACATAAAACAAAGATAATGTTGTTAATAGAAATAGACAAAACGCACTTTTAACTTTTGAAAAGATGCACATATAAAATTGAGAGATCACATTCAAGATACTCCACTGCGTTTACATAGAAATGCTTCTTTAATTCTAATGATAATTTATTTATAAATGGGATGAGTATCTTGAGCATAATTGGTCATCTAATTTATTTGGTATATAGTTTGCAGCTCGACGTGTAGAAAAACAATTTAACCATCTAATGATCTCAAGAAGAAAAATTCAGTATGATCAACCAGCATATGGAAAGGCAAATCACAAGTTAACATGTGATGTATCCTACCGAATCAGAGGTCGACTCTTGCTTTGGGACTATTAGCGTGGTGATATGGAAAACCTTGTTTTTCTGCAGCCACAAAAAAAAAAATGAAAGAATAAGAACCCAAAGGAATCAAATTATGTTAGTTTCCTCATAAAGAAAAGACCATTATATTCTTACCAATGCACCAGCAAGAATACCACACGTCTCTAAGTTTTTTTCTGTATTAGCCCTAGCCAATCTCAAGAAATCATCCATCAATTTTACTGGCTGCAAAACAAATTAAATGACACTAGCATCACATTAAAAAATTATACGGAACATTCACCATTAGAAGCTAGAAAAATAATTTCTCATGAATTGTAAATCGACAAGAGATAGATCAAGTGTTTCCATGTATAAGAAGGATCAGAAATAGGAAGCTTACAACATGTAAATGTTGATATGAATTGGAGCTTGGCATTCCATCCAGAGAAGGTTTTGCAAGTCCTGGCCTTGGATCTGCCACTTTTGATGGAGGAATTGGAGTATATTCCTGCTGCACTCGAGCAAGTACAGGAGGAGGAGAAGGCTGACGGATGACCAACTCGAAGGGATCTTCCCTTGCTCCATTAATCAATGAAGGACTTGATTCCTGAGAAGAGCATGGCCATGCACCATCATCCAAGGAGAGCACCGATTCCATTGTAGATTTAATTCCTCCTGGATCACCATCTTGTACAGCCACAATATCATTTGGTACAGCCTGATTCAGGCTATAACCATGGATGACATGAAATTGAGTATGTTAGAAGCAGCCAAAACTAGTAGGAAAGTTCATCAAAGATAATCAAGCAAGCTTTGATTAAATACATGCTGAGAAGGAGGCAAAACATGAAATAAATATGCAGAAAAGGAGCACAGTTACAAGGTTTAGACTTTAGACAAAGCACAGTTACAAGGTTTAGACTTTAGACAAGAAGTATTGCATGAAAAACTCACTCTGAATTATCCGTAGGGATTAAGTCAGTACTGGTTGGATACTGAACCTGCATAGCGAATATTTTAATCGAGTTCTGCTAGCTCAGGAATAAATAAAAATAAAAAAAAAAGATTTGAAACTGCACTTAACAGTTTACCTTAACTTTTCCACTAGGTCCTCGCCACTGGCCCTGAAGACCATTTGGACCCAAAAATGAGTGTCTAGACAAAGTCTCTTTATTGGGAAGAGGTAGATTAAAAGATCTGCAATTTCAAGGAACTTTTGTCATAGTTCAAATTATGACCTATGGATATCCATATACTATATATGGCTAGAAGAAATACACTCACAGCTTCTGGAACTGCTTGTCAATTTGTGTAGTATTTGTTGATATCTGTGAATAATCATTTCTATACTTCCATGATGACTGAGATGTCAAGCTACCAGGCTGCACATATAAAATAGGATGGTAATTTAGTATATCGATAGTCTTCCAACAAACTTCAAATAAACTAAAAATCCTACATGCAGGCACAACAAGATTATGACAAATCTTTTTAAATGTGTTACAACTTAGTGGAATCAATGACTAGACATTGAGAACCTGCATAACTAATCCCATAACATCAATAGAGCATTCAGTACCTGCCTAACGCTTAGGCTCAACGATTTATTGTTCACAGAAGGCCACTCTAAAGAAGACGTTGCCAAACCATTTGAAGTGCCTTCTAGGCTTTCAAGTTGAGGTAGTTGAGCAACTGCTTGGGCCTCGTTAAGTTTGCTCACTAGGCGCTGGGCTTCCGGCTTTAAAGATTCAAGCTCATCTAGTACTTTTAGCAGTTTCTGCAACGATGATACGACAGCCAAATCAGAACAGATGAAACGACAGCCAAATCAGAACAGGGCACATTGAACAAGAAAGAAGTGGTAAATTAATCACTATCTAAAAGAACAAGAATACTTTTACCTTTCTATATAGAGTTTTCTCTTTCGAAGGATACGTCTGGTAGTCTCGATGACACGGTATAGTTTCAGACACCAAACTGTAAAATTTTAACAATAAGGTTACAAATCTAAATTATTCTGCATACTATTCAATCCCACGAAATGGGATCACAATGACGCTCTTTACGTACCTTGAGAATCGTATTAGTATGACGTACAAATCTAGGATGTTTTTCTCCTCCCGGTAAATACTAGCCTGAGCATATGAAGAGTACATTTAGAAAACAAAAACAAAAAACTGAAAATTTTAAACACACATTAGCTGCAGGATGCTCATCAAATGACTAGATTAACACATAGCATTGCCATATTAGGTCATAAATTCCTAATTAGTTAGGATTAAACAAATTTTTTGTAATCACAAAACCTACTGTTTCCAAATTTCATACAGAACTCAGCTTCAATTTGAAGAATACAGACTCAATTTTTAGGGTGATTTGGGAGTCTTAGAGCTAATAAAAAACCCTTAAACAGCTAATTTCAATCAAAGCATAAATTTTGGCACCCTAATAAAGTCCTAAGTAGGTAATTAGCATTTCACAATCAAATTAAACCCTAATTACTCTAAACTCGATTACAATGAAAGCGAAAGAGAATCCAAAGAAGAGAGAGGAAAATCAAAAGAGAACCTGTCTGAGAAGATTATCGGCGATTCGGAAGTAAAATCGGAGAGGATAGCGATTATCGACCTCGACTCGCCGAGCCATCGAATTGATGCTGATCTTCATCTTCTCCGGCGACGAATGCCAGTTGGACAAGCGGTATCGCGCGAAGAGCTTCAGGGAGGGAACGGAAGCGGAACGATGTTCTGAGCGTGCGAGTAAAGTCAAACTCGGTCGTTTTGTGTGAAGAACGGTCTTTTTAATTTTTTTTTTTTAAATTTTTTATGTCGACATGGTGAGGTTACCGTATAGTTTTCGTTGCGTGCAATGCTGACTACGGAATTTCATGAACCGACCAGAGGAGAAATTTTTTATTGTGATTTCTAATTTATCTCTATTTAGGATTTATATAATCATAATATTGATAAGAACATATGTCAGAACACTCTTCATTGAGTGTGCAAATACTCAAGTTGATGGCGCATCAGATCTTTAGGCAAATGTAGAAATAGTTGATGAAGTTGTCTCGTCTAGTCGGCACAAGTAACGAATGCTAATCTCAAAACAAACAGAAGAATGCATGGGTAGTAAAACTCACAAACCTAAGGTGGGACAAAAACTCATAGGCTAAGGAGAATTGTATTAAGTCAAAACTATACGTCTTCGGGACGCAAGTATGACGTACACAAGGGTATGACCAACTCAGGATGGATGTCTCATCAAAACCTAGTTAGGCAGTAAAAATCCAGTGAGAAAAATGATCCTAATCATAGGAAAAAGAGTACATTAAGGTCATATGAGTATACTTCTGGATACTCTCCCTGAGTTTGACAAAACTTCCAAATGAAACCACAAGCATCGCAAATGAGAAAGTTACGCATATCAATTCCTTGGAAAAGCTTTTAAAAGGTAGACTTTGGCAGTGACGTCGTGTAGAGGTCAGCAAAGTTGTCTGGGATCAGACTGCTTGACTTCAATCTTCTGATGCTCATGTTGATGTAGACACAATATGCTTGGTGTTGACTTGTTGGATGTATCATAATCTGGTCGATACATATGTCGTTGTCTTCATGGATCGTTATTGGGACTTAACGATAGATGAAAAACGCAAGGATTTTGAATATGCTCAACAAGAGTTATCGACCATATCTCTCACATGATGAGATACAATAAGTCTTGGAACGATTCAAAGGTTTCACAACAAATGTTTATTTGGTCGACCTCCAAGATATTAAGGTGTTCCTTAATGGTAAAGACATAACCATTTGGGAATGTACCTTGTGCGGTTAGACAGATGGTTTAATTCAGCGAATTCCATAAGGTAGGCATCATTCTGAAGATCAAGGGGGTGTGATCTATTCTGAGATGCATAGGGATAGATAAGCTCAAATCCGTAGTAACGGAAAAACGTCTTTAACACCAAATTTGGTGGTGGTGGGTTAGGCGCAGTGCTGCTTTATGCCAAAAGATTATCATCACATAAGATGTCTGATTCTAGTGCATTGAGTTAAGTACAACAAACGCTAATGGTACTTAGATATGGTTGCCTCACGTTCCAATATGGAACCTTATGTTCCATACCCTCCATAAAGGTCTTACTTGCATCTAGCGTACAGACGATCAAGGTATACTCGTACATAACACCTTCTGGGTCTAGTTCAAGTGGTGGACCAGAATACCATCAGAACTAGCTCGGAACTTCAGGTCGAGGTAATGTCGAGTTCTCCCAAGATCATTCATCTTATAGTCCGACTTTAGGTGCAAGTCAGTATTCTCAACTCTAGCAATTTCGGATTTTGTACACGCATGAGCATATATCCCTAACTGATCAAATATTCACTTAGACGAGTATACCACATCCACCCAGATAGTTCTGCATCCGTAAAGTGAAGGCTTCATTAGAACCAAGAGGGTGTTCTTGTGGTATAGAACTATTTGAATCAGTACATGTAAGTCATTTGGAAACTCCATGTAGGTTCGTATCATGATCCTAGAGATACTACAACCACATTTGTAATGCTACAATCAATCACATGGCGTATGAGAGAAGCATTGCGCCACAAATCGTCATATCGCACTATTTCATTTATCTTATTCGTCATCAATTGATTCTTCTAGTTGACCAATCAGTTCTACATCAATATTAATCAACGGAACGCAGTTCGTTATCGTCATTTTTCATTTATGTCGGTAGTTATCATATAAATGAAACATCATCTATGATAATTTCATTCCAATTCCATATCTCATCCAAACTAGGATACTGGACCAAGAAACTTTAGGTCTCGGGAGTAATCCAGATTTAATCTCATGAGATGAAAAGGATTAAGACAATGATTAGGGGTGGGCACTTGAAACCGAAAACCGCAACCGAAACACGAACCAAATCGAACCGAACCGAACGGTTTGGTTTTGCGATTTCAAAACGGTTTCGGTTTGAAACCAAACCGAATAGGGAAAAACGGTTTGGTTTTGGTTTCAGCCCTCCGAAACCGAACCGAAACCGAAACCGCATACCTTTATTAAATGTTAAATTCTAATTGGTTATTTAAATATTTTCATTGAGTCCATGCATTTAGTATGGACTCAACCACATCATAACATGGCTACATAAAATAACCCTTTATTTTCTTCCTTCTATTCCGTGGACTAAGACTTTGTGTTCTCTTTCTCAAGTTTATTCATCAGTCTCCTGCACTCTTCCAGTTCCAGACGCTCTCTTTCTCTCCCCTTCGGCCTCCTTTCCTCTTCATTCCAGGCTTTCCAGCTCCTAGCTTCTAAATTTCAGAGTGCTAATATGGTAAGAACTATGATTTATGACTTGTTTTAGTTAAATTTACTTATAGATTTGAGATTAATTTTAGGGTTAGGTTTAGGGTTGGGTTTTGAATCAAAAGGGGATTTGGTTTTTCGTTGGTTAGTCTTCGATTTTTCTTCGTTCAAGAACATTAGAATGTCAATTGAAAGCATATATGATATTTGCATATTGTAGGGAGGTACTAGTTAACGTCGTGAATGATTCAAAATTTCGTAGAAAATTCTGTATTTTTACCTAGAGTCTTTAACCTTGGTCCTAAAAGGCTAAAACTGCATCCTGATTATCCCAGGGTGACATGGAAGACTGAAAATGCTGTTGAACGAATGGGTTTTAATGTTTTTTTTTTTTTTTTTTGTAGCTTTGTCTTCTTTGTCTCTTAATTGATAGGAAAAGATTACCTTAGGTCCTTTCACACCTAGATAATCAATGTTATGGATATAGGCAATGTTATGATAGCATTGAAATGATTGGTTATGTTTATACCATATTTAGGGCCTCCTCGTACAAATACTCGAAGGACTTAAATGTAATTATGTGATAAAGGAAGGGGCAAATATGTAATAAGTGAGGAGTCCTTATTCTATAAAAAGACCCCTCACCCTCACAATTGGGAAAGGCCAATTCCTAGGCCCTCTCACTCCCTCTCAAAGCTCTCACTCTCAGAGCTCTCTCTCCCTCAGATAAATACATAATTAGTGTGGACGTAGCCCAAACCTTGGGGTGAACCATGATAAATCTTGTGTTATTTACATTTCTTACAGATTCACGGTCGGATTTACGTTGTTCCAAGACCTCCGGTTTTGTGCATCAACATTTGGCGTCGTCTGTGGGAATCGACACGAAAAGTTATGTCGGTTCTCTCTCAATTTTTCATCTCCGCCGTGAATCTGCAAAACCTTCAAAAACCCAGAAGCCAAAAATCAGATAAAGTAATTAACAAAAATCAAATTCATAGAGATATCATCTTTTACTCTGTCCGCTCTAAGATCCCCACTTTTTCTCCCTTTCCAATCATCCCAATCCACCTTCTTGTCTAGCAATGGCACCACCTCTTTGTCCTTCAGTAAAACCTCCGTCAATGGCAGTGCTTTGGTTCTGAGCAAAAGCAGAACGAGAACCGAGAGAGCCCAGAAGGGTATGACGTGTAACGCTCTGTTTAGTCTGGGGATGCCGGAGTTTGTGGTTATAGCCGGTGTGGAGGCTCTGGTTTTTGGGCCCAAGAAGTTACTTGAAGTGGGGAAGAGTATTGGGAAGATTGTCAAGAGCTTCCAGAAGAGGCAAGAATTCATCTTTGCATGATTTGAAATAGTCCATAGCGAGTCAAAGAGCCATGGAGTCCTCGGCAGTGAGGTACTTCCATTTAATATGCTTTAGGCATAAGTCTTCAAATAAAGATCATGGTGGAGGCTTATTCAACTCTTCCACACCATAATTGGCTACAATGATTTTGCAACTAGTCGTAGTCAAGCGGGGTGTCACGTCTTGTATCCATATAAAGTAGTTTCTTATTCGAAACTTCTAAATCAGTGAAATCGAACTTGTTAAGGTTCGACAATACGCTGAATGGTAGAAACAAGAATGTGATTCGTGTTTTAGGAAATAAAATGTCTATAAACATCAACATTAGAACATTTAGATTCTAAGACATGGTTTGGTTTAAACGGATTTAAGCATAGATGACTTCGGGTCTCAACATGAGTGTTGTGGGTTAAGAAACTTCAGGTTTCTAAAGCACTTTTCCGAAGCTTCAAGTTCGAAAGTATGAACTTCAAGTTCATAACACCTGCAAACAAACGCAATATATACAAAAATATGCAACAAGAAAATATGCAAATAGATCTTCAAGTCTATAATTATAATGGGATTAATTATTTGGACTTCGGGCCAAATTTAAAGTGTGGGTAAAAAAATATAAAACCAATTGGGCCTAAAAATAATTAGGCAATTAAACTCGGGGCCCAAAAACTTGGACCAAAGCCCACGAGTGGGCTGTGTAAATAGGACTCGTGTGGTCCAGGCCTATGAATGGGCTATGATAGGCTCGAGTGGATCAGGCCCAAAAACTGATAGTGGGTTGTAGGCCCATAGCAGCAAACAGGCTACAAGGGAGCTGAGCCCAAAGAGAGGCCCAGATTGAGGCTGATCGTGTGTGACTCGACACGGGGGAACACAGATACTCCAGCAGAGCTAGGATCGAGTGTGGCACACAATGCTGGGACACCATAGCCGTACGGGCTGAGGTTGGGCTGAGCCCGGGTATTAGGCCGCATCATGCAAGCCCGTTTTAGGGAAAAAAAAACTTTTTTTTTTCTCTGCAAGCCGAGAAGGTCAGCCAAAGTATTGGGCTTAGGGTTTCAGCCAAGAACACCTCAGCCAAAGTTGGGTGCTGTCACCAAGGACGAAAGTCGGCACCGCCGCTATAGGCGGCAGTGTTTTGGAAGAAATTTCTAGGTGCATGGTCATGGGTTCAACGACGAGCAAATTCTAAGGGACGGAGGGAGTACCTCGACATCGGGGGAAAAATGAAACCTATGAAATTCAAACTGGAATTTCACCCAAATTCGATGAAATTCTTTAGGAATTTCAATGATATTTGATCAAAAATCATGACACCATGTCTGATTTAGTTAGAAAATTGCACGGCAAGGTCGTGGTCTCGCTGCAAGCGAGTTGGGTTTTTTGGGTTGGACGCCATAGGCGTCGGGTTTCAAGGAGCTTGATGCTCCATTTTGCTCGGGGTCACAGGTTCGAAGAACCCAGATGGCGTTTTCAATTTCCTTTTTTTTTTCTTTTTTTTTCTCTTTCAGATTATGAAATTCAATTATATTCATATTCAATTCAATAATTTAATGCATGTACATATATTTGATGCAATTCATGACAAATATCAAATTCATATAATTCAATAATTATGAATATAATGCATACACAATTTATGTAGAATCGAAAATTCAAAAAACGTAATGTTGGGTCATGCATTATGGTGAATGTTCATGCTATCAGGGTTGCAAAACTATCAAGATAAAAATCGTTGTTTTGGAAGAACCTGATTGAGTAATGATATGGATGAACTGGTTTGCTGCAAAAAATTATTTCTTCAATTTTGGCTTTCCATCTCCAAAAGCTTGTATCACGTTCAAGAAAATAAATAAATTGAATCAATAAAAGTATATGAATTCAATAAAGTTGAAATTTAATCAATTAAAAATAATTGAAACGTAATACTCCCCTGATTGAAGACGAATAAATTTTTTACAACATAGCGTGAAGAGCCTGCTGATAACGTGTTGTAGCCTATATTTAACTGAGGGGTGCGGTATAGAGAGAAAGAGATTAGAGGATAGGCTTGAGGAATTGTGTTTTTTTAATTCCAGTCTTTGTGCCTTTATTTATAGTTGCTCTCCAAATAATACAAAGTATATTAAGAAAGATCTTCTAGATCCCAAAGGATACCTCTTCTAGATCCCAAAGGATTCCTATTTTATCTCTACTTAGGATTTACACAATCACAATGTTGATCAGAACATATGTCACAACAAAATATTTTATTTTTCAAGTTATTAACTTTTTAATACACATATCTCACTATTTTTATAATAACACGTGATGTATCATCCTGTATTCCGGTTACATTGAAAAATCTCTCTAGTCATAGGGATGTGGATAGTTGGGGTGAAATTCTTGTGATAGTCATATCCCATGGACTGTTCGACCGACTCACAAAATAATGAGTATTTAGGTAACGCGTGGTGTCGTGTATGCACAATCCCTTCAAGGGTCACACGTAGTTTAAATAATTCGGTTCTCGGACACAATAATTTTAATAACATCACAAAAAGTGATTTTGTTATTCATTCGTCTATTTTGTAACATAACCACAAAATATAAGACTGGTTTTTCTCTTGGGTGTGCACCATATCGTCTTTGTACATAGTCATCTGTTGTAAAGTGGAGCCTTCAAATCAAAGTTTAATCTTATATTCATTCGCCCCTTCTTTTGTCTTTTGGCCAAACGATGAAAGAACTAGGGATGAGAATAACATATAATTTTTAATACAGAAAAAAAAAAAAAAAAAAAAAAACACTCTTAACTACTTGAGCTATAATTCTCTTGAAATTTTATATAATATATGTCCTGAATATATATGGTAACATTATTATGCTATATATATGGTAACATTATTATGCTATAGGGTTATGGGAATTAATTACTTATGGCATCATACATATTGGAAGTTAGAACAGTAATCCAGTGCCCACAATCATCAACACTATCCCAATTAGAATCTGGTTTGCAGCCTTGTATGCATTGCTTCCTTCAGCTCTGAAGTGCTCAGCCACATCGAATTTACCTGCAAAAATTGCAATTTAATGACAGATTATACAAGTAACAACTGACATTTACTTAACCAAAACAAAATATAATCTCTTCACCCCACCATGACTAGGTACAAATCAAAGGTTACCTCTTTCTTCGCCGTGGCCACATCCGGCATGAATCGTGTCTCGAACGTCTTGAATCGTGGCCTTGTTGTAAAACAGGAAGTTGGTCATGATGTTTTCAAGACAATCGAGCACAAGTTGTGTCTCCGCCAAGCAAGGACCATTGCAGTATTCATCAGTTTTTTCTGCAGGTACCTTCAGATTTCCACCCTCATTCAATCTGTAAGACTCTTCACAGCTGCTGTAAACCTGAACGTTTCTCGAAGCCATTACATATATTTCCATGACAATTGTGTTTACGTCAACAAATTACAATTTCTAACATTTCTATGAACTTTTTTTCCTAGTGTCACACGTAAACACTCGGAAAACTTTTTGTGCATGACATTTGTTCTAATAATTAAGTGACGGTGTGCATCAATATTGTTAAAAATGGATCTATAACGTGTTTGTATATTTTGTGAGCAACAACAGTATCTGACACATTACACATAGACAGTGCGTATCTGACATATTAATGAGGTGTGACTTACATATTTATCATTGAAACACAGCAAGGCTTTGGCTACAATTTGAGTTGGATCCTCGAGTTCAGTGCCTTTTTCTGGTTCATAACCTCTTTCAGGTGTATAATCATCAGCCATCCCTGTAATATTTTTGCACAAAAAAAGTTCCATTTAATATTTTATTGGAAAGGAACAATAAGTAGGAATATATGTTTCTCTGTAACATATATACCTGTTCTGCAGCAGAAAAGAGAGATGCAGATGAAAGCTGCAGCTAAAACTGAGAGTTGGTTCATCGTTAATGCCATGACAGAAGCTTGCAAACTAGAGCAACTACCTTGGAAGAAAAATATAGCTATTATTGGAGCTAAATCGAAATTTATACCGATGCAGTGTTAACGACCCTAGCAATATAATGGAAGAAACATATAACAACCTTGCCTACCATTCTACTTTCTTGACTAGATGAAACATAAATCTTATTTCAGGCTGTGCTTTTACAAAATTCTCTCATATACGTGCATTGATTGTCACCTTGAGCAAACATAAGAACTTAAGTAACTTTTGTGGATGGGAAAATGCGGTAAAAGTAGATGTTGGTGGATTTTAATCGGGAGAAATGAAAACCGATTGATTGGTTTGCTCTAAAATTGGTAAAAAAATTGGAGAATTGCCGACGACTAGAAGGGAGAGAGCAGTTGGAGTGCAAGTCACCAACTTCCACATGCTGAGGACTTTTTCTTGGAGTGTCAAAAATCAAACCTAAAAATTTGCATGAGCTAGCGTTATGCAATTGCCTAACTTGCACTACAAGTAAAGATGGTGTTCCGTTAGAGAGAAAATTAAGAGTTCAAGGTTTAGTTCACAGCCTAAGCAATACCGTAAGAGAAGCAATATATATAGATTGGTAGTGAGACTTGTGGCGAATTGGCAATGAGTTACTATTCACAGAATGTACTGTTGTAAGTGGCTGGGGCACAGTTTTTCTCTTTCAAATGTGGAAAATTGATGTTTCCATTTTACATCAGTTTTCTCTTTTCTTTAAGGGTGAAAATATGACTTTCTTGTAACCAAAGAATATTGCACTTTAGTAGGGTAAATTATATTTTGCACCTATTTGATTTACAGAACAATTTGGTCCATATGCTATACAAATATGAGGGCATTCAAATTACAAATTGTTACACCACGGTCCTCTATCTTCCAAACTATGAAAGTTTATTCTAGTTAGGAGCTCATTTCAACTAGTTTTTGCTTACATGGACGCTCAATTGATGTCGAAAGCCAATTTTCATCTCTTTCTCTGAATATATCTAAAAATTTAAAATTTTATGAGGAAAGTTATTATTTGTTGTTCATATGACATACATCTATTAATCTATTCTCATCAATCTAGCATCCGTGTAAGCAAAAAGTGGACCAACTTGACAGTTGATTGGCAGAGAGGTAATGGTGTAAGGATATTTGTAACTTCTTCGCCAATTTTTTTAGGACATGCATGGATCAAACCTTTTGTATGCCCTAGCGGTTGAGGCAACTGTTATCTAAAAGAAGTCGTTGTCATAAAATACCAGTTTTGGTTAGGGAATCAACTCAAGTTGGAATCACAAAACTAACCACGAAATTAATAGGGAATGCCAAACTTTAGAGAGAAGAACTACGTACTCTTATTATAAAAGCTACGTGACAATTATTACATTCAGCCAATTTCAATGCTTAATTATATATATATAGCTTGGTAATCAACATTAATCCTCTCAAACAACAAACTACTTTGAGCCCTCGACGAATCCATGCTCCCTGCAACATCATAAACCAAAGAATAACAAAACATTAAATGAAGATTAGTATAACATACTACGAAGATGACTAATCGCATTTGAACTTACGGGAGGCTGTATATCATTCATGACCAGATGTACAAGCAGGTCGTCTTGGGGGTAGCTGCTGGTGTGGTGTTCTCTGCAATATTGTCACGTAAATTTGGATTTATTATCAATACAAACCTAGTTAATTACATTATTGTAATGAAAAACACAAGAAAATTGTATAAACTTCTGAATCGGACATTGACATTTTGTTAGGAATTATCTGTTGTTTTGCCCCACTGAAATATCAATATATATGGTTTTCGAGGTGATGGACTCGTTAGAATTTTCTAAACTTCAACGAAATTGACAATAAAAATTGTCGCGTTCCCGAAAGTAATGCACTTATGTGTAGTTATAATTCTATACCTGGAGTTTTGGTCGTAAGGTCTCCACTGCTGCTGTTGATTTGGGATTCACCCCTGCACCTTGCTGTTACACATCCATGAATTGAATTTTTATTTTATTTTATTCATAGAATTGAATGAGCAAAAAGTAAAAAGATAGAGAGTAAGAGAGAAGAGGTTAAGTTTCATTTTTTTATTTTTTTTTGCAGGGATTTATAATACCTTGCATAGTGCCCAATCTGCTGAATCAAAGAAGGCACGTTCATGATCCTGCATGCATGCATGCACGCACACACACAAATTAGGGTTTTGTTCGATGGGTTCAATGAAATATAACAGAAAAAACAGAACTGACTGAATTTTTTGAAGTGGTAATCTGTAATCGATTTACCTTTGAAATCAAAGGCTTCTTCTTTGGCGCAAGTCCTCCATATTTGGCAGATGTTGCCTGTAATTAAAACCAAAAAAAAAAAAACACACAGAATTGTCAATACTGATTGGTGAGACATTTGGTAGGTATTCCTAAACAGTATTTAAAGATTTTTGACCAATTTGGTGAGTCGTTAAAAACGAAAATTCTACAATACACAAATGTATAAAATGCACTAAGTCTTGGACATCTGAATTTGCATGACTAACTTTTTGACAGTCTCAATTTAACCATTCAAAATTCAATGCATTTATAAACCGGAATATTGTAATTGAGAACAAAGATGAATATATACAATGGTTATGAAGCCCGAATATGAATACCGTGTTGTCATAAGATACAATACGACACAACGATACGACATATTTATAAAAATTAGAATACAATACGCTATTGATACAACAATAAAAATATATAATTTACATATTTAAACATGGAAACATCCAAGTTGTAAGTTTTGAACATTGTGTAATTTGTATTTTTCTCTAAAAATTGCGGTGAAATAATCAATACGACACGTGTATGCATTTTAACAAGGAAAGTCTACGTTAATGTTCATGGTTTTAAGTTGCAAGCACTTCCAGCTGCTCCCGACATTTCGAATGGGAAAGGTATATATACCTGCCGTGTCAAAATAATAGCCGTTACTTACTAGTATCCTAAATGTAATGAGTCCCACCCACCCAAATATAAATTGCATTTTTGGGCCCAACAATTAGAGGTCTCAACCTAGCGGGCCGGTACACGAACGGCACAGACACAATCCACTTAAATAAGTCTATTTAATTAAGATACGGCACGTCATGATTCGTAAGAAGTGGTGGAACCGGGCTTAAGATTTAATTTCAATGGGTCGACAGGCCCATAATTTGTTGGGCCCGTCATAACCCAAGCACAAACCGCGACCCTGGCCTATTATTAAAGACCTCATTTTTATTATTTTTAATTACAAACATACATTTTAAGGTTAGTAACACACAGTATTAGTGATATTTAGCTTAATAACAAGTTAAATAATTTTTTTTTAATTTTAAATAACTAAAGTTTATTTTGCTGAAGTCGGTCCAATTAGTGACCAAGCTCTGCACGGCCCATATCTTAATGGGCTAGGACTGTGGGCTGAACTGGGCTTAATATTTTATTAAATAGGTTGAGCCAAGCACAATCCATTTATTAAGTGAGTTTTGACCCCAAGCACGGCCCAGAGTGACTTTAAATGGGTCGAGCCATGCCAAACCGACCCATTTGATACCTCTACAATAAGCTAAGAAAATTACATTTTTTTAAATCTCACATATAAAATTTCCTCAACAGATTACAGTGTATGCCTTTTGGCACAAAGAGGATGTAATTTTACAGATAAAATTAGAGAATTATCAAAGTTTTTTCTTATAAAAAGAAAGTATTATTCACCTTTTTGACATTAAAAAGATGTTTTAAATTCAAATCTCGCTATTTTGTTGTATTTTGTTTTTAAACTGACACAAACAAGTGAGTTTCATATTTTGGCATTGCTTATTTGTCGTCTATTGACAAGAAAATGGAAGCAATTAAAGAAACTATTTATGGTAGCATAATTATTTTTCCCTATAGTAAGAAAAATGTTTTTTTGGTGTAAAAAGATATATAGTCAAGATGTCATGTATATAAAGCAAAAGACCCTTATGGTCAAAATTTCCAATCTATTAAAATTCCATTTGATTAATTAAAATACCAACGGAGAAAATCATTTAGTATACAAGAATAAAATATTAAAGTAAATAAAATAATAAAATATTAAAGTTAAGAAAATAGTTTTTCTCCTGATCTTCATAAAGCGAAAAGTTTTGTTGGCTTAAAGATCATCCTCTAAACATAATTTGGAAAGAATAGACCTATTCTCACCCACCAACCTCAATATATTAGTTCAAATTATATGTTGGGTAGAGAAAATCTATACATAACGTAGGATAGAAGAAACTTATACGCTAGTAAATTAGTAATTAATAAATAAAAACACTGCCACCAACTTTATTTGAAATAAAGTGGATGTTGAGCGTATCAAGTGACCCATGCAGTACCGATTGCAGATACGACCACCAAAGTTCTTAGTTTTTACACACTAGAACCGACACCATGGAAATAGTCTACGGTAATTTGAATTTTTGTATTTTTTTCCCTTTAATTAGTCTAATTAAACTCAATAATTTAGCAAATAATAAGTTGGAATTACGAATAAGAGAGAGAATAAGGAGCAGGTTACCTCATGGTCTTGGGCAGAGAAATAGTCTTGGCCTCTGTTGCAATCCTCCATCTTTGGCTCTCCTGCACGATCATGGATTCTAATCTATCATGGGAACAAAATTATGAGCTAATTTACAATGAAAATCAAAGGGATTATAGAAGAAATTTGGCATGAAATTTGAGAATTAAGACATGAAAATAGAGAGAGAGAGAGAGAGAGAGAGAGAGAGAGAGAGAGAGAGAGAGAGAGAGGTTGCTAACAAGAACAATGCAGCTGCAAATAGCAGAAGTATTGAAATGGGGTAGGAGTAGGTTAGTAATCTTAGTAATATATACATATAAATATATATATATATTTATATAAAGACCAAAATGATAAAAGAAACTATAAGAGAAAGATAAAAGGGATCTTGGCATTACCTTGTGGAAGAGCAAGGTGAGATATGCAAAAGGGAACCAAAGGATAAAAAGAAAGAGAGAGACGAGGAATGAGGGTTGAGTGAGAGTTAAGATAAGAATGTATTTGTATTTATTTCTGTCTTGTATTTTAGTATTTAATTTTGATTTGAGAAATGCATATCTCCTTTTCTCTTTTTATTTCTCGTGACGTACTACCAAGTGATTCTGATTATGCACGATTAAATGATTCTCATAATGTAGCAACTATTTCATGTAAATAATTCTATGCAGAAAAAAGAAATAAAAAGAACGTATGTTCAAACCAAACCCAATATAAAAGTTTGATTTATATGGTAAATAGATAAAAGAATGGGAACTAAATCTCCCTAATAAACCGTATAAGATAGCGTAGTTGAGGCTGAGGTTAATCGAATGTGAGCAAAGTCTCAAATTCTCAAATTCTCAAATTCTATTGGACTAGGAGGAGGGCCATCGGGTGGTCCATCAAAGCCATCGGATGGTCCATTCAAACACAAACAGTACATTTGTACACGTGCAATTTATCTACTTTACGTACCGACAACCACTGCAATTTTTGTTGGTTGTTTTCTTATATGGATTTGACATGCCATTGTTGCAGTCTTGCAGAGATGAAATAAGAAAGAGAGTAAGATTAAGATTCCCTTCCTTCTTCTTTCTATCATTTTTCATTTCATTCTCATATATTTTTTATTTTTTCTTTCTCTTTTTATAAAAAACTTATATAAAATATTAACGTGATTTAACCGTAACTGTTCAAATAGGATAGGAGGGAAGAGGAAGGAAAAAAAAAAGGAAAAGAATTCTACTCCATCTAGCAGGAGAAAGACATGGGAGAATTTTATTTTGTTTTGTTTTTTTAATGAAAAATCAGAAATAAAACCAATATATAAGAATAAGAATAATACTTTCACATTCATAGAGAACGCACATATCTCACGAATTACATATTTATTGTATAAATTTCATAATCAAAATCGTTCTATTTTTTAATTTTTATTTGAAGATTATTTGTACAAAAAATTATTTGAACTGAAAATCATTTAATCATTCACATATGTTGAATACATCGTCGAGTTTCAAGTATCTCACTCATCATAAACCATTTAATTTATAAAAAATAAACTCCAAAAATTAAAAAGAAAATAGTTATTTTATCAACAAGAATTTTTTTTTTTAATCAAATAGGCCCTTAAAAAATGAAATACATGAGAACATGTTGAGGGGAGGGGTTCGATGGGAGGTTAGGCCTTAATGCGGCTATGCCATGTGTGCAAGGTTCAGCTTTTATGTCAAAAAGCTTTTGATATTGACCTAATTGATAGAAGTGGTCTTTGAGTTTATCCACCATAAATTATTTTGATCATTTTATGAAACATCTATGATTAGTTTTGTTCAGTTGTCATGTGATCATCTTTCTAAGGGTTTTTTTTTTTTTCAAACCAACCCCTCCACCTAACAATTATATTGATAGATTTTCCACTGAATGACCAAAATGGTTTACGATGGACAAACTTAGGAATTACTTCTATGAATTTTCATTGTTACGGGCCAAAATAAGGTGTTATGTTAATCTTAATGACCAATCTCAATTACCATTTTGACTAAAAAGTCTGCAAGTTTCTGAGTGAAATAAATGATAGTAAGCAAGCAAATCAAACAACTAACAAAAACATGGAAATTTATATTGGTTTAGCTTTGTAGCCTGCGAAGCAACATTTCCAATGGTTAAGATAGGGTGAAAATTGACACACCCTGACCCGAATCAGAGCATGTTGGCCGTCACATGAGGGTGACGTAGCCATGTGCACAGTGAAAAAGCAATAATGATAATAGAGAATACAAATAAATGAAAACCAACTCATAAGGCCGCGTTTGGCAGCTCAGACTGTACTAACTATTTTAGTCGGATAGGATAAATAATCACTGAATAGTACTGACTAAATTAGTCGGGCATTTGGTGTAATATCTGACTAAAGACTGACTATTTAATACTGTGTTTGGTATTCTACTGGATAAATCGTATTGTTATTATTTTTGTGAAAAACAATTTCCATCAGTGCTGAACCCATCATAGCTGACAAACGAAAGAGCTTTGAACCCACCAAAACAAACACCCAACATCTCTAGACTTTCATCAGTCACCGTCATCCTCTTCAGCCGAAGCTCCTTCAGCAGCGAGTACTCGGCGGCAAACGCCTCTAGCCACGACCGGACATCGAAGCCTCAATGGTCGGGGACCAGATTGAAGTCCGTGAACCGTGGATTCGAATACGAGATTTGAGAGAGTTGAAATTGAAAAACTAGAAAAGATTTTAAGTTTTGAATTTTTTAATGGTGGGATGTGGCATTGACATGAAGATGAAAGCTTTGGATGAAGAGAGAGATGAACGTGAAGATTTGAGGAGAGAGAATGCCAACCCACAGACCTTTGTGTATTAGAAAATGAATAAAAAGGAAAAGAAATTGATAGAATAATTCTCAGAAGAGGTTGTTTTGAACCTTGTTTGTGCAGATTTCACCATAATTGAAAACCCAGAAGCAAAAAATTGGAGAAAATGAAGAAATCGATATGAAATCTCTTATGGAGTCTTGGGTTTCGGCTGGCTGTTCTTCCTTCTTGGGCTCTTCTGTCACCGGAGCCTCTGCTGGTCGTTGGGATGGAGGGAGGGAGAAAGAGCGGCAGTACATTGGTTATGGTTGATAAGGAGTTCACAGTGCGTTGGAGAAGAGAGGGTCGAAGAAAAGTGAACGCCCGACTAATTATACCAACCAATAGGGGAGGATAACTAAGCGGGTATGGCTGTATTAAATTGGTGGGACCAGATTCTTTTATCCGGTGGCTATTTAATACAAACAGACACCAAACACGGTACTCCGTATTATTAGTACTATCTGGTGCCTTATACGGTGTGCGAAACGAGGCCTAAGAGTACTAGTTAAGACAAGCGTTAGAATATGTGTGAATACACAATCAGAGTATAAGTAACCTAAATTCAGTTCAGGAAACAAGTACTAATTAAACAACACCCAAAGATGCCCTAAATTTGTAATAATCTGTCATAACCTCCAATCAATCCTTGTGAGCCAACAACGAACAAGCTTATCTAGAACATAGAGGGGTGCAAAACAGAAAGTGTGAATGGGCAAAAACAAAGCTTTTCAAAACCATTTCATTTATCAAATGCTCTAACCCCTCGCCGTAAAACATGTATAACTTTCCTAGAAATGGAATATAAATATATAAATATATATATATGTTTATACCATACTTAGGGTCTCCGTATTTAGACATCGTATAAATACTCGGGGGACTCAAATGTAATTATGTAATCAATGAAGGGGCAAATATGTAAGTGAGGAGCCCTTATTCTATAAAAGGGCCTCCTCACCCTCACAAACCTCAAGCCTCACCTCCCCAAAGAGGAGGCTCTCTCTCCCTCACAATCCTCTCACAAACATAGAAATACAATTTCAGTGTGGACGTAGCCCAAACATTGGGGTGAACCACGATACATCTTGTGTTCTTTACTTTCTTGCAGATTCACAGTCGAATTTACATTGTTCCAAGACCTCCCGGTTTTGTGCATCAACATTTGGCACCGTCTGTGGGAAATGACACAAAAAACTATGTCGGTTCTCTTTCATTTTTTCATCTCACCACACTCCACCGTGAATCTACAGAAACTCAGAACCTATTTGGGCTTTTCTAGAAAACCCTCACAAACACAAAGCCACCATGTCCTCTCCTCTCATCTCCTCTCTCTCACTGAATTCGAATATATTACAGCAAAACCCTAATCAATCTCAAGTCTCTGTTGTACATGTTTGCCTTCATTTCATGGTCAAATGGCAAGCAGGAGAGCCACCACAACGCTCACCAAGTTGGCCCTGGCTTTGGCGTCCCTGAACGCCTCCACCAAAAACTTCATCTCTCATCAGTGTCGCGCAATCGCCGTCGCTGCCTCCGCCCCCACCTTCGGCAGATGCACCGCTCCCTTTTCTTGCCCCGGCATCGTTTCGGATAGGGGAAATGTCGCTTCGGCCAAGTATTTGGCAAGCGCTTTCACTCGTAGCTTCCACTCTACGACTCCCAATTTCTACTCCGCCACGAGCTTCTCCCAGGTCAGTCAGAATGAGTTCACTGAGATGGCGTGGGAGGGCATTGTAAAGCTGCCCGAAATAGCAAGCAGCAAGTGGTGGAAACTGAGCACTTGATGAAATTGCTTTTGGAGCAGAAAGATGGTTTGGCCTGGAGAATTTTCACCAAGGCGGGGCTTGACAACACTACGGTTCTTCAAGCAACTGACAAGTTCATTGATAAGCAACCCAAGGTGACGAGTGGCACCAGTGGCCCTATAATGGGTTCGCATCTAGTTGGCTTGTTGGACAATGCCCGACGGCAGAAGAAAGATATGAAACATGATTTTGTGTCGGTGAAGCACCTTGTATTGGCGTTTCAGGCCGATGCGCGGTTTGGGCAGCAATTGTTCAGAAATCTCTAGCTTAGTGATAAGGATTTGAAGGAGGCTGTTAAAGATGTTCATGGAAATCAAAGAGTCACTGATCAAAATCCTGAAGGAAAGTATGAGGCCTAGGATAAGTACGGGAGTGACTTGACTGAACTCGCTAGGCGGGGCAAACTTGATCCTGTTATTGACCGAGATGATGAAATACGACGGTGTATCCAGATATTGTCTAGGAGAACGAAGAATAATCCTGTTATTATCGGTGAGCTTGGTGTAGGAAAAATTGCAATTGCTGAAGGATTAGCTCAACGGATTTTTGACTCGCCGGACTGTTCACGCTGCAGATTAAGAGACCCTGACGTCGACGGCAGGGAGCGACGTCGCGTTTCGATTAGAACCGACGTCATCCACAACCCGACCATCCTCTTCCTCGACGAGCCGACCTCCTGCCTCAACTCCACCAGCGCATTCATGGTGGTGAAAGTCCTCCAGGGACGGGCCGAGCACTGTGTGAGAAAGCAGTGCTCTGTGTGAAAATGCTCAGGCGACGATGATTTGCTGTGCCGATGAGGCGGCGCTGTGCGCCAAATGTGACATGGAAGTACATGCAGTGAATAAGCTTACAAGCAAGCACCAGAGGCTTCTCCTCGAGTGTCTCTCAAAGTCAAACAAACTCCCCATATGTGACATATGCCAAGACAAGGCAACTTTTATATTCTGCGTCGAAGACAGAGCCCTCATTTGTTAGGATTGCGATGAATCTAGGTGAAGACGATCTTGGTCGAGGATACTACTCTGTGGAGACTGTCACTCTTAGATCTCAATTTCTCATCCCATGTAAACGTAAATCACAGCTTGGTTGCATGATGTTGCCCAATTCTCTTGCCCTGTCTGCAGCAAAACATTCAACGGGTACAACAATATGCAGTGGTCTGCTGTAGGTGGAATTAGGATGGGGACAAGGTCCCAGCAACAACCAGACCGAAAGCAAAAACAAAGCAAAAAAACAAAAACAAAAGAAAAAAAATGCAAAAAAAAAGCAAAAGCAAAGCAGAAAAAGAAAATAGCAAAGCAGAAAGTGAAAAGAAAAAGAAAGGCTGCATGTGAGTATGTCTGCAGGTGAAAGGAAAAAGCATGCATTTATCCCTCAGACAGCTCAACCACTCCCACAAAAGCAAAAGCAAAGCAGAAAGCAAAAGAAGATAAAAAGAAACATACATAATTGCGGGGGTGATGGCATGCAGAAAAGGGAATTATGGGCGTGACCCATTGAGCAGAGGGTCGAATTTATTTTTGAATGATGTAATTTATTTTTCTTATCTTTCGAAGACATCTGTATAACCCCATCAGAGGGTAATAATAATAATAAAAAAAAACAGCAAGCCCAAAGTAATGGGCTGGAATGTTATGTGGAGGGCGAAGGCCCATATGCCCAAAAGAGCCAGGCCCTATGGTTTCAAATTTATTCGGCACCCTGCCGCTATTATCACTAACCAGGTAATCAAAAGTATGCTCAGTACTTCAAATTTATTCGGCACCCTGCCGCTATTATCACCAACCAGGTGATTAAAAGTACGCCCAGTACTCCAAAATTATTCGGCAGCCTGCCGCTATTATCACCAACCAGGTGATCAAAAGTACGCCCAGTACTCCAAAATTATTCGGCAGCCTGCCGCTATTATCACCCACTAGGTGATCAAAAGTACGTCCAGTACTCCAAAATTATACATGAGCATCACTCATGTCAATCATACATGAGCATTCATGAGCATCACTCATGTCAATCATATATAAACATTCATAACCAGCATTCATATCAACATTCATGAGCATCACTCATGTCAACATTCATGAACATCACTCATGTCAACATCCATGAGCATCACTCATGTCAAATCAACATAAACATTCATGAGCATCACTCATGTCAATCAGCTTCGAAAGCTTCATTTACAGAGCTCCAGCTTCGAGAGCTCTAGCTTCAAAAGCTTCATTTACAAAAGCTCCAACTTCAAAGCTTCACCTATAGAGCTTCAGTGCAAGGTATACAAATACCGCCTCCGAACAACCACCACTTCGGCCCATACATGGATTCAATTTGAAGTCTCTAGCCAACATACTCTATTGACTAAAGACTTAGGGGACTACATTATGTACCATATATTGGGCCTCAACTGGGCCTCATGAAAAATACTTGGGGGACTCTTGCCCATTATTTATGTATTGAGGAGTGAGCCCTTATTCTATAAAAGGGACTCCCTCACTTTCATTAGAGAGCACCCATCACTTATGTATTGAGGAGCGAATCCTTATTCTATAAAAGGGACTCCCTCACCATCATTAGAGAGCATCACCGTCTACTGAGCAACCACCTCACCGCGAGCATCAACTCTAGCCCATCATTTATGTATTGAGGAGCGAGCCCTTATTCTATAAAAGGGACTCTCTCACCTTCAATGCCACAAGCCGAGCCAACCAAGGCAACATAAGCCACAAACTGAGCAGCCTCGCAACATGTGCTACTTCTAGTTGAGCATCATTTCACTTTGAGCACTGATCGGATCATATTTATATATATTTTTACTTCGAATTCACTCGTCTTTTCTTAGTTAGTTCCTTATATTTTTGAGCTATTTACGTTATTTTTGTGTTTATAGGATTTGTTATGCAAAGAAAATAAAAATGGAACAAGTGAAATTTTATGTAATAAATTCGTCAAAACTGTCTGTGTAGATCAGCTTTTAAATTAAATTAAAAAAAATAATAATGATAAGTCATGATGATGTTTGAAACATCATCATGATTCATGTGGTGAAGGAAGAAGCTAATGGACGGAAAAGAGGCAGCAAAGCTGCCAGCGAAAAAGGAATAAAAAAAAGGAAAGAAGGAGAATAGAAAAATAGGAAAGAGAGAAACACTGACGGAAAGAAGGAAAGAAGAAAAAGGAAATATAAGAGGACAGAGGCAGAGGGGAATAAAGACTAGCAGAAGTCAAGGGCAGAGAGAGAGGCAGAGACACGGGAAGCTGCCCAAGGCAGCGCAGAAAATGAGGGCAGAGAGCAGTGAGGAGAGACTGGCCAGGGACTGCGCAGAAACAGAGAAGCACAGAAAACTGTGCGGGAGAAAACAGAAAACGAAAACAGAAAAAAAAAGGAATAGATACAGAGGTCAGAGGGCAGAGAGACGCAGCAGGGTGACGAGGAGAAACAGGGGAGATAGACATGGAGCAGGAGGGCAGAAGCACAGAAGCACGGCAGATCTTCCTTTCTTGGTTTTATCTTCTCAAACCCATGTTTAACTTTTGGTTTAATTTGAGAATAATGTGTAGCTAAATTTATTTTGGCTAGAGGTTAATTCAAAGCCATGAATATATTTGTAATATGAATTGATTACCTTCAGTTGTGATTTCTGAGTTGTGATTTAATTTGCTTAACTGCTTGATTGATAACTTATTTTTGTATGTCGATTAAGAATGCATACTTAATTTACATGCATGAATTTGATGCTAGAATATAAGTGAATTTCACCTAATCGTTATGAACTTATATTCACAAGTAGTGAAGGTTGTTATCCACAATCGTGTTAAGTGAATTCTAGGCTGGATTAACATGCGTATTCCATAGTTATGAATGCCTAGTCAATGTTATGATTTCCGTTGAACTTAATGATCTTTGTTGAATGTCTCTATCATGCGTATTCCATAGTTAGGGACTTTGATGAGGAATAATTTGGTTGTAATGCGTATTCCATTCAATCCAATGAATCTAGGGAAATCTAAGAGTTAATTTAAGCGGACCTAATTAACTTGGAACATTGTCATTCACAATTTATTGAAAGAACAACTGAAAATCAATTTAGGTTGCATATGTGTCATGTGTGGAGAAGAACCCTTTAGCTAGTCCGTCACCTATCCTTTCACCTTAATTTCATGCTTTTGTCAATTCTGTAATTTATTTAAGTTTAATTTACTTCTCGTCAAAACCAAATCCCCCCCCCATTATTAAATTATATTATTTAGTTAGTTTTCATTGTTGTTAGTCTTTTAATTCAATTTCCGTCCATTTCAGTTCCTAGTGTCTAATTTGATTGTTTTCATTATTTTGAGTCATTCTAAGTGTGTTTCGAGTTATTAGAGTTTTTAGCCTAGTTTTGTGTCCTTGAGTCTTGTTTAATATTTTTAAATTAATTTAGAATAGATTAGCTATCCCTCCTAATCCCCGGCCTAGAACGATACCCTACTTACATCTATACTACAATTGTCAAAAAGAGGGTTTAATTTGTGTGTCAAGTAATTTTACGCATCAAATTTTGGCGCCGTTGCCGGGGATTAGCAACTTTGCTAATCCCTTGGTGCTTTTCTTTTTGTTTAGTTTGTTTTTGTTTTAGTTTCTGACTTAGTTTTGTTTTCCTTGTTTTGTGTTACTTTTGATATTTGATTTAGTTTTCTTTGATTTCAGGGTCTAGAGAAGTAAGACATGGATTTTGCTAACATTCAAGCTCAATTGGCGAATCTTACTTCTCAATTGTCACAGATTGCCGGAAGGACCACAATGCCAAGTGTCCCTACATTTGATGTGCCCTATGGGCAAGGATATCAACATCCTCAATTCACTGTGAACGAAGATGCTTGGGGTTATCAAGGCTATGATCAACCAAGCAACAACATGTTTTCCAACGCTTACAATTCGGCTTGGAGAGATCATTCAAATTATATGTGGGGGGAACCTCAACAATTCCAACAAGATGGATATTGGCAGCAAGAGGAGGAGTTCTATTCAAAACCTATGCAATATGCTCAATCAAACTCAGGTTCGTCAATAAATTATAATCAAATTCTTAATGAATTAAATTGTTTGGTGCAGGGCTCACAAAATCAAGCCAAGGAGGCTCAACAAGATGCATATTGGCAGCCATATGACGAGTTCTATTCAAGACCTATGCAGCCACCACATCATCCCCCACAACAATTCCAATCAAATCAAAGTATGCCCGTGAATTATAATGAAATTCTTGAAGGACTAATTTCTTTGGCGCAGGGTTCACAAAAAGAAGAACAATTGCCGCCATCGGAAGAGTTCTATCAGTGGCCATATGAACCGTCACAGCCACCACAACAATCAACCCAATTCAATTCAGGTATGTCCTTGGATAATGATACACTTAATAAGTTACTCACCTCTTTGAATCAGGGAGTAGAAAATCAAAACCAGGAGATGCAAGACCGAGTCAAAAGAGTGGACGAATTGGAGATGCAAGTTGGGCAGATTGTGGAATTCATGGCACAGATTCGAGATCAAAGTGAACTTTCCAACTCAAACATTGCAAATTCAAAATCAAAAAGTGAAATCGATGAAGCCATCACTTTGGAAGGAGACATGAAGGATGAAGCTGTCCCAGAACCATCCAAACACAGCCCGAACATGGATGAATTGCTGCTGCAAGCAGAAGAGGAGGAGGACGACCTGGGCAGTTTAGAAGAATTCTTGCTGCAAGCTCCTCAAATCCCTATGTCATCCAACTCAGGTGAGGAAGTTCTAAATTCACTTCATTCTAACATTATTCCACCGAATGTCCTTTGTCCTTGCAGGTTTTTTATTCCAAATATCAAAGAGAGTGAAAAAGACATTGTGGAAGCTCTTCCAAAGGTGCAAAGTGATATCCCAATTCTTGGTGCACCAAAACAAGTTCCCGATGGTATTGAAACGTTCAAAGAACCTTGCACACCAAGAAAAGGGATTCAAGAAAATGAAGTGGTTGAAGCATATCAAGAATACATCCAAGAGGCTGTGCATGAGACAATCAAGCCCAAAGCAGTTGAGTTTGATGACACGGGACAAGCCACAACCATCATAGTAAACCTGGCCAAGTTCAAAGTCCCAGAAATGTTCAAAAATGTGGTGTTTGTCATTGAATTTGTGTCGGAAAAAGAAAGTAAGCCATCTTCTCCAATTTTAATTTTAATTTATACTAACATGTTTCTGATTTTGATGATTCAGGCACCCACTCTTGAATTTAAACCATTGCCGAATCATTTCAAGTATCACCTCCCATTAAAAGATAAATTCCATGCTTTGGAGCCGAGTGGAGTTTAAAGGAAAGATTCGTCCGGCTAAAGACGTTAAATCAAGCGCTTCTTGGGAGGCAACCCAAGCATTCAACGAAGGGAGACTTTGGAATCGCTAACCAAATCAGATTTGCATTCTTACACCCTTATCTTTACTGCTTTCATTTTGTTTTGTTCAGTTAGTTGTGTTATTTGGTTGATTTCTGTGAGTTTGTGTTATTTAGTTTAAGTGTGGGGGAAGGTTAAACAAAGTCTTTTTTACATTGATTTACATATTTTACATTGATTTAAAAAAAAAAAACAAAAACAAAAACAAAAACAAAACACACCTAAAAAAAAATAAAAAAAAAAAAAAAAAAAAAAACATAAAAGTAAAAATATTTTACAATGATGTGTAAACTAATAGCATTCATTGGTCAGGTGGTGCTTCAGTAGTCGGCGGAGCTTCAGCAGTCGGCGGGGCCACGGAAGGAGGAGGTATCGGAGATTGATCAGTTGGAGATTCACTACGCGGTGCCGCCCCAGAAGACGAAGGCAGATGCGGTTGGAACAAACCCACAAACCTCCGGTGATCAAGTAAAATCTGACCATCATTTTCCTGCAGCTGGTCAATTTTCCTCTTCATGTTTGTGGCATAATTGTGTGCAAGCTTGTGCAATTGTTTATTTTCATGCTTGAGTCCTCTAATCTCCTATTTGAGACTCTGTATTTCAGCCACCAACGATTCAACGTGACGGGTTCGAGCAAATAGGCGTTGGGCCATGTTGGACACAGAACCCGCACACTGCATGCTAAGAGCCAGAGACTCCTTAACCGCCAATTCATCAGACCGTCTAGCGAGCAGTCTGTTATCTCTGGGGGTGACAAGGTTCCGGGCCACCACCGCAGCGGTCATGTCATTTTTCATCACCGAATCCCCCACGGTAAGGGGATCGGTAGGGGATATGAAGGATGGGCGCCATATGTTGTCTGGTGAAGGCGGAGCTGCCTCTTCACCAATGTTCAAGTCAAAACGACGATCGGAAGGGCCAGACATTTTTCAGAGGTGGTGAAGAAAGAAGAGAGTCGGGCTGATTAAGATTTTGGAAGTGCAAGAAGGGAGTGTTTACAGGAGGGAGCTCAAGTGTGTTGTGGAACAAAATTAACGCCTCTATAAAAAGAAGAAATCAAAGAGGCGCTCCTCAGAGAAGCGTCATCTCGCAAATCGAATAGTCGGGGCTCCTTTCTCAAAAGTCGGATTCTTTTCTCAAAAGAGGCGTTTCATTTCTTAAAATTTGGGCTTGCTCAGAAACCACGAGCCGAACCCCGGATTTCAAAAGATCAATTTGTCCAGACGTGTCGTCACTCGTCACTCGTCACATGCAACTGGCAGCTTTGCGGAAATTACGGGCAGCTTTGTCAGAAAGCGCGTAATTTGTACTATTCATCCATCCACCGGATGCCGACAATGAGTGAGGGAATAGTTCCGGTTGTGAAGAAAAGTCTTATAAGTATTTACCTTCGCCTTCCACAGCAAAGGCACACCCTCTCAGCACTTCTTCATCTCCGAGAATGTATTTCCAACACACCCTCTCGAGTCACTCAGTGTTCCTTATTCCTTGGGGTACCTCTGCAAACAACCTATCCAAAGCAAAAGTATTTCATATCATGAAGGTTGAAAGCAAGAGTATCTCATATCATGCTTTCTCCCTGTCCTTTCTCCAGCCAGCTCTTGCTCTCGAGTACTCATCATCTTATGCTTTCTCTTTGTCTCTCACTTATAAGGGAAGTGAAGATGATACCTCGAAGCATGTGGAGACAACGTGCTGATTCATCCTCAACTAAGGACAATGAGAAAGAGAGCAAGAGGTGGGCACTTGGAAAGATTGAAGAAAGAAACAGACCAACACCTCTCCCTCGTGCCTGCCCGTCGTGCAGAAGAAACAAGCAGAGAAGAATGCAGCTTGCACAATCATCCCAGCGGAAGGAGTCTGAGATGAAGAACTAGAGAAGCTGCCACATCTGCTTGGAGAACAAATAAGGAATTGCAACATCGCCAAAGAGAAAAGCCTCGCCGTACAATATCATCAAATCATCACTTGCAAGTAAAAAGCTAAGTGTCACCCCGTTCAAGAGGAAAGCTGTGGAAAGTCAACAAGCACGACCAATGATCACTTATTAGTTCTATTCATTATCTTTTATCGTGATTTTCAATTTTTCGTTTGCAATTTTTTTTTTTTTTTTTTACATTTTCTTGCGTTACTTAACTGAATTATTTCTTTTATTTGCAGGAATTTTTGGTTATTTCCACCCTTGAAGTTGATTGCAGAATTTTAGCTTGGGGGGGTCATCGCTTGGTTTTACTGCAAACTAGGGAAGTTTTCAGTCCAATTGCTTTATTTTGTTTCTTATTATTTATTTATTTTATTTTTATTTGCATTATAGTGTTTTCTGACATTGGGGACAATGTCCAGTTTAAGTTTGGGGGTAAAGAGTATAAAAAAATGACCAAATTGAAATTTTTTGTACCTTCGACTACGAACTGGTTTCATTTGTTTCTGTGTTGTTGCTTTTTGTTTTCTTAATTAGTTTTGTTTTCTTAAAAAAAAATTTAAATTAAAAAAAAAATTCGGAAAATTTAAAAATCCAAAAATATTGTCTTGTTTCCCTTATTGTTTTGAATTAGATTTTTGTTAGTTTCCCGACCCAATGATATAATTAGATCAAATTTGAATCATGATTATCAAGAACTTAGTTAACATGTGTTTTGTGAAATTCCTAATTCTCTTGTTAGTTTTGTACATGTTTGACCATCTTTGAAAAACCAAATGCACATAGCCTTGTTAATGTGAAACTAAAGTATGAATTAAAGCTTCATATGTGAATTTAGTGACCATATATATATCCTATGTGAGTTTTTGAGCCTATTAAAAGTGTGTGCATTTTTCATACACTCCTATTCTTTCATGTGTGATGAACTTATGTGAGATACATCTCTAGAACTTGCGTAACGATCTTTCGAAATGTTTGTCATTGATTGCATGAATTTGGAAATGATAGAGGCATTAGGTTTACCACTATGGCCCAAATAACCATGTTTCCCAAAGAAAAATGATATCATTAGATTGCCAATTTGAGCCGTGTATGTTGAGCCTTTTATTTCTTATCACCAGATATGTCTACCCTTATACCTGAAACATTTTTCCTTACCCTTTCCAAGCGAGCAATGCGAGATTGTCTTATGAGAAACGTTTGTGAAGTACTTTGAAGGTGTTTGGCAAAAGAATAAGTGTGGGAGTATTTCATGTTTGTATTAAAAAAAAAAAAAAAAGAGAAGAAAAAGAAAGATTGTATACAAATGAAATAAAAAGTTTTTAAAGTTTCAGTTTAAGGGTGGGGTTGGAGATGCTAGAAGAATTGCTGGAGAGCTTGAGTTCTTATAAATCTAAAGAAAAGAATTGCTTGCAATGTAGCTTGGAACTTATGTTTTCCTATTCTATCGTTTCAATAGCCCTATCCCTAAACCTCATTACATCCAATAAAAGTCCTCTTGATTTAAGTTTTGCAATTATGACTGTGGAGAAGTGATATTTATGCAAGCTTATGGTAGAACTTTCACATTTGATTCTTTGAGCGAAACACATTAAAACTAAACACATGTGTGATTGAGTGCTTATTCCGTGAGAAGGTCGCTAGTTTGCATATGATGATTTTAAAAATAAAAACTTAAAATTGCATTAGCATGGCTATCTCACACACTACACTTCAAGGATGATTCAAAGATTACTGCTAATATTTGAATAAGGAAGATGAACTTGGATTAGTTTGTTTGGTGCTAGCTATGGTTCTTGTTGATTTGTGTTCTCGAATGAAATTCTATGAGGGTCACATAGGGGGAAGCTAATGTTTTTTCTTGTTACTTCTTGTTCTTGTTTTCTTTGTTTTGCTCGAGGACTAGCAAAAGTTAAGTGTGGGGGTATTTGATCGGATCATATTTATATATATTTTTACTTCGAATTCACTCGTCTTTTCTTAGTTAGTTCCTTATATTTTTGAGCTATTTACGTTATTTTTGTGTTTATAGGATTTGTTATGCAAAGAAAATAAAAATGGAACAAGTGAAATTTTATGTAATAAATTCGTCAAAACTGTCTGTGTAGATCAGCTTTTAAATTAAATTAAAAAATAATAATAATGATAAGTCATGATGATGTTTGAAACATCATCATGATTCATGTGGTGAAGGAAGAAGCTAATTGACGGAAAAGAGGCAGCAAAGCTGCCAGCGAAAAAGGAATAAAAAAAAGGAAAGAAGGAGAATAGAAAAATAGGAAAGAGAGAAACACTGACGGAAAGAAGGAAAGAAGAAAAAGGAAATATAAGAGGACAGAGGCAGAGGGGAATAAAGACTAGCAGAAGTCAAGGGCAGAGAGAGAGGCAGAGACACGGGAAGCTGCCCAAGGCAGCGCAGAAAAGGAGGGCAGAGAGCAGTGAGGAGAGACTGGCCAGGGACTGCGCAGAAACAGAGAAGCACAGAAAACTGTGCGGGAGAAAACAGAAAACGAAAACAGAAAAAAAAAGGAATAGATACAGAGGTCAGAGGGCAGAGAGACGCAGCAGGGTGACGAGGAGAAACAGGGGAGATAGACACGGAGCAGGAGGGCAGAAGCACAGAAGCACGGCAGATCTTCCTTTCTTGATTTTATCTTCTCAAACCCATGTTTAACTTTTGGTTTAATTTGAGAATAATGTGTAGCTAAATTTATTTTGGCTAGAGGTTAATTCAAAGCCATGAATATATTTGTAATATGAATTGATTACCTTCAGTTGTGATTTCTGAGTTGTGATTTAATTTGCTTAACTGCTTGATTGATAACTTATTTTTGTATGTCGATTAAGAATGCATACTTAATTTACATGCATGAATTTGATGCTAGAATATAAGTGAATTTCACCTAATCGTTATGAACTTATATTCACAAGTAGTGAAGGTTGTTATCCACAATCGTGTTAAGTGAATTCTAGGCTGGATTAACATGCGTATTCCATAGTTATGAATGCCTAGTCAATGTTATGATTTCCGTTGAACTTAATGATCTTTGTTGAATGTCTCTATCATGCGTATTCCATAGTTAGGGACTTTGATGAGGAATAATTTGGTTGTAATGCGTATTCCATTCAATCCAATGAATCTAGGGAAATCTAAGAGTTAATTTAAGCGGACCTAATTAACTTGGAACATTGTCATTCACAATTTATTGAAAGAACAACTGAAAATCAATTTAGGTTGCATATGTGTCATGTGTGGAGAAGAACCCTCTAGCTAGTCCGTCACCTATCCTTTCACCTTAATTTCATGCTTTTGTCAATTCTGTAATTTATTTAAGTTTAATTTACTTCTCGTCAAAACCAAATCCCCCCCCCCATTATTAAATTATATTATTTAGTTAGTTTTCATTGTTGTTAGTCTTTTAATTCAATTTCCGTCCATTTCAGTTCCTAGTGTCTAATTTGATTGTTTTCATTATTTTGAGTCATTCTAAGTGTGTTTCGAGTTTTTAGCCTAGTTTTTAGCCTAGTTTTGTGTCCTTGAGTCTTGTTTAATATTTTTAAATTAATTTAGAATAGATTAGCAATCCCTCCTAATCCCCGGCCTAGAACGATACCCTACTTACATCTATACTACAATTGTCAAAAAGAGGGTTTAATTTGTGTGTCAAGTAATTTTACGCATCAAGCACGGCCTCATATCAAGTATCAGTTGAAGATGACATATAGTTACTTCGGCCTACACATGGATTGAATTTCAAATCTCCAGCCAAAAGACTATCTTGACTGAAGACTTGGGGAACTACTATTTATACCATACTTAGGGCCTCCGTATTTAGACCTCGTATAAATACTCGGGAGACTCAAATGTAATTATGTAATAAATGAAGGGCAAATATGTAATAAGTGAGGAGCCCTTATTCTATAAAATGGTCTCATCACCCTCACAAACCTCAAGCCTCACCTCCCCAAAGATGAGGCTCTCTTTCCCTCACAATCCTCTCACAAACAGAGAAATACAATATCAGTGTGGACGTAGCCCAAACATTGGGGTGAACCACGATACATCTTGTGTTCTTTACTTTCTTGCAGATTCACGGTCGGATTTACGTTGTTCCAAGACCTCCCAATTTTATGCATGAACAATATATATATATATATATATATATATATATATATATATATATTTCAATTCATGCTTCACATATCCATATTCATAAGTATGTCATGCCAAAATATAAAACAAAATAAGTAATCAGGTGAAAATAAATTCATGGAAAATAACATATTAGCTGGAACCCCTACAGAGGTCTGTACGACTGAATTCATAGCTCATTAGTCAATCTAGCCGGAGTCACTGCAAGTGACCTATACGACACTACACTGCATACGAGTTGGAACCACTATAAAGGTTTGTACGACAAGACTGGGTGTAATACAGTTATGCTCAATGCTACACTCTCATGATAGCTGTACGATAAATCGCTTGTCACCTACGAGTCGGAACCACCTATAATGGTCTGTACGACAAAACTGTACACCTAAATTGGATCCAATGTGAGCATATGATGAGGGAGGTGACATTATAAACAGGCATATATCATATCTCTGGCTAAATCACAATCACCCGGGGTGCAGGTTTATGAGCTCTCAATCTCGTCTCACATTATTAGTATCTCATATAACAAAACATAACTCACCTGGTACTTACCTGAGCGTCCACAGCACCAATTCATATTATGCATCATATACTAATTCATATGTTGAATATAAATTTATATGCATGGCATTTCAAAGCATACTTTCATTTAAACACATTTTCTGGGAAAATATCAAGTATATAAATATATACTGAAAACTAAAAGCCCACTCACTGGTATGTCAAATGGTCGTAGCCCCCGAGTCGCCCTTGACTGCTCTCGTCCTCGGGATAAGTCTCCCCTATATGCGAAACAACTATAACAACGTTAATTTAAAGTACATAGACAAAACTAGTTAATAACTTCTCATAAATTGCTCAAATGAGGTGTTTAAATATACCAACGTGATCTACACAACCTCACGAATATCCCCATATTTTTAGAAAATTTTTCCGACGTCCCAAGCGCCACCACGCGCGACCAACCCTGACTGAATCCTTAACCACCGTTAGGGAATATTCCGCTAAAAATTAGAATATTCCGTTAAAACTAACCTGACCTCGTTAGCTGCCGTTAGGAATATTTCATCAACTCTGACAGAATATTCTTCTTTCTTCTCCGGTGAACCTCGTCGGTCGCCATCGTCGCCAGAAAACTGGAAAATGTTTAAACCTTCATTTCTCATCTATTTCTCAACCAAATTTCATGAAAACTAAAATGAAGCTTAGGACTAGAAGAACACAAACTTACCAATTTCAAGCTCCAAAAATCACGGAATCTCGCTGGAGAAAGCACGATATTTCCGGCTAAATTTCAAACTTGCCAAACTCAATTTCCCGACGTCCAAAACAACTCGTTTTTCTTCTCCGAGCTTCGTGAGGACATTCTAAAGCTTCCTAAAGGCTTAAAATCTTCTAAAAACTTCACATTTACATGTGCATGAACAGTGCACCAAAACTGAGTATCTCTGGTTCTCGAGTTTCGAAGGTTTCACGACCAGAAAAGGGTATGGTTGAGCTTGTGACGAAAAGATGAAGATGATGATGGTACCTACAAGCTCAATCCGTGATGGGAAGTGAAGCTTCAAGGTTGTCCGTACGACTTGTATGAAAGATAGAAGAAATCTGAGAGGGAAGAGAGAGATAGTCAACGGGAGAGAGAGAGAGAAAAAATGTATGGGTGTTTGTGTGTGTGGTCCTAGTTGGTCACAAACCAAACAAAACTAAGTCCTTTTTAGTTCCCTTAGTTCTAAAAACTTAGGAAAATAATGGATGGATCAAAACCTAAGTACACAATACACACAACACACTTTAACATCCAAGGGTATATAAGTAATTTCACGCTGTCGAAAATAAATATTTCGGGACGGACTGTCACAAAAATAACTCTATATTTTTCCATACAATTACTGAATACCAGCTTCCGATTTTTCTAGTGTTATCATATTTCAATCTTAGAAGACGTCTTAAATTCAAAACAACTCGATCTCCTCCCTAATTAAAAAGAATTTACTCGGCTAAGAAGAAGGAATAAGTTGTTAGGGTCTAACAATATTTTTGGGAAATGAATAAGTGATAATTAAGAGTTGAAGAACTATTAACTCCTAAATAAGCCAAGTTGCACAAATTTGCCATTACCAAACAATAAAAAAATCGATAGAATGAGAAAGTAAAGCACCAATAAAACTAACTTCAAACTAGACGATTGTGAATTAACGGTGGAAACATCGCAAAACTTGGTAGATTGGGAAAACAAATGAGAGATATTGAGAACCAGTAAAACTAACTAAAAGCTAAACGATTGTGAATTAAGGGGGAAACATCGAAAAACTTGGGATGGTTCAGGCCGCGCCCATGGTACGATTTGCTTTGATGGGAGTTGATATTCTCTCCCCTCCTAATCCATCTCCCTTTTCCTTCCCTCCTACTTAAATGATTACGGTTAAATCACGTCAATATCTTATATTGATTTTTTTATAAAGACAATAAGACAAAAAACAAAGTGTAAGAGGAGGGAAGGGAAGGGGATGAGAATAGGAAGGGAGATAATCCTACTCCCATTGCAAGCCATCAATGTGAGGATATTTGATGGGTAATAAGTGTTGGAGCAATATTAGAAAATATGAGAAATATAAAAGAATTCCAAAAATAATCATAAAAAAAATCACAGCATCAATTATGTATGAGATTAATATAAACAACTATAAAGAAAGTAAGAAAAACTGACAAACTTGGAGATTGAGACTTGGATAAATGCAATGTCCAAAAGATAGAATTTCGTCTCTACCCTTGTGCCTGTAGTTCGGTATGAGTCCATCTTCCCATGATTCAACAATCTATAATCTGAATTCGAAGTACTTAAATCTTCGGACTCTATCGAACTTTATATATTCCGTACTCTCAACACACGGTTCATAATTGACTGACAATGAATAAAAGGCATTGGAGAAAACTCTACTCTTTTTCATTAGACAAGTGGGAGACTCCAGCCATTTCTTTTGAAACATTGTGAATGTTGCCTAAAATTCAAACCAACAGATGCAACTTCATATACTCAATTTGTATTGTCTGTGTCTGGTCTCGTGGTCATAAGCATATTTGGTCGTTTTGTGATTAATTTAGTGGTTCACCGTAATACTAGAGGTGAGCTAGTTGAGTTTTGTTGGGTGTTAAAACACGAACATTACAGCAGCTCGGTATTTTGAAAAGCCTTCGTCACCCTCCCAGCATTTTTTTTCTTGAAAATTAATCAAATTAATTTTGGAGGCCTAGTAGGGATATTAAGGGCTGGTTTGGTATTGTTGTGCTTTGAAAAAAAAAACTATTTCTGCTGTGCTGTGAGAATAAACTCATTTTTACTGCTTCACGTTTTCAGCTTTTTTTCACCCAAAACTGTGAAAATAAACTGTTTTTAAGTGTTTACCAAACATCTTTTTAAGCTGATTTTTGTTAGATGAGTGGATCTGAGATGATGGAGAGCTTAGTGATAGTCAGCGGTGCAAAGGTTATGGAATATGCAAGAAGAAAAGCAGGGGAAAACAAAAAGGAAAGAAAAAGGAAGAAGAAAGGGCTGCCATCGACCCTAATCGGAATTAGGATCGGCGACAAAGGAAAAGTCACGGAGAGAAGTTGCGATTGCTAATGGAGCATATGTTTACCAGCTGGTGGATTTTCAGCTTGTTTCTTTAACGGATTCTCTTCTTTTGGCACGAAAATCCATTAGAGATTAAAAAGATAATCAACCAAACAACTTCAAATTCTTAAAAGGATGAAAAAAGGGGATAATGTGTACCTACTTTTGAGTATAACTACAAACTAACCTTGCATTGTTGCCGTTGGTATCAATCAAGCAACTATTTCCTTCTTGAAGGAGCTCTGGTACGCTAAAAATGCGTACTCATGCTCAATAACGGTATGACCATTAAAGCCATTCAAAAAGTTATTGAGGTTAGCGGAATGGTGAGAATGAATAGAATAATATGTTATACGTAGACGTAAGTTTAGTGCAACATTCCAAACGCTCCAAATTCTAGATCAAAATAAAATAAAGTATGAACAATTTTTTATTAAAAACCTTAAGCCTCATCAATCAATATATTATCTTTGGATCGTTTTTCCTTTACTTTTACAGTTGAACTTTCCTTTTTCCTTCCTATTCTTTCACTTCGAAACGGAAGAGGACTAATTACTAATTGATTACTAATCGCAGATAATATTTTTTGGGTGTGACTATCAATTTTTTGATAGCTCCTAATTAAAACTTAATCTCTCCTAAATTTGCTTCAACAGAAACATGATGCTGCAGGTCACCAATTTCCAGTTTGTGTTGGCCCAATGGGATTCTCCGGATCCCCCATTTGTCAACGACGCTGAGGTGCTTGCACACCTGGACGCCAACCCTGACTCGTCTCTCTGATCCGGCCACGATATGGACCTTGTGAAATCCCACCAGCTGCTTGTTGGGGGCCCATTTTCCTGTCGGCGGGGTCGCGAACACCAATAGAGTGTGGGTCCCATCCATGGTTCCGCTGTTTTTTATGTCAATGTGGACGTCGAGTGAGAGTGAGTCACAATTTGTGTGGCTCACTCGGATGTCGTGGTTGCCTGGCATGGTTGTGTTTTTGGAGGCGACGAGGCTGGTGAATGAGACCGAGACTAATGTAGGCCCCTGGGCTAGGGAGTGCGAGAATCTGGTGTAGCTTAGGCCCAACCCAAATGGGAAGACAACTGGGCCCTTGTAAAATCTATAGGTCCTACCAGGATACCCTCTTGCTGGGTCTGCTCTCATGGCCATGTCTGTCATTGGCAGGTTGGCCACATAATTTTGAGGGTACCATGTCATAGGGAGCTTTCCACCTAAAGAAACAAAACATAATTAATAAGTATCACGTGACAGCGTGTCGGTCATAAACATAAGTTTCTCATTAGTTCAAGCATTACTTGGGTTTGTAGTGCCGAATAGAACATCAGCAATGGCAGTTCCTCCAGCCTGGCCTGGATACCCAACCCAAATAATCGCTCCAATGCGAGGGTCATTCTTTGCAAACGTCACATCAATAGGGCCGCCTGACATTATGACCAGAATGGTCGGCCCCCTAGAAGCCCTAGCCACCCTGGACACCAGCTCTTGTTGGTGTCCAGGCAAGAGGAGGTCGGTCCGGTCTCTGAACTCTGCTTCAATTGATTGGTCAAGGCCTATTACTAAGACGGTTGCATCAGCTTGTCTAGCTGCAACCTCAGCAGCACCAATTAGTTGATTTCCATTGCAATGAACATCTGTGCACCCAGCTTGGTGTATGGTCCTTGTGTACCTCGCAATTCCTTGTAGTGGTGTAGTGTAACCACATGCAATACCTATATAAAATTACAAAAAATATCCAATGGATTAAATTTTAAATCTTTGCCAAGAAAATTAGACTAAAGCGACAAAATATATATGCACAATTTTACATTTTTAGTAGACTTACCTGCATAATTTCCAATCATTGTTTCTGTAACATCAGAATTGGGCCCGATTACAGCCACAGTACGGTGGCGCATGGTTGAGAGGGGTAGCGAATTCCCACGGTTTTCAAGCAGAACAATGCCTTGTCTGGCAGCTTCAAGGGCTAGCTCATTGCTGGATGGTTTGCACACATCTGCTAGGCCTAGGTTTCCATATCGTTGAGCTGACGGTTCGCCATCGAACATTCCCAATCTCATTTGGACCGTGATTGTGTTAGCCAACGCATAGTTAATGTCGATCTCGTTTACCTGGCCAAACCTCACTGCCGCCTCTGTGTGGATGCCAAGGAATGGCCCACAATCCAAATCCAAACCTGCTTATTACAAAATTGGGCTTAGATTTTCTTAACTTCCTCTTTTGAGACGCACCAGATAACATTAAACTCATATAAAATGGTTAAACCGCTAACAACCTGCTTTAATTGCGTATGCAGCTGCTTCTTCTGGTGTTTTGGTGTAATGTTGGTTATCATAATAAACACCAACTGAATCACAATCCGAGACAATATACCTTTTTTGGACACATAAACCAAACACTTAATCAGTAATTAATTAGAGGCTACAAATACAAATTAAGAAAATAATACATAAGCAATTCAAGTGATAATTCAAATCAATGGGACTCACCCATTGAGTTTCCATTGACCACGGATTGTGCCTTTGAGGAGTTCAGGGTCAGCACAAGTAGGTTTTCCGTTGACCTGGTTATAAGAGCACATAACACTAGCAACATTCCCATCCACCACACAGGCTCTGAAGGGCACGTTATATGTGTCTTCCAAGTCCTGCTTGCTAACCTGCACATTTCACACGAAATATTATTTACCTCTGCATATACAAAAATGCTATTTTGTCTGACAATCTAATATGTTACGAGGTCAGACTGTCAATTCGAGAATCGAAACATTATTAGGTCTACATTGACAATTTGACAACATAACACGTTATGCATGCAAATATACTTGAACATACATAATGATGACTAGCTAGTTAGGTTAAGATTTTGTTACCCTAGCGTTGAAGTGGAACCGATCGACACCGTTCCAATTATCGAGATCATAGGCGGTGTAATGTTTGCAGCATGCAGCAACCTTAAGGCGATTCCCAGCACCATCACCTTGGAGGCCCTTGACATACCTAGCACCATACTTGGCAGCCAAGATAGGGTCTTCCCCAGGAGTCTCTTGCCCCCTTCCCCACCTCGGGTCACGAAATATGTTCACATTTGGGCTCCAAAATGTCAGTCCAGCCGCACCCCCGTTGTACATTGCCCTTGCTTCATCAGACACAACCTGTCCAATAAAATAAAATAAAAATTATATGACCGCATAATAATTTCCCTTCACTTTTTTCTAATAAAAGAAAGTGAGTAGGTTTTCAATTAGGGAACTATTGATTGATAAATGAACTTTATTAATTTATTTTCTGTTTTGCCATTAGAATAAGAAAATTGTTATTCACACACCTATTTTTACCTCCCACACACCTTTGTTAATTTTTGGCAATTGATTTTTTTCAATTCATTTGATTGGACAATTGAAAATTGAGAGAAAGTGTGAAGTAAAAATTGGTGTGTAGATAACATTACCTTATAAGAAAATGGTCCAATATTTATCACATGTAATAATGGGTGTCTGGTTATACCATAATCCAAGGTAACAATTTTAGAAGCTCAGATGGGTCTCCAAAGGGGGTGGTGAGAGTAAATTCACCAAATTAGTGATGGCACCTTGCCAAGTTGAACTCATCAATACTTTGCACCCATCTGTGTCTCTTTTCTGTTTTTCTATACCAGCGACATTCTAGATTGAATTTATTATAATAATAGAGAGAGATATTTGAACTTAGGTGCAGAATGGGATATCACCAGTAACTTTATTAAACTCAGGTTTGCCCAATGTTTAAAATATCTACGAAATTGTTGATATTTTTATCGAAATATCCGAAAAATCAAAGATCGATATGGAGGGGAGGGGGGTGTGAAATGCAAACTTCACCCTATATCGACGAGATATAGGAAAATCAATGATTATCAATGATATTTCCTAATTCACCTACATAAATTTTGGCAGAATTCATTGTATTGTAGATTTCGAACTTTTGAAAAAAAAAAATTGAGAATTTTTTCTCTAATTTCAACTAAATTTGAATGAGTTGATATCCCACCCAATTGCAAATTTTCAAAATTTATGTCGAAGGTCTATTCATCGATTATGTCTATCTATCACTATTTTCATAAATTTACATATTGATATTTCCACATGTATTGATACTTTAAACATTGGGTCTGCCCATCGTTGGCTACTAATTAAATTAGTATAAGTTAACATAGCTAATGCGACTCGTAATTAAAAATTAAGTGTGACAATAGTATAACCTATATTTAATGGAAGCATGTTATAATGGGCATCTTATATATATAATTCAGCTATATACGTGATAAGTCTGTGTGGACAGTGGAGAATTTTAATCATAAAAGAAAAATAAACAAGAGCCACAACCACAATAATTAGCTGCCGAAAATATCGTTTTTGTTGTTGTTTTTAAGGCTAAATCTAGCTTTGCTAGTCGTTTGTCATTATCATTTGCCACCAATATTATCCAAATCATAAAGGGATGTTAAATTTAGGTAGCTCGCGGAATTTCCAATGCATGTAACACTATGTTACATGTATCCATGCAAATTGCACCTCTCTCTCCCTTCACTTAAAATGTTAATTATTTAAAACAAATCACAAAACATTTCGTTCACAGAAAGTTATCATGTTATATTTGTCACATAATTAATCAAAATCGGATGTTAGTTAATCGTTTGCATCTGATTATATAATGTTCGGTAGCATAAAATATGTATCACTTTACACGATTAATAGTTTACATTATTAATTTAGTATTAAACAGATATATATATATATATATGACAATTTTGATCACATGATTGATGGAAAGTATATTTAAAAAAAAGAAAAAAAAGAACTTGGCCTCCTCTTATATTTTCTATTCTAAATTTCATACCGATGAGAAAAATAAACAAAAGAAAAAGAAGAAGAATCCTCACCCGTCCGATTTCCTCCCAGAGCGACTCATTGAAGGAAGCAGCGGTGGTGATGACTTGAGGGAAGCTAGTAGCCCCAAGAAAGGTACCGAACTTGGTTCCAGGCCCCACGTTGGACACACCATGAAGCGCCTCAGACCACCACTCGTACCCCTGAATGCCAAGCCTAGGCACAGCAATGGCATTGTTCACCAACAGCCCGATCTTCTCCTGCAATGTCAGCCGTCCGATCAAGTCCTGAACCCTAACGTGGATTGGCACCCTCACCCTGCAGAACTTCAACGTTCTGGTTATCGGGTTTCGAGGGTCGCAGGCGAAGGGTGGACGAGCATGCACAACTGCAATGCTGCAGAGGGAAGAAAATAAGAACAGAAGAGAAAGAAGTGAGAGTTTGGCAATATTGTATGCCATATTTTAAAAAAAACTGGAATATTGTGTATTGTTCTCCCTTTTTCTTGTGATATTTTGAGTTTGTATTTGTTGTGAGTGAAAGGTTTGGTGTGTGTGTATTTATAGGGAGGGTTTTAAGAAGGTTGCGTTTGGAGGATGGTTTATGATGATGCGATGAGAAGTATGAGGGAGGAGAGGTTTTTCATGATTGAGTTTCCACGTAGACGATCAGATTATAGACTTTGAAGCCCACCAAAACAGAAAAAAGGAGAGAGAGAGAAAGATAGTGATCGACCAAAAAAAAAAAAAGAAGAGAGAGAGAGAGAGCAAGTGGAGGGATGAGTCTGTCAGTGATTCAGTGCAACACGCAGTTGCACAGGATGGAGACTTAGGGTAAGGAGGTATAGTTAAAAAAGTGTATGAGCCATAACCTGAGAACCATGAAGCAAAATGGGAAAGGAGGAGACATAAAATAATTCAAGAATATTTACCATAAATATTTAAGACATAAAATCTACTTTCTTTTTCTTTAATTTGTCACTACAGTTAATTTGAGAAAAGAACAAACTAAATATTTAACAGGGAATGTGGAGAACGGTTATGCAATTTTTCAACAGAACCAGATAAATCCCAGACTTGTAGCCAAATTGAAGGACACATGGTCTTTATAATCTTGGTTTAGTTATTTGACTCTGTATAATTTATCAACACAGAAACAAATACGAAAAATTTATATACCAGTGCGATTTTTAGAATTTTCCGGGGAAAAATAATTAGGATAAATGATTAAAAGGGACAAAGAATTTGTGTCTTGGAAGCTTTTCTGTCTTAACAATGCAGTGTTTAGTCCTTTTAAGTTATAATTATTGGAGGTGGATTGTCTGCCCTTCCATTTCCATACTCTCCTCATTCCTCCTGTTTGTGTGGTCACGGTTAAGCCACGTCAACATTTTATATTTCTATTACTTTTTGTTTTATTATTTCTATAAAAAATTAATATAAAATATTGACGTGGTTTAACCGTAACCACACATCACAAGAGAGTATGGAAAGAGTATGAAAATTGGAGGGCAGACAATCCACCTCCATAATTATTTCACAAAAAGGAATAGGAGCAGAAATTTTTTATTTGCTCTCGTGACTTTTGCTTGCGCAGACTGCACGAGACCTAAAAGAAAGTCAATCCCGTGCCTATGCGATTTCGAGTTTCTACCAGCGATGAAACAAAACCATTTGTCTCTTCTTCTTTCGTTCTTTATTTTGTTCTTGTGAGTTTGTATGGCAATGGCTTGATATGCTTCGACTTAACCCAACAGCAACATTATACGTATGTATATGCAAGTTATATATAGGGAGTGGTAGTTTAGTACCATACCATGCACTAACTTAAAATACTCGATGTACACACCGACATGAAAACAGTGTACACAACGTACTATAGATTGTTAACCCGTCCAAACTACTTCTTTCTTTATATATTTGTCCATTGAACTATACTACAGTCAAGACACACAAAATCGTTGGGAATATATGAATGTTAATGCATGTTGAACTCAAAATGCATTAACGTCAAGGGATTTTCCACACCCAATATAAACAAACGGTAGCAAATTTTTGTTTGTCTGCATGCTTTGTTAACCATATCCAATATTTAAATAGATAGCGAATATTTGTGCATAATCACTAACTGGGATGTAATATGTGACAGGTAAACTGAAAATTATTCTGTGGGTTTGAGAATTTACCATAAGAGATAGGGCCATAAATAAAAAGAGGGTGAGCTTATTAATACGCTTATCAGTTTTTTTGTTACTTAATTAGAACCTTATACCTTTCAGTAGTCAATTGCTTTCTTAATTAATTTCTTTCTTCAGTCTCTGTCTGTAAGTCTTCGGCCGTTAGTTAGCCTAGCCTGAGTGTTGAGGTAATTAAACAGGAAATAGGTTGGCATAAGTTAGGTCAAGGTTTAATTCTTTCAATTCCCTTTCAATATAAACAAAGAAATATATATCCATACGCATCTATATATGGAGCTTATAGCTATGATACATGAGGACTTTGCCGTTATCAATTTCGTCTAGAGTAGTGATTCTCATATTCTTATTCTTTTCTTATATATGAACTCGGTTTTTTTTTCCTTGTCATGTTTACTTACATGAAATGAGAGGAGTATCATTTACGTAGAAAATCACCTAAATGATCAACTATTCCCCTAATCATCAACATAGTTATTTATGGTTTTTCAAAAATTGGATTACAGATTGAAATGTGAAAGTTACATATTTATGTATTTCTCACGTAGTAGTAAACGCAGGTCTTTTTTTTCTATTATTAAAGGGAGAGAGAGGGTTTTAAACTATTATTACAATAATTTAGGAGAGGGATAGTTTCGAACCCAGGGCGCATAGTTGGAAACCCAACACCCTATCTATTACGACATTAGACCACACACAGCCGTAAACACAGGTTAAATTGAAATTATTTTAACGTTCATGCATTCAGTGAAAGTAAAGCATGAGAATAAGTACAATATCAATTCCAAATAAGTAATATATCATTAATTGTGTTCATTCCTAAAGCTTAAACGAAAACGAAAAGAGACGAGCGTACAATACACAGACTGCAAAGTCCTCCCTTTCCCTATCGTGGATCAATATCAATACTAAATCATCAATATCCAAGAATCTTTTTCCCGATAAGAACAAATTAATTGGATATAAGCACCATGCATGCGTATAAGCAATAATAAGAGCCAATGATTCAATTAAATAATTCTTTGTGCAATTGTATATACAACCCTTCCCCAATGATAATATATATTATCCGAATTAACACCAGAAGCCCTTTACTACCAAGGAAAAAAAAGGTCCAAAGAAGAAAGGAACATTACAATTTTCTCAGATAGACTCAATGTCTATATTCCGTGGGACCCTAAATATTTCAACAGAACCAATTATGAATTTGAGGTCACCATGCTTTTAGTTAGAGCTTTTCTGGTTTTAAATTTCATCTGTATACATACATACATACATGTATTTCATTTTTTGGGTTTAGGGGGTCTTATCTTATTGGACCACGTCAAATGACGCAGTTTAGAGCCAATTGGCTGGCTAGTCTCTTGTATTGTAGTAAGGCATTGAGTTCATCAAACAAACCCTTTTCTGCACTAACCATTTTTATGGTTCCTTTCTTGGGGAAAAACCCTCTAACTAGCTATGATCTTCTTGCTATTTTTGTACAGTCAAAACTTTTAACAGTATTGAGGATTCTTAATTTGTTGAAATGCGTCAATTTGTTTTAACAGTCAACTATAACTCATTTTTTGTTAGTTTTTCACATTTGAACAAACTAAAATATATACATGAATGGCAAATTTGGTTAAAAGCAAGTATTACATCGCCACGTTTAGGGGCTTAAAATCAAATTGAAAGTCTAGAGAACTAATCGAAATAAGGTACTAAGTTCAAAAGGCGTTGTTAAAGATTTCCGTTCTTTCATTAATGAATTTGGTTATTTCTAGCAGCTTGGGGCCTCTAGCTCGCTTGGCTTATCTTCTTCCTTGTTTAATCTTGGTAGCTCTAACACTCTTTGTTTTCCTTATCTATTATTCGCTGGAAAATCGTGTGATTGATTTCCCATACATTATGTATAATTTGTTGGTTGGCTTTGGCAGTTGGAGTAGACAAGGAATGTGACCATAAATGGCAATTTGTGAAAGAAAGATCATCCGTTGGAGATGTGGCCAAAAATAAGAGGCGCTAAAAAATGACCTAACTTGATGATGAAGGATACATATGGGCCCGCCTAAGCCCTCCCCATCTTTGGGTTTTGACTAACATAGACACCCTAACAAAAAGAAATTAAAAAACTTGAGTAAGGCAATGGCCAATGGGTGTTTTCTTTGACTCCACAACCTGTCTGTACAGATGTTTTAATATCATGCGTATAAGTTTATCTTCACACGATGTTGTATTATTGGCACAAGACGTCAGAATAACGGTTGATCTGTGTCATATAAGTCACTCTTTAATAAACACACGCAAATTCTTTGTGCTTTTTGATTAATCTATCCATACTTATGTCATCGTGACAACGTCTTATTAACTTGTCTTACATGCCCAACCACGCGACACCCTACATTCTCACCATGCATGGATGAGACCATCATCTTCTGTGGTTGCATGGATGACAGATTGAGCTGATTTAAGCTATAAAAACAGTAGCATGGGTGCGGATAGTGATTGACCATTGCATTCTTATCCTTAAAAACCAATCAATCAGTGCATAAAAGATAGGTCTGCCAACTAGCTATCCCCATATGAACGAATCTGAGAAAATTCCTCTCCTGTTTATCTTCTTTTGGTTGCTTACTGGTTTGGAGAAATCTCTTTACGCCTTAGTCTTTGTCAATTTTTTACAAATTTTCGTAAATGCATGTCTACCTGTAAACTGTTATGCGCCGCAAGATCCAAAGCCTTAGTTGTTCGGAAGTTGGTTTGCCTTTGTAAGTTACAACTTTTGCAAGTTAGTAGTGAAGGAGATTCCTCCCATCCTTCAGACATGAATGCCTTTGGCTCATTCCCACATTATTCTGAGCATATCACAGAAAATCTTGTACTATTGGCTCCAAAATTGGAGAAATGCTGGTACAAGTATGTCATAACATTGTAGCATTAACACGAAATGTCATAGTAAAGAATCATGTACTCGTATCATGAATGCTGCTTTCTCAAAATAACATGGATTGATTAGTTGGTTTGGATTAATATATTACATCATATAGCGCAAAAGTTAGTAAAAGACCAAAACAGATATTTTAATTGTGATTAGGGTTCAAGCGAGTGAACGACCCCTAGTTAATGAGATACGATTCCATATATGGCACCAACAATTGAAAGTCGCTCACTTGAGTGAGTAGTCGAAAACCCCTTTGGAGTTGGATTCCGGGATAGATAGAATTAATTACATCCCTTGAGACATTAACGTGATATCATGTACCAATAACTCAAAATTATGTATTTTATGTTTTTCATATGGCATTGGTAAGAAACATCTTAGCGTCCCCGTTTCATGGACTTTACTAGGGCTTGTAGCTAAGCAACTATCCTTTTTTATTTAATAACTGGAGGGAGTAGACTTGAATGCTGAAAATATACCGATCTAATTGACCAAAAAAAGAAAATATACCGATATAGCTAACTTGGTTACTCTCACGTTTGTTATATGTTCGACTGAAAGCCTCATACGGATATGAAATTTATACTCTTAATATTCAATTTTGTGTATGGAGCATGCACTTGTTCCACTTTCCCGTTGGTCAAGCCGTATACTCGCCCTCAAAAGAAATTGACCATCACATCATATACTTCTTGAGACCCGCACGTCTGAAATGCTTTGGGATAACTTTTTGGATAACATAACGAATCTGGATAATTACCAAATCATCACATCCTCCTACGTTGTTTCTTTTGAATCACTTAGACATGTGAAACTGGAATTTACGCAAGACTTGGTCAATAAAGGTAATTACTTGGATACGGCAACAACAAATCAAACACTCTAATGCCCGTTAATAATCATTTAGGGCCTGTTTGGTATTTGATTTGGATTCAATATTTTTAACTCAAAAACAAGTTTTGAGTTACAAATTTAAGTCTTTATTTGGTATTTGATTTGAATATAATTCTCAAAACCACAACTCAAAAATATTTGAAAACAAAGTTTATTTGTTGAAAACACAAAAAGTACGTTTTTAGACTTTTTTTTATTTGCCGGAATTCATCACACTCCCCTCTGTCTCTCTCTCCCACTCACTTCCGTCTCTCTCTCCTCTCTCTCTTCTCTCTCTCTTACCCCTCTCTTGATACTCCCTTCTGTATTGCCTCTTCAATCTCCTCCCACTTGCATCCACCATAGCCAACACCTCTATCCTTCTTCCTCCGGCCGAGATAAATCGACGGCAACAAATAGCTATTGGTTTTGGACGTCGTTGGATCTCAGATTTGAGATCGCCGACATGATCAGCCTTGGTCTGTCAGCGTGAGTTTAAAGGAAAGAGTCGGTAAATAGCAAAAGGGTATAGCCGGGGAGGGGAGGGATGTGGTGGTCAGGAAATTGTTATGGCCTGGGCATTTGATTTTTCCTGTTTTGAATTAGTTTTGAGAAGTTGGATACCAAACAAAGTTTTGAATTTAAAATTTTTAAATCAAAATATGTGTTTTGAAAAAAATCAAAATTTTGAATTTCGTTCTCAAGTTAGATACCAAACAGCCCTTAAGTTTTGAATTTAAAACTGAAAAAACAAAAAAACCGAGTGTTACCGGTAGTTACCAAACTACGTTTTCAGTTTTCAAATGGTTTAACAAAAAACCTGCACACATGAGAACTTAGATTACATCATTAAATCCCGAGGAAGCGAAAGTTCGACCCTCGCTCTTCTCCTCGCTTAATCATACATCCACTTCTTACCAAAAGAAAAATGACAGAAGAGTCTTAACAAGAGAAACAAGCTTGGCACTAAACATGATCCAAGCGTTTATTAGCCTTTTATACAATGGCCAACACAATGCAGTTATAACTTACTCAAAGTGACAGGTCCCAGCTCTTTGGCCTTGGCCCTCAGCAAATGCTTCTGTATCTTCCCAGTAGCGGTCTTTGGCAATGGTCCAAATACCACGGATCTCGGAACCCAGTACGCAGGTAGCTTGGACCGGCAGAACTTCATTATATCTTCTGCCATACGATTCTCATCAGACTTATCGACACCCGGTTTCAATGTCACAAAAGCGCAAGGAGTTTCACCCCACTTCTCATGTGGCCTTGCAACCACCGATACCTCGAATATGGCTGGGTGTTGATATAGAGTGTTCTCTACCTCCACACTACTGATGTTCTCACCTCCGGAGATGATAATGTCCTTTGATCTGTCTTTGATTTCGATATAGTTATCTGGATGCTTCACTGCCAGATCACCAGAATGAAACCAACCATTGGCGAAAACTTCATTATTCACCTTTGGGTTCTTTAAATACCCCTTCATTACGAGATTTCCCCGCATCATTATCTCCCCCATGGTAGCTCCATCAGCTGGAACTGGTTGCATAGTCTCAGGGTTGAAAACATCTACACCCTCCATGCCAATGTACCGAACACCTTGGCGTGCATTAAGCCGCGCTTGTTTTACAGGGGGCAGCGAGTCCCACTCAGGCTTCCACGCACATACTGTGGAGGGGCCATAAGTTTCTGACAGACCATAAGTGTGCGTGACTCGGAAGCCCTTTTGGGACATCGCAAAAAGAATAGAAGGTGGAGGGGCAGCACCAGCTGTCATCACCTGTACAACATGTGGGAGAGGAAGGATAGTCTCCTCTGGGGAAGCATTGACCAAAGTGTTGAGTACCACGGGTGCAGCACAAAAGTGAGTCACGCCATGCTCGGCTATGGCTGAATATACTGCCTTTGCTGTAACCTATGAAATTGCAACAAAAGGCAGTGTGGACATGAGCATCCAAGCGAATCAACCAGGGAAAACTAAATGAAAAATAACGCAAACGCAAAATGTTGGCTAAACATATAGATTGATGGCACACGTAAGAACTTGACATTACTTTAACTGCAAGCTCCAAGGAGCATATTGCATTGGGGTCTTAGTATTTACTCACGGAATCAGGGTCACTATCACCCTTGGGGCTAGCAAGTTCATACTGCACCATTCTAACCACTAGGATTCAGCAATCCATGCATATGATGCCTTCTATATTTTAAACAAGCAGTTGTGACTACGTCGAATATAAGCTTTAACACTATGACAAATTCATCAGAGGCTAACAATTTCACTCAATATGCTGAATAAACAAACAGCATTTGCAAGTACAGATATAAGCACTTTACCTGTCGAAGGCATATGTTTGTCCCACAAAGAGCTGCAAGTGACCAAGTGAAACACCAACCATTGCAATGGAACATGGGTAGAGTCCACAGATATACAGCTCCTTCAGTCATCCCCCATACAAGAGGACCACTCAAAGCCATCAGATAAGCCCCACGGTGATGCAAAACCACCCCCTTAGGGCTGGCTGTTGTGCCAGAAGTATAGCCCAGAGCAATGCTCTGCCACTCATCCTCTGGTGGTTTCCAAGCAAACTCAGGGTCACCACTTTCCAAGAATGTCTCATATTCAATGGCGCCTCTTCCCAAAGCACTTTTTAGTGCCATAGGATCACAGCTTTCATCACCTATGACAACTAAGAGTGGAGGCTTGCAACTGCCTTCGCTTTTCTCTGCCCATATTTTCAAAGCTTCCTCTGCCAAGGGAAAAAATTCTTGATCCACCATCACAACAACAGACGATGAATGACCAAGAAGGAAAGCAATAGTCGCTGCATTTAGACGAACATTTACAGTGTTTAACACAGCTCCTGCCATTGGAACTCCATAATGAGCTTCAAAGAGGGCTGGCACATTTGGTGCTATTATCGATACCTGTTTCAATATAAGAGAAGTGATATGTCAATTAACAAGCTCCAACGCAACACAAGAAGCATATAACAGAAGCTGATGGTGAGATACCATGCAAGAGAATAACACAATAGGTAAGGTGTCTAAGAAATCCAAGCATTACAATACTATTAAAAATGAAAAACCAGTAACCAAAGAAACAAAAGATGTTCCGATGCTAGTTGAAAGCGAATAAGTCCATGATTAGGATGCCGTTATGAATTTTCAAGCACAAAATAACTATTGACGTAGTCCCCATCTGTTCCCAATAACTAGCTCAGTTTCAGCAGAGGGCATAGCAGTTCTAAAAGAAGCTATTGAGTTGGCTTCTTGAAAGAGGCGATGGAAGCAGAATAAGGCGATAGGCGGAGTCAGATGTTCGACTGAAAGCCTCATACGGATATGAGATTTATACTCTAATATTCAATTTTGTGTATGGGGCATGCACTTGTTCCACTTTCACGTTGGTCAAGCTACTATAGAGCAATGTAACCTCAAGAATCCACTCTCTTTTTTAATGAAATGCTTTTTTTCTCAGTTCACCGTCCTTTTCAATAGACGTCCAGTTAAGATTCCGGCAGGGCAAAAGCATAAATTATATAGAAAGTATGCTTGATGCTTCGTGAATAAACCTAGGTAGAAGCAAAGTTATACAGCATAAAAGCAACTAAAAAGGAACTTCAAGAAGCCCCAATAACAAGCATTGTGCAGAGACCATAATTATCAGCAAATGAAGTGGGGCAAAAAAAGCAAGACAACATATAAAAAAGGCCATTATCTCAACAAAATTTGATCATAAAACAGGAAGGACAAGATTAAAATGAAATTTGGTGAAAGCTATTACCGATATGCATTATAGAGGAGAACGAAGATGTTACTAAGGCAATTCATTGAAATGACCAGGGTCATGCTGCAATTGTATTTCATATTAAAGTTCTTCGCATGCATCTGGGGTAGAAATAGTTGTTTTTTCTACAGGATCACAGGTAAGTTATTGGATCATCGAATTGTCTAATTGAAGTTAAAGACGGACAATACTAGTTTTTCTTCGTTCTCTAACTGTGTTCCATATCTAAGTGGGAGATTCTTTTTTTTCTTTTCTTTCTAAGGAAAACCAATGTTGTTTGGAAAGACCGTTTTTGGGTCACTAAAGCTACTTGATGTTAGTCAAAAAGTGGGCAGTTCGAGAAATGGACTCTGTAAGTTTCTTCTCAGCAGCATTGAATATTCTAATCTAAAACAAGGTTAAAGCAATTGAATTCCATTAAATACAATGACAAAAGGCATCAGCGGTATTCGGTATGAAATTAAAAGCAAGTCCTATACATATATGTGGTAGAAAGGGATAAATCCAAAACAACCTGCAAAGGAATTCAGCTTTTTAATACGAAACATAACCAAACAAGAAAGCATTCATCAAGGGTAGCACTTATTTCATCTGAATGTGGGTACATGTGTTGGTTCAAGTGCCAATATAAAAAAGTAATAAGCTAAACTCCAATGGAATTGCTTTTCTAAAGTATCAAGGTGCTTTCTAACGACCAACAAAACGCTTATGACTACTTCTGGCAGAAACACTTAAAAGCGCTTATGGGTCGTAGAAACACTTTCTGGAGAAGTGGTTAGCAGGAAGCACTTCCAACTTCCAAGTGCGTAAAGCATGGACCTTTAACAAAATTTCCACATGTTTATAACAAAAGCACTTTTAGCATAAGCACTTTTGAGCAGAAATGCTTCCTACATAAAGAGTCCCAAACGAACCCAAGCAGCACACTACCATTTTTGGATAAATAAACCAAACGAGCCCAAGCAGCACACTACTTTTAGCGTAAGCTTTTGAGCAGAAAAATGCTTCACCAAAAATACAATTCATCGATATTACATTTCCTACTGCAATTTCATTTCCATAAATTCCAATTAAACAGGAAAAAGATAGCGCCTTTCTACAATTTATTTTCATTTCCTATATTTTCCATAAATTCGACAAGAAATATAAATATATATTACAACAAAATACAATTAATTAACAAAATCAAAATTTAGCACTCAGGTAAAATGGATGACAGAACTAATAATAATAAAGGTTATATTACCGTGGTGCCGAGGCCGATGGAGCGCTTGGCGAGAGCGGAGGCCAAACGGCGGCAACGCTGGTAAGTCTGCTGCCACGTGTAGCGAATTGATCCATGGACCATGGATGTTCTGGTGGGGTGCACCAGAGCTGCTCTATCCAGAAACCACAGCGGCGTTAATGCCGTGTAGTTGGCGTCGTTCTTCGGCAGATCGTCTATGTCTCGCCCCACCACCATCTTTGATGCACCTGTTCTACCTCTCTCTTTCTCTGACTGGAGACTCAGAAATTCAGAATTATGACAAACCAGCTGACATTTTATATGGCCAAAATTTTCAGGCATTTTATTGAGGAAATATTCCTCAATGACGGTGATACTCGCCGCCTCTCGTTAGCTAACGTTTTTCCTTATTTATCTTTTCTTTCTGTATCTATGTTTTTTTACTCCTCACATATAGTTTCATAATAAATAAATAAACATATAATTCTCGCTTTAGGATGTTGAGCAAAAGTACAATAATGAGCATCATTATCAATTGAGATTAATGATCAAAAATATTTTAAATGAATAAGCGCATATTTGATCAAAAATATTTTACATTATCTATTTAGAAATATTTTTGCTGATAATAGACATAAACTTCAACATCTTTGTAGATAATAGACATAAATTTCAAAATTTAAATTTATCTAATAGTCATAAATAAAGTGGTGAGCATACGTTTCTTTCATTTTGAATTATTTTTACTTACCATCCTTAATTAATCGTGTTGCTTGTCAGCATATTTATTATACTTGATAAGTTTAAATTTTTAAATCTATATGGTAAATAAATAGGAATATCAAAATTTAACGATATTTTTAAAACACGACACCTTTTATTTTCATTTTAAACACGTGGAGTGTGGGCTTCATTTTGCGCTCCCAGATATTCTGTAGCTCCTACATATGGGATATTCACACGGTTGGCCTCCACAAAAGTGGAAGTGGCCTTATCCCATTTTGGGCAACTTCATCTTCTTCTTTTTTATCTTTTACGCACGTTTTTAAGTTTTCAACCATTGGATTGGATCAATTGAAAATGATCAAAGCACAAAAATTAATAAAGAATGTGTGGAATATAAAAAGAGGTGCCTAAAATAATACTACCTAAATTAATACTTCTCTTAGTTTTATTTTTAATCTAATAAGATCACATAAGCTGAACGAGGACGAGTAGAAAGCTGGACCAATCTACACTCTACACTCTACAGCCACCGATATGGAGCCCATTACATGCCATTAGCCGCCCTGTAGGTATTTAAATACGTTTGGGTAAAATTAAGGCCAATATTACTTAAGCACGATGGAACTAAAGATCGATTACTCACATATGAGAAATCGAATGTAAGAACTTTAACTTTTAAATACGTTCGGGTAAAATTAACAACGCACCAAAACCTAAATGCTTATTTTGATCATTTGTGTCTGTTAAAAAAACGCCAGGCTGCAGACCAATCTTATACAATAGCAATTAGTAAAAACAAATTTGTTTGATGAGAACTAGTAAGTGTTAATAAGATATATCAACAAGGTTCTAGCCAAAAATGGGATTGAAGAGTTTGGAGTATATACATTATACAACTAAAACATGGTTTCACGTACAATTAAAATCGCATGGTTGCAGACAATAATATTTAGAGCTTGTAAACCACAAATACCAAAATTTGCACAAAATAATAGCAATGGATGCTTACTGCACCTTCACACAAAGATAAAGTTGAAAATATATTGTCTTCATTTTTCTTCCTCTTCAATCCATATGTTTCGAAACAAATTGAACAAAAACCTCAAGAAGATGAAGATGATGACGAAGACGAAGACGAAGAAGATGATGAAGGTTGAAAAGCCTTCTGTTCAGCGCAGCTGAGCACGTCATGAGGACCAGCCTCGTCGCGGCCAACCCCGATTTTGTCAAGGTAATACAGGTAATGGGAGACGATGTTGTTCATGGAGTCAACGTCACCTTGGCCACAGACTTGGTCTCCATAGAGCACATTGATGGTGGTGCCAAAGCCAGGAACTCTTTTGGATAAAGTGTCGTTCTTGGTTGGCTTCCATTTGCCGACAAAGACATCGTGGGCTGAAGGGATGTTCTTCTTCACTGGCGTCATCCACCTCCAGATTGCAGCCTGGAAGGCTAGGGTTGCATTTTGTTCTATGTATTCTGGATGGTTTAATAAGTCCACCTTTAGGGCTTGACCTGTTTCTCCATAGTTGTAGTTCCTAAGATCAAAAACGCCCAAAAGTAAATGAAAACTACAACAAAATATTGAAACAAAATCACAAAGTAGAAAGTTACGCCGGAATTGTTGTTAATACTCTACAATAGTCGTTTAGATCTTTTTCATTTTTTTTTTTTAGGAAAGTTTGTGTGTAGACTATTTTGAAGTGCCAATGACAGTTCTAAATTTTGAAATTAGAAAGTCGGGAATTGTTATTAACAAATATACTTGGATCCCTTCCTCTAGAAGTAGCATTCCAAATCACTTGTCAATCAAGTTTCACAATTACATGTGTAGAAAATTTTCTTTTTGTGTTTTTGACAAGTAATTTATGTACGTGTCAAACTGTGATTTGTAAGAACGAGGAATGACTAATTTTATGGAAGAAGCCAACCAGTATGTTTGTTATAAACACTCCATAATAGTTGTCATACATTCTTCGATCCCTCGTGTCTTTTCATTAGGAAATAATGTATGATGACTATTTTCGAGTGCTCACAACTCAAAAATTCTGAATATGACAAATCTGGGAATTAGGTGGATTGTTGATACCAATAGAGTGGCAAGGCACCACGGCCATGGTATGAAGCACCAGGAGAGCAGGGGTAAGTGTATTTGTAGTAGTCATCACAGTATAACTGGCTAGGGCTCATTTCCTTGTTGTAGCATAGACCCCAAGCCAATGGTCCTCCGGTGGCAACCCCATAGCCACCTGAAATTCAAACAAATTATTAACACTTCATCATTGTTTTTTATTAAAAATAAAAAATAAAAAATAAAAAAAAAAACAAACAAACAAACACTTCATCATTGTTTCTTTATATGTAAGACTGCTAAAATCATTTTAAATCCAAACTTCAAAAGCAATTATACCCAAAAGCACTGCAAGGGAAAGCATTTTGGAGTCATAATTTCAATCAATAGCACTCAACATTCCTAGAATTTGTATATTCTTTTTTCCTGGGTTCTGAGAAGCTACTTGGGATCAAATTAAGGTGTCAATTCGTTGTAAATCACAACAAAATCCCAATGATTCCCTCATTTGCAATTTGAGGCTTTTTAACAAAATTAATCTTACATAACCCTCATTAAATCCATTTCAAAGCAAGTACTAGTTGAATACTTGAATGATGAGAAAAGATTGTTTGGCACTGCACACCAATCTACAATACCTAAGATTGTTGATATTTGGTCAATATATTAACGATATCTTCATATATCGACAATGTACCAAATATTGGTTAGTATTCGGTACCAAATACGGTAGATTGTTGATATTTGATAGCATACTGTAAAAAAGTACTCAATCCACATATAGTATATTGGAATTTGGTACCACATCATGAAGATTGGTAGCTGATACCCTCCTTTTGTGGTACAGAGAAAAATAGATCCTAAAGAAAGTCCAACCAAATCAATCAACCCAAAAACACCCTAGAAATAAAAGTTTTACAACTTACACGTAGTTTTGCTGCCAACATGCCCAAGAAAAGCAGCAACTTCCTTCATCCCCTGGAGCTTGCCACCTGTGGTACCGAATCCATGAGGCTGGTAATCGGCAGCAGCGGTGATGAAAGAGTGGTAGTCCCAGAATCCCACGGCGTGCGCCACCGGCGAGTTACGCTTGGAGAAAAGGTCCTCAAAGTGGTAAGCTTGGAAGTAGTCAGAAATGGTCTGGTTACAACAATAAACAGACCATCCTTTACACTCCCACCCCTTGTCGCACACCTTCTTGCCCTTCACTATCTTCACCAACGGCTTCACCGCTGAATCCTCTTGACCGTTCACAACGTTGATCGCTAGCAGCATTGCAGCTGCCATTGAGAAAAGCAGAAGCCATTTTTTCTCCATATGTTTTCCTTTGATTATTTTTGTGTTGTGGGATGGTGAAGGTGGAAATGGAATGAAATGAAATATATGGAATTTAGAATATTAATGGTTTGGGGGAGTGAAAAGGAAAGAAAAAGAAAGTGTAACAAATAGAGTTAGGAGGACACTGTCGATGTGTAACGCTCACCCACCACCTTCTGGTTTTGCTTCAAATCTATTTCTTCCTTTGAGTGCAAGGGAAGCAAAAAGTAGCAGAGAATTTGATCGTCTTTTGCTTTCCAATTAAGAAACTAAGGCCCCGTTTGGGATTGAGGTGATTTTAAAAAAAGCCACTGTGAAAAAAAGCTGAGGGTTATTTTTGTGTTTGGTAAACTGAAAAAAAAGGGCTTATTTTGGAAGCTGCTGTGAGAATAAGCTGAAAATCAAAGGAAAAGCTGAAGCTGCTATTTGCTGCTTTGAAAAAAAGCCAGTTTTTTCAAAGCACACGGAGCTACAGTGCTCCTTTAATGAAAAGACACACTATCATCCTGCCTTTTTTTTCCAAAAGCACTTTCACAAAAAAGTTTACCAAACACTCTACTGGCTTTATTTCACAGCCGCTTATTCTCACAGCACAGCCGCTTATTCTCACAGCAGCTTTTTTTCAAAGCACAGCAATACCAAACCAGCCCTAAGAAGGGGTGGTGATTCACTTGCTTTGGATCCAGATGAGCTTTTGCTTTTCAGGTTACGTATAAAGGTTTGGAGCTTAGAAGGGCTTTTATTTGGTTGGATAATTTCTTGGCCTGGTCCAGTTTGGACCTTAAATTTTGGAATATGATGGTTGGATCTTTGTGGCCCAAAATCTGATCAATTAGTTGGCATGTATATTTATTGCGTTGGCATGCGTTTTAATTGGGTCGACACTCGACAGCAACGCGCGCGCACGCAGAGAGTCTCAGATCTTAGCTCCATAATCTTCCCCTTGGTCTGCCTTTCACGTTCGCAGTTTTAACTTGTACCTCTCTCTCTCTCTCTCTCTCGTTTCCCGTTCCTTCTCTGTTTGGCTGACGAGAAAATGCAGGAAAGGTAAAAGGAAAAATAGTCATCACAACTGTGTTGCGAGTTATATATTAGTTAAAGTGTAAATAATGGTTTATTGTCCCACATTGATGAAGTACATATATAATATCAATTGTAACTCATATATATTTCACTTTGGATATTAATGAATATATAAGAAGTTTTCAAATATTGTCATATATATTTTTGGTATTTACCATATTTAGTTTAATATGGTATCAAAACAGTTCACTCTTGGTGATTTGTGTGCTTTAATTTTGTGCCCATATTTTTCGTGATTTCCTTCGTTACAAAAAAAAAAAAAAAAAGAATAGTGTCACGCTACAATACAAAACTTTGCTACAACGCGTGAACAGTGGTCTACTTTGTGAATAGTGATTATCTACAGTGTCGTAAACAGTGATTGCTACAGTCCTTGAATAGTCTCTGCTACAGTGTCGTGAACAGTGATTACTACAGTGTTCTGGTAAATTGTTTTCATTTCGCTGCATATCTTTTGTGTCTTTATTGTTCGTGATTTTGTTCAATGACTCAATATAATCATAGTGTTGTTATGCATATTGGTGGAACAAATAAATGGATAATTGATATTGGGGCCACTGATCATGTGATTAGTGACCTAGAGTGTTTGATGAGTTATGTGACTATATTTGTGATCTGTATATTACTAATGCAAATGGAGCGCCTTCCCCTGTGAAAGGTGAAGGCATTATCTCTCTTACTCCAACCTTATCACAGGTACATGCTTTACTTGTTCCTGATGTTAAGTGCAATCTTTTGTCTGTAGGAAAACTTCTCGATATCTTATATTGTTCTCCTCACTTCTACCCTACGTATTGTTATTTTCAAGACATTCAAACTCAGAAGATAATTGGTCGTGGTAAAAGAATAGGGGGTTTGTACATCTTGACTGTGAAGGATATTGTTGTTTCCATTTTAAATAATCATCAAGTTTTAAGTGCTAAAGTGGATGACAAACATTAAATTTGGTTGTGGCATCGACGATTATGACATCCATCATTCAGTTATATAAAGCATCTATTTCCTTCTTTGTTTCGCACTTGTAGTGATTCAGAGTTTAAGTGTGAAACATGTGTCATGGCTAAGAGTCATCATGCTTCATTTCTCGTAAGTGATTCTAAAGCTACTTTGCCATTTAATTTGATACATTCTGATGTGTGGGGTTTGGAGAAAATTACTTCTAATGGATTATGTTGGTTTGTTACTTTTATTGATGATTGTACTCGGTTAACTTAAGTGTTCTTGATGAAGAATAAGAGTGATGTTCCGTTACTTCTTCAAGAATTTTGTACAATGGTGTCTACTCAATTTCAGACTAAAGTTAGGGTCTTCAGATCTGATAACAGAGGAGAATATGTGAATCACACTTTGGCATGTTTTTTTCGTGATCATGGTATTATTCACCAGATGACTACTCCATTTAGACCCCAACAAAATGGTGTGTCCGAACGGAAGAATTGTCAAATAATGTAGGTTGCTCGCTCATTGATGTTGGATAAATGTGTTCCTAATCATTTGTGGGGTCATACTATTTTGGCTGCTATGTATTAGATCAATCGTGTTCCAAGTAGGGTTCTTGATTTTCAGACACTGCTTGATGTGCTACAAAAACATGTTTATCTTGTTTCTGTATCAAAGCTTGCTCCGAAAATGTTTGGGTGTATTGCGTATGTGCATGTTTACTCTCATTAGCGGAGTAAACTTGATGCATGTGATCTCCGATGTGTCCTTATTGGGTATGCTAACAATAAAAAAAAAGGTATAAGTGTTATCATCATCCGACTCAAAAAACTTATATTACCATGGATGTCACATTCCACGAGGAAGTTTCGTATTTTGTGAAGCCCTATTCCGACTCTTTACTTCAGATGGAGATGAGGAGTGAAGTGTAGATTCGAAGAGATGATATGGATGATGTGTTACGGCAGAGTTGTGAACAGAACCTATTATGTTGCGTGATACTGATCAGTCGGCTACAGATAGTGATCGGTCACCTGTCATTCTTGGAACTATTTCTACTGACGACATATCAGATGTGCCCAGCGAGTTGTCTGTTAGTATGTCTAACAAATTACATTCTGATGATCGGTTGCTTGCTGCTGATATGTCTAACGAGTTGTCTGATGATGATTCGTCCAGTGATGATTTATCTAACAGTTTGGTACAAGATAGTGGCATACATGATGTAAATTTTGACGATTCTTCTACTTATCAGTTGCCTCCATGAGCTAATCATGGAAAACCTAAAGTACAATATGAGCATGATATGCATGCCAAAGCCAAATATCCTATCAACAATTATGTGTCTACTCATTATTTGTCTAAACCATATGCATCTTACATATGTCAGCTATCTAGTGTATTAATTCCAACAAAATTGCAAGATGCATTGTCTGACCCTAAGTGGGTTAATGCCATGAAAGTTGAGATGGAAGCTTTGGAAAAGAATTCTACTTGGGATTTGGTTCCTTTACTAAATGGGAAGAAAATCGTTGGATGTAGATAAGTGTTTACTATTAAGCACAAAGCAGATGGTTCTATTGACTGGTATAAAACCAGATTAGTTGCTAAGAGTTATACTCAAACCTATGTGGTGGATTATTAGGAAACTTTTGCTCCTGTTGCCAAACTTAATGTTGTGCGTGTTCTTCTGTCCTTAACAGCAAACCAAGATTGGCCTCTGTTGCAGTTTGATGTTAAAAATAATTTCCTTCATGATGATCTTAAGGAGGAAGTTTATATGGATCTCTCACCTGGTATTGGAACATCTCCTGAAAAATGTGTTGTATGCAGGTTACGAAAGGCTTCGTATAGTTTGAAACAATATCCTAGAGCGTGGTTTGGGAGGTTTACAAGTTCAATGAAGAAGTTTTGGTATATTCAGAGTCATTCATATCATACTTTATTTCTAAAGCGACAAAATGTTAAGCTAACTGCATTGATTATTTATGTTAATGACATGATAGTGACTGGTGCCTTCAAAAGTACCTAAGTACTGTATTTGAGATGAAAGAATTGGGTGAATTGAAGTATTTTCTTGGAATCGAGGTTGTACGATCCAAACATGATATTTTTCTGTCTCAACTGAAGTATGTACTTGATTTGTTAGATGAAACATGTATGTTAGATTGCAAACCTGTTGATACTCCGATTGAGCATAATCATCATCTGGGCTTATTTCTAGATTAAGTTCCTACTCATAAGGAATGGTATCAGAGGCTTATGGGGAGATTAATTTATTTATCTCACACTCGCCCTAACATTGCTTATGTAGTTAGTGTGGTAAGTCAGTGTATGCACTCACCTAGTAAAACTCATATGGATGCAGTAACCCATATTTTGAGGTACTTGAAGATGGTTCCTGGCAGATGCTTGATTTTCTCCAAGAATGGTCATTTGAATGTCGAATGGTATACAGATGCAAATTGGGTAGGTTTTATCACTGATTGGTGATCTACATCTAGATACTTTACGTTTGTGGGTGGTAATTTAGTTACTTGGAGAAGCAAGAAACAAAAAGTGGTAGCTAAGTCAAGTGCAGAAGCTGAGTTTCGTGGTATGTCTCATGGTGTATGTGAGTTGTGGTTGAAAAAATTGTTGAGAGATATTAGGTTTAAACTCAAGGGTGCCATGAAACTTCATTATGATAACAATGCTGCTATTGAGATTGCTCATAATTCAGTGCAACATGATCGAACAAAACATGTGGAGATTGATCGACATTTCATTAAGGAAAAATTGGATGCTGGAATTGTTATGTTTCCGTTTGTGGGATTTGAAGATCAACTTGCTGATGTTCTTACTAAGGTTGTGTCTAATAGTGTGTTTTTCAACTCACTTGATAAGTTGGACATGCGTGACATCTTTGAACCAACTTGAGGGAGAGCGTTGCAAATTATATATTAATTGAAGTATAAATAGTAGTTTATTGTCCCACAATAGTAAAGTACATATGTAATACCAATTAGGGATGGACAAATACTCATTGGTTTTGGGTAACCGCGATTACCCACCCATTTAAATTAAATGGTTACGGTTATGTGTAATCGTTTAGATAAATAAACGGTTATAGGTATAACCTTTGCCCATCCCTAATACCAATTGTAACTCCTATATCTACTCCACTTTGGAGATTAATGAATATATATGAAATTCCCAAATATTGTTATATATATTTTTGGTATTTGCCATGTTTAGTTTAATAAACTGCACTAACAATGCTTGCAATTTTCGTTTCGAATGTGCAATCTCCTCTAATTTTCCTAGCAGCCAAATAGGGAATATTTCATTTGCAGCATTGTGATTTACGTGCTTGATAGTGTCTGTTTGGTTACAATGGCTCAATATTTTTGCGCTTTTTTTTTTCTCTTTCAACTGTTACTAATTTGGTTCAGTTCCAAACTGTGAAATGCTCTACATGTAGGAAGTTCTTGTTCTCTCTCTAGTTTTACTAATCTGCTAGACAGGTTGACCTCAATTGTTTGGAGGGTTTGCGTTGCTGATGTATCGAAAAGGAAATAGTCTAGTACAAGAGGTTTTCTTATTTTGTTAAAGTCTGTTAATTCTTCAATCACTCAACTAATTTTGTCCAATCAACGAGGATTGTAAATAGAATTTTAAGTTCTGCTCTTGCAAATGACAACTTTAATACTTTAATATGATTATCTATCATCAGACTAAGCTCAAACGCTCTTTCAAAATATTATTGTATAAAAACCCCGAGGAGGTGCGATTTGTGTAACGATGCCTTTTAGCACTAGATGAGATTTGAGTTGCAAGAGAAACACTGAGAATATTTTGGTGATCACTCTTAATATTAATTAATAGGATTTTTGCGAGTGATTTGATAGGTCCATTGTATGGAATCGAAAGTCTTAATATATATATATATATATATATATATATATATATAATAATAATAATAATAGAAAGGGCGAGCCCCAATTTGGGGTCACGTATGCTGACAAAGTTTTTGGGGTCACGCAGTTAACAAAAGATTAGGATGAAATTACCCCTCAACCAACAAAATTCAAAAACAGCGCAATATAATATACCAAATCAGGGGTAATTTGGAAAATATAATATAAATGTAAGTGAGAAGAGAAAAAAGAATAAAAAAATTAAAAGGATAAGTGAAAGTGGTGTTCACGTGAAGAGGAAAGAAAAATATAATAAAAAAATTAAGAAAAATGATGAATAATGTATTCAAAACATCTTAAGATGCGCGTAATGCTGGTGATAATATGATTTAATCGGTTGTTTACTAAATATTATTTTCTTTATAAAAAAGGTCTTTGGCATACGGATAATAATGTGATTAAATTAATTGTCACATTATTGTTTTTTAACAAACGATATTATCTACACTAAAATGGGAGGGGTGTGCTTAGCCTTACAATATGATAGCAATAATGTGATTCAATCAATTGTTTATTAAATATTATTTTCTCTATTCTTAATGTAAATTATATAGAAATCGATTTTAGTATGTGAATTCAGCTGATTTAATTAGTTTATGAGGGATTTCTTCTAGCATTATCTAAAATTATTCATTTATTTCAAATATTTAACTTTATTTTTGTCAATTTACGCATATAAATACATTTAAAACATGTAAGTCACGCTTAGCACGTCGTGATTAAAAAAATACCTCATGCACGTGCATGAGGGAGCGCGTGAAGGTTAGTGTTTTATGATGCTAGTGGTTTGTATTTGTCCATATATGTCAAATGATTTTATCTTTTATGGGTGTTTTGAAAATACATAAAGAAAACGACAGCCACTAACTAAATCTAATCACTATAAGAGTTGTTGATTATTTTTTAATTATTTTGTTTTACCGACCAGGAAAAACGATTCTATTAGTTGGAATCCGAATCCTTTTTGTAAAGATTTTGAAGATCTGTGAATCGTGTATGTTAAATTTTATGCGGTCAGAAATTATTTTAAATTTTATTATTTAAAATTGAACACAAATAGTACATGACGAAAACTTACCGCATAATGTACAATAAGCAGATAAAATTCACGGATTCTCGAGATTATCACAAAGAGAATCCGAAGAAGATCATGTTGGTCCAATAAGCTTTCTTGATTTGCAGCCATTCGTCTCAAAGTAGAGTGCATGTTCTCACCACCTTTATTAGATTAATTTAAATTTTAAAATTTTAAAATTTGTATAGTTAATGGATTAAATGAAAAACTTGTTTTACGACCAAAGGGTGGTGAGTAAAATATTTTCAAGATTGTGAAAGTTCTAGCATTAACTGAAATTTAATGAGTCTAGTACGCGTGTCAACCATAAATAGAATGAAAATAAATAGCTTGCAATGTGTGCTACTACTTGAAGCTCGATGCATCATCAGGATTGTGAATTTTCATCCAGTCTCCCACGTCAAGATTACCTTTTTTTTTAACTCGTAATAAAAACGTAGAATATTTGATTAATGCATATGTACTTGAGCCATTTGAATTGTGACACACATTTGACCACGACTGCACGAGGGCTTAAGCTGCCTGGGACGAACCATGCAGATACTGCAACGTCGATAGGAGAGTGGGGACGACGAAAATTACATCACTCGAATTTCTAAAGTGGGAGACGGGATTCAGTCAAATGTACTGCACAACGGCACCATTCGAAATTTAGCATAACTTCCTGGACGGTGCAATCCGGCAGCAAAATCGCCTAATTAGATTGCATCTATATAAAGAAAAAAGTCCAGCGATGATCCCGCGCCGCGCGTGATGTTTTTTGAACCGTTGATATACAAAACTCAACATGCGAAGAGATTCTCTCATGTCATCGTTTCATTAAAAATCCGTCGTTCATGAGACTGTTACTGCATTCTTTTAACACGTGGTAAATACTCATTGGACAAAAACACTATTGAAACCAAATATCAAGTGTTAATATGCAAACTCTACATAATAATTAGTACTACAATATAGTTTTACTCTTTTTCATTTTTAAATAAGATGTCTTAAGTTCAATTCTCGTTAAAAGAAAATTTGAATCACATTATTACTAACTTAATGTATGACTAAACTCACCGCATTTCCGTTAGATTCGTTTGTTAAAGCAAAAATTGCAAACCCCACGTATATCGACGGTCAGAAACGTCGCATGAGCGACTTAATTCATGAGTTATGACATTGTTCAAACGCGTATCGCTAACAATAGAAAGAAGTGCAAAAAAAGAGAAAAAGAAAAAGGAAAAGGTCTTCACCAACCAGCAGCCCACGCGTGGAAATAACGAGTGTCTTCTAACACTGGCGTAGCAACATCGAACGGCCAATGTCCGCCTCCGCAGAATCGTTTTCCGACATTGAATTGAACAGCAGCTCACTTGACCTGTCTTGTACAATTATGTATGTCTTTACCACTTTTAATTTTTATTTATTTATTTTTAGCCCAAAAAGTCCTTTTTTTTTCTTTGTTTTTTTTGTCGAATTAGCCCAAAAGTCTTTTAAGTCCCTACCTTTTAGAAATTGTTTATTAGTCAGCCCCTTTCATTTGCTGCCTTTTCATTTCTTACGGAAAAACTGACAATCATAGAGGGAGAGGCTCAGTGCTGGAAGCTCCCTGCATTTTCCTTTCACTTGGATTTTAATTGGGTAATTTTGGGTTGATCTTGTTTTGCTTTTGATCGTTTTCTGTTAATTTTGTGAAATTATTGATTAATTTTTTGTATTGGGTTTTAGGTTTTGATGGGTTTAAGGTTTTGAGTGAGGGAAATTTTGGGATTACTTGGAGGGTTTATTGATGATGGAGAATCAGCTCGTGGGCTCAGAGATTCATGGATTCCATACAATGCAAGGTACGGACTGTGCTGTTTTTTATTTATGATCTAAGTCAAAAACTTGTAATTTTGCTCTGTTTGTATGTGTGTGTGTAATTTGGTGTATACTGGAAAGTGATTGGTTTTGGTTATTGAAGAAAGTGAATTTTTCATTGGATTATCGCTTTTCGAAAGTAATTTACATGTTCTGCGAAAGCAAGAGCTTGGAGCTTGGAATTCCACACAGAAAGTGTTATCTAGTGAATCCTGAAGCGAATTTTGCACGAATAAAAGCTATAAAGATAGTATTTTTATGTGCTAATTGTGTGTGTGTGTGTGAGAGAGAGAGAGAGAGAGAGAGAGAGAGAGAGAGAGAGAGAGAGAGAGAGAGATGCATAGGAAGTGTCGGAAAAAAAGAGAGCCTTCTTTCTCGTTTTTATTGTGGGGGATCAATGAAACAAAAGCTATAGAAAGGCTTTATCTTTATGGTTTGTGCTTTGTAAATTATGTTTGGGAGCAATCAAGTTGCTGGATGAACTTTTACAATGAAAGCTCAGGATGATTAGTGCCGAAGTCGCCAGCGTAGAAATGCCCAAGAACCATGTCACACTAGATTTTACATTTGCAATTTGCAAAGTTGTGATAATTTTATATACGCAAGATTTACGGTTCATTGGGAACTAGGAAAAGACAAGAATAGATAAAATGACAAAGATTAGATATCCAGTTCATAACGTTCAGATGGTTGGATCAGACTTTGTTTCCCTGTGTTCAATTCTTTTAGTAACTATGTGCGTCTGTTGGTTCATAAGGCAGTTCTGATTATGACAGTCCATTCTTGATCAGATTCCTTAATTTCACATGTTACTACCAGGATGTAAGTTCCCTTGCTTATTTTTCTTGTTGTGGGTTCTTGTTTCATGCACAGATTTGGATGTTCCGACTATTATGGAAGAAGCCAAATCAAGATGGCTCCGCCCAAATGAAATTCATGCAATACTTTACAATCACAAGTATTTCACCATCCACGTCAAGCCAGTGAACTTGCCCAAAAGTAAGTATCTGTTACAGTATATAGTGAGGTGATTATGTTGTGTCGTATAACTATTGTCCCTCCCCATACTTAATTCATCCTCTTCTGATTTCAGCAAACTTTTCCTTATATTGTTTACTCATGATGAAAATGCAACTTTGGTAGCAGTAACTTTTCCATATTCTCTTGAAAAGTACGTCTACAGAATATTTATGTTTTAGTTTCCTTACAAGAGTAATGCTCTCCTCGTGAGTTTTGATGAATTAATACATTTGCAAGTACAAAGGATTTGCATATGAGGTTAGGCATAGATAGGTAATAATCAGTATCATAAATTAATAATTCCTATAGTTGTAGTTCTGTCAATGATAACAGAGAAGCATGTTTCCCTTCTAGTTTTGATGAATTTTGCACACACAAAATGACTTTGACATGAGATATCTAGATCCTGAAACTGCTATGTTCCCAATCTTGGTAATTTTTGTAAATGTTACAGGTGGCACCATTGTACTGTTTGATCGGAAGATGCTTAGAAACTTCAGGAAAGATGGCCATAACTGGAAGAAGAAAAAGGATGGGAAGACAGTTAAAGAAGCTCATGAACATTTGAAAGTGAGTGTTGTATTTGCCTTTTTTTTTTCCCTATGGTGCTAGTTGTACCATCACTAGATTTATGACTTACTTAGCTCAGTGAATTGCTGGTTCTTCCCCAACATTTCTACTCGTGTTTCTGTTTTTTCGTAATTGTCATGATAACATCAAATTGTTTCTTGTCGTATGCTATGCTGGAAACTATAATTTCATGGAGAATTACACTTGTCTAACTCAATAAAAGAGATGGCCCTGCATAGTGTTGAATATCAATCTTTTAAAACAACTGCATAAAGTTGGGATTTGGATTGATTATTGAAAAGGCTGCTTCTTAGTGCTCAATGCCCAGTTTTAAATATTGCAAGTATTTTTTCAACTGCACACAATCTCATTAACCAAATTTCCAAAATTTTCATTTGTTTTAATGGTTCAGGTTGGCAATGAAGAAAGAGTTCATGTATACTATGCACATGGTGAAGATAGCCCAACCTTTGTCCGGAGGTGTTATTGGTTACTTGATAAGTATGTAATTATTACAGTTTACATGGATCCATTAGTGAATTCTATTCTTAGTACCAGTATCTCATATGAGACGACTCATATAGAGTAGTCTTACTGATGGTACTTGTTTTTTTTCTTGTTGCAGGAGTCTAGAACATATAGTACTTGTTCATTACCGTGAAACACAAGAGGTGGTTTTTTTGTAGCTCTTTTATTTTTTCAAGTTCAATACGAAGCGCCTTCAAAATTTATGTTCATTTTTAGGGCATGAATAGTCTGTTATTGCAGTCTTAGAATATCTAAGTGCACACTACTTTCTTAGTTTTGAACAATTTTCCGTTTAGGGGTTTACGATTAAGCATAGTGAGAACTTGGTAATAGCTTCACAAATAAGAGGGAGAACTTGCCCGTCTTTGGAACCAATTCTTTTTAGAAACCAACTAGAGCTTCTGACCTTATATGGGCTTGCTGTTGCTTACCATACAGGTTCAGGGTTCTCCGGTCACACCTGTGAATTCAAACTCTAGTTCTGTCTCTGACCCATCTGCTCCGTGGTTTTTATCAGAAGAACTTGATTCTGGGGCTAACAACGCATATTGTGCTGGTGAAAATGAGCTTCCAGGTGATGATGACTTATGTTATTCATTTTTTGTTTTGGAGTAGGCTCCCATTTCAGGAAACCATAACAGAATTTGGAGTGTGGTGATGTTAGAAGAAATAAATTACTTTTCATGATAACAGTCGTTTTTCCATTATTACTTGATATTTTAATGATTCTTTTCTTTGTTTAGTGAAGGTTTGCTACTTCCTATTTCTATTTTTCTTGAAAACGGATATACAGTGTGCTTAGTCTTGGGTTTTGATGATCTACAGAGCTTGGTGACAGGTTGACTGTTAATAATCATGAACAGAGGCTCCATGATATTAATACACTTGAATGGGAGGAACTTCTGGTTACAAATGATTCTAGAGAAAGTAAGTGATCAGATAACAGTTATTGCAATGGCGGAATTCAGAATGATGAAAATACTAACCATTATTCTCTCTCTCTGTCAATTCTTTGTGGTGGGGGATTTTGTGGTGCCAGAGCCAGACAACATTTCAGGCTATGACCAGCAGAATCAAGTCGTGGGAAATGGCTCCAATAGTGGTGTAAGTAGAATTACTCATAATTCTTACTTTTTTACAGACCGTTTAATCTAGTTCTTCCGCATTGACAATTTATTGTTTCTTATACACTCATGCATTTTATTATTCTTTATTTTATTATTCTTTATATCTTTGATCTGTAGTATGTGGTCGCATATTGTTTTGTTCCAGCTCATTTGGATAAACGGTTCGTCTTTGCAGGGAGCTAGCCGTTTATCAGCTGAAATTTCTTCTATTGGTAATTTAACAAATCCAACCACGGAGAGTGAAAGCATTCCGTTCAATCTTCCAGGCAGTCATGTTGAGACTGTGGGGGGTGAAGTGAATTCAAATGCCCAGAGAAGGGATTCTATTGCCAAGGAAGACAAGACAGTTTTGGATACTAATGGATTACATAGTCAAGACAGTTTTGGAAGGTGGATAAACGAGATCATGACAGACTCTCAACCTTCAGTGGAAGACCCAGTACTTGGTTCCTCACTTTCAGCTGCGCAAAATTCATTTGCTTCTCCCGCTATGGATCATCTTCAATCTTCTGTTCCTCAGCAAATATTTAACATAACTGATATTTCGCCTACATGGGCTTTTTCAAACGAAAAAACAAAGGTATCCTCTTTGCTTTAAACCCCATAGTGTACCGCTTAGCATAAATTTCAGCCTCTAATTAAGTCCTTTTGCAGATTCTAATCACTGGCTTCTTACATAAAGAGTTTTTTCATCTTGCAAAGTCAGATCTACTTTGTGTTTGTGGTGATGTATGTCTTCGTGCGGAAATTATTCAGACCGGGGTGTATCGCTGTTTTGTACCTCCACATTTGCCCAGAATAGTAAACCTTTTTATGAGTATTGATGGCCATAAACCCATCAGCCAAGTACTAAACTTTGAATATCGTGCTCCTGTTTTGAGTGATACGGTAGTTTCTTCAGAAGATAACAAGTGGGAAGAATTCCAAGTACAAATGCGGCTTGCTTATTTGCTTTTCTCCTCATCTAAGAGCCTTAACATTATATCTAATAAAGTGCCCCCGAATGCCCTGAAAGAAGCCAAGAAGTTTTCCCACAGAACCTCTCACATATCTAATAGCTGGCCATATTTGATGAAGGCAATTGAAGAGAACAAAACTCCCTTACCGCTGGCAAAGGATAGTCTGTTTGAACTAATTTTGAGGAACAGGCTAAAGGATTGGCTGTTGGAGAAAGTTGTTGAGGTCTCTAAAACTAAAGAATATGATGCTCATGGTCAAGGAGTAATCCATTTATGTGCTATTCTAGAATATACATGGGCTGTTCGCTTGTTTTCATGGTCTGGCTTGTCATTAGACTTTCGTGATAAACGTGGATGGACGGCCCTTCATTGGGCGGCATATTGTGGAAGGTATGCCATTTTTCTATTCAATATATATTTTAAAAATTTATAACCATTTGATAAATTATTGTGAAGGGTATGGTTTTATAAATTCAATTATTTGTTTTAAATTGTATTAGTCTGAAACATATCTTGTACGTCATTCACTAGTTAGATTTTCTGTGTTCCTTTGGTACTTGTATAGTAGAACTTTTCCAACTCTATCCTCTGCCCACGATAGCTTGAGCTTTATGTAGTAATTTTTATCTTCTTGATTTTGGGCGTATTTGTTTTACTTGCATCTGAAATTGTTACATGCATTCTGTGATAAGAGAGATTTTCTTAATGCTAAAACACTCGATGTGTAGGGAGAAAATGGTTGCAGTACTTTTATCTGCTGGGGCAAAGCCAAACTTGGTCACAGACCCCACGAAAGATAACCCTGGCGGATCCAATGCTGCTGATCTTGCATTCATGAAGGGCCATGATGGCTTAGCAGCTTATCTTTCAGAGCAGGCTTTGGTAGAACAATTCAAGGATATGCGCATGGCTGGAAATGCTAGTGGCTCTCTTGAAATTCGCTCAAACTATGCAGCAAACTCTGAGAACCTCAGTGAGGAAGAGCTATATCTGAAGGATACTTTGGCAGCTTATCGGACAGCTGCTGATGCAGCAGCACGAATACAGGCTGCCTTCAGGGAGAACTCACTTAAACAAAAGACTAAAGCGATTCAGTATTCCATTCCAGAGGCTGAAGCACGTGGTATTATTGCAGCACTGAAAATTCAACATGCCTTTAGAAACTATGAGGCAAAAAAGAAGATCAAAGCTGCTGCTCACATTCAATATAGGTTTCGTACTTGGAAGATGCGTCAAGAATTTCTTAGTTTGCGTCGTCAAGCTATCAAAATTCAAGTAAATCCTCTTCCCTTCTCTTCTTTCTGGCATAGTTGAAATGTCAATATAGCTGGTATGAACCACACAGGGACATAAGACCAAATCCTTTTGGAAGATCAAATTTAAATAGGAAAGATTTAGACATCTATGATTGGTCAAATTGCAACCTTGTTTGGTTTTCGGTAACTTTAACTTGGGTTGTTAGACATGACTAGGGCATGGAAATTGCAACTGGATTTGCGTTACCATTGTATTATTAACTCTTAAGAGTACAGGAAAAACCGGTTAATTGAACTGGCATTGTATGCAGGCTGCTTTTCGGGGCTTCCAAGTGCGGAGGCAGTACCGTAAAGTTCTCTGGTCAGTTGGAGTGCTTGAGAAAGCTGTTTTGAGATGGCGCTTCAAAAGAAGAGGGCTTCGTGGGCTTAAGGTGGCCCCAGCTGAAGTCAGTGCAGATCAGAATCCGGAAAGTGATACTGAAGAAGACTTCTACAGGGCCAGCCGGAAACAAGCTGAAGAGCGTATTGAAAGATCTGTTGTACGTGTTCAGGCCATGTTCCGCTCAAAGAAAGCACAACAAGAATATAGTAGGATGAAGATGGCCCACAATGAAGCTACGGTGAGTGATCTGGTTTGGACCTTCTTTCAGTGTTACATTACAATTCTGCAGATACATAAACCAATCAATTCTTTTTATCTTCCGCAGCTGGAATTTGATGATTTTCTTGATCCTGATGCAATCATGGATAATTGAAGAAACTTAGGTGGTCCGGACGGGCAATTGATAACATTTGAGGGGTTGTGCTCTCTCTCTTGTGTAGCCTGTACATCTTGTAAATGCCTAGAACAATTAGTTATATGCTTTAGACCCTTTCAGACCGTTTTTAGGATTGTTGGGAAGGTCTTTCAGTGTTGTATGATCAGGAGCCGGTCCAAATACGTTGCTTCTCGGCTTTTAACGTCATTGTGAACGTTATGAGCACCAGATCTTCCATATAAATTCAGTGTTTTTAAGCTTCTTCCGGGCACAACATTTTGACATGGTTCCAGATGTCCTCGTATCCGAAAGATGGTTTTCTTCGTTTGCTTGTTTAGTTTTTATGCAAGTGATATTAGTTCTTTAAGATCTCGGTTGATAGGAATAAATGCACTAAACCACTTTAGCTATAAGCCGCAAACCATATGCATCCGTTATAACCCGTCAACGACCATGAGGCAGAGTTGACAATCTGTAAATATTTATTGCTTCTGCAATCTAGTTACCAATACAGAGTACGGAAACTAACACATCTATCCAGAACACAAAATAGTAATTGAAACGAGGGCACGCTAGGTTCCGAAGCAAAAACTTGCTATCTAAGATAACATATCCACTTTACATGAGCACCGATGCATAAATAGCCAACGTCAATTCAACCGGAGAGCATTAGTGGCAGGAAAGCCACTGTGTCCATCGCTTGTGGCATAGTTGCTTGCCCATTCATCCCTATTTTATGTATTGTGAAAGCCACTTGAAGCCTTCACCGTACCCCATCTTGCGGACAATGCTGCACATGAACACCTCAAGCGGGCGGACATTGGAATCGGTAAGATTGACCTTCCCCTTGCCTGTGGTGAAGTTAGTCAGGCCCAAATGGTAACGCAGCTCATCCTCTGATGCAGCATAAGGTATGTCGATCTTGTTTCCCAAAATAAGAAACGGGACAGTTGCCAGTGACTCGTCGGAGAGTAGAGCATCAAGCTCCTTCTTTGACTCTGCAAATCTCTCCTTGTCGTAAGCATCAACCAGGTAGACCACAGAATCCACCTAAACAATCAAACGATTGTAAAACATCTATGAATATATGCCCATCACATAAAGCAAAATCTTGATCTAATCCCCGATGTGAAATTATTGTCCTAGGTTCGACACTCACAAGTCACCCTTTACACCTAAAATCAATCGAATAATAAATAAACAATCAATTGGCATTATAATAAGCAGAAGAACCAAACTCTTGACTCCAACCCCGCACCTACAACTACAACTTCAAGCGACTAGGAATAAAATCACACGGAATCCACTGAATTTCACACCCATGGATGCAACAACAAAACCGCGGCGTTGCTTAAATATTCATTCGGTCACTAGCAAGGTTAAAAACCATCATTCAAAACTCCAATGGGGCTTCAACCCATTGCATATAAGCACACACAAATACCATACCATCCGCACGTATATGCATTTTTCATATTTTTTTGGGTTTAGGATCGAACATCTACAACATGCAACCACGATTTCGAAAAATAAATCAGATCAGACACTAAATTAGCATACCAAAAGTAAAGGAAGTGAAATTTGAACAAATAATTGAAGTAAAATTTCAACCTTGGCGTAATAGTCCTTCCAAACTCTGCGAGCGACCTGATGCCCTCCCAAATCAAAGGCCTTGAACTTAATCTTCCCAATACTCAGCTCCTCCGACGTCGGATGCTGCGTCGGTTGGTGCTGAACTAATCTCTGCAACCACCAAATCATAAACCCTAATTTCTTCAATCCAAAATTCAACAACAATAATTTGAAATTAGCAATAAAAGAATTCAAATAAATCAAAACCTCGTCTTTGAGCATGTGAAGCAAGGTGGTCTTTCCGGCATTATCGAGCCCTAAGAACAAGATCTTGGCCTCCTTCTGCCATAGCCCAAGCGACGCCAGAACTCCATAGAACCAATCCACCAGAAACATGATTTCTTCTCTTCTCTTTTAATCGGAGCAGAAATTCAAATCACTGAGATTTTCAATTTTCGAGTGATACAAAAATTTAATCGAGATTTTCCCAAAAAAGTGACGGAAAATCCTAATTTTCTGTTTTGGTTGGCATTTTCAAAGATTTTCCGGGAAAACTATGGATTTATATGGCACTGTCAGAGTGCGTAAGCTGAACTGGGGTGTGACTGCTTTGGTAGGTAAGCGGAAGGGGTTTGGTGACGGACGGTGGTGACGTGGAGCCGGTGGATAGGACGGGTGACTGGGAAATGCCGGTTTAGGGAGTGCGGATCCTACGTGGAAAGTTGTTATTGGATGGTACGCGTCATTAGGTTGTGTGTCCTCGTGTGCCACCATCGATTTGGATATTGGTAGACAGGTAGGGTGGTAATTATCCACTATAACGCAAAGCACCAAATCATCACTTGTTATGTCTTTATTCGAATTTTTCAAAGGAACGTATCATTTTCCGGAGGATCTCGGGATTTGCATAATTGTAACCAATCATCGTATATCGCACGATCAGTTTTCGCTAGTTATTACTTATATTTAATTTTAAATTTTAAATTTTAAATTTAAAATGATTTTTGATTGCACGATATACGATGAATGATCACGATCACGGAATCATCGGAATCCTCAGGAAGAGAATCCGATGAGGATCATTTTCCATTTTTAAATGACGAGTTTCACATCAATTTATTTATTCACCCATTAGTTTAATATAACATATAACCGACTAGATATATTTGGTTGATAAAAGTGGCACTTATAAGTGAGCTCGAACTCGAGTGTAAAGAAAATGTTCTCAATTGAGTTACAAAGCCCGTTGAATGGTTTTGTAAGATACAATTTCAAATTTCACGTCAAACGCTAAATAGAGTGATTTTGGTTATCTGAAACCGCTCTTAGCCATTCCAAAAGCAAATCTCCAACAAGAAGAATCCATGCTCATGGAAATGACAATTGAATCCATCACTAGAAGGGAAATATGGATTAAAAAACAAAGAAATCCAAAAGTAAATGAACATGAAACTGCTGAGAACCAAAAACATTGTGTAATAGTTCATCAGAAAAGAATCACAATATTGTTCAGGAAGCACAGATTTAAAATCGAACATTGCGACAAATGATATACTGAGTTGTTAATCCTTCAATCTGATCAAACTCAGATAAGAAATTCCTCTTCCAATATAATTGTGGTCAGATATTACAAATTTGCAGGAAAAATTACCACACAACTACTGAGTCGAAATGTTCCTCCTACACACCACTCTCTATTTGATATATTGGGAGACCCACTTGAAGCCATCCCCGTAACCCATCTTGCGCACAATACTGCACATGAAAACCTCGAGAGGGCGGACGGTGGAGTCTGTAAGATTCACCTTCCCCTTGCCAGTTGTGAAATTGGTCAGTCCTAGATGATATCGCAGTTCATCTTCTGAAGCAGCGTAAGGGATGTCAATCTTGTTGCCCAACACCAGAAATGGAACAGTTGCGAGGCTCTCATCTGAAAGGAGAGCATCCAGCTCCTTCTTTGATTCTGCAAAACGATCCTTGTCGTATGCATCAACCAGGTACACAACTGCATCCACCTGTTCACGGCACAGAAAAATAAGAAGTTGAATTGGAAAGCTCGCAGCATTTAGAATGCAAATCAGTAATCTGAAAGAAATTACAATATAGCTTAAATCCACTAACAAGAATCAAGGCCAATAGTATGGACCATAGACGCCACAGGACAAAATAGAAACTGGAGCAAAAGAGCAGGAACTCAGAATTTTATATGAAATCATGAAAACAGCGAGACATGGTGTATCAGAGGGAATCAAAATGAATGCAAGAAGGTAGCTACTACGCTTTTACTTTGATAAAGAAGTCTCAAGTGTGAACCAAAATAAAATCACAATAGATTTGTTCACTTGCAAAGAGAAGCAACCACGCCTAAATCTTTTCTGGAATACCTCATGAGTCATAAACCCACTTTCCATAATTAGGGTCATTTTTTTTTCACTCTTCTCGATGAATGACTTCTCCATTGGGAAGCATGGAGAAGGTTTAAGAAGTGATTTATTAAAACTAGAAAGCATCAATGTGGCTACGTGACTTTTGAAAATATAGGACTCTTTCAAATTAAAGGTCTGAATCATGGAAAATTGAGTTGAAACAATTTCCCATATGTCGGAAAGAAACAGGAAAATAAAAGCAGAAAAACATGGGATGCCAGAAAGAGACAGAAAATATATGTTAATTTGGTTTAAGGTGTTTAACCAGACTCTTTGATGTTTTTTCATCAAATATAAATAACCATTGTCAAGTTAACTGAGAAGGAAATGTTTTGTGACTCGTCGGTAATGGAAGAGTAAGTTATCAACTCTAAGCCCAAGCCACAATCATGAACCACAGTGGCTTTTTATAGGACATCGTGTATGGAAAGATACTGGTAAAACACCTCCTGGAATAAAGAAAGAAGTGATCTCGGCAAAACCTCCACGGTATATGTTCGCCTCCCACGAATCAGATAAACAAACACCAAGGACATTTCATCCGGGATTACGAAGGCAAACCAGCAAGTGCAAACAAATGTATTGCAAAGCCGATAGTTGGGTCAGAACATGTATGCAGACAAGAAGCCCTCGGGGAGAAAGAAAAAATGATTGTTTTTTAATCAGCCCCCCTTTTAGATATGCAGGTACTAAGAGTCTTCTCACTACCAACCAGCAGAATCATAATAAAAAAAGTACTGCATAACAAAGACAAACATCGATATATATAGAAATAAATGACGTTTTAAACAATCCGTCCCAAGTTGAAATTGATCGAAATCTCATAAACAACAGCATTGTATGATATTTTCAAATTGAAAAGCATAACTTCCACTCAATCAGAACAAAACTAGAGATCGCGATTCGCATAAAAGTTGTGGCCGGAGTTATAGTGAAAGCATGAAGTTCATACACCGAAGCAATGTGCAGATCAAAATTTCAGCTGAAAACTACTATCCAATCAAATTCCAACACTAGCAATTCAACCAGTCTAATACCTTAGCATAGTAATCCTTCCAGACTCTGCGAGCGATCTGGTGTCCGCCCAAATCGAAAGCCTTGAACTTAATCTTCCCAATGCTGAGCTCCTCCGACGTGGGATGCTGGGTCGGCTGGTGCTGCACCAATCTCTGCAACAAACCCACCACCGCATTCACACACATTCGTCAAAAACAACAAAAAGCCCCACCCAAAATCAAACCTCGAAAAGCCGAAAACGAGGAGGGAGAGAAAGAGAGTCAAACCTCGTCCTTCAGCATGTGGAGGAGGGTCGTCTTGCCGGCGTTGTCGAGGCCCAGAAACAGAATCTTGGCCTCCTTCTGCCACAGGCCGAGGGAGGCGAGGACGCCGTAGAACCAGTCGAACAGAAACATGGCGGCGGCGGCGGCGGCGGCGGCTGATTCTTCTCCGGGAGCAGATCGATCGGCGGGGTTGTGAGGGAAGTAGGAAAAAACCCACAAGGAATCGGAGGATGAGGGATCGAATCGGAGGGGGGGGGGTTTTAATAAATGGGTTTGTGGTGATTTGTCGTTTCGGTGGAGACAAGCGAATCCAGTTCGGCGGTACAACTGGAGGAGCCTGGACTCTGATGCCTTTGCTTACCTATAAATATACTATGTAATTTTGGTTGGCTTTTGATTTGTTGTCTTCCTCTTCCTCTCCCTCTTCCTCTTCCTCTCTGTCGTTTTGACTTTTGACCATCAACAGCAATCATGTATGGCAAAGATTAAATAAGATGAAATACATCTAACAGGATCCTCTCCGGATTCATTGGCGAGGATACGATAATTTTTATATTGTGTTTGTTTATCGTATATTATATGATATTTTTGTTAGGTATTTTTTTTATTTAATTTTAAATAAAAATATTTAAAATAATTTCTAACCGCATAATATATAATAAACGGATATAATTCATAAATTCTCGAGATCCTCGCAGATCCGGTTTGTGACACCTCCCCTTTTCACAATGTAATTGAACCTCCGCCTTCCAAATTTGACTCAAATTCGAATATCTTCGATGATTATTATCTAAATTAAAAAAAAAAAGTCGAACCACGAATTACTAGAATGTATGAAAACTTGTGTTGAATGACGTCATTCTTTGACAATCCAAATTTTATCAAATTTGTTTTTTTAATAATTCTCTCACTCTCACTTTTATTCATAAATTATCCTATTTTTCATTTTAATATGTCGTTGTTTCTCGCTAACTTTAAATGTATTGTCCGCATTGCTTTTTTGAAAAAATACTATTGTAATATCAGAAATATTATGTTTATTATATTTTTCGTATCACATTTACATTTTATTTATAATATAGAAGAAACTCATATGTGTGGTGGATACTACTATTAGAGAGGTATACAAATATAGCATGAAAATTGTGGAAGTGTATGAAGACAAATCCTGGCCAACATTTGTGTTATCAAGTGTGTTCTTTTTATATTGTTCCAAGTGTTGTAGTCTTATTCCAACAAAAAAAAAAACAGTGAGAAAAACTAATGAAAATGACTTAAAAACTTTGAGTGTTAATCGAAAGAACAAAAATGTGTTGTAAGTGAATAGTACTATGTGTGACTTTTTAGAGTAAAAATATCATTTTCGTTAATCGTGAATAGTACCTGGACTGTTTCGTTAAAACTCACAAAATAAGTGTTGTAGTTTCAACAAAAGAAGCCCAAGTTATGTGACGATAACAATAAAGCCCAATCGTACTAAAGACCGGGCCCCTGAATCGCCAGCCCAACCGAAGCCCAAGTTTTCGATTTGGTACTAAAGAGCTCTTTCGTCATTGCGAAATACTAGACCCGGCAGCTAGGGTTTTGGAGGTGCTCACATATAAGGCCTTGCTTCTCACTTTACAGCGGCTAAGAGAACCCTAAGCCACCCAAGCGTCGACGCTGCTAGATCCATCGTTCTCTTTCCGGTTCGTCTCTCTCGTCTCTTTCTCTCTCTAACTCGATCATCGCCTCCATTTTTGCATCTAATCACTTATCTTGAATTGGGGTTTTTGAATTTGCAGAGATGGCCAAGTCGAAGAATCACACCGCCCACAACCAGTCCCGAAAGGCCCACAGGAACGGCATCAAGAAGCCTAAGAGGCACCGCCACACTTCCACCAAAGGGGTAACCATTTACCTCTCTCTCTCATCAATTTTTGCATTATTTAAGCTTTTTTGTTAAGTATCTGTTTGTGGGTTTTGTTATTTTGGATTCTGGGTTTCAATTTTTGGGGTTTTAATTTCGGGGAATTGGGTTTCAGATGGACCCCAAGTTTCTGAGGAACCAGAGGTACGCCAGGAAGCACAACAACACCAAGAACGAATCCGCCTCCGGTGAAGAGTAGAGTGAGGCCTTCCAATCATGGCTCTGATTGGGTTTTTCTCGATTAGGGTATTTTGATTTCGATGCCGTTTTATGCTTACTTTGTCGTTAGTAACATAGTAGTTTGATGTTACTCAAGTGGGATTTATTTCAATTTCATGTACGAGCAGTACTCCTAATTTATTACTTCTGTTAAAGAGATTACGAGGTTATGAGATACTTTCTGTGGTTCTGCATTCTTTTTATCGATTGAAATCGACGAACGCTTAATCGTAATCTTATTAAAATGGTATGGAATTTCAATTTCTTTAGTTTAGATTACTTGTATGGATTGGATTGTGGTTGATAATGGTATTTGGGTTCGATAAGGTAGGAGCTAGTTGCTCTAATTTTTAGCAAGCATTTTTGGTTAGCTGGACACAGTTTCTGAAGGATTTTAGCATCACATCTCTGTATTTGTTAAGATTTTTGTGTTTTGGCTTTAATGGTTTAATCCACCTTCCGGGCTCTCTGCAGATTAAAATTTGGATTCACAACTGTAGTTAGTATTTGAGTACAAATATGGTTTTGTTTGATATTTTTCCGATTATGGTTTTTGGATTTCGATTGGGTTTTATGCCTACTTGGGGGAAGAGCAGAGTGAGACCTTCATTCAATTCATGGCTCTAATTGGGGTTTTCCGGTTGGGATGTCGTTTTATGCTTCATTGTATTATGCTTTTGGGGTCACTTTTTATTTATGATATTTTATTATTAAACCTTTCAATGAATTAAATCTGAACTCTTCGAATCTGGGGCAATTGTTTAGTTTTTTCAGCAAGGGAGTTGATTGTCATATTTTTTTTAGCCTTTCACCCTCTTTACTTTTTAGGGTAAATGACAAAAAACTACCTCGACTATTGGTGTCACGATACTATCATGCCTCGGCTTTTAAAATTGATAATGTCATACCTCATCTTTAGAATTTGGTCCAATGTTATACCTCTGTTAGCTTGTCTGAGAATTTCTTAGTTAAGTGTTGATGTGGCTTGATCCGGGATCCAATTCCTCGCCTAGATGGATTCCATGTGGCACCACACCCAATGTTTTCTCATCAAATGGCATCCAGCTAAGATTCCTAATACACGTGACTTTCTCACAGGATGACACGTGGATATTCCATTAAAATAAAAAAATTTAATTAAAATTTACAAAATTAAAAAAGTAAGGGAACGTTGTAAAGTGTGCCTTTCGAATTGGTTTTTTCCCAGTACACCCAAATCATGTCGATCTAATTTCATTCCAAATTCTAGAAAAACAAGAACCCTAACCTTAGTTCTCACGGCTCCAAATCTCGAACAATTAGATTAGAAATTCAACGAAAAACCCAAATCATCTTGTCGACTCGCTTCCCTGACTTTGTTGGTGTTGGACGGGTTTCATCTGGGTTCCATTGGATTCGAAGAAAAATCGAAGGATTGGATATGGGGTGGTACGTGCTCGAGGATCTCGACCAAATGACACCTACCTATTGTAATTTTTTTTTTTTTGTGCTTTTGATGATTCCAAATGCATACTGGACTTATTTTTTGGAATGGGTTGAATGTGGGTTTTGATTATTCTTATTTGAAAAGGTGGATTCATACTTTATGAATTCAAAATGGTACATGAGGGGTTGGAATGGGTTGAATGTGGGTTTTGTTTATTCTTGTTTGAAAATGTGGATTTATGCTTTGTTAATTCGAAATGGTTCCTGGGGTGTTGGAATGGGTTGAATGTGAGTTTTGTTTATTCTTGTAGCATTGTTTATTCTTGTTTGAAAAGGTGGATTTATGATTTGTTAATTCGAAATGGTTCCTGGGTTGTTGGAATTTGTTGAATGTGGATTTTGTTTATTCTTGTAGCATTGTTTATTTTTGTTTGAAAATGTGGTTTATGCTTTCTTAATTCGAAATGGTTACTACGTTGTTGGATAATGGGTTTGTTGCTTTATTGCTTTGTTTATTCTTGTGAAGATAAGATGGCTTGTTGTGGTTTGTTGCTTTATTACTTTGTTTATTCTTGTTGAGAAATGGTTAATGTGTTTTGGCTGTTTGCATATAGTTGTGGTTTGTTGCGATTGCATATAGTTGCATATAGAATATTGTGCATTAGTTTTTGTTGTTGGCTTTTAAAATGCAATTAGTTGGATATAGAATGTTGTGCATTAGTTGCATATAGAATGGTTTGTTAGGTTAAAATGCAATTGCTTATGTTTGTTGTTGGCTTTTAATTAGGGTTTATTTTTGTGAATTTCATAGTATCCAGAACTATTCTCTATTGAATTGCATCATGGTGGGGAGATAAGTTATGACATCTACGTTGGGGGGAAAGTGACATATATAGATTATTGTGATAAAGACCTCATGTCACTGCCGATGATAGATGATATGGTGGAGGCACTTGGATATAGTGAGCGATTCATGAACTATTATTACAAGATTCCCAACATGGACCTTTCCAAGGTTTGAAGCTGATTCAAAGTGATTCCAATGTTCAGTCAATGTGCAATTTTGTGCCAAAAGATAAAGTGATTGCTATGTACATTGAAGAATTGATGACATAAGAAGTCGTTACCCAAGAGCAACAGTTTCTGAAGTCCATGGAAGTCAATAGTCCAAGTAAATTAGTTATTGAGGAGATAAGTAGTTTAGAAAGGGATGTTGGGCCAACATCACTTCAACCAATAAGATATAGGGGCTTACTAGCTATTGAAGGGCCAGAAGTGGATGATTGTTGCACATCTCAAGTAGTGCAAACACGTGTGACTGAGGTATGAGAGATAAATGCTGATTATAGGAATGGTTAGAAAGAGAAAAATTATGAAGGGCCAGAGGAGAGTAAGGGGAAATCTGTGGCTGAGGTAGGAGAAGAGGATACTAAGGTAGGAGAATGGGGTGTAGGAGAGGGGGATGTAGGCGAGGGGGATGCTGAAGTATTCTTTGATGTACCTATTAGTTTGGAGGGGAATGTTGAAGAAAAGAATGAAGAAGTTGTTGAAGAAGATGATAGTGACTTTGAAGAGAGTGAATATATGAGTAATGCTAATAAACCAGTGTTTTCCAAGTTTGATGGTATTCTAGAAGAAAGGGAATCTGAGCACAGAAAAAAAAAAGGAACTCTGAGCAAATAGATGAAAAAGATTATGAGTAAAGAAGTGCAAGGCAATTTGAGCAAAGCTGGGAAATAGAAGAAGAGCAAAGGGAAGAAGAATTTGATACTGCAAATGTGGAACAAAATGTGGTTGATGATCCAGACTATAACTCTGATGCTCTTGAGAGTGTACACTATTTGGATGATGAATGAGGCAAAAAACATGAGTGATTCCAGAGTTCAATAAGAAAACAGACATGAAGAATCTCACTCTTACACTAAAGCTTGTTTCAGGGATCATGTGCAATTCAAGCAATATGTCACCATGTACTCCCTAGTGAATGAATATGGGGAAATCTATTTTCCTAGGAATGAGAAATTGAAAGTCACAACAAAGTGTGCAAAAGGGTGCCATTGGAAGTGTTGTGCTGGAAAAATGTATGGTTCAAACAACATACAGATCAAAACCATACTTGATGAACACACATGTGGGAGAACTTGGGCAAACAAGAACATGAAGTCCCCTTTGTTGACTGATTTGTACATGGACAAGATAAAACTGAATCTTACATGGCTTATGGATTCCTTTTTAGCAATTGTTGAATCAAAGTGGAATCACAGTTGTACAAAGAGGAAGGTTTACAGGGCTTTGAAGATCACTGAGGGAAAACATGCAGAGCAATACACAAAGTTGTGGGACTTTACTGAGGAAGTGAGGAAGACTAACCCTAGAAGCATAATGAAGGTGAAGTTGGATAAGGGAAGGTTCCAAAGGATATATGTGTGCTTGGGGGCTTGTAAAAAGGGGTTTAAGTCAAGGTGCTGACCACTGATAAGATTATATGGGTACACGGAGGTTAGCTACTTTGTGTTGTTGGAATTGGCCCAAATGATGAAACATGGGTTATAACGTATGTAGTTGTAGAAATGAAGAATAAGTCCAGTGGGATTTGGTTATCAGAGTTATTGGGCGTTGATGTTGGGATTGTCAATCAAGGGGGATGGACATTTATCAGTGATCAGCAAAAATGGTTAATTCCAACCTTTCAAAAAGTTCTCCCTAATTCCCACCACAGATTTTGTGTGAGACATTTGTATACCAACTTCAGAAATCTATTCAAAGGGAAAATATTGAAGGATGCTTTGTGGTTAGTAACTAGAACAACAATAGTTCCCCACTTCAAAAAAGCAATGGAGGATATGAAGAAGTTCAATGAAAAGGTCTACAATTGGTTGGTGAAGAAGCATGTACATCATTGGAGCAAGTCCCATTTTGAAACATATCCCAAGTGTGACATGTTGATGAACAATCTCTATGAAAGTTTCAATGTTGTCATACTTGTGCCGAGACAAAAACCTATTGTCACCATGCTGCTCTTTATTCACACTTTTGATGAAGAAAATTCATATGATAAGGGATATAATGGTGAACAAAGTTGGAGATCTTTGTCCTAAAATCAAGAAGAAGTTGGAGGAAGCCAAAATTCAAAGTGGTAGGTGCATTGCACAATGGTCAGGGGGTGCTAAATTTCAAGTTGATGCTGGAGGGGGGAGCAATATGTAGTTAACTTGGTTGAGAAGACCTATTCTTGCAGAAAGTATGCCTTGACAGGAATCTCATGCAGCCATGCAATAATGGTCATAAATTTTAAGAGAGAAAAATCGGAGGACTATGTCGATGCTTATTATTTGAAGGCACGGTACTTAGAGGTGTATTCTCATTTAGTAATGCCAATGAATGAGATGTCTTTGTAGAAGGAAACTGAAAACCCACCAATATTGCCTCCTACATATACAAGGCAACCTGGAATGCCGAGGAGGAGGAGAAACAATGAAGCTGTTGAGATGGACAATGAGGGTGAACAAACTCCCATAAACCCAACCAATAATCCTCAAGGTCATCTTTAGCCACATAAGCTAGGAAGGAAAGGGCAAGGCACTTTGAAATGTACCATAAGCAAAAAGGAAGGTCATAATGCAAGAACCCATCATAGACATCTTCCTCCATGGGACAAACATGTAACATTTTCTACTTTATATGGTTTTATTTTTTAATTCTTTAACATCATATTAGACTCTTAATCCTTTAAATTGCTTTGTAAGCATCCACATCTACTCAAGGACAATCACCATCAATAAATTCAGCTCAAACTGCACCTCAAAAGAGGACAAGGAAAACAAAGGTAAAAACTTAACCATTTCCTTAGTTGTAAAACATTTGGATTTAGTTAAAAAGCTTGCTTGGTCTCTAAATGAACTTTGGATTTAGGCATCGTAGCTGAATCACCTAGAAGCACCAGGCAGAGAAAGACTAAGTAAACCAATAACTGAATCATCCAAAGGCACCAAGCACAGAAATACCAAGCAATCCAGCCACGTTTTTTGCACAGATGGTTGTTTTTTGTAAAGGAATTGTAAAGTTAGAACATGTTTTATGCATCCAATAGGTCTTTTGTGAATTGAATGGATGATGTAGCAAGTTTTTATGAATTAAGTAGGTTTTGTAATGTTGGTTGGAGATGCTAGATGAATTATGTTAGTTTTTTGAACATGTTTATGAATTTTTGGATAATTAAGCTGGTTTTATGCTTAATTTGGTTTATTTCATATTTTTCTTGTAAATGATTAGTAGTTTGTGCTTGAATACACTTGTTTTGTTGTGGTTATATCACTATTTTTGGGTGAGATTTTTCAAATTTGAGATCAAGGATGATATTTTGTGCTTAAGGATGATAATATGTGCTTAAAATGGTAGATCACCTATTTTTCACTTTTTGACGGGAAAATAAATTTCAAATTTCAAATTTTGTAATAAAAAGCACTTTTGACCAAAAAAAAATTTAAAAAAAAAAAATCTTTCATTATATCTATGAATGGACTTTTAATATATACCCTTGTCCTCTTCTTTTATTGTAAACTTGGCTATTGTCAAAGGAAGAGGATCCTCTCCGGACCCACTTTGTGGGGATCCTAGGGATCTCCACATTTTAACTTTTCATTGTATATCGTGCGATCAGTTTTTGTTAGCTACTAGTTGTGTTTAATTTTAAATAAAAAATGTCAAATGATTTCTGACCGCATGATGAATGACTAAGATGTGAGGATTCCTAGGATTTCCACAATTTGGATCCGGATGGGATCCCAATCCATTGCCATATACCTCCTCCTTCAGGTAGTAGAATATAAAGTTCTATTGGGTCGAATGTCTTTTTTGTTTTTGGAATGAGGATCCTCTCCGGATCCTTTTTGGGAGGATCTCGGGGATCCTCCAATCATGTACGTTCAACACACATTATGCGGTCAGTTTTTTTAGGTACTATTTACATTTAATTTTAAATAAAAAAATTTACAATGATTTCTAACCGCACAATTTATGATGAAGGGACTTTATTGGAGGATCCTCGGGATCCTCATTCTTGTTTTTGAGGCCTCTCATCATATGCTATTTTCATCAATACCAAGCGAGACTTTCTTAATGGGACATTTTATTTGATACCAAATTACGTAGTTTGACTACTCTTCCATTGTGTGACCAAATTGAATTTACTTGCTTGCCTAGTGTCACACAACTAGGTTAGTTGTTGATGTTTCCTGCTTGCTCGTCAGATGCATCCAATTCTAGTGCCATATGGAAGATAATTACACAAACTCTTTGATTTGGAGGGACTCTCCAAGTGGAAATTCAAGTAACAAAGGGACTCTCCAAGTGGAAATTCAAGTAACAAATCCTCCTATTCCTATCTTTCTTTTTTTGATAACACAATTAGTATTACGGTTTAGTGGTATGTCTTTATTTCTAAGTGAGAGGTATTAAGTTCAGTTCTAGTTAAAGACGGATTTGAAGCACATTATTATAAGCTGGCTTATTGTGAGGTTTAGCTCACTCCCATACCTTCCTCAGGTTTAGTATAGATAATATCGTTTGTTCTAAAAAAATAATTTGGATATACTATATTTTTGCCATTTTAATTTTAAGTTTTTTTTAGTCTTTTTCATATTTTTTACTTATTTATATAATTTTAACTATATTTTTGTATGCAATGTTTAAATATTCATGATTTTGTTGATATTAATGTCGAAATACCCGAAAAAACAATGGGCAATATGGAAAGGGGTGAAACGAAAACTTCACCTTATATCAGCGAAATAAAGGAAAAACAATGAATATCGATAATATTTATCAATTTACTACATAAAATTTGATGGAACTCATTGTAGCTTTCAAACTTTTCATTTTTTTAAGAAATTTTTCTCTAATTTTGAGTAAATCTGAATGAGTTGATATACCAACTCTATTGCAAATTTTTATAATTTCATCGAATGCAGCCGATATCGACATATTCCTCAGTACTTCCATAAATTTGCACATTGATATTTTAACATATATCTGACACACCCGGACCCGGAATGTTCATTAGGACTCAGAATCGAGTTGTGTTGGCCGACACCTGGAAGGTGCCGAAGCCATAAAGTGTAGTGATATGGGAAATGTGAATAAATTTAAACCTAAAAGTGCCTAAGTATAAGAGTGCACTGGTGAGTGGGAATGAACCCATATCACACGGGATGACAGAGTATAAGTAAAGTATAGTAGTGTAGATTAAGAATTATACCATCGGAGGTAATCGTCTACACCAAGATTTGCCAAGAATCGTCGTCGATACAAAAGATCAGCAATAAAACCTGGAGGGGCGAAAAACAAGGGTGAGTTGGCCTAAAAATAAAGTTTTATAAAAACCTTTCTGAAAAACATTGTAACTCCTCGTCGTAAAACAAGTATAGTTTCCAAAATATACTTATTACGTAGTATAAAACTACTTACCGTAGCCTGCAAAATCTCAAGAATTCATTCCGGCATAATATCTCGTAACTAAGGGCAGGACATCTAAAATCACAAAATCTCAACAGTAATATAAGTAAAATCAGGTGCTCATCAATCTATGCCAACACATGAGTTGGAGTCGCCTATTACGACCTGTACGACAGGACTGAGTGTAATCATAATATACGCTCTAGTGCTACAATCATGTGAAGACTGGTGTTATTCGCGGTCACCTACGAGTCGGAGTTGCCTAATGCAACCTGTACGATAGGATTGGCATCTACTTGGATCCAAGGTGAGCGTGCGGTGCGGATGTGAACATACATGTGAAAGACTGGCCCTGGCCCTGGGCGAGCACTAACACTGGGGTGTAGCAATGATGAGCATACTACATAAATATAAGCATGCCACAATGATTCGATAGTTCTAATCAACATACTAACATTCATAGTCGTATATAATTATGGCATCAAAGATTATAAGCATACATGTGCATCCCGTAGGATGTAGCATATTTCACAAATTTTGTCATTTCGCTAATTCTTATCAACTTTAGTCTAATCCAGGTGTACGTATGAAGTTCTTTTTCAAATCCAGTAGGATGCCAGAGATGTACGTCATCGAAACATACCATACTACTTCCTTTCACTACGCCACGTGCCAAAAGGTCTTCACAGCTTTCTCGATTCTCAATTCGCTCTTACAGTGAAAATTCAACTCGTGCTTCCATTCTAATGTTTGCTTGTGGAAGTGATCGAAAAGGTGGCTAGTCGAAGTGGTTTTGGTTACCTAAGTGGGAAAATATGGTTAAAACAACTACAAGTTTACTGTCCTAATACAAAACTTGCTCCTAAGTTTCCATGATTTAGTTTCTTCAGCTCAGGTAGTCATTGTTAATCAGTTTATCAGTCGCATCGCTAATTAACGCATATATGATATTTTGATATTCTTCGCTACCCTAAAACTATGAACCGTCATTCTGACATAAAGGTATTACTCCCAGATACTAGTACTTATGTCCAGAATCAGAAATCATACCGCCTAAATACTGGTTGACAGTTCCTGGATATCAGATGGTATCGTTAATTAGTAACGCCACTGTAGGCTGATTACAGGTTAGAACCCGTTAGGGTGGATGGTTTTGGACGATTGGTAAAGAACTGGTCCTGTAAAGTGGTTTCAATAATTCTAAGGAAGATGCTTACTACTTCGGGAATTCCTACTGACCGTAAGTACATAACTCGTACTCACATGCCTATACTCATCAAAATGATGAGTATAACACCAAAAGAAGCTCTAGAAACTAGTATTGGTTAAAATGTCCAAAAACCGGAAAAGGAATTTGCTAATAATCTACTTTAGAACGGACTTAAACGGAAGTAGATCTTCTTCCTGAAGATCTGAAATGATCACTAGTGTGTTTGAAAAGATTAGTGTTATTGAGGACAAAAATTGACCGTCCCCCATATGTTCTTCCGTCAAGTACTACCACTTTAGCACCACATTGTCGCTTAAGACATTTCGGAAATTTCGTCGAAAAGTATAACTTTGTAGGAATTCAAGTAGGTGAAATACTAACAGGTACTGCCAAGGAATCAAAGCTATTTCTAGTTTCATATCTCGAAAGTGTTGATAAAAATGACTATATGATAATATAATTTGTACGTGATGCATAACTATCAATATAGTAGCCCTGCTTTAGGGCCATCAACTTATCTCAAACTAGGATTTTCCTTGGCATGGAGGTTCTTTGTTTAAATCTAGAGGCATCCTCTAAAACGTTCTTCTCAAATGTCAATAAGTCGCCTAATCTACCAAAAACTTAGGAAAACCTAACATGTTTGTCGTAGTCAACGAGGTGGTAAAATTCAACATTTAGGCTCAAGAATCGAGAATGCTTACATCATATGTGTGATAAATGCAATACTACCCAAACTTATGCTCTGATACCAAACTAACATACCCCAACCCGGAATGTCCACTAGGACTCCGAATCGAGGTGTGTTGGCCGACACCTAGAAGGTGACAAAGCCATAAAGTGTAGTAATGTGGGAAATGTGAATAAATTTAAACCTAAAAGTGCCTAAGTATAAGAATGCGCTGGTGAGGGGGAATGAATTCATATCACACGTGATGACAGAGCATAAGTAAAGTACAGTAGTGTAGATTGAGAATTATACCATTGAAGGTAATCGTCTACCCCAAGATTTGCCAAGAATCCTCGTCAATACGAAAACTTAGCAATAAAACTTGGAGGGGCGTGAGTGGGTCTGAAAATAAAGTTTTATAAAAACCCTTCTGAAAACATTGTAACCCCTCGTTGTAAAATAAGTATAGTTTCCAAAATATACTTACTACATAGTATAAAACTACTTACCGTATCCTGCAAAATCTCAAGAATTCATTACGGCACAATATCTCGTAACTAAGGGCAGGACATCCAAAATCACAAAATCTCAACAGTAATATAAGTAAAATCAGGTGCTCATCAATCTATGCTAGCACACAAGTCGAAGTCACCTAATGCGACCTATACGACTGAACTAATGCTCATTAATCTATGCTAGCACACGAGTCGGAGTCGCCTACTGCGACCCTGTACAACAGGACTGGGTGTAATCATAATATACGCTTTAATGCTATAATCACGTAAAGACTGGCGCTATTCGCAGTCACCTACGAGTTAGAGTTGCCTAATACAACATGTACAATATGACTGACACCTACTTGGATCCAAGGTGAGTGTGCGGTGTAGAGGTGAACATACATATGAAAGACTGGCATTGGCCCAGAGCGAGCACTAACACCGGGGTGCAGTAATGATGAGTATACTACATAAATATAAGCATGTCACTGTGATTCGATAGTTCTAATCAACATACTAACATTCATAGCCGTAGATATAATTATGGCATCAATGATTATAAGCATACATGTGCATTTCGTAGGATGTAACATATTTCATAAATTCCGTCATTCGTTAATTCTTATAAATTTTAGTCTAATCCAGGCGTACGTAAGAAATTCTTTTTCAAATGCATAAATGGAAACTATCAATCATACACACACACACACACACACACACACAAAATATAAAAAGGAAAAGACCCACTCACCTGAAGTACGTGCTACAACTTCCTAGCACGAATATCGAAGCGTCACGAATGATCGTCGCCTAGAACAATTATCAAATCACGTCTCATAATTGTTATCGATAGAACACGTAACTTACATAAAACACATCTCCAAGGACATTCTAGAATGATTTGAAACCCATTGACCAAAAGTCAACCGTCGGTCAAAGGTCGACGGTAGGGTCAACAACCCTACGTAACTCGATCCGGAAGATCCGCAACTCAGATTTCCAATCCATAACTTCCTAAGAGTTTTAATAAGCTCCAAGAACAACATCCTAAAGTTTCAGAACGATGCAACGGTCGAATCTCCGTCAATACCTAAAATTAAGTGTCGGCTGACGTTTAGATTTACAAACTTAGAAAACCTATATGGGAAGATCCATATGTTAGATTCCTAATCCATCAGTTCATAATATCCTTAAATATTATGTACTATTACGTATTAAAGTTTGGTGACGATCTAATGGTCGAATCGTTGAATCATATAATAACCAAGTGGTGGCCCTTAACGGAAATATAACCAAACAACGGAATTTCATCAATCAGGTGTCAAATATGGAATCGGGGTATCCAAATTAGTCTAGGAATGGCAGGTGGGGTCTTGGCCCACGAGCTAACTCGACTCGCTGAAAAATTCAACTATTTCAAAAAATTCTCAAACTTTACAGGAATGAAGATCTCAACAAGTAGAGCAAGTTTTATACCTGTGTCCAAGTCCAATTTGGCCGAGAAAAGCTTCAAATAGCCACGAACCCGCAGAAACCCTAGAATTTGGGTGTTCTTGATTCGTCCTGAAATCAACTCCGATGCTCCAACCACTGAATGGGCATTGTTCCTGAGCTCAAGGGAAGTTGTTTGATGGTGAAGATCGACGGGAAGGGTTGCAGAAAACAGCAAATTGTCGCCAGGTGTCCTCGAAGCCAACGACTTTGTCCTTGTGAAATCAAGGCCAAAACCCTCGGATTTTTAGTGGAAATGAGAGAATGATGGTTAGGGTTATGTATGCATGTAAGGGTTGGGTAGAACTTGTTGGAAAAATGGATGAGAATCACCGGGTTGCGGGTCGAAGGGGAACCTGACCGGTTCCTCTCCTTATCTCCTTCCTCATTTCCCCTCCTTTCTTCTCTTCTCATTGGTCAGACTTTCCTCCATCTTCTCCTGATTGATCCGTCCCCTTTTTTCTCTGATTGGGTAGCCAATGCCATCCCTTCTTTCTCTTCTCCTTATCTTTCCGATTGGCCAATACTCCCACTCTTTTCTCTCAACTAATAATAAAATAATAATATAATGATTTCAAAACAAATGTATAAAATATAAATTAGTAATTTTTCACAAAAGTATTTCTCGAATTCGTAGTTTTGTAAAATCTTCATCGCAATTCCAATCTTGATTCCGCTTGCGCCTTCGCGTTCGTGGTGACGAGCACTACGAGGATACGCTAAAAGAATGTTTCATATGTTTCCCAATACGTAGGCCAACAAAAGTCAACACCTTCGCCTCAAGAGGTATTTTCGTCAATTCACTCATTTAAAATAAATAAAATCGTAAAATTAAGGACGGGTTGTCACATATCGATATTGTAAACACTGGTTGTAGAGGATGTTGTTGATCACAAATCACATATATTGATATTGTAAACACTTGTTGTAGAGGATGTTGTTGTTCACAAATAAAATGGACCAATGTTTTGCTACTGCTAATAGGTAGAGTTGTGCATTGCCTGATGAAGGGGAGTAGGATTCTCTCCCCTCCTAATTGCTATCCACTCCCATCTCCTCTTATTTCAACGGGTACAATTAACCTACATTAACATCTTGTTTTGAAATTTTATATAGAGAAAAAGACAAATGAGAGTTTGAGAGGAGGGAAGAGAATCATATTCCCGAAAAAGGGCTGACATTTCATGTTTTTTAGTCAGTGTCTTGTGTGTCTGGTTTTCTTCGTGAAGGTTTTTTTTTACAGTGGCCCATTGGTTTGTCTTTTTTGTTGTTTTCCCATTGATATTTGTCAGACAAGGTAACTTTTGTAAGATGTAATTTTTTGTTCCCGATATTCACATTGGTTTTTTATTGTCATTTTTTTAGCTCTGGCTTGTACCATCCTATGGTATTTTTTAATAAAGCAACTATTATTCCAGAAGAAAAAAAAAATCATATATTTCTTCGACTAAAAATTCAATTTTATTGATGATGTGGTGATACACAAAATGAGGTTGTGTAACTTATTTGTGATACAAGAAAGTATCCCAAGTCTAATCCATCACCGGCTCTTACTCCTCAAATAACTCCACGACATGGGAAACAACGTTGCTAAATGGAACTGAAATATCTACTGAATCGGAGGTTCTATCAGGTTACAATTCCAAAGTGATATCTGAAACCCTGAGTTGGACGTTGTGTATCTCGTTGGCAAACCCGCAATCGCTATAAGGCTTAAGTGACACTCTTTCCTTTGCCAAAATCTTAGCGTAGCACAAAGACTTCATCACAATCACTAGCAACCAGAATCCGAAGTTGCAACCCGAAACAACAGAGCACCAGCCATCCAGCATGAACCTGCACCTCATGAATTCGTCAGAGATCAAGATACACAAAGCCCCCAAAGTGAAGATAAAGAAATCTCCCTCATCCTCCAACACCCACAAAAAATCTAACAGTTTCGAAATCTAACAGTTTTTCATCACTGTTCAGGTCTGAAATTTCATGATATCCTATTCCTTCATTAAATATTTTTAGTTCACTCTAATATCTTACCTGAATCAATTAAATTATTCTTCTGGAGGGAGAAGAACATTTTACTCCAATCAGAAAATGCTTTATTTATAGTGAAAAATCATTCAAACTGTTCATTATCATTACATGCTATAATAAACGCTTGGCTGGTTTAACTTTTTTTTATTTGATTTTAAAATTTAAAAAAAAAACAATTGATAACCATTTCGTTTTCAAAATTTTTAAATCTAAAGTGTGTTTGGTAACTATTTTAACTATTTTAGTTTTCAATTTAAAAAAAAAATTAAAATATTGGAAACCAAAACCATTTCAGTTTTCGATTTTCGAAAAACTGAAAACAAAATGTTTATTAAACTGTGCCAGCAATTTTGAAAATTATGAGTCTAATTGTCAGTCAAATAATGTCACATAATTTGTTGGTTCATGTAATTCTTTGTGTGTTTGTTTGTTTGCTACCTGACTCGTAAGGGCGGGGCGCTCCTACTAACCCGAGGGGTTTAGGACGTGCTTAAAGTGACTTCACAAGAGTGGTGAACAGATTTCAACCAACCATGCCTCACTTGACCAAGGCTCCATCACCCATCAATCGCTTTAATACCCTGCTTAGTTACAAGTCTGCGCTACCATGCTCGACTTGGTTCATGTAATTCTCATTCCAATGCTAATGAGATGATTTTCTGACTGACGAAAAAGAATTATAAATAGCACCTTATTTTCCATCCCTAAACTATACAGAACTGAACAATTTAAATTTTAAGAACGAAAACTGGTCGGAACCAACCTAACGGAAAATAACTGATCCACCTTACATTCTCCAGTTATTGTCAATCACTGCTATTATGCTAAAGCAACAGTGGAGTTTAGCAGTAAACCCGCCTCTTATGCGAAAAATATTGTCTACAACTACGAAAAAAACAATGCTTCCATATGATAACAATTATGAATACAAGTGTTTCTTCAAGCCATGAACAGAACTAAGAATCCAAGCTACAAAGGCGAAAAATATTTCGGGCCAAGTCGTCGTTGATTCCCTCAAGTTCCTTCTTTTCTCTGGGTGTTGATCTCTTCTTTCTTGTGATATAAAACTTGCTGACACTCCCTATTACAAGCAAATATCTTCAAAATTTATACTCTGAGTATTGAGGAAGATTAGACTGCAACTGGTTCACTTACTGGGCTAGAAACATGAGCTACCTGCCCCACAATAATTTAATAAGGTATCTGGGCGAAAACACACAAGGAAAAAGAACTAGTACAGTCGTGAAGCGTGGTTTAAGAAGTTAACGTCAGCAGCTCACCTTTGCAGACTTGAAAAGTTCGTCTAGGACTTCGGACAAAGTGGGGTGTGCATGGACTGCAAATTTGATATCCTGCAAGATCAAATGGACGTTAAATATAAGTAAACTGAAGGTTAGGAGTGCAGTGGTACGCGCACACATTAGCTTTAAATGGGGAATTACTTGAATACGTGTCCCCAGTGCTATCGCATTTGATGCCTCATGAATAAGGTCTGCGGCATGTAGCCCAAAGATATGAACTCCAAGAATCTCTCCATTATCTGGTCTGTATATCAACTGCATGAAAACAAAGCAGAAAGAAGATCGTTAATGTCCACCGTACATAACAGCCATTAAGAACAATTCATTGACAGCACCAGTAAATATTATTTTCTGTGTAGTTAAAGATTAATTTGAGAAAAAAAAAGGTAGGGAAAAGCACCTTAGCGAGTCCCTCTCCTTCATTTTCTGCTAACGCCTTTGTGTTGGCCTTGAAACTGGTCTTGGCAATACTAACTTCAAATCCCTCCTTTTCAGCTTTCTCCCTTGCTTGAGGCTGAAAATTGTAATTGTTTAGTTAAAACTTCCAATATTTATGAAAACTTCAAGATCTCTAATTAAAAGTGTAACCTCATAAAAACAAAAATATGGCAATTACTCACCTCTGTCAATCCAACCATACTGATTTCTGGATGAGTGAAACATGCTGCAGGAATGCTCAAATGATTGAGCACGTGGTCTCTACCTGTGACTTGCTCAACCACTAAAAAATGGTATTGAAGATGGGTTAAGTTTCTGTGCATGAGAGAGTGAGTGAGAAGGAGATTCAAATGAAATTAGTTAGGTGCACTAACCTGAAATTCCTTGTGCACTGGCTGCATGAGCAAGCATCATCTTGCCATTAGCATCACCAATGCAAAATAGGTGAGGAACCTGATATTCGAAATTCAGGTCAGAAACAACCAATAAGTTGATGAGAGGGTTCATGGTCACAAGAAAATTTGCAACATACCAATTTGCCATTTGCATCTATTACTCGCATCCGCTCATCAACAGGAATAAAGCCACGTTGTGTTGCGACATCAACCTGCACAAAAGTAATGTCAGAAACTATTGCTGCTGCTGTTTTTGCTGAATAATTTTATATATAATCCAGAATTAAATAAATGTTAATCGAGATGTCATACATTCTCCAATCCAAGACCTTGTGTGAATGGGGCTCTTCCAGTTGCAATTAGTGCTGCATCTACCTGGGAGAAGATTAAAGCACAACGGTCTATCACAAATGCCTTGAAAAACCTTTCATACATATGAATCGTAATAGTTATGCCTATACTAATTTTAAGGCCAGCACTCAAGCTACTAAGTCATCAATTTGGAAGTCTAAACATGTGCCTGACCACAGAACCACAGCAGGTTAATCTATAAATTTTCAACTTAACAATATACATACGGGAACAGGTTCCTTCACAAGGGTATTATTCAACTAAAAAAGGATGTGGTTGTGTCTATCAGATTCATATGGACCAATCCACTATTGGCAGGATGTTATATCCTTCAGATACATACCATCAGTTCAAACAGATCCAATTATTTACCTCAAGAGTTTCTTTTGGTTCCTTGGTCTTTGCATCAATTAGGTCAATGGTGACTGGTTTCCCATCCTTGGCTGGTGTGATCTATCAGAGACAAAAGAAGGTGAAAAACTGAAACAGAAATCCTGAAAACACTTAATAGAGAAGTCAATCATCAGCTTACCTTGGATGCGAATACCCCAGTTTGATAATCAATCTTCCGTGGATTAATTAGAACCCTCTGGGCTAACTTTCCAATCTCAGGATCAAAACCAGGCATAAGCTGATCTAAAGCTTCAATGAAAGTAACCTACAAAATACTTGGCATTAATCTACAAAGCCTTGTGAGATAAGAACTCCTAGATAGTAAAAAAAAGAGGCTTGAAAAATTAAAATAAATAAAACGTGGGTTTTGAGCTGGTAGACACAAGGAAAGTTACTGATTGACCCATAAAATTAGCAAATTTCACATAGAATTATTGTAAAAATCAGAAGATAAATGAAAATAGAAAGAAAAGGAACTACCTCACTCCCAAGAGCTGTATATACGTCACTGAACTCAAGACCTATGTAACCACTTCCAACAATTGCAATCCACTCTGGAACAAACTCCAATTTGAGTGCATGGTCACTTGTAATTACAGTCTTTCCTGCAGGTCCATTATATAGTCAGTCACAAAGATCCCTTAAGCACGTAAGCAATGTTCTCAAATCAATTATTTTTACATGTCTTCTAAAACCAAAAATGATGTGATCAAACCATTAGATAACAAGAGAAGAAACATATAATTTTTACCGTCCACTTCAACGCCCTTAGGAACAAAAGGAACAGAGCCGGTGGCAATGATTATATCTTTTGCAGTTGCTACTTTGTCAGATGATCCAATTTGCACCTTTTGAGGGCCCTATATTTTTCATAAACATGAGAACCAATGTTAGGATAACTATCAGGATGCCAGCACTTATGTTGTATGAGAGATCTTAAACTTAATTATAGCCATGCTCTAACGAGCTCAACAATGTAACCAAAACAGGCTTCATTTTTTTAACTGGACACAAGAACATTTGTTTGTGTTGTCACCAAATATATTCGAAAGAACGTACTACTTACCAAAATTGTACCAACACCTGTCAGAATGTCCACCCCAAGAGAATTCATAGAATTGGTCAAACTATTACGTATTTTTGTTGCAAGATTATTCGCGTGATCAGCCACTCCCTGTCTGTCATATCCAGCAGCTGAAACCTACCGTAAGTCACAAGAAAGCAGCACCATAAGATACAAATGTTTTCACAAATGACAGTTACTGCAAGTAACCAATTTACTATGATAATTTCTTGCATTTACACGTGAATATACACGTACGTGCAACTGAATTGATATTATAGCACTATGATTTACCTGCAAACCTAAAGCCTTAAGGTGATGTTCATTCTGAAGCTCACGCATCCGACCACTAACTGCCAGAAGAGCTTTAGATGGAACACATCCCCTGTTAACACATGTTCCACCCACCACATCTCCCTCCACGATGGCAGTTTTTAAACCCTGCATTTTTCGGTTGAGGAAAGAAAATAATTAATCCAACTTAAAGGATCATTCGTTAACACACAAAAAAATTCAATATACGCATACATACACACACACACTTACAAAATATACATGCACATGAATAATCTAAGTCCAAGAATTAATTTTTCAAGCAAAAACTAAAAGTTTGTAGGCTTGTAGCTAATGTGTTTCTTGCTATAACATAAAGTATACGCAGATACACTTACGGCATGTACATTTCGGTACCTTAGACCGAATAATTCAACTTAATGTAGAAGAAGCCAGGAAAATAAAAATCAAAGCTTTGTAGCCAGTATACTCTATTAAGCAAAAAGCACAGACGATCGAAGCTTATAGAGTCAAATTTAAGCTAAAACAGCAATCAATCACTGATGATTGAGCTGAATCCAAAGCTCAGGGCCGGAAATTCTCAGCAAAATTTAAAAGGAGTGTGTGGAGAGTGTGAGAGTGAGCGTACCTTCTCGACGGCGTGGAGAGCAGCGCCGTGGCCACCGACGCCGGCGCCGATGATGAGCAAGTCGTAGTCGAACGACTTGGGAGGTCTGGCATTGCCGGAGGAGGACGAGGCCGAGATTGTTGCAGAGCGGGAAGGAGCTGAGAGACGGACGCGGTGCGAGTCGGAGGGGGCGAGATGCGAGAATCCCAAGGCCTCGCGGTGGAGGCCGCAGAATCGGAGATTGATAGGCTTGGACGGCGGGAGAGGGAGGGCGGATTGAACGACGTAGTTTGATCTGGGGACGGCGTGGGAGAGGGCGGGCAGAGAGAGGGAGGCCTGCATTTTGGGAATGTGAGGAGAGGGAGAGAGAGAGAGAGAGAGAGAGAGAGAGAGAGAGAGGATCTAGAGAGAGAAAATTAAGGAAATGAGAGATGGAGTGTGTTATTATGGGAAGGGAGGAGGCCTCGAATGGTCCGTTGAGTAGTAAAGAGGTAGAAGGAATGACGGAGATATCAAAGTGCGGCGGATGAACTACCTTTCTTTCTGGTTAGTTGGCATGTTTGCTAAAATGCGCACGGAGCCGACTGGGTGTAAACTAGTGTGACGACCGCAGGTGAAAATCTGTATTACCTTGGCAAAATTCTCATTCTCAATCAAAAGATAGTGAAAAGATGATTTTGTTATTTATATGTAATTCATTAAAAATATTTTTTAGTTTATGAACAGTAATGTCATTTTGCGTATACAAAATTTTAATTTATTTCTTTTTCTTCCCATGTTATCAAAGCATCTCGCCACAAACCCCTATATTTTACTGCACAAGCCCATGTACAAAAAATTGCTATCACACTGTGGGCTAGTATGAAATTGTGATGATTGACAAGTTACGCATGCAAAGACACTATTTACCATAATCGTCAATTTATTTGGTACATATAAATAGTAGTGTTCTAAAAGTCGGTCTAGGCGACACCTAGGCGCTGAACGGTGAAAATCAGGAGGGTTTAGGCGGCCGCCTAGGCGCTTTCTAGGCGTTCTAGGCAGTTTAGGCGGTGGTAGGCGGCCAGTCTAGGCGATCTATGATTTTGAAATCTCGCTATCGATTTTGCACTTTTGCCGTGAATTGCAGGCTTTCCTCATCCATTCGCATTCACATCTCTCACAATCACTGCATCTCCTAGACTTGCATCTCGTCGCACATGCACTACATCTCTGCACCGTCTCGCGTCGCATCTCTCACGATCTCATCGCACCTGGTTTGCAGCTTCAGACGGAGAACAAGAGGCAGTGGGTTCACTTACGTTTCTGTTTTTATCAAAGAGGCGTTCATTTCAAGGAGTCACCACTCACTGAGTTAATGAGTCAGTTACCAATGTCAACGCGTTTTCATATTAAATTGTTTCTCTATGGTTCCTTTAACCCATACAACCGTTTTTAAAAATAAAATATTAATTGTATTCTTTTTAGTCCTAGCCGCCTAAGCACTAGGCCCCTTTCACCCGTCCGATTAGCGCCTAACGTTTTTTAGAACCTTGATAAATAGCTAAAATCAATCCTAAATAGCAAGCAAAACGATAATTTAAAGCCAAAATATGATTGTGTTGAACTTTGAAGTTTTAGTTAGGTTATGTAGTTTCAATTTTCACAATATACTTATGTAGTTGCAAATTGTTTGCAAAGGATGATCACTTAAGAAAAGAAAAGAAAAAACATACCCTTTTCATTTTCAAAAGAAACCCTAGATCCGAGTCATCGACCTAGCTTGGGATGGGCATCAACCTTTTTCCATCTTTTCCTATCCCTCGTTCCTTCCCCACTATTCTCTTACCATTTTTCACTAGTGTCCAGTGATGCCTAGCGTTCTCTCTCTCTTTCCTGCCATTTTGCAATAAACTTCTTAGACTTTGTTGGAGCATTCTTCCTCAATCCAGACTATGTCCTATGAGTTTGGAATTGACTCATGATTTTGGATATGATTTATAGTTGTGGTGGTTTCAAATTTACTTTTAATGGCTTGTTTTTCATGGTAATTGTGTACAGCTGATAGTGACTAAGTTGCCATACTTGGCCAAATTTATGGTGGCTCCTCCTACTGTGGCTATATCTTACTAAAAACGTATAATCTTACTGAGGAGATTCGATGATTGATGCTTTCGTTCTCATAGTAGGTATTTTTTTATTGAGTAAAGTGTAGCAATGATCTTTCAACTTTAATCAAATTGGAGCAATAGTTCCTCAATTAAAAATCAATTATCATTGGTCCCTAAAATGTGTAGTTATGATCATTTTTGTCAAAATGAGTTATGTTGGAATGACCATTGCTACAATTAGGGTCCCTCAACTCATCAAAACGTGTAGCTATGGTTGTTTTTTTTTTGTCAACTTCGTCAGAATTTTGTCAAAATGAGTTATGTTGGAAGGATCATTGTTACAATTGCGTTACAGTTGAGAGACCATTGCTCCAATTGGGTTAAAGTTGAAGGACCGTTTCTCCAGTTAGATTAAAGTTAAGGGACCAATGGTAATGAATTTTTAGTTAAGGGACCATAACTGCACATTTTGATGAGTTGTGGGACCGATGGAAATGAATTTTTAGTTGAGGGATCATTGCTCAAATTGAGTTAAAGTTAAGAGACCATTGGTTCATTGCTACAATTTACTCTTTTTTATTCGTTTTGTTTTGTTTTGTTTTGTTTTGTCATACTTAGTGGGTTTATGTTGTATTGTTTCAATGAGTTGTTTGTGGCTTCGTTATTTTTCTAATGACTTTTGTGTGCCCCGGACTTAGATCTATTGTGTTTGCCGTCTTTGCGGTAGATCTATATTGGTACTCATGTTCTTGTTGTGATAGTCATTCCTTATTTGCGAATTTGTGCGAATTTTTTATGATGAAAATATTGAACATTGAGGAAGAATATACACACCTGACACATTCTTGTATATATTCGTTATTATCAATGAAGTTTTCTTTATTTCAAAGAAAAAAAGAATAATCATTTATTTTTGTCAAAATTTTCACGAAATTAACACGTGAATGATACATGTGATGATAAATTTAACTTTTTGAATGTGTAAAACTGTCATGTGTGCCTCTCACTTGCTGAATTCATTGATAAAGCTGACATACTTACTGTATGTCATTTAATTACAAAGTTGAATTGCAAACTACAAGGACAAAAGTAGGACTTTCCTCAAACTATAGAGCATCTCCACCAGTTGGTGAAGGCAAGGGCAAGGGCAACAATGTTGCCCTTCAACTCAAAAACCCCTTTCTAGTAGTCCAATAAACCAAAGGCAAGTGATGGGCTCACCACTGCCAGCCCAAATGCTTAGCCTTCTCAAGTTTGGCCTATTGCCTTCGGGTAAGGTGACGTAAGCACACATTTTCAATCAATTTGAAAATCAACAGCCAACAATTAATCCAACATCCAAATATTTAAAAAAATTAGCAAAAATAAGAAACAAAATCAGGAAAATGAAAAAAAAATAAGAATAAGAATATATTTGTTATATTATTGTTCTATAAATACCCAACCATCTTCTTTATTTCTCCATCACAACTCAATATTCATTTTTACTACAATCTTCTAGCTCGAATGCTATTAAGAATACGATTATTTCAATCTCTTAGCTGGCTATATTATTAAGGGAGTTTTTCGTTTTTTTTAAGTTAATTATGTTGTTGTAATGCTATGTTTTTGAAATAATTTTTTAGAATTAAACAATCATTTTATTTTCAAAGCATAAAAAAACATTTATGAATAGTAGTTACCCTTGTTCGTGCCCTTTTCAAACATGTGAAGGTGTCCAAAGGCAAGCACTACTCAAAGTGAATAGCAAACAACTTACATGCCTTTACCTTTGCCTTCCACCAACCGGTGGAAATGATGTAAAAATAAAAATAACATAGCTGACCTTGAAACTATGTACCAAGAGAGCTTTGCCCATTGATAAATGTTTCCATAATATGTGGTGATATTTGATTAAACGGGGTCTTAACTAGTACAACATAAATAACTCACTAAGTTAATTTGTCACCTTTAATTACCTTCTAGGAAATAAAATAACAATTAAAAATTTATTTAAATATATTATAGAATCCTAATATAATTTATACAATCACACGCTGAAAAAAAAAAAAAACTTTTTTAGTTCATTTGTTGTAAAAATTATAAAGAAATATTTCTGAAAATTGCAAACTCTAGGTTCACTCATTTTCCCAACCCGACCGTTCAATCATTGGTTCAATTAACAAAGCCACGTCACATGTGAAGTAGATTTTAGATTTCCGAAGCATACAGGACTAATCCTACATCATTGGTTGCACAGAGTTTGCTGCCTCCCGCACGGCTGTCCTTCGGCGACCGGATGGAGTTACCGCGTCCCGTCACAGCTACTTTCCCAGAAGATCCACGTGTCGCATAACTCATCAACCAATCACAAACGAACGCTTGCATGCTTCAGAAACAGGCAGGGAAGGGACCCGCATTTGAGGGCAGAGCAACACGTGTACACCAAGTACCAACTCCCTCGTGATACCATCGCGAAAAGAAAGCGCGTGGAAAATATAGGACTCCGTGGTCAATGGATCCCCCGTAATTTCACTCGAAATCCAGGGGCATAACGGGGAGACCATAAACAACATGCGTAATTGTATTCCCACTTTTCTTCTCTTGTCGAAGGGGAAGCTCGGGGCTTTCGACACTTGCGCATAAAAGAATAAAAAGCGGAGAGAGAGAGAGAGAGAGAGAGAGGGAGTGAGCGCTGGAGAGAGAGAGTGCGAGAAAATTCGGAGGTTCACACTGCTGCGTTAATGGCGGTTAGGGTTTTCTACTGATCACCGGGAACCCTAATCACCTCCTTCTATCCCCCAAGCCTTTTTCCCCGCCCTCAAAACCCTAATTTAACATTTTTTTATCCTATCATCCTGTTCTATACAGTCTCCAATCCAATTACTCAAGTTTAGCTCCGAATTCGAATCGCAGACTGAGGAGCTACGATGGGCGCGCCAGATAAAGCGCCGGTCAATTCCAATTCGATGCAGGTGAGTTCGCTTTTTCTGTAATATTAGGAAGCTCGATACTTTGACCTAGAATCGCAGTGAGTAATGGTTTCTTTGTTATTTGCGAGTTTTGAAGTTTGAGCTTGATTTTATTCACTCCCAATTGTATATTTTGGGTTGCTTTCTGCGTAATTTTGTTGGCTTCAATTTCATTTGGGGCGGACTGGCTATATTCATTTGGGAATGTCAGCATCTCGATTGCTATTCTGTTAGGGTTTCGGTGTAAAATTTAATATTGCTTGTGTTCTTTGAGGTTTTTAAAGTGTCGTGCCTTTTGAATTAGCTGGTTGGAGCTCTAAGAGCTGTTGCATTGTGTGTGACACCAAGAGAGTTAGTAAACAGGCTTACTTTCTTAGCATAATTTGTTTCAATTCTATTAATACTAAGGACACTGTTCTTCACTGCAAAGGCGAATAACCACTGTTTGGGTGGTGCGGGGTAAATTAGCATAAATATCTTTTGATTATTTGAGGAAAGCTATGTTGTTAGTGTGCAAAAAGGTACAGCTTTGGGTTGAAGGATGTGATAGAATTTATCTTTTTAATCGGGAGTTGTTAAAGCTAGGAGTCTCCATGTTTGATACTACTTTTTTTTTAAGTTGGAGGAGGATGAGTTAGTTTATTTGTCACCGGAAGCAGTTTAATTGTTAAAGCTTGGAGTCTCCATGGTCTGAGCGTTGCATTTGAAATCTTCTGTTGTACACAGCTTGTTTGAGCTCCATGCAAAGTTTTTATTCCTAAGCTAGTTACGTTCTGGACTTTGAAAGGTGGGCACCGATTTAATTTGGTGGTGGTGTTTTGAATTTTGCTGTTGTCTCCATATTGACAACAGCAGATTTTGGAGGATTGTTGTCCTTTTGTTTCTGCTGAAGTATTGTTCTTCCTTAGAAAATTTCCTCATACGGCGACAGGTTGCTGACGAGTGATTTTACAACCTTTCTATGACGTTTGTTATTTTCTTTTTATTTGGTGACCATGACATCATCTATTTCGTTGTGCTAGATTAGTGTCTTTTGGACCATTATAATTCCCGTAATTAAGTCTTTTTTTTAGTTGAATGATGTAAAATGACATGATTAAATGTGCTCTCCCTAGCATTTTCCTAATCTTAGACAATTACATTGAATAAGTGACACTATTGCGATGCTGTTGAAATTTAATGCCTTAACCTAACCCTATTTATCATGTTAAGAAAAATGGAAAGTTGGATCTTCAATTCAATTTGAAGTTTATGGTAACTTTTCTACCTTAACCTCTAACTTTATTTGTTTCTGCTTTACCCTCACTTTTTTTTTTTAATTTTTATTTTTGTATGTGTTCACAAGCTTTAGAATTTCGCACATGCATACAAACTCTTGACTTTGGTAATTATCTCTTTATGGTCTTGCATTTAGACTTTTGCTTATTTATGTGCCAAGAACCAACACAATATGGGCATGTTTTCTTGGAAAATCTTTATGACATGACATAGCGTGATGCAAATAAATCTAAAACTTAGATGGCAACCAATTTCATTAAAGCATGCAAATAACTTCATGGAAACACTACATCTAATAAAATTCAAATCTAACAATCAAAATATAGAAAATGATCCTCCTAAGACAATAAATACCTTTACTGTGCTAAGTGCTGCTATATGCTCATCGTCTTCATTGTCATTGTGGTCATTCTGGAAAATCATCAAAGTGTACAATTCTTGTTCAGCCTTTTTGGTGAAGTTGTGGGTGGAGAGAAAATGTTGACACACCACATGATGTATCTATGGAATGCTAGTGTGATGTAGGTGTGTCTGACATGTAGTTTATTCTACCAATCATATAGCTCCTGGCGTTATACTGTTTCTTCAGTGTTAATCTGATCATAAGACCGTCTTAATAATTGATTTGGTGTTAGGAGAGTTTTTCTTTACCTATCAATTTCAGGGATAGTCCATAATGCTTGCACTATATAAACACGATATTTCCATTAGAGAACTAGTATGTGCTGGGTTTAATATCGACACAGTGCTATTATTTTTAGTTTTTCTTTTCTTTTCTTTCTCTAATGAAGAATATCAAATGTGAGCAGAGAGGTTTTGTGTTCAACTCGGTGTCATAGAGCCTTATGGTATATTACATTGCTTGTGTAGCTTATTTGCACGATTTGCTATGTTAATGCCTGTGATAATTTATTATGTGTTGATCAATGTGTTCACTTGTTACGAGGATCTCTAATGTTGAATGTGAACATGTTACTATACTCACATCTTTGCTTGGCATAATAGTCTACTACCTGTTTTTGCCTTTTCTTTTCCTATTAAATTGCGTTTACAATTATGAAGCCATTTCTTTTCCCTTCTAATATTAGTATCGAAGAAAGTTAACGTCCATAACTTTTAAGAATTCAAAAATATCTATCTGCTTCTTGGCCATCTTGTAGTTTAAATTTGAATTAATGATGTTGGTATATAGCATGTAGTTGAAGTTGTTGGTCTAATTTTTCTTTTATCTCAGCGTGTAAAGGTTTACCGTCTGAGTGAGGAAGGAAAATGGGATGATCAGGGAACTGGTCATGTCACAGTTGACTACATGGAGGTTTGTTAGTCTCATTGATTTGTTAATGTGATAGAGACTAAATTTTTGAGAAATTAGTTGTTTGGAGTCAAATATTCTTAGAAATGATTTCTAAAATTGCCCTGCACTTTGATTGAATGCAACTGTGGTAAAACAGCGTTCAGAAGAGCTGGGTTTGTTTGTTATTGATGAAGAAGACAATGAGACATTACTTCTGCATCGAATCAGCTCGGATGACATTTACAGAAAGCAAGAAGGTATTTTAAGTTTAAGTTAAGTTTAAGTGACATAGTACTGCTTTGCTATTATATGGTATTCTCGTGTGGCTAGGATTGATACTAAATTATGGTGTTTGGGTCATTTCTTGTCAAGATACAATTATCTCGTGGAGGGATCCAGAATATTCTACTGAATTAGCTCTCAGCTTTCAGGAGCCAACAGGCTGCTCTTACATATGGTAACTACCTAATTTTTGCCCTTTGTTGTTCCCAGACCCTGCGTAAAGCGGGAGCCTTGTGCACTGGGTACGACCTTTACGACCTTTTGTTGTTCCTGATAACATGGCTGTTACTAATTATTTTGCCTGATCTATTCAGGGACCACATATGCAGCGTGCAAAGGAATATACATTTTAATTCTCTTAACAGTAAGTGTTTGCAATATGATTCAAAATGTACTCCCTCTCTGTTCTTTGCATTTTAGATATCCGACTGCTGTAACCCTCTTCTTAGTGAACCCTTATTGTGTTTTCTCTCTATTTTTCAATTAAAAGTGCATGCAAATAATTTCCTTGATGAAATATTTATCTGCCATGAAGCATTGATTTTAGAAAATGTACTAGTGTAATAAGAATTGCTTATTTTTGGAAGTGGAACCCTACAAAGTTTCATGCAATCTCTACATTATAAGACTACAAATCTGCTCGTGAAAACAAGATATTAACACACGAATGCACGATAAAGCTGTTAAAGGTACCTAAATGCCTGAAGAAAGAATTTGTCCATCAATTTCTGGCCATTCTGGGTTAAGTCAATAGCGCATTTGTTCAATTAATATTTCCACTTTTCTGTGTGAAGAGTGTTTTGATAACAATATGGCTTTTCTTATCTACGATTACAGTGTTTATATCTGTTGTATGAGAAAGAGTGAAATTGTTTCAAGTAATACGAATAAAAATGAAATTTGGGTAATTTAAATAGGGAACTGTTATTAGCACTCCAAAAATCTCATTCTACACTCCTCACGTGTATTTTTCTTTCTAATTGTAGAATTTGCAGTGCCAAATGAGATTTTAGGAGTGCTAATAACAATTCCCTTTAAATAATGTTCATGTATACACAGAAAACTTGAAGCGTCTTGAAGAAAATGAGGAAAATATATGTAGGGACCCACCCTCATGGTTTCTATATTCAAATTTTTGTTGTTTATTATTGGTTACATTGTGCTTGTGTATTCTTAATTTTTTTTATATTTGAAAGTCAGTGACATGAATTGTTGATCTTTTTCGATATCTGTAGATGAGACATTTCACAATGCAAACAGTGAGTTGAGGGAGCTCCCTACGGTTGAGCTATCCACGCTTCCTTTAATCCTTAAGGTGGTTTAGTTATTTTGCATCTCATATGCTAATTTTATCTTTCTTGCTTTTCACATTTTTCGTTTAATTTTCGAGATATTGTTTTTTATCAAACTTGCAAAGTGATGGCAATCATGTGGATTTTGTCTTGCAGACTGTTGCTGAGAGTGGCATTGCTGACCAGATGCGATTGACAGAATTGATATTGAATGATGTAAGCTATGTATAACCTTGTGAATCTCTGAAGAAATGTGCAGTGGATTATTTGGCATTGTTCTCTCATTTTTATAAAAAAAAATTCAATTGCTGAAGTAGGTCGAAACATGTTATCCTAATCATAAAAGTTGTTATTACTTTAACCTTCATCAACACCATTTTGGTTCATATATATACTATATTGCTTTTTCCTAATGAGTCTTTTAATCTTAACTCAGCAAGAGTTTTTTCGGAAGCTCATGGGCCTATTTAGAATCTGTGAAGACTTGGAAAATGTTGACAGTCTTCACATGATATACAAAATAGTAAGGGGGATCAGTAAGTATTCCTTTTTGGTATTTCACCCTCAGAATCTGCCAAATAAATGCATGTCTATCTTCTTTATTTTTTGGTCAAAGCATGTCTATCTTTTTAATATTGAGTGATATGTTGTTTTATACCTGCAGTTCTCCTGAATAGTCCTCAGATCTTTGAGAAAATATTCGGTGATGATTTAATCATGGATATCATCGGTTCCCTTGAGTGTGAGTTCTGTAATTGGTTTGTGTTCTTTCATATAACCTTCTGTTCTCGGAATTTGATTTAGTTGTAGCCTGGTAATTTGATTCTTAATTCATTATGATTCAGTACTATGTTGATATTGATGTTGAATCTTGGTTTGCAGATGACCCTGAAGTACCTAATGTCCAACACCATCGTAACTTTTTGAAAGAACATGTTGTTTTTAAGGAGGTAATAATTTTTATGCTATTGGGATTTGTGGCTAAGGACTAGGGATGATGGATAGCATCTTAATTTATATGGGAGTTGGTTTTTTCTTCCCTGTGAATCTGGATTGATAATTTCATTTTGCACAGGCCATACCGATTAAAGATGCTATGGTGTTGTCAAAGATACACCAGACGTATAAAGTTGGATATTTAAAGGTTTGCCTGTTTTCTGTTTAACTTTTTTGTTTTTCGTACTTCTTTAGTTGCAATTCTTACTTTCTACTACTTTCAGGACGTTGTTTTGGCTAGAGTATTGGATGAGGCCACGGTTGCAAATCTGAATTCCATTATTCATGCAAACAACGCTATTGTAAGATTTTATAAGTCATTCTTTAAAACTTGTTGGCTTTACGTTATATTAATTTTAATGTTTCTATTTGTTGTAGGTTGTTTCTTTGCTAAAGGATGACAGTACCTTTATTCAAGAATTGTTTGCTAGGCTACGGTTGCCATCCACCTCCGCAGAATCTAAAAAGAACTTGGTAATTTGATTTCCATAAGCGCTCTTTCATTGTATTTCTGACTTCTGAGGCATGATATTGGTGCACTGCAGTCCCCAAAGGGAGATTTCTTGAATATGTAATTAGATTTTTAGATCGTGTAATTTCTCTCTTTTGATTTTCTTTTCCCTCCAATTTATTTAGAAATACGGATTAATGTCTCTAACATTGATAAAAAGTCTTATGTGGTTATTTTCCTAATGTTGGCACCTGTAACTTTACCGCATTTTTGTATGACCATGGTAATAATAGGGACCTTAGAATGTGTGGCTGCATTTCTCTGGTTAGTTTTGAGGACGTCACTCAGAATTGATTGTGCTTATCATTCCCTTTGCATTGTAGGTATATTTCTTGCACGAGTTTTGTAATTTAAGCAAAAGCCTGCAGATGGTCCAGCAGCTTCGGTTATTTAGGTAAAAAAATCCTGAAGTTACATTTGTTTACCCGCTATTATGTTTTGTAACTTTCCATTGCCTTTTTAAATTTTTGTTGCTTACGTTATGGTGGTTAGCTAAAAATATTTTCTTTTAATGTCTTTGTTTTAAAGTGTGAAATGCTGAATATCTGTAGGGATCTCATGAATGAAGGAATCTTTGACATTGTAACTGATGCGTTGCAGAGTCAAGACAAAAAGCTTGTATTAACTGGGTAATCAGACGTTTATGAATCTGTCGTCTGTATTTAGTTTGCTGCTTCTCACTCGGTTTTTTTCCTTGTGTCATAATCCTAACAGTTGGTGATTATAATGGATGCAGGACAGATATCCTCAATCTTTTCATGAATCAGGATCCAAACCTTCTGCGTTCATATGTTGTTCGTCTGGAAGGAACTCCACTTTTAGGACTCTTGGTATGAACTTTTCCAAATTAGTGTTTGTCCTTGAATGGACATGTGCACCTGGAAATCACCTTCACCTGTGTTAGTTGAGCTTCAAAGAACTCTTATAGTGAATTATTCAATTTCAATGTCGTATAGATGACCTGATTGTGGCCTGTGAGGTGAAAATTATAATCAACTACAATATGTGTGGTTATGCTTAATAACAGAAGGAGAAAACCACCTAATTAGGCAAGCAACAGGTTATACTTGTGATTGCTTTGGGGATTGCCTATATTTGTATTAAAAATTTAGGAACTGATGTTAGGTGAAACAGACATGGCAAGTGTATCTAAAAGGAGTCTAGTTGTCTTCCCACACTCGTAATATGTACAATCTGATGTCTGCATTTAAGCATTTGGTGTGGAAAAGACATTGACGCTCTTTGGCTGCTTCCTGTTTAGTTGACAACACCGGTCCCCGTCACTTGAAATTTTTAGATTCTGATGCAAGTGTTTAGATTCTCTCTGTCAATATTAATATTTAATTGTCTACACAGGTTAAAGGAATGATTACAGATTTCGGAGAGGACATGCATTGCCAGTTTCTTGAAATTCTTCGTAGTCTACTAGATTCTTACACATTGTCAGGAGCTCAGGTATCTACTATAGATATTTGTTTGCTAAATGAATTATTACTGTCACTCTTCGTATAACTCACCTATAGTTTCCCTTAAATTTAAAATATTTTTGTGGATATCATCTTTCTTCTCCTCTCTTGTCCACTAGTAATAGTATATATACTATTTTTCATTCTTGAACTGCAATGGCTCTCACAGTTATGTACCACTGGCACTACACCATTAACTTCACCAGTAGGTCCACTTAGGTTAGAGGGGCATAACATATATGTACTTATGTATGTAAATTTTTATGTATCTCTCTTTGTACTTGTGTTCAAATACGTACATGTAATATTTACTTCAGAAGTTGTTAGTGCTCATGTTGACACCATTTGTTGGATATTAATTGCCTTCTTTTCTCTTTTAGGAGCTTTCGTTATGAGCTTTTTTTTATATTCATTAACTCTTAAATAATCATCTTCCCTTGCATTTTATACGCATAATTTTAATACTTATGGAGATATCAGAAGAATAACGAGGGGCTTTATGCCTTAGGTTATTGAACCATCATATTGGAGATTACCTTTACTAGGATCTTCATCAACAACAACAACAAAGCCTTAGCCCACTAAGTGGGGTCTGCTGTATGAATCCTAGAAGTTAGAACGCCACTGCGCTCTGTTTTGTGCCATGTTTTCTGTTAGCTCCAAGTACTCCATGCCTTTTCTTAAAGCCTCTTTCCAAGTCTTCCAAGGTCTTCCTTTACCCTGTTTGCCTTGAGCCTCTTTCTAGTATCATCATAAGTGGAGTAATTCATTCTATGCTTCTAGGGTTATGGTTAATTGTAGATTTCATATGTTTGATTGCTTTTTTATCATTTACTTGGGCCAGGTCATTGCTTTTTCCTTTTCATTTTAATGATTTTTCACCCTGTTTTATTCAAGTTACTTTTCATGACCAGTTTTGTTCTAGTCCATCTCATAATTCTTTGGATTGTTCTTTCATGTAGAATATGATGAATTTTTTGGATTATCACAAATTCAGAACTTTCATATATAAAGCTTTGTATGGACTTTGCAATACGGTTTATTTCTGCGGGTGTAACAATTTGAATGTTGGTTTGTAGTTTATTATGTTTCTGCTGAATTGTTGGAAAATCATGTCGGTAAAACTTGCATGTAAGAAAAAAAAAATTCAAATGCCTCATTTTCATACTGGTACTACACGACTTGGTTATTGAGTCTTTTATCTTGTTTGATTTGCTACAGAGAGATGCAATTATCGAGATATTCTATGAGAAGCATCTGGGGCAGTTGATTGATGTTATAACAGCGTCATGTCCTTTGGAAGGCAATGGTCAATCAACTGATAGATCTTCCATCTCTGGTGGAAGGGTTGAAAGTCAGAGTGTCGCGAAGCCTGAAATATTATCAAATATATGCGAATTGCTTTGCTTTTGTGTACTTCACCATCCATTCAGAATAAAGTAATATTTTGGATCCTTTGTACAATTTTCATAAATGGATTTTTCTGCTGCTGACCTTTGACATTGGAATGTTTGCCTTTTTTTTTCATTTGTAGGTGCAACTTTCTGCTTAATAATGTGATGGATAAAGTTTTGTTGGTTACAAAAAGAAGGGAAAAGTATCTGGTTGTTGCTGCAGTTCGATTTGTTCGCACTATTCTTTCACGTCATGTGAGTTTATGTTGATTGTTAAAAAAGTTCTGCAAAAAGTTGTTTAAAAGGTTCTATTTGTCCTTCAGCTCAGCTAAAATTTCAAATAGACCGAAATGATCTGGAGGGTGATCATTTTTGTTGTCTTGGACCCATTATCTATAGCAGAAACTTCAAAATTTTTTTGCATGTAAATGTAAAGTACATTATGCCTTGTGCTTCAACAAAAGTGAAGTTAAGATGAGAGAATTGCCATGCAAGACTAGAAGTCAATGCATTGTAATGGTATATATTGTTCTGATTTGAGCATAGTGGACTCATGAGAATTTCTTATCAGTATGATGGTAGTGGGGATTCTGGATAAAAAGAATGTTACATTTCAAAAAGGTTCTTGGTTCTGCACAATTTTTTCAGCTTCCACAGTACATATAAGAGTGTTTATTATTATCTTTGTGCCCTGTTGTACATTTAGTCTCTCTCTATCTCTCTTTATGTCTCTCTACCTGCTCTGATATGTTAAGTATGCTATATTTCTTTTCTTTTTGGCCTAAGTTGTTCATGTAACAATTGGGTAATGCATGATTCTGCAGGATGAGCATCTGGTAAATCATATTGTTAAGAACAACCTTCTCAAGCCAATTGTCGATGCATTTGTTTATAATGGAAATCGATATAACCTGCTGAACTCGGCTGTTTTAGAACTTTTTGAGTTCATCCGCAAGGTGCCACTCTCTTTTAGACTTAGAATCTGGAGCTAAAGTACGTCTTGAAGGTATCATCTTATCTGTTTTTTTCTTTTCTTTTTCCAGGAAAACTTGAAGTCTTTGGTTAAATACTTGGTTGATTCATTCTGGGATCAGTTGGTCAGATTTGAGAATTTTGCATCTGTTCACTCCCTCAAAGTAAAATATGAGCAGGTACTATGCTCCGTCTATACTTTCTCCACTCCTAAATTTAGAGCTTTTGTATTTGACAAGCGCTTTTGCAGTGCCTAGAACATTTTGGAACCAAAGGCACCGCTAATGTGTCAGACCCTAGAAAACGAAATGATGAGCGAGCTTTGGAGAAAGAAGAAGAAGAGTATTTCAATGAGGACAGGTATGTTTTTATTGTTGGATGTTTATTGTGTATTGACAGTGTTTTTTCCCGCTATCTTGTTACCCATAGCCACTGAACATGGAACTTGGTAATCAGTGATGAAGAAGATACAGCATCTGCATCAATGCCAAATACCCAAAAAGTACAGGCTCAACCTCAACCTGTTTTATCCAATGGAGTTGCTGCAAGTTATCCACCATCCAGGTAGTACACTGTTCTAGTGTAGATTTATCAGAGTGCATTTTCAGAATTTGGCTATATGGCCCATATGTTCATCTTGATTATTGTAGTCCAAGGTCTGTCGGGCTGGTAGATTATGATGATGATGAGGACGACGAAGACTACAAGCCACCGCCCAGGAAACATCCTGAACCTTCTGATGAAGATGAAGGAACAATGGAGTCCCTTAGGTTGAAGCGGAAATTGGCTTCTAAGGATAGGGAGACTGAGCTAGCAAAGAGGCAACGGTTGGGTAAAAACTCCAAGCCAAAAGAAAGTGTGTTTGCTGCTTTGTGTACAACTCTAAGCCAGGCAGTGCTACCTAATAAGAAAATTGCAAGCAGCATCAATACAACTCGCACGGCTGACGGAGTCAACAACTCACGCGAAGGGAAAAATCAAGAGAATGATGAGCGTGCTGTTTCTAAAAACTGTTCTGATAACAGCAATTCAGATGATGCAGATAATAGGGAAAATGAGCCTACTACTTCTAGAGGCTGCTCGGATCACTTGCATGGCACTTCGGAGAATAGACAGTTGGGTGGAGAGGACTGCGCGTTGATACCACCAAAATCTTCACCGGAAATGGCGGTAAATGGGTCGTAAGTTATATTTAGCCAATGGGGTTACTACTACGTGTGCTTTATGCAAACTGTGAATGCGTGCTTGGTGCCAGAAAGCGGTGCCAGCCCGCAGATGAACATACTTTTGGAAGAGAGCAAGCGAACCGACATAGAAGAAAGAGAGGATGAATTTGGTCTATGGCCTCCATCGACAATGGTAGGAGCGAATACTGTATAGTGCCATTGCGACGCGGAGAAAAAAAGAAGGCAACAAAAGAAGTCATCCAGTGTGGGGGTACTGTCATCAACTCTTCACTTGGCCTTATTGGGGCTTTGAAGTACTTTGGTGTTTTTGTAAAACATTCATCAGCATTGATTCTCTATATCCAAGTTTTGTGCTTTCTTTATTTTGTTCCTCTGTTTTTTCTGTTTTTTCTTTTTTTAATGCTAAAAGTACTTTTGTGGTGGGGGTGTGCTGTGGGTTGGTCGTAATCGAGAGAGGGAGTGAGTTTGAGTTTTTTAGAGGCCATTTTTTCCCTTAAAAATGTAGTAGGGTTTTGGGTGAGTGAGCGAAATTTTCGTTTTGTAGCTCCTGTAAATCAGTTTCGAGTTTAATTATCCAAGGCAACTTTTGGAAGGATTTCTGCCTTAAATAACATGCAAGCCCAAAGAAAGTGTTGTATGTTTTAATTTGTTGGTAGCTCTATCCCGCAAGAAATGAGATGAGACTTATATGCATTGATGGATCCTACATTTATTAGAGAGATGATACAAATGATGATATAAATAGATGGTAAATGTAGCATTATAAAAATTTGGTTATCTGAATGAATATTACCTTGGAATGAAAGTTTTTGACGGGACGATAATCTGTAGAACTCTACTTTGGAGGAGCGGATTAGAACTTGGGTGTATAGTCGAAGTACATTGCGTAATTAATTGTCCTAATCCGCATTTGCACAATCGGGTGAAATTTAAGACAGGAACTGAATTGATTGTTATCATTCACGATTTTTATCCGTGATCGAAAGAATGGGACTCTAGTATATAAATCTTGTACAGAAATGGAATCAATAATTTTGTTCTAAATTTCACCAAAGAATAACAGAATGGGTCTGAAGTTAAGGATGTTGTGGTTTCATCATGTTCGGAAGTGAAGGGTAGAGTATATGGAAGTGATGAAAATGTGAGATGTACGGTCGTCCTGGGTGCACGGATGTTTCATGTTTGTTTATGAAACAGGTCAACAGGGGACAGGTGGCAAACATTTGGAAGAAGTCGCTGGCCACCGAGTTCGCAGTGTGATCACGCAGAAGAAAGACACGTACGTCGGGTTGCATGAGTACGTGTCTACCTCACTTGTTCATTTTCTCTTTCTTCTTCTTTTTCACCGGTGCAATCTCATCACTCATCAGAATAACCTCAAATTTCACTTTGTGTTGAATCTCTTGGTGGAAGAGCAGACAGATAAAACAAATCAAACAGATAATAGTGTGAAGATGTTGAACACGAGCAGCGGCAGTAGTAGTTTGGAAACAAAGCCGTCGTTGCTGCAGGAGCTGCGTAGCTTCGACAAGGGTGGCTTCTCCGACCTCGGCCACCCTCTCCTCAACCGCATCGCCGAGAGCTTCGTCAAAGCTGCTGCGGTTTCCTCTCCTTACCCTTCTCTCTCTCTGCGCGCGCGCGCGCGCACACACACACACACACACATATATATATATATATACACGTGTGTGTGTTTGTGATATATAACAGAAGTACGTACTCTGCGTTTTGTTAATAAGGTTGTGTTGCTGCAATTCACAGATCGGAGCAATTCAGGCCGTGTCGCGTGAGGCTTATTTCACAGCCACTGAAGGTAACCATTATCTGTTTCCTTCGACTTTCGAATTTCTTGGTGTCTGTGTATATGTGTCTGTGTGTATTGTGGATGTATAATTACCATTCGTTTAAATTTTAAGTAAGTATCTGAATAACTTGCTGGGACAAATAATATTTGGGATTTGAGCTATCCGCATGTAATTAATGTTGTCTATCGGTTTATGGCTTTATTTGATTTATTCATTTAAGTGGTGATGCATGCGTGCATGTGTTGATTAAATAATGTGAAGGGTTTGATTATACTTCATATTGTCATTTTAATTCCCCCTAGAGAGAGAGATAAACGTTGATGCGTTTCTATGCATTCATGTTCATCGTTATGTGCAGGATTCGATTCAAGTACCAATGGTATTCCACCCGAAATCTCAGTCTCAGGCAACAAAAAACAACGATTCCCTGATCTCAGAGGTATGCAGCTAACTACTCCATGGTTAATTTTACAACTTTTATTGATGCAGAATGCCCAAATTACGAATGTGGAATATGAGAAACCTTTGTAATATTATGTCTGTGTTTGTCCATCAGTTGTTGGTATATTGAACAATTGTGTCTCAAGCGGTTGCTTATGTGCTTTGCAGGTGAAAACAACAGAAAATCTCTTGAAGCTATGGTGAGTTGAAAATTCCCATTTAAGTATATAATTCCAATTATTACTAAGATTTGGTTATATAGAGAAGCCGTCTGGTTCTGTATTTTGTAGTTACACTCAAATTACAAATCGATTATATGTTAGAGGTGCTCTAATGTTGCCACCACAAATTATTCATAAATAATTGAATGCTCTGGTGGTCTGGCCTTATCTACATTGGAGCTTTTTGGTTTGTCCACCATTGGTGAATTTTGTACTTCTTCGAATTCTAGCTAGAATAAGGTCTAACGAAGTTGTGATGCTGTTAGTAGTCACTGATTCATTGTCACAATGTTTTATAGGTGAAGAATACCGGAAAGGAATCCTTACAATGGGGTAAGTACATTTTCTAAATTAAATTGCAAAACATGAAATATATGCATCAGTTTTACATAGTACCTTAGCTAACGCTAACGCTAACAATGTTTGTAATTCGTTTTGTACCGAAGTAACCTTTTTCTAGTATGGACATTAGACAAGCTAGAGGTTTCAGTTTTTCCTGCTTACAATTACGTGTGCGCAGTTTGGAGACAGTGTCATGTACCACTGCGATTGGAAGGAAGTTGACACATTTTAATTTTCAGGGCTGGCTGCGGGGGTGTATTCAGGTCTCACATATGGCCTGGCAGAGGCTCGTGGAGCTCACGATTGGGTAATGCTTAACTATGTTCTATCATGGATTGAACGCTGCAAGCATTACTAAGATCTTGCTACTTGTATTTTGCTTATAGCCATTGTTGCTTGGTTCTTCGGTGCAGAAAAACAGTGCAGTTGCGGGAGCAATTACAGGAGTGGCCCTGGCCCTCACATCGGAGGGTTCGTCCCATGAGCAGATTGTGCATGGCGCTATCACCGGAGCTGCCATATCAACCGCTGCAAATCTTCTTTCTGGGATATTTTAGGCTGCTGATTGGGGTCATATATAGTCCCGCCTTCTTCTTTTTTTGATAATGTAGAGATGCGACTGTACTGCCATCCATCTCTTGTTTAAGGAACTTCTGGTTAGGATTTTGCTTTCTGGATGCTTTAACTTACTGGTTTAGTATCGAGGACTTCGGATGATGGTTATCGAAGGTTCCTTTTTCGTAGTCGGGCAACCTTTTTGGCCTAACTAAGCATTGTTTTTTATATATTAAGATCATTATTCATGAAAGTAGCTCATCAGTTTGTTATGAGTATCCTCATCCAGCTCGGCAGAGGACCCTTTTTCAGGTATCGGCGGAGCCGCAGTCCTACCCTCGTCCCAGTTTTAGGGTTTCATGCACGAGCCCTTAAAAACAGTACATACTTCAGAAAATTAAAGGAAAAAAAACATGGAATATTTATGAATATTACAACGTATTTTCATTGGAATGAATCTGCAACTAAGGCCAAAATATTTAAAAATATATATTGTAGGATTAAAGGATAAATAATTGGTGTTATCAGTGCAAAAGTTCTAGTTAGAAATGTATAGGGAGCACAATCCTTCAAAGAACAGTTATTTCTGCACTCATTTGATTTTGTAGTTTTGTGCCATTCTCTTATCTATTTGATAAAAACTAAAACTAAGAGAATAAGCTTGTTGAAAATAAAATATAAAAAAAAGCAGAATTTAAAATTAAAAAAAAAAGAGAGTATAGAATTAAGAAACATTTATGCTGATAACATTTTGGAAATAAAATATAAAAAAGAGTACAGAGAAATGTAAGGATACGAGAGATTAGGAGAACTCAAAGTGATTTTATTTTATTTTATCATTAGAAGCCTATAAAGTTTACTTTATAGAAGGAGAAATCAAAGCGTTTATTTTTTTTCTTCTCATTTGTATGATTTACTGGACAAAAAAATTCTAACTACTTACATATTAACCCCAAATGGACAGCTATGAATCTATGATTAATAATATTTACAGCAATATCATCTACGGATCCCTTTCACCAAATTCACCAAATCAGGAGATTCGGGCTATTAAAATTTGATTAAATGGCTAACATTATTATAACTTTTAAAAGGGATCCTATTTGTAGCCATTGGATTAAATTTCAATGGTCCAGATCCTCAATTTAGTAGATTTAATGAAAAATATGCGGGATGATCCATTTCCGTCCACGGGACCCAATAAAAGTGGATTTTTGGTTATTGCCCACCTTCCATGTAAGCAAAATCAGTTGCAGGTACTGCAAAATACAAGTTACATGATCCCAATGTGCAAACTGTCTTGGGTCCAAGACTGAGAGCAACTAATATGACAATGGCGTCTTGTGCACATCATGTAGCGCTATGTTATGCATCATTGTCGTAGGATGCTACTATGGCAATAAAAATATGCCCTCTTCAATTTTGACAAATTTGTACTTACAAAATAATAAACACCTTTGATCAAAATCAAAGCCTCACGAGCCTATGAGGTGGGAGGTTGGCCAATGAATCTCCGATGCCTAATTCAGTAACTCTGAAAAGAGTGAGCATTAATTAGATCTTAAGTGTGTAGCCAATGTTTACCAGTAAATGTTGTAGATAGAGTATTTTTAAGGAGGTGGCCGGCCTAGGTGTAAAGATTTTGCTTACACAGGCAGCTTTCTATTGGTCAGGTTGTGTCATCCGTAGTAGGATGAATAAGGAAAGAATTTCCCTAAGATATTTAATTAGGATATAATATATTGGAATGATGATGAAAGCATCTTTAATTGATTGTGAAGAAAATTCCTTACTTGTTTGAGTTAATCTTCAATTTAGTTGATCCCAACACCAAATAACAATTTTGGGTCTTAGGTACTTAGATCAAGTGGTTGATGACCAATTGTAGACCATGCAGTCCAATACAATAGATAAACTAATTAATATGTGATTATAATAATAGAGTTTAGTGTTAACAATCCACTCATAACATGTAAGTAATTTTAATACTAGTATACTCCCAAGTATAATTCGTTTATTCATTTTATAACATCTTAATTAGTAACATGGTAACTTTGTGATAAGATTACCGTCATAAACAAACATTTTTTTTTATTGAAAAGCAATAATTTCTCTACTCTAAAAGGAATATGAGAACTTATATTACCGTTTATATTGTTAGGTCATCTTCAACCGAATGAACTAAACATAACTTTTGTTCAGAATTATAGTTTACAAGAAATTTTTTATCAGACTAAAATTCTGAACAAGACTATATTTAGTTTCTTCGATTAGAAACGGTAATACAAGGCTACCCCATCAAATGTCTAATTAAGCCGTGTCAAAAACAATTTTTGCGTGAATTCCAAAAAAAAAAAAAAAAAAAATCAACTTTTTTCGTGTCGATATAAAAAAAAAGACCCCTTTTTTGTAAATCTTAATTAAAAAGGTGCAAAGCACCACCCTTAACCCTCGAGACCAAATCGACAGCGTTGCGTTTCTTGCCCTAATTCAAGTTCCCTCGCCGATACCCGAACAGAAGAAGGTAACCTCTCTCTCTATTTTCTTGGATTTTTCTTTATTTTATTGTTTTACTAGTGATTAGGGTTCTGGTGCAAATTTATTGCTGTAAAGGTCCTTCCTTGAAGTGGCCAAATCTCCGGCTCGGCAACATTTTGTGAGCAGATCGGTAGGGAAAGCATGCTCTTTTTAATTGTTTTGGGTTCTCGATTGTGGGATTTGGGGGAAATTTCGGGTCTTGTTTTTCAAGTATTGCTGTAATTCGATGTTGTTTGGAATTATCGACCATAGTAGGTTGAGGGGGAAAAGTGTATAGATTGCAGTTTCCTCAACTCAGAATTAGGTTGAATTGATAGTCTTGTTGAAGAAAATGCTTAATTGTAGGTTACATTTTGAATTAAAACTGACGATGCCGATTGAATGAATTATTAAGTTCAGAAATCGACGTAAGAAAAGTTTTTAATGTACTAGGTTTTGTTTATACTAAGGTATATCAAAGCATAAATATTTAATGTTCGAATATGGATTCGTTTCCGTTACATATGTAGTCCGAGGATTCTTGTAGATTTATCAGCCCTACTTTTTACAGGGAGATCTTGTGTAACTCTTGTCGCTTTTATCGTGGACAAATTACCATCCGATAAGCTTAGTTCTATTTTGGAGTAGATTTTGTGTGTGAATGAAATGTTTATTATGATTTGTGTTGACTGATTTTGGCAGCTTGAAAGTTCTACCAGCCATACAAAGTTGGTTAGTTTTGTCGGTTTTAATGCTGCATTCTGTGTATACCATGTGTTTTAAAACTAGTTGATTTAAATGTTTTTTTTTCTGGCCTTTTATATTTACTGAACAGCAAAATACTTGTTTTTATTTCGGGATTTCTTACTTTGTTGACCAGGGCATGGCAATATTCAATGAATGTGAATGCCCTAATTATCATTTAAATGCAGAGTGTGAGTGCTTTGGAGATTGTGGTGTTGATAGTTTTTTTGGAACTTCAGGCAGTTGGCATTTGTCGAGTAGGCAATTGCTTGTCTTCGGATTTGAACATTGTGAATTAGAACATGTCGAGTAAGAAAGAAGAGAAAGCTCAAGCTGCAGCGGAGAGGATCAAGGCTGCAGCCTTGAGTGCTGCAAAAGGTCTTAGTCGAGCTCAGGCTGAAAGGGCGGCTGCTGCAGCTGCTCGGAATGTTAATGCTTATGGGCAGAAGGAAGAAGGACCCAGCAGATGGCAGGAGAAAAGGGAAGCCAAGAGACAGATGTATTTGATGAGTACTGAAAAGGCTGTGAGATTGGGTGAACGGAAAGACCTCAAGTCAAATGTATCTACTGTTGGTGGTGCAGCTTCACAATGCCAGAAGTGTTACCAACCTGGGCATTGGACATATGAATGCAAGAATGAACGTGTTTACATCTCGCGACCGTCTAGGACCCAGCAACTCAAAAATCCTAAACTGAAGATGAAGGTTGAAATATCGTATGATTTGGACGGTCCAGAAATCAAGGAAGAGAAGAGTGAAAAGCAGCCAAAAATAAGCAAGAGGAAGCATCGGTCAGCTTCTGATTCTGGCAGCGATAGTGAGGCTTCAGTTTTTGAGACTGATAGTGGGGCATCATCAGTTACTGGATCTGACTCTTCTTCGGAGGAGAGTAGTTCAGATTACAGTTCATCTTCTGACTCAGAGGAGGACAGGAGGCGCCAAAGGAAGAAAAAGAAGCAAAAGATGGCAAGGCGTAGAAGAAGGTACAGCTCATCATCTGAATCTTCTGATTCTGAGTCAGTTTCCGAATCTGATTCTGATGATAGGAGGAGCCGGAAGAAGAGCAAGAGGCACAGCAGAAAGCATTAAATGAGGTGATCGAGCAGCATAGTGAAGAGTAGTTGTGTATTTGGTTCAACATGTGTCGTGTTTCGATTTAGTTCAGTTGTGATTTTGAGGCGTCCTAAAGGATTTTCCGTGTTGCGAATTTAGACCAAAATAATCTTTGTAGGTGTTTCCTTGCGATATCTTTCTTCTCGCTCTTGCAGTTTTTGAACTTGTACCGTACTTGCCGTGGCTGTTTCTATAGATCAAGACTTTCTTTGGTATCCATTATTGTTCTTCAAAAACTAAGTTGGTTTGACGATGGAAGCCTGCGTTTTTGTTTGAAATGTTGTTTCTTTGTGAGAGCGAGTTGATTGTACCACTGGCTATCGGCATATGCCCAAATGAGTGTTTCGTAACAGTCGATAATTCTTTCAGAAATCGTGATGGCTTCTCATCGAGCGCATTCTTAGCTATTCACTATTGTTAGCTCTTCAAAATAATTTGACAAACCAAATTACTCTAATATTATATTGGAAGGGTTCTAGTTAATTGGCCTAACATTACTTGTGTTTGAGATTAAGTTTGAATATCGTAAATAACGAATTTGAAATGAATTTAATTCTCACTCTCGAAGTGTAAATATATCGTTTCTATATGTTAAAAAAATTATAAAAAAAAAAGGTAAAAAGTCCTTTGGCGCTTTACTGTTTATACCTCCACGTCTGTAGTTTACCTAAAATACCCTTAAATAGAATTACGCTTAAGACTGAAGCAGACTATTTTTAATTTTATAGTGCCGCCAGAAACATCTAAACTTGTAAAGAAAGAAACCACCAGAAGAAGAAGAAGAAGAGCAGAAAACCCGCCATTCGCCAAAAGGAAAAAATCAGAACACTCACAGAGAGAGAGAGAGAGAGAGAGAGCTCCCAAGCCCTAAAACTCAGTGCTTGTCCACGATGAGTACCATGAAATTTTGCCGCGAATGGTCTGTAAATCCCACCAGACTGTATTTAATTTTTAATTTCAGTTTATCATTTTTTTTGGTGAAGTTTCCTTTTAAACTTTGTTAGTTTTCAGTAACAACATTCTGTACCCGAAGGAGGACAAGGAGCATAAGATTCTCCTCTACGCCTGCCGCAACTGCGATCACCAGGTCAGCACTTTCTCTCATTTTTCTTTTGCAAGTTTTTTGCATGATTTGTTCAATTTTAGTGCTGTGGTTTGTGTTGGGAGTATTAATCCAACGGGAAAGATGGACCTTGCATGTGCTTAATTGGGCTACTCCTCGTATTGCCAATTAGTTTTACGTTGGAACTTCTCATTTCTCCACAAGTGAGGTGCGTGTCGATAGTATTAATCCCATGTCAAGAAAAAAAACATTTCTTGCATGTACTTATAATATAAGTAACTGGACTACTTTCTATATTGTCAATTCTTTTTAAGGAAAACTAATGAAAAAAGCTTGAAAACTTTGAGTTTTAAAGATAATGATAAAATAAAGGGTAAAGTGAATAGTACCAGGATTGACTTTTTAGTGTAAAAATGTGGTTTTTCGTTAAAGTGAACAGTACCAGAAGCTTTTCGTTAAAGTTCCCTTCATTTTATGGTGGAACCTCGACTTTCTTCAGTTTTCCCTAATGCTTCGTAATCCATTTGGGTAATTAGGACTAGGATAATTAATTCCCATAACCTGAGGTTAATCTGGCCTCTACTCAAGCGTCTTACAAGGATGGAACTTTTTTCTTGGTTTCTTTTGAGTAAGTTGTATTAGTCCTCTTCCTTTTTACAAATGTAGATTGTTCTGAAACCCACATTTTGGAATTGAGTTAGGGTTCCCAATGTCTTTCCATTTTGCTAATAATTTCTTCTGCTAGAACCCGAAAACAAAATTCCGATAATTTGCACTCTTCTCTGTTCGTTTTTATTTAGTTGTTCTTTTAACATATAAATTAAGGTGACCAGTTAATTCATAGGGCTGACAAGAAAAGGAACCATACATTAGAGAATGTTTTATGAATTTATTAGATTTTATGTTTTTTCTTTGATTGCAGGAGGTTGCTGAGAACAACTGTGTCTATAGAAATGAGATACACCACCCCGTTGGCGAGCACACTCAGATATTGCAGGATGTAGCGGCAGATCCTACTCTTCCTCGAACTAAAGCCGTGCGTTGTGCAAAGTGCAAACATGGAGAAGCTGTATTCTTTCAGGTTATATATGCCCTATCCTCTGTCTGTTGTGGTGAATTTTATTGCTAGTTTTCATTTAATTTTTGGTGTTCAAGAGCGCAAGGCTAAATATTCCAAGTCGTCCCTTGTTTGATGAAATTCCAACTCTCTCTTTATCATTAGACAATTGGGTTCATGACGTTATTTGCTATTACTATGGTTTAGCTAACTCTAGAAATGCATCAATGTTAAAAGATTTTTTCAGGAGTTCGTAAAGTTTTAGAACTCCATGGATTATTGCTTCCCGCCTTTGGATTCAGATTTCAGTTGACTATTTAACAAGTCTCTATTAAATGAGCGACCATGAGTGTGGGTTCTTGGACAAGAAGCTTAACTTGTATTCAGCACGAGTTCTTGTTTTGACCAAATTTCCACCCTTGTATCACTGGGAAGTCGGATTCTTTCCGTCTCCGGGGGGGGGGGGGGGGGGGGGGGGGGTTATATTGTAGAATTATCAAAGAGACGGGCCATACGGCCCACTTCCAACAACACCGATATTGTCCTCAACTTGGTAATTACCATCTGTACAATCCGTCAGGTATGGAGTTTTATCACAAAATGCCTCGGTATTAGTTAGAGTGGGGTTAGGATATTTAAACTATTACTTTTCTTTTTGTATGGTCGATGTGGGATTCAACATATATATCCGCTTAGACCATACATGCAGTGATCTCATTTTGAAATGTCAGCTGACGTCACGTGCCATAAACTTGCACCTCATGGCTGTTTGTTTACTCTATATAATGGAGATTTATAACTGCTGCTAATTCTGTAAGTTGATTGTCCATGTGCAGGCAACTGCTAGAGGAGAGGAGGGTATGACATTGTTCTTTGTTTGCTGCAACCCCAACTGCGGCCACAGGTGGCGAGACTAAGATTCAAGACCCCCACTTAATGTTCTCACTTCTCCTTCTACCGGAAACACATGTTGTTCAAAACGAATGTATCGTTTTCCAAAAATGTAACTGGGATGGAGATTAGTTCTAAAGACTTTGTGTTGAAAGCACTTCTGCATTTGTTCAGACTATCCTTTGACATCCAATTTGGTGTCGATTCAAATATTACTTTTGTTTTTGCCACAATACTTTGCTTCCTTGCAATTTCGAATCACAAAGGGTAACAGGAGGCGAAAACAAGAGTGAAGAAAAAAATGGAGTGCGAAAATCACAAGAGAAAAAACGAGACTTGCAAGGCTGACTCTTTTTTCCCATTGCAAAAATAAACCGAATGTCTGTACAAGAATGAATTCCCTGGTAAAAAAAAAAAAATTACACTACCATTTCTCTAACTACAGAATACCCAAAATTGAACTAAGGAAGAAAGAATAGAAGGGGGTAAAACCTAAAATCAAGATTAATGACTCAAATTCTTTACAAAACCATGGGAGCTACAACCTACAAGGATAATATTGTCTCTGTGAACCAGTCTGATAGGCATTTCAATTTCCCTAAAAGCTCTTTATCTGATGCGCGTTTGACCGCATTGCTCTCGAGATAGGTTTCAGCATTTAACAGCAAAACCTTAAAGTCATGCCTCAGCGCTTCCAGGCTTCGATAGTAGTCGTTCTCTAACCTAGACTGGATCACATCAAGAGATATCGGAACCACGCACCTGAGAGAATTCCATAAAACAAGACTACAAGTCAATACCCAGACAGCATTTGAAAAAAAGAAGTTCCATCACCATCAGTTTGACGGACAGAGCGTGCACGACATGGAAATCCAACGGTACGTACGAGTCACGCTGTAAGGATGACAGACATACCAGTTTGTAAACTTTGGCTTCTGTTGAAGTTGCATCAGTTTGTCAACCCCAAAAGGATCCTGAATTGTACACAACAATGTTGATAAAAATCCTTGTAAATCTTCAGAGTTTACTAAATGAGGCCATTGGCCAAATTCTTTTTTCGAGTTATTAAAATTTAAAAGTAAAAGGTTTTTTCTCCTTATACCTGGCGACTTCCGGCTGATCGCTCTAGTTTGGAAAAGGCCGCATTCAGCTTCTTTTTGCTTTTATCATCAATGCGAGGAGGCTCCCATAGAGTATTTTCGTCAAAAAGCTCCCAAGGACTATGCAGCTGTGTATCACTAGGATCACTCTTGTACTGAACAGTGTACATCTCCCAAGGACTGTCTGGGAACTCGGGCGATTTAGACCGTTTAGACGTAACCCTGCCATGCCACCACTTACCGTCATCCTCACCCTCATTTTTCCACCAGACTTTGCAATGATCCCTACATGACCAATTTCTCTCTATGGAAGAGTCATAGCGTGTTCTTTCAACAATGAAGTCTGGGAAACCAGTAACTTCCGGCAGGGTCACTTTAAAAGATTTACCATACACATCAGAAGAAGGATCTACAAATTGAAGCGTCAATTTACAGCAGCTATCCCCAGACCCTGCAAGTGAAGAATACTCTAGGTCTTGAACATTGCAAAATTCTACAGCTCTTATTCTCCCCTTTATAAACCTCCATGGTGGGTTTTCTCTCAATCCACCTAGATCAAAATACTCTTGATGCCCCTGGTAAGAAAGGAAAGAGAAAAGGAGGTTACCAAAGTAAGCGATATTATCGACATTCATACAACAAAACCAAAACAAGGGTGCCCAGTGCACAAGCTTGGGACATTGCAGGGCGGGGGGAGGGCAAACAGATGCAGCTCTATCCCTATTCAAGAAAAGCTGTTTAAGCAACTTGTGCGACCAATGGGTCACTTAGGGATGCCGTATTGTGGCGCTAAGGTACAAGCTCCACCCTCCTCTGCGCAAAGGAAGAAATAAAAAGGAAAAAAAAGCCAGCAGAAAGATATAGAGAAACCTGTCTCAGATAAACAACTTCGTCCCCTATCTGGGGAATATATCTAGAGCTCTCCTCATGTGTTGACAACATTAACCATGATAATTTCTTTGCTGACTGATGCGGCTTCCTTTTATCCATTGGGCTCATGTCAAGATAACTGCTTCTTCTGTTTCTACTAGACCTCAACCCAACTGTTGTCCTTGAACTTGATCCCCATTCTTCATTCCCAAGTTGAAACTTGTCCAATGAACTTTTCCGGTTAATTCTAAATGTATAACCTGGCTCATGTCCTTCCGCTAACTTAGGATCATGATCTGGACTACTTGGATCACATGCAGACGCCTTCAACCCCATGGACCGTGTCCTGCGGCCTCCATCAGTTGTGTCATCCTGAATGTCTCCAGCAATGATATTGTGGTTGCTTGTATTTGAAGTATACGAACAACCTTCTCCCTTAACACCACTATCACCTTCTGAATTACTTCTACCCCTATGTGGTTTCACCCTTCTATAAACAGCACTGAACATTTTGTTGTTTTGTAAACTGGATTCGGCAGATTCATGTGTGCCACCAATAACATTCTTATCAGATTGATTGTCTGGTTCTCGTGAACCATCATATCTATGATCCGGAATAAATTTATGGGTTCCATTAACCTCTGGCACAACTGGACCCTGTTCCATCGTCCAACCATTTTCCATCTCTACCACAGAGTTAATTTCCTCTTTGCATGGACTAGGATCCCTTGAAATCCTCCTCAACCTTAATTTCGTTGAGACAGGTATGAGCTTCTCATTTTGTTCGAAAGAGAAACCAGTCCCATCCTTATCAAGGCAGGATGAAGTACTTGCATCCCAAGGAGCCATGTAAACAGATTTAGGCGATTGATCATGATCCTTGCATTCACTAAAATTTGAATGCTCTTTAACATTGGCTTCACCAATAAAGCCTTCGGAGATACTAGCACCAGTGGTTTCCTCATTCACTACAGCTGTGTCCATCCTATCCCTGTACCGTTGGCTTTCTGAACGAGGAGAAATATTTTCAGGTTTTGTGTAGTCTTTTTCATTGTGCCCAACAACTGCACTGGCTCTGGCAAGTGCATCCAATGACATGAATTCTCCTGATCTCTGGCGCTTCGCTGTTCGTGCTCTGGACCCTCCCCAACTAATTCTCCCTTTGAAGTCTAAATGATTTTCTACTTTGTGTGATTGCCCACTCACTGCTGTTTCAAATGTGCTGCATTTTTTATCCCCCGGAACAGAAATTGGATCCTGAGGACTTATATCATTTTCATTTGCTTCTTGAGGCACTCTATATGATTGATCAACCAAATCCTGATTACGACAATTATGTACAGTGCTTTCTCTAGACACGAGCTTATTTGACTCCCGTCTTGGCAATTTAAGCACCAACCTCCTACTGCTCCCAGTATTTACTAGAAACTCAGGGCGTTCAATAGGTTTAGCCATGTCCTCAGACTCATCCAGAAAAACCTCTTTTCCTTTCAAACGCTTGCCTTGCTGATTTTGTTTATCAGATTCATCACTCTCAATGTTTGAATCCTGAAGTGGGGATTCACTTCCTGACATATCATCTTCCAATCCATCTTCATCTTCTCCATCTGCAGATCTTCCAGTAATCTTAGAAAATAGATTAAGAGCATTGCGTGCAGCAGCTCTTTGAGGTCTCAATGATGAGGAACATTTCTTTCTTGAAGCTTTTCGTCCATGTCTTGATTTCCTTGTTCTGTTACTTCTGAATGAATTGCCAGCACACTCATCCAAATTCCTTCTTTTGACACACCTCCCGGAAGAAGTCATGACTTCAATCTGAGGAAAGAGATAACAGAAAGGAGAGACATTCAGCCAGATCCTAACCAAATTCTGAAATATAAATTGTTATTGAAAGAGAACTTACGTCAGCCCTTTGTTTTTTCCTTTTTGATCTTCGAAGTCCATCCATTTCAGCATCCTCATCCTCACTTTCTTCACTGCACTCTGGATCAATAGAGGGATTTGAACTTAAACTTCCTTGCTCCCCTCCAGTGGAATAATCTTCAGCAATATGGTACTCTGAATCCGTATCATCACTACGTATTTCAGTTTCTGGTTCCCAATCCATGGCATCTAAAAATTCTGGAAGAGGTTCAGCCAACATATCCAAGTCTGCCAAAGGCAAAATTTGGTAATCTGGATCTAGACTGAAGTCAGGCCCAACAGCAAGTTTTAAAGAGGAAGGACGCCACTCGGCACCCAGAGTTCCTAACCGCCTCTTCTGGTATGCACTCTGGTAGGGTTCTTCATACGGTATCATGCCTAGCGTTGCCACCATAAAACAGTGCTTGAGAAAATAAACTTCCAGAAGAGAATAATTCCTACAAAACAAGGAGTAGAGAGAAACCTGAATCGCAAAGTAGATCTTGCATATTCCGCCGGTATGCTGGAAGCTGAGTTTCCTGAATCAAACGTTGTGGATATTTCAAGCTAAGAAGTGGCCACATCATGTAATACAAATAATACTACTATACATCTAACGTAGGAGCATTGCAAATATACTTAGAATTAAATTATGTTTCGTCAATCATGTATACATCTATACTATAATTTTAAGGTGGCACTGAGTTTTGGCACACACCAAAAACTTTCAACTCTCTAAAAGGAATATTGAAACTGGTCCCACTATCCCAAACAGCTAAACTAACCTCTCTTAGCCAGTCTCCTGCATACGGTTACCCATCCATCATAACCACCACTGAGACCACACACAGTGAACTTTGTCATGCACGGAAATTGCATGGCCAAAATGAGGGGTCTTTGTTTGTACATCAACCACACATCAAAAGAACAAACATGACAGTTCACCTTGGTTTATTTATTTTCTATTTACTGGTAATGTATATTTTATTCAATAGTCCCTACCATTGAATTATCACTTACGTAATTTATTCACTAGTTGAGCTAACCAGAAAATGAAAACCAATTACAAACAATAGTGCAAATGGCCAACTAACCTGGTCAAGAACATTTCCAAAGCTATCATGAACGAGTGGGCGATAATCACCAAGAAAAAACTGTCAAAGTGCATGCACAATTAAGTACAACTTGAAAAACAAAGCATGAAAACAAAATCCAACTGAACTAAAGGCATACAGTCGTATTTTGCTAGAAAATTTGAAGGGAAAAAGCATACCTGATCATATTTTGCATCATTCTGGGACTCCCCTTGGCCACTGTCCAATATGTACAATTGGCCAACATCATCAGAGAGGACAATTGATGTTCCATCCCTATATTACAAAGAAAGAATCCTTTGTAAGTACAGGAAAGCAGTTAGGAAAGCAAAGTATATTTCACCAAATAGTAGCCAGAAAGAAAAGAGAAAAATGGGGTGCGGGGATACCAACTGATAGATCTTCCAGGCAAAAGAGAAGCAAAAAACAACTAGTCATGGAAAGTTAGAGTTAAAGCTACATAGAATCATCGAAAATGAGGGCAAAAAGTGCCATATAAAAAAGATATCATATAGCCAATTTGAATACCAATGATTCAGGATCTCATAGTCATAAATCTATAGAGAATAAAGAACATTTAGTGACAATACGAGAGGTTTAGCAGAAAAGCTTCCAAAATAGAGAATTCTTATTAGTCACTTACGGCGAGAACTTTCCATCTACCAATTTGTAGTGGGAAGTTTCAAATATCCGAATAGGTATGCCTTCCCATATCTGAAATCACAAGTCAGCAAAGCATTCAGAACCATATAACATAAATTGAAATTGCAAGCAGAATAATTATACTGGAAACTCACATCCCAGACAATTGTTTTTCCGTCATAGCCAGCACTCATTGCTATCCTGGGGTTGAAGGGATGAACATCCAGCACATATGTCTATCAATAACAGAATTGAATATTTAGTGATTTAAGTTTACTTGTTCGTGAAAGGTTGTTAGACCTAGACTTTTGACACAATATGACAGACAATAAATCAACAAAAGGAAATGGAAATAGCTAGAAGACTAGAATACTACATTAAGATGATGGGAAAAAATAAACAGCAGAAGCAATACGTAAGTATACTAGCACATGAGATACGGATGATCAAAACAGCCCCAGTTTCTGTACAGAACTAACACATTGTAGACAAGGCAGCAATAGATAAAGAAGGACGACTATGGCAACCAATTGAAAAGATAAGCTACCAGAAAAGTGTTCAGTAAGATATATATTTTTTCCACTTCTGGAGGCACACTACTTGATCAAATAACAAGATCAAATAACAAAATTCTCGAACAGAGAATTAAGGGAAAAAAAAAAGGATAATCAATAACGAAGAGATTGAGCCACATACAGATTCAGTATGACCTGTCAGTGAATGCACCAAGCTACCATCAGAAGCATTCCACACGCATATTCTGCAATCTGCATTACAAGAATAATTTTGAAATAATTACAGAATTTAAGGCCTTCGCCTATGAAAGTGCCTTCGCCCATGAGCGGTAGGTCTCGGGTTCGAGACTTGGGAGCAGCCTCTCCATAAATGGGGGTAAGGCTAGCCGACATTCACCTCTCCCAGACCCTGCGTAAAGCGGGAGCCTTGTGCACTGGGTACGACCTTTTTACAGAATTTAAGGCCTTCAACTTAATCCTAGTCCGTGAAAGGTTGCGAGGCCTAGGTTTATTTACTCTATGCAAAGGCATTAGAAAATTACTACGGTGCATAGAAATAATATTCTAATACATAAACTATACATGAGAAACAACAAACAAATTACCCATGATAGCAGCAAGTACAAAGCGATTGTCAAGACTCCAGGTAATCATATTAACACCACGAGGAGTTGGAAGAATCCTCTGGCGAGGGCCTCCTCGTGGAGGCTGAGGGGGCATTGGTGGAGGTGGAACTTTCAAATGATAAGCCCGAGTCCAACGACCAGCTTTTCCCTGGAATGTGAAATTAGCTATACATTTTTTTCCATACAAAGCGAAAAATTCAAAAGTTGGTGGATACAACTGTTTCATTAGAAAAGCTTGTTGAGAAAATGGGCAGGCTAGAAAGGAAGTTATAAGTTATCTTTGTTAAAACTTACATGTGATCTTCGTGATCTGGGAATCCAGATAATTGCACTCCCATCGCGAGAACAAGTGACTATATTGTCATGATTGAACCTGGAAAATAAAGTGGATTATATACTATTGGTAGTGAATCTAAACCCGAAAGGAAAAGTGTAGAATATAAGGGCACAGAGATGAGAGAAAAAATTTAACATATCAGAGAAAAAGTTAACATTACAATCACAAGGAAGAGGAGAAACAAACCACGAATTTTTAAATTTGGGAGCGTTCTCTTCCTTTGAGGGGTCAGCTGCCATAAATCTAGATACTACAGCACAACCACTGCAGTGTATGAAGCAACATAATCAGCATGCAAAGATTGATAGATATGTTGTCAGCAAAATTTCAGCACAAACTAACCTAAATTGTACGTAATTGACATCATTCTCATGGCCAGATAACACATCAATCTCATGATTTGGTTGGTCTGGCTCATCTGAGCCTGGCTTAGAAGCAGTCCACACCTAAAACCAGCAAGCTCTTAGTAGAAATATATAAATGGTTTTATTTTCCTGATTTATTTTTGAACTGAAAACTATTTAAGATACAATTCATGAGTTTATTCAGTACTCATTAGAGGCAGAAAATTTGCATTATACTGAAGCAAAAGTAAGTGAAGATAGTGACTAAACCGAAGACTGCAGAAATAATAACAAGGAACATGAAGGTTTTAAATACCCTTGCAAGAGTGTCCGAGCTACCGGTGACAAAGACTGTTCCATTAGCATTGAATGCACAACAGAAGATATGATGGTCCTGTGTAACAGTGCTTGAAGATGGACCACTGTTTCTCCCTGCAGTAAAGCAATTATATGACCGAACTGAGTTCTCTTTCACCACTTAATAAGTTTATTGAACTTAGCTGCTGCAGCAGAGAAACAACTGACCAACTACAGCATCTGAAGGTCTTGGAATGTACATCTTTGGACTCACTTGAGAACTCCTGGCATCCCATATCCTACAAGTTCCATCATCAGATGAACTGCAAATGACCAAAAAACAGCACAAGGTTAATTACAAGGAGAAAGGCCTAACAATTCCAATCATAATGGTTTCCACCAAAAACACGTTGCAAGCTAACAAAATATAAGATTAACATTATTTAACAGCATCAGTAAAATAAAGAATCGATTGAGTTTAGAAACATATAAATAAATATACAAATATAGAAAGCAAGAGAGAGTGAAAACAGAATTCTTTAACTAGAAACTACAATGATATTGAACACGCAGTCCAGCTAAATAGGAAAACAAAAATTACACAGCTAAACACAGCTAACGTAAAAGAATCTCTTTAGTCTCGAAGCCATCCAATCCATAAACAAAAGAAAATGGTCTTTGGGAATATACAGTAAAAACTGCAGCTCACAAAGAATCCTTCTTGTGATGTGACCCCTCAAAACATCTACCTCTACACTACATTTATTCCAAGAGTTTCTTCAAGTCCTCACCATCCAAACCACCCATATAAATTGCCTATTACAATCCAATTTACAAAACCATTACCTTCTTATCATCAACCAAAAGCATAAATTCTCAAAGAACAAAGAAACCCATGAAATCCATCTTAAAATCCCTCATATCACAATAGCCTTCCCATCCTCAGCAATGCTACGACCTCTGGTGTCTAGTTTACCATTCACATTCAGCTTATGCTGATACTTCACCACCCTGTCAACCAGTCTAGAATTCTATTTCCTTCCTTAGCCAAGGGCTTTCCGTCTCCAAATAGGTTTTCTTTAACAAACACCATTACCTCAAATCTTATTCTAATCTTGGATATTTCCCCTCCCAAAGTCATCCTCTAACTTATCGAATTCAGAGATCCTCCATTTCCATTTTCTACTCTCACATCCCTAAAGATCTCTCACATTCAAAAAATGGTTTTAGTAGTACAAAATTTCAATAACAAATTGTTTGCACACACAGAAGTCACTGAAATCAGCATCACAAAAAGATAATCAGTGAAAAACAAAAGAATAACAGCATCACATTGCAATTGCATAATGATCAGCAAGGTCGAACAGGAGAGTAAATTACCTGCAGCTAATTAGAAACTCCACATGGAAATATATTTAAATAGAGTGAGAGAATAGGCCTTACGATAGAAGGTGGTACATAGAGCCTGGCCTGGGATTAAATGTAATGGCAGTAACAGCTGCAGTATGTCCTCGCAATACTGAAATTGGCAGCCCGTCTGGCAAGCGCCACTGGTAAACATGAAAAATTAAAGCAAGTCAACATTGAGTTTCCAGCAAAGGTCAAAACTAAAAAGTAAAAAAGCAAAAATAGACACAGAATCCTTATATATTGGCAAAAGATGAATCTTACTACTCGAATCATACAGTCATTTGAGGAGGATGCCACCAAAGCATTGTTGGAACTCACAGCCAGATCCGTGATGTCTCCCTTCAATCATAAAATGAGTATAAAATTATAAATAAAGCGCGACAAGGGAAAACTATATCTTTGAGGGGCCATTAACGACTTACTTCATGTCCACGGCAGCTGGCCAAGCAAAATGCAGTTTCCATTAACCAGATCTTCACTAAGCGATCATCTGAACCAGTAATCACATACCTCCCTGAGCAATCAAATGTTGCTGCACCATTCATGTCCAGATAAAACCACCATGAGATATATACAACATTTTAAAGGTGTGAACTACAAACTTGATCAAATGAAACAGCAGGCAAAAGCTTACAATAATTCTCTCCTTTTTAAAAAAAAAAAAAAAAAAACCATTATTTCCCTCTCCTTTTCATATATCAATTTCTCTGAATCCTAGATCAACAATGGCAGAAACTAGATACTAAAAATGTATAAGCAGACAAACTAGACAGAGAGAGAAAGTATAAAAAAAACCCTATTATTCATTACGAACTGAAGCAACTCAATTCGTTGCTAATAGTAGTAAGATATGTAAAACGAACTTTCACGTCTACCTAACAACTGTGAACTCTGACAAATGAGAAAACATACCACAGTAGACAGAGTTTCGATGACCCCTTAGCCTCTTGGTAAATTGCATCTTCTCAAACATGGTTGAGGGCTTTGCAATGGCATAGGATGCAGCACGAATAGACGGTGCACGATGATGTCGGGTGAAACCTCCCCCAATTTCTCTCAACCGTAGCCCTTGAACCTGATGAGATTTCATGTGAGGCCAACGCATATGAGCAGGAGGGCGCTTCATTTCATTGTGCACTTGATCCCTTTCATCTGGAAAAGCAGAAGGTTTTCCTTTTTAGATATAATGAAGAATCACACCTTTTTCGACCAGTGAATGAAAATGAGAATGATAACCGGTAAAACAAATGTATATGTTGCAGAAATAACTTCCAAAAAGAGAGGGAAACACTTTCAAACCCCCAACGGATGACTGAACATGATAACAGTATGAAAACTTGAAAATGAATGTAAGATATGTAACACACACACACACACACACACACACACATACATACACATACACACTCATATAACAAACAAATTTGCAAATAACGAAAACATTGGTCAATTACTTGAAAATCGTAAGTTCAACAATTAAAGGTAGTGATATGAATTAAAAAATTCAAAGCTTAAATAAATGTCACCTACAGGTCAGAAGTGAAAATGAACCAAGTCCCAAGAGAGTAGGCACATCAGCTGCATTTGGAGCATTTCCACCACTCATACCCCTCGATGGTGGGGCTGCACTTGAAATCAATTGCTTCAAAAGCTTTACCAAATGATCATTTTCAATGTGAGGATACCTAAACGATGAGGAAAGGGAATCAATAGGATATTATAGGAAAAAAACGAATATAATACAATCATACTTTTTTTTTTCAATGACTACACCTACTGGCATGAAATTTTTTGGAATAGAACTACCAGAACAATAAGCAGCAAAGGAAAAGTGTGCTCTGTACATGGGTTTTAGAAAGAGGATAACCAGAAAAACTAAGATCTACAAAACATCCATTTGAATTGAGACGAAATGAAACAAAGAGTACAGCTGCTGGATAAGTTATCATGATCCCAAAAAGTCATGAGCAGAGCTATAAGTAGACTAACCAAAGCAATCGCACCACACTCCAACCACCCAGAGGAAAAAGTATTAATCAAGTTTCAAGAATTTATAAATTACATAAGAGTCGCCCAGATTGGTATTTAGAAAACAGCATACATACTTGAACACTGGCACTCAGAACCCACTGTTTATTTTCAGAAAAAGAAAAGAAGAAAACAAACAAAAAAAGGATATATAATTCTCTGTAATTAACTAAAAACCATAAAGAAAACAACTCATGTTTTACATTGTTAAGGAAAACAAAATTCTTTTATGACTTATATCTGTCCAATTATCATTTTATGATCTAAATCCGTCTTAAGTAATTAACTAATGCCACACAATATTTAGTATCACAAGTCGCAGTGAAATCCAAAAAAGATTACCTAAGAACTGCCGATTATAAGTCGACTTATAAAAAAAAAGAAAAAGAAGAAGAAAAAAAGCACATTACATACCTGTGCACTAGCATGTTGTAATTTAATGGAAATGATTTCCCATCATCATTTTCATCCCCACTGTGGATGCCCTTCCTTGAATACCAAGCATGATATCTTCTAGGTAAAAGTTGATGTTCAAGAAGTTCATTCCACAACTGTCCACAAGTTCTGTGGCACGGTCCAGCAGACAGAAAATGCATAATAAGAAAATACACTTCTCCCAGGTCAATATCCGCATCAGGCTCCTTAGCATGACTTATATGCGTTGTCTCTAGGTCCTCAGGTTGATTCTTGTCATGAACCTTACTGAGAAAGCTCAAAGGTTTCATACTAAACCTAACAGAAGGTGCATCGCGAGACGGAAATTTTTGAAGAGCCATAGCTCCTGTAAAACCTACAAGTAAAATTCCATGAAGGTAAGTGAAGATTAAGGAACAGAGCGGTAACTTGACATAGAAAAGTAGAAAAAACATGCTCTTGACAGAAACAGTGCCGACATCACAAACATGGACTCTATGCATCCCTACGCTGAAAACTCGATTGGAGGGTGGGAGTCCATAACATACTAAGTTCAGCTCATCAACAAACAACATCTACCTAAGAAAACACTTGTTGAGTCACAAACACCAAAACCTTAAACTAAACCATAGGGTAAAATGCAAAGTGAGTCCCGTGCATCAAACCATTTTAACATTCACACCAACACCATATAAGCAGCATTAAATGTCAGATAGCATTAATATAATTGGAATACCTATTCGAAACTCCTAAATTGAACCTAATTGAAACAATCAACTCAAATTACCTCATCAGGAAACCAAAACCACCTGCTGAATGAGTCATGCAATTGATTTAACCAAATGAGCAATCCCAGAAAATCCAAAACACCATTACACTCATAAAAACCATTTACATTCCACAATCCACAATGCACTCCTCTGTGCCAACCAATAAAACCCTAAAAATTCAATTCCTTTGCACTACAATACAATTCAATACAAACACACGCACACAAACAAAGAAAAACACAATTTGCACAAAACCCGAAAACACAAAGCCCTTATCTAAATTCCCACAGCAAGAAAAAAAAATACCAAACTGCAGAAAATAATTAAATTCCAAAAAGAAAACATCTTTCCGTGAGTACCTTCAAGACGGCATCTTTCAGGATACTAGTGTGGCGTTTGCTTCCAGGATTCAGGATCCAGAAGTGGAAAAACCAGAAATTTAAAACTGGAAAAAAAAAATCAATTCAATTATTTTCTTTGGATTGAAAAGGGTAAAAGGGGAAGATTGGGAATGTCAGAGAGTGTTTCACGAGCCAAAAGAGGGGTTCTTTTAGATTCTGGGAGGGAGCTCTGTGGTTTTGGCGTTGGGCCTTTACTTGCTTGGATTTTCAAGTCCCTCTGCGACAGAGACGAACGGAAACCGAAAGAAAGGAGGAAGATGCAAGGGGCTCGAAACGCAACGTTTTGGACCTCTATGCGACCCACTCGACTGTAGAGATGCTTGTCAAGCGAAACCAAATTATTAAACATTTTGCATGCGACTTGTAACGGCGTCGTATGGCCACTCCCTACATTTCAATTTGTCACGTCATGTGTGTGTTGCAGTGCTATCGAAATAGGAATGTGATTGTGTAAATCATAGTAGATATAAGAATGTATCTTATATTCTTATTAGGAGTAGATTACTTATTAAATATTATAATCCTAAAGGAAAAGTTTTACCCTTTCCTATTACTATAAATAAAAGCACAATAAGGTGGAATAGAACACACCCACAATTACATCTCTCTCTTTCTCTCTATCTATGCCGCACCCCTCTCTCTGGCCTATATAATTGTTCAGTAAATTATACATATAACAATGTGTACTTTTTTATTATTTTTTTCTATTATTTTTTTTCAGTCCTATAATATGATCTTTTATCGTACTTTTGTTACTTTATGACACAGCTCAAATCTAATTCAAAAGTTTAGTTTAGGGCATCATCTGCCCTATTACAACGCCTAGTATTTATTAGAAATGGACAATGGGTTTTTTTAGTAGAATAACAAATCTATATAAGAAAATCGAATGAATTTAGACGTTTTTCTCAATCGATAATACCATTTTGAATGTACAAACTTGGCATAGTATCGAATAAAAGTGGATCATTCCGCGACTCATTTGTGTTAGTGAGTATGTTTACAATTTGTGTCAGTTTTTTTTTATGGGTGAACTACCGATTTAGTCCTTCAATTATCACTCAAGTGAAAATTAGGTCTCTGAATTATTTTTTCAGAAAAATAGATCCTTAAACTCATTACAAACAGCCAATTTCATCATTGCCGTTAGATTTCAAGTTTTTCCATCCAATTTTTTGTTAACTTAGGTCATGTGACTTGCACATGACATATGTAAAAGGGTAAAATCCTCATTTTCTATGCCCATACTCTGATGTTGGTCTTTAAGGTAACCAGAACTCTGTCAAGAGAGAAGAGAGACAACACCTGCTTCGCTCCTCGACTTTTCTTGCTCCTATTGGTTGATGATCTAGGTGTGTTGCACTTTAAGGCGATTTTGAAACTTTTGCTCAAAAAATTCTCAAACTGACAAATCTATCTTGACGAATTTTCAACGTTGGTTAAACGAAGAGATGTCTTTCCAGGGGAGCCTCCATGTTACAGTAAGTGTACTTAATTTGGTTCATCAGATGAATTTTTATGGAATACTTAATTTGGTTCAATAAAAAATCAAGTTATGTTGTCTCTCTCTGTGCTTGCATAGATTCCCTTAGGGATTTTAATACTATCAAATTAGGGTTTTTTTAATTTAATTTAATTTTTTTAATGTCAAATTGGGTGGTCCTAATTAATTAAATTGGTGTTTGCATGGTCCTATTGTTTTCATACTTGAATGCGTTGGTTTTTCTTTTCAAAAAAAAAAATTGAATTTTTTGGTTTGTGGTTGAATCTTTGGGATTTGGGGTTTTGCTAACTTAGTGATTGAAACAAATTCATACATATTATGCATATTCATTTGGTATCACCATTCCTTCATTGTTTTAGAGAAATAAACCTTGTGGTGATATTAGTTTAGGTATGCATATCCACAACCAATAATGGCTCACTAAGTTGTGGTATTTGACTCTCCTTTTACTGACTATGCAGCTACAACATACTTATTCTCCCTTGAAATTCACCATGGGGGTTATTTAATGGATGGCTTTTACTTGGGGAAAAAAAATGCATTGGAAGGACAATATTAATAGAGATTGTATAACCATGTGGGACTTATGAGAGCTAGCAGAGTATGGGTACAATACAGAGACCACAAAGTTCTTTTATATGAAGAAAAGAATATGATGGGTTCCTATTACTTGTGATGCAGATTACTTTCAATGTGCAAAATGTGTAATCAAAAGCAAGGTTCTAAAAAACGCTAGGCGCTAGTCGGGCGGTGGACTAGCGCCTAGCGTCTAGGCGGCTAGGCGGAGTCTAGGCGGGCGCCTAGGCGGCCTAGGCGGATTTAGGTAAATTTCTTATATATTTTATGAATTAATTAAATTTACTATATCAAATGTAAATAATTTTTTACTAATATGTTATTTCTTATAGAAGAACATACATATATGAATGTTTTATGTACATATATAATATAATTACCTATGAAAAAAAACCAAATTTATCTAAATAATTTATAATTTATATAACATTTATGTATAATATATATATATATATATAATATATATCCTAAACTTTTAAAAATATAAAAACCTGTGGGTGGTTTTCATTATTAAAAGTTCAAAACATCAACCATCCCCTCACCTTTAAAACCATTAGCCGTCCACCCAAGCGGTTTTCATCATTAAAACCATCCCATGGTTTTCAATTTCATTATTAAAAGTTAAAACCATCTTGGATTTGAGATCCCGGTTTGCTACCATTACCACTTGGAAATGTTTTAAGTCTCTCTCTCTCTCTCTCTCTCCTCGCACCCTCTCAGACTCTCTTCTCTCAGACTCTTTTCCCTCATTTTGTGACATGATGAGAATGAAAAAGAGAAGCTTATTATGGAAAAAGAAGCTGCTATAAAGGAACTTGCATCTTCAGAGACTCAATTATCTTCTTTGAGAACACAAATTGACAATCTAACTTCAGAAGTCGAAGAACAGAGAGCAAAGGTAAGCACTAATATTTGATTTGGCTAGATCTTTTGGATACAAGTTTGATGGTGCATGCATCTTCTTTGTAGGTAGCTTCTACGAGAAATATTCATGATAGTGCCCAATCTGAGCTTAACTCGCTCTTCCCTCATCTTCACAGGGATGAGATGCAGAAATTCGCAGGGGCTCTGCTGCTACGTACGAAATCGGAAGTTGTAGATCTGTTGCTAAAATTGAAGCAAAGTTTGGGATTTGCAATGAGATTCAAACCGCCTAGACTGCCGCCTAGCGCCGCCTAGCCCGCCTCAGGCGCCTAGCGAGCGCCTAGGCGACCGCCTAAGTCCTCCCCGCCTAACCGAACGTTTTGGTCTAAATCGGGTCGGAGCTCCGCCGCCTAGCGCCTAGGCGGCAACCTAGGCCGTTTTTTAGAACACTGATCAAAAGAAGCATAGTAGTGATTTACCTCACAGATAAGTCACAAGAAGTGTAGAATATAGAGATTCAAGTATCATTGCAAAATGCTATAACTGAGATCAATGTAGAAGATGTTATTCTGATTAAGAGTTCACATGTTGCTCAAGAAGTTGGTTATGTAGACCTTGAAGGAGAGTATGTTGTAGATGATGAGTGTGATGAAGAGGATGATAGAGAAGAATATGTAGTTAATGGTGGCACCTTGGTGGATGCTGAGTTAGAAGTTGATGATGTTGTTGATAAAGCAGAAGAACCTGATGAAGATGATAAAGATTTTAGAGACAGTGATTATGAGCAAAGTGAGGATGAAGATGACAAAAGTTTCATAGATTTGTTGTACCAGAAGATACCGAAGAGTAGTAAAAGAACCAGGTGAGGAGGAAACATATGAGTATGATACCGAGGAGCTTGATAGTCTGCATGGGTCTGAATCTGAGCAAGAAAATAAGTTGAAATTGTTGAAAAGTTTAGATGCCCCAACATTTAAACAATATAATAGAGATCATGACTTAAGAGATCCAAAACTTTGTTTGTGATTAGAATTTCCTACTATTAAAGAGTGTAGAGAAGCTTTAAAGTACTATGCAAATAGTTATGCAATGATGGTTAGACTTGCGAAAAATGACACTGTTAGAGTTAAGATGGTCTGTGATGATGAATCTAAAGAAGGACCTTGTCCTTGGAAGTTGTATGTAAGTAGAGTTAAAAGAAGGCCGACTTTTAGGATTAAGACATTCATTAAAGGTCATACTTGTGGTAGAGAGGAAAAGGCAAAGTTTGCAACCTTAAGTTGGTTGGCTGAAAGGTTTGATGAGGATCTTAGGATAAATCCTAACATGTCTGTTCTAAATTTCATGGAAATGGTGAGAAAGCACTACCACATTGATGTGACTAAGGATCAAGTTTACAAAGCTAAGTCATTTGCTGCTGCAAAAATACAAGTAAGCATTGAGGAGTAGTATGGTAAATTATGGGATTATTGTCATAAGGTCAAGGTTCAGAATCTAGGGAGTACAATGCTAGTGAAGACAAAATTGAGGGGTGATGATCTTGTTTTTTAGAGGATGTATATATGTTACGATGTTTGCAGGAAGGGATTCATAGAAAGGTGTAGGACTATGGTTAGGTTTGATGGCTGCCACATCAAGGGACAGCATCCAGATAATGACAAAGTAAACACTGCCTAGGACTTAAGAAAGGCAGTTCATGACTTGCTTTGCTTGCCTAACCTTGTTTTGTTATGTTGTTGGCATGATGTGGAATTGGTGCCTTAGACTTTATTTTTGGATCGAAAATAGATAAAATATAGTATGGAATTATTTTAATGAAATTTGTTGTTGAGAGTTGAAATTATTTTCATGAAATTTGCTTTGGGATGGTCAAATCTAAAGCCCTTAATGTTTGTATAAGATTCCCAGCTTAAATGTGACAGCCCGTTCCTAATTTTAAGAATTTTTAAAGTTTTAATAAAGGATTTTACAAAAATGCCCTTTGAGGCACGTGCATTATTCGAGGTTAATCGTTGTGTCATGCCATCTAAGATTTATTTTCTTGACATATCCTCGTAGTACTCGTCGCTACGGACACGTGGGCGTAGACGGTTCGTGATTTGGAGTCACGGTTAAAGTTTTACGGAATTCTAACCTTAGAAGTACTTCTACTTTGGTTAATATATATATATATATATATGTGTGTTATTATTTTATTAGTTGTTATTAGAATTTGGGAAAGAAGAAAAAGGGCAGTTGGGAAGAAATAAGAAAGGAAAAAATGGGATTGGGCAAGACTGCCCAATCTGAAAGAAGAAGGAGATGATGAATCAGGAGAAGAGAGAAGGAGAGGATGGCCAATCGGAATAGAGGAAAAGAGGAAAAGGGAGAGGGCGAGAAGCGGATGAGAGAAGATCAGAAACGGGTTTTCCACCAACCCGTTTACCCGCGCACCCATCTCTATTTTTCCGATGATTTTCACCCATTTTTTCGGCGAATTGCTTCAAGAAACTTCATGGGAAACCCTCCAAGATCTTCCCTCTACCCATTCCATCTCAAAATTGGAGAGATTTGGCTTTGAAAATGGAGAAAACAGCAAGGAAGGGTGCGGCGGCTTTGGCTTCGAATCACCCAATTCCGAAGCAATTTCTTCCAATTGCCACCACCCATAGCTTCCTCACGAGGCCTAGAACAAACCCAAGCATTAGTTGGAGCATCGGAGTTGATTTGAGGATGAATTGGAACTCACTCAATTCTAGGGTCCGCATGGATTTTGGTGAAATTGAAGTGTTTCCAGGCTAAATTAGCCTTGGTCTCAGGTATAAAGTTTACTCTACTCATTGAGATCTTCAATTATATATTTTTTGAGAATTTTTTGAAATAGTTGGATTTTCCGGCGAGCCGGGGCGGCCGACCGCCAGTCGCGGCGGCACGTGGCCAATGCCCGTTAATGTCATTCTTAGCATGTGTTTAAGGTTCTAGGTTCAGTTTTGATAATTGATGGACGTAAATTGAGTAATTGAACCTAAGTTCATTTCGATTTGTGGTTAGGTGAAAATGTGAATTTACGATCCAATCGTCGGATCATCACCAAACTTTGATACGTTGTAATACGTAATATTTGAGGATTATAGGAACTTACGGATCGGGAATCCGATTTACAGATCTTTCGGAATTGGAGTTGTAAGTTCATAATATATAATGTTAACCGTCACTTGGTTTTGACAATTGACGGAGATCCGACCGTTTGATGGTAAGGAAATTTTAGGATGTTGTCCTAGAGGTATATTGTGGACCTCTGGAAGTTATGGATTTGAAATCTGAGTTGCAGATCTTCCGGATCGAACTACGTAGTGACGTGTTTTATATAAGTTATATATTCTATCGATATGATTTCTGAGGTTGGATTTGATTATTGTTCTCGGCGCCGATCGTCATGACGCCTTGATGTGTGGTGCTAGGGAGTTGTTGGGCGAACTCCAGGTGAGTGGGCAGTATTTCTGTTTATACCTATATACTATCGATTTTCCAGAAATTGAGTTTAAATGAAAGTATGTTTTAAAATGCCATGCATGCATATTCTGAGATATATGAATTGATAATTGATGCATATATATATATATATATATATATATATATATACAGGGAGCTTAAGGGGAGGGATCCCCATTTTTTCAAAAAAAATGGGGACACGCTCCCCACCGTTAGATTGACTTTAATGAAATTGTGTGGTTGAGATTAAAACACAGGCCATAGAATCTCAACCACAGGATTTCATTTAATTCAAATCCAACGGTGTGGAGCGTGTCCCCATTTTTTTGAAAAAATGGGGATCCCTCCCCTTAAGCAATTCCTATATATATATATATATGTGAATTGGTGCTGTGGACGCACATGTGAGTATCAAGTGAGTTTTATGTTATTCATGTGAATCATTGATGATGTAAATTGTGTTAAGAGCTCATAACTTGCACCCCTGGTGTTAGTGCTTATATTATTCACCGCACCGCACGCTCACCTTGGATCCAAGTAGGTGCATGTTGTACATACCATGAGAGGGTTCCGACATGTTTGTCGTACAGACCACTAGAGGTGGTTCCGACTGGTAGGTGACCTTAGATTATGTGCACAGATGATTGATGAGAGAAGCACTAGAGCGTATTATTACACCATTCTTGTCGTACAGACTACTTCAGGTAGTTCCGACTTATGTGCAGAGTAGCACCGTACAGGTCACCGTGGTGACTCCGGTTGGATTGGATATTGAGCTATAGAATTAACCGTACAGGACCAACTGCATGGTCTCTGGTTGATTCCTTATTTCACCTGTTATATTGATGCATCCATATTCTGTTTTTGACATTATGACATGGCATACTTTTTGGTTTTGATAAAGATTGATGATTTGAGATATTTGAAGGTATATGCTATTATGTTATTTTTGGGAAAGTATACAGGTTTTACAGCGAGGGGTTAGAAATGTTTTAAATGAAATGTTTTTGAAAAACTTTGTTTGACTGACACACTCAACTTTGTTTTGCGCCCCTCCAGGTTCAAGTTAGCAGAGCTTTGGTGGCCACGAGGAATCCAACGGTGTTTTGACAGAATTCACAAAAGTATGACTCACCCTCGGGTGTTTCATCTTAGTAATTGTATCTTTAAAGCTTCCGAACTGTGTAAATGGTTACATCACACTCACGTGACGGCCAGCATACCCTCATTCGGGACGGGGTGTGTCATTAAAAAGTTGCAAATTAGGCTTTATAAATTTCAAAATTTGGGAAATTTTGAGTGGGAAAAGTAAGGAGATGGATGTTTCTCCTGGTTGTGTGTCATGAGCGATGAATGACGATTTTATCCTTCAAGTTATGTCATGTGCAAGTCACATGACCTAAGTTTACAGAAAATTGGATGGAAAAGCTTGAAATTTAACGGGAAGGATGAAATTGGTTGTTTGTATTGACTTTAGGGACCTATTTTTCTAAAAAATAATTCAGGGACCTAATTTTCATTTAGATGATAATTCAGAGACTAAATCGGCAGTTCACCCTTCTTTTATTAACAAATGTATTAATTTCTTGTGTCTTAATAACATTCTTATTTTGCAATATGCATTACAAATTTACAATGCTTGAGAGGTTTATTGCAAATATAAATTTTTTTGGAGGAAATTTTGTTCGAATTGAATTCTAGAAGTGGAGATTAAGTTCCGAGAAATTTATATAGGATGGATGGCCTCAAAAGTTTTGAAAATTCTCTGATGCACATATAACTAGCATGCTGAAACAAGAACTATTAGAATATTGTCAAATCAATTTTCATTTTAAAAAAATGGGACGAGTTGGAGGATTTGTCACAACAGTCTACTATTTCGAGGGCCAAAAAGACTCACAGAGACATTTCAACATCTTGCTAGGCACCATCATATGATTAACCAGTGTCCCTCTAACCGTATTGTCAGATCAATTGATCTAATGATTTTTGTTCAGTTGAGTAATTTAAATATGCAAATTTAATATACACGGCATGTCACAACCCGTCCCGGGAAGTTATTTTTGAAATTGTGAAAAGACGGAAATACCCTCGGACGTTGAATAATGTGTGTGTGATATGTATTGGTTTAATTATTTGGGATTGGTGACCCAATTAAAACTAAGATTTTCTTAGTTTTGGTTAGTGACTTTAGGACCACACACACACACACATCAACTCTCTCTATCTCTCTTCCCCGTGTCTTCTCTCTCTCTCTCCCCTCCCTCTCAATCTTTTGTTTCTTTTTCGTACAAAACGTACGAACGATCTATAAACCAAACTTTCAAGCACGGATCGAAGGTAAAACGGTGATATTTGGAATCCTTGTAACCTCCTGAGTTCATCTATACCATTTTCAGGTAAGAAATACTTCGAAATCACTTGAAAACCTTAACCCCGAATGAGGTATTGTTCATGCACTAATTATTGTGAGGTTTTTAGGGGATTTCAAGCTCACATGGAGCTTTAGAAGGTTGTCACGAAGCTTGGGGTGTATCGTTGGAGTGTTTTGGACGTTAGGATCACGAGTTCAAGGGTTGGCCAATTTTTGTGGAATTTCTCTGACGTGATTCAGTCGACTTTGGGGCTTTAAAGTGGTATATTTCTCTTCCTTATGTCCTAAGGTTCATTTTGGTGGTAATTTCGTAGAAAATGGATGAAAAACGAGTGAGTTATAGAGTTTTGAAAATTACCCAGTTTTCCGGCGACGTCGACGGTCGCCGGAGCTGAAGGTAAAAGATGAGAGGATATTCCGTTAAGTTAAACGAAATATTCTAATGGAGTTAGGTCATGCCGTTAAGTTTTGTTAAGGAATAAACGGAATATTCCGGAATGTACCTGACAGCGTCAGTTGACACCGTCAGTGTGCCTAGCACATGGCCGCGTGTGGGGGGCGTGTCTGGCCGTGCCTTGGCCGGCGCGTGGGAGCTAGGAAAAATATTCTAAAAATTTGGGGATGATCCTGAGGTTATGTAGGTCACTGTGGTATATTCATATACCCAAATTGAGCATTATATGAGAAGTTATTACCTATTGTTGGTTATGTGCATTAAATAATGTTTATTCGGTTATTACGCCTATATGTGAGACATATTCTCAGGACGTGCATAATCAATCGAGGCTCGGGTGTGTGTATGCACGTCCTGAGAATATGTGAGTGGGCAGTTATTTTCACCGTTTTACCTGTGAGTGGGCAGTTATTTTCAGTGTGTGTGTGTGTGTATATATATATACACACACTTGACATGTTTCCCAGAAAACATATTTAAAGGAAATATGATTTAAATGCCATGCTATGCCAATGCCTATATTTTATTTTAGTATATGCATTATCATAATTATGCATATTGTTGCATGGTGCTGTGGAGGCCTAGGTAAGCTCAGGTGAGTTATGTTTTGATTATGTGAATTGTCAATGATGTGATATGTGATTGAATAATGTTGAGCTCATAAAACTGCACCTAGGGTGATTGTGATTTAGCCAGAGATATGAAGTACATGCCTATTTATTATGTCACCTCTCGCACCATATGCTCACATTGGATCCAATTTAGGTGCACAGTCTTGTCGTACATATATTATTTATGGTTCTGACTCGTAGGTAACTAGCGATTTATCGCCCGGCTATTATGTGAGAGGAGTATTGAGCATAATTATACTACACCCATTATCGGCGTACAGACCCTTGCATTTGGTTTCGACTTTTGTGCAATATATTGCCGTATAGGTCATTGTAGTGACTCCGGCTAGATTGACTTTTGAGCTATGAATTCAGCCGTACAGACTACCAGAGGGGTTCCGGCTATCATATCATATTTCTATGAAATTATTCTTACCTGATTTGCTTACTCTATTATATCTTGGCATGTCATACATATGTTTATGATTATGTGAAGCATGATTGAAATGATATAATTACACATATATATTTATGTATATTCTTATATATTAATTATGGGAAAAATTATACTTATTTTACGGCGAGAGGTTAGTATATTCAAAGGAAAATAAGGTTTTCATGTAACTATGTTTTACTGACCCACTCAACTTTGTTTTTCGCCCTTCTAGGTTTTAGTTAGCAGAGTTTGGTGGCCACGAGGAATCCAACGGTGTTCTGACAGATTCTGAAAAAGTAGGATTCACCCTCTGGTGTTGTATCTTAGTAATTGTCCTACTTGACTGCAACTAAACTTTCTTATTGCTCTGAAAGTGTATTTATACACTTAAACTCTCACTAGTATCCTTTCTTAATTGGGATTGTTAATCGCTTGGTTTTAAATTGTTGGTATTTCTCTTACTCTTTATCGCTTCCGCTTTGCGCTCATGGCTACGTCACTCTCACGTGACGGCCAACACGTCTCGACTCCGGTCGGGGTGTGTCACTGCAGTATAAAAAGCCCATAAGAAGTTGAACTCAAAAGACCTAGAATGGTCCAGAACAAGGGAGCCCAAGAGAGGAATTATTTGGTTTGGGCAAAAGGTGGAAGTGAACCCGAGTCCATCTTAAGCCTAAAAGACCAAACTTTGCTTTTGTGAATGTAGTCACCCAAGATTAGTGGCGTAATCAGAATTTTCAAATAATAGCCAAAAAAATTTTATTGGGCCATTTCGTCGAGCACCTAGTAGACACCTTCCAATTCTTATTAGCATATGCCGACATATGTTGACATTTGTAGAGGCTTGTCGAGGGTGGATGCAAGATACTGTGGTGTAATGTTGATAACAAGGCTTTTCAACTAAAGTATTTCATACAAGAGAGAAAATGAAGACAAATATGACAGAAGAAAATATACAATATAGGAGGAGAATGTTGTAATTTAGTTTGTCTTAGCTGTTTATAGGAGTCAAATGCCATATATAAACAAATATCAAGCACAACCAATGACCCCATGCTAACTCCGCTCTTACCCAAGACAAAGAAATAACTAAGCTCACTATTGAAAGACAAATCCCAATACCAAGTAGACATTCTACGTATACAAGTTGCCATGGATTTTTTAGGCTAACTTGCTAAGAATACATCACAAAAATTACATTGAAGTACTTGAAAATGATTAAATGCAATATATTTGAGATATTTTAGAACGGTTTGAGAGTTCTTTGTTTAGTAGGGTTTTTTTAGTGCAGTTGTAATGAATTTTCAATGTAATTTCATTAATTGAGTGAGGATTTACGTGTAAAGAAGTGAAATTGGAATAGGCATTTAAACGAGCAAGATATTAGACACTAGGGCTCGATCCTCGGTGTTATTCTTTCAAGCTACCTACTTTTTATCCACTCATAGCCAATGTTCTTAAAGATGTTAGGCGTTAGTTGGATGACGGGTTGGGGTCTAGCGCCTAAGCGGATTTAAGAAAATTTATTATATATTGTATAAATAAGTGCTTACTTATACTTAAAAAAAACATACATAATTATATTGGGACACATAAATTGCAAAATAAAATGACATATAAATTATAAAGTACTAGAACGTATTGAAAACATGAGGAACAAGCATATAATGAGTGTTCATCCAAGTATTCAACATATCTATTACATTTTGTTGAAAAATTAAAATGAAAAAAGAAAGTTATTGATTTTTTATCTATGTTAGGGTCGTGACCTAGGAGGGTTTTGGCTGACTGGGCGGGCATCTAGGCGGGCTACGTGCACTTTCTTAATTTCAAATGTCTAGGAATTAATAAGACGGTAATTATAAAAAGAATAAAAAATTCATTAATTTAGATCATTAAAAACATAGTGAAACTACTGATAAGGCCTCAAATATCTAAATCTTAACAAACAAACAAAAAAAACCCATGTAACTCTATTTAATGGTTAACACAAAATTCAAACTAAAACAGCCCAATAAAGTTGGCTCAACATTTATAATCAAAATGGCAGGATCTTTTAATTTGGAAACAATGGTTTAACTTTACAGCAAACCGTCAAAATCACCAGTCAAAGTCACCCAAAACCACAATGCTTATCAAGGCCAAATTTGCAGTCTAAACTACGGCTAAAATAACGGCTGCGGTTTTGGTGGTTGCCGCGGTGGCTATGGTGGAAACCGCGTTGGTTCCGGTTGTTTTTATGTTTCTTTGCTTTCGTCTCACCTTTTGGTTGGGCTTCTGTTGTTTGTTTGTGTTTTTTGTTTTTGGGCCTCTGTGTTGTACATTTTGGACCCTTGTGTTGTAATGCTTGTGGTTAATATTATGGGCCACCTTGCCCGAATTTCCAAAAAAAAAAATTAAAAAATATAGAGGTAAAATCTGGCAGAAATCTGTCGCTAGATTCCGACGCGACTCCAAAATGGCCACGGTCGAGGTGGGATCAGACGCATGTCGCACTGGGCGGTGAAACCCCAACTTCTGGAGCAGCGGCAACCCGTATTGGTGGATTTGAGTTTGCGACTTCGACTCCCAGTTGAAAAATCTCTGCGACGGCGCGATTGCGGCGGAGCAGTGTAATTCTACCTTGTTGACTTACGACGAGCTAGATGCTCCTTTTGTGGAAGAAAAGGGTAATATGATGCTTTGGATTTTTGTCCAATTTCAGTTTTGAGAGTTTCAAGTATTGTATTCGAAAGGATGAATCTTGTATGATGCTCTCTACGTACATGAATGCAAAGTGTTCTTCACGTAATTAAATATCCCGCTCAATTGTAACTACAGAGAAAATCCATAACAACATAACAGAAATATTAACAACGATTTCGCCAACAAATCGACGGGAATATATAATGCACAGTGTTCATCATGTACAGGTGTTTCCAAAGTCGAAAATTCCAACCTTGCCGCCTTTGCATCCGGTAATGGTATTCCCACGAACCTCGAAAACATTTCCGGCTGATCGGCCACTAGTACTCTTTTTCTTCCCTTTCTTTTTCCCCTTACCCTTTTCATTAGTATTCATGGGCATAAGGGGAGGAGGTGTAGCAGCTGGTTGATCATGAAGTCCAGCACTTGAGGAACTACAACTACCAATATCTTGACCTGGCGGCTTCAAGCACTCGCAATCAACGCCATCGTCATGAGGAACAAACGAGGGCACATCAGTACATGGGGCTGCTTGTGTTGGGCAGTGGTAGTCCGGAGCCGTCGGAGCAGCCTCATTATTAGCTGGATCTCCGGTAATGAAATGAGGAGAGTTAGGTGCAGGAGTTGTACTAATTTCATGGTTGGGATTATAATTGCAAGATGGCGAGTCTGGGGTAGTATTGTTGTTGCGCAAGCACAACGCCTTCAACAGATGGCTAAATGTCATTGATATTTTTGTTCGTAGCTGTAAGCCTGAAGGACACTATTAAAAAGATGATGACATAAGTCAAAAGGTGCTAAAGTAGGTAGGACTGTGATTGAAGTGGAGGATATATTACATACGTTTTAGCTTGATTGCCAGGCTACCATATATTCCAAATCCATGAACAATTATTATCTATTCTAAAATTGAGGAGGAATTGACTGTTCATTCAGCTACAGTCAATTGTTTGCCTCTTGATTTCATCTCATTTACAATAAAACCATGAGATTTAGGCTGGGTTTGAAGGGTATTTATTAGAACTTAGAAGGATAATTTTGTCCGCATGGTTTAGGACGGATTACCCTTTGATTTCACCTTATTTACAAGAAACCCATCAAATTTGGGTTGGGTTGGAAGGGCAATTTTGTCCTCTCGGTTTTGAGGGAATTTGGGGGTTGCCGTGTAGGCTTTCATTTGTTGTCCTTCAATGAGGGTTTCGGGGGATGGAGGCTCTGACAGAGAGAGGAAGAAAGAGAGAGAGCGAGGGGGAGGGGTATGGGTGATGGATTTCAGAAGTGGGAGAGTGGGGATGGTCAGAGAAAATCATACGGGTCGTCCGAATCTGCCACTGCATGCCTGGATTTCCAAAGATAAGTTCCTTTTTTTAATTCGTTTTTTTACTGTCAGCATAGATTGTCATCGTTTCTGCCTTTTTGTTGTGGATTATTTTCGATTTTTTTAGTGTGTTAGGTCAGGTTTTGGGGGATTCATCAGAGATATTAATTTCCCTTATTTGTTTTGTTTTCTCTCATTTTGGACATTCATTTCTCTTTCTGTCTGTTTGTTCTCTGGTTTAAGGTCGGTTGCTTTTTTTTTTTTGGGTTTTTTTTGTGTGGCTTTTTATTTATTTTTCCAGGTTATTGATCTGATGGTTTTTTGTATACCAATCTTGGTTTTGTTTTTCTTGGAAAATTGTTTTTATCTGATTGTGTGCTTGAATGCCTCGAATCTGTGACTCTGGATTGTTGAAAATTAAGTTCTTTGCACCCCAACTATGAATTTTAGCATATTTTTTTTCTTTTCGGATTAATGCAATCACAATATTATTTTGTTGATTTATTTACCATTTGTTGTTGAATTTATTTATGTAAGAAATGTACTAATTACCGAAGTGTAAAGGATAAGATTTTATTGTACTACCTGCGCTCAGCAGCTGAGTCTTTCCCCTCCTACTCCAGTTATCTTATGAGTAATATATGAATGCTATATGTTTTATTATGTTCAAAACTGAAATTGGAATCATGCTATTCTTTGATATGAATGAAGTATGGTGGTCTTCAAAAAATTGAAATTAGATCTCTCCATCCCCTTAATTTCATTTTCTATTAGCAAAGAACTGGGATACCAATGTACTAATGTGTATTGTTTCAATTTCTATGTTTACTAATCTTTTCCCATGGAAATACTTCATTTAAGGAAAAGCTTAAAATAATGTTGTCAAGTGCTATACTGAAGCTATCAGATTGAACATGATGTGTGCAACTTAGATTGCAACAGTGCAACTGCTGACTTGGAGGTAGTAGTCATTCTATTGCATGCATATCTTTAGAATCTTTGTTTTTTATAACTATTGGTGAAGGCACTGCAGACCAAATCATGTTATATATGCTTATTGTAAACAGTTCTGCTTGTAAATTTGAAACCCAAAATAACATAATTTTTTCCCCTGTTTGACCATGCATTTATGAATGTTGGATGAAAATGTGTTTATTTTTGGGAAGAAATGAGATGGTTGGTTTGAGTTTTAGAAGCCTTTGCTTTTCTGCCTTTTATGGCAATGAAAAAAAGGGGGAAAACATTGGTCTTAATTGTAATTTCCAATTCTTTACACTGTTAGTAGTTAAAATTAGGGGAATGGCTCCAATTTTGTTACTCAATTAATATAATTTTTGGTGCATTTCAAGCTTCTAATTCACAAACTGGGTGAAGGTCACAATAAGTATTAGTCAATACGAGAGTGTTGGACTATGCTCATTCTGGGACCAGGTTTAAGAAGGCCCAGACAATGACATTGAAACCGGTATATAACCCTCTTCTTTTCGTCTTTTAGTCTTTCACTTACTCGAGCATATGCTGTCATTTAAAATTAGTGGTCCCGGTAATATACCTGCAGTATCAGTAGTTCCTCTCTTTTTAATGGAGTGATTCCCTTTCTTGCGCATGTAAAATCTTGATGTCTGCAAATGCACACATCATATGACTTTTAACACAAGTCGTGCTTCTATCATTTGATGTTGCAGTGGGACTTTGAGTATTATCTTCAACAACTTCACTGGAAAGAGAAATCAGGTCTTAGTCACAATCATATAAAAAACATGATATACAAGATATAGAAGAAATATGTGCAACTTTGAATTTAATGAATTGTGGTGTTTTGTCTTCTGAATTTCTAACCTATTAATATTGGAAGACCTAAAAGATTATTCCAATGTATAGTTTCTGGATTTATTCAAATTAGAGGTCGCACTTGGTGCGATGGCAAGTGCCTTCGCCCATGAGCGGTAGGTCTCGGGTTCGAGACTTGAGAGCAGCCTCTCCATAAATGGGGGTAAGGCTAGCCGACATTCACCTCTCCCAGACCCTGCGTAAAGCGGGAGCCTTGTGCACTGGGTACGACCTTTATGATTACATGTTGATGCAGATTTATTCTCTACAATTCTCTGGTTAGGGTAAGCATTTTGGTGAGCTTTGATTTTGCGAGGGTAAGAAAACTTTCTAACCTTAAACAATCCATGCTGAACATCAAAGGCTGCCCGAGTAATGTTCTCCATGAAGTCTTTGAAAATCCCGCCACCATCAATTCCACCCTCCTCAACCCCAAATTCATTTACAAACGTTACACGAATCTGCAAATAGACAGGTCAAGGTGGTAAGGCGGTTATTGTGGTATTGGATAAGAAGAGGAGAGGATAAGTGCTTGCAAAAAATAGGCGGACAATCACTTCTCCGAAAATTCAGTGCCTATTTGACCCCAAAAAGCAATCAGCAAAACATTACAAAGTAACTATTTTTGGTTTGGTAGCAACCATAGCATTCATAGTATTGTCAAACACACTCCCAACCACAACCTTCATCAATTGAATGTATACAAACAAAAACAGATGCATTACCGGTCCCCGAAGATCATCTTCAGACAGCGCACTCATTTGGTCATAAGCATCTTCCAAGATACGATCCCTCCGTATTCTGAATCGGTTTCTGGTAAATACAGAATTAGACTCATGTCTTTGTCTAGCTGCTGCCAACTGTGACTGACAAAGTGGTTTGAATAAACTGATTAATTTTTTTTCAACATGATAAGACTTAAGCGCATAAAGATCGGCATATCGTTTTTCCTCTAACAACTTAAATACTTACAGCGAATATTTTAACTCTGCTTGTGAATGGTACCAGGAAGGGAGCGTGCTTCATGATGTCATTTGCTCGGGTATTTTCTATTATGGCCTGAAAAATAAAGACATTAAAACCAGTGCTAGCAAGATCTTGGTCCTAGGAAATGTTTACCTGTGTAATAAAGAACTCATTGACACCATCAGCATGAAAGTCACTGGGGGATGTGAATTCTCGTCTATTGTTCCAATCTTGCAACTGCACACAACAAATTGGAAAAACAAAATGTGTAAGATTTCCTGTTCATTGTATGGGGGGGGGGGGGGGCATATCTCTACAAAGAGAACCAAAAATACACAACCTGCAAAGGGAGAGGGCAAACACAAAATGCACAACAAGAAGGGTATATCCTTTTCCAAAGAAAACAGACGCAACACATATAGCTTGTTAATACCTGGGAGAGGAGTTCAGAAGCTACAATGCTAACTCTATGTTGAATCAACTCCACAGGGTGCTTCTTAGAAGAGGTGGTTGTGACAGGTTTCGAAGAATTACTGGGAGCCGTAGGATTCACCCAAAGAAGTTGCCATAGGGCCTGCAGAAGAAAGAAAGTCCAGATAATGAATCTATTCATTTGAAATTACAGAGTAAACATCACAAATCAACACTACATGCAGAATTAGCAATCGATACAGTTTTGTACATCTTGTTTGTCATACACAGGAAACAACTGATTAGTCTTACAGACTACATTTAACCAAAGGACAACCACATGTCATTTCTACAATGAACATCATTATTTTGATAATTTTACTACAGAATTACCTGTCTGAGTATGATAACTAGGTATCTGATATCCTTCAATGATAGTGGCTTCTCCTGCTCATAGAACTCCTCATTATCAACTACTGTAAGCATGTGCCTGATCCATAACAAAAGGGAAACAGACGAATCACAGGTAATCCCACCTCAAGCTGCTACACAATACTCTAGGATCAACCCAGAATACATAAAACTAACTTCACACCACTAAAATATATATACACAAGATCCAAGCAAAACCATTACTTGTACACAGGACAGAATACAGCCAAAGCTAATAGCCAGCCAGGTGAATCTCCGGGCAGCAGATATGCTAACTGCTCAGACACTGACTGCCATTTCTGGTTTTCATGGCACCGTTTCATAAAATTCCAAAGCACCGGAACAAGTTCCGTTCTATAAGCTAGTATGGTCATGATTCCCTCCAGAGGTAAGGTGTTTAAACTAACATGTAGAAAAGCACAAGCCGCACCAACAGCTGACACCTCTTTATCGTCCGGTCTGTGGTGCAAGCCACTGGAAAGTGAAATCCCTCCAAACAAAACATTTGTCTGCTCAAAGCATTAAACAACAACTCTTGGTTAGAGTTTAGCGGTAAAGACAAATTTGCTTAACATAATTGTACTTGCATGGAAAATAGAAGTACATAATATCAAGATGGCTTACTAATTGCAGAAGAAAGCGCGGATCTATCACTTGTACATATATATAATGTATATAATGTATGCATGTGTATGAGTGAGCACAACGAGAAACTTTACATACATATGAGATTAAATTATGCATTGTCAAAAACCTATCACTTGTACTAAGTTAATCTTCCAATTTTCACAATAGTAGATCTGTTGCTAAAATTGAACATAAGATCTCCCTGATTTTTGAGCACATAAATTTATGCAACAACTTGAACAAAACATGCTAAACAATCAACATGTTGCCATTTCTAATTCTGATAGCAGTCCGGTATTTACCATTTGAAATGAGCAATCAGTTTGAGACAGAGTGACCCCAGAAGATTCCAATATATTTCCAATTAGGCAGGCATAACTGGGTAACTCAACTGATGCATCTTTCGGAAGTACAGCAGCATGATTTTTCACACAGAGTGACATCTGATTAATGTAATGCTAGCTCAGCCCTCGTCTTGCAAAAACCTAAATGAAAGAGATTACCTTAATTGCAGAATGGTATATTCCCAGGAATTCTTTCTTAATACAGAAAAGGGAAAGAACATAAAAAAAAAAAAATAAAAAAATAAAAAAACGATTCAAAAGACATAGGTACCAAGTCATTCAAGTTTACCTCTCCTAAGTAGGGGAATAGCTTCCATACACATGGAACCGTAAGAATTTGAGATGAAAAACTCCAATGTGGATCGATGTTTGGGCACGTACATGGCTCCTGACCAATGTGAGAAATTACAACAGCAAGACTTCGCTCCAATGATGACACTCTGCCAATGCAGTTATGAGTCTTTATACTTTCCTGCACCCCATTACTCGTAGGTTTAGGAGATGAGTTCACTCACGTGTGAATGCCAACATAGAGTAAATGACAGATATCCAGAAACAGATCAAACTAGAAATAATATAGTATGGCATGGTAAGCAACAATATTAAGCAAACCCCACTTGAAATTCCCACGAGTGAATTTAGTATGTCTTTATACTTTCCTGCACCCCATTACTCGTAGGTTTAGGAGATGAGTTCACCAAGTAATTCCAAGCAAGCTCAAATAATATAGTATGGCATGGTAAGCAACAATATTAAGCAAACCCCACTTGAAATTCATGGGAAATAGATACATTATTAAATATTAAGTCCACTAACCACCAATACAAAATCGATATTAAAATGGATGGCTGGGAGCATACCGTCCAATTATGGGTCTTGCTTAATCTTCTTGAAAATATGCAACATCCGCCTGCAGTCGAATTGCCGATGTAGCAACACCTTTGGATCAAAGTTCAACCACCCATTTGATCAAAAAAGGGATCTGAAAAATATGAAAATTTAGAAATATTGTTGCCGACGCCATTCTTCTGCATTAATCGAATAACAAACACAAACCCATTAATTCAAACACTACAAAACCCAAAGCATAGAGAGAGGGAGGGATAGAGAAAAACAGAAATGAAGGGAAAAAAACGAAAGTGTACTAAACTGATATCACTATTAAACAGACTGCAAAATATTATACAGCAATTGCTGATAGTGCCTAATTTTTAAATCAAAACTCAGCATCTCGTAGCAGACCAGGAAACTGCTTTTGCCTAATTTCACACAGATGTCCTAATTGTTTACAGAACCTAATTTAAAAAATAAAAAAAAATAAAAAAAATAAAAAACAGTACCAGAAGAAGTAAAAAGTCTTGAGATACCACTTTCCTTATCTGATGAAGAAATCGAAAACCCCATCTGTAATAGTATGGTCGTCTGCAAACCAAAACTCTAAAAGTTGATCATAAAAGAAATTTAAAATTTAAAATTTACAGAAGTTCAGGGAAAATATTTATGGAAGGAGATATTGGCAGTTCAATTTGAAGAAACTGCTTTACATTGAACGTGTTGCAATTTTTTCAGTTTCCATCTTTTGAGTGATTCACCACGATCCCTATTTCATTAGTTTTTTTTTTTTTTCATTTTTTCAATAAAAAGAATTTTAAGTTTCTGTTTTTTTTTTTTTTTCAATAAAAAGAATTTTAAGTTTCCATCTTTTAAGTTTCTGTTTTTTGTTACAATACTATCACTGCATTTTATTTTGTACTAGCCTCTCCGCACGCACGTGCGTGCGAGATGCATTTTTGCATCACGGGCGCTACGCGCCCCTAAAAGTGTATTGTGTTAGTTTTTTTTTTTCATTGTAATTGTCAAAATATATTTTAAATGTATTCTGCAAAGAGGAACTTTTTCTTTACCATGCACGTCCTAAAAAGTTGTCATGTTTTTCGTTTTCACTTTGTGTAAAGTAATGATTTAAATGTTACTCGTGCAATTGTCAAACAACATGAGATTTTGGATGCAAGTTCCTACCTAAAGTCCATGAACAATAGTAAGTAGATGTAAATAAAAAAAGAGTAGATGAAAACATTAAGTACTCGTAGCAAAATACAAAACAACTTAAATGTCAAAATATAAAACCTACATCACAATATGTACATTTTTCACAATACCCATAAAGTCTATATGTCACTGTTTCTTTTGGTATGAAAATTGACATCAATGCTGCAATTTCCACCCATTTGTTCCTGTTTGACGCTTCAAATTTTCATTGCCAATCTACAAACAATAGTGAGAAAATTAAAAATCAAATAAAAAGAGTTAAATGATAAGTGAGAAATGCATATTGAAAGGTTAACGTTAATAAAGTTGTTACCTATTAGGAATTACCATAATTAGCTGGAATGAAGCAAGACTTCTTTGTATACTACATTCCGTGTAAATACACCTTGTTGGCCGACTATGGAGCCATTTTTTACTAACACAGTTGTGGTTGACTTTGAGACCCCCCTCGATAAAGCCACATATAATTGTCCATGACTGAAGATGTGATCTGGAAGGTAAACGCCTACATGTGGTATTGTCTGACCTTGATATTTGTTTATAGTGATAGAGAAACTTAGTTTCACTGGAAACTGCTTTCTTGTAAGTTCAAATGGAAGCCCAGCAGTATCAGTACTTTTGAGAGGGATTTTTGGTAAGAAAACTCTGGATCCGGCAAATTGTCCAGTTAGAATTTCAGTATCAATAAGATTTCGGTAAGAACCACGACACAATAATCTTGTACCATTACACAATCCCAATTTCGGATCAATATTCCTTAAAAGCATGATTGGAGCACCTCTTTTCAGAGTTAACTTGTGCGGAGGCAAACCACCAAGTGAGATTGAATTCAAGAACTCTGGCTGATACAAATTCCTTTCATCATCCTCAACTGAATCAAATGAATACATTGTCTCTTCTAAACCTGGAAACATATTGATTATCTTTTCATTTACATCTTCATTTGTTATGCTTACCACTGCCCTTTCCACCATGTAGGTTGCATCATTCATATGATCCTCTAAGTCAGGGAAGATTTTGGCAATTAATTGATTAATGGAATGCTCACTCTCCCATGGTATCACCATGCATTCAGGTAGTTTTACCATATCATCCATAATAACATCTTCATTCCCATCACCAACACGAAGTAAAAATTCTGAAAATTCACGATCATTTATGGATCTCATGTTTTGTTTGAGTTTTAAAATCTTTACCTGTGACCAAAATGATGCCTTAACAACACTTGCTTGGATTAGTTCAGACTTGGTTCCTTTCCGGATAACAGGAAGAACTTGTCGGAAATCTCCCCCAAATATCATTATTTTCCCCCCAAATGGTAAGTCAATATCTATTAGGTCTCTGAACGTTCGATCGAGTGCTTCAAATGCATGACGATGCGTCATTGTTGCTTCATCCCAGATAATTGCCTTTGCCTTTTGTATTAGCTTTGCTAAATCAGATTGCTTACCAATCGAACACATCGATGATGCATCAAGACTAAGTGGTATCTTGAATTTAGAATGTGCTGTCCTCCCACCGGGCAATATCGTAGCTGCTATTCCAGATGATGCTGTTGCTAATACTATGTGCCCCAACCTTCTTAAGCTTGCTAACAATGCGCGATATAAGTAAGTTTTTCGAGTTCCACCGGGACCATCCACAAAAAAAGTTGCATTCTCTGATCGTTGAACTGCACCCATTATTATGTTAAACGCACTTCTTTGGTCATCATTTAAACGTTCAATTGCATCAAGATCTTGTTGTGGAATACCTATGGATATCTCATCTTCAATGCATCTTGTCATTCCTGAACTTGATTCATTTCCTCTTGTCATTTGGGGCAAATCAAACTCGTTTATACTCTTATTAAATTGAACCAAAAGTATGTTCAACTCACGCAAGAGTCTGTTGGTAGCAAGTGTGGGAGTTATGTTAGTCATGGAAACATAATCTTCTATCATGAATGGATAGAACTCATCCCATAACCCTCGAACACCAATGGGTGCACAATATACCAATATGGTGACGAATAATCTTCTTAAAGCCGACGGCATCTGAATTGTGGAGGCCTCTACCAAACATTGTCGAATACTGTCATCTCTTTCTAACAAACCTCGTTGTTCTGCTGCCTGCTTAAATGTTGGATGCAAAACCCCATTAACTGTTCTCAAGTTTGTGAAGGATGTTGGTCCTCTAACATGATTAAGAAGAATCCGAAGGTAAAAATTTTCACCTTCAATAGGTGAAACTGCATATATTCGCCCAATAACCTTGTTACGATTCATTCTTTTAGACCACTTTCTTTGAGCTTGAATCCATCTGTAATGTGATGGGATTTCCATGTATAAGTACCGTCGCGCTTCTGCATCCACATGATTAAGTGTAAAAAATTCAGTTAACATTGTCTTTCTTGTACTCTCATCATGTAGAATATTTATTATGCTCTCGTCGGCACGAAACTGAACTTGGTGCATATTAGGAAGATGTATTTGCAATCGCTCAACAGATGGGTAAATTCGATTAATAATGAACTTGAATATCTTCCATAATGCCTCTAGTGCGCAAACCCATCTTGCATCCTGAAACTGCTTTATTTCATCGTATTCAGGGTCTGATTGCACTTCGACTGTCACTCTATCTGGGCCTTTGTAAACATACTTATATAAGTACTTGACACTTTTTATGCTTGCACAAATTTCAACATTGATGTGACAATCATACCTTAACATCAACCATGGATTATATGGAATAACCCAACTATTATCAACCATTATGTTTCCTTGTCGATCAAGAGAGACGGGCAATCGATGTCCTCGCCTTTGATAAATTGGATACGAATCATTCCCTTGAACAGTGACTGGTGCAAATGGTTTAGGATACTTTCTTTTACAGCTCCCATTTTTCATACATGGAGATTGAGGATTATGAATCCCACACGGGCCATGAATCATATGCTTTAACACCACATTGTAAAGTTGAGGCTCTACGTCTTCGTTTGGTATTTCAGCTCTAACAATTCGGTCATACTCATCTGGGTTATTGATCTTATCATTTTCATCTAACACCACCAACATATGCACATGTGGAAGACCACGTTTCTGAAACTCAATAACGTATGCGTAGGCAACAACACTGCCCAATACCCCCTTTTCAATGATGTCTTCTTTTAGTTGCTCAAGTTTTGCACGAAATACTCTAGTGAGTAAGTCAGGACGATCTTGTGGAGTTTGTCCAGCGAGTAATTCACTTTTGATTTCTTCCCAACTTGGGTTACATGTCATGGTAATAAAAAGATCTGGCTTTCCGAATCTTTGAACCAAAGTCATTGCATCTTGATATCGTTGGTACATGTCACGTGGGCTTCCAACAAATGATGATGGTAAAATAATTCTACGCCCAATGCTACCTAAGAATTTTTTATTTTCAATTAACTGTATATATTGTACACACTTTGAACAAAGTTATATTTTTAAATAACGATAACTGAAATGATATATATACCTGCATTGTGTTGACCTGCATTTAAAGAGTCTTCAAGTCCTTTATAGAGATCCGCTCTAACTGTGGCTTGATTAGAACGCAGCCATCGAAGTTTTTGTGATTCAATTTTAATGTAGTTATCTACAACATATTGTTGCAAGAGATGCCCACCTCGAAGCAAAAGTGATGATCCATTATGGCGTATCTGCATAAGCAAATTTCATATATTGCTTTTAATATGGGAATTAAGTTTAAATATATATATTGGGAAGTAAATTATGTTATCGGTACAAACCTGTAACATATAAGCATAATAGTCGCAACATGTTATTGCTCTTCCACCATCATCACGACTATTAACATCCCAACCATATGTACCGTAAGGTAGCAATAGTGGATACTGTAACGGATCATAAAATCCGACATAGTCTCGGACGTGAGAAATTCTTCCACTAATTGTCTCCACCATGATATCCCTTCCATTTGCAATGGTGGCATCATCTCCATCTATTATAATTGCTGCAACTTGTGATGCTGATGGTAGACTATACTGACGCCGATCTATTGGTTGCTCTTTTAGGATCAACTTGCAATTCGGCAAATCTTGGCGTTGTCCGAGGCTTCGCAATGTATGAACAAAAGGATTATGGTTGTTCAACATCTGTTGTATCTTTTCAACCACACATCTATCTAAAACTTCACTTTCACACATTCGGTTTTCAACTTCATGCTCAGTATCATACTAGTCTCTTCGCACGCGCTCACACGCATGCGAGAGGCATTTTTTTTTATCACGGGCGCTACGCGCCCCTCAAAATGTGTTGCTTTATTTATTTCCTTATTTCTTAAGTGTTTCTTTATAAATATCCGGCTTAATTACCGTAGTGTGGTATAATTGTGAATGTATTCTTTTCTCGATTCTACACTTTTGCATGTACTTGGGCTTGGCATGAGGCGTTTGCATGTGACATTTTTAGGTCTCAACACTCGGATTCGTAACGAAAAACGCTCCTCAAAATCCATCTCGGGAGATATGTTCGTATGAAAATATTTGTTTTGATCATTTGTCAAGGGTAAACAAAATAAAAATAAAATGCAACATACAGTTACAAAAAAGAAAATAAAACCAAATTAAGTCGCGAGCAAAATGCGTAATAAAAGAAAGTCTCCTTACACGCACAAAAGCACGTTCTTGGAAATTAGTAATAAATAAAGGAAGAAATACAGTAAGAACCAAATAATAGTGTTAGAGAACAAACTAAACAATCAATCTCTTAAAAATATCAAAACTCGTCCCAAAGTAATATAGCAACCAATCATGTTCCATATCCATGTCCTCTCTTTGTCCAACTTATTTTTCTTTGAACATAGATTGTCCTTAAGCCTCTCAATTTGTAGCAAATTCAATTTTGAAGGCAAAATGTGCATATTTTTGTGTACCTATAGACAAAAATTAACAGAATCAAAGTTAAAAGATGACTTGATGATTGGAATGAGATACTTTCTATCAAAGCTTAAATCCAAATGCTATCAAACCAAGGGCACATGAATTATCAAAATGAGAAGTGTTAAACCAATTCGGACATTTCGACCTAAAAAAAAAAAAAACTAAATCAGACGTTGTTCTCAATTTTATTAGCCAAACCATGACTTGTAGGGCAAAGAAGTAATAGTAACCGGAAGAGAAAAAGCTATGAAGGGATGCTAATGAACTATTTATGTTGCCTTATTTAATATAGGTTTTTTTTGTGTTCTACATGTCCTCCATTTGTTGTATTCTTTTTTCTCCATTTCTATTTTATTTGATTTATAAATACATTCAGTTCTCTTTTAATTGACTATATATACTGCGTGTGAGAGGCTTTATTAAACATGCGCACAACGGGCGTCTTACACATTTGTCATATTTAACACACGCCAAGAATAAAACTAAGAAAAATATTACTCTTTATCTTGATAGATTAAAAAACATGTATTAGCATGTCCTAACATATGATTCTGTTTTGAGGGTCTAATTTGTCAATATTTGAAAGACACTCTTGTGCTCTCTTCAAAACAATAGGCAAGACAACAATATTGTTGGGCACTTTATCTTTGTTCAATCACATCTTCTCGGTATCTCCATTAGCCGTTAAAACCTTCTCTATTAGAAGCAACTTGTCCTACAGCTGCATAATATGCTCATATTAAATGGTTCAATAACAACTGGAGGGTTGTCAAATGGCATGTAGGCATACTCAATTGAAGGTGAGGTTCTGATCATGACAGAGTGCAAGAAATCCTGCATCAGGTTCAATCGAAGCACCAATTAAAAGGCAAAAAGCTATGTAATAAATTTTAGCTGGTGTTTGTTCTAAAACTTTAATCCATCGGAACCACAAAGTAACCTAAAAAAGTAGGAACAACCACATTAAGCTATAAAAACGATAATTTTTCATTTTAAGTTTTTACTTATACATACATAAAGTGTAAGTCTAATTTCATGTTATATCTACAAAGAGTAAAGCGAGTACAATTCATCTAACCAGAAGAGTTAGAAAAGGCAGCTAACCATGCAAAGAAGTTTTCTATAAAAAAGGAATGCAAAGAGCAGGATTTCTCAATGCAGACATCTTTTGCTCAGGATTTCGTTTGTCAAACATTTTTTAGTACAAATTGTTTACCAAGCATCGTGATCATGAAGGTTTTTCTCAGGCATTTCATTAAACTATACACATTAAACAAAATATAAAATGTCAAACAAACCAAATATTGGACTTGCCGCTTCCAGTTGCCATGGAAATCAAGTAGTCACTTCCCTTCTCTATGTTTATCTGGATAACTTTCTTTCTGTATAGAGGACCCATAGTTACTATCTGAAACATAAAAAAAGAAAGAAAGAAAGGAGACAATTAAAACATGAAAATATAGAGCATGGATGATAAATCAGTAAAAAGTGGAGAAAGGAAATCGGCTTCACCCACATAATCACCAGAGAGAAATACCCAATCCTTGTTCATAAATCTGCAAGATAAGAAAACATAAGCAAATTGTGTGATCCATTGAAAAAAAAAAGAATGAATGAAAAGAGTGTGGTGATCCAACAACTGCATGGAATTAGAGAAGAGCAAACCTGTAATTCTCTTCAAATTTATGAGCAAGCAATGGCTTTTGTATCATCTTCTCTTCCTGCAAAACTGTTTCAGTTTTTTCTTTTCAGGTTCTTACTTTGTGTCCTTCTATATATCTCTCATCCAGCAAAACTGCTTCTTTTTGCACGATTAGGCGTTTCTTTTCCTCCTCAACCCCACTATGCACGTTCACGTTTATCTCTCCTTCCGCAAAACGGTTCCCGGTTAAGACGCATAGCAGTTTCCAATCTATTCCCCATGTGCCTTCTCTGTGTATTGATTTTAAATTCTGTTTTCATTTTTCTTTATTTATTTATTTTGTTTTCCAATACAGTTTTTTTATTCAGTTATTTTTGACCAATTTGTCATCCTTTTTTGGATTTTTTGGATTTTGATTGTGAATGAAACATAGGGATCTTTTTGGCATTTTGGAATGCTTCACCAAACTGGGGCTCTCCCTTTATATATATAGATATAAGCTTGTAAAAATCGCGGTCTATTTCCTTCATGTGGTAAAAGTCCACCAATCTTATGATATAATGCACCTTGAGCACGAAATGTGTAAATCCCACGGCCACCGATATTTATTCTTTCATCCACGCGTACTCCCATTGAAGTGAATGCAAATGCGTGATTGTAGGCTCGAATATTTTGCCTGAAGTGTCTACCCTCATGTGTTTGGTCAGAGAAAAGAGCAACCATTTCTGGTGGAGACTGTATTGGGGGTAAAGTAACTCTTCCTTTCAAGCACCACATATTCAAAGTTTCTCGAGTAAACAATCATGCGTAGCAGTACGGACATGTGGTTGGAGCAGGTAAGCGGCAACCTAGGATACCCCGATTCTCATTATAATTTCTAGCACAATTGTGGTTTCTTCTTCCTCTACTTTGTCGCACATGACGATTGGTTCTAGTTGCATGTTCTTCTTCTGATATTTTTACATGAATATCCAACACTCAGTATAAGAATTTCCTTTGTAACTAATAATATATCTATATATAGATAGAATTATATACTAAGCTCACCATTATGGGGAAGAGTTAAGAGCATCCCATCAGATATTTGTGACCTATTCGAATGTGGCAATTGTCCTATATGAGTACGCATTCTAGCAGAAGTTTGGTCATCACGATTTGTGATATCTGACAGAACCCTTGAACTCGCGCTTTCATGCTCAATTTGTTCTAATAAATAGACCACATTATAATATGATTAGTTAAAAATTTTGTGTTTAATATTTAATATATTTAGTTGTGAGTCTAATATTTCGTAACACTACCAGTAAAAATAACTACAACATTGAGATCAATATGAGAGTATCAAACAAAATAATAAAATGAGATTTCAATTCACAAAATAGTGTTCTAAGAAATTACCTAGTCTTTTAAGTGTGAAACAATTACAAATAAAGAAATTGACATAAATACCAGGAATTTGTTGTTGTATATTATTGGGGTCGACCTCAACATCATAGTTAGCCAACTGAACTCGTTCTTGTATATTACTGGGACCTACTTGTTGCATAGTTAAAAAAAAAAATTATTTTATTTTTTATTTTTTATTTTTTAGTTTTTATTTTTTATTTTTTATTTTAGCATTAGTATGAGTTAAAGAAAAAAGAATATGAAATAAATACCAGGAATTTCTTGTTGTATGTTACTGAGGGATGTCATAGTATGATCATCGTTTAGAGTTGGAATTTGTTGTCTTTTTTCTCGTGCTATTAAACGTCGTCGAGCTAGATATCTTTGATGTTCTTCAGGACTCAATGATTGACGCCATTGTCTTGCACGATTTTGAGCACGCTCCATGAAAAAAAATATTAAAAAATTAAAAAATAAACATACTGAACCTAAATTGAATACAAATTCTGTGACATTCCACAAATATGAAAAAGTCTACACAGATGCCTACGAACAGGAGAAGAAAAAAACCGTTATCTACACAACACTATAATACAAAAGAACAAAAATAAAATGATGACAAAATACTTTTGAAGTGTAATAATTATCCGTGCAAGGAAATGACGGGCCTATATACACTTGCCGGTTGGTGTTAGGACTTGAATGGAAATGTGGAAGATGTGATGCTTTAATTATTTCATGATTTTTTGGGGTTAGGATTTGTTTGGATTTGATTAAGCATGTGACTTGGGGAGGTCAATGTTGGTAATTTGGGAGGTACTGATTGTGTTAAATTTGTGCCAAAATATTTACGGTTGGTCTTTAGATATCTTAACGCAAAACATCTTAAATTCCTAAAAAATGGTACGCGTTAAGATAAATTAACGCTAAAATGGTTTCCTAACCAAATTTTTGCGTTAACATATTTTGGGATCTTATCTATTGTTAAGATGTTTGGTACGCGACCCTAAAAATGGTTTTGCGTTAAGATGTTTTGCGTTTGTAAAAACACGGGGTATCTCTAAAAAATTAGGCCAAAGTAGGTTTTTGAAGCCAAATACAAATGCTGAATTTGTGCCAATTTAAGTCGTGTACAAATTTTGGCTTTTAATTTAATACAAATTCATTTGAGGTCAGGCCATGAAAACAGCCTCTCTTTTTTTTCAATTAATGGTTGTTCACAAATTTGTCACTTGAACACTTCATTAATCACTAGCCTCTCCGCACGCACTAACGTGCGTGCGAAAGGCATTTTTGCATCACGGGTGCTACGCGCCCCTAAAAGTGTATTGTGCTATTTTTTTTTTCATTGTAGTTGTCAAAATATATTTTAAATGTATTGTGCAAAGAGGAACTTTTTCTTTACCATGCACGTCCTAAAAAGTTGTCATGTTTTTCGTTTTCACTTTGCGTAAAGTAATGATTTAAATGTTATCGGATGAAAAATTAAACAAAAGAAAAATCAAAAGTTTCTTAACAGAACATGCTTAGGGACGGACGGGTAATGGGTTGTTGATACAAAGAAAAAAAGACAAATTTTATCCACACATCACTATACTATAAAAGAAGAAAAGAAAATGATCACAAAGTACTTTTTTCTTGGCAACTTCGTGAACAGAAAGAAGCAGGGTACATAAGGGCAAAACAATCTTCTTACTTCTACATAAAAGCAAAAGAACTGGTATTATATTAGTATGGCCGGGGAACAAATCCAATTGGAAGTTTATACGTGACTATAATTATAAGCAAAGTTTGGAATTCACAAAAAATTTTGGGCAAATACTAAGACTGCCATTTCAAAAAGTTACAACAAATAACTTTGACAAATTAACAAATTAACTACAACTAAATTTAGATGACATTCGACATATGAAGGCATATGAAAAATCAAGAACTCCATCCTTTCTTATGTGCGATACCGAAAATTGGAAATAGTATGAGAACCTGCAATTGGTGTAATGAAGATTTCACACACCTTTTGACGAATGGGGGTGGAAGTTTACAACGTCACCTGACTTCATTTCTACTGCAGACTCGGTTAAGCACAAACACAAAAATTCAAAATAAAAATTGATTTGAAAAATAGATAACTTTGTACGGCACAACCCATAAGAAAATAGATATGAATTAAGAAATGGATTTGGAGGCTTTACTCGATGATCTAATTGAGAACTAAAAAGATATTGCAAGCTCTTCTTCACGTCGCACGTAGCCTGCTGTGAAGTAGAGCTTTTAGCATGGGTGATGTGAACAAAGGAATCATGCACACTCCGTTTTTGATATAAAATTCACTGAATCTAACTAACTAATGTCGTCAATGTACCATACTAATTAGTAAGTAAGTCAATAAACTACCATTTGAGAATAAATGATTCAACTGTTGTCATCCAACATTTTGAAAACCTCTCAATGGAAGATAAATTTTCCAGAGCTTGAAGTGATTTTTCAAAGTCAAATCCTTCTTCGTAAATCTGCAAAGAAACAAAGAGAATGAAAAGAGTGAATCGGCACATTTCTACAAATTAAGGTCGATTGCAAGATTCGTGCAATCAGAAACTGAAATATCCAATAATATAAGAAAATAACAAAAAAGTTGCAACGCAATAATGGAAGTAACTAATATCCAGCCATTCCCAATCAATCAAGAACTAAACTAAACCACCCAAACAATGAAAGAATCAAATTGAAAAATATTTCATACATGAATAGGACGGAAGAGAGGTGTGAGGTTAAGAATCCTTTGAAATTTTGTAGAAGTACCTTTTTAGACTGTCGTTACAACTTCGTCCGCGTCGTGGTCGGGACTCAGCGGCTGCACCTCTGTAAAACTGAAATAAAAAAAAAACTACAATAGATGTCAACGGCCATGCCATGTGCTATTAACATGTTATGAATATGAGAGATTCACATCAGAATTACCAGTGGAACAATTACCAAACGGCTGTGAACAATGAGCCGGTGTAATACAACTCTTATATAGGCTAAATGAATAATGAGATTGCTGTAAAACCCAAATAAAAGGAGTTTATGAAGGGACCAATTAGGACAATTTAGGAGAGAGGACTCGGTTGTTGCCTGTGAATTGATATGATAAAAAAGACAGAGACAATAGAAACGAAAATACCACTCAAACACCCAATGGCATTGAGATCCTTTGTAAATGGGTTGAAAAGCCTCATCACCTCTTTATGCTGCAATTCAAAAAAGCACGATCAGATCTTGGAATTGAGTCGCAATAGAAGAATCTAGGGGACTAAAAAATTTCCCAAATAAATTAAAACTGCAAAAAAAAAAAAAAAAAAAAAAAAAAGAAGGAAACAAAAATTATATTTGAATACGTGAGATGATTGAAGAACTAATGGAGTAAGAAAATGAATGGAGTTTTACGTTTGCCAAAGGTTAAGAGGGAGGAGCGGAGTTTGATGCAAACTGGCATGGGCAGTTGTGAAAGAGTGGGAACGTGTTGTATCGGTTGTGAAAGAGTGGGAACGTGTTATCAAACTACCCTTTGGGATGATGAGTTTGGTTTTTTTACCAGTTTGTCCTCATTTTTTTTTTTTGGATTTCAATTGTGAAGAAAATAAAGGGGCTTTCTTGGCATTTCTGAATGTTTCACCAAACTCGTCTTCTCCCTTTATATATATCATTAATCATATAAGAAAGAACTTGGTACATAAGCAGGAGCATCCAAATAAGATTTCAAGAAAAGAGAATGGTGATACACGAAATACATAGTTATTCTGATTCTATATAGGAATAATGAATATGTATTCGTCCATTAAAAAAAAGAAAAAAAAAAGATAGGAGAAAAGTACCAACTAACAGTACCGAAGGTAGCTAATGTATTTACCCTCTATTCTTTATTTGTCCTTCTTCTTTCTGTTGCATTTATGTTGGCGTCTTCAACCGCATCATACAATCTCAGTTTCCTGTTGACAAAAACGGAGGCATATATATCATCTTATCCTCACAATACCACAAAATACAGCTCACTACATATTGGATTCTCTTTGAACACTTTATTTTACCAAAATCTGTTAAAGATGAGTTGATTAAAACTATAATTTGCTCTATTTTTGTAGACCTGTATGTTGAGTTGGTTAGTGTAAAAGAATATACTATAATCGAACGAAGAGCATAATCACCCACAATTCATTACAGTAAACACAAAACCCGCCAAGAAATTACCTTCAGAAAACTTTTAATTCGAAACCACTTGCAGAAAACTTTTAATCCGAAACCAAGAAATTAACCACCAAGGAATCGCTGTAAAACCACTCACACAAAACTTTAATCCGATAAATCATCTGAAACCAGGGCTCGGCTCAAAATATAAAAAACTTCAAAATTAACCAAAAATTAATTATTAGCTATCCGAAAACACAATTCAGACCAAACAGGAAAGAGGAAGAAAACAAAACAGTTGGAACCAAATGGCGTCAAACATGGAAACCAGATAGTCATTTAGCAGAAACTTCGGGTCCTTCAAGAACTTGAATAGACCCACAAAAACCAAGAAAAATACAAAAAATCTGACATAGAGTAGCGGGGAAAATGCTTACCAAATGGTTCTTCAAGGTTAGCGATTTGAGGGTTTATTTTCTAAATACAGAAAATTTGACAGAGTGTGTGCGAGTTCTTCCTCATTGTAATATTTGAGAGAGAGAGAGAGTGAGTGATGGAACGTACCTAATGACAGAGAAGTAAAGAGTTGAAGAAATACTCGAGGATTTGTGTAAATCCTCACGTTTATTTTTCGGATTGCAGGTTTGATGAAGAAATCATACAGAAGTTGGGTCTGTACACAACACAAAAGTAATTAACACGTATTAGTTTAAATAACAGAATTCAATTCACACATTACCCCAAAGCATTAGTAAAACAGAAACAACAACTGGTAATTCAGTAACTCCTTAAATGTCTCTGGCATTCCACAAAAGCAAAAATTAAGACAAACTGAATAACCAATACACAAAACAGAGAGCTTTCTACAAATTGGTCCAAAACCCAGTTAAAAAATCTGGTAAATCTAAATAATTTCGAATGGTTCAAATGACAATCGAGTTAAATACTCCAAATTAGTATACATGAAAATAAGTAAGTGATGAACAATTTAATTAAGCATAGAGTACCTAGATTGAAGCAGAAAGTGAAAATCTCTAGCGAAAACCCATTTTAAAAATCTGGCCAGGATAAGGATAATATTGTTCGAGAAAATTATCCAATTTATCTAATGTTTTCAAAGCTACCTGGCAATGAGAAACACAAAAATAATACAAAGTTTAACAGGAATCAGAATTTGTTTGGTACTCAGTAACCCAATTTCCTAGTAGACACAATATCCAAAAATTGCTTTTTGGAAAAAGAGAATAATAAAGAATAACTCACATTTTTTCCTTTTACTTTCGCTCCATTTTTCTTCACCGATCTCCTCCTCTGCTTCTTAGTCTTCGATTTTCCGACTCCACAAAACCCGAAATTGACTATAATAAACTTAAAACCCATCAAAAACTTGAACAAACGCAAAAACCCAAGGAAAGCACACAAAATATCAAAGTGAGTATTAGAGAAAATGCTTACCGGATCGTCCTTGAAAGTTAGGATTTCTGGGTTTTTAGTCTAAAAGAATGAGTGCGCATTCTTCCTCAGCGCATCGTCTGCACATTGATTTTCAGGATTGCCAGTTTCAGATGAAGAAATCATCCAATTTTCCCTTTTGTATGCTTTGTGGGGATCGAGAACGTGCGATAAATGGCGGTTCCATGTCGGGTCTGCGAACCGCTGCAGTTGCTGCTCTGATCGTGCGATAGTTGGTTTCCGTCTTTCTACCTGTGAGTGTTTCTTCACAGAGGCTGTGATCCAAAGGCTGAAAATGAATTTAAAGTGTAAGTATCCAATGGTTGTGAATTAATGTCGTTGAGAATTCAGTTCTATTACGTTTTTAACCTTATTTTTTAGACGGTTATTTTTGGGTTTTTTGTGTACGAAGTGAGGGCATTTTAGACATTTTGGAAAGCTTCACCAAACTGGGGCTCTCAAAATAAATAAGAGATTTCAGAACATCCCCTTTTTTTATCTTTTTTTTTTTTTTTTTTTTTTGCTTTTTTGCTTTTTTTCCCCTAATAAAACGAATTATAATTTTTTTTCCTGACAAAATTACCCTTGTAATTTTATATTTATTTTTTCTGTCCGTTTTATTTTTTATTTTTGTTTGAGAGGCTTTTACGTCCAATAACTTTTGGTGAAGTTTTAAGACACTAAAATTTAATTTTAGTTTTCTAATATCAGAGATTAACATTAGAGATTAGAGATAAAGATATCATATATATAAACAGAAGAGAAGAAATACAATTCAAACCATGGGGAATGTACTACTCAGTCGCTTCAGAAACGAAAGAGACGATAGAGAGGCACAATCGAGAGCCAGGGAGGCTAGGGAGAGGGAGGCAAGAGCGAGAGAGACTAGGGAGGGTGGGGGTGCTCAGACTCTGAATGCTATTCAGAGACTGACGAAATCTGTGAGCTCCAAAATCCGTCAGTCTGCAAGGCAGGGAGTCATCGCCGTTCTATGTGAAGCCGCCTGGGCAAAATTTAAGTCTGCTGTTTTTTCGAATGAATGGGTATGCCAAGCCTTACAAGAATACCAGAGACTGAGGGTATGGGTTGTTCTTTCACTGTCGTGCAATCTTGCGGGCATATTATGCTCTTGCGCGACGCTACTATTTGTGGTGCACCGTACCCGAAAGCCCCCCCCTCCCCCCGCCTGCAGACGACGGCCGCAACCAGAATAATGAAGAGGATGACCGCGATGAAGGAATGGATAGGGGCCGAAATCAAGAAACGGAGATGGATCGCGTCCGCCGCCAAGAAATGTTGATGGATCGCGTCCGCCGCCAAGATATGGGTCGCTTCTACCGAGAAACGGATCGCCTCCGGCACCCAGTGGCCAGAACGGAAATCCCAGTGATGGCCGATCACCCCCACCATCAAATATCTTCGCAAGAGTTGAACAGGTTAAGAAGGGTCGATGATCTTATTAGAACCCTTTGCCAAGAACTGAAAGAAGTTAACAGGATTGAGGAGAGCAGGATTGAGGAGAGGATTGAGGAGGATACAGGTTGATTCTTAGGTGTAACATTAACTACATTGTTACTAGATTACGCTGTTCCTAGATGTACACATTGTAACTAGAAGTACCCACTGTGTTCCTAGATGTACAGTGTAACTAGAGGTAGGCTAGAGGTAGGGCAAACACTGTTCCGTCTTTCTTAGCTTAGGGAAAAATGTATATACTTAATGAAAGAGGATGACATACGACCCACAAATTGCTACATTCGAACCCGAAATTTTAATCGTTTCTTCTCGACCCACCAATCGCTACATTCAGCTATATACTAACCTGGAAAGCACGACTCACTCAATCAACAACAGTAAATAATTAGCCTTACCATTACCAACTATCCAAAGAACCTCAATTTACTGTCTTTTACAATTGAAACTACACTGAAGAATGCAGCAACATACCTCCAACTAATTAGGTTAAAAACAAAATCAAACTGATGAAATTTTCACCAATTCCATACATTTTTCAACTCTCACACACTTCGAGCTAATTCGAACGGCATAGAAAGCAAAATGCACAAGTCCAAACCTGGATTTTCAACGCGGCCAAGTTCTGCTGCCGTATCCACAACCGGCGGTTGCGCTCCAACCTTGTCTGCTCCAAAAGCTTCTGCCTGTCCCTTTCCTTCGTACTCCGCCCTCCCAAATCAACTCGCTTCCGAGTCGATGAATCGCCCGAGAAGAACATCCTTCCGCGTCGAGTCCGTCAGTTCCAATCCAATCCCAGGCGACGGGGATCGGTTGTGTTGCTCGGTTTAACGCTTCAGAAGGCTGGTTTACAAGCTTGTGAATGTTTGATCGGATGGATTGAGTGGGAGCAGAATCGAAGAAACTTGGATAAAGAGAGGGGATTGGCGGGTGTAATCGTGGGAAAAGGGAGGAATTTGCGTTTGGTTACCGAGAAAATTAGGAGCGAAATGGAGAGACTGTGAGCGTATTTTCTCTCGCTATTTTCTTATTGGATTTTCTCGGCTGGACTTACCGGAGGATGGAGACGTCGGCTGCGAAAGAAATTCAGTAACGTTTTATAAAATAAATGAAAGGCTTATTCTTTCCATGCCCTTAAAACTCTACTTGATCTCACTTTAATACCTAAAACCCAATTTGCGTCATTTATTCTTTTAAAACTCAACTTTTATGATCGAATTTCACTTTATTTGAAAGTGAGAGGTATTAGATCCGAATCTCATGGATGTCGAATTTAATACCAAATTTAGCTACCCATTGTGTGGTCTAACCGAACTTCTCCTCTCCTTAATGTAAAAAATATCTATGTACTCAAAAAACAAAAACAAAAACAAAACTCAATTTTTACGTCACTTTGAAATTTTCCATTAATTCCATTAAAAAATTCATTATTCTCTAACCTAGCATGATCCAGCCCATTTATAGGAATCAAGATCCTCTAAAGCGTTATGTAAGGATTCTAGGAATCAATTCATCCTGGACATTCACCACACATTTTGGAACCAAAAATTATTTTGAATTTTGGCAACGAAACGAAGTTGAGTTTTGTGGGGAGGAATGGGACTCGGTTCATGTTGGATGGCAAGGTATTTTACATTTATGATGGTGGTGGGCCATGGGAGATTGGGATTACTTGAGAGGACTGGGCAAAGTTCTTCATTATTTTTTTCAAATTTTTTATTTTTAATCTTATTTTTTATTCAAAAATAATTTTTAAATGAAGGAAAGTCTCAAAATTCATTCAAATCTTTAAACAAACTCTATTCAAATCTTCAATCAAACTCCATAAGAATCCTTGAAAATCCATTTGAAAGTTGTAAGGACGGTGTATTCAATTGAGATTTTGAAAGATTTTAATGGATTTTCATAGAGTTTAATTGATTTGTATAGATTTCATGTAAAATTTTGATTCAATTATCTCGAAATCTCATGTCAAGAGATGAGATTTGTGAAGCGAAATTTTATTTGAACTCATCTATCCTCTTTCCACACCAAACTTACTCTCTTCACCCATATTGTTTTTTATTAAAGAATTAATATTTTTTTAAACCCAAATTTATTACCTAAAATATCCTCTCAAACACAATTCAAAATGTAAAATTATCTTTACATCCATTCCCTTTATAAAATAACATCTCTAATTGAATGTTTTTTTTCTTTCAAAGAGGCTTCCTTTGCCCCTCTATAATTGCGTATGCTGTATAGGATTAACATTTCCATGGTTGCTTTTTTTCTTTCTGCTACCACAACCCATCCATGGACTTGGGATCCAAGAGATCATTTCATAGACTTGAATTTGCCAAGAGAATGTTATGCATGCTCTAGTTCAGTACTTTTTAGGAAACTTTAAAGTGACATAAGGCTGAATGTTTTGCTGCTATGTTAATAAACAAATAAACAAATTGGAGCTATTTCGAATAAAAAAGGCGCAAGACATGCCACTTGCTAGTTCGTGGTTAAGGTTGAGCAATCCTTATTTGTACCCAGAATCAAGTTTTATGTCTTAGCAGTATTAATCAAAAGTCTTTGCACTGGTGTTTTGGGGCGTTTACAGAAGGCAAAGAAAAACAAATACAATATAATATAAAAAGTATGAAATTTTATCCAAAGAAGTAGCAAACAAACAAAATATCCATAAATTGAATCGTAACTTAGTTGGAGGATTAAAAACTCCAAAATTACCATCCATCAATAGAAAAGCTTGTTTTTCTCTATCAGAACTATTAGGGTTTTAGTCGAAATAAATGTAGGATAAACAAAGGGTGATGCTAGGGTTTAATTATAGTATGTGGGTCTATCGATAAATTTGATTTTTTATTATTAATTTTATTTTGTACTTAATAATAATTATGCAATAGGGTAAAATAGACAATTAACATTTAAAATTTAAGTTGGGTGTTAAAAAAGGTTAGGTAGATTTAAATAAAATTTCTCATTTATGAATACTTAAAATACACTACGAAATCTTTAATTTCCTCAAATTACTCAACTTTTAAATTTCTTTAAACCTCTCGTGTCACGGAAGGTTATTTTATTAGGTCCCCTTAACCTGGTGTTGTCGTCTTATTGTGTGAAACAGATTGATCTAATCGATATTCAATTTGTAGACTAATTGAATTATCATATTCAAATTACAATTTTTTTCTCCTTGATTTGAATTCTGATGACAACGGTTTTATTTCATGACTTAAATAAGGGCGTGAGTTTCTCATTCCATGCGGGATAACTTGCTATGCGAACCATCATACGTTCTATTAAAATCTCATCAATCATCTTGTTTTCGTTAGTTGGATTAATAATCTGGTTTTGCATTGTGTTTATTTATTTATTTATGTTTTTACTTTGATTTCTTATTATGAGAAACACGTACCAAACCAACTCAAATTACTATTACCCCTATACATTACGTACATCTACTCCTTAAAAAATAAAGGAGTACAACGGGTCAGCCCAGCTCGACTAGATCCATTTGACACCTTCACAATCGTGTTTCATGTCTTTCTCATGGCAATGCATTTTTAAAATCATCATGTAACTTATCAAAATAAACAATGAAATGGTCATTTAGTACTATGGTCTAGTGTTATTCCTCTTCAATTGTAAGTGAGAAGTCTTAGATTCGATTATCGTCAAAAGCGAATTTGAACTATATTATTGCTAGCCCATTATGAGACTAAGTCCATCCCCTTCGCTTTGGTGGATAATGTCGTTTTCTATAAAAAAAATAATAAAAAACCATGAAATGGGCTTACATAATGAGGACTAGATGGGTCCTAAACTAGCCCAGCCCAAATTCACACCATAAAATTGGACAATTATTGGACTTGATCATTTTTTTGACTTTTAGCCCATCATAAATCAGCCCATCATAGCCCAATGGAATGTCCTTCAAAATATTTGTTCCCTTCCACTTTCCAAACACAATTGATGGTCCCAAAGTGGTCCAACCACCTATTGACAGAAAAACAGTGACAAAAAAAAAATTCGACAGAAAAACAAAAGCCGAAAAAGAAGGTCAAAAAGATTGACCAACGTGTTCATATTATCCTAAGAGTCATGACTCTTTGTATTCAAACATTCAAGAAGACCACAGGCAAGAAGAAAACACTCCTAAACCATCTTTGCCACAGTTACATATAGGGGTGGATTTTTTTGCCAAATTGCCATGCCAACCGAATTGCCAACCGTACCATACCGATTTTGTGCCAAATTTTTTGTACCAATCGGTAATGGTACGGTATTGTACCGTACCGAAATTTCATGGTACGGTATTGGTAATGGATATCATTACCACGGTATTACCGTACCATACCGAAAATACAATATAATTTATAATTTATAATTTATATAATACATAATTATATAACACATATTTATAATATTTCAATAATTTGAAAATAAAACCCCACTTATATTAGCATTGTTGTTGGTGACTTTGATCTCTTAGAATTGTGGAAATCAAACACAAAAGAGTTCCTAATTGTTTCACAAATAGCCAAAATATCTTTGTAACCTCCACTTCTGTTGTTGCTAGTGAAAATGCATTTAGTCTAGGGAAGAGGGTTGTGAACCCTTTTAGGGTATCATTGACTCCTAAAATAATGGAGGCACTAGTCTGTACTAGTGGTTGGCTTAGGGCAGGTGAAGTAAACTTCTACAAGGACCAACGGAAGATATGCTTCAATTTTACAAGGAAATAGAAGAAGAGAAAACAAGAAAGATGCTTTAATTTTTTTAGTAAATTTGTTATTAAATGGTTTTCAACTTTAATTCTTCTTGCTACTAATTAATATGTTTTCTTTATTTGTAATGTAGGCTTGACACAAACTCAATCTTCTACAAGTTCAATGCCTCCTCCAAAAGCTTCAACATCTCAGGCTTGAATAACTGATCAATGAATTCTCTTTTTTGAAGTTTACTTCCAATTTTCATTTGGTTTGAAACTTTAATTTCTATTTGGATTGTTAACTTCTATTTGTTGTGTTCGTAACTTCTATTTGGATTGTAAACTTAATTTTCATGATGAATCTTGATGCTTCATTTGAATTATTATGTGTGTGAATTGTGAATGATGAATAATAGATGAATTTAATCTATAATGTATGAGATAACGGTACAAAAAAAGAAGTTTTGCCCTTGAATTGGGTTAAAAAAACAAAAACATATTTTGTCCCAAAACAAAATGGCAATTACCATTGCCATACCATGGCAACCAAACTTTTGGCAATACCGAACTTCGGTATACCGAAAGTTTGGTACGGTAATGGTAATATATTTTACCAAACCGAAAGTTTGGTATGGTAATTGGTACAAGGGTTTTGGTACGGTAACCGTACCGAACCCATTCCTAGTTACATATATATATGCTAAATTGAATACAAAAGGTTGGTTGCATCCCCACCATCATCTTCTTCTTCTTCTTCTTCCTTCAGTGTGTCAACTTAAATTTGTAATTATAGTTAGGTTTTTCTGCAATTTTGGATTAGCGGTTGATTAATTCATATCGAGTGCTTAATTAAGTCTAATACATTGAGCAAGATGAACACCTTAAAAATATCAGAACCATCTTTGCCTCATTAGTTTAGTGCAAACTATGCGAAATGCTTCTTGATCTGATTCACTAATTATAAATTTATAATTAAACCCTAATTGAACTTATAATATTGGCTGACTTGTATGGCAAGTTGCTAGTTGACATTTTGATTATTTGACTCTGTTATTTTAACTCTGTTTTTCAACGAGGGGGGTTGGTGCAGTGGTGTGGTAATTAAAGCTCAGTTTTTTACCTCCTAAAACATGGGTTTTTTTTTATAGGAAAACTAACAAAAAGTCTAAAAAAACTTCTCTTTTAATGAAAAAGTATTTTTAAAGATATAGTGAATAGTACCAGGGAAATGTATAAATGTAGTTTTTCGTTAAAAGTGAATAGTACGGGGAGTGTTTTGTTAAAACTCCCCTTTTTTTTTGGAATTTTAACGAAACACTTCCGGTACTGTTCACTTTTAACGAAAATGACATGTTTACCTTGACAAATCACTCCTGATACTATTCACTTACACATTTCTTTTGTCATTTTCATTAAAACTAAAGTTTTTTTAAGACTTTTTATTAGTTTTCCTCTTTTTTTACTGCCTAAAACATTGATTAGATAATTAACTTTAATTAGGGTGTCAATTTTGAACTGATAACTTTTAATTATTGTTCATCTTTAATTATTTTTATAGCTCTATCACTTGATATGTGAAAGCTTTTCTTAGTGGACAAGCAACTAAGCGAAGGCACAAGAATAATTGGTCACTGTCGATGACTTAGTAGACGTATAATATTTGTGTGTTTGATTTTGGATACAAAACATTGAGAATCAAAGTTTGATTTTGGATACAAAACATTGAGAATCAAACGCATACAAACATCGATTGATATCTAAAAACACACGAGAATCATATGTATATATAAATGCGCGTTCAGTACAGTACATGATAAATGGTCTAAACATAGTTATTGAAACTTGAAACTTCTTTTCTCGTTTAGAGACTGTAGAGCATGATGGCTGCACTATTGTTTTACCAACAATGATGTACAATAAAGTAAGAGAAAATCATGAGAGCTTTAGAATGTGAAGCAAGGATGGCTTGCAGCGTTCACATTTTGGTGGTGCTTGCTTGCTTAAGTTAATTAAAAAGTATTTTAAGGGTTCAAATGTTGGATGAGCATTGCAGGCCCTATGTCTGTGTTGAACACAATGGATCAATGCTGCTGTGCTTTATCCAACAAAATGTCTCTGATATTAATAGATTAATACTAAGGATTTAATAGGACAAGAACTATGCGACAAATTTTTTTAATTTACAATTATTAAGGACATTGGAGAGTTCGAAACTATTACAATGATTTAAGAGATCGGAGAGTTTCAAATATGAGATGCATGTGTAGAAACCCAAAACTATAGCCACTAAGATATACGTCAAGTTCTTTGCTTTTTTAAGTTTTGGAGGGATTGGAGCTCAAAAGGGTGCAGGTTTTAAGTCCTTGAAGTCTTGCCTCTCATTACTTTTTCTCACTCAAATTTCTTTACACTCATGACAATATCAAATACAATTTTTCATGTCAGTTCTTTAATACGACAATCCGTTCTTAGCGCTTGATGCATTGTGCCGAACTCTAACAACAATTACGTGTAGCTCATCATACTACAACTTGTATCACCTCCTATTAATCAACAGAATAAAGGTAATACAAAAAGTTGTGTTGATGTTCCAACTAAACTATTCCATGTGCATGTGGACGAAATGACATGCATATTCTCCAGAAGTCCATTATTACTACTATCACAATCATTGTTAATTTCATCAATTTGACTTTAACACATGTGCATGATGATTATTCCTCTCCTTAAAATGGTTTAAAGTTAAACCTTAATCAATCACCAAATGGACTAATCTATGTTAATTTTTGGACATGACAATGGAGTTTACTCAAGTTACACGGCCGTACTAATTTTCTAACATTATTGAAAATGAAGTTAGTGGGATTTGTTAAGTAAATCATTATTTAAAGCCAAATGCTAATTTCTATATGGACGATCAAAAGCTTTGAAAAAACAAAGCAGAAGCTTAATTAATCATGGAATAATGGCCAATTAACTAATAATTTTGGGAAGTAACACAAGCTGTTGAAATTTCAAAAGCAGGACAAAGAAAAGATCCCAAAGAGACGTCGTTTTACAAGGACGACTTGAGGACTTGAGGTGCCATTGGATGGTGTTCCTCTTGCCATCACCTTCATAGATGTCTTTGTAGCATAATTTGGGTCATTGATAAAACAAAGATATATGAATGACACTTTGTAAGTACACGCATGGGTCAATCCGCCACATCAAAACGTAACTATGGACTGTGAACAAATCGGTATCACGTATCTCACTATTAGGATTCTCCTCTAACCTGAAGAAAATAGTAGAATTGACACTTACAATTGTAAACTAGATAGGATAACGATAAGGAGTCCATAACTGCATACGTGCACCAATCGTAGTTCGACACAGTGATGCTCCCACATTGTGCAAAGTACTGCTTACAATCCCCACGTATGTGTGTACAAGTTAGTTAACTTCAGGGTTTAAGAGTATGGATGAAACATGTATAAGCTAAAACGAATCACAATCAAGATTTGAATTGCCGGTTTGAGTGATCCGTGGCTAATGATCCTTCTTCGATTTTGGTGGTCTTTTCCATGAAAGGTCACCAACCCCAAAGTGGGATTTTACTATAACAAGTTAAAACAATAAAAAAAACTTGACCTACTGCTTGTCAATGCATGGAATGACTTGGAAACTATTACATAGAATAAAAGGAAAACTAATGAAAATAGCTTGAAAACTTTGAGTTTTAACGATAAAGACAAAATAAAAGTAAAATGAATAGTACCAGGATTGACTTTTTAGTGTAAAACTGTAGTTTTTCGTTTAAGTGAACAGTACCGGGAGCTTTTCGTTAAAGTTCCCTAGAATAAATGCTAACATCAGCTACCCATGTTAATTTTTGACACGAGTCTTAATATTTAAATTTTTTTCAAACTTAATCTTTTTTTTTATCCAATTCAAACTTATTCATGCGCATGTAGACTGAAAACGTCACAACGGAGTATAATAGTGAAATTTTGAAACATTTATCATCAATTTTGATAACATTATTTGCCCGTATTTAAAGAGTCAATCATCCTTATATTTTTTTGAATCACAAGTGGCGTGTATATAAAAGGGTCCATAAAAAAAATTAAAAAAAATTTAACATCATCAATTTAAGGGGGGGTGTTTTCAATTGGAAATTTGAGAAATTTTAGTGGATTTATAAATTTAATGATTTTTATGGAGTTTAATTGATTTGTAGAAATTTCATGTAAAATTTTGATTCAATTTCCTCGAAATCTCTTGGGAAGAGGTAAGATTTGTGGATGCTTAAAATACACTACAAAATCTCTCAAATTCCCTCAAATTCCTCAACTTTTTCAAATTCTTTAAAATCAAATTCTAATTGAATACACCTAGATTTCTAAGGATTTTAATAAACTATCTTAAAATCATGATTGAATATGTTTGTACCATACTTAGAGCCTCCGTATTTAGATCTCGTATAAATACTCGGGGGACTCAAATGTAATTATGTAATAAATGAAGGGGCAAATATGTAATAAGTGAGGAGCCTTTATTCTATAAAAGGACTCCTCACTCTCCTCATTAGGGGAGGCCTAGATGGAGGCCAAGTTTTAGGCCATGGGAAGAGAGCACACAGAAAATAGGCTAGAGAACACACTGCCTCTAGCCTTCTTGTATATTCACCATTCAGAGTGAAACAATATCAACATCAGTGTGGACGTAGCCCAAACATTGGGGTGAACCACGATACTGTTGAATAATTGGCCAAGTGCCAAATGGACAAATGTCCAAATGAACTTTCGGCTAAAAAAAAAATTATAAAGAAAAAGGTGGACAACCTTTCCTTGTTTTAGGGAAGAAAAATGGGAAAAGTTTTCTTTCTTTTTACCACCCGTGACTTATGGTTCTTAATAAGTGTTTTGGTTGCTTTTGTGTGTGGAGTGCATCCGAAAAGAGTGAAGGGAAAGAAGCAGAGAGCTCATTTTCGGTTTGGAGAAGAAAACAGAGAGAAGAAAGAGCTCCTTTTGTAGAGAGCAAGGGAGAGTTGCAGAGAGCCTAAAACAGAAGAAGAAGTTGTTGCTTCATTTGATTAGTAATCATCAACCAAAGTAATTGTTGTTGTAATAGCTTTGAGCTATATGTATAGAGAAGAAATTATTCATTATATTTTCTTCTCTATTTGTTTCTTTGGTGTGTGAGAGCTATTGGGTGTATTGGGTTATTTGGGTTGTGAGATTGCCAACACTTTGTAAACTCCCATTTGGTTGATAGTGGATTATTGGGTGAGCTCCTACTGCTCCGAGGACGTACTCCAGTTACACTGACTGTGTAGGAACCTCGTTAAAATCTTGGTGTTATTTTCTATATTGTTCTTGCATTTTCATTTGATAAATTTCCTGTGGGTTAGATTGAGTTGGTTCCATAAGGTTTGGTGCTATCCTAGCACAACAATTGGTATCAGAGCACTAGTTGCTCTTGGGTACTGTCTAATTGCCAAAGATGTCAGACGGGCAAGATGAGAATCCTTTTGGAAGCAGCTCCGGGTTTGCAAGAACGACGGTGCAAAATGCAAAGTTCGAAGTGGAAAAGTTTGATGGCACAAACAACTTCGGGATGTGGCAATGTGAGGTCAAAGATGTGTTGGCTCAACAAGATCTACTTGCCGCTTTGGGAGAGAAGCCGGAAACTATGTCGAAGCCGGAATGGGAAAAATTAAATTTGTGGGCTTGCTCTTCAATTCGGTTGTGCCTTGCAAAAACTCAGAAGTATTTTGTGATGCGGGAGACATTAGCAAGTGTGTTGTGGCAAAAATTGGAAGACAAGTATATGACAAAGAGTGCAGAGAACCGGCTACACTTGAAGAAAAAGCTCTACCGCTTCCAATACAAAGAAGGTACAAAAATGATTAGACACCTTGATGCTTTTAATAAGTTGATTGCCGACTTGTTAAATTTAGATGAGGATATTAAGGATGAAGATAAGGCCTTAATATTGTTGAATTCCTTGCCGGACTCTTATGAGCATTTTGTTACCACTATTATGCATGGTAAAGAAACTGTGAAATTTGAAGATGTGTCAAATGCCTTGATGAATTATGAAATGAGGCATAGAGATAAAAATCATGATAGTACCTCTGAAGCTTTATTTGTTAGAGGTAGATCATCGGAGAGGAAGTCATCTTCTAGTAGAAAAAAATCACACTCTCGACCTAGAGGAAACTCTAAAGGTAGAAAAACCTTGGAAAGAGATGAATGTGCCTTTTGTCATAATAAGGGCCATTGGAAGAAAGATTGTCCTAAGTTGAAGACCAAAGGAAAAGAAAGTTCTGAAGCCAATGTTGCTGAGGTTGAAACAGATGTTTTTGATTTTGCTTTAACCACTTCCTCATCATTTGATTGTGCTACTAAATGGGTGTTGGATACGGGTTGTACTCATCATATGACTCCTCACAAGGATTGGTTTTCAAGCTTGAAAGAGTTTGATGGTGGCGTTGTGTTCATGGGAGATGACAATCCTTGCACAACAAAAGGGATTGGTACAGTTCGTTTGAAGTTGCATGATGGCATGGTTAAAGAGTTGACAGGTGTTCGGTATGTACCGAATTTGAAGAAAAATCTTATTTCTTTGGGTACTTTGGAATCCAAGGGTTTCAGGTTTCATTCAGATGGACATACATTGAAAGTTACTTATGGTGCACTTGTTGTGATGAAAGCTCCTAGATGTGGCCATTTGTATTTATTGCAGGGAAGCACTGTGACAGGTGAAGCATCTGTAGTCTCTGAAAATATGGGCACATCTGATTCAGATACTACTAGATTGTGGCATATGAGATTAGGCCATGCCGGTGAGAAAGCTCTACAAGGGCTTGTGAAAAAAAGTCTTCTAAAAGGTGCCACGACCTGTAAGCTTGATTTCTGTGAGCATTGTGTCTTGGGGAAACAAACTAGAGTGAAGTTTGGTACTGCTGTACATCAGACGAAGGGCATTCTTGATTATGTGCATTCGGATGTTTGGGGTCCTACAAAGACTCCCTCTTTGAGTGGTAGACATTGGTTCGTGACCTTTGTTGATGATTATTCAAGAAGGTCTTGGGTCTACACTATGAAGCACAAGAGTGAGGTGTTAAGCATTTTCTTGGGTTGGAAGAAAATGGTTGAGAACCAGACTGGGAGAAAGATTAAGATTTTGAGATCGGATAATGGTGGTGAATACACATCCGATCCTTTCTTTAAAGTTTGCAAAGAAGAAGGAATTGTGAGACATTTTAGTGTTCGGGGAACTCCACAACAAAATGGAGTTGCAGAAAGATTGAATCGAACCTTGCTTGAGAAGGTTAGATGTATGTTGTCTCAGTCGGGTTTAAGCAAGTCATTTTGGGCAGAAGCAGTTAATTATGCATGTCACATCATCAACCGGTTACCCTCAGCTGCTGTTCAGGGTAAGACACCAATGGAGGTATGGATTGGAAAACCTTCTTCTGATTATGACTATATCCGTATTTTTGGTTCACCTGCTTATTTTCATGTGACTGAAAATAAACTTGATCCTAGAGCCAAAAAGGCTATTTTTCTTGGTTTTAGTAGTGGTGTCAAAGGTTACAGGTTGTGGTGTCCAGAGATGAAGAAACTGGTAATTAGTAGAGATGTGACATTTGACGAAGAAAGTATGTACAAAGTCTCTGAGAAGAATGTGAAAGATGTTCAACAGGTGGAGCTTGAGAAAGTTGCCTCTGGTACTTCAAATCCTATTTCCGCTGATGTCGAAGCCACTACAAGTGAAGAAGTGGGAGACCATGAGGATGTTGAAGAAGTTGAACTTGAAGATTCTATTCAAGTTGAAGAGCAAGTTTCACCTCAAGAGTCTATTGCCAAGAACAGAGGAAAGAGACAAATTACTAAGCCAGCTCGGTATAGTGATTATGTTGCTTTTGCTCTTCCTATTATCACTGAAGAGATTCCATCCAATTTTGAGGAAGCTATTGAGAGTGAGGAGAAGAATAGGTGGTGCAATGCCATGGGTGATGAGATGAATTCTCTCTTGAAGAACAAGACTTGGGAGTTAGCTAAATTGCCTAAGGGCAAGAAAGCTATTGGTTGCAAATGGGTGTATGCCAAGAAGGAAGATGCTGATGAGAAAAGCAATGTGAGATTTAAAGCAAGATTAGTTGCTAAAGGGTATGCACAAAAGGAGGGCATTGACTACAATGAAATATTTTCTCCAATTGTGAAACACTCCTCAATTCGTATTATGTTAGCTCTTGTTGCACAATATGATCTTGAGCTTGTGCAACTCGATGTGAAGACGGCTTTCCTACATGGTGATTTGAATGAAGAGATTTATATGTGTCAACCGGATGGTATGTAGTGAAAGGGAAGGAGAATTTGTTTTGCAAATTGAAGAAATCACTATATGGCTTGAAGCAATCTCCAAGACAATGGTATTTGAGGTTTGATAAATTTATGAGAGGCCAAAATTATTCTAGAAGTCAATATGATCATTGTGTGTACTTCAAGAAGTTGCAAGATGAGTCTTTCATTTATTTATTGATATATGTTGATGATATGTTGATTGCTTCAAATAATGTTGAAGAGATTGAGAAATTGAAGAAACAAATGAAGAATGAGTTTGAGATGAAGGATCTTGGTGAAGCGAAGAAGATCCTTGGCATGGAGATCACTAGAGATAGAGAGAAGGGTTTGGTCAGTTTGAATCAAAGACAATACCTTGAGAAGTTGATTCGGAAGTTTGGAGTTCATGATTCAACCAAACCGGTTAGTACTCCTTTGGCTCCTCATTTTAAATTGAGTTCTCTACAATGTCCTAAAAATGATAAAGAGAAGCTGCAAATGAAAAATATACCATATGCAAATTTGGTTGGTAGTTTGATGTATGCAATGGTATGCTCTAGACCGGATATTGCTCATGCAGTTGGCATGGTGAGTCGATATATGCATAATCCAGGTAAAGAGCACTGGCAAGCAGCTAAGTGGATATTGAGATATCTCCATGGTACTCGAAATGTTGGTTTATGCTTTGAGAGAGATGACTCTGGTATTGGTCATTTTGCAGTTGGTTATGTTGATTCAGATTATGCAGGTGATCTGGATGGAAGGAAGTCTACTACAGGCTATGTGTTTACTATGGCTAAAGGACCAGTTTGTTGGAGGTCCATTTTGCAGTCGTCTGTTGCCTTGTCTACTACAGAGGCTGAATATATGGCAGTTGCTGAAGCTATAAAGGAGACCATTTGGATACATGGGCTGATTAGAGATTTGGGGGTTGATCAGAAGCAGGTGGAGGTGCATTGTGATAGTCAGAGTGCCATTTATTTGGCTAAGTATCAGGTTCATCATGCGAGGACCAAGCACATAGATGTGCGTTATCACTTTGTTCGTGAAGTAGTTGGTGAAGGGGAGATCATTCTCCAGAAGATTCCAACTAAAGACAACCCCGCTGATATGTTGACTAAGGTTGTTGGTGTAGCCAAGTTTATTCATTGCTTGAACTTGGCTCACATTTTGCCTATATAAAGAAGGCGTTGAGCAGTAGGAGTTTTGAAGCATTTTGGCTTATCATGGCGTCTTTCGGTACTTGGCCAAGGTGGAGATTGTTGAATAATTGGCCAAGTGCCAAATGGACAAATGTCCAAATGAACTTTCGGCTAAAAAAAAAATTATAAAGAAAAAGGTGGACAACCTTTCCTTGTTTTAGGGAAGAAAAATGGGAAAAGTTTTCTTTCTTTTTACCACCCGTGACTTATGGTTCTTAATAAGTGTTTTGGTTGCTTTTGTGTGTGGAGTGCATCCGAAAAGAGTGAAGGGAAAGAAGCAGAGAGCTCATTTTCGGTTTGGAGAAGAAAACAGAGAGAAGAAAGAGCTCCTTTTGCAGAGAGCAAGGGAGAGTTGCAGAGAGCCTAAAACAGCAGAAGAAGTTGTTGCTTCATTTGATTAGTAATCATCAACCAAAGTAATTGTTGTTGTAATAGCTTTGAGCTATATGTATAGAGAAGAAATTATTCATTATATTTTCTTCTCTATTTGTTTCTTTGGTGTGTGAGAGCTATTGGGTGTATTGGGTTATTTGGGTTGTGAGATTGCCAACACTTTGTAAACTCCCATTTGGTTGATAGTGGATTATTGGGTGAGCTCCTACTGCTCCGAGGACGTACTCCAGTTACACTGACTGTGTAGGAACCTTGTTAAAATCTTGGTGTTATTTTCTATATTGTTCTTGCATTTTCATTTGATAAATTTCCTGTGGGTTAGATTGAGTTGGTTCCATAAGGTTTGGTGCTATCCTAGCACAACAGATACATCTTGTGTTCTTTACTTTCTTGCAGATTCACGGTCGGATTTACGTTATTCCAAGATCCCTTCGGTTTTGTGCATCAACAGAATACACATTGAATTTCAGATAATCATTTAAATTCTTGATTGAATACCCCAAAATTCATTAAAATAATTAAAATCCCTCAAAATCTCAATTGAATACAATCTCCTAAAATTGTCGATGTGAATGACAAAATATCATCCATCGAATCGGATCTCCTCCATCCGCCACCAGTGTCAAATCCGATTGAGAAAGATTGCGAAAGGTTGCACCATAGCAGCTCAATGGAAGCCTTGAACAATCAAATCAATCGTGTTTTTCATTCTTTTGAAATAAATCATTAACCTAAACAAGCTTATGATAGACCATCTTGTGCCTAGTGGGGCAACAACACGCTTGTCTAAAAACATAATACACTTGTTAATTAGAGGTAAAACAATCTTATTAGCCCTCTAATTATGTATAGTCATATTATTAAACTCACTTTGTAGGGTTAGAGAGCAACATAGTTACGCAAATAAACAAAAAATAGCAGAGACCGTAGGGATCACCGAGGACACTTTTCTTAATTTATTCTTTGAAACCCTAGCTTTTGTATTTTTAACCCTAAGAATGGGGGATGGCGTGCATCTAAGTGATGAGACACTGGTCGTCATCTTTTTTCTTGTTTTTCTTGGTCTCTTTGGCGGCTTCTTTGTGCTTAGCTACATTCTTCCACGTCATATAGGAATTAACAGGTCCAAAATATTATATTAATTGCTGCTCAGCTCAATTGTGATGCATGCTATACTAAAAAAGTACTTCTGTAGTTTTTTAATTCATCTTATGTTTGTTTGAAGGTCCTAACTCCTAGGGGTGCAAACCTAAATGTGAAACAAGTTAATTTCTTGGATAATATTTCTTATTCTTTGCTACCAAATACGACATAAGTAATTGGTCCTCAGGACGTACGATTCTTGCACTCTCTCATGCACTAAACCTCGCTATTTAAATTTTGAAATACTGAATATTACTCATTCACCAACTCAAAACCTTTCAGTTTGACGCATCAGAGTAAGGAGAGATATTTTGCTGGTTAGGGTTGATGGGGAGAGAGAGATGGGTTACTGCACCGCATTAGAGAAGCTCTCACACAATAAGGTGGGACCAACATGCAAGCAACTCAAATACATATGGTCATACCCCACTATTAGAGAGTTGCTCTATACAGTAACCCTAATTAAGAATTTTTACGCGATATGTAACCCATTTGACTCCAACAATTTATTGGAGAGCTAATATGGAAATTTTGGCATGAAAATGAGGACATTAATCGGCTAGGGCTAATCTGGGGTTGGCATAAAGGCACTGCCGGAGCAGAGCCATCCATTTGAGCATAACATGTAAGAAATACAATAAGGTCAATCTGGGCATGCCATACACAATACATACCCCCTCACCTTCCCAAAAGTAAACCGTTATATCTAGTGGAGTGAATATGTGGTTGTTCTTGCCTATGAAGCGTATAGCATATCTCCAAGGTTTACAAGTCTTTATACATGGAGTTCTGGATATACAAATGCAAAATCTGAGATTTATTTTGGCAATGGGGGCTAGGGTTTTAACAGTGCTTGTGTCTATTATTAGATTAGAAACAAAAGAGGATATTAGATAATTCTTTATTTCTACTTTTTCTGGTTATTTTGACAATTCAAGCGTGCACAATGTAAAGATACAAGGGATTGGTTCAATTTTCATGGCACACCTTTTTACCCCTTTAAACATGTCAATGTTACATATATGTTTGTGTGCGTGTAACTGTGTATATGTATATTCAACTAATTTTTATACCTAACATATGCACCATGTATACTTGTAGTGAAGAAAAATATACACATACGCATGCCTATTATATATATGCCTTCAAAGAGGTCAAAGAAATAGGGTGAGAAGAAAAAAGGGTTTACAAAACTAAGTAATTGGGTCAAAGACGCTTCACATGGTGAAGAAAAAGAGATACATTCAAAGAGACTAAATAAAACATATTTAAGGAAAAAAATGAGAGAGAGATAAAGAATAAGAGGAAGAAGAAGAATGGCTAGTGGAAATGTCAACCACATTAAGCCCTTAAAACCCGCTTAGCTTTTGACAATAGAGACCTACATACTGTGGATGGTCTTCTGTTCAGTGTGTCTCTTTCATCGTGAACTTCCCATATTATTCCTTTATTTATTTGAAAAATATCGGAAGTACAGACATTTTTTATTATTAATATTTTTTGCAAGAAGTGTGAATTTAAACTAAAACATTACTTCGAGGACTGGGATGGATGAAACCAAAATGGTCACTTCTGAGCGGCGCCCTTTAAAAGTACATTAACAGTGGAAAGTAGCCAGAGTGAACTCACGAAGGGACACATCTTCCTTTCATAGTTACTTTGTTAATACAAATTCCAGACACAATTCGGCTTTTGAGATGCTACTTTCTTTTTTTCTTGCATTGTGGTATAGGTCGAGAAGATTGAGATGTAGATGATGACGCATTTTGATCATCTTGACCTAATCATATACTAATACTAACGGATATAACCCTAAGAAGTATTCTAAATATCCAAGACAATTATATTTCACATTTCAAAACAACATTTGGCTTCTTCACCTTCTTCATCTGTATCTAAAGATATGTCTTTAGGCCAAACTGGTCGAGAGGAAATGCTTGCATGATTAGTGAGTGCACGCGCATAATCATTATTTCTGTGTTTGTAAAACACATGAAGTAAAAATGGCTAAATCAACCATTTTCCAGCTTCCTACTTAGAAAAATTAATGCTTCAGTGTCCTAGCTATATACGGTGTTCTCTATTAAAGAGACAAAGTGTCATACATGGTTATGCAACAAAAATCGATCGAAACAGCCGTTCTGTAAAAAAGAACAGCAGTTGATACAGTGCTAATAAGTATTCGACTTGATAGGTCGCAATCATGTTTTTATACTATTTCGAAGCTACTGGAAAGTGGGGAGGGAAAAAAAACACTTTGCATGCATTTAACGACAGATAGATTCAATAATGGTGTGAAGTAAATGAAAGATAAATTAAACTTGAACAGTATCCGTAGAAAATCCGGTGAAAGAAAAAAAAAATTCATTTCTAAATACGTCGATGTTTTGTAAATAAATCCCACAAGTGTTAGGTAGCAGGTAATTAAGGAAAAAAAAAACCATTTAAACGGGAATTTGGTGCCTGTTAGAGGCTGAAAGCAGAAGGTTTTCAAGTCTCAGAAGAAATATTTTGGAAGTGGTGGGGCACGTGTCAAAGGGTTACAGTGTTAAGAGTTTTCTTTTCTTGTTGTGCTTTTTATTAGCGTTTGATTTCCTGGGTAAACTCAATGGAACAGTAAGAACACACAGAGGACAAAGTTTTTCTAAGATTTCAATGTATTCAACTTGCTCTCTAAGCAAAGAGCTCAAAGAGTGTGTTTTACCGTTGGAGGAGTGAGAAACAACTTCACTCTCTCACAACATTACAAATCCATCACAACCATTCATTTCTAAGCCATCATGTGAGATGCTTACACTTGTCATGAGATATGACTCATTATAATCTAATCTAGATACCATATGGAATATGATCCAATGGCTTACATTAAAACCTGCACAATGCTTATAATAAACCTAAACAGCAAATACATTTATACACCAATACTCCCTTATAAACGTTTTGCTGATTTTACTCCAAGTGCATTTCTCAAGTACTCAAACCGATCTTTAGGAAGCGCCTTTGTAAACATGTCTGCCAATTGCTCCTCTGTTCTGCAGTAGTGTAATTCAATGGTGCCATCTTGAATAGCATCCCTTATGAAGTGATATTTTCTGTTGATATGCCTTGTTTTCTGGTGGAATACTGGATTCTTGGACATGGCTATGGCAGAGGTGTTATCACAGAGCAAGGATGTAGCCTATACTTGTTCTTCTCCAAAATCAGACAACACAAATCTCAGCCACATTGCTTGTGTTGTGGTTACTGCAGCAGATACATATTCAGCTTCTGCAGTAGATAGTGCCACACTGCATTGTTTAACAGAAGCCCAAGAGAATACCCCTGAACCAAAACTGAATGCATAGCCCGAGGTACTTTTCATATCATCCAAACTTCCTGCCCAGTCACTATCACAATAGCCTATCAACATAGCAGATTTACCCTTCACATATTCAATTCCAAAATCCAATGTGCCTTGTACATATCTCAATACCCTTTTAGCTGTTCCCATGTGCTTCATGGTAGGTTTATGCATAAATCTTGCCAACAAGCATGATGCATACATCAAATCTGGTCTAGTAGCTGTTAGATATAACAAACTACCAACCATTTTCCTGTATAAACCTTCATCAGCTTCCTCAATTCCATCAACTTTGGATAATCTGTCAGTGATAGCAAGTGGAGTTTTCACAGCTTTACAATCCTTCAAACCAAAATTTTCCAGTAAAGACTTGGCTCACTTGCCATTATCTGTCTGAATGATGCCTAAGCCAAGGAAATGATGCAGCAATCCCAAATCTGACATTTCATACTGTTTCATCATATCATTTTTGAATTCTTGAACCATCTTATCAGAACTCCCTGTGTAGATAATGTCATCTACATACAGAGATACAATAAGCACACCTGCATAACTGAATTTAGTATACAAAGTAGCTTCACTTTGACTTCTCTTGAAACCAGACTGATTGAAATATGTATCTATCTCATCATACCAAGATCTGGGAGCTTGTTTCAGACCATATAAGGCCTTTTTCAGTCTGTAAACCTTGTCTTCTTTCCCTTTGACTTCAAACCCCTGTGGTTGATCAACATATACTTCCTCATGTAGTGTACCATTTAGGAATGCCGATTTAACATCCAATTGGAATAATTTCCATTCCTTTTGAGCTGCCAATGCAATCAAGGTTCTAATGGTATCAAGCCTTGCCACTGGTGCAAAGGTCTCATTAAAATCAACCCCAAGCTTTTGAGAATAGCCCTTTGCCACTAATCTTGCCTTATTTTTTCTGCACTGATCCATCAAGATTAAGCTTGGTCTTATAGACCCATTTGACACCAATTACTGGTTTATCAAACGGCCTATTGACTAACTCCCATGTATCATTCTTTTCTATCATTTCAATTTCTGTAGACATAGCTTTTCTCCAAGCTTCATCACCTGATGCTTCTTCAAAACACTCAGGTTCTATCACACAGAAATTACACCTTTCATATAAATCTTTCACACTTCTAAATTTGAGAGGTGTGTGATCAAACTCTTGCGGTTCAGTAAGATTCACTTGTTTCTCTTGACTTGAATGAGAAACTACAGTTTGATCTTGTTGCTCCAATAAAGATTTTGTACCCCTCTCATCTACTTCACTGTCAACATTACTCCCTTCATCACAATGTACTTCATTAGAGACTGAAATAGACAGATTCTTCTCAACATGAGTTTTCCAATTCCAACAAGTGTTTTCATCAAAGATTACATCTCTTGAGATAATAATCTTCTTGGTTTCAGGATTGAATAATCTGTAACCTTTCTCACAAGATCCATAGCCAAGAAAAATGCATTTGACACTTGTTGCATCCAGTTTCTGCCTCATTTGTGATGGAACTTGTGCATAGCATAGAGATCCAAACACTCTTAAATGTTTTACTCCAGGCTTCCTTCCACTATAAGATTCAAAATGAGTCTTCTTGTTCAAAGCTTTGGTGGGACATCTATTTAGAATATAGACAGCAGTGTTAACTGCTTCTGCCCAAAATTCAAATGGAATACCCTTCTCCAGCATCACACTCTTAGCCATTTCTACAATGGTTCTATTCCTCCTCTCTGCAACACCATTCTGCTGAAGGGAATAGGCCACTGTGAGCTGCCTCTCCAACCCAAAATCTTCACAAAACTGAGAAAATTCAAGTGAAGTATACTCTCCTCCCCTGTCACTTCTTAATTTTTTCAGTTTGAACCCACTTTGTAGTTCAACAGTTGCTTTAAACTTTTTGAACACACTAAATGCCTCAGATTTGGTCCTGAGAAAATACACCCATCCCATCCCGGTACAATCATCAGTGAATGTGATAAAGTACTTATTTCCTGCTTTGGTAGGTGTTTGCATAGGGCCACATATATCAGTGTGGATCAATTCCAAAGGTAAAGCAGCTCTCCACTTGGTTTCTTTGGGAAATGCATCTCTGGAATGCTTGCCAAGGGCACATCCCTCACATATTGTGGAGTTCATTCTGAGCTCAGGTAAACCAGTCACCATGTCATGCTCTTGGAGTTGCATTAGAGCATTCATATTTAGATGCCCGAGTCTTCTATGCCATATCTCAGCATCTTGTCTAACATTTGCCCTCATAGCAATTTGAATTCCTGGTTGCAACTTCAAAGGAAAGCTTCGATTTCCCTTCATGGGGATTTTAACAACCAGATTAAAGCATGTAAAATCTTCATAAATTCTGACTTCAATCCCTCCAAATACAAGATAATATCCATGCTCCATCATCTGTCCCACACTCAATAGGTTCTCCTTTAAACCAGGTACCAACATGATCTCCTTGATATACCTTTTGCCTTGCTTAGTTGTAACCATTAACTCTCCTTTTCCAACTACATTAACCAACTCCCATGTGCCCATTTCAACTTTGGCAGTAACACTTCTATCAATGTTCTCCAGTAAATCTTCTCTTCCTGTCATGTGATTACTGCAGCCACTATCAACATACCAAACATCTTATCCCTTCTTCACTGCAGCAGCCATACACACATAAAACATGGTTGGATTGTTCTCCACTTGTTTGGCATAATTGGCCTGTTGAGTAACCTTCTTTGACCTGCAATCCTTGACAAAATGTCCTGGCTTATCACAGTTATGACACCTTGGTTTCCCCTTGAACCAACACTCTCCAAAGTGAAGTTTATCACAGTACTTACAAGCATTCTTGACATTATCAGAAGGCCCAGTAAATTTTCCTTGATGGTGCACAGATTTGTTATCCCATTTCTTACTCTTTGTCTGCCAGTTCTTTGTGGGTTTAAAACTTTGATTACCATTGTAATTGTTCTTCCTGGGAGCTATACTTAAACTAGCAAAGGCTTTTTCTGTATTATTTTCAGAGTGTCTCTCAATTCTTTGCTCAAACCCTTTTAGAGTAGCAACTACATCCTGCACATCAACTGTCTCCAAATCCCGTGTATTCTCAATCACAGCTACAATACTATCATAGGATCTAGGAAGACTAATCAATAATTTCTGCACTATTCTTTGATTTCCAATACTCTCACCATAACTTTTCATTTGCGTAATGAGATCAAACAGACGCACAAGATACACAGAAAATAATTCATGTTCACCCATCCGAGTATATTCAAAATCACGCCTTAAGCTTTGAAGTTTCACAGATCTCACCTGTTTATCTCCAATAAACTCTTGCTTCAGTATATCCCAGGCTTCTTTTGCTGTTTCCAGAATGGCGATTCGTGGGAAAATTTCATCGGACACAGCACCTTGAATAACACCGAGAGCCTTAGCATCCTTGATCATGTTCTCCTTCAGCTGCTTTAGCTCAGCGGCAGTAAGTTCTTCGCCTTCTTTCTTCACCAGAGGATTATACCCCGTTTCAACCATATCCCACAGATCGTGAGATCTGAAAATGGTCTTCATCTTTATCTGCCAGAAATCAAAGTTTTCCCCATTGAAAATCGGTGCTCGAAGATCAGCACCACTCGATCCAGCCATATTAGACTTGTTATCGAGTTACCCAGTGATTTTCAGATCGTTCTTCAATCGCAGCAAACTCGATTCTCTGTCGAGTTCCTCAGCTACGAACCTTGTCACAGATGTACGCCCAGATTTAGATCCAACCTGGCTCTGAGGCCATATTAGCGTTTGATTTCCTGGGTAAACTCAATGGAACAGTAAGAACACACAGAGGACAAAGTTTTTCTAAGATTTCAATGTATTCAACTTGCTCTCTAAGCAAAGAGCTCAAAGAGTGTGTTTTACCGTTGGAGGAGTGAGAAACAACTTCACTCTCTCACAACATTACAAATCCATCACAACCATTCATTTCTAAGCCATCATGTGAGATGCTTACACTTGTCATGGGATATGACTCATTATAATCTAATCTAGATACCATATGGAATATGATCCAATGGCTTACATTAAAACCTGCACAATGCTTATAATAAACCTAAACAGCAAATACATTTATACACCAATACTTTTCTCCCCCTGGTTTCCTTTACGGGAGTAGGAGATGATTCTTAGAGTTCGTGTAGACCTCCAAGGCCCCCAGCTTTAAAGGAAAGGCCTCATAAGTTTTCAAACTCTGTGTGTGTGTATATATACAGCTACAGTTGGACCTTTATATAATTATATTCCTATCATGCTGGTACTCAAATAATTTATAAATCAAAGGAATAAATCATGAACAGAAGTATTCACTGAATTATTAAGGTGTTCTGCCAGTAATTGCTTGTTTTTCACCCTGCAAAATGGCACAGAGAATGTTTTTTCACCATTGAGTATTTACTAGTGTAGGAAAAGGTTTTTACCGATGTCATCTGTTTTTCCTCCTTATAATGGAAAAATTTCGGAGTTTATGGCACTTACGTCATGTGATGTTTTCACCAATAAAAATTTGACACTTAGATATAATTTTCTCTATTTTGATTAAATAAGTTTTTAAAAACTTTATGTGTCAAATTCTCATTGATTGGAAATACCACCTGGCATAAGTGCCAGGAACCCGAAAAATTTCTCCATATAATGTGCCTTTTTACTTGGTAAAGGGGTAATTAGGGTAAATATTGTATTGGTGGTAATTTCTGATTTCTCCAACAATTGCACAAGGCTATATTCCATGAAAGCCATTAGCTGGCTCGGCTCTTGTAATTGTATATAGTGTACGAGAAATATTACCCTCTCATTGCTCCTTCCTCCTCAGGTTTAGAGAAAGAGACGCAACAGTGACATCGAGATAGGAAAGCTTCTCTCTGTGTTTAGACAATTCATTTTCTTAAGGTTTCGCTTGGTGGGCTGGATATGATAGGTCGTGATCAATTAAAATGAACTTAGTCCAATCAGTTATTTGTCGTGTCAAAATATGAGATGTACATAACTGGATATGATGTGTTATGAATCTACAATAGAGTGAGTTATCTAATTAATCTATCCTTATACATGAGTTACAAATCTTATCGTAAAATTTATGTCTATCCAATCATTCTGAAGACCCAATCCCATCCAGCCTACCAAATGGGTCCTAAATGTTTATTGAGTACCTTTGGGGGCATGTTTGGTGGGTTAGGTTGTGATCAATTAAAATAAACTTTAATCCAATCTGTTATTTGTTGTGTCAAAATGTAAGGTGAACATGATGAGTTATCAATCCACAATAGAGCTGGTTATATCTAACATATTCTTATAGGTGGATTACAAGTCTTGTCTTACATGTTCCTACTAATTCATTCTATTCCTAAAGCAAAATTCTATTCAACCTACCAAACGAGCCCTCATAAAACACAAGTTGAACTAAGTAGATAATGATAAGTTCCTAAATAAATTGAACACTTGGGTTGTAAGGCCCAGGTTTTTGAACCAGAACAATAAACAAAACGGTTTTATATTCCCTTTTTCTTCTCTCTTTATTTTCTTGTATTGGAGAGGGCATTATAATAGAAGCCATGATTGGTTTTTGTAGAATTCCTTTCTCACTATATATAAATAAAGCTACTTGATCGAAGTATGCTTCAATTTAGAAGTGAATATAATTATATAAATGTATGCCCCTAGTATTTCTATAGGCTCTATGACTAATTAAACGAGCTTTTAGGCACTTCAACCATATCATTATTTTTATAAGCAACATTGTCATACCAACTCATTCTGTAGGCCTCCACTAACTTTTCTTCTTCTTTTGGTTTATGCTGCATAATTCTGCGTAAATTTCAAAGAATAATAGTATCAATAAACATCACCTTTGGTTGCAGTTCACACTACCCAGATTTCTAAAGCTCATGGATGGGACGAGGTTAGAGTATCTTCAACAGGCTAAATGAGGTTTTTTGGCTACTTCAATAAAACAACAACAACAACAACAACAAAGCCTTTTCCCACTAAGTGGGGTCGGCTATATGAATCCTAGAACGCCATTGCGCTCGGTTTTGTGTCATGTCCTCCGTTAGATCCAAGTACTCTAAGTCTTTTCTTAGAGTCTCTTCCAAAGTTTTCCTAGGTCTTCCTCTACCCCTTCGGCCCTGAACCTCTGTCCCGTAGTCACATCTTCGAACCGGAGCGTCAGTCGGCCTTCTTTGCACATGTCCAAATCACCGGAGCCGATTTTCTCTCATCTTTCCTACAATTTCGGCTACTCCTATTTTACCTCGGATATCCTCATTCCCAATCTTATCCTTTCTCGTGTGCCCACACATCCCACAAAGCATCCTCATCTCCGCTACACCCATTTTGTGTACGTGTTGATGCTTCACCGCCCAACATTCTGTGCCATACAACATCGCTGGCCTTATTGTCGTCCTATAAAATTTTCCCTTGAGCTTCAGTGGCCTACGACGGTCACACAACACGCCGGATGCACTCTTACACTTCATCCATCCAGCTCGTATTCTATGGTTGAGATCTCCATCTAATTCTCTGTTCTCTTGCAAGATAGATCCTAGGTAGCGAAAACGGTCGCTTTTTGTGATCTTCGCTAGATTGCTCCGGTCATTAGTGTGGATAAGTATATAAATGGATAGAGATAGGAAAGCAAACACAAGATGTACGTGGTTCACCCAGATTGGCTACGTCCACGGAATAGAAGAGTTCTCATTAATTGTGAAGGGTTTACACAAGTACATAGGTTCAAGCTCTCCTTTAGTGAGTACAAGTGAATGATTTAGTACAAATGACATTAGGAAATATTGTGGGAGAATGATCTCGTAATCACGAAACTTCTAAGTATCGGAGTGTGGTGTCGTCTTGACTTGCCTTATCTGTCTCATAGGTAGATGTGGCATCTTCTCTGGAAGTACTCTTCCTCCATCCAGGGGTGGTATCTTTAACTGGTGGAGATGCACAAGGTAATGTATCAATTTCACTTGAATCTTACTTGTAGTTTCAAGCTTGGTCAAGCGCGATACAAACCATGTAGTAGGAGTCCCCCAAGTCGCCGAGCTAGGGGGTCTGCTGAAAGAAGTGATAGACAAGGTAAGCAATCAGAGCTCCGACTGATTGTTCACCTTCTCCCCATCTTGCAGCAGCATGAAGGATAAAGAGAAGAAAAATGAGAAGAGATGATATGAGATACTTTTGCTTTTGAATAAGTAACTTTCCACAGGCTTATTCTTGAACTGAGCTGGAGGGTTTTCTGGTTTCCTCCAGAGTATAAGGCCGACTGAAGAATTTGAGGGTCAAAACAAGTCCATCAAATCTAGAGTACGTTCCACCCTGCTGATATGGGATACTTTTGCTTTTGACAGAGTAATGGATGTATCGGCACGTGTGCTGTTATGCTTGTCTCCACATGCTTCTTTGTATCCTTCGCACTTGCCCTATCTGTTCCTCAAGCAGATACGGAATCTTCCCTGGAAACATAAGATGTTGAAGATGAGTACTCGAGAGCAATGCCAGGTAAGTAATCAGGTAAGGGGTTCCAGGCAGTCAGTTCCTGGCTGGAAGCTTGATTCCAAGTGCTGACTGATTGCTCTCTTTCTCATTGTCTTGCAGGTAAAAACAAGGCCAAAGGAAAAGACAGGGAAAAAGCATGATATGGGATACTCTTGCTTTTAACCCTGATGATATGAGATATTCTTGCTCTAGTATAGCTTGTTTGCAGAGGTATTATCAGGGGGGAAGAAAGCTGAATATTTCGAAAGGCTTCGTTGGGAGTGCCCTCTCAGATATGATGAAGGGTTGAGCATTTTTGCAGGTCTGCCTGTCCGTTGGGGATGGAGGTCGACATATATAGGAGTCTCCCTAACAACAAGTAGTAATGCTATTCATTTACCCTGCTTGGTCATAGCACGGTAGTGGGAGCTGCCAGTTTCACATGTTTTAACTATGTCAGAGCACTTTGAAAAAGTGGTCTGTGGTATCTGGCTCTCGAGATTCGGAGAACGATGCCTCTTCGATTTTTGAGAAAGCAATCATGCTGGGGGTCTGGCTCTCGAGATTCAGAGAGCAGTGTCTCTTCGATTTTTGAGGAAGTAATCATGTTGGGAGTCTGGCTCTCGAGATTCGGAGGGCGGTGCCTCTTCGATTTTGGAGCAAGCAATCCTGTTGGGAGTGTTGTCTCGAATGTGAGTAAAGGTTGGGCATGTTTGCTAGTCTACCTTACCCGGAAGCACAAAGGTTGACACACAGGGACTTTCCAATTATCTAGCAATGGTACTGTTCCTTTACCCTCTCTTCGCTTTTGAGAAAGTAGTCATGTTGGGAGTCTGGCTCTCGAGATTTGGAGGGCGGTGCCTCTTCGATTTTGGAGCAAGCAATCTTGTTGGGAGTGTTTTCTCGAATGTGAGTAAAGGTTGGGCATGTTTGCTAGTCTACCTTGCCACGAAGCACAGAGGTTGACACACAGGAACTTTCCAATTATCCAGCAATGGTACTGTTCCTTTACCCTTGTGGGTAATAATATGGTAGCTAGACCTTCAAAATTTATGTGTCTAAACTTTGTTAGTGTTGTTTCTTTGCTATTCTTTTACCTTTCTTGGTCAGAGCGATGTAGTGGGAGCTGCAAGCTTCACGTGCTCAACTTTGGCAGAGAACTTTGGCAAAGTTATCTGTGGTACCCATGAGCTATTGTTGCGTGTGGGAAGTGGGTGATTGAACAGTAAGATTCATGTGCTTTCTACTTCACCAGAAGTCTTCGACAGAATACCCATAATTTCTGCAAAGCTGAGTGTGCGTGTGACAGGTGCTGACAAGGCTAGAATAGTAGGTGCCTCTTCGATTTCTGAGATCGGCCCTCGTGGTCTCTGAGCAGCCCAGCTTTTGAGAAAGCGAGCGCTTCTTCGATTGATTCGGAGAACGATGCCGTATCGATTTTTGAGAAAGCAATCATGCTGAGGGTCTGGCTCTCGAAGATTCGGGGAGCAGTGTCTCTTCGATTTTTGAGAAAGTAATCATGTTGGGAGTCTGGCTCTCGAGATTCGGAGGGCGGTGCCTCTTCGATTTTGGAGCAAGCAATCTTGTTAGGAGTGTTTTCTCGAATGTGAGTAAAGGTTGGGCATGTTTGCTAGTCTACCTTGCCACGAAGCACAGAGGTTGACACACAGGGACTTTCCAATTATCCAGCAATGGTACTGTTCCTTTATCCTCTCTTCGATTTTTAAGAAAGTAGTCATGTTGGGAGTCTGGCTCTCGAGATTCGGAGGACGGTGCCTCTTCGATTTTGGAGCAAGCAATGTTATTGGGAGTGTTTTCTCGAATGTGAGTAAAGGTTGGGCATGTTTGCTAGTCTACCTTGCCACGAAGCACAGAGGTTGACACACAAGGACTTTCCAATTATCCAGCAGTGGTACTGTTCCTTTACCCTTGTGGGTAATAATATGGTAGCTAGACCTTCAAAATTTATGGGTCTAAACTTTGTTAGTGCTGTTTCTTTGCTATTCTTTTACCCTTCTTGGTCAGAGCGATGTAGTGGGAGCTGCAAGCTTCACGTGCTCAACTTTGGCAGAGAACTTTGGCAAAGTTATCTGTGGTACCCATGAGCTATTGTTGCGTGTGGGAAGTGGGTGATTGAACAGTAAGATTCATGTGTGTTCTACTTCCCCAGAAGTCTTCGACAGAATGCCCATAATTTCCGCAAAGCTGAGTGTGCGTGTGACAGGTGCTGACACGGCTGGAAAAGTAGGTGCCTCTTCGATTTCTGAGATCGGCCCTCGTGGTCTCTGGGGAGCCCAGCTTTTGAGAAAGCGAGCGCCTCTTCGATTTCTGAGATCGGCCTTCGTGGTCTTTGAGCAGCCCAACTTTTGAGAAAGCAAACGCCTCTTCGATTTCTGAGATCAACCCTCGTGATCTCTAAGCAGCCCAACTTTTGAGAAAGCAAACGCCTCTTCGATTTCTGAGCAGGCGCCTCTTCGATTTCTGAAGCTCCGTCGAGTGCAGATTTTTATAGAGGCTGGCATTAAGTTCCAAAGCACACTTGAATCTCCACCAGTAGAAGCTTCATTCTTGCACTTCTAAGATCTTGATTTGTCCGACCTCTTCTCTCTGCAACACCTTTGAAAATGTCTGGCCCCTCCGACCGTCGTTTTGACTTGAACCTTGTTGAAGAGGCAGCCCCGCCTTCTCCAGACAACATATGGCGCCCATCCTTCGTCTCCCCTACTGGTCCTCTTACCGTTGGAGATTCCGTGATGAAGAATGATATGACCGATGCGGTGGTGGCCAGGAACCTTCTCACTCCCAAAGATAACAGACTACTTTCCAAACGGTCTGATGAGTTAGCTGTTAAAGATTCGCTGGCTCTCAGTGTTCAGTGTGCAGGTTATGTGTCTAATATGGCCCAACGCCTATTTGCTCGAACCCGCCAAGTTAAATCATTGGCGGCTGAAGTGATGAGTCTCAAACAGGAGATTAGAGGGCTCAAGCATGAGAATAAACAGTTGCACCGGCTCGCACATGACTATGCTACAAACATGAAGAGGAAGCTTCACCAGATGAAGGAAACTGATGGTCAGGTTTTACTTGATCATAAGAGATTTGTGGGTTTGTTCCAAAGGCATTTATTGCCTTCGTCTTCTGGGGCTGTACCGCGTAATGAAGCTCCGAATGATCAACCTCTGATGCCTCCTCCTTCTAGGGTTCTGTCCAGTACTGAGGCTCCAAATGATCCCCCTCCGGTGCCTTCTCTTTCTGGGGCTCTACCGACTGCTGAGACTTCTCCTAAGCAACCTTTGTGAAGGCTCCCTCTTGTGTGTTTATTTTGACTCATGTATATGTACATATTTGTAGCTTATCGGGGATATCAATAAATAAGCTTTCCTTCATTTCAACGTATTGTGTTAAATACACCAAAGCCTTCTTCGCTAAGTTCTTTGAATTTTCTTTTGTTGAAGCTTGTATGTTGAAGCTTTCTGAGTGGAGCATGTAGGTTGGGGTAGTGTTCCCTTAATTTCCCGAGTGAGGAAAACTTCTCGGTTGGAGACTTGGAAAATCCAAGTCACTGAGTGGGATCGGCTATATGAATCTTAGAACGCCATTGTGCTCGATCCTGAGTCATGTCCTTCGTTAGATCCAAGTACTCTAAGTCTTTTCTTAGAGTCTCTTCCAAAGTTTTCCTAGGTCTTCCTCTACCCATTCGGCCCTGAACCTCTGTCCCATAGTCGCATCTTCTAATCGGAGCGTCAGTAGGCCTTCTTTGCACATGTCCAAACCACCGTAACCGATTTTCTCTCATCTTTCCTTCAATTTCGGCTACTCCTACTTTACCCCGGATATCCTCATTCCTAATCTTATCCTTTCTCGTGTGCCCACACATCCAACGAAGCATCCTCATCTCCGCTACACCCATTTTGTGTACGTGTTGATGTTTCACCGCCCAACATTCTGTGCCATACAGCATCGCCGGCCTTATTGCCGTCCTATAAAATTTTCCCTTGAACTTCAGTGGCATACGGCGGTCACACAACACGCCGGATGCACTCTTCCACTTCATCCATCCAGCTTGTATTCTGTGGTTGAGATCTCCATCTAATTCTCCGTTCTTTTGCAAGATAGATCCTAGGTAACGAAAACGGTCGCTCTTTGGTATTTCTTGATCTCCGATCCTCACCCCTAACTCGTTTTGGCCTCCATTTGCACTGAACTTGCACTCCATATATTCTGTCTTTGATCGGCTTAGGCGAAGACCTTTAGATTCCAACACTTCTCTCCAAAGGTTAAACTTTGCATTTACCCCTTCCTGAGTTTCATCTATCAACATTATATCGTCTGCGAAAAGCATACACCAAGGAATATCATCTTGAATATGTCCTGTTAACTCATCCATTACCAACGCAAAAAGGTAAGGACTTAAGGATGAGCCTTGATGTAATCCTACAGTTATGGGAAAGCTTTCGGTTTGTCCTTCATGAGTTCTTACGGCAGTCTTTGCTCCTTCATACATATCCTTTATAGCTTGGATATATGCTACTCGTACTCCTTTCTTCTCTAAAATCCTCCAAAGAATGTCTCTTGGGACCCTATCATACGCTTTTTCCAAATCTATAAAGACCATGTGTAAATCCTTTTTCCCATCTCTATATCTTTCCATCAATCTTCGTAAGAGATAGATTGCCTCCATGGTTGAGCGCCCTGGCATGAACCCGAATTGGTTGTCCGAAACCCGTGTCTCTTGCCTCAATCTATGCTCAATGACTCTCTCCCAAAGCTTCATTGTATGACTCATTAGCTTAATACCCCTATAGTTCATGCAATTTTGTACGTCGCCCTTATTCTTGTAGATAGGCACCAAAGTGCTCGTTCGCCACTCATTTGGCATCTTCTTCGTTTTCAAAATCCTATTGAAAAGGTCAGTGAGCCATGTTATACCTGTCTCTCCCAAAAGTTTCCACACTTCGATTGGTATATTGTCTGGGCCTATTGCTTTTTTATGCTTCATCTTCTTCAAAGCTACAACCACTTCTTCCTTCCGGATTCGACGATAAAAAGAGTAGTTTCTACACTCTTCTGAGTTACTCAACTCCCCTAAAGAAGCGCTCATTTCATGTCTTTCATTGAAAAGATTATGAAAATAACCTCTCCATCTGTCTTTAACCGCGTTCTCTGTAGCAAGAACCTTTCCATCCTTATCCTTGATGCACCTCACTTGGTTTAGGTCCCTTGTCTTCTTTTCCCTTGCTCTAGATAGTTTATAGATATCCAACTCTCCTTCTTTGGTATCTAGTCGTTTATACATATCGTCGTAAGCCGCTAACTTAGCTTATCTGACAGCTTTCTTCGCCTCTTGCTTCGCTTTTCTATACCTTTCACCATTTTCATCGGTCCTCTCCTTGTATAAGGCTTTACAACATTCCTTCTTAGCCTTCACCTTTGTTTGTACCTCCTCATTCCACCACCAAGATTCCTTTTGGTGTGGGGCAAAGCCCTTGGACTCTCCTAATACCTCTTTTGCTACTTTTCGGATACAACTAGCCATGGAATCCCACATTTGGCTAGCTTCCCCCTCTCTATCCCACACACATTGGGTGATTACCTTCTCTTTGAAAATGACTTGTTTTTCTTCTTTTAGATTCCACCATCTAGTCCTTGGGCACTTCCAAGTCTTGTTCTTTTGTCTTACTCTTTTGATATGTACATCCATCACCAACAAGCGATGTTGATTAGCCACGCTCTCTCCTGGTATAACTTTGCAATCCTTACAAGTTATACGATCCCCTTTCCTCATTAGAAGAAAATCTATTTGTGTTTTTGACGACCCACTCTTGTAGGTGATCACATGTTCTTCTCTCTTCTTAAAGAAGGTGTTGGCTAAGAAGAGATCATATGCCATTGCAAAATCCAAGATAGCTTCCCCATCCTTGTTTCTCTCCCCAAAACCATGGCCACCATGAAAACCTCCATAGTTGCCTGTCTCCCTGCCCACGTGTCCATTTAAATCTCCTCCTATAAATAACTTCTCCGTCTGAGCAATTCCTTGCACCAAGTCTCCAAGATCTTCCCAAAATTTCTCCTTCGAACTCGTATCCAACCCTACTTGAGGTGCGTACGCACTAATCACATTGATAAGTTCTTGTCCTATTACAATCTTGATTGCCATGATTCTATCTCCTACCCTCTTGACATCTACAACATCTTGTACCAAGGTCTTGTCCACGATGATGCCAACACCGTTTCTCGTTCTATTTGTGCCCGAATACCAAAGTTTAAACCCTGAGTTTTCTAGATCCTTTGCCTTACTACCAACCCACTTAGTTTCTTATAGGCACATAATATTTATCATTCTCCTCACCATAACTTCCACTACTTCCATAGATTTTCCCGTTAAGGTTCCTATATTCCACGTTCCTAAACGCATTTTGCTCTCTTGAACTCTACCCTTCTGTCCTAGCTTCTTCACCCTCCCCCGTCTAATAGGATCAAAGTACTTCTTTTGTGTGTCCCGGGTAAAGTTGATAGGAGCATATGCTCCCAAACAACTTTGAGTGGAGTCGTTCGAAAAGAAGTTTCTATGGCCCCCTTGCTCATTTAACACTGCATCCGGGTGCCGATGGAGATACAGCGACCCTTGCTCACTTATCACTGTGCTCGGGCCACACAGCGCGCCACTTACGGGTGACGCCCTAGCTTTAGCGCGATTTTGTTCTGGATTCATTTTCATAAGGATTCGACGTGATCATGGAGTGCCGGCTGTCGACTACCTGACGCCCTCCCCATCCTCCTTTATCCGGGCTTGGCTACTTCAATAAAAAATGTAAAAAAAACACCAAACTTTAATAGGCTAGCTATCTTAACTTTGTGAATAGTAAGTAGCTAAATTTAGTTAGAAGGAAGGCAAAAGTTAAATATTTGCTAAACATTAAAAACTATAAAATGCATTGTTTGTGGGCTTCAAGAGAAGAAAAAAAAGGCTTGGATTCATATTTTAACTTAAGCTAAAATAGCTAGTTTTGTTGGAAATGGTGGCTAGCCAAGTTAACATTGAGTCATTTGATTAGATAGTTGTTGGAGATGCTCTTATGTAGAAATGGCAACTCAACCCATTAGGTTGTTAATGAGTACCTATTAAGACCTATGTAAATTGATATCACCATAATATAGATGTAAGATTGGTAGTGGGGATGATGATTAAGGTGCAATCAAACTAAATAGATTTTAATGGTACCATTAACAACTCAGTGTATTGATTTGACCTCTCTACTATTATATGATATTTCAGGTGACTCCAAAAATCCTTTTCTTTTAATTTTAGTTTATAATTTTCTGTACTTTTTTATATTTCGGCCGGTTCCCCATAGAATTTTTGCTTTAGTAATGCAGGGCCATGGCCATGGCATTGATACTCATTAGAGTGTTATAAAAAATATTTTAAAAATAAATTTAGATATAAAATAAGGAAAAACATATGCAAATGTGACAACCGTCCTAATAACAAACTTGAAAACGCAGATGTAATCTCCGACCAAATTGACATAAAGTTTGGAGAACACAAAAGATGTTCCCTGACATGATAAAGAGACAAAGCCGGAATTGGATACTAAGGTAAGGAATAATCAAAACCCTGCATTACCAAGGTGCATGCATATATTGCATAAACATCGATCTCACGTGTTGATCATGCCATGAATTATTAATTTGTCCTCCTATTTTTGTATATATCAGTTCATACAAAACAGAGATTTGGTGTTTGTCCTAATTTTATAATTTATCAATCAAAGTGTATGTGTGCAATGTGCATGCATGTATCTAGTGCTATGATTAAATTTCCCTTCCCGGCCCCGGTTGCTTTTCTTCTTTATTCTTAAAGTTTGGCATACATTTTTGCCCTATAATCAACACAATGAGATTAGAGGTTAATCATATTCCCATCACGAATTTTATCATGTGACAGTGTTATGATCACAATACTTCTGTAAGCCACTATGTAAAATAAGAGTATTAGTGTCCGAAATAATGTAGTAATTCGTTTGATTTGCGGATTATAGCCTTAGGAATTATGTACATGAAATCGTTCTTATATTTGGAAAAACCAATGATGGGAACGAACAATGCCACATGAATTTATCAAACCCAGCTATATATAGAGAAGTATTTTCTCATTACGTGAGAAATTCTTCTTTTTTTTCTTTAATAAATTACCATAAATGTAAATTTGTAATACTATATGTTACATATGTAATGCAAATGTATTATTGGAAGGCAAACCATATTTTTCTATTTCCATTCGTCATAATTTTCTATGAATCAAAGGAGTGTTATGTTAAAAAAAACTAAAAGATGAGAAAAGAAAAAAAAACTTATTGTAAAACTCTGAATCTTATTTCATATACACAACAAAAAGAATACAGTAAAATTGTCAAGAAAGCTACATAACATGAAAAAACTAGTATACATCTCGCCAAACTTTAGTTATAAGAAGTGTATTTATAAAAACTTAAGTCTGAACAAATAGGAAAGGCTATAAAAGCCCTAATAACTAATAGAAAAGTATTCATAAAATATAGCTTATTACTACAAAACCCTAATACTTAAAATACCAAAATGCACTTACATAATAATAAACCAAATTGCTAACTAGTTAACTTTTCAACAGGCTAAACATATATGCAGCAACTTTTATCTAATAAGGGGTGCTGGAACTTGCATTTCTTCAACAAAGTGGAAAAAATATCAGTATATCAACAGTTAGTTGATTAAATACACCAATAGTTTAGTTGCAAGATTGACTATGCATAATCAAGTTTAGTAGGCTAAAACTTCTTCCTGTTAATTAAAATTGCACTAATTAACTGCAGTGGAGGACTACATCTACTTCCGTTTCTTTAATTATATCACTCACACATTGTCAACTTTTGAGCAACTTTAATCACCAATTTGCTATGATATTTGATGACCGTCTACTGTGCTTTAATATAAGTGGGATGAAAATTAAATACAGGGAATTAATTAAAGTTTTAGCTTTTCTGCTAGGTAATCAGAGCATTTACTTGGATGAACTCCTAACTATTATCAGCCTGCTGAAAATGGCAAAACTATATGTACATTTGACGGTTGTAAAGTTCATAGTTAACTGCAATGGCATGTAAATTTGGTGATCGAGAGCATCTACGATCCCACGTCTAGGCTTAATTTGCGAAGCTCGAATCGTGTTTAATTAAGATTAAACTTCCGTCTCAATGAACTTTTAGCCCAGTTAATAAAGAGCATTTACCCTTACCCTTGATATCCCTGAGTCCAAATCTATCCTTCTCACTTGTATAAGAAACATGTGTAAACTTCCTTTACAAAAAGATTAAGTGTTATAAACCATTAAAAGTATATCTACATAAATCCAACTTAAAAATAAAATGTGCCGATAATACAAGATTATTGGACCAATACCAAGTTGCGGTGAACAAAAGCCGACCTATTAGCCGGAGACAGTAGGGTGTGGGGACTGATAGCTGAAGAAAAAAAAAATTTCAAGGAGTCTGTATTTAACTATCTTTTGTAGATCACATAGACCACGTAACGTTCCAATTGATAATTGGATTTTTTTTTAATGATTTAAAGAAGAAATTCACAGTGGTGGAAAGGAGTTGAGCCTAACATGACAATGTGGGTTCGAATCCCGTCGGTGGCTAATTTAACATCTAATCTAACAAAATCTATAATTTGACAAACAAAAAAAATCCAATCATCAACCTGCCCATGTTATGTTGTTTACAAAATATGATTCAATTAGATGGTTTCTCTCACATCACCCTAAAATAATATAAGAAGATTAGAGCTCTAACAATTGTGATTAATTTTCATATTCACTGGGAAATCGGGTGGTGAGCAGTCAAATGCTGTACCTTCTCATCACTCATCAGTGATTCAGAATGTAGCTTGGGGTTTGTGACTATTAATTAGTAGCCTGAGGCTATGAGAGGTGCTTGGATTATTTGCCAAAAAAGGGGAAAATGGAAAAAAAAGAAAAGAGGTGCTCGGATAAAAGAAAAGAAAAACGAGTTCTTTGTTGCAACCGATAATGCTTGAAAAACAAACAAACAGAGATTAATCAGTACTATCTCATCAAAAGAAAGTATGACCGCATGATCCTCTATTAAATGGATGATGTGGCATTTGTGGAACCTGCTTCAATGTCGTGAACAGCCACACTTACACCAGTGGAATCAAACTGTGTGATTGATTATCGTTTTGGAATATGAAGTATTGATCAAGGAGAAGACGAAACTCTATGATAACTAGTTTTGGCCCATTAGTGCAAACGTGATCCACTTGTCAACTCACAAATGAGTGATACGCTTGTTGCATTATTAGTTTAACGAAAGGATCATTAAATTGATTAAATTTCAAATCATCACGGTGCAAAGTGAAAAAATTGAAATGTCATAGCTCATTTAAAAATCACTCCAAACATGTCGAATGTGAAATGTAGTTAGCCCTAAATTTTAAGTGATCATATAATCGTTCTCGATTTTTCTCTTATTTTATAAATTGATTGATGCTAAAAACAAAAAAAATGTTATTTTTTTCATATGCCTTACCTATTTTGAGTAAGATTTGCAATTAATATTATCTAGTAATCTGAATAAAAGTAATCAATAAGATGAGAATTAGTCTCCTATTGGTTGAGTTGCTTGAATTAGTGTATATATTTATGGAGTCCCTTCACATAGCAAGCTACATTTCTGATCAGATAAGTTTTTCTATTTCCATTTGGCAATAAGGCTAGCTAGGTATATAAGTAGCTGAGCCAGTACAATATCGGTTGGTGATCTTAATATATAGGACCACAAAAAAGGGTTCTCAATCACCCTATGATCTCTGCAATTGTCAACTTAAACTTGTAGATTGATATATGCAAAACCTTTTATTAGGCATCCACCAAGAGATGGACAAATTTGTTCTTGTACTCAAGGAAATTCCACTTAAGAAACACAACAAAAAAAACCTAGAATCTCCAACCCATGAAGCGAAAAGAAGAAGATTAAATAAAGTTTAAAGAGCTATTATTGATACTTCAAAAAAATCATTACGCACCGGTACTGTTTTTTTTATGATGTAAGTGTGATTCTAGATTAATATTCTTTCTTTGATATTGTATAGAGAAAATTTCGAATTTGTAATTAGCAAGCAGAAGATTCATTGACAAAGTAATCAGAGAATCATGCTGTACCCAAAGAATAAGCATATGAATAGAAGAAGAAAAAAGCAGAGTAATCTATTAGAAAACCTTATTGTGTCTTTATCATCCTTATTGTGTCTTTATCATCATAACAATGTTGAACTTGGCAAGTCCATATAATAAATTAAAATTTAACAACAAAATGCAAACATGCTTCGAGGCGATATAAAAACTATTTTTTTAAAGAATTTTAGCCAAAATGATTTTCTAAGACTAACATAATTTCTCACTTAGGTTTTTACAATGAAAATTTATAGAAGTAGTCATTGAGTTTGTCTAGCGTAAATCATTTTGGTCATTCCATAAAAAATATGGCAATATTCTCGTTAGATTGTAACATGAACAACCATGTGATCACCTTTTTAAGGGTATTTTTGTCTAACCAGCCATTCCACTTAACGAGAATATTGACAAATTTTTTACAAAATGACCAAAATGAGTTACGGTAGACAAATGACTACTTCAAACGATTTTCATTATCAATGACCAAAATAAAGAATTTTCATTGTCAAGCACCAAAATAAAATATGTCAATTTCAAGTATCATTTTGTTTAAAAAACCATTTCTAAAATCAAAATGCACGCACGTATTCATTTACAAAGGCACAACAAAGAGGAGAGGTAATAAAGTCAAAGGGTCAAACTTGAAACCCTCTTTTTCTCACTATATAAATTCTTGCTGAACTTGGTTTGGGTTTCTTTTGTTTACGGATGGAGTGAGTTAATCACAGTTCTATCCGGTTAGTCATGTTCCCATAGTTGCATGACTTTTTGAACAGAAAACAAGGTTTATTATTTCAATTTCCACATCTACTTTTGATTTGGTAGTTGTTGATTAATCTTATCTGTACCTGTTACTATTTTGTGACTATATATGATTTATTTGACTTCCCAATTCTATATAATTAGTACCATTGAAATACATTTGACATACGTTAAGCCTACCTTTCTACAATTTCTCATTGTTGCTTAAGTGGAACAAAATTAACTCAAACATTGCTTATGAAGAGAATGAAGTTGCATAATCTTTCATAAAATTTTCAATCCCGCAGCAACGCGCGCACAAATATCTAATAATTAACTATGTTTAGATATTCTACATCGAAAAAGAAAGCTTTGCCTAAATATTTTAAATAATCTTCTAAACATCGAAAAAGGAAGCTTTGCCTAAATATTTTTGTTGATGCACAAAATCAGCGAAGACTTTGGTACAACAGAAAGTGTCAGGTTTTGTGACCTTCGCTTGGTTGCTTCCGTCACTAGTGAGGATAAGTACGTAAATGAATAGAGACAGAGAAGCAAACACATGATGTACGTGGTTCACCCAGATTGGCTACGTCCACGGAGTAGAGGAGTTCTTATTAGTAGTGAAGGGCTTACACAAGTACAAAGGATCAAGCTCTCAATTTAGTGAGTTCTTGTGAATGATTTAACACAAAATGGCATTAGGCCATATTGTGGGGGAATGACCCCTATTTATAGAAAAACTTGTAGCTTTGTCACATTGACATGTGTCATGTTATGATTGGTTCTTGATGTCGACACGTGCTGCGCTCTGATTGGCTTCTAATCTTGACACGTGTCGAGTAGTGATTGGCCTCCTGGTCGGAGGGGAACTCTTCTGGGTCCTTGACAGTATAGCGTTGGCCGGTGCTCGGTAGTTTCGGGATTGGTCAAGTATGGTACAAACAGTGCTCCCCTAAGTTCCGAGTGAGGGAAACTCCTCGGTTGGGGACTTGCAAGATCCAATCCCTTGAGTAATCACGAAACTTCTAAGTACCGAAGTGTGGTCTGATCTTCATCTGCCCTTCTCTGGAAGTACCTTTCCTCCATCCGGGAATGGTGTACTTAGCTGATGTTGACGCACAAGGTAATGTATCAATTTCACTTAAAGCTTAGTTGTAGTTTCGGGCTTAGTCAAGTGTGATACAAACCCTATAGTAGGAGTCCCCCAAGTCGCCGAGCTAGGAGATCTGCCGAAAGAGGTGACAGACAAGGTAAGCAGTCAAACTTCCAAGTAAGCAACCCAAGGTCAGAGGTTTGACTTCAGCTTCCGGTTGATTGTTCTCCTTCTCCTTGTCTCTCATTCAACTGCCAGGATAAGGAGAAGCAAATGGATAAGAGATGATATGAGATACTTTTGCTTTTGAAGAAGTAACTTTCCACAGGCTTATTCTTGAACTGTGCTGGAGGGTTTTCTGGTGCCCTTTAGAGTATAAGGCCGACTAAAAAATTTGAGGGTCAAAACAAGTCCATCAAATCTAGAGTACGTTCGACCTTGATGATATGGGATACTTTTGCTGTTGACGGAATAATGAATGTGGTATGGAAAGGTGTCGTGCTGTAGTGATCTGTTTCAGCTCACCGTTGAACCTTCTGCTCCAATCTTTTGCATGGCAGAAGTGGTGTGCAACCTTTGCATTTAAATGGTCCTTCAGAACATTCCTTCATAGTGACTCATCCACGCTTGGCAGCTTCAGTGTAAAGAGCCAATATCTGATCAACTGTCATGAGGTATTTGCCGGTGGAATTCGTGACCTTGACAGCAGTTGAGGATGAGTACTCGAGAGCAATGCTAAGTAAGCAACCAGGCAAAGGCTCCAGGCAGTCAGTTCCAAATTGGAGGTTTGATTTCAGGTTCCGACTGACTGCTCTCTTTCTCCTTGTCCTGCAGGTGTGGACAAGGACAAAGACAAAGACAGGGAGAAAGCATGATATGGGATACTCTTGCTTTCGACCCTGATGATATGAGATACTCTTGTTCTTGGTGTGGCTTATTTGCTGAGGTATTATCGGGGGGAAATAAAGCTGAGTATTTCGAGAGGTTATGTTGAGGGTGCCTTTTCGAACGCGAGAAAGGGTTGAGCATTTTTGCAGGTTTGCCTGTCCGTTGAGGAGGGAGGTCAATGTATATAGGGATTTCCCAATAACAAGTAGTAATGCTATTCCTTTACCCTTCTTGGTCACAGTAATGTAGTGGGAGCTGCCAGCTTCACGTGTTTTAATTTTGTCAGAGCACTTTGAAAAAGTGGTATGTGGTATCTGGAAAGCTGATGTTACGTGTGAAGATTACAGACAAGCTTTATCTAAGGAAATCTGGCTCTCGAAGTTCTGAGAGTTGTGCCTCTTCGGTTTTCGAACAAGCAATCCCGTCGAGGATCTGACTCTCGAGATTCGGAAAGCGGTGCTACTCCGGTTTTTGAGAAAGTAATTATGTTGGGAGTCTTTTCTCGAATGTGAGTAAAGGTTGGACGTTCTTGCCAACCTGTCTTGCCGCAAAACACGGAGGTCGACACACATAGGGACTTTCCAGTTGTCAAGCAGTGGTGCTGTTCCTTTACCCTTATGGGTAATAGTAGGGTAGCTGGAACTTCGAAATTCTCGTGCCTAAACTTTGTCAGAGATCTTTGACAAAGTTATATGTGGTACCCGAGGAGTTGATGGTGCATATGGAGAGCGGTGATTGAACAATAAGATTCACGTGCTTTCTACTTCACCAGAAATCTTCGACAAATTGCCCATAATTTCCGCAAAGCTGAGTGTGCATGTGACAGGTGCTGACGAGGCTGAAAAAGCAGGTGTTTCTTCGATTTCTGAGATCGGCCCTCGTGGTCTCTGAGCAGCCCAGCTTTTGAGAAAGCAAACGCCTCTTCGATTTCTGAAGCTCCGTCGAGTGCAGATTTTTATAGAGGCTGGCATTAAGTTCCACAGCACACTTGAATCTCTACCAGTAGAAGCTCATTTCTTGCACTTCTAAGATCTTGATTTGTCTGACCTTTTCCCTCTTCAACACATTTGAAAATGTCTGGACCCTCAGACCGTCGTTTTGACTTGAACCTTGGAGAAGAGACAGCCACGCCTTCTCCAGACAACATATGGCGCCCATCCTTCATATCCCCTACTGGTCCTCTTACCGTTGGGGATTCTGTGATGAAGAATGATATGACCGCTGCAGTGGTGGCCAGGAACCTTCTCACTCCCAAAGATAACAGACTACTTTCCAAACGGTCTGATGAGTTGGCTGTTAAGGACTCTCTGGCTCTTAGTGTTCAGTGTGCAGGTTCTGTGTCTAATATGGCCCAACGCCTATTTGCTAGAACCCGCCAAGTTGAATCATTGGCTGCTGAAGTGATGAGTCTCAAACAGGAGATTAGAGGGCTCAAGCATGAGAATAAGCAGTTGCACCGGCTCGCCCATGACTATGCTACAAACATGAAGAGGAAGCTTGACCAGATGAAGGAATCTGATGGTAAGGTTTTACTTGATCATCAGCGGTTTGTGGGTTTGTTCCAAAGGCATTTATTGCTTTCGTCTTCTGGGGCTGTACCTGGTAATGAAGCTTCAAATGATGACCCTCCAATGCCTCCTCCTTCTGGGGTTTTGTCAAGTACTGAGGCTCCGGATAACCACCCTCCGGTGCTTTCTCTTTCTGGGGCTCTACCGACTGCTGAGACTTCCCCTAAGCAACCTTTGTGAAGGCTTCCTTTTGTTTGTTTATTTTGACTCATGTATATGTACATATTTGTGGCTTATCGAAAATATTAATAAATAAGCTTTGCTTCATTTCAACATATTGTGTTAAATACACCAAAGCCTTCTTCATAAAGTTCTTTGAATTTTTACTTTTGTTGGAACCTGTATTGTTGAAGCTTTGTGAGTGAAGCATATAGTTTGAGGTAGTGTTCCCTTAATTTCCCGAGTGAGGAAAACTTCTCGGTTGGAGACTTGAAAAATCCAAGTCACTGAGTGGTTGTGAGACTGCCGAGTGTCAAGGTGCAGTAGCATATGGTGGGAGTCCCCCAAGTCTTCAGGCGAAGAGAGTTGCCGAATGAGGTGTCTAGCTAGTAGTCAATGTCATGAGTAGGAAAACTTCACTTGTTTCTTTTCGAAGTGGTAACCCAGGGCTCTTTCTTCATATATTGTTTTTTTTTTTGTTATGAAGATGTGTTAGGCCCAAAGAAGTGGAGGCCTAGGCCCTTTTTTTTTTTTTTTTTTTTTTTTTTTTTTTTTTTTTTTTGTCGACTGAGTGGGATGTTTTCAGCTGAATCCAAATAGGGGGATGTTTTCAGCCGAATCCAAATAGGGGGATGTTTTCAGCCGAATCCAAGGAGGAGGGAAAGCATGACTCATCATCATTTGTCATGATGTTGTTCCCACGCTTCATCATCATTTACTACTTTTCCTTTTCTTCTTTCATAATATGCCATCAATGTGTTTAATTTTCTTTTGCTTTGCCTTTCCTTTTTGGCTGGAAAGATTGCCATCTTTCCTCACAATCTGATTTGCTGCAGTCTTGTTGAAGGAAATGTGGGTGGTGGAGCTAGGTAAACCAAGGAGGGTGTCTACGTAGAGGGAGTGGTAGCTCTTCAATATAACACCATTTTCTGTGGCTCAAATCGCAAAACCATCTTCATGAAAGTTGTTCCTTAGCTCGTGAACTACAACATATCCGAATTGGAGATCCACCGGAGTAGTACAACTCCAGAAATTCAGGTATGATGAGTGATTGTTCGTCATTTGTATATCAACGCGTCAGACTTGTTGTGAGCTTCAAAAACTCCATTTTCTCTTGCTCAGATCAACATACTTTCTTCATCGAAGTTGTTCCTTAACTTGTGAACTACAACATATCCAAAATTGAGATCCCTCGGAACTGTATAACTCAAGAAATTCAGGTATGATGAATGACTGGTTATTATTTTTCTGTCAACCCGTCAGATTTGTTGTGAGCTTCGAAACTCCATTTTCTATTGTTCAGATCAGCATGCTTTCTTCATTGAAGTTGTTCCTTAACTTGTGAACTACAACATATCCAAAATTGAGATCCCTCGGAGCTGTATAACTCAAGAAATTCAGGTATGATGAATGACTGGTTATTATTTTTCCGTCAACCCGTCAGATTTGTTGTGAGCTTCGAAACTCCATTTTCTATTGTTCAGATCAGCATGCTTTCTTCATTGAAGTTGTTCCTCATCGTCTCTTTCATAACATATAAAAAATTCAGAATGAACTAATGGTTAAATATTTCCAGATCTTCGAAACATCACAGCAGCTTCGAAATCTGCAAGAATCCGACTGTCATGTTTGGAGCTTCAACACTTTAATTTCCGTCGCTCAAACAGAAATGGTTCCTTCTTGAAAGTTGTTCATATGCTCAAGAACTATAGGGTGTCCAAAATTCAGCTCCATTGGAGAAGAGCAGAGGTTGTAGAAATTTGATAGATGAAAGGAGGCGGAAGAGGGAGAGAGAGAAAAAGTCTCTTGGGTTGGATTTCTATTTTGGGGCAGATTCCAATTTTTGTAGCACCTTCATTATTGATGAATTGCTTGTACTTTTGTCCATTATGAAACTTGGGACTTTGGCTTGTTGTTGGATCTATTATAATATGTTTGGGAACATATATAAGTGAATAAATAAGAAGGAAAATTTTGGGCCCTTGTGGGTGTAAAACAAAAAATGTTTATGTTTACCCAAGTGTTTTTGTACAAGTTCAAGGGCATCTTGGGTTTTGTGAACAAAATTTGTTTATTTGGAGCAAGGTTTTGTGTTGAAGCTTTGTAGGTGAAGCTTTGGCGTTGAAGCTTTCTAGGTGAAGCTTTGATGGTGAAGCTTTGTAGATGAAGCTTTGTAGATGAAGCTTTCTAGGTGAAGCTTTGATGGTGAAAGTATGTAGAGGGAGCTTTCTAGGTGAAGCTTTTTTAGGTGAAGCTGTGTAGGTGAAGCTTTTTTAAGTGAAGCTTTTCGGTTGGAGTTTTTTGGGTGAAGCTTTGTGGGTGAAGCTTTCTAGGTGAAGCTTTGATGGTGAAAGTATGTAGAGGGAGCTTTCTAGGTGAAGCTTTTTTAGGTGAAGCTGTGTAGGTGAAGCTTTTTTAAGTGAAGCTTTTCGGTTGGAGTTTTTTGGGTGAAGCTTTGTGGGTGAAGCTTTGTGGGTGAAGCTTTTTAGGTGAAGCTTTTTGGATGAAGCTGTTTTTTTTTTTTTTTTGGCGCTTGACACGGTCTTCATTTGCTTGTTTTGTAGTGACTGTGGAAGACAGATTGCTTTCTGATTGAGAAGGGTTCCGGCATCGCTTTGCACCATCTTCATGTGGGTAATATAGGAACTTCCTTATGTTTTGATCATGCATGTAGTGATAGAATTTGTTTCTTCTTATTGTAGATGTCAGAGCCTGGAAGTTCTAGTGATGAGGGCTCTTCTAGCTTTAGCTCTAAGTCTGAGTCTGCAATGTCGGAGTCTTCAGGGTCTTTGTTAGAGTCCTGTACTAGAGAAACATTGGATGATCTTCCCAACCGTCAAACTTTAGCTATTGCTAGTTCTTCCTCCGTGGCGTTGGGTGAGGGGGTTGTTTTTGATGCCATACCCATAGTTCGCTCTGAGTTCACAGCAGACCATCTAAAGAATAACTTGTTAAATAATGAGAAGCAGGTTGAGGCGCTAAGGCAGTCATGTAATATCCCTCGTAGTGTAGGGATACGTTTGGTACATGATGAAGAATGGCCTTCTGAGCCTCCCCAGGGTCATGTTATGTTCTACACCCAGATATTACTGACTTTAGGGGTGAGACTACCTTTACATCCGTGGTTGCAAAAGATGTTATCTTTGATCGGATATGCACCTGGGCAACTCAATCCTGGTTTCTGGGATACTTTGATTGGATTTTATATCATTTGGATGGAGTGTGGGTTGTGTGAGCCTTCCTTCCATCAGTGGCGTTACTGTTACAAGATGCGCCCAGCAAAATCATGCACTGGTTATGCCGAGTGTGCATGTCGGAGTGAGAGAGAGCGTATTGTGTATGGTAAGAAAAAGGCATACTACACATGGAAAAACCGTTGGTGCTTTCTGTATAATGATTGGGAGTATGATAAGGGTGTCACGCCTGAGCGACGTGTGCTTACTCACTTCCAGACTGTAGGTTGTAACGTATCAACCGTTCGTACTATTTGCTATTTGTTGTGGTCTTTTCTTGCTTCTAACACTTTGCTTCATGTAGTGACGCGGGGCACCATCCAACTGTTTGGGCAGGAGCTATCTGACATAGAGAAGGTGTTGAGGGTGCCCAAAGAGGATAGACACTTAAGCAAGCTACGACCCTTATTTCGTCGGTACGGTTTCCAACCCTTAGTTTCCGAGAGCCAGGGACGATCGAGTAAGTTGTATCCTTCATGTAAACTTAGCTCAATTCCTTACTTTATTTGGAAAGTTGTATTTCTTATTTTGATTTTCCTTATGCAGTGGAGAAGGTAAGCAAGAAAACAGGGACTAGCACCAATAAAAGGAAAGCACCAGTGTTAGTTCCTTCGGAAGACATCCTACCGCATAAGAAAATTCATAAGTTCCGAGGGGAACCATCCGTTAGACCTAAGTCCCAAGATGGGGTCCTTAAGGGGCCTGCCTTTAGGAAAACTGGAGTCGAGGCCGTTGAAAATGCTGCTGCCGTAGTTGCAGGAGAAGGGAGCTGACTGTTGCCTCCTCCTCTTACTATGGAGCACACTGTCCAGGAAAGTGATCCTGGTTCCCGCCATGAGGGGAAAGGCAAGGAAAGAGCTGGCAGTGTCCCGTGGAAGGACTTGAGGGTTGCCACGCGGCCAAAGGATTTTGGGGATATCAACAATTGCTTGGCAGGGCGTCGATTCGCCTTCGATGAGCTCGGAGAGCCCTTAGCTAAGGATGAATCGGATTGCGACCAGATGTTGAAGCTGTCTTCATATGTGAGTGTTACTTTGTCATTTCCTTACTTTTTCCTCTTTATTATCATTATTTAGGTAGTGATGATTGTCTTGCCATGCAGGTCATGGCCGAGTATCACGACAGACTGCAAGAGGTTGAGCGGTACAAGGCAAAACTGAAGGAGAATAAGCAGCTTGTGGATGAGGCCCGAAGGAATAAAGGACTTTTGACTCAGGCTCTCCAACTGAAGGACGAAACCATGGAGAGCTTGAAAAGGCGAAATGGTGAGAACCTAAGGCTTAAGAAATTGTTTGAGGCAACTAAAAAACAGTTGGAGGTGGCTACCTTGGAGGTATCCAAGGTTAGGGGAGAATTGGATGGTGCCTTAGTTGAGATTTCTGAACTGGAGAAGAGCATTCCAACTGAAAGGGAGGCCGCTGTGCAAGAATACTTAAGTTCTTCGACCTTTCACCTTGCTATTAAACCCTACTGTGCTCAAGAAGCTCGCTTTGAAAAAAGGAAATGGATGGCCGTCCTTGATCGTTATGATGATGGGAGCATTCTTCGAAAATACCACGAAGATATAGATGAGCATCATCGAAAGGGCGAGACATTTGTCCTTGCTGTTGATCCTAGCAGCGAAGATGAGTCTGATAATGAAGGTAGTGCTGATGCACAGACTCAGCATGGTGAAGAGGATCTTGGGGATGCAGAGGATGATGGTAGGACGCGGAGTGATACTGCCAGGGGTTCGGCTTCAGATGAGAATGAATAGCAGTGTCTTTACTATCTGCATGTATTATGGATGTAGTAGTCTGATGTGTGTATAACATGTGCCCATGTTATAAGCTTGAGAGTTTTGGATTTTAGGTGTTTATGAGTGTTTGCACTATTATTAATGCATGTTTGGCTATGTATGAATAGATCTATTGTTTGGATATAAGCCTTTGTTTGGTTGTTCCTTTCTTTGTATAGTCTTGTCGACACATACTTAGATTTTGTTTCGTGTTGGATATATCTGCTTTGAGGTTTCAACACTTGAGTGTTCCATTGCTAGGAATGTAAAAGAGTGAGGGCTGAGTTGGCTAAATTACCTCTTTATTGAATTCATTGCCAAATGGCCTTCATTACATAGGATGCCGAACGGCTATAGCTCAACACTTGTACATCGTGAGTCTATTTGTAGTAGTACTTCAAGTGATCAGCGTTCCATGGATGGCCAAGGGTCTTGCCATCGGAGCTTCTAAGTGTGTAAGAGCCAGGGCGACTGATGCCAATGACTTCATACGGTCCATCCCAGTTTGGACTAAGTGTGCCTTCACTCGGGACTCTGTCGCAGAGTAATCTTTTCTTTAAGACCCAGTCTCCTATTTTGAAAGAACGAGGCTTGACCCTAGAGTCATAATAGTTGGAGATGCGGTGCTTGTAGGCGACATTCCTCAAGTGAGCTTGGTTTCTGTGTTCCTCGACTAAATCCAAGTTGAGGGTGAGTTGTTTGTCATTTTCACTTTGAATGTAGTTCTGGACTCGGAATGTTGCTTGCTCGAGCTCAACAGGGACAACCGCCTCTGTGCCAAAGGCAAGTGAGAATGGAGTTTCTCCTGTTGAAGTCCGATATGAAGTGCGATATGACCAAAGAACTTGGGGTACAAATTCTGGCCAACAGCCTTTAGCTTTGTCCAAGCTGGTTTTCAAAGTGCGCTTGATTATTTTGTTGATGGCCTCAACTTGTCCATTAGACTGGGGATGAGCTGGAGAGGCAAAGCATAAGTTGATGTTGAACTTAGAGCAGAACAACCTGAACTTCTTGTTGTCAAACTGTCGCCCATTGTCAGTGACTATCGCATTGGGAATGCCGAATCTACAAAGGATGTTCTTCCACACGAAGTCTTCTATCTTTGCCTCAGTAATGGTTGCCAAGGGTTCTACTTCGGCCCACTTTGTGAAGTAGTCCACTGCAACGACTGCGTAACAGACTTTGCCCTTCCCTGCCGGCATTGGGCCGATCAAATCAAGTCCCCACTGGGCGAAGGGCCAAGGGCTGATCATAGGAGTAAGAGGCTCTGGAGGGGAATGAGGAATAGTCGCATATCGTTGACATTTGTCACATGAGCGGGATACTTTGATGGCATCCTGGTGGAGTGTTGGCCAGTAATATCCTTGGCGAAAAGTCTTGTGTGCTAGGGACCGAGATCCAGCATGATCTCCACAGACTCCCTCATGTATTTCCCGAAGGACGATTTCCGCCTCGGCAGGCGTAAGACACCTTAAGTATGGCAGGCTAAAACCTCGCTTATAGAGTTGATCATTGATGATCAGGTAGCGGGTAGACTTGTATCGAATTTGCTTAGCCTGGACTTTATCATTTGGGAGGGTGCCATGAGCAAGGAAATTATAGATCGGGGTGATCCAACTATCCCCCTGTTGTAAGTTGCATACTTCTGCGGCCATGGTGCTTGGTGTTGCCAACAGTTCGACATGAATTTTTCTTCCAATCTTGTCTTCCACAGCTGAGGCGAGGCGAGCTAGGGCGTCTGCATGACTGTTTGCCGCTCGAGGAACTTGGGTGATCTGGTAGTGGAAGTGTTTGAGCAAAAGTTGTGTTTGCGCAAGATATGCTGCCATGGAGCTGTCCTTAGCATCAAAGTTGTTGGTAACCTGGTTGACCACTAATTGGGAGTCACTGAAAATATCAATTTGTTTAACCCCGAGGTGTTTGGCCAAACGTAATCCTGCTAGAAGGGCTTCGTACTCGGCCTCATTGTTTGATGCCTTGAATTTGAAACGAAGAGCATACTCCATTGCTACTTTGTCGGGCGTAGTCAAGACTAGTCCCGCTCCACAGCCCTGTTGGTTGGATGAGCCATCAACATACAGACTCCATGCTGGGGTTGTTGGTTCTATCTTCTGAGCTTCCGATGGTAATGAAGCTACTGCTTCAGGTGTAGAAGCACTGTCAACAGGATATGTGAAGTCGGCGATGAAATCTGCTACTGCTTGGCCTTTTTCGGCTGGTTTTGGTTGGTAGGAGATGTCAAACTCACCCAATGCTATCGCCCATTTGATCATTCGTCCAGACGTGTCAGGACTCTGGAGTATCTGTCGAAGAGGGTGATTGGTAAGCACGATGATGGCGTGTGCTTGGAAATAAGGGCGAAGTTTCCGAGCAGACATGACCAATGCTAGAGCTAATTTCTCAATGTTGGAGTATCGTGTCTCCGCATCTTGTAGGGCCTTGCTAGCGTAGTAGACGGGCCGTTCGACACCACTGTCCATTCGAATAAGAACAGAACTGACTGCTGAAGCCGAAACCGATAGATAGATGATGAGAGTGTCACCAACTTCTGGTTTGGAGAGCAGAGGGGCTTTACTCATGTACTCTTTGAGGTTCCTGAATGCCTTGGCACATTCCTCCGTCCATGTAATGTACTTCTTATTTCCCTTGAGTGCTTTGAAGAAAGGAGCACATCTGTCTGTGGCCTTAGAGATGAATCTGGTTAAGGCTGCCACCTTGCCAGTAAGGCTTTGGATGTCTTTTGAAGTTATTGGCTCTTTCATGTCGAGGATTGCTTTGATCTTTTCAGGGTTAGCTTCAATGCCTCGTTGGCTAATCATGAAGCCTAAGAATTTGCCAGAGCCCACGCCGAAGGCACATTTGTTGGGGTTCAACCTCATTCGATACCTCTTTAGAATGGTGAAAGTTTCAGATAGGTTGGTGATGTGTTGGTCAGCATGTTTGCTTTTGACTAGCATATCATCAACGTAAACTTCCATGTTCTTCCCAATTTGTTCGGCGAACATTGAATTGACCAGTCTCTGATAAGTTGCTCCTGCATTCTTTAGGCCGAAAGGTATGACTTTATAGCAATATAGTCCCCTGTCAGTAGTGAAGGTCGTGTGTTCTTGGTCTGAGGGGTTCATGAGGATTTGGTTGTATCCTGAATAAGCGTCCATAAAGCTCAAGAGCTCACACCCTGCCGTAGAGTCTATAAGCCTGTCAATAAGAGGAAGAGGGAAACTATCTTTCGGACACCCTTTGTTTAGGTCGGTGTAGTCAACACACATCCTCCACAAGACCTTTTGAAGCGAAAGACTTTCTTTGGTCGGATTTTTCCTAACAAGGACCACATTTGCTACCCATGTCGGGTAATTGACTTCGCGGACAAAGCCTATGCCTTTGAGTTTTTCAACTTCTGCTTTCATTGCCTCGTATCGTTCAGCGTCATAAGATCTTCGCTTCTGTCTCACCGGCTTGATCTTGGGGTCAATACTCAAACGATGACAGATGACATCGGGAGAGATGCCTGGCATGTCCTCGTATGACCAGGCGAAGACTTCAGTGTTCTCTTTCAAAAAAGATATCAATGCTAACCGAAGGGGTGGTGACAATGTGGTGCCAATCTTCACCATACGATCTGGATAATCTCTTGAGATAGGTACCTTCTCCAACTCTTCAGCAGGTTGGGCTTGCTGGGTGAAAGAGTCATCTCGAGGATCATCGGGTTGATTGTTGCTATCAGGAAGATCCAAGTTCGCTTCATCTAGGCTGGTCTTTGTGACTTGGTCATGTACAGACAGGGTTTCCTTGGGTCCGGGCAAGTGTTGTTGCTTAACTGAAGTGTTGTAACATGATCATGCAGTAAGCTGATCTCCTCTGATGTAGCCGTTGCCATGGGGGGTTGGAAATTTCATCAACAGCATATGCGTGGATACCATAGCCTTGAGATCATTGATGCCTGTGCGCCCAAAAATGACATTGTATGCCGTTGGGCAGTCAACCACTAGGAAGTTAGTGGTAATGGTAGCTGTGTAAGGGCCTGTACCAATAGTAAAGGGTAAATGTATGCTCCCTAAGGGTTGCACGATATCACCGGAGAAGCTTATCAGAGGAGAAATCGAGCGATCGAGCAAGTGTTCAGCTACACTGAGTGCCCTGAAAGCTTCGGCAAACATGATATTGACTGAAGCCCCTGTGTCTACGAGGATTCGTCGAACATCAAAGTTGGCTATGTGAGCCTCCACGATCAATGGGTCGTTATGAGGGTAGATGATGCCTCTTTCTTCCTCAGGGTAGAAACATATCGGATCCCAGTTAGGTTTTTGATACTTCCCTCCCCTGATGTCTTCCACGTGAAACACTTGGTGACCAGGCCTCAGAATTCGTTCACTGTTTTTCATGGCCCTATTGGAAGATTCAGATATGGGTGTGCCGCCGCTTATGGAATATATGACATTCACCTGGCGTTGGTTACGGTTATCCCTTTGAGGGTGAAGGAGGAATTGATCAATTTTTCCTTCTCGTGCCAAAGCTTCAATACGATCACGGAGGATGATACATTTCTCGCTATCATGGCCGTTATGCTCATGGTAGCAACAAAACATGCCCGCGTTATTCGGGGGCGTGTAATCTGGGTGCCTCGGCTTTGGCTTTGGTATCAGGTGAGCTATGCTGGGGTAAATGGCCGCGCATGTGGCATTCAAGGGCGTGTATGTCTCATACCTTGGGGTAGGGGGTATCTTGACGCGGGTTTGACCCACTGCATTGACTGCCTGGGGGCGAGCGTTATTGTGGCGATACCCTTGGTTATCGGGATAGTGTCCCTTACTCTTTTTACTGGAAGGAGAGTGGTGAGGATGGAAATCCTTCCTCTTGCCTTGAAATTGATATGTCTGTTGATTCGGTGAAGCATTATGCACGGCATGGGGAGGTGCCACTGCTGTTTGGAAAGTCGAGGTCTTCTCATTTAGGTGAGTCTGGCTTCCACCTCCCACTTGTTGATAAAGGATGGTTGTAGGGGGTTTCTCCTGATATGTCTTTGCCTCGGCGGAGGCATGGTTATAAGCCTGCGCCATCACCTCAGAGTAAGTCTTCCAAGTATTGGCATTGATCATGTATTTAAAGAAACAATCACGTAGGCCTGCCGTGAAGGCTTTGAGGGCAGTCTTGTCGTCTGCCTCGGCACACCGGGAGTATTCATGGCTGAAGCGGCCAGCATACATACGTAATGACTCGTCTGGCTTCTGGCGGATAGTGTACAGGTCATCTGCAGAGTGCAAGCGATCGGTTTGGAAAATGTGTTGGGAAACAAATAGTTTCCTCAATTCCTCAAATGAGTCTACCGTCTCAGGTGTAAGACGACAATACCAATTTAGAGCTCCGCCAGAGAGGGTGGAGGGGAAGAGAAGACATCGCTCTTCGTCGGTGTGCATCCGGTATGCCATGGTGGACTCAAAGAGGTTAATGTGCTCAATCGGGTCCTCTTTCCCAGTATAAAGTTGCAAGCCAAGCTTCTGCTTTGTCTTTGCTTGAAGGGGGGGTGTTGAGGATCCTCCTTGTAAAAGGGCCAGGCCTGGGTTGGTTCCAGTCAGGTATTTCAGCCTGACGTTCAGCCTTCAACTTGTTTACTTCCTCAAGAAGTTGTAGGACAAGGGGGTCCTGAGCGGAGTTATGTGCCACTGGAGCTTTCTTTCGTAAATCTCCATCTCCTCTTGGAATTAGGAAGGTTTGATCAAGGGCATGTGATTTTTCCCTGGACTCGCTGTACTGACTTCCAGGGTATGTCTGTCGGAACACCTCTGAGTCCCCTGTACCCTCATGTCTCTCTAGGACTTGTTGCCCCTTCCCCAAGTTGGTGGCCGGCTCGGGCCGTGGCAGGGGACCGAGTCTCTCAGAAATCCTTGGGTCATTGATCTTTGAGCTTATATGGATGGAATTCTCTCGACGTTGCTTCAGGAAATCCCAACAATCGCGAAAGACGGCTTTCGATCCTTCTGCCCCTTCAGCAAAGAGGTGTCTCCCTCCGCTTCTCATGGTTCGGGTCGAAGCAACTGGGTTAAGAGAAGCCTCATGTTGATTATCAAATCGAGGGGTAATTTGTTCCCTATCAGGGATATCCATGTCGAATGCATGTGACCCTCCATGTTGGAGGGCACCCAGTTGATGGTTGACTTCCACGGGGGCAACAAGCTCGCGTGTCTGAGCTTGCCTAGCTTCGTGAAGTGTCTCGAAGAGCTTCTCATATTGCTCCTGGAGGACCTCATTCCTCATTGCTATCTTGTTGTTCTGAGCTTCCAACTCATCGACTTTAGCTTGAAGAAGAACTCGTTTTCCTTCCTTCTTTCGTTGTTTCGCACTATGTGCAAGGGGGGTGTCATTCTGTGTGCTGTGGCTTCCTTCGCTTCCCATGCTGGAGAGGGATGCCAGATCAAAAGAAAGTGTACGAATGATAGAAACCAGCTTGACACAGCTGAAGAGAGTAGGAATAAGTGTCGTTTCCCACAGACGGCGCCAAATGTTGATGCACAAAATCAGCGAAGACTTTGGTACAACAGAAAGTGTCAGGTTTTGTGACCTTCGCTTGGTTGCTTCCGTCACTAGTGAGGATAAGTACGTAAATGAATAGAGACAGAGAAGCAAACACAGGATGTACGTGGTTCACCCAGATTGGCTACGTCCACGGAGTAGAGGAGTTCTTATTAGTAGTGAAGGGCTTACACAAGTACAAAGGATCAAGCTCTCAATTTAGTGAGTTCTTGTGAATGATTTAACACAAAATGGCATTAGGCCATATTGTGGGGGAATGACCCCTATTTATAGAAAAACTTGTAGCTTTGTCACATTGACATGTGTCATGTTATGATTGGTTCTTGATGTCGACACGTGCTGCGCTCTGATTGGCTTCTAATCTTGACACGTGTCGAGTAGTGATTGGCCTCCTGGTCGGAGGGGAACTCTTCTGGGTCCTTGACAGTATAGCGTTGGCCGGTGCTCGGTAGTTTCGGGATTGGTCAAGTATGGTACAAACAATTTTAATAATCTCAAGTCTCTCCATGCTATTGCTAATTAATTGATATTAGATTGGACGGCACGTTCTAATAATATATATATACAATGCGCTCTTATTCATGTATGTATGTGACAGACACGTTCTAATAATATATATACAATGCGCTCTTCTATTCTGAAATAATTCTATTCTCTTCATGTAGCTACTAATCAATGGTTTGATGCCTTGAGTCCGAGTTGGGGTTGGTCTTACTTCATTGCACTGGACACGTATGTATGTATGTATGTATGTATGTATGTATGTATTCTATTCTGAAATAATTATATTCTCTTCCTGTAGCTACTAATCAATGGTTTGATGCCTTGAGTCCGAGTTGGGGTTGGTCTTACTTCATTGCACTGGACACGTATGTATGTATGTATGTATGTAAGTGAAATAATTCTATTCTCTTCCTGTAGCTACTAATCAATGGTTTGATGCCTTGAGTCCGAGTTGGGGTTGGTCTTACTTCATTGCACTGGACACTTTCAGTCAGGCCGGCAAGGGCGATTTTGTTAAGGATAGTTGCTTGGTGGAGGCCGAGGTCACCGTCCATGGGAAATTCTCAAGTAGTGTAGCTAGCCAGCTAAACCATGTTATCATGCAGTGTTAAATTTGCTTCCACCCACCCTGTGATTGCATTTCTTTGGAGTTACTAATTATTATATTTTATATGTGTTACTTAACTCGAAGTTTTTGAAGTAGTCCATATACTTGCTTCTCTTCCAAGAAATTCATATGCTTGAGATTTTATTAAATGATGAAAGAAAGGGACGTATGGAGGTATTCATCCTCATATATCTACCAATTATTTTAGAGGCATTTTAGGTTTAGGGGCCCGTTTTCCATATTTTCCTTATCTACCAATTTCACTATTAGGTGCCGCTAATTTTTCATCAGAAATTAGTGACAGTGCTTGTATTTTTAACTGTTTTACCGTGTAATTTGAGTTAGCAGTACATCAATAACTGATCTCGGAACCCTTGCAACCAAATATTATCAAATATTGGTACCACATCAAGAAGGTATAGTGACCTTCTTCAAGGCCACAACTGAGAGTTTGAGTAATTTAGCAAATAACAAATCCTAGCTAAAACATATTACTCTTAATAAAAAAGCATGTGTGTGTGTGTATATATATATAAGTCCCTTCCCTTAAAGGCTTCTTATACCAGGCCCTTTAAGGGAAGGGATCCCTATTTTTCAAAAAAAATGAGGACACCCTCTTGACTATTAGATTTGACTTTAATGAAATTTTGTGGCTGAGATTAAATCACAGGCCATAAAATCTCAACCACAGGATTTCATTAAAGCCAAATCTAATGGTCAAGATGATGCCTTTTTTTTTCTTCTGAAAAATGGGGATCCCTTCCCTTAAAAGCTTCCTATATATATATATATGTATAGATATATAACCCTACAGGCTGAAGGATTATTAAAAAAAAAAACTTAAAAAAATCACATTTCTAATAGAAAGTGAATTCTCATTATTGAATTTTTCAAGTTGACGGGCGAGGACCCCACTCCAACAATACCAATATGGTGTTGGTTATAGTGGGGTAATTTTATTTAAACTCTTTCTTCTTTCCCTTACCGATGTGGGACTTTATCCGCCATGACAATCGACCTCTTGCCACTTAGACAAGGACTTAAGAACTAATATATAAACACGTAACAAACTCTGTCGTTTGTGTTAAACCAAAGACGTCCGCATCACCTATGCTTCCTGCTGTTGTTGAGTCCTAACGTGCCATTGCTACTGCTGTTGTCTAGTTCTGCAGGAATAAGGAGTCCTAGTCTTCATTGGAGTTTTTGTATCATGTTGAATTATAATTCTTGGATGACTTGTAGATATCTTAGTTCATATCCCGCACGGATTAGACTTGTGTTTATATTATCTATAAATATTAACGTGCAATACTCGCTCTATTCATTGAGTTGAGTTTACAGATCATTCTATTTTTCTAGTTTAACATCATTCGGTTTGTAACCCGATCACGATCAACGTTCGCTGGTCAATTTTGTTGCCATGGGTAGCCTTAACTTGGATCAAGGTGGTAAGATACTTTCAAGCATTGTTTTGCTTTTCCAGAATTTTAGTGACTCAGATGCCTAATGCCTGCATATTTTGAAACTTTGTTGTGTTGCCCCTATTCGGTTACAGGGATTTCGAGATCATATTCAGTTTCACCCGCAACTCATTACACTTTAAAATTAGAGTCGTTTTCAATGCTAAAAGAACTTACAGGGGATCATAGATTTGAATCGGACGAGTTTGAAGCTGGAGGATACAAATGGTAGTACATATTCTTGTACATATCTGCTGATTAAACAAACCAAATTGCAAAACATTCATGTCTTGTATATTATTCTGTTACTTGTGTATATATGATTCTGTAACTTATGTATGTATGTTTTGGTCATAAAGGAAACTGGTGATCTTCCCATATGGAAACAAGAAGAAAAATGTGGAAGGCCACATCTCTATCTACTTGCAAATGGCTCGAACAGATTCACTTCAGCCTGACTGGGAAGTATATGTTGACTTCAGAGTGTGTTTGCTTGATCAGGAAAAAGGAACCTACGTGGTTTTGCAAGGTATATATGATGTGTGTGTTTTCTCTAAGTGATATCCACACACTCCTTTTCTCCCTTTGAACACCCATTTTATTTTTTTTCTCTTTCTATTGAATAAATCAAATCAAAGAAGAATCAAGGGAGTGTGCGGAAATCATTTCCCGATATTATATACCCATCTATTTACACTTAATTTTCATGCATGCAGCAGATCATATAGACCAGTTATTATTTCATTATATTGAAAACACATTGCTTAATTTTTCTGATTTTTTTGGTGTTGCGGTACTTAGACGATAAGATAATGCAGAAGTGCCTTCATGGGGCCGCGCCTGATGTAGGTTTTGATAAACTTATCTCCCTTAAGGAACTTGCTGATGCCTCCAATGGATATGTCATTAACGACACCTGTGTGTTTGGAGTGGAGGTTTTTGTTCGTAAAGAAAGAAGAGCAGGCAACGGAAGGTCCATATCAATGACCAAGAATGCTGCGATGTACACGCATGTTTGGAAGATTGAGAACTTTTCAAAGTTAAAAGATGAATATTATTGCTCCAAACCATTCACCGCAGAAAACCAGAGATGGTAAACTACTGTCAACTTTCTTCTCTCCCTCACCAGGAACGAAAGGAGATCGATGCTTTCAGTTTCAATTATATGTTTAGATTGATATGTGAAACTTCATGCATCTTCTATAAAACCTGTATGTTATTTGGAGTTTTACTTTACACTAATTTGTTGGCTATTGCAGGAAGATAGATATATATCCCGAGGGAGATGGTGCTTCAAAGGGTACTCATCTTGCACTTAACTTAACATTGGCTGATGCAGAAAAGCTACATCCTCGCTCCCAAATCCTTACAAAGTTCACCTTTCGTATTGTAGATCAAATGCATCACATGCATCATTGTAGTTTTCCAGGTAAAGAGTGTCCCTGTTACTACGTTTTATGTTATATGTAAAGTAACCACACACATGTATAGTCTCCTTTCGTGGAAGAATTTTTTTTTTTTTTTAAACCTCGGCTGTACGAATGGAATTTTAAGAAAAGAAAAAGTTACACGTGACATAAATTATTAAAAAAAAATGAAAAATACATGAAAAAAGAGTAATATAAACCTTACCTGAAAGAAAACCAAGAAAGCTTCGATGCACCCTTCTCAATTAATCAAACCTTGAAATAGAGTGCAGCAATTACTAAGAATTGTTTCTACTTGTAGGTACTACTTGGTTCAGCGCTTCACAAAAGAGTTGGGGTTGGCCGTCATTCATCACACTGGCCACTTTGAATGAGGCAGACAAGGGATTTTTATTGAACAATACTTGCATAGTCGAGGCAGACATCATCGTCATTGCAATTGCTAAAGCACTATAGTGAGCTTGATGTAAAACTAAAACTCGATCCGGGGATGTATTCATGCTATTAGTTTGATGGCATTGGTCGACAATGACTTGAAACCATTCATCATTCTTAATAAATGTGATTGGGAAAAAGAAAAAAAAAACATTTAATGCTATTATTTTGATGTCACTCACCCAAAGATTTCATCATTCTTAACAAATATGATTGAGAAGAAAAAAATTACATCTAATGTTTTTATTTTGATGTCATTTCTCAACAGTTACTTAAAGTTATCCATCATTTTGCATGTGGCCTAATATATTAGTGAATGTGTTTGGATTTCTACTTATGCGTCCCGGGTTCGAAACTCTTCTATCTCCTAAATAATTATAATAATTTCGTACCACTAGTACAAAAACATGTTTGCGCGACGAAAACTTGCGCAACGTAATTTTGCGCGACGAAGGACGGCGTCGCGCAAATTTTTTGCGCCAAACCAAAAGAATTTACCGCTTTTTCCCAACTTTGCGCGACGCATGCCCACCTACGTTGCGCAAAGTCAACAACTTTTTTTTTTTCATTTGATCAGTTTGGGAGGCAGAAACTGCATACCCAGTTGCAGCAGCTACCTCCATCGCCCATCTCTCTCTTCAAAACCGTCTACCACATCAGGTTTGAAGTTTGAATTGATATCAATTCTTTGTGTTTTTTCGATTGCAATCCTTCCCCTTTGCTCTTAAACATGATGTAAACTGAATTAATAATATGTAGATCCTTCATGTGATTCATTTACGAAATTGAAATTGCAAAATCAAAGGAGATAACTATCTTGCTCTTAAACATGATGTAAACTGAATTAATAATATGTATACTCTCCCAATAAATTAAGTTGGTTTTGTTTTAGTTGTAAGTTTGAAATAAACTACCAAGTAACTCACGAAAAGAAAACAAAAAGGAAATAAAAAGAATTTTGATATGCTTGTTAGATATAATTACAAAGCAATGCTAGGAAAACTAAATTTGTAGATAAAATTTGGTAAATTAAATGACATGAAAATTGATGATTGAATTATTACTTAACCATTGATAAACGTGCTCATTTCTATTGGTGACGCATCATTTAGTTTGTAAATTTTGTTTACAAATTTAGTCTCTTTGGCATTATTCATAATTATAACATGACAATATTCAAAATAAACTGGTGTAGCTAAGCTGGTAAGATGCGTTTATTGTTGAGAATGAATCTCACACATTGATGTGATGAGGGACCATGCATGAGTTTATAAGTAAGTTGTGCTACTCTCCATATAGCCAATTGGTTTTATGGTGCAACCCCAACTTTTTGCATAGTATCAGAGCAAGTTGTTTCATGTGTGAAATCAAACAACCACACACGCTCCACCTCACCATGTTGTGTTGTCCACGTGTTAGACTTGAAAATTTGCCACACGTGAGGGGGAGTGTTGATAATGAATCCTACATTGATGGGAGGAGGGACCTTGCATAGGCTTATAAGTAAATTGGGCGACTTCCCATATAATCAAATTAGTTTTATGGTGAAACCCAACTTTTTTCGTTTACCATGAGGTTGGGGATTAGTCTCCTACGAGACATTATTTTCACTTTAATTTCACATGTGGGGCCCCACCTGTTGTGGTGGTGAAGTTCGGCGGTGGCTGTTGGCAGCATAATTTTCAACCAAGTCGTCGATGTCGATGGTATTTTCCGGCAATGAAATATTGGATATGTGTTGTGGGCCATAAATGTCAATATAGTCATAAATGACATTATTGCAGAGAAAGAGGTTAACCAAAATAGTTAGGGTTAATCTCAGTTTACTACCATAAAATTTCGTGGTTTTCAACATTTGGTGCATAAAGTTTTTTTCATTCCAGATTTATACTCAAGTCTTAATTTTGAGACAGTTTCGTACATTCATTAAGTTGACTGTTAAGTCAGCCGTTAATTGATGATGTGGCGCTCATGTGGACAATGATTGGACGCCACGTGTTAATATGGGCCCATATAGATATTAAAAAATTAAAAAAATTAATAACTTTAAAAAAAAAAAAAAATTAAAAAAAAAAGGTTAAAAACCCTAAATCTGAAATCCCCTTCATCCCTTTCCTCTTTCCCATTTCTTACTCACCATCGCCACCTTTCGTCCCAGTGCTTCCTCCGCTCTCTCCCTCCTTCCTTTCTCTCTCTAAAAATCTCCATCTCAATGAAGCACAGCCCTAAAATTAGTGGCTTCTGTCACTGTTCATCGTCTTCTCCGACGATTTTTCTATTTGCATTCCCGTCTCTCTCGCAAACCCTAGTGTTTTTGTTTGGTTCTTGTTCGGCAAGAGTGTCAGCAGCCCGACCCAATCGCGGCGCGCCACTAGGGCTGTCTCGTCCCCTTGGACTCAAATCGTTCGGGGCGAATCTGAGCCGAATGCGGCCGTTGCTTCGTCGCTATCGACGGCTGTGACTGAGCCAGCTGTCGCCGCCGCGGCGCGTCCGTCCCTTCCTTCCTCTTCTTCGGCTAATCAGACTCTCGAATTCGTCTTCTCCTCCACTGGTGGAGGAGTCGGTGGGTGAGGGCTCGGAGAACGGCAATGCGGGTAAGAGGCCAGCTTGGAACAAGCCTTCTAATGGGGCCGTCAAGGTTGGGTCTGTAATGGGAGCTGTGCCTTGGCCTGCCTTGTCTGAGTCAGCTCGGGCTTCTACCGAATCGTCTTCTGAATCTCCCAAAGGTGTATCAGAACCCTCATTGTTGTCTGTCTCCGTATCGCAGTTTTCTTTCTTGAATCTTTTTGCTATTGTTTGGTTGCTGAGAAAGTTGGGAACTGAATCAAACTATATGCAACACTTGGGTTTTTTTCTGATATACTAATTTTTCATTGAAATTTACCATAATCAAGAAATGCACCATTAGCTCTCTGCATTCGAATGGTGGTTTGCTGATAAATTTTGGGTAGATGCATAATCTTTTTAAATAAAAAGAAAACCTTTGAACAATGAGAAAAAGGACGAAGGGTGGCGATGGTCAGGAAGAAATAGGGGAGAGGAAAGGGATGAAGGGGATTTCAAATTTGAGTTTAGTTTTTTACTTTTTTTCAATATTTAATTTTTAAGTTTTTAATTTTTAATTTTTTTTAATATCTAGGTGGCGTCATGTCATTATTTACTAGGACGTCATATCATCAGTTAACGGCTGACTTAACAGCTAACTTAACGGATGTACCAAACTGTTCCAAAATTAAGACTTGAAGTATAACTCGGATGAAAAAAACTTTATGCATCAAATGTTGAAAACCACGAAATTTCAGGGTACTAAACTGAGATTAACCCATGTAGTTAATATTCTTCCTTTATTTGTTGATTATTGCAGGAAGACATTATCCCAAGGGAAATAGTCATGCAAAGGGTACTCATCTTGCAGTTTACCTAAGATTGGTTGATGCAAAAAAACTACATTCTCGCTCCAAAATCTTTACAAAGTTTTCCTTGCGCTTCGCAGATCATCTGCATTCCAAGCATTGCTTTGGGAAAGGTACAGAGTGGCCCTTTTTATGTGTAATAAGTTATGTATAGTTTCTATATATTTTGCTTTTTATATTTCTATATCTACACTTCTCAATGGAACTGCAAAATTGGGAACAAACGATTTGATTTTCTTCTTGTGGCTACTCACAGGTTCAGCGCTTTTGGTCCAGATGGGGGGTTCCCAACATTCATCACAATGGTCAGTTTTGATCAGGCAGACAAGGGGCTTTTGATGAACGGAAAAGGGTTCTCGCCGAATCCTTTTCCTGGGATCTTGGGAATCTGTGATCGTAAACGTTCATCGTACGTTGTGCGGTCAGAAATCATTTCAAAATTTAAAATTAAATATAAATAGTACCTAATGAAAACTGATCGTACAATATACGATGAACGATCATGATCACAGGATCTCCATGAAAAGAATCCGACGATGATCATTTTCCTTGATGAACGATACTTGCATAGTGGATGCAGAGGTCACAGTCTTTGACACTACTAAAGCACTAAGCTTGCCGATATCTTTTGGTAAATAAATTCAAAAACAAAAGAAGATTAACCACCTACTATGCGAGTTTTGAGACTCGTTTTCAAACATATTAGAAAATTACAATTTTTTCCTCATTTTTTTTTATTTTTTTGAACAAATGATATTATCTACTAAATGGGAGCGGGTGAGTTTAGCCTCATAATGGGCTAGCAATAATGTTGTTCATTCGCTCTTGGCGAGAATTGAACCTAAGACCTCTCACTTACAAGTGAAGAAAAATATCACTAGACCAGTGTTCTAAAAATCGGCCTAGGAGGCCACCTAGGCCCTGGGCGGTGCATGCCAGCCTTGATTTTGGGCATGGCGTTCTGAAAAATCGGTTGGAAGCTAGCCAGCTACCTAGGCGGAGGTAGGTGGCTAAGTGGTTTTATTTATTTATTCTAAATTAAAAATTAAATAAGTTAACTTAAGGTTCCTGTGTCCACGAGCTCATCCCCTGTTATCCAAGAACACTTATTATGATTATATGCTTAATGTGCTTTTAATTTGTAAGTTTGGTGGATACTTGTTGGATACATGTATTATCCAAGAACTCTCATTCTGATTATATGCTCAATGTGCTTTTAAATTGGAAGTATGTTGGATGCTTATTGCATACATGTATTATCCAAGAACATTCATTTTGATTATATGCTTAATGTGCCTTTAAATTGTAAGCTTGATGGATACTTGTTGCCTTGTTGGATACATGTATTATCCAAGAACACTCACATAGATTATATGGTTAATGTGTTTTCAAATTGTAAGCTTGTTGGATACATGTACTTTATGTAATCTCTGCTTATTTACACAATATATAATAAATTTATCTAAATCAACCTAGGCGCTAGGCTCCAGCCCGTCGTTCGACTAGCAGCTAGCTCTTTTTAGAACATTGCACTAGACCATAGTACTAAGTGGTGTACTTTTATTGTCTGTTTTAGAAAATCTAATAATGTTTCACCAAACTCTTTTCTCTTTATATATAGAGATTAATATAAATTTAAAGTCAAATAGATTTTTAGGAAATTTTCAATAATTTCATATAATGGCATATTATTTGAACTCCATTAAATTTGGTATTTATTGTGATACATTAGTTTATCAATGTGTGACAAAGACATATAATAGTAATAATTTTATTATTCATGTAAAAAAGGATCATGTTTGTACTTATGGGTTGAATTTGTTAAAATTCAGTAATATTTACAAAACAAAGACAAAACTATCTACCAAAGTTAAGAGAAAATTACAAGAAACACGCATAGTTAAACGGTTTACAGCGCGCAACTTAAGATTAGTGAACCCTCTAATAAGTCCTATTAACAAATCGGCGTGATATTTTGAGAAGTTGAAGAATTAAGTGTAATTTGCAAAATATCTTCCTATTAAAACATAACTTTTTTTTTTTTCAAGTCATGAAACTTTGTCCTAATTTTATATGTGCTTCAATATCCTAGTGGATAGTGTATGTGGTCGTTCCTTGTTCGAAATTCTGGTTCTCCTAAATTATTATAATAGTTTGAATCAAAGTCTTTTTGTTTGATAATAATAAATCTAAAAAAAAAAATAGTTGTTGCAGTTCTATTGGATTATGAATGATTGTGTAAATCCTAATGTATCTAGGAGTATCTTTTATATTCCTATTAGTAGTTTAATTCATATTAGAGATATAATGCTATAAGGTTAAGGATTCTACCAATCCTAATACTATAAATAAGGGTACAAAGGGGTGAATCAACACACACCTCATAATTATATATCTTTCGTCTCTCTCTAATGCCGCCGGCCATTCTTCCTCTATGTCCTAAATACAGTTCAGTCAAATAGACCTACAACACGTTATCAGCACACTCTTGCCAGAAGCTAAGGAACTGAAGGATCGTGGAGGAAGCTTTCTTCTACAAATTCAAAGGCTTTCAATTGTTTTATGCCAATCAGGTTCTTTTATAATAAATTAAGATATTTGAAACAACTTTGAAGCATGAAAACCTTTTCCATGATGCATGAACCTCTTATATTTATATTTTCCTTTCAATTATATATATCTTGTCAATATATATACTTGTTCATGCAATACGCAATTATCCTATGTGAAATTTGTGAGTCAAAGCATTGAAATTAATTTAGAAGCAATTATGGTTTTAAACCCTAGAAATTCAAAAAAAAAAAATGGGATATATGCGACACCGCTGCCGCACCACCGTGGCACCATCGTGGACCATCGCGCTGGCTTGCAGCCCAACCTCTTGGGGAACGATGTCGTTTTGACACCCTGGACCGAGCGTAACAGCCTTTTGGGCTTGTTGCCATTTGAACCCAACCAGGCTTCAGCCTGGGTTAACTAGCACACGGGCCTAAAGCCTAAGTCCACACCTAAGCCCACTCCAGCACAGCCCGTAGCTTTGCTGGGCTTTCCCTTACCCCGGCCTGCGTATACCACAGCCAGCCCAGTAGGTTATGCTTATCCCATGGCCCAAAACTAAGCTTCGGCAGGGCCTGCCCCTGCACACCGTTTTGGCCTAAAATGCCAACAACCTTGCTGTTAGGCTTCCCTGTCTCTTGGCCCATGGTCTACAGCCATGTTTGGACTACTTTACAGCCACCCCGAGGCCCACATGCCTTTAAGGCTTTGCCCTACTCGTGGCACCCAAGCCTAAATGCTATTGGGCTATGGTTTTTCGAATCCAATGCTTCTTTTGGCATTCTATATGATTTTAACCTGAATGTTATTATTATGTTTTGCTTCTACTATTGACCTTGTATGGTCCAATCTATTGAATTAATTAAAGTGACCAGCAGTCTATTAATTTGACAATTAATCCAAAATTATTAACCTGAAGTTCACTTTTTGGCATTAATGATTCAATAAATTATTTCGTTTCTTTGAACCGTTGACTATCTTCCGTAGTCTCACTTGGGTTCCTGAAGCAATCCACAAATTCACTACACTTTATTGTATATTGTATTCTGTGTTATTGCAAGTACCCTTATATGAACTAAACGTTCATAACTAAATTGAACCTATAGTTTCGAATTTAGTGCCTTTGAAACCTGAAGTTTTCATTCAAAACTTACCACATGAAACCCGTAGCTTTCATGGTTAAATTAAACCAATACTTGTCCATAGAACCCGTATGTTCTACAATGTATGTCTATGGATTACCATATGACTAACCACATTTTGTTGTACCCTCTGTTTTAGGGATATGTCGAACTTGAACAAGCTCGATTTCACCGCTCTAGAAGTCTCTGGAAGAAACTACCTGAAGTGGGTTCAAGACGTGAAGCTCCATCTTACTACAAAGAGTCTCAGAGCTACGATTGAGGAACCAATTGACGATGAACCCGTCGATGAAGCTCAGAAAGCTACTGCTAGGATCTTCATTCGAAGACACGTCCATGATGCACTGCAGACCAAGTACATCGCAGAGGAGGATCCCCATACGCTCTGGCCGATCGCTTTGATCACTAGAAAGACATCTACTTGCCTGAAGCGAGGCACAACTGGCAACATTTACGCTTCCAAGATTTTAAGTCTTTGAATGAATACAACTCTGAAGTTTGTAGAATCTGATCACTGCTTAAGTTCTGTAAAGAAGACTTAACCGAACAAGATCTCCTGGAGAAAACCTATTTGATCTTCAATGCCACAAATATTGTCATGCAGCAATAATATAGGGCACAAAAGTTCACCAAATTTTTGGATTTAATATATGTTATCCTGAAGCGCTTGCAACTAATTCTAACAACCACAACCGACGGAAACCTCGTCATGGCTGTGGAAATAAGCGACAAGGCCCACCACTGGCCCAAGATTCACCGAACAGAGGCCCATCCAAGGGAGGAAACTTGACCCAGAAGCGCTAACCCCTTGCCTTTAAGGCCCCAAACTTCAACAACAAGGGAAAAGTTATCGTTTAATCGGATTTGACTGAACTGGACATGTGCTACCACTGTGGATTAAAGGATCATTGGTCAGGCGTATACCGAGCTACCCCCGAGGATATTGCCAAGTATCATTCCCGTCATCAGACTAACTTTATGCGTGTGGAACATCCCGAAGATGCTACTATAACTTTAGAGGTTTAAGATTTTCAGGAGGCATCCGCTCCTATGGAAGCCAACATTCACCTCTCCCAGACCCTACGTAAAGCGGGAGCCTTGTGCACTGGGTACGACCTTTATTCGCTCCTATGGAAGAATAAAGTTTTATATTTCTAAGACATGTTTTAGGGTGTTTTTAACCCCTAGTGGCCGAGCCCACTAGGAGTGGCCGAACCCCCCAAAATTTCGGTTTATGGTTTAATTTTTAGGAAAACTAATGAAAAGGGCATGAAAACTTTGAGTTTTAATGATAAAGACAAAATAAAGGGTAAAGTGAATAGTACCAGGATTGACTTTTTAGTGTAAAAATGTGGTTTTTCGTTAAAGTGAACAGTACCGGGAGCTTTTCGTTAAAGTTCCCTTAATTTTTTAGACAATTTTTCTAAGTTTTTGGAATTATTTGTTTGGATTGGTTTGTTTTGAACTATGGATATTATTTCTCGAATTGATTAATTAAATGAATGGAATTATATTTATGCATGTGACTGATTCAATTAATTTATTTCTAGGTATGACTAGTGAGGAAGTTACTTGTCTGGTTGATAGTGCAACCACGCACACCATATTGTGTGAGAAACACTATTTTACTAACTTCGTACTTGAGAATGGCACCTCTGACAATCCTCTCAGGCCCATCCTGTCACGCCCCGATCTTGACATACGTCTAAGATCGACATGTGACGTCAACTCAACCATGTTTATTTATCACGTCTCGTCTCTAAGACAAGTCCAAAATGCAATCAATGATTCAACCACGCAGTGACTTTCTTTTATTTCATGGCTGCATCTAACCTTTGAGTTAGACTGCCTACGTACTCTAAATAGGGATCAAGCTATTCGTATTTCACCATCTACTACATTCCGACTTTTATCACATTATATTCTAATAGAAAGGTATAACATCCCTCAATCAATTATTAGAACTTGACAAGCATGAAAGTACTAGATTCAGGGCTACATAACAAACCCACATGACAATTAAGATTTCCAATTCATCCATCATATAAATCACTATGTTTCAACATAATATCGCAATTCATAGTATGCAACATCTCAAAGAACAATCAATGAAGCACAATATTATTCTCTAACCACATTGGTCAATGAGTCCAATCATAATAATAACAACCATATCCAATATCATTCCACAATCACTCTAATTAATCAATTCCATGAATCAAAGATGCACGATATTAACATTTAGCTACGTTACTCAATCAATAAGATCACATATCAATTCACAAAATTTAATAAAGGAACTCTACATAATTCCCTACCTGGATTCCAAGTAATAACATGATAAATATAATTTATACACAATGTCTTCTGTGAGCAATTTCTATTCACTCGAATCTAGTGACGGACTAACCTTATGGGAATGAGCAAGAGTAAGGATTCTGGACCACTAAACGGAATCCAACTAAACTATGGTCGCCTATCGAAATGTACCAAGTACAAATAATCATCATCACCCCTAGAATGCGTATGGTCCCCTATTGCAGATAAACCAAGCAGAACCATAAGCATAGTTTAATCGTGCATGCAGTGATCACCCATCGCGGATATACCAAGCATGATCACTCCTGTAATACATATGGTGACCCATCGCTGAACCAAGCAGGACCACATCCTAACTCTAGGTACGGATATACCAAGCTTGATCACTCCTAGAATGCGTATGGTCCCCCATTGCAAATAAACCAAGCAGAACCATATGCATAGTCTAATAACGTAGGCAGTGATCACTCATTGCGGATATACCAAGCATGATCACCCCTAACAGTCATTCATCGCAGATATACCAAGCAGGACTGTATCCTATAGCTCTAGGTAGTGATCACTCATCGTAGATCTACCAAGCATGATCACTCCTAGAATGCATATTGTCCCACATTGCGGATATACCAAGTAGAACCATACGCATAGTTTAATCGTGCAGGCAGTGATTACCTATCGCGGATATATCAAGCATGATCACTCATGTAATACGTATGGTCCTTTATCGCAGATATACCAAGCAAGACCATTTATGTACCATTGCTACATGGTGCAGTACATTTAACACACAACCAACCCTTACCTCAACCCCTATGATTTACAACCGTAAGAACTTATAGTATTGTCTTCTCACGACCATTAACTATTTTGTCATACCAGATATAAGTTTTAAATAATACTTCTAATAAGATTCTAGGCTCGCATTTCTATACTAGCAATTGTACATTTCATTCATGTCATCTAGAAGTTCAGTAAATATGTATAACACAATAAGGTGCCACTTGCATGTAAATCGAGATGCTCATCACCTGGGATAACTTGCTAACTAAGATAGGCTCGCTATGCTCCACTAGGTATCTAGTAATGCTACTTTTAGTGCTCAAGAACGTTTCAGAACATCTTGACCAAAGTCAATCCTAGTAATCCAATCAGGAAGATCCGTCCACCGGACTTTTGTTTTGTAAGTTCCTAAAGTTCTTAAATATTATGTACAAGAACATACTAATGTTTAGTGACGATTTAACGGTCGGATCATCGTTCTCTACAATGGTCAAGTGGTCTTCCTTAATGAAACCAGATTCAAATAACAAAATTTCACGAATCGAGTGTCAAATATGGAACTAGGCTATCAAATGTAGCCTAGAAGGATCAAATGGTTCCTCAGGCCACGCGTCGCCGCCTTGACTTGCCGGAAAATTCACCTAACTTAAAAAATACCAAATTTTATAGAATTGTAGAACACATCAAGGGGAACAACTTTCATACTTGGGCCGAAGTCCAATTTGGCCAAGAAATACCTGAAAATGCCCTCGACTCGTCATAAATCCTATAAAGGGTACACTTCGACTCGACAGAAAAACAACCTCCAACGCCTCAATCTCAGCTTGGGTTTTGTTCCTGGGGTTGAGAGAAGTTGTTTGATGGTGGTGATCAACGACATAACTCACAGAAACGGCGGATCACAGTTGTGGAGCTCCGAAGAAGACGAAGTTTGTTCGTCGTGAAAACACCACTAATAGCCATCAAGTTTGTGTGGAAATTAAAGAGGGAAGGTCAGTAAGGCCTGGTTTGGTACTAAGGTGATTCTGAAAAAAAAAACGGTATAAAAAAAAGCTGGGAGCTTTTTTGTGTTTGGTAAACATTCAGCTTCAACATTTTTTCACAGTTTTGGGTGAAAAAAAAGCCAAAAACAAGAAGCTGCAAAACCTAGCTTTGAAAAACCGGCCTTTTTTCACATAAAGTTTACCAAACACTATAATACAGGTTTTTTTTTTCAAAAGCATTTTTACAAAAAAGTTTACCAAACACTCTACAACTTTATTTCACAGCCGCTTATTCTCACGGCACAGCAGAAACAACTTTTTTTCAAAACACAGCAATACCAAACCAGCCCTAAGTCTAGTAGTGGTGGTGGGTGACTCCAACTTGCCGAAAAACTGATGGAAACGGCGATGGAAGAAGCCGTCAGAAACCGGGTCAAACCCGGGTCAAAAGGGTCTTTCCCTGGTTGGCTGTTTCTCCCCCTCTTTCATTTCCCTCTTTTCCCCCTTTTTGATTTGTCCCCCTTTCCCTCATTTCTCTCCATTCCTCCCTCTCTCCTATTGCCTATGGCAGATTCTAATCTTTTTTTTTTCTTTTCTCTCATTTTCTTCTTTTCTAATTGGTCTTTTCGCAAAGTAATAGGAACCCCTAAAAATATTGAATCCCTATTTTATTTAAAAACTTCTAACATCCATAACTTTTCTTTCCTCATCCCAATTCACGAATGGCCTTCGTCTACGGGCTTATGGGGTCGAGCTCAATTCGAAAACATTAAGAGTGACCCCCGAAGGTCTATAGATTTTAAATAATTATTTTCAAAAATTCAAACTTTGTAATTAAGTAATTAAAATCTATAATTAATTTAAATTCTCGAAAATACTATAAAATTCCGCTAATACGAAATATGTAAATTACAATAGTGAAATCCAGGAACGGGATTTTACATATCCAACCTCATAGAAGGATACAGAAAGGCCCATATAATGTTGTCCAATGGTACTGAATTAACCATTAAAGAGGAACTCTATTCTCCACGTTCTGGAAGAACGTTGCTAAGTTTTAGAGATATTCGAGATAATCAATATCATATTGAAATCACTAAAGAGAATGGTTCTGAATTTCTTTGTATCACTTCTTACGAATATGGTCGGAAGTGTATTCACGAGAAGCTGGAACGTCTCCCAAGTGGGTTGTACATAACAACCATTCGAGCCCTAGAGACACACCACGTGGCCGGCCCTATGGCTGGGTTCCAGGAAACTTTCCTACTTTGGCATGATCGAATTGGGACACCTCGGACAAGATATGATGCGTCGTATCCTCAAAGTATCATATGGGCATCATTTAAAATCTTATCCTGGCCATTCGCTTTGCAAAGCATGCTCCCTAGGGAAGTTGAACATTCAACCTTCAATTACAAAGATTATTTTACGACCCCCTAAATTTCTTCAGAGGATTCAAGGGGATATTTGTTGACCTATCCAACCAACATGCGGACCATTTAGGTACTTCACGGTGTTGGTTGATGCATCGACACGATGGTCATATGTCTATTTATTTTCCACACGCAATGCTGCATTTGCGAAATTCCTAGCACAAATTATTAAGCTTAGGGCTCATCACCCTAATTATCCGATCAAGTTGATTCAGCTGGATAATGCTGGAGAGTTTACGCCACAGACTTTTGATGATTATTGCATATTTGTTGGTATTACTGTTGAACATCATGTACCCCATGTTCACCCCCAAAGCGGCATGGCAAAAGCTTTCATAAAGCGCCTTCAAATGATAGCTTGGACTTTGGTTATGAGAACCAACTTGCCGATATCTGCCTGAGGCCCACCGCTACCTAACCTCATTCACCGTTACAGATGGTTACTGGATACGAACCTGACGTGTAGCATTTACATGTGTTTGGGTGCGTAGTTTATGTGCCAATAACGCCGCCACTACGTACCAAAAATAGGTTATAAGAGAAAGTAGGAATCTATGTCGGTTATGATTCACCATCCATTATACGTTACTTAGAGCCCTTGACATGAGATCTCTTTACCGCACGTTTTGCGGATTGTCACTTCGATGAGATAGTCTTCCTATAGTTAGGGGGAGATAAGATCACTAACGTTCATGTAAAGCCCCGCGAATTGTCGTGGATTACTCCCACTATGTCTCATTTAGATCCCCGCACCCCTTAGCTTGAAACTAAAGTGCGACGTATTCTAAATCTTCAGAGCATTGCTCAAAGCATGTTGGATGCTTTTATTGATCTAGCAAAAGTGACAATATCACATATACCCGCTGCAAATGCACCTGCAAGGATGGACGTACTTAAAGTACGTCGTATGACCGCCATGGAAGGCCAAACCGACCTCGAGGGTGGGGCGGCCACACCTCCCATGTGGCACGGTACATTGACGGCTAGCCAATCGTCTGCTCCTACCCTGAAGCGTGGCAGACTTCCTGGTTCAAATGATTCACAACTCCCGAAGAGGAAATCAGCACAAACTAGTGGACATAGTCTGAATCCGACTGTTGCTTACTGATCTGTTTCAACGCATGAGGTTATTCTAGATTACGGTGATGTTTTAGATGAGACAACCCGACCTCCTGAGAATCGGGAGATTTCGGTCCATTATGCAGTTATGGATGAGGTTTGTAATCGGAATGAGATGATTGTCGATGAAGCTCGTGGGCTACAAGTGGGTTTTCATAAGGAAGCATAATTAGAAGAATGAAATAGTGCAATACAAAGCACGCCTCGTAGCACAAGGCTTCTTTCAACACCCTGGGATTGGTTACAAGGAGACGTATTCCCCTCGTAACGGACGTTATAACGTTCCGCTAGCTTATCAGTTTGGTAGTTTTTGAAAAACTGAATATGCAGCTTACGGACGTGGTAACTGCATATCTCTATGGAGATCTAGATAATGAAATCTACATGAAAGTTCTAGAATGACTTCCATTAACTGGTTCAAATTGTTCTAAACCACAAAACACTCTCTCGATTAAACTGAAGATATCACTCTAGGGATTGAAACAATCCAGGCAGATGTGGTATAACCGTCTGAGTGAAAATTTGACAAGTCAGGGTTATATGAACAACGAACTATGCCCATGCGTGTTCATTAAGAAGTCACATCCTAGATTTGCGATCATTGCAGTTTATATCGACGACATGAACCTCATTGGAACTCCCTCAAAGCTTAAGAAAATTGACGAGCACTTGAAATCGAAATTTAGGATGAAAGATCTTGGGAAAACTTGATATTGCCTTGGCCTGGAGATCGAGCATTGTGCGGATGGAATCCTAGTACATCAATCAAACTATACCCAGAAGATGCTGCGACGTTTTAATGAGGATAAAGCGAAGCCTTTAAGTACTCTTATGGTTTTTTGAACTCTAAATACTAAACGAGATCTCTTCCATCCCAAGGAGGATGAGGAAGAGATTTTGGAGCCTTAAGTTCCATACCTAAGTGCAATTGGTGCTTTATTGTACTTGGCTCAATGCTAACTAGATACAGCAACGCGCCTACATGCAGACATTGGAATGGTGTTAAAGACATTTTCCGCTACCTCAAGGGTACGACGGATTTGGGCTTGTTCTACACCCACGAGGTAACTCCCAATTATTCTTTTCAAATTGGAAATAATTGCCAAATTAATTGATTAATTACCAAATTAACTGATTAATTACCAAATTGATTGCAAGATATTATTTAACATAATATCTTGCAATTAGGGCCAAATTTCTACCATAAGTGGCCGGTCCCTATTTCTTCAAATAGGGCCGGGCACACCTCTATATATAGCCCCTCATTTCTCCAAAAACCCATGTCCAATTGTTCTCTAAAATTCCCTAAACATTTTCTCTCTCAAATTCTAACTTTGGCATCGGATATTCTTTGGTCAAAGCCCCCCCATTCATCGTAGGCGTGTGAAGCTCTTGACATTAATCTTAGGTGTTAATTGTTTTGCAGGTGTATTTTCGTCAAAGGAGAAGGCAAAAATTTGCATCCACAAATTGGTGCTTTCATTGAGAGCCTTGATTCACACGCTCGAAGAAGACTCTCGTATTCAAGGTTTCTCATTTTTTGTTCATTCGTAGCTTTTTCGTACGGTTTCATTTTTTAGAATTTTTTATATAAAAAAATTCTTTGAATAAATGTAAAAGAAAAATAATTGGGACCACGACGATCCACAAAGCTTAACGCGACGACCAGTGAAGTGGCACCACCCCCACGGGGCACCACTATAGCAATCGCTACGATGACCACCACGACAGCAACCACCGTCCCAACTCAAATCTCACGCCTAGAATCCATTACACTTCTGTTACTCAAGAAGATGACCTCCATCCAAGCTCTTCTAACCCAAATAAAGAACAACATTTGTCTCGACAAGTCATATAGTTGACAAATGCCCTTGCGCAACAAACGACCTTGGTGAATTAGCTTTTGCACTGCACTGAAATACAACGTGCCCCTGATGAGGTGTCCTGAAGTAGGACAAGGGCAGACGAGGAACCTCTCCAACAACGTCCTAGCAAGCTGCCGCTCGATTAGCCACAAATCGAGCATTCTGGTATACTCTCGTCTTAGCGTGTGGATAAGCATGCACTATCGATTAGGCCTATGGATGAGCATACACTCACGGTTGGGGCCATACTCTGATAATCAATATGAGCAACCTTCCAGACGAAGTGTTCATTCATAACCAGGCCCGCAAAGAGCATCATCCACCTCACATCGGAGTAGGCAACACGACTGATGGAGAGAAGCAGTCACTCAATCCGGCTCAAGTTCAATTGGCAGCCTGAGAGGATTTCACTTGCCTGCTAGGAATGTACCACATGCATTGCAACCGTGGTGTAGACAAGCCGAACATATAGAAGAGCATCCTAGACTAGCAGGTCAAGACCAGAGGCAGCCGAGAGTTCCACTACACCAACAAAGGCAAATTCAGGAAGAAGTAGAGATGTTCTTAACTGAATGATTGCGTAATTTCCAATGTAATGAGGTCACCGATGAGGCTCTACGACGGGACCTGACCAACATGAGTAAGTCACCATTCACAGACGAGATCAAGCAGGCAGAGCCTTTACGCAAGTTCAGCATGCCATATTTCACATCTTTCAAATGAGATGGAGATCCGGATAGACACTTGAAGCATTACCGAAGCACGATGGTCCTTTTTCGGAACAACGATGCCCTTATGTGCAAGATATTCACCACCACTTTGCAAGGCAAGACATAAGATTGGTTCCACACCTTGCCGCCATAGTCCATCTGGAGTTTTGATGATCTTTCTTTAATCTTCACCAAAGAATATTCATCATACCGCTCGATAAAAAAGAAGTCCAGCCATTTGTTCAATGTGAAGAAGAATCCAAATGAGTCGCTTCACGACTATGTGAAGAGGTTCAAAGCAGAGAATGCGAAAATAGTCAGATGTGAAGACTCATAGCAGGCCACCCACAGTTTGAAGAATTGATTATGAAAGAACATCTAATTCTGGCAAACTCTTTCACTCTGGCAAAGAAGCATGCACTTTGGGACAAGGCTCGGTGAGCAAACAAGGCCCCCAAGCAGCCTTGGAAAGAATCGACAGTGGTTCAAAAGAAGGAGGACATGAAGCAGTACAACAAAAGTAGGCAGAAGGCCAAACATAGGGATCGACCCACAACTAAAGAAGGCTTAGCATCCAAGAACTACTCTAAGTTCTCGATCCCCATTCACCAAATACTGCACATTCCACTAAAGTCCCGTCACATAACTAACGACTGCTACACTTGGAAAAACTGCCTAGAGAAGCTCGTGAAGAAAGGCAAGGTCGAAAGATACTTGCACAACCAGCTGCGCAGCCAAGAAGGAACACAGACGCTGAAGAAGAGCTGCAAACTAAGACGATTCAGATTAATGGCATATTCGTCGAATCCGAGCACTTGGGGGCTACCAACAATTCTAAGAAGAGGAAGATCCAGCAGGTTGTACTAGTCTCATAAGTCTAGGCAGTCGACACCGAACTTGGACCCATTGTTGACTTAACTGAGCAGGATGCCAAAGGTGTCGATTTCCCACATGACGATGCACTGCTGGTATCAGTCCAACTAGCCCACGCTATAATCGACAAAATGATGGTTGATAATGGAAATGTAGTCAACCTACTTCAACTCTCAGTAATTCAAAAGATGGGCCTGGAAAGCACAATCGTACGTCGAGCGGAGGTACTCACCGAATTCAACGGACACACCTCGACTGTCATCAACCACATCACATTTAATGTGAAAACATTGCCAGTTGCCTCAAAGCAGACGTTCACGATAGTAAGCGACCCGTCTTCCTACAATGGGATTCTAGGGCGACCTTGGTTGATAAAGCTAGATGTCATCACCTCCGTCAAGTTTCAAAAAAATATGATTCCATATCCTAGGAGGATGAGTCGGAGTAATCAAGTCTGACTAGGCCATATCTCGACGATGCACTATACAAGTATTGAAGGAATCAAGGAAGAAGATCTTTATCTCTGTGGAGGCTACCGAGGTTCAAAGGGGCGATGAAGCTGCTAAATAACAATTAAAGTAGACAGATCAAAAAGATGGTATCCAAACAAATGCGCCAACAGACGAGACATGATGGAAACCCAAAGAGAACGCCTAGCATATCCTTCTTGATCTTCAGCAACCGGAGAAGATTGCTAAAATCGGCTCATGTCTGAGCCCTAAGGAAAATGAGGAACTCATGGTTTTTCTTAGGGAAATCGTGACATCTTCAAATAGTCACCTTCTGTTACACCCACCCCTGTTTTATTTTAAAAATAGTTTCTGGGTCTTAATTGTGAGCTCAAGGGGCCCACCTTCTAATATATGTCCCCGGTTTTCCATCTCTCTCCTCTCTTTCTCTTTCTCTTTCTCTTTTCCCGATCTCCCTGTCTCCCCCCACTCTTGCAGTCTTTGTATCACTCTCTATCTCACCCTCCCTAACTCTCTCCCTCGGTTTCTCTTCTTCCCGTCGACACCACGCACACCCAAGCCATCCCAACTTCTGTGCTGCACCACCTCGACCCACGAGGACCTCCTTTCCTTCTTCCTTACCTCTGTAGGGCTCTGAGAAGCCTAGAATCCCGGGAGATCTCTGGTGAGTTCCTCACCTTTTTGACGACTGGTATGTCTCGAGATTTCCATCTCCTTGTTTTAGATTAATGTTGAGTTCGATTGTTGAGAGTTTTAATCGTTGTTGACAAGATTTAACACGAGATTGACTCGGGGAAGCTAAACCCAGATTTCCAGCGTAATTAACATGATTCCGTGCAATTTCCAAACATCTCCGGCTGTTCTACGGTGAACTGTAGGTATAAACCTCTTCCTTTCGTCTAGTACTTCGTTTTCATACCTAGATCGCACTTCTGGGTTATTAGTAATGGCGTCGACCGGAGCTAGGAAGCTCTGGCTTTCTTCTTCGGTGAGACCAAGAAATCCAAGCCTTCGGGCCGTTGCTGCCAAACCCAAAACCAATCAAACTAGGCCCTTTGGGCCATGCTTAAACCCAGCCCTTTTGATTATTAGGCCTGTAGGCTGAGAATGTGTTGTGTGTGTGTGTGTACCGTGTGTGTATGTGTGGGTCTGGGTCGAGCCCAGAGACCCCTTGAAATCCTAAACCCTTTCAGAACAGGCCTTTAGGCCTTATGAGAACTAGGGCCTTCAGCCCGTGTAGAAAAACCCTAAACCTTTGGGCTTTAAGACCTAAACTCTAAAAACCCAAAATCCTAAACCCATTCCCTTAAACCCTTTAGACCCAAAACCCCTTTCTTTTTTAGTTTCTTTCATTTAAATTGTTTTTAAAAAACCTTAAGGCCCAACCCAAATTTAAGCCCAATCTTACCCTTTGACTCTGACTGTTGACTTGGTATACGGTCAGAGTTGACGTTGACTTTGACTTTGACCGGTCAACGGTCAATGTTGACTTTCAGAGTTGACTTTCCGGGGTTTCGTCCGGGAGCTCTCCTAGGCTAATTTCGACATCCTGAACCCGTTTTTGAAGTCAGTTTCCCCAAATTCAATCATTTGAATAGAGTTTGACTAAAGGTACTCCTTTATGTGAATAGGGGCAATTATTGTGGCTTTTGCATATTCGTTTGCTGCGCGACTTTTCGATGACGAAGTACTGTGAGTGGATCCCTTCTAAAATTACATGATTTTATAGTTCAATTGCATAAATGAATAGCATGCCTTACGAGTTGATGATCTGATTTTATGTTCAGCATGTGTATTGAATATGTTGATTTTCGTCTCGTGTTTTTGGTGAGGAATTAATTGTTGGCCTATATTGAGCTATATTTTAATATGTATAGTATTTTCTATAAAAACCATGAACTGGTAGACTATCCGATGGATGACGATAAGATGCTAGAACATGTTTTTGAAACCCCTCTTTATAGTATAGACGATGGATGACTTTATACTATGAAGTGGTTATTTATGAGAGACATAACTATTTGTGCGTACCTAGAGGACACTATGCCGCTTGGGGCGAGGATTTGGTGTTGGTAGATAGGCTGGGAGAAATAATCCCTAGCTACGGGCTGAGGGACACGGAGCAAGCATTGGGCCGGGAGTTGGTAATCTCTGGCTACGGGCGCAGAGACCACGGTGCTAGCATAGGGCCGGGAGATATATTTATTCAGTGATCTTACTAGCAGCACACCGTGCTTACGAGACGATACACACGATCATTTATATGATGTTTTTCCGCGTTATACTTGTTGAGATGTTTTATGGCATGCTAGAGTTTCAGAAAACCTATCACTTATTATGCTAGTAGTTTTCATTATATATAAACCTGGGGGTTAGTATGTTCATAACTGTTTTCGTATTATGTATATATATATATATGAACTTGGTCCACTCACCCTTGTTTTGCACCCCCTTTCAGGATTTAGAATCGAGACATATGATCCCGATGTCAACGTTTTCACATTGGTATATTCGAATCCTCTCGGTGTAGGACCCACATCCTTTTATTTATTCAATTTTACATTAATTCTTTTAGAACTCTAGTTAGTTGTATGCTCTGAACACGTTCCTAAATTAGTAATTCTTGGTATTTTAATTTCATAATCCCTTATTTACTTCTTATTGTTAGCTTTTGTATCAATTAATGGCTTTCGTCACTCTCAGGTGTTGGCCAGCACGTGTCTATCCTGATATTCGAGGAATATCAGGGTCGGGGCATGTCACCTTCCGACATGCCCAGCATCGACCCTGAGATACCTTGCCACATGTTGCATGTCGACCCTGCTACCAAACCGGCAATCTAAAAGAGAAGACATTTTGCACCCAAGCGAGTAGCGATCATCGAAGCAAAAATTGACAAGCTATTGGATGTCGAATTCATAGAAGAGGTAGCATACTCAACATGGCTTGCCAAAGTCGTGCTAGTAAAGAAGAAAGAAAAGGGAAAATAGAGGGTTTGCGTAGACTACACCGACCTCAACAAAGCATGCCTAAATGATCATTATCTAGTTCCCCAAATTGATCTGCTAGTAGATTCAACCTCTGGGAACCAGCTACTCAGTTTCTTGGACGTATACTTCGGCTACAACCAAATACCCATGTACAAGCATGATAAGGAGAAAACTGCGTTCGTGATTGAGCGAGGCACCTATTGCTATAAGGTCATGCCTTTTGGCCTCAAGAACGTGGGAGCCACTTACCAAAGATTGTAAACATGATGTTCAAGAAGCAAATTGGAGTAACCATGGAGGTCTACGTTGGCAACATCATGGTGAAGGGCAAGCAGCGATCAGACCACATCGGCAACTTGGTGGAAACTTTCAACATCCTTAGAAAGTACAAGATTAAGCTCAATCCTTCCAAATGAAAATTTGAAGTATCTTCAGGCAAAGTCTTAAGGTACCTAGTAACCCAACAAGGAATCGAAGCACATCCCATGTGAAATCCCGTCCCCGAATTTCACTATTTAAATTACGTATTTAAGTATTATTAATTTCAAGATTTATTTTTAAAGAATTTTGTATATAGTTGGCAACCATGCATAAATCTATAATTTCCTTTCTTGATATGGTAGTGCACAAATTATTTTATGCTTTAAGGAAAAAACAGAAAAAGATTGATTGAAGTTGCCTGATGGCAGCGAATGAAACTGAGAAGAGAGAACAAGGGAGAAAAAGGGGACGGTGCAACGAATCGGGAGAGAGAGAAAGATAGGATGGCTCAATCAAAGAAGGAGGAAGGAGGGAAAGGAGAGAAGAGAAAAGGAAGGGAAAACCCTGATTCCCCTTTGACCTGCATCCCAGACCCAACTTCTCCATGATTTCTGACGCCTTTTCAGGCGATTTTTTTGACGAATTGCAGCCACCCACCACCTGGAACCAACTTAGCATTATCTCCTCTTCCATATTCATTCAAAAATTAATACAAATTGATCTCGAATTTGTGAGATAGCACAGATGGGTTCACGGGTGCACGGTGGTGGAATCCGCCATTTGTGAAATTATTTCTATCGATCCTCACCATCAAAGTACCTCCCTTGAACCCAGGAATAATGCCCAATCATTGGTTGGAGCGTCAGAGTCGATTTGAGGACAAATCAAGGAACACTCAATTCTAGGGATCTGGTGGGTCAAGGCTGATTTCAGGTGTTTCTCGGGTGAATTGGACTTTCGTCCAGGTATGAAAATTTCTCCCCTCACTGATAACTACTTGCCAGTAAAATTTGGTAATTTTTGGAAATAGTTGAATTTTCCGATGAGATGGGTGCAGCCGGCCGCAACGTGCGACGACGCGTGGGCCGAGACCCCCACCTGCCCTACCTAGACTAATTTGGATACCCTGATTCCATATGTGAAGTTCGATTGATGGAATCTCATCGTATGACTATAGTTTGGATATAGACCACCCCTTGAACATTAAGTGAATCGACGATCCGATCGTTGGATCATCCCCAAACTTTAATACGTTATAGTATGTAATATTTAAGGACAATAGAAACTTACGGATCTTCCCAAATTGGATTTGTAAGTTCGTAAAACAAAACATTTACAGCCACCGGAAATTGTGATTGGCGAAGATCCGACCGTCAGATTGTGGTGAGATTTTAGTATGATGTTGTATGAGTATAATGAGGACCTTAGGAAGTTACGGAATCAAAATCCGATGGGTGGATCTTTCGGATCGAATTACATAGAGTTGTGGACCCTACTGTTGACCGAGAGTTGAATAAGTAGGTAGAAAAGTTGTATTATACCTGTGCAATTGAGAAATGTTGAATAGGATGGAAAAATATCGTGGAAGTTGATTCGGACAAAAAGGCCGTGGAATGTGGAGGAATGTTGGAATGGGTAAAATGACTCGTGGAATGTGAGCAATGGATGAGTGGGCACAAAGACCTAATGTTTTCAAGGAGAAGCTCCATGTGTGGGCTTCGAAAATGAATTATTGAAGTGATAAATATGTGTAATGTGTATTGGCCAGGCATATTACAATCTTTTCCAGTCTACTAGCTACTTATGGAGATAAAAGAAAAAGGTGATGAAACCATTGTTTTGCAAATGATGATTATGGCTAGAAATTTTTAAATCTTATGGCCATGATATTTATGGTTGGAAATTTTAATATTTATGAAAGTCACGATGATTTTACAAACGAGAATGAAATCACAACCCGAGGCTATGATTGGTTTAATATACAGTGGTGAGTAATTGTGACTTGAAATTTCAATGATTTGGCCGGAATTTATGATATTTGATTTGTCAATTCTGATGATTTGGCTTAAAATTATGATATTTATTTGGATATTTATTTGGCCAATGAAGGTTACGGCTGTAATTTATGATATTTGTTTTGCCAATGATGAAGATGGCAAAAATTTTCTGATGTTGGTATTGCTAGTGGGTGTGGCTAAAAATTTTGAGAAAGAATTGTGGTAACGGTTGTGTATAGTTTATAATGGTAAGTGGTTTTACCAATGATTGTGGTTATTATGCTAGTATTTATCTAGCCAATGATAGATGTGGTTTGATAATTTGGTATTTATTTAGCCAATGAGGATTGCGGCTTGATGTTTGATAATTATTTTGCTAATGTGTATGGCTAGAATTTCTGATAATCTCTGCCAATAAATATTGCTAGGAATCTAAGTATATGGGTGAGAATCAAGATGATTTTCGTTGATTTATTTATTTTGAGCTTGAATAAACTCATAGGTTGGGGTTATGACTTTATTCACTATAAATGGAATGATGGGGAAAGTTTGTAATTACAAATTTGGTTGGCTTGGTTGACAGAATCATGAGTATATTGATGAATTCTTGTTAGTAATGGCATTCTTTGTGATTGTGTAAAGATTGGTGTTGAGATCGTATTGAGACGATGATAATCGTATTTGCGAGCTATGGTTTGATATCGTCGAGCTTGCAGTTAGCTAAATTTTTAAAGGGGGGAAGAATGTGAAATCCCGTCCCTGAATTTCACTATTTAAATTACGTATTTAAGTATTATTAATTTCAAGATTTATTTTTAAAGAATTTTATATATAGTTAGCAACCATGCATAAATCTATAATTTCCTTTCTTGATATGGTAGTGGATAATTTATTTTATGCTTTAAGGATAAAAAAAAGATTGATTGAAGATGCCTGATGGCAGTGAATGAGAAGGAGAAGAGAGAACAGGAGAGAAAAGGGGGAGGGTGTAGCGAATCGGGAGAGGAAAGAAGGAGAGGATGGCCCAATCAGAGAGGGAGAATGAGGGAAAGGAGAGAAGAGAGAAGGAGGGGAAAACCCAGATTTTCCTTTTGCCCCGCATCCCGGACCCGACTTCTCCATGATTTCTGAAGCCTTTTCAGGTAATTTTTCCAGTGAATTGCAGCCACCCACTACTTGGAACCAACTTAGCATCATCTCCTCTTCCATATTCATTAAAAAATTAACACAAATTGATCTCGAATTCGTGAGATAGCACCGGCGGGTTCACGGGTGCACGATGGTGGAATTCGCCATTTGTGAAATTATTTCTATCGATCTTCACCATCAAAGTACCTCCCTTGAGCTCAGGAACAATGCCCAATCATTGGTTGGAGCGTCGGAGTCGATTTGAGGACGAATCAAGGAACACCCAATTTTAGGGTTCCGGCAGGTCAAGGCTGATTTCAGGTATTTCCCTGGCGAATTGGACTTCCGCCCAGGTATGAAAATTGCTTCCTTCATTGAGAACTAATTGCCTGTAAAATTTGGTAATTTTTGGAAATAGTTGAATTTTCTGACGAAACGGGGCGGCCAGCCACCACGTGCTGCGGCGCGTGGGTCGAGACCCCTACCTGCCCTACCTAGACTAATTTGGATACCCTAATTCCATATGTGAAGTTCGATTGACGGAATCTCATTGTATGACTATAGTTTGGATATAGACCGCCTCTTGAACCTTAAGTGAATCGACGATCTGACCGTTGGATCGTCACCAAACTTTAATATGTTATAGTATGTAATATTTGAGGACATGAGGAACTTACAGATCGGGAATCCGACGTACAGATCTTCCCGAATTGGATTTGTAAGTTCGTAAAATCAAACATTGACTGCCACCGGAAATTGTGATTGGCGAAGATCCGACTGTCGGATTATGGTGAGATTTAAGTATGATGTTCTATGAGTATAATTAGTACCTTAGGAAGTTATGGAATCGAAATCTGATGGGCAGATCTTTCGGATCAAATTACATAGAGTTGTGGACCCTACCATTGACCGAGAGTTGACTTTTGGTCAACATGTCTCCAAACATTCTAGATACTAGAATTGGTACTACGAGAGACTTAGTGAAGTCTAGTGGACCCACATTGGTTAGAGAGTGACTTGAATATATGGGATAGGGTTATTACCTTAAATTCTTATATTAGTATTCGTTGTGAATATGAATTGGTTTTATAAATGTGATTTTTATATATTTAGCCATAGACCTATGTTTATTAAACATGATTTGGCTTGTGTATTGATGATGGTTGTGATATATGTGGGTTTAATTATCTTTTTAGCAATGTGCATGATGTGTATGACTATTGTTATGACAATGTGAGCCTAGAATCTTATTAGAAGTATGTTATAGAACTTATAGGCTTATGTGACATATTTGTTGGTGGCCATGAGAAGATAATGGTGTAGGTAACTACGTTGTAACTCATAGAGGTTGAGGTATGGGTAGATGGTGTGCTAAACTGATTGCACCAAGTAGCAGTGGTACTTAGATGGTCCTGCTTGGTATATTCGCGATGGGGGACCATATGTACTTCAGGGGTGACCATGCTTGGTATATCCACGATGGGTAATCACTGCCTGCACAATTGGACTATGCTTATGGACCTGCTTGGTATATCCGTGATGGGGGACCACACGCATTCTAGGAGTGATCATGCTTGGTATATCAGCGATTGGGGACTGTTAGAGGTGATCATGCTTGGTATATCCACGATGGGTGATCACTGCCTATGTTATTAGATTATGCATATGGTTCTGCTTGGTATATCCGCGATGGGGAACCATATGTATTCAGGGGTGATCATGCCTGGTATATCCGCAATGGGTGATCACTACCTGCACGATGAGATTATGCTTATAATTATGCGTGGTATATCCGCGATGGGGGACCATACGCATTTTAGAGATGATGATGGTGATTAGTTGTACTTGGTACATTTCGATAGGCGATCATAATTTAGTTTAGATTCAGTTGAGTTGTCCAAAATCCCTACTGTTGCTCATTTCCATAAGTTAGACTAGAACCATGGATTCGAGTGAATGATAATTACCCATAATAGAATTCCAGGCAGGGAATTATGTAGAATTCCTTTATTAAATTTCGCGCACTGATATGTGATCTGGTTAACCGATTAACGTAATTAAATGTTAATATTATGACTCCTTGATTCATGGAATGGGTTACTTGAGGTGATTGTGGAATGATGTTGAATATGATTGTTATTAATACGATTAGGTTAGTGATCAATGTGACTAGATGATACTATTATGCTTTGTTGATTCTTTGATATATTACATGCTATGAATTGCGATTTTATGTTGAAACATAATGGTTTATATGATGGATGAAATAGAAACCTGGATTGTTATGTGGGTTCATTATGTAGCTTGAATCGAATAATTTATGCTTGTCAAGTCCATATGTTTGATTGAGGAATGTTATGTCTTTCGGCTTGAACGGACTGTGATATATGTTGAGTTGTAGCGAAGGACAAGTTACGAATGACTTGATCCCTGTTGAGGGTATGTAGGCAGTCTAACGAGCAGGTTAGATGCAACCATAAAGTATACGGAAATTACTACGCAATTTGGACCTTGAGTTATGATTTGTTCATATCCCGGAGGTGGGGTATGTTTGAGATACGAGTATTTGGTGACGTCACGTGTCAATCCTGGACATATTTCAGGATTAGGGCATGACATCCCAAGCAAATCCGAGTAATCCTAGAGATGAAATCTCCAACTGCCTTGAAGGAGATCCAAAGCTTGACCGGACAAGCAGCTGTCCTCAACCGCTTTTTCTTGCGGTCCACCTATCGATACAAGCCTTTTTTCAAAGCAATCAAGAGGGCAGAGCGAGACAAATAGGATAACGAATACGAAAAAGCTTTCCAAGACCTGAAGAAATATCTCACATAATCTCTCTTACTATCCAAGCCGAAAGCAATGGAGGACTTATACATGTACTTGGCAGTCTCAGAAGTAGCAGTAAGCTTTGCCCTTATACAAGAAAGGGATGGGGGCCCAACTGCTGGTATTCTACACTTCTAAAGCTCTTCTCGATGCGGAAACTAGATATTCGAAGATCAAGAAATTAATTTTGGTACTAATTGTAACGGCTTGAAAGCTCATACCATATTTTCAAGCTCACACAGTCGTCGTCATGACTCAGTATCATTTACGATCAATCCTACATGGTCTAGACGCTTCTTAATGAGTGATGAAATGGGCGCTGGAACTTGGCCAATGCAGTTTAGTTTTTTGACCCTGCACGGCGATAAAGGCTTAAGCCTTGGCAAACTTCATAGAAGAATTAACGCCTAGCCTAGGCGACGCAACATAGTGGCCTAATGACACCCCAGAGGCAACCAAACACACCTTAGCCGAGCCTGCTCCACCCAATGGAGACTTCTGGCATTTGCATGTTGATGGTGCATCCAACTATAAGGGCTTGGGAATAGGAATGGTTCTTGTCACCCCGAACGGTTCAAAGCTTGAGCAGGCGATCACTCTAAGCTACAAAGCATCCAAATACGAAGCGGAGTACGAGGCACTACCAGCAGGTCTCCGAAAGGCAAAAGACTTGACAATTCATTTTGATTCCCAGCTAATCATTAGCCAGACTACTGGAGAGTACACAATAAAACATCTGAGGAAGGTACAATACGTACAGAAGGTACAAAAACAATTTGAGGCATATGAGACTTATATCCTCACTCAAGTTCTTGGGCAAACAACACTCACGCAGACGTTGTAATACCCTGGAAATTTAAATATATGAATTAGATATTCATAATTATGAATGTGTAGAAAATAAAAAATAAATCGATTTATGGTTATGAAGATTTAATTGAGAAATTTTAAAATTTTGTTTCTAGAAATTTTTATAATTCACGTCGTAAAAATTATTGATAAATGGAAAAGACAAAAATGCCCTTAGTTAGCTTAACGTAATTATACGAGGATGTATTTTATGCTCATATATTTATCGTATTTCTTGATATATTTGGATAGAGCTCGACCTCACGAGCGTGTAGGCGAAAATCGTTCGTGAAACGGAGTTATAATGAAGAAGATATAAACGAGCAAAGAAAAGGGCGAAATGGTCATTTGACCATTTTCTGGAGCAGAGAATTGTGAAGCCACGTGGAAGACTATAGGAGAAGGGAATGGGCACGGCCCAATCCAAAAACAAGGAAAGGAGGGGAAATGAGGGGGAAGGAAATAAGGGAGAACCGGGTCTTTTCTTTGACCCGCGTGACCCGACCTGAACCATCCAAACCCCGACGTCGATTCTGACATTTTTTCGACGAATTGAACATGGCCACCGCTTCATTTGCCTCAGCAACTCTCCCTTTTCCATTCCCACCTAAAATCAACGGGAGTTGGGCCTCAATTCATGTAGAACAGTGACGGTGGAGCCGGGGGTTCTAGGGCGGCGATCCGCCATTTTTTAAGCCACCACAGTCGACCACCACCCTAGGTCGACTCTTCGTGAACCCAGGAACATGTCCCTAGTCTTGGTTGGGGCGGCAGAGTACCGGGGGTGACAGATCGAGGCCACCCAAATTCTAGGGTTTAGGCGGGTTTGAGTGAAATTAGGGCTTTCCCCAGCCGAATTGGACTTCAGCCCAGATATGAAAGTTTTTCCTCTCATTGAACTCTAGTACCCTGTAAAATTTGGAAATTTTTAGTGTTGGTTGGAATTTGGGGTTTCCTTTGGCCAGTGGACCGACGCTGCCTTTTCATGCAGATTTTGATATTTTAAATCCCAAATTGGTACCCTTTTGATGTGATTCGATTGTGAAAGCTAATTTCTGTTACTAGAATATTTTCGAAAATGGATAAAAGAATAAACGATGAACTACGAAAGACTTGATCTCGCTCAAGGGTACGTAGGCAGTCTAATAGAGGTTAGATGCAGCCTTGAATAATCAAAATTATATTCTGAAAAAAATGTTTCAGGGCGAGGCATTACAAATGGTATTAGAGAAAATGATCATACCTTACAATAAGTGAGATATTATTGATGTTGTGGATGTAAATTATGAACTGCATTGATATTGCATTATTTCAAAAGTTCTTGACTAATGATGAATTCATGTGAAATGCCTATGTTGTGAAGTGAATTTATTTGAGTAGGAGTAGAAAATTTTAAAATATTATAGTTCATGTTAGAGCTTTAAAAAAATGAGCGTTTGACTAAAGTTTTGGATAAATTTTGAATTGGGTTGAATTTATGATATGTATTATGGAAAATTTGAACGTTAAGATGATTATGAAATTGTGACGAGTAGATGGAAAAGTCGTATTATACCTGTGCAATAGAGAAATGTTGATTTGGGCGAAAAAGGCCCGTGGATGTTGATTTAGGTGAAAAAGGCATGTGGATATTGATTTGGGCGTGATGGCCCGTGGAATGGAAAGAATGTTTAGTTGGGTAAAAGGGCCCATGGATATTGGTTTGGGCAAAAATGCATGAGGATGTGTGATTGGGCAAAGTGGCCCTGTGAACGATGAATTGGGCGAAATGACCCGTGAAATGTGAAGGAATGGTTAAATGGGCACAAATACCCATTGTTTATGGGAGAAAAGCTCCATGTGTGGGCGGTGAGAATGAGTTATTAACGTGATGTGTGGGAAGATATAATTGCCGGGTATATTACGATTCTTTCTAGACCGCTAGTTACTTATTGGGATAAAAAGAAAGTCGTGGTAAAATCTTTTTTTCGCCAATGATAATGATGGATGGAAATTCTATTTTTTATGAAAGTTATGATGATTAATCGAACTGGAATGAAATCATAAACTGAGGTTATGATTTGTCCATTATAAATGGAATAGGGGGGAATTATGGATATTCTTCATTTATTGAATTATTGGTGGACATGAATAAAATTATTGAATGGGATTTGAGTTTGTCTAATAAACGGAAATTGTGGATTTGTTTTAAATTTCTAATTTTTATACAGTGATGGTAACTAGAAGATCCAATGATTTTTGCTGGAATTTCTGACATTTGGTTTGCCAATTCTGATGGTTTTGCTTGAAATTGTGATACTTACTTAGCCACCGATGATTATGGCTTGAAAGTCTGATATTTATTCAGCCGATAGTAATGATAAGTGACATTACCAATAGAAGTAACAGACTGAGCACTCATATGGGCTAAGCCATTACATGATCTTGAAGCTTACACAAACTTAATGTGTTTAGACAAATTGGTAAAATAAATGTTGGTAACAAGTAAATCACTTAAAGTCAAATGTTATTAGGGGTATTTTAGGCACCCAAAAATACAAATTGTGCGAAGTTTAAGGAATTTGCTTAGTTGGATCATAGTCATTGGATTTTTTTTGGGGTTTAATTGGTCGTGTTAAACCATTTGCCATTCAAACATTTGGAAATTCCAATTAGTGTAACTGGGTTTTCTGCTATTTATTTTGCCAATGTGTGTGGCTAGAAGTTCTTGTATTTTTTACCAACGAATGTCGTTGGAAGTCTGAGTATAGATGATTGCTTCATTAAATTATTTATTTTTGGAGCTTGAATAAAACCGTAGACTGAGATTATGATTTTATTCACTATAAAAGGGATGGTGGGAATAGTTCTAATTCATTTACGTAACTCGTTGGTAGAAATCTCGAGGACGAGATTTATTTTAAAGGAAAACTAATGAAAAGGGCTTGAAAACTTTGAGTTTTAACGATAAGGACAAAATAAAGGGTAAAGTGAATAGTACCAGGATTGACTTTTTAGTGTAAAAATGTGGTTTTTCATTAAAGTGAACAGTACCTTGACCTTTTCGTTAAAATTCCCTTATTTTAATGGGGGTCGAATGTAATATCCTAAAAATTTAAATATATGAATTAGATATTCATAATTATGAATATGTGTAAAAAATTGAAAATAAATCGATTTATGGTTATGAGGATTTAATTGAGAAATTTTAAAATTTTGTTTATGGAAATTTTTATAATTTACGTCATAAAAATTATCGATAAGTGGAAAAGACAAAAATGCCCCTAGTTGGCTTAACGTAATTATACGACAACGTATTTTATGCTCAAACATTTTATCATATTTCTTGATATATTTGGATAGAGCTCGACCTCATGAGCGTGTAGGTGAAAACCATTTGTGAAACAGAGTTATAACGAAGAAGATATAAACGAGCAAAGAAAAGGGTGAAATGGTCATTTGACCATTTTCTGGAGGGCTCTAGATTTTTTGGAGTAGAGAATTGTGAAGCCACATAGAGGGCAATGAGAGAAGGGAATGGGCATGGCCCAATCCAAAAACAAGGAAAGGAGGAGAATCGGGTCCTCTCTTTGACTCGCGTGACCCGACTCGAACCACCCAAACCCTGACGTCGATTTTGGTGTTTTTCAGGTGAATTGAACATCACCACCCTCTTCATTAGACTCAACGACTCTCCCTCTTCCATTCCCACCCAAAATCGACGGGAGTTAGGCCCCGATTCATGCTGAACCGCGATGGTGGAGCCGGGGGTTCTAAGGCGACAATCTGCCATTTTTAAAGCCACCACCATCGACCACCACCCTGGGTCGACTCCTCGTGAACCCAGGAATATGTCCCAAGCCTTGGTTGGGGTGGCGGAGCATCGGAGGTGACAAATCGAGGCCACCAAATTCTAGGGTTCCGGTGGGTTTGAGTGAAATTACGGCTTTCCCCGGCCGAATTGGGCTTCAGCCCATGTATGAAAGTTGTTCCTCTCATTGAATTCTACTACTCTGTAAAATTAGGAAATTTTTAGTGTTGGTTAGAATTTAGGGTTTTTGTCATCGGAAACCGCCACCCACAGTGGCGCGTGGCCAGTGGCCCGACGCTACCTTCTCATATAGATTTTGATATTTTAAATCCTTAATTCGTACTCTTTTGATGTGATTCGATTGTGATAGCTAATGTTGAATATTTCTGTTACTAGAATATTTTCGGAAATGGATAAAAGAATAAATGGTGAACTACAAAGGGCTTGTTCCTACTCAAGGGTACGTAGGTAGTGTAACAGAGGTTAGATGCAGCCTTGAATAATCGAAATTATATTCTAAAATAAATGTTTTAGGGCATGGCGTTACAGACACGCTAGCCGGCTTAGGCTCCGTCCTCGATCACCAAATCAAACGCTTTATTCTAGTGGAATATCTAGACAAGCTAAGCATAGAGGTGAAGCCAGCAGCCAAGGTGTCATAGGTTAGTGCAACTCCAAGCTAGCAAAGTTCCATTATAGACTATCTACTCCCCACGGAAAGTTGGAGTCTAGAAAGCTCCAAATGAAGACAGCACACTACTACATGTGGAACGGCATTCTCATCCGAAGATCTTACATTGGTCTACATCTCCGTTATATGGTGCATCCCGATGACCTAAAGGTTCTAAGTTCAATCCCCCAAAGTGTCTGTGGAAATCACTCCAGAGGCTGATCCTTAGCATAAAAGGCTCTTAACGCAGGCTACTGCTGGCCTACTATACATCATGACGTTAAATAATTAGTGCAAAAGTGTGACAACTGCCAACGCTATGCTAATGAAACAACTATATTGAAGAAACTTAGAGAGGAAGATGTCGAACACAGAGGGATAGAGAGAGAAAGTAGAGAGGGAAAAAGAATTTTGTTATTTCTTCTTATCCATTTATGACACCCTATTCTCTTACAAATACAACACACCTTATAACTAACTTCCAAGACCTCCAATAAAATTATGACACATGGCATGGCTATATCCTAACATTCCCCCTCAAGCTTATGCATGGAGGAACTAAGCATAAGATTGTTACAATGTGAGCTAAACATAGGATAACATAAACCCTTGGTAAAGATGTCAGCATGCTGCTCTGCTGATGCAACAAATTGCAAGAGAATTGAACCTTGTTGAACACGCTCTCGAACAAAATGACAATCGATTTCAATATATTTAGCCTTAGAATGTAAAACCGGATTTGTTGCCAGTGCCATAGTAGAGATGTTGTCACAGTGCAGAGGAGGAACTTCTGGGCAAGGAAGATGCAAATCCTTGAGTAATTGTTGTAACCAAACCACCTCAGCAGTTGTTGTTGCCATAGCATGATACTCAGCCTTGGTATATGATTTACTAACCATGTGCTGCTTCTTAGAACTCTGAGAGACAGGATTATTGCCCAGGAATACCACAAAACCTGTGGTGGATCTCCTATCATTGGGATCCCCAGTCCAATCGGCATCCGTATATGCTTTAATATCCAGATTTCCAGGTTGAAAACATAATCCAAGATTCATCGACCCTCGTAAGCACCTCAAGATCTGTTTAATAGCAATGAAATGACTGTCCAGAGGTGAGTGCATGAATTGACAAACTTGATTGACCGAATACGCAATATTCAATCTTGTAAATGTCAAATATTAAAGAGCACCAACGATGCTTCTGTAGATACCCGAATCATGGAAATGAGGGCTACCATGATTCAGTAACTTCTGATTTGGATGACAAGGAGTTGTACACGGTTTGCTATCTATCATGTTGGTCTTAGTAAGCATATCAGTAACATACTTAGTTTGATGCACAAGTAAACCTTGAAGGCAATAATCAATCTAAAGACCAAGGAAATAGTGTAAAATCCCTAGGTCCTTCATATCAAATTCACCTGTTAACTGATCTATTACATCCTGAACTTGATTATCCCAATCGCCACTGAGTATTATATCATCGACATACAATAACAGTACAACAATAGACTGACCATTATGATTCACATATAAAGATGGATCAGCATATGAGGGTTTAAAGCCCAAGGTAAAAAGAAACCTGGAAAATCTGTCATTCCAAGCTCGAGGAGCTTGTTTAAGTCCATAGAGAGACCGGTCCAACTTGCACACAAATTTAGGATAATCTGAATCAATTAAGCCTTGGGGCTGAGACATATACACCTCTTCATCAAGAAAACCATAAAGAAATGCGTTCTTGACATCTAATTGTTTCAATTTCCAACCTTTTGTAGCAGCTAAGGACAACAGAAGTCTCACTGTGGTTGGCTTGACTACGGGACTAAAAGTTTCATGATAGTCAAGACCGGCTTCTTGTGAAAAACCCTTGGCCACCTACCTGGCCTTGTATCGAGCAACTGAGCCATCAAGATTACTTTTGATCTTATAGATCCATTTACAACCGACCAAGTTTTTGTTAGGTGGAAGAGGAACTAATCTCCTGTTTTTCTACTTAACAAGAGCTGCCATTTCATCTTCCATAGCTTGCCTCCAGTCAAATGACTTAACAGCAACCTTGAATGACTGTGGTTCTGTGATAGTGGAAGATTGTACCTGAGCTTCTTTTTTAATATGCCAGATTTCGACCTCATGTGCATTGGATGTGTATTGATTTGAGAAACTGGAACACGATGCAGTTCTTGAACTTGAGAAACAATGATATCATGATGAATGCATCTAGAAAGCTAAACCAACAATAAAATTGAAAATCAAACAAAAAATAAATAAGTAAAAAGTTTAGAAAAATTGGGTTGCCTCCCAATAAGTGCTTTATTTAAAGTCTGTAGCTAGACGTCGCAAAAGTCCGGTGGCTAGATCACTGGTTCCTTCAGAGTCAAAGACTCATCTGCAGTATCAAAGGGTGACTCCACATAAGGTTTTAGCCTGTGACCATTCACCTTGAATGTGTTACCTTGAGCCTTATTAGTTATTTCAACTGCCCCATGAGAAAAGACTTTAGAAACCAGATACGTTCCAATCCAGCGAGATTTTAATTTCCCTGGAAACAACTTTAGCCTTGAACTAAATAACAAAACTTTTTTCCCTGGCTGAAATTCTTTCCGTAAAAATTGACTATCATGAAATGCCTTAGTTCTTTCCTTGTAGATGCGAGAACTTTCATAAGCAGCCTGACGAATTTCCTCCAGCTCATTGAGCTACAATTTTCGTTGTTCCCCAGTTGAATCATACGAAAAAATTAACTCTTTAATTGCCCAGTAAGCCTTATGCTCAAGCTCCATAGGTAGATGACATGCTTTCCCATAAATGAGTCGAAATGGTGACATCCCAATAAGAGTTTTATAAGTTGTCCTGTAAGCCCACAAAGCATCATTTAATTTTAAACTCCAATCTTTAAATGTAGAACCAACTATTTTCTCCAAAATGTGCTTTAATTCTCTGTTTAAAACTTCCACTTGACCAGATGTCTATGGATGATAAGGTGTAGCCACACGATGAGTAATCCCATACATTGCCAGTAAATTATCAAACTATTTATTAATAAAATGTTTCTCCCCATCACTAAGAATAACGCGCGGAATTCCAAAACGTGGAAATATAACCCCTTGGAGGAACTTCAGGACCACTGATCCTTGATTAGTTGGTGCTACAATGCCCTCGACCCACTTAGAAACGTATTCCACAGCAACTAAAATATATTGGTTCCCATTAGAAGATGAGAATGGTCCCATGAAATCAATACCCCAAACATCAAATAATTCAACAATTAGAATACTTTGCTAGGGCATCTCATTCATTTTGGACTGGTTGCCAACCCTTTGACACCTGTCACAAGCCTTGCACCAATTATAAGCATCTTTAAAAAGTGTAGGCCAAAATAACCCACTTTGCAGAATTTTCTCTGCTGTCCTTTTCTGCCCAAAATGCCCCCCACATGCATAATGATGAGCAAATTTCAAATACTTTCCTGTTCAGCCTCAGGAATACACTTGCGAATAATTTGGTTTGGACAATACTTATATAAGTATGGTTCATCCCATAAATAATGCTTTACATCAGATAAAACTTCTTTTTCTGCTGAAACGAAAAATCTGGATGCACCACACCCTTAGCCAAAGAATTGACAATATCAGCAAACCAAGGTGATTTAATTTGTACAGCAAATAGTTGTTCATCTGGGAAACTTTCACTCAATGGTAGAGAATCTTCCTTCGTAGCTGCTGGAATAATTAATCTGGATAAATGGTCATCCACCACATTTTCACTACCCTTCTTGTCTTTAATCTCTAAGTCAAATTCTTGAAGAAAAAGAACCCAACGAATCAGCCTAGGCTTTGCATCCTTTTTAGACAACAAGTATTTAAGAGCAGCATGATCAGTATACACAATTACTTTAGCCCCAACCAAATAAGACCGAAACTTCTCTAATGCAAAAACAACTACCAACAATTCCTTTTCTGTGGTTGCATAGTTGAGTTGTGCATCATTGAGAGTATGACTTGCATAATAAATGACATGGGGAAGCTTGTCTTTACGCTGCCCTAAAACAACCCTAACGGCATAATCTGAAGCATCACACATTAATTCAAATGGTAAACCCCAATCTGGTGCAACAATTATGGGTGCTGAAGTGAGGAGTGATTTCAACTTGTTGAACGCTTCTAAGCAAGCCTCATCAAAATTAAATGGTGCATTTTTAGCTAATAAATTGCACAAAGGACGGGTAATCTTGGAGAAATCCTTGATGAACCGATGATAAAATCCTGCATGTCCCAAGAATGATCCAACACCTTTTACTGAAGTAGGGGGTGGTAGCTTTGCAATGACATCAATCTTGGCTTTATCAACTTCAATGCCTTTGCTGGAAATCGAATGACCCAAAACAATGCCTTGTTTCACCATAAAATGATACATTTCCCAATTTAGCACTAAATTTGTCTTTTGACATCCTTCAAGAACTAATGATAAATTCTTCAAGCACTAATCAAATGAATCACCAAACACAGAAAAATCATCCATAAAAACATCCACAATGTTTTCAACCAAGCCAGAAAAAATACTCATCATACATCGCTGAAATGTGGCTGGTACGTTGCAGAATTCAAATGGCATTCTTCGATAAGCAAACATCCCGAATGGGCATGTGAAAGTTGTCTTCTCATGATATTCTGGTGCAATTGGGATCTGATTGTACCTAGAATAACCATCTAAGAAACAATAAAAAGCCCTGCGCCAATCTTTCTAACATTTGGTCAGTAAATGGTAATGGAAAATGATCTTTTCTTATAGCCGCATTTGATTTCCTATAATCCACACACATGCGCCAACTTGTAGTTAAGCGTGTAGGAACAAGCTCATTGTTGTCATTTTTAATCATTGTAATTTCGGTACGTTTAGGCACAACCTGCGTAGGACTTACCCATTGGCTATCTGAAATAGGATAAATCATACCAGCATCAAGTAATTTCATAATTTTTGTTCTGACAACTTCTTTCATAATTTGATTTAGGCGGCGTTGAGCATCCACTATTGGATTAACGTCTTCTTCCATTAAAATTCTGTGCATACAAATTGCTAGGCTAATACCTTTGATGTCAACTATTGTCCATCCCAAAGCATATTGATATTTTTCTCAAAACACGAAGCAATTTATCTTCCTCTGTAGGAGTCAAATCAGCTGCAACAATAACTGGCAGTGTTTCTGCAACCCCTAAATGTGCATATTTTAAATGTTCTGGCAAAGGCTTCACCTCCAATTTTGGTGGCTGCTGTCTGGATGGCTGAAGGGGCTGTTTAGGCTCCCCTAAGCTCTCATAAATATTCCTAAACCTTGGCAACTATGCGGGTAGACTGTCCAATGCATAAATATAGTCAATAACCCCTTCATCTTCAAAATCTATCCTAATTTCCTCATGTAAAACCTGTAGCAACTGATCTGAATCTGAATTAGCCGGAAAACTGCTTTGAACCACCCTGTCTAACACATCAATGCACATACACTCTTGCTGTTCAGCAGGGTGTTTTGTTGCCTCAAACAAATTAAATACAACATCTTGGTCTTGAACTCGTAAAGTTAGTGTTCTGGCTTCCACATCAATTAAAGTCCTAGTTGTAGCCATAAACAGTCTTCCCAAAATTATGGGCGTTTTTATGTCTCCATCCATGTCTAAAACCACAAAATCTGCCGGTAAATAAAGATTGTCAACCTTGATGATGAGATCTTCAATAATGCCCCTAGGATAAGTCACTAAACGGTCAGCAAGCTGAAGAATAATTGATGTTGGCTTTAAGTCTCCTTGTCCCAATCGCTGGAAAATAGAAATGGCATTAAATTAATACTTGCACCTAAATTAATTAAAGCATTCTTAAAATCTGAATTTCCAATAGTACAAGAAATATTAAAACTCCCTGGGTCTTTTTTTCTTAGGTGGCATTTGTGTAACAAAACCGCACTGCACTGTTCTGTCAACACAACCTTGTCCAAATATGCAAGCTTCTTTTTGGTGCTGCAAACTTCTTTTAAAAATTTAGCTTAAGATGGGATTTTCTTGATTGCCTCCAGCAATGGAATGTTGATTTGAACCTTGGACAATGTTTGCATAAAATCTTTAAGTTGTTGATCTCTTGCTTTAGGAATTAAACGCTCAGGATATGGTAATGGAGGATTATAAACACGCTCATAAACATATTTTGGGACAGTTTCTACACAATGATGGTAATGGAGGATCTAATTGTCTTATTGATTATCGTGAAGCCTTGAACCTTCCGACCAAAATTGCTTCAAATTACTTTTCTAAAGATCATAATGGTGATCAGGCATTAAGACAATTAGATAGTTTCAATCACGGTGATCAATAATTTAAAGTATGCATGCAATCAATCATAAGCAATTAAATAAAAATCACATATTCATGCTAAGGCTCAAGGCTTCACCCTAACAAAAAGAATTAGTTACACATATGCATAATTGAAATCATAGAAAATATTATTAGAATGAATAAGAATGAAAACACCTTGAATTAGAAAATCTTCAAGAACCCCAGCAATTACTCTCTGTCTCCAAAGTTGCATAAAAGAAAGCGTAGAAAAAAACTAAGAACAGCCAAGCAATATATTTGCTAAGCCATCACACAAACCCTAAAACATAGGTCTCTTATTCCAACTAGGAAACTAAATAATAATAAAATATCTTAGAAAATAAAATCTTAATTAAACTAGGAAAATCTGCCAGGTAACTGTACAGCCACGTTTTGGACTCAAATGTCCTCCAAATCCAGCCCAAAATAGCTTTTTCAAAGATTAGGACGTTCTGAACACATCTCCAGAAGGCCACAAACCCATCTGAGGTTATCTTGGGCCCCAAAAACGCAATTCAAGTACAAAACGTCATTATTCCAGCACTGCACATCGCTCCTTTATTTTATTGCTAGAAAACAACCACTAGGTGGAAAAATCTGATATTTTGACACGATCAAGCTAAGTGACACACAAACATCCTCTAGCTAGAATCACTCCAAAATTCATCTATTTGACCACGTTTTGCTTCAGAGGAAGTCGAAAGTCCTATATTAAAAATACAATTCAAAATTCTTCCAAAATATTAACTAAAATATACTAAGAATATGGTTAAATATATAATATAAAATCTACTAATCAAGAAAGAAATGTCCGCTTTGCTTCATGAGGATGATGATGCTTTGCCAGATTTTATGTCTATCTCAGATACAGGCTTAGGTTCACAGATAATGGATATGGATGCATGTGCAACCACTGAGGACATCAATGATGAAACTGGATTTGCATCTCCACAGGCCATAATTCATGAAAAAAATTTGGTTAAGGATAAGGTAATTTCTGGTGAGACATTTTATGAGGCGGAGTGCGGTGATAATTCAAATTTTGTATCTGTTACCTTCTTGACTCGGAGGTCTAGCTCGCCTGATTATGATGGTGTTGACACCCAGGTACTACCGACATGGGCAGTGGATTTTAGTTATAGTCCTGGATCTTTGTTATATTGGTTTTATTTGCAATGCAAAACTAAATTAATGAAACCTGTGTTTATTTCAAATAGAAGAATCTCAATCTTCAGTGCTGATGCTTTGTACTGATATTTTTTTTTCAGATGAATCTCCGCATGTCCAAATTGGAGTTCTTTTGCAACAGACCCACTCTTGTTGCTTTGATTGATTTCGGCCTAGATTTAAGCTCTGTGTATTGATAACGCTGATAACAAACTATGAAGAAGAACTTATGAAGAACTCAAGAAAGCTTTCGACGAGAGAGAATGTAGAGAGAGAAACTGTATTATCATTATATCCAACTATTACATCATACATCCTTATAAATACAATGACACATAACTGACTTCTAGAGTTCCCAATACAATTGTGACACCTGGCAATGTAAAACAATACTAATCTTTTATCCTAACATTCCCCCTCAATTTTATGCTGGGCATTGGCTAGCATAAGATTGTTACAATGAGAACTAAACAAAGGAAAACAGAGACCCTTTGTAAGAATATCAGCAAACTGTTCAGATGAGTTAACAAACTGCAACATAATGGTGCCTTGCTGCACTCTTTCCCGCACAAAATGACAGTCTATTTCTATGTGTTTAGCTTTAGAATGGAGAATGGGATTGGTTGCTAAAGCCATGGCTGATATATTGTCACAATGGAGTAAAGGAGTTGTGGAAGGAGATAAAGATAGATCCTGAAGTAACTGCTGAATCCACACAACTTTAGCAGTGGTAGTTGCCATTGCGCGATATTCTGCCTCAGTTGAAGAACGACTAACTGTATGCTGTTTCTTGGAACTCCAGGAAATTGGATTATCACCTAAAAACACAACAAAACCAGTGGTTGACCGTTGATCATTGGGATCCCCAGCCCAATCAGCATCTGTGTAAGTTCTTATATCCAAATTACCAGGTTGAAAACACAAACCAAGATGCAGAGAACCTTTGAGATACCGCAGTATGCGTTTGACAGCAACAAAGTGACTGTCAAGAGGAGAATGCATAAACTGACATACCTGATTGACAGAATATGCTATATCAGGGCGAGTGAAAGTCAAATACTGTAATGCCCCGACGATACTTCTATAAAGACCGGGATCATGGAATGGAGGACTACCATGATTTAAGAGCTTTTGATGTGGATGACAGGGAGTGGTACATGGCTTACTGTCAAACATATGTACCTTATGCAGCAAGTCCCTGATATATTTGGACTGATGAACTAACAATCCCTGAGGTTGATACTCAATTTGCAGCCCAAGAAAGTAGTGGAGGACCCCTAAGTCCTTCATATCGAACTCCCTGGTTAATTGACTGATCACAGACTGAACATGTACATCATCATCACCACTGAGTACAATATCGTCAACATATAACAGCAACACAACAAGGGAAGGACCATCACGTTTTACATATAAGGAAGGATCGGCATAAGAGGATGTGAAGCCCAAACTGAGAAGGAAGCTCGAGAACCTTGCATTCCAAGCACGAGGGGCTTGTTTGAGGCCATACAAAGACCTTTCTAATTTGCAAACAAAATCTGGATGATCCTTGTCAATAAACCCTTGTGGTTGAGACATATACACTTCTTCATCTAGAAAACCATGCAGAAACGCATTTTTAACATCTAACTGCTTAAGTTTCCAGCCCTTTGTTGCAGCCAATGAGAGCATTAACCTAACAGTAGTAGGCTTAACCACGGGGCTGAACGTTTCATAGTAATCAAGGTCGGCTTCTTGAGAGAACCCCTTGGCCACTAAACGAGCCTTATACCGAGCCACAGATCCATCAGGATTTCTTTTGACTTTATATATCCATTTACAACCCACCAAGTTCTTATGAGATGGGAGAGGAACAAGAGTCCATGTATGCTGTTTAATAAGAGCATCCATCTCTTCTGTCATTGCTTGTCTCCACTGAGATGATCGAGCAGCAATACTAAAAGACTGAGGTTCCTTGACATCTTCGTGAACAACAGCAGAAAAAACCTTCTTTTTGAAAATCCCTGACTTGGACCTTGTTTGCATAGGATGAGTATTAGAACTGACTACAGAAACATGTTGCAAATCTGGAACTTGAGAACTTGTTACATCAGGATGAGACTCGGACAGCAACAATGAAGATGCAGAACGTGAAGCAGAATTGCCTCCAGTAGAACCAAGATCACCAAGTTGCTGAAAATCGGACTGAGTAATTGATGGGTGAGAAGATATGTGTGGAAATGGTATTGGAATAAATGGAGGATGAGAAAAGGTAGTAGGAGGAGCTAGCGAAACTGGAATTGATGCAGAAGAGACAGTAGAACTGAAGGATGAAGAAGACAGACCATATGTACTAGGGAAGACAGATTCATCAAACAAAACATGCCTAGAGACAATTAGTTTATTATCACTTATAGCATAACAAATATACCCCTTATATTAAGCAGCATACCCCAAAAATATACACATAGTGGTCTTAGGATCAAGTTTATTGGTTCGATAAGGTTTTAAGGAAGGGTAACAAGCACAACCAAAAACCCTCAAGTGATCAAGTGTAGGTGGGGATTTATACAACACTTCAAATGGAGAGTGCATCTTCAACACGGAAGTAGGTAGTCTATTAACAAGATATGTACTTGTGGCACATGCATGAAACCAAAACTTAGATGAAAGATAGGCTTTTTGAAGTAATGTAACAGCAGTTTCAACAAGATGCCTATTTTTCCTTTCGGCTAAACCATTTTGCTCAGGAGTGTATGGACAAGATTTTTTATGGACAATGCCTTTGGTGGTGAGAAAGTTTTGAAATCGAGTACTAACATATTCCCCTCCCCCATCACTTTGCAAAACTTTGACAGTTGCAGAAAAATAATTTTGAATATAGGCATGAAACTGAACAAAAATCTCAAAGACAGCAGCTTTATTATTCATGGGAAAAATCCATGTATATCTGGTACATTCATCAATAAACGACACATAATAGCTATACCCTTCTATAGACTTGGTAGGAGATGGACCCCATACATCCTTGTGAATGACCTCAAGTGGAACAAAAGATTTGGAAGCCATTACAGGAAAAGGTAACTTGGTGAACTTGCCTTGGAGATAAGCAGTACAAGTTTGAGATGGGGAATTACAAGAGGAAGTAATAGCTGACTTACTAAGAGCTACTTGTAGAACAGAATTGGTGGGATGACCCAATCGACAATGCCAAAGAGAATCATTTATTTTCTGTCCAAGAAAAGCTGCAGGATTAGTCTTTGGTGGTTTGAGCAGTGGAAGAGGATAGACAGCTTGGTTACTCAGTCCTTGATAGAGAACCTTGTTGGTGACCTTGTCCTGGATACACACAGAAAACTCATCAACAATACACCTACAATTGTTGTCTTTGCATAATTGATACATAGACAGTAAGTGCTGTGACAATTGTGGAACATGTAACACAGAATTTAACTCGAGTGTATGAGAAGGAGTGGATAAGCAAGCTTGACCAATATGAGAAATTTGTAAACCTTCACCATTAGCACCAGTCACAGTTTCCGATGAAGCATATGGAGTAGCAGCTTGCAGATTTGACAAATCAGATGTCATATGATTAGTTGCTCCCGAATCCAGCAACCAATACTCATGTGTGGGGGCGGATGGTGAGAAATTAGTGCGTGCAGTAAAAGCAGCCTGATAATTATTGGGAGGAGACATCATTCCATTAGGATACTGTGATGAAGACATCATAGTAGGATGCTGCACGGGAGATGAAAATGAAGGTGAAGAGTGAGGATGGGGCTGCAACTGTGAAGAATTCTGAGAATATGAATGCTGCGGAAACATCATAGGAGATGAGGAGAAAGTAGACATAGGCAGAGATCCAGTATTGTTCCTGTCAAAGCAAGTGGCAGCTGTGTGCCCTTTTCTGTGGCAGATTTGGCAGCCATTCTGAAAGCAGTTCAAAGCTACATGGCCCTTTTTATCACATATTTGACAAATCAGCAGTGGTTGAAAAGATTATCCCGAAGCCATTTGAGATCCAGAATTCTGAAACTGAGACTGTGACGGAAGAGAGGGTTGAGCAAAGTGTTGATGTCCAGAAGGTTGTTGAAAACCAGTGTTAAACATTTTCCCTTTACCCTTGTTTCGATAGTTAGTCCCCCTAAAATTGTTGTAAGTTCCAGAACCAGTCTGAGAAACAAAAGCAACCCGACCATTGGGAAATGGCAATTGTTGAAACTGAGCCATTGGTGAAAATGAAGAACCACCAGTATATGGACCAGTATGAGAACCCAGATCAAAGTTTCCAGTATATGGACGAGAATTGGAAGATCCACCAGTTTCATAAGTTGTGTTGGAAGCATTAGCAAACATAGCTGCCATTAAATGTGGTTGTTTAAGACCTTCTTCCAAAGTAGACTCATCTGCCTTCAATTGAGACCGAAGTTCCTTCAAGGAGACCAAACTTTCTCTGCCCCGAATCACAAACTTAATGGTATTGTAGTCTGTAGGTAATCCTCTTAAAGCCACAATCACAATATCTTCATCAGAAATCACAACACCAGCAATAGCTAACTGATCCCTACATTCTTTAATCCTCTGCAAGTAAGCATCAATCGATTCTGACCCCTTCTTAATGTTCTGCAGATCAATCTTCAGTTGAACAATACTAGTGCGAGACATATGAGCAAATCTTTCTTTCAAATGATTCCACATATCACTGGAGCTTCGACATCCAATAACACAAGATAAAGCAGCAGTAGATAGTGTGGCAGTTATCAAGGTCATAAGAGCTTTATCATGAATTTGCCAAACTTGATAGGCATCAGTCAGTGGAGAATTATGTACAATCGACTCATCATCAGACTCCAACTCAGTATATTTCTGAGGACAAGGAATGGTGCCATCAAGAAATCCCATAATTCCATTCCCTTCTAGTAACAAAGAAATCTGGAAATTCCAAGTAACATAATTGGAATCATCCAATTTCACAGTCACCGTGTTTCCAACACTAGGTATAAGCGACAAAATTGGAGATTGAGTGAGGGCTAATTGTGCAGCCGTAACCATAATGCAAGAACAAGAATCAATAGATCAAGAAATCAACAGAGAAACACCTCAAGAATCACTCAGCAAGAAGTACCACAAAGCAATAATTGTGATAGACAAAATCTTGCAAATATCAATACGGAGAAATCGAAAGAAAACACCTCAAGATGATCACGACGGCAGCTGCAAAGATCAACGAACAAATCAACCGTTGATGACTACAGAACAAACAACCAATAAGAAGAAACTCCACCGACTTAGAGCACCAGACTACACGAATCACGGCACGGCAGTAGCTGCACAGAACGACGAACAGATCAACAGTCTCCAATGACAGAACGAACAACCGACAAGAAGAAATGCCACCGACTTAGGGTTTGAGAAATCAACACTTCTCTGAAATTGCGAACAACCAGCAAGGATCCGATGTCGGTCACCGGAACAACCACGACCACGACGACTACGACTACAACGACGACGACGACGACGACGACGAGCGGAAGCACAGGAATCGTTAATCACAGGTGTTAACCATGGCAGGCGAAGATACCATGATAACGCTGATAACAAACTATGAAGAAGAACTTATGAAGAACTCAAGAAAGCTTTCGACGAGAGAGAATGTAGAGAGAGAAACTGTATTATCATTATATCCAACTATTACATCATACATCCTTATAAATACAATGACACATAACTGACTTCTAGAGTTCCCAATACAATTGTGACACCTGGCAATGTAAAACAATACTAATCTTTTATCCTAACATGTATGACGTGGAAGTTAGTGCAAACACGACTAAGGTTCCAGATGATAAACATTTTATGAACAAAGAAAAGACTGAAGAAAATGGGCGTGTCAAAGGGTTGCTGGGTTATGGTAAAGGTCGTGTGGTATTTTATTTAACCATGAATGTTGACAATGCGACTGTGTTTCTTAACAAAGAGGATGGCTCTTCGTTTGCGATGTTTGTGCAAGAAAGTTTCCTGCTGGATCTCAAGGTGATGGGAATATTGTGATTAACGATTATTTCGATGTGTTGGTTGAAATTTACTACTGTGTGTAGTTTCAGACTTGATATTTTGGGTATCAAATAGCTATGTTACTGACTTGAGCTGTTTGTTTGTTAAGGTCCACCCGAGTTCTCTTTCCATTGAAGGCACCCTAGGAAATTTTAGACTCCGTGATATGTCTCTTGGAGCAGATCACTGTTGGGATTGGCTTTGTAATATACGTAATCGAAGTGTTGAATCCCTTATCAAGGTACAAATAACATCAATTATCAGCTATTGCATTGCAGAGATGATTTTCTTTTACTGTGATATTTCTTTCGTTATGAGAATTTAATCTTTTTTATTTGTTTTGCAGTTCAAATTTAGTGCTGAAGATGATGACTATGAAGGATATGTTTACAGTTTGTGTGGCCAACTTTCTGCTGTCCGCATCATTTTCCTCTATAGGTTTGTTCAGGAGGTATGTTTGGCATTGCTCTCAATCATTTGAATACAGCATTCACAAGGATGTGTTAATGTGTGTAACCTAAATGCTTGAAGTTTATATTTTCGGGTTTTATGTATATTTGTTCTTTGTTTTGTAATTAATGATAAACCATCCTTGAATTATCACATATTTTTTTGGACATGCTAATGCAGATAACAGTGTACTTTATGGAACTGGCCACCCCACATACCGAAGAGGCAATCAAACTTGTTGACAAAGTTGGAGGCTTAGAGTGGCTAATTCAGAAATATGAGATTGATGTAAAGAAATATGGACCACTGAGGTTTTAGAATGTTACGGCAAGAAAGGTTCTATGCTGGAATTCTTGACTGATCTGTCAATCATGGTATTCATTTATATATATAATTACAAGCGTGGACCACACAGTCCCATTTACAGAAAGTATATCAACACAATCAAACTAATTGAGTAATTACAAGGGAAGGAAATCAGCCAGATTCTTGTGAGGGCGGACTTTCTTGTGTTTGCCTAATTTCAGGAGATGACTGAGATGATGGCTTCGTCAGAGGCATATGTTTCTCATCACCCCCCCCCAAACGAGATGAAACGTAGTGGAGCTTGAGCTTGGGAACTAAAGAATGAAATCGTTCACGAGTGAGTCCCTTAGTATCGGCAAGTTGATGTGCAGATGGGACGTAGTGAGTGCGAAGGACACCAAAGTTGAGCAGCTCCCTAACAAAGTGATAGTCAATTTCGATGTGTCTAGTCCTTGCGTGAAAGATAGGGTTCGCAGCAATATGAAGAGCAGACATGTTGTCAACAAAAATGCAAGGAGGTACACGCAAGGCGATGCCAAGTTCACGAAATAAGTAGCAGAACCAACGAATTTCAGCTGCCGTAGTAGCAAGGGCACAATATTCAGCCTCCGTGCTAGACCTTGAGACAATAGATTGCTTTTTGGCAGTCCATTGCTTTTTGGCAGTCCATGTAAGAAGATTAGATCCAAGAAAGATGCACGCACCAGTGGTAGAGCGACGATCACCAACACTCCCAGCCCAATCGGAGTCCGAGAAACCATAAAGGTTGAAATGGCGTGCCTTATGAAAAAGAAGACCATGAGAGAGAGTACCTTTAACATAGCGGAGAATACGTTTTGCACTTTGTAGATGTGTCGTGCGTGGAGCATGCATAAATTGACACACTTGGTTGACTGCATAAGCTATGTCGGGTCGAGAAAGTGTAAGATATTGTAAGCCACCAACAATGCTCTGATAAGTAGACGGATTAGTTAAAGGGTCACCGTCTAAGGAAGAGAGTCGAGTAGAGGAACTCAAGGGTGTGGGACTCGGTTTGCATGACTCCATATGGAACTTCTTGAGAAGATCAAGTGCATATTGCGTTTGACAAAGAGAAATCGTAGTGGAGGTACGATTAATCTCTAGTCCAAGGAAGAAACTAAGATCACCCATCCGGCGACTATCGAACTTGGAGCACAACACATCAATAAAGGAAGAGATTTCCGTGGCTATGGAAAATAGAGGATTGGGAACCATGACGAATAAATAATGAGGCATCAGAGTGGCTATGGAAAAATCCCTGGGTGAGTAAAAATGAAGTGAGTCGCTGAAACCAAGCACGAGGGGCTTGTTTAAGGCCATAAAGAGCTTTATGGAGTTTGCACACATATTTGGGACAGCTAGGATCAAAAAACCCGGGTGGTTGCTTCATATAGACTTCCTCCTGTAGTATGCCGTTGAGAAAAGCACTGCGAACGTCCAACTGTTGGAGTGTCCAACCAAATGAGACGGCTAAAGAGAGTATTGTGCGAATAGTTGTAGGTTTGACAACGGGACTAAACGTTTCGTCGTAGTCCAAACCTTCTTGTTGATTGAACCCCTTGGCAACTAACTGTGCTTTATGCCTTTCGATAGAACCATCCGCTTTCCTTTTCACTTTGAAGACCCACTTACACCCAATGACATTCATAGATAGTGAATAGGGCACGAGGGACCAAGTATGATTGTGCATGAGAGCGTCATATTCAACTTGCATAGCATGTTGCCAATGTGTGTGCTTGGCAGCCTAAGAATAACTTGAAGGTTCATGAGAAAGTGGATCATTCAAAATGGCAGCTAAGGCATGAGGCAATGGATGTGGAGAAATGCTATAAATAAGTGAATTGATGCTGCAAAATTTGTTATGACCTGGAGAGTGATCAGGAGAAGCTGGTGGTGCTGTGGATGTTGCTGAAATAGGCGATGATGGTGGTGAAATGGCTGCTGTAACATGGGGAGTTGTTGCCATATTGGGAGTTGTTGCTGTGTCAAGAGAAGTTACCATTTGAGGAGATGTTGCCGTAGTTGGAGGTGCTGCCATATTAGGAGTTGTTGGCATATTAGGTTCTGCCATATGAGGAGTGTGCACCAGACTTGAAAGAGGAGCAATTGGCTCAATGAGGACTGGGGCTGGTGTCGGCAAGGAGAATGGAGCAGCTTCCTTGTTCCTGGATGTAAGCTCAGAAAAAGGGAATGTGAGTTCATCAAAGGTTACATTTCGTGAAATATAAACACGACCTGTGATGGGATCTAAACATCGATAACCCTTGTAATGTAAATCATAACCAATGAACACACATTTTACTGACTTAGGCATAAGTTTGTGCTTGTTATATGCCACCAAGTGTGGGAAACATGCATAACCAAATGCTTTGAGCATCTTATAATCAGGAGGATGCTGAAAAAGTTTCTCATATGGAGATATGTTGGCAAGATTCACGGTTGGCAGCCGATTAATAAGATAGACGGAAGTAGAAAAAGCTTCAACCCAATAACTTGATGGAAGTCGAGATTGAGTCAATAAACACAACCCTTTTTCAACAATGTGGCGATGTTTTCTTTCGACGACGCCATTTTGTTGAGGTGTATAAGGACAAGAGATTTGATGCCCAATCCCATTATCACGAAGAAATTGCATGAATAACCGACTTGTGAATTCACCACCACCATCCATTTGCACCATTTTGATATTTAAATTGGGTCGATTTTCAATTATCCTTTTAAACCCAATAAAGGTGGCAAGCACATCGGATTTTTTGAGTAATGGATACAGCCATACGTAAGGGGTGTGATCGTCCACAATGGAGAGATAAAATCTATATCCAAAGTTTGACAAAACAGGTGCCGGTCCCCAAAGATCCAAGTGCAATAATTCTAAAGGTTTTTGTGTATGAGAAGTGCGATTAGAGAAAGGTAATCTGCAAGATTTTCCCATGGGACAAACATGGCAAGTTTTATTAGAATCAATCTCACCACTAATAGGTAAATGGTGTTTATTCAAAATCATCCGAAATACATGATAAGACGGGTGTCCAAGGCGAGTATGCCAAACGTCCTGAATCGTCTTTTCCCCATAGAAAACTATTTTCTCTGTCACTTTTGGGGCTGCACGGATGTGATAGAGACCATTGAAGCTACTGCCAACTAGAAGAACCTTCCCCGTCTTGTTGTCCTTGACACAAAAACCATAAGCATTCATGATGAAATAACAATCATTATCATGACAAAATCTTCGAATAGATAATAGATTTTTCCGAATGGCTGGAACACATAAGACCTCTTTAAGATGCAATGAACTCGATGGTGTGCATAGCTTTCCATCCCCAATATACATAATAGAAAGGTGAGACCCGTTACCAACAATGATAGAATCAATACCTGCATAAGGTTGCACGTTGGTGAGTGCACGAGGATCAGAAACCATGTGGTGGGTTGCTCCGGAGTCAAAACACCAATCAATTGGGTCTGAGATAGCACCAGAGTGATCAGCCGTGTAGGCATAGTTGCCTCGTTGAGGGCAAACACGAGAATTATGACCATCCTTTCCACATTGTTGGCAAAGGACATCGAACTGAAATGCAGAGGGATTTGACGGTGTCGGGAGCAGCGGTGGACTATTATCCGGTGAAATTGGATTATGTCGTGGGTTTCCATAATACAAGATGCCATTTGCATTATTATTTTGCGCCCATTGATTGCCACCATTATGGTTGTTCCATATTCACGGTGGTCAAAGTTGTCACGCCCATTGTTCCAGTTACGACCACGACCACGTCCACGTCCGCATCCGCGTCCGTGTCCCTTGTAGTTGTTGGTTTGAGGCCTGTTGTGTGGATGATTCTGGGCTACCCGATCTGTGGCAAGTGCAACTCCGTTTAATAATGAAAGTGCTTCCATTCTTTTCTGGAGTTGTTCCTCTTGAAGGAGTAGATCAAAAAATTCATCAAAAGTGAGAGTTTGACGAAGATGAAGGGAAGTGGTGAACTCTTTATACTCATGACCCAGACCATCCAATATATATTCAATTAGTTCGCTGTCTGTCATCGATGTTCCAGCGGATGCAAGAGAGTCAAAAAGTGACCGGGCATGTATAAGATAATCAGACATTTGTTGATCCGGAGTCCTTTTGAGGGTACAAATTTGGTCCCTAAGGGTTCTTACATGAGTCTTAGAGAGAGGAGAGAGCCTCTTTTCGAGAAGAATCCAGGCTTCGAAGGCAGTCGAACATGGAATGAGAAGAGTCTTTATTGAGGGAGATGCTGTGGCCTTGATCCAACTGAGCACTAGCTTGTCTTTCGCGTAGAGAGGATTGAGTGAGCCATCAGATAAGTTCTTGGCAGGTTTATCTTCAAGTTTAACAATAATACCAAGATCATGAAGTTCGAGAACATCCTCTAATTGTGACTTCCAACTAAGAAAATTTGTGTGATCCATTGGTGTGTTGAAGAGATTAGATATATTGAAGGAGGTAGGAAGAGCAGAAGTGAAGCCCGCCATGGTAGATTGAGTCAGACTGTCAGAGGTTCGAGATGCACCAGATGCAGCGGAGGAGAGAGCCGAGTTATCAGGGTTTGCCATTGATGGTTAACGGAAGGAAAGAATAGGATCGACTGTTTGGGTGTTAGCCCTTTTAGGGCTCTGGTACCATAAAGAAATATGGACCACTGAGGTTTTAGAATGTTACGGCAAGAAAGGTTCTATGCTAGAATTCTTGACTGATCTGTCAGTCATGGTATTCATTTATATATATAATTACAAGCGTGGACCACACAGTCCCATTTACAGAAAGTATATCAACACAATCAAACTAATTGAGTAATTACAAGGGAAGGAAATCAGCCAGATTCTTGTGAGGGTGGACTTTCTTGTGTTTGCCTAATTTCAGGAGATGACTGAGATGATGGCTTCGTCAGAGGCATATGTTTCTCATCATGATGGAGCTACAGCATTGAAGCTGGACCTGTCACTTGATACTTCAATAATCTTTGTTCCAAGGAATTCAACAAGCAAAGAGTGCGTGAGAAATTGAGAACTGCATGGGAATTTCCAGTCGAGAGTTTATATAAATTTTTTGAAAATGGTTATCTGGTTCAATTGGGAGCAGCCTCTCCATAAAATGGGGGTAAGGCTAGCCGACATTCACCTCTCCCAGACCCTGCGTAAAGCGGGAGCCTTGTGCACTGGGTACGACGGTTATCTGGTTCAAGTTTCAAATAGTTGGCAGATGAATAGTTCATTAATTGGAGGGGCATGGTTCTGGTGTTACTGAAGACTGATGAATTTTTGGTGATACTGGTGGTGCTGCTCAAGATTGTCGCTTTATGTCTGGATTTTGTATTTTCAAAGTCAAATACATTTGTTATAGCAGTATATAAGATTGACATTTGTCTCCATGTTTTATCTAATTGCAGTTTCATTCAACTTGATCTGGGACAGCTAAAAGTCACAAATGAACTTAGTTGGTATGGTTCCCCTGAGAAAGATCCTTCAGCTGTCCATATTGATGTCCTTCATGGTGAGGTAGGTGATTTTATTTCTTCTTTCTTGGACGTGGTGGTTTTTATTTCTTTTTCTTGGACATGATGACTGAAATTACTGAACTAATTTTTACTCTGACATAAACTTTCAGATTATGGGGATCAACATGTCTGTAGGAATTGACAGTTGTTTGGGAAAATCAATGATACGAGAAGGCAAAGGACTTGATGTTTATGTGAGGAGAAGTTTGAGGGATGTCTTCAAGAAAGTTCCCAACATTTTCTCTTGAAGTGAAGGTAACTTTTGTGTGTGAGATGTAAAATTTTTTATTGAATTTATCCTGATAATGGTGTGGCAGATGATAACACATCTTTAGTAGGCATTACGATATTTATTTTTATTTTTTTTTTTTTTTTTATATTTTTTTTTTTGGGTGGGGGGGAGGGGATTGGTTGGATCTTATGGGGGAGTTCATCCTGTATTGATTGTTAGTTGATACATGTACATGATATTAAGTGCATGGGGTCATAATATTGTTTCAAACGGTGGACAAACGTGGGAATTGCTGAGCATTTTGGACCAATCCTTTACATTTTTAGTACTCAATATATGGTGATCTAACTTACTCATCCTCCTTTGGACCCCTCCATTTGCTCCATTGTTGTTATTGCATGTTTTTAACTTTGTATGATTCCCTATATATATGTTTCTATAGAGTGATGCTTTTATTGAGGGATGCCTCACCTTGTATTTCAATGATCCAAACCATCTAACTTTAGGTATTCTCTAAATTATCATCGTTGCAAAATATCACTCAAATCCGAAACCATTTAGCCACTTAATTAAATGGTTGTCATTTAATGTTTCCTTGAAATAACGTATTCTATTTTCTTGGGTACAATGAGATGTCTTAGTGGTTTCGGATTTGTCTAACCTTTTGCAAGAATGATCGTTGAGCAGGACCTACAAGGTATCCTGCAATAGAAGGGACTCTAATTATACACACACACACACAAATTGTTAACTTTATTTATACTCTCCGAAAAGTGAAACATTTGTGGACAAGAAATCGACGTTAATAGTTTTGTTGGCTCTGATTGTGATCTTGTGTGTTCTGTATTGAAATCTTGACCCTCTTTAACTATTTTTAGCCTTTGCTTCTGCATGTGGCCTATACATGGTTCGGTTATATTGGGTGTGCATGGATAGTTTCGGTGTTTGCTTATTCAGCTTTATTTTATTTTATTGTTCTAAGTATTTTTTTCCCCCCTTTTTATATGGCTCCATAGTTGAATGAATGGGTTTTACTTTTCTAAATTTCAAATCGGTCTTGAATTGATGCCCTTCAGGCTTTTAGTTTATTGGATTTTTCATCTGGTATCATGCAGTGTCATATTTTTCTGGTGATTCCTTCCCTTTGATTGTCTTCTAGCAGGTTGGATTATTGCACAGTGTCATGTCTGACAAAGAATATAAAGTCATTCTGGACTGTGCATACATGAACTTATGCGAAGAGCCAAAGCTTCCTCCCAGTTTCTGTGGTGGTAAATCTGATTCAAAGGATACAATGAGACAGCTGGCTGATAAGGTCAACATGAACAGTCAACTCCTACTATCAAAAACTGTTACCATAGTGGCAGTTGTAATTGATCATGCCCTGTTGGAATTGTATAAAACGGCATTCATGCGGAGTCTCTTTTTGCTCATGCCCTGTTTGGGTACAGCTCATTGTATTTCGTTTACTTCCTTTATTGTTGATCTATTTGGGGAAGATACTCTCCTTGTTCGTTCAAGTAGTTCTGTTTTGTGTAACAGTGTGTATAGATGCTATATTTAATTATTTTTGGTTTCTTGTGATGTCTTCAGGCCAGTTCCTCCTTCACAGGCGGTAATGGCAGTGAGTAATGCTTACGGGCGTGTGCGTAAACCAATTGGTTTTAATCTCATAGGCTTGTTCTCTGCTATTCAAGGATTTGGCAGGGGTGATTCTGATGTTGGTAGTGATTGTTCTCTTTGGATGCCTGTAGCACCACCCGGTTACACAGCATTGGGTTGTATAGCAAATATAGGGAAAGAGCAGCCACCTAATCATATTGTTTATTGCATACGTTCTGATCTTGTTACATCAACAAAATATTCAGAATGCTTATTTTCTTCTGCATCAAATCCTCAATTTGCATCTGGATTTAGCATCTGGCGCATGGAGAATGTTCTTGGATCATTTCATGCCCATTCTTCTACTGAATGCCCTTCTGAAGACAGTTGTTGTAACCTCAATCATCTTCTTCTTTGGAATTGGAATCAGCATCGGTCTAGAACCTGCCTCAAATTTGGCTATTGATAATAACTATGCAAGTCAGCAAACCAGAAACCAGACGGGAAATTCTTCTGGATGGGATATAGTCAGATCAATTTCAAAGGCAATTAATTGTTTTATGGCGACCCCCAACTTTGAGAGAATCTGGTGGGACAAGGGTAGTGACCTCTGCCGACCAGTCTCAGTGTGGAGGCCCATCGCACGTCGTGGCTATGCCATATTGGGTGATTGCATAACCGAAGGGTTAGAAATTTTATCTTTGTGTGTTCTTTATCAGGTTTAGTCAGTTGAATTTTTGTTGTTATTGTAAGTTTTGTTAACCAGCTTGTGTTCTTTATTTTTTTTTTTTCAGCTTAGAACCTCCAGCTGTGGGCATTATTTTTAAGGCTGATGATCCTGAAGTATCTGCGAAACCCGTACAATTTACTAAAGTTGCCCATGTTGTAGGGAAAGGTTTTGATGAAGTATTCTTTTGGTACCCACTTGCTCCACCTGGTTATGCTTCTCTTGGATGCATAGTCTCCAGGATGGATGAAGCCCCATCTGTTGATACAATTTGTTGCCCTAGGATGGATCTTGTTAACCAAGCTAATATTCTTGAGGTGCCAATTTCAAGATCTTCAACTTCAAAGGGATCTCAATGCTGGAGCATTTGGCGAGTCGAAAATCAGGTTGGGTTTCTATCTTTCTTTATTCAGTTTATTTGATTTTGTGTGAGGGAGGTTTTTTGAAGGGATTTGAGACATAAACTAAAGATCTAACCTAAACATAACTGGTGGCCACAGCCTATACAAGAAATTAAGTTACATTCAGCTCAAAACCAGCACCTAATCAGGTTGAATGACACTAAAAGAAGTATCCTAGATATTTCGGTCACCAAAGTTCTTCAAGAAGCTAAATATTGATTCTGGCCCCAATTCCACTTCCCTGCCTTGTGATCGAATGTCCTGTTATTTCTTTCTATCAAAAAAGGAAAAACAAAAAACAAAAAGAAAAACAGAAAGAAGCCAAATCTTGTTAGATGAATATTTAGTTATTTGTAAGTCTAAATCTGTCATGTAAGTATGCAGCTGCCATGCCTGAAGTTTTGTAAAATTATAAGAGAACAGTAATTTTTGCCTCAATATGAAGTTTTTATTTTTATTTTACGATGATGTGTTTATTGTGCCATAACTGAATAAGTTTTTACATAATTTGGAGAGCTCTTCTGTTTCTGCAGGCCTCTACTTTTCTTGCACGGGCTGATCTGAAAAAACCATCAGGCCAATTGGCTTATCCTATTGGTGATTCCATGAAGCCAAAGACTAGGGAAAATATAACTGCAGAGGTGAAGCTGAGATGTAAAGATGGTTTTCATTTTCATACTGATATGGTTATATTTCGATTTTCAGATGACACCACTGTTCGACGCGACAATCACTAATATCAAGCTTGCAACACATGGTCGACTGGAGGCTATGAATGCAGTACTGATTTCCTCAATTGCTGCATCAACCTTCAATACTCAATTAGAATCATGGGAGCCACTTTTGGAGCCTTTTGATGGAATATTCAAGTAATATATTTGCTCTTTCTATTTGATTTTGAGTTCAGTTAAATTTTTGTTTTACTCAGGAAATATTTTTGTTGACTTTTCACAGGTTTGAAACTTATGGTACTAATGTGCACTTGCCATCAAAATTTGGGAAGACGCTGCGAATTGCTGCCACCAGTATCCTTAATTTAAATGTCAGTGCTGCAATCCTTGAAACTTTTATTGGGAGTGTTCTTTCATGGAGAAAACAATTAGAACTTGAACAGAAAGCAATGAAGATAAGTGAGGTAATACGTGGGGTTGATTTGTTGTGCGCCTATGCGTCCTGCATTTCTATTCTTTGTTTTTTTTTTTTTGGGGGGGGGGGGGGGGGGTGGAGTGGGGTGGTGGTTTGCAGGAATCTGGTGGTCTATGTGGACAAGGAGAGGACCAGACTTTCTCTGCATTGGATGAAGATGACTTTCAGACTGTAGTAGTAGAGAATAAACTTGGGTGTGAGATCTATGTGAAAAGAGTTGAGGAAAATTCACAGAGAGTGGACTGGCTACATCATGGTGACTACATTTTTATATGGGTGCCGCCTCCAAGGTTTTCTGATAGGTTCAACGTTGTAGATTATTATGTTGTTATATAGATCCACGAAGCCAAGGTTGTAACTGGTTAAATTTTTTTTTTTCTTATCTTAAACTTTTTAGCATTTTGTTTCCTACGATCAGGAGATAAGGTTGATTCTTTGTTTGCAGGGTTAACCTGGTAACAGCCATAACTTCTTCTTTGCTTTGCGCCTTGTTGTTGATAGTCAACCAACAGATCATCAAAAACTTTTCCCTCAAAGTGCAAGGACAAAATGTGTTAAGCCTGCAGTTTCAAATTTCAATAACTTGAATGAAAGCACAGCGGAATGGAATGAACTTTTCATATTTGAAGTTCCTTGGAAGGTATCTGACATAGTGCTGTTTTTTACTCTTTCCTCCCACACTTTTATTCTTTTAAGTTTCCAAGCTTGAGAGTGCAAGTGTTGCAGGGCCCAGCAAAACTGGAAGTAGAGGTGACAAACCTTGCAGCAAAAGCAGGAAAGGGTACGTTCTACTGGCAACCTTCCCTGAATTATGCATTCTTTCTTGTTTTGAACTTGCATTCACATTTTCTTATTCATGCACTTAGGTGGTTGATTCACATGTTTATCTAGAATTAGTAAACCTTGTATTCAAGAGGGGAATGAAATATTCAGCATATAGAATATCTTTTCCCACAGCTACTACATATACATTTATTAATCAGATGTACGGTGTACCTGACAAATGTATCATGATTCTTTTGAATCATTTCCTGTTTTTCTTTATCTTTTTTGGTTGGATCTTTTGGGCCTTGTCATGCAGAATTATATGATACTGCATATTAATAATTATTTATCCTGCTTTCTTTGCAATTTCTCACTGAATAATAATCATCTAGAGGAAAATTTCTCATGCATTTATTATGGTCTCAATACAATGATACAGGTGAAGTTGTGGGTGCCCTCTCATTTTCTGTTGGGCGAGGTGCAAATATGTTGAGGAAAATAGTTCAGTTAGGGGGTTCCATCAAGGTCAGGATGTTCAGAACATAGTATCACATCCACTAAGAGGCAGGGTGAGCATGTTTCACCTTATTTGTGCATTGATTGGTGTCATTGGTTGTGCACATGTAGTTAGGAATTGACTTCTTTTTCATGCTTCTTTGATGTTGTGCTTTGGTTGTACACATGGACGAATGTGGATGCCTGCTGATTTCAACTTCTTATTTTGAGAGGAAAACAATTCCAAGTTTTCGAAGAGATTTGGAGGCTGAATATGTAACGGATAAAGACATTGGTTTCTCCGTCGGACTTGGCCCAGATGGTGTTTGGCAGAACATTCGGTCATTGCTTCCATTGTCAGTTGTCCCAAAATCGTTACAGAATGGTTTCATGGCTTTGAAATTTGTTATGAAAAATGGCAAGAAGCATGCAATTTTCAGGGGTCTTGCAACAGTTGTAAATGAGACCGCTGTTAAAAAAAAAGGTCGTACCCAATGCACAAGGCTCCCGCTTTACGCAGGGTCTGGGAGAGGTGAATGTCGGCTAGCCTTACCCCCATTTATGGAGAGGCTGCTCCCAAGTCTCGAACCCGAGACCTACCGCTCATGGGCGAAGGCACTTGCCATCGCACCAAGTGCGACCTCTAAATGAGACCGCTGTTAAGTTGAAAATTTCATTATGTCATGCATCTCGAATTCAAGGTCGTGATTCCTCTCTTGGAAGAAGTGAGAGCATAAATCCTGGGAGTTCTTTTATTTTGCCTTGGAGAAGTACGTCTAGTGATTCTGACCAGTGCTGACAAATATGTCCTTCTGTTGATCATCCTCAGCCTCCAAATTCATGGGGTTCTCTCGCGGCAATGGGTATCGGTTATACATATGGAAAGGACCTGACTGTTATAGATCAGGTTTCACTTTCTAGACAATATACTTCAAAGCAGGAAAATAAGATGCCAAATGTTACTTTCAAGTTGAGTCAGCTTGAGAAGAAGGATATACTTTTGTGTTGTACTAGTACCATAAACAAACAATTTTGGCTTAGTGTTGGGGCGGATGCCTCGGCACTTCATACTGAACTGAATGCACCTGTTTATGACTGGAGAATATCTGTCCATTCTCCTAGGAAGTTGGAAAATCGCCTTCCCTCTCCGGCTGAATTCACAATCTGGGAAAGAACACTAGACGGAAAATGCGTTGAACGACAGCATGGTATTATCTCTTCACGTGGGGGTGTACATGCATATTCAGCAGACATTCAGAAACCTTTGTATCTGACGTTGTTTGTCCAGGGTGGTTGTGTCCTGGAGAAGGTACTAGCTCTGTCTAAATATAAGTAACATGCTTGTTATATCTACATACCATTGTGAGTTTAATAACTATGGTTCCAATGACCATGTCTCATCATTCTGGGTGGTTCACCAGAAAAGTAAAAGGTTTGTGCTTCCGAGAAAAGATTTCTTTGATATTTTTTGTTTGGTGTTGTCAAAAGTTGTTATTGTACTGTTGTTCCCAAAAGCTCAACCTGTTAGGATATAGGCAGATTCATATAATATTCAACACTCCTCCCTTGTGGATTTCTGTCTACCAACATAAAGCCCAATACGTAGTTTTCAATGTACATGTGGAGGTTTTAATTGCAAGGATTCCAACTATGAATCTCTTGTTATGCTATGTTAGGTTTTTACCATATGGGCCAAATTTTGTTTTATACTTTTGTTCTTTTTCTACTACTATGTTTTGGTGTACACCCAGCTATCTGGATTAGGCTAAATTGAATATGTTTTGGTGTTCTCATCTCAACTTTGTTTATGTTCCTTATATATATCGTGAACCCCATCAGTTATGCTGGAAATAATTTTTGTATGATGTTTCCTCATATTTTTTGTTCTACACTTGTGTACCATTTATAATGTTCTACTACTAGTGACCCCCAACTAGCTGCTATCTCTAACTCTTTCTTATTGGAAAATTTAAACATTTCTTGTAACTAATATAACAAGTATTTTATTAATTATCACATCCATGATCTCCATTACTATATATTTGCAGGAGACTGCGCGTGAGTATTGAACGTGACATGGGAGGAACCACTGTTGCACCCAAAACAATAAGATTTTTTGTTCCATACTGGATTACTAATTATTCATCTATTTATTTGGCATATCGAGTGGTAGAAGTAGAACCTTCAGACAATGCAGATACGGACTCCCTAATGCTTTCTAGGGCAGTCAAGTCTGCAAAAACAGCCTTGAGAAGTCCCACAAACTCTATGGACAGAAAGCATTCTGCCACAAGGAGAAACATCCAAGTACTTGAAGTTATTGAGGACACTAGTCCTGTTCCTAACATGCTTTCTCCACAAGATTATGCCAGCCGTAGTGGGGCTTCGCTGTTTCCATCTCAAAAAGATGTGTATTTGTCCTCGCGAGTGGGGCTTTCTGTTGCCATTCATCCTTCAGACATTTACAGTCCTGGGATATCTCTTTATGAGCTGGAAAAAAAGGTGATTTCAATAGAGCATCAAATTGTCTTAGGATATCCAGTTTCCTTCTCACGAGTATTGCTTCACACTTGCTGAAATTTGTTCTCTATCATATGATCTTTGAACTTTCTTTTCCAGGAAAGGCTTGATGTAAAAGCATTCAGTTCAGATGGATCCTATTACAAGCTTTCAGCGAGACTGAGCATGACCTCAGACAGAACAAAGGTTGGATTAAATATCTTGTGACTTAAATCTTTAATGTTTCTCCACTGATGAACTGCTAGGAAGAATGTGATGAGGGATTTGCCAAATTAGTCCGTAAAACATTAGCTCTGAAGCCTGTTTACAGAAAATAAGATGACCCGCCTTAAGAAAAATGATGAAAGATTATCTTCACCGGGCCATCTGCATGTTTAGAATGGAGAGAAGGTTCCTTACTCCTTAGTAAAAGCTGTTGTTGTTAGTCCCAATTTTTTGTGCTCGATGGTACTGATAAGATACACCTTGTTTATTAATAGAGTTGGTTACAGTCTCTGCCTGCAACAATGTGATTCTCAGTCTGTGGCATGGATTCATCCCACAGATTCTCCAAAGCCTTTTTGTTGGCAGTCTAGTGCCAAAGTTGAACTGTTGAAGGTCTTTTATAATCATTATTAATCTCTCATGTTCGCTAATTATGCATGAATAGTATACATCATCTGAATCCCATATGGGATTTATTCTTCTTATCAGGTGCGGGTGGATGGTTACAATTGGAGTGCACCATTTAGTGTTTGAAATGAAGGTATCATGCATGTTTGCTTGAAGAAGGATGCCAGAAATTATCTACTTCAATTTCGAATAGCTGTAAGAAGTGGAGCAAAGAAGTCAAGCTATGAAGTCATTTTCCGTCCAAACCCTTCCATGAGTCCTTACAGGTAACAGTTCACTATGTCTTATGAAAGCCTGTGAAATGGAAAGAGAGAATGTAGTTCTCATAAGGTATCATAAGATAAGAAAAATAATTCTTTTTGACTAAAGTGAAATTTGTTGAACTTGTAATGTCTGTTCATATGGAAGTTATCTCAGTACAGTACAATAAATACATACACATGGTTTCTTCTCCTTTACTTGTATGCATGTCTTCTTTTGTTTTTTGGTCCACTGCTGATAGTTTTCTATCAACGGGATTGAAAATCGTTCCATGTTTCTACCCATCCGAATTCGGCAAGTGGATGGTACCAATGATTGATGGAAATTTCTTCTTCCCAATACAGCAGCTTCCTTTTTATGGGAAGATCTTGGCAGAAGACATTTATTAGAGATCCTGGTAGAGGGGGAAGACCCAATAAAATCAGAGAAGTATGATATATCTGATCACCAACCCATTCATGTGTCCTGTTTTCAGGTTCAAACTTAGAATGCGAGGGATACAATTGGATAACCAGTTGCCCCTTACTCCAACACCTGTTCTTTTTAGACCACAGAAAGTTGGAGAAGATACTGGCTATATCTTGAAACTTTCAATCACAATGAAATCAAATGGGTCGCTAGATCTATGTGTCTATCCATATATCGGTCTCCAGGTAAGTATAAGAAAGTTATCATTTCCCAATAGAAGGTTTTCTGATTATTTTTTCTCCAATTTATATTTAATTATATGCAACTGATTATTCAGGGACCTGAAAACTCTGCCTTTTTGATATACATTCATGAGCCAATCATTGGCGCCTTCATGAGATGATTCAGCAGGTCAACCTCAGTCGGTTGTCTGATACTCAAACAACTACTGTTTCTGTTGATCCGATTATTGAAATTGGGTATGGATGGACTTCTAAAATTGTCTTTTCATTGTTTTTCACTACATTTAGTCATAATTCCCTTAAATAATGCTACTTGTACTTGCAGAGTTCTTAGCATTTCAGAGGTTCGATTCAAAGTGTCAATGGCTATGTCACCTAGTAAGCGGCCAAGAGGTGTCCTTGGATTTTGGGCATCTTTGATGACTGCGTTGGGGAACACTGAGAATATGCCAGTAGGTGTTGGTATTCTTCCTCCAGCTGTTTTGTGATTTCATGGTTTTTTATTATTTTCTGGAATTCATCCTAGAAGATTTTGTCTGGCCTAAGTACCTACATATGTTATTTTAGGTGAGGATAAACCAAAAGTTTAACGAGAACGTGTGCATGAGGCAGAGTTACGTGATTGCTTTAGATTGTCATTCGAATTAATATAATTTCACATGATTGCTTAAAATAGAATATAATTAATGGCAAAGGTCTTTTTGGTTAGGCCTGTGCACGATGTTTTATCATACATACAATTTTTTAAGGTTGCAACAGTGTTACGTTCTTATGATACATGTGAGGGATATAAAACAATTATTGGTCTGCATATTTTTGTGGGAAGTTGTTATTGATTTTTTAAATTAACTAGTTCAAGTAAATTTGTTTATATATGGTAATGAAAATAGCAAATGCAATGTACCATACTCTCCTTGGGTTGTACTTTTCCAGCTCTTGCTCATTGCAATTTCGACACTGATGAATCTCAGTATTAATTTATAGCTATATACGCTGGACTATTTGTATTTATTTTTAGGTAAAGTACAAAAAACTACCTCAACTATTGATGTCACGACACTTTCATACCTCATCTTTTTAAAATGACAATGTCATACCTCATCTTACGAATTTGTGTCAATGTCGTACCTCCGTCAGTTTTTCTGTTAATTTTTCTGTTAAGTGCTGACATAGCTAGATAGGGGGCCACTTACTAATCCAACAAGATTAAAATATAATATTTTAATAATTAAAAAATAAAAAATAATTTTTTTTTTATTAAATCTCTCTCTCCTCTCCCTCATCTCTCTCGCCTTTCTCTCTTCTCTGCATCCCCAAAACCCCTTCTCTCTCGCCTTTCTCTCTTCTTTGCATTCCCAAAACCCCTTCCCACCTGACCCTGACCCTGTAACACCCACCCCCTATTTATAAAATATATTGATGTATTTAACCCTTCAACGTTTTCAATATATCTATTGGGTCCTATTTTATCTACCCAATCAGGATCTAAAGCATTGGATTCTTTCTCCCTCAAGCTGCCACGTGGCAGCACCCCAATTATTCCCTCACTTCTCTCTCTGTCCCCCCCCCCCACGTGAACCTCTTCCTTCTTCTTCTTCTTTTCTGTTTTTCCTGTCTGTCCCGTCTCTCTCCCTCTCGGCTCTCTCTCATATCTTTCTTCTCTTCACTCAACCGCAAGCACACACACGCACACCATCTCCCCTGGGCGAGGAAGACCCATCGCCATCATCAATCTCATCCTGCTCTCTCTCCCTCTCGTGTCTGCGAACCCAGAAAACCGGAAAGGATCTCCGGCGAGATTTTTATATTTTCCGGTTAGGTAAGCCTCAAATCCCTCTCTTTTGTCCTAGAATCTTGTGAGAATGGTTCTAATTGGTTTTATTTCGTGATTTTGGGAGGTTTTTAGGACGAAATCACCACGGGTGTAGGCACACCCATCTCCGGTGACCTCGGGAGTGTCGAGGGAGATTCCGGCCATCTTCGGCCGTTCCACGACGAAAGGAAGGTATAAAAACACTCCCCTCGTCTTGCTCTTCGTTTTGATACCTAGATCGGAGTTTAGGGTGGTGTGTGGTGGTCGGCCGGAGCTGTTGAAGATCCGGTGTTTGTTCTCCGGTGAGACCAAGCCTCCCAGGCCAGTTCCAACTCAATCGGGCCTTAGGCCTGTGTGGTGAGCCTAGCCCAACTCACCCAAACCCAATTGTTTTTCTTTTATTTTTATTTAATTAATTGTTTAGGACCTAAAGGCCTTTGGGCCATTATGTTTAGGGCTTGAGGCCCGTGACCAAACCCAAAACCTTTGAAGGTTTTTATTTATTTTCTGTTTTAGAAATAAGGCCTTGGGCCAATTAGAAAGTGGGCTTTCAGCCCTTTTCCTTTTAAACCCTTTAGCTTTAGTTTAAAGCCCAAAACCCTTAAGGCCTTTCAGCCCAACCCAAAACCCTAAGCCCAATCTGACTTTGACCTTTGACCAATTGACTTGACTGTTGACTCGGTCAACTGTCAGAGTTGACTTTGACTTTGGCCAGTCAACGTTGACTTTTTGAATTGACTTTTCGGGGTTTCGTCCAGAACCTCTCCTAAGCTAATTTCGACGTTCTGGATCCGTTTTTGAAGTCCGTTTTCCCAAATTCAATCGTTTGAATAGAGTTTGACTAAAGGTATTCCTTTATGTGAATATGTGCAATTATTAACGGTGATTCCGCTATACCTTTTTGGTACAACTTTGCACCATCGGTGTACGGTGAGTGGACCCCTTCTAAAATGCATGTTTTAATAGTAGAAATGCATACATGAAAAGCATGATTTGATGATTACGTTTTATGAAACCCTTTGAGATAACATGCTTATTAAGGCTAGTTTGAATTATTACTATTTTTCCTATAACCCATGTTCTTATAGAATATCCGATGGATGACGATATGATATTTAGAACATGTTTCGAACACCTCTTTATAGTATAGATGATGGATGACTTTATACTATGAAGTTGTTTTTCAATATATATATGTTCAATGGTTTTGTACTTACCTAGTGGTCATTTCCGCTACGGGACATAGGGATAAATTCCGGTCCTTCCCGGGCGACGGTTTGGTGTTGGCATAGGGCCTAGAGTGTGTTTCCTCTGGCTATTTAGCACAGGGACGGGGAGCCGGCAAGGGGCCTGAAGTGTATTTTCCTCTGACTGTCTGCTCAGAGACGGGGAGCCGGCATGGGGCCTAGGGGTTATCGAACAATTCACTACTGATTATTATATATACAAGTTATGATTTGAGACACTGCACGGCATGCTAGGTTTCGGAAAACCTATGTTTATCATTATATATGTATTTGCATAAAACCTGGGGGTTAGTACGTTGATAACTGTTTTACTATTTATATATCAAATTGGTCCACTCATGTTTGTTTTGCACCTCCTTCAGAACTTACAATCGAGGCGTACAATCCCGGCATCCAGGCACTTCCGCATCGGTATCTTCGAGTCCTCTCGCTGTAGGACCCATTCTTTTATTCATTCAATTTTATATTATTCTTTTAGTGTTCTAGATTAGATGTGTGCTCTGAACACGTTCCTTAAATGCTTATTCCTTATTCTTTTATATTTATAAGTTTTATCTATTTCTTGTTTTCAACATTTGCACTCAATAAATGGCTTTCGTCACCCTCGGGTGTCGGCCAGCACGTGCCTATCCGGGTATTCAGGGAATATTGGGATCGGGGCGTGTCAGACCCCTTCCCACTCGTCCCCCCCAACCTTCATCCACCACCCTCTCTCTCTTTTGCATCTCTCTCTTCTCTCTTTCTCTCTGGACACCCATCTTTCTCTCTCTCCCTCATCTCTCTCGCCTTTCTCTTTTCTGCATCCCCAAAACCGCTTCCCACCCGACCCCTTCCCACCAGTCCCCCCCCCAACCTTCCTCCACCACCCTCTCTCTCTCGCCTCTCTCTATTCTCTCTCTGGACACCCACATGCATCTCTTAAGCCCTTCCCACCCGTCCCCCCCTCAACCTTCCTCCCCCTCACCCTTTCTTCCCCTCGCTCCGTCTTCCCCAAACTCAAAACCAGAACCACCCAACCCAGATCCCACCCCGCTCCAAACTCAAAACTAGAACCACCCAACCCAAATCTCACCCCACTCCCGTCTTCTCTTTCTTCCCCGAAGGGTTTGGACCACACCCAGATTTGACAATTCGTCGACCCAGTGTACATCATCCCATCGTTCAACACTGCTAACGCATTCACGACATCTTCATGCGCCTTGACCGACTCGACGCAGCGGAGATCTGAGTCTTGCCAAATCATCAGGCTCAACGTAGTGGAGATCCAGAGGCATTTCTCGTGGCCCGATGCGGCATAGAAGAGGTTGTGGTTGACGGCGAGGCAGGTGATTGAGAGGGAGGGGCGGCAGGGCGGGAGAGTGGCGAAGCAGATGTGGGAGACGGATAGGTCGAGGGGCTCTAGAGGGGAGAGTTTTTTTAGGGAGAGGTTGCGCAGAGAAGATGGGAGCAGGGGGAAGAAAGGGTGAGAGGGAGGAAGGTTGGGGGGGACGGGTGGGAAGGGTGGGAAGGTTTTGGGGATGCAGGTGGGTGTCCAGAGAGAGAAAGAGAAGAGAGAGGTGAGAGAGAGAGGGGGTGGTGGAGGAAGGTTGGGGGGACAGGTGGGAAGGGGTCGAAGTCTTTTAAATAATAAATTATGTTTGGCCCTATGGCCCTTTGGCCCTCGGTTGGAGACGGTTTTTTGTGAAAGGGCTAAAACGAGCCCTTTGGCCCTCGGTTGGAGACGGAGGCAAATATGGCCCTGTACTGTTCATTAAAATATTAATATCTTGGAGAATCTTGGAGGGTCAGAGGGTTAAAACGAGCCCTCTGGCCAGCCATTGGTTGGAGATGGCCTTACACACTAAGGCAAAACACTAGAAACAGAGACGGGAAAGCATAGAAATGGTACAACAAAAATAATTGCAAAAGGTGACTGCATGAAGGGTAAGTGACTTGAAGTAAAACTTCAGTCTGGACCCCATTTCTAAAAACCAAGCCCCAGAGAAAGATAGGATAGGGTTAACAGTGCAAAAGGAAGCATTGTCGCCTTCGAATTTGAAATCAACAGACGAATATGGCATACACAAGGTTGATGTGGAGTGAATGTAGAGTGTGTAGAGTAATTCGGGGTCCCCGAACCGTAAGCGATTTTTTTTCATTGATTGATTGATTGATTGATTCAAGGTAGCTGTAGCTTGCTTCCAAGTTCAAGTGCTAGCGATAGAATAGGTAGAACACGATGACACGATTGTTCGAGTGGTTATAATCACTTCCTGTATTTGAATGGAGTTGGGAAATATCACCATAAACTCTCGGTACGAGGTATCTTGTACTTGTGGAGATTATGGTGGTGTTTCAGTGATTATCGACCGACTTCGCAAGTCAACTCACCTTTCGTTGGTCCATAGAGATACCTTTTTTACCATTGGGTAAAATTTCTCAATTTTGAATTTATCGGATATTCTGGCATTTTGATCGACATCTACTTTGACCGTGACTCCATATTCACCCTTCTGTACCGAAAGGCATTCCAGTCAACCTTGAGTACATGTATACCCTACTGCACTTTGGCATTCCAGTCAACCTTGAGTACATGTATACCCTACTGCACTTTGTATTAGTTTTGAAGCAGACAAACCGTTTAGATGAACCGCTGACATTGAAGTTTTAGTTGTGACCATTAACTCCTCAATCACCTAACAAATACTCTGCAAGACGAATCTTTACCATTGATGATTGAATATTCCAGAAGCTACTGTTAGAGCGAGATATTATGCATTCAATCCAATTATCTTGTACTCTAGATTTGATGGACTTGTTTTGACTCTTAAATTCTTGAGTGTTCATCTAGCATTTTCGGCGTAATTTTTCGCTGAACCCGAGTGGAAATTCATTATGAATTTGCTCGCTGAGACATTGTGAACCATATGTTCAGGTACATTGGGTGACCGACGCTATTATATCTCACCGTGATACGTGTTTCACTTCCGAGTCTTTGACAGTCTTCTTGAAGGCCATGTATACTAACTTTATGCCAGTACCACATTTTACCCTTAGACTAACGGTTAGTCTGAACGAATTATCTAGACCTTGGTGGACATGTTGCGTTTATTCATTCTACAGTTTTACTATGATTATGAATGACACCTATCCTTATTAGAGTTATGTGTAACCACGGTTACAATTATCAATTTTGGCTATGGCACTGTTTAAGATGTTGTACGGAGACTTTATGCACAATATATGATTGACAGAAGAGTATTGCGAACATGTATTTGAATGATCGAGATTACGATATAATTTTTTTTATAATATTGACGATGTTGCCCGAGAGGGTAGTGCGTGAGCACAATCGAGGATTTGATCAGACATTGTATGTGTATTTCACAATAGGGCATGATGGTAATATTGCACCCTCGAAAATTTGTTGCTTGCTTTTCGAGACAACAGTGAGTTGTCGATATCGCGGGCTGCATACCGTAATATTGATAACGTATTCGTTGTGTTCGTTAAGCAAGTGGACAAGTAGGTCCCTTTACGTTAGCATTTTTAGTTATTTATTTATTGTTTGGGATCGACCCAAGGATACTACACACTTACCTTTGGAGTACATGACGCAACGAGTGCGTAGGTGAAAAATATTCTATGTTCAGTTTTAATTTCAGTACAATTACTTTAACTTTACGTTATATATATATGTATTTTGACGTGATATTATTATACGTATATAAATATTTGGGTTAATCTCAATTTACAACCTTGAAATTTCTTGGTTTTCAACATTTCATACATCAAGTTTTTTTCGTCCCAGTCTAGTACCTAAAGTCATAATTCTGAGACACTTTCATACATCCGTTAAGTTTTCTGTCAGAACCTCTGTTAATTGATGATGTGGCGTCTACGTGGACCATGACTGGATGTCATGTGTCAATCTGGCCCATATGAACATTAAAAATATTTTAAAAAATTAACCAATTAAAAATTTTAAAAATAAAAAAATGAAAGGAAAAAAACCTAAATTCATTCCCACATCCAGGAACCTCCTTCTTCACTGACCGATTCTTCCAATTCTTCCATGCCCTATCCACCCCTTCTGCCCTATGTACCCATTATGGTTTTCCCCAAAGTATTATATTATAGTATTGTACTGAAGGAAAAAGAAAGTATGAGTTTGGAGGCATGAAAAAGGAATCACTGCAATCCGATTGCAACGAAATGACATTCTCTTTTATGCAATCACTCAAGCTTCATTTCTTCTTTATGTATTTTCCTTCTATTTTGAATATTTTTTGTATAGCAAATTATTTAAAATTTCGGGGACGAAATTTTTTTAAGGTGGGTAGATTGTGACAACCTGTCCCTAATTTGACAATTTTATTAATTTTAAATGAGGGAATTGACAAAATGCCCCTAGAGGCAAGGACGTTGACTTTCGTTGACCAGCAAATTGTGAGGCATATGAAACATTCTTTTAGCGTATCCTCGTAGTACTCATCATTACGAACGCATAGGCGCAAAAGAAACAGAGTTTGGAGTTACGACGAAAATTTTACAAACTATGGAGCGTGATGGGCGTTTTAGTAATTTCGCGTTTACGGGAGATAATTTGATTTGTTTTTGGCCTTGGGCTGTGTACCATGTGGGGCCCACGCCCCATTCCTTCACCTTTCTCCTGTGTTTCCCTATCATCTCTCCCTATTCTTTTCTGCCATCCCATCATGTCTCTCTCTCCTATTTCATTATCTTTCATCTCTTTATTCTCTTTGTAAAAACAATGTAGCAGAGCTCCCCCACCTCACACTTTCACGTCATTCTTCTTCCCATCAAGAGTCATAGAGATCTTAAACCCTGCTCACTGCACAGCAGCAACCTGGACGACGACACCACCATCTGTGGGTCTTCTTCTTCTTCCTCACCTCCCTTGTTCTTCTTCAAGCCAAGGAACAACCACTTCGCCATACTCCGGCGAACCTCTCGACCAAACCACCACCATACCATCAACATCAACCTCGCTGAAGACCACCACCCTTGTACCCAGTTACTCAGGACACCCAAATGGAAAAATGGAACTGCACAGTGACTTTTATCATTATTCACTAATCTCTCTGACCATGGTGAGCTTTGAGACCCTCAAATCTTCCTTATTTTGAATCTCTTATGTTGTTCTAACCTTAAAAATGGTGATTGGGTGACGATTTAATGCAGGAAGTAACCTGGGAAAAATTTCCCAGATTTCTGGAAAATTAGGACCCGTGGCCATTTGGCCACTTTTAGACCAAATTCCCGGCCAACACCGATCACGTTTGGGCTTCCAGTAGGTATAGATCGATTCCCTATATTTCTAGATTCAAGTTGGCTTTTGTATCATCGAATTTGGTTAAGAATCAAGCTCGATAGAAGCTCAAAAAGTCGGACCAAAAACCTGCAAAACGTAGGCCTTCGCGAGGAAGGCTAGTTCGTCGATGCGTGCGGCACGTGGAGGAACCCGAGGTTCCTCCTTAGGTTTCTCGATGTTCCAAATCTGAATCCGCCGTTCAATTTTCAAAATTCAACCGTTTTAAGATAGTTCCTTTATTAGCCGTACTTTGCACGAAAACGCGTAATTACATTAGTACATTATATTTACCTAAATGGTTTCGTTTCTAGGCGAAACACATTGCAAGGACTCTCGATGCTACGAGGTGGGTTCGACTCGACGACATGATTTGTGAGTGGGTCCTTTCTTTTATATAGTGTGTGTGTGTGTATATATATATATATTGGCTAGTTTCCACATATATACTTATTAATGAATTTTCGAAGTGATTGCCATAATTAAAGAAACGTTTATAAGAAATGTCTTAGTGTTGGGAAATTATGAGATAATCTTACGGGATGCACATGTAAGCTTACTATAAGGGGATGCCTTAATTTTATTTGTGGCCATGATTAATATTTATGGAATAGTATTATGTCGACGTAAACTATTGATTTACCGTTGTATGATTTTAGTTATGTTATATGCTCATCGTTTGCTGCACCGGTATTAGTACTCGCCCGGTCAGGACCAGTTTTTCACGTGTATGTGCACATCGCACTGTACTCTCACCTTGGATCCATTGTAGGTGCCAGTCCTGTCCTAGATTACTATAGGCAATTAGAACTCGTATGTGCTGCGCGTAGCGCCAGTCTTCACGTGATTGTAGTACTAGAGCGTAAATCATTATTACACCCAATTATGTTCATGTCATAATACCTCTGCATGAACTCGTGTGTCAACATGTGTTGATGAGCACTCGATATAATATGTTTTCTTATGCAAGATTATGTGATTACGGACGTCATGTATTTATTTACGAATTTTATGACGCATTGTATTCTTGCGACATTGCAGGTTACAGTAAGTATTTTCGTACTATACGTAGTATGTATATTTTGGAAACTATGCTTGTTTTACGGCTAGGGGTTACAATGTTTTCAAAAAAGTTTTTATAAAGCTTTATATTTAGACCCACTCACCCTTGTTTTTCGCACCTCCAAGTTTTAGTAGCTAAGCTTTCATGTCGACGAGGATTCTTGGCAAATCTTGGTATTGACGATTACCTTCGATGGTATAATTCTTAATCCACTTTACTGTACTTTACTTATGCTCTGACATCACGTGTGAATTGGGTTCATTTCCGCTCACAAGCGCACTCTTAAAATTAGGCACTTTTAGGTTTAAATTTATTCACATATTCCACTACACTACACTTTATGGCTTCGTCACTTTCCAGGTGTCGGCCAGCAAAGCTCGATTCGGAGTCCAAGTGGACATTCCAAGTCAGATGTGTGTCATTCTGTTAGTTTGCATGTGGGACCCACAAATCCAATAAAATGGTGACACATGGATTACACAAAAGAAGGGTTTTTATCACAAATGGTCCCTGACAGTCATCAAGCTCCTCATTTTGGTCCCTGAGTTTCAAAAATCAATAAATTTGGTCCCTAACTTTCACTATTGCACATCAATAGTCATTCCATTAAAATTTCGTCAATATTTTTTGTTAGTGTGCTGGTGTGGTCCCACTAGTCCAATCATATGGCGCCAAGAGGATTAACTATAAGAAACTAATTTTTTTTTAGAGTGAACCAACTGACGATTATTCCGCGCTGACATTTCTTTCGCATCCCACAATCCCGATTGGAAAATAAAATTCAATTTAATTCAATAAAATCGAATCCAAATTCAATTCAAATTTGAATGGATTATAACCAACTAGAGAGAATGAGAAGTGAGTTCACGGAGGACAAGAGCTTTAGAGGTGTCATGGTGCGTTCCTTTTCTTTTTTAGCATACCTAGATGAAGACAATGATGTCTTTTTTTTCCCTTTTAGTTTTAGTTTTTAATTTCTTATAGTACTTTTAGTTTTAAATCTTAAAAAAATATATTTTTTATAATTAATCCATGTGGCACCATATGATTGGACCAGTGGGACCATATTATCACACTAACAAAAAACATTGATGAAATTTTAACGAAATGACTAAATTGATGTGCAGTAGTGAAAGTCAGGGACCAAATTTATTGATTTTTGAACCAAAATGAGGAGTTTGATCAATGTCAGGGACCATTTGTGATAAAACCCCTTCTTTTATGTAATCCACGTGTCACCATTTTATTGGATTTGTGGGTTCCACATGCAAACTAACAGAAATAGTTGATGGAATCTAAACGGAATGACCAGATTGATATGCGGTGGTGAATGTCAGGGACGACACATTTATTGATTTTGAAAGTGAGGGACCAAAATGATGAGTTTGGTCAATCTCATGGACCATTGGTGATAAAAACCCTTTAGTTATAACCCTCCTTCTATGACCTTTATTTTTAGTAGTCTAGTTAGAGTTTAGATGGATGCTTGGAGGTTAAGCCATGCCCACTAAGATATGGTAAGATAGAGATTAATATAATTCATCTCCTCATTGGGTGGATTGTCCTTGCTTGAAATGAATTAAATAAAAAAATGAAGTAAATAAAACTAACACAATGCATAAATCATAATCGAACATACGACCTCAACTGCAAAAGTAAATACTCTTAATTACTTCAGTAGTTTGAGTACAAACCCATTGCAGAACCTATCATTATATAATAGTACTACTGATTAGTAGATAAATAATAAGTATTAACCTTAAAGAGGTAAACAAACGTCATTAGACAGTGTAGTACTACATCATCTCTTAATTATTTGTAAATATAAGGAAGAGCTTAGCCCATGTTATATAAAAACGATGCCCTTCTGGAACTGCGAATTACTACATACACTTACGGTGCATGCATATATGCATGACTTATTAATATTTCTATACTTGATCATTCAATCTTCTTCTTCTTCTTCACTCTCAATTCCGCGAAGACCATGCGTGTTGCCAATGTTGAAAACTCCATTGCCGTCTCCTTTGTTTCCACTGACTCTGTTCCCAGAAACGTTGTAAGACGTACCACTTGTGCCGCTTTTCCCATTTTTACCCTTTTTGGCCTTGGGACGTCGAGCGGGCTGCGGTGTTGAATACCCATTGCTAGAGTATCCATAAGTAGATGGACGCTGAGGCTGAGGTTGAGGTTGAGGAGTGTAGTAGTTAGTATATCCATGCGGCTGATACGGAGCATGAGCAGGTGGAGCAGACTCTGCTGATGGATAGATATTACCGTAGTAACCATAACTATAATTTGGTACTGGAGGAGGATCATAATTATTGTAACCTGGATATCCATTGACAGCAGCCGGTGCAGGAGGAGCGCCAAAGCTGGGATTGTATGTAGGCTGATCGTACAGAGGGTCTGAACCATTGGCGAGCATGCTGTCAGAGTACAAGAATTGGGTATGAGACATTGTGTTGTTTGGAGGCTCAAAATTACCTGATTTCTTATTTGCTGTAGTCACGAATGCAGCAATCTTGTCTATGTATAGGAGATGATGGAGTCGGAATATATAACATGTGGCTTGCTTAATTTGCAAGCTATATATGTTATGCCTACAACTGAGCAATCGTTTTCGAAACTGGTCCTTTTCTATACATGTACGAATTATGAATCTGAATAATTCATAACATTTCTATCATGTATATAATCCAAATATGTGCTAGTGGAGTTCATGACCATTATGTGGTGTGAGAAGTTCAACCATATATATGTTGAGAATTGAATACTGCACGGGAAAATTAAATGATATTGCATGTGCTTATGAGGAGTTAAGCTACTCTTTATATTTGCCAATTACTTTGATTGTGGAACCTTAACTTCATGGTGTCGAAGCAGGTTACTCACGTGTTGAGCCTACATTTCACGTGCTTCTACGTCAACTAACATGTGTTAGGTTACACGAATTGATTTTTCTATTATACACCATAACATAAACTCGTCACCTATCCATCATATTATATCTAATATTGCGTGTATATATTGAGTAAACCAAGTAACAATGTTTAATATCACACAATAACTTTTCCAACCTAGCATCAAGGTTCTAAAAGACGCTAAGTGCCAGTTAGGCGGTGGACTAGGGCCTAGCGCCTAGGCGGCTAGGTGGGGGCCTAAGTGGACTAGACGGATTTAAGTAAACTTATTGTATATCGTATAAATAAGTGCATGTTTATAAAAAAATACATGATTTTATTGAGATACATGATTTGAAAAACATAATGACATATAGGTTAGAAAGTATTAGAACATATTGAAAACATGGGAAACCAGAATATAATAAGTGTTCATCCAAGTATTCAACAAGTCTCTTACAATTTGTTAAAAACAAATAACATAAAAGTTATCTATATTCTGTCTAAGTGAGGGTCGTGACATATGTGGGTGTCTAAGTGGGTATAAGCGTGTACCTAAGCATGTCTAGACACTTTCAAATGCCTAGAGATTAATCAGGACTGTGGTCAGCCGCCTAACACCTAGACGGGCCTTGGCAACACTAGGCGGAGATTTTTATAATAGTACCTAGCATACAAGAATTTTTCCAACTCGATCAACGTATATACCCCCACATGATATGAGGCATATATACTTTGCTCCTTTCATTTTGGGGTGTGATGTCCACACACCATTTTTTACTTCTCACACACCCTTTTAATTTTCAACAGTCCAATCGGATGAATTGAAGAATATCAAATGACAAAAATAAACAAAGGATGTGAAGAAGTAAAAAGGGGTTTGTGGATAGCACACCCCTTCCTTTTTGGATTAGTCAAAATTTTAGGCGCAACAATGAAAAAAAAAGAGATGAAAGAACCCTAGCAAACTAGCTTAACAATACTTTCAAAGTTTTCGTAATATAATTTCTTGTACATATATTAATTATAAAGGCACGCATAACAGCATATAGTTTTGTTGTGGTATGGGAATTGCTGGAACAATATATATAAGCACTGAATTGCCCTAATATATTCACTTTCCTTGTTCTTCTTTCAAGTCACGACGACCATACTGGATGCCAACTTCTTTACCTTCTCCATCCTCCGCATGGCTTAAATCCCGAAAACTGTATTTGATGGCAATGTTGTAAATCTTATGATTGTCCCCTGTGTTTTGGCTAACTTGATTACTGCAAACTTTATACGATGTTTGTTTGACAGATTTGCTTTTCTTGGGCTGCTTGGGCTTCTTGGGCTTGGCTTTAGGAGGAGGAGAAAGCTGGGATTGATAGTTGTAGTCCTGCCCAAGTCCGGGATCCGGAGGAGTACTACTACTGTAATATTGATCAAGATGATCATATCCATACAGAAGAGGAGGAGGAGGAGGAGGAGGAGGTGGACAATATTGAATTTCCATATATTGATTAGGAGGCTGCTGGGCAGGATGATAACCCAGATAAGGATATGATTGTCCAGTATTGCTAACAGAGTTGGTACTGTATAACATTGACTCCGGACTGTAGCGCTCGTACATGGGTTTTCCTTGTATTTTCGATTTAGTTGGAGGCTTGAAACAAGAACTCCTTCACTTTTGCTTAGAACTGTCTCATGAATGAATGCTATAATAGTTATAGGCACTTTATAGTTTGTATGGATATTGAAGGGGAAGCTATAGCTAGCCACTTTATTGGTATACGTATAAAGCCTTAGCTTAATTCCCAAGCTAAACTACTGTGCATATTTAGAGGGCAGTGGTGATTGGATTCTTAACCCTACCGGCAATGTTTATTTATTATGGGGCAAACTCCATTTTACCATTTAAAGTATAAAAAATTCCAACAGGATCCTCTCCGGATCATTTTGGTGAGGATCTAGGGATCCATGAATTGTGTTCGTTCATCATACATCGTGCGATCAGTTTTTATCAAGTACTGTTTATGTTTATTTTTAAATAAAAATATTTAAAATGATTTCTAACCGCATGATGTATGATGACCGAACACGATTCACGGATTCCCAAAATCCTCACAAAGAGGATCCGGCGAGATCCATACTCTAAAAAATTCAGACTTTACCACCCAAAGTTTTCTTTTCTAAAATAATTTTTGGGTTTGTTTACTGCCGCATCATTAGTTAAACTAACGGAAATATGAAAATGGTTGGAAAACTAAAATTTAGGTACGATAGCTAGCAAGACAAACGAAACTTTTGAGTAATAAAAGTCCGAATTTTTCAAAGTTTCATTGTAATAAAATCGAAATTACTCTTCAGTTAAACAAACTGTTCACTTCTAAAGCCAACAATCGAACTTTTGTGATGGTATCTTATTCAAATATATATTGATATTCTTGAAAAGTGATTGGCAAAGCCAAATTCCAAAGTACCACGTCATGACTTGAGTTGCATTGGGTGCTCGATATACACTTTGGATTCTTCATAACCAAGTCAATTGTAATGTGAACACTTGGAGGCTTGCATGAATTAAAAGGAATATCAAGTCTGAAGTGCTTGATAGCCCAGATGTGATCTCCTTGGAATTTTTTTTTTTAGTTTTTTTTTTTCAAAAAGGGAAAAGAAAGGGAACAAGATACTTTCCAAAAGGAATAGCCGGTGTATTTTGACGAACTTACATTCAGAATACTTTAGTCAATTGGCCGGTGTTAAAAGTTACTTTCAGAAAACTAAAACATTTTGTCATGGATTTTTTTATTTTGCACAAATAGATTCCTATATATATTAATGATCCACAAAGAAAGATTTATGTGTAAAAGTTGAATACACATCAACTGCATCTATTTTGTTGCTGTAGTTGAAATATATTAATTAAGGAATTTCATTTTTCACTTTTAGCTAGGGTTTCAGTGCCTTGCTGATACACATGCATGAGCAAGTACATCGCTCATGACTAGCTCATGAGGGGACTGCTATCTGTTCAGTTCCTAGTTCTTCCTATAGATCAGTACTCATTTCCAAAGTCACAAAATCCGAAAACATTTTTGGCGTCGTTCTTCTGAATTTTATTACCCTCAAAGTTGAAACGGCGAATTTTGGAGTGGTTGGAGCCCCCGGTTTTGTTGTTGCCAAAGTTGAATATACCAACGGTGTCGGCTTTGTTGTTGCTGATTTCATTCTCACGAAAGTTAAAATCTATGCGGCAGGGATCACTACTAGCAGCAGAAGGTGTTGGCCCTTCGGGACTATATGAATTTCTGTTAGGAGCAGTTGTCTCTTCGGGATCACTAGCAGCAGGAGGTGTTGTCTCATCGTTTCTTTTGGTTTTGGAATTCTGATCTGGATTATTTTTGGGCAATAAGCAACAAAAACTTCTCATTATGTTTCAGTTTGTAGATTGGAGGGTCAAAATTAAGGATAATTGTTGGTTATTTGCCTTGTTCGCTAGGTTTAATTAGCTCAAGATAAATGCCCTTATATATAGGTGAGTGAACAAATTCCCTTCGCTTGCTTGCCATGCTACTACATACGCCTTGACAACCACCTGAAAATGGGGACGAAACTTTCTCACAAGGATGCTATATTGTTGATGAGGGTTCACAAAGTGACTCGATGCTATATGTTGCTGCGTACTTTTAAACTTTATTCCAAGTATAAAGTATGAATAATTTTAGGTAGATCAATTTTTCAGATCACATATACAATGTGTCATAATAGAAAATAAGCACGTTAATCAATATTTAACTAATAATTCAATCACCATTAACAACGTCGTATGATTTACAAAATACGATGGTCTCTCTAACATTACCCATAAAATATATACCCTTTTATAATTTAACAATGATGCCTCAATTTATTCAAGTCTTTTCAACCAACCACAATGACACTATCACATTAGATTGTACAATACATAGAATATTAATCTGAGTAACCTACAACGAGCAAGTCTTGTCAACTTTTGCCTAACTCTAGCCTGGCCATGTGCCTTGGTTCGGACTTTTCAAGCTGCAACGTGGTTAGAGCATCTCCAGTGGTGATTTATATTTAGTTCCTGTATAGTCAGAGAGCTTAATGGAAGGGATCCTCATTTTTTTTTTAAAATGGGGATTAGCTGTGGGGTCTACTTCACATCTAATTTCAACGATCCGAACCGTCTATTTTGTTAGTCTCGATTCATAGATCATCCTTGCAAAATATTAGCTAAATTGGAAATGTTTAAGACATCTAATTAGGTTCAAGGAAATGAACGAATACTTTGTTATATAAGAAAATATGAAATTTGATATTGATAATTAAATAGGCAAATGGTTTCGGATTGACGTCTATTTTGTTAGTTTCGATTCATAGATCATCCTTGCAAAATATTAGCTAAATTGGAAATGTTTAAGACATCTAATTGGGTTCAAGGAAATGAACGAATACTTTGTTATATAAGAAAATATGGAATTTGATATTGATAATTAAATAGGCAAATGGTTTCGGATTGAATTGAATTTTTGCAAGGATGATCTATGAATCGAGACTAACAAAATAGACGGTTCGGATCGTTGAAATTTGATGTGAAGTGAGCCCCACATCTAATCCCCATTTTTTTCAAAAAATGGAGATCCCTTCCCTTAAGCTCTCTGCCTGTATAGTTCTCAGATATGAGGTTCAAGGCCTTTTAATGAGTCTGAAAACAAGACTCTATAGTATAGGGCCTCGCTCTAGTATGTATACAAATCTTCACAATTGAGGACTCCATATAGAGACTGAAGTTTTGGTACCCTTCCATCGGAAGATCAACGGTTTCATTTATATAAACCTCAAGTTTAGGATTTATACTATAAAGACTTTCTCATTGAAGACAATATACCGTTAGGGACATCGAAGATTCCCTTGAAGTCCTTAAATGAGTTCTCAAAAATGACGGTGGGGGTTCTCATTGATGGTCTTACAACACTTTTGCTTCATATTCCTGTCAACGTCGTTACTTTTTATTTTATAAATTGTATTTTTGCTAACAATGTATAAAACATATAAGCTAATTAAGTAACCTACAAACTGCCACATAACACTTGATGCCAAACTAGCATCAGAGCAATCATAAAACCAAATTTGAAAATCTAAGCTCTAATACCAAACTGCCATCAAAGCAATCATGAAATCAAATCCGAAAACCTTGCTCTATTACTAAACTGATATGCAACCCGACTCGAATATCCACGCAGGATACCAAAATCAAGGTATGTTAACCGACACCCAAAGAGTAATGAAGCCATAAGATGAAGGTGATATGTAAAAAGTACGAATAAATTAAAACAAGAGTGCAAAGTGTACAGAATGAACATTTTTTTTACAGAATATGTAGTGTCAAGACACAAATAAGAGTGCAACAGAATTAAATAATGTGTGCATGGTAGTCATGGGAGCAAAACTTGGCCCGGGGCAATATTTTAGCCTACTAAAAAAAATATTTTAAAAAATAACACGGGATTAAATTTTTTCATCTCCAATCATGCAGAGCTATATTTTAATTCCCTCTTAATTTTATTACTTTTTGTTACATTAAGAGAAACTATGATACAACTCATACATTTACTACTATGTTGTACTGTTCAAGTTATATTTAGTAAGCAAAATCTATCAGGTTTTGAAGACATGATAGCAGACTCATTGAACAAAGCAATCCCTGACACAAGCTTTCTAAAACGCGACATATGATCAAGCTTTCAGTTCAAACACTAAACATTTCTACCTTCAAATCACATTCAATTTGTATACTGTATTGTGGCGATCCTAGAAGATAGAGATCTGTCGCGTTTGTAAACTTTGTGTGCGACTTTTCTTCCAATTTTATGTATCATCTTGAACATCTATCATAGGTAGCTAGAGTGGCCTCGGGTGTTACGGGGCCACGGGGCGGCGGAGCTTGCCAAACTAGGGTGGTGCTAATGCTAAACCACGTATGTTCACCGCAGCATGTTCACCGCAGTGGGGTAAAGAGGAAGCCCTCTATATATACCAAACATGTTCGTCTGTTTTTCGCAATGTTATTTTTGTCCTCCTCTACTCCAAGGTCTTATACAGTGCTTACTAAAGTTTAGTTTTATTTACACAGCACAGGCAACAGCTGTTTGCTTGTCCAACTTCAGCCTCATTTCCTGCTGTGAAGGCCATAATTTATCGCTTCCGCTTAGGTTCATGGAGCAGAGCGTCCAGGACTCCCATGGCTCATGTTCCAAAACTGAACCTCATACTCGAGTACACGCTGGAACTCTACTTCAGCCTTGGTGACCATATCTTCTGAAACCTTCACTAAAGGCCCACCGTCTGAGGCGGCCTTCTCCAACTCTCGGTCAGCAATGTTTCGGAGAGAGGAGCAGTACTGGCCGAAGCCATCATTGCCCCACCTTTGGCAAGCCTCTTGCAGTTCTGGTGGGGTTTTGGACCCTTCTTCCAGGCAATGGGCAAAGCTCTCTTGGTATACAGCTTCGATGGCCCAAAAGGCTGTCATGGCCACAGCGTAATCAACATCCGGGCTCATTAGATCCTCCAGAAATCTGCAACCAACACCACTCCAATTACTACTACATTGGCACAACGGTAATGCCCGATTTACTGAAAGTGAAATAACTCCCAAATTTTTAGCCTAAACAATTTTTATTTGGTTACACATCTGGGCCACTTGAATAGCGGAAATCTACTGTCCCACTAGTAGTATGGCTACAACGTGACTAGGTGTCCGTCGCACTAGGTAACTAGCACTATCGATGATGAGAAAGATAGGCATGTAACTGTACAGAACCAGTGACACCATTCTCAACTTCATCACACTATACCGAACCAAATTTTCTACAGTCTATACTAATTTTCAAGAACCCTTGTATGAAATGTGAATATCCTTCAATGACCATTTACAGTGAGAATCAGTGTCCCAAACAATCAACCGACGCCATGTAAAGTAAAAATACATGGCGCCATTGGTAGGTTTGAGACACTGACTCGTTGTCATCCTCTTTCATGTACGTCTCTCTTACTTACGACACTTACTAACATTAGCCTAAATGTGAAAACATAAAAAAGAATGAGTGATTGCCAACTGCTAAGCAAGAAACTTTGGAGTGAAACTGAAGATGGAACCTGCAGTAAGCCTGGGTTGTTTTTTCAGGAACAACACCAGATAGCTCAACACCCCACTTGGAAGCCTCTTGCTTGAACCATTCAATCTCATCGTTCAGAGCAGCCACCCCACTGAGTACCAATTCGATATCGCCGCTTTCGTGATCGGAATTCTTCCAAGCTTTTATCAGCACACTCGCCACAAATGGTACAAATGCTCTCACAAATATGTAGTCCTGGCCCTGCACCAACCTTTTCAAAATTTGACTACCAAAGCAAAAATCCGTTAATTGTAAGTGCTGCTCACATTTACTAGACCACGAAATTTGGACTTACGCACACAACGGGATGAAACTCGTGAATAAATTAGTATAAAACTAGTCATTCACAAAAGTAAAATCCCTCGCTAGAAAGTAAAAAGTAACACTAAACCGTAATACTCTGTGACCTGAGTTAAGCAGTTAAGATTAATTTTAAGTAAATATCACATTTATAAAAGAAAAATAATCATTGCTGCCCGGAGATTTGGAGAATCAAACGGCGCCGTAGCGAACCAAATTAACCAACTTTTAATTGCGGCTTACTTACCAGCCAGCGTTTGAAGGCGGAAAGATCGACGGTGCCGTCGCGAATGCTGAGGATGAAGGGGTGTCGGGTGGCTCCAGCGTAGATCAGACGGTGCTTCCTCAGCCACGTGCTGGTCATCGACACTCCAGCTTTCGGCTTCCCATCCATTTCCGCGGCTTCGATCTCTTCCTTTCCTTGTGGAGTCTCTGTTTCGCATTTGACCGCGCGACTGACAGATCGAGAGATGGAGATGGAGGGAGGGGCTTTTGTGTAATTAGAGTGGGCAGTCCCAATGTTCAACCATTATGTGCCGAACACGTGGGAGCCATGCTGCAAAACAGCCGGTACGCGTGTCGGATCAGTCGGCAGTAGCTACCGCTTCTGATCGTTGGGCCTGCTACTGTTTCAGATATTCATGGGCCGGTCCAAGCAGCCCCATTTTGTGTGTTTCGTTTTGGTCCCACCTTTATGTAGACTGGTGATGTTATTTCCTTTTTTAGTAAATTTGTACATTGGTGACGTTATCCTTATGATTTGCATAACACATCACTTTGATCATTGAGATTGAAAATCAATAGAAATGGTCACTGAGATTATCCACCATCCATTATTTTGGTCATTCGTTTAAAAACTCCAAGCTCTTGGCTGGAAGTTCAGGCAATTTTCAAAATTTCGTAACTCAATCGTTTCTTAACCAAATTCGACCCATAATATATCAAAATGAAGATACAAAAGTGTAGAACATGGTTATACCTATTTGGAAGCCCAATGGTTGCCAGAGATGGCTAGAAAATAGTCTGAAAGGTGACTGACCCGCGAGAATACTAGAAAACTCGCGCTGAAACTGGGTAAACTTTAAACGTTCATAACTTCTTCAATACTTAATGAAATCAAGTGATTCAAAAATGAAAATCATAATTATCAACGAGACGAATAGAATGGCACCTTTCTTGATAGTTAATTCATCATGTTTTGGCAGAAAAACGGCTCGAAAGTGGCTAACTCGAGACCAAGATAACCAGTTTCGAGCCGTTTTCAGGCCAAACCACGGAAATTTAGCCATCAAGAAAGGTAACACTCTATTTGTCTTATATAGGAGTATGATTTTTGTTTTTAAATCACTCAATTTCGTTGAGTATTGAAGAAGTTATGAACGTTTAAAGTTTACTCAATTTCAGGCGAGTTTTCCAGTTTTCCTGCGGATCAGTCATCTTTCAGGCTATTTTACGGCCATCTCCGGAAACCATTGGGCTTCCAAATAAGTATAATCTTGTTCTACACTTTTCTATCTTCATTTTGATATATTATGGGTCGAATTTGGTTAAGAAACGATTGCGTTACGAAGCTTTGAAACTTGCCCAAACTTTTGACTAAGAGCTCAGAGTTTTTAACCGAATGACCAAAATAATGGATGGTGGACAATCTCAGGGACCATTTCTATTATTTTCAATATCAAGGACCAAAATGATGTGTTATGCAAATCTCATGGACCATTTTGGCTAAAACGCCTACATTGGTTTCTTCCCTAAATGCTTATTGTTTTTGTATTGTGGTGAAGTACAAGCACTAGTACTTAGGAATCAACACCATCAATGGTCTAAATTCATAAGGAATAAACACGATCAATGGTCTGAATTCATAGTCCAACGTAAGTAGAAAAACAATTTTCAATGTGACGTGTAGCGGTAAGTTGGTAATTTTTCTATGAGTATGAGATCATTAAGAAGGAAAGAGAGTACATCAAATGTTAATTATTATTGAAAAATATCATCATGCACTCCTCCATACAAGTCGAATCTTCCATATTGAGTTTTAAGTTCTTAGTATTTCTTTTCAAATAAAAAAACTCCTCTCTTTCTCTACTAAAATAACTTTCTCCAAGTTGATAATAACAAGGTATTAATCCTAGATCCTGCTAAAAAATGAAATAAAATGCGTGATTAGTTTTTCATAATGACAACGACAAGTCTCTTAACACATCTATAAAAGCATTTTACGTTTAACTGTTTTGGCTCATGTCATGGAGAGATTCTTTTGTCCGACAATCATATTAGGGCCAAAAGAGGAGGATGGGGTCACACAATGGGGTTTGATGGGGCTGAAATCAAGAGGGGGTTGGCCAAGTGTATTTTTTTTCTATCTATTGCCATATTTTTGAAGTGATTTTGGATCCTAGACTTGAGAATATCTCTCTGTCTTTGGATAGTAATATAACCTTTAATTAAGATTTTCCCTTCTAGGTAAGATGTAATTATGTACCTTGTTATGAAAACAAAACTTAGAAAACATATGTTTTGAATTTTATTTTATTTTTACAAGGGTTATAGCTCTAACACGAGATGTTTAGAAGTCTTAGCATTGACTGCATGAAACTTCCAAACAGACAGAGAGAGAATTGGAGTTTCTTTCCATCTAACAACAAGACACTTCCCATTAGTCCCCAGTGTGCAACTCCTCCCACAAGAAAACTATTTGGCCATAAGGTATGTCTGGTACAAGGATTACAAGCTAAGCTCAACTTCTACCATCCCACATTTTGTAAACAAACTTCTCCAACCCTCGATTTCATACGCCGGATCACCCTCTCTTCGCCTTCACTCGCAACAATGTTCTTGATCTCGTGACTCATATATGTTTCCTCCAACTCCATCCGTCGCGTGCTACCTTTGTCCATACAGGCATCAAGGCACTCAAAATATGCACTGTGGTAGAAAAATGCTTAGTAGAAACGGTTTATGAAGATCGCAGAATTGTGATTTGCCTTTATTTCAATGGCCACCATGAGGCGTGGATTGAGGTTTCTGAGGACTTTCATCAGGGATTCTGAGCAATTGGGTTGGCTCATTGTACTAGATAACAGTAGAGGGCAGTAAACTGCAACTGCTTCACCAGTCTCTAACTCAAAGATGTCTTCTTTGACATCTTTGATATCTTTTACCATGGTTATCTTGAAGGTAAAAGGTAACTTCAATGCCTTAGCAAATTGGGCCAACCTTCTGCCGGTGTCCTCAATTTTCTTCTTTGATGTCACTCAAACAGCGATAACGTTTAGCATCTCAATCGGGCATTCGTATCTTGTCGCAAGCATTTGCATCAACACGATACAATGCCCTACGTTCCTGATTGCAAGGTCAATGAAATGAATCTTTTTGGATGATGCTACACTCTCCATAATCGCTTAGATAACCACAAACTCGGTAACTTGATAGAAAGGAACATCTAAAAAGCATGACATTAGAGCAGGACTCAAATCCGACATTGCCTCCTCGACATGCATTGCGAGAGCATCTCTACTTTTCGAGCCCTGAGATGTGCTTCTGCCAGTTTCTTTGTCTGTCTTCTCCTGAAGAGCTTTGGTAAAATAGTAAACAATTATCTGAACAAATTTCCGCTATTGGAAGACAAGAAATCACATAGGTTTTGCAGCTTTTTCGCGCAACCATATTGTTTCTTTGCAACCTTCTCAGCATAAGCTAAAAGAAGGTGTGCAAGCTCAACATCTTTGGTTTCCTGGTCTGAGAGGCCGAAGAGAGCGCTACCTAGAACACCATCAACCATCCAGTCATCTACTTGCCTTCGAGAAGATAACTGTATAAATCGTGCTCTTGTAACTCTCATTACTTCAACAGTTGTCAATCCAGAGGCACAACTCATGGTTTCAAGGAGAGATTTTTCAGTGTGATCGGCACACAAGGTGGTACACCACATGTCACTGTACAAATTGTGGAATATGTGTGTTAAAAAATTAATAACTTAAAAAATAAAATTTTCCACCACTTACATAAAAATACATGATGTACCACCCGTGTTCCTGTTGTTAGAATATAAGTTGTATCTTCTCATTTGTGTTATGTAAAGGGTACCACATGTATTGATATTAGTGGAGGAAGTTATGAGAGTATATGAGTATAAATAGTAGGAGTGCCTTGTAAAAGTTAAGTAAACAGAAATAGAAATTTAGTTGAAAAGTATTCTTCTCTCTCTAAAACAGATTTGGATCCTTGTCGGATCCCCTCCCTGGGGATCCTAGGGATCAACACACATGGACCGTTGATCAAAAATCGTGCAGCCCCAATTAAATGCTTTTTATATTTTTAAAAATAAAAGCAGTCTCGTTTTGCATGAAAAATATAAAAAAGGAAAAATTTGTGGCCGCACGATTTTTGATCAACGGTCCATGTATGTTGATCCCTAGATCCCCAGAGAGGGGATCCAGCGAGGATCCAAATCCCTCTAAAACCTCTTCGACTTATCTCTCTCTGCCTTCATAGCTAAGTTCCTTCATTCTTTACAATGTTGACACCCGTCGTAATAAAAAATTCTCGGTTTCAAGAGATGAATAAAGTTGATTTTTTTTACCTGTTTTTTGGAGTGCAAAAAGTGTACGAGTGCTATTGCTATTTTCCATCTATTTATAAGCTGACCATTTAAGCTATGACTTTTCACATGGTTTTGACATAACTTGTAAGATATGCTATAACTTTACCTTCCGTGGAATTTCAAGGACAATCTATCAACAGCTGTATGAAAACCAAAATTGGAAATTGTTAAGTAGGTCAAATTTGGACATATGTTTAGAAAACTAATTAGGACAGTGCAAAAGATTATGGTTTCCGTCAAATGATTCTTGTTGATCCAAAAAAACCTATTAACAATTTAATACATCCAAACGCTATGTACGAAGTTTGTGCATGTAATGCTAGGAGTATGTAAACGCTCGACGACAGGACCCAAGCAAGAAGCAAATTATTCTTTATGCTGATATAGTTTTCTCCATAACAAGGATCTGATATTTCTATAAGTAAATTTGATTTGGACATGAGCCAGCATGTTATGCACAAAAGGATAAAGGAATAATCGAATAAGGATTAAGGACAAGATAAACAAGGAAGATCTACGGTGCTTCCTTTCCTTGGACATGGAATGGAACCTGCAATAATCCTAGGTTGTTTTTTCAGGAACAACACTAGATAGCCCAACATCCCACTTGGAAGCCTCTTCCTTGAACAATTTTCAACATGATGTGTAACATTGCTATAACATGTAAGTTGATAATTTTTCTATGAGTATGAGATCGTTAAAGGTGTGAAAAGAAAGTACATCGAATGTAAATTGTTATTGAAACTCTAAAAATATTGTCATGCACTCCTCCTTGCAAGTCAAATCTTTGGTATTGAGTTTTCAGTTATTGTATTTCTTTTCAAATAAAAAAATTCCTCTCTTTCAAACGCTATGAGTTATTGAAATGCTATGAGTTTTAGATAAGGAAGGATTGTGATTCCTTTTTATCTGTTGAAGAGTTTGAAGAATATCCAACTTGTGTAGCTGACTTGATAACAGCGAGTTGATTAGTTTAAAATGTTGGTGTGGAGATTGCTGACTTGGAGAGTCATTTACCATGGATTGTTGACGTGGAGAAAGGTCCTGAATATTTGGTTTATCACACCCCCGTAAGCTGAATGGGGGTTGACGAACATGAAGCTTGGAAATGAGATAACTGAAATGAGTTGTGGACAAGCCCTTTGTTAAGAGATATGTGATTTGGTCAGCGGATGAAACATATCCCACAACAAGTTCATTTCGAATTACTTTTTCTCTAACATAATGATAATCAACTTCCACATGATACATACAAGCCTAATAAACCGGATTGGAAGTTACTGCCAGTGCACTGATATTATCACACCACAATCTTGGTGGATTGAGAGGAAGATGAAGATCACGGAATATGTGTCTAAACCAAGATAAAGTGGCGGAGGTATAGGCCATTTGTCAATACTCAACCTCTGTACTTGAGCGAGACACACCTCTTTGTTTTTTAGAACTCTAAGAGATTAGGTTATCCCCTAGAAACCTGCAATGACCACCAGTGGAGCAGCGATCATCTGGGTCACCAGCATAGTCAGCATCTGCAAAGGCTGTTAGGGACAAATAACTGGGTTTATAAACTATACCGCGATTATGAGTGGCTTTCAAATAGCGAAGAATGCGCTTGACTGCAACCCAACGTGTAGTGGTGGGTGAATGCATATACTGACAGACTTGATTTACAATGAAAGCAATGTTAGGCCGTGTGAATAAGAGGTATTGGACAGCCCCAACAACGCTTCGAAAATTTGTTCCATCATCCAAGGGCTCACCCCCATACAGACTAAGCTTGCGGTCAGGGAGGGTTGGAGTAGACAATGGTACAAGAGCATATTTGGGATTTGGTTTTTGAATGCCATCATTTAAACGTGTGACCATGGAGTGAACAGGTTGAGTGTGTCTCTGAGAAGAAAATGAGACAGGGGCAACACATACTGCATTCATAGAGGATAGGGTTCGTGAAGGGTTAGGGAGAAAGGGTACAGTGGAAATAGGTGATGGTGAACGTCCAGTGACAGAACCATGATAGCTAGATTCAGCATGGTGCTCATATTGCATAAGCGAGTTTGCAAGTTCAGCTTCTGCGTTGATCATTTCTATATCCTCAATGTCAAGGCTTGCTTGGTATTGTGTCATCTGCATTGCCCTCCTACGCCTTCTTCTATCACTCATTGATGAGATATTAAGGATTTTTAGGAAACAAAAACATTTTGAAAGTTGAAAGATTAGTGAATATAGAGGATGATTAAAGGTTGAAAGATTGTGTGATCAACTGATATTCAACTTATGTTTATATAGAGGATGATTGATGAAAGTTGAAAGATTGGTGAAAGTTGAACGATTGGTGAAAGTTGAAAGTTTGTTGAAAGTTGAAAGTTTGATGAGTTTCATGTGTCAATTTAGTGATTTTTTCAATATTTATCATAATTTAAATATTTTTGGATTAAAATGTTCATAAAATTAAATTACAATAGTTTACATAATTATTAAAAAAAAATTAATTTAAGAAAAAAAATTTGCCTAAGTTCATTTTTTAATAATCTCGAGCTAAAATTTTAGGTTTTAGGTCAAGGGTTGGAGATGGTCTTAGGTCAAGGTTTTAAGTACATTTCACATGTTGTGATATATATCTTACCTCTTATGAATTTTATTTATTATATTGGTTAAAATCACCAACTCCAAACATCGTTGTATAAAAGAGTTTCTTATATTAATCTTGTATGAATATTACCAAGTTCCCCTTGAATTCTGAAATGTTCCCCCTCGTCTTTGCTTTCTCTTTCAATATTTTAATTTTTTTTTATATTAGGTTTAACATGAATGAATATTAGAAAACCCATACAAGTAAAAAATAAATAGATGTAAAGTAAATAGGGATATCTTAACCATTAGCTTGATTCGTAACAAAAGAAAGAGCTTGAACTCTTTAGGTGCCCCTCTTCCTTCAGTTAATGGTTTTTCCACTGCAAGTTTATTAAAATTAACACCTATTCATCCAATGAGAGGTTTAATATCGATTTTAACTACTCTTTTACCCCTCCAAATTATGTGTCACGAGAGCTTAACACTTTTTTTTTAATTTTTTATTATTTCATCATTAACGAACCAAAGACCTACCTAATTTAGGCAACTACAGGTATGACATATGGACATAAAATAATATGATTTAAATCCCGACAACTGAAACTATATGAACTAAAACAAAACTTCACAAGCCCACCTTCCCTCCTACAGTGTCCTTTTAAGGTAAGAAACTTCAAAACTGGCCCAATGGGGGTTAAGACTTAACTTGAGGCCCAGTTTGGTTAGATTTACAGTGTGACATAAATTGACTAATTAACCCGCCACATTCACCTAACAGTAAATTAGTAACACTACCGAGTCTGGTTCCTCGTCGGATTCTTTTTGTGATGATTTTAGCAATTTATAAATTGTGTCAGTTCATCGTCTATCATGAGGTCAGAAATTATTTTAAATATTTTTATATAAAAATAAACATAAACAATATTTAATAAAAACCGACTGTACGATATAAGATGAACGAACACGATTTACGAATTCTCATTATCCTTAGAGCAACTCCACCCTTGGAGTCATCCCCCTGGCAATCCACTATTGAATCCACCCTATTGAACAGTAACTGCCTTTAATGAATAGTAATTACCATTAATGAACAGTAATTACCTTTTGCATCTCTACCCTTGGAACCCTCCCCCTCGCAATAGGTAATAAAATAGTAATTTTTTTTGTTTGTTTAAATAATATAAAATATAAAAAAACAGGGAAATGGGGCTGTAGGGCCTCGGGCTGACACAAAAAACAATAAAAAAATGCCTTGGCCCTCGGGCTGTAGGCCTGTCAACTATCCACCCCCTTGTGCTCGGGCTCCCACTCTCACTCGGGCTCTCCATGGCTGGAGAAGAATCAACAGGCCCTCGGGCCCCTTCCTGCAGCCCGTCCCCCGTCCAAAAACGAAGGCTGGAGTTGCTCTTACCAAAAAGGATCCGTAGAGAGTCGTGTTGGAACACTACCGACCTTGAACAACAGAATATTGACAGCAAAACAAAGTTAGATCCACGATACCCAATCATAGTCTGACACCTCAGCAAACGCAGATCAGAAGACGTGGCGAATACCCAATGAATGCTCAACCCCCTTCTCTCTCTCGTATAAACACCGACTGGTTCTCTCTTTCCTCTTCCCCGCTTCGTATTCGTATTTCGTATATAAAATTGTTAACCGGGAGAGGAGGTGGTGGTGGTGGTGGCGGTGGATCGGATCGGAGCAGATCGAATCGGATCGATTCGGATCGGACTGTGATGGCGGAGGACAAGTACAACCTGAAGAACCCGGCGGTGAAGCGGATACTGCAGGAGGTTAAGGAGATGCAATCCAAACCCTCCGACGATTTCATGAGCCTCCCCCTCGAGGTTTCTCACTTTTGCCAATAATTTTACAAATTTAGATTATTGCTCTTGTATATTTATTTTGTGTAATTCCGCTTTGATGGTGAGATTTGAGTTTGATACCAGAATTTTGATTTGAATTGAATTTTAAATATTGGGGGTTCGAGCTGAATTTTGCTTTGTAGTTCATTTTTCTAAATTTCGCATTTGTTTTAAATTTTATGGCTATTTTGAAATTAGGGATATTGTTTGGACTAAATGCTAATTATCAATGTATCAGTATTGTTAGCTGATTAGTGTCTGTTTTCAGGAGAACATATTTGACTGGCAATTTGCAATCAGAGGCCCTCGTGATACCGAATTCGAAGGTGGGATTTACCACGGGCGTATCCAGTTGCCGGCGGAGTACCCGTTCAAACCCCCTTCATTCATGTTGCTGACGGTAATATGGCGTGCATTTTTGAGGTTAATGCGCTAGTTTGCTGGTTGGGATAGTTTTTCAGTCATGATGTGTTGACTTGTTTACTTCACTTGCAGCCAAATGGTCGCTTCGAAACCCAAACCAAGATTTGCTTGAGCATATCGAATCATCATCCCGAGCATTGGCAGCCATCATGGAGCGGTAAATTCCACTCTTTCTTAGACATTGTGTATGCTAGTGCTTAGTTATGCGGACAAACTGTCTCAAGAGCTATAAAAGCTTATTATTACGTAGATAGGCCTGGCACTGTTCCAATGTGCATTTTGTAAGTGGCATCCCTATTGCTTAGCCCAATCCCACATCGGAATTGATAACATCGTAACAGATACCCATTAAAATCATGGTTGGCTTGAAATGGAGTTGGAAATGGACTTGCTCAGTCCAATGACCATATCACTATGATGTTCCTTGTTTTGGACTTTTCTCTTTATTCTTAATGAGTATCTATTCAATTATTGACATTTTAAGTGGTATTTGAGAACACGGTCTGTATGCTGATGTGAAACACGGCTGGAATTTGAGTTGATTCCTCGATGATTGACATTGTATTCTCATCTTGCTAATGTACTGTGTCTGTTGGCAGTGCGGACCGCTTTAGTTGCACTTATTGCATTCATGCCTACCAACCCAAATGGTGCATTAGGTTCACTGGAATACAAGAAGGAAGAAAGGCGTTCTCTGGCCATCAAATCTCGTGCAGCAGCCCCTAGATATGGCACTGCAGAACGCCAAAAGTTAATGGATGAGGTAAAATAACCAATGAAGTTTCCACTGCAAATTAACACAGATGAAGTTTTTGTGTTGGGAACTTGCTAACGGATAATAGTAATCTCACAGATTCATGAATGTATGCTGAACAAGGCACCCCCTGTCCCTCAACTGAGCCCCTCACAGGCTTCGGAAGAGCATCCTTCAAACAAGGAAGGCGATGTTCAGGAGAGTTCCGAAAGCGCTGGAGCCACACCCGCCGAGGAAACTTCTGGGGAAGGGCCTGCAAACCCAACGGCGGGAGACAGGATTGTTGAAGAAGTACAGGAAGCCCCTCTGAATGCTAACCCTGCCCCTGAAGTAGCAAGGGCGTTGAATGGAGCTCCTTCCGTCGGATCAAGTCAGCTGCTACAAAGGCCAGAAGTTAAAGTACAAAAAGCAGCCGACGATCGCTTGTTCACATGGGCTGCTGTTGGACTTACCATTGCAATCATGGTTCTGCTTTTTAAGAAGTTTATGAAATCCAGCGGACACGGTGCTGTTTTCATGGATGAATCTTAGATTCAGTGACGATTCGAGCTGCCTTTGTAAACAGAATATGCCTACGTCTTATATAGTAGTTAAAGAGACATCTGTTTGAAAGTTTTAACATCTACTTGAAGTATCTGAGATCTCTTATGAATCTATGATCATCAAAAATGTCCACAGTTGTAAGTAAACTTAAATCGTTTTGTCATCGCAGAAACATTTTCCATCTCACACAAATAGACAAACCATTTGCATATTGTTGCCTTTTATTTATTTTGTCAGACCGAAATGGTGTTACGTTCTCTCTTTTTATATACGGGGTGCTATCCACACATCTTATTTTACTTCTCACACACTTCTTGATAATTTCTGTTCGTTGATCTTCTTCAATTCATCCGATCCGAAGGCCAAAAATTAAAAAGGTGTGTGAGAAGTAAAATGAGATGTGTGGATATCACATCCCTTTATATACTTTTGTTTAATTATATACTTTGTTTTTTTGTTTTTTTGCCCATAAATCGTGCACGTTGCTTTCATCTTATATTTAATCAGCCGGCCATAAATAAAATGTGGTGAGGGTCTTTTTTTTTTTTTGGTGTGAATAAAGTGGTGAGGGTCTTGAAAATCAAATGGGCACGTAGAAATGTGAAGAGGTGAAGGAAGATAAAATCTCTAATTTTAATTAAGAGTTTTTATCACAAATCGTCCTTGAAATTGACCCTCACCATCAAGATGGTTATTGAAATTTAAAATCAATCAATTGAAAATTAATGAATGTAGTCCCTGAAAATAGGTGTTGCAAATCAATGTGGTCATTCCGTTACAATTATGTTAAAAAAAATCTGTTAAGTGCTGATATAACACATAAATTGACTCTATAAGTCATTTTTTCTCATAAATGGTCCTTGAAATTGACTCACGATATCAAAATGGTCCCCAAAATTAACCCGCAACATCAAAATGGTCCCTGAAATTAAAATGTAGTCCCACAAGTAAGTGTCTCAAATCAATGTAGTCCTTCTGTCACAATTATTTCAAAAATTTTGTTATGTGCTAATGTAAAACATAAATGGGTCACACAAATTTAATTAAATTAAAAAAAATACAAATAGGCTTAATAATTTAATAGTTAATAAAAAAATTGTCAACCTAAAAACCTAGTCCTACAATCACCTCCGATCCCAATCCACATTTCTCTACCTCTTTTGCTCTCTATTCTCTTAAAAAAAAAATATCAATAAATGCATCTTTACACACTTTGACACTCTGCATCAAATTGAATTTGGATCGAGATCACCTTTGGTGATGGCTTGGTCCATTGGCAACAACTTTTAGGACATCACCATTAACAATTATGCAATCAACATCCTCACAACCTTAATCTTGAAAAGCTTGTTCAACACTTCTCTGGTGATCTGGTGATGCAAAGAACAATGAGGTAATGAGGTTATAGCCGAGGTGTATCTATTTTTGGTTGAAAAATATTTTCGCACCCCCTCTTAGGCCTTACTTAAGCCTTGTGCCTTTGAGAATTTATGAAAGGGATCTCTCTTCGGAGTAGGCTTTACTATAAGAAGAAGATGTTGATGGTGTGAGTCAATTTTAGGGACCATCTTGAAGGTGTAGGTCAATTTCAGAGACCATTTTGATAGTGTAGGTCAATTTCAGTAATCATTTGTATTAAAAACTCGTAAATCTTGTGTGGTCCTTTTATGTACCACATCATGAAATTTTTAACAGAACTGTGACGGATGAACCACATTGATTCGTGACACCTTTTTTCAAGGACTACATTGATTGACTTTTAATTTCAATGACCATCTTAATGGTAATAGTCAATTACAAAGACCTTTTGAGATAAAAATCCTTTAATTAATTAATTATATATGCTAGAATGATGTAATTCAAACATGTTCCCCTCGCGCCAAAATTAGCATAAGCTTTGGGTTTTTCTATCTTGAATTCAACCCTGCACATTCTGCAGTGAAATATTTCATCCCAAGTCGACAACCTCTCCATAAACAGAAACTTTTCAATTGCTATAAGAAAACACGGGATCAAACAAGTTTGTGATCTCTCATCGTAGCACCGAATCGCATCTGTTCTTTCATATATCTAACTATTCTACTTAGTTGTACTTGCAGTATAATCTCCTATTCTAACAACATTAGTGATCAGCAAATAATTTAGGAAGAGATGATGCTACGCTATTCCATGACCGGTATCAGGGCGCATGACTCAAAATTTGATGAGCTTTCCGTTATCCTGCTTCCAGCGGCCTATATCGAACATATTAGCTGGTTCAAGATGATGTGCAGGAGGAGATGGTATTAGCAAGCAATTAGAGGCTGCATCTTTTCGTGTATCTGTAACACTGGAGACTGCACAGGGAAAGCTTCGACTTGGAATCCCGATACTTGTATGCATTCGTGCAGTTTGGACCCGCACATTTTTCACGTGGGGGAGGATAGCTAAATAACACAAACCATCAAAGTTATAAATGTGTCAATCTCAAGAAGAAAAGGCAAAGATTGTAAGACGCAAAAATTAAGCAAATGCTCTACCTGCAAGGCACTGGACTGAAAATACTAGGCAGACCAATATTGTCAGAAAATGTAACGGTGGTTCCATTAGGACCGATGACCCATCGAACAGTGTTTGGTGCCAGTGTGACAGCACTGCCGGTCCTGCCGTGCATGAATATTATAGTTAATACTGCATGTGAATAAATGCAAAGAACTATAATAACTCAAAGACCTGATTCAATTCGTCCCTTTGCTGCTTCAGTTTTCTTCCTTCTTCTTCTTCGAGTCTTGACCAAGTGCTTTCTGATTGCCCCAGCCTAAAAATTAGAGGTGAGACTGTTTCTACATTTACCACGTGAGATAATATTATAAAGCGTGAGATAAAAGCCAAACCTCAGCTTTCCTAGCTGCGTTCTCTAACATTACTTTTCGTCTCAGTGCAGCCTCAGCTTTCTTTAATTGTCGTTCCACTTCAGACATTGCCTCCTTCTTGCCTGTGGTCAACCAGCCAACAGAAAAACTGAAAACAAGTTCAGTACGTATATGCATATATATGGATATGTTCAATATAGTCAGAATGATGCAACAAACACGGAGATAAGATGCGCACTTTTAGATGGGACAGGAAGCAAATCACTTGCAATGTCAAGAAAACCTGAACCAGGAAAAATATCTTTTCCGGGCTGCAGGGTCCGGTTACGTGTAGTGAGGGTCGATTATTTCCTCCCTTCTAGAAGTAGACTAAGAGATCCTGTTTTCAGCTTCTTCCCGTTTTTCTGAGCTTGACCTTTTTTTACAAGCTTTTCCCAGCCTTGATGGTTTATACTCTCCACTATCATCTCCATGAAAGCGAACGTCCATTTGAATTCTCTCTGAACGAGCAACCTTAGATGCACTTAATCTTTCAAGGAATCGGATTTCTTGATCTTCATCGTCATCTTCATTAAATCCAGCATCCAAGGCACTTCTCTTAGGAGCCCGCTTGCTCTTACGAACTGGCTCATTGACCCCACCTCCACCTGTATCATCCTGCATTAATAATGTTACGATACAGAGCATTCTGTAACTTTTGAAACCAAAATAGCAACACCTAAACTAGAAATTTTCAAAGAGGTCCTTGTCATTACCGTTGTGATTACACAGAATCAAAAGAAAATCCATTGGAAAAATCAGACACGATGACAAATAAATTCCACCCTACAGGTCGTACAAAATGAGACCTACTAACAATTGCAATGGTAACAAGAATCAGGGTGAGGTACCTGAGCAAGGGGATTCGTTTGGGGTGGCGGAGCCAGAAATTTCTTTTAGTGGAGGCAACCGAAAACAACTAAGAAAACCTTATTATAGTATGGTTATACGTAATATGATATTAAGGATGGTTTCAGATGATGATGCATCACAATTCCTATGTTACAAAAATTTCAATATAGTAGTGGAAAGTGGCAAAGTGATGAGAAAAATATAAGTACATGATAGGCGGGAGAGGGTTTTTTCGGTTTGAATGACAGAATAAGAGCACTATTGCTCATATAATATTTGATATGGAGTATAAGTAGAATGAATGTATGTTGGATATTAGATACATATATTTTTTTCAAAGATAACATGTGTATATTATATAATTGTAGTTTACAACTAAACAAACGAATTACTTGAGTGGTGCATCTGCCCCCCAGTGAGCCTTCATTGGCTCTGTCATCTAAAGAGCTTGAAGATTTAGCAGTGGACGAGCCACCACCATTGCCAACATCTGCTATATTACTTGGTGTTGATTGTACGAGTAACACCTCCAAACTTAAGCCTTAACTTCTTCGGGGTTGCTCTTACTTCCGAGGCCATCAGAATGCACTATTATCTTCTTATTATTCTGTTCTCATCAATGGTTCCTTTGCCAATAAGGATACTAGAGCTGAGTGAAAGCTGAGTGAAAATGTTGGTGGATTTAAGCGAGGTTTATGTGACACGATACTCCTCTTCTTCCTGACAATGCAACCTCCAGGCAAAAACCCAGCGCCACCCAAGCTTTCCATTTATACTAAAATCGTTGCAGTGTTCTTTATGTTTACTCAAATCTCAGAAGACAAGGGGTGGAAGATCAACACAATTCCATTAATTTAAGAATCTGCAGTGAGCCTGAAGATTATAATAACAAGTCCCTCGGTAAGAAGTAAATCAATATAATCCTATAAATCTAAAGGTGCCAACAAGTTAACATATTTTAATAAAATCAGTTCTAGCAAACGTGCTTACGAGCCCTACAGAAGCAGTCCCAAAAGGACGTGTGAGCCCTACACAAGAAGTCGACAAGCAGCCGGAAGCACAGCGGTGGAACTGGAAGAGCGAGGAGAAACACCAGCCCTAATGTGGGGGGAAAAGGAAAAGAAGATTGTACTAGTAAATGCTGAGAAAGTGAGAGTGATAGAGAGGAATGGTTTTGGTTCTGGCTTTTGTTTTGGTTTGGTAATGCATGAAAGTTGATTAAATATTATCTCCATTTTTTTCCATTTTGTTTTTCCTTCCATTTACTTGGCACAGGTTTTTATTGCTCAAGCGGTCGAGCCCAAGACTTGAGGCTAGACCCGCCAACGCCAAGCCCAAACACATCATAACTCTCTCTCTCTCTTATTTGCTTCTCTTTATCTCGATCTAGTAGTATTCTTCAAACATAGTGGAATAAATAATGTAGTCTCGAAATACAACTTCTCCCTAGACCTATAAACGGGTCGGGTTTATTAGGTTTGGGTCGGATTGAACCTAACCCGTTAAGCTAACGGGTCACCCGAACTCGACCCATTAACAATTATTTTTTTTTCTTTGCATAGAGTTTATATTTTGTTGTTAAGACTTTACTGAAATTACTAAAACATCTTCAACTAACAGGTGTTAACAGGTCTAATGGGTTGACCCAAAGTGACCCATTATTTAACGGGTTCACCCGTTAGCGACCCGACCCGTTAAGCATCATTCCAAATACTAATATTAACGGGTCGGGTCGGGTCGGGTCCAAAATGTCAGGTCTACTTCTCCCTTATTTTTCTTGTTCTGCAAGTATTTCTTCCTCATTTCCTAATAAGAGAGGAGTGCAAAACATTTTTAAAGTGCTAATAATAGTTCACTTCAAAGTTTATATTCCTAAATAGTCAAATATTGTCCAAATCTTATGAAATATAATATAAAATAAAATTCAAATGCTCCAAACCCTATTCAAATTCTTTCAAATCCCTATAGAGATTTAACCTTTTCTGGCGTAAATTCCTGCTGGTTCGAGATTTGCACTAATTTTCTTGCTTTATGTAGCAAGGGAGGGCTTTTTCGCTGCATGGACAAGAACCATGAAAAGGAATGAAGCAACCGGATTAAACCCGAGGGCACGAAATCCTGCAAGAACAGATTCAAGTAAGGGTTCGCAAATGGAAAAGGAACACCGAGTTATAGTCTCATTATAAAAAAAAAATTATATATATATATATATATGAGCCCAAAATGAATGTGATACAAATTTATGTGATAGCATATATACAAGCAATCCTATAGGCTATGTACAATGCTTCTCAAGGAATAAAGATACAAGCTATAGTACAAAAATGTAAACTTTCTTTAATTTATATATTCCTAAATCTCTACTCTTCTCAATTTGCTAGCTATGTGATGTTTTTCTTGCACAACAAGAAACATCACAAAACAAAATGGAAGGAACTGAAGATATATATAGATCATGATCATCCCTTGATCAAAGAAGCAATGGCAAGGCCATTGCTGGCCATTTTATGAAGCTTGTCATCGTAATCACCCAGCGGAGATTGCTGTCCTTCAAACCCATCCCCACACGTCACAGCATCGGTCACCACGCCGCTAAGCATGCTATTAATCGTGCCCATGTCGCGGCTCTGGATTGCATCAATGGCGCTCTGAAGGCCGTCCAAGGCATCAGAGTACATTTCCTTGCAATCACTGAGTGCAGCAACCGTGCCACGCGCAGTGTTAGGCGTCGTCACAAGTTTTGAGGCTGCGGCTAGAGACATCTGGGCGTGTGCGGTGCAAGCCTTGATTACCAACTCAAGCGCGGATATGGGATCAACCTTGGGTAGTTGGAAAGGGGTCAGGGATGAGATGCAAAGATCAGGGTAGTCTGTGTTTTTGCATAGTTCTTGGATTGCCGGGTTAGGTGGGGTTGATGATGAGGCCGTGTTGGGAACAAAAGGCTGCGGAAAGAGGTTTCCGCGCGGTCTGTCAAAAGGACGGCGAAAAAAGGATGAGGAGGAAGATGGAGAGATAGAATTGTCAGCAGGAGGTGATGCTTGTGGAGGCTGTGAAGGAGGGTTTGGGGTGGGAGTTGGGGCGGGAGTAGGGCTACGGGTTGGTGGAGGGCCTGCTGGCCGCGATGAAGGGAAGACTTTACCCGCCGGTGGCTTACTAGGAGGCACAGACGCCTGCGAGTTAGGAGAACTAGGTGCTGGAGAGAGAACAGTTAGGTACCTCAGTTTCAAGTCCCGGGGCTCGCATACGGCTTGCACGGAGTTGAAGCCGAAAAGGAAGAAGAATAAGATGACCAGAGGCGTTTGAGTATAGCACTTTGGATCCATTGTTGTTCTTGAATTTGCTTGCAGGGTGGAAGGAAGTAAAAGAGGAGAAAATGAAAGAACGGGAGGCTGTTGAGAGATAATTTAAGCATGCAATAACAGCCACTGTGTTTTGGTGAATTAACGGCTTTGTTTACGGATTGTTTGGCTATCAATGGAATTTAACTTAATTAACACATTCTTTTGTGTTCACAATTGGCTTAAAATTAGAGGACTAGAATTCAATCTCCTATAATAGGTGACAGTCTCTCCCCCTTTATTGTTACATTGAAGAGAATCGAACCTGACCAATCCTCACCCTAATCTGTTACCCCAAACCCCGTCGGATCTTAATCCTAACCCATTACTGGCTCGTCATTCACCACTTGGGCTAACCGCAAGGTCGCCTAGCTTAAGCTCTTCAGCTAAAATAAAGAGTATTCAGTTTGGATAAAAAAAGGTGTGAAAATCGCTAGCCTGTTAATTTTGTGTAATCAAAGCAGCTGCAGCCAACCGACCGTAACAAAGCAGCTGCACAAGTCGCAAAGTTGAACCTTCTTCAAGATAGTTAAATAGCTGAAATTAATTTTACTGAATGTAGATTGCTGAACATGAGGAACTTTAATTAACCAAGCCTTGAATTCTGGTAAGCGAATCACCATCTCGGACTACCAGTTGAATTCATATGTATACGGTAGCAAATGCATGTAACGTAGCGATACACGCACATCAAATTTGTCCAACTTCAACATACCGCAACAAACAGTTGAAACCTTAATTTAACTAGATCTTATTAAGATAAAAACTAGATCTTGTGCAAACTAAAAGGCTCAGTGGCAGGTAAGGAAGCAATTGACGCATTGCACTTATTTACCCAGCACGCATTGAGGACAAAGGATTTAGCTGGCATGGGACTCAGAACTAGTCTTGACAACGGTAACTGGGCACGAAGCATTATTTACGATATGGTTGCTGACACTGCCCATTATAACCCTGCAAAAACAACAAACACGTCGAAATTCAATTAAAATCTAAACATTAATCAAAGAAACATAAGTCAAACCAAGGGGGCATCCTTAGTTAGCAGTTACTACAAAAATAATTTCCAATGTGAAGGTTGAGAAACTAAGATGCATCATTATCTTCAACTTAAACCACTTTGCAAGGTTTAGATGTCGAGTTTAATTTTAAAAGTCAGAGTATTAACGTTGTACAACTAATTATCGGAAGTGGGATTTTATTATGTCATTCACAATCACAAACGCACGAATTGTAACAGTACAAACAGTGTAAGTGTCAAGGAAAGTCTTATGTTGGGCATTAGTCTAGCGTTGCCATCATGGAACCCCAAGAAGTCGAGAAGAACTTGATTGCCAAAGAGCCAACCACAAAACAACATGGACAACAATGACATCCCCTCAACCAACTCTACCACATGTACACAAAAATGCCGAAATATAGAGACACAAACACAAATTCAAAGTCTGTGAATAGAAGTTTACTTGTTAATTTAGGACACGTAACAATTTCGTCGATACAAAGGGCCAACATACCTAAGACCTCCCATATGCAAATGAAGAGGAATACCTCGAGTGAAGAGGAACAACACTAGACCGTAGTACTAATGGCATAATTTCTCTGTCCGTTAAACTACCAAGTTAATCGCTATTTTTTGACGGTGCACTTCATTCCACAATTAAATCCGAAAATGCTGATGGATTATATGAATTTGTACCTCTTAAGCTTGCCAAGGCCTCTGTTTCCAATAACAAGGAAGCTCAAGGGGGTCTTGTCAATTGCCTCGAGAATCTTCTCACGGGCATCGCCCCAGTAGATCTTCATCACCACCGTAACCTGCTCCCATCCAACTAAATAGTTATCATTTTTGTAATAATCTCATTGCAACAAAGCTTAATTAGCATGATCCTTCCAGATTAATAATTTCATTAATTCAAACAAAAATCGATTTATAAATTCTAACCTCTTTCTGCGTCGCAGTGTCGGCGATGTCGATGGTTTCAGCGTCAGGCGTCACTCCATATTTCTTCATGATGGTGGGATCAGAAAACTCCTTCACAGGAATCAAAGCTGCAAACAAGTTATTCAATTTATCAATTAATCACCATGCATGGACTTGTAATTACAAACACAACCCACAAATCAACACTAAAAACCAAACACAAATTAACAAAAACACACAGAAAATTTCCAAACTTGAACCAGAAAATCTTGATCAGAGACGACCGTAGTTTTATGTATTTTTCAATTTTTTTTATCAGAGCTGAAAATTCAGTTAATTTAGCAAGCAAAAACTCATCACAACCAAAACCCAAAAATTAAAATTAAAAACTAAAAACAAATGAAAACAAGAGACAGAAAGTTTCAATCTTGATCTATAAATTTTGTGTGAGATAGAGAGAAAGGGAATACGTGAACCGGTGACGCCCCAGAGCTGCATCTCTCCCTGCTCGTAGTTCTCTTCAGGCCGGACGACAACCAAGATAAGGTGATCGCCTTTCCGGACAACGTTCTCGACTGCCCATTTCAGGGCCGCCCTGCTGCCCGGAGAGAAATCCACCGCCACCCCCACTCTCCTGTCTTCCATCTCTCTCTCGATCTGGAAAAGCTGGTCAGAAACAACGCCGAAAGTTCAGAGTCTGAGAAAGAAGAGTTCCTTATGCAAAGAGCACAGTTAAGGAAAGTCGGGTTATGTGGACAAAAATGATGTGATGGCTCCACTTATTGGTAGTTTATGGGAGCCGTTGGATGGTTATCTGTGTGGGGCTCTGAGTATTGGGATGGGTGGCATCGGACGGTGGATGTTGTTGGGGAGTGATGTTGCTTTGTCTTTGCTTTAATTATGAGAATAAGACACGAACGAGAAATGACAATTGAATAGGTTAAAACTATGGTCTTGAGAAATTTTTAATTGTGACGGAAACACAAATGGTACATCACATGTTTTAATAGAAATAATAAAAAAATTTATTTTTTAAGTTATTAACATTTTATCACACATATTCTATTAATTTTTTAATGACACATGATGTACCACTCAGTATACAGGTTAGAAAAATCTCTTTCAATGTGTCGGGATCCAGACTGTTTCGCCCCAAAACGCGCGTAATTGAAACGACATGTCGTTTGCTTTTCTGAGCCTCAAATGGATGGCTTTGAGTCCTTTTACAAGGTTGAGAATAAAAGCAAAGACTGCAACTTGGGGATTCTCTTTTAGTGTTCCACGCCGGTACTTAATATTCTAGATTTTTTGAACCGTTAGATCCTCTGTTAATGATTTTTGTATTTGAACCTTGATCAGATTACATTTTTTATTATTAAAAATTGTTCTTCTCGGTAGATCAAAGTTTAGATCTGATTTTTGTTGACGGCAATCTTTCTTGTCGGTGATTTGTAAAAATTAAAACTAGAGTTAGACCCATCTATAAGTGCTATAAAAGGCTTATATCATGTCTTTACTCTGAGATGGAGTAGCCTCTCTGGTCTCTGCTCCTCCAAAACTTTTTTTCTCAGCCAAAAATACCATAAAATGAATAAATAAAGTTTAAATGTTTAATCATTGGGAAATTATTTTTACATGCTTTTGTTCTTTTTTTTACACACACCTGTTTAGATCTGTTATTTGATTTTTGTTTAATTCTTCAATTTAATGGATGAAGTTATACATGTTTGTATAAAGTGAGAAAATAGATACATCCAAGTAAAAAACGATCAATTTCACATCAAGTGTGAAAAAAGATGTATAATGTCAACAAATTCAATACGTGTGCATCATCCATTATTTATCATGTACGTTAAAAATAGACACGTCCAAGTAAAAAACAATCAATTTCACATCCAAGTGTGGAAAGAGATGAATGATTATTTGTTCTAAACATGGTGGAGAGCAAAGGTAAGTATGGAAAAGCAAGCTCCAACAAAGGTGAGAAGAAGAAGCAAAATTGCAACAACAAACACAACAACTGAGGTAGAAGTTTTGAGATGCTTGTGCTTCAACTTCTGCCGCTTTTCATGCCAACTCTTTCTCTTGTACTCACCTACCTCTTCAAAAATCCTCACGTAGTAAAAATCCTTCAAGCTGATCTCCTTGCATAGATTCTTAAACACTTCGAAAACCTCGTTATCCTTCTTCTCGTCGTGCGTGAGAATCTCCCTTCGCCGGAGGAACTTCACATCTTTCTCAGAGCTGATGAGGCATCCCATGAGGAAGGCGTAGGATGTGACGTGCTGTACTGTATCGTCAATCTGACGCTGCTCCAGTGCAACGAGGTTCCGGAGAAGTGTTTCTGTGTATCCGTGCACTTCAAGAGAGGGGATTTTGAAAACTCCGTGAGAAAACTTGATGTCCAAGAAACTTGGGCTTCTAGCGCTCTTGAACTTAATGCCTGCCCTTTTGAGAATTTTTGCACAATCAATATTTTTGGGAGGTGCATCTTCTTTCGGTGGCAGTTTTGGATATGTTGGGAGGATGGAATGTCGAATCAGATCGAGCAAATGATACCCTTCTCGGTTGAACTTGTCCTGGATAACATGCTCATCATCTCCCGGGATTATTCTCTTGCAGAAGCGTGCAGCGAGCTCACTGAGTGACTCATTGCATTTTTTAGGAAGCGGTACTAATTGAAACAACCTTTGAACAACAAAGAAAGGAATTTGGTTTTCTAGTAACAATGCCAAGTCATTCCTCATGCCGAAAAGCATCCCTACCGTGCTGAATATAGGATCTCGTCGCGATCGGAGGCTCTTGTAAGCGTACTTAAGAAACAGCTCAATGATGAAGCAGCCATCAACTAGCAACAACTGAACAAATTCATCACTAGGGAGGTCAATCTCTCCCTCGTAGCATCTTCTCGCTTTGTGCTCTAACTCTCTAAGAGCTTTCACACAGATGCTCAAGCTTGCTTCTAAATTTGGTTTTCGATTGAGGAGTGCATAAGAATACCGCCACTTATCATCTTCCCCGACTTTAGTAGGTTCTCTGCGGTGCAAAGGACCGATGGAAACATTCTCCGGAGTATACTTCTTTTTGTTGCCATCGAGAAGTTTGTCAGGGACTTGGAAGATGCAGACTGATACAGCAACGTTTTCCATCTTTTCTTTGATGGAAGATACGAGGACATCGTGCTCAGGAATGATTTCGAGGGCGACATGGTCTCCTGTTTGTGGCTCAGGAATAATTTCGGGGGTGACATGGTCACTTGCTTGTGCCTGTTTCTCTGATCTGTAACTATTTTCCATCTTTCAAAGGGGAGTATTGGAAATTATCAAAAGAACCTGCAATGACTGAGAATCTTTTAAATTTGACTCTAAATGAAGCTTTAGTAATGTGGTAAAATCCTGCATTTGGTTTTCGGGAAGTAACTTCCGCACTTCATTTTTCTCCCCTTGTACTCCTCCCCTTTTTTCACCCTTCTGATTGAATAAATCAAACAAAAATCAATAGACAAGAACAAGGATAGCAGTCCAGAAGGAGAAAACGAGAATGCGGGAATCATTACCCTCATCTTCCCCAGCCTTCTCAGCTCACAAGATATGAGTATACTTGAAAAAAGATTTGGAAATGATTTACAAAACACAAGCATGCTTAATCATAATCTTAATAAAAGAAAAGCATGGTTAATCACAATCTTAATACAAGAAATTGAGTGAAAATAATTCAAAAGCTAAAGCCAGGGAACATATAAATTTTCTTTACATATCATAGTGAGCTTTAAACACCACAACAAAAACTAGTTCTTATCATCAGTTGGATAGAACATTTCCACTATGATGTACCCTAATCTTATAGATATATGCATCACCGGTCGCCCAGCTGTACCTTATCCCATAAAATGGGATTCCGCTACTGAAATTTTTTCAACATCGAACATTTCCAAGACAAAAAAATACAGAAAAAAAAAAAAAAAACTCACATAGTGGTCTGGGGGTCAGTGTACCTTGCTAGTTTTGGAGCTTTGAATAACCCAATCAATGAGCAAGATCAGTTTCCATTGTTCTAGTTAATGATGAAAGAAGACTTGTGGAGGACCAAAATTATAGGTGCTATTTTGGTGTGAAGGAGCTGATTGGAATCAATGTTAACTTGGGGGGTTTGGCAAACATGCCCAAAACAGTACGAAATAAATTGAAGGAACCACAGCAGAGAGGGCAGAGGCAGATTCTCTCTGAAAAAGGTATTTGGGAACCATAAGAAAACATAGCTTTGTGCAAAGTAAGAGTTAAATTTTAATTGCTTGAAAGCAAGTTTAAGTATTAGTTGTAGCAGTGTGAACTCGCTCTAACAGTAGTGAGGATGCGAAGAAATGTCCGATGTCGGAAAAGTATGAAATATTGCAAGGACTTAGAAGGAGTTGGGGAACTCTTCCTATTGCAAATCAGAGCGAGTCACATGAGGGGTGCGAGGTGAGAATGTGAAGAAATGTCTAGTTAAGACTTTTAGCAAGAGCTTAGAAAACGTCAAGTAATTTTCAATAGTTTTAATTAAGATTGTAAGTTTGTTCTGAGTTACAATGTTATAAATGACTTTCGCATGAAAGACCTTTTAAGTACGAAAGCATCAACATGGCTTCTTGCTAATTGTTCATTTGATTTTTTTTTTTTCTCTTTTCAAGATAATTACTTTAAGAATATGGTAAAACCAATGGAGTAAGGAATTTTATGACCATGTGTTTCATGTGTTTAAGCTTAAACTGTTAATTAGCTCTACTAATTAATGAAACTCTCTTTGTCAACTAAAAGATGGTGAAAAAACAACTTAGTTTTCTATCACAAAAAAAAAATGATGGGCAATAACGTAATTTCACAGGTCCAAATTTTACTGTTTTTTATTGAAACCTTACCTACAAGTGATGTTAAAATACCTTCAATATTAAAAAATTAAATCAAAATAAAATAAAATAAAAAAACACCTCCCACTTGCCCCACTTTCTCTCTCTCTCCCTCTCTCATTCTTATTTTCTAAAAAAAAATATGTTCATACACACAAAGTGTGTAGGCAAATGCTAGTTAATTAATTAAGATAGTTATTTCTAACTTGCTAGCACAATACCTGCCTGCAGACTTAACCAAACTCATTTTCATTTGGGACTTTAGACATCTTAATTAGGCCTTAATAGGAGTTTTTTTTTTCTTTCTTTAACTTGAAAATTTTCACTTGAACTCACTTTTGGTCATATTTTTCAAATCATGACTCTTATTCGTTATTATGTGCAGTTAGATCGCTAGAGACTAAATCTTCTTCATATTCGTTACTTATTTTGACATATTTTTCTTGGTTAGACGCAGTGTGTGCTATGAGGACGAGACTTTGATTTGTGGTTTGTAGTCATATTTATGATCTATGAACATTTATAATGCTTGATTTTGTTGTGTCAACATGTGAGCTGGACAATATGAGTTATGAATTCACAATAGAATGAGTTATATAACTTATTCTTATACTTGAGTTACAAGTCATGTCTTACAAAGCCTAACCAATTTATGTTAGTTCAATCTTATCTCTAAGGCCCAATCCCTTCAACCCACCAAATGAGCCCGACTCGTTTGGTGGGTTGAAAGAAATTAGACCTTAGGGATCAAATTGAATTGACATAGAGCTCGTTTGAATGTGTTTTTAAAATGACTGAAAGCGCTTTTGATGAAATTATTTTTGGAACCAATTCTTAGTAAAAATACAAATAAATTCTGAAAAAGCACTTAAAGTGTTTCCTTAAAGAAGCACAGAACTTGTACTTCTTCCAGAAAGCACTTTTAAGTGCTTTTGGAATCAAAAAAATATTTTCTCTAAAATCGCTTTCAGTCATTTTAAAAGTACATCCAAATAAGTCCATAGACTTGTAAGATATGACTTGTAACTCTGGTATAAAGATATGTTAAGTAACCCACTCTATTATGATCTCATAACCAATCATGTCTAATACTGTCCATTTAACAATTTAATACAACAAACAACGAATTTATTTTGCTTGATCAAAACTTATCTTATCTAGCCACCAAACGATGTGTAATCTTTGGTAGCCAAAGAAAATTATATGAAGTCTCGTATGATATCACACTTCTTATTGGAGTTGTTGATGATCTAGCCGATACGAGGAGGAAGAAGATGAATGATAAGATTCCAATCAAATATTTAATATGAAGATATTATAGAAAGTATAAATGGTAAGTTTAACTAATAACATTATTTTTTTCTTTTTTCATAAGAAACAATTTTTTTTAAAGAGTTCTATAAGAAATAATTAAAGGGTATAAACTAATTATAATTGGTGTTTTACACATCACATGATTATGGAAGGGATTACGATTACTTTGAGTTAGAGGGTGAGCAAAATTGAAGAAATTTTTTATTCAGATCTATTTATCCTTTTTTTACATTTTTTTTAACAAACAATATTATCTATACTAAGGGGAGGCGGTAAGCTTAGTCTCACAATGAGTTAGCAATAATATGGTTCAAATTCGTCTTTAACGAGAATCAAACTAAGACCTGTTAGGTACAAGTGAAAAAAAATACCACTAGACCGTAGTATTAAGTGGTCATTCTACACTAAACTTATTATTTTTTATGTTGAAATTTTGAATGTGCCCAACAATGTCTTTCTACCCAAAATGAAAAAGAACAAAAATTAAAAATAGATTTTTGTACTTCGAAACTCCGGCCATCCCATCTCTCCAAACCCCAACCCCCCCCCCCCCCCCCCAACCACCAAGTCCCCTATACCACCCACAATGAAAACCCCAAAGATCCCAGCCATTACTATCTCTCTCGATCTTTTTTTAGCCACAAAATATCTCCTTCTTCCATGCAATCCTTCTAACATGTTTGAATTTCGCTGAAACTATCGACCAACTAATCTAACTGTGTTGCACTATTAAGTGCATGATATATGTGTAGAATCACAACTTTAATATTATCGTAAAAAATTTCAAAAAAATATTATGATAAATTTCTTACGGGTCTTTTTAATGGTAGATTGTTAGGAAATAATATTCTCTTAATTTCCAAAACGTGGGTGGTAGAGGAAGTAAACGGGGGTAATAAGAGTAGGAGGCAGATTTTCTACCCTCTCACTTTCCATACCCTCCTGTTTTGTGTGGTCACCGTTAAGTTACGTAAACATTTTATATTATTTTTTTATAGAAATAATAAGACAAAAAAAATAGTAATATAACATGTTGACGTGACTTAACCGTGACCACACAAACAAAAGACACAGAAAATGGGAGGCCAGAGAATCTGCCTCCATAAGAGTAAAATTCAGTACCTCACGTGGCATACCGGGTTAACACGTGATTTACAGGATACACGGGAACATTCCTCCCTCGCTCCAGTCTCTCGGTCCTCACTCTACATCATAGAGGTTACCTGACCAGATCAAAGATGCCATCGTAGCCGTCCATCTCAAAATTTCCCGGCGAAGAAAGTGGAAGAGGAGCCCCAGTGAACAAGTAAGCTCGATCCAACTCCAAAGCCAAATCCTCCGTCGCCTTTTTGGTGTTTTTTTTTCGTTTTGTTTTCTTCGTAACCGAAAAACGCAACTGCAACTTTTTGTTCCAGTCTTCTTCTCTCTGCAGCGTAAGGGCGTTTGATTTGTATTCTGCTTCGAAACGATGGCGTTTTGGTGGGCTCTCTTCGTCCTCGGATTCGCTTACGCCGTTTGTAGGTTCCTCTTGATGCTCATTCCCCCCAATGTGCCTTCTATCGAAGTCGATGCTTCTGATGGTATGCTGCTACCCCTCTCTCTCTCCTCTCTCTCTCTCGAGATTGTATGATTGATTGATTGATTGATTGATTAATTGGGCGTGGTTTGATCAATGGCAGTGTTGGATGATGGGAATCAGACGCAGGAGAACAGTTTCATATACGTGAGTTTCTCTAAGCTTTTTGGCTTCCTTGATTGTAATTGTTACTACAATTTGTAATCTTTATAAGCATTTCTCTCCAGTTCATTATTGTAGTTAGTTTCTTCGCATTTATTGCTTAATCTGATCTAATTATAGTTTTGGAAGTAATTAAATGGCTTATAATTGCATTCAAATCTGTTTCACTTTGCACTTGTTCTTGTCGTCTGAGTTGTAGTCAATGTGATTGTGTCAAGCACTCAATTGGGTACCTCTTATTGGGGTTTTACGGTGCAGGTACCTCCGAGGGGAAGGACACCACAAGCAGAGACCAAGGTTCAGTGCTATGAGCCTGCAACCATGAAATACTTGGGATATTTCCCTGCACTGACACCCATTGAGGTGAGACATGTTATGCATGCTTGGATTTGGGGATTGGTGAATTGAATGCACAGGGAGTTCCAATATTGTACTCCTCTTTCCTGAATTCTAAGCGGGGTAGATTATTGTTCTGTTCGGTATTAAGTGATGAACTTGAGTTTGTGCCTGCATACGTAGTGCCTGATTTTGAATTCACAAACAAAGTTCAAATGATAAAATCGGTGGAGATAAAAATATTACAACTGTTGGGATATTCCGCTTTGTAAATGTCAGGTCAAGGAGCGTGTAGCTCAAGCAAGAAAGGCACAAAAAGTATGGGCAAAGAGTAGCTTCAAGCAAAGACGCCAGTTTCTCCGGATTCTTCTCAAGTATATTATTGAACACCAAGAGCTTATATGTGAGTAAGTACTCTATTCAAACCTCTCTCTCATCTGAAGTGTTATGTAGACAAATTTATGAAATAATGAGAACATATAAATATGTGATGCACAATCTGTCCGTATGAAATTATAAATAGGTGATACTCTATTTACATGGGTTTCTCATTTAGTGTCTTTTTATTGTGGTAGACTATTAATCGAGATTAGTTTGTGTACTTACATATATAAAATTTTGTTTAGAATATCTTCACGTGATACGGGAAAGACAATGGTGGATGCCTCTCTAGGGGAGATAATGACAACATGTGAGAAGATCACTTGGCTCCTTTCAGAGGGTGAGCGTTGGCTAAAGCCTGAATACCGGTATTTTTCTTCTGCTTTGTTTACATTTTCTATATCTTATCTGATCTCTGTTAATTTGAGTAACATAACTGTCTGCTGTGGTAAATACCTTGTTGGCCATCTTCAACATGGTTTGTTCAATTGCAGTATCACTGATATATGTTTCGTGATGTTTGCAGACTTGAATGATACCTGTACCACTACCTTCCAGATTTTTATATTTATGTTTAGTTTTTATACTATACTCTTTTTCAGACATGCACCTTCTTCGTATCAATTTTGCCATTTCTATCCAATTTTTTTGTCCTTCTTTTTAACCCATGTAAGGAGTTTTTTTAACGGTTTTTAGGCAACATAGATTCACTTCCACCAATGGACATAAAAATGCACTGTATTGTGATTATTGTTCGTGACAAAATTTTCAGATGTTGCGGAAGGTCAATGCTTCACAAGAGATCCAAAGTGGAATTCCATCCCCTTGGAGTCGTTGGTGCTATTGTGTCATGGAATTATCCTTTTCATAATATTTTTAATCCAATGTTGGCGGCGGTGTTTTCTGGAAACAGCATTGTGATTAAGGTAGTTATTGCTAGAATGTCCACTGTTATTTTAATTAATCACTATCTGCACTTGTCTCTATATCCGTAATACCTTATTCCATTTGACTTGGTGGCTGTCTAAACATCGCATATCTGTGTTAGCTATTATTAGTTGCTGGGGATTTAGGCTATATATCCTTAGAAAGTGGCTCGCGAGAAAAGTAGATAGACATAATTTATCTTCTAATGATTTGCACTGAAGATTATTTGTTAATTTGACAGAGAACCATATGCTTGTAATTGCAGGTTTCAGAACATGCAAGCTGGTCTGGTTGTTTCTACCTCCGAATAATCCAGTCGGCCCTTGCTGCTGTAGGAGCACCTGAAAATTTAGTTGACGTTGTAACAGGGTATTGATTTTCCATTTTTGGTTGGGCAGCGGTTGTTTCTTTCTCTCGTCTTGTTTAACTGTCTCCTTATGATCTAACCTTTTCTTCCTCACTAGGTTTGCTGAAACTGGAGAAGCACTGGTGTCTTCTGTTGACAAGATAATATTTGTTGGATCGCCTGGTGTGGGTAAGATGGTATGATCTTCTTTTGCCTGATTGGATGGATTTCTTGTTCTTGTTTAATTCCTCGAGTGGGCTTCTCACTTCCAACTTTCACTTCTGCTATTTCTGCAGATAATGAAAAGTGCTGCTGAGAATCTTACACCAGTTACACTTGAACTTGGTGGGAAAGATGCATTCATTGTTTGTGAAGATGTAGATGTGGAACATGTATGATTTTTTTCCTACCTTCATGATGTTTATCAGACATGGAAATTTAATATGAAGGATATTTTGGATTATAATTTTTTATATTCCAGAACATCATATTAACCTAACTACTCAATTTAGGTTTCCCAAATTGCCGTGAGAGCTGTTCTTCAGTCAAGTGGACAGAACTGTGCTGGGGCAGAGAGATTTTATGTTCATGAGAAGATTTATTCTTCATTTGTCAGTCAAGTTTCCAAGATTGTAAAATCTGTTTCTGCTGTAAGTATGTCCCTATCAACATGTTTTGTCCCGAAGCTGAATCTTTAGGTTGTCTTACAACTTTTTTTCTTTGTTGTGATTTCAGTGAAGTTTGATTTTACAGTTAGCATTTATATGTACTACATATTCTTTTAGTTACAATGTCAGCCATATGCAGACTTGCCTTCCCAGGTTCATAATCACATAGGCTGGAATGGTCGGGAAAAATTAATGAAAAATTATCCAGCTAGTTCTGTGGAGATAGTTATACAACGTATACTTAAACATGGGTTCAATAAGAGTTGTGCATTTATAAGAACTTAATATTCAAACTCCTCATTCTGTCAGTTTATCTTCTTTTGTAGGGACCACCACTTACTGGAAGATATGATATGGGAGCTATATGTTTGCAAGAGCACTCTGAAAGGCTTCAATACCTTGTAAATGATGCCTTAGACAAAGGAGCAAAGTTTGTTGTTCGGGGAAGTGTTGGCCATATAGGTGAAGGCGCAGTTGATCAGTTTTTCCCACCTACTGTGATTGAAAATGTAAATCACACGATGAAGCTGATGCAAGAGGAGGTATCCAAATTCACGTGTTTTCTAGCATTTTCATATACACCTTTAATATCCAATTAGTTACATGGAGAAATGTTTTCTACAATTTTGCAGGCATTTGGACCAATCATGCCAATAATGAAATTTAGCACTGATGAAGAGGCTGTCAAGCTTGCTAATGATTCAAAATATGGTCTTGGCTGTGCTGTTTTTTCTGGCAGCCAGCGTCGTGCAAAAGAGATAGCTTCCCAAATACACTGTGGAGTTGCTGCAATCAATGATTTTGCATCAACGTACATGTGTCAGGTAAATATTTTATCAGCTGGTAGTTGATATTGTGTCAGTTTTCTTCCTTATTCTTTCGTTTTTGACTGAAGATGGATTTTTTTGTTGTCATTTATCAGAGATCCCCTTAGTTGAAGCATAACAAGTATCCTTGTTGCAGCACAACTCGTTATTATTTTGTTCAACATGATGACATTGTTAATCCAATGAACTAAAGATGTCTCTTACTTTCGTGAATTTGCAGTCCCTACCATTTGGTGGTGTGAAAGACAGTGGATTTGGAAGGTTTGCTGGTGTAGAAGGATTGCGAGCGTGTTGTCTTGTAAAATCAGTTGTCGAGGATAGATGGTGGCCATACATTAAGACCAAGATACCAAAGCCTATTCAGGTAAGATAACAAAACCGAACTGTACACGCACACACACATTGAAACCCCAAATCTGACTGATTTTCCTACTTGGCCAACCACAGTATCCCGTTGCGGAGAATGGCTTTGATTTCCAGGAATCACTTGTTGAAGCACTCTATGGCATGAACATTTGGGAACGCTTGCGAGCATTGGTTAATGTTCTAAAGATCCTTAGGGAGCAAAACTCTCCTGGTAACAATAAGAGAAGAGATGACTGAGCTTGGCACATTAGTGTGGGAACATTTTCATGGGTTAACCGAATTCCGAGATATTTTGGGTTTTGGCTTCCCGTTGGAATCTCTCTTAATCACAGAGCATCAATCTAGTTGCTTCCTCTTTTGTTTTGTTTGGTTCTGATTTGGTAGCAGGACATATACAGAAAAAGAACAATGAGTTTTGATTGTAATGCAGACTTAAAGGGTGTACTCTTGACAAATGAGTATTTTACGCACTCTCCCCATGTTTTCGGGAATGAATAAATTAAATCATCGTCCAAGTCCAAGAACAAAACCGGAGAAGGAAAACTGGGAGTGCGTAAATCATTACCCTTTTTCCAAACAATGATCGGTCTTGGGCTCGGTCACCTGATTTTGTATGTTGTGGTTTGGGATTTGAGGTTCAGTTTGGGGATTGGGTCTTGTGCTTGAGTTTTGGGGTTTGGGTCGTGTATCTTGCCCGGAGCCAGTCCCTACATGCTCTGAGCGATCATCCTCGAACCACGCCAACAAGCTTCTAGTTTTCCAGCAACTCTGCTACCTGCTGGCAATTTTCAAACATATAAGGGTATAGGCTGCATAGCAATGCAATGACCACTTGCATTAACCAGCCCTTGGAGGGGGACAAGGGACTATTGTTTAAAAAAAGTAGCTCAAAGAAGTATAGAGATCATGCAAATGCTTATTGAATATATAGCGCTTGTTGCCACAAGTGCCTCTTCCTGCATTCTTATATGCTATTCTAGCTACCTATTTTATAATTTGTTTTCTCTTTTGTTGTTTTATCAACTTCTTTTTATGATATTAGAACAAATTATCTTACGTGTGAACCTCAGTGATCACACGTGCTAAGACAAATATGGCTTGACTCATATGATATTATGAATGTATTTTAGGGTTTAGGGTTTTGGATTTAGGGACCCTAAACCCTCACACGTGCTAAGACAAATATGGCTTGACTCATATGTTATTTTGAATGTATTTTACATATCACGTGCTAAGACAAATATGGTTTGACTCATATGTTATATTGAATGTATTTTACATATCATATACACATTAGTACACATTAGTGCACATTACAATATTTGAGTTTCTTTTGAGATCATAACCATAAATTAGGTGGAAATTTTTTACTTAATTATGTCTTATCTCTAGACCTGTTATAATTCTAACTCACCGCTCACCCTCCGTCGCTACTTAAGTCAACTCCAAGAGTGAACTAACTTCCCAACTACAAACTTCCACTTGCAATGTCTAATCTATGCAACACAATCTAGGAACACACAATCCACATAAAGATGACATTCACCAACTCACAAATCTTGCCTCCCCATCACAAAACAACGCATTACTGAGTTTCACCGAAATAAGAAAACAAACCCACAACAACCATGCCAAGTGCCAACCTAAGAAACTATATTTAGCCACCAACAACAATGTCTTCTGTCCCAACCATCCCAATATCTTCTTCCCCATCCATCCCAATATATCCCTCATCCATTTCCCACTTTTCTAGATTTAGGTGGGCCGAACGCGGCCCAAACACAGAATCGCAAAAATAGCAATTTGCTTACTACTCCTACGGTAATGCAAATTCACATTTCTCCCCATATTTTTCAATTCCGTTTATAAATAAGCCTCTTTTTTTCCAATCCCATCTCGCCCAAATTCCTGCCCCATCAATCATATCACAGATCCAGAAAAGCTCTCTCTTTTCCTTCATAAACTCTCCGAAGTCTCTGCCTTTCTCTCTCGCTCTCTCTCCCTCCGTCTCTCCCGTCGTAATCCGCCGCTCCGGTCGGCTGGCTTTCAGATGACGATCCTTCGCAAAATAGCATCTGGGTAAGATTCTGAAACGCCTTTATCCCACTGGTTTGTGAAAAATCCAAGAGAGAGAACCGAGGAGAGAGAGAGTGAGTTTATGATAGAGAAGACGACAATGGAGGTTGAGAGGATGAGGCAGCTGTTACTTCTATGGTGTAAAAACTCCTTCGTGGCCCTCGTGGGTGCTAATCACACCGCCGCCAGGTTCTGCGCCCGCTAAATCCCATCATGTTCTTCGCTGTTGTTTTTTTACCTTTGATTCCTTTGTGACAAACGTTGCAAATTCGCAATCTTTCAAACATTTTCGCACCTGGGTACTCCCCAAATCGGCTTTTCGAGCTGTTCTTCAATCCGATCGCTTTCGCTGAGCTTTTCGAGGATTTTCGGTGCCAAAAGAGTTGAAAATTAACAGAGTAAATGGAAATGGCTGGCGGGTTTGCAGCCAAGGATCATAACAAGGTGAAGCACCTTCATGGTGGACGGATGGAATTGGAATCCGAGACTTACTTTGTCATCAATCTTCCAGATTCCAAGGTATTGCGGATTATTTCGCGCTCCGTTTTTCTGGGTTTGGTTATTCTCACACTGCCCTGCATTGGGACAATTCTGAGGGGATTAAATGTTTCCCATTTAGATTCGAATATCGAACCCAAAAATTTCAATTTCCAGCAGTTGGGTCTGCTTTTTCGTGATTTGGCCGGCGAAGGCCTCCGCAGAAAGGGTGATACATCTCTCGTTGTGACTCCTGGCAATGCCGGTGCGATTCAAAAGCTTCACCCTTTTGATCTCAATGGATTTGATTTCGTTGTAGATTCGGATTCGGTGCGAAAGAGCTCGTTCTTGGACGAGTCTATGAATTTCGTTTTCGCATTCAACTTGGCCGATGCTAAATTTGCGGATCGCATTCTGAAGATTGGCGGCATAATTGCCGTTCCAATGGGCAACGATCCTTCAAATGCCTTTAGGCCAAAACCAAATTACAAGATCGTGTATCTCCGCCGATACGCTTCCACTTTCGTGGCAATGAGGAAGATCAGTCTGGCTTATGACTTGCCCGTGACATCCCGGCGGCTTTTCCAATTAGAAACTGAGGAAAAGAAGACGGTGTTAGAGGGTCTAGAAGACGTCCTGCTGGAACCACCGAGGCACATTCTGGCCAAGTCAAATGAGTACTTAAACAAGATCAAGTTCCTCCCTGACTTGTTGGGCGATTCCCTCGACATTTACAACCGCCGAGTGTTTGTCAATGTAGACCTAAACGAGGAAAACCACGGCGTGGTAGAATGGTTCCATAAAAAATATCCCAAAAAGAACCAAGGATTTGAGGTCTACAACCTCGAAGTAGAGCCTGAAGAGGGTACAACCGCCCCTAAAAACGACGTTTCGGATTGGTTGAAAGACAATGTGAGGGAAGAGGACTATGTCGTGATGAAAGCGGAAGCGGAAGTGGTGGTGGAGATGATGAGGAAGAGGACAATCCGTCTGGTGGATGAGTTGTTCTTGGAGTGCAACAATGGATGGTGGGAGAGTGGGAGGAGTGGTGGGAGCAAGAGGGCTTATTGGGAATGCATTGCTTTGTATGGGAGGCTGAGGGATCAGGGAGTTGCTGTGCACCAGTGGTTCATGTGATAAACTTGAAGAAAATTGGATGGTTTTTGTGTCAAGAATTTTGCTGCATCAAAGTTCAAAGACTTCCGAATTGTTTAAGAGAGACTGAGATTTTGGGGTTTGGTTATTTGAGTTATGGTTTAGCTTAAATGGTTTGTATTATGAAGCCTATGAAATTGGCTTTTGTTTCCCAACACTTTGTTTAAAGTGGTTGGTGGAATGGTGTAATATCTATCTATTTACAAAATAATAATGCTAAGAGAAATACTAACAAAACTTTCTCAAAATGGTACTGTCTACGAATACCATGTGAATGCATGTTTTTATGAAAATATTAATACGAAAATTAACGTTAAACTGTGATATGGTAAAAAGTTTACTAATATTAGTAGTCCACTAATGTTGAGGTATAAAGATGACATGGTGGATGCATGAAGAAATTGTTCGCTATTTCTTTGTTTGAATCTATTTGACTTTATGACTTGGACCATTTCTAGGTGTTGATGGAACAGATGGAACTGCAAATTTACATCTTGAAATGAATGATTGAATGAATTTGGTATTCAGAAATATGGACCAGTTTGCAGTTTTCACAAAATGACATGTTATTTATCACCTCTTGCTTTCTTCTTGAACAAATAGAAGACCGATAAATGGAAACTTATATGTGCCTAGAACATAACTCGATGCATCAAGTGTCATAATACAAGTGGATTGACACTTAATAAAAAAAAAACTTCTCACTGTATTGTAACACTTAGTATATCGAATGTATTCCAAGTATTTTGAAAATCTCTCTAATAGATGGAAAGAAATTGTGATGTGAGCCCTTGATTGATGGGGAAACTTCCGTAGGATCGTCTCTCAATCAAGCAGGACCTTTTTTTTTTTTTGGTGAACGGTGGTGACTTTTTGGAAGAGGAAATGGAGTAATGGACCTCTCTATATTTGTAGCCTTTGCCTTCCTCTCTAAGTAAAAAAATTTGATATTAAGAGCAATTCCACCGGAGTGGACTTTGCCCAGGACCCAGCACAAAAACAAGGCCAGCACCTGTCAACCAAGTCCACCCCCTCAATTTGACTGGTACCCAGCCCGAGCTGGGCTCTGGATCAGCCCAAAAGAGACTGAGCAAGAAGCTGGGCTGTTTGCCTGGCGCGTGCGCTTCACGGAGGCGTGGCGCGAGTGCCCGACAGGATTTCAGAGCGCGGGCCCGCGTGCAGGCACACTCAGTTCCCACCCCGAGTTGGCGACGTGGCTCCCTTTGTGCCATTGGATTTCCAACGGTAAAAAAAATTTAAATTTTACTTTTAAAATAGACCGTCGGATCAAAGATCAACGGTCCACCTTTTTTCACAAAAAAGTAAAAAAAAAAAAAAGGCCCAACAGTCAGAAATATGATCGTTGGCCACGCGGCAACTCCCTGTCTCTTGGATTTGAATATTTTTCAAATCCAACGGTCCAGATTAATTAACTATATTAAAATTCATTAAAAATTATTAAAAAAATACAGAAAAATTATTAAAAAATACAGAAAATTTTGAAAAATGTTAAATTTTTTCCTATAAATACCTAACCCTCATCTTCCACCTTTACACCACATTTCAATATTTTCTACACTTTCTATACTATCTACATTTCAATATTTTCTACACTTTAAGAGAAAAAAATGTCTTCGTGGAAGCTCATTGAAGATATTACGTTGTGTGAATGTTGGGTTCACACTACTCATGAAATCAGAAAGTGACATGTGGCTGTAGACATCGAAATTTCGGTAAATAAATGTTGACCGGTAAATCAAAGTGTCAACGCTCATGTATTACATAAATTTTACACGTAACGTGTGACTCAACGAAAATTGAAATGAGTTGGAAAAGTCATCAAATAGGACACGTGTCAACACCTGGCAGAAACGACTTATTTCATCTGGAATATTATATTCAAAATTAGGCCTTGGAAAATTCTATAAATACAAGCCCATTTCATTCATTTGAGAGGACCAATTCATATTACACCTTGAAGCTCTGAAGCTCTGAAACTCCGAAGCTCTCAAGCATCCAGGTTCCCGAAGAATCAAGAAAGTGTTCTTCGTTCTTCGTTCATCGTTCTTCCAAGATCAAGCCTCGACGGCCCTTGGATCAACAATCATCCACCTTCAAGATCAAGCCCCGACGGCTCTTGAAGAAAGCGTTCTTCGTTCTTCGTTCATCGTTCTTCCAAGATCAAGCCCCGGCGGCCCTTGGATCAACAATCATCCACCAATCCAAGATCAAGCCCCAACGGCCCTTGGATCAACGAACGTCGACAAATCCATACATCCAACCGTTCTTCAAGATCCAGCACAAAAGCCCTTGAAGACCTGTTCATCACTGTTCTTCAAGATCAAGCCCAAAAGCCCTTGGAGATCCGTTCATCACTGTTCTTCAAAGATCAAGCCCAAAAGCCCCTTTGAAGATCCGCTCAAAGCCACCTTCAAGATCAAGTCCACGGCCCTTGAAGAACGTTCATCCAAGATCAAGCCCCAACGGCCCTTGGATCAACGAAACATCCACAAATCAACACCTTACGGAGATCGAATCAGAGGATCAAATTTGAGAGAGATTGTAACCCAAAATCATCAAATACATAATATTTGTTTGTGCGCGTTGTTCTTGTCTCTTTCGTTTCAGGAATTTTCCGTGTTCACAAATTGGCACGCCCGGTGGGACAATCTCTGCCTCTCATCTCTTTCTCCGTTCAAGAAATTCAAGCGCACTTCCAAAATTAATGGCATCAAGGAAGGCTCAAACTGTTCCCCCAACCGGCGCAAAGAACAAAAGCGTCCTCGTCGCAACTGGTGTCACTTTGGGCATCACGACTCGAAGCATGGCAAGAGCTACTTCTGCCGCCTCTTTCACCTCTGCATCAACTCTGCCAAGGGAACAAAAACACCCAAGGCACGAGCCTTTGATCACCTTAGCCTCACTAAGGGCACCAAGGGGGGAAAGCCCAAGGAAATACTCCGAATCCATGCTCTCCGATGCCGATTCAAGCGACAGTTTAGCCATGCAAGTCATGACCATTGGAGCAACTTCAATCGATGAGCAGCTGGCTCAAATGAATGAAGCAATCGCAAGGCTAACCCGAACTGTGGAAGAAAAAGACTTGCAGATTGCAGCACTAGTCAACCGACTGGAGGTGCAGGACGGCGATAAACCCGACCCAGATGATGATCCACTAAAGGGAGGAGCTGGTGGAGACGAAGAACCCCCGGTGAAGAAAATCGATGGGAAGCCGGAGCCAGACCAAGCAGCGGCACTCATGGGATCTCTTTCTATCCAGCAGCTGCAGGAGATGATCACCAACACCATCAAGGCACAGTACGAAGGGAGCTCACACACCTCCTTGTTCTACTCGAAGCCCTATTCCAAGAAGATTGATGCCTTAAGGATGCCAAGGGGTTATCAACCACCAAAGTTCATGCAGTTTGATGGAAAAGGAAACCCAAAGCAGCACGTTGCCCACTTCGTTGAAACTTGCAACAACGCAAGAACCGAAGGGGATTACCTCGCCAAGCAGTTTGTGCGCTCGCTGAAAGGAAACGCCTTTGAGTGGTACACAGACCTAGAGCCCGAGTCCATCAACAGCTGGGAGCAATTAGAGCGGGAATTCCTCAACCGCTTCTATAGCACCCGCCGCATTGTGAGCATGCTAGAGCTGACGAGCACGAAGCAATGGAAGGAAGAACCAGTCATAGACTACATCAACCGATGGCGTAATCTAAGCCTCGACTGTAAGGACAGACTCTCCGAGATTTCTTCAATCGAGATGTGCATCCAAGGCATGCAATGGGGTTTGCAATACATCCTTCAAGGCATTAAACCGCGGACCTTCGAGGAATTGGCTACTCGCGCCCATGACATGGAGTTGAGCATCGCCCATCATGGGAAGAAAGAACCGATCCCCGACTACAAGAACGACAAAGTTCTTGGGACAAAGGTGGAAAAGGCCGCATGGAAACCCACCAAGGAAGCGATGACGGTCAACACAGCTCCCGTCAAAATCTCCACAGGAGGCAAGGCGATTCAAACCGAAGCTTTTCGTGATTAAGAGATGCGTAGACGCACTTTGAAGGAGCTGGAGGAGAAAACTTATCCATTCCCCAACTCTGATGTGGTTGCCATGTTAGAAGACTTGCTGGAAAAGAAGGTGATCGACTTGCCTAAGTGCAGACGGCCGGAAGAGATGAATCGTACCGACAACCCAAGATACTGTAAATTCCACCGCTTCATCAGTCATCCGACAGAAAAATGTTTCGTGCTGAAAGATCTCATCATGAAGCTGGCTCAGAAAGGAATCATCGAGCTAGATCTTAACGATGTGGTGAAGTCAAACTATACCACCTTCACTTCTGGCTCTTCCGACTCAAAGTTTTTACCTCAACCGCTGGGGGCATCCTCCAAGACAAGCAAAATTGAAGGATGGACTCAAGTCACTCCTAAGAAATTGCACAAGAAGCATATGTCTCCTCCACAAGTCCGCCAATCGAAAAGGGGGCAAAGCAGCTCTTGTCAACCTTCAAAACAACGTGAACATGTTGAAGATGATGAAACTTCGACACAAAGATCGTCCGTCCCCATCACGATGCGCGACTTCTTGCCCGAAGACTTCTTCAATCACGCGGTCAAAACTCATTGCTATGAAAATTGTGAGGAACGCCTCTCCAAAATTGCTTGACAAAATTCACAAATTCTCCTCGCCCGCACGAGTCTAAACTGCATGGCACAAAGCTCCTGGTCTGCACGAGCATAAAAGGCAACGTCAACGCTCCTGGTCTGCACGAGCATAAAAGGCAACACCAACGCTCCTTGCATGCATGAGCTGAAACTACAACACGGCACCAAACGCTCCTTGCCCGCACGAGCTGAAACTGCAACACGGCACCAAATGCTCCTTGTATGCACGAGTTGAAACTGCAAACACACCAACGCTCCTTGCCTGCATGAGTTAAAACTGCAAACGGCACAAAAAAAAATATAAATATGTATGTATTGGAACTACGTTTTGACTTGATCTCTTTCTTTGGAAGGGTACGTAGGCAGCTTGAATATTCAATTTCAAGTTCAGTCACATCAAAATAAAAAATAAATATTTTATTAAATAGAGTCAATTTTATTACCAAAAAAAAAACATATGTTATTAATGTATTATAAAATATATATATATATATATATATACATATATAATGGTGGGCTGCATTATTGAGGATGACCGTGAGCCCAGCAAGCACTCAACGGCCCAAAACCGTGAGTTACTTCTCAAACAGAATGAGCCTTCGTCTTCTACCTCCTCTCTGCCTTCTGCCATCGATGAGATTGGGTTGTGGTATTGTCGTCAGAAGGGTTCAAAAACAGATGGTTAATGAGCAGAGAACCCCTTTAATGATTGCTGTTACATATGTTGTCGAAGCTCAGAGACGCAACAATGGCAATGGGGTTGATATGGAGAGCCACAGCTTTTGCGGTGTCGTCGAGATCAACGGCGACGGCGTCGTTTCGTTATGTCTGCATCCGGGCTATGGCATCAAAGGCCCAAGCCCAACAGGTGGAATTCAAGGCCCGAGACAAAACGGAATTCCTCAAGACACCCAACAAGAAATACAGCCCAGGCCCAATCTCTCTCCACTCCACTACGCCACGTCGTGCCATCTCCACAGCCATCTTCTTCTCCATCGTCATGTTCTCCATCCAAACTTCATGGCCGTGCCCTCCGTTGCTGAAGCTCCATTGCTTTCGAACCTGCTCAGGCATCTCAACTCTGCATCATCCGCCTGACTGCTGTCAAAACAACTAGCCGGTCTTGGCACTCCGCCTTACCAAGTGCACCTTCATCACTGCAGGATCGTCCCCAAGCAGAAGCTGGCCCCGGTGAGGTCTCGCAGATGACGGCAAGCAGCCCTGAAGAGATTCCGCCGCTGCTGGTCTCGGGTTTGGTCGACCCAACGCTCTCCAACATGAGATCTAAAAGGAGCCCGTCATGGTCCTCCAATCCTCTGCCGGAGCCATTAATATCCCAAACCATCGTCTCCCTCGGTGTCCGCTCCGGCTTTCTTTCCTCTCTCAAGTTGCAGCAAGTCGGATCCAAATCAAGACCACCCGCCACAACGCCTGTCCACCATAAGAGCCAGCGACAGCGACGGATCTCTCGGGAAGACCCGGCTCAGCAGCGCTGAGTGCGAGGACGCCGTTACAGCAGGAAACGCGCCCCAAGCAACGTGACGCCAGGATCTCCACCAAGCTCCTCAACGCCACCTTTTCTGCTCTACAGGTAGCGGTCGTGGTCCCTAGACGACGAAGCGTGGAACCACCGCGAGAGAATCAATGGCAGATCGGACCTCCTCCTCACCATCACCATCTTCAAACTTCAGTTTCACACCTGCAATCCCCGGTTGCTCTCCACCGTCAGATCGTTGGTTGTCTCACGATACAACACCGTGTCGAGCGTGAGTGTGCTCCTCCTTCTTCCTCCACTTGCAGAAACCGGAACATTTGGACCTGTCCCCCAGCAACTTCTCCATTGCTCGGCTTTGGACCACCTTGACATCTCCAATATCGTCGCTCCCTCCCTCTCCAACTACGACAAGCTCATGGCGGTCAACGTCCGCGGGATGGCGGCATGAGAGGGAACATCATGTGCACGGTAAGCGTGGCATCGAGTGTTGGGGCGGGGCGTTCTTCACGGAGCTGCACCGACAGGGCCTCGCTCTTCCATGGCCGCCCACGCAATCCTCCGCAGCCACAAAGCCACCATCTTCATCCACCAGGCTCCTCCCTGCCTTCTCTCCATCCTATCCCGCATCCTATATATATATATATATGTATGTATATGTATGTACGTATGTATGTATATGTGCATATAAAAAATTACAATATAAAAAAAAAGGAAAATAAGAGACATGGTGCACCAGGCACCGAAAGCAAAGAAAAAATATAAAAAAAATAAAAAAATAAAAAAAAGGGGAAAAGCAAAGGTGGTGCCAGCACCATGAAAGAAAAAATAATGAAAAGATATAGAATGGTGCAGGCAAAAGAAAGTGGTTGTGGCTAGCACCGAAAGTAAAAAAAAAAAATATATATATATATATAATTAAAAAAAAAGGGGGTCATGATGGTGCGGTGTGTGCATATATATATAATGTAATATGTATAAAAATTATATATATAATAATTGCATTGAGAGAAATAAAGTTCATTTTATTTATTTCTATATATAAAAAAAAATTAATTAAAAAAAAATTACATTGAGAGAAATAAAATCTATTTTATTTATTTCTCTGGAAAGATTACATAAAATTGCATTCTACATACAAAAAAAAAAAAAAATTTACAAATGTGCAAACAAACGGGAAGGAGTCTTCATGCTCAGGTGGTGTCTCAGTACTCGGCGGAGCTCTAGGAAAAAGAGACGTCGGAGGTTGACTGTTTGAAGTCACACCACTCGGCGGAACTCCAGGAAGAAGAGGCACCGAAGGTTGATCATTTAAGGCTTCATTACGCGGCACAGCCCCAGAAGACGAAGGCAAATGCTGCTGGAACAAACCCACAAACCTCTGATGATCAAGTAAAATCTGACCATCAGATTCCTGCATCTGGTCAATCTTCCTCTTCATGTTTGTCGCATAGCTATGGGCGAGCTTATGCAACTGTTTATTCTCCTGCTTGAGCCCTCTAATCTCTTGTTTGAGAATCATCACCTCAGCTGCCAATGATTCAACTTGACGGGTTCGAGCAAATAGGCGTTGGGCCATATTAGACACTGAACCTGCACACTGCACACTAAGAGCCAGAGAATCCTTAACAGCCAACTCATCAGACCGTTTGGAAAGTAGTCTGTTATCTCTGGGAGTGACAAGGTTTCGGGCCACCACCGCAGCGGTCATATCATTCTTCACCACTGAATCCCCAACGGTAAGAGGACCAGTAGGGGATATGAAGGATGGGCGCCATATGTTGTCTGGAGAAGGTGGGACTGCCTCTTCACCAAGATTCAAGTCAAAACGACGGTCGGAGGGTCCAGACATTTTCAAAGTGTTGAAGGAAGAAGAGATCGGACAAATCAAGATCTTAGAAGTACAAGAAGAGAGTTTTCACAAGTAAAATTCAAGTGTGCTTTGAAACGAACAGCGTGCCTTTATAAAAAATTAGCACTCGACGGGATTTTAGAGATCGAAGAGGCGATCTCAGAATTCGAAGATGCCATTCAAAAATCGAAGAGGCAAGCTCAGAAATCGGAGAAGCATCTTGCTTTTCCAGACGCGTCGGCACCCGTCACACGCAAACTCAGCTTTGCGAAAATCACGGGCAATTTGTCGAAGCACCGATCCCAGATATCGAAGAGGCGCCAGTCTTTTTCAGCCGCGTCAACACCTGTCACATGCACACTCAGCTTGGCAAAAATCACGGGCAATTTGTCGAAGATTTTCGGTGAAGGAGAAAGCACATGAAGTATACTGTTCAATCATCCAACGGTTGTCGACACGAGTGAAAGAATAGTACATCTACAAGTGTTAAAGAAATTCCTATAACTGTCCATCTTCACCCTCCATAGCAAGGCAGACATACAGAACCTTTCTTCATCTATGAGAATGCCTTCCCAACGAAGCCTCTTGAGTTACCCAGTGTTCCTTATTCCTTGGGGTACCTCTGCAAGCCAATGACTCCAAAGCAAAAGTATCTCATATCACCAGGGTAGAAAGTAAGAGTATCTCATATCATGCGTTCTCCCTGTCCTTTCCTTTGTCCTTGTTCTTACCTACAAAGACAAGGATAAAGAAAACAATATGCCGGAACTTCCACTCAAACTCGGGTAAGGAACCGACTGCTTGGAACCCTCCCCTGATTGCCTACCTAGCACTGCTATCGAGTACTCGCCTTCCACTGCTGCTGTACTTTCAAAGAAGCTGCCACATCTGCCTGAAGAACAGATAAGGCAAGTGAAAATGATACCTTGCAGCATGTGGAGACAAGGTGCAGAAGGAACAAGCAGAGAAGAATGCGGTCTGCACGGTCAACTCAGCAGAAGGAGTCCGAACTAAGGAACTCAAGAAGCTGCCATATCTGCCTGAAGAAACAAGCAGAGAAGAATGCAGCATGCACAGTCAACTCAGCAGAAAGAGTCTGAGATGAAGAACTCGAGAAGATGTCGCATCTGCCTGAGGACGGTGAACTTGTTTTGACCCTCAAATTCTTGGGTCGACTTACTAGGCGTTGTGGGCTGCACGTGCCGATTCAGCACCCTTGAATCGAATCCTTAAAGATCAAGTCACCAACTGGAAGAAGAGTTCATCAATCTTGAAGATCATACCGTTGACCAAACTGCTTAGGTGTGAATTAGAAAGATTGAACAAAGAAACAGGTTGTCACCTTTACCTCGTGCCTGCTTGCCATGTGTTCGAGTCAACTTTCAAGAATCAAGCCTCAACGGCCCTTGAAGAAGTTTCCAGCCAAATTCAAGATCAAGCCTCGACGGCCCTTGAGGAAATCACAAGTCCGATTCAAGATTAAGTGTTTACCACCCTTGAATCAAAACCTAGTTTAAGAATAAGCTGTGGAAAATAAACAATTGGAGGAATCCAGAAAATCCTCCAACCCAGTTCAAGATCAAAGCTGTGGAAAGTCAACAAGCACAACAAAAGTATGTGCCAATTCACCCACTACCAAAGCCAAAGATCATTTACCACATGAAGCTCCTTGTGGTCCAATTTCAACCTTCAAGATCAAGTCTCGAAGGCCCTTGAAGAAATTTCAAACAAAAGTTCAAGAACAAGCCTCAACGGCCCTTGAAGAAATCTCAAGCCCAATTCAAGATCAAGCCTCAACGGCCCTTGAAGAAATCTCCAGCCCAATTCAAGATCAAGCCTCGACGGCCCTTGGATCGACATCTACAGTAAGGGACTTCAAAACGCATATCCTACACGTGACAAGCACATGTATACGACGTGCCTTGAAGTGGGGGCATTTGTAGACATCGAAATTTCGGTAAATAAATGTTGACCGGTAAATCAAAGTGTCAACGCTCATGTATTACATAAATTTTACACGTAACGTGTGACTCAACGAAAATTGAAATGAGTTGGAAAAGTCATCAAATAGGACACGTGTCAACACCTGGCAGAAACGACTTATTTCATCTGGAATATTATATTCAAAATTAGGCCTTGGAAAATTCTATAAATACAAGCCCATTTCATTCATTTGAGAGGACCAATTCATATTACACCTTGAAGCTCTGAAGCTCTGAAGCTCTGAAACTCCGAAGCTCTCAAGCATCCAGGTTCCCGAAGAATCAAGAAAGTGTTCTTCGTTCTTCGTTCATCGTTCTTCCAAGATCAAGCCTCGACGGCCCTTGGATCAACAATCATCCACCTTCAAGATCAAGCCCCGACGGCCCTTGAAGAAAGCGTTCTTCGTTCTTCGTTCATCGTTCTTCCAAGATCAAGCCCCAACGGCCCTTTGGATCAACAATCATCCACCAATTCAAGATCAAGCCCCGACGACCCTTGAAGAAATCACCATCATTCATCATCCGTTCATCCAAGATCAAGCCCCAACGGCCCTTTGGATCAACAATCATCCACCTTCAAGATCAAGCCCTGACGGCCCTTGAAGAAAGTGTTCTTCGTTCATCGTTCTTCCAAGATCAAGCCCCAACGGCCTTTTGGATCAACAAACGTCGACAAATCCACACATCCAACCGTTCTTCAAGATTAAGCCCAAAAGCACTTGAAGATCTGTTCATCACTGTTTCTTCAAGATCAAGCCCAAAAGCCCTTGAAGATCCGCTCAAATCCACCTTCAAAGATCAAGCCCACGGCCCTTTGAAGAAATTTCCAACTGTTCATCCAAGATTAAGCCTCGACGGCCCTTGGATCAACGAAACACCCACCAATCAACACCTTACGGAGATCGAATCAGAGGATCAAATTTGAGAGAGATTGTAACCCAAAATCATCAAATACAAAATATTTGTTTGTGCGCGTTGTTCTTGTCTCTTTCGTTTCAGGAATTTTCCGTGTTCACAGTGGCATGTCGGGATTGGTCGAAAATATTATCGGAAATATATCAACAAAATAGTACGTTCAGATAATGACACGTGGCATGACGTGATTGGTTGAAAATCTTAGCGGAAATCTATTCACAAAATAGTACGTTCAGATAATGACATGTGGCGTGACGAGATTGGTTAAAAATCCTATCCGAAATTAAAACTATTTTATTTTTTTATTCTTTTAGACAAAATTTGAAAATATTTTAAATGGGCTGGGTGCCAACGCATTTTGTAAGGATGGAGATCGTTTGTGCCAGCGCATTTTTTTAGGGGTGGAGATGCCTTGACCTATTACTGTTCATTTGAGTGGATAAATGCGCTGGGTGCTTGCGCAAAGTCTTAGGGGTGGAATTGCTCTAATAGTGAAAAGTACATGGCAACGTCTTCAGTAGGGTGATTAGGTGCAACGGTTCACATTAGGGCTGATTTTGAGTTGCTTAAATTTTTCCGAAATCAGTTTCTTAAAAAAGTTGAAGTTAAAATTATGTAAGGAAAATGAAAAAAGTATTTATTTATTTTTAAATTACGGGTCTAAAACAACAGAAAGCAGAAGCAGTTTTATCTATGCTTCTAAAAAAAAACATATATTTTTTTCATAAGAGGCGGGTAAATGGCAATTAATAAAATTTTCATATTAACAATCTTACCCTTGTTTCTTTTTCCTAAACCTAATGCGCCGTTTTTCCTAAAAACACTTTACACTATAATTTACCCAACGTTTACCTATTATTCTTCCGTCACAATAATAACTATTTTGAATAAAAACACAATAATTCCAAACTAGTCCGAAGAGAGATTGTTATACCAACGCCAAACCTCAAAAATCAACAAGCTGTTTCAATCACGAACGTCCATTCCTTCGTCACGGAAGATATAAGTTCTCATTTCTCCAGCGAATAATCTCACGTGGGCTCCACCTACTTCCACCAATTTAAAACATTTGAAATCACACACAAAAAAATAAAATAAAATTCGAACGGACTGGTTAAAACCGAACCGCCCACCAAAGTTTACTCTTTCTCTCTCTCCCTCTCCGATTTAAACATTTCAACCTCACTGCAACTCAATCCACGCCGTCAATCTTCAATCACAGATTCACACCCCAAATCCCGAAGGTACCTTCTCAAATTCCACTTCATTTCTAGGGCTTCGATTCCCATCGATTTGGCGATCAAGATTCACCATCCAATTTTTATTTTTTTTTTCTTCTTCAGATTTCGTGATTAGAGTTAAAATTCGAAGCTCATGGCGCGGATAAAGCCCCAGGCGCTGTTAATTCAGAGCAAGAAGAAGAAGGGGCCGACTCGGATCAGTACCACTACCATAGTTATGTGCAATTTAATCATCGCTCTGGTCGCCTTGTCGTTGATCGCTACTTATCGCTATTGGTCCAGAAGGTAACATTTCAACTGGTATTTTCAAAAAAAAAATAATAATAATTTAATTTGTTTGGAAAGTAATTATAGTGTTAATTATGGATAATTTCAGCTGCTTATTTGTTTTGCGCGCTAATTTACTCTCATAGGTCGCTGGACCAATCTGGGTCGGAGTTATCTAATCAAGAGGTATTAATATCAATTGGGTATTTTCCATTTGTGTAATTAATTATTAAATTAATCTTCTTGTTTGGAAAATAATTATGAGTAAATGCGTAGTTGACTAAATTTGGTGGTTTTTTTTGTTTGTTTTTTCAGAAAATTGATGTGTTTGGAAAGAAGGACGATCTTCCGGGTTATGCTGTAAGTCTCTTAAGTTCTTAACACATTCGATGTACTGCCAATTTGCTCTTTGGTGTCACATTGCATGAACCTGCAATTTTTTATTTCTAGGATTAATGAAGCGGGGTGGTTGTTGTATCGGTGTGGAGGTTAAATTTGTTAGGCCGCAAAATTATCAACAAATTTCTTTTCTCAGACGGTATCTGGGTTGTGGACATTGCATGCCATCATGCATTTGCTTGATATAACCTGATGGCCATCAGTTTTGGGAAACTTTAATACATTAGAATTGCTGTGTTGGTTTAAGTTGCTGGCGTTTCATTCCTATACTTTCTGTTGGTGTTTTCGTTAGTTTTATTCACCTTTCTGCTTTTCCAACTTGCGAGTTATTCACTCTCTTTCTTCTCCCTCCCCCTTGTGTATTGTTTAGATTCTAAATACATCAAAGGGTCCTATCACAGTGGAACTTTTCAAGGAGGCTTCTCCAGAGGTTGTGGATAGATTTATTGACTTATGGTGAGTATGAATGTTTAGTAGTCGAAGATCATCTCTCGGTTTGAAGTTCTTTCTCTACAGTGTAAGAGAATAAAGTTAAAATTATGGGACAGGGGGTGACTTAGCACATAGCTGTTGCTAAATTACCAATACACGAAACTTCCTAATAATAAAAATGTTCTCATTTTAGGGGTATTCTTATCAGCCATTTCATATATTTTGTTGTAGCTCCTTTTTGAATTATTAAATACACACCAAGTTAAAGGTTATGTGTTATTTCTATAGCCTTGGTGATGCAGATACGTGGTTGACTTGTATCTAGGCTACATTGAGGTCCTAAGTGTATGTTTTATTGGTACACTAAATATAAATAAAATCAGAACTTCGACGATTAGATATCATTTCAATATTCTGATTAGCAGTAGCAACCAGAAATAGACTTGCTTGGTTCTTGTGGTTGTAAGGGCAATATTGTGTTATGCTCTCAAGGCACTTCTAAGGCATTAGTTTTGCAGTCAAAAGGGACGCTTCAAGGGGATGCCCTTCAGTCATGTGATCAAGCACTATATAATCAAAGGGGGTGGTTCCCAAGAACTCGGAGCAGCTGAAGATTGGATATCAAAGGGGAAACTTCGTGGTCAACTTGTTACGAGGTTTGTTTCATAGAAAAATCTTATATATTTGTTGTGTGCCCTGTTGGTCCTGTGTTGCAAAACTGATAGCTTATTCTTGCCTGTGTGAACCTGTAGTCCAAAGCACGAAGCTTTTATGCTTGGAACTACGAAGGCTAGACCAGACAACAAAGGATTTGAGCTTGTTATCACAACTGCACCAATACCAGATTTAAATGATAAGCTAATTGTCTTTGGACGGGTCATCAAAGGAGAGGAAGTGGTACAGGTATAAAATTCTGTGCATCTTGGGTAATTTATTATCATGCCTAGACTTGGATAATATCTAATGTACAGTGCTTTGCATACGGTCTTCCATTCAGGAAATTGAAGAGGTCGATACAGATGAACATTATCGGCCTAAATCATCTGTAGGGATCACCAGCGTGATTCTGAAACAGGAGATCTAAGGGCGACCCCATCTAATGTGAAGTATTCCTGCATAGCATGGTTGCTGGTTTGAGCGTCTTCTTGCAGTACATCATTTAGGCTTCTGATGACCCCCATCCAGTTTTCCCGCCTTCACCTCTCCCGATTTGGTTTGTAATTTGCGGTGGGGGATGGGGGAGTTTTGATAAAATTTTCTAGGTATAGGTTCCATATGTGGGGTGGACAAAATACGACCATGCAGCTAATCTGATATGTAAGTTTGTTGTGGTAATCGTTGTGCTATCATTATTTGATATGATTCATTTCGTTCTTATCATGGTATTTCGACACCCGAAATTGTTTGACATAACGGAGGTTAGGGTTTCGATTTCCGCAGTTTTGTAATGGAGATGTTGCACCTTGTTTCTATACGTATTTTTATTTTTGTAGGTTTAATTTTTGTTAATTTGTGAGTCGAATATCACTTTGAGTCACAGTTTTGAGGGCCTAACGATAATTTTGAGTCACAATTCTGCAGCTTAAGAATAATAAAAAGAAATTAGTTGATAATACAATTTTTGGTGCGAATGAGGTGTAAAGATTCAGCAAACGGACCAGCAGTTCGTGGCTAATTACCGGTTTGAAATTTATGGATGACGAGTTTTATACAACATGATTATGACAGTTTTATTGTGTGATTAAATCGAAAACTTTCCTCCATTAGTGTAACATATTGTTGTAAAACAAAAAAAATAAAAAATAAAAAATCCAAAAGTGAACTTTAACTCAATACCGATCTCACACCAGTTCTTGGTTTCTTCAGAGCACTGCGACTGTGGAATATAATTTATCAATATCTATTCTATTGTACTTTATTTTGCTAATTTATGGACCTAGAATTTTACAAAAGTCAACACTATTTTACCCCAAAAAAAAGTCAACACTAATATTATAAAAAGATTATCGAAAATCACAAATTAGATTTTGTCTATAGGGCTATCTCCAATGCCCATGAAATTTTAGAGACAAAGTTATGTATGACTAAATCCCTTTCCAGTAAATCGGAAAAGTTGGGTGAGGTGAACTATCATGAACAAACCAACCCCGAGCAAATGGAAATTATAATTTAAATTTGGTAAGTTGGAATTGTGGGATAACACAATGAAAACAATTCACCGTAAAATTCTAGATTTAAGATATAGTTAATGGTGTATTTGATCACGTTATAATGAAAACAAAAGGTGTCATGATTACTTTTAATATTGGTACATTTAATTGTGTTATAATGAAAACTGAATACGTAACGGTTATTTTTTATAATTTATAGAAGAATCGTACACGACATGTTGCTACACAAAACTGACATGTTCAAATTAAGGCTTATCCAATATTAAAAACGAATACATCCGTTAAGTTCACGGGTTTTGCCGTGTCGCATTAGTGTTAATTATCATCTTGATTGTGAGCAGTGTTGTTGGTTTGAGGCTTGAGCCCTAATATAAACATATCAGCAATTTTAGCGGTTTCTTTGTGTTTTTTAGGCGGGCCATAATTTGTAAGTCCATCCAATAAAATAAATAATAATAAAATAAATAATCAGTGGCCGTACTAGGGTTTTAGGGGTTCAGGGTTTAAGGGGGGGGTTTTTGTCACAGAAACTATTTCAAGCTCCAGTCTTTGCTTCATCAAAGCATCCAAAGCTTATCATTTCGTCGCCAATGGCTGTTCTCCATCACCGTTAGGCAAAATTCTAGGAAAATTTCCCCTCTTCAGTTCCAGGTTTCCAAATTTATGGAGGATTTTGACGATGATTTCGGGGATTTATATGCCGGCGTCGAAGCGCAGGCCAATTCGGCCATGAATGGCGCACCGGACTTCGCTCACTTTTACACAGAACCAGAAGAAGATGTCAGTGAGGATAATGGAAAGGCGAAAACCACTAGTCCTGGAACCGATTCTGACTGCGAGGAGTTGGGCGAGAAAGTTTCTGCTTTGGAGGAGAACGAGGATTACAGTGGAAGTGATAGCGAGGATGACCTGAAAATAGTGCTGAATGATGAGGACTGTGAGGGCAAAGTGTTTCCAAATGGCGGCCGAGGGCGCGTGAAGAATGATGAGCATGAGGATGAGGATAGTGATGGGTTTCCGGCTACGAAAGAGTACAAGGTATTATCTTTTTTGTCTAAATCAATTTGAAACTAGTGATTTTCAATCAGTGGTCACAGAAACTTTTTAGTATTCAGAATCTTTCTGTGTAAACGGAATCTCTCTGCTTTCGATAATGAAAACTATTTGTTCATGTTCATAGATGCTTGGTGCTTTGTGCAGTACATAAGGACTCAAGGACCAACTTCTCTAAGCAATGGAAAGGGCAGTGAGGCTGTGGGTTCAGCGTCTTCCATGTCGGTTAGAGGAGACCATGAAAACAGTTTGTGCTATCAACGCAAGGGTTTGAGCTCTCAGATTAGTTGTATTGGTGATACACCTAATCAAATGGTGCCTCAAAATAGATATGGTTTCAGACTTCCTTGGTACCGGTTAGTAGATTACAAACAAAATATTAAATATGCAGAATGACTATTTTTGTGTAATGTTGAACTGAACTATAGTCTATGACACATTGTTGTCCTTGTTTTCTGTATTCCAGGACCATACTTGACGTCAACATTGAATCGTTTGAGGAGAAGCCATGGAGGTATCCTGAGGTTGATGTAACAGATTATTTCAATTTCGGTTTGAAAGAGGACAGTTGGAAACAGTACTGTATCTCCCTGGTAAATGAAATAGCTTATCTTTGCAAACAAATTTATGATGTAAAAATAGTGTCTCAGTCTAGTCTTCTAGTTCCCATTTGGATGTTCTGGCAGGTTGAAATAGATTTTTCCCGAAGCTTTCTATGCAATGTAACTTGTGGTTGTGCCATTAATGGTCTTGCCATATGGCCAACCGGTTCTCATTTGTTTTCTTAGACACAGTTCTTAGTAAATACAATCCTAATACTTAAAATTCATCACAGGAACAACTACGGCTAACATCTATGCAGTTTAGGATCCCTGTCTCAAGAGCTTCAAAACTTTATCAGGTTATTAGTTTGAATCGTGTGGGAGTCTTGTTATATCATCATAACAGTATTTCAAATTTTACATGTTGACATGTCCACTAATATCTTCCTTCCATAAAATAGGCTAAAGAAGCTGGATCTGAGTATGATAAATTCGCCCAGGAAACTATTTATAAAGAAACGAACAATGCTGGACCAAGAAAGTTTGCTCCTCCATCTAGAGATTCTGATTCCAGTTTCAGAGAGTTGGAACTGGTATGTCGCAGTTTATTACTATTCTCTGATTCTTGTATTCAGAAACTTGGTTTGAGATGTTATGACTTGGCCCTTGATTTCTTCAGCCAAAAGGAAGAGCAATTCAGATTGAAGATAGTATGGTTGAACGCCAACCATCTTTTGATGGTAGGCATCCACGTAGTTTGGATTCTGATGTTGTGATACAGGTTGGCTTTCACTTTGAATTGTCAGATGGATTTGTTGCATCTACCTTATATTCATTTATCACTAATTGCATGATTGGGCAGATTGCGGTGCAGGACGGCACTGAGGAAACCACGAACTCTGGTGAGGAACAGGGCCATACAAATTGTACGGCACATGAGGCATCTGAAAATGTGGAATGTAATGCTAATGGTAACCGAACTATTCCTGCCAAAGAAGATGATTTATCAGTTGGAACTCCAGAAGGAAACACAAGGATAGCAGACAGGTTTGTATTCTGTTATATGTGGGGCCCTAAATATTTCAATTATTAGGTTCCATATATAAAGTTAATTATGATTTCTGAAGGCACATGTAATTCATATAGTTTTCTGTGATATCATCAGTTGTTCCCGGAGGATCAGTGCCACTCATCCAATGACAATAGATTCTGATCAAAGAAATGACCAGTATGTTGATCTGGATGGGTACGACTATAGGCAGGGGAATGCTGTCTCATTGGAGACTACAGAAATTACAAATAAAACAAAGGACAATGTTGGTGGGGATACTTTATATGTTGATCAATGCATGATGGAAGCACAATTATCACTTGGTGATGACGATCAACTTAGCCCCACTTCCTTTGAAAGTGATTATGAGGCATCCAAGAATAGTGTTCATTTTGATCCAGAAGATATTAATACTCCTGCCACATCATCTTTTAAGAACCCAAAAAGCAATGGCATCAAGAGAAAAATAGTTGATATCAAAGATTACTCCATGCATAAAAGTCCTGCTCGAAAGGAGCATAAACATCAGCAAAGGAGGCTTGACAGTGTTGTTGAACCAAAGATTCATATTAATGATGATGCGTCCCCCACCTCAGAAATGGACGACCTTTATGACAGAGATAGCTCATTGAATTCTAGCAGACGGAAGAAAATTCTGCCAGATTTTGGCTGTAGTGATGGAGAAGATATTTCAGATTATAAAGAATCAAGGCATTATGGTAGAAGACATGCTGACAACCACGTTCATACTGCTAAAACAAATTATTTGGATAGAAAAGGTAGTCACAATATCCAAGACAAGGTCGGTCCATTTTTCAGAAAAAACTGGAATGAAAGGGAGTATTTTTGTGAAGATAGGGATACAGATTGGCATCGTTTTGGAAGAACACAATTCCCTAACGAGAGGAGTCTTCTCCCGAGCAGGGAGTCCAGAGGCTGGCACTCCAAGTATTCCCCACCCACTGTTAAAGAAAGGGATGCACAATTTAAAAGGAACGCCAACAAACTGCAGTTTAAGAAAATACCCAACCATGGTGGTGGCTGTTTCGGTTATAAACATGAAGATGACTTTGTGGGAGAAAAATTTGGGAGACGTGCTTCATTTACTGACCGAAAAAGGAATACTTTGGATGAATTTGATGAATGGCAGTTTCCTCGACTCAGGAGAGATTTAGGGGGAAGGGATGGATATGTTGACAAACCTGTTTTTGATTGGGATGATTCATGGTCTGGGAAAATTGAAGATGAATATTGCAGACATGGAGAAAATCAATACTTGTCCGATCAGTTGTACAGAGATTTACATGCAGGTGAAGGAAGATGGAATGATTCTCTATCACCAAGAAATGATGTTTCTTACTCAAGAACTGCTGAAAGATATGGGAGACGTGAACGAGAAATATACTCTGCTGAATCCAAAGAGAGTAACTGGTTTGATAATCGTTATGATGCTGATGAAATTGATGATATCATTTATCCGAGTGATCAGTTTAAGTGGAGAAGATCTAACTGGCGATCCTCGGTCCTACACTGGACTGAGGATCAGTTAACTGTCAGGCACCATGGTGACAAATTGTATTCTGAGAGGTCATCCCGTTCATATCAGAAATATGTAAGACATGAAAAATTTCATGCTAAATATGGTTCCTACAATGATGCAATGCATGTTGATATGCTATCAGAGCATGATAGATTAGAATTGAAGAGAAAAGGAAGTAGTGCTCACTGTATTAATAGTAGTTCTAAGATGTATATCGGTAAGCATGAGCGGACAGCCCTGAGGTGCAGAGGTTCGATTGACTTGGTTGTTGGGGAAGGAAAGGTACAGTTGGGGGAACCCAAGGTGAAACCTTGTATCATTGTACTTGTATATATGAGTGTTCAACAAGAGTTGAGCAAGCCTTTCTTATTCTTTTTAATGCTATCTCATTGCATTTTTTGCTCCTTTTCTCAATTGTTTTTTTCCTTTTCTCTTGTATCGTATTTTCACTTTCCTCTCTGTCAAGTAATGTGTTGCCTGTATGTTCTTGAATGTTGGTTCCCGTTCAGGTAGGCCTTGTAGTCCAGTGTGTCAAGCATGTAATGTGGGGGAATAAGGTTTCCCGTCAATCATCAAGGCATTATTGTATAATCTTCTATATGTTTCCTATTCCTCGTTATCTGTCAGGAATTTCAGGGTAAAGTTGTCTTGTCATGCTTGTTGATTTCATGGAGGTTGCAAGTGAGACTGCTTTACACCTTACAAATCAAAAGATAATGCTAAATATTTGAGTAAAATAGTGTTTTAAATTGGATGGTGGATAATAATAATAGGTGTTTCTTGAGATATCTTTCAAGTTAGCAGAATCTATAGTATTTAAGGTTGCAAACTTGCATGAATCCAACATACGTCGTACCCAGTGCACAAGGCTCCCGCTTTACGCAGGGTCTGGGAGAGGTGAATGTCGGCTAGCCTTACCCCCATTTATGGAGAGGCTGCTCCCAAGGCATGAATCCAACATACATTTTATTTAATTCTCTTGTTTGTTTTCAAATTTGCTTGTTTTTCCACACTACCCGTAATTGCATGCTACTGTTATAGTTTTGGGTGGTTTTCATATTTATGAATTGTCTTTCATTTATAGAGGAGATATTATAGTTTCATTTTATGTATTTTGTACAATTTCATGTTCTTACTTCCATGTTTATTTATGTTTTTATTTATTAGGGTTCATTTGATCAAAAACTTTGGTCTTCTTTTTTACACCATTGGGTTTATGTGATTTCAATGTTAGTCTGCAATTTTTTTTAAATTTTCTCATCAGTTGTTGTGGGACTCCTTTTGTGCCATACCCAATTCGAAGGAGAAAACAGAAGGGATTCTCCCTTATTTTACTATCATCTTTCGTTCTTTATTTACTGAGGTTCTTTGTTTTGTGCTGTCAAAAAGTTGCAGCCTTTGTCTCTTTGGTATTTCAATGCTCTGTTTGTTTATACTTCAAACTCTGGCCATCTACCAAGGACTTGCCAGTCAGCCATGTACAATGTCCTACTGACAGTCATGCTCTTTACTTTCTTTTCTATTGTCTGAGCATCCCTACAATGTACAGACAATTTAGAACTCTTAATCTTTGTTAGGCAGTTTAACAACTGAATATTCAATGTGAAAATCAAATATTCGTGTTTCTTAGATCAAATCTTAGTATCAAAGGGAAAAAAGAAAGTTCCCGTCTCCTGGATTTGATAGATTAGATATCCTTTGAACACAAGTGATACTTATTGAATGGTCACTTTAATTACCGTAGTTTGAAGTCTTTTACATCTGCCACCTATTTGAAGACACTTTAACGGATGTTGCAAGGTCTGTCTTATATGCAGATGATGTACACTATTTTAATTATTGTAATAATATACATGTCCTTGTTTTGTGATTTTGCAATCTAGACATAAGGGCAATTTGATATGGATGTCCTCTGGATTATTATGGCCCTATTCATCTTGAAATTACTATGAACGTTACCTTTTGGATAGATTTTGTGGTCTTCGGGCTTAGTGTGGTCTTACTTCCATCTATGCAATAGGTGGTAGATGTTACTTGCTTATTGTTGATGAAGCTGTTCGTATGAGGTAATATATGGCATTCATAAGGCTAGAATTGAAGGTTCATTTTTTACCTTGAATCCCCTTTTTTTGGTTTCTTAATAGGATCTGTGGCCACAGAACTTCTGTAGAATACAAGCTAGACGTTCGAGTTTAAAAGTTTGTCTTTAGTTCATCTGTAGTTGCATTATACATGGACATGCAACTCCAGTGTTTGATATACTAAACTTTTCGTAGTGCGATGTCTTTCTCTTTTACTGCTGTACCTGTTCTTTTATTTATTTTGGATTCTATTTGTAAGAATGTTTCCAAAGATCATATTTGGAACTTGCCGAAATTTTGTTGATGGTCCATTTTCTGCATGTTTCCAATCGGCTGTTTTACTGTTTAGTTGACTAATATTTTACAGATGTTTGACATTTCCTTGCTTTACGCTGCAGTCCTCTGTAAGAAGCTACAAACGTGGAACTTTGATTCACAATGGTAGGCAGGAAAATATGGATCCAGAGATTGGTGGGGAGCAGACAACTTTAGCGGATTCTAGTGAATCAAGGACAGTCCAATTTAACACCCGAAAAGTTGGACACAACCAAAACAATGCGAAAGGGCTTGATAAGTTTCCAGTTACAGCTCAAAATGGTGATATGGATGTTGAAGAAGGCCAGATTGTAACAGACGGCCTCAATACAGCACACCTACAGAGAAGACATGCTTCTGAGTATTCAGCAGCAGCTTCCAAAGTGAAAAGGCGAACGTTTGCCGGAGAAAGCGGTTCCAGTGGGAACAAGGTTGCAGAAGGATATGACAACCAAAGGATTCTTGAGACAAAGGCAAAAATGGAGAAACGCGGGGAACGGTTTAAGGAGCCAATCATCCTGAAAAAAGAGCCAGACAAGTTGTCCAAGCCTGAGATTGATCTTGTAGTTGAAACAGCTGAAGCACAGCTACATAGGCCATCCCGAAAGAGGCGATGGGGCGGTATAGAGGTTGTTTAGGAAGACTTGGACAAGCAGGTCAATAAAAGTTTAAAAACACAACTCAGAAATGGAGATGAAGAATCAGGTTAGAAATTTGTTCTATTTTCCTCTTTCAGTGAAATTGGAGGGAAGATTTGATACTTAGATTTAGTAACTTTTTCCCTACCTGTAAAAAACTCTTTGGTGTAATAACAATCTCCAATGGTGATTCAACTTTAAGGATTTGTACAATTTTCTGAAGGGTTGCAAACCAATTTTCTGATTTCATAGGGAGTCACTGCTTCCGGTTACTTAGTAATTTCTTTCTTAGGAAAACTAATGAAAGATACTTGAAAACTTTGAGTTTTAACGATAAGGGCAAAATAAAGGGTAAATTGAATAGTACAAGGATTGACTTTTTAGTGTAAAAATGTGGTTTTTCTAATACAATCTTATTTCTTCTCATACAATCTTATTTCTTTGAAGAAGTGATGGGGCTGGTTGCAGATGGCCAAAAATCATGTCATTCAGTTTAATATCGCTCTTGCCTGTATGCAGATTTAATCTGGTTCTTTATTTTGATATGGCATATATATAAGCTCGGTTGATTTTGATCACATATTTGATATTTCCTTTTGAATATATTGTAAATCGTTGTGAGCTACTGTCCTACTATGCAAGTTACTCCTTAAACCTAGGGCTGAGCTGAGGATTGAGACTAAAGTTTGTGTTCGTATCTTTCTCATAACATCATGCGTGGCATGTTACACGTAAGTAAGATACTAAAATGTGATATATATTTAGTATATTTGACATTTTTAACGGAAATAACACAAACAAGGCAATGTAGAACGAATTTTGAGTTTCAAAAAGTAAAATGACGACTTGTGATGTAAGAGCAAGCCCACACTGCTAAGGCAATAATTACCCTGTCGATTGGGCAAATCCAATTATTAGACTAGGTTTGTTGGGATTTGGACTTTTATCTCTCGTTAAAATAATTCAAAACTAGTGGAATTCTATCAACTGTAATTTTATTGAAATTAATTCCAAAACATAATGTACCAAAAAGTAAAACACGGACCTAAGGAACAATAAACAATATTTGTGAGGCCAATTTTTTTTTTTTTTCTAAAAAAGAACACACAAACTTGAGCTAGGGTTTGAAAACTAAGCTAGGGTTTGAAATACTAGCCAGGGTTTGAACATAACGGAAACGAAATACTAGCTTATAGCTAGGGTTCGAAAACTAAAAGCTGAGACAACAAATGTAACTCTTTATCATATCATCACTTGAAAGTGTTTGGGGCTCAGCAAAAATGGGCAGACTTAAAAGAAATGGGGAACTTGAAGGTGTTGAAGTAAGTGAAGCTGATGACATCGTTCGACTTCAACGTCTCTCCTCCAATCACCAAGCAATCATCGTCCGCGATCCTTGTGAAGATGGATTTGGGTATAACTTCTGCAGAAGCAAACTGACCACAGTGGACATGGATTTGTGAAGGAGCACAATCAGAAGTGCAGGTGTTCACAATCTCTACTGCGTACTTTGGGATCCCAGTTCCTGGAATTTGGGTCTGTGAGATGCTTATCTCTTCGGCTCTGCAGCTGGCTACAAAATCAAGACTAATTAATTAAGTAGCAAGTTACAATTAAACAAGAGTAGTTGAAAATCTGATTTATTTTCTGAAGACAACATACTATATTGTCATGGACTATCGAAGAGAAATTTATAATATAGTGCAAGATGACATTTTTGAAGTGCCGGTAACAATACCAAATTGTTATTTGATATTTACCTTGTTGCAAAAGCTTTCTGTGGGTTGAGTTTGCATGTTGGGATTGCAAAGTTGTTGCTGCAGAAAAGGAAAAACGTCACGGAATGACTCTCTTATACAAATATAACTTGATATGAAGATATATATATACACACACACACATATATGTACGTACGTATAATTAAACAAAGATGGGAGTTGCAGTACCAGAATGTAATCCTTGTGCATTGCAGAATGTAACCATGAGCGTCATGAACGCGAAGCACAAATGGGAACAGGCCATGATGTTTTCTTTAGTCAAACAAGGAAGAAAACCTGCAAACAAAGTTGATTTCTCAAGATTCGTGAAAGTAGCTTTTTTCAAAAGTGCTTGATACAAACCAATCAACAATAAAACTATAGATGCAGAACATAACTGAACGAAGTACTAGCTAATAAGGCTGTAGCCTAAGGAGAGTGAGGCCAAAAAAGACATATATGAATTAGATTTGCTCTATATTCTTGGAGAAGGTTTTTTTATGCATTCATCATCAAAAATTTCAACCTCAAATTCTTTTTTTTTCTTCTTATGGATTTAGAATTAATAGGATATCGGCTATTTTAATATAAACTAAACAAATACAAGGTGCATGCATGAGAAGCCACTAATAGTGCAAGAAAGAATTAAACCGCATGCAAACCAAGTGCAGGAATCAGACGGATCGAGACTTCGAGAGTAAACATAAAGGAGATTGCAAAAAAAAATAGTGTCTAAGAGACCTTAAAACTTGTAAACTTGAATTCTGAAAGTGCTTGAATGAAAAATAGCTAGAAATCGAGGACGAAAGCGTTGTCGAGGATAGCTAAAGAGTTTAGGGTCCTACTGTTTATCCTTGGTTTATATCAGTTTTTTTTCCCTCAACAATTAGGGAGATTAATTACTTAGCACTCCACTGGTTTCAAAACTTTTCTGATTTGGTCTTCTGTTAATGAGATTGAATCTTGATTTTCGCTCCAAATCAATTTAGTATGATTGTGTTCAACTCCGGAGATTTGCTTCCTTACTTGGACTCCAAGGATAATTTTATTTGGAAATTTTGGGCGTTTTGATTACTTTTTTAGGCAGTTCCCTTCAATTAGTGGTTTTTTTATTTCCATTAATTCACATGCTATGCATCTTTACTGGTTAAATATTGCTCATGACCGAAAAAAGGAAAACAATTATTAAGATATCGATTATTTTAGTTTAAGAGGAATGTTAAGAGATTTTCTCAAAGTGATACTCTTCATGTCAAATATTGTGTCAAAAACATGAGGTGCCAGAGTATTTATGGAAAGTCTCACTTTTAGCATTTCTCTTACACTCTGTCTGAATAAAGAAATTTAAGATAACTAAAGAATTTTAAAATGGAGGAAATTAAAATGACAGGATTTTATTTTCTATAATTTGTGAATTTCTTATTTGGTTAACCTAAAAGAATAATGGAATTGAATACGGAATTGTTATTTTTAAACTCTCAATCATAAAAATTGAGAAATGACACCTATTTATGTGAAATTTAAACTTGAGAATTGGAGGTCCCAAATTTCAAGTTTTTTTTTCCTTTCACATTGAAAATCTAAATTTCTATGTTTATGAATCCAAACAAAGGAATTTATGCATGTCAATTTATAAATTCTGACTTTTATCTAAATTTCAAGTTTATTTCTCTCATGTCAATTTATAAATTTTTAGTTTTATCTAAATTCTATACATAAATTAGTTTAAACTATAGCAAAACAAAGTGCATTAATGCTTATGGCCGAAAATAAAGATTCAAGCGCATTAATTCCTTGTTTGCTAATTGAAAAGGGGGTTAAATGCTTATGGCCCATAAAAGGGCATTAATAACATAATTCATATATTGGCTTAAATGTTAAAATGGTCCTTTTGTTTTAGTTATTGGGTCAATTTCGTCTCTATGTTTTCAATTTGTCCAATTTGGTCATTGTGTTTATCTCCGTTAGCCAATCAAGGATATTCCATCTAATTTATGAATTTTTTTATATATAAATGATTATAAACTTATTTATAAAATTATTTATTTGTTTAAAATATTTAAAAATTAAAAATTAAAAAAAAATATTCTCCTCCCAACTCTCCGACCTCCTCCCTAACATTACCCCCTCTTTTCTATGTCACAACCTTAATCATTTTTCAGATTGGAAGTTTTATCTCTTTTATAAGTTATTTCTCATCGACTTTCATTGTTCTGTAAAGAGAAACGGTAATTATATATCATATAATTTTTCTTATGAATTTTTTAAAAGAGATTGAATGAAATGTCCTTAATTGGCTAACATAGACAAACACGAGGACTAAATTAGCCAAATAAAAAACACGGGGACTAAATTGGCCATATGACTATAATACAGGGACCACTTTGACATTTAAGCCTATATTTTTTGGCCTAAAATAACAGTTTGGGTCAAGAATGGGCTGACCTGAGTTGAAAAGGCTAAGAATTCTAGTAAATATCCCTTAGACCGGTGGGCTTATAGCCCAAGAGAGGATTCAACTGAGTCATCATGGGAGTAAGATTGTGAGAGGATTAAGTGCATGTGTGGCTCGGTTGAGTCCTATGCAAATTAAAATTGCCAAACGTCAGAATAAGCCCTGAATAAATACGAATCATTCCAAGGCTAATAATTCATTCTTGATCAGATAAAGATAAATTAATCGCATAATGGGATCGAGTTCAGAATCTAATAAGTAAAAGTAGGAAAAGAAGGAAATTGAGAGAATCATAGTTGTGGAAGAATTGGGGAGTGAGATAATGAAAAAACATAATAATGGAGAAAATGCTATTATCTCACTCATCTGTTGCTCCCTTGTTTCTCTCTCTCTTAAAAAAATTGACCCGATTTCCCTTCATCGCCATCTCAACCTCAATTCTTCCATCCTCACCATCTCCTCTCCAAATTAACTCAAGTCTCTGTCCAAATCAGTTTCAGGAACTCCAAAGACTTTCTCCTACTCTTCACGTCCTCCCAATTTGATCGCTACGGTAAGCTTTGCAATTTTGAAGCTCCCTGCATATTTTGATATGAAATTTTTAAGTTTTTGGTTGATTTTCTCTGAATCATGGAGTTTTTGACTTATTTGTTCAATTACAAAGAGAAAGTTGAATGAACAAGCTTGGGTAAAAACTGATCTGGAAATTACTATCACCCTCGAGCATGAGTGAGATTAACATTTGCATAGTAATATAGGAAATTACTATCAGATTCCAATTTGCACAGCAATATAGTATTCCAATTTGCATGAGCGCAAGGCTACCATCGTCTCCAAGATCACTGGCCTTGTATTCAAGTGTAATCCTATATTGCTATGCCAATTAGAATATGAAATATTAAAAACATTGAAATGTTTTTGTCCCTTAATGGATGTAAAGTATCTATGCGTATGAATATTACAAACTCATTTAAGTACATTTCTTTGTCACATGCTCTGATCTGGTAAAACAAACCAAACAATATTATTATTTTTTTACAACTTAATGGAGAAATGATTTATTTTTGGGAACTTTAACGAAAAGCACCTGGTACTGTTCACTTTAACGAAAAACCACATTTTTATACTAAAAAGTCAATGCTGATACTATTCACTTTACCCTTTATTTTGTCCTTATCATTAAAACTCAAAGTTTTCAAACCCTTTTCATTAGTTTTCCTTTTATTTTTTGTATTTTCCTCTTGTTCATTTTTATTGTTCATAGTACTGGAAAAATTAAGATAGCATTTATTGTTCTTTTTGTAAGGTTTTTATGAGGGAGTGAGACTTCTACTTTGGCTTTAAGGATATCTCTCTTTGTTCACTATTTACCTAGATTATAACAGTTGTGTTATTGAGCTAACTTTTACTAGGGTCAAATTATTTGAAACTGATTCTACAAAAATGGTCAATGACGGGTTGAACTGATCCTGCAAAAAAATGTTGAAGATGGGTTGAACTAATTATGCAAAAATGGTCGATGACGAGTTTAACGGGTTGAACTGATTCTGCAAAAATAGTCGGGTTGAACTAATTCTGCCTGACGAACTGATCTGGAAAAATAGTCGAAGGCAGATTGAACTGATTTTACAAAAATGGTTGAGGACGAGTTGAACTAATTCTGCATAAATATCGAGGACGGGTCGAACTGATTCTGCAAAAATGGTTAAAGAGGGGTTGAACTAATTCTGCATAAATGGTCAAGGACGGGTTGAACTGATTCTTCATAATTAATTGAGGACGGGTTGAATTGGTTCTGCAAAAATTATCGAGGACGATTTTGAACAGATTCTGCATAAATGGTCGAGGATCGGTTGAACTGGTTCTGCCAAAATGGTCAAGGATAAGTTGAACTGATTTTGCAAAAATAGTCGAATACGGGTTGAATTGATTATGCAAAAATGGTCGATGATGGATTTAGCTTATGGCACATATTAATCTTGTTGGAGTTGTGAAGGAATAAGTTTATTAATAACTCTAAAACCTTATGGGTATGACTGGTATTTTAAAACATTGTTTCCATGTTTTTGAGTTGGGCTTTAGTTGTTTTTATATTTTTATCTCTTCTTGACATGTTTAAAAACTAGTAAAGTTTCTTGAAATATGGTGAAATTTTTTATCTCTATATATAAAGCTCCCTAAATTTTAAGGTGCATTCATACAATATATTAAAAAAAAAATCTTATAACCCTAAATAGTTATTTTATATTTTATTTTACGTGGTGTAATCAAGTGTTAATAAAAACCCAAAATAATTACAGACACTCAAAATTTTGTGATTGTCTCAAATTTACAAAACTTGTATGTCTCGAGACTTTTCAAACGCGACAAAAGGATATTTACGTAAATTCACTATAATTGTTAGCTTATATTTAGGGTGAAACCTCATTCAAAATTTACTCAGACAATAATCGACCATCTCAAATTAAAGTTACAAATAAGAATAAAAACTGTCGAAATTTAGAATTAAAACCAGTGAATCAAAGAATTGGAGTCCATTCCAGAAAATGACCCAACACTTGAAAACCCTAGGCAGCGTCTGCCAGTAAACTCTGGGCTGCAGCGTCTGCCTTAAGAAGCATTTTTGAAGGCACAGGATTTGGACCCCCCAAGTTCCCGCCCGTGTCATTAACCTTAAAAATCTCCAGTCCATTAAGTATGGCATCATAGTACTGCGGATGCGTTGCCAGACTCGGATGCAAACCCACCCACAGAAGATCATCACCGTCTTTGTCGTTCATATGAGTGGCATAATCCATGTAAACCGGGATTCCGATTCCCCCGGCCCACTGGATCACATCTGCCGTCTCCTCCGCCGTTCGGTTGTTGAGATATATATCGAACGTTCTCTGGTTCCCCAGTGTGTTTTGAAAGTCGCAGAAATGGAACCGAACGACGTAGGTGAAATTTGCGTCCACCTGAAAAACCCAAGTGAGATTGGATTTCACGTTGACTTGAGGGTTCGGTCCCATCGATCTCGCAGTTTTGTACACATTTAGAGGAGCAATATATTCGGGGACATCCTTCGTGTGTTTGATGGTGACATTGGCAGGAGCCTCGATTGACACCCCGAGAAAAGTCTTATTGAAAAACGAGGCCCCGTAAGCTGCATTTAGTAGGTACGGTGAGTCGTCCCACCATGTTCGTGCGAGTCCGGAGTCCTTGATTGCAGGAATGTAATCCCCTCCGACGCTTAGCCTGTACATTGTCTGGAGGGAGGAGTTTTGGACGTCGACCGTTTGGCCGCGGAATCCGATCAAGTCGGTCGGCTTGAAGATTTCTTCCATTGGGATAACCTCCAGTGAGTTCACGAAGGCGAATGTTTTTTCGCGCTTTGTGGAGGGCGTGAACGTGATGTTGAGAGTGCCGGACTGGACAGGAACGATTGAGTACTCTCTTATGATGTAAGCCTGCGTGAGGGCCAAGGCTGTGATGAAAGGGCTGAAATTTTTAAGCAGGGAGAGCCCGTTGGCGGAGACGTCGAAAACCCCGTTGAAGGAATCTACGGAGTTGTAGGTGGTTGGGTAGAATTGGAACCTGACCAACAGGCGTTTGCTTGATGGGACAGAGAACTTGTAGGATGTTGCAGAGCTCATGATTCTTACTGTCATGAATGGAACTTTGGATGGCAGAGCAGGGTCATAGTACCCCGCTTCTGCAGTCTTCGTGTTGTCAGAGGAGGCGAGGTACGTAGAATCCGTTGTCCATTTCCGGCCATCCGAATCCGTTTCCCCTTCGGCAGATGAGCCGCAGGAAATTATATGGGACTTTAAGTCGGAGCCTTGGCTTCGAACACGAATGGTGTTTGATGAGAACAAGGATAACAAAACCAGAGGAAACAAAATGTGGGATTTGTGGATCATTGCTGGAAAGAGAAACTCTTTTGAGATGGGGTTTGAGCGGTTAGTGGTCAGGGAGGAAGAAGGTCTATTGTGTTAGAGTACAGGAAAACTTGGAAATATGGAAAAAAAATGGGTGAAAATTAATCTAATGTTCGTCTTCCTGTACAAGAAATTTGATTTTTTATAATGTTTCTTCTTCTATCAAATTCGGATGCGGTGTTCTAGCTAAAATTCAAAGAAAGGTTAAAATTATACTGGGAAATTCTAAGAAGTGATGCAAGAATTACAAATCCAGCATTGTTTGGCTTTCATTTTTGCTGTATCTTTGTTTTTTCTTTCATCCTTTGGAAATTGATTGTGTGTGTTGCTTGTCCCAGGGGTGTAGGGGACGTTGAGATAGGAGGTCGTTATCCGTTGGAGAACAACGGTAAGACGCAGAAATCGCTAAATTATCATTGGCATTGACCGTCCCAGATGTTATTTTGGGTTTGTAGATGCTTTTGCATATTTAGGTTTGTATATTTTCAAGAACTCATATTTGAAACATTTTTTTCTTTATCACTTGGAATCACGTAATATGTGCTATAGAAATATATAAAGGATTGTATCATCATGACACCTAAACTTTTCCACACATATTATTGATATATTCATTTATTTAGGGAAGTGTTATTAACATTCCAAAAATCTCATTTTACACTCCTCACAAGTGTATTTTTTTTTCCAAATATAGAAAGTTTGGAGTGTAGAATGAGATTTTTGGAGTGCCAATAACAATTCCCTTTATTTATTTAATAAGAGAATGCATGATTCGAGCTAGAAATCTCTTTCAACAATAGAAAGAAAATGCTTACTAATTAAATTAAGTGTTAGGATGTAACAATGTATGTATAAAAAATTATATGTTATGGATAGGGTAAGGTTAGGGAAACCATCTCTTTAAACAATATTTTCTAAACCTTATGACGTGATTGTTGATTGTTGAATTATTACTTAAGTGTTGATTAATGTGCTTCTATTGAGGACACATCACATGGTTTGCAAATATGGTCTAAAAAGTTGGTCTACCTAGCGTTGCTCTTATGAATATGATATAGTTTTTTAATTGTACAAACCCACCAACTGGGTATATGATGGTCAACATTAATATTATTTGTCTCAATATCTAAAATTCAAACATAGATCATATAATATGGAACCCAATGATCTAAAATTATACTAGGAGGGCAATCTCCTATCAAATAATAGGACTAAAAATTCAAATAGGGTGTCAAGGAGCTTGTTTCTACTCATGTCATTTTCTCATTCGCCAATTCTCGACTCATAACGCTTCCAGTTCTTCTTTGTGCGTGGTGAAGATAGTGGTGGCTGCTGTAAGGTTGTGACTATCAATGAATATGACTTACTAATTTCTTGGCAATCAATTAACTTGGTCAATGAGTTAATTGGTGTTGAGGAACTTATGCAATCTCGTTTAATTAAGATTTGGAGTCCTTATTATGTGTAACTAATCAAGAAGCCTTATTGGTTAGACAAGAAATCAAAATCAATTAGGACTCTAATGTTATCCTTATTCAGTTGGTCACTAGATACAAGCTCGACATTTTGCATCTGCGTGTCTTTGGTTGTGCAGTCTATGTACCAATTGCACCTTCCTTATGTACCAAAATGGATCCTCAGAGAAGGATGAGAATCTATTTTGTTTTCTATTCTCCTTCCATCATTCACTACTTAGAACCTTTAACAGGCGATCTCTTTACCGCTCGTTTCATGAATTGTCACTTCTATGAAATTTAGCAAACAAATTAATGTAAACATTTGCATAATCAGTACTAGTTAGGGTTCTTCGTTGTGTAGAGAATTTGTATTGAAATTTAGCAAACAAATTAAGTTAGTAGCTAGTTAGGTTGGTCATATCAACCTGAAAACCTAACCTTGACCCTCAACAATTTTCTATTTTGTTTCTCGATGATCAAAGCTTCCTCTTTTTTCAATTTTGCTTTGAGAACTTGTTTCTTTTTATTTTATTTTATCATGGACAAAGAAGGATAACGGGCTTTAAGTAAATTAGGTTGAAAGTAGGCAAAAACTGAGCAATAAATCGAACAAATATGCGGGGAAATATTAGAACTTTGATTTGGTGTGGTGCGCCGGGCCCGAGCAGCAGTGCAACGCCTGGATGCAGAGTGAAGCTAGGATTTTTAAATAATGAGCTCATAATATCAACTAAAAATGCTTTATTGAGCTATTTTATTGAGCACCTAGTAGGAATCTGCAAATTCATGTCAACATATAGCGAAAGTTTATGCCAACATATGTTGACAACTACTATTATTTGTAGCTTGTAGAGGGTGGGTGCATGATATTGTAGAGTAATATTGAAGGTTGTCAAGGCTTTTTAATTAAGGTATTTCATCGAGCACATGGTACGCACAATAGATCGCACAAGAAAAAAAAAATGAAGACAAATGTGATAGAACAAGTAGAAAAAAGAGGTTGTAATTTAGTTTGTCTTAGCTGTTTATAAGGGTCATGTACAATACACAAACAAATTTACATGAAGTTTTTTAAGTTATTAGGGTCAAGGGTAACCAATGATCCCATGCTGGCTCCGCAACTACCTGGATGATGTGAAAAAGCTCCAATAGCAAACCGTTGTGATGAGCTCTCTCCCTAAAGAATCAAACAATGGGATGTTCAACTTTTACAAACGGCAAAAGCGTGCACAAGGGTGAGTGTAGATGGCTGAACCTGTGAATCTACAAAAAAGGGCATGTGATTTTGATGAAAGGATGGCGGCAGCCTGAGATTTGGAGAAAAGGTTTTATCCATGGCGCGCTATCTGTGTCCCTCAGTACTGGCTTCTGTTGACAGTGACACAAAGATGTACCATGGAAATTTTAACTACCCTACCGACTATTTTCCTGCTAAAGTCGCAAGGCAATCTGGGGACTTGAATTATATCTCTCCATCTGGAAGAACTGGAAAGATTTGTGACATACCAAGCTGATGTTTGAGAATGTTATAGCGTCAATCTTGCTCTGGGGAAGTCAAGGCCCCTTATCGTTTTATTAAGTGTAATATGCTAGTACTGCATGTGCATTTGGCAATAATTCGTAAGGATATAAGTTGTTGTATGACAAAAAGCCAATGGGTGTTAGAGGGGTAGGAAGTACAGTGGTTATGGTGGCGGCTTAGCTTCGGTTGGGAATCAGAATCTTAGAACTTCAGTTTCAGAAATAAAAGGGGATAATATATACAAGTGACAAACCAAAATGGTTCATGGTTGGTTTGAGACTTTTGAGACCTTGTGTGAGAATTAAGAAGCAAAACCTCTAGCCAATTTAAAGGAAGAGAATCTCAAAGCAGATACGAGCTGGCATCGGGAGAGAGAGTTTAAAGATGTACTTACAAGAACAAGTCACGGATTGAATGTCATTAACTTGTTAGGCTGTAAAAACTTACACTTGAATTTGGTGGGGTGCACCAGCCCGAGCAATAATGCAACGCTTGGGCAACACACAAGGATCCCAGTAGCATAGACCCTTCCCCCTAAAAAAATTACTTAATATCATGTGAACCATTGATTCACGTATCAGATATTAAACTGATAAGAACATATATTACACTTGATCTTAGCCAAAAGGCCGAGAAAGGTATGCTTAACTCAGTGTCGGGAATTCGCTTTTATAGCAGCTTCGTTCTCCTACTATGCTATGCTGGTCGATGTGGACTCGAATACACTATCTCGAAATACTCATGTTCTGTCCTTGTACTTGAACGCAAGTACACTTAAAGCCTCTCCTCAGCCAATTGACTAAGCTTATAAGATCAAAGAATAAACAGAACAGCAAATGGATTAAGCTTACAAGATCAAACAATCCCTTCGGTCTACAATTTTAAAAAACACAGCTCTAAGATTATCCCAGGAAAAAAAAGAAATTAGTGAAAATATATGGCTCAACTTACCGTCTTGAGAAATATGTTGAAAACCCAAATTGCCCCCAACAGCCTTGACAACTTCTTGGGATTTTCCAAACCGCCAAAATTCTGCTACAATTATCCGTTAATGGATATCTGAGATGATGGCTTTGAGCTTCCTTTGCAGTGCTTCATTTTCTCCTCACCACCAACACCAAGGTCTCTTCGCTCTCCTCTCTCTCTCTCTCTCTCTCTCTCTCTCTCTCTCTCTCTCTCTCTCTAACAGTTACTTTTTGTGCTAAAAGTTTCAGCCAAAGTGAAGGTTACAAGCAGCAAAGGCATTGAAGAAGTGAAGAATCTCATAAAAACTGTTGGGATTCCATCAAAAACCTCCTCTCCAGCAAAATCTCTTGAAAATGGCAACTGGGTCAAGCTCATCTGCGGCGCAAGCTTCGAGGATGCGGTTGATATCAGGAATCTTTCTCTGGTTTACACTCTTGCAGGAGGTAATCAATTAAAACTTTTTACTGATTTTTTGCTGACCAATTGAGATTAGAGATTGGATTGATTGAGTTTAATTTGTTGATGAACTGTTGTAGTTGATTGCATAGACTGTGCGGCGGATGTGTCAGTGGTGAGTGCAGTGAACGAGGGGATTGATGCTGCAATTGGGATTTGTCCCCTTCCGAGGCCTTGGGTGATGATCAGCGTTAATGATGACGAAGATCTTCACTTTCGCAAGGCCGGTATGTAAGCGCTATCTTCGTTACTTTATTTAGCATGATAGGCATTGCTATGAGATTGTGAGGATGTGAAGTTAAAGTTCTGCATCCCGGGAGTTAAAGCGACCTTGCAAGGAGTGAAATTTGCACACTTTTATGTGGTTTGGTAGAACTCGTACATCATAACTTGTGATTGTAAAATCTTACCGCAGCTGTCACAAACACGATGCTTTCTTGGTTTGATTTCCTTTACCTGCAACTTTTTATATCTAACCGAACTAACTACCATCATCTAAGCAGAGTTTGATCCAGAGGATTGTCCACTTGACTGTTCACGGCCTTGTGAGAGAGTTTGTCCTGCTGATGCAATATCATTGGGGGCTCAAAAATCAACAGGACAGTTCTTCTATGGAACCAATTTACCTGAAACATTTAAGGTTTGTGTTTTCTTTATTTTCTTACCATATTAATGTTATGAAGCTTCTCTACATCTTTGTACATGTTCATCAAGGATCACCTTCTAAAACTTTTAATTGAATTTGCAGGGTGGAGTTCTAACTGAACGCTGCTATGGCTGCGGCCGCTGCATTCCAGTATGCCCCTACGATAAAATAAGTATGTACCACACTGACAAAACAGTATGCAAAACTTTATACATATTCAGCGTAAGTTTTAATCATCTATGTGAGTAGAATACATGAAGTTCAATATTGTACATCTAAATATAAGCTTGACATATAAAATAAGTATAACAAATGACAGTTTTCAGGGAGCCATGTCAAAATTTTGTAAGGAAACATTATATGACAATGTGCATATTTTATGCTGCCTCTCTTCCTTCCAGATTGATCCTTTTTAACAAAACCACGCAAATTGATATATAGGAGTGTCCTCGTACGTAAGAGATGCTTATGCAACCTCCGAACTTCTCAGAAGAAATGATGTTGATGCATTAGAGATTCATACAACTGGAAGGTACAGTTTCTTAATAATTGAAAAGTAAGCATACATGTTAACTACTATTAAGCTGATTGAGGGAAGAACTTTTACTACTTCTATGGATGTTCTATGCACTTTAATCTAATTGAGTTCAAAACTTCAACATTAATTCAAGCATAGGTAGTCACACTTTGCTAAGCCTTAATTTCTGCAGGCAGATTGCTCCATTTAAAGAACTTTGGGATGGCTTGGGTGATTCGGTTAAGTGTCTGCGACTAGCAGCAGTAAGTGTGTCACGTAGTCCTGCTGTTTTAATTTCACAGGGACTATTTAGTCGTAAAACTAGTCGAGTGTCTTTTAAAAGATTTCTTTGGGGTTCTGTAATCATTTTCATCATGTCCAGGTTAGCTTGCCTGATAATGGGGAATCAACTGTATCGTCGATGAATGCTATGTACTCAGTTATGGAACCAGATCTGTGTTGCTTCAATCTATGGCAGGTGTGGCTCCTGTTATTTATAAGAGATGTCATCACAACCTAAATCAGTTCCTTTGGCATTCTACCTATATGAATAACCGCCTGAGAACTGCAGTTGGATGGCCGCCCCATGAGTGGAGATATTGGCCGAGGTGCCACAAGAGAATCGATTGCTTTTGCTCTTCGTTTGGCTGCTATAAAAGAAAGACCTTGTGGTTTGTACTTAATCTGCTATTTTTTGTGTTTCAGCTATGGTTTTGTTTAATCCCTTGACATGGCAGGATTTCTTCAATTGGCGGGTGGCACCAATGCTCACACCGTTGATGGGTTGAGGAAAGTCGGACTTTTTCAAACGGCATCCTTCCCAAATACAACTGGATCACCTAATTCACTGCATCCAATGATTAGTGGTGTTGCTTATGGTGGCTATGCACGAAAGGTCGGTCTTATTTTATCCAAATCCAACCATCTACCTTCGGAACAGATCAAATCCAATTTTCGCGATTTGCTTAAAAGCTTTGCAACATAATTTGTTCCGACTGCAAGACACATTGCCCTTATGGCTATGTTTTATACGCATTCAATGATAGGGTTATTTTTTCTTTCAGATTGTTGGAAGAATCCTGAGCTATATGCAATCACAGCATGGCATCGCCAGTATTGAGGTTTATCCAGAGCATCTCCTTAAGGCACTCAGAGAGGCACTTTCTTTGGTAGGAACTGTCAAATGTTACAATCCGTTTCCAGCAAATACTTAAGCAATAAGCTAGCATTTGGCTTCTACATTCTAAATTTTGTGTAAGGTCATCCGCAGATCGTATCAACCATTTACTTTATAAATTACGTGTTGAATTTACTGCATTAAGCCTTTCCTACTTGTAAACACCTTTAAACCTGGCACCACAGAGTTAAATTTGAAGTAAATATTGACTTTTTTTCGGTTGTAAAAACAAGGGTAAATTACACAGTAGTCTCTCAGGTTTTGAGGTCTATTACAACTTCATACAACAACTTTAAAACATTTCACTTTTATACCTCAAGTACTATTTTATTTCAATATAATACATCCGTTAGATTTTCCATCCATTAATCTGTTAAATGCTAACGTGGCTGCCACATTTGTGCCACGTGGCTGCTAAATGTCTGCCACGTGGCAAAAAAAATAATTTTTTTTTTCTTCCTCCCTCTTTGGGAGGGTGGGGTTAGGGACAAATTTTTTTTTTCTCTTCTTCCTCCCTCTTCTTCTTCTTCTTCTTTGTCGCTGGGGTTGGGGGGGTGGGGTTAGGGACAAATTTTTTTTTCTCTTCTTCCTCCCTCTTCTTCTTCTTCTTCTTTGTCGCTGGGGTTGGAGGGGGGGGGGTTTGGGACAAATATTTTTTTTCTTTTCTTCCTCCCTCTTCTTCTTCTTCTTCCTCTTCTTTTTCTTCTTCTTCCTCTTCTTCTTCTTCTTTGTCGTTGGGGTTGGGGGGGACAATTTTTTTTTTTCTTTTCTTCCTCCCTCTTCTTCTTCTTCTGGGTCGTTGGGTTGGGGGGGAGGGACAAATTTTTTTTTTTTTTCTTTTCTTCCTCCCTCTTCTTCTTCTTTTTCTTTTCTTTTGTGTCGCTGGGGTTGGGGAGGGGGGTTAGGGACAAATTTTTTTTTGTCTTTTCTTCCTCCCTCTTCTTCTGGGTCGTTGGGTGGGGTGGGGTGGGGGACAATTTTTTTTTTCTCGTCCCTATTCTTTGTTTTTTCTCCTCCCTATTCTTCTTCTTGCAAATCTGGGTTTTTTTTTTGTTGAGAAAATTCAGGTTTTAAAAAAAATTAAAAAAATATTTTATTTGCCACGTGGCAGATATTTGGCAACTGCGTGGCACAAATGTGGCAGCCACGTCAGCATTTAACGGATTAATTGATGGAAAATCTAACGGATGTATTATATTGAAATAAAATAGTACTTGAAGTATGAAAATGAAATGTTTTAAAGTTGTTGTATGAGGTTGAAATGGACCCCAAACCTGAGATATGAAAGTGTAATTTACCCACCTTACCAATATTGGTAAATGAATTTAATTAAACGAATATTTTTTACGTAATATTCACGCAATTATTAAAATATTAGGTTGGGCCTTTAATTTGGACTTGGTTTGGTGGGGGTGCGCCAGACCAAGCAGAAATGAATTTAATTAAACGATTATTTCTTACGTAATATTCACACAATTATTAAAATATTGGGTTTGGACTTGGTTTGGTGGGGTGCGCCAGCCTAAGCACAAATAAATTTAATTAAACAAATGTTTTTGACGTAATATTCATACACTTACTAAAATATTGGGTTGGACCTTTAATTTGGACTTGGATTGGTGGGGTGCGCCTGCCCGAACAGTAGTGCAACGCTTAGGCGACCCGCGAGGATCCCAGTAGCAAGCTACTGTAGCGAACCCTCCCCCTTAAAAATTAATTTAATATCGTCTGGACCATTGGTCCACGTATCAGATATTAAACTGATAAGAACAGATACTACACTTGATCTTAGCCAAAAGGCCGAGAAAGGTATGCTTTTGCCATTCTTGGGCTTTCTCTTTTATACACGTCTTAACTCCCCTACATTATTCAGCTGGTCGATGTGGGACTAGAATCGTGCTTTCTTGTTCTGACTTCGTACTCTAAGGTAACAACATCTTATAGCTTTCAGACCACAAAACTACATCTTATCACCAAAAACCAGGAATTTAACATGACATGGGATTGATCCATGAGATCAACCAGTCCCATTTTCTCGTCCTCGTTCTGGCTGCATCATCTTTGAGTTTCTTCCCTGGCTTGGTTTGAAGGATATAGCTCGAAACAAGAAATTGAATGGGGAAGTGGGATCTTCAAAAGCTTTCTGCTCCTTGACAAGTTTATGCTTCTAAATCGTTGAAGAGATTGCTGAATGCCAATCATTGTTGTGGTGAAACATGCCGGAACCATCTCAATCTGCACTAGTTTGATATCTTTCAGAAAGTTGATGTTTTGCTCTTGCTAGAAAATGCCAAAGGCACAACACAGGTTGGGCTTTGTGATTTGGTGGATTCGCTAATCTCTGCCTCAAGTGCTGGTATATTGACTTACGACTCTAAATGTGAAGGATATTTTCGTTTTTATTTGTTCCTTTCTCAATACGGAGATGTTTTTTGGTGTGCTCGGAATATGAGCACTTATGTCATATGTTAATATACAAATGGAGTGAAACTTGAAAAAAATAAAAAATAAAAAACTTCCCTATACTTGTATAATAAGTGAATAACATTTGACGTACTGTTATTTGTTCTAAGCACATTGAAAAATCTCTCTGATGTACAAACCCACAACTTGTATTTTTTTTCTTCTCACGCGCAATACAAAGTTTAGATCTAATTTCAAATCAATTGAAATCCTTGGGTTCACTTTTGTCTATGTGTTTCCCTTTTCATCTACCAGTTGGATTATTATTAAGTGTTGATTAACATATTTATTTTTTATTAGTGACACATTGGACCTTTGGTCCCTTAACTAAAAATTCATGAGTCTTGTTTACTAACATATCACAATGTGGAGCAATGACCTTATGAGTAACATCGTTAGAAACTCCACCAAAAAATAAAGAGTTTAAATGGGCCAAAAATGGATTGGGATTTTAACGGAATTAGTCAAAAGGAGCGTTGCTCAACATTATAACAAGTTCGGGACTAATGTTCATGAATTTTTAATTTGAGGGACCAAAGTGTAAACAGTTAGGGTTTAAGGGGTTTAGGGTTTTGTATTTTATTATACTGTATAGCTGCTACCAACTCTCTTTACCCTGTAGACCCCTTAGTATATAAAATCCCCTGTAAAGTATACTTGAAAGTTAATGAGAATCTGAAACTTCACACAAAGTTTCAATTGAGCTAAAGATTATAGATTATTACTTCAATTATTTCTAACGATTATGAATTTTCTGCCTTTCAATCATTTTCGTAGCCCATAATCAAAGTCTATGGGCTACGGATGTGGCGCGGCGGATGTGAGACGTAGTAGCTTCAACAATCGAGTGTGACAAATACTTATCATCCTCTATGATTGGTCCGATGAGCATTTGAAACCTTTAAAAAGGTGTCTAAGTGGAAATGGGCACACATTGAAACATTGTGGGATGCCAAGATTTCTACTAGTGTCAAATATAAAAGCCTCTAATCCAACCTTGTCCAAGTTGGTCAAAAACCCAAAGCAGGGAAAGCAAAGGGAGTGATAGTGTGAATCCACACATGGGGAGAACTACGGCCATTGACATAAGTTTGTAACAGCGTCGGTAACAAAATTCTCGTTTTTAGAAAAGCCTCTAAGAACCGATGGCACAATTTTTAAATATCTCGAATAACTATGTAAATAGGCCAGAAAATAAAGCATATCATAAATAGAAGAGAGTTTTAACAAAACACTCCCGGTACTATTCACTTTTAACGAAAAACCACATTTTTACCTTTAACTGTCACTATTCACTATACCTTTAAAAAAGACTTTTCATTAAAAATTAAATTTTTTTGAACTTTTCGTTAGTTTTCCTATAATATAATCAATAACGATTTTGGAATCGCTTTTTACCATTATGCGCAAACAAAGGAGAAAATCTACAAGACCGAGGGGAGCGGACACAGCAAGAAGAGGAATGTCATAAACATGTTTCTTAGCAAACACATGAAGTTAAAATAAAAATAGCAAAAACAAACAAAAAATAGTGATCAACCACTAAAAATAGCCTACTTGTTCTTTTGCTGACTTTGAGGATCGATATAAAGTATTCACATGCCTTCCTTGGTATGGTCAAATGGATTACGCTTATTTCACACGCCAAAAACGACTATGTTGTTTAGGATATTAAGAATTGGTTAATCAGACTTCAAAACTTGACTTATGAGGTTTGTCTTGGACTAAAATTTGCATGACCGAGCAGATTTTGGACGGGATCAATTTCTAGTCACCTATTATGCTCCAAAGTTTAGTACTTTGGGTTGTTGTGCTCAACCAATTTCTTCTGTGAAATATTATAATTATTGTGTTACACTTCTCGAATAAATGGGGTTCGACAGACCAATGACGGATTCATAAATTTTGCTTTGGCTGTGCAAACAATGAAAAAAATTTAAGTTATTTTTTTCATGTACATGATTAGGTAGGAAGTTGGGATGAAGAAATTTGTGGGAAGTAGGTGATTTTTTTTTTTTTGTCAGACTGGGTGAATTTAGGTGAACTGGAGAGGAAATGCCAAAAACTGGATGATGGTTTTAGGTAAAAAACAGAACACTCTTTTTTTATTCATCGCGCTCGTGCAGCAGCCATTGCAATAGGTAGCCCCCAAGCCACCATGCCTGGTCATGTTATGGAACAAAAATTTCAATGTGTCGGAAACACAGCTCGTTACATCAAATGTCATATTATAAGTGGTTGGATACGGTAAAATCTCTTAATTTTATGAATCTGACCCTATGGTGGACCATGTTTCTATTAGAACGGTGGCAAAAAGCAATACAATATATAATGTCAAAAACTATTGTATTGTACAATTATATCATATGCCACACAATCACAAGTTAGAGTATAGTTGGACTGACTAATTTATAACACATAATATAATTATACCTCTTGACGATATTTCTTTCTACACGGGAAAGCTAAGTGGTTGGAAACGAATTCCAAATTCGTATTCCACACATCACGTTCTAAATTTAATTCTTGACGCTGGTAAATTACACGAGGTGGACAGGGGATGCTAAAATGCATATGTTAGTCTTTCCAGACCTCAAAAAAAATAGACTGCCGTGATGAAGTCACCAACTGATTTTTTTTTTTAAAAAGAGAAAACGATATTCCTTTCTACAAATACTACACATGACTTAATTTTTGTTCCATGCATTGGCATCCCAAGGCTTCACGGATGCAGATTACGAACTAGGTTTTTGAGAAAGAAAAAAAACGTCGAACCCAACTATATGCTGAAACAAGCAACTTATATCATTGATTCGCTTGGCTTGGCTTAATAGTGCAATATTCGGAAATTAAATAAATAGCACGCCATGGTTGTCAATTTTGTAGATCGTACCTTGTATGGATTTTAAAAGTGTATTTTTTTCTCCACTGATCTATTATTGAAATGCCTTGCACGATAGGTAGCATCAGTCCAAAACTTTACAGAAATGCACTGGTCAATGATGAGGGGCTGCAATATCATGTACTCTGCTTCGGGTATAAAAACTAGGGGAATAGTGAAAAAAAAAAGACTTATGTGGAACAGTTTCATCGTTTGACATTTTGTTTTAATAAAACAATAACATGGGTAAATTTTTTAACACATGTTGTTACATTATTGAATCGTAACATCACGTGACTATAAATTTGTTCAGTGTAAATTATTCTTGCAAATTGTAGTGGGTGTGAATTATTTGATTTATAAATTCATGCTTAGTTTAGAGGATCATTTGACTTAGCAACTAAGGGAACGCCAATTGGGAATTCAACTCATGAGGAGAAGAACAAGTACGTATATATCAACCGCAAAATTGGGTTGGGTCGAGTCAAAACTCAAATTTGTGTTTCATATTTGTGTGGCTCAACAAAACTATCATTGGGACACGTAGTAAGGCATGGTTTAAGGAGATTGGTAGTGACGTCAATTTCTAAGGCAAGTAGTGTAAAGGTATAGACAATGTCACATCCTTTTCCTCATGGCCATTTTATAGGATTAAAATTCCGAGAACTTTAACAAAAAGTTTTCGGTATCATTTATTTTATTGTTAAAACTCAAAATTTTCAAGTTATTTTCATTAGTTTGCCTTTAAAACTTTCATGTTACGAAGGCATACCAATTCATATGATAAAAGAGCTACGACAATTACCAATTACCATCGTAGTGCATGCTCACAAATTTCAGTTATTTGTCTCATGAAGATTTAGAATTATAAAACAACAAAACGTGACTTGTAAATAAAAATTAAGAATAATTAGGATAAACAATGTTTTGTTCATTAGACATATAGAGTGATAGAGAGTCGGGTGGAATGCTTCTCTGGACGTTGGTACAGATTCTGTAGGTTCATTTTAAAGAAAATTAATCAACCATGTTGGTTGTTTTCTTGTCGACTTTATAATTGAGTGTTATAAAGTTTGCGAAAACTAAAAATCTTGAGTGTTAAAAGTTGGTAGAGTATAATCTAATCAAAATATCAGATGCTTAAAAGTCAAATGAATGGACATGGACGTAGTCAAGCGTCCACTAAGGGTTAAAAACTTTTTTTGTCACTGTATTTATGATCTAAATTTGTTTTGATCACTGTATTTTCAATTTAGCCAATTTGATTACGGTAACTAAAATAAATCTTGATCATAAACATAATGGTCAAAAAGGTTTTTCAATTTATCCAATTCTTACGTACAACCGTAGATAATTTCAGAAGGTCAGACAACCAAGTTTGTCCGCAAAGGCCCGTGTTCTTCAAAGTTACGAATTCATATAATATATAAAATTGAAAATGAAGAAACCATGGCAGCACCAACCAAAAAATACATACATAAGTTTGGCTTTTGACTAGAGCAACGTGTTACATCCTCTTTGCTTAAGTTTTCTTTTTTTTTCGTCAATTAAATTAGTATGATGTAATATTTATTACTCGTTAAACAATAAAAAAACAGAAGAAGAGGGTTAAAAACGGCAGTTGACTAGTTTTGGCGGGAAATTTTTAGTTATGACCGGAAGACAAGTGATATACCACGTATTTTAATAGGAGTGGTGGGAAATTTTATTTTTTTTAAGTTATTAACTTTTTAGCACACATATCTCATTATTTGTATAGTGACATATGGTGTACCACCCTATGTATCAGTCACACTGAAAAATCTCTCACTTTTGGCACTAAAGTTTGAAGTTACAGTATATTTCAACCAACTGGAACTGGCCACGTTCTTTCAACGTGAGCAAACCTACCAAAAGAAGTTCATAAACCCTTCAAGGGGTAGACTTTTTGAGTATCTAAATATTGCAAGACAAAGATTTGTTCAAACATGACACAATGCTTTTTTCTTTCTTTCTATTAGATGATAGATTTGTTAGTTTAGAAGTTATATTAGAAAGTTGACGGAGTTCGAACCCATGCCGTGGTACAAAGGCAACACTCTGCTCCACCATTGTGATAGATGACCATTTGCAAACATGACACAATGCTTACTTCACTTGAATTTGAAGCTAACAATTAAAAATGAAATTACTTGAGCGTTATCCTTATTTTCAAAGTGTTCTTAACAATATGTGAATTTTTAACTCATATGATTAAAAGTATTTAGAATTATATTAAGTGTCACGATGAAGATATATAATTTAGGTGAAAAAGATGCACTTTTGACCCTAAACAAAAAAATATGATTATAAAACTAATTACGTTATCTAATTAGTCATCTAGTATTATAATTTAATGATATTTAATAAGTAAGAGGTCTTAAATTCAAATTTCTTTAGCAACGAGTTTAATGCAATTTATTTTTCACCCCTTAATTTAAATATATCGTTGTATTAAAAATAACTATCTAGTTAGTAATTATATGAAAGGAAAAGGTTGATTAATTTGCCTAAGTCAAAATGCACTGACCTTTTTTATTTTATTAAAAATAAAAATGTATTCCACATGTTGTTTTTTTTTTTTTTTGAGCATTCTACATGTTGTGTCAAAGACACCAATTTATCACACTAATTTTTTTTTTTTTTTATAACAAAGGATTTTTTTTTTATATTTATATTTTTGAACAAATGATATTATCTATACTAAGAGGAAGTGGGGTGAACTTAGCCTCGCAATGACCTAGCAATAATGTAGTTCAAATTCACTTTCTGGTGAGAATCGAACATAAGACCTCTCACTTACAAGTAAAGAGAAATATCACTAGACTGTAGAATTAATTTTGACATCAATTCATATGACAATGCTTTATTAGTTTTATAACTACACCATAGAATTATGCATTAGGGGTCAATTTGGGATTGATATGCTTTTTAAAAATTGCTTATGTTGTACTTTAAGAATAATCAACTGTAAAATAAAATAGTTGAGCATTTGATAAATTGTATTTTTAAAAGTGACGTGAGTATGAAAAACAATGTAAAAGAGTTTAGTAAATTTTAAAGGAATTGTTATTGGCACTCCAAAAATCTCATTCTACACTCCAAACTTTCTATGTTTGGAAAGAAAAATACACTTGTGAGAAGTGTAGAATGAGATTTTTGGAGTGCCAATAACACTTCCCAATTTTAATGTAATAGTGATATAATTTGTGACACACCCCGATCTAGAATCAAGGCATGCTAGCCATCACGTAAGGGTGACGTAGCCATGTACGCAGTGCAGAAGTGATAATTATATTAAAAAATGCGAGTAAATAAAAACCAAGCTAACTAATTTACACTAGAGAAGCATATAGGTGCAAGTGACGAGGTTTAAGAGTGACTACACATAATTAGAGCATAGGTAACCTAAGTGCAGTCCAGCAGGACAAATACTAATTATACAATACCAGATATGGTTCTACATTAGAGATAGTCTGTTAGAACCACCGTTAATTCCTCTTAAGCCACCTACCTAGAACCTGAAGGGGCGCAAAACAGAAAGTGTGAGTGGGCAAAAACAAAACTTTTCAAAATCATTTCAATTATCAAAAGTAATAACCCCTCGCTGGAAACCTGTATAATTCCCAAAAAATAGAATACATATCTATATCAAAACCATGCTCGGGATAGCAAATCCACATGTATACCATGCCAAATATCTTAGTATAATGAAATAAGTTCACCATATGAAGTAAATCAATGAAAAGTAACATATCAGCCGGATCCACCTAGTGTGGCCTGTACGGCTAAACTTTAGCTCCTCAAATATACCTGCACATGAGTCAGAACCATCTAAAGTGGTCTGTACGACATAACTGGGTGTAAATAAATACGCTCAAGTGTTACAATCACGTGAAGACTGTGCGAATAATCGCGGATCATCTACGAGTCGGAATCACTTATAGTGGTATGTACGACAGGATTGTGCACCTAACTTGGATCTAAGGTGAGCATACGGTGCGGGAGGTGAACATCACGTGAAGGATTGTACCTTAACCACGGACGGGAGCACTAACACTGGGGTGCAAGTTTGTGAGCTCTAAATACATCAAATATAATCGTAACCAAGCAACTCACATCCACCATCTATAAACTTACCTAGAACTTACCTGAGTGTTACTAAATGCATATTCTAAATATAAAACATTTGGCATGGCATTCAAAACATAAACCATTTAAATAAGTTTTATGGAAAAAATACCAAGCATATATATATATATGAAAACCAAAAGCCCACTCACTAGTATGTTGCAGGGTCGTAACCCTCGAGTCTCACTTGATTGTGCTCGTCCTCTGGAAACGTCTCACCCATATGTGAAACAACTATTATAACGTTATTTTAAGCACATAATCAAAACTAGGTAATAACTGCTCATACGTTGCTCAATTGGGGTATTTGAATATATCATCATGGCCTACTCAACACCACGAACATTCCCATATTTTTAGAAAAAAATTCTAAGTTCCCACGCACCGGCCAAGGCATGGCCACACACGTAGGCACGTGTCTAGCACACTGACGAATTCCCTAACGGCGTTAGGGAATATTCCATTAAAATTGAAGGAATATACTCTTTCTCCTTCCTTGGTTCGCCGGAGTCCGGCGCCGGCCACTGCTGATATCGCCGGCTTCTGGAAAAACTTAGAACTTCAATATCTCATCCATTTCTTAACCAAAATTCATAAAATTTGTACCAAAATGAAGCTCTCAACTAAGAGAACACATTCTTACCACTTTTACGTCCTCAAAACTAACGAAAACTAGCCGGAAAAATGTCGATAATTCGGCCACACCTACAATTCGATGAACTCGAGTGGCCCGACGTCCAAAACCTTCCAAAATTCCCCTATAAGCTTCGTGAAGTAGATTTAAGACCTCCTAGAACTTTAAAACTCCACGAAACACTTGCGATCACGATAGAGTAACAAGACACTTCGTCGGAGCTCCCTAGTTCTCGAGTTCCCAAGGTCCATCATCCCAACTAAGGGTATAGTTCTGCTCCTAAGCTTGCAAGGAACTTAGAAATGGTCTCCACTATCTCGATCTGTGCAAGATGAAGCTAGTTGTGCCCGTGAGCGTACGGACGGAAAAAGGGTTCGAGAAAGAGAGTGACAGATGAAGGTTGTACGTGTGTGAGTATGTGCGTGCCCTGATCCGGATTGGATATACACATATACAATCCTTAAACTCTAATTGGGCTACCACTAAAGGCCAAAAATCATCTACAACAACCCTAATTCCTATTGGGTCCAAAGAATTAGGACATAACATAATTGGTCCGATTTTTCTTAACCCAATTATACATTCACAATCCCACCACTCAAGGGGTAAAATTGACATTTCCACACTATCAGGGATAAGATAAATATAAATTCGGGGGACGGGTTGTCACAATTTGTATAATTACAAAAATAGACATTTATGGTAGGAGTGGTTGCAATGGTGATGGCATCAACATTGGTAGAGGTATTGTGGTGGTGCTACTGGTAAAGGTAGGAATGGTGTAGGGGCAATGATGACGGTGGTGGTGACAATTGTTGTGGCAATGACAATGGTAGGGATATGGTTGTGATGTATACTAAGGGTGTGCTGGTTGGGGTGTAGATGTAGAAATGGTGGTAAGGTGGTGGAAATTGTTATGGTGGCTGGGGTGACAAAAATGGTGGTGATAATAGTTAGTAGTGGTGGTCACTTTGTTCATTAAGGAGAAAATGATGTGTAGACTAACAAACAATGTCACTATATGTTTATTATAGGAAAAGCTAGGAATTAGAATCATTCTACTTTTAGGGCATGTTTACTTACAAGAATGGAGTGGGAAAAACGGTATTATTCATATTCATGTGTTTATTAACAACTACAGAAAAGAAAAAGAAAAAGGAGGTAGATCTTATATGTTTTGTGTATGACAAACTTGGAAAATGAAGGCATCTAATTAACATAGGAAAATAATGAGGTCAGGGATAAATTAGAATAATAAAATAAAAATGATAATCATAAGCTATTTTTCTCTTCTGCATATTCTTACTTGTTTTCTCACATTAAAACGAACAACTTAAACAAAAACAGTTAAGTGTGTAGAAAGAAAAAGGAAAAAAAAGGATAACACTGGCATTTTCTTATAATTCAATTTCTTTTAAATAACGTGTATTCACTATCTAAATTTCATGATTGAAATTGTTCATTTCCTCAATCTTAATTTGAAGATCTTCCTTACCAACAAATTATTCGAATTAGAGATCATCTAGTCATTAAAATGTATTAAACATATTTGACGATGCGAGTACCAATTAACACATTTATGATAAACATTTCATTTTATTTGATACATTTGAATGATTAAACGATTTTCAATTCAAATAATTTAAAAAAAAAATGATTTTCAACTAAAGATTAAAAAATTGAACGTTCCTATCATAGAATTTATATAATGTATATCTCTACTAATTAATAAAACAATTATTGTCAACCAAAACCCTATGAAATTATCAGTTTAACCCTCTAACTAAAACAGAACATGAATAAGAAATATGAGCAGTAATGTAATTTCACACAACCAAATTTTGTTTTTTTTTTTCAAAGCCTCACCTACATGTAATCTTAACATATCTCTAATTAAAATAAAATAAAATTAAAAAATAAAAAAATAAAACTTCTCACTCCCACATTCTCTATCACCTCTTCCTCTCTTATTCTATATCAAAAACAAAAATAAAAAAATTTCATATATATTTTATGTGTGCCCATATGCTATTACGTTATTAAGAAAATAAAATATGTGCATTTTCTCATGAAATAGCGTAAATATTCTTAAAAAAATAATACTTGGTTACCATTTTACTTGAAAAATGAAACACGTGTGAATCTACCTACCTCCCAGGCCCCAGCCCACCACTCTCTCTCTTCCAGTGTCTCTCTCTAACTCTCTCTCTCTCACCTCGTCCGTCACATACAATAATCAATGAATCAAACTAGTAAACTTTGTACAGCGCCGACAAAATATTAAATAAATAAATAAACAAAAAAAATAAGTCGCACTCAGTGAGCTAACTACCTCGCGCCACGTGACCAGCTCATCGCGCCCTCCTTCCTTCCCCTCTCTCTCTCTCTCTCTCTCTCTAAGGTAGCCACCTCTCCATCTCCGACCCCCCAAACCCCTCTCCCCTTTCTCTCTGTATCTCTCTCTATATAATTTCTCCCTCCATCCAATCCTTCCTAAATCCCAGCATTTTTCACTTCTCCCCAAATCCCGAATTCCACTCTCACAATCAGGTAAGCTCCAATTCCTCTCTTTATTTTTTTACTCTGGATTTTACTTCGGTTTTCCGGTGGATTAAATTAGGAGAGGTCCGCTGTTTTGTTCCGTTTCCAGGATCCCATTTCCTGTCCGGACTTCAAATTTCCCGGATTTTTATCCATTCTTTTGTTTGTTTTGCTTGATTTGTTGTACATATAGTGATTAGGATTGTTCCGGACAGATTAAGATCTGCTTCCGCTTCTCCTTTCTTGGATAATTGGGTTGTTGGGTCTTGTTTGGTTGCGGTTTGGTTGGCACATTGCGTAGGGATCTGTTTGGTAACCATATCTGCATATCTGTTTGGCATTAGGTGTGCTTTTTTTTTTCTAACAGAAACTTGACCAACAGTTCTACCTAACTTCACCATTTGATTTGACGTGCTTACCTGTAATTGTTCTGCTAATCCTAAACTGTAATTTTCAGAACAAGAGCTATGAATTTTGTTTGGATCGTGTAATTGATGTGTGATCGCGATGAAATGAATTAGTATTTGATGGTTTGGTTTCTTATTCAGTGATCAGAAGCCGGAGGTTGCCTTGACCCGAAAACCATGGCCACCGGACAACTTTTTTCGCGCACCACTCAGGCGCTGTTCTATAACTACAAGCAGCTCCCAATCCAGCGCATGCTCGATTTTGACTTCCTTTGCGGTGTGTATCAATTTCCAATTTTGATTTCGGACTTGGTCTTAGTTATAGTTTTTAGTTTTTGAAAAAGTTGTAAATGTAGTAACTGAGGTTTGTTACAGGGAGGGAAACACCTTCGGTTGCTGGAATCATTAACCCCGGTTCTGAGGGATTTCAGAAGCTCTTTTTCGGTCAGGAGGAAATTGCCATACCAGTGCACTCAAAGTAAGTCGCTATTCTCTCATCCTCTTCCTAGATTTCACCTTTTTTGGCTGCAAGCCACAACCTTGTGTATAATATATATGCATGGTTAATTTTAATTTTTCATAACCAAATATTCAAATTATGTTATTAGTCAAATTGTCATTCTTTATCTATTGTTTCGAGATTATCTGACCGTCGTGTTGATAACTGTTGCAGCATTGAAGCATCTTGCGCTGCTCATCCTACTGCCGATGTCTTCATTAACTTTGCTTCATACAGAAGGTCAGTGATCGTTCTATTAGTATCTTGGAGTGCGAAACTTCTATGATTGTACCTAACGATGAATATATGTTGATATATCTGCAGTGCTGCCGCTTCTTCCATGGCTGCTCTGAAGCAACCAACCATTAGAGTTGTGGCAATCATTGCTGAAGGTGTTCCTGAGTCGGACACTAAGCAGTTGATAGCATATGCACGGGCAAACAACAAGGTTAGACAATTGATGCAAAGTCATCTTAATTTCACTGACTTGGAGAATGAACTAGCGATACTAACTTTAATCATCGTATCTTTTGTAGGTTGTCATTGGCCCAGCTACCGTTGGAGGAATTCAAGCTGGAGCTTTTAAGATCGGTGACACTGCTGGAACCATTGATAACATTATTCACTGCAAGCTATACAGGCCCGGATCTGTTGGTTTTGTCTCCAAATCTGTATGTAGCTATTCCAGCATCGTAAACTTTCAGATAATTTGGTCATTCATAAGATTATTAGAATGTCTATATTTAAAATGTTTAGCAAATTGGAATCGAGTGCATTGATTTCTCTTCTATGCCCTTATGTTTAATGTGCCATGAGTTGCCACATAGTTATTCAAACTCCAATTTGGTGTGCTGTGTCAAGAAAGTTTGTGTTCTAGAATTCTTACAAAAGAAATTTTTTTGGTATTGCAGGGTGGCATGTCTAATGAGTTATACAATACTGTAGCTCGTGTAACAGATGGACTTTATGAAGGTATCCACATTTGATCTATTTAATTTTGCTTTAATAGCTGACTTAATATTTGAACAAGGTTTTAATACAATTTTGGTATGTCTTGAAACTATTCAGGTATTGCTATTGGAGGTGATGTGTTCCCAGGTTCTACTCTTTCTGACCATGTTCTGCGGTTTAACAATATCCCCCAGGTACATTACGATTTCATTACTTCTTTTGAGGGACTGTCCACGATTTGCATGTTGTATGAGGATGCCAGTATTCTGAAACTTGACATTATGGTTTTCTGATCTTGTGCAGGTTAAACTTATTGTTGTTCTTGGAGAACTTGGTGGGAGAGACGAGTATTCTTTAGTTGAAGCTTTGAAACAGGGAAAAGTTACCAAACCAGTGGTTGCTTGGGTTAGTGGAACTTGTGCAAGGCTTTTCAAGTCCGAAGTACAATTTGGTCATGCTGTAAGTTATCATCTCAGTTTCCCTTTACTAATCTCTTCCCAAGACTGTTAAGAGGGTTAAAAATTCTAATTCTTCCTTGATATCGTCTAAATTAGGGCGCAAAAAGTGGTGGTGAGATGGAATCTGCACAAGCAAAGAATCAAGCCTTGAGGGATGCTGGTGCTGTTGTTCCCAGTTCATATGAAGCTCTGGAAACTGCTATCAAGGAAACATTTGAAAACCTGGTAATTACAGCATGCCTTGATAAACTGCACAAAGATTGCTTGACTGAGTTATGTAAATCCATGAGGATCTGTGGCTGACTAACATGTTTTGGTTATTTGTGCAGGTTGAGCAAGGGAAGATTGCACCAGTCAAGGAATTCAAGCCTCCACAAATCCCTGAAGATCTTAACTCTGCAATTAAGAGCGGAAAAGTTCGTGCTCCAACTCATATTATATCCACGATCTCTGATGACAGAGGTATGCATTACATTAAACAATCTTCCTGTATATGATTGATGTGTTTGATAAAGGACATCAGTTTCATTGACTTCTAATTTTAATCATTTTTGCAGGTGAGGAACCATGCTATGGTGGTGTACCTATGTCTTCCATTGTTGAGCAGGGTTATGGTGTGGGTGATGTTATCTCTCTTTTATGGTTCAAGCGCAGCCTTCCCAGTTACTGTACTAAATTTATTGAGGTAGGTTCTTATTACTATACTGCTGCTTATTTGCACTTTTTTACCCTTTTGTTTAATTTTTGTTGATTTAAAGTCTAGCTAAGCAAATATGTGTATACTAGCTCATTCACTAATGAGTATGACATTGACATCAGATTTGCATCATGTTATGTGCCGACCATGGTCCTTGCGTCTCTGGTGCTCACAACACAATAGTAACTGCTAGGGCTGGCAAGGATCTTGTTTCCAGCCTTGTTGCAGGTAGATATATTCCCACAGAATGTTCTATCCTTTGTTATTATAAAGTTTTCTAGTTTAAGGATTGGAGATAGTTTGGTTGCGGAATACTCAAGATGAGCTTCTGAAACAGGTTTGCTCACAATTGGACCACGATTTGGTGGTGCCGTTGATGACGCTGCTCGTTACTTCAAGGATGCCTATGACAGGGTGAGCCTTATTGGGCATTTTATGTGTAGTGATTGAACACTTAAACCTTAAAATGATGTTTTAACGCTAACAAGTTGTCTCCTTGCTGTGTTTTATCAGAACCTTACACCTTATGAATTCGTCGAAAGTATGAAGAAGAAGGGCATTCGTGTGCCAGGGATTGGGCACAGGTATTGAGAGTTTTCAAAGTTATACAACAGCATAATCTTCGGGTTTCAGTATATGCATTTTAGTAGCTGCATTAGAAATCTTATTGATGGTAGTTTTTGTTTCTTTGCTGTGGAAAAGGATCAAGAGAGGGGACAACAGAGATAAGAGAGTAGAGCTTCTACAAGCGTTTGCACGCACTAATTTCCCTTCTGTCAAGTACATGGAATATGCCGTACAAGTTGAAACCTACACACTCTCGAAGGCTAACAATCTGGTCCTCAACGTTGATGGCGCAATTGGAACCTTGTTCCTGGATCTTCTTGCTGGCAGTGGAATGTTCACCAAGCCAGAGATTGACGAGATCGTTGAGATTGGATATCTGAATGGGCTCTTCGTGCTGGCACGTTCTATTGGTTTGATTGGGTGAGTACTGGCTAGGATTAACTATATATTTTTTTTCCGCAGATAATTGTAGGTTAGTTTTATGTTGTTGCCTATTCAGGTACAATCAAAATCTAGATAACGACACATCAACCATTAGAACACTGATTCTACATAGGCACATATCTCCCTCCTTTACACGCAAAGATAATGTACTTGGACTTCCTACTGTCTCTAAACAGATTAGGTGGTCCTACGGTCATATGGTCACTGATACAGATAGGACTCAATAGTTCAAGTAGTCAATTTCCGATTCGTTGGCATATACATATAGGATTAGATACCTGGCTTTGTCATTGAGACACAAAACAACAGATTGTCCTTCATGACAATGAGGTTCACTTCCATTCGATGGAGGGTCAGATAAACAAGGGAGATAGGACATCATTTTCTGCTTTGTATATGATGCATTCCTTAGTATATCTGTAGAATATACTTTTACCTGACCGATTCTCTCTCTGATCTAAATCTCAGGCACACATTCGACCAAAAGAGGTTGAAGCAGCCCCTATACCGCCACCCATGGGAGGACGTTCTATACACCAAGTGAGAAAATATCGGATAGCAGGTGCAAAACCCGGCCTACCTGCTTGCGGACGAGCATTGTTGTTTGCAAGGTTCTCAAGTCTATGATTTCGCCGGGGATGATTATTGTTCATTTGTTAAAATAGTGTTTTGTTTCGGTAATGCTGGAGCTGGTAAGTCTGTATCGAAAGTTCATAAAAAGAGAGAACCCTCGATCATTTTACCAAGCAGAAGTTATGTTTTCGCTTAAATTTCTTGGATTCACTTTCTGGTTTTAGGAGAGAAGTAGATTGTAGGGCAGCTGGGAATTGGATGTACCATGGTCCATGAATATGCGCAATTGTTCTCTCGAGAAAAAAAACGAATAAATACAAATCTGTCCCTATACATTTATGCATTGCCTTTTTCTTTCTTTATTTTTATTTTTATTAAATAAATTTCATTAAAACTCCTATCAAGAAAGAGAAAAAAGTATATCAAACACGCATAAAATATAGCGAACAAACAAAAACAAGAACTTTACGAGAAAAAAACTTTAACATAAACACAACCAAAAACTCATGTCGCTTTAAGCTCAATTTCTTGCCAAGCCAGACAATCTAAACCCTAAACGGATTCATAATTCTTGAATCGTGAGTACTACGGCCACCACATGAATGAGCACCACCATCAAACAAACCGCATCTAGTCGTAAACACACAATAAGTCAGCCATAACTAAATGCAGAACTTAATATAAATATTAAATCGTCATTGTTGTTCCTGGACCGGACAAAGCCTAATCTTTTGACTGATTTCTTAGAGCATTTACCGGACAATCATGGAGATATTTATGCACTAATTAACTGGGATTATCTTGAGTAACTTGTGCTCACCAGACAACGATTGTGCCATATCGTACGGACCAAAATGGACATATTTTACTATCTAACGGAAATTTTTAAGGATGACTAGAATACGATCTGATACGTTAAATATTATAATAAAAGTGTTGAAAATACCAAATTATATATTTTCCTGTACATTGAAAAATATCTCAGTCTAAAATCAGATGTGATATGTGTTCCATTTCCATCAGGTACGGTCAGTAAGGATAATTCTTCGCCATAGTGTAATATTCCATTTCACTCGGATGCATGCATGGGAGTGGAAGTATAATTTTCACTGATGAAGCAAATCAGGATAAAAGCAGACATTAGGAAAAAAGAAAAAAAAAAAAAAAAAAAAGTAAACTTATAATTTTGTTGTAATGTTATACCTCAGTTAACTTTTCCATTAATTTTTCTGTTAACTGCTGACGTGAGACCCACTATTTTGCTAATCAGAATAAAAAATTAATTAATTAATAAAAAATTATTTGTTATTTATTTAAAAATTAAAAATTAATTAAAACAAACAAACCTTTTTCTTCCTTTTTTCCCCAGAAACCGTGCTTTCTCCCCAACGCCCCTTCGTCCTCCTCCGCCGCCTTCTTCCTCCTCCGTCCCCTTCATCCTCCTCTTTAAACACAAGTGTCGGATCTTTTCTGGCCCGCTTCGACTGACCCAGAGAACGGCCATCTTTTCCCTCAAACTCTCCCTTCTCTCCTAACGCTCACCATCTTTTCTTCTCTGTGTTTACAGAGACGCCGAGCCCCAGAGAAAGGCCATCACCAGACCACCACCACAACTGTGTCACTCTCTCTTCTTCTCTCCCTCAACGCTTGTTATGAACTGGTTGAGATTGTCTTAATCACAGGAAGGTTTTAGTTAGTTTAAGGACTAAATTGTAAGGAGTTATAAGTATGGGGTTTCAATTGTAAAGGGTCAATAGTTATTAGACGGTTTCAGAAATTGTTAGTATTGTGGTCCTGATGGCATTGTTGATATACATGCTTTCGAATGGATTGTAAGGCAGAATTGAAATTAATTGAATATTCCTTTTGCTTCTTCTATATTTTCTCTCTCGCCATTCATGTACCTTAGCTACCGGTGTGGTTGATTCTCCGGCACCGGTGTGGTTCATAACATTGGTATCAAAGCCTAGGTGCCCGATGCTGCGGGTCTTGGTGACGTGACGTGCCGCCTCGTGATTACCGCCTTGGGAGTATGGACTCCAAGGGACTTGGTGACGAGGGACTGGGCGACGTGATTACCGCCGTGGGCGTCGGGTCTTCCGAAGGGTGGTGTAATGTTATGATCCCACATTGACTACACTTATGGGAGTGTAGGGGTTCTTAAGTCCTTGGGGTCCTCCCACCTATTGGACTAGTCTTTTGGGTTGGGCTCTTCCTTTGGGCTTGAGTTCCTAACATTGGTATCACCCTCCGTTCCTGGTTTTTCCCATCCGTGTATGCCCCGTCCCAAACCCACCACTCGTTCCGCCATGGATGCCCGCTTTGCTGCTTTTGAATCTGAATTTCCGTCGATCATCCGTGAAGCGGTGAACTCCGCTTTTGATGCCAAGCTTCCAGCCCAACTCGATGCGCGCCTTCCGGCGTATTTTGAGCAGTTCCGCCGCGAGCTCACTCATGAACTCACCTTTCGTCGTGAGGGTGAAGGTCCATCCCACCCACCTCCTCCAGATCCACTTGTTACTCATGAGATGGCTCAGATCCCGCCACCACCTCATCCCGGCCCTCAGAATCCAAGGCCGCCGTGGCAACAGCGCCTCGACTTTCCCAGATTTACTGACGGTGATGATATCCTTGCTTGGATTTACAAAGCCGAACAGTTCTTCTCCTTCTATGGGATCCCCGATGCTCAACGTGTTCTCACCGCCTCCTTTCATTTTGAAGGTGAGCTTCTTCACTGGTTCCGTTGGATGGATTGCGTCAACACCACTCCCACTTGGTCGGCGTTTACCACCGCCCTTTGTCGCGAGTTTGGATCCTCTGCTTTCGAAGATAGTGCCGAGGCTCTCTTCAAACTTCGCCAGCTCGGTCCTCTTCGTGATTATATCGCGGAATTTCGCCGTCTAGCTACTCGATCACCTGAGATTAGCCCTCTTCTGTTACGCAGTTGCTTTTTAGGGGGGTTGAAAAAGGAACTGCGATATGATGTCAAACTGTTCAAACCCGCCAATGTCCATGAGGCTATTGCCATTGCTGTGCAGCTTGATTCTAAGCTTACTGAGCTAAAATCGGTCCCATCTCGCACCAATACCACGTCTAAACCCTTTTCAAACACTGTCACACCTTCCTCCTATACTATGCCAAACACTCGCAACCTTGGTATTAAGAAGCTAACCCCGGCTGAGGTCCAACGGAAGCGAGAGCGAGGGGAATGTTGGTTCTGTACTGATAAGTGGGTGAGCGGCCATAAGTGTAGCCTTAAGCAGCTACTGATGATGGATGTGCTGGATTCGGATGTTGTTGAAAATGACATTGAGGAGGATCAACCTGCATTGCACAACATGGAGCTTAGTGCGTGTGCCTTCTATGGCACTCATGGATGTCCGCCCGCTCAAACCATGAAGGTGCTTGGTCAGATTAATGGTCGATCTGTGAAAATACTCCTGGACTCGGGCAGCTCACACAACTTTGTTGATTCCAAATTGCTTAAACAGTGGGGGTGGCAAGCAACAAATACCAAGTCCTTTGAGGTCATGATAGCTGATGGCGGCAAGGTGATAAGTTCTGGTTGTTGCAGGGCTGTGGAATTGTCTCTTGCAGGGTATCAGTGTCACACAGATTTTTACTCATTGTCGTTGGGTGGTTGTGATGTGGTCTTGGGGGTGCAGTGGCTTTCCACCGTGAGCCCTGTGCTATGGGACTTCCAACTCCTCACAATGGAGTTCACAAAGGACCACCACACTTATAAATTGTCTCATCAAAATTCCACTACCTCAGGAATTCAAGAAGTATCACTGCATCAACTGGATAAGGAGTTAGCTAACTCTAATCTGGGGTTGTTCTTGTATTCCATGGAAACAGAAAAGTTAGAATCCTGTGAATTGAATTCAGTACAGTTGCAGGAACTACAACAATTGTTGAATGCATTCGAGTCTATCTTTGCTTTGCCTACTACGTTACCTCCACAGCGAGACCACGACCATCACATTCCCCTTGTGCAAGGGGCCAAACCACCAAGCATTCGACCATACCACTATGGTCCGTTACAGAAAACTGAAATCGAGAAGGCAGTTCAAGAATTACTTGAGGCAGGTTTCATAAGGCGAAGCCATAGCCCATTCTCCTTTCCTGTTTTGTTAGTGAGGAAGAAGGAAGGCACTTGGCGGATGTGCATTGACTACAGAGAGCTCAATACCCTCACTATTAAGGACAAGTACCCCATACCCCTTATTGACGATCTGTTGGATGAGTTGCATGGATCATTCTATTTCTCTAAGTTGGACTTGCGATCTGGATATCACCAGATATTAATGCAGCCTTGAGACATTGAAAAAACTGCATTTAGGACTCATGAGGGCCATTATGAGTTCCTAGTAATGCCATTTGGGCTTACAAATGCCCCTGCCACATTCCAAAGTTTAATGAACGATTTATTTAAGCTCTACTTGCGGAAATTTGTGTTGGTTTTCTTTGACGACATCCTTATTTACAATAAGACCTGGGCAGCTCATTTAGCTCACTTGAAGGCAGTTTTTGAGATATTGCAGACCAATCAACTTTTTCTCAAAAAGTCTAAATGTTCCTTTGGGCAAACGCGGGTGGAGTATTTGGGACACATTATCTCACGAGAATGAGTAGCACCGGACCCTGGGAAGATCCAAGCCATACAAACTTGGCCTGCACAAAAAACTGTTAAGGAGTTGAGAGGATTCTTGGGTTTAACAGGCTACTACAGAAAGTTTGTGCCAGGCTTTGGCAAAATTTGCCAGCCTCTATACCATTTGACAAAGAAGGAGGGGTTTCATTGGAATGCAGAAGCTCAAAAAGCATTTGACACACTTAAGACAGCAATGACCTCTTCACAAGTATTAGCACTACCAGATTTCTCTAAACCATTTGAATTGGAATGTGATGCTTCTGGTTGTGGCATCGGAGCTGTGCTGCAACAAGGCGGAAGACCCATTGCTTTTTCTAGCCAGTCACTTGGTCCACGGAATCAAGCACTCTCTACTTATGAGAGAGAATTAATTGCAGTGGTTTATGCAGTAAGGAAATGGCAGAATTATTTGCAGGGAAGACATTTCATAATCAAGACTGATCATAGTAGTCTTAAATACTTTCTACATCAGCGAGCTAACACTGCATTCCAACAGAAATGGGTTTCCAAGTTATTGGGGTATGATTATGAGATACAGTTCAAAAATGGATCCCAAAATGCAGCTGCAGATGCTTTGTCTCGGTTACATGGAGTGCCTTAATTACCGGAACCTGTTCCTCAGTCCATTAAGGAATGTAATGCTATTTCTTACCCTTACAATGGCTGGATAGATGACTTGCGGAGAAGTACTGAACAAGATGAATGGATTGCAGCAAAGAAAAAAGAAGTGGGTGACTATGCAATGAAGGGCACAAGGGACTCTACCTTGGGAAAGTATACTGTTGAAAATGGATTCTTGCTCTACAAGAAGAGGGTGGTGTTAAGCCCTCACTCGGAGTGGAGAAGTAAAATTCTAGAGGAGCATCATTGTACCCCCTCGGCTGGTCACCAAGGAGTTCTCAAGACATACCATCGAATTCAGAGGAGCTTCTATTGGCAAGGAATGAAGAAGGATATCCAACACTATGTGGCAGATTGTCAAGTGTGCCAACAAAACAAAGTGGAGACCATTGCCCCACCAGGGTTGCTGCAACCTTTACCAATTCCCCAAAGAATTTGGACTGACATTAGCATGGATTTCATAGTGGGTTTACCCCTATGCAAGGGCAAATCTGTGATATTAGTGGTGGTTGACAGATTATCCAAAAGTGCTCATTTCATAGCGATGGCTCACCCTTACACTGCAATCACAGTAGCTCAGTCCTTTGTGGATAATGTCCTAAAACTACATGGCATGCCAAGTTCAGTGGTCAGTGATAGAGATCTTATCTTCATTAGTGCCTTCTGGAAGGAATTGTTCAAACTGCAAGGGTCGAAACTGTGTATGAGCTCGGGATATCACCCCCAAAGTGATGGGCAAACTGAAGTGATGAATAGGTGCCTTGAAACCTATTTAAGGAGTTTTGTTGGAGGTCAACCACGGAGATGGGTTCAATGGCTTCCGTGGGCTGAATGGTGCTTTAACACTTCCTACCATTCATCTGCCAAATTCACACCTTTTGAGTTAGTCTATGGCTTCCCACCTCCTCAAATTATACCCTATGAATTTGGTACTGCAAGGGTGGCAACAGTGGAACAAAGTCTTTTGGAAAGGGACAAGATCTTATCTGTCTTAAAACACAACCTGCAGATGGCTCAGAATCGTATGAAGGTGCAGTATGATAAAAAGAGATCTGAAAGGCAATTTGAAGTTGGAGATTCTGTGTACCTTAAGTTGGTTCCTTACCAGTTGCAAGCATTAGCCCCTCACAACTATCATAAGCTTCAACCAAGGTACTTTGGTCCTTATGAAATTTGCGAAAAGATTGGTAAGGTAACATATAAACTGAAAATGCCACATAGCACCAAGATTCATCCTGTGTTCCATGTGAGTCAATTGAAGAAACATTTGGGAAGTAATGTGGAACCTCAGAATGTCCTACCTCAGGTGGTCGACGATGGGTTGGCAGGGAACATACCAGTTGCAGTGTTGGAGATGAGGGTTTACAAGAAGGGCAATGTTGCAGGGGTCCAGTTGCTAGTGCAGTGGCAAGATCAGGAGGAATCAGAGGCTACTTGGGAAGATTTTGATGAGTTTAAGGCTAAATACCCTACATTTTCTTTTTGAACAAACCTTGAGGACAAGGTTCTATAAGGGAGAGGTATTGTTATGAACTGGTTGAGATTGTCTTAATCACAGGAAGGTTTTAGTTAGTTTAAGGACTAAATTGTAAGGAGTTATAAGTATGAGGTTTCAATTGTAAAGGGTCAATAGTTATTAGACGGTTTCAGAAATTGTTAGTATTGTGGTCCTGATGGCATTGTTGATATACATGCTTTCGAATGGATTGTAAGGCAGAATTGAAATTAATTGAATATTCCTTTTGCTTCTTCTATATTTTCTCTCTCGCCATTCCTGTACCTTAGCTACCGGTGTGGTTGATTCTCCGGCACTGGTGTGGTTCATAACAACGCTCAACTCCCCAGTTTCTCTAACCTCTCATCTTCTCTGTACAACAACATAGATGAACTAAACCCTAAACCACCTCGTAGTTTTCAGATGAAAATCCGTCAATTCTTGGTCAGATTGGACAAGACTTGGACCACGGATCACTTCCCCTTCATCCTGAGGTTCAGATTCGAGCATGGGAGACTTGAATCTGCCTCGATTTCGCGAGAAACCAAAAGCCCAGTTTCGGGCTGACAACCTCAGGCCGTTCTCAGGCCATTATCCGGGCACGACTTGGTGTAAAAAGGCTATATTTCTACTCTTTGATATGTGATCTTCGTTTTGAGATAAATTTCGTGTGTTTTGGTAGAGATTTTAGGGTGAACGGAGTGGAAATTTTTCCGGCTGGCCGGTGCCCGTTTCTGGGGCGCGTTGGGAGAGAAGGGAGATTTTGATGGAGAGAGATTGTGATGAGGGGGCCCAAAAAGTATTTGTTTATAATGAATATTAATTGTTAAATAAATAACAATTAATTTTTTATTCTAATTAGCAAAATAGTGGGTCCCGCGTGTGCCACGTTAAATTAACGAAAAAATTAATGAATGGCATTGTAACGAAATTATAAGTTGAGGTAAGACATTGTCATGTTTTAAACATGATGTATGAAATTGTAATTCGACCTATAGTTAAGTTAGTTTTGTATAATAATATTTTGTAGGGTTGGAAATTCAATGACTACTATATTTTATTTTCTTTTAAAATCTATTAAAATCTTATGAAAATCAAATACCAAGGCCTTTTTTATCCATTGATGGTATGAATGTGTTAACATAAAGGTTCCGGTTAGTTTTACACGTACAACTTGTAACTCAAGTAGTTAAAAATATTTTTTTGTATTTATGTTTTGGTAATTGATTCATCAGACATCAAATATCTATTATAAAAATATAATAAGGTGACACAACATAATGAGAAACTTTTTGGTGTATTTGAAATGATGTCTCGTGGAATTAAAACACTATCTATTTATATTATAACACGTGAAATAGTATACCACATGACAAGTATTTAAAAAACACATAAAAATTTCCCCAACATTATTTATCATCTACCATAAAAAAAACACTATCATTATTTCAATTTGAGTGCCCAAAGTAAAAAATGAGGTGGCATACGTATAGGTTTAATAACTTTAGTTGAGACGTAATTGAGACGCATTATAAACCGATAAAAGTTGGAAGTGTAATAAACAATTTTGCTGCCTCTGTGCAGTGGCGGATCCAGGATTTTAAACTCGGGGGTCCTAATAATAAAGGTCAAAAAATTTATAGACAAAAATAACATTGAAAAGTTAAATATAATACATTTCATTCAAAAATCATGTGCAAAACAACATTACAAGCTATAAAATCCTAATTCAAGCGTCCACGACAAGGTTTCATAGTCTGAAAATGTGCTCTTCGGACCTCATCTTGAATATTAGAAGGATAGTCCTTCATTCGAATTCTTTTTTCCGGGTCTCTCTCAAGATTATTAAAATCAATGTCACGCTCATTTTGTCTTGAGCTCGAACTACCCGAACAAGTAGATGGTGCTATTGGCTTTGGCTTGAAAAATCTTTCCATATTTCTTATTTCTAAACTACACATTTAACCAAAAACACAAAACATATACCAATCAACCAATAAACAAAAATTCCATCTAAATTTCAATGATAAAATGAGTTTAAACATAAAACATATCAACAATTATATCAATAATAGACTAAAAATCTTCATCAATATCTAATATAATTTAATTGAGATTAGATTAGAATACCAAAAAACTTACTTGAATTGTGAACAAAATAGTGATGGCCTAGAGATATGGGGAGGTATGATATTAGAGTAATAAAATTATAATATGGGATTGGGTGTGGGTGTGGGATTTAGAATTTTAGGGTTTTGAAATCTGAGGAGTTGGGGATTGGAAATTGGATGAATATGTTAAAGTTGGGCATTGGGGGAAGTAGAAGAGAAATTTGGGTGAATATGTTATTGCATTGGGCATTGGGGGAAGCAGAAGAGCAGGAAACGGGGGAAGGGTGGGACAGTGGGGAATGATGTGAGTTGGGGATGGGATTTAAAATAATGGACAAAAAGTTTGGGTGGGATATAAAAAACAATTTAAAACAATTGGCCAAAAGCCAATTATTTTCTTTCTTCTCCGGTCATCTTCTCCGACGAGAAGATTTTGTACCTGCAACCGACACTGCACGAGGGGTCCCCGGAAAATTTCTAGCAGCAATTTAGGGTCGTTGAAGGGTCCTGGGACCTCCCAGGTCCCTCTGTGGATCCGCCACTGCCTCTGTGGATGCTTTTGTTGGAACAAGACTTTTATTTTACGTGTACATTCGAGCTCATTTAATGTAACCTTAGTGTCATATGATAAATATTTTCTCAAATATTAATAACTTTTCATCATAAATAGAACAAAAAATAATTTTACGGATTCTATAGACTCCAACGAGATAATGCTTTCTGTTCAATACACTCTTTGTAATTTTATGTGTCTATCCTATACCTCTCACCAAATTAACATTATGCATTATAACAAAATATTTAAATGTTGTTGGTATAAACTTGTCCACTCAAGCCTCAAGGTAACACTTGTTGACGCTCAAAATTAGGAGGTTTACAAAGATCAGTATGGTCGGTCTTTGGTGAGATCGGGACTAAAACAGTAATAACGTAACAACAACGATTAAGTGGTTCATTTCTCAAAATTGGGCTACGTCTATTGTGACGATGATATATGAATTGAGACTTACAAAATAGACAGTTCGGATTGTTGAAGTTCGATGTAGAGTGAGTCCCACAACTGATCCTCATTTTTTTGAAAAAAAAAAAGCGATCACTTCCCTTGAAGGGTGTGTGTGTGTGTGTATTGAGAATTGGTTACAAAGAGCCCCAGAGAGCCCCAAAAGCACTAGGCTTGATTCCTTTTCATTTAATGAATCAAGTACGTAGACACGACTTGTTAGCCACTCTTCCTTTCTTTAATCGAAATGTGATAGTAGAGTAGCATTTGTTAATGCCTAATTGGATGTATTCTTGAGCTAATATGTACTGAGCGCCTTGCTCAGCCCTGAGGTTTTAGTCTGACAACCTTTATGTCCCTTTATAGACCTCTGTGCTTGTCGATGGGCATCATGTGGCCAAGAGTTGGATCCCGAGTAGACTTGTTCTTGGGACTTCATGCTATAAAGTTAGGAGGATGCCAATTTGCTCCCATAGTAGAAAAGGAACCAGGATCCTCTCCTGAGCAGTTCTCTAGGAATCCTAGGGATCCCGCAATCTTGTCCGTTCATTTTATATCATGCGGTCAGTTTTCGTTAGGTACTATTCATATTTGAATTTTAAAATTTAAATTTTAAATAATTTCTGACCGCACGATATACGATGAATGGACATGATTGCGGGATCCCTAGGAAACTGCTCAGGAGAGGATACTGGTTTGTCGAAAAGTACTTTCCTAGGAAACTGCTCAGGAGAGGATCCTGGTTCGTCGAAAAGTACTTTCCTATTTTAAAGGGACTTGGATTCTCTGCCCTCCCATTTAGGTGCCCTCTCCGTACCCTCCTGTTTTGTGTGGTCACGGTTAATCCATGCTAACATTTTATATTGTTTTTTATAAAAATAATAAGACAAAAAAAATAGTAATATAAAATATTGACGTGGCTTAACCGTGACCACACAAACAGGAGGATACGGAGAGGACACCGAATTAGAAGGGCAGAGAATCCAAATCCATTTTAAAGACCATTGGTCAATATATTGCTAAAATTAGAAGGGACAATTGATTTCCCTTCCAATTATAGTTTTTCTTTATTAGATCTTGGGGGAAGGAACCTGACTGGAATTGAATCTGATGGTGCAAGAACATTAAAATAATCCCAACTTAAATTGACAAAAATAAAATACGAAAAAAGTAAATAAGAAATAGAAAAATATAGGGGCAGGAGAATCAAAATTATTGTCATCGGGCCAAACTCCCAAAACGCACAAGACCACCAATCGAATAATGGCCTCCATGTTTTATTCTCTCACCACCAATAATGCAAAACCAAAAATCCAGAAAAGTAGAGATAAATCCAGAAACAAATACAGTTCAGTAAAAAACAAAGAAGAAAGAAAGTGTCCTTCTCTCCTTTCCCAGTTCTCTCTCTCGCTTTCTCTCTCTACCAAGAACCCGACAAAACAAAAAAGAATATCAACCCAAAACCAGCTTTTTCCCATCTCTGAATTAAACCACATAAATAATTAAGGACCACCATCGAAAGCCACAAGCTTTCCTATTTTTTAAGCAAAAAGTCACAAGCTTTCACTCTGATCGGCTTCGAATTTTCATGGGGTTTTTCAATTTACCACTTTTTTTATAATTTTTAGCGAATTTAGGACCAACCCAGTAAGAATTGAGTCAAACGGGGAGGACCCAAGTCAGCAGAAATGGCGTCAGGAGCTCAGTCGTCGGGCACGAGCAATATCAAGGCTCACCACAACACGGAGTCTGTGAGCAAAGCCATTGCTCAGTACACTGTAGATGCTCGGCTGCACGCCGTGTTCGAGCAGTCCGGGGAGTCCGGCAAGTCGTTCGACTACTCGCAGAGCATGAAAACCACCAAAGATTCCGTCCCGGAGCAGCAGATTACGGCGTACCTGTCGAAGATTCAGAGGGGCGGCCATGTCCAACCTTTCGGGTGCATGATGGCCGTGGACGAAGCCACGTTCGGAGTCATTGCGTATAGCGAGAACGCACGCGACATGCTCGACCTAACGCCGCAGTCAGTGCCGATCCTTGAAAAGCCGGAGATTCTCACAATTGGGACCGACGTCCGTACGCTATTCACACCGTCGAGCGCGGTGTTGCTGGAGAAGGCATTTGGGGCTCGGGAGATAACCCTTTTGAACCCGATTTGGATCCACTCTAAGATTTCTGGAAAGCCCTTTTACGCAATTTTGCATAGGATTGATGTTGGGGTCGTGATTGATTTGGAGCCTGCGAGAACAGAAGACCCTGCGCTGTCGATTGCCGGCGCGGTGCAGTCGCAGAAGCTGGCGGTGAGGGCGATTTCGCAGCTGCAGTCGCTGCCGGGCGGCGACATTAAGCTTTTGTGTGACACTGTGGTAGAGAGTGTGAGGGAGCTTACTGGCTATGATAGAGTTATGGTTTATAAGTTTCACGAGGATGAGCATGGTGAGGTTGTGGCTGAGAGTAAAAGGCCTGACTTGGACCCATACCTTGGGCTGCACTACCCGGCCACGGATATACCACAGGCGTCAAGGTTCTTGTTCAAGCAGAACCGGGCTCGAATGATAGTAGATTGTCACGCCAAGCCGGTTCATGTGATTCAGGATGAAGGGCTGATGCAGCCTTTGTGCTTGGTTGGATCCACACTAAGAGCCCCACATGGTTGCCATTCCCAGTACATGGCTAATATGGGATCCATTGCGTCATTGGCGTTGGCGGTAATCATCAATGGAAACGACGAGGAAGCTCTTGGTGGGAGAAATTCAATGAGATTATGGGGCCTGGTTGTTTGCCATCACACCTCTGCTCGGTGCATTCCATTTCCGCTTCGGTATGCTTGTGAGTTTTTAATGCAGGCCTTTGGACTTCAATTGAATATGGAATTACAATTGGCTTCACAAATGTCTGAGAAACATGTTTTAAGGACACAGACTCTGTTGTGTGATATGCTTCTGCGTGATACCCCAACTGGCATTGTTACTCAAAGTCCTAGTATAATGAACCTTGTGAAATGTGATGGGGCTGCACTCTACTACCAAGGGAACTACTACCCTCTTGGTGTGACGCCCACCGAAGCCCAGATAAAGGACATTGTGGAGTGGTTGTTGGCTTCCCATGGAAGTTCAACTGGTTTGAGTACAGATAGTTTGGCTGATGCCGGGTACCCTGGAGCTGCCTCTCTTGGTGATGCAGTTTGTGGAATGGCGGCTGCTTATATTACTAAAAGGGATTTTCTGTTCTGGTTCCGATCCCACACTGGGAAAGAGATCAAATGGGGTGGAGCAAAGCATCATCCAGAGGACAAGGATGATGGGCAGAGGATGCATCCACGCTCTTCATTCAAAGCGTTTTTGGAAGTGGTTAAAAGCCGGAGCTTGCCATGGGAGAATGCAGAAATGGATGCAATACACTCTTTGCAGATTATTTTGCGTGACTCATTTAAGAACACAGAGACAAACAATACAAATGCTGTTATGCGGGCCCAGCTTGGCGATCTGGAGTTTCAAGGGATCAATGAGCTCAGCTCCGTAGCAAGAGAAATGGTTAGGTTGATAGAGACTGCAACTGCTCCCATACTTGCTGTCGATGTTAATGGCTGTATAAATGGGTGGAATGCAAAGGTTGCAGAGTTGACCGGTCTCTCAGTTGAGGAAGCTACCGGGAAGTCCTTGGTTCACGATCTCATTTACAAAGAATCTGAAGAAATTGTTGAAAAACTTCTAACCCGCGCTTTAAAAGGTAGTCTTTTTGTACCTAATGTCTTTATACCTCTTTAATTTGGGAGTCTATTAATGCGGTGTTATTGACATTTTTTCCCAGTATGTTCTAAATATCAGTGATAATTAAAAAAAAAAAGTTTGTTGCCAATCGTTGTCAACATAAAACTGATGCATGAAGATTGTATGTCAAATTTTGAAATTCTGTGTAAATCCTTGAATGGCACATGATAATGTCATAGTAATTTTGGCTTACTTCAAGTGCCGTGTGAACTTCACTGAGACGATTTGTTGTGATGACTAGATACCTTCTAATTAATTAAGCTTCACTGGAAAGATCCAAATATGTTAGCCTTAAATTAGCAATGTATTGTAGTTATCACTTGTATTGCGTTGTCTTAATAATGCAATTCTATCTGCAAGAGAGACTTAGGTCATTACTTGTTCTCCCTTGCAACTCTAACTGGCCAATTAGGTGATTGCTCAGTAGCAATGCAACAAGGACAGAACATGAGTGCTGATGTACCATATTGGTATGAATTTCGGAATGTTACCTTAAAACAACAAAAGGAGCATACCATTAATGCCAGTATGGCTTATTATGGAAAAATATGGGGCTAAACACCTAATTGACTATTTATTGGTTGCTGGCCTTAAATCTCAAACCTTCTTTTAATTTGAATATTTTTAGAGTGTGGAGACTCCCTGTCACCAACTGATGTTTCCCTGGTATTCTTTGTCATTCGGGCCTGCGGGCCTCCTTGGTTTTGCTTTGTTTTAGGCCTCGTGCCTTTGTTTGTACGTTGTTTCTCCTCTTGGGTTGTAGTTTCGGTAACCTTGAATGAATCTGAATTTCCAAAAAAGAAAAGAAAGATACGGGGCAAACCAGCTTTTATTTTTTAAAATCTATTTTTGTTTAATAATTGATGATTTGAGTGACATGCTTAATATTTACTTTGAAAGCAAGTCTATTTCTGTATAAGATTGAATTCGGAATTTTCCTTGGGAGGTATCGGGAAGGATTCTACTACAATAGTTTTATCAATGCAGGTGAAGAAGATAAGAATGTCGAAATCAAAATGAGGACATTTGGCCCAGAGCATGATAACAAGCCTGTCTTCATAGTGGTTAATGCTTGCTCTAGCAAGGATTACGCTAATAACATGGTTGGAGTTTGCTTTGTTGGTCAGGACGTTACTGGTCAAAAAGTAATAATGGACAAATTCATAAAAATACAAGGTGATTACAAAGCCATTGTTCATAGCCCCAATCCTTTGATCCCTCCCATATTTGCTTCAGATGATAACACATGTTGCTCGGAATGGAACACTGCCATGGAAAAGCTCACTGGGTGGAACCAGGGAGAAATCCTTGGAAAAATGTTGGTTGGAGAGGTCTTCGGCAGTTGCTGTCGAATCAAGGGTCCAGATGCTATGACAAAATTCATGATTGTCTTGCACAATGCCATTGGAGGGCTAGACACAGACAAATTCCCCTTTTCGTTCTTTGACCGGAATGGGAAATATGTACAAGCTCTCTTGACAGCAAATAAGAGGGTGGATACAGAAGGTCAGGTTATTGGAGCTTTCTGCTTTTTGCAGATTGCTAGTCCGGAACTGCAGCAAACTCTTAAAGTACAGAAGCAACAAGAAAATGAATGTTTATCTAGGATGAAAGAATTGGCTTACATTTGCCAGGAAGTAAAAAATCCTTTAAGTGGTATACGCTTTACTAACTCACTTTTGGAGGCTACGGACTTAACTGAAGACCAAAAGCAGTTTCTGGAGACTAGTGCTGCTTGTGAGAAGCAAATTTTGAAGATTATAAAAGATGTTGATCTGGATAGCATTGACGATGGGTAAGTTTTTTGTACAAACTTATGCAATTACACGCTTAAAACTGGCACCTTAGTTCTTTCATAATTGAACTAGGAAAAACATAATTAAGTTTTCTACTTTTTTTTTAATTTTTTTTTAAAATTTTGAATTAGATCACTGGAGCTTGAGAAGACAGGATTCTTACTTGGGAGCGTTATAAACGCTGTTGTTAGCCAAGTAATGTTATTGCTCAGAGAAAGAGATCTACAATTGATTCGAGATATTCCTGAAGAAATCAAAACATTGGCCGTCTATGGTGATCAAGTGAGAATTCAACAGGTCTTGGCTGATTTCTTATTGAATATGGTACGTTATGCACCCTCTCCTGAAGGCTGGGTGGAGATTCATGTTCTTCCAAGCTTGAAGAAAGTACCGGATGGAATCACTCTGGTTCATACTGAATTCAGGTATTTTGCCTTCTCACTATTAATATTTAATTAATTGGATGTCCATTGAGACGACATAATAAAGTTATGTACGCTACTTGTCCTTGCAACTTGACTTTACCTGGTGTCCTGTGGGCTCTAATTATGATCATGTTCAGTTCAACCCATGTGCTATGTGCTTTGAAGAGCAAAATTATGATCATGGGCTCTTAACCAGTGACTTTTGGTCCCTATTTATCTTTACCCCATATAGAGACATTGAGTAGAATGAACTGCTTTTTTTGCCACTGTCAGTTTGAAAATAAACTTTTAAACGTCCTTCAAAAGCAAGTAAATAGATCTGAAACATATAAAATGCAGTTGATCCTGCTGTTACTTGATTTGTGCAGAATGACTTGGTTTCGTGAGTAGGAGTTAGTAATTCGAAGTTCGGTTCTTACTTGGCATAGTCTAACTGGAATGATTATATGCTTCATGTTATACAATTTTGATTTCTCTGTTTCCCAGCTTTATTCATATTAATTGCTAGTCTTGTTGGGCACTACTTGCAAATTGCGATGCTTAAAATAGACTGTTTTCTTCTTATATTTTTAATGACATGAATATTACCATTGTGATATTTAAACGACTAATTCCGTGTTTTTGGTGAAGGTTGGCATGTCCTGGCGAAGGTCTCCCTCCTCAATTAGTTCAAGACATGTTCCATAGCAGTCAATGGATGACTCAGGAAGGTCTTGGACTGAGCATGTGCACGAAGATTTTAAAGCTCATGAACGGTGAAGTCCAATATGTCAGAGAGTCAGAAAGATGTTATTTCTTAATTACTCTTGAGCTTCCTATGCCTCGGAGACCTACAAATAGTATTGACTAGGTAATCAGACTTCCAAGACTTTATAGTTTCAACAGGCTATCCACTTTATCCCCAGAACAATCTGCACGGGCACCGCCAGATTCTTTCTTTCTGTACTTAACGGAACCGAACATATTTCTTCCCACTTTAGTGAGCGGCCCAAGATTGGTGTTTGACAACACCAATTCAGATCACCAACACACTCGAGCAAGGTGTAGCAGCTAGCCTAAACGCAGTCTTATGATTTCTCTAATGCAGTTGGGCCAAATCTTTACTGCATTAGTGCGCTGCTATGTGTTATTCGTTGAAAAGGACGGAGAGGGTGCAGTCGAGATAATTGTAGCGGCTTCCACGATCAAAAGCTTTTCACCTAGTACTTTTTGGATTGGATCACATCTTTCTTCCAAGCAGGTATTGTATTCTACTTGATTACTTGTACTAAATCGTTTTCCATTACATGTTCTCAAGTGTGCACGATGAAAGTGTTTTGGTCTTTTCCCTTTAAATGTATATTGTGTAATAAAGCTGATAGTCCTCTTCTAGTTGCTGGAGTAAATGTAACATGAATTACTGACAATGTGTTATCTAATTAGTCTAATTTTTTTTCGCTATCGTTTTGATTTAAAAATGGTATTTTTCCCGACTCTTGGTGAGAATATATTCTTGGATCACCTCTGCACCACAATTTCCCTCTTTTCTCAGGCTGGATGGATTCTACAACTTGCTTATCGTCTCATCTGTCAAAATTGCCCCATATTGTTGATGCTTTATTCGGATGAGTGGATTGATGTTTGAGATGGTGGTGCAGGATGGCCCGCACCCTTTGTTGTTATTTCTGTGTGCTGGAGGAGAAAAATTGCACATCTCAGTTTTATGCTTTCTCTCTCTGTGTCAGGTGATGTGAGAGACGTCAGAGACGTCAGAGATATGAGCTGTTGTAAGTTTTTCTCCTGTCGAAGGAGCTATGTTAGTTGTCGGCCGATCGTGCGGAAGAGTGTTAAATCTAGATCATAGCCATAGGTATGTTGAAGCAAAACTGGAGGCCAACTTCGAAGTTGTGTTCAAGTAGAAGGTAGAAGATGAATTAGTAGTGACGGAGGAAACTTATTTATTCTAGTCTCCACAAATAGCAGGATCAAAGGGTCTCCCAAAAAGCCAACCCCTGGCCGGGGTTTAGCATACAATGCAGGGGACAAGCCCTAAATGTTGTGTTGGCAAAGCCAACTTCTTAGACTACGCTGCTGCGGGGCAGAAGAGCAGATTCTTAATCAATCTAATTCATCTAACTTGATAAACTTCAAAACTCGGGGTTATTCGATCCAGTCTATTCCCAGACACCAAACGTGAGTCGAAAGAAGAAACAAAATTTGAAATTCAAGATTATAACCTAATAAACTAAAGCGTAGGTATTGAAGTCCAAGTAGATCACTACTTAAAATTATTATGGAAATGGATGTAGTTAGTATACCTAAATAAGTCAACTTGATAGGTCACCATGAGCTTATAAGAGCAAGGTTTGGTTTTAAGATAATGATATTTTAGAGGGAAAGGGATTTGGGGTTGTCTTTTTGTTTTATGGTAAAGTTTTGGCACTTAATAATGGTAATAATGGAAGTGTCACTTGTTTTGTTTGCTAATGATAATATTATCCCCTCTAATTTCTAATTAGGAAAGATAATTGAGGAGATTTTGTTGCTGCTCTTTCAATCCAGAGATTGCGTGCGTGCACTCCCACCATAGTGCTTTCTAGTGCTAGAACTTTTGTTTTGGAGACAGACAGATATTGCAACTTGGTTCTTGCTTTCAAAGTTGATTGTGTCCTATTAGAAAAATAAAAAGACAATTGTTAGCCGCCTAAACAACATAAGACACGATAGAATTTTGGAAGTTTTAAGAAATTGAGATAAAGTTATTAAGGAATGAATTACACAACATTAGATGCGAGCGATTAGAACTGTCTTTTGTAAACATTACAAAGATATGTTGTAATCCTCATGAATGGTATTTACAGTTTCCGCATCTAACGTTTTGTTATATGTTTTTCAATAACTTAACATTAATTTTTTGTGATTATCAACACGAAGATTGATAACTCACATTAGTCTACACAAAAGATGAAGGCAAATATCAAAAAATGAAACTATAAACACAAGCTCAAAATGGGATATATAGAAATACTCTTGCAATTCAAAACACAAAGGAGTCTCATACTTTAAGGAGAAATACTTTGCAAATTACGCTATCAGACCATCTCCAACTCTGGGCTAAAAGCCAAATTACCCCCCCAAACACTCTCCAACCCATGCTAAAATTTTAGGCTAAATGCCAAATGCTATTTCTGGGCCAAATACCCCCCCAGCTTTCCCCTCGGGCTAAATGCGAAATGTTTATCGGAATTTAAATTTTTTTAGGTTAAAAATGTTCATAAAATTAATTTACAATAATCTATATATTTTTTTTTTAAATTGATTTAAGAAAAAAATTTAGGCTAATTTCATTCTTTAATAATTCCGGGCTAAAATTTTAGGGTAGAAGGGTTGGAGCAGAAAAGATGTTTCTGGGCTAAAAGCTAAATTTTCTGGGCTAAAAAATTTGCCTTTTAGCCCAAGGGTTGGAGATGGTCTCAGGCACCCTCACCCAATTTTTAATATCTACAAAAAGAGTAAACAAAAACCGAATTAATAAACCTCAAGGAGCTCGTTTAGGAAGTGTTTTTAAATGAATGAAATCGATTTTAAAGATTTTTTTTTTTGAAACCAACGTTTAGTAAAAATGCAAGTTAATCTTGATAAACTAATAAAGCACTTCAAGTGCCTTTAACCCAATTTTTTTTATTTTTAGAATTGTTATTAGCACTTCAAAAATTTTATTTTGCACTCCTAACTTTCTATAATTAAAAAAAAAAAACACTCACGAGGAGTGCTAATAACAATTCCTATATTTTTTTTATCTATAAGTACTTTTAATCATTTAAAAACACTTCCCAAATGAGCCTAAAACCTAATCAAAACCCAATTAGTGATTATGTGCCTTCATACCGCCTCAACCTATACATATACATGCAATGAAGGTCTCAAAAGAAAGAGAACCAATAAGCAACATATATTCTTCTCCATTTATGGAGAGATTTTTCAATGTTATCGGAACACGGGGCGGTACATAATGTCAATATACTAATGATGAGATATGTGTGTTAAAAAATTAATAACTTATGAGGGTTAATCTCAGTTTACTATCCTGAAGTTTCTTGGTTTTCAATATTTAGTACATGAAGTTTTTTTCATCCTAGTCTGGTACCTAAAGTCATAATTCTTGGACACTTTTCATACATCCGTTAAGTTTTCTATTAGAACCTCCATTAAATGATGACATGGCGCCCACGTGGACAATGACTGAGAGCCACATGTCAATATCGACCCATGTGGAAATTAAAAAATATTTAAAAATTAAAATTAAAAAAAAAACATTTTGTTTACCCACCCGTCTCCTACCTTCCTCCCAACCCACTCCATCCCTCCCACCTCTACTCTACAACTCGCACCACCCTCCCTTCCATCTTTCCTCTGCAACCCACACATACTCTCACTTCTAGGGGTGGGCGCGGTGCGATTTCGAGTGAAATCGCAATCGAAACCGAAACTTTTTGAGGTGCGGTTCGGTGCGTTTTTGAAGCCAAAACCGAAATGAAACCAAACCGTTCGATTCGGTTTGGTGTAGTTTCAAATGGTTTTGGTTTGGTTTTTGAGAAAAAATGTACAATTTAAAATATACACCTATTTATGCATAAGACCGTCAAACCTGCATGACATCTCTACCCCTAATAGACCACTCTCCTCAGATTTAGCTTATAATTCCTGGGTGGTACGTTCTAGCCATTTGGACTTAGTTGGTGATCTTATGACAATTCTTACCATATATATCCTTATTCGTTTTTATTTTACAATTCTTTTTTGGGTGTTATATGTTTAGGTTGAGCACCATTCTGCATTGGGCTCATTTGATCAGATGATGAAAGCAACAAAAGGGAAGAGGATGGTTGTTTTCCTAGACTACGATGAGACCCTTTCAGTTTCACCGATTGTTGATGATCCTGATCGTGCCTTCGTGTCTGATGAGGTCAGTCTTTAATTTTCTTGATAACAACATTCTTGTTTTTACATATGACTCAATCCACCATAATTATATTGACTATGTTCCATATGTCGGCATATGCGTGTTGCAGTACGGGAAGTTGCCAAGTATTTTCCAACAGTAGTAATTAGTGGAAGGAGTAGAGATAACATGTACCAAACCTGCATAAAAAACGCAGCAAAACAACAGAAGAATAGCAGAAAAATGACAGCAAAAAAAATAGCTAACATGTACCAAACCTGTACCAAAACTGCAGCAAATGACAACTACTAAAATTGAGACAACATCCAAATATCCAATGCATCAATGGGTTTAAATCCTTGCACATCACATATACTAAAATTCAACTTCATCACCAATCACAATACTTTACTACAACCCAATTGAAAAGTTAAGTTTGCCATAATACAACTAAAGTTCAAACTTCAAAGTTTCAAATAAAGTTCAATGTCAAAATGCCTTATGGCATTAGTACAACAAAAAAAATAAAAATAAATGGTTCATGGAATTCAACAAAGTCTTGGTTTTCAACTTACTTTGCATCGTTTAAATTTCAAACCTTTGCCTTTCCTTTTCCTTTTCCTGTTGGACACTTATTCTTTGAATGTTTAGGAGGCCTTTGAGCTTGTGAAGACCTTGCACCTTGTAAACACAAAATGGGAGGTTCTTGTGAATTCGAACCTTGAGATTGCTTTGGATCTTGTTGTGGTTGTGGATCAAGAGTAAGAGAGGCAATGCTTGAAGCCGATTTGGCTAACTCTACACAATACAAAACATAAATATAATTGATGTTTAGTTGAAAAAAAAAACGAAGAAAGTTCTTGTACTTCAAATGATATATTTACCCGATTCAATACTTTCATAGAACTCAATGTGGTCAATCGAAGGTGCATCATCCTCCCAAGTAATAATATTATCGCCCCTCAACCAATTTTACTTGCATATCAAGGCCTCCACCGATTTAGGAGTTAAAGAACTCCTAAAATCCGAAATCACTCGACCACCGGTGCTAAAAGCACTCTTCGATGCCATGGTCGAAACATGAATTGCAAGAATATATTTTGCAATTGCGGCCAAGATAGGATACTTGTTACCATTCACCTTCCACCATAGGAGAATGTTAAAAATACTTTGTGGACTCCTCTTTTGTAATTTGCACCAAGGGATCAAACAAATAAGAATCCACCTCATCTCCCACCACTTTCTCATCACCATCTTCAACAAAATGCATCCATTCATCAATTAGATCATCTTGCGTCATAGCCATATTAGATGAGGTAGAAGAATGTTGTGCTTGTAAATTTTTTGATTTATTCATATATTTTCCACCTTCAACATTGAAAACATATTCATCATAAGGGGCACGCAATATATTTTTTATTTCTTCAGTTTTCAATTGTACCTCAATGTTGGAAAGTTTCTTTCTAAAGAGTTGTGAGACATGCCTCGACTTGAACCTCGGATCTAAAACAAGTCCAATCACAATAAGAAGGCTCAATTCATGGTATGAGTCAAAATATTTTTCATATTTTGATCTCATATCGGATGCCATTGTTTTCAATAATTGCTCCGACGGTAAACCCACTTGCATGTTGGCTTGGGATTCCAAGTTATTGATGGCGGTTTCTATTTTTATGACATCATGGAGGCCGGTATGAACCGTGGGATGTGTAGAAGCATTGTAATGCCCCGTCTTGATTTATTTGCTTTATTTCGGGAAATAATAATATTAGTGATAGGCCCAAACTAAACTCTGAGTTTTGTTTGCTATTATCACTAATATTATTATTTCTCGAAATAAAGCAAATAAATTGGGGCGGGGTGTTACAAGCACTCACCCTCAAAGTCACATTATAGAACACCCGTAAAAACTTGACAAAAACCTCCGCTTTGGACCAATCTTCTTCCGTTGGTGGTCCAACCATTTTCCTCTCCTTAGTTTGGCAAACAATAATCACACCATCTTCATTTTTTCATCTTCACCTTCCTTAAAGTAAGCCAATAAGGGACTTGCTTCATCCTCTGCCATTGTAGCAAAGGCCTTCTTAAATTTCAAGGCTACATCCAACATAACAAATGTAGAATTCCACTGAGTAGGGCAATCAAGGCAAACCGTTGCTTTGCTCGTCAATTTCACCCTATTCACGGCTTACCTAAAAAGCTCCAATCTTTGTGAGGAGGCTTACCTAAAAAGCTCCAATCTTTGTGAGGAGCTCCTCACGAACCTCATACAATTTCTTATAGCTAATAGACCATTATTTAGCATCTTCATCCCATGACTCACAATTATGTTGGTTATGTGAGCGATGCATCTCACATGTAAATACTTGTCACCTAGAATGGCTTGTGAATTTTCTCACCTATTCATTTTCGTCATGAGTTGATCCAAAGAAACTTTATTTGCAGAAGCATTGTCCACTGTGATTGTCATAACGTTGTCTATCCTCCATTCTAACAAGCAACTTTCAATTAACTTTGCAATTGTAGTTCCATAGTAGTTAGGAATAACACAAAAGTTTATGATCCTTTTGTGCATATTCCATTCATGATCAATAAAATGTGCAGTAAAAACCATATAATTGGTGTTTTGTGTGTTTGTCCAAGTGTCGGTAGTGAGACAAATTAAATAGGCACTTAAGGTTCTTCAATTCATCACACATGTTGAGAACAGTTCTAACAAGAGTTCTTCTAGAAGGCACTTTAAACAATGGAATACCAACAACACAAAAAAGCCGAAACCCCATCTTATCAACAGTACTAAATGGCATCTCATCTATGACTACCATCTTGACACATGCTTCTAACACACTCTCTTGTGAAAATCCAACGGCAACCAGATTGTTACCTTTACTTTTATCCCCAACCAAAACTTTTTGCTTTTTACTTCTACTCCCTTGGTAAAATTTACAATATCTTTCAATGTTGTGTCTCATGCTTATGGTGCCATTAACTCTTGGTTCAGCCCACACTGCTCTGTTTTGGGCAATAATTACATTTAGCTCTCCTAAGTTTTACTTTGGCCAAATATTTCTCCCATTTTCATTGATTTTCGACTGTTTTTTCGTCACATAATATGTTGTAAAATGATCCCAAACCTAGTTACGTTTTCTTGAATCAGAGTTGCTTACTTTTTCATATTTGCCCTCAGATTCTTCGCTGTCATTTTCAGGGTCACCTTCAATGTCTATTTCATTTTCTAAGTCAATTTCTATTGCCTCGTCCTCCGGCTTCTCAGGGGAGTCCCCCGTAGAAGAGTAACCAAGCCCACTATGCTTGTTGGATTCTTCATATCTTGACTGAAATAAAATACGAAATGCTCATTATCTTAAATGAATGGAATGCACAGAATCTCAGATGTTGCTGACGAAAATCAATTAAAATGAATCAAATGCTCAGATGTTGCAGAAGAAAACAAATTAAAAAAAAATGAGACACTCTGACCAAAAAAATCAAATTAAGCCTCTCTGACCATATGCAATGGAAGTTAGAGATAGAAAGCCTCTACAACAGACAAGCATTAAAGAAAGCCTCTCTGACCATATGTAATTATGCCATTTTATTTCAACCCTAGTTGGGGCAGTTCGGTTCAACTTCAACTTGTCAATTTGGCACCCTAATATTAATACTAATTAATAAAGTAATGTCCTAACTTTGATTAATATTAATACTAATTACTAAAGTAATGTCCTAAATTTGAACAGAACAAAAGAACTCATCCGCAACAATGCTCCAATAGCACAAAAGAACCAAACCTCAAATTCTGAGAAAACTGAAGCCAATAAGGACGTTAACAAACAAAATGTGTTCCACTTCCACAAATGATTCATAATCCTTCCCCTAGCACCATTAAAAATACTCATATTTCTCTACATCCAAAGAGAAGCAACTGCTTTGATATAGTAATATCTATGACCTCCTTGCTAGTATCAGTAATAGACGATTTGCAAAACAAGAAAGAAAGAGAGGAAAAAGTTCTTGAGTGGAATAAGCTGCTTAACTTCAGAGTTTTCACTGTCCTATGAGTAAGAAAAACTACATTCATGAAAATTCTTGATTTTGCTATCACTATATAATGTGGTATGCAGAACACTCAAAGAGTCAAGAAAGTGCTAATGATATTCCAGCCCCTTCAATATGACTGATGCTCACAACAGAAATAAACATAGTTTCATCTCGTCCCATATTAAAGAATCAATGGATTCAGTATATAATGAGCTGCAAATTACCAGAAAACACTCAAACAGTTGAGGGTGGTTCCTAAAGAAATTAATAATTTAGAACTTAAATTGATACTTAGGTGGTTCCTAATCTAGTTCCCATTTTGATTCACAAACCTTATCCCTAAAATTAATTATAAACCCTAACTCAGTTCCCCTTTTGAATCTTTGATTCAAACAAACCCTAATTGTAAAATTAATTTAATTACAAATGATTAACTAAACTAACTAATACAAGTTCTAAGTTCTTACCATATTAGTTGGAATGAAGAGCAGGTGAACGATTTGCCAAGTATGTTTTGCAGAGCCTTTGATTTGCAGAGTTTAGGGCTTGCAAATGAAAGGGCTATGGGGATACAAGTAGTGAGGTCACAGAGATGCAAGCAGCCAGGTCGCACGCAGAGATGCAGACAGTGAGTTCAGGGCACTGATGTCGACTGTGGAAGAGATGAAGATGAGTTTTGAGAGAGAGATGAAGATGAGTTCTAAGAAAGAGAGAGACAGACAGATGCATGCAGTGAGTTCAAGGCATTGATGTTGAATAGTGGTGCAAAATTGGATGACTTATAGTTGAACTAATTAAAACATAACATTCAATATATAGTGCGGTTTCGGTTTCAGTTTCGATGCGGTTTTGAAAACGCAAAACCAAAACCAAACCGTTTTCTTTGCCGTGGTTCGGTTTTGAAACCACAACCGTTTCAAAATTACAAAACCAAACCGTTCGGTGCGATCCGATTCGATTCGTGTTTCGGTTTCGATTTTCTGTTCCAAGTGCCCACCCTTACTCACTTCTTTCCTCTGCAACTTGCACCCACCTTTCCTGCACACCCAACCCAACAAAATCCTGAAGAGAGAGAATAATCGAAGCACCGAAGCAAGGTAGCCACTAGGTGCTAGTGCTAGAGTCCAGTGAAGTGGTGATGAGGATGAGGGCTATTAGTGCTAAAAAATCGGTTGGGGATTACTAATTTATCAAAATTAGGGATTTGGGTCAATTGGGTGGGATTTTGTTAGGTTGGGTGTGTAGGAAGGGTGGGTGTGGGTTGCAGATGAGAGAATGGAGGCTGGTGCGGTTTGCAGAGGTTATTGATGCACAAAACCGGAGGGGTCTTGGAACAACGTAAATCTGACTGTGAATCTGCAAGAAAGTAAAGAATACAAGATGTATCGTGATTCACCCCAATGTTCGGGCTACATCCACACTGATGTTGATATTGTTTCACTCTGAATTGTGAATATACAAGAAGGCTAGAGGCAATGTGCTCTCTAGCCTATTTTCTCTCTTCCCATGGCCTAAACCTTCACCTCCCCTAATGAGGAGAGTGAGGAGTCCTTTTATAGAATAAGGGCTCCTCACTTATTACATATTTGCCCCTTTATTTATTATATAATTACATTTGAGTCCCCTGAGTATTTATATGAGGTCTAAATACGAAGGCTCTAAATATGGTACAAACAGAGGTGAAAATGTAGGGTCTTGTGGGTTGCACAGAGAGATGGGAGGGAGCGAGGGGTGAGGTAAGATACGGGTAGGTAAAAAAAAGTTGTTGTTGTTGTTGTTTTTTTTTTTTTTGAATTTTCATGTATTTTAAAAACTCTGCCTGTCCTCTTCTACCTCACATCCACCCTTCTTCATCTTTTCGACAAATCACCTTCCAAACCTTAATCTTCCCAATCCCTAATTTTTTACTAGAAAGTGGGTACGAGCAAAGCAACCTGGTGTAGTTTCTATCCGAGATATGCATCGACTTGACTCCATTGGTCAGCTTATATGCTCCGTTCTCGAGCGCAACCGTCGCAGCCTTCCCACATCTCTTGGTCGCTGCCGCCTTTTTCGTGCTTGCATCCGACACCATCGTTTTCAAAGATCAACATGCAAATCGCAAAATCATCATAAAAACTCAAAAATTGCAACAATCCATATATATATATATATATATATATATATACACATGTATAAATACATGAAATAGGGAATTAGGGATTGAGATTAGGGAGGGACCATGGAGAATAGAAGATGATTGAAGAACAGATGGAGGGTGGTGGGGGAGGTCAGGTTTGGGATTGTGTTTCAAGTGGTGGGGGTATACAAATATTTGGTTGTATGTCAGGCAGGCCTGACAATTCCTGAAACAACCCGATAACTCGACACGACACGACACGACATGACACGAAATTAACAGGTGTTTGGATCGACACGATAACGAATCAGGTCGCTATTGGGTAACCTGATAAGCACCTGTTAAGATAATGGGTTGGTTCGGGTATACACGTGGGTAACATGATACACGATAAGAAAAATATTAATTTTATAATTTTATAACCCTAAAAAAATACTATAATAATTATATACATTAATTTAACAATTTTATACCCCTAAAAACTATAATAATTAAATTTAAAAAATTGGTGACCATTGGATCGGCTGAGATTTAATCTCAGCCGTCCATTGTGCATTAGGTTGGAGGCTATCCCTCTCTTCTCTCTCGCATATCCTTGCACATTTAATATTTTGTAATAGATTAGTAGCATATGGATATTTTTTATTAGGCTTTTATTTTTAAGTGTAGATGTAGTACTTAAACGACAAACATGGTTTAATGTTTTGAAATAATATTTATGTGGCAATGTGTGGTATGTGCAAATTTAAGAAAAAAAAATATTTTTCTTAACGGGTGTGACACGACACGACCCGTTAAGATAACAAGTATTACACGAAAACAACACGAACATGACAGACACGACCCGTTTGCCAGGCCTAGGTAAGGGGAGCAAAAACCAGTTCGGTTGGGTTGTGGTGGTTTTCTAGAACGGGAAGTGGAGGATTTAATAAAATTGAAGGTGATTTGGGGAAAAAATTGAGGCTTGGGAAAATTAGGTTTCGGGAGAAAGCTCAGAGTGGTTTGCCGGAGAGAGTGAAGTCGAAGAAGGGGATGCGAGGTCGGAGCAGACGGCCAGATTTTTTATTTTTTGAATTTTTTTTTTTTTTCAATTTTTTGAAATTTTGAATTTTCTTAATAGCCATGTGGACCCATATTGACACGTGTCGCCCAATCATTATCCATGTGGGTGCCATATCACTAGTTAACGATTGATTTAACAGCAACCTTAATGGATGTATGAAAGTGTCCCAAAATTATGACTTTAGGTACCACTCTGGGACGAAAAAAACTTCATGTATCAAATGTTGAAAATCAAGAAACTTCATGGTAGTAAATTGAGATTAACCCAACTTATAAAATACAATTTCCCACCACTTGCATAAAAATACTTGATGAACCAACCGTGTTCTGGTTACAAAGAAAAATTTCTCCCATTTCTGGTGGTAGATTGAGTTTCCCATATAGGCTTATAAAAAGGGATCCATATCCTTTCCTGAGCTTATATATGCGGATCCAGTGGACACATAATCATGGCCGTTGATCCAAATCGTGCGGTTATGAATCCAAAGCTTCTCTATATGCAAATCGTGGCATACTTTCTTTCTCTTTCCTATGGAAGTGACGAATGCTCGACAGGTTGCTCTTCACAAAAAATTTCAATTCCGATGTGGTTGTCCGCGTTCAACAACAACAATGCCTATGTATCAGAATGCTCTTAACATGGAAGCGTCGAATTGCTCTTGACAGAAGATTTGAATTCCAAACAAAATTAAGACAAATAATTGATGACCTAATTTGAATTTTGGTCCAAATGCAACAACCCAATTATTTAATTTTTGTTTTAATAGAGATTCTTCTTTTCTGGTTAAAAACCCCGGTCGAGTTAGAGGAAATAGAGGTTTTTTTTTTTTTTTTTTTTTTTTTTTCCAACCATGGTGGCGAATTAGAAAGCGTGGGTCAGTGACTTGGCGCAGCTAGTCGTCGGAGCCGATGCAGCAGTCTCGTTCAACATCAGTTTAAGGGGGTTTTGGGGCTTATGGACCACTTGCGCGACTAAAACACGGTGCTCAAGTTCGAGACGGAGGAGCATTCCATCTGGGAAAGGAAGGAGAACAAGAGAGAGAGAGAGAGAGAGAGAGAGAGAGAGAGAGAGAGAAGAGAAGAGAAGAAAATGACAAATTGAAGAAAGAAGCTAAGAAAAAAACTTGGGTAAATTATAGTGTACCCCCTCAGGTTTGGGGTCTATTACAATCGCATACAACATCTTCAAAACATTTCACTTTCATACCTCACCTATTATTTTATTTCAATATAGTACATCTATTACATTTTTCATCCATTGATTCGTTAAGAGCTGACGTGACGGCCATAGTTGTGCCACGTGGCAAATTTTTTTATTAATTTAAAATATTATAATAATTTACCCTTAAAAAAAACCAAATTGAAACTCACCTTCGCGCAATCCCCCATGCCTGCAAACAAAGCCAGAAACCTTCCCCCTTCTGACCCATCTCCCTATCCTCCCATCACCATTGCAGCCCCTAGACCACTCTTCCCTCTTCACCTTCCCGACCCACCTTCTCCCTCTTCCACTATTTCCTCCACTATTTAAATTGAAAAAAAAAACCAAACAAACCCAGAAACCCATCTTCTACCTCCCATCCCGACCTTTATCACCTTCATCAAGCCCAAACCCCTCCACATCTGATGCTCTTCACCGCCACCATGTCCAACCCTCTCCACCTTACACTCCTCCTCCACCTACTCGCTGCAACGGGGCCCACTCTGACCACATTCCCTTCTCTCTCCCCAGATACCTACTCTTTTCACTGCTTGTTCGGGCCCAATCGGGACTCCCAAACCCTGTCACATAACCCTTCACATCAAATCTGAAACAAACCCACCAACGCATAAACTAAATCAGAAAGACTCACAAAAAAAAAACAAAAATTCAAGTAAATGCAAAATAACGAGAGAGAGAAAGATGTCGGGGATAACGAAGAAGAGGGAGAAGAAGAGGGAGGTGAGGGGTTGAGTGGCGGCGGGAGGATGAGGGCTGAGGGAAGGGAAGGAGTTGGAAGCGGGGCTTTATAAATGGTTCAAACATAAGGATTGGGGTTCTGGTTCGGCGTTGTCTTTGACGGTGGGTCTCAGCCAGGTAAGGGGAGATGAAGAGAGTGGAGGAGAGAGAAGGTGGGCCAGGAAGGTGAAGAGGGAGAAGTGGTCTGGGGGCTGCGATGGTGATGGGGAAGGGCTACGGTAGTGATGGGAGGAGAAGGAGGTGGGTCGGGGGGGGGGGTGAAGGTTTCTGGGTTTGTTTGCAGGGGTAGGGGTTGCGCGGAGGTGGGTTTCAATTTGGTTATTATTTTTAAGGGTAAATTATTATAATATTTTAAATGGATAAAAAGTTATTTTTTGTCACGTGACACAACTGTGGCAGCCACTTCAACTTTTAATGGATCAATAGATGAAAAATGTAACGGAAGTACTATAGTGAAATAAAATAATAGTTGAGGTAAAATGTTTTGAAGATGTTGTATGCGATTGTAATAGACCCCAAATCTGAGGGGATACAATGTAATTTACCCAAAAAAACTTTGATTTGGGAAAGAAACTTGGATTCATGACCGCACAATTGGATCAATGGTCACAATTATGTGGTCCGCTAGATTCGCATAGATAAGCTCAGGAGAGGATTTGGATCTCAAAAAAACACTCAATCGATTAGACAACTTTTAGATTTAGACCCCAAAATTGCACTTTTCTGGTGATATGTATGAAGACAAATACCTTCATACGAGCTCACAAACCTAACCTTATCCCTCCATTTTATTATTATATGGTCTCCTTTTTTTTTTTCGTAAATAAAACACACTTCTATTACCAATATTAACCAATTTAACCAAAAGACGGCTAGGGGCAAATTGGGAGCTTAAATGTAGGTGAACCATAAGTCGGTCCAATAAATTATGTGGAAATTGCATATTAAGTCATCTAAGCCGCAGTTAGCCCAATCCCAATATATATTAGGCCATCTCCAACCGAAGAAGGGTCAAATAGCTCGTTTTAGCCTTCTAACACTCCAAGAAATTAATATTTTAATGAAAAGTGTATGACCATATTTCTTATCATCTCCAACCGTAGGGCCAGAGGGCTATAGGCGAAACATACCCCTGTGACAAAAAACCATCTCCAACCGAAAACCAAAAGGCTATAGTATGAAATATGAAGAATTAAAATAAAATGAGATAAGATAATATGAAATTGTGAAAAATATATGAGAAATAGTGTATAAAAAAAATTAGAAATTAAAAAAAAAAAGTGGACTGGGACAAAAAAAAAATCCTAAACTCTAAACCCTAAAGTGGGTTAGGCAAATGGAAAAGAGCAAAAAAAAGAAAAAAGAAAAAGTGGGTTGAACAAATGGAACATAACAAAAAAAAAAAAAAGTGGGCTAGCCAGCGGGTTGAAGATGGCCAGCGGGTTAACCCTTGTCTCGTGTGGTCCATTAACCTTGGGTTGAAGATGATTTTCAGGTTATTTTTAACCATTTGGTTCTCTCGACTCTTTGGCTGGAGAGGATCTTAAATCAGATTTGGACGGACCAATTTGAATCCAGAAATGAAATGACGAAAATGGACATTGCCCACTTGGAATTTATGACGTACACTACACTATTTTGCATGGACTCCAACAAACGCAGAAGGAAGGCGGCAGGATAAAAAGAGGAGTGGAAATAGTCTAATTAGACAGCCTTTTAGCGGAAAGGGAAAGCCTGGTTTAAAACCTATACGCAGCCGCTCGCGTGCGAAAGACGGCTATCGACAATTGGACTGAAGGGTGAAAACAGGAACAATAATTGGTTGGTAATTCAAATCGCGTATATGGCGCGTGTTTTATCATTTGCAGAATATAAGCATGTAATTTAACTTCTGGTCTTAATAGCAAGATTCAGGTGATGATGGGATAAAAAAAAGTGAGGGAAGAGGAGGAAACAGAAAACCGCCAGATAACGAGAGAGAGAGAGAGAGAGAGAGAGAGAGTGAATAAGCTAAACCTAAAAGAGGAGGAGGGGAGAGAGAGAGAGAGGAGAAGGTGAAGCCGTGAAGGTGAAGAAGAGGAAAGAGATCAAAAGTAGAATGTTAATATGCTGTCTGACCTCTCAAATCAGCAAGTAATTGACTGCACTTATTATACAAGCAAAGGAAAAAGAAGAGCAGTTATTGGAGAGCGAGAAAGAGAGAGAGAGATTCATCAGTCAATCCCTCTGACTCGGTCTTATCAATTTCAATCCCCATACTTGCTTATATCTCAACTGGGTCTCCATTATTTTCAAGTTTTTGATTGGAGGAGAAGAAACCAGAGAGAACCCATGAATCTTCTTCCGTTTGAGCTTGGTTTGCTGCCATTTCCGGAACTGGGTTCTTCATTTCATTGAAGATTATCAACTGGATTGGTGTGTTTTGGTGCAAAGCTTGGAGCTTTGGAGGTTTCTGCTTCAATGGATACTCCGCCGCCGGAGGAGCTTCTGAAAAAGATCCAAGAGCTGGAAGCAGGCCAGGCCCACCTCAAGCAGGAGATCACCAAGCTCAGGCACTCTGGAGATGTCAAATCAAAGCACCAGAGGGCCCACTCGGTCTCGCCGCAGCGCTCGAGGTTCTCGTCCGTGCCCAGAAGGAGAGTCACTGGGGTGGGCGGTGCTGCTGGTAGTGGAGGTCACGATGCGGCGGCTTGGAAGAGAGGGTCTACTTCGTTTCGGCATTCCTCACCTCTTCAGAGGGAGAGCCACAGCCATGATCCTCCCACTGGCGGCAGTGGCGGTGGCGGCAGTGGAGGAAGCAGTAGCACGGGGCCTTCAGCTGTGAACTTTACTGATAGACAGTATCTGAACATACTACAGTCGATTGGGCAATCTGTGCATATATTTGATATCAATGGGATTATAATTTACTGGTAAGTAGCTCAATCAAAGTTTGGTTTTTCAGATTTTGATGTTTTTTGTCCACGTTTTTTGTATTGGTAAATTTTATCTGTCATTAGCATGAATTACTCGATATATTTTCTTTAATATTTGTTGGATTACTGGGTGGTTATATAATTTCAACTGTGGTTGCAAACGTGAACCGTTAGGTTATTTGAATTGAGATTGACTATATATGTGGGTTGTGATGCTGAATTTCTGTTGATGAACCTAATTGATCAGCATTTGATTTTTTCGTATAAAAATTCCGTGTTTGAAGTATGGTTTGAGTGTTAGAAGGTATCAACTTGGTGCATTTGGGAAAATTGAATATTGCAGGAACAGAACTGCTGAAAATTTATATGGGTATTCTGCGGCTGAGGCCCTTGGACATAGTCCTGTTGAGCTCTTATCAGATCCTCAAGACTACGGTGTCGCAAACAATATAATAAACCGTGTCACCAAGGGGGAGAGCTGGACCGGGCAGTTCCCTGTCAAGACCAAAACTGGGGAGAGATTTACGGCCTTTGTAACAAATACTCCATTCTATGATGATGATGGCACTTTTATTGGGATTATTTGCATGTCAAGTGATATCTGGCCTTTTCAAGAAATGAAGATTGCAATGTCAGGAGGAAAGCCCCCAGAATCAGATTCTAGCTACAGCCGGTCTAGAGCTTGTGTTACAGCTAAACTTGGCCTTGATCCTCAGCAGCCTCTACAAAATGCTATTGCATCAAAAATAACAAATTTGGTTAGTCTTATGGTTTCCATGTTTCTTTGATTTATTATTCACTAGTGTATCCTGATTGTTAGAGTCCTGAAACAGGCGTCCAAAATGAGCAACAAAGTAAAATCGAGAATTCGGGTGGGAGAAAACAACATAGATCACGAAGGTGAGGGCGATTGTCATCGTTCTGATCATGGTTCAGATTGTGTTCTCTCTGATCATAGGGAGGATGTGAATTCAAGTTGTGCTGCCACACCTAGAGGAGATTTGCCCCCATCTCCTTTCGGAGTATTCTCCCATATTGATGAAAAGTCTCCAGGAAAACCCTCCAGAGATTCTGGCGATGAGAGTAAAGGAAAACCTTCGATCCAGAGGATGATATCCTTGAAAGCAGAAGCATGGATGGGTAAGAAAGGGATAACATGGCCATGGAAAGGAAATGAGCCCGAAGAGCCAGAGACTAAGAGCACTCGTTTTGTTTCGCCTTGGTTGCCTAACGAACATGAGAATGATTCAGTTCATCAGAAGAATTATTTTGGTTCAAAACCAGAAAGTCAGGTGAATGAAAATAACCGGACTACAAATAATGAGGCCTCAGGATCCTGGACCTCCTCATTTAATGTTAACAGCACAAGCAGTGCCAGCAGCTGTGGAAGTACCAGCAGCAGTGCTGTGAATAAGGTGGATGTAGACACTGACAGTCTGGACTACGAAATCTTGTGGGAAGACTTGATAATTGGAGAACAAGTTGGGCAAGGTAATCAGACCTGTCATGCTTCTGAAGTATTGATTTCTTTATTTCTGGAAACTGTTTAATTGATGTCGGGAAAGCATGTCTGTAATCACCCAAATGAGCAAAGGTGATTAAGTGAATCGTCCAATATATGTTTGATCTTTCCCAAATCATGTACCGTTTTCTTTGAATCATTAATGACACGGGTAAAGGACTTTGAAATTTCCAAAATATCCATCTAATGTCCATTCTTTCAGTAGGTAGAATTGGTCATCTTGACCAAACAAAAGTTCTCTTGAACTTATGCTCCTTTCTCTTGTGAGTTTATGCTTTTATGGTTTGATTGGTTGAATTTCATCCTGACATGTATTTGCTGTTTTCCTTCATTATGCAGGATCATGTGGAACCGTATACCATGGTCTGTGGTATGGATCAGTATGTTCTTTTACTCTGGTTAACTTTCACTCTATATGGATGCCCACAAAATAGTTCCAGATTTAACTGAAATGATATGGTCAAGTGATGATTTCCATTTACTCGTATTTTCAAAGAAAAAGAAAAAAATAGTAAAAGAATTCCAATTACCCTACTGAAAGACAAAATGCAGTTCAATTTGCAAGCAGTGATAAAAAAAAAGAGCTCCGGAAATGTCTTCATAACCATAGGGTTTTCATGCCTACATGTTATGCATAAATCATGAAATTGGATGAAATGCCATACATACCACTCAAAGTCTATGATACGGGTGTTGTCTTGGTCAAACCATAATTTTGCAGAATAAATGAGCGACTCATTTAACCACACGATCTAGGTGTAATATTGATGATGCATGTGGGATGTTTATCGCCTTTAGATTATGGAATGTGAGGAATATTAGGAGTAATTTGAGCGTATATTTTTCATGTGTGGTTTAATGGTTTCTTTGCTCTTACAGGATGTTGCTGTGAAGGTATTCTCCTGGCAAGAATATTCAGAAGATGTGATATTTTCCTTCAGACAAGAGGTGTGTTTTCTAGCTGCTAAGGATTTGTACTTGCTTATGTACTTGGGAAGTAGATGAGAGTTTGACTGGAATGTTTGAAATATAAACTTTTGGAGATTTCTCTTGAAGCCTGTGGGATTATGTTTGAAATACTGTTAAAATATTTCTCTTACTTTTTTTTTCCTTTATGGTTAATTTTGCGATTGTTTTTCATTTTGTGCAATAATGATGTCACAATATGGTATTGTTTATCAAGGTGTCTCTCATGAAAAGGCTTCGACATCCAAATGTTCTGCTTTTTATGGGAGCTGTGACTTCACCTCAGCGTCTCTGCATCGTAACAGAGTTCCTCCCTCGGTTGGTTCTGAACTTCCCTTTCTGAAATATCTATCATTACCAGTATTTAAATTTAGGTTTATCATTTCAACGAATGTAGAAGTGTTTTTAGCATATTTTCTTTGTAAAGTACTTCTGAGCAGACTGTGCCTTCCGTATCAATATTTTTTTTGATGCAGTGGAAGTTTGTTACACTTACTTCAAGGGAACACATCAAAACTATATTGGAGGCGACGTGTTCATATGGCGATAGATATAGTGAGTATTGAGTAATAGTACGAAAATGATAGATGTAGTGCCCCCAACCCCTTTCTCACTACCTTAAACCATTTCACAGGCACGAGGCATGAATTATCTTCATCATTTCAACCCACCTATCATTCATCGAGATCTGAAGTCTTCAAATCTCCTTGTTGATAAAAACTGGACTGTTAAGGTCTGTTATCGGTCACGTTTCTATTTCTTAAATCTTTCTCCATGAGTTTTTTCTTCTTGTGCTTTTACAGCAGTTTGATCAAGTTAAAGCACAATGAACTGTTTGATGTTACCTTAACAGGTTGGTGATTTTGGTCTTTCACGTCTTAAGCACGATACATTTCTCACAACCAAGACTGGGAAGGGCACGGTATTTCAACTCACACCACTATATCCTCTTTACGAATTATAGTAAAGCAGTCAGTCTAAATGTTACTACATGAGGTTCTCACATAAATATGCCAACTTTCTCATTTGCAGCCTCAATGGATGGCACCGGAAGTTCTACGTAATGAACCCTCAGACGAGAAGTATGTTGTAATTGTTCATCTAGAATATATTACCCTTAAAAGCGTCCTTGTCCTTGTACGGCTTCTCTAAACTAAACTCGTCTCTCTTCGTGGTGTTTGGAACTTCGGACGCACACAGGTCTGATATATACAGCTATGGGGTGATATTGTGGGAGCTTGCTACTGAGAAGATCCCTTGGGATAATCTGAACTCAATGCAGGTATTGTTTTCTTTGCGAAAAAACTCTTGGTAGTATCTTTTCAAATATGTTGCGTGCGCATATGAACAGCAATTTATTTGGGGTACTTGTAGGTGATTGGAGCTGTAGGGTTCATGGACCAAAGGTTAGAGATCCCAAAGGACGTGGACCCGCAATGGACTTGTTTAATTGAGAGCTGCTGGCAGAGGTAGTAATTCTTTCCATGCTTCTTGGTTCATTTCCAAGTTGAATTATTTTAGTTTCCTTCTTTGTGAAAACTGTAAACTGAAAACGAAATAGTTATTGAACGACAGCCCTTTTAACTTTTTAAGAATCAAATGTTGGCAAAACGGCCAATGTGCTGATATTCCAACTTCTTCAATGAAAACCAGTGATGCAGCTTCCAGGCCAACATTTCAAGAACTGCTGGAGAAGCTCAGAGACCTGCAGAGACAATACACTCTTCAGTTCCAAGCAGCGCGTGCCGCCGCGGGTGATAACACCCCGAAAGAATTGTAGCCCCTCCCGCGTGAGCTCTGTGTGCATTAGTGTTCTCACCACTTCCATATCTCCTACCAAATTGTGGATGAATTTGTAATGAGCTACAGACATCCCACAAACGGCATGTCGTATTGGAGCCACAAAGTTGGAAAGTCAGTTGGCACTGGCAGAAACGGCATGGCGTATTAGGATAGGATGGTTGATGGGTGGGTGTAGTTGTGCGACGGGGAGGGTCATGTCGGTTGGATTGGATGACATGATAATATGTCACCAGTTTTTGTGATTTATAAAAAAAATGTTGTACAAAATATGAGAAAAAGAAAAGAAAAGGGTAAAAATACTTGGCAGTGAGTTATTCATTTGAGTAAATAGAGTGATCAATCTCTCTTTTGCATTATTTACCTTCTCTTTTACTTCCACTTTTGCTTTTACCATTTTTAGACGAGATGATGATCTCATTAATTTATTGGATGTTTATTATTGATCTACTAGTAGGCAATTATTTTGAATAAAATTTGAAATTCAATGGGTTCCTTGTTGATGTGATTTGCAAACAAGCATGTAAACAAAACTATTTCACCACAAAACTTCGGTCATGCTAATTGTTAAGTGATGCAATTTAATTCAATTTGAGCTAAAGCTGAAAAGCCAAATCAAACCAAAGCACTATTTGATTATTTCGTTTGATTTGGTTGGTTTGGTGGTGTGAGTTTAAACTCAATTTTCTTTTGATTTTTGCGTTTTTCTGCTTGATTTAGACGATCTATATAAATAAATAAAAGTGTGGTGACGGTTTTATGTAGGCTAAGCCCAACAAAGTACGGTTTCATTCAATTTGGTCCAAAAACACATTTTATAGTGTTAAAAGGTTAAGGGGTGCTTTGATCCAGGTCCAAAAAAATTGAGCTTTGTTGAATTTAATCCAATTTCTCTATTTTTCAAAGGTTTAAATGGTTCAATCACTTCGGCGCCCACACTACCGTTGCAAATCCACATTGGTATTAATGTTGCAGGTCAATTGAGGAATTCTCTAATTTGTGCCAATAAGTTGATAACACCGCAGAAGAAAAAGTGTTTTGAGAAAGAAGTCTACTTTGAAGATGGGGTTTCATAATTTGATGGCAACACACAAATATGAAAACACTTTATAATTGTCATGGAATCTAATCTTAGGAATTAGGAATAGGACAGCCACTCCCGCCACAGGTCTAAATAGGCCTAGCATTTTGAACCCAACCTGTTAACCCGACCCCACCCAACCTGTTAATATTTGTATTTGGGTGAATGCTTAACGGGTCGGGTCGTTAACGGGTGAACCCATTAACAACGCGTTAAATAACAGGTCACTTTGGGTCAACCCATTAGACCCGTTAACACCCGTTAGCACCCATTAGTTGAGAATATTTTAATAATTTTAGTAAAGTCTTAATGACAAAAAATAAACTTTATGCAAAAAATAAAAATAATAATAATTGTTAACAGGTGTTAACGGGTGAAACGGATGACCTGTTAGCTTAACGGGTCGGGTTCAGATGACCCGTTAGTTTAACGGGTTGGGTTCGGATGACCCGTTAACTTAACGGGTCGGGTTCAACCCGCCCCGTTTACAGGTCTAAAGGTAAAGGCTACCTCTTGGTGACCTAACAATTTCCATTAAGTGCTAAAATAGTTCAAGTCGTAAGGAGCTTGTAGTTTAGTTGGTTATCCATCCTTGCATTGTACCGAGGGCTTGTGTTGGACTCCCCTCCCCCAATACCGCTTGTATCCAAAAAAGAAATAAATCCAAGTCAACTGATGCCAACAATTTATCCTAACAACTCACAATACAACAATGTAATTGTAAATTCCATATCCGAAAGCATTGAAGAAGAAAAAATTGAAGGAAAAGAAACCCAAATCTTATCATATTGATTTTCCCAAGGGTGATTCATTTTCTAGCGAAGCAAGTGTCGAATGGCAGCGACGGCATCGCCTTTGTGCTCCCGCAAGGTCCTCTCGGCAACCTTCTTGTCCAGCTCTAGCTCATTTGCAATTATGTCAACGTCACCGGCATTGATCTTCACTGCAGCCAATTCCTTCTCCCTGTAATGTGTAATGAAAAAAGCTTGACAATACGAGCGTGACAGTCTCAACAAATAACATTCCATCTTATGCTTACGTTGGACGTCATAAGATGAAGTTACTACAATTCACAATATCGGAAAATATAAATTTACTACTGCCTCACCTTCAGTTTCGTCCAAAACCCCAAATCAAGTCAACAAATTTATACAAATTCCGCGACGACAATCGTTAATGTTAGTGAGAAACAGTTCAAGAAACGAACTATATAAAATGTAATTCCTCACCTATCAACTAGTAACTATTAATGTCGGGTGCAATAACAGTCAGCATTCAGCTTTTTTCTCTTCAAATTGGTGATTTTTAAGTGCATCTAACCATTATTTTCGCAAAGAGCTTGTAACTCACTTGGTTAAGAGCATTCCACTCGAGGTCCCGAGTTCAATTTTTCCCTCCCAATTATCGCTTGTATATTATAAACTATTGCTTTCAAACCCTTACTATTCAGTAACCAAAAAAAAAAAAAAAATCCAATCTTTTAATAGCATATGAATCAAACTAGAAAATAAGTTAAAGCCAATATTGAAAAATTTGATTGATAAAAAACTTAGAGCGAATTGGAATATACCGACCTCAATCGCATAGCATTCCAGTCGGCTTCGGAGGAGGCCGCGATGGAAGCCATGGCCTCCTGGACGCGGGTGGAATCAAGCTGTCGATCCTCCACGCGGTCGGTGAGCTTATCGAAGGCTTTGCTCTGCTGCTGCAAGTCCTTGGAGTCCACCACCATCTCGACTCCTTCTTCTCCACCTCCCTCCATTTTTGTGGTTCTGATTTCGATTGCGGTTTCTTCGTGTGCTTCTCGCAGTCCAGAAACTGAAATTTGTAAACCCCTTTTGTTTTTCTGAATGAATTTGGTAAAAACCCTAGCTTTTGCTCTCTTTTGAGAATTGAAGACTTGGAGTAGTGGCGAATGGTGGTGGCTGAGAATTGGGGACTGAGGACCATGTCAATAGTGGGCTAGAATTTGGGAATGGCCCAACAAGAATTAGATTGGGTAATCAAAAGCCTGTATTAGGTGCAAAATCATTTGGATATTTACTAATAGATGACTCTCTGATGATCTCCAATCAAAATGGTTAAATATAACTCTGTCTAGAATTATAGTCTTGCAAAATATTATTTTTAAATGAATAATGTCAGACTATATTCATATACGATCTCCAATCGAAGGGGCTAAACATAACCCCTCAATCATTTATTAGTTTTAAGTTTATACTTTAAATTTATTAATTAATTTAACTAAAACATCTTTATATGTTTTCAAATCTAATCGTTAGATTTGAATTAATTATTGTAACTGTGGAGCTGAGCTCCAAAAAAGAGGCTAAAAGGAGGGTTATATTTGGCTAGCCTGATGCCATTTGGCCAAATAATGGTATGGTAGATTCCATAAAAATATAGCTCAGTTTTCGGTTGAAGTTGAAATTTTTGAAAAAATAAAGTTATTTTTTATTTTATTTTTGAACCTTTAATCCTCTCCGTATGACCTAATTAAATGTCCTTAACGTGCTAGGGCTATAATAGACTGTCATGCCTTATATAATGTAGCATGCTTAGTGGTTGAGCACAGAGCGGGTGGGACAGCACAGGGACAGCCAGTGGCAGGGACTACGTACAAAATTCTGTTCCACCGGCTAATTATGATTATTTGTCAGAATGAGGTTTGAATTTTGCACCATTTCATTAATCATGTTTCGTAGAAATTAGTCCACAACTTAAGCATCCAACTGCATGCATTTATGTTATAGTCTTCTTCCTGAACTACAGTACTGTACTCCATGCTTGCTTGCACCACTATAAATATTCGATGGTCGTTACCCAAGTTTATCAAACCAAACAATTCACGATTCCCGTTTCCTATATATCGATCTCTCTTTAATTTATTTGCTATTGGGGGAAACATGGGGAAGTTTTCTAAGTTTGTTGGGTTGTTTGCTGTGATGTTTGTAGTGGTGCTAGCAATAGCTGAGTGTCGTAAGATTGAGAAAGAAACATTTTCTGAAGGCCTAGGAGGTGGTTTAGGTGGTGGTGCTGGTGGGGGATTTGGTGGTGGTGTAGGAGGTGGAGGCGGTGCTGGTGGTGGCTTGGGAGGTGGTGCTGGGGCTGGTGCCGGAGGTGGAGTTGGCGGTGGAAGTGGAGGTGGTGCTGGTGGGGGCTTTGGAGGTGGCAAAGGTGGCGGTGTAGGAGGTGGATTCGGGGGTGGTGCCGGAGGTGGGGTTGGTGGTGGAAGTGGAGGTGGTGCTGGTGGGGGATTTGGTGGTGGCAAAGGCGGCGGTGTAGGAGGTGGATCTGGGGGTGGTGTTGGAGGTGGAGTTGGTGGTGGAAGAGGAGGTGGTGTTGGAGGCGGAGTTGGTGTAGGCGGAGGCGCTGGGGGAGGTGCAGGTGGTGGTGTTGGAGGAGGAGCTGGTGGCGGAGGTGGTGCCGGTGGAGGCATTGGGGGTGGTGCAGGTGGTGGTGTTGGAGGAGGAGTTGGCGGTGGAGGTGGTGCCGGTGGAGGTGCTGGTGGAGGCTTTGGGGGTGGCAAAGGTGGCGGTGTTGGAGGAGGAGTTGGCGGTGGAGGTGGTGCCGGTGGAGGTGCTGGTGGAGGCTTTGGGGGTGGCAAAGGTGGCGGTGTTGGAGGAGGAGTTGGTGGCGGTGCTGGTGGAGGGATTGGTGGTGGAGTTTAACTCCCAAATTTAGCTATAGGCTATTCCTAGCTAATGCTATCATGCAAAGTCGTACGTGTAAGACTCCATGCATGGAAATTGTATTACCTTCTACTACTAGAGAATAAACGAAGACATGTAACGTGCCTAGGTATTACCTTTTGCTGAAGAGGGGAGTGCAAATATCCCATTTATGTGATGAAATGCTACTGCATCATTAAGATTAAACAAGGATATGGTCAGGTCCTCATGTGCACTTCCAATTTCACACTTTTCTTTCCTCTCCTGGACCCCAAGCAACAACATTAGCATTCTGTGCAAACACTTTGTTCACAATTTTTCTAACTTAGGCACAACCGAATTGTCAAATACCATAATTTCCTTAAACTATCCGTACTCATAGAAACACGAATTCATGGAAAGATCAAATTTCTCATGATTAAACAACAAAGTTTGAACAGTTACTGGCATCGTATAATGTCAAACAGTTTGGTAATTCTATCCAAATTAACCTAATATATTGAGCACAGAAGGCTGACAATCTGAATTGACAAGGCTAGAATGTTAACACATAAGAAATATTATTTTTCTTGACATGCAGTAGTCCATCAGATTGTAGCATTGATTGGATTTGGACAGAATTATATATCTGAATGTTATTTTGATTAATACAACATGCGGTTTACATTTTGTAGGGAAGGAAACTTATCAATCAAACATATGATCGCCTCTTGCACTCATCACTGTAAGCTCGGCCCCCTCGGCACATAAATTAATTTACAGCCAAACTGGCAGCCATTCCTGGCCATTGATGAAGTCGATAGACAAGAAGGGTGCAACTTCTTTTTCGGTGAGTTGTCTCGCCCATTCGGCACGCCCTGTAGCCTCAGCTCCTGGCCCTTTGCACTTGTACTCGGCATGGTATAAGTTTCTGCAGATTTCATTTTATTCACAACAAATCAAATCATAAATTTAATTGGAATATTTTTTTAATGCAAACATGTGTGTTTGATCAATTATTTAGGTGCATGTTTCTTACTCAGTTCCGCCGGAATAGCTCCAGTTGGTCCATCCTTGTGGCACGACAGTCTTCGAGAGGTACATGTTTGCATAAATCACTCTGGAGAAAGCACCCTTTGCCCTACCTAGGTACACACTGTCACCAACACCATAGAGCTTGCCTTTGTTAAAAACAAATCCACTGTTCTCCTTCTCAGTCTCCCTATTTTGAGCTGTCACGGACCCCTTGATCGACACCCTCTTGTCTCCGATAACAAAGACCTCGCAGCTCTGCATGCATGGATGCATCCATGATTAATTAATTAGTCCAATCTATGACTTTTTTGGAGCGCTAATAACAAGTTTCAAAATTAATTATGAAGGTAATGAAGTATAGTATTACTTACGTGGAAGACAGATCTACCACGGCCAAAGATGAAGTCAATGGAGCCCTGGATGTAACAATTATCATAGTAATGTCTGCCCTTGTAATCGAAGAGGGTGTTATGGGTACTGTAAAATCCACAATGGTAGAATGCAACTTTGTCTGCAGCTACAAATGCTGCAACTGACTGGTTCTGCGAGGTGTAAGCCACACCGGTCGGGGCCTCATTCTGCACAACGTTGCATAATTTATATATGAGACCTATAAACGTCATTTATGTATATAGGGATCCGGAATGTTCACGCCAAGTTATGTTGCTAGATTGCAAATCTAAACCGTTGATGGTATGTTAATTCATATTAACATTTGTTTGGCAATATAAATCGGCAAGAAAACATTGCCGTGCTCAATAATTTTTAAATATACAAATATACAGAAAAAGAAAATAAAGATGAACCTTGAAGCTGATCCCGAAGGCAATGAAATTGGGAGCTTCGACACTGAAAGTAGCAGATTCGACATTGTCCGAAGAGCTTTGTGACCAAACAATGGCGGACCTGCCCTTCCCATTTCCTCTCATGAATATGTAGGGCTTATTACGTGGTATGATCACCTTTTCTCTGCCAGCCAAAACATATATCCATTAGATAACATGCATAATTAAACTTGTGAATTATTCATAGCTAGTTTTGCTTTAATTTCACAATTCACCGAGTAATTAATTGATGGTTCAGTTACCTGTACACTCCTTTCCTAACATGGATGATGATCCATTGCTTATTGCCTTCAGGAACAGCATCAATGGCTGCTTGAACAGATGTGAAATCTCCCTTGCCGTTGATGTCAACCTTAAGCGTGCGGTTCGTGTGAATCTTCTGAGTCAATAAGGGGGAATCTATTACCTTTTGTGCGGTTAAGCCATGAACAACATTCGTGAGAGTTACTGAGGTGAAAAAAATGATTGCAAAGGTGATGAATGTTGTGGACGAAGACCAAGCCATGTTTCTAGGGAGAAACACAATCTGCAGTTCGGGTGAATTAATAATGTTCACCTAGGGGGGATTCTTTTTGTGAGGCAATGAGGTTCTCAAAGTGAAGGGGGGCTTTTATTCATTTACGGGTGCGGTTGTTTGGAAAAATTGAGTGTACATAACAAATTGAAGCTGGAAGTCAATTGGCTAACAAGATTCTAACTATTTTAGAGGGCCGGCCGTTGGTTTAATTTCAATTATTTTTGTTTTTCATGAGCAATCCAAGATAGCCGGTTATTGTGCACTCTAAAACGAAAAGAGATACAAACACAAACAAAAATATCCCCCGTTATATATGAGTTATAACTCTAAAATAAGTGTTTTAGAAGAATTGCGATGCTGACTCGGATTGTTTATGTTAAAATTTTGTTGTGCAATTATAAGACACATCTTGAAGCTTAATAAGGAAAATATATTTTCATTTGTCACTTTTAATATAGGGGTGTGATATCCACACACCCTATTTTACTTCTTACACACCTTTTTAATTTTCTACCGTCAGATCGGATGAATTGAAGAAAATCAATGAACAGAAATTATCAAGGGGTGTGTGAGAAGTAAAATGAGATGTGTGGATAACACACCTCTTAATATATTGTCATTCTTTGAGCGGAATATCAGGATGATGACTAAGTATGATCGTACTACAATTTTTTTCTTCTGTTTTAGCGTATGAACATATCGTACACAAAACTGCATGTCCACACCATTAATGTTACACGTTAAAAAAATGAATAGTATAGCGTGACGACGTTATTTGGGTGAAGATTAATGGGCTCGCGTAAAATCTTTAAATCTGTCCAAATCATTGAGAACTGAATATTGCATTCATAATGCAAGTTTACCATGATCAGGTGAACAGAAAGTATGCTACATTACACTTGTATTGCACCAAACCCTTTTGTATTTGTTTGATTAGGATGATGCGCCAGATTGTCTTTTTAGGTCATATTTGTAGACAATATAATGTAACCGTTGATGATTATATTTTTTCTTTAAATCACTAAAAATGAAATCCAATCAACAATCGACACATCATATAGTTTACAAAATATAGTATAAAAAGATAATCTCTTATCGTTTTTTGAAAGACAAAGCATGGTCGTGGACTTTTGCTAGGTGTGGGATTTTACTGCGCCAACAAATGTCCGAGCTCCCTATGTTAATATTTGTTTGTATATATGCTATCGTAGTTTAAGAGCAATATATGTCTGCAGTCCATATATATATAGTGATTGTTTATAAAATAAGATACCATTGGAAAAAATGAAAACTAATGAAAAGGGTTTGAAAACTTTAAGTTTTAATGATAAGGACAAAATAAAGGGTAAAGTGAATAGTACCAGGATTGACTTTTTAGTGTAAAAATATGGTTTTTCGTTAAAATGAACAGTACCAGGTACTTTTCGTTAAAGTTCCCTTAGGAAAAAGCTTAAAGCTTATACGTGGCTGTATATATAAATGTGTAGATGGGTCCTGCATGCATACAACATTCTAAGAAGTCCAGTTTGCATAAATGGTTCTGGTAGTTTTTCCGGATTTTCCCACATCTAATTTGTTAATTTATTACTTCTGCATTTTCATCCTAGTAGTTTTGTTTTGTTTCTTTTTGTTCAATTTGTTTACTAATCAGTTGATGTTTTCATCCGTTTTGTGAATAATATCATTGATGCACTTTGACAAAGAGAAGATCAGACAACGTTAATCTTAAAGAAGGATATTGGAATATGTGAGAATGTGAAGGTAAGCTGCTCCCACATTGGTGAAAGAAGAAACCTTACAAGGATGTATAAGAGGTTGGACTACTTCTCATATTACAAATTTGTTTTAGGGTGGAACCCAATTTTCTTCATGATATCAGAGCTCCATAATGGAATCCCAACTTCCAGAAGTATGAGAAAATCTCAAAGATTGAATAATTAGGGTAAATTACATAAAACTATCTCAATTATTAGGTCAGTCACAGTTTCATACCCTATTTTTAAAAAATGTCAATGTCATACCTCATCTTATAATTTGTTACAATTTCATATATTCCGTTAGTTTGTCTGTCAATGCTTCCGTTAAATAATGACGTGGCTTGAGACGGAACCCACTTTCAATTCCAACCAGATTAAAAAATTAACTAAATATTAAAAAAATAATAATAAAGGTTTTTTATATTAGCACCCTGTAAAATGTTGAATGCACCCCACATTAAAATTTAATATTAAATGACTTATTTACCCCACTATTGTGACGACCCATCCCTAATTTTCATATGTAATTTCTCCCGAGTATGTAATTTGACGATTATGCCACTTATTGGCAAGTGATGTGGACGTATTCTTATCGCTTTCATTTTATTTCTCGCTGTCGCATTTAAATTGTACACGCTAGTACGAGTATGCGTAAATTTTAAAGTGTAAAAATATCACTTCGGATAGATTTCGATTTCCTTTAACTGTAGGAAATCCGAAATCATATCCCTTGGATTCCCCTTTTATCCTACCTGTGCATCCCCTCCATTATTTACTCAACCAATCCCATCTATTCCTGCACCCTATTAGAAAAGCATCCCATCTCTCTCTCTCTCTTCTCCCTTTCCCTTGTCGAGTTTCTTCTTCTTCCTCTTTGCAACCTTCACAAAAACACACCAAAACTCACAAACGTGGAAAACTAACTACACCATTGTGATCATCTCAGTCCCACGATCACAGCCATGTTCTTGAAATCTAGTGTAGACGAGTTTTGACTCACCAACTCGGAAGGTTGACTCGGCGAGTTCGACATATCGATTTTCAGGCCATTCATGGCCTAGGTAAGCCTTGAGAAACTCTTAGAACCTTCATTTCACTTCTATGGGTTGTTATTGATCTCTTGTTTGTGTCTTGAACGTATGGTTTTACCTAGAAAACTCGAGAAGAAGGAACCTGCACGTTTTTTAGTCAAGGACCGTATCTGGGCTCCTACTAGGTACAAACTTGTTCTCTACATTCCTAACTTCAAAATGGCTTTTGAATCACTGAGTTTGGTTAAGTAATGAGTTAGAAATCAACTCTGCAAGTTGGAAAGAAAATTTCAGTTTTTTGGAAAATTTCAACCGTGGTTGTTTGGCCACTTTCAGGCCAAATTTCTAAACAACACGGATCATATTTGAACTTTCTGTGAAATGGGATCGATATATCACATTCCTAGCTTTAATTTGACTTTTGTAAAAGTGATTTTGGTTGAGAATCAAGCTCGTTAGGAGCCCTGAAAGTTGGCCCAAAAATCTGCAAGACTGCAGAAAATCGCAAGGAAGGCGAGTGCACTGTACTCGCGGGCGCGTGGGTCGCGCGTGGGCATTCTGTGTAGCCCCTTTGGGCGGTGCGTGAAGGCGCGTCTGGCCTCTGGCCTGCATGTGGTCAACACGTGTGTGTTCATGTCGTCGAGTAGATCGATTTCATATATTTAAACCCTAGGTTTGAGCAAACTATGGGGGTTTTATTTAGGTTTCCGTTATGTGCTTTAATTAATGTTATTTTAGTTATTTCACATATAAGGGAAACTTATCCCGAGGATTTATAAGGCCAAGCTAGGCTCGGGGGCTACTACCTAGTGACGTACTTGTGAGTGGGCAATTTATTTTTATACCTAGACATATTATAGTTTCCATAAATGTGTATTTACTTCATTTTACGCCTATATTGCCTAGTATCATTAATGTGATATGAATTGTGATAAATGCTGCTATATGGTTGTGATATTACTGTCATGGCATTCATACATATTTCTACATGCTCATCTTGCTGCACTCAGTGTTAGTATTCGCCCTAGGGCCAGGGCCAGTCCTTCGCGTGTATGTTCATATTCGCACCGTTCACTCACCTTGGATCCAAGTTAGGTGCCAGTCTTGTCGGGTAGATTGCATTAGGCAATCTGACTTGTATGTGATGTGCTTCTGCACCAGTCTTCACGTGATCGTAGTACTAGAGCATATTGATTACACCCAGTCATGTTCGTGTCAGAAATGATCTGTTTGAACTTGTGTGTTAGCTTAGATGGATAAGCACTTAGTTATAGTTGATTATCACATGATTATTACCGTGGCATTTGATACATCATTACTTGGCATATTCCTGGTTATATTACTGTTATAATATTATCGAATTATCATTTATATACTTGAGTACTATGTTTTAAGGAAACTATACTTGTTTTACGGCGAGGGGTTAGTATTTTCAAAGTTAAAGGTTTTCTTTTAAGCATTGTTTTGTTGACCCACTCAACTTTATTTTTCGCCCCTCCAGGACCTAGATAGCTATACTCTTTGTGGCACTCGAGGAATTCCGGCAGTTCTGACATTTCCTTCTGTTTTAGACGTACGGACTTATCACTATTATGTAATAAGTGTACTTTGGTTGTTTTGACTATTCTTCTGTAGTCTCACTGTCTATTACGCTCTGAATAATTCTAGTGGGTTTATCCCATGATTGCGCACTCTTTCACTGTTTAGTCTTAATTATTTTAATTTTATTCACTTTTTGCATCACTTACCCTTATGGTTACGTCACCTCACGGTGATGGCCAGCATGCTTTGACCTTTCTAGGTCGGGGTGTGTCAACTATGCAATGACAATTTTGACCTTATTAGGTTTTAAAAAAAATAAAAATTTCTAAATACATCCCAAATCACTTTTAGCGTATTATTTATCTTCTTAACTATCAAAACCCTCACACCCTCCATTATTGAATAAAACCCTAACCAATGAAACTACAAACATGTTGATTGAGAAAAATTGTTTTTGACGAATGAAACATGAAATCGATGTTTCGGAAGCTTCACAAGAGGTAAGACTTCATATTTTTCATTGTTTTAGTGATTTCGATGACATCGATAATTATTTAATCATGCATTTGCTGTATTATTTAAACTTCTATATTCATATTCATCTTTTAGGGATCACAATAAGAGTTTACATGAAATCCCCTTACCTTTGCCCGTCCAAGAAATTTTTTCTCTAATTTCTCAGTGTTTGGAAGTAATGGGTACCAATGTTTTCCAAGTGCTCCACACTGCAAAAATGAAGTTCGTGAAAGTCAAAACAAAAATTAGGTACCATGAAGTTAAACCTAACAATGAAGCCATTGTTGATGTTACCCTACCTAGCAAATCATCATTCGGCAAACTAAACGTTTAGATGATTTGAAATCTTTCGGCAAATGTTCAAATGGTTAGATTTAGTCCATAAAAATTAAAAATGAGTGTTATAAGATTTGAGAAATGTGGGGTGTATAGAAAATGTGGAATGTATATACAAAATATAAGGTGTATATTGAGAATGTGGGGTGTGGGGTATTATGGAAAAGTACATGGGGTGTGTTAAGATAATTTTTAAGTGAAAAAGCAAATGTGGGGTGTATTAAGTATGTGAGGTTTATTCAACAATTTGTGGGGTGTTAATATAATAAGCCATAATAAAAAATAAAATAAAAAAACACCAAATCCACACCCAGATCCCCTTCCTTCCCCCTCACTTCTCTGCAACTCCCTCTTTGCGAGTCCCGCCCTCTCTTCCTCCATCACCACCTCCACTGCCCTGAAGGCAATCTCTAGCCATGTGCCCAGGCTTGCTGCAACTATAACACCCATTGCCACCGGCACCACCTTCATTCTTCCTATCATCGCCTCTCCATCCACCTCCAAATCCAGAATCGCCATCACCGCCACCGCGGCCCCTAGAGCAACCGAAGGTCTCCTTCTTGTTATCGACCAACGGCGCGGGCGCGCCGTTAGGTCCTGTCACATCGACTGCTTTGGTCTTGCTGTCATCACCGAAGTCTATAAAGAACTCGACGGACTCGCCCTCCATGATGGTGTGGAAATCGTTGGATCTGATCGAGGACTGGTGGACGAAGAGGTCCTCGCCTCCGTCGTCGGGGGTGATGAAGCCGTAGCCCTTGACGTCGTTGAACCACCTCACCTTCTCGGTCGATCTCTTCTCCGCCATGGTAAAAGGTTAAGATTCGAATATGGATTTATTCGAGGGTTTGAAAGTGATATATAGAGATAGAGGGACTGTGATTATATAGAGGAGAGACAGAGGGAGAGACAGAGACAGAAAAAGAAGAGTTGCAGTGAACGCAACGACAAATCTAAGGATGAATAGTAAAAGTATTTATTAATTTGTATTTATATAAAATGAAGTGATTATATAGAGTTGCAGTGAAGGTGATGGGTGTGTAGGACGGGGAGGAGGAAGAGTGCAGAGGTGGAGATGGAGGAAGAGATGGCGGAAGTTGCAAAGAAGTGAGGGGGAAGGAAGAGGATCTGGGTTTTTTTTTTATATTTTTTTATATTTAGTTAATTTTTTAAGGGTAAATATCAGTTTACTACCTTCATGTTTCGTGGTTTTCAACATTTAGTACATCAAGTTTTTATCGTCCCAGAGTCATACCTAAAGTGTAAATTTAGGACGGTTTCATGCATCCGTTAGTCAAACTGTTAAGTCTCCCGTTAATTGATAACGTGGCATCCATGTGGACAATGACTGGGCGCTACGTGTCAATAGGGGCCCACTTGAATATTAAAAAAATACAAAATAAAAAATTAAAAAAAAAATCCCCCGTCTCCTACGTCCCCCATCCCCCTCCCTTCCTTCCTCTGCAACCCACACTTCCTTCCCTTCCCTCTCCCCTCTGCAACCTGCAACACCTCCACCATTCATCTCCACACCACCACCTTCTCCACCATTCCTTTCCCAAGCCCCGCGAGACCAAAATCACCCCCAACCCTCCTCATTTTCATTACCGAGAAGCAATAAAAAACCAAAACAATAAAATTCAAAACTTTGCCACAAAAGGAAATTTCCTGAAAATCCCATCTTACGGAATCAGTACTTCCGAAACACGAGAAGGAAGAGGAACTCAATTAACCCTAGCTTCCGTACTGCAATCACACACAAAGACAATCGGAGATGGAAGACCAACACCAAAATTGAACCCAAAAAGATAATTGAAGTCGGAGGACTGGAAATTGGAGCAGCAAGACAGAGAAAGAAAGGTCGAACCTAAGGATGAGCTAAGAGGCCAGGGTGGTAGAGAGAATGCTGCTTGATAAGAGCATGCCGTATCAGAGCTTGTTGTTGATGCTGCTGCTTCAGCCTCTGGTGCTACATTTCTTTTGCGATTCTCTGAAAAAGTCTGGGTTTTGTCGAGAAATTTGAGGGTTAGGGTTCGAGCAGAGGGCCTCAGAGAGAGAAGAAAAATTATGGGTCTCAGGTTTGCAAAATCGTTGGAAAAAAAGGAAACAAAATCGTTGGAAAAAAAAGGAAAATGGCATTGTCTCTAGGGTCGGGGGAGATTTTGGTCTTGTAGGGTTTGGGGATGGGTCGGCTATGGCCGCCAACGACGAGGGTTGAGGTGCAGGAGAATGAGGATGAAGAAGATGGTGAGGGGTTAGGAGAGGAATGGTGGATGAAGTGGTGGTGTGGAGAGGAATGGTGAAAGTGTTGCGGGTTGCAAATGAGAGATGGAAGGGAAGGAGGTGCAAGTTACAGAGGAAGGAAGAGAGGGATGGGGATGAGGGAGGTAGGAGACGATGGTGATTTATTTTGTATTTTTGTATTTTTAAATTTTTGTATTTTTTTAATATTCAAGTGGGCCCATATTGGCATGCGGCGCCTAGTCATTGTTCACATGGGTGCCACGTCATCAGTTAACGGGGGACTTAACAGTTTGACTAACGGATATATGAGACTATCCCAAAATTTACACTTTATGTATGACTCTGAGACGAAAAAAACTTGATGTACTAAATGTTGAAAACCACGAAACATGAGGGTAGTAAACTGATATTTACCCATTTTTTAATATAGTTGGAATTGAAAGTGAGCCTCATCTCAAGTCATGTCACTGTTTAATAGAAGAATTGACAGACAAACTAACGGAATGTATGAAATTGTAAGATGAGGTATGACATTGACATTTAAAAAAAAATGAAATATGAAAGTGTGATTAGTCCAATAATTGAAATAGTTTTATATAATTTACCTAAATAATTACTAAGATAACAAACCTAATACCCCCAAAAAGTTCTATTTATAATGTCTTTAAATAGAGATTCTGTTATAAAATTGACGATGTGTGCAGTGGAATGAATGAAACAATACACAAAATTTATGAGGTTCATCTACAATTAGTGTGACTGGAGTATGTCTTCGGGGCAGCAGTGATGTTTTTATTTATAATCTGAAATAATAAGATTACAAAGACAACTTTTTCTATTACCTCTTCTTTTCTTCCTCTCTCAGCCATATGACTTGTTGTTTCTCTATCTCTATCTACTATCCTCCTCATCAATTTTATAGGCAAAACTTTAGACAAAGTTACAGTGGGAAGACTGTAGAGTAAGATGAGTGGGATTGTAGTGGGTTGGCCATCCACATATTGAATGGCTTATAATATTACAACACTCCCCTCCCCCTTGGATGGCCATAAGTTATGACGCCGCTGCTGGCTATAAATCCAATCATTTTCACTTGCCTTATCTGTCCCCTAGGTAGAAGTGGTATGTTCTCTAGTTTTTCCCAAGCAGATGTGGCATCTTCTCTGGAAAGCCTTAAAATCTGAATCTGTGTTTTTTTTTTGTGCTACCCCTGATGAGTTTCTCCCCCTTATTTCAAATTCCTTAGACTGATGTTTTCCCTCAAGATGATGTATCTTTTTCACTTGCTTTATTTGTTGTTGATTTTCCACAGGCTTGTTCTTGAACTGGGCTGGAGGGCCTTCTGGTTTCCTCTAAATGTCTGAATTTACTTCATTTATCTAGAGCTTAATTTTATTCAAGAGTGGTGGACACTTGATCTTGAATCAGATTTGTGATTTATTTAAGGGCCTTGAGACTTGTTCTTGAATGAAATGAGACTATGAGCAGCTCCATGTGACAAATGATTTTTGGCTCCGTCAGGGATGAATCGGCACGTATTTTGTTGTGCTTGTCTCCACATGATTCAATGTATTATTTTCACTTGCCCCTTGCAGAAGTGGTATTTTCCCTAGTTTTTTCCCTATGCAGGTTTGGCATCTTCTCTTGTAATATTTGCCCTCTGATGCATGAGTGGAAAGCAAACCTTGCATTTGGATGTTCCTTCAAAACATCGTTTCTCAGTGATTCATCATGCTTGGCAGCTTTAGTGTAAAGAGCCAACAGTGGACCAATTATTCTGCGATGTTGATGACTTGAGACCCAGCTCCATCAACAGTTGAAGATGGTTACTCGAGAGCAATACTAGGTAAACAATCAGGAAAGTTTCTAGGCAGTCGGTTCCTTACTAGAACTTTGATTGGAGGTTCCGACATATTGCTTTCTTTATCCTTGTCTTGCAGGTAAGAACAAGTACAAAGGAAAGGACATAAAGATTGCATGATATGAGATACTCTTACTCTCGACCCTGATGATATGAGATACTCTTACTCAGGTGTGACTTGTTTTGAAGAGGTATTCTTGGAGAGAAAGAAAATTGAATATGTTGAGAGGTTTGGTTGCAGATACATTTTTGGCAATGAGAGAGAGTTAAGAGTTTTGGATGTGTGCCTTGCCATGGAGGATGAAGGTCGACATATATAAGGATTTCCCCAATAGCAGGTAGTGTGGATCTGGCTTTGTCATCCACGCTTATCGGCAACAGTGTTGTAGTTGGAATAGTGAAATTCACGCGTTTTCAACTTTGTTATAGATATTTTGACAAAGTTGCACGTGATATCCAAAAAAATGAGATTGCGTCTGAAAAATGTTGATTGACTTTATGCAGAGAAATCCGGCTTTTGAAATTCGAAGAGCAATGTTTCTTCGATTTTTGAACAGGTGGCCATGTTGCTTCTTATTTATAAAGGTATTAATTGTATTTAAATTTACACACTTTGAAGATTTACCACTTGTGAGAATTGTCACTGTTGTATTTATGAGATTTCACTATATCCAACATTTTTCTTTCATCAATTTCTGAAAATGGCTTGCCCATCTAACATTTGCTTAGATTTAAGTCTTAGGACTGATACGGATGAGCCGCGTCAGGATAATATATGGCGCCCGTCATTCTTGTCTTCAAATAGTCATCTTACGGTTGGAGACTCTGTGATGAAGAATAATATAATTACTACAGTAGTTGCTAGGAAGCTTTTCACTCCAAAGGATAACAGAACCCTTTCAAACTGGTCTGATGAGGCAGCCGTTCAAGACTCCTTGGCTTTCAATGTTCAATGTGCTGGCTCCGTTTCTAATATGGGCCAACGCCTACTTGCTCGAACTCGCCAAGTTGAATCATTCATAACTGAGGTGGTAAGTCTTAAACAAGCGATCAGAGGGCTCATGCACGAGAATAGAGTCTTACACAGGCTTACAAATAATTACTCAATAAGCATGAAAAGAAAGCTTGACCAACTGCTGGAATCTGAAAGTTGGACTCAAAGTGACAATCAGAGGTTTGATGCTTTATTCCAAAGGCACCTATTGCCTTCGCCATTTGGAGGTTTACCAAGTACTGAGGCTCTAAATAATCAACCTTCGGTGTTTTCTCTTTCTGGGATACTTCCGAGTACTAAGGTTTCACATGAGCAACCTTTGTGAAGGCTTCCTTATGTTTTTATGTGTATGTACATGTCTGTAATTTCTCAAAGATATCAATAAATAAGCTTTATTTCATTCAATGTATTGTGTCAAATACAATAAAGCATATACTTCACTAAGATGTGGTACTTCTGGGCCAAATATCAATTCATTTTCTCCCTCACGAGGATGAATGATTTTTCTTAGTGTCTAAATATTAATAACCACTTGAGTGTTCAACTCATGATTTTCAATCCAAATGATTCTTTAATATCATAAACATCATGGATATGATTCGTGTTTGCATATTGTTTGATCTGCAGTTTGAGACAATATTTCTCTCAACACTTTATAATCTCTCTTGACTCTTCAGGAGTTCTAATAATATCAAGAGATTTTAGTATGTTGCAACAATATCATAATGATAGTACTCATTAAGACAATTTATACTATCCATTGGTATGAAGTACATAATTTACGCTTTACCTTTCGGGGGCTTACTTTAAGCAATTTGAAACATTCAGGGATTTTCTACACTTCATGACACATTCTCCTTTGGAATTTATACAGAGCAATTTGCTCCCATGTATACTTAAGGGATTTACTTACGAACATAAGATGTGGACGACTCATAACCTTTTGTATATAATTCTCCATTTATATGAACTCGTTTACAGAAGTATAATTTCAGGTTTCAATTAGTAACCTTGTATCATATCATGTGAGTGTATTTCACTGTATTACAAATGCTCATATGTAACCTTCTAGGTTTAACATCTTTTAGCTATTTGTATTGTATTCAAGTATATAGGTCTATTTTTCCACGTTTAATGGAATTGCCTTTCTTCATCTTTGGCCAATAATTTTTCCTTTCACGAAAAAAAAGGGACTCAATATCAACACAGCTCATTTGATGAATTTAGTATCTACTTATAAAAACCAAAATTACCATTGGTTATCATCAATCAGTGATCCCTTATTCTCATGTGCATGCATATGCATAAAAGCTTTTCATTTCTTTGGATATCCATTGCCTCTTCAAGGGCATTATACTATCTCTTCCAGGATAGTCATAGTTTAGAGAATGCAGACATAACCTCCTCTTAAGCGTTATAGAGCTTGGATTTTAATCCCTACTTCGGGAGTTGAGTCATTGGAACCTATATGTCTATCATGCTTCATGCATGAGACATCAAAATTCCCATGTCCGCGGATTGTCCTTTCTGGGACGTGTATCCATGCGGCGACTGTTATACTTCCGGCATGCAACAGTTATGCTTCAGGAATGCAATAGTTTAGTAGTGCCATATTCTTCTTCTTTTGAATGACTGAACCTTCAGAATCTAAGGATCTATCACGCTTCAGGCGTGCAACATATAAATCATTTGCTGCCACATTGTCCTAACAAGGACATCAATTCTTGTAGGCACATTTGCAGCTAGTATATATGATTTTATCATTTTCGTTGAATCATTAAATGCATTTGGCATTTGTTTTGCACATCGTTGCATCATTCAATTATTCTCACTTCATTTTTCTCATTGATTGTTTCGTGAATCAAAATAAGACAAATTCTCTTCGTTCTTCTAGAAAGGTCTTTTCTCATCATTCTTCTGGAATGTATTTTCTCATCGTTCTTCTGGAATGGTATTATTTTCTCCCCCTAACAACGGGAAAATTGTCTTATCAAAATGACAGTCTGCACACCATTCGGTAAACATATTCCCAGTAAAGGGTTCTAAATACTGAATGATAGATGGTGAGTCAAATCCAACATAAATTTCCAGTTTGTATCAATGCCTTATTTTAGTACATTATGTCAGTGCAATAGGCACATATATTGAAGGAATTATTTTGAAAAACATGTTCATTTGAGCAACATCATATAGCATGCAATTAACAATTAAAGGCGGAATCATGCTTGTATGCACCCAAAAACAAAACATTACCATGAAATTCAAAGCCTAATAGATTGGTGAACCAATAATCAACTCATAACAAAGTGAGTTGAAATTTTTACCTTTGTGGATTCCTCTTTGCATAAGCAAAGGCTAATCACCCAAAGAGATAGGGCCTTCATTCCTTGCTTCTTAGATCCATGGATTTGGATGGAAAAATAGGTTCTCCAAGTTCCCAAAATTGAAAACCTCTAAGTCTCTTCACCAAGGTTAGATTGTAGAAGAAATGAGTGACCTTGGAGTTGTTAGGATTGCTAGATGTACCCTCCAAGGTGTTGGCCTCTTTAGAGAGAAATGGAGAGACTCTTCTCACCAATTTTCCCCAAAATAAAAACCCTTAATCACCTTATGAATATTTGGCTATAAAGTCCTTTATATAGTCCCTTCAAATAAGTGACCTAAAGAACCAAAACCCTAATTCATCTAACATGGCCGGCCTACCTAGGGATTTTTGGGCTTTTGGGCCTTTGTGAATCTTTATTCATTAAGTTGTCATACAACTTAAGTCAATGGGCTTGACTTTCGAAGCCCATTGGGCCTTAAGGTCCAAAACTATCCCGAGGTCTTTAACGAACTTATTCGTTTGATTAATTAACATATTAATTAATCCTTGCCATAATTTAAATGATTAAACCATTTAATCATTCTTACTCATCTCCGTTTAATCTTCAATCTCCACCTTTTATGGTGTGCGATCCATTAGGTTCCTTTTAGCGAGGTAGTGGGCGATTAAAACCATTTTACATCGATTGTGAATTGAAACTATTTTCAATTCTCCCTTTAGTGATTACACACGTTTAGGGCTTCCACAAACCATGGTTGACGCCTAGCAGCATGTCATGGTTACCCAAGCTAATCAGAAGAGGTTAGAGAACCTATTCAGTTCGGGATTACAAATGCAATACGGTCTTTCTCTAATCTAATACTCTTGACCACATTGTTTGGTTTGATAGTTTATTTGTTCATGTCTACTATCCAATGTGAATCTTGTGCTTATATGATTTACTTGAATGTGATTTGGAACGCATTCCCTAATCTCATTCATACTCTGGCCAGAGATTCTAAATCATATCATAGAGTATTCTCCCTCAACTGTTTGAAGGTTAGAGATCCCTTGTTGCGCATTCACTTGTCTCCATAGCTAAGTCACTTGACCCCAACGATGCCGTGGACACCCCGAGGGGGTGACTTTGACATAATCAAAGATCAAGGACTTAACCACAAGACAACTGTGATGCCTCAGGTCAAAGGACTACTTTGCATTATCCCAACCATGAGTTCTTATGTGACATGGAATATGAGAACTCTTCGTTGATCACGTTCAGTGTACTCATTCTCTATTGAGCACCTACGAACTTGTCTTGATGTCACACACACCAATGACTCGAGACTAATCACTCTCCCTGAGAGAAGACATAGTACGTACCGATCTTAACGGACTGTCAATGCCCAATTGACAATCCTATGATCAGGAACATTTAGGATGTGTCTACGAAAGAATGGTCTCATGAATCTAACTTCATTAGATTACATTCTCCCAATCACATATTCCTTGGACTTTATCGTTTAAGCATATAACATTTATATGAGACGGCTCAAACAATAATCTTTGCCCTTTATATGTAAAACTAGATTAGTTTAACATGTGAAATGTCCGTAAAGTATCATCACATGATTGGCTTTAGGGCACATTTCCAACATATATAACATAACAAAAAACTCGTAAATGTGTAATGTTTGGCTAGTGCCTAAACACGAGTTGTACTGAGGAATATCAATGGTTGGTAACTGGTCTTAATCAAATTTAATAGTGAATTATGTAAAATGACATGTCCACATGTAGAAAACTTGAAATTTCATTTTCATGAGTAGAGCGTGGTAATCAATTTCATCCGCTTAATAAAATTTTCTGTTAAACCATTTTGGGTATGGACATGAGGAACATGACGTTCAACATCAATGCCCAATGACATGCAATAATCATCAAAACTTTGAGATGTAAACTCTCCAGCAAATATGCATTATATCATCATTTACATAAATCAAGGAACTTCTGGTCCTTATTTAATAGCCTATGAATTGAGATTCTCATGGCCTTTAATTAAGTTGTGGCACTTCGGCTCTTCAAACTTAAGGTACTCATCAAGGAACCTCATGTCCAATCTTGAGGATCTAGGGACTTCATTCCTAATCTTTTTGCATGATGGAACTTCAGGTCTAATCATTTTATGTGATGAGGATCAAGAAACTTCAGGTTCTGATCTAATCAATGAACTTTGGGTCCAGTATATACTCATCGTAACAAAAAGAAGTACAATAAATAAATTAAAGTAATAGGCGGTAATTCCATCCATGGTAAATAAATTGTTTTTAAGTAACTAAAGCTTGTGACAATGGCTTTGATTCAGCACCATTTACATAAATATCAAAGCTTTAAAGCAAAGGGTAATAATTCTACCCACTGTAGATAAACAGAACTTGTGATAGGGCTTTAAACCAACACCATGCACATAAATATGCCAAAACAAAAAATGCAATGATTAAGTTCTCATCTTTTGCTTTTTCTTTTTCTTAGTCTGCCACTTCTTTTGTTTGATTACTTTTATTTTTATTTCACAGTTCTGAAGTCATTTTGGTTACTTAGGAAATAATAGTAACAATAAGTTTCAATTGGTGTTCCTCATCCGGTGAGTTTCGAAAGAGTCGAAACGGTTTCCATAAGTTTTGGAGTCAAGAGTGTCTACAACTTATGAGAAGATTAAACTGTTACATTTACCTCAAATTTTAGTATGATATGGATAAGAGGATACCAAACAACTTTTGTGAAGAAACAATTTCGATTTGAGCTACCAAAATGGAGTTTTGGTACTTATAAGGTGCCTGTCTAATTTTCTGCGGAAATTGGAAACTGGTTTGGTATTTCAGGCATCTGCGATGATCGCACCGTTGGCATTTTCTGAAAATTTGATATGTTGTAAGTACTTGGCGGACGAACAACTTTGAAGAAGAAAGTATTTCGATCTGAGGTCTGCAAGTTAGAGTTCCGAGGTTTACATGGCTGTCAGATTCTATACGAATTTTGAGTCTGTACCCTTTTGCTTCTGCAAAAGATGATATATAGTCATACAACAATATATATATATATATATATAGTTACTTCAAGAAAATTAATAGTACAAAGATTTTAAGATGAAATGAAAAGATTTTCTTATCTGTGAGATTTCAACCGACAGAGGTGTATATGATTTGTGGCGTTATGCTTTCCACTGACACGAGAGCTTCTTTTGTTGATAACGTATTGTAAAATTGACGCTGTGTGCAGTGGAATGAATGAAACAATACACAAAATTTACGAGGTTCCTCTAGGTAGCGTTTGGTATGGGACGGGACAGAACGCAATGGGACGAGGCGTTCTGTCCCACGTTTAGTATGCCAAAAACTGGTGGAACGTGTTTTGGCTGAATTTTGGTTCCGCCTCACTCCCCCTGGAACGACTCGTTCCACCTCTGTGGAATACAAATTTATAACATTTTAAGACAAAAACACCCCTTATCTTTATCAATATTTACACCATCCAAAAAAACAAACCCTAAAATTCCATCTTCTTCGTTCCATCTTCTCTGCCTGCTGCTGCCTTTTCCCGTAGGCTTCCTCCTCATCCTCTCCTGTAGCAGCTGCATCTCCAGGTTCGATCTTGATCTTCTCCCGTAGCCGTTGCATCTCCAGGTTTGATCTCAATCTTCTCCCGTAGCTGCTGCATCTCCAGGTTTGTTTTCTTGATTTTTCCATGAAAATTTTCAATTTTCTGGGAAAATAGGATGATTATGAGAAAATAAGTTAGTTTTCTTGGTTTCTTTGGTTTATCTTGTGCTTGGGAAAATGAACAAAGTTTGATTTTTAAGGTTTATTACGATTCTGGTTTGTAAAGAATTGGATCTGTTTCCGAGCTGTGCGATTTAGTGGGTTCGGTTGTGAGCTTGGCTTTGTATGATGGAAAAAGCTGGTTCTTTAATCTGGATCTTCCTCCTTTTATTCTTTCTAAGTTGAATTTTAGTACTTCAAAGTTTTTGATAATTTTTTGAATTTGAGTTTCTGGGTTGCTCTTAAATTGGATCTTTTGTGTTAGATATTTTGGTTTTTTTCCCTTTTATTTTCTGATGCGAGCACTGTTCCATTCATGCAATTTTGGCTTCTGAAACTGGGTATTCTGCAAAATTTCATAAATTTATCAATTGGGTTGTTCTTCTATTGTGATTTCGAGAATTGGGTATTTAGTGATTGCACATTGTCATGGTTTTTTCACTATTTCAGAAGCAATTGATTGAGTTGGATGTGATGCTATTGGAGCTGCAAATCGTTGAGTCTTCAAAGTGAGCGAGTTTGCAGATCCATTTTGTTTTGATTCTTATATAGTGTGATAATATTTTGGGTTAGATGTTTTTTGAAGTGGATTTGAAGCAAAGGTGAGAGAATGTGATAAGCGAAGTCTTTCTTTTTTTGCTTAAATGCTTTAGATTTGGTGGAAAGAATTTGCTTCCTGAATTTGAAATGCTTTGCTGTATTAGTTGGAGTTATAGTTGTGCAGCACCAGTCTCTAAGGATTTCGTTGTTGGCTAACTATTTAAGGCTTTCATCTTCTGTTTCGTGCAACTTTGAAGAGGATTCGAGGTGGGTTTTTTATTACTCTGTAAAATTGTAATTGTGGTTGTAGATGAACACATTGTGATGTGCTAGTTGGGGAGTTGGAGAATCAAACCGTAGATGGAGGGCAAGTGGTTGTGCAAGAAGAAGTCTTCTGAGAAGAGCTCTGGAGAAACTTGTATAAATAACAAACACCTCTCTGTAATTCATTCATTGGTCAAGGAATACAATCTTTAATTATTCACTTTCTCTCTCTAAATTCTCTGCCATTGTTTTTCGTTTTGCTTCTTCTGCTATTTCTTCAGTCAAGAAATGACATAACATATCTTTAGCCATGTGCTATTGTAAAAAATATATCATAGATAAGCATGTATGTGTTCAAATATGAACGAGTTCAAAAAAAAAAATAAAAAATGTCCCGTCCCGTCCAGTACGTACCAAACGCAGAACGGAACAACCGTCTCGTTCCATCTTGTGCGTACCAAACATAACATGGAACCTCTGTTCCATCCTGAACAACCGTCTCGTTCCATCTTGAGCGTATCAAACATAACATAGAACCTCTGTTTTGTCTTGTCCAATCCCGTCTGCGTACCAAACGGTACGCTACAGTCATTGTGACTGGAGTACGTCATCTGGGCAACAGTGATGTTTTTATTTATAATATAAAATAATAAAATTACAAAGACAACTCTTTCTATTATCTCTTTATCTTATTCCCCTCTTTTTTCTTCCTCTCTCAGCCGTATGGCTTTTTGTTTCTCTATCTCTATCTGCTCTCCTCCTCATCAATTTTGTAGGCAAAACTTTAAACAAAGTTGCAGTGGGAGGACTGTAGAATAGGATGAGTGGCATTGTAGTGGGTTGGCCATCCACACATTAAGCCCCAGTTTGGGGTTGAGGTGATTTTAAAAAAAGCTCCTATGAAAAAAAGCTGGGAGTGTTTTTGGTGTTTGGTAAACTTAAAAAAAAGGGCTTATTTTGGAAGCTGCTGTGAGAATAAGCTGAAATCAAAGGAAAAAACTGAAGCTGCAATTTGTAGCTTTGGAAAACTGGCTTTTTTTCAAAGCACATAGAACTACAGTGCTCCTTTAATGAAAAGATCCACTATCAGACTGCTTTTTTTTTCCAAAAGCACTTTTACAAAAAAGTTTACCAAACACTCTGCTGATTTATTTCACAGCCGCTTATTCTCACAGCACAGCCGCTTATTCTCACAGCAGCTTTTTTTCAAAGCACAGCAATACCAAACCAGCCCTAAATGGCTTATAATATTACAACAGCTTCGGCTTTTATGGCCCGATTTATGCCTTTTGACTTGCTTTTCCATCATCCCCTGATCTACATCAATAATTTGATAATATTGCATTTTTTTTTCTTCGCTTAAAATGAGCTTGGAGTTTTTGTAATTTTTTTTACTGAAAATTTGATATTAACCCTTGAAACTATATTTTCCTCTACTAAAACCTATCTCTTTTTGTATTTTTTTGAATAAAGTCCATTGACTAGCCTCCAACTAAACAAATTCTTTAATTAAGTTTGACTTTTTAAATTGTGTATTTTTCGAATGCCTAAACTACCCTATTAATACATGGATGAAATTTTTGGATCAGTTACTTGTTTTATCCATTTAATTAATTTTATATATTTTACAAAATAATTCATGCCATTCATTGTATATTCCATGTATTAACTTTCAAATTGTTATAACGTGCCAATTGAAAAATAATAATACTAATTTCATAATTGTGTGCATTAAATATATAAGTTAATTTACCAACCAACACAAGAATAAACCTAAAATAGCTTCAGCTAATACTCCAATCCCTAATACACAAAACAAAAGCGATATGTTCTGTGCAATTTTTACCTACAAAATAGTCTAATTTACCTATTCCATCAAACCAAAATTTAAAGGGTCTAATTTACTTCCAAAATGGTCTAATTTACCTACTTGATTTATGTGCTTTAGATTAAAAGTTTATTTAATTGCCTACCAGCACAAACCCACAACATTCGAACATTATCTAATATCACTAATTTTTTTTTTGGAATAGGTAAATTAATTTAAATGTAGGTAAATTAGTATAATATTTTATAAGTAGGTAAATTAATTTAAATGTAGGTAAATTAGTATAATTTTTGTATGTAGGTAATTACATGATTCAAAATGCAGGTAAATTAGTATAATATTTTATAAGTAGGTAAATTAATTTGTATGTAGGTAATTACATGATTCAAACAATATTATTTTTTCCGTACAAGATATGTCTTTTCTTTTTTAATTTGGTAAATTAATTTATATATGTTGCTAATATTTATGATACAAGAAAGGTAACATATCCATATGGATTTAATTGCTCATCATAATTAGGATGAGTAATAACATTTATTGACCAAATTAGGATTTTGTGGCATAAGTTGTAAATGTATTGTAATAGTTGGTCATATATTTGTCTACATGGTAGACTATTTGAAATTTGGGTTTTATTTGAATGTTTAAATTTAGGTGGGTTTTTATTTAAAAATTAGGAGTTTCAAGGGCTTATATCTAAAGAACCTTTTTATTTTTAATTTTTTTTATATTTAGAATCCAAAATAGAGCTCCCATGCATGTCTTTTAGCGCTTTGTAACAAAAAACAATTATAAAAATAAAAATAAAATCCCTATATCTATTTAGTGTCTCCTATGTTTTATTAGTCACTTTTGAGCTTCAAATTTTCTAACTATATTTTATCGAATCCTAAAAAAATAAATATAAAATATATAATTTGAGACTTTTCGTTACAAGTTTTGTACCCTTTCATTTTGTGCTGAAACATATTTCAACACAAAAGCTAAGCTTGAACATCATGAGTTTGGCATAAAAAATTCAAGTGTTTTTCAGTATGGAAGCTGTTGCCCTCCTTTGGTAGATTGGACTTACTGCCAACGGAATAAAACTACAAGGAAAAAAAAAAACCATTGAGATGAAACTGAAAACTCAAGTAAACAAAAAGAACCATATTAATACAATTTTGCCTGAAAACAATAAAGATTTTTGGAGGAAGTTAGATATCTACTTACAAGTTAGAGAGACAATTGCTTTGCGCTACTCATATATATGGGTGTGTGTGAGAGAGATGGAGAAATTTTCAAGTAAATTAGATGCTACAATAATTGGTGAACAAGTGAAGCCTTCCGTGATGAAAAAGGCTCAAAACGCCTGAATATGACTTGTCAGCCTTCATAAATAGATAAAAAGCTAACATGGCTCCATAATGATGCGTTAGGTTAATTTCAGGAATTATTAGCGATAAAATTGATTCAAAAACACCTTTTAGCTTTCAAAAATGATAAATGCAGCTAAGTTAATTATATACAAGTAGTGGATTGCTCTAGTGGTTAGGATCTTCCTCTTTAACCTACTGTGTCCCGAGTTCAAAACCTTCATTCTCGCTTCAGTGTAGTTTAGAGTAAAAATATCGCTTATAATATTTTAGTACTCATAAGTTTCTATTCGGAGTATGTAAGAGATTACATTCCAGGACACAGAAATTATATCTCTGATAGATTTTATAGTTAATTAGGGTTAACAAGTGAAGCCTTCCTCAAAACACCCTGAATATGACTTGCTAGACTTCATAAATGGATACACAGCCAACTGTTGGGTCCAAACCCCACATTTTGCAGTGCTCGGTCTATTCTTCTGATCAGTTGCGGTTGACATGCATTCTCTATGAAAACCACCCAAAAACCAAGTCGGTGAAAGTAGATCAAAGAAGAAGAAGATCTACACGGTGAAAGTTTCAGCCTCATGACATTCTTGCTGCCGCATTCACTGTCTATTTTCTCGTCTCGACACGTTACTATTTTGTTCCTTGCATTCTTGATACAGAGAAGTTTGTAAATGTATTCAGATTACTCTTATCACGTTGTATATCTTTCTACTCAAGTAACTTGTTATATATAATAGTGATGAGCGACGGTATTGATATATACGACTTTTAAAGTAAATTAAAAAAAACAAATATACATGTCATAATTTGAGTGAAATAATAATACTACATGATAGTGTTACGAGTACACTAAAAATGCTTTCATGAATGCAGTTGAGTAATTTTAAGACCATGACTTGCACAAAAACATATAGGTTTTCAAGATTCTTGTTTCATTACCGTGGTAGTTGCAAGTCGTTTTCGAAACCAAGAGGGACCAAACTATACAGAGTCTACAATTGATTTCACCTTTTGGGTGTCGGTTTTGATTTTTTAGTTTTGATCTAACATGTATATATAGAAATGCCGAGAGGCAGGGAGCATTAATTCCTCAATCCAATAATTAAATTTACAAGATCATAAATGTACAAAAAATTGTGGGGATTTAGATATGAATTTGTGATCAATTATCAAGGGCATTACATGTTTGATTTTGACAAAGCAAAATAATCAAAGTTTGTGGGAACCATGCTAACTTAATTTCCTGGTATTGAGAAGCATATGATGAATTGGGCAAGTGCTCTTCAAAGTTGTTCTTCTCTAGTGCTAAGATCTTCAGGTCTAGTCAACCACCAAGCTTATCTTCGCCTTTTTTATTCAAGCACTCACGTCGAACCCTAAGGCCTGAATTTTGAAAGGGATCGAACCTTGACCTATGTTTAGCTTGTGCTATTTCAGTAAAATTTTCTACTAATTAGTAATTACCATCAACGATAAAGCTTTCTACGAATTACTATGAACGAGGAAGTATATCATTAGCTAGCCATATGGTAAAAAGGTGGGATGTAGTTGATTTGGTTATGATTACTACCGGTTAGTGTTTTGTAAAAAAAAATATTGTTCCATTTCTTACATGTAAAGAGACATTTATCTTTAATTCATATAAAGATAGATGAGCAATTCACCATTTTATATTCCAATTAATGTAATTCATCATAATTACAACAAGAAAAGTTTTTGCACCCATATCATTTCATAATTTGTTCACATGAAGGAATGACGCTTTACATCTAAGGAGCCAACTATCTTTTGTTAAAAAAAAATTGAACTGATGAAAACTAAAAATCTATGATATGAAATTTACATCAAGAAAGAAAATTCAGTGTCAAACTACAAGTAGACTTCTAGCATTTACTTTACAAGATGAGCTGACGCTGGAAAAGGATAAACTGTTCATCCGGTCGATGCCATGCAATGTATTAAAAGCCATTATTTGGCGTGGCAAAAACCATTTGACAGAAATATTTGATATCCCTGTCATATTTGAAAACCCCCTCTTGTTTTGGTAATTTGCAAACCCTTTAATTTAAAAGGTTTCCAATTTTCATCACTGTTCTTATAATACCTTTTCTTTTCACACCTGCTTGTAATTAGCAGCTATTAAATTCCTACACATGGTTCAATATCCTAATAGATAGGGTGTTAAGTTATCACCCGTGCGTTTCGGGAAACTCGCCCTCTCTTGAATTATTGTAATATTTTTAAAGTCTTACAAGTTCATAATTGCATCAACATATGAAAGAAAAAAAATAAAGAAATATTTGATCTCTCTCTCTCTCTCTCTCTCTCTCTCTCTCTCTTTAAGTTCAACTACTGGCTACTGGGGGTGCCAGACAGACACAGTTCTGAGTTTTCAAACGGTCGGTCACAGCAGCAGTGATTTAATAGTACTGCAGCCAATCATCACAATGAATCTGAGAGCTATAGTTGTAGGAATATCTCTGTTTGTTTTCAGCATTTGGGTTGAAGGGCAAGGCCTTTCTTATAATTTCTATGAGAATTCATGCCCACAAGTTGAAGCCATAGTTAGAGCTGCCATCCAGCCTACTTTTCTCACTGATCCTACTTCTCCTGCTGCTTTTCTGAGGCTCATGTTCCATGATTGCCAAGTTCAGGTAATCTCCCTCCAATTTTATTTTATACACACACATATATGTAGACGATTAAACAAAAAAGATGACTCTTCTCGAGACGTCTACTAACGTTTCTGAACTCCCTTACATTGCAGTCAACCATGTCTCTGTTTAAGAATTTTACTTGATTCCCTTTCTAAAAAATGTGTATATAATATATCAATTTTGGCAATTGAGACATTGGTTCCAAAAATGGGGGCTGATGTGCATGCTTTAAAAAAAGTAACTTTGGTATTATATATTTTATTTTTCAGCTTATCATGTCTGAGTTCAGTTATTTGCTCAATAAGTATTGCTTGACAATGTAATTGCAGGGCTGTGATGCTTCAATTCTTGTGGATCCGAATGCGAACGTTGTGCCATCAGAGATGGCCGCAGGGAAAAACTTCGGCATCCGAAAGAGGGAGTCGATAAACATTCTTAAATCAATGGTTGAATTACAATGTCCCCAACAGGTATCTTGTGCTGACATTCTTGTGTTGGCGGCTCGAGAAGCTGTGGTTGTGTCAGGAGGGCCACAAATAAAGGTTGCTTTGGGAAGGAGAGATTCCCCTTTTGCTCCAAGCTACAAGCTTGCAGATTCTTTGCTTCCTTCTCCCACTATTGGAGTTGATGGCATGCTTCAATTATTTGCAAAAAAAGGAATGACAGTTGAAGAATCTGTGGCCATCATGGGTATTAGCCTTCTTTCTTTCAAGAAACCGAAATGTCAAATTTGAGAGACTAGTTAATTACAATTAGGTTTCTGCCTCTCGTTACATGACTACAGAGTGTTGCGTTTCTGCAGGTGCGCACACGCTAGGAGTCACGCACTGTTTGAACATCCTAAATCGTCTAAACCAAGCAGACGAAGGCGGCCAAGTACAAGGCATGACACCTGGGTTTGAAGCGTTCTTAAGGCTCAACTGTCCACAAGGTTCTTTGACATCAAATACAAGCTTTGTTCTTAATGATCCCACAACACTTACATTTGACAACCACTACTACAATAATGTAATTGGAGGCCATGGGGTTCTTAGAATTGATGCTGAAATGGTAATGGACCCGCGCACGGCTATGGTTGTCGAGCGTTTCGCTGCGAATCAGGATGATTTCTTTCAGGCATTTTCTTCTGCCTTTGTCAAGCTCTCCAACTCAGGTGTTTTAACTGGGAATCAAGGCGTTGTTAGAAAGAGTTGCAATGCAATAGACTGAAGAGTCAGATGCGTTTGTAAATTGCCATACCATTTTTACCGTATATTTCGGTTTATTACTGTTACTTATTTACATGAATCGATTCATGTTGATTGTTGAACGCGAATCTTCAGTGTTTATTCAAACTTCAGATCAAGAAGATATATTTCTTATTTATCAATACATTCGCTAATAGTCTATTTTTTTTTTCTCTGTCTCTAACTTTCTGTTCTGTTCTGATTAAATACGATCCATTTAAGCCTACTAGCAACAAAGGTCCAACAAAGATACGGTTTCCATCATTAAGTCTACTAGCAGTAACAATAAATGGAGAAAATTATTATGGTACTGGAATAATATTACGTGGTATAACAAATTTACGAGATATAATATAACGAATTCAAATTTTTTGGGTTAAATTTAGCCTTTTGACGAGACAATTTATGTGCCTTAAGTATAGTTTGGGGGTGCTACTTAGTATTACGGTCTAGTGGTATTTCTCTTCATTTGTAAGTGAGAGGTCTTATGTTCGATCATCGCCAAAGGCGAATTTGAACCATATTATTATGACTAATCCAATGTGAGACTTAGTCAACTCCCTCTCCCCCTTAGTTTACTTACTATCGTTTGTTAAAAAAAAAGAAGTGTAGTTTGTGGGTATTTCTTAGACAAAAAATGTTACATTTCACCGTGATAAAATACCTTTCATGACCAATTCCATTTTCGATAGAAGAAGTTTTACTACTAAAGATACCTTTTTTTATAAGGAAAACTAATGAAAATGGCTTGAAAACTTTGAGTTTTAACGATAAGGACAAAATAAAGGGTAAAGTGAATAGTACCAGGATTGACTTTTTAGTGTAAAAATGTGGTTTTTCGTTAAAGTGAACAGTACCGGGTGCTTTTCGTTAAAGTTCCCTTTTTTATATCCTTTTTATTTTATTTTAAGTGTTTGTGTTGAGTTTGAAACCCTGGGTTTGGGCCGAGTTGGTTGACAACCCAGAAAGAAGGTTGTAAGTCTCGGCCCAATAATGTAATGCTGGTAGCGTGGCCGGGACTTAGACTGTCACGCCCCGATCCTGACATACGTACATGATCGACACGTGACGTTACCAAGTACTCGTATATCTAACATACCCAGCCTTCAGGATACTGACAAAGCATAACTCAAGCTTCGAATTGCGTATTGATTTTTGTTAGATTGCTTACGTACCCTCCGACGAGATCAAGCCATTCGTAGTTCACAATTTGTTAAACTCTGAATTTTTCGTAAAACACTTCCTAGCAGAAAACATAGAGTACCACACTACACATCAACCATAAGCCAAACAAGAGTTGTCATCTTGCAATTCACACACACATATGCTTTCCAACACCATTCCACAATCACGTCAATTAATAACTCATACAATACACCAAAATGCAGGGTTAGAGTGACACAGTTCAGTCAAAGCCTACATCTCTGAAGAATGTGATTTCGGACCACTCAACGAAATCCAACAACATCGGGTTCCGGACCACTCAACAGAACCAAAATACCAAGTGGGATTCTGGACCACCTAACGAAATCCAAACCAGGATACAATTTCGGACCACTCATCGGAATCGCAGAGTAGAAGGGATTCGAACCTCTCAACGAAATCACAGAGCACGGGGGATTTCAGACCACTCAATGGAATCTTGACGAAGCAGGGAACCAGACTATTCAATGAAACCCCAGCAGAACCCAGTTCTGAACCACTCATCTGAGCCGAGTAGAGGTCCAAGAAAAATATCAATGACTCAAAGAAGCAAGACATGAATCAAAGTACTTAATTTAGAACAGCTCAATGAAACGAGGTATGAAACAAGCTTTGAAGCAACGAACCCTATGACAATAGGTTACAGGTCCACTACTAGCCCTCACATTTCATCAAACAATTCAACATGCATTTCAAATCACATTTCACAAATATTTCCAATGCATAAGTCAAATCATATTTCATAATATTAGATTGATGGCTAATTATTAAAATCACATTTTAATAGAAAACACATTTATAAAACCAAGTCATATCCACAAAGGATACTAAATACGAAATCAAGGTAATAACCATGTTTGTACCATACTTGACCAATCCCGAAACTACTGAGCACCGGTCAACGTTATACCGTCAAGGACCTAGAAAAGTTTCCCTCCAACCAGGAGGCCAATCACAGCGCGACACGTGTCGACATCAAAAGCCAATCTAGCGCGACACGTGTCAACATCAGAAGCCAATCACAACACGACACGTGTCAATGTCAGAATGAAACTAAAAACTCTCTTCTATAAATAGAGATCATTCTCTCACAATATTTCCTAATGTCATTTGTACTAAATCATTCACTAGTACTCACTAAAGGAGAGTTTGAACCTATGTACTTGTGTAAACCCTTCACAATTAATGAGAACTCCTCTACTCTGTGCCAATCTGGGTGAACCATGTACATCTTGTGTTTGCTTCCCTATCTCTATTCATTTACATACTTATCCACACTAATGACCGGAGCAATCTAGCGAAGGTCACAAACTTAACACTTTTTGTTGGACCAAAGTCCTTACTGATTTTGTGCATTAACATTTGGCGCCATCTGTGGGAACGACACTTATTCCCACTCTCTTCAACTTTGTCAAGCTGGTTTCCACCATTCGTACACACTCTTTTGACCAGGCATCCCTCTCCAACATGGGGAGTGAAGGAAGCCACAACATACAGAATGACACCCCTCTTGCACCTAGTGCGAAACAACGAAAGAAGGAAGGAAAGATGGTTGCTTTTCAAGTTAAAGTCGATGAGTTAGAAGCTCAGAACAACAAGATATCAATGAAGAATAAGGTCCTCCAAGAGCAGTATGAGAAGCTCTTTGAGACGCTCCACGAAACTAGGCGCACTCAAACACGCGAGCTTGTTGCCCCTGTAGACATCAACCATCATCTGGGTGACCCCCAACACGGAGGGTCACCTTCCTTCGACATGGGTATCCCTGATGAAGAGCGAGCTAATCATCAAAACATTGATCAACATGAGACTTTTCTTAACCCAGTTGCTTCGACCCGAAGTAAGAGAAGTGAAGGAAGACACCTCATTGCAAAAGGGTTGGAATGATCGAAAGTCGTTTATTGTGACTGCCAAGACTTCCTAAAGTAACGTCGAGAGAATCCCCTCCACATATGCTCGAAGATCAATGACCCAATGGTTTCTGAAAGACTCAGTCCCCTCCTACGACCCAGCCCAGCTGCCAATCTAGGGAAGGAACGACAGGTCCCAGAGGAACATGACGGTATATGGGATTCTGAGGTATTCTGACAGACTCGCCCTAGAAGTCAGTATGGCGAGTCCAAGGAAAAATCACACGCCTTTGCACAAACTTTCTTACTTCCAAAAGGCGATGTAGACTTACGAAAGAAAATCCCAGTGGTACATGACTTCACTCAAGACCCCCTAGTCCTACAGCTCATTGAGGAAGTAAACAAGTTGAAGGCCGAACGTCATGCCGAGATACCTAATTGGAACCAACCTAGGCATAACCTTCTTACAAGGAGGATCCTCGACACCCCCCTCCAAGCAAAGACAAAGCACAAGCTTGGCTTGCAACTCTATACTGGAAATGAGGACCCGATTGAACACTTTAACCTCTTTGATTCCACCATGGCATATCGGATGCACACCAACGAAGAGTGATGTCCTCTCTTCCCCTCCACCCTCTCTAGCGGAGCTCTAAACTGGTATTGCCATCTTCCACCTGAGATAGTAGACTTATTTGAGGAACTGAGGAAATTGTTTGTCTCTCAACACATATTCTAGACCGATCACTTGCATTCTATAGATGACTTGTACACTATTCGCCAGAAGCCGGATGAGTCACTACGAGAGTATGCCGGTAAATTCAGCCATGAGTATTCTCGCTGCGCTGAGGCAGATGACAAGACCGCCCTTAAGGCCTTCACGGCAGGCCTACGTGATTGGTTCTTCAACTACATGATCAATGCCAACACTTAGAAGACTTACTCTGAGGTGATGGCACATGTTTACAACCATGCCTCCGCCGAAGCAAGGACATACCAAGGGAACCCCCATATGGTTAACCCCAATCAACAAGTGGGAAGTAGAAGTCAAGTTCTACCAAGTGAGGAGATATTGGCCATTCAGACACCCATTGCATCGTCTCCTACCTCATTTAGCTACTCGCTAAGTCACCAAACGTATCTGTCTCTTGGTAAGAGGAAGGATTTTTACTCTCAGCAAGCCCATTACAACAAGAGGGATAAAAGTTCGTATCAAGACAACCAGGGGTGAACGTACCGTCGGCTATTATAACTATGGGGCCAAGCCTCACTCTTTCAAAGTGGAAGACTAGGTACTGAAAGAAATGCTATTATAAGAAGGCATACACATTACAAATGTTTTGACTCTCAACCGCTTGAGATCTTTTGTCACACAAGCCATTTGGTAAATATTTAAAGAAGAGGGAATTCAGACAACTTCTTCTGACTCTTTTGCATTCCTAGCACTGGAACACTTGGTCTACGCTGACCTACCCTTATACTCCAACTCAGAGCTTCAACATGCGTACTTTGACACAAAGTATGTGATACTAAGTGTTACAACCAACATGGTTCACATATCAAAAGCATGGATCCCTTCATGCATAACAAAACATTCATAAGCATCACTCATATCAATCAACATAAACATCACACATTCTAACACATTCATACATAAACATCATACATTCCAACACATTAATACATAAACATTATACATTCCAACACATCCATACATAAGCTAACTGTGCTTCGAAAGGGTTCAACATACTTTGTGTCTTCGACACTTGCTATAATGTGCCTCGACACCTTGCCCTTATTCTCACCAACCAGGTGATGAAATATGAAGAAGGAACTCATCTTCATGCCACCAACCAGGTGATGAAATGTACAACTCGTACTCTAATATTATTTGGCAACTTGCCACTCATGCCATCAACCAGGTGAAGAAGGAACCCATCTTAATGCCACCTACCAGGTGATGAAATGTATAACCCGTATTTTCCTTCATGCCACTAACCAGGTGATGAAATGTACAACCCGTACTCTAATATCATTTGGCAACTTGCCACTCATGCCACCAACCAGGTGAAAAAGGAACTCATCTTCGTGCCACCAACCAGGTGATGAAATGTACAAGCCGTACTCTAATATCATTTCGCAACTTGCCACTCATGCCACCAACCAGGTGAAGAAGGAACTCATCTTCGTGCCACTAACCAGGTGATGAAATGTGATGAAATGTGATGAAGGAACTCACTTTGGTACCACCAACCAAGAGATGAAAGCAACTCACCATTCATTCCACCAACTAGAAAACGAGTGGTACAACTTGTACATGTGAACTCCTAGCATTCACAAATAATCAAAAGCCCTCAAGTTTTACAACTCAACTAGGGGGCACTTATGCCCAACAAGAGTTATAGTCACCAACAAAGTCTTATTGCAAGCCAACAACAACTTCAGTGCATGGCATACGAAGATCAAGCTATTCAGCCCTCTTGCATTTGCTTCAAACATTTCTCTTTTGTAACAATGCAAACACTACAACTCGTAGAAAGCTTCACACACTCTTGATCAAGACAGTGTGAAGCAAAACCAATTTATGGTGCCAACAAGAGCTTTATCAATGGAGGGCAACCACAATTCTCAAAAGCTTCACACACTCTTGATCAAGACAGTGTGAAGCAACCAATTTATGGTGCCAACAAGAGCTTTATCAATGGAGGGCAACCATAATTATCAAACGCTTCACACACTCTTGATCAAGACAGTGTGAAGCAAAACCAAGTTATGGTGCCAACAAGAGCTTCATCAAAGGAGTTCAACCACAATTCTCAAAAGCTTCACACACTCTTGATCAAGACAGTGTGAAGCAAAACCAATTTATGGTGCCAACATGAGCTTCATCAAAGGAATTCAACCACAATTCTCAAAATCTTCACACACTATTGATCAAGACAGTGTGAAGCAAAACCAATTTATGGTGCTAACAAGAGTTTCATCAATGAAGGGCAACTACAACTTGTAGAAAGCTTCACACACTCTTGATCAAGACTGTTTGAAGCAAATTCCATTTATATGGTTCGTCCAAACCTTCGACTACTACAAGATGTGGCTTGCATCACAATCTCTTGCTCAACAGTATGGAAGTAAAATTTGTATATGTTGTCTCCCCACATTTTCAAATTTCTAGTTTCCCAAAAAAATAAAAAAATAAAGGAAATTCTACAAGGCTTCATCAATGGAGGACAACTACAAATTCTCAAAAGCTTCACACTATCTTGATCAAGATAGTGTGAAGCAAAATCAATTCATGGTACCCAACAAAGCTTCACCATAAAAGCTTCACCAACAAAAGCTTCATCAATAGAGGACAACTACAAATTCTCAAAAGCATCACACTATCTTGATCAAGATAGTGTGAAGCAAAATCAATTCATGGTACCCAACAAAAGCTTTAACTCCAAAGCTTCACCTCAAAAGCTTCAACACACAAGCTACACCCACAAAAGCTTCACCTACAAAAGCTTCACCCATAAAAGCTTTACCAACAAAAGTTTCACCAACAAAAGCTTCACCCACCACAAAAGCTTTACCTACAAAAGCTTCATTTATAAAAACTTCACCCACAAAAGCTTCACCCACCACAAAAGCTTCACCTACAAAAGCTTCACCCATAAAAGCTTTACCAACAAAAGTTTCACCAACAAAAGCTTCACCCACCACAAAAGCTTTACCTACAAAAGCTTCACCCATAAAAGCTTCACCCACAAAAACTTCGCCCACCACAAAAGCTTCACCCACAAAAGCTTCCCCCATCACAAAAGCTTCACCAACAAAAGCTTCACCCACCACAAAAGCTTCACCTACAAAAGCTTCACACTATCTTGATCAAGATAGTGTGAAACAAAATCAATTCATGGTATCCAACAAAGCTTCAACCTCAAAGCTTCACCTACAAAGCTTCACCCATAAAGCTTAATATATATATTTTCGGAAATTCAAAGATTCGAAAATTCAAAATTCAAAATTAAAAAAAATTAAAAAAATAAAAATTGTCTAGGCCTCCTCTTCTTTGGGCCTAACAACTTTCATAACAAATATATATGAAGGAGGAGTTTCGGGCTACCACTTAGAAAGGAAAATGGTGAAGTTTTGTTACTTGGGAAACTTGGCTACTAGCAAGACACCTCATTTGTCAACTCCCTCGACTGGAGACTTGGAGGACTCCTATCATATGCTACTGCACCTTGATACTCGGAAGTCTCACGACCACTCAGTGACTTGGATTTTTTTTAAGTCTCCAACCGAGAAGTTTTCCTCACCCGGGAAATTAAGGGAGCACTACCTCAACCTACATGCTTCACTCATAAAACTTCAACATACAAGCTTCAACAAAAGGAAAAATTCAAAAAACTTAGTGAAGAAGGCCTTGATGTATTTAACATAATACGTTGAAATGAAGCAAAGTTTGTTTATTGATATCTCCGATAAGTTACAAATATGTACATATACATGAATCAAAATAAACAAACAAGAGGGAGCCTTCACAAAGGTTGCTCATGAGAAGTCTCAGCAGTTGGCAGAGCCCCAGAAAGAGGAGGCACCATAGGGTGATTATTCGGATCCTTAGTACTAGGCAGAACCCCAGAAGGAGGAGGCACCGAAGGTTCATCATTTGGAGCTTCATTACGCTGTACAGCCCCAGAAGATGAAGGCAATAAATGCCTTTGGAACAAACCCACAAACCTCTGATGATCAAGTAAAATCTGACCATCAGATTCTTGCAGTTGGTCGAGCTTTCTCTTCATGTTTGTAACATAGTCATGTGCGAGCCTGTGCAACTGTTTGTTCTCATGCTTGAGCCCTCTGATCTCCTGTTTGACACTTATCACTTCAGCCGCCAATGATTCAACGTGGCGGGTTTGAGCAAATAGGCGTTGAGCCATATTAGACACAAAACCTGCACACTGAACACTGAGAGCCAGAGAATCTTTAACAGCCAACTCATCAGACTGTTTGGAAAGTAGTCTGTTATCTTTGGGAGTGAGAATGTTCCTGGCCACCACCACATCGATCATATCATTCTTCTTCATAGAGTCCCCAACGGTAAGAAGACCAGTAGGGGATAAGAAGGATGTGTGCCATATGTTGTCTTGAGAAGGCATGGCTACCTCTTCACCAAAGTTCAAGTCAAAACGACGGTCAGATGGGCCAGACATTTTCAGAAATGATGAAGGAGAAATAATGTGCAATAAATCTCTGAAGTAAGGGGAAATTCCTACAAGGAATAACTCTCTGAATGTACTTCTTGCACACAATTGGTGCCCTTATAAAAGAAAGGGCAACATGGTCGTTGGTTCAAAAAACGAAGAGGCATTACTCTCTGGATTCCAAAGAGGCATCACTTTCAACACGCAATATCAGCTTCTCGAGTACCATAGATAACTTTGCCAAAGATCTCTGACAAAGTTAGACACATAAATTTTGAAGGTCCATTTACCCTACTATTACCCACAAGGGTAAAGGAACATCACCACTGCTTGATAACTGGAAAGTCCCTATGTGTGTCAACCTCTGTGCTCCGTGGCATGGCAGACTGGTAAAAATGCCCAACCTTTACTCACATTCGAGAAAACATTCCCAACAAGATTGCTTGCTCAAAAATCGAAGAGGCACTGCTCTCCGATTCTCGAGGGCCAGACTCCTAACAGGATTACTTGCTCAAAAATCGAAGAGGCACCGCCCTCCGAATCTCGAGAGCCAAACTCTCAACATGATTACTTGCTCAAAAATTGAAGAGACACCGCTCTCCGAATCTCAAGAGCCAGACTCCCAACATGATTGCTTTCTCAAAAATCGAAGAGGCACCATTCTCCGAATCTTGAGAGCCAGATCCCCGACATGATTGCTTGTTTGAAAACCAAAGAGGCACCGTTCTCAGAACTTCGAGAGCCAGATTTCCTTAGCTAAAGCTTGTCTGCAATCTTCACACGCAACATCAGCTTTCCAGATACCACAGAGCATTTTTTTAAAGTGCTCTGACAAAGTTAAAACACGTGAAGCTTGCAGCTCCCACTACATTGCTATGACCAATAAGGGTAAATGAATAACATTACTACTTGTTGTTAGGGAGACTCCTATATATGTTGACCTCCATCCTCCACGGATAGACAGACCTGTAAAAATGCTCAACCCTTCCTCATATATGAGAGGGCACTCCCAACGAAGCTTCTCGAAATACTCAGCTTTCTTCCCCCCCCAATAATACCAATGCAAACCAGCCACACCAGAGCAAGAGTATCTCATATCATCATGATCAAAAGCAAGATTATCTCATATCATGCTTTTTCCCTGTCTTTTCCTTTGCCCTTGTTCTTACCTGCAAGACAAGGAGAAAGAGAGCAATCAGTCAGCACTTGGAATCAAGCTTCCAGTCAGGAATTGACTGCCTGGAACCCCTTGCTTGATTACTTACCTGGCATTGCTCTTGAGTACTCATCTTCAACATATTATGCTTTCAGAGAAGATACCACATCTGCTTGAGGAACAAATAGGACAAGTGAGAAGGATACGAGGAAGCTTGTGGAGACAAGCGTAATAAAACACGTGTTGATACATCCACTACTTTGTCAACAGCAAAAGTATCCCATACTCTAGATTTGATGGACTTGTTTTTTGACCCTCAAATTCTTGAGTCGGCCTTATACTCTAGAGGAAACCAGAAAACCCTCCAGCTCAGTTCAAGAATAAGCCTGTGGAAAGTTACTTCTTCAAAAGCAAAAGTATCTCATAACATCTCTTCTCCATTTGCTTCTCCTTATCCTGGTTGCTGTTTACGACACAAGGAGAAGGAGAACAATCAATCGGAAGCTGAAGTCGAACCTCCGATCCATGTTGCGTGCTTAGAAGTCTGATTGCTTACCTTGTCTGTTACCTTCTTCGGTAAATCTCCAAACTCGGTGACTTTGGGGACTCCTACTATAGGGTTTGTATCGCATTTGACTAAGCCCGAAACTACAAGTAAGCTTCAAGTGAAATTGATACATTACCTTGTGCATCTTCATCGATTAAAGATACCACCCCTGGAGGGAGGAAAAATACTTCCAGAGAAGATGCCACATCTACATATGAGACAGATAAGGCAAGTGAAAATGATATCACACTTCGGTACTTAGAAGTTTCGTGATTACTGCATCTTGCAAGTCCCCAACCGAGGAGCTTTCCTCAATCGGGAACTTAGGGGAGCACTGTTTATACCATACTTGACCAATCCCGAAACTACTGAGCACTGGTCAACGTTATACCGTCAAGGACCCATAAGAGTTCCCCTATAATCAGGAGGCCAATCACAGCACGACACGTGTCAACATCAGAAGCCAATCATAGCGCGACATGTGTCAACATCAGAAGCCAATCACAACACGACACGTGTCAATGTCAGAATGAAACTAGAAACTCTCTTATATAAATAGAGATCATTCTCTCACAATATTTCCTAATGTCATTTGTACTAAATCATTCACTAGTACTCACTAAAGGAGAGCTTGAACCTATGTACTTGTGTAAACCCTTCACAATTAATGAGAACTCCTCTACTCTGTGGACGTAGCCAATTTGGGTGAACCACGTACATCTTGTGTTTGCTTCCCTATCTCAATTTATTTACATACTTATCTACACTAATGACCGGAGCAATCTAGCGAAGGTCACAAACTTAACACTTTCTGTTGTACCAAAGTCTTCACTGATTTTATGCATCAACAAACCATATCACATATATTAAAATCACTCATGAACCAATGTAGGCCCACTAGACTTCACTTAGTCTCTAGTAGTACTAATTTTAGTAAGAACGATTCGAGACATGTGCCGAAAGTCAACTCGCTGTCAATGGTGGGGTCCACAACCTTGAGTAATTCGATCTAGAACATCCGCCCACGGATTTCTGATCCATAATTTTCCAAGAGTCTCATTAATCATCTAGAACAATATCCTAAAATTTCGAAACGATCCAACGATCGGATCTCCGCTAATTGCTAGAATGAGGTGGTGGTCAACAATTAGTTTTACAAACTTAAAAATTCGATTCATCAAGATCCGTATGTCAAATTCCTGATCCATCAGTTTCTAATTTCCTCAAATATTATGTGCTATAATGCATTAAAGTTTGGTGGCGATCCAACTGTCGGATCGTCGATGGTTGTAATAATCAAGTAGTGGACCCTAACGAAGCTATGCTCAAACGATGGGATTTCGTCTATTGGATATCACATATGGAATCAGGGTATCAAATTCAACCTAGAAGGGTCAAGTGGGTCCTTGGCCATGCGTCGCCGTATACGGCGACCGACTGCCCCGACTAGCTGGAAAATTCACCTAACTCCAAAAATTACCAAATTTTACAAACATGTAGAGCTCAATGAGGGAAACATTTTTCATACTTGGACCAAATTCTAATTTGTCCGGGAAGACGCCTAAAATCGAGTCGATCCGGCATAAACCCTTGAAATAGGTGCACTTCGATTCGTCTTTTCAGGTGCTCCCACGCTTCCAAGCTTGTTTGGGGTTTGTTCATGGGCCCAAGAGGAGTTGATTAATGGTGGTGTTTGATGGTGATTCATGCAGGAAAAGTGGATCACCGCTGTGCACCCACGGAGCTCGTTAGTGTGTTCTAGAAGAAATCGAGGCCAAATTCCTTTAATTTCTAGGTGTAAATGGAAGAGAAGAGATCGATTATGGGTTCTCAAGTGTTGCCCAGTCTTAATTCACCAAAAAATGGCTAGAGAAGGTGTCGGATTGCATGTCGGTAGTCGGGTCGAGTCGCGGGTTAAATGAGGGTATGGGTTTCCTCATTCTCTCTTTCCTCATTTCCCTCATTTCTTCACCTCCTGATTGGTCTGCCTTTTCTCTCATTTCCCTTCATTCTCTTCTCTTATTCCTATCACAGCCATACACGTGGCGCCCTAAATCATTGCTCTGGCAAATTTGGAGCCTTCCAGATAATGGTCAAATGACCAATTCCACTTTCGAAAGAAGAAGTTTTACTATGAAAGATACATTTTTTATATCCTTTTTATTTTATTTTAAGTGTTTGTGTTAAGTTTGAAACCCTGGGTTTGGGCTGAGTTGGTTGACAACCCAGAAAGAAAGCAGTTAGTCTCGGCCTAATAATGTAATGCTAGTGGTGTGGCTGGGACTTAGACTGTCACGCCCCGATCCCAATCGACACGCGACTTCACCAAGTACCCATGTATACGGACAAAGTACAACTCAAGCTTCGAATTGCATAGTGATTTTTTATTTACTCTATGGCTGCATCTAACCTCTTTGTTAGATTGCATACGTACCTTCCGATGGGATCAAGCCTGTAACATCTCGAAATTTCTAATTCGGAAGCTAATTACTAAGGTTGGCCAAAAATTTATCATGGTTAATCAATATACTATTAGCTACATAAATGAAATTCAATCATATTATGGCTGCATCTAACCTCCTTGTTAGACTGCCAACGTACCCTATGAAGGGATCAAGCATTACGAAGGGATCAAGCCATTCGTAGGTCACAATTCCAATTTCTAACTCATTTTTCGAAAATCATTCAAGTGACTAACAATCACTAGCTATGTTTAACAAGTGAATCACACCAATTGCATATCAAATATAGATTCAGAGTATCAAAATTGGCTTAAAAAGCAACATCGGCTCACTGGCCATGAGCCACCGCGCGTGGCGGTTTGCGGCAAACAGAAACCCAGTTTTCCGACGAACTCCCAAAATTACCAAATCTTACAAGGTTGTAGAGTTCAATGAAAGGAACAACTTTTATACCTTGGCCGAAGTCCAATTCGGCCGGGAAGTGGCCAGAAAATCCCTCGAACCGCCAAAACCCTTAATTTGGGTAGTTGTCAATTCGCCACCAAAACGAACTCCAACGCCTCATCCAATGCTTGGACCTTGTCCTTGGGGTTAAGGGGAGCCTTTTGATGGTAGAGATCGATGGCAATCGTTGTCGGATTCACAGAAAAAAGGATAAAACCACCGGGACACCAGTGGGTTTTGTGGCTTCGATTTAGGAATTTGGGTTAGAAATCTAGAAATCTAACACCATGGAGACATTGGGCTCGACAAGAGCTTTCCATAGACACTGGAACCACCTCGAACGGAGGTCGGATGGAGAAGATAGGACCAGGTCAAGGAACCGAGTGGGGTGGAGAAACCGGGTTGGCCGGTTCTCTCATTCTCTCTTTCCTCATTTCCCCTCATTTCTTCTGTTTCTCATTGGGCAATCCGATCCCTCCTTTCTCTCTTTTCTCTACCTCCGTCTTCATCACAACCACACACGTGGCACTCCCATTTCTCCAGAAAATCTGGAGCCATTCAATTTAATGGAAAAATCATTATTTTTGCCCTCAACTTCAATTGTTAATAACTTCTTCGTTATAACTCCGTTTCATGAAGGGTTTTCGCCTACGCACTCATAGGATTGAGCTCTATCCATATATGTCAAGAAATACAATAAAATATATGCACTCATAGGATTAAGCTCTATCCATATATGTCTTAAAATTATGTTTAATCAACGAGGTGCATTTTCCACTTATCGATAAATTTTCTACATTTTCATATATTTTAAATTTTCTAGGGTATTACAAAGTCATTCGTAGTTCACCATTTGTTAAAACCTGAACTTTTCGTAAAACACTTCCTAGCAGAAAACATAGAGTACCACACTGCACATCAACCATAAGCCAAACAAGAGTTGTCATCTTGCCATTCGCATACACATATGCTTTCGAACAACATTCCACAATCACGTCAATTAATAACTTATACAATACACCAAAATGCAGGGCTAGAGCGACACAGTTCCATCGAAGCCTACATTTCTGAAGAATGTGATTTCGGACCATTCAACGAAACCCAACAACGTCGGGTTCCAGACCACTCAATGGAACCAAAATACTAAGCGGGATTTTGGACCACTCAATGGAATCCAAACCAGGATACGACTACTCAACGGAATCGCGGAGTAGAAGGGATTCCGGACCTCTCAACAGAATCTGATTGGATACGATTTCGAACCACATAACGAAATTGTGGAGTATAATGGATATCAAACCACTCAACGAAATCCAAGGCAGGATACGATTTCGGATCACTCAACAGAATCGCGGAGCACAAGGGATTTCAGACCACTTAACAGAATCTAGACGGAGTTGGGAATTGGACCACTCAACGGAATCCCAGCAGAACCCAGTTCCGGACCACTCAACGGAACTGAGCAGAAGTCCAAGAAACATATCAACGACTCAAAGAAACAAGACATGAATCAAAGTACTCAATTTAGAACGGCTCAACGAAACGAGAAATGAAAGAATGAAACGAGATATGAAAAAAGCTTTGAAGCAACGAACCCCATGACAATGGGTTAACGGTCCACTATTAGCCCTCACATTTCATCAAACAATTCAACATGCATTTCAAATCACATTTCACAAATATTTCCAATACACAAGTCAAATCACATTTCATAATAATAAATTAATGGCTAATTATTAAAAATCACATTTTAATAGAAGCACATTTATAAAATCAAGTCATATCCACAAAGTATACTAAATACGAAATTAGGGTAATAACCATATCAAATATATTCACTCACATACCAATGTAGGCCCACTCGACTTCACTTAGTCTCTAGTAGTACTAATTTTAGTATTTAAGAACGATTCGGGACATGTGCTGAAAGTCAACTCTCTGTCAACGGTGGGGTCCATAACCCTGCGTAATTCGATCTGGAACATCCACCGACAGATTTCTGATCTGTAATTTCCCAAGAGTCTTATTAATCTTTTAGAACAATATCCTAAAGTTTCGGAACGATCCAACGGTCGAATCTTCGCCAATTGCTAAAATTAGGTGGCGATCAACAATTAGTTTTACAAGCTTAAAAATTCAATTCATCAAGATCCATATGTTAGATTCCCGATCCGTTAATTTCTAATGTCCTCAAATATTACGTGCTATAACGCAATAAAGTTTGGTGACAATCCAAAGGTTTATCGTCGATGGTTATAGTGATCAAGAGGCAGACCTTAATGAAACTATGTTCGAATGATGGGATTTCATCCATCAGATGTTACATATGGAATTGGGGTATCAAATTTAGCCTAGAAGGGTCAAGTGGGTCCACGGCCATGCGCTGCCACATGCAGTGATCGGCCGCCCCAATTCATTGGAAAATTCACCTAACTCCAAAAATTATGAAATTTTACAAACATGTAAAGCTCAAGGAGGGAAACATTTTTCATACCTGGGCCAAAGTCCAATCTGGCCGGGAAGATTCTTGAAATCGCTTCGATCCGCCGGAAACCCTTGAAATGGGTGTACTTCAATTCGTCTTCTTCGGTACTCCACCATCCCCAAACATTTTTGGGGTTTGTTCTTGGGCCCAAGAGGAATTGATTGATGGTGGTGTTCGACAGTGATTCATGTAGGAAAGCTGGATCGCCGCCGTGCACCCACAAAGCCCGTCAGCGTGTTCTAGAAGAAACTAAGGCCAAATTCCTTCAATTTCCAGGTGCAAATGGAAGAGAAAAGATTGAGGATAAGTTCTCAAGTGTTGCCCTGTTGCAATTCATCGGATAAGGCGTCGAATTGCATATTGGCAGTTGGCAGTTGGGTCGCTGGTCGAATGAGAGGTTCAGGTTCCCTCATTCTTTCTTCCCTATTTTCCCTTATTTATTCTCCTCTTGATTGGTCTGCCTTCTCTCTCATTTCCCTTATTTCTCTTCTCTTCTTTCTATCATAGCCACACACGTGGCGCCCTAGATCATTTCTTCGGCAAATCTGGAGCCTTCCCAGTAATTGTCAAATGACCATTTCGCCCTTGTCTTTACTCCTTTATATCTCATTCGTTATAGCTCCGTTTGGTGAATGGTTTTCGCCTACGCACTCGTGAGGTTGAGCTATATCCAAATATATAAATAAAAATGACAAAACATATAGGAATTAAATACATCCTCGAAAAGTCTGTTTAATTCATTAGGGGCATTTTCATCATTTTACTTATGAAAAAAACTATACGTCGTAATTATAAATGCATCGAAACTAAGAATACGAAATACATAATTTTAAATAGTGAAATTCAGGGACTGAATTTTACGTAGACGAAGTGGGATTGTTTGAATATCAAGATTAGTTTATGGAGTGGCCGAGTCCTAAGTGAAGCATGATTGCTTAAGGATTACGATTGGCTTTTGGATGAAGTTTGAATTAATCGCTTAATAAGACTAGGTTCAAAATCCTAGTTCGAGACAAAGAAGGTGAGGCTCGACAATAATAAAGTTTAGGTGGGAGAAGGATTTATGAAGATTCCAAGTGTATTAACATAATATGCCAAAGAGTTGCAGTACTATAAGAACTCTACAACTTGAACATCAAGTAATTTGTTCTTTTAAATACAAGAGTATTGACAATGAGAACATGACCTTCAACTCAACAACAAACCAACGCTCTACGGGAAAACCTTTCACTCCCTTTTGTGAAAACTAACTGATTTGATAGCCATCGGCACAAGTTCTGACTAGATAGACGGGCTTGGGTTGGCAGTCGACGGACGACGACCAACTGGATAGACGAAGTTGTCCATAAGTAATCAGTGAAGGCGACTGAATGTATCAACATAGTCGAAGTTGTAGAGTAAATTTTCCTTAGAAGTCTCGACCGATTGGATACATGGAGATTCTCTCTAAGTCTGTGGCTGGCCATTTATCCTAAGTCTCAGCCGGCAAAGAGTCTTTGATTATTCCGCCGAAAAAGGTCACCTCATCAACCTTCTCAGCGAAGTGAGATGATTTATGATTGGTTACTTAGAGTTCGGTGCACATATAGCAGAACCTTTTTCACAATTAATGCATTCATTTTCTTTAAGTATCTTTGTCTATATAGTTTGATACTGATTCGGTGGACCTATATTTTCACCAATATAAACGAGGATGTCGAACCTAGTGCACAAGATCTAGAACTTGGCAGTGATTTGCATAACCTTGTCTTAAGGTGTAGAAATTGAACCAGATAGAAACAAAGCATTCAACATGTAGATAGATTGATGGAATCGATTGATTTTTATTCATTATTGTAGACAGATTTATAATACATTATCAACAAGAGTCATATGGCAAGTGGCCTTTTATAACGGCATGGGTTCAAACCTCATTGATGACTAATCTAACAAAATCTACTATTTTTAAAATAAAAAAAAAGTCCTATGTATAGTAAATTACATTAGAGAATATTCTATGAGTATAACATTCAAACATTAACAAAGAGGAGGAAGAAGGACCAGAGGTCAACATAGCAGAAGGTGAGGATCGGTTATGAAGCAGTGAAGTGAAGCTAGAAAATGATGATACCATGTAGAAATTAAAGAACCCGATAGTGAATGAGAGTTCAACGGGTAGAGAGATTGGTGGAATCGATTGATTTTCACTCATTGTCGTATACAAATTTATAATATGTTACCAACAAGAGTCATACGTATAGTAAATTACATTGGAGAATATTCTATCAGTATAACATTCAAACATTAACAAACTGACATTTCATTTGATCAAGGACTCTTGCTTAACATCAAGTTTTAGAACTCAAGGCTAAAAGTGAACCTTTCTTGGCCAAAGTCGTTCGATTCAGAAGTTATCAACGCATTTCACTATATCACCATATCCCCATATTCAAGTTATCCCCCTGACCGAGCTCGGCGGCAAATTGGCAGATGTCCACATTAGTATTTAAGCCACCAAAAAATCAATTGACAATGAGAAGTAGAGAACTACATATAAGCACATGTAAGGTCTAATTTTCAAGCCTTAACACATGAACAACAAAAAATGAGTGATGTGAAGCATGTGTAGTTGTTGGGCTTCACACATGAGACAATATGCTCTAACACTAAAAAAAAAAAAAATAAAATAAAAAAATGAAGATCCATCATAAAATCCATTGGTAATATGAGGCAAAGTTCTTTTTCCCCTGAAGTAGGATTGATAGTCTAAAAATATTAGTTTGCTTTTTTTTTTTTTTTTTTTTATGGAAGACATATTGTTTAATTTGCCTTCATAATCCATATACTAGCAGTTGCATGTTGTATTAATTACTTAATATATTGGTGCTTAATTAAAGTCACGTCCCCACAATGATGATGTGAAATTTTCTCATGTCTACAAGACAAATATGTGGAGGAGTTTTTGAGAGGCTAAAAAGGTACGTGAAAATCGCTTGTCATGAAGAAGAGCAAGTGATGTTTTTAAGATCAATTGTTCATCGGTCAATGCATAGGGGCTTCACGTACAAGACAAATATGCGAAAAAAGTTTTTGAGAGGCTAAAGAGGTACGTGAAATTCAATACCAAAAGCTAAATCCCAAATACGTACTCTTAAATATAACCATGTCAAATAATCATGTAACATGAGTGTCTACAAGATAGATATGCGAAGGATTTTTAAGAGGCTAAAAAGGTACGTGAAAATCGCTTCTCATGAAGAAGAGCAAGTGATGTTTTTAATATCAATTGTTCATCAGTCAATGCATTGGGGCTTCACGTACTCTAGCTAAGCTTTATTAGGAATTGGTTAGGTTGCCACTTAATTGCCGGCAATTGGGTTTGTAGCTGTGCGACCTGGAAACAACAATTCTAAGTAACAAATGTGGCCGGCCTAGAAGGGTTTAAGTGCTAGACCTCAACATTTTGATAGCATATGTGCATCAGATTCTATCTCAACTCTATCAAAGTTTCGAAACCAGCAGCCCCTTGACTGATTGATAGGACTCCTTAGCTTTCATTACTCAGTAAAGTACCGCTCCCTACAATGATGTGTCACTCATGGCGTTATCTATATCCCATCGCGGAAAGTATGATCTCACAAATTGATCAGCCACTACATATAATTATTCTAGGTGTACGTGATGTTTTTTTTTTCTTTTTTCAGGTATACACGTCGAAAAAATTAACAAAACATTATTTTGAACCGTGTAAATGAATAAGATGGTCGGTCGTGTAAAAAAGCGCACATGGAACCAGCTTTAGATAGTTTTTAAGGTTAAATTGTCCTCAATGGTAATTAACATGAATCGCAAGTTTTTGTTGCTTATACATCCGTTCACAATGTTCTTTTTGGAACTACCTAAACTTTTCTGCTCTATTGGTTCTGCTAGGCCTTCTTGTGTGTCCAAAAATATATACTCTGTTCGGATTAAAATATTAGCCATCATCAAGTCTACTAGCAAAGTAGCTATAGATGGATTGATTTCCATTATTTATTCATCAAAGATACAAAGTTGATTCGCATCTTCAGCAATCTACGTGGCTATTCAGTACATCAATATTTCACCTCTATAGGTTCAGCTGGGTCGCTAGCTCAAGACTGCACAAGTGATCTAACATTCATCGGGAACATATATGTCAAGTTTCCTTCCGTCATATACTTTGCTGTGACCAGGTTAGCAGCCTCTGTTAAGTGGAATGAATCCCAGAATACATACTTTGATCTGTCCGGACAAACATTTTGGAAAATGGATTGCATCCGATAAGACCACCTTGGCGCCCGAAAAAAGAGCAGCATGCAGAAGTTGCGTCCTCATCAAAACCTAGGAATTAAACAAAGCAAATGAAGGCAATTAAATTAAGCCGTTAAATAAAGACAACGCGAACAATTATAAAAAAATACAACACATGCACGCGTGCACACACCATATGACACATATTTTTGGATGATATCTTCCGTTGTTTTGTACGTATCTACGTAAACAGATTTTGCTGCATCCAGATCTTTGTTAAGCTCCACGATCAGGCTCTTCAACTTATTGTTATACATCTGGGCCAATTGGTTGAATGGATCATAACACTTGCCTTTGGCAACAAAAAATATATCTAACAAATGGACAACAGCCAATGAGTCCAATACTGTTGACCACAATCTTTCTAGCAGTCAAGTTGTAGGATGTCTGTAAAAAAAAAAAATATTATGCAGATATTGAGTACTAAAGATTTGGTTAGTCCAACACAGCAAGTTAAACACTAAAGATTTTGTTGAGTACTAAGATTAACAGATTATCAATGTACGTAGTGTTGCAACTTTAGAGAAAGCACTACAAATGTGTTAGTAATTGTAGTGTAAATAAGTTTTTACCTGAAGTTGTGACCTAAATCTTGAGATCACGTGATCCAAAAATTCGTCTTGCGTTAGATTGGATGTGTGTGAATCCTTAGACATATAGTGATTTTCTCAACAATTTCTAAGTTGCAGCAACCACTACAAAAAATATAAGCACTGCACACAATAAATTATCTGTGCCCTTTGAGGTGAAAGAGCACCAACATATGTGCCCATAGACCAATAGCAACAATGCAGCTACTATCTTAGTGTTTGTCCCCTCTATGGGCGTCACCATTTCTAAAATGGCACAATAATGTATGATGTGCTGAAAAGTGTAAGCACAAATAACGGTCCCTTTGTGCCCAGTTCTGACAAAATTGTTAGATGGCTGCTGCCACCCATGTTAGCACATTTATTGTTATTGTGCCAAATATCTCAACTATTTAAAAAAAATTTAAAAACCGAAATCACCTACAAATTGAGATTGAGGCTAAACAAAAAATTATTTTTTCATAAAATTAAAACAGCCCACAACCACAAGCATCTATAATATTACAATTTACAAAGATATTCACAACCATTATATATAAAAACAACTAGAATTTTACATGTTATATCCCCAACTAAAATTATAAAGGTTTTAAGTGAATATCGGTTCTCTCAGGAATAAGAACATCAAATATTAAGGTTTTAAGTGAACCTGCACAATTTTTTTCTCATGTTCGAGTCGGCAAGCTGGTCAGGGGTGGCTTTGGTGGTTGATGGGTTTTGATGTGGCCATCGCGTATAGAGAGGGAAAAAAATGATTGCCTGCTTCTGAACAACTAGGTCATTTTGAATGGCCCCGCCAAGTACCCCAAGCATCCATTTTTCTTGTACCTACATCACCATGATCAAGCTCTATTATAACCGCAGCAACTCCCCCATTCAAATCTGACCCTAAATCATAAAAAAAAAAAAAAAAATTCAACATAAAAAGAAAAGGTCAGTACGTATGATTCTAGTTCACGCTGCTCAGGGTCATCGACGCTGTTAAGTTTATTCATCATTGCTCGATCACTCTTGTTCATTTTCTTTCGACTTTTCTTTAGCAGCGTAGGCACACAAAACCAATCAAATTCATTCACCTACGTAAGCCACAAAAATATGAATATTTTGTTTCAAATTTCAATCCCAAAAAATAGAACCAATCAAATTCATTCACCAATTGATGCAGCACACAACTTTGTAACTCAATCCCTATTATTCCACACAAATTCTTGACTCTTAACACAAAGCCCACCTCCAATTCCACATAGCAAAAGCTAGGTAATTAATAATTTCAATCCTAACTAAAACTTTAACACAATTATAATCGAAACAACTCTAATCACTTTACCAAAAAAAAAAACAAGTGGATGTACCTGTAATACGAAATTGGTTGAAGTGAAGAACACAAAGATTTGTGCTTTGCTGCTCAAATTTGTAAGGTGAGAGAAAGTACCCAGAACCAAAATCATAATAGGGTTGAGAAATTGGAATTTATTAGAATTAGGGATTCATTAATACAACTATGCCTCAGCCCAATTCTATTTTTTTTCATTTGGCCTAAAATAGAAAAAACCAAAAACTTCAAGTTAATGAATTTAAACTTCTTTTTTTCCCTTTTTAATGAATTTAAACTTCTTTTTTTCCCTTTTTTTTTCCTTTTCATATGAATCAAATTTTGTTTCATATTTTTTTTCCTATAACTTCTATTTCACAAAATTTGTTTCATATTTTTTTTCAATTCTATTTTTTTCGTATAACTTCCTAGGCCATTTATACAACATTAAATTGTAGTTTTTAAATAATAAATTATGTTTGGCCCTATGGCCCTTTGGCCCTCGGTTGGAGACGGTTTTTTGTGACAGGGCTAAAATGAGCCCTCTGGCCCTCTGGCCCTCGGTTGGAGACGGAGGCAAATATGACCCTGTACTATTCATTAAAATATTAATATCTTGGAGAATCTTGGAGGGCCAGAGGGCTAAAACGAGCCCTCTGGCCAGCCATCGGTTGGAGATGGCCTAAATGTGAAATTTTAGAGAGATAAAGTGAGGAGAGAGAAATAGGCGGAGGACCTTGGGCGAGGAGTCCATTGACAGCTTCGTTGGGGAGGACCTGAGCGCAGTTTTTCACAATCTCCTTTAAGCTTTGCACCAAAAATTAAAAGCAACATATCATGATTGAAGAACACAACAGCTGAAGAGGACTGCCACAGTTCCATCAAGTAACACGACTAGTACAACAAAGCAAGAGGGAAATATGGAGTCCTTACCTCAGGCTCGTGTGAAGAAGCAGAGCTGGAGGACGCCGTCGCAGTTCGAGGTGGAGCTGGACGAGTTCAACTACTCTCAGACTCTCGTGTCTTGTTAACTACAGCAAGTTGAGGTAGGTGGAAAAAGGATAAGAATGGCGACGGAGCGAGATGAGGATAGGACGGAGGTGAGACCATTTGTGTCGTGGGTCACCGAGAGAACCGATCGGCTTCATCACCAGCTTGGGCCTCATCACCCATCGATGCCACTGCTACTTCTCTCTTCGTCGTCCTGTACGCCGCTCTCATACCTGCAAAACACATAAACCCGAACAAAATCATATGTTTCTTAGATTTGAAATTTGGCTATGAATTTGTAGAAACTAACTTGAGGATCGGAAAGATGATGGGAAGAGAATTATGAAGCTATAATTTGACAATCTGTGGTGACAAGTGGAAGGCGGCGCTGTTGCCTGAAATATAAGAAGGAGATGAGGGATACGGGAATGAGAGTGAAGGGGAAGGAAGAGACAAGATGAAGGGAAGAGAGAGAAGACTAATAACCTTTTTTCATCTTCAAATTTTTCATATTTTTTTATTGTTATTTTGCACAAAAGGCACAATTATTTTTATACGTGCCGTTTGAAATCTAAAAAGTATATAGTGCAAATCATTCAAAATGTACATTTGATTTAAATATATACCAAATATTAGGGCATAAAATTTAATACTAAACGTTTGGGCCAAAAAAATAACTTTTATTTAGATATATTTAATCATAAAATACAAAACTACGTACGTTACCATGAGGTTAGAGTTGTGAGGCCCATGATTTTTGACACGTGTGTAGCTCTTGGCGGACTGTCCTCACTTAAAATCACTTTTTGAAATTTGGAGTGGAAGATTCATGTGTCCTCAGTTAAAATCACTTTTGAAACATGGGGTGAGTGATTCTTGGTGCTTTTCAATTGAACCAACATTTGACTTTGGGTTTCTTGGCTTGTCATTGAACAATTGATTAGAGAAAATATTTTGGGCCTCATTAATTCTAGAAAAAATTGCAGAGGAAAGTTTGGAGATAGAAGAGAGGTTTGTAACAATGTTAACCCTTGAGAAACATGCATGTTATTGGTAGCCTTTGTAAAGGCACAAAGGTCATTTTATCACACATAATATATTTAAATAATAAAAGTTTCATTATTATAAATATGGACACATGCAATTGTGCTTATAAATCCTATTTATAGCACAAAAAGTCTTTCGTGCCTGTTCATGTGCCCAATGATGTGTTTGTGTCCATCTTCTTTTGCATTGGGCACAATATATGGTGCCCTTTATTGAATGTGCACTTTTCCACCTTATTCTTGTTCAAACACACACAAACTTCTCATTTGTGTCCTTAATTTTGTACCAAAATCCCGTTTTTCTTGTAGTGAACGCCAATTCTTGACATTATGGCAAGCGTAATTCTCCCATGATATGAGTTATGTGTCCAAGCTGATTGTTTCACCCTATAATATAGATAATATATATGTTTTTATTTACATCCATGATATTCCATGCTTTTAAATTCAAGTTCATCATATATATATATAATTCTTTAATTATTAAAATTTGATACAGTGTTCTTATATACAACTCCTGCTGAACAAGGATGTCCATGGATGAATAATTGAAGGGAATATCATTGTTAGGGGCTCCCTGCAATGAGGTTCAATATCAAAACTTTCTAGTTTGTAGTTCCCATTCACGGTAACCGCGGGTTTTCTAGCCAATTTATGGCCAAGCCTGCCGAACTTGAACCTTGACCCAAGAGTTAAAGATGATACTCTCCTCGTGGGCTGTCCTCCAGTGTAGGTTCTTTTCCAAAACAAAAACATTCAGTTTTTGGTTCGATTGTGGATTTCAAATGTTAAATCCATTTTCTGTATGCATGTCGAAGATTGGGGACGAGGAAGGTGAATCAAGGTTGTTTGCGACCTGGGCTGAGAAGAATGGAAGGTTGTGGGTGAAATTAAGGTGAAATCCGAGAAAAGTATTTCGGTTTTAAGCTTTGGGTTTGACTGCACCTCGTAATCAGGTTAGTTATCAGCTTATGTCATGTGATCTAGTATTTAAAAATATGGATGTTATTTGTCACATAAGAAGTTTGGGTCTACTAATTAGTAGTTGTACAGCTACTTATGTATGAAGTGACTTTCTTAGTTGCTCAGTGTGATACTCTGGTGCTTGTAAGTAAGATATATAGTTTTTATATATATGTTTTACATTCAGTCTAATCCTGCAAGTGTAATTACTGTAAGCTTCATTTCTGCTACTACTACTGCATCTGTGACTGGTTTTAATAAGTTATTTTTGTAGGTCTTAGTTGAGAGTCTTGAGATTGTGAATAGTTTGAAGCTTTGGTAATACATCTGGTAAATTGCCTATTCTCAAAACTAAGCTTGGCAGGGTGCTGAACCAAATGACAGAAAAATTGGGAAACTTGTGAATATGCTTTGAAGAACCCACTACGAATTCCCTAGGTAATGCTTTTGGTGAGCTTGATGTAGAGTTTAAAGTTCAAAGTCGATTCCACAATATTTTCTAATTCATACTTTATTTTTCCATTAACCAATGTTTAATTTTATTTTCTAGCGCTAGTAATATTTAAGATTTAATCTTGTCCAGATGTTAATTTTGGTTCGTAAATAAAATGGTACTATAACCTCTCATATGAAGACAACAATTCGTTGGTTTTCAAATTCTAACAATGACATATGTTAATTTTGTTTTGTGAACTGTTTGAAATATCATTAAGCTCAAATATGAAGACAATATGTCTGTTTAAAATTTTGTTGTAATAGGAAAAATCATGTTCATGTCCAATTCTATACGTTTGCTTTAAGTGCATATTTATAAAAGAAATTCTCTATATATATTCCATCTCATGTATTTCCATTTTTCTACCCACTAGCAAAGATGTTACAAGGATTAGCAAAACGAGCACTTTGGATCAGTGTGCTATGCATTTATAGAAAGCTGTTATCTTCGTGTAAGGAGCAAATGTAAGTCTTAAGTAGGTTAATCTTGTAACAAAATTGTGATTTCAGCAAGGGAAGATTTTGTCCTTTAGCCCTTCGTTGACTCTAACTTTTCAGTGTATTCGTTACCATTCATATGGGTTTCCATATGGTCCATTTTTCTGTGAAGCAATTCAGTAATTATATTTGATGCTTATAGATCACAGAGAAGTTGATAGCATATATGTTCTTAGTTGAAGTTGCAGAAGGGTTGTAGTGAATTATGACTGCAAACCCCTTGAAAATCTACTTTCCCCAGGTCTTTATATGATCATATCTCAGTGTTGTCCTCAACTCTAATCACTTTAACAGTTGGACTTGAGTTAACGTTATTCTTACAAAATTTGTGGGTTTGATTTTGGGTGCAGGCTGCAGCTGATGATCAGATTCAAGTTATTAAGATGATTAAGCTCTTCGAAACAAAGGGTTCGAAGACTTTTTAAAGTTTGGTTCCAATATTTGTACAAAATTGTATAAAATATCAGTTATGCAAATTTATAGTTGTATTCTTATATTTTAATGATATTACAATTTTTTTTCTCACCAAAAACAGAAAAAGAAATATGATACCCCAATTTGGGTGCCCACACGGGGCATCCTTTCTCTATAGTGTCAAGGAGATACCTATCCACCTCATGTGTAAGCGCAATATCCTCGATGTCTTCTAGTTCCTTCTCCCAATCATCCATGATTTGACTAAACATCATTGGATTTTTTGTTGGCACACTAGAAGATGATTGTTTTACCCTTGAAGAAAAAGTGTCAAGAACTAAATCTTCTCTACCCTTTTGTTGTGTTTGTGAACCGAAAGCTTGGTAAGCATATTCATCACACATCACCTTCAACAATGTCTTCACTTGATTACTTTTCTGTTGAATCTCTTCTTCAGGAAGTTGTAATTGCCTTCTACACGAGTGCATGTAGTGCCTCAATTTAAACCTTGTGTCTAAGATAAGGGCAACTACAAATATTTGATTAAGGGAATCAATTGAACCAAAATACTTTCGATATTTGGCTCTCATGTTGAATATCATATCACGTAGCACCAACTTTACAGTTTTTCCAGTTTGCATATATTCAGGCAAAAAAAGTTTTTCAATCTCGTTTTCCACAGCAATGACATCATGAATAGCTGTATTAGATGTGAGATACTGACTTGTACTAACTTTCAAAGTTATAAGATAAAAGACCTTCAAAAATTTCACAAACACTTTTGCACCATCCCAATCTTCCTCCTTAGGTGGTCCAACCCTCCCTTTACTCACCACTTCTTCTCTTTCATCATTAAGCACCTTTTCACTGAAATAGGTGGAGTATATATTGGCTTCATCATCTTCGGACATCCTTTCAAATACTTTTTAAAACTTCAAGCAAGATTCTAGCATCATATATGTGCTATTCCACCTAGTAGGCACATCCATAACAACTAGACCCCTACTATCCAACTTCTCATTCTCCACACATTTCTTGAAATTTGGGGACTTGATCTCACAAACCGCACGACATTTCTAAGAGCATCAACACTTGTATCCAATCTTTTCAACCCATGTTTCACTACCAAGTTGATAATATGAGCTAAACACCTCACATGCATAAACTTGCCATTCATAATCATTTTACTATTAGGCCATTTCTACATTTTACGAACAACATACTCAATCGCCACTTTATTAGCCGATGCATTGTCAACTGAGATACACATCACCTTTTCAATCTCCCACTCAACCAAACATTGCTCAATCAACTTCCCTATTTCTTTGCCTTCATGACTTGAAATCAAACAAAAGTTTAGAATCATTTTGTGCATATTCCATTCATCATCCACAAAATGAGCAGTTAGCACCATGTAGTTCAAAATTTGCACACTTGTCCATGTATTAGGAGTCAAGCTCACTCTATGCTTGTGTGTCTTTTTTTTTTAACTAATCTTTCACGGTATCATACATACTGATTAAATTCCTCACAATAGTTCTCCGAGATGGAACATGCAATTTAGGCTGAACTTTGCACATCATCCGCCTAAACCCCTCACTCTCCACACAACTAAAAGCTACCTCGTCGACCACAATATACTCAACAATACCTTCCACTGCCTCTTCTTGGCTCCACCCTTTAGCAACAAGCATGTTTTTAACATCCCCATAAGGTCCAGAACTGCCTATAACCTTTTGCAACTCATCAGTTGGTTTATATGACTTGCAATGTTTATTGATATGTTTAATGTGTACTAGTTCCACCCCCACTAGTATCACATGCAAAAAAAGAGTAACAATGGTTACACTTAGCTTTCAATACTTGTACCTCCGCCATCTGTTTCTTTCCTTCCTTTTCTACTTCTTGTATTTCCGAGACGGTAACCTTAGTGACATGATCCCAAACCCAAGATCTTCCAGAAGAAGATCTTTCTAGTAAAGCTAATATAGTTGGTTGTTTTATCTTTGGAATAGGTGGTGCTTTTCTTTTTCTGAAGGATGAGGGTTTTGGGGGAGGCATTGATGATTTTGAGTATGTGGGTTGTGCTTGTGTTGGTTGTGGAGGACATGGTGATGTAGCTGTAGATGATGCTACATTAGTACTAGGGGTACTTTGACTTTGAGATTGAGACATTATGTAAAAATTAAATAATAGAAGTATATTCATTAATGAAATAAAGATATTTCGAAATATGCACACGAATTCATGAAATTACCAAAAAATATTAATCATCTGAAGAACCCATTAACTTATTCTTTCAAATTCAGGAATGTGTTGTATACATATAGAAGGATAGGAGAAAGTTTATTAATTATACCTGTTGCAGTTGGTAGAGAATAGAGATGCTGAACTTGTAAGGGAGGTTAGCTCCACTGCTGGAATCTGGCGCCACTCTTTTCCAAACAGCTGCAAAAGAGAAACAATAAAAATGTATGAGTTACTCTAGAGTCTAGACCATCTAGGAAATTTACAATAAAACAGTATGATAAATGATATTTAGGAAATATAGGTATTATTAACAGAAATGCTAGTAGCAGCTTCACAAAGTAAACAAAATATTCCGGTCTGCTTCTGATCCAGGAATGACAAGATGGTAGGACTACCAAATTAACAGATTGGAAATTTAGAAAACCAAAAGTATTCCTCGGATACCAATAGATAAACATCCAAAAGCTGGAAGAAGCAAAAATGTATTACCACAGATTGTTGGGTACAAAGCAGGAGCTCTTTTTTTGTCACCCACTTAGGTATGGATGGGGCTAATACTTCTTCATTGTATAATAGATCAAGATTCCCCATGATTTCCATTTGATTATTTCTTCTTGTTAAATTCAGTCCAGGAAGTTGGTTCTTCCTCCCTAATGGAACCCGGATTTATAACAAACTAATGGAGTTCATAAGGAATCAATACAGAGAACGAGGCTATAAAGAGGACATTTAATGTTCTATTTTTACATCATTCTATTAATCTTGAATAATTTTCACCTAATTTGCTTTTCTTTGGTAGGTTATAAGTTATATCACCAAACATGTACAATATGCAGCTTTGGGAAACATCTGGTCATGCTGCAAATTACAAAGAGAATATGTTTGTTTTTGGGGTGAGTTTTGACATGATACTTTAGGGTTCAGCTATATCACCTTTATGTTTAAACTTAAAAGCAACCAAACTTAGGAAGACATTTATATTTTTCGGGATTCACATGAATAGTGAATATCAAATGTTGGCTATGTATATATTAATCTGTTGATACTGATGGCTAATCTTGTGCCACCTAAGCGTGTCTAATTCTTTTTGGGAACTTTGTTTACCTGATAGACAATTGATGATTGAATTGATAATTTTGTAATTATTAATTCAATCATCAATCTACTGCAAAATTAACTCTAGTTCGAAAACCCTAAAATCCCAAATTTCAATTTAAAAACCCTAAAATTCCTACACCCAAAATTCAAAATTTCAAATTAATAACAAAACCCGAATTCAAAATTACCTAAATTTTAGAGGGATGATGGCTGGAAGGTACCAGTGTCCTTGACGACGGTGATGGGGTTGCTGTCAAAGAGGAGAGAATCGACTGCAGGGGTGATGACCTGGCCCCTGGGTTCTCTGGGATGTTGTCAAGGAGGATGATGGATGGTGGTGCCGTTGTGTTCGTCGAGGAGAATTGACGGTTGGTGAGGGGGAGGACAATTGGAGTCGAGGGAAGGGAACTGTCGAGGGAACTTTCGAGGAGGGATTGACAGAGAGTCTGAGACTGAGACTGAGAGTCGAGATGAGATGAGAGAGAGATAGAGAACTCAACTTAGGGTAAAACTAAAACTAACAGTTCAGATTACATATGGTAGCTTATTCATCAATCTGGTCCGTCCATTTTAATTACAAACGGGCCGGTCCGAGTACCCACGGTTCCTATACTCCAAGAACTGGCCCGAACTGAAAATCACAAAGGCCCACCCCGACCCACCCCGTTTCTCTTTTTTAAAGGTAGGAACCGGCCCATACCCGACCCAAACTGCCATTACCCGCCCCAACCCGCAGTTCCTGTACCCGTTTGCCCACCCCTAATCTCTATTGGTGTCAATCAATATATAATCTCTTCTCTCTCATTCGAATGTTAATGACAAAAACAACAATCTATAGTTCAAGTATGGATCATGCTTCCTGTTAGCATTTTGAATTCAAATATGAGTTCTAACTTAATATATCGATCATTAACGAACATAATTAATATATATATCTGACATATAAGTTCCTCAGTACTTATTTTATGTACATTGAAGCCGCATGCATTGAAAGCAAAAGGTACAACTTGATAAGAGGATGTTATTGGCACCGGAAAAAAAAACATTGTCACTCATTGTAAGTGTAATATAAAACGTTTGGCGTGCTAATAACAACACTCATTCAATATACTTAAAAACTCATTAATTTTGTTGGACTAAGTAGCTTCCTTCAAATTTAACAAAACCATAAACCCCTAGTTGATTTTATTTGCTAGAGAACCTACATATTGTGATCCAGTGGAATTAAAAATTCCAGAGGTAGATGCAGCATATTTGACACCATGTCGATTCACGTCTCCAACGGAGGTGGAGCTAAGTAAGCAGGAGAGAAATTTTTGAAACCCACTTGTTGTTCTGTTCCAATAAACCAAGGAAATAATGATTAGGGTTTAGAAACAGAAAGAATTGAAGATTATAGTTCCAAAGGATGACGGTTTTAAAAAAGCTAGCCAGATTTATGAGTATCACAAATACGTATTATCTACACTAAAGGGGAAGGGGGTAAGTTTAGTCTCACAATGGCATAGAATTCGCTTTTGGCGAAAATCGAATATAAGACCTCTCACTTACAAGTGAAGATGAATATCACTAGATCATAATACTAAGCGGCCTGAGATTTAATTGCCATCAATTGGCTTTATACTTGTCCAGCCTGTCCCTCTGGTCGAATTATTGTGGAGGCAAAGCAACAAATGAAAGTGGCTAGAGATTTGGCACACATTTAGCCCATGTCTGGTGCAGCCCTCTTAAAAGAAAAGAGAAATGCCATGGATTTAGAATTGTTTGCTCGTTTGATTACTGGCTTGGTTTGTTTGCTCACTTGTCTTGTCCGCCAAACAAAGTTTTTTCTTTTTGCTCACTTAACGGAGCTTGCATTGCATCTAGTGGCGGATCCAGAATTTCATGTGAAGAAGGCCTCACAACATGAAAAATTGGAGTAAATTGCACAACTAAAAGACCCATCAAATTCAATACTGAGAACTGAAAAAACATTGTGGAAGCTCAAACACTTAATTAAGGTACTTGAATGTGATAGTTATAAGGCTTAAATGTTAAAATGGTCCATGTGTTTTAGTCATTGAGTCAATTTAGTCTCTGTGTTTTCAATTTGGCCAATTTGGTCCTTGTGTTTATCTTTGTTAGCCAATTAAAGACATTTCCATCTATTTTTTGTAAAAAAAAATTACAAATTATTATAAACTTATTTATAAAATTATTTATTTGATTTAAAATAATCTAAAAATGAAATAAAACTAAAAATTAAAAGAAAAATTATTCTCCTCCCTAACATTAGCCCCTCTCTTTTCTATGTCACAACATTAACATTTTTCAGATTGGAAGCTTTATCTCTTATATGTGTTATTTCTTATTGATTTGCATTTTTTAGTAAAGAGAAAGAATAATTATATATCATATAATTTTTCTTATGAATTTTTTATAAGAGATTAAATTAAATGTCCTTAATTGACTAACAGTGACAAACATAAGGACTAAATTAGCCATATGGCTATAACACATGGACCATTTTGACATTTAAGCCTAATTATAGTGAATGTGTAGTTGAGATTTGATTATTCATGGTGCAATAGGTGATCGGTATGTGCACGATGAGTCGCATTAATTTGAACAAATGAATCGTTAGTATTGAATTGACAAAGTACTAGTAAAGTGCGAAATAGAAGTAAAAGCAAAAATAAGTAAATTAACAACAAATAAAGGTAAGTAGTAGATAAACCGGAGTGAAACATAGTGAAGAATTGAAAGCGACGAACACTAAAGATTCTACACATACATATATATATATATATATATATTTGTCCAAATTTTGTTAAATTAAATATTAAATTAACTATCCGACGAAATTCAAACTTACGTTATCGATGGTACTATTTTATACTTTATACTAGTTGAAGATTTTCCTCATCATCAATTAGCGTCCCTTTTGGTTCTCCCAATCGCCCAGTTAATTCGATGTATGACCTTTTGGTTCTAAGCGTTCAATTCCCTTTTTTGACATGTGTTGTGGGCATGATTAATGGTGTTATTTAACTTGATGATTCGGTTGAAAGCCTCTTAGTTGACATTCAAAGTTTGCAAAAGTAATCAGTAAATTTTTTTTGCTTCACGTGTTTGTAATAAGAAAACATATTTAGTGGCTTCTTGTTTCGAGGTTTGAGCCATAGTGGTTTTTATACTTTGGTTTTGCCACTCAATACTACAGTTTAGTGATATTTCTCTTCATTTGTTAATAAGATGTCTTAGATTTGATTCTCACTAAAAGCGAATTTGAACTATATTATTACTAACTCATTGTGAGGTATACCCCACTCCCATAATGTATATAATATCGTTTGTTAAAAATAATACTTTAGCCTATGAGGCAAATTTTTCTATTTGAATCTAATGAAATTTTTGTCATTTAAAATAAAATCATGAGTAATTTCTTGAGAACTTTAATGAAAAACTCTCGGTACTGTTTATTTTAACGAAAAATCACATTTTTACACTAAAAAGTCAATAATGGTACTATTCATTTTACCATTTATTTTATTCTTATCATTAAAACTCAAGGTTTTCAAGCATTTTTCATTAGTTTTTCTTAATTTCTTTGCTTGATGAGTTTAAATGATTGACCAATAATGAGAAATTTCAATGCGGCAAAAACACAATTTGGTAGACCAAATATCATATTACAAGTAGTTGGATACTTAAAAAAAAAATTCAACTACTTATATTATTAAACTTAGTGTACCGAGTAGTATTCCCACACCATAGAAAATCTCTCACCAACAGAGAAGAACTTCACAGATCGAGGCCGAAAGCATTAAATCCACACTACTTAGTGAATCCAAAACGGATGCATTAGCTACATAGTGAAATCTAACATAGATGCAATACTCATCAAAATTTGGCACTATGCATTTCCTTGTGAATCTGACACGGATGCACACAGCATTGACTGCGGTCTCAGCACATAGTCGTTCACGTGAGAATTTCTAAAATGGTAAATGTGATTTTAATCCTTGCTTAAGATTATAATTAGAAAAATGTCTTATACAAGATTAAATATTGATTATAGTCCTTTGACTATACATCCATGTCAATATATATTATCCATGTCAGCTTTTATTTTTTTGGTGGTTTTATTGATTCTATTTTTCCAACATTGCCCATATGTGATTATGGACAATAACAAATTTTAAATGCTGAGTTAAGAGTGTGCAATTATTACTTAATATATTTTCAATTTTTGTCCATTTTAAACACAAAAGTTCAATTGTATGAATCTTTCATCGTCCTCTTCTATGGTGTTGTGCAGATTCGTTTCTTTGTCTAGGAAGTTTAGCATTTTCACTAAAATCGTGTACATGGGTTTTTGTTAGGATTTGTTGTTTGTTTGTGGAATACTTGATATATTAGTTCAATATTTGTATATGATATGCATATGTGTACTGCACATGGTTTCAAATGGTTCTCATGCCATTCGCTCCTCTATATTTTGGCGCACTATAGAAATGAGGTACATTAATCCAACATAGGTACCATGGTTGAGGTACATTAAAATTCTAATAATGTTTTTTTAATTTGCAGGTACCATGTATTAGGTACGATGATATAGGTGCCATGCTATAGGTACTGTGATATAGGTACCATGATTTAGGTACATTATTTACTTATTTGGTATGATGTATTCATTAAAATTTGATTTCTAGAGTTTTGTTTCGTTGTGATATGAAACTTTTTGAATTCTAATCAATACTTTCGTTTTCTTATTTGGTATGTATCTGAATTTCTTATTTTATAGGAGGAAATGAAGCCCTCAAATCAAATATTAATTGTGGGGGTATTTTAGGAACTAAAATACACATAAAGACATTAAATCCAATGAAATATGAGTTTTAATGTTAATTCTGAGGTGGACATCCAGTCAAGGGACTAATTTAAAATTTTTATCTTGTACCAGGTTTTTATGAAAAGTTGAACTATGCCAAGGATTAAACTCCACTTACCCCTTTCTAAAATTAGGTTTCAAAAATAGAGCCTTTTTTTTCTTACGAGAAGTATTACTACTTTAATTTGCACTAATTTGAAACCAGGATCGGGGTGGGTTGAAGAAAAATGCATTAATTACCATGAAAAATCCTTGTGGTCCAAACAGAGTTAAAATGGATTGTAGAGTTAAAATTAATAGCAACAGGATTAACTATGCCCACTATCAGCCCTAAAGAGTTAATTAGGCTTAAATGTGATTTCAATAACATTGTCTTCAGGTTTTAGAAGTCAAGGCCAAAAGTGTTCATTCCTCAACCTAATTCGTTCGATTTAGAAGTTAGCATCGCATTTCATCACATCACCACATTCAAGTTATTCGCCCTGCAGAGCTCAGCCACGGATTGGAACGATTGCATCGGCATTTAAGCTACCGTAGGACGTAGTTAGCTCCTAGTTACTTCGGCATGTGCACAACGTAGGCCTTGTAATTTTCAGGGTCAATATTTTGGCACGTTCGAGCACTGTTTGATACTTTGACTTTGAATAAACTTGAGGTTCCACTACAATTTGACACTTTGATTTTGAATAAGATTGAGGTTCCAATATAAAAGCAATTGGCAATGAGGAGTAATACAACTATTTATAAGCACATGTCAAGTCCAGTTTTCAAGTCTTAACTCGTCGACAACGCAAATGGGTGATGTAGAGCATGTACTTATTTGTTGGTTTCACACGTGAGACAACCTGCTCTAATACTATAAAAAAATGAGGCTCCACTATAAAGCAATTGGTAATATGAGGTAAGTCATTTCTTTCTCTGACATGGAATTGATAGTCTCAACAACTTTGTTTGCTTATTTTATGGAAGATTTGTTGTTGTTTAATTTGCCTCCATAATCCATATATTAACAGTTGTAAGTTGTGTTACTTAATAGATTGGTGCTTAATTAAAGTTACGTCCCCACAAATGCTTATGTGAAATTGAGGTTTCACCATAAAGCAATTGGTAATATGAGGTAAGTCATTTCTTTCTCTGACATGGAATTGATAGTCTCAACAAATTTGTTTGCTTATTTTATGGAAGATTTGTTGTTGTTTAATTTGCCTCCATAATCCATATATTAACAGTTGTAAGTTGTGTTACTTAATAGATTGGTGCTTAATTAAAGTTACGTCCCCACAAATGCTGCTGTGAAATTGTGTCACGTGCCTACAACTACAAGATAAGTATGCAAAAGGGTATTTGAGAAATTAAAAGAGGTACGTGAAAATTCACATGCCATGATCAAAAACAGCCATGTGATGTTTTTAACATCAATTGTCATCATCCCATTGGGGCTTCACGTACTCTAGCTGAGCTTTATACAAATTGGTTAGGTTGCCATTAACTGCCGGCAATTGGGTTTGCAGCTGTGCGGTCTGGAAACAACAATTCAAAGTATCAAATGTGACCGGCGTAGAAAGTTTGGCACAAATTCATTTGAGTGGGAGCTGAAACAGCAAAAATGAGCCTACTTCCATGCTTATTTGAAAGGAAGTGAACAAGATGAGCTATAAAACTGATCAGGTGGCCATAATTGAGGGTATATTTTGTGAAAAGGAGCTGGAAATAAATTTACATAAATCAAAGATATCAAAGAAACAATAACAATACAATAACCTTTTGTAATCCCTCATTAGAATTTCATGTGAGGCCTTGTTTATATTCCTGTAGTGGTGGTATATGTGTTATTATTGTTAAAGTTTCAAAAAGACGGATTGCAATCCATCACTAATCACATTGATATTGTCCCCATGTAATTATCCACGCCATCAATAGGTGTGAGATTTTTATATAAAAGGCATGAGTACAATTAGGAAGAAAACAACTTTGATATAAGTTGTTATTTGTTTTGTATCGTCCTGTGGACTGTTTAAATTATTGAACAATTACTAACTGGCCAGAAGTTCTAACTTCTTCACTAAGACGTTACAATGTGATTTAAATAGTTTGAATTTACCACACTTCAGATGATATTCACTACTCAATATCGAGCTCTATCAAACAGTGAAGTTAAACATATCAGGATTTAGGATGAAAAAAAGATTCAATATCATAGGAGGAAACAGAAACAAAAATAAATATATTTTATCTAGAGCATAGAAGGAATTCCTGTGGACATCAAAAGAGTGCGAAACATGGTCTGCAACAGCATGTGGAACTTCGTTGTAGCTTTCTGGGAGCGAAGTTAAAGACCACGCTCAAGTCCTTAAGCTGATACATAAATGTGGAATGTCATGGACGATGCCTTCAACATAAGCATTAATAATCTTGCTATACCTCTACAGTTTGATAGCATATGTGCATCAGATTCTATCTCAACCAGCAGCCCCTTTACTAATTGATAGGACTCCTTAGCTTTCATTACTCAGTAAAGTACCTCCCTACAATGATGTGTTACTCATGGCGTTATCTATATCCCATCACGGAAAGAATGATGTGAAATTGGTCACTTATTACATATAATTATTCTAGGTGTATGTGACGTTTTTTTGTTTCTTCAGTTATATACGCTAAAAAAGTTACCGAACATTATTCTGAACCGTGTAAATGAATAAGATGAAGGTACAACCGTGTAAAAAAATGCACATGGAACCAGGTTTAGATTATTTTTAAGGTTAAACTGTCCTCAATGGTATTTAACATGAATTGCAAGTGTTTGTTGCTTGTACATTCGTAAAACCTAAACTTTTCTGCTCTATTGATTCTGCTAGCTAGGCCTTGTTGTGTGTCCAAATATATACTCTGTTCTGATTAAAATATTAGTCATCATCAAGTTTACTAGCAAAGTAGCAATAGATGGATTGATTTCCATAGATAATTTATTCATCGAAGATACAAATTTGATTTGCATCTTCTGCAAACTGCATGGGTGTTCAGTACATCAATATTTCACCTCTATAGGTTCAGCTGGGTCAGCTAGCTCAAGACTGCACAAGTTGTCGAACATTCATCGGGAACATATATGTCAAGTTTCCTTCCATCATATACTTTGCTGTGACTAGGTTAGCAGCATCTGTTAAGTGAAATGAATCCCAAAATACATACTTTGATCTGTCAGGACAAACTTTTGAAAATGGACTGCAGCCGAAAAGTCCTCCATGGCGCCCGAAAAAAGAGCAGCATGCAGAAGTTGCGTCCACAAAACCTAGGAATTAAACACCGCAAATGAAGGTAATTAAATTAAGCCGCTAAATAAAGAGAATTCGGATAATAATTATAAAAAAATAAAAATAAAAAAATAAAAAAATAAAAAACTAATGAAAATGGTTTGAAAACTTTAATTTTAACGATAAGAACAAAATATAAGGTAAATTGAATAATACTATGATTGACCTTGTAGTGTAAAAATATAATTTTTCGTTAAATTGAACAGCACAGAGAATTTTTCGTTAAAATTTCCTTATAAAAAAGTACAACACATGCGCGAGCACACACACCATATGACACAAATTTTTGGATGATATCTTCCGTTGTTTTGTACGTATCCACGTAAACAAATTTTGCACCATCCAAATCTTTGTTAAGCTCCACGATCAGACTCTTCAACTTCTTGTTATACATCTGGGCCAATTGGTTGAATGGATCATAACACTTGCCTTCGGCAACAAAAAATATATCTTTAACAAACGGAGAACAGCCAATGAGTCCAACACTGTTGACCATAATCTTTCTAGCAGCCAAGTTGTAGAGTGTCTGGAAAAAAAAATGTTACGCAGATATTGAGTACTAGAGATTTTGGATAGTCCAACGTAATAAGTTCTTTGTTTCTTTTTTCTTTTTTCTTTTTTATGATGAAAAGTTGCTTTATTTTAACACAATAATTACATAAGAAAAAGCCCAGATATATACACATAAACAAAAAGAAGGACCTCATAAGCAACTAAAGAGCCCAAAACAAAGAAAATACCAAAACAAACTGTAGCAGCTTCAACCCACCGTCGCCGGAAAGCAGCTTACCAAACAACAGAAACAAACGTTCCCTACACACACCTGAAAACAAGCTGAACAGAGTCCCAAAACTAGAAGAAAATTGAGTGAAAACAGAACCCCATAACAAATCCCCAAACACCGTCGAGCACCACACCAGTAGCTGCAACATATCGGAAGAAGCTAGCGGGAAGAAGCAACTTGTTAGCAACAGGGCCAACAAAGTGAAACCCAAAATGAAGGAAGCTAGTGCGAAAGAGCAACCCACTAGCAACAATGCCATCAAAGGCAATCTCATGGAAGGATGTGGTGTGAACACCTGAACTAAAACTCTACACACTTTCCGTGTAAAACGCAAAAAATCACGGTACAAAGATGTAGAAGCCGAACCAGGATGTGAAGTCAAAGAAGGGTGGGGCTGATTGGGTTGAAGATGGAGTGAAGTGCTGAGGAAAATGTAGGAAAAATGAGAAATAGATGGAAAGAAGATGCAAGGAAAGGAAAAAGGAAGAAACGGAAAAAAGGGGAAAAAAAGTGGAAGGAAGGAAGAAGGAAAGTGGAAGGGAGGAGAGAAGGGAGAAAAGTGGAAAGGAAGTGGAAGGGAGGAAGGAAGCCAGGGAAAATGGGGTTATAGACAGAGAAATTAGGGGCACAAGAAGTTGGAAGAAAGTGGTAATCATGCCCCTGGAGAGGGGAAAACAGAAGCTCAGGGAGAAGGAAAGGAAAAGAAAAATGGAGAGAAGATCTTTTTTGGAGAAGAATACATAGTAAGTTAAATACTAAAGATTTTGGTGAGTACTCGAGATTAACATATTATCAATGTAGTGTTGCAAATTTAGAGAAAAATATCCTTTCTAGAAGTATTACATATGTATTAGCAATTGTACAGTGTAAATAAGTTTTTACCTGAAGTTGTGACCTGAATCTTGAGATCACGAAATCCAAAAACTCGTCTTGCGTTAGCTTGGATGTGTACGAATCCTTAGACAGTATATCGTTAGCGCCTAGTGCAATTGCATAGATTGATTTCCTCAACAATTTCTGAGTTGCAGCAACACCAATTCTTGACATTATGGCAAGCGTAATTCTCCCATGATATTTGAGTTGTGTGTCGAAACTGACTGTTTCACCCTATAGTATAGATATATATGTTTTTATTTACATCCATGATATTCCATGCTTTTAAATTCCAGTTCATCATATATAAAATTCTTTAATTATTAAAAATTTAATATAAAATTCTTTAATGATATATGTATACAACTCCTTCTGAACAAGGATGTCTTTGGATGAATAATTGAAAGGAATATCATTGTTAGGGGCTCCCTTCAATGAGATTCAATAATCATGACTTTCTAGTTTTTGGTTCCCCTTCAAGAATCATCATCCCTACAAAAAACTAGTGAAACCTAAAATTGTGTGAACATTTGATTATCATCATGCGCATTTTGTTTGATCTTTTAGAAAAATCAAGGTTTTGTCTATTGTTTGATGAATAAATGATTATGAATTTTTGTAGGGATGATCTTTGAATGAGTTCTTAAAAATTGAACGGTCAGCATGATCAAATTGCAGTTATGGTTGAATCACTTGCGATCTCTATTGGTGAATAGTAAGGATTCCTTCCCTATATCAATCAATATATAATCTCTTCTCTCTCATTTTGAATTCAATTTGAATGAATTCTAACTTAATATATTGATCATTAACGAACATAATTAATATATACACCAGACATATAAGTTCCTCGGTACTTATTTTATGTACATTGAAGCCGCATGCATTGAAAGCAAAAGAACAGGTACAACTCGACAAGCAGATATTATTGGCAGCCAAAAAAAAACATTGTTCACTCATTGTAAGTGTAATATAATACGTTTGGTGTGCCAATAAAAACACTCATTCGATATACTTTTTACTTTTTTTTCTTTTTTTTTGTTAGACTAAGGGCTGGTTTGATATTGCTGTGCTTTGAAAAAAAGCTGCTGTGAGAATAAGCGGCTGTGCTGTGAGAATAAGCGGCTGTGAAATAAATCAGCAGAGTGTTTGGTAAACTTTTTTGTAAAAGTGCTTTTGGAAAAAAAAAACAGTCTAATATTGGGTCTTTTCATTAAAGAAACACTGTAGCTCCATATGCTTTGAAAAAAAACCAGTTTTCCAAAGCTACAAATAGCAGCTTCAGCTTTTTCCTTTGATTTCAGCTTATTCTCACAGCAGCTTCCAAAATAAGCTCTTTTTTTTCAGTTTACCAAACACCTAAAACCCTCACAACTTTTTTTCATGGGTGCTTTTTTTTAAGCACCTCACTCCCAAACTAGGTCTAAGTAGCTTCCTTCAAATTTAACAAAGCCAAAAACCCCTAGTTGATTTAATTTGGTAGAGAACTTACATATTGTGATCCAGTGGAATTAAAAATTCCAGAGGCAGATGCAGCATAATTGACACCTTGTAGAATCACGTCTCCAACGGTAGTTGGAGCTAAGTAAGCAGGAGAGAAATTTTTGAAACCCACTTGCTGTTCTGTTCCAATAAATCAAAGAAATAGTGATTAGGGTGTAGAAACAGAAAGAATTGAAGATTATAATTCCAAGGGATGAGGGTTTAAAAAAAATGAAAACTAATGAAAAAAGCTTAAAAACTTTGAGTTTTAACGATAAGGACAAAATAAAGGGTAAAGTGAATAGTACCAGGTTTGACTTTTTAGTGTAAAAATGTGGTTTTTTGTTAAAGTGAACGGGACTGCGGACTTTTCGTTAAAACTCTTAAAAAAAAAGCTAGCCAGTTTTATGAGTATCACAAATACGTACGAAGAATGTCAAAAACAGTTCTGCCATTTGTAAATCGTCCTGTTGGATTCCCAAAATCGATTCCATTGGGAATGGTATTCGCCTTTGCTGCGGTTGCAACGTAGTTGTTATTTCCCACATCTGCCGCAGAATCGCCAAAGATGAAAAAAGCAGGAACACTTTGGGCAGATGAGCAAGTCATCACAAACAAGTAGACTACGCAAATATGGAACGTAATATTAATATTCCCCATGGTCAATACTAATCTAGCAGGAAATTGGATTTTAAGTTGCACAATTAGTAAGAGTATATATATAACATTTTGAATCCCTTTTCTTTGAGAAGCAGCGCACAAAACCCGTGTTAAATTTGTGCCAAACTCGATCTCTAGGCTGGCTGAGCACACTTGGATACTTTGATTTGTTGGTTTGCCACATAATCTATGTCTGAACACTTGCATGTGTTATTAACTACTTGTTAGGTTCACGCTCAGAGGCGGAGCCACTGATGGACTAGAATGGTCCAGGGCCATCTTGCCTTTCTTGATGCTACTTGAATAAAAAATAAAAAATAAAAAAAAAAAAAAAGTCGTACCCAGTGCACAAGGCTCCCGCTTTACGCAGGGTCTGGGAGAGATGCTACTTGAATGCCATTAAAATTTAAGTGTGTCCCTTCTCTTGATGCTACTTATCAGTCGAATATCATTAAAATTCAAGTGTGCCCCTTCTCAATCCAAACTCTCTTTTCCTTTACAGGTCTCATTTTTTCACTCCATTTCTCTTATTTCCATGCAAACTTCGCTTCCTCTCCTTTTGCTATCAACTTTTCTTTTTTACTTCCTTTAGTCCTTTTGTTATATTTTTTAATTTTTCTTGCGTAACTCTTTACCTTGTGTTCAAGTGTTTGAGTTTCTACAATGTTTTTTTAGCTCTTTGTATTGAATTTGAACGTCTTTCAATGTTTGTGGAATTTACTCTAATTTTTCATGTTGTGAGGCCCCTCCTCACATGAAATTCTGGATCTGCCACTGTTGATGCTTAATTAAAATCGTCTCACCATAAGCAGAAATCAGGCTTTAACATCAAGTTGAGCCAGTGGCGTCGGTTACTGGCGCCACTCATCCTTAATTAGGGGCTTCACATCCGCTAGCTTTAGATTTAATTGCCATCAATTGGCTTTATAGCTGTCCAGCCTGGCTCTCTGGTCGAAGTTTTGTGGAGGCAAAGCAACAAATCAAAGTGGCTATAGAGAGTTTGGCACACATTTAGCCCATGTTTGGTGCAGCCCTCTTAAAAGAAAAGAGAAATGCTGTGGATTTAGAATTGTTTGCTCGCTTGATATATCGCCTGGTTTGCTCGCTCGCTTGTCTTGTCCGCCTAAGAGAGTGTTTTTTTTTTTTTTGGCTCGCTTAATGAAGCTTGTATTGCATCTGCATCCATTTGTTGGAAAACTCATGTCGTGCATCGTGAATAAATTTATGTTTCAACATAAAATTAATTGGCAGTATGGAGAGTAGCCTAACTTACTTATAAACCCAAGCACGGTCCCTCATCTCATCAATGTGAGATTCATTCTCAACATACCACCATCAGTTTGATAGGGGTGTTGAAAAAAAATTAGTTATTTAGTTTATTATTGTTTTCTAGTTTTCTTGTGTACATGTTGTTCGATTTTGAAACTAAAATCATGACTTGACTCTAGCCAAGAGATTTAATCATGTAAAGAATTTATCGTTGGGCAATTAGATTTCTTCCAATTCGATTGTGAATGGAGAAAGAAAATGTCTCCGTCGAGGGTTCTCTATGTCGATAGATTTTTCCAAGTATTAGGTATTTAAGCGATACCTTATTTGTAGTAATACAAGTGAAGAAAATCATATATTTTCTATAATCCACTTATTTTATTACACGTGAACTACCTGCTATACCGGCACTTTGAAAAATTTCTCCTCCATATCTTATGTACAAGGTTTTCGTATAAGTGTTTTTAATCTTCAAACTATGGGAATTGTGGCACGATGTGTGAATTTGAATGTCCTAGTGATGGAAGAGACATCACTAAGACTGAGGTACTTGCATGTGATAGTTATGATAAATGTGTGGTTGAGATTTGATTATTCATGGTGCAATAGGTGATGTGTATGTGCTGTAAGTTCTATATGAGAGCAAACACTTGGTGATTTGATTAAAGACATTTGGAATGGTAAGGAGATTAGGATTGACATTTGTGATAGACTTATCAGGAATTGTATTTCTTTAGAGTTTCAAGTCAGATACATTCTCAGTTAAACTAGAACTCTTCTAGCTGATATAATGCATAAGTGTTTCACGATGATAAGGCTGCTCTTTGATAAGGATCACTTAATGGGAGGGATTCTTATTGAATTCCATCGTATGAAGTATAAAATTGAGGTCCCTGCTCTCTCACTAAATATGCAAGTTTACGAAAAACTCAAGCCCCATTGAGCGAGCCTTGCTTTCAGTTGTGTAGAGTTGCAAAAGAACTTCAGTTTTTCAATCCTAGTTCTCTGAAACGATGTCTTCCACAGGTAAGTGGTTAAGTTCATAACTGTGAATAAGTTTTTGCGTTGCACTATTTACTTACATTTGGTATCAGAGCCCTTCATATATCATTTAACCCTATGTTAAAGGCATCAAGAAATTTTTCTTTGTCCCACAGGTTACAAAACTGGTAGTATATCATTAGGGAAATATATATGAACACGATCAAGTGATAGCTAAAGCTATCCTTGATCATAAAGACATAAATTTTCATTTAGATATCAAGACATGATCACTAGTCGTCTAAAGAAGATCATTCTTTCATGCTTAGAATTTAAGTAGTATATCACTTTATATACGAATGTTTGAATCGAATTACTATTGTCAAACCACAAAGGTTTGTAATTTTGATTACAAAAATTCGAATGTTGGTTATAAAGGTGATATGATTAAAGAAAGTCTTCACAAGTTCATCAATCCAAGGATGTTGAAAGGGTGATTTATAGTCTGGGGATTTAAAGATTAATACTTGAACTATGTGTTTTGACAGTTATGAATCCTAGCTCTATGCACCTTAATACAATTGAACCACTCACTGGTGTCAACTATAAGAAATGGAAGCAAGATCTTGAGATCGTGCTAGGTGTCATGGATTGGGACTTAGCACTTAGAACTGAAGAGCCCCCTACACCAACAGATGGAAGCACCTCAAGTCAAAAGTCTAAATATGAAAAGTGGCACAAATCAAATAGAATTTCCTTGTTGATTATCAAAAGAAGCATGACTGATGTGGTTTGAGGATCCTTCACAGATGCTACCAATGTAAAAGATTTTCTCAAGTCCATTGAGCAGAAGCACCAAGAGTCACCAAAAACTGAGACAAATGCTACCAATGCAAACGATATCCTTAAGTCCATTGAAGAAAAGTACCAGGAGTCACCAAAAATTGAAACAGGTAATCTCATGAATTCACTTACAACCATGAGACATGATGGCATAGCAAGTGTGTGTAATACATTTTAAAAATGGTGGACATCGCTGGAAAACTCAACGCTCTCGAGGTACTAATCCCTGAAACTTTCTTGGTACATGTGATATTGAATTCCCTGCCTGATAGTTATACACATCTCAAATTGTCCTACAATGCATTGCGTGAAAAGTGGGATGTGAATGAGTTAATTTCAATATGTGCGAGTGAAGAGGAAACGATGAAAAAGTCTGAAAATTAGAAGATTGAGTCTTTGAACTATGTACGAAGTACCACCGAAGCACATACACCCCTAACTACCGATGCTACTAGAAAGAATTCTATCAAAAGGGTTCCCTCTCCTAAAAGAAACACAACCTAACAAGCCATCGATTCTCAAACGTTATTTTTGTATAAGGCTTGGCTTGCCACATGAAGAAAGGTTAAAAAAAAACAAAAATTTACTTGTTTTGAGTCTAATTTAATTGATATACCTAGAACTAAATGGTGGCTTGACTCTAGCTTTTCTATTCATGTTACGAATTCATTGCAGAACTTCATAACAAGGAAAACACCAAATAAGGATGAAGTGAAAGTTTCAGTTTGCAATGGAAGAAGAGTTGAAGTTAAGGCTTTAGGAAGTGTTAGGCTAAAGTTAGGATTTGGATTTTGTTTAGAATTAGAAAACATTGTCTATGTGCCTTCCATGAGAAGGAAGTTGATTCCGTTTCAAAATTAGTTTTGATGAGTTTTTATTTTACTATAAATAATATTGGCTTCAACATATTTTACGAATCTTCTCAAATTGGTACTGATTTTTTGAATGATGGCATGTTTCGAATAAAACTCAACAAAGTCGAATTTATTTTAACATTCAAAATGAACATACTAAGACTCAACAATCATCAAACTTATAGCAAAAGAGGCTAGCTCATATGTCAAAACAAAGGATGAAGTTACTTGTCAAAAATGATATTTTGCCTCCAGTAATTTTTTTTAATGATTTTGAGTTCTGTGTGGATTATGCTAATGGAAAAAAAGACAAGTAGTAGAAAGAAAGGTTCAACAAGAAGCAAAGAAAGTTTAGAAATCATCCACACGGACATTTGTGGTATTTTTTCCCACGCAAACTATAGAGGGACATAAATATTCCATAAACTACTTTTTCTCGATTTAGTTTCATCTATCTAATTTCAGAAAATCAAATGCACTTGAAACTTTAAGATTTCAAAAGTGACATTGAAAACCAATTGGAAAGAAAAATTACGGAGGTTAGGTCTGATAGGAGAGGTGAATACAATGGTAGATACACTCAACCTAGCAGACATCTTAGTCCATTTGCCTTTTTTCTACAAGAAAATAGAATTGTAACTATAATAACTACACTGGAAACCCCGAGCAAAACGAAGTGGCTGAGAAAAGAAGTAGAACCCTAATGGACATAGTAAGGAGTATGATTTGTAAGACTAATCTACCAAGTTGTTTATGGAGTTAAAGATGGACGATCATGAAAGTACAAGAACCGAAAATTTCATTTGAAGAAGATGGTCAAATGGAGATTAATACTGAAATGGCCAAATGGGGATTAATATTGAGCCAACACCGACTGTAGCAATAGTGGTTGAACTTCCAAGTCAAGTGGAAGAAAATGAGGGCAATGATAATTACAATTTTCAGCATGGAAAAAATGATGTGTTGTTGCATGGTGAGCAGCAAATTCGTCATCATACAAGGCACGTGGAGGAATGAGTTTCAAGTGGCAATGACCACCGACTGAAGCATGACATAGAAATTGAGGTGTTGTTAGACGGTGAACCGCATGCAGGAAATCAGCAAGGACGCGTGGATGACGCAGTTGTGAATGGCAGTAACCACCGACTTCAGTCAACAATTTTGGCAGTCGGTAATGTTCCACCATTTTGAGGAAATCAAATAGGGTAAGAAAGTGAACATTCTCATCATATTTTGTGTATTTGGTAGAGACAGATTTTAATTTATCAGAGTTTAGTGATCCTAGGATTTTCTCGAGTCCAAAAATAGACAATTGGATTACAGCAGACATCAAGACAATGGTACCAAAAAAATTCATCGAGTTGTAAAAGAGAATGTTTCACATAGAACCCATCAGACAAATTGATTTTATTTGAGATTCGGTGGGAGCAATTTTATCATTCTAGTTCTTTATGTGGATGATATATTGCTCACCACAAATAGTCATAGTTTGTTGGATGAAACCAAAGTTTTCTTGCAAAGACACTTCGAGATGAAAAACCTGGGAGATGACACTTATGTCCTAGGGATTGAGATCAAAAGAGAGAGAATAAGAGGGTTGCTGGGTTTTGCCACAAAGAGCATACATAGAAAAGATTTAATATGTCTTCATGTGAGACTACAGAAATGCCCATATCAAAGGGTGATATATTGAGCGAACTATAGTGTCCCAAAACAGACTTGGAGAGAAAGATGCTGGAAGATAAGCAATATGCATCCTGAGTTGGGAGTTTGATGTATGCACAAGTACGTGCACAAGGCATGACTTAGCCTTCACCATTTCGGTGCTTGGTAGGTTCCAATTCAGTGTTGGAGAGGCTTACTAGAATGCAGCAAAAAAAGTGTTGAGATATCTTTAGAGAACTCAAGATCATACGTTAGTCTACAGAATGACATAGGACCAAAGATCATACTTTAGTCTACAGAATGACATAAAACATCGTTTTAGAAGGTTACGATGACTTAGATTTTGCAGGTTGTCCAGATGATATGAAATCAACATGGGGCTGTGTGATCTTAATGGCATGTGGAGCAGTATCTTGGAAGAGTGTAAAATAACAAACTGTGGTTGCTTCAAACTATGTTTGCAGAATATTTGTCTTATTGTGAAACTGTGAATCTAGCCATTTGATTGAAGAATTTCATAACATGACTACAAGAGGTGGACTCAATCTTGAGACTTATACAGATTTATTTAACAACAGAGTAGCTATATTTTTCACTTTGTTGATGCACAAAATCAGCGAGGACTTTGGTACAACAGAAAGTGTTAAGTTTGTGACCTTCGCTAGATTGCTCTGGTCACTAGTGTGGATAAGTAAGTAAATGGATAGGGACAAGGAAGCAAACACAAGATGTACGTGGTTCACCCAGATTGGCTACGTCCACGGAGTAAAGGAGTTCTCATTAATTGTGAAGGGTTTACACAAGTACATAGGTTCAAGATCTTCTTTAGTGAGTACTAGTGAATGATTTAGTACAAATGACATTAGGAAATATTATGAGAGAATGATCTCTATTTATAGAAGAGAGTTTCTAGTTTCATTCTGACATTGACACGTGTCGTGTTTTGATTGGCTTCTGATGTTGGCACATGTCGCGCTATGATTAGCTTCTAATGTCGACACATGTCGCGCTGTGATTGGCCTTCTAGTTGGAGGGAAACTCTTCTGGGTCATTGACGGTATAACGTTGACCGATGCTCAGTAGTTTCGGGATTAGTCAAGTATGGTACAAACACACTTAAAATAATAAAAGGTAAAATGCAACAAGGAACTTGGATATGAAGTATCTCATTTCTCGAGAAAAGGTGGTAGCTAGTTTGGTCAAGATTGATTAATTGGAGACTAATTCAATGATTGTTCATCCATTGAATAAGGCTGTTCTCATGGCAGTTTTCAAGAAGCATGTCAGCAAAGCATGGGGGTATTGGGTGATTTTGATGCAGGAAACTCATGCAGGAAACCAGTGGGAGCAAACTGATGCAGGAAATCAATGGGAGCTGCATATCAGGTTCGTTTTAAATGTTAGTTTTCTTCAGTTGCAGTTTATGTTATGGACGTTGTATTCAAGTATTAATAATAAAGGCTTCTTAGCTAATGAAGAAAATGTTGTAAAGTTGTTAAAGTTCCCAAAAAGTATACAACATATAGTTATGATAATGCATGATGATTAATGATCTTGAATTATTATGGAAAAACAACCTAAGGGCTTCGTTCAGAAGCATTGGGATTGCTTTCAATCCTGAAGGGGACCAAATGTTTGACATATTACAAATACACATCCAGTCATGTCTTACATTGTTTTTATATCTTGTTGGAGTCTCATGTGGTGGTTAGTTTCATTGTAAGTAAATATGGGGACAGTACTCCTTGAAAGTTGAGTGTGTTGCCTTATAGTTCTTATGAATACTTGTTAATGACAGAGACTGGTAAATCGAAAAATGTCAAATACTAATTGTTCGTGGCGGGAATTTCCGTGGGGAATGCTTTCTGGTCGACGAACACACAGCTCCCCGAGAGGTTGGCGCCGGTTGATGCTTTCTATAAGGCTTCTGCTTTACTGGTGGGCTTGTCGGGCAAGGCTGAAAGAGAAGGACAAAGTTAACTTTGAAAGGTGCCTTTGTGAGGCCTTAGGTGTAGGCCTTGAGGCTCACGATCAAGATTAATTTTGAATTGCTCAGGCGTGCCACTACCATCTTCAGCATGGCAGATGTAGAACGGATGTTTGAGTTTTAATTATATATATTTGAGAGGCTATGTTAGTCATTGACAGGTGCCTTTGTGGGGCCTTAGGTGTAGGCCTTGAGGCTTCCCATAAATAACTAACTTAGTACTCAAACACATAAGGTTCCTTTTGTGGATTATATGAGTCTTATAACTATCATACTTCTGATCACCTGAGCTCAAAGAGCAGAATGAATCCAAATAGGTGCCTTTGTGGGGCCTTGAATAGGCCTTGAGGCTTCCCATCAGAACCCCTTCCGTACTCAATGTTCTTGCCCGAGAAATAGGATGAATCCAAATAGGTGCCTTTGTGGGGCCTTGAATAGGCCTTGAGGCTTCCTATCAGAATTCATCCCGTACTCGAACGTTATATGGTCATCATAATATAACAAAAATAAAACTAAGTGCCAAGTCGATTACTTGCGCCCCAAGTAACTTTGGACTTCTTGTTTATCAAAGCTTGTCGTGGATGGGTTAAGTCCACATCAGGTTCTTTTTTATGCCTTGAGGCCAAGGACTTTTTAGGGTGATCAAATCTTATATGCCCGAGGGCTTAGAACTTAGATCTGGCTTGAACTGTGAAGACATATTCAAATCGGATTCAAGCGTTGAGGGAGTCTTTTAATAGCCATATTACTATAAATAACTTGGATACAACTTGAAATATACAACATATTGCTAGGCTAATGAATGAAAAGACAAAAGCAAAGAAGGTCGGGCAAGGTTTAACCTTGTCGGGCAAGGCTGATCGTCTTGCAACTTGCTATCTTTGTGGGTTAACAGAAGGTTTGAAAGCTTAGAAAAGGGGTTGGGAGGTGAGTTTGCAGGAAGAAAATCGATACTACAACAGGTGTTGAACAGGGTAGCAGAGCTATCACAAAGGGTTTGTCCCGAAATGGATGAAGGCTTGGGCTGACTACAGCTTCATTTTGAAGGAAAATCTGGCTTTGAGCAGAGTTTGTGCTTTTGTTTGTTTGTTTGAGTGTCTTTGATTCTGACTTCTCTTTCTCCTTTTATAGCCACCTTGGCTTGGCCTCCTATAGCAATAATCTAGCCCAAATGCAGTTTGAAGGATAGTGACTCATCAGCTATTTACTTGTACTGCCATCATAAAGTACTTTTGGGCTGATTAGCTGGCTGGTCTATACCACTTGGCCCTTAGGTAGGTGAGCAAGTGGTGCAAATGATCAGCACCTAGTCAGGAAAAAACCCTTTCTGCTTTCTAGGTTTGGGCTGAGCTTCGGGCTTTTTCTTCTCTTTTTGGGCCAACTCCCTTCCAAGCCCAAAGTTTAAGTTTCAACCCAAACAGTGCCCCCTTCAATCAATATTCAGACTTGGAATTTCAGGTGCCAATATTGATTGAATAGGTCACTATTAGTACCCACATCTTTCATCCTTGGGATTTGCACATTTTTCAAAAGCAATCACCGCATTTCTTCGGTTAATCCCATCACTACCGAATCTCCTGCATTCTTCTTATTTCCGTAATAAAAAACTTCCTAACCCTTCAGTCGTTTCTTCCTTGTCATTTCATTTCCAAACTTCATCAAATGGCTTCAGGATCCAGCCAAATCCACCTATCATACGAATCTGGCGAAGGTATCGCCACCTTGCGCCGTTTACTTAACGGTCTGCATCGTCCTCGAGCAGGTTTGTTTTCTGAGCTTTTCTTTAAAGTACATGGAGTACAATCGTTGGGTCCTGCATGGATTTCTCGGGTCCCTGCAGTGATAGAGGATAATATGCCCAATGATAACTGGTTTTCTCCAAATCCCTATTTGGCTAAGTCAGGCATTTCCTCATCTAAGTGGTCGTCATATCGTCGAGGTTTTCCATTGATGAATGATCCGGCTTGGGCCCAATGGATTGATGAACTAGAGCCAACATTTAAGAAGAAATTGATGAATAATGGCATTTATGAGTTGATAATGCTCTAAAAAACCACCATTATTCCCAAGCCCGAACTGCTTGCTTCCTATCTTATTTTCTGGAATTCGGGCACAAATACTTTTGACTTTCGTATGGGTCCCATGTCTCTGACTATTCTCGATATGGCTCAAGTCTTCGGGCTAAGGCCGTCGGGCAGGATAGTAGATGTTACTCAAGACTGGGTTCTCCCCTCAATTGCTGAAAGCTCAGGTTCATCCACATCCTTCCTCTCCCTAGAATATAACTCCGCAACCTTCAAGAGTTACGGGACCTCGTTCAAGGGATTCATCCCGTTTGTAAAAGAAAACTTTGGAGCAGGTTCTTCCCGTGCTGATAGAGATCAAGAGCATATGTATTTCCTTTTATACTGGCTCAACAAACATATCTTCCCCAACAAATCTAAAGGGGTAAAGGTTGAATGGATCCCCTTGGTGGAAGCTCTTCATAACTTTGATGATGTGGCAACAGGTCCATTCCTTCTTTCTCATCTTTACCACCTTCTCTTCGAAATGACTAAAGACGAGCCATTTGAGACTAACTTGAATGAACCCATATGGATTATACAAACATGGCTCCAATGGTATTTTCCAGAGTTTCGAGCTGCCAACTTAGAGTTCCCGGAAGGTGTAACCCTTGCCCGAATCTTAGCTGAAGCTGTTCCTACTGATCACTCCACCTTTGCCTGCTTTTATTTCTTCAAAGTTTGTAGGACTCGTTCAGACCTGGAATGGGGTGCATCAGTCTTGAGAAGATATCCTTGGTTCTCCGATCAGGCTTTTCAAGATGCTCATGGGGAAGATGTCACCTCTTCTTGTAGGGAAAAATTTATTAGTTGTATCCAATCGAGAAATATGGCTTGGGGAGTCCGGGGACGATCGAGGGTTGGAGGTGTATCACCCTAACTTTTGCAGCCGACAATTAGGTTTCAGGCAAACCATCCCCATCCCGTTTTTTGACTTTGTTCACTGTGGCACTTCTTTTCGTTTAGTATCTCCCTCTGAAGTGATCTTTAGAGCTGCCCGACGCAGTCTGGAAGTCATGATTCAAGCTGCCCGAAAGTCCATCATCCTCAATTGTGAATGCACTTCACTATTCTCTTCTTGGTGGGAAGACAAATGGACCAAGAAATATGGATGAGACTTGAGAGAGACTCATGATCGCCTGTTCGGTTAACTTTCTCTTAAATCATACCCTAGCTCGGGCGAACTTGAAAATTGGAAGGAGATGATTCAAGAGAAGAATCGAGTTCTTCTGATAGGTATCTTTTTCTTATCTTGATTCCATAATCCTTCTCTTAAACCCTTTTAACTTTTTCCTTTCTTAACCCTGCAGCCCAAGTGGATGTTGAATCAGTACCTACTGAATCCGAGGATGACTCAGCTGATGCAGCAGTTCTTCATGAAGCTGCGGCAGAGGCTGAAAGGCGAGAAGCTTGAGAAAGTGGGGACGTTTCAGAAGATTCAGGAGCTGAAAAAGAAGCGCCTGAAGCCACCATCCAAGTGTCTAAGCGAAAGAAAGTAGTTATAATTGAGAACTCAGATTCTGATCCTGCATCGCCACCCAAGACTAAACGACGAATTCCTACCCCTACTAGAAAGAGTAAGAGAACCAGAACCGTCCAAACTATCAAGTCTTCAGACCCACCTGCTCCAGTTGTTGAGGCGGGCAGAAAGAAGCAAAAATCTTCAAGTGTGTCGTGTTCCTTCTTGTTAGGCTACTACCTTTCTTCTTTATCTAGTTACCTATGTTTGAACACAGGACCTCAAGCATCCAAGAAACCAACCATCGCCTCCAAGGATGAACCATTAGGAGCTGCAATGTATAAAGAGGCTGAAGAATTGAGAAACCTAACCCTTAAAGAACTTGAGGTATAATCTACTTGTATGTCTGCATAATCTTTCTTGTTTTTCACAAAAACCCTGAGCATGGTTTACTTGAGTCAGGCTGCAAGAAACGAAAAGCTCCATCCACCCAAGATCTCCTCACCACTTACTCAAGAGACAAACCTCTCCCCCCCCGGGTTGATCATTCGAAGGTATACTCCCTTTCTCAAACCTTAGGTAACTTTATGATTTCTGGGGGTAATGCTTGATCTTTTCTTTCTTCTGACTTCATCCAGGTCGGGGTATCTGCCTCCCTGCCTAGTCAAGGTTCTCCTTTGATTTCTCCTTCTGTCCTGGAGGCAACTCCATCTTCTCAATTTGATCCATCCACGGGGGTAATGTTGCACTTCGTAGATGAGGAAAGTAATTTGGTGAGTAACCATCCTCACAGTGATTTCTCGTACATTGTTTTGATATTAACTTCTATTTACCTCTTCCTCGGCCCTCTTCAATACAAAATCCATCAGTGGCAATAAGAACAAGTGACGAACCCATAGTTCCTGAGATTTCTGTGACGTCAGAAGCAACTACTTTGCAGGTGTTTGCCTGCCTGACAGTTACTCTTGATGAACTTCCTTCATCTCCTCAAGGTCGAACTTTGGTAAGGAGATATTTCCTTCATGTTCTACTCTTACCATCTGCTTACTAACCATTGATGCCCTTCCTGGACACTTCCAGGGTATTGGTGAAGGTTCAGGCGCTGTTTCTTCTTCCCCTGTCAGTGGTAAGGAGTCTCCTCTTCAATCAAGAATTGGTACTCTTCCTAGTGAGACTCCAAGGCTTAGTCAGGTATATTTCTTCCTCCCCAAACTTCCCTTCATTTTAAACTGTATATTTAACAATCTGGTCTTCTTTTGATCTTTACAACAAGTTCTTAAAGAAACTTCTCCTCCTCGCTTGGTTCGTAAACCAAAGCTCCCCCGACCTCATTTAACTATTAGGAGAGCCGGGATTGTTCATCCTGGAATGGAGAAGGCCGGAGAACTAAAAACTGCCCCCTTAGTAGGCGCTACTTCATTAGAAGAAAATGGAGTACGAAGTCCCCCTCCTGCTTCTCTAGCTTCAAAAACTGCTAAGTTGCCCGAACTGTTTGAAAAATTCGGGCAGCTCGAGACAAGGCTGAAATCTTCGAAGCATTCTTCACCTTCAGGTTTTCCAGAGCAGAAACGAGTTTTCCAAGAATGGGCAAGGAAGGATTTCTCCGCTTCATTTAGCCTTAAGGTCCTTTATGATCTGGAAAAGGTTACGAGTGAGCTTTTTAAAGTCGGCCAACTGTCAAAAACCCAACATGATTCCTTCCTCTCTTTCTTTGAAAATCTGAGGGCTCTTCGGGACCAACATAAGAGAGCAGAAAGACAAGCCAATTGTGTAAGATGTTTCCAGGAGAAGGAATCAAGTACATCTGCTCAGGTAGACAAGTTGATAAATGATGGTTTATTAACAAAAGAAAGAATTGGAGTGGTGACCGCTGAAATCCAAAACCTAGAGGAACAACTGGTTGTTCTCAAGGCTGAGCAAGCAACTCTTCTTGACACATTTGAAAATCAAATCGAAGAAGTGAAGAAGACAAACTCGAAATTAGAGCATTCTAGATCTCAGCTTGCAAACAACCACACTGTCCTGGCCGAACCTAGTAGGATTTTTACAATCATGCAGACATATCACTCCCGAATAATCACCCTGAGTGAAGATGTAAAATTATTAGACTAGGATCACCTGTAACCCCTCTCTTAGTAGAATGAACATGTACTTGTCTTTTGCTTGATTTGCTTCTGGTCCTTACCTAAACTTTTTTTTTTCTTCGGGCAACTCTTTGCCCTATTTTCTACCTTCTCCCTTATTTGAGCGAGGGTGTGGTGACGACCTGAGATCCATCTTTCCCTTTTTTCGTACCAACTGATGACACTGGCTCCTCCATCTAAATCAGACGAATCGCGTTAATAGGAGCTTCCGGGAAAGGATTGGTATCATCCATCATACTAGCTTGTGGCTTGTCAAGTAACAACTTGCAATACTTCTTTCCCCTCAGTTCTTCTGGTTTGGGCATCTTTTTCGTACTATCGGGCACAATCACCCTTGCCCGCACCAGTTCTTCATAAATCTCAGGTGCTTTCGCCAGATCGAACGAATAGCTCTGGTATTTGGGAGGCTTCATCGGAACAAAGCCTCCATCGTTCATCACAATCTTCTGGTCCTTGATGGGCTGAACTAATCCGTTTACCGTCAATGGTTTGAAAGGTGTAGTCATCTCAGAAGCACACCTCGATTTCCTCTCTATCATGATCGTCCTCCTGCTCTGGCCCAATTTCTCCTACCTCCACATGATGAATTGTAGCTTTGTTTTTGTAGAATGGATGAGTTTTGGACGTATGCTTCACTTGTTGTTCTTCTAGCAATAGCTTCTCATATCTTATGGCAGCAATGACTACTTCCTATAGCTCATTAAATTGTGTATCATAAAATCTTTTCCTCAAAGGTAATTTCAGAGCCCTTTGAGCAATTGATATGAGCTGAGCTTGGTTAACAGGGAATTGGCACCTCATCCTTGTCTTCCTAAACCTCATCATGAAATCTTCTGTGGACTCATGCTCGTATTGTTTGACTTCAACCAGATCATTAATAGTCATTTCTGGTTCTATTCTGTAAAATTGTTCATGGAAAGCCATCTCTATTTTCCCCCAGTTGGCAATAGAGTTAGGGGGTAATAGAGAATACCACTGGGATGCAAGCCCTACCAACGAATTTCCAAACAACCTTAACTTGTAGTTTGGGTTGTCCTCATATGCCACACAATGATTAGAGAACTTGAAAATGTGATCTCTGGAGGACACACTGCTGTCCTCACCTGTGAATGTTGGGAATGCGGGCATCTTGAAGTTGAGAGGAAATGGATTTTGTTCATCAATGTATTCAGGATAAGGCTTTTGATAAGTAATCCTGAATACTGGGCGAGCTCGTGGTTGAGCATTTTGAACCACTGCCCTCCTCAATTCGGCCAACTCATCCCTTAGTTGTTGAGTAGCTGTATTATTCTGGAAGAAAAGCGCGGACTCGTCCTTCGGGCTTCGGTCATTGCCTATGATTGCTTCTTTCTTTGATTCAGGCTTCCTCCAGTTGGTTCCCCCTCCCTTATGGGCCAATGGGGGTGGCCTATAAGGAAGAGGTTTGTCTGGGGCCGCGGAGCTTTCTTTTTTGTTGGACTCTCCCGTTGTTATGGGCATCCCATACTTTGTCCTTTCCTGCTCGCTTTGCTTCCTGTTATTAAATGTTAATAAAAGGAAGCTAGGAAATTCTTTCCCTATGACCGGCTTTATCACGGGTTGACTTCCTTCAGGAACTGCTTTCTTATTTCCCTTATCCGCTTCTTCTTCTAATAGTGGAAATAGGGGAATGACTAGCTCACTTCTGATGGTAACCTGGTTCATCCCACTCCCTTGAGGGCCTTTTGGAGTGGAAAACTCCAGATCCAGCCTTCTTTGTAAATTTCCTGTTAAGGTACATAGTCTACTGACTCCCCCTTTGGTCTCCAAAGAGATTTTTTCCATACTTCTCAGTACTTGTATCATAGTAGCCTATAATTCCTCATTCGTTCCTTTTCCTTCCGACTTCCTAAATGAAGATGGGCTTTCTAGGACCACCTATCCTGATGGGGAAGAAGGATTTCCTGATTGCTCTGTCATTGGTAGCAAATGTTGAGAAGAACCGTTCTTCGTACTCTTTTTGCAAATCTTATGGCCTTTTCTTTTCTTGGACATACAAGATCCACACAAATGCAATCCCACCGGGCGTGCCAAAACTATGTTCGTGGCGAGAATTTCCATGGGGAATGCTTCCTGGCCGACGAGCACACAGCTCCCCGAGAGGTTGGCGCCGGTTGATGCTTTCTATCGGGCATCTGCTTTACTGGCGGGCTTGTCAGGCAAAGCCTGTCGAGCGAGGCTTGTCTGGCAAGGCTGAAAGAGAAGGACAGAGTTAACTTTGAAAGGTTCATTTATGAGGCCTTAGGTGTAGGCCTTGAGGCTCACGATCAAGATTAACTTTGAATTGCTCAGGCGTGCCACTACCATCTTCAGCATGGCAGATGTAGAATGGATGTTTGAGTTTTAATTATATATATTTGAGAGGCTATGTTAGTCATTGACAGGTGCCTTTGTGGGGCCTTAGGTGTAGGCATTAAGGCTTCCCATAAATAACTAACTTAGTACTCAAACACATAAGGTTCCTTTTGTGGATTATATGAGTCTTATAACTATCATACTTCTGATCACATGAGCCCAAAGAGCAGAATGAATCCAAATAGGTGCCTTTGTGGGGCCTTGAATAGGCCTTGAGGCTTCCCATCAGAACCCCTTCCGTACTCAATGTTCTTGCCCGAGAAATAGGATGAATCCAAATAGGTGCCTTTGTGGGGCCTTGAATAGGCCTTGAGGCTTCCCATCAGAATTCATCCCGTACTTGAACGTTATATGGTCATCATAATATAACAGAAATGAAACTAAGTGGCAGGTTGATTACTTGCGCCCCAAGTAACTTCGGACTTCTTGTTTATCAAAGCTTGTCATGGATGGGTTAAGTCCACATTAGGTTCTTTTTTATGCCTTGAGGCCAAGGACTTTTTAGGGTGATCAAATCTTATATGCCCGAGGGCTTAGAACTTAGATCTGGCTTGAACTGTGAAGACATATTCAAATCGGATTCAAGCGTTGAGGGAGTCTTTTAATAGACATATTACTAGAAATAACTTGGATACAACTTGAAATATACAACATATTGCTAGGCTAATGAATGAAAAGACAAAAGCAAAGAAGGTCGGGCAAGGTTTAACCTTGTTGGGCAAGGCTGATCGTCTTGCAACTTCCTATCTTTGTGGGTTAACAGAAGGTTTGAAACTTAGAAAAGGGGTTGGGAGGTGAGTTTGCAGGAAGAAAATCGATACTATAGCAGGTGTTGAACAGGGTAGCAGAGCTATCACAAAGGGTTTGTCCCGAAAGGGATGAAGGCTTGGGCTGACTACAGCTTCGTTTTAAAGGCAAATCTGGCTTTGAGTAGAGTTTGTGCTTTTGTTTGTTTGTTTGAGTGTCTTTGATTCTGACTTCTCTTTCTCCTTTTATAACCACCTTGGCTTGGCCTCCTGTAACAATAATCTATCCCGAATGCAGTTTGAAGGATAGTGACTCATCAGCTATTTACTTGTACTGCCATCATAAAGTACTTTTGGGCTAATTAGCTGCCTGGTCTATACCACTTGGCCCTTGGGTAGGTGAGCAAGTGGTGCAAATGATCAGCACCTAGTCGGGAAAGGCCCTTTCTGCTTTCTAGGTTTGGGCTGAGTTTCGGGCTTTTTCTTCTCTTTTTGGGCCAACTCCCTTCCAAGCCCAAAGTTTAAGTTTCAACCCAAACACTAATCTCATGGCCAATTCAGATTCATTCCATATTAAGTATAAACTATACAAGTTGACAAAGTACTTGCTCTAGTGGGAGAATGTAAGTTCTATATGAGAGCAAACACTTGGTGATTTGATTAAAGACATTTGGAATGATAAGGAGATTAGGATTGACACTTGTGGTAGACTTATCAGGAATTGTATTTCTTTAGAGTTTCAAGTCAGATACATTCTTGGTAAAACTAGAACTCTTCTAGTTGATATAATGCATAAGTGTTTCATGGTGATAAGGCTGCTCCTTGATAAGGATCACTTAATGGGAGGGATCCTTATTGAATTCTATCATATGAAGTATAAAACCGAGGTCCCTGCTCTCTCACTAAATATGCAAATTTATAGAAAACTCAAGCCCCATTGAGCAAGCCTTGCTTTCAGTTGTGTAGAGTTGCAGAAGAACCTCAGTTTTTTAATCCTAGTTCTCTTAGACAATGTCTTCCACATGTAAGTGGTTAAGTTGATAACTATGAATAAGTTTTTCCGTTGCACTATTTACTTACATGTGCACGATGAGTCGCATCAATTTGAACGAATGAATCATGAGTATTGAATTGACAAAGAACTAGATTCAAAATTAAAAGTACTAGTAAAGTGCGAAATAGAAGTAAAAGCAAAGATAAGTAATTAAACAAAGGTAAGTAGTAGATAAACTGGAACGAAACCTAGTGAAGAATTGAAAGCGACGAACAATAATGATTTTACATATATGAATAGCAAGAACAGCGGAATGCAATAGTTTTGATGGTACTATTTTATACTTTAGACTAGTTGAAGATTTTTCACATCATCAATTAGCGTCCCTTTTGGTACCCTAGCCTTCCTTATCGCCAAGTTAATTCGATGTATGACCTTTTGATCCTAAGCGTTCATTTCCCTTTTTCGATATGTGTTGTGGGCATGATCAACGGTGTTGCTTAACCTGATGCTTCGCTTGTAAGCCTATTATTTGACATTCAAAGTTTGCAAAACCAATTGCGGTCAGTAAAATTTCTTTTTGCTCCATGTGTTTGTAATAAGGCAGCATATTTAGTGACTTATTTTGTTTTGAGGTTTGAGTCAGAATTATTGTTTAATACTTTGGTCTCTGATGTAAACGTTTCCGTTCAAATATAATGAAATTTTTGTCGTTAAAAAAAAATAATTATTTGCTTTTTGATGGCTTCAAATGATTGACCAATAAGGAGAAATTTTTTAGTGTGCCACTAAGTGTCATATTAGAAGTGGTTGGATATTTGAAAAAAGAATTTCCAACTACTTATATTATTTCACTTAGTGTACTAAACCGTATTTTCGAGATCTTGAAATATCTCTCACCAACAAGAAGAACTTCATAGGTCGAGGCCGAATGCATTAAATCCGCACTACGTAGTCAATCCAAAACGGATGCATTATCTAGTTTGTGAAATCTAACATAGATGCATTACTCGTCAAAATTTGGCACAATGCATTTCTTGGATAATCTGACACGGATGCACTCAGCACTTAATGGTTCACGTGAGAACTTCTAAAACTAGGTTCAAAAATAGAGTTTTTTAAGGAGAAATTAGGTTCTCATCCTTTCTTTTGCTACTCTATTGATTAAAATCTTATTCATTTTCAATTTTTGATCAAGGTCCTTGGATATTAATAATATCATTAATTATTTCAATAAGAAATTTTTTTTATTTCTAAATATATTCATTTAATGTTACAAATGTTACAATTAGTATATTTATATTTATAACTAAATTTTGTATCATATATTTTTAGTTTTAGTTTGTACCCATTTTTAATTTGTAATTCTTTTTTAACTTGTACCAATTTTCTTTTCAATTTTAATTTGTACCCATACATTAATTTCTTTTTGTGCCCATATATTTTAAAGTTTATTTGTATTTGTACCCATATATTTTTTTGTATTTGTACTTTTTATTTTGCTAAATGTACCCATGCTAATAATATGTACCCATTCATGTAAAACTTTTTAATCTTAAAATGTACTCATTCTTAAATATACCAATTTGTTATATGTAAAATGTACCCTTTTTTATATAAAATTTATTCAATTTTTTTCTAATCCATTTTAAACTTATATGGGTACATTATTTTTTCTTTGATTTTAAAATGTATCCATGTCAAGTTTAATTGAAGAAATTTACTAATGTTATTAAGCTTAATATCTTTATTTTATTTTTTTTGGTGATTTTGAAGAATGTACCCATGATACAATAAATTTTTTGGTTAATTTTGATGAATGTACCCAAGTTTATACACACACACACACAATAGTATATTTATATTTTAATATTTTTAATCTCACAAATTATAGTTTTTTTATTTATTTAAAATCTCGTTTATATAAACAACTAAAATTTCTAATTTTTAATTTAAAAAATATAGTAACGTACATATAAATAAATTATCACATTAATTTCAGGGACCTCGATCAAAAATTAAAAACCAATAAGGTTTCAATCAAAGAATATTCATAACTAAGGACCGCATCCAAAGTCTCCCGTTTTTTAAATACAAACGACATTACAACTTTAATTTACATTAAAAAAAAAAGAGAATGATTTGAACTCGAAATACAGTAGGATGAGGAAGAAGCCTTAACCACCATGAAAAGTCCATGGGGTCCAAACAGAGTTATATGGATTGTAGAGTTAAAATAGCAACAGGATTAACTATGCCCACTGCCCACCCTAGAGAGTTAATTAGGCTTAAATTTTGCGGATGTTTGGTACACTGTTAGGTCTAAGTTTCCCAAACACTTAACCAGTTTTTATATAACCAGCCCTCTTAATCGAAAAGAAGTGTCTTATATTATCTGCAGATTATTTCATCATGAGGAGTTTATTCCAAAATTTGATAGGCTACTTGTTTTTGGTTAGCTGCTCATCAGCCAAAGATGTTCCAGCTTTTTTTACTTTCGGTGATTCCATGGTTGAGGTGGGAAACAACAACTATCTTCAAACCTTAGCAAAGGCGAATGTTTCTCCCTTTGGAATTGATTTTGGAAAGCCAACTGGACGATTTACAAATGGGAGAACAATTTTCGACATTCCTCGTATAAGAATTTTCTGTGCTGTTTGCAATAATTTTAGAGAGATATGGACGTACAGTTGATTTACTTTTTTCTTACTTTGTTTTTGACAGAACAGGTTTTGGGTTTTAAAAATTTCACCCCTCCTTACTTGGCACCAACTACAGTTGGAGACATGCTTCTACAGGGTGTCAATTATGCTTCTTCTGCTGCTGGAATTTTCAACATTACTGGATTTTACTTTGTAAGTTTTCTGCTAAACTTACTGGACTTTATGGATTAATTGAATCCAAACTCAACGATTTTTTATATGCACGATTGCTCCACATTATTTTCTAATTTTTCTTTACATAATATATATATGCGTAAGGGGTGATCGAATCAGCTTCTACAGGCAAATAAGTTACCATGGGAGAACTACGGCAGCTATCAAGTAAAGGATTGGTATTCCTGCGGCTCAGAAACTGTTGAGAAAAGCAATCTAAGCGGTTAACATTGGTATTAACGATGTACAGATAATGGAGGCAGCAGCCTTTGCTCTGTCACAAGATACGTATTTGGATCGCTTGATTTCAACGCTCAGATTAGAACTTGAGGTAAAATTTGTTCCTCAAGAATTATGACTGAAAAATGTTAATGCCATGTTAACCAACCATGTACATCATGTCAAAGTTTCAAAGACGGTTCAGTGCGTCATTTACTAATCAATATCGATAAATTATTGCTCTCAACTTATTTACATGTGCAATCGTGTAGGATTTTATATAAAAGGTCTCAATGAAATTAATGGTAAAATCATTTAGTATCATTCAGTAGGTTTGCAATAATGGAACTTTACATGCTTCAAAACATCGAAATCTATTATAGACGTGAGGTTTCATCTCGATCAGAGAGGACAAAGCATGGTTAGTTGAGATGGACAATACATTCCTAAACGTTAAAAATGTTTGCGGGACTAATCACGTTAAGTAATCATTTTTTAACCATTCGTACGGATTTGGCCATTGATTTATTTGCAGACACTCTACAACTTGGATGCTAGGAACATTATTTTCAGCAACGTCGGACTCATTGGATGTATCCCGTTTCAGAAAGGTTTACATCTAGTTGCAAAGGGAAGTTGTGCAGGAAAACTAAATCAGTTGGCGGAGAAATATAACGAGAAGTTGAAGATCCTACTCGAGAAGCTTAACATAGATCTCGAAGGGGCAAACTTTATTTATGCAGATACATACCGAATGTTACAAGATATCACCCAAAATTATGTGTCATATGGTTTGTATAAATATCCTACGTTTTTAGACCTTTCATTCACAATCGCAGCATTGTTGATTAATTAATTTATAATCTAATTAACAATAATAGTACCTGGTCTGTTGTGTTTAATAGGGTTTGAGAATGCAAATTCTGGATGCTGCTCAATGGATGGGCTTGGAGGGGGAATAATCCATGTCAGGGATGGTTTAAATTTTGTCCAGAGAGATCAAAGTATTGCTGAAATGTAATCTTGTCTTGGCCCAAGACAATTGATCCGGTCCATACACAAAGAAAGATCCATGCACAAGCTAGAGAATTCTAGCAAAGTTCAAGTTGGTGGAAGAGTCTAGAAGAATGGTGAGGATTCCACCAACATACAAGATTAGTGTAGATAATTCTAGCATAGGAAGGTAGTGGAATTATCTAGATATCTCTAGCATGATGCTTCCATGCTTCTCCAAGGTTCCATCCATGCCTATAAAAGGAGAAGGCATCCACACCATTTGAAACAACCAAGAGAGCAAAGTAATGAGAAGTGAGAAGAAGCAACAAAGCTTCTAAGAGTGTTTGAGTGTTTGAGTGTTTCCTCTTGTACTAGTTTGTGAGTGAATAAAAAATTTTGTGTAAAAACTTTGAGTGTTCTTTCTTTCTCTTATCTATCAATTCCGCTGCGTTACATTCTTTTTTGTGAGATAAACATCTCCAAAGTAGTGAAGTCTTTTTAAGCCAAGTGGTACCAGAGCTATGGCTAGCAACGCTATGGCAGCCTTCCAAGTTCCAGTGCTCGACAACAACAACTTCGATAATTGGAGTATCAAAATGAAGGCCCTTTTGGGAGCACATGATGTATGGGAAGTCGTGGAGAAAGGCTACACTGAGCCAGAAGATGAAGCTACTATGTCCCAACCCTAGAATGAGAGTTTGAAAGATTCAAGAAAGAGAGACAAGAAGGCTCTCTACCTTATCTACCAAGCATTAGATGACAATGGCTTTGAGAAAGTCTTGAGTGCAACCTCTGCCAAGCAAGCATGGGAGAAGCTTCAAACCTCTTACAAAGGAGCCGAACAAGTGAAAAAGGTTCATCTTCAAGTATTAAGAAGTGAGTTCAAATCTCTACAAATGAAAAGGTCTGAATCAATCTCTGATTATTTCTCAAGAGTCCTAGCCGTTTCCAATCAATTAAAAAGAAACGGAGAAAAGTTAGAAGATGTTAGAATTATGGAGAAGATACTACGCTCGTTGGACCCCAAGTTCGAGCACATTGTTGTGACGATTGAAGAAACTAAAAACTTCGAAGAAATTAGTGTAGAGCAATTAATGGGTTTGCTACAAGCATATGAAGAGAAACATAAGAAAAGGCAAGGGAATGATGAGCAGCTCCTCAAGACGCGTGTCCAGCCAAAGAAGAAAGAAGAAAGCTTGGACAACGAGAGAAGCCAGTACGAAAGAAGTCGCGGTCGAGGTCACGGACGTGGACATAGACGTGGACGTTGTTGGAACTTCAACAATCATAACAACTACGAAAGAGGAGGAAGCTCAATAAATGGTCATGGAAGAGGACGCTCAAACTTGAGGTATGAAAAATCTCAAGTTCAATGCTACAATTGTCAAAAGTTTGGGCATTATGTTTGGGAATGTAGAGCTCCAAGCAACAGACTTAATGAGAAGGTCAATTATGTGAAAGAAGAGAAAGAAGATAATGGCATTGTGCTACTAGTATGCAAGAACAATGATGGAAACCAAGACTATACATGGTACCTTGACACCGGCGCCAGCAACCACATGTGCAGAAAAAGAAGCATGTTCGTAGAGTTCAATGAATCGGTGAGTGGCAACGTTTCTTTTAGAGACGAATCCAAAATACCCATCAAAGGAAAAGGTAACATCCTAATTCCCTTGAAAAATGGCGGTCACCAATTAATTTCAAATGTCTACTACGTGCCCAATATGAAAAGCAACATTTTGAGCTTGGGTCAACTCTTAGAAAAAGGTTATGATATTCACATGAAAAATTATAGCTTTTTTCTTAGAGATGACAAAGGAAGATTAATTGCCAAGGTGAAAATGTCAAAGAATAGGATGTTTCCTATGAATATTCAAAATGATGTTGCAAAGTGCCTCAAAACATGTTACAAAGACACATCCTGGCTTTGGCATTTTCGTTTTGGGCATTTTAACTTTGGGGGACTGGAGTTATTATCCAAGAAGGAGATGGTGAGAGGCTTACTGCGCATCAGTCGCCCTGATCAAGTTTGCGAAGGATGTTTACTTGGGAAACAATTCAGGAAAAGCTTTCCAAATGAGTCAACCACAAAAGCCCAGAAGCCACTCGAGCTCATTCATACCGATGTGTGCAGTCCAATAAAACCAAGTTCTTTGGGTAAAAATAATTATTTCCTTCTCTTCATTGATGATTTTTCAAGAAAAACCTGGGTATATTTCTTGAAGCAAAAATCAGAAGTCTTTGAAGCATTCAAGAAATTCAAAGCCGCTATAGAAAATGAGGGTGGTTGCAAGATAAAAGTCATGAGATCTGATCAAGGAGGAGAATTCACTTCAAAGGAATTTCAAGAATTCTATGAAGCTAATGGAATTCGTCGACCTTTGACGGTTCCAAGATCCCCTCAACAAAATGGTGTGGCGGAAAGAAAAAATCGAACCATCCTCGACATGGCTCGAAGTATGCTCAAAAGTAAGAGATTACCTAAGGAGTTGTGGGCAGAAGTTGTATCATGTAATGTCTACCTATCTAATCGGTCTCCAACAAGAAGTTTGTGGGGAAAGACTCCACAAGAAGCATGGAGTGGAAGAAAGTCGGGTATCTCTCATCTAAGAGTTTTTGGAAGCATAGCCCATGTATATGTACCAGACGAGAGGAGAACCAAACTCGATGACAAAAGTGAGAAGTTCATCTTCATCGGCTATGATACAAATTCAAAATGCTATAAGCTGTATAATCCAAACAATGGGAAAACGGTGATCAGTCGAAACGTGATGTTCGATGAAGAAGGAGAATGGGATTTTGGCTCTCATGCAAGTGATCTTCGTTTCTTTCCTCAGCTTGAATAAGAGAATGAACAAGGGATGATGGAGCAAGCAAGAGAGGTTCAACAAGAATCCACTACTCCATCTGTTTCACCAACATCAACCAATCATGGCAATTCACCAGCATTAGCATCGTCAAGTGGGAACCTAAATGAAAGAGAAGTATCATGCACAAGAAGTCTACAAGATCTCTATGAGGTAGCTGAAAGACTTGATAATCCTACACTTTTATGTCTCTTTGCTGATTGTAAACCAGTTGACTTCCAAGAAGCAGTGCAAGATACTAAATGGAGGAAAGCAATGGATGAAGAAATTGAAGCAATCCATAAGAACGATACATGGAAACTCACTATTCTTCCGAAATAACACAAAGCCATCGGAGTCAAGTAGGTGTATAAGACAAAGAAGAATACCAACGGAGAGGTTAAAAGACACAAGGCGAGACTAGTGGCGAAGGGCTATAGTCAAAGAGTCGGAATCGACTATGATAAGGTATTTGCACCCGTTGCTCGGTTGGAAACTATACGATTTCTAATTTCTTTGGCTACTCAAAACAAATGGAAGATTCAACAAATGGATGTGAAGTCCACTTTCCTAAATGGAGTCCTTGAAGAAGAAGTCTACATTCAACAACCATCAGGCTATGAAATCAAAAGGCATGAAGACAAAGTTCTAAAGCTAAAGAAAGCCCTCTATGGGTTAAAACAAGCGCCACGAGCATGGAATAGTCGCATTGACAAGTACTTCCAAAAGAACAACTTCATCAAGTGCCCTCATGAACATGCTCTATACGTCAAAGTCAAAGATGGAGATATTCTAATTGTGTGCTTATATGTAGATGATCTAATCTTCACCGGAAGTAATCCAAGCATGTGTGAAGAGTTCAAGAGAGTGATGACCAAAGAATTCGAGATGACCGACATCGGGCTGATGGCATACTACCTAGGCATTGAAGTCAAGCAGAACAAAGAAGGCATTTTCATCTCTCAAGAAAGCTACACAAAGAAGATACTGAAAAAGTTCAAAATAGATGACTGCAAGCCCATAAGCACACCAATGGGGTGCAGATTCAAACTAACCAAGTATGACGAAGGAGAAAGTGTAGATCCAACATTTTTCAAGAGTTTAGTTGGAAGCTTGCACTACTTGACATGCACAAGACCAAACATTCTATATGCTGTCGAATTAGTCAGTCGCTACATGGAGAATCCCACAACTACACACTTGAAGACAGCCAAAAGAATTCTTCGATACCTTAAAGATACGGTTAACTTTGGCTTGTTCTATTCAAGTTCTGATAACTACAAACTTGTTGGGTATAGCGACAGTGCTTGGGCAGGAGATTCCGACGATAGAAAAAACACTACTAGATTTGTGTTCTTCATGGGAGACACTGCATTCACATGGATGTCGAAAAAGCAACCGATTGTCATTCTCTCTACCTGCGAAGCTGAATACGTAGCTGCTACCTCATGTGTCTGTCATGCAATCTGGTTGAGAAACTTACTAAAAGAATTAAGCATGCCACAAGAAGAGCCAACAGAGATTTATGTCAACAACAAGTCTGCAATAGCTCTAGCAAAGAATCCAGTATTCCATGACAAGAGCAAACACATAGATACTCACTATCATTACATAAGAGAGTGTATTGCAAGAAAGGATGTGCAAGTGGAATACGTGAAGTCTCAAGACCAAGTCGCCGACATATTCACCAAGCCACTCAAACAAGAAGACTTTGTTAGATTGAGGAAATCAATCGGCGTCACAAGACAAGATTAAGGGGGGATGTTGAAATGTAATCTTGTCTTGGCCCAAGACAATTGATCCGGCCCATACACAAAGAAAGATCCATGCGCATGCTAGAGAATTCTAGCAAAGTTCAAGTTGGTGGAAGAGTCTAGAAGAATGTTGAGGATTCCACCAACATACAAGATTAGTGTAGATAATTCTAGCATAGGAAGGTAGTGGAATTATCTAGATATCTATAGCATGATGCTTCCATGCTTCTCCAAGGTTCCATCCATGCCTATAAAAGGAGAAGGCATCCACACCATTTGAAACAACCAAGAGAGCAAGTAGTGAGAAGTGAGAAGAAGCAACAAAGCTTCTAAGAGTGTTTGAGTGTTTCCTATTGTACTAGTTTGTGAGTGAATAAAAAATTGTGTAAAAACTTTGAGTGTTATTTCTTTCTCTTGCCTATCAATTCCGCTGCGTTACATTCTTCTTTGTGAGATAAACATCTCCAAAGTACTGAAGTCTTTTTAAGCCCCAACAAGTATGTATACTGGGATCCATTCCACTTAACAGAGGCTGCTAACCTCATTGTTGCAAAACATGTAAGGGACGGTGATTTAACTTATATGTCGCCAATGAATTTAAGACAACTTGGGCAAAGTTGAATACCAAGACTGAGTGAGCTTTCACGAAGTTCATGACTTCTTGTACTTCCTGAGTTATCTACGGCTTTAATCAAAGAATACCAAGACTAATTGGATGAAGCTATTTTTCAATTACTCAATTAAGCAGCTCAGAAAACCCACATGCAAGCACCGAATTTTTTACATTAAGCCCTTTTGATTACTTCACACGTATTATTTTTTAACTGTATAAATATCAAATGCTCAAATTAAACACATAATGGTTAGTGGAGACTTCTAATTACCTGGAAATATATAAAATGGAGCGGGATTCTTTCAATTTTTTTGCGGTTTAGAACTAGGTGGAAAAGCAAGTTATTGGGGTCAACGAAACCCAATGCACTCACCCTCCCTCTGCTACTACTCTTAACCACTTGAGCTATAAATTTATTGCAATAAGAATATGTACGATCAAAAGCATAACAAATAATGCCAATGGTTATGGTACAAAATTTTCTTTTTCCAAATTTCGCTTCCAGAAAACCTGTTGCCAAGAAATAAGATTAAACTTGTATGCTGGATCCAAGCTTCCTAATAAGCTAATAGCTTCAGTCATCATCTTTCAAGTAGGCAGAGAATAACCAATTTGGATTCTCTTTCGACACAAATATTCCTATAATACCTTTGCAAGGCAGTTTTAAGACCATCTCTGAGAGTGAGGGCCATGGTTATGAATGTTGGGAAACAGTTGCAAGGAACAGCAAAAGAGATGATCAGCCCACGGGTTGATACAGAAACATCATGTCAGAGGAAATTCTTATATATAGTAGCCATATAGAATGTATTAGAGTAGCAATTTACATAAATCGAACCTAGGACAATCTTTTATCTCTATGGCATTTGTATCCCGTTGCCGGTAACTCTCTCATGGCCCCATTTGGCACCGGCCAGTCACGCAGCTTATAATGCCGACTGGTTTATAGGTATTGCCTAAACTACTCTTCCTGTAAAAGCTTTGGTTTAGACTTTGAGTCGTTGCAAATTTGTATGAGGCTAGACTTTGAGTAGTTGAAAGAAATAACTAGTGCACGGACTTCACACTAGGGTTCCAACTTTGGCCACTTTTTGTTTCTATTTTTGGTCTGATATATGCAAGTGGAACTTTAGTCACTTGAATATGTGCTTCTTGTGGCGTTGAAACTGTACACCAGCATTGTCACCACGGGTGGTTGCTGCTAATTTTGTAGGGCAATCAATGTTTACAAACAAGATGAGTGTTAGGATCGGGTGCATTTATGTCACAACCCTCAAGTGGTGATAATGATCACCACTTTATTTATCATTGTTGGATAAGTTTGAAGTTTGAGATTTGTGTTTATTTTCTATACAGCTTTCGAAATTTAAACTCATCTAACGATGATAAATATGATGATGAATCACCATCACTTAAAAATGGTGAACAAAAATATTTTCGTTAGGATCAGTTGTGCGCAAAGTTGATCATGACCGTTCAAACTTTATGTTTTAGCATGTGCACGCGTGCACGATTAATCATATCATTTCCCTTACAAACAAACTTGACATCTTTTTTTACTTTTTTGTTTTACTCCACACAAAGCTCACGCAATCCTTAATCATCATGATACATGATCTTTATTATCATCCAGGTATATGTACTTAAAAAGTGGGTTTAATAAATCTTCTTTTGTAAATTGTAAATGGTGTGACATATTTTGGATTTTATCAAATGTGAAAATGTGAAGAAATGTCTCGCATCGGAAGTTTATCAAATCTTATATATGTTAATAAATAGTTGAATTGTCAATTAATTTTATGGTGAAACTTCTGCGACTTCTTCCTTTGAAGCTTATGAGTTTATCTTCATTTTAGTTAGTTATAATTTTGGTATTTTGAGATACGCTTTTGCTTTAAAATTGAAAGCTGGTCAAAGCACTCTAACTTAGCAGCCTGCAACTAATCAAATTTCCTCTCATTATATATTTTCAATTTTCATGTATGAATAGCTGCTGATATTGCCTCCTTTTAAGGTGTGAAACTTTTGTATTGACCTTCTTCACATCCTTTGCAATGGGTGGCCTATCAAATAGAACAGTCACTAAGCTCGGCATTTTCTTCCAAATTTCAACAATTTTTGTGTTTTTTTGGAGAATATGCTTGGCAAAATATGTTCCTGCAAATTTTGTGTTTGGGGATTCTCTGGTCGATGCCGGAAATAACAACTACCTTGTGTCACTCTCCAAGGCCAACTATCTTCCTAATGGAATCGATTTCGGAAAGCCAACTGGAAGATACACAAATGGAAGAACAATTATCGACATCATAGGCAAGTTCTCCATTTTTTAATTTATTTTGTTTCTGGTTTTCTTCATTCTTTTTAATTGATTTTAGTTTTAACAGGTCAGCAACTTGGCTTCAAGGGTTTCAGTCCCCCTTACTTGTCTCCAACAACTGCTGTGCCGAAAGTTCTGCAGGGTGTAAATTATGCTTCAGGTGGAGGTGGAATTCTCAATCACACAGGAAAGATTTTTGTAAGGCTTCTTGTGATATATACTCAATGTTTGGAGTTTTTATTTATTTGTACATACACTGCTTTGATGTGACGTAAAAACCTCGTGTAATTTGATAGGGAGGTCGATTAAACATGGATGAACAGCTAGATTTCTTTGCTAATACCAGGCAAGACATTATCTCCAGCATTGGCCTTCCTGCAGCTCTGCAGCTATTAAGCAAGGCTCTCTTCTCCGTAACAATGGGCTCGAACGATTTCATTAACAACTACTTGACGCCGGTGATCTCAGCTCCTGAGCAAAAATTTATACCTCCGGAAACATTTGTGGGAATTCTGATTTCAAGATACAGACTACAACTCACAGTAAATTTACTTTCGTTTTCCTTTAGTTTGTACATATGAATATTCGGCATTACAGGTTTAGTTAATAGACGCGTTACCCTTGCAGAGACTGTACAATTTGGGAGCAAGGAAGATTCTTGTGACAAATGTAGGACCAATTGGGTGCATACCCTATGAGAGGGATACAAATCTTGATGCAGGAGATTCCTGTGTCGAAAAACCAAATCAGTTAGCGCAATTGTTCAACCCTGAGTTGAAGAGCCTTCTCACGGAGCTTAACGCCAACCTTGAGGGATCCAAATTTGTGTATGCAGATGTTTATGGCATTGTAAATGACATTACTCGGAACCACATATCATTTGGTGAGAATGAGAAGGCATAAGAGAATTTTAATTTTTTATAACAATTTTTTCTTACGAATCAAAGCAATGCAGTGCTTGAGTGTTTTTGGTTATGTTAAATGCAGGTTTTGTGAACGCAAATTCTGCATGCTGTCATGTGGCGGGGCGCTTCGGGGGTCTGATTCCGTGCGGTCCTCCGTCCAAAGTTTGCAGGGAGAGATCAAAGTATGTGTTCTGGGATCCCTACCATCCTTCTGATGCTGCTAATGTAATCATAGCAAGACGTCTCTTGTATGGAGACTCCAATGACATTTCACCCATCAATGTTCTGCAACTCATTCAGTCTTAAATCTGTTGGCTGGAACAAAAGTGCAGTTAAATGAATAATGTTAATTATTCTACAAAGAATTTAGTAATTATTATTTAATTATTATCCTTTTTTCTTCTTCTTTTGGGTTCTTAATATATAAATCTCATTGTTTTATTGGGTAGTAATTGCCAGCATCGTTGCAACAAAAAAAAAAGATGGGAAAGAAAGAGTGCATAAAAAGAATGTGCCCAGAAGAGCTTCCTGATTATATAATATTGTTGTAATAAGCTTCATGAAGAATAAATGAGAGATACGCAGTGGATTGTCTTAGTGAATATGACCTCTCTTTTTTTTAATTCATTGCGTTCAAACCCGGTTCATTCTGAATTTTTACATAGCTTATTGTAGCCAACTGATGGGCAACCTTGATACCATTTCTAGGATTGGACGAAATGAATGACAATTGAGTCGCTAAAGTCTAAACGCTTGATGTCATCGATAGGGGTACCATATAAAACCTAGCACAACCCATCATGTGTTAGAATTCACTGCACAAGCTTGAGCATCAGTCTCCACTTCCACATAAACTGAAGATGTCTAACTGCCATTTCCATCACCTTCCGCTAGAAACATCCAGCACATGGGCAAGCCCAAAAAATAGTTAATTCTCCTTATTCTTTCCTCATCACGACGAAAATGATGGCTTCCATGCAACGGATTATTAAATTACTACCACTAACTACGATGTTTAATTCTCTTTACCACATGACCCATCAATAACTGCCACTACTTCTGTCACTTTCGACGACAAACGTCCAACACATGGGCAAACCAAAGAATCTATTAATTCTCTCGAGTCATTCCTCGCCATGATGATAGTAAACTTGTGTGCAATGGATTCATTGTCACTGTTTCATCTTGTAGATAGTCATATTGATGTCCATGTCCACATAGAAGACGCGATGCCTTCATTAGTGATGTTACGTCATAAAGGCTCTTTGCCACGAGAGGTGAGAAGCTGATGAATGGCTTTCCACAAAAATAATTTGACTTTGAGGACACAATACAACTTCTCCACTCTCGGTTTGTTCTTGTCTTGTCTAGTATCGCTTCTATAAAAATGAATGTACCAAATAAAAGCGAAATTGGGTTGGGCTTTCAATTTGATTATATAATATTGTTGTAATAAGCTTCGTGAAGAATAAATGAGAGATATGCAATGGATTGTCTTAGTAAATATGACCTTTGTTTTTTTTAATTTATTGTGTTCTGAGTTTAAACTTGGTTCATTCTGAATTTTTACATAGCTTATAGTAGCCAACTAGCGGGCAACCTTGCTACCATTTCTAGGATTGGACGAAATGAATGATAATTGAGTCGCTAAAGTCTAAAAACGCTTGATGTCATCGATAGGGGTACCATATAAAACCTAGCACTCCCCGTCATGTATTAGAATTCACTGCACAAGCTTGAGCATGAGTCTAACAGCCATTTCCGTCACCTTCAGCTAAAAACATCCAGCACATGGGCAAGCCCAAAAACAAGTTATTTCTCTTTATTCTTTCCTCATCACGATGAAAATGACTTTCATGCAACATATTTACTAAATTACTGTCACTAGCTACGATGTTTAACCCTCTTTACCACATGATCCATTAGTAACTGCAACTACTTATGTCACCTTCGACGACAAACGTCCAACACATGGGCAAACCAAAGAATCTATTAATTCTCCCGAGTCATTCCTCTCCATGATGATAGTAAACTTTTGTGCAACGGATTCATTGTCACTGTTTCATCTTGTAGACAGTCATATGGATGTCTATGTCCACATAGAAGACGTGATGCCTTCATTAGTGATGTTACGTCATAAAGGCTCTTTGCCACGAGAGGTGAGAAGCTGATGAATGGCTTTCCACAAAAGTAATTTGACTTTGAGGACACAATACAACTTCTCCACTCTAGGCTTTGCTCTTGTCGTGTCTAGTATCGTTTGTATAAAAAAGAATGTACCAAATAAAAGCGAAATTGAGTTGGGCTTTCAAAGTGTATTCAGACCCGTTTATCTATTTCTTCAGGCCTGTAGTTGAGGCCCGTGAAGCCCATGGTCCATTATTTGGCTGGCCCGCGCCACACTGAATTGTCAGTTTCACCGTGGCGGCTAGTGTCAACTAAACAAATCGTCACGATGACTCGTCCACGCATTCCAAAGCAAAAACGACACCATCCGCACGCATTCAAATCCGAGTTCATCCGATTCAGCCCCAATCCAAAACCCAAATCCATTTCTCCCTAAACGCCGCCGTATTACCTCCCAAGATGGCCCGCCACCAATCGTCGCCGGAAAATCTCATACTTGTAAACCGCGAACCGACCGGAATCGCGTTCGTGACGATCAACCGTCCCAAGTCGCTCAACTCGCTGACCCGGCCCATGATGACGGACCTTGCCCAGGCCTTCAAGGCCCTAAATCAAGACGAATCGGTCCGGGTCATCGTTCTGTCTGGGTCCGGTCGCGCGTTTTGTTCCGGCGTCGATCTCACCTCCGCCGAGGACGTTTTCAAAGGCGATGTGAAGGACGTGGAGTCCGACCCCGTTGCCCAGATGGAGCGGTGCCGAAGGCCCATCATCGGAGCAGTTAACGGGTTCGCGGTCACCGCCGGGTTCGAGATCGCGCTCGCCTGCGATATCATCATCGCGACGAAAGGAGCTAAATTCCTGGACACTCACGCTAGGTCCGTATCAATCCCTTCTTTCATTTCAGATTTCGGATCTAGAATCGAAGTCCGAATTGGTACGCAATATCTCTAACCGTTTCTGCTTGTTTGGTTTGAAAATAGATTTGGGATATTTCCGTCGTGGGGTTTGTCCCAGAAGCTTTCGAGGATCATAGGGCCCAACAAAGCGCGCGAAGTGTCGCTGGCGGCGACGCCGTTGACAGCGGAGGTGGGCGAAAAGTTGGGGTTCGTGAACCACGTTGTGGAAGAGAGTGAGTTGCTGAAAAAAGCTCGTGAAGTAGGTGAGGCCATTGCGAAAAATAACCATGACATGGTGTTGAGGTACAAGGCTGTTATCAATGACGGGCTTAAGCTGGACCTGGCCGATGCTCTTACGCTTGAAAAGGTGCCCATTTTACCACTAACATACCTTTTACTAACAATGTTGGTTTAGATTTGCCGTCTGCACTCGTAAGTGATAGGTCTTATGATCGGGGAGTTGGGAATTTAATTATTATGGTCGATAGATTGCGTGACTTAGCTCAAATTCTGCACTCCAAGTCCTAGTATGTAATGCTACGAATGTTGTTTTAGCGGGTGTTTGTTCTTATTCATGACGATGTATGGACATGTTTTGATTGTTAAATTTCAGGAGAGGGGTCATGAGTATTACAAGGGAATGACCAAAGGCCAGTTTAAGAAGATGCAAGAGTTCATAGCAGGTCGGAGTTCGAAAAAGCCTTCTTCCAAGTTGTAGAATTTCCATACCGCTTCCCTTCCACTGCAAGCGTAAGAAAGTTGGGCTGTCAAACTGGTGGGAATGACTTCATCTTTCCCTTCAAGTAGACACCATTCCTCATCACACTTGTTTAATTAATGTATTTGGGCGCGTAATAACATATTTTTCTTCGTTCAAGTTACAGTTACAGGTTGTTTACGGGAGCTGTTATTGGTATTCCAATTATTTTTTTAATGCGGGTCTGCCATTACTTGAAGCATTTGCTAAAATATGAACCAAACTAAATCAGGTATTACATTACATGAAAATATATCCACGTCCACCCGCAAAGCAGTTGGCAGAAGGATCTTTTTCAGTACTACCATCCTGCCTCGGTCTCCTCTCATCTCTTTCATTCTCGTGCTAACTCTGATGAGACGGGTGGGGAGAGCGGTCAATCGCTTGAAGCACAGAGCATGCAAGCACGGAAGCGAAGCTGCCTCCAACGCCATTACACACGAAGCCGTGTCTTCCCTCGAAGCCATTGGAGATTGCATCTGTGCATCACTTTGGTGCTGCTGATCTACCACTTGTCCCTCAAATCCAATCATTCATTCCTCGCCGACCAACTTCCGCCAGCTCCCTTTCCTTTCCTCTGATGCTCCGCCAGCTCCCTTCCCCTTCTTTTTTAAGTCCGGTTCTATTACCACACTTAGGCAGTCACAGCCGTTAGATATGGTCCATACAGAATGTTCGCACCTTTAATCCGCACAAGAGATGGCCAAAAAGATTGCGGATCATTTGAGCCCAAGTGTCAGCTACAAGCACCGTTCTAAAAATTCTCGCCTAGGGCTGCCTAGGCGTTAGGCGGCAGGCTAGCATCCCAATTAATGGCGTTTAAAAATTAAGAAATTACGTATAAATCTATTAAGGCGTTCGTCTAGACCATTCAGGCACTCGCTTCACTTAGATAGGGAATAGATATCTTTCATTTTGCATTTTAATTTTTTCAATAAATTGTAAGAGACGTGTTGCATGCTTAAATAAACACACATTATACCTTTATTCTCCATATTTTCATTATGTTCCAATATTTCATAATATGTATGTGTTGACCCTAAAAACTACCAAGCCTACATGGCACGCAGGTCGAGTAATCTATGAGCTAACTACGTCCTTCAGTTGTGTGCGGGGCGTGCCAACTCGTCGGTCGAGCTCATCCGAGGAGTAAAATATGTTGATGTTGTGATGAGTGCGAGGCTGACTTCTGCGTCTTGCGATTGCGACCAAGGAAGGAACACGTCTCGGCCTCTTGAGTTCTCGAACCTAAAGACAAGGCTACTATTCTTACGAAGTTCACAAATCGTCGTCGTCAGATTCAGTCACATTGATGAAATTCGTCAGAGTAAACTCATGCTGAATCAACACCAAAGTGTAAGGGCACAAATACTCAAAGCAGATATATGGTTCGGCTGTCGAAATGCCGAACTCTAAATCTCACTTGAGAGTATCCAATCATAAACTAACTCGGCGTGCAATGTGCCGAGCCTAATAAACCGTAACACCTCACTTCGCCGAGAAGGCTAATGAGATGACCTCACCAATAAAGATTCAGAAATCCTTTTCGACCGAGACTTGGATAGATAACCAGTCACCCTCGACGCAGTGCTATCTATGCCGACTGAAGATGTTGCGAGACCGGCTGGTTCCACGGTGACAGTGTTATCTATGCCGATTGAAAATATCATCGGTTGCCTTCACAGTGCTGTTTATCCAAACTAAAGCTGTGTCGGCGAAAAAAGAAAAATATAAAGTCTTAAGGTTGTTGAGAGAATTTGCGCATGGTAGTTGTGTGTTGAATTGAAGGGGCTTTGAACGATGCACAGCCTTCTCTATTTATAGCATCAGGTACTTTCTAGATCGAGTTAAAACCATACTCGGATTAGGATTTCTTATTCTAATCAAACACTATCTCGATCAGTCTTATTTTCACTATGACTTTGAACCCAGTCCTTTATCAAGCCGGATTCACTTCCTGATTATCAATATCCATATCTTGCCGAGACTCCTTAATGCGCTAGGATTCAATTACTCGTCTCACCAAACCAATATTTTAGGCCCAAACATTGCCCCCTCGCTTCTGAAGACTTTTTTGGCCTGAAGTCTCTGGTCGAGCCCTAACCTTGAAGAAGAGACACCGGGCTCCGTCTCCCGATGTGCATTTATGAAGCATGATTGCACGATCTTGATCTCGTCAGATATCTCGCCATGTGTCCTCATCTCAACATGACCTGAAGTGTCATTTTATCATTACCCTATTGATCCGCAAGATTTTTGAATTCCTCAAGACGTGCGGATGTCCAAACGTCCACAAATCAGTATACATGTCGACGCATGCCATCGTGCAATCTCGATTTGCAAATCTTTTGGTACCCTCGAGATCGTGTGAACACCAAAACGTCCTTTCTTCATAAAAGAACGCCGTCACAATATCATCATGACCCCTTAATCTGCAAGTTTTTTGGTTCTTTCTCCTAGGTCTGTTAATATTCTCCATCACTCCATAATTATTAGCGATCTTCCCGACCACTCTCCCCGTTCAATCTTCCATTCCACGAGTCTATAAATACCCGGCCTTCTATTATTCATTCTTTACGTTTTCAAATTTTCCAAACTTTCTCTTGTTCAAAGATTAAAAGAAAACCCCATGACCTTCTCCCAGAAAACCTTCAAAACCGTTTCCAATGGCCTCTTTCATATCCAAGCTTTCTAAGGAATGTGACAAATGCGGGACAATCATCGATCAACGCTCAATCAAGACTCTGCGCTTTGAGAGCGACATAAGCACCCCCCACCAGATCCTTGGTCCACTTTTTAAGGATGCAGTGCCACCAGCCATCACCGAACTCTTCAAGGAGCAGTGTCTAACACCCCTACTGCCAGGGTTTGAATGGTCGAGGTGGGATTCAGCAAAACCCCAAGGCTCCTGGCCCTCGACCACTGCGACCTGGGCAGCCTAGGCTGCACGGATGGAAAAGATCTTCAGCGAGCAATGGAAAGCTCTTGGCATTTACGATGTCATTTGTCTTTCGTCTATGGAACTCGTCGTGGACAAGGAGCTTCTTATGGCAGCCTCAAGCTTCTGGTGATCAGCCACCAACACTATGGTTCTTCCCCTTGGCCCCATGGGCCCTACTATCTTTGATATTATCGCGATCCTAGGGACTTCCCATTTTGGCATCCCGGTTGACGCTATCCTCTCTGGGTACCCATCGACCATCGACCTGAAGGCATTTTTCAACGATCGAGCCATCAAAACGCTGAGCGGAGAGGGCCAAGAACCCTCAAAGGAAGAAGTTCAGAAACTTTATAAGAACTTTCTCAACTACAACACTTTTTATCTCCACTTTGCTGGCCTAGGGGAGGAGAACCTACGGCGGGGAGAACACGAAGCCTTCCTCTTCTACTGGTATAACAAATTTATTTGTTGTACCAAGTCCAATAAATGCTTGGTCGAGAACATGCCAGTGGCCGAAGCCCTAGCCAGCGGTCACACCCTGGCGCTTAGTCCAGCCATTCTTGCCCATCTCCTACGCTGTTTGGCTGAGATGACCCTTCACAAGATCGACCTACACCAGAGTGGCCCCTTCTGGGTATTCCAACTCTGGCTGCAGGTTTATTTTGTCACCCTTCGGCCAGAGCTTGCCAGCTTCTCACCTACTGAAGCGATCGACCTTCAGGTGGCTTCTCGACCAGTACCTCCTCACCAAGCTGAAGACGTGTTCAGATACTTCTTCGACCTTGATGCCCTTTCCGACGACGAATTCTTGATTTGCCGTCGTCGAGAATATCCTTTGTCGATCAAACTCCCTACATCAGCATGGAGTGCAAATGATGATGCTGATCTCCGTCAAGCCTGGGGGTCGTTTGTGCTTACCCGCGACCTTCCTCTTGGGTGTGACGCGCACCAAGCAAGTTGGGAAGTATATCACCCCCAATTCACTGCTCAGTAACTCGGCTATCTTCAGGGTTGCCTAGTGCCTCTTCTTACCTTTCGCTCACTGCTGAGCCGAGGACGCTTATATGGCTCTTCAGAAAAAGAGTGCAAGGATGCCAAAAAGGAGTTTCAAGAGGGGTGCCAAAAATTTGACCTTCGACCAACCGTTCCAGAATCCTTTAGCACTGACAATGTCGGTGATTGGTGGGAAGAGTATACCCAAAACTTTTTTGGTTCTCCGGTCGCAGACATCCTGAACAAGATCTTCGGCGGTCGACCTAATAAGGCTTCTGCCCCCCAATCCCAAGGTAATGGTCTATTTCTACCTTTTTCCTTCGACTTTGAACTCTATTGATTTGCTTTTACTTTCTCAAGTAGTCGGTCATTGAAAAAGGTAGAAGTTGTTGCTGCGGCTGCGGCTGGGAAAAAATCGACCATCTTCAAGAGGGCTAAGACCACCGCGCAGGCCTTGTTGAGCAAACGGCTTCGTCAAGAGGTCGAGCCTGCCATCGAACCCCCTCGACCTGCAAAACGGGTCAAGAAGCTGGCGAAGAAATGAGGACGGGAAATTCATGTTATCTCCAGTCAGACTACGGGAGCGACGACTCCTAGTGTTTCCCTTTTTGCCCCTATCGTCCAAGCCTCGACAGAGAAACGGTCAATTTCTGCCAAAAAGACAGCCTAAGTACAGCCTGTTTCTAAGGTCGTTGAAACAGTTATCGCTCCACTGGTCGAGGCGTCTGTGGCTTCGGGATTAGCTGTTGCTCCTGTCTTGGAAGGGGCAGTCCCTTTGGTCGAGAAAAATCATCCTGAACATCCAAAACACACGGCAGTCGTTCTAGAAGAGAGTGACGGGAGCGACGAGATCCCACTGGCGAGTCGTCTTCAACCACGCAATCAACCTCCTCTTGCGTCCGAAGCGGTTGTCCAAGTCGGCCCTTCTGCGGCCAACCGTGGCAAACGACCTGTCGTAGAGCCAAAAGCGACGACGGAAACACCCGTTCACACGTAGGACCAAGACCTCAACATTCCTCCCCAAGAAGCCAATTCGGCCTTCGTAAGTACCCCTACCACTTTTCTTTGGTTACTTTTCTGCCTTAAAACTCTAAACCAGGAAGATACTGAATATCAGGTGCCTACCCATTCTTTTCATCGAAAATTCTACGCGCCGAAATGTGTTATCTATATTTCTTGGCCGCCTCAGTGGCCATCGAATGTAGATAACCTTCATCGGCCGCGTGAACTGAGAAGCAGTCTAAGACACTGGGCTCGGCCATTAAGTTTTTTAGGTTCGAGCAATGAACCTAAAGACATGGCCGAAGTCTCATCTCGGCAGGTTTAAAACAAAAACCTTATTGCTATATTTTTTCGTGATTTCCTCGTGCTTAACATGATTTTTGTGTGCAGCCTTCATGGGAAGTCGAGTTTAATGCTTTTCTATCAAGCACTTCTAGAACGGCCGGTCCTTCGGCCACTACGACTGATCCTGCCGAGTCAGCTGCTCTGGTTCGGTTGCAAGAAGTTATGTCTCTCTCAGCGTCACAAGTCTTCGAGCGCAAAGGTCTTGATTCGTTGGGTGCATGCCTAAACGACCTCGGATCTGATGGTCAATTGAGTGTCGAAGCTATCGTTCAGGTGTCGTCCGCCTTGAAGCGAGTTCGAGAATCCTTTACTGTTTTCGAGAACGCTCTTCGGGCTGACGATGACTTGAAAGCTGCAATGTCAGTTCAAGACACTCTTCGCCCGAAGATCGACGCTTTAAAGGCGAAAGGGAAGTCCCTGGCCGAGGTCGACCGTCAAATGGTCGAACTGGTAAAACGAAGGTCGGCCATTGCTTTTGAGCTTGCGAGGGACTTTGAGTCGGGCAGCAAATCTTGTTTAACCGAATACGTGGCGAACGCGAAGCGAGTCGAGCAGCTGAAGATGGACAAGAAGAACCGGCAAGCCGAGGTCATAATAGGCGATGTGAAGTGGCTAGAGCTGAAGGTACTTCTTGGAACTCTTCTTCCTTCATCACCTTAGAATATTTTGACTGTAAACCATCTTATTAATGAAATGAAACAAGGTTTTACTCTTGCATCTCCCATGTAATTGGGTAGTATTTTTTTAAGAACTTTCCATTGATTGGTAACTTGTGAATAATACATGTTCGATCTCTAAGATGGTATGCCCCCTTACCGATAACTTTATGGACGACAAACGGTCCTTCCCAATTCGACGACCATTTGCCGAACCTGGGATCTTTAATTCCTACGGGTAACACAGTTTGCCAAACTAACTCTCCTTCGTCGAACGTTTTTTGTTTGACTCTTTGATTATAAGCTCACTCGGTAATTTTCTTTTGTGCCACTAGAAGATTGTAAGCGTCAAGCCGATCTTCTTCCAAATCTTCTAACTCTTGTAACATGGCATGGTTGTATTAGACGTTGGACAAACTACTCTGCTCGATCACGCGTAAAGAATTTACACTTAGCTCGACTGGTAACATCGCTTCATGTCCATAGGTTAACGCATATGGGGTGGTCCCCGTTGCTGACCGGGGTGAAGTCCGGTATGCCCATAAGGCTTCATTCAATTTTAAATGCCACATGCCAGGCCTTTCTTTTATCATTTTTTCAAGAATACCGATCAAAACCTTATTACTTGCTTCGGCTTGTCCATTCACTTGTGGATAGTATGGTGTGGACTGCTCAAGCCGAATTTTTAAGCTCGCTGTATACTCTTTGAACCTTTCGGCTGTGAAAACTGTGCCAGTATCAGTTATGATCATTTCTGGTACGCCGAACCTGGTCACAATATGTTCCTTCACAAAATCGCAAACCTCCTTGAATGTTAATTCGGCGTATGATTTTGCTTCGACCCACTTAGTGAAATAATCTGTTGCCACGAGTATCTATGCATGTTTCGCTGCTCCAGAAGATGGTGTGATTTTGCCAATCACGTACATTGCCCATTCTTTGAACAGCCAAGGTTTGGTGACCGAATGAAGTAATTCGGCCGGGGCCCTTTGGATGGGTCCATGAATTTGACACTGGACTCATCTTCGTGCATACTCGATACAATCTTTCAATATGCTTGGCCAAAAGTAACCGTGCTGGTGAAGTAGCCAACGCATCTTGCGCCCTGATTAATGGACTCCATAAATTCCTTCATGTACCTCTGTGATTGCTTGGGCGGCTTCTTGCGGGCCGAGGCATAATAGTAATAAACCGTCTTTGCCTTTTTGATACAACTCATTCTGGTATGAGACATAGTTTGTGGCATGAACCTTTGTCTTTCTGTCGTGTTTGCCTCTAGGATTATTAAGGTATTGCATAATTGGCCTTCTCCAGTCGTTTGGTAGCGTCTCGACCGCGCAAACATCTACAAGATCCTCCCGTTCCAACAACGAAGGTAAGGACATTACTCGTGTACGGATGACTTGGTCATGCTGAAGGACTTGTTGATTAACCAAAGTCGGATACGATTGCCATAAAACGAGTATCATTGGTCCATACTTGCCCCCCAAGAGTTGTGCTCCGGAGGCTATCTGAGCAAGTTCTTCAGCGACGGTGTTCCGACCACGGGAAATATGATTGAACGTGATACCGTCGAATAACTCGGCTAAGTAACTGGCAACCATGTGATAGGGCGCCAGAGTGCAACTCATACACCGAAAAGTTCTATTGAGTTGGTTAATCACAAGCTCTAAATTGTCGAAAACGAGGACACGAGTAGCGTGCAAATCATGAAATACGCTAAGGTCGATAACAAGGGTTTCGTATTCGGCCTGATTATTGGTGTGGAGACTGGAGTACGATCCCCACACCGGCCGATATTGAAGTGCTGGAACCATCGAAATACATCGTCCAATAATTATCACGTGCTTTCACCATTCTGATTTCAACATCGTTGCCCCCAAACCCATATGGAGAAGGGTGATGGGTTAAGAAATCGGCAAACGCTTGTCCTTTGACGGCTTTTTGTGGGACGTACTGCAAACTAAACTCCGATAGTGCCAGTGTCCATTTCCCGATTTGGCCTTTGACTATTGGCCGAGTAAGCATATATCGAATAACATCTGTCTAGGCGATGACCTGCGTAATGGATAGGAACAAATAATGTCGGAGTTTTAATGCGGCGAAGAACAAAGCCAAGCAAAGTTTCTCGACGGGTGAATAATTGATCTCTGGAGGATTGAGGTTTCGGCTGAGATAGAAAATAGCTTGCTCTCGCCCAGCATCAGTATCTTGCGCGATGAGGCACCCGATGGATTCTTCGGCCGCTGCAATGTAAAGCTTAAGGGGTTTATCACGTCGAGGCGGTACAAGGACGGGTGGAGTTGCAAGAGCAACCTTGATTTGCGTGAAAGTCACGCGATGTTTTTCACGCCACTCAAACTTATCTGAGTCCTTAAGTTTCAACAGTGTAGAGAATGCCGTCATTTTGCTAGCGGAATTAGCTATGAATCGGCGAAGAAAATTTATTTTCCCAAGCAAGGACTGGAGTTGTTTTTTGGTCGTCGAGGGTGGGGCGTCAATAATCACACGAGCTTTGTTTGCGTCGACCTCGATACAGCGATAATGGACAAGAAAACCTAAGAAATTACCGGCCGACACACCAAATGCGCATTTGGCCGGGTTCATCTTAAGGTTATGTCGTTGCATGCGAAGGAAAGCTTGCCGAAGATCATCAAGATGCATTCGGCAACTTTTCGATTTGACCACGACATCATCAATATACACTTCTATGGTAGTGCCGATCAGGTCATGAAAACTGGTATTCATCGCGCGTTGATATGTAGCACCAGTGTTTTTGAGACCGAATGGCATGACTACCCACTCGCAGGTTTCAAGTGCCCCCGGGTAGCAGAAAACAGTTTTATGAACATCGGCCTTGGCAATAAATATCTGGTTATAACCGGTATGTCCATCCATGAATGACAGCATGTCATGATTAGCCGCGACGTCGATTAGCAAATCTGAAATTGGCATGGGATATGCATCCTTGGGTGTTGCCAGATTCAAATTTCGAAAATCAATGCAAATGCGTAAGGCCCCATTTTTCTTGAGCACCGGTACGATATTCGCCAACCACTCAACGTATTGAGCAGTTCGGATAAACCCGGCATTTAACAGTCAAACAATTTCATCTTTTATGCCGAGCTGTACTTCGGTCGAGAATCACCGAGGAGGTTGTCGAAAAGGCTTGCAACCCGGTTTGATACGTAATTCATGTTCGACAAAGGTCCGATCGAGACCCGGCATCTCATGATAACTCTAAGCAAAACAATCTTTAAACTCGTGAAGTAATTGATGAAGTTCATCTTTCATGGCATGGGGTAATAATGCACTAATGAATAGCGGCCGATGATCGTCGGTCGTTCCAACATTTATTTCCTCTAGAGGATCCTTAACTTGGGGGTGAATGTCGTCGAGCTCGGTCGGTGCGGCTCGAACTTTATCCAACGATAGTACTGGGCCCTTATCCTCTTCGGCCAAAAATTCTATAAAGTTGATGCCCGAATGCGGGTGCTTGGAAATAGCATACCAAAGGGCCAGCAGGCGTTCCATCGTGGATGAAACTGCGGCCCGACGCCTCTCGCTTTTGATGTCAATCATCAGTGATGGGGAGTAAACCGAGTCTCGCCAAATCCTGGTGTACAGTCTCGGCCCTACCTCGATGGCCTTCTGGACTGAGATCCGAGTCGGCCGTCCATCTTCATTAAAACCTTGTAGGGTAATATAGCCGACGTGATCATCATAATAGCGGGCCTGAATCATGTTGGTTTCAAATGGCTGAGTATCGGCCGGGTGGACCACAACTGATTTACCATCCCAAAAAATGAGAACTTGATATAAAGAAGAAGGAATGCAATTCGTTTGATGAATCCAATCCCTACCAAGTAGAGCATTATATTCGATCTTGGAGTCGACGATAAAAAATACGGTCATGTGATTGCGACCTGCGATGTTTACCTCCAGAGGGAGTACTCCTTTGGTCTGAGACTTGTCACCGACAAAGCTACTCATGGTTATTCCTGAAGGAATGAGTTCGTTGGTAGATCGTCGTAATGTTTTCATGACGAATACAGGCATGATATTGATTGTTACTCTGCAATCAACGAAAATTTTGGAGATTGGGTAGCCTTCAGTATGGGCCGTGACATACAACGATTTTAAATGTTGAAGATTAGTCGAGGAAGAACGGGGAAACAAGATGTCCAAGGCTGTTTTAAGTTTATCGTCGCCGTTAGCTAACTCGTCTTCAGTAGTAGTGATGAAATCAACTTGTGTTGCCTCCTCGGCGACCACATCACCGTCCAAGGAACTTGGTTGGTGCGTAGTCAGCTGAAATTCGGCAGGGAGAACATGGACCATGCTGATTTCCATATTTTCAAGGACTGAAGGGCCCATTGGATCCTGGTCGTCATCTTCCGGAATGGTGAGGACTATATCATCGTGTGTTGGAGCATTCGCGGCTGGATCGCTATGTGTCTCAACATATTCAGGCATTTGTGTCACACAATCCGACGATGTATCCTGTTAACTGTCATCTTCGGGCTTGCATGCATTTAGTGTCGGACTCTGCTCCTGCCGTATTTTACGAGCTCGTTCCTCATAGGCGATCCGTGCATTCCTGGTGTCCAGGTAAGCGTCCAGACGTGCCACCCGCTCTGTCTCATCGACCGTTAAACCGAACAAGAAGACGGCCGAAAAAACTTCAAAGTGATACCGAAGGTGTTGAAGGTCTTCAAGAGAAAAAGGGAGTTCGGCTGTGTCAATGTCCGTGTATGGGTCAACCTCGAAGTCAAGAACCCTAGCCTCTCGAATGTGCTAGAATCTGGCTTTCATTGCTGGATCGGTGGTTTTTTGGATGATCTGCTTAGCATCGGGGCAAGTTAATGCCATGTCCAGAGCTTCTTGGGAGGCTTTGGGCAACCCATACAAGTCATTGGCGGAATATTTCTTGTGAAATTCTTTCATATATTCTAATGATTCGCCGAGCAATGGAGGGTGCAGATTCCGCCGAACTCTGATTAGGGGTTCTTTCAAAGGTAATGGGGGCAGTTGGCTTTCGGCCTCTTTCTTAAATTGCTCGAAACGAGCTTTCATTTCCCCAAGCCGAAGAAGAAGTTTGATGCGCTTCTCGGATGCTTCAATGGTAGTTTCGAAGTCACGATTGGTTTCCTTTTGCCCTTGTAATTCAGCCATGATTGTTGGGGTCGACCGATCATCTCCGCTTCCTGCCATCTTTTTCGGCTGCCATTTAGTGGTCGAAACAGGCTGGGCCACTTGCTGTCGAGCCAAGCAATCTATACGCTAACGTCGACGTTTTTAAGATTTGGAGAGCGCAATATACATGCCAGTGGGAGAATTGTAGCTGTACCAACGTTGGTCACGTGGTTCAGACGGCCTGAAGGTTTTTTGATTTGCTGATGAGCTCAAACTACTGAAATTGCGGGAATAATAATCTTCGTTGTAACACGGTGCATCGAAATCAAGGTGTCGTCTGACCGATGTAGGACCATCGGTCTATTTCCTTGGGCCGAGCCTGTCGAATACTTTCTAGCGTTGGCCTTCACTAGGTTCCTTTGAAGGTTTCGCCGTAATCACCGGTTGGTGTTGTGATGTTGGCATCTGCATCGGAGGCAGTTTCCTCTTGGGCTCGGTTAATACAATGCGTGTCTTACAATTGCTAAACAGAACTATCGGCCCGCCATTTCCATCTTCGCTGGAGTCTGACATGGACTCGACTATGGCAAGTCCTGAGAGTTCGGTGGGTGGTGCATTAGAAAACAAGTCGATCTTGAGTCGAGGTTGGGAACCTTTCTTTAGGATATGTGGTACTATTGGCCTTCCATTTTCTTCGTCGTTGTAGTTTGACATTGGTTCAACTATGGCCGGTTCTGAGAGCTCGGTAGGTGGCGCATTGGAAAATAAGCCAATCTTGAGTCGAGGCTGGGAGCTTTGCTTTCGGATGTGTTGTACTAGGGAAAATTCGACCTTCTCTTTTCCTTTACTCTTGGACAAACGGGCATCTACCATGCCGACTGTTGCTGAAGGAAATGGATCCGTATCAACCGTCATGCTTTTTTCAGGAAACTTAAACTTGCCTTTGTCAATCCAACTTTGGATATCATTATGAAATATGACACAATTGTTTGTTGCATGCTTTGTCGAGTTATGGTATTTGCAATATGTCATTTCTTTAAGTTCTTCGGCCTTAGAAATGTTATGCCCTGGCCGAAGATTAATGATCTTCGCTGATAGCAATTGATCAAAAATTGCTTCGGCCTTTGTGATATCAAAGGTATAAACTTTTAATGTCTTTGCTGTTTCTTCAGTGGCCGAGCGGGTTTTGACCTCCTTGGAATTAATTTAAGTCAATGCCTTGCACACATATAGTTTATTTATTACTATCTCGGCCGCGTCCACGCTAACGTACTACGATTCCTCGCCTTCGGTCGACGCGTAATTGACCGTCGGGTTTTTGTAAATCGTCCATCGAGATGTGGGTTTTGACATCTTCTCTTCTCGAAGCAAATAGTCATATTGCTCGACATGCTGGGCTAATTCATACATATCCCGAAAGTTTGCCCCTAAAAATTTCTTTTTGTATTCTACATCGAGTCCGTTCAAAGCAAGTCTAAGAAACTCGACTTCAGGGAGAAGTACTCGGCACCAATTCCTGGCCAATTTAAATCTGGTAAGATAATCCATTGGTGACTCATCAGATGCATGAGCCATCCTTGCCAACGAGGAAACTAACATTTCCATCCGTGGCCGATAAAATTGCTCGTGAAATCTCTCGACCAATTCCTCCCAGCTTTGGATGGAATTAGGTGGGAGGTTGATATAGCATGCAAATGTTGAACTTGTCAATGAAAAGTTGAACAGCCGCAGCTTATGAAAATCACTGTTAACATCTCCACATTGCGCAGTGAAACGAGTCACATGTTCTAACGAGGATAAGGACGATTCTCCAGCGAAAAGACTAAAATCTAGAATTTTGAAACCTTTAGGATATTCGAACCGTTCCACGTAAGTTGGATATGGATGGATGCATTTAGGGAACTTCGGCCCCTTTTTCATGGCCGAATCAATCATCCGCTGGACCTCGGTCATATCAACGGACGTTACTTCCACTCTCTGGTCGGGTTCATCTGTCCTGCTACTCGATCCTCCTTTTTTTTTCTAAGTCAATTGGCTTGAGCCGAGTAGGGATTGGTTCGGCCTGTACTATTGGTAACAGATTATTCCTTGGTGGCAATTGCCGGGAAAGATCGAATGACCTGCCGTCGCAGACCTTGCTAACCAGTATTTCAAGCAATCTGTTTGTACCTCACTGGTACTGCGTATCACGTCGTGCAGTTTATCGATTCCTCGACTAAACGTTTGTTCAACCGTCCGAGACTGTTCGTCAAGTCGTCTTCGAAAAAACAATCTTGTTGGTGGATTAGAGCCTTCACCACCATCCTCATCACAGTCCTCCATTATCCCTTCATTGAGAACGCAAGTGTTTTTGTTAGGGATTTCTAGACTGCAAAGCTAACCTCCGAGACCAACTTCTTTTTCTCGGGGAGTCGCGCTTGTGGACTCAGGTGTCATGGCACTAAGGGGATTCTGTGCCTGTGATACACTTTGTCCTATGTTCTGAATTGACAAATCGGTTGTTGATTTTCCAATAGTTGTTTTCTTTTTAACCGATCGTGTTTCAATTGGCATAAACTTCGTAGTTTTAGCACTGGGTCCCACTGGGCGTGCCAAAATGTTGACCCTAAAAGCTATCAAGCCTATGTGGCACGCAGGCCGAGTAATCTATGAGCTAACTACGTCCTTCAGTTGTGTGCGGGGCGTGCCAACTCATCGGCTGAGCTCGACCAAGGAGTAAAATATGCTGATGTTGTGATGAGTGCGCGGCTGATTTCTACGTCTTGCGATTGCGATCGAAGAAGGAACACGTCTCGGCTTCTTGGGTTCTCGAACCTGAAGACAAGGCTACTATTCTTACGAAGTTCACAAATCGTCGTCGTTGGATTTGGTCACAGTGATGGAATGCGTCAGAGTAAACTCACGCCGAATCGACACCAAAGTGTAAGGGCACAAATACTCAAAGCGGATATATATGTCTTAACAATAAACGTGGTTCGGCCGTCGGAATGCCGAATTCTAAATCCCACTTGAGAGTATCCAATCATAAACTAACTCGGCGTGCAATGTGTCGAGCCTAATAAACCGTAACACCTCACTTCGCCAAGAAGGCTAATGAGATGACCTCGACCAATAAGGATTCGGAAATCCTTTTCAACCGAGACTTGGATAGATAACCAGTCACCCTCGACACAGTGCTATCTATGTCGACTGAAGATGATGCGAGACAGGCTGGTTCCACGGTGACAGTGTTATCTATGCCGACTGAAGATATCACCGGTTGCCTTCACAGTGCTGTTTATCCAAACTGAAGGTGTGTTGGCGAAAAAGAAAAAGAAAAAGTCTCAAGGTTGTTGAGAGAATTTGCGCAGGGCAGTTGTGTGTTGAATTGAATGGGCTTTGAACGATGCACAGCCTCTTCTATTTATAGCATCAGGTACTTTCTAGATCAAGTTAAAACCCTACTCGGATTAGGATTTCTTATTCTAATCAAACACTATCTCGACCAGTCCTATTTTCACTATGACTTTGAACCCAGTCCTTTATCAAGCCGGATTCACTTCCGGATTATCAATATCCATATCTTGTCGAGACTCTTTATTGCGCTATGATTCAATTACTCGTCTCGCAGCATGACTTGGCCGACCTAGGTTAGGAAGTCTATGAACTAAACGATCCACGATAACATTTTCGTAAGGCCTTCCGGGCCGAGAATAAATCTCGGCCCAAACCAATATTTTGGGCCCAAACGGTATGTCATTATATTTTGTAGTTTATAATGAAATTATATATATTTTAAGTATAAGCAAATACTTATTTACACGAAATATAATATATTAACTTAAATTCGTCTAGTCCACTAGGCGTCCGCCTATGTCCCACCTAAACGCCTAGACACTAGACCCCAGCCCGCCGCCCGACTAACGCTTAACGTCTTTTAGAACATTAGTTACAAGTAGCAAACCCGGTAGTCCTTTGGCTGAAGACGGTGTTGTATCCCGATTCCAATTGTAACCAAGTATAAATTGTAGTGTTGTACCTAGCCTAACCTTAATAAATTTGGTATAAAATTAAAAAAATAATTAATTTTGTTAGATTAATCCACGTGAACGGACGAAAAACACTAATAAGTTAGCTAATCATATTGAAAATGCGATCCTGAGAGGAAAGGCTTGGATCAAAGACTCCAAATCATATTATATAGCAGTCCCCCCCGTCAGTCTCACACACTCCGCCCGATCACCAATACGTCCTCCAAAGAAAACGATGGCTCCTTCTCTGACCCCAAAGACGCCCGAAAACGACGCTGCAGAAAGTCAGCCCGACTTGTTCAAGCGATTCGACGTCGTTTCGGACCCCTCGGACCACCACTTCTACAGCTCCAACCTCCCGAAGAATACCGCCGGCCAAGGTTGCTTCACTAGTGGCGGCAGCAAGGTCCACAAGAAGATCATGCAGGAATGGAAGATTCTCGAGAAGCACCTCCCGGACTCCATCTATGTACGCGTCTACGACACCCGCATCGACCTCCTCCAGGCCGTCATCGTCGGCGCTGCCGGCACGCCCTACCACGACGCGCTCTTCTTCTTCGACATCGCTTTCCCGACCGATTACCCGACCCGCCCGCCCCAGGTCTATTACCACTCTTTCGGGAACCGGGTCAACCCGAACCTCTACGCGAGCGGCTACGTCTGCCTTAGCCTGCTCAACACGTGGTCCGGCAGCAAGGCGCAGAAGTGGGACCCGTCGCAGTCGACGATCCTCCAGGTCCTGGTCTCGATCCAGGGTCTCGTGCTCAACGAGAAACCCTTTTTCAACGAACCGGGCACCGGAATATTCGGCCGGGGTTGGTTGGAGAACACGGCGCAAGCCTACGGCGAGAACGCGTTCCTGTTGACTCACAAAACGACGCACATTCTGCTGCGGAGGCCGCCCAAACATTTCAGGGCGTTCGTGGCCGAGCACTTTCGGCAGAGAGCGGGTGCGATACTGAGAGCGTGCATTGCATACGCGAACGGGCTCGTAGCGGTGGGCGAGTACAAGGAGAAGGAGGAGGGTCAACAAAACGGTGCCGTTTCGGTTATAAAGGTAAGGCAAAGTTTCAGGGAGGCGTTGGAGAAGTTGTACGTGGAACTGTACAAGGATTTCAAATGGAACGGTGATTCTTTGGTGGGTTTACCCGAGCTGCTGAAGGTGGAGGTCGCCAAAACGACACCGTCGGCGCTGAAGGTGGAAGCCGCCAAAACGACGCCGTCTCCGAGAAAGAAGGGAAGCAGTGGTAGTATTGTTGGGAGGGTTTTTCGGAAACTGAAAAAGGTTTTGGGATTGGGACCTAAAAATAAGATCGGCAAGAAAGGCGGGAGCGAATCGAAGCGCAAAGCTGGAGTGGCTGCTGCCGCCGCGGATTGGGGTCTTTGATTCCGAGGGCAGATTCGAGATTTTCGTTTGTTGGTAGGGGTACTTTTGGGTAAATAAAAGTAAATTAGAATTTTATTATGATTAGGATCAGTGGTTTTCTTTTTTTAATTTGGATTATTTGTTGGTGCGATGGTTACGTAACGTAACACTGCTAGACGATGTTTTGATTTGTTTTTTCTTTACGTAATAAATAAAAACCATATCGCTATACTTTTTATAAAATATAAAACCTTTAAAACTTAAACTTATATTTTTTTTCTAAAATCAAAACTATTTTATATTATATTTACGGGCATCTATGTATTTATACTTTGTACTTTTACAAGTAAACTTTAGGAATTCCTCTGCGGGCAAAAAACTCGTCTTCGAATGCAAGTATCTAGTGGCGAAGTTAGTATGGGGTCGTTGATTGTCTTTGACTTCAACAACTTCAAAATTTTTATGTATATTTGTTTATGTATTGTATTTGACCCTTTAAACAACTAAGGCAAACTAAATTATAATCTCATTCTCCTACTTCTTTTATTTTCTTCTATCAATCTGTCTTTCTTTTATCTCTTCTTGTGTGCGACTCTATTGTGATCACCATGTGCTCGATGAAATACTTTAGTTGACAAGTCTTGACAATTTTCAACATTACTCTGCAGTATCCTACATCTACCTTGTGCAAGCCTCTACAAATAATAGTAATTGTAGACATGATGTTGGCAAGAATTGGCACCTGCCTACTAGGTGCTCGACGAAATGGCCAAATAAAATTTTTTTATTGATATTATAACCCCATTATTTAGAAATCCTAACTACACCACCATAAGTACCATATCAGTTTATATACATCTTAATTCTCCTAAGTACTAGCTATCATCAAATTTGCTTCTAGTATGCTTATCTTTCTTTTTCTTTTCCATGCTTATCTTTCAATTAAGCTTTTGATTAGTTTTGATTGCATCAATTATAACTCTAGTCTAGATTTTTACTCTTTCTCACTTTGTTACATGTCGAAGTGGTATTTCTTGATCTTGCACAATTCAAAATCTAAAGAGTAATGTAGAACGTAAGCAAATACTTCAAGCAATTGTCAAATATATGCAAAAATATGAAACAAGGTATGTCACTAAGCGCAAATCACTAGCCCAAGCATAAATTGCATTCGAAACAAATTGTACCTAATAACCTTATCTTGTCATATTTGGTATGAAAAGAAAAAACTTATCAATTAGCTAGTCCCATTAATTACAATCCTCCCAATCAAACAATAGGCTTTGTCAATATAAGTTTAGCTAAGTTGGTTATATACGGTATTTTCTATCATCTACGTCCAAATTATAATTGCCCTCCCTACATGAGAGTCCAAACTCTTGACCGGGACTCCAAAACTAATCTGTCTAGTCTTTTTATTGTTTTATAAAAGCACAGTAAAAGGTTAGTGAAAAAGAATGAGGATTCTCTCCAGATCTTTTTTGTGAGGATCTCGGGAATCCTCCAATCATATTCGTTCATTATATATCGTGAGGCCAGAAATCATTATAAATCTTTTTATTTAAAATTAAATATATAAACAGTGTCTGACGAAAACTGACAACATAATGTACGATGAACATATGTGATTGGAGGATCTTCGAAATCCTCACAAAGAAAATCCGAAGAGGATCCTCATTCAGTGAGAAAAAGGCCAAAGTAGCTAAGCATTCTTTTTAACTTTAGAAAATTTGATTTACACGCACTTCATTAAAGCCAACTTTAGAAAATATGACAAATTTCCTTTTACGTGTGGTGTTAATAAATGCTTCTATTTTTCATTCCCAATTTGCTTATAAAGTTAAAAGGGAAAACTTGATATAAGTCCAATTTTTTTAGCCAATAGTAGGAATAGTCCAATTTATTAAAATAAGTTCAATTCCGTAAATTTAATTATGGGAAAACTTGATATGAGTCCAATTTTTTTAGCCAATAGTAGGAATAGTCCAATTTATTAAAATAAGTTCAATTCCATAAATTTAATTATGGGAAAACTTGATATAAGTCCAATTTTTTGAGCCAATAGTAGGAATAGTCCAATTTATTAAAATAAGTCAAATTCCGTAAATTTAATTATTTAATTATCAATAATTATCTATTCAATGACAAGATTTATTATAGAAATCAAATTTCTTCCTAATTATCTCTTTGATTATTTCTTTTTATTTTTTTGTTATTTCTTGTTCTTCGTCCTGCTTTAAACCGCATTTATAGATTTTATTTTTAATTTTTATAATCAACCTATATCACATGTTAATTATTTTTATGTACTATATGACATATTCTTTTTTATAATCAACGTGTCACACATTAATGTCTTGCTTGTAGGTATATTATGTTTTTTCCTACCTTTTAGTTAGGTTTCATATCTCGCTTACAGGTATAATATATATTCATATATTTGTTACTTGAGTTAAGGTAGAATGTTTTGTAGATAATTTATGTTAGTATATTAGTTTTTTTTGTTGTAAGATATTAATTAGATTTTTTGGAGTTGAAAAATGCATAATATTAGAAGATTTTAATTAATTTTTAATATTTTAAAAAAAATATAAAATGAGTATAAAAGAAATAAAAACATGTAATTAGATAACTTGACTCACTCCTAAAAATCATCTATGTTTTTGGACCTAGATCTAAAAGCCCCTTCAAATAATTACCCAACGTTTTGAAAAATTGACAGGTCATCGGCGTTAAATGAGGATTTTATCAACATTAAATGATGATGTTACTAACATTAAATGATGAGGTGGATAATGAATGGTTTTCACTGATCGCCCTTTTTGGAGCTCTAATCCACCAAATCGACCCATTTAGCCAAATTAAACTGTAAATTTGCTTAGCTAAAATGCGTCAATTTGAAGATTCAGAACTCATTTGGATTTACTTTTAAAATGATTGAAAGGGCTTTTGGTGAAAATATTTTTGGAACCAATCCTTAGTAAAAATACAAGTAAATCCTGGAAAAGCACTTAAAGTGTTTCCTGGAAGAAGCACATAACTAGTACTTCCTTCAGAAAGCATTTTAAGTGCTTTTGGAATTCAAAAATATTTTCTTTAAAAGCGCTTTCAATCATTTTAAAAGCACATCCAAATGAGCCCTCAAAACTCCATAGATGATTTGAGAGTTAAAACACGCTTTAGTATTTGTCAATGTCCTTACTTAACATTAGTGAACCTAATAAATGTTTATTTTTAAAAAAACTTTATGAAGATATTTAAAATGTTAGGACTAATTTAAAATCACCACTAAAATTTGTGTGCGTATCCAGGGCTACCTAAAGTTAAACTTCATATAAAAATCGACTCTATTATCTATATCTAAATTTTATGTGTGAATTCTTTTAGAAGTTTTTTGTGTGGTGTTTGGAGTCAAGGGTTGGAATTTTATTAGGGGTGTGACTCTGTTTAGGGGTTTAGAACTTTTTCTTTGTTGGGATTGTAGAGAATTCTCTCCACTCATTTTCCATATAAGAAATATAAAAATGTAATTTTCAGTTGTTGTTCTTTCAAACTTGTCCAATCAAACTCGTTTATTTTGGGGAGGCGTTAGCTGTAAATTAATTAATTTAAATCTTCTTAATAATTATCCAAATTATAAAAATGTAATTTTCAATTGTAAGTAGCGATTAATTTATTGTAAGTCTATATGTACTTTAATACTCTCACAAATAAATATTTAGGTTTTTCTTAGTTGCACCCCATATAATGTTGAATACATCCCACATTAAAATTTAATTTAAATAACTTATGTACCTACTATGCAATGACAATTTCAACCTTATAAGTTAAAAAAATCTAAATACATCCCAAATTACTTTTAACGTATTATTTAGCATATTCAACTCTCAAAACACTCTCACCTCCATTGTAGGACAAAACTCTAACCAATAAAACTACAAACACGTTGATTGAAACACAAGATCAAGTTTCAGAAGATTCACATGAAGTAAGACTTCATATTTCATTATTTTAGTGATTTCAACGACATCGATATTTATTTAAGCCTACTTTTACTTCCCAAAATACCTGTGTTATTAATGCTATAAGTGATAGTTTTCTGTTCCCTTCTCTTGTCGCCATTTTAAGATGCTCCACCTCCTCGGTGGATCGCCATTACTTGACTTTGAAATGGACTTCCTTGACTTTGAGATAGCCATTCTTTTAAGATCACATAAATGAAAATAGGGACACTTTGGATGCGGTCCCTAACTATCAATATTCTTTGATTGAAACCTTATTAGTTTTTAGTTTTTGATTGAGGTCCTGACATTAATGTAATAATGTAAGTTACTATATTTTTTAAATTAAAAATTAAAAATTGAAATTTGTAATTGTTTATATTAATGAGATTTTAAATAAAACCCATAATTTATGGGATTAAAAATAATAAAATATAAATTATACTCTCTATTATATTGTGTGTGTGTGTGTGTGTGTACATATATGTATGGGTACATTAACCAAAATTAACAAAAAAAGTTATTGTACCAAAACATGGATACATTCTCAAATCAACGAAAAAGAATGTACCCATATAAGTTTAAACATGGATTAAAAAATTTGAATGGATTTTATATTAAAAAAGGGTACATTTTACATATAACAAATTGATATATTTGAGAATGGGTACATTTAAGATTAAAAATTAAGAATATTTTTATATATATAAAAAAACTAATAGGTACAAACTTAATTTAATTTAATTTTTTATTATTTTGGAAATGTTTGAATTGAAAATTAATTAGAAGTTTAATAGAGGTGTGAGTATTAAACCTTAAATTAATTACTAATTTTTATATTAAAAAATTATATAATAAACATGTAAATTCATTATCACATTAATGCTAGGGACTTGAATCAAAATTCGATAACTAATAAGGTCTTAGTTAATAAACAGTAAGAACTAGGGACCGGATACTAATTTTTCCATGAAAATATGTCTAAATTTTGGAAACCGCACTTTGGAAATGTATGGAATTGCAATATGTACTATTTACTAACTAATTGAAATGGTCTTCATCGGCTCTAAGATGGTCATCTCAGTTGCTCAGAGAGGGTTTTGAGCTTGTCAATAGGTACTAGCTACTAACTAATTCATGTTGCAGAATTTAGTTGCATACTAATTGATAAAAAAATGTATAACTTTTGTAATGAGTTCATGTTGATAAACGTTGAGTCACTCAGTAAATCAGAGCGTTCCCTGGATAGGCTAATGCTTGTCTAAGTATTTTTGAAATTGTCGTCAGTGTAGGTGTAATATCCCACATCATCCATGGAAGTGATCCTTAAATGTATATTATCATCCCTACCTAGCACGAGGCCTTTTGGGAGCACACTGGCTTCGGGTTCCGTCGGAACTCCGAAGTTAAGCGAGAAGGTGGCCAGAGCACTCCCATGATGGGTGACCCACTGGGAAGTTGCTCGTGAGTTCCCAAAAAAACAAAACCCTAAGAGAATGATAAGCCCAAAGTGGACAATATCGTGCTACGGTGGTGGAATGGGCCCTGGATGTGGTGAACCCGGGCCGGGATGTGACAAATGGTATCAGAGCGAATCCCAAGCCGGAAGTGTGCCGACGAGGACGTCGGGCCCCTAAGGGGGGGGTGGATTGTAATATCTCACATTGGGCATGGGAGTGATCCTTAAATGTATATTATTATCCCTACCTAGCACGAGACATTTTGGGAGCTCACTGGCTTCGGGTTCTGTCGGAACTCCGAAGTTAAGCGAGAAGGTGGCCAGAGCATTCCCATGATGGGTGACCCACTGGGAAGTTGCTCGTGAGTTCCCAAAATAACAAAATATGAGGGAATGGTAAGCCCAAAGCGGACAATATCATGCTACGGTGGTGAAACAGGCCCGGGATGTGGTGGACCCGGGCTGGGATGTGACAGTAGGATTGCTTGAAGAACTCAAAGAAAATGTGGAGTGTATAGCGTATGTTGAAAATGTGGAGTGTATGTAAAAAATGTAAGGTGTATGTTAAGATTATGGGTGCGAGGGTATTATGGAGAATTATGTGGGGTGTTTTAAGATAATTTTTAATTGAAAAAGCAATTGTAGAAGTATTAAGTATGTGGGGTATATTCAACAATATATGGGGTATTAATATAACAAGCCAATATTTAGGGGGTGTAGTCAATTTGAATTTCACAGGATTTTAAAAGATTTTTTTAAGTGACATATTTCAAAGGATTGTATAATCCTTACAACTTTCAAATGGATTTTTAAGGATTCTTATGGATTTTGATTAAGATTTAAAAGGATTCTTATGGACTTTGATTAAATATTTGAATGGATTTTGAGAGACTCTCTTGCCATTTTTGTTTATACCATATTTAGGGCCTCGTATTTAGACCTCGTATAAATACTCGAGGGACTTAAATGTAATTATGTAATAAAGGAAGGGGCAAATACGTAATAAGTGAAGAGTCCTTATTCTATAAAATGACCCCTCACCCTCACAATTAAGGGAGGCCATTTCTGGAGCCTTCTCGCCCATCTCACATCCCCTCTCATATTCAGAGGTTCTCTCCCTCATACTCTCAGAGAAATAAAATATTCAGTGTGGACATAGCCCAAACCTTGGGGTGAACCACGATACATCTTGTGTTATTTTCATTACTTGCAGATTCACGGTCAGATTTACGTTGTTCCAAGACCTTCGATTTTATGCATCAACATTTGGTGCCGTCTGTGGGAATCGACACAAAAAGCTATGTCGTTTCTTTCTCAATTTTTCATACCTCCACTGTGAATCTGCAGAAACCCAGGAACCAAAGTCACAAAACCCAAGGGACACCGGCCCCTCCCCCTTCTGAAAAATCACTCTCTCTGTCTAGTTTGTTTCACAACCTTCAAACCAAAGCTTTCACTTTCTCTCTCATCAGAAGAATCTTCAGGAGAGAGAGAACATAAAAAATCCTTCAAGCATTCATCGACTCCTCGGCCGACTCCGACTCCAAGTCATCCGCATCAGAGGCATGGTCACCAAGGAACCAAAGTCACAGCACTCAGGCCGGAGAAGGCGACAAGTGTAACATCATCCAACAAGCAAAGCATCCATGTTCACAGCAGCAGAAAGCCTTAATTATATTATGTCTTGTGAGAACTATGGTTCAGCGCTCCCTGTGAATCTTGTACAGTTGGTGGCCAAGACTCTTTCTCTCTCACTGATGAATCCTCAAAGTCAACACCCAGAAGGACGCCTACACATCCTAGCGCCTGGCTCACCCTTTTAGGGTCCTGATAGAAATTTGTAGACCGTGACCGTGGAGGTGGTGGGGTCGGGTAGTAACACCGACACGAATCGAACTCAGAAGGTCACTCACCACAACCCAGTCCAAATGCACCGACGACTCCGACGACGCTCTCGACTGCCTCATCTCAGCCACTTGCTACTTCTACTCCTCATTCGACGGCAACCAGTCCGACGCCGGAAACAATTGGAGCTTCAACCAAACAATCACCATGGTAGTCGGTGCTCTAACTCCCGGCGTTAACAGTCCGACATGGACGACGCTGAGATTTGCATCTTGAAACTACCACCAGAAGTAGAGAATAAAGTCGTTGATTCTTGAAGACACTTTTGGCGATACATTGTTGGTGGCATAAAACCACATATGGAGCAAAACCAAGGCCTTTCATCAGCATGCCACGAGGAGAAATATCAGGGAGGTCAGAAACATAAGGTAAGACACAACCGTCTCCTTTTGAACTGTCAACTACGACATCAGGTATCTCAAAACTGTTAACTTGCATAGAATCATGCTGCACTCTGTCCACAACATTAATTCACCGCTTGACTGCCCTTGTTGACTCTCCTGAAATGCTTGCAAACACACCTCGGGCGGATAAAAGTGGTAAGCCAGCCCTCTGGCGCTGCTCAACTCTAGTGTCCCAGTAATTCTATGTATACATTCCTCGCTTTGTTTTTCTTCTACATTTTTGTATGCATCACCATTGATCATAGCTTCAAACCAAGACCAGCCATAACTGTTAGAAAAAGTAGAATGATGTCTAGAGAAAAGCATAGACAGAAGTGCAAAGCAAAAGTGAAAAGAAAAAAGAAAAAGAAAAGAGAAAGTAAACAAAAGCAAAGGCAAATAATATTAATGGGATGCATAGTGGGGTGGTGTAGTCCACAACCATGATGAGGATGGCAACTGTCGAAACCTTTATTTTTGTATGATGTAATTCATTTTTCCTATCTTTCGGAGACATCTGTATAAAACCCATCAGAGGGTAAAAAAAAAAAAATGGCAAAGCCCAAAATAAATGGGCTGGAAGGTTGTGTAGAGGGCGAAGGCCCATAAGCCCAAAATAGCTCCAAACCAGGCGATCAAAAGTACGCCCAGTACTCCACAATTATTTGGCAACCTGCCGCTATTACCACCAACCAGGTGATCAAAAGTACGCCCAGTACTCCAAAATTATTCGGCAACCTGCCGCTATTACCACCAACCAGATGATGAAATGTACAACCCGTACTCTAAAATCATTTGGCAACTAGCCATTCATGCCACCAACCAGGTGATGAAATGTACAACCCGTATTCCCCTTTATGCCACCAACCAGGTGATCAAAAGTACGCCCAGTACTCCAAATTATACATGAACATTACTCATGTCATTCATACATAAACATTCATGAGCATCACTCATGACAATCTTACATAAACATTCATGACCATCACTCATGACAATCTTACATAAACATTCATGACCATCATTCATGTCAACATTCATGAGCATCACTCATGTTAACATTCATGAGCATCACTCATGACAACATCCATGAGCATCACTCCTGTCAATCAACATAAACATTCATGAGCATCACTCATGTCAATCAGCTTCAAAAGCTTCATTTACAGAGCTCTAGCTTCAAAAGCATCATTTACAAAAGCTCCAGCTTCGAAAGCTTCATTTACAGAGCTCCAGCTTCAAAGCTTCACTTGCAAAGCTTCACCTACAAAGCTTCAGTGCAGGGTATACAAATACCGTCTCCGAACAACGCCACTTCGGCCCATACATGGATTCAATTTGAAGTCTCCAGCCAACAGACTCTATTGACCGAAGACTTGAGGGATTACATTATACACCATATATTGGGCCTCAACTGGGCCTCATGAAAAATACTTGGGGGACTTAGCCCACTATTTATGTACTGAGGAGCGAGCCCTTATTTTATAAAAGGGACTCCCTCACCATCATTAGAGAGCATCGCCGCCTACTGAGCAACCGCATCGCCACGAGCATCAATTCTAGCCCATATTTATGTACTGAGGAGTGAGCCCTTATTCTATACAAGGGACTCCCTCACTTTCATTAGAGAGCACTCATGAAAAATACTTGGGGGACTCTAACCCATCACTTATGTATTGAGGAGTGAGCCCTTATTCTATAAAATGGACTCCCTCACAATCATTAGAGAGCATCAACTCTAGCCTATCATTCATGTATTGAGGAGCGAGCCCTTATTCTATAAAAGGGACTCCCTCACCTTCAATGCCACAAGCCGAGCCAACCAAGGAAACATAAGCCACGAGCCGAGCAGCCGAGCAGCGTGTGCTACTTCTAGTTGAGCATCATTTCAGATTGAGCACCGCCTCATATCGAGCATCAGTTCAAGACAACATCTAGTTACTTCGGCCCACACATGGACTGAATTTCAAGTCTCTAGCCAAAAGACTCTCTTGACTGAAGACTTGGGGGACTACTGTTTATACCATATTTAGGGCCTCGTATTTAGACCTCGTATAAATACTCGAGGGACTTAAATGTAATTATGTAATAAAGGAATGGGCAAATATGTAATAAGTGAGGAGTCATTCTTCTATAAAAGGATCCCTCACCGTCACAATTAAGGGAGGCCATTTCTAGAGTCTTCTCACCCATCTCACATCCCCTCTCATATTCAGAGGTTCTCTCCCTCATACTCTCAGAGAAATACAATATTCAGTGTGGACGTAGCCCAAACCTTGGGGTGAACCACGATACATCTTGTGTTATTTACATTACTTGTAGATTCATGGTCGGATTTACGTTATTCCAAGACTTTCGGTTTTGTGCATCAACAATTTTAAAATTTAATTTCAAATAAAAAGTAAGATTAAACTTGAAAGTGAATGAAGAACTATGCCCAGTTCTCCCAACTAACCCCTATCCTCCATGTCCATGGTCCTCTTCATGAAAGCACTTTCGGCTTTTGAATTTTTCTAAAAAGTGATTCCTCTTATTTAAGAGAGAGGGAGAGGAATGGATGCTGCAAAGGTAAGAAAAATGAAGGAGTCCATCAGTAAATGTGAGAGAGAAGAATGGATGTTGCAAAGGTAGGAAAAATGAAGTCCATCAGCAAATGAAATTCAAACCCTTCAATTATCCACACCCCCTCTCTCGCCTTCTTCCAGTCCTATCTCCAAATGTATGATCAACTTTGCTATCTTGTGTATACAATTGTATACAATGGAATATTTATTGTATATTAAGAGGATGGGGTGGGTGGCTGAGACGTCAGAAGGAAGGAATGATGGGTTTCTCGGAAAAAATAGAGATTGAGAAAGAAAGTTGGAGTTAGAGTGTGGGGAAAGAGAGAAAGAAAGTGAGAGGTTGAAAAGAAATCCTAGGGTGGAGGTAGGATTTTGTTATGTTTATCATTCATTCTCAAATCCTACAAAATCTTTTATCGAAGGAAATCTTTCAAAATCTATGAATTTTTGAATACCTATAGATTTTCATGGACTCTATAAAAATCCTTTAAAATCTTAGTTGACTACATCAGGATTCTAAAGTCTTTTAAAATCCTTTAATTGACTACTCCTGTATTTGAATGGATTCTTTTGAAATCTTGTAAAATCCTAGTTGACTACACCAAGATTCTAAGGTCTTTTAAAAAATTTTAAAATCCTTCTAAATCCTTATTTAACTACACCCCCTTAGACCAACTCCAATGATGGGCTAAAACCTAAAATTTCCCTTCCCCCCCCCCCCAAAATCCACTCCAATCCATGACCTAAAGATAACCTAAAACCTAAAACCCAAATGGAGGGCAAATACCGGCCCAATTTTAGGCCATAAAGCAAAATGGGCCCTACCAACTGAGACTAAAACCAGGGTTGTGAAGCCCATTGCCCAATCCCTACTTGCCTACGTGCTGCACACGCTAAGCTCTTTTAGATTTTTGTACCAACCCACGTGGAGTTGTTCCCCCTGTGTCAGACCATCAAGTAGCCGTTGGGCTACTTTTCTTCATCCATCGACTCCATTTAAATAGGCCATTGGTTAATCCAACGGTCCAGGTTCAAATTATTTTTTTTAGTTTTATATTTATATATTTATTGAATCCAACGACTTAGATCGAATATAATCAAATCTAACGGTAAAAAAAAGATCTAACGGTCCAAATTTAAATCCAATGGCTAAAATAATTTTAAAAAATTATTTAACTTAAAATTCAACCAAAAACTCTATAAATATCTATGTATTTGTTCAAACATCCACACAAACTCACTTTTTTCCTACAATTCTTCCAATTTTTCTTTCTACCATTTCTTCTCATTTCCAAATTTTTCAAGATGGAAAATGAGCATGTTAGAGGTCGTAATTGGACCTTTGATGAAGATATTGCTTTATGTTTGGCATGGATTTCTGTTAGCGAATGTTAATCAAGAAGAATGATAAGCTTGAATGCAGAAATTCTAGGGAGAGAAAGAGAGGATTCAAGAGAAGCTGAGAGAGACAGAGAGAGAAATTGTATCTTGTTATTTATTTTCTTAGCATCTAAGCTATTACATCATAAGGGTATATATACAAGAATCTTCACACCTCCACATCTCAACTATCATAACTAACTTTTCTAATCTCCTTACAAGTGTCACAATCCTATCCATCAATTTACTTCATGTATTATCTTTATCATCCCCCCCCCTCAAACTCATAAGATTACTGTAGTGAGTTTTAAATAGAGGAGCACTAAGCCCCTTTGTGAGAATGTCTATGAACTATTCCCGAGAAGACACAAACTGCACAAACAGGCGCTTTTGAGCAATCTGTTCACGAATGAAATGAACATCAACCTCAATGTGCTTGGTCTTTTGATGTTGAACTGGATTAAAAGAGAGAGCAATGGCTGACAAATTGTCACAAAAAAGCACAAGAGCTGAAACCACTTTAACCTGTAAAAAATGGAGAAGTTGTTGAATCTAATCAAGTTCAGTTGCAGTGGATGACATAGCTTGATATTTTGCTTCTGTAGACGATTAAGAAAAAAAAATTTGTTTCTTGGAGGACCATGATATTGGATTAGAGACCAAGAAAACAACTAAGCCAATTGTAGACCTTCGATCATTCAGATCTCCTGCCTAATTTGCATCACTAAAGGCTTTTAAACAAACTTCACCAGCATCATAAGTGAGTCCAGAAGTTATGGTGCCTTTCAAATAATGCAAAATGCATTTAACATCAGCAAAATGGGAAAGCATAAGTTGTTGCATGAACTAAGACACTTGATGAACTGCGAATGCAATATCTGGACGAGTAAAAGTAAAATATTGTAACGCACCAACTATACTGCGATATGTCTGAGCATCTGGAAATGAAATCCCATCATCCTTTAATAACTGCTTATAGGGCAAACATGGAATGTCACAGGGTTTACACTCACTCATTTCTGTCTTGTTGAGTAGATCTTGAATGTATTTAGTTTATGACAGAAACAAACCAGTAGGTGTGTAAGATATTTGAATGCCCAAAAAATAATTGAATGGTCCCAAATCATTGATCTCAAACTCAATAAGGAGAGAATCAATGACCTGTTGAATGGAACCTGTGGCACTTCCAGTTAAGATTATATCGTCAACATAGAGGAGGAGAACCACAATATCGGAACCAACATACTTCACAAAGAGAGAGGAGTGAATATGTAGACTGAAACCCCAGAGAAGGAAGAAAAGTTGTGAATCTTTCATTCCAGGCCCGTGGTGCTTGTTTTAAGCCATATAAGGACTTATGAAGCTTACAAACTAGATGAGGATACTTGGGATCTTCAAATCCAGGTGGTTGAGCCATATAGAATTCCTCATGTAATATACCATGCATTTTTAACGTCGAGTTGCTTTAAAGGCCAGTGAAACTGAGCAGCTAATGCCAAAACTAATCTCACTGTGGTAAGCTTTACAACATGACTGAAAGTCTCTCCATAGTCCAATCCTTCTTCTTGACAGAACCACTTTGCAACCAATCGAGCTTTGTGCTTCGCAACATTACCATTAGTATTCTTCTTGTTCTTAAACACCAATTTACACCCCACTAAGTTCTTTTGAGATGGAAGAGGAACAAGAAACCAAGTTCCCTGAGAATGTAGAGCCTCAATTTCCTCCTTCATATCATTCATCCACACAACATATTTCATAGCAGTCTTATAGGTGGCTGGCTTAGTAAGAGACATGTTAACTTCACCAGATGTCTCTAAAGTACTCAAGAAGGCCTTGTGTTTGATAATACCACTTTTACTTCGAGTTTGCATAGGATGCATGTTTAATGGTTCAATAGGTAATACCACTTGTAAACGATCGGGACTAAATTCAGGATCCATAGAAAGTTGAATGGGATCATGTACTGTTGCGGTAATGGACTGAGAAGTAGGATATGGTAAGGGTGAAAGTGAGACATCAGATGTTGAAACAACAAGAGTTGAGACATTAGGTGATGGAGGGTTAAACAAAGTTGGAGTTGGGATATCAAAAGTATGAGAATAAGAGGGATAATGAGACATAGGTACGACTAGTATATTATTAGCATTTGGAACTGGTGTAAGACAATGAGATGATGGTGATAAATTTGATGGTGACGGTAAGATAGATGGGTGACTAGATTGTGTTGTTAGTTTAAGTAAGTTGAGATAAGGAAACTTAGTTTCATCGAAAACAACATGCCTAGAGACAAAGAATTTTCCTTTCTATACTTCATAGCATATGTAACCCTTATATTTAGATGCATATCCGAGAATAACACACTTGTTTGTTCTAGCTTGAAGTTTGGTAGAGTTATAGGGTCGAAGTAAAGGATAACAGGAACATCCAAACACCTTAAGGTGACCAATAAGTGGTTGACTTCCATAGAGGACTTGAAATGGTGATTGGTTTTGTAATACTGGGGTAGGCATCCTATTAATCAAGTAGATGGTTGTTTGACAAGCAAAGGTCCAAAACTGAGAAGAAAGGTTAGCATACTATAACAATGTGACAGTAGTTTCAATAATATGTCCATATTTCCTCTCAGCCAACCCATTTTGTTCAGGTGTATAGGGACAAGATTTATGATGCACAATTCCTTTGGATTTAAGAAATGTATAAAGCATATAACTAATGTGTTCACCTCCCCCACCATTCTGCAAGGTTTTGACAGAAGTTGAAAACTGAGTGGAAACAAATGCACAGAAAGTGACAAACACATCATAAAAGTGTGACTTGTGAGATAAGGGAAATAGCCAACAAAACCGAGTGCATTCATCAATAAGGGTAACGTAGTATTTATAACCATCAATCGATGTACATGGTGTAGGACCCTAAAGGTCATTGTGGACAATTTCAAATGGTATGGCAAAGTTAGTATGAGAAGAAAGAAATGGTAACTTTGTAAACTTGCCCTCTAGACAACTTCAACACATAACAGAAGTTGTGCCTTTATTACAAGTAATATTCACTTGTTTAAGTAGCAATGACATTATATTATTTGAGGGATGTCCTAACCTATTATGCCATAGGCTAGAACCAACAAGTTAACCAAGATAAACAGCTGATGAAGACTAAGAAGACTGGGGTATGTGAGTTCGAGTGGAGAGTGAGTGAATAGGATAAAGTCCATTACTGCATAGCCTTTTGTATAGAATTCTCCCCGTGGCCTTGTCCTGAATCCAAAAACAAAATGCATAAAAAATGAGCCAACAATTGTTATCCAAACAAATCCTATAAACTGATAGTAAATTTTATGTCAGTTTAGGAAGATAGATGATGGAATTTAATTTGATAGGATGAAGATGAGTTGTAAGTATAGAACTGCCAACGTGAGAGACTTGCAAACCTTCACCATTAGTAGCTTGAACAACTTCACTGTTTGGATAAGGGGAAGCCAAGGACGGGTTTTGAAGATCAGCTGTCATGTGATTAGTGGCTCCTGAATCTGTCAGCCATACTTGTGGTGACTGAAAGGTAGAAGCTGCAGATCCCAACGATGAGTGTTGAGAAGATGAATGGAATACAGTGCTCAGTGTTTGCATTGAAGGTGACTAAGAATGAGACATCACATGAGGACCATGATAAGAGTAGTCATGCATTCAAGCACCTACCCTTGAAGCAAATTGAGGTTCCATATAAGAAGGCCATTTCTCATTGTAAAAGTAATACCAGGTAGTATGATTGAATTTAGCACAGATTTGACACTGTTGTCGATCAGAAGATTTGTTGAAGCAATATGGTGCAGTGTGTCCATTTGCATTACATAATTGGCATGTCTGCAATGGAGGTCCAGAAGGGCTCCCAAACTGATTTGGAGAAGGGCCAAGGAAATGCGGAGTAAGTGTGGGTAATACATGTGTTTGTGTAGGGTACATTGGCTGAGGATTATGGTATCTTTGTGCCGCATGAAATTTATTTTTGCCCTTGTTCTTGTTGGTAAAAGATATTATCCCTCCATAGAACTGACCCCCATTATTATGATATGATTGACCACCACCAGAAAGGTTAGACCCTTTAGACATGGCTAGAGATGAATTGGCAATCATGGCAGAAAGAAATGGACCATTGTTGTGACTGTCTACAATTGCCTTTTTAGCAAGTAACTGAGACCTAAATTCTTTCATGGTCATGACATTTTCTTGACCTCTCACAACAATACAAAATGTATTATACTCTGGAGGCAAACCATTGAGAGCCAAGATAATAATGTCTTCATCATTAAGAAACACACCAACAGCTGACAGATAGTCACGAGCTTCTTTAATTTTCTGCAAATACTGTGTCACAGAATCTGACCCTTTCTTGATTGTTTGGAAATTAGACTTCATCTGAAAGATACTAGTCTTTGACACAGTAGAGAATTGTTCCTTAAGTCTAGTCCATAATTCCCTAGAACTAGAGCTGCCAATAGCACATGACACAGAAATCGGAGATAATGTGGCAATAATGAGCTTCATTAGTGCACGATCATGCAATTTCCAAACAACACATGCATTGGAGTCTATGACGGATGATGAATTGCTAGAATTGAGACCAGATTCACCAGAATTCGACTCAATTCGTGCAGGATAAGGGATTGAACCATCAACAAATCCCATGATACCATTACTTTCCAGCAATAATTGCATTTGAAAATGCCAATTGAGATAATTCAAATCATCAAGTTCCACATTAACAGACATAGAAATCGTAGAAAGCAGTTATGGGTGATTCAGTGAGCTGAAGTTGAGAAACAGTTACCATTTTTGCATAAATCAAACTATGAACCGCAAGTAGTGGAGAATCTTGGAAGAAAAACATTCGCTCGAAACCCTAGAAAACTTGAAGAAAAAGCACCAAGAAGATGAAGAAATCTTGAAAGCCAATGCGATCGAAGTTGAGTTAAGGCGATCGTCGATCACCAGAAGGCGATCGGAGAAGACGAAGTTGAAGAAGAAGACAACAAGAGGAAACCGAGTCACAGATCGAGAAATGCAGCGACAATCATGGTGATTGATACCATGTTAATTAAGAAGAATGATATGCTTGAATGCAGAAATTCTAAAGAGAGAAAGAGATGATTCGAGAGAAGTTAAGAGAGAGATAGAGAAACTGTATCTTGTTATTTATTTTCTTAGCATCTAAGCTACTACATCATAAGGGTATATATACAAGAATCTTCACACCTCCACATCTCAACTATCATAACTAACTTTTCTAATCTCATTACAAGTGTCACAATCCTATCCATCAATTTACTTCATGTATTATCTCTATCAACGAAGATGGTGTCGTCAGCACAAATCAAAATATAAAGGTTTTGTGGGGTAAAATCATTGATAAGTTTCATGAAAACTCCAATGCCGGTCGAAGGGAAGTTGGTGGTGTTTATGATCGGTGGAAGATTATCAACAAAGCGTGCACTTTGTGGAATGGAAGCTTGGAGAGAGCCACGGTTGACATGCCTAGTGGAAGGGGCGCCTCAGAAATTGTAAGTTTCTTTGTTGATATTTTAGTTGTCATGTACATAATAGTATTTTGCAACTAATTGTTTTTATGTATTTGTTGCATAGGGTGACAAAGCAATGGCAATTTACAAGACAAGAACTACACCAAAAAATCAAGCTTTTAAGTTGCATCATGCTTGGAACATCCTCAAGGATTGTCCGAGGTGAGGAACCGATGCGAACCAACAATGTGGAAGATTATTTCATAGTGAAGCCCCACCCCCAAATGATGTCAATGAAGGTGTGAATTTTGCCGATAATGAAGGTGTCGAACAAATGACCCCAACTTCTTCTTTTGCAAGGACTCGGGGTAGAGATAAGCAAAAGGAATCAAAGAGAAAAGGGAATTCCCAAGATCCGATACGTGCACAATTTGCTAGCGAAATGGTAAGAATGAATGAAAATCATATCTCTCGGTAAGAAGATTCGGCCCAAATGCATTTGGCCATGAAGGAACAAGGGGATAGGGAGCAAGAAAGGTTCGAAATTAATTTGATGATGGAGGACCTCGACAAATACACTCCATAAAGGAAGAAATACTTACGTGGTAAGCAAAATGACATTTTACAAAGGAATTCCATAAGAAGTATATTTCAAGATGATGATTCATCTCAAGACTATCACCCAAGTCCATCACCAAGTCAAGATGGTGGATATCATTATTAAGTTTATGAGTTTTCGATTGTATTAAGTTTATGTGGTTTATTATTTGTCTTTTTTTTTTAAGTTTATGTGGTTTATTAATTGTCATTTGTATTAAGTTTATGTGGTTTATTAAATGTCGTTTGTATTAAGTTTATGTGGTTTATCATGATTTTCATGTATTGATTTAGAGATTTTTCTAAATTTATCAAAATTTAAATATTTTTAGGTTAAAATGTTCATATAATTAATTTAGGATAGTCTACATAATTTTTTTTTTAAAGTTAATTTTTTTTAAAAATAGCCTTAATTCATTCTTTGATAATTTCGGGCTAAAATTTTAGGCCAAAAGGGTTGGAGCAGAAAATTTATTTATGGGCTAAAACCTAAATTTTATGGGCTAAATATTTTTAGGTTTTAGATCACCATTGGAGATGGTCTTAGAGTCCTACAGTCCGTCCAATAACCAAAAAGCCCTCGAAAGAAAACAATGGCAGGCGCCGGAGGAGAGCCCAACGGGTTCAAGCATTTCGACGTCGTCTCAAAAAGCGACGGCGGAGTTTGCTTCGGTAACAAGGTCCACCATAAAATAATGCAGGAGTGGAAGATTCTCGAGAAGCACCTCCCGAACTCCATCTACGTGCACATCTACGAAACCCACATCGACCTCCTCCGGGCCATTATCATCGACGCCGCTGGCATTCCCTACCACGACGCGCTTTTCTTATTCGACATCGCATTCCATTCAAATTACCCGACCCGCCTTCCACAGGTTTATTACCACTCTTTCAGAAACAGAGTCAACCCGAATCTCTATGATTGCGGGTTCGTCTGCCTAAGCATGCTCAACACCTAGCACAACAAGAAATGAGATAAGTGGGATCCGTCTCAGTCAACAATCATCCAGGTCATGGTCTCGATCTAGGGTCTCGTGCTCAATGAGCGGCCCTATTTCAACGAACCCGGCATGGGCACGGGCCCCGGCACCCACATTCGCTAGGCAAAGGTGGCGCAGAAGTACGACGAAGACAAGTTCGTGTTGACTCACAAAACAACGCACTAGCTACTACAGAGGCCGCCCAAAAATTTCGAGGCATTAGTCGACGAGCACCTTCGGCAGAGAGAGAGTGTGATACTGAGAGCGTGCGTCGCATACGTGAGCGTGAGCGTGCGCGTGGCAGTGGGTTATTACAATGAGGGTCATGCGAACGGTGCTGGTTCGGCGAGGAAGGTTAGGAAGAAATTCAGGAAGTCAGTGAAGTTGTTGTACCCACAATTGTTTGAGGGTTTTCGAAGCAACGGGGCTTGTTTGGAGGGCTTGGCCGAGAACTTGAAGGTCAAGGTGCCCAAAACACTACCGTCCGTGCAGAAGGATAGGAACGAGAGTGGCATTGTCGGGTGGGTTTTTGAGAAATTGAAAAATATTTTAAGATGTGGATCATAGAATAAGAAGAAAGTGACGAGCAAGAAGAAGGCTGGGAGTAGCTTTAAACGCCATGCTGAAGTGGCTGCTAGTGTGGATTGAGTAGGGTAGATTCGATATTTTTGTTTGTTTCTAGGGGTATTTTAGGTATATAAAAACTAATGGGAATTTATTAGGATTGGTTTATGCTTCTTTAATTTGGTTATTTGGTTTATTAGGGTTTATTTTGGGTACATCACGTGTACTATACAAATAATGAGATATGTGTACTAAAAAGTTAATAACTTAAAAAATAAAAATTTCCACCATTCCTCTTAAAACACGTGGTGTACCACTTGTGTTCCCGTCACAATTAAAAATTTCTCAATTTCTCGTGGGAGGGATGGTTGCCGAACGCTACAAGAGGATCTTATGATTTAAGACTTTATTAACTCTAAAGTTCAATTAAAGTCATACAACGTCTTGGATATACGAAGTTAATTTATATTTAATATACCATATGATGTGATAGTTGATAATAATTTAAATTATTATAAACGGTATGCAATTATCTATCATCACGTCTTTAGTCTACAAAATATAATCCAAAGACATAATCTCGAAAACCAACTTATTTGAACAAAATCTTTAAGCTATCTAATGTGGCAACTGATATATACATGCCAAAAGATCAACTCTTGTATTTTTATTCTTTTAATAATTTGTTGACCCTAAAAACTACCAAACCTACGTGGTGCATAGGCCGAGTAACTAATGAGCTAACTACGTCATTCGGTTGTATGCGGTGCGTGCCAACTCGTCGGCCGAGCTCGGCCGATGAGTAAAATTTGTTAATGTTACTTTGGATGCGCTACTGACTTTTGAATCTCGCGACTGCAGCCGAGGAAGGAACACGTCTCGGCCTTCAGGTTCTAGAGCCTGAAGACAAGGCTGCTAGTTCTACGAAGTTCACAAATCGTCAGCGTCGGATTTGGTCACGGTGATTATATTCGTAAGAGTATAAGCACGTTGAATCGACACCATACTATATGGACACAAGTATTCAAAGCAGATGTATGTTTTAATCGTAAATGTGGTTTGGCCGTCAGAATGCCGAACTCTAAATCCAACTTGTAAGTATCCAATCATAAAATAACTCGGCGTTCAACACACCGAGTCTGGTGATTCGTAACACCTTACTTCGCCGAGAAGGTTCGTGAGATGACCTCTACCAATAAGGATTCGAAAACCCTTCTCGATCGAGACTTGGATAGATAACCAGTCGGCCTTGACGCAGTGCTGTTTATCCAAACTAAAGGTGCTTCGTGGTCGGCTTATTCTACGGTGACAATGCTATTTATCCAAACTGAAGATGTTCGCCGATTACCTTCACAGTGCTGTTTATCCAAATTGAAGATGTGTCGGCGAAAAAGAAAATAAAAAATTGTTGAGAGGTTTCACGTAGAGCGAGAGTTTGCGCAAGGTAGTTTGTGTGTTGAATTGGATGGGGCATTTTAATGTTTCCTGCCGCTTAGTATTTATAGAGACATGCATACCTAAGTCGTGGAAAACAATCCCAATTGCAATGTGACTCCAAATCTTTAATTGTTGCTGCTGACCACGCACCTATCCCATGCATAATCACAATAAATGAAACTCTGAAGACTTTATCTTTTATGCATCTAAGTCCACGCCTTAGGCCTTATCACATCAATCAAAGCTTCATCCCATCTCCCAAAATGGGATTATGTCATCACCATCTTTATCATGACCTTCCTTTTCAAAGATCCAATCTAATTACGTCATCACCATCGTTCAAAATGGCCGAGATGATTTGTAGCAACCCGATGCAATCTGTGTGACTAGATTATGCCAAGGATATTCGATGGTGCTACTTATCCCACCATCTCTTCATAAGCTTTATCCATGCATACATGGTAATTAAAATATCATGGTTGATAGTTTTGCATTATCTGCAAAACCAACTGATCCCATCACATCATTTGATTACTCCAAATGGCATATCCACATATTGATCATCCAATATTAATTGCATCCTTGTGGTATTGTTCCTTGTGGTTCGCATGAAAGATATGACTCTAATGTTGTACGGCATTTCACATAACCTCTTCTGCACGAAGCTTTATGCATATCACAATTTTGTACACTTTAAGGATATTTTCAAGATAATTACTATGATAAAAATTAAAAAAAAAACAATAGTAATGTCAAGAAAAATCTCTAATCATCTGACGGCCTCGATTATTTGGGCCGATGATGTAAATTTGAGACCAAACATAATTAGAATCAACTTGTCATTTAGTATAACGATCTAGTGGTATTTACTCACTTGTAAGCGAAAGGTCTTAAGTAGATTATCCTAATTTAATTTTATTAACATTATAACTTAAAATATTTAAATTTCGATAAATATTAAAAAATTACTAAATCGGTACCATGAAACTCGTAGAACACTGCAAAAGAATATGAAACACATAAGGTAAAAAAAAATTACTTTAGCCGTTAAATTTAAATTTAGACATTTAGATATATATTTTTTTTACTGTGGAATTTGATCAAATTAGATCTTACCCGTTGGATTCAATGAAGTTAACTCATAAATGATTTTGGGTTTTAACTCATATTTTCCCTAAGGATTAAAGCAAGTTAGGGTAAGTTTAGAACCTAAAATTTAAGTTTTGCTTCAAGGGTTAGAATAGGTCTTAGTGTAGATACTACTGTTTGTTAAAAAAAAAAAATAGAATCGATTTTACTAAAAATAATGCTAATTTCTTATTTGTGACACTATAATATAAATCAAATAATATGGTTATTGATGATTAAATTATTAGTTAAACATTCATTAACGTACTTATTTTTTATTAATGATCTATCATTAGTTTAAAATTTTGGTTTCCTAGCATTACAGTTTTCTAAAAATCAACTTCTAGCCTTGTCTACTTCGCAGCTTCCTCCCCCCTCTCTCTTCTTCCCCCACGTCCTAACCACCCAATTCCACCGCTGGCAACTCCTCCACGACTCACTTCCAGTCACTGGCAGCAACTAAAACCCCAGCCGCCCACCCACCTCAACTCGCAACCCATCAGCTACCACCACCTTTCAATCTCCTTCTCCACTGATACCCAAACCCACATCCACATCCCTTTCCCAATCTCTGTTTATATGCCTCTCAAATGCTACCCAGCAACCAAAACCCATGAAACGCCCCGATCTCTGTGTTGTGATATAGAAGGAATGTTATGAGCGACCTAAAATCAATTTCAGACCCAAAATCTACTTGTGGTAATGAACTTTGATGTTCTTTAAATTTGTATTTTCTGAAACCCAGAATTTGCTCGTGGGTTTTAAATGAATCCCTACCCTAAGACCAACTCCAAACCTGGGCTAAAAGCCAAATTTTTAGCCCAAAATTCCCCCCAAACACCCCCCAACCCAAGCTAAAATATTGGGCTAAAAGGGGAATGCTAAAGTTGGGCAAAATTCCCCCCCAAACGCGTGGACTCGCCCAGTTTTGGGCCACTTTCGGCTCGCCGACTCGCGCACGCGCCCCACGCCCGCAAGTTGCAACCGGAGCCCGACAAGAACGAGGCCCTGCGTCAGGCCTTGTCGGCCACTCACCCGAGCCCAACAGCTCTTTTCAAAATCAGACGGGCAGCATTTAAGGACCGTTGGTTGATCCAACAGTCCAGATTCAAATTTTATTTTTAAAAAATATGTTATTTTAAAATACATTGAATCCAACGGTTGAGATTGAATATACTCAAATCTAACTGTAAAAAAAAGATCTAACGGCTAAAATAATTAAATAAATTTATTTAACACAAAATTTACCCAAAAACTCTATAAATACCTATATATTTGTTCAAACATCCACACAAAATTCAATTTTCTCCTACAATTCTTCCAATTTATCTTTCTATCATTTCTTTCCATTTCCAAATTGTTCAACATGACAAGAGAGCATGTTAGAGGTCATAATTGGACCTTTGAGGAAGATGTTTCTTTATGCTTGGCATGGGTTTCTGTTAGTGAAGATGGTGCAGTTGGCACAAATCAAAATAAAAAGGTTTTGTGGGATAAAATCATTGCAAAGTTTCAAGAAAACTGCAACGGCAGTGAGCGAGACGGTGGTGGTGTTTATGATCGGTGGAAGACTATCAATAAAGCATGCACTTTATGAAAGGGAAGCTTAGAGAGAGCCATGGTTGGCATGCCTAGTGGAATGAGTGCCATAGAAATTGTGAGTTTTTTTCTTGATATTTTATTTGTCATGTACATAATATTATTTTGCAACTAATTATTTTTATGTATTTTTTGCATAGGGTGACAAAGCAATGGAAATTTACAAGACAAGAGTAACACCAAAAAATCAAGTTTTTAAGTTGCAACATGCTTGGGACGTCCTCAAGGATTGTCCAAGGTGGGCAACCGATGCAGACCAACAATGGGGAAGATTATTTCCACATCCTTCTTGTAAGACTCTTGCCTCTGCGAAAATAATTTCTTCTTTGCACTATCGGGATGAGAAAAACTTTTGACAAAGGTAGACCAACTAGGATAAATACCATCAGTTAGGTAGTAACCTAGCTCATACCTATTACCATTTAAGTTGTATCGAAATTCTGGTGCCCATCCATTCACAACCTCATCGAACAGAGGAGAAGACCAAAGAACGTTGATATCGTTGTTTGATCCGGGAGAGCCGAAGAATGCATGCCAAATCCATGTGTCGTAAGATGCCAAAGCCTCAAGCACGATGGTTGGCTTGTTATGACGGCCCTTGAATTGGCCAGCCCAACCAGTAGGACAATTATTCCACTCCCAATGCATACAATCAAGACTTCCTATCATGCCAGGGAAGCCTCTTTTGTCTGCCTTGCGTAGAAGCCTTTTCAAGTCTTCATGAGTTGGCTTGCGGAGGTATATGGCTCCATAGATGGCTTGAATTGCTTGACATAAGCGCTTCAGGTTCTCAATAGCAGTACTCTCCGCAAGTCGGCAATATTCGTCAGTTGAGTCAGCAGAGCACCCATTAGCTAGCATTCGAAATGCAAATGTGAGCTTTTGATGAGGTGATAGACTTTGTCGGCCTACGGCATCTATCTTCCTTGCAAAGTAGTGGTCATGATTGACAATTGCGTTCAAGATGCCTTCAAAAAGCTCTCTCCTCATCCGAAACTGCCTCCGAAAATCATGAGCAGGAAATCTCGGCCGCTCAATGAAATAATCTTTCATCATTTGGTCATGACACTCTTCTCTATCACGCTGCACGAATGAACGCCCCGTGACAGAACCACGATGGCTAGATTCGCCATGGTGCTCATATTGCATAAACGAGTTTACAAGTTTAGCTTCGGCGTTGATTAGTTCTAAATCCTCAATGTCAAGCCTTGCTTGGTATTGTGCCATCTCCATTGCCCTGCTACGCCTTCTTCTATCACCCATTGATGAGATATTGAGAATTTTTAGGAAACAAAAACTCTTTGAAAGTTGAAAGATTGGTGAATATAAAGGATGATTGAAGGTTGAAAGATTGTGTGATCAACTAATATTGGACCTGTGTTTATATAGAGGATGATTGATGAACGGTTGGTGAAAGTTGAAAGGTTGGTGAAAGTAGCTTGCTTTGTGAAAAATTTCATGATTTTTCAATATTTATTGGAATTTAAATTTTTTTAGATTAAAATGTTCATAAAATTAATTTACAATAATCTACATTTTTTTTTTTTTTTAAATATTGATTTAAGAAAAAAATTAGCCTAAGTTCATTCTTTAATAATTCCGGGCTAAAATTTTAGGCCAGAAGGGTTGGAGCAGAAAAGATGTTTCTGGGCTAAAAACCAAATTTTCCGGGCTAAAAAATTTTGCTTTTAGCCCAAGGGTTGGAGATAGTCTAACCAGCAACCCCCATTTTATTGCTTATCGATGTGGGTGTCTAGAAATTTCTCCATTGAGGTGGTGACGGTAGCTGATAGTAGCAGGGCATACATTGATACAAATCTAATATCTATACGGCCTATCAATAAACGTGGATGATATTTCTATTACAAAGACAGTACAAATATTAATTTTAAAAAATATGATGAAAAATATGATAAATGTAACACTTAAAAATATATGATTATTAAACAATCCTAGCATACGTTTGTGTTTCAGAAATTATATAATTTGTTTTTTAAATAGTGAAATTGTTCTTGTTTCCATGCTCGTATTTTAGACAAAACATGAGGTGTTAGGTAGCTAGATTGTTTTCCTCAAACCAAATATTTGATCTACGATCCTGCAAATTTGTGTATGAAAAAAGAAATGTAACATATTAAATCAGAAGTCATCATCAACATTTGATATATAACATTCAGCGGACCGAATTATGCAGCACCTCGATAGGCTTAAACCCAAGAAAAACATGGGTAGATTTATATAATTGTTTTATATCATATGATTTCTTTATCAACATTCTTGCCTTGTATGATTTTTTATTGCAGGATCATAGATCAACGCAAGCTTCGGCCTAGATGCTTAATGTTAGTCAATTTGTTTGGGTCTAAAATAAAGGTTTGGGCTGAGGATGAGTAACCCAAGTTGGAAAGCCATAATTCGCAGGCCAGTGCGCTTTTTTCATCCTCCTAAAAAGCACTAATCCGATCCAGTCCCTATAGCAGTAGGATTGTGAAGGGATCAAGCTCAAGCGTGGCTCGGTAGAGTCTTAGGTGAGTTAGAATTGTCAATGATCATGATGAGTTTTGATGAGATGCGAATTATTCTACGAATCAGAATTCTTGCTTGATCAAATGAGGACGAATCAAGCGCATAAAGAGATTGGGTTTCCGCTAAAGAAGGGATAATGAGAGAATATCCAGGTCAGTCATATCATAACTCTATCTTGGCAAATCCATTTATCATGAGTCCCACCCCTATAAATAGAAGAGGTTTTTCAACACGAAAGGCCTGTTCAACTTAGCAAACAACTCAAAATGCTCTACGCGAAAATTTTCGTTCTACGGAAAAACCTTTTCACGCCTATGAGAAAATCAAGTAAACAACATCATTTCTAGTCAATTGGTTATCTATTCAAGTCTCGGCCAGCGAAGAGTTCTTAATTCTTTCGCCTAAAGAGGTCACTTCATCAAGTGTTCTATGATCGATTACTCTAATATGCACTTCATAGTTCAACATTCAAACGATCGAACCACATTCATCATAAAGACACTCATCTCCTTTGAGTACCTTTGCCACTATAGCCTGAAACCAATTAGACACACCTATATTCTCACGAATATAATCAAAGCAACCGAATCAGGTGCACAAGATCCTAAACTTCACAATGAATTAAGCAACATTTTCTTTAGGTTCTAGAACCCAAGGCCGAGACCTGTTTTTTCCTCAATAGTAGTCACTCAAGTGTAGAAGTCAACAACGTATTCAACACCCCCACCATATCTATTCTACTCATCCAAACGAGCTTGGTCGCGAGTTGGCACGCCCACATTTACAAGAATGATGTAATTAGCTCAATAGTTACTCGGTTGCATGCCACACAAGTTCCTATAATTTTTTAGGTCAACACGATTACATTAATTACAGGTACACAATCTTCTGCAAGTGTTGAAAGCGGGGCTAGCTAATGTCTCATTATTTGGTAATATCTTAACATGCATGCTAGAAGATAGGGGCTCCCATGGTTACCACTGACCAGACCAGCAACAAACATACCGAGCCACTCGAAAGACATATGTCCGGCCACAACGGATTCCGTATGACACCTCGAACCATATCAGCCATGTAGATTTTGTTTTTGATTGACACTTTGCTACCCTAACCGTTATCGAATCGGACCCAGTTTTCGCATCGCTATGCGGTGTTTTGTTGCAACATGCAATGTTGAGAAATTTGGATTAACATAGCACGATGGTTTTGGAGTATTATGCATGGTGGAGTTTACAATTGGTTATCATGTCTCCTCATATTCAGCCACAGTTAGACAGAAAGCGAGAGCAATTGATGAACATTCCTATAGGAAACACTCTTCCACTTGCAAAATGTGTAAGACAAGCTCCCAAGTTGTTAGTGTAGTGATATTTCTTCGTTTTTTTTACATAGGACTAGCCTGATTATAGATCAAATGTTCGATCTTAATATGTTATCGCTAATGTGTGAATATCATTATGGTTGGGCTATACATTGTGGGAAAAGACAAATTGAACTTAAGTTGTACATAAATCGCATAGGTACATACTCTTCCAAAGAAAAATACACACTTTTGCCTCTTAGAAATAATCCACATTCTCAAAAGTTTAGAGGAGAGGACAAAAAATAAGTGTAAAGGAACAAAATACTTTTGTTCAAAAAGAAAGCAACAAATATAAAGTTGCCCAATATGTGAAAATTAAACCAAACGTAAATGACTAGAACGCATTTTGTAAGAGCTTGTAACTCAAATAGTAGAATTACTCAATTTATAATTCTTAGGCAAAAATAATGTTAGTATGCAAGCATGACACCATTTCAACGATATTTAGAACCATTTGAATTAGAACTTTATGAAATTTTGTGCTTCTAATAGTTTGAGTAGTATCACATGCGTAATTGTACTTTACCTTTGTATAACATGTCTCAAATGAATGAATAAATGACTGAATGTGAGATCAAAAGTTTTACAGATAAAGATATGCATATCTCTGTTTTTTTTTTTTGTCAATATAGTGGCAGAATTAGAATTTTGTAATAATGGGTCATAATATAAGCTCCTAAAAATTGATTATACTTTCATTTGTATTGTTACTGATGTGTTCTTATATTTTAGAAACGTCATATTACACCAAAAGACAAATGTAGAGAAACTAAGAGTTTAGACAACAAAGAAGAATACATGAAATCATTTGTCAAAGCTGGAGAGTTATTTTAAAATACCCCTTAAATAAAAATGTAGCATGTTGTACGTTCTTTCTTAGTTCTTACAAGGTTCAAAAGGAGACTAAGTTCACACTAAGATAAATCATAAAATTTAGCTCAAGTATTGTGTTTAATTGAGATTTAATTCAAGTTCGAGAAGAAGAGATAAGAGTAAGGAGTTGTTGTGCTAAGAACTATTGAGATTAAATAAGCTTGGAGTGGCATAGGGTGACCAAACAATGCTAAGAATATCTCCAAATGAGATGTCAAATTTTAAACATAAAATTTAAATTTGAAGGCTTATGTAGCACATTGATCTTTTATTAAATTTTGTTCTCCAACTGAGATGTCAAATTTAAATTATTATCTATTACATGATTTACTTTTTATAGTTGTAATTATTATCCTTAAAACAAAAGATAAGAATAGAATTATGAAAAACATTTATTAATTACTAAAAATAGATTTGAAACTACTATAAAATTTGACAACAATTTCCTCAGCTGCCATTCCATGTCATGCCACATAGGAATTGTCATTTTGATTGGAAAACACTAGTGATATCTTCTTTTTTTAACTGTAATTACTAATATAAACTTTTTAGCATTTCATTTGAAAATGCTCTAAAGATCACTTACAAAATATTAATTGTTATTGCACTTATTATAATGGGCACTCAATGCCACCTGTGTAGCTCCGTCACTGACTTATGACGTTTACATCTTAGTGGAAACATTTACAAACATTTACCTAATTGAAACATATACAAACATTTACCTAATTTCTTAGTGGAAAAACCAATGTAACATTACTTTAAAAATAGTGAAAGAAAAGAAAGAAAAGGACATTAAGGGGTGACACCCAACAAAATGCTTCCCCACACCATCTTCTGCCCACAAGACAGCCGAGGACGAGTCTTTCCCTGTTCCTCTACCGCCGAACACAACCCCCTCCCATTACTTCTCTCTATCTTACGCCTCCCCTCGTAACCTACGCCCCACCCCTAATCCTGCGCATCTTCTTCCCCCATACCTTCCCCTCCCAATTTCCATTAAATCCTAGGCTTCTTCTCCCAGCCTCTTCCCCCAAATTCGGAGTCCTTAAGGGTCTTTGGGTTTTGGGGTTAGGGTTTTTGAGAGATGTGGGATGCTTCAGGCATTGATGAATCTGCTCTCTCTTTGCTGGAGGCCATTTGGGCGCGGCGACGGTGAGGGACTCAGCTCTGTTGGAATCGTCGGCGCTGCGAATAACGGAGGCGGCGGAGGAGGGCGAGATGGCAAAGATAACTTGCTTTGGTTCCGAGATTTTGGAAAGTACGCGTGGGGCGATTTCTCTATGGCGGTGGTCCAGGCCAATCAGGTGCTCGAGGATCAGAGCCAGATCGAGTCTGGACCCTTTGGGACCTTCGTCGGCGTATACGACGGACACGGCGGCCCGGAGACCGCTCGATACGTTTGCGACAATTTATTCAAACATTTCCAAGGTTCGTGATCCCCAACCCTCTTAAAATATATATATGCTTTTTGGATTTGGATGGCGTGGTTTCGAATTCGCCACGTTTCGGTGTAGAATGTGTGATTGTTAATAAGTGGATTGGAATTGTTAATCGTGATGTTTGTTAAAGCTGTGAGCTTTTTGTTAAAGTTGTGATTTTGATTGGTCTTTGAGTTTGGATCACGGATTATCTCTGCATACAATACCTCAGAAAATTGAATATATCTCTGTGCATATAATTTGCTAATCGTGCTTCGAGTTAAAAATAGTGTGATTTTGATTGGTTCTTCGTTGTAATGCACAATTTTCGTTTCCTATCGTTTTTATTTTACTATAGTTGGGTGGTTTTGGGGTCGGTTTTCTGTTTAACTATTGAAGAATGAGCAGCTCTTATGTTGGCTATCTTAGGCATTGTGTTTATGCAGCAATATCAGTGGAGTCCGAAGGTGTTGTGACAGCGGAGACCATTCAAAATGCTTTTCTCCGAACAGAGGAAGGGTTTACCGCCCTTGTTTCAGAGCTGTGGGGTACTAGACCCCAAGTAGCAACTGTTGGGTCATGCTGTCTGGTTGGAGTTATATGTCAGGGGACCCTATTTGTGGCAAACCTGGGAGATTCCCGTTGTGTGTTGGGAAAGAAAGTGGGCAACACTGGGGAAGTTGCTGCGATCCAGTTATCCACTGAACACAATGCAAATCTCGAGGAGGTTAGGCATGAGCTGAAAGATTTGCACCCACACGATCCTCAAATTGTCGTTTTAAAGCATGGAGTTTGGAGAGTAAAAGGCATTATCCAGGTATTTTTTAATTACATCATCTAAAAGCCCATTAATTAAGGTGTGCATTAATCTGTAACTACCTACAGTTATGTCATTGGTGTTTCTGTTCTCCTACCTGTTACTTATGAAGCCAATATTTGTTGAAAGGGTGCTAGAACCCTAGTCCTACCCTATCGGTATTGTGCATGTAGTGTAAAGTCTGAGCATTTCTATCCTATGTCTGTCATGCATATGCAGTGCTGTATTGCATCTTATGCTCGTACCGTTTAGGGTCCATCTATAAGAATTACTGAAAACTTATAATTGTGAAGGTTTAGAAAGCCCTTTGATAAGCGTTTTGAACCAAGATAGAAGTCTAATATATCCACTAGCTTCTAGCTCTGTTTACAAGGGTTAACTTGAGATACCCTTGCTGATTCGGAATAGCTTCAATAGTTTGATTTTATGGTTTTACCTGATTAAACCAAGTTGTGAGGAAAATGGACTGTTTTGCAAGGTCTAATTGAAATCATGGTTGCTGTGGTTATTTTTGAAGTGTTAACTTTTTCCCTGACTTGCATGTATTATTTGGTTGTTTGTCTGATAGAGATGATGAACTTAAACGCTGTTAATTTGTTTAAAGAAGACCCAAGTTAAAATTTTCCATGGTACCAAGTTTTTTTTTAGAAAGGAAGTTAAATGTATAAATACTTCACATTTTCTTAGGTCTGCATAAGCCTTTTATCTTTTGCTAGAAATTTTCTTGAATGAGATTTTTGGGATATAATATGAAATGTTTCCTTATAAATTTTCATACTTTTTTCATTCTTAAATAGTTGATGTCTTGCGATAACACCTTGAATTTATTTGATGTAGGTATCTAAATCTATAGGCGACGCATATATGAAACATGCAAGGTTTAACAGGGAGCCGATTAGTGCAAAATTCAGACTTCCCGAACCAATGACCATGCCTATCTTGTCTGCCGAACCAACCATTCTTTCTCATCCTCTCCATCCAAATGATTCTTTTCTTATATTTGCTTCTGATGGTCTATGGGAACACTTGAGTAATGAACAAGCTGTTGAAATTGTCCACAATCATCCACATTCAGTAAGATTCTGATATTTTCAGTTTTTATTCATGTTTAGCAACTCTTATTTGCATTCACATTCGTGCCATAATTACTTAACTGCCTTGGTGTGGATCAAATGACCTTAAAGAACGATCGCAAATGAAGAAATATATTTGACTGGATATCCGGACGAAACATTTAGGTTTCAGTATTCTTGATAATATTTATCTTTATTCATCACTGCCACATTTTTGTCTGATAACAAGAGATTGTTGGTGATTGTGCTGACTTGAGTTTTGAATACCTATTGAGGGAAGAGTAATGCTAGGTAGGCCAACATTTTAGACCGAATTTACAAACCATGTGATGCCAATCGGATAAAAACACATTAATCAACACTTAAGTAATAATCTAATCATTAACAACCACGTCATATGGTGTACAAAATTTGCTCTGAGTTGGTCTCCCTAACATTGCCCATCAAGGGAAATATAGATCTAAGGATAAATACTCTGCCTTTTAATTTGCAACATAGGGAAGAAAAATGAAGCATTGGCTTAGAGCCAATGGTTTAAACATGTTCTGGTATCTGATGCTTATTTTGTCTCTTTTTAGTGAGATTCTATTCTTGATCTCTGGTGCTGATTAGTACCCGTGTTGCAGGGAAGCGCCAAGCGGCTTGTTAAGACGGCTCTCCAAGAAGCTGCAAGAAAAAGAGAGATGCGATATTCAGATCTTCGGAAAATTGACAAGAAGGTCCGACGCCATTTTCACGATGATATAACTGTCATTGTTTTATTCTTAAACCATGACCTAATATCCAGAGGGAGAGTGGAAGAGCCCCCAGTCTCAATAAAAAGTGCCCGTGACCAAGGATAAGTTCACGACATCAAACATATCTCGGTTGCCTGCCCCTGATTTTGATACACGCGTGAACGATCATACTAGGCGATAACAAACCACCGGATCCGGAGATAATGCTTGATTTTGAAGAGGCTTTGAGAGTTTTAATGTTAGAAGAGATTACTGTATTTACGGAGTCGTGTAATTCTCCGTTATGTCATATTTAAAAGCATGTTGTACTTTGTTGCCTCCCAGTCCCAGATACAGAATGCGAGAGCTGCCATGTTTATTTATATATATTTTTTCTTCAAAACTCCCAACTACAGCTGCACCCCCCTGGGTTTATTTATCGAATTAGCTTCCCAGGGAATTCTGGTGACAGCATGACTGCTTGTAAACAAAACCAGTTTCATAACCTACGATTTCATGTACTCGACAAATTTCACTAGAGAGAAGAATTGTGTGGCAGATTATTTGGTAAACTGGAGTTTTAATATGGATATCAGCGTCTTGTTTGGATTGGATCATCGCTCATGGATGATACTGCTGGAGTCTTTCAAACTCGCTTTGTTTCCTCTGATGTTGCGAGTTAGTTTTTGGTTGTATTCTCTGTTTCTTTACCCAAAAAAATAAAATTCACCAGCTTCTTCGTTCCCTGGTTTAGGGCAAAATCTGGTGTATACGATGGTATATTCTTCTTTTTCTATCTAATGACCTAGTTACCTATGAGGGAGAGAGGGAAATATACAACGTGTTGCACCGTAGGATCATTCATATTTACAGGTTAGGATGAATGACTCGTTATAAAAAGAGTAGTGTATAATATTGTATCTATTCAAAAAATAGAAAGGATGGGTGAACAAACTAGCACTCTATAAGAAAAGAGATAACAATGTTTTTACTAACGAGAACAATTTACATAATGCAGACGGCATATCTTGCCAAAAATACAATGTTAGGTGAGAAAAGAACTTACATATATAATATGTCGTTGTATTATTAGAACGGGACGTATATAACGGTGGCGTGGAAGTCCTCCTGCTATCAATGGGCTTGGAAGAATTGGAATAAGTTATAATTTGGTGGGCTTGACATGTGTCGAGGGATTGGCAGTAGCATGAACTGAACTTGTGTTAGCTCCTCTGACCCAATCACGGTTCGAGGGTCCGCTACCGCAATTACGCTCAAATACAGGGACAGTTTTGAAAAATTAACGTAATTCAGCATTTTCTTCTCTTTGCTTCTCTCAGTGTGAGAGTCTCGCTCCGAGTCTCAGAGAGCTGACCCGGCCATGCCCAAGTCCAAGTTCAACCAGTAGTAATTCTCACACTCTTCGCCCCCAATTCTCATTTCCTTCTTGTTTACCTGATTCTCCGAACCGAGCTGCAGCCATGGCTGCCAAATCAAATCGAACACCAATATTACATGCCTTTGTTTTTGCACTGAGCCTGCTCGTATTTCAATCCGAGTCCGCGCCTCAGGCTTTCCGGCGAGATCCCGGTCACCCCCAGTGGCACCACGGCGCCTTCCACGACGTTCGAGATAGCGTTCGATCCGATGTCCGCCGCATGCTCCACTCTCGCGCCGAGGTAATTTCACTTTCCTCCTTGTCTATTTCTTCGTTAAAAGTAATTGAAATTCCGTTTGGTTGCCGAGAAACCTGAGCCAGAAACGAAAATAAATCACAAAATTCCGAAATTAGGTTTTAATTTTTGAGAAATTGTTCTTTTACATGTGGTTTAAACTTTAGTGTGATCGTGACTGGGAGTGATTGTGTGTGTGTGTGCGTGTAGGTGCCGTTTCAGGTTCCTCTCGAAGTGAATGTGGTTCTTATTGGCTTCAATGGCGATGGAGGCTATAGGTACTCCGTCGATTCGCACAAATTGGAAGATTTTCTGAAAATCAGCTTCCCATCGCACAGGCCTTCCTGCCTTGAGACAGGAGAGCCTCTCGATATCGAGCATCAAATTGTTTATAATGCCTTTCCGGTATGCTTCATATCCAACCGTAGCATTATCTTTTTTATATTCTTACATTGTTTGAATTGTGTGCATTCAATATACATAATATGTACATGTGTGTGTTCGATGATGTTTGAATTGATTATGTATGGCTACATTTTTGTCCGGTGATTGGGTTTTGTATTTGTTCTAATTACAGGCTGGGCAGCCAGAACTAATAGCTCTTGAGAAGGCACTGAAAGAAGCTATGGTTGCTGCAGGAAATGCAAGAGAGGTGACTCCCATTGTTTGTATGCTGTACATTGTCTTTTGAGAAAGTTGCAAGTATCATTTTGTCATTGAATTAAGGTTTAAATCGTTCTTCAATATTTTAGACTGATTTTGGAAGGCAAGTACCTCTGTATGAAGTGGACGCAACTGTAGTGGAGCCGATGTTTGAGAAGTTATATTCCTACATATTTGACATAGAGAATGCTGCTAATTCTGCTGCGAATATGGATCGGCAAATCCCGAGTGCAATATTTATCGTCAATTTCGATAAGGTATGGTCTGAAATCAGCACAGTTCTTAGTCTCTGTTTGTATTCAACATTAGTCATTTAATTGCATGGTACTTTACCTTTACCATATGATTTTGCATACATGAAGGGAATGTGCTTGCTAATATTTCTCAAACCAGTCGTTAATTGTCTCTCTCAACTGTACTTGTTATATTTGGGTGTTTATATTTGTTTTACAGGTAAGGATGGATCCTAGGAATAAGGACATTGATCTTGACAGCTTAATGTATGGAAAACTTAGCCAGCTAACTGAGGAAGATATGAAAAACCAAGAGGGAGACTACATTTATCGCTATCGATACAATGGAGGAGGTGCCTCTCAAGTTTGGCTTGGCTCTGGCAGGTACAGTTAACATAGTATTATTTGTAGATTAAACCTCCTTTTAGTTTTCCAAGAGCAAATGCTAGAATAAGTTACACACTACTTTAGGGGTGTAAGATATCCATGTAGTTATTACGAACATATCCAGTGTGCTCTGTGTTAGGCCACAAGGAGGGGGAAGCCTAGCCTGAAAGTACATGGAGTAACGTGGATTAGTGAACGTGTGAACATGTAGCAAGTATACTTCAAATCCATGGACTGGTGTACTTGAACGTGTGAGGTTATGGTTAGTATGTTACAAAGGTTATCTCGAAGTCTTTAGGCTTGTTTTGAGTTATGGTTAGTGTGTTACCTTGTCGTCTGTTATCTGTTTCGGTTGCGGAGTTATTTGTAGGAGGTAGTAGTTTATATGTAGGAGAGTTGTTATTTGGTGTTATAGAATATGAATAAAAATGGCATTATGCTTTGCAGTTTAATGGTGGTTAGAAACGTTCCTTTAATCCACGTTTTTGCTAGGTACTCTAGCTTTTGACAGTATCAAATTGAATGATCAATTTTGTGCTTTTTTGGGACTATGTATTGTTACCAATTTATGCTCTCTATATCTGACTATGGTATTTTTTTTCCATTGAGAAAAAAAAAAGGGACTAATTTCCTGCATATGCTGTCAGATTTGTTGTGATCGATCTCTCAGCAGGCCCATGCACATATGGAAAGATTGAAACTGAAGAGGGAACCGTCAGTTCTAGGTCGCTGCCACGACTTCGCAATGTGATGGTTCCAAGAGGTTTGGGTGCAGCTAGTGATCATCCTACACATGATGTATTTGTTGGACAACTTGCGTCTTTAGTGTCCACCACAGTTGAGCATGTTATAGCTCCAGATGTTAGGTAATAAGTGTATTTTTTTGACATGTTGATTTGAAACTGGGACTATTTTACTCTTTCCTTGATTTTTTTGGTCTTTTTGTACGTCACAAAGTAGAACGTACTAAATCAGGACTATGGTTTTTCTTTGACAACAAGCTTGCTATTTTTTTTATAATACTTCATACATTTTTTATTAGTGGTCTTTAACTATTATTTATGCTCTTAACTCAGATTTGAAACTGTTGACTTGACAACAAGGCTGCTTTTACCAATAATTGTCCTGCAAAATCACAATCGGTACAATATAATAGACAAAGGCCACAACTACAGCATAAATATTGAAGCAATTGAGGCAGAGGTAAGTTTTTTTTTTTTTTTCTTTTTTTTTTTCTGGAATAACTCTAACACCTTTAGATTGCCTATGATGACTATGTGAAGAAAGAATGAGGCACTTTTAGGATTGTTCCGTTACAGCAACCCTCTCCTTCTCCTATAGTAATTGCATTGTTGTGCTTTGAGATACATAAACCCAAAATCACTTCCATGTTTGTTTGATCGTTTAATTTGTCCCTCTTCAGGTGAAGAAAATGGTTCATGTTGGCCAAGAAGTTGTGATCATTGGGGGTTCACATTCATTGCATCGCCATGAGAAGTTGTCTATTGCTGTTTCAAAAGCTATGCGAAGCCATTCGCTGCAAGAAACTAAGAATGATGGACGCTTCCATGTTCATACCAAGACTTATCTGGATGGTGCTATTCTTAAAGAAGTGGGTACTTCTTCATTTATCTACTGTTCGTCCTGGTATTTTTAGTGTCAAATGATGGGTTTCTGTTTTCTATACCTTTTCCCAGATTTTTGGTGAAAGACTCTCTGTCTAAATATTCACGGGATGTGTTTCTTTACCCAGTTCTTTTTCTTTAGGGCCATACATAATAGATGTCATCATTTTTTAGTTAAAAAGTCATGCTTCTTTCCTCATCTTAACATCAGATGGAACTTAAGTTCTACATTCTAATTTTTTTTTTCCACTTGGAAATACTCATTCCAGGAGATGGAACGTTCTGCCGATGTGCTTGCTGCTGGTTTACTTGAAGTGGCTGACCCATCTCTTTCAAGTAAATTTTTCCTCCGCCAGGTTTGTCTAAATCTACTACAGTTGTACATGTTTAGTGTCTCTTTTTTGTTTTCTGAGACATTTTTCTTCTGTTATGGAAGCTCTAAAGTATATTTGAGTTCTCTTTCCTTCCTGTCTTCAATGTCCTAATCTGTACTTTTCGTCCGCCAGCATTGGGCAGATCGAACTGAAAATTCAAGTGATTCTATACTAAAGCATAAACCTCTTTGGACTACTTATGACTCAAAACGTGGCAAGAAAAAGAAGAAAGTAGAAAGGAAACAAGGAGATATCTACCGGACTTATGGAACAAGAGTGATTCCTGTGTGAGCATGCCATCTTGAGTTGCCCGCAGTATTTAATTTTAGTATTATTCTCATAATAGTGCATCTTCATTCTTATTTCATACATTTACATCTAAGATACTTTTCTTGAGTTCGTCTTGCTTAACTACATCTGCCTTCTTAAGTGTATAGTGTGCTACCCAGAATTTTAGCATAAAAATATGATCATTGAAACTTGTAGTTAAGAATATTTACATCAGATAGCTGTTGCATATAACTTCTAGGGCTTGCTTTCGGTTTTTTTATGACATATATGGTCACCTAGCTGCGGTAGCTAGAAGTTTGTAAGTAATGCTTCGTGTCATGACCTGTTTTTTTTACTGCATCACTCATAAAATCATTGTGTATTGTTTGCTGTAAATTTTTGTTTTATATCTTTTTCCACAGCTTTGTGCTATCATTGGCTGATGTGGATCCACAACTTATGATGGAAGACGAAAGTCTTGTATGGACAAGCAAAGATGTCGTGATTGTACTTGAGCACCAAAATGAGAAGATACCTCTTAGGTAAGGAAACAATATAATATTCCTGGGCTTTCATCATCGTAGCATCACTGAACATGTACTGTTTCTGTTCATTCTTTACAGTGTACTGGTTGGTCAAAACTATGGAAAAAGATATAAAACAGTACATGTTTTTGGTACATCATGTATCATGTGTATGGGTAAAAATAAAAGAGTATGCCTCTCATATTTTTATGACTTTCTTTTGGAATTGATTTTGATGGCATTCTCCTTTCACCTCCCTATGTTCCTTAAGAAGTCACATTTTTACTGTGTTGCTGAAATGTCTTGGCGGGCAGTTATGTTTCAGAAACACAGAGAAGACACAACTTTCCTTCTCAGGCACAACGCCATATATTGGCAGGGCTTGCCTCCGCTGTTGGTGGGTTGAGTGCACCATATGAGAAGGCTTCTCATATACATGAAAGGCCAGTTGTAAATTGGCTTTGGGCAGCTGGTTGTCATCCATTTGGACCATTCTCTAATACTTCTCAAGTCAGTCAAATTCTTCAGGATGTTGCGTTGGTAAGGCTAGTTTTATGATGCCAAATTGTGCACTATCATATATAATACTTCAGATATAAATGTATGCACATATTCTTTACTAGGTGGCACACGCAAACAGATATAAATGTACGCACATATTTTTTAGCATTGTGATATCTAAAGTATTTGTTTATCTTTTTGGCAGAGGAACACAATATATGCATGTGTAGATTCTGCACTCCGCAAAATTCGCGAAACATCAGAGGTAATTTTGGTCTTTTTTGGCCGTTTATTTGTTGCATGATTCTGTGCTTATATGGTTTCGATCATCCTCTGCAGACTGTACAAACTTTTGCCGCAGAGTATCTGAAAACTCCCCTTGGTGAACCAGTGAAGGGCAAGAAGAACAAATCAACCACTGAACTGTGGGTAGAGAAGTTTTACAAAAAAACAACAAACTTGCCCGAACCCTTCCCGCATGTATTAGTGGAGAGATTGGAGAACTACTTGGATGTAAGTCACTCCTACTTGTAGAATTCATGTGTTTGGCAAACATCTTGAAGCTAATTAACACGTCTAAGACATCTAAACAACAGAACCTTGAGGAACAGCTTGTAGACTTGTCTTCATCACTGTATGGTCATCGCTTACAAGAAGCACATCTAAACAGTTCAGAGATTCTCCAGAGTTCCATATTTACTCAGCAGTAAGTTTCCATATTTGCAAAAGTTTAGTTCGGTATTTTACTATAAGTTTACCACGCAGGAAAAGATCATCAGCTGGTTGTTGAACTGTATATCTGTGGAGCAGGTTTCTCAAAATTTTAATCATTTGCGTGGTGCAGGTATGTAGACCATGTTCTGGCGACTGAGAGGGAAAAGATGAAATGCTGCGATATTGAGTACAAATATCCTGTGCAGTCATCTCAAACCTATATCTACGGGGGGATTCTCATTGCCGGATTCGTTGTATATTTCGTGGTCATTTTCTTTTCAAATCCTGTACGCTGAGTTTAGTTCAAATCCTTATGCTAAAGTGGTTACAAATCAAATCCTGGGGCACAGATGTCTCGGACACACGAGAACAGGAAAATGGAGAAGGAACACAAGGCGGAGAATGATACCTTGAAAATTTTGCACCACTTCATCTGGACTAAGTTATGGCAAGTTTGGTATTTTTCTGTGCTTTAAAAAAAAATTGTTTATGCTGTGTTATGAGAGGGATCAGCTTTTTTATGAAACAATTAGGTGTTCTGTAAAATGTATTCGTAAATGCGCTTTTAGCATAAAAATAGTGTCAAAAGTATTTGGTAAGTTTTCACAATCTCTCTCTCAATTTTTACTTGTGCTCTTTATACTGACACCATATTGATTTTCAGTCAAACAATACACGTAGTTCATAAGTTATTTGAAACTCTTCAATTTTTGTACTTAAATTCCAAATTTTATATTAGAGCAACTCCAACGTGACAAAAGCCTTATAGGGCAACTTCCTATTCAATCCCCTCTAGTTAACAGTAATTGCCTTTAATGAACAGTAATTGTCTTTTGTATCTTCATCCCTAACTCAATAGTCATGGTAATATGTAATAAAATATTAGTATTTTTTATTTTATAAAATAATACAAAATAATTTTATTTCTAATTTCGGATAAGATTTTTAATCGTTTTCGTTGCGCCACATGTCATTATCCAAAAAGATAATTTTTGGTGATAGATTTCGATAAGATTTTTATCCAATGCTATTTTGTCACGTGTCGTTATCTTTTCAGAATCGTTAAGGATAGATTTCCGATAAGATTTTTAACCAATCAAGTCGCACCATGTGTCACAATCTGTTACAATCTTTGAGGATAGCTTTCGATTAGATTTTTAATGAATGATGGCATGCCACGGGCATTATCTACAACCTAATCCTTTCTTTTTCCTCCTTATAACCCATCATCCATCCTAAGAAATCATACACCAAAATCAAAATATCTATCATTATTCATAATTTCTGTTATCTTCTTACAATGTCTTCTTCAAGGATGTTGTAGGAAATCGGTGAGCAAGAGAAATAATTATTTAAGCAAGAGGAAGAAATGTTCAATCTTCAGGTGGGTGAAAATGAGATGGAAGAGGAAGACGATGAGGAACGTAGAAGGAAAGATGATGAAGTAAAAAGCCAAAGAGCATCACATTCCCGTCAAGTCATCCAAGTTATGGCTCAGATCTTCAAGCCCAGCCGTTCCGCAACTATGAGGTACCGATCTCTTCGACGATTATTTTGTTCCTAACAGTGCATTCCCTGATACGTATTTTAGACACGACATTTGTTCAACAAAATCATGATTGATGTTTGCAACAATGATTCTTACTTTATGCAAAAGAATGATGTTTTTGGTGTTATGGGTCTTTTTCCTGAGCAAAAAATTACTGCTACTTTGCGGATGCTTGCATATAGAGCATCTGCAGACCAAGTGGATGAGATAGTGAGGATGGGGAAATCAACCATTCTTGAGTCCTTGATGAGGTTTTGCTCCGTAATCGAATCTATTTACACCATAGAGTACCTCTGAAGACCTACTGAGATGGACTTGCAAAGGCTTCTGAAGAAGGGCAAGATGCGAGGTTTTCTTGGGATGATTGGAAGCATCGACTGAAAAACTATCCAAGTGCATGGCAATGAGCTTATGGGGATAGAAAATGAGCAAAAAGTATCATTTTGGAGGCGGTGGCATAATTTGATACATGGATTTGGCACGCTTTTTTTTGGTGTTTCGGGAGCTCAAAATGACCTCAATATCCTTGCCCAATCCCCAGTGTTCAACGATGTCCTGCAAGGAAAAGCACCAAGAGTCACTTACTGGGTTAATGGACATAAGTACCACGAGCTATACTACCTAGTAGACAACATTTATCCAAGGTGGTCATCGTTTGTCAAAACAGTGCCACGTCTACGAAGTGCAAAGGAAAAATACTTTGCAAGCTATCAAGAGGGATGTAGGAAGGATGTGGAATGTTGTTTTGGTATCCTCCAAGGTCGTTGGGCGATTGTCAGGGATGCTGCCAGAATGTGTGATTTAGAGTCGCTTTGATCCATCATGATAATGTGCATCATTCTTCACAACATGATTGTGGAAGATGAGTACGATTATGATGCTGTTGATGAATATGAGCCAGATACGATGAACAATTCTAGAACACAAATATATTGTGCTCATGATTCCACCGAAAAACCCATGCAACATGAGCCATTACAAAAAGATTGACGTTATAATAAAAAGCTCATTCAATAAGATTTTTCACTTCAGGACCCATATATGCACAATGCCAGGCAAATTGACTTGATAGAGCACCAATAGGAATTGAAACAAGCTCAAGAAACTTACGTTCATTTCGTGTGTTTGTTTTTATTTGGTGTTGTTTATATCATATTTAGGGTATCGTATTTAGATCTCGTACAAATACTCGGGGGACTTAAATGTAATTATGTGATAAAGGAATGGGCAAATATGTAATAAGCGAGGAACCCTTACTCTATAAAATGACTCATCACCCTCACAATTAGAAGAGGCCAATTCTTAGGCCTTAGGCTGCCTTTTCCTCTCAGATCCCCTCTCATATTACAGAGGTTCTCTCTCCCTCAGAAATACATAATCAGTGTGGACGTAGCCCAAACCTTGGGGTGAACCACGATACATCTTGTGTTATTTACATTACTTGCAGATTCACGGTCGGATTTACGTTGATCCAAGACCTCCGGTTTTCTGCATCAACATTTGGCGCCGTCTGTGGGAATCGATACGAAAAGTTGTGTCGGTTCTATTTCATTTTTTTCACCCCCATCGTGAATCTGCAAAATCACAAAAAACCCAGAAACAGAAAAGATCCAAATCTCACACACTCCTCAGCTCTCTCTCTCTACTGTGTAGCAAAAATTCAGAGAATCTTTTAGCAAAAAAAGAATTCTCACGCTGAGGCTTGCGGTGGTTTTCTCCATTCTGCTCTCTCTGATCTTCTTATGCCCCTGCCATTGCAAAAAAAAACAAAAAAACAAAAAAACAAAAAGACAGCCTCACCGCCACCACCACTACTAGAAATCGTTAAATCAGATATTGAATAGCAACCGTCGATCAGGGGCGGTTGATCATCGTGAGCTATGGAGGTCCGACCTAATCAGATGGTCGACAACTCGTCGACCGCGCACCAGTAACGTCAGCGCCATATAGCAGTAGCTAGTCAGAAAAAGCCTCATGCTTCTTCCATCCCCGTGAGCTGTGGCTGTTTATGTATGATCTTCTTCTTCTTCCTTGTTCGTTCTGTTTGGCAGCAGCGGTGGAACCACAGAGAGAGAGGCGAACAACTATAAATCCAATACGATGCCGTATCAGCAGTCTTAGATCTAATAAGGGTTTTCTCATAGAGGGAGAGAAAGAGAAAGAGAATGAGCGGGAAAGGCGGCGGAGGAGTGGCCAGCAATGGCAAAGGTAATACTGGGATTTCCGGCATACCGGTGGGATCTCGAAAGATGGTACAGAGCTTGAAGGAGATTGTGAATAACTGCACTAAGAAACCCAATCTCATTCGCAATTTTGATACATTCCTCCAAAGTAGTCGCAATCCTAGATGGCGGCGTCTTGATACCTATGTTCTTTATGGCCTGGGAAACCCACCACCACCACCATTCACACACTCTCCAGCTGTAGTTCAAGTTATCAGAAATTGAGAGCCAAAGTTTCATTCTTTCCTGCATTTTTGAACAAACGCAAAGACACTCAGCCTATCAAGGACGAGCTTCTTGACGTCATTGTTTCGCTCGATCGAGGCGTTGAGGCCACTCCGGAGGACCAGCAAACTGTTGATCAGATTGCACGCAAACTTGAAGCAGTTAATTCAACAAAGGAACCACTCAAATCTGATTTACTCAATGGAAAATATGAGCGTTGATCTCGAGGTTGAAAGTTCTTCCAACGTCGGGGGAAAATGATCCTAAAGCAGAAGTTGATCACGTGTCTCTGATCTGCATATATGAAGCAGGTGCAGCATATATCCTCTCCATTCGTCCGAGTCTGACCCATCCAACGGGTCAACCCGACTCAAATACCGGATCTACGCCACATCTCTGATCTGCACACCCTCAGAAACTCCTGCTCAGAGCTCCTAAACTCCCAGATTCTCCGATCCAGTTCACGTCGCCAAGCTTCACATAGCTTAAACGACGTAGCTTTCGGATCATACAATCAATCCCAAGTTGCTTTTCAGATGGACCCATATCATGGAGCTGAGGTTCAATGTCGTGGTGGACAGAGAAAACTGATGAAAGAAGATAAGAATTTTTAATCTGACGAATTAATGTGTCGACCACCAACTCAAAAAGAAAGAGACACCATCATAAAAAAACAGGCAAAAGCAATCATCCACTAGCAGTGGCACAGGCACCACCAACGGGTCCTCCATAAACTCCAACCATGCACTCACCTGTTATATATATTATCTCCACTACAATTATCTGCTGCAACTATGCAAAGCTTGCATGTGCCCATATCCAAACAACATTTTTGCTTTCTTGCTTCAAGGAGCATCTTCTTTACAGGGTGGTAGCCATGTGAAATCACTTTCTGAAGGCCCATAGGATATTTCTACTTGAGCAAAGAAACGCAGTGGGAAACAGAAACAAAAGCAAAAGCAAAGTAGAAAAGAAAGGAGAAAGCAAAAAAAAAAAAAAGGAAAGCAAACGCAAGGAGTTAACACCCCACCAGAATGATGTGATTTACTTTTCTTATTTTTATGATGTATTTTTCCTATCTTTCGGAGACATCTGTATAAACCCCATCAGAGGGTAATAGTAATAAAATAAAATAAAATAAATGACAAAGCCCAAAATAAATGGGCTGGAATGTTGTGTAGAGGGCGAAGGTCCATAAGCCCAAAATAGCACCAACCAGGTGATCAAAAGTACGTCCAGTACTCCAAAATTATTCAGCAACCTGCCGCTATTACCACCAACTAGGTGATGAAATGTACAACCCGTACTCTAATATCATTTGGCAACTAGCCATTCATGTCACCAACCAGGTGATGAAATGTACAACCCGTACTCTAAATATCATTTGGTAACTAGCCATTCATGCCACCAACCAGGTGATGAAATGTACAACCCGTACTCTCCTTCATGCCACCAACCAGGTGATCAAAAGTACGCTTAGTACTCCAAATTATACATGAGCATTACTCATGTCATTCATACATAAACATTCATAAGCATCATTCATGACAATCATACATAAACATTCATGACCATCATTCATGTTAACATTCATGAGCACCACTCATGTTAACATTCATGAGCATCACTCATGACAACATCCATGAGCATCACTCATGTTAATCAACATAAACATTCATGAGCATCACTCATGTCAATCAGTTTCAAAAGCTTCATTTACATAACTCTAACTTCAAAAGCTTCATTTACAAAAGCTCCAGCTTCAAAAGTTTCATTTACAGAGCTCTAGCTTCAAAGCTTCACTTGCAAAGCTTCACCTACAAAGCTTCAGTGCAGGGTATACAAATATCGCCTCCGAACAACCGCCATTTCGGCCCATACATGGATTCAATTTGAAGTTTCCAGCCAACAGACTCTATTGACCGAAGACTTGGGGGACTCCCTCACTTTCATTAGAGAGCACCCATTACTCATGTACTGAGGAGCGATCCCTTATTTTATAAAAGGGACTCTCTCACCTTCATTAGAAAGCATCGCCACCTACGGAGCAACCGCCTCGCCGCGAGCATCAACTCTAGCCCATCATTTATGTATTGAGGAGTGAGTCCTTATTCTATAAAAGGGACTCCCTCACCTTCAAACGCCACAAGCCGAGACAACCAAGGCAACATAAGCCACAAGCAGAGCAGCCTCGCAACATGTGCTACTTCTAGTTGAGCATCATTTCAGATTAGGCATCGCCTCATATCGAGCATCAGTTCTAGACGACATCTAGTTACTTCAACCCACACATGGATTGAATTTCAAGTCTCCAGCCAAAAGACTCTCTTGACTGAAGACTTGGGGGACTACTGTTTATACAATATTTAGGGCCTCGTATTTCGATCTCGTACAAATACTCGGGGGACTTAAATGTAATTATGTGATAAAGAAAGGGGCAAATATGTAATAAGTGAGGAACCCTTATTCTATAAAAGGATTCCTCACGCTCACAATTAGGAGAGGCCAATTCTTAGGCCTTAGGCTCCCTCATCCTCTCAGATTCCCTCTCACATTACAGAGGTACTCTCTCCCTCAGAAATACATAATCAGTGTAGACGTAGCCCAAACTTTGGGGTGAACCACGATACATCTTGTGTTATTTACATTACTTGCAGATTCACAGTCGGATTTACGTTGTTCCAAGATCTCCGGTTTTGTGCATCAACAGGTGTGTTTATTTAATTTTATTTGGTGTGTTTTTTAAGTTCATTTAGTGAGTTTTATTTATTTATTTGGTGTGTTTGTAATTTTATTTGGTATGTTTATGTCATTTGAATAAAGATTCTTTTAGTTTAAATAAATTACCAAATTAAATAAATATACTCTTAGTTTAAATAAAGTACTAAATTCAATAAATTGGAAACAACATAAAGTACTCTATGCAATAAATAAGAAATTACAATCCAAAGTGATTGGAAATTTATGGGCTTCGATTAAAAACAAATTCCCTAGTCCTTCGTGGATGGAAAATCATCACCTAACCAATTTATGGTGCTAGGATCATCTCTTCTTGTGGTGCTATAATCATCTCCTCTTTATCTCGCTTCTCTTGCACACCTCATTTGCACCACGACCGCTTTAGAACAGGCTCCTTCATAATGTCACGATCTTGTTGAGCCTTTCCAAAGTCAATTCACCTTGGCGAGCAAGTTCTTCCATATACTTTGCATAATCATTCTTGGAAGCACTCCCTTTTCACTTTGAAGCCTTCTTACCTTGAGGCCTAATTGAATAACGGGTCGACCCCGACCCTTGTTTAGGGGGCGTTTCCGGCACTTCTTCTATGTCGGTTTTATGAGCACGTGAGGCATGATTGGACGTAGAGTGTAGAAGGGTGATGTTCATGACAACTTCTGGACCGACTGACACAACTCTGAATTTAGGACAATCTTTGACAATTCCAACATTCCCACCGGGTGAATGATTTGTTTTGGTTTTTGGTTTTGGCATTATACCAAGCTTGTGCTTGAAGTGTCTACACAATGCGGTAGAAGAAATAATTATAATCAAAGTAGCTAATGTAAATTTGGTTATAGTACAAACAAATAAATAATATATTGTTACTTGATCCGCTAAATTTTTCCCACTTCGAAGATTACTACTAGCTTGTGCCAAGGCGTCTCTCCAAAGACTAAACGATTGGCTAAGTATTCTCCAACAACTGGACATCGATTCTTTCGTTCTTTTCCACCAATTTTCTCAAGAAAAAGTGTATGAATAAGACTCCATATTTCTCGCAACTGCATCTCATTGCCCGTAACCGGATCATGAGTAACTTCAACCTAATAGAAAACAACGTAACATCTTCAATAAGCGTCCAATTCGTACCTGCATCATTAGTCATTTTGTTGGAAACCAATTAGATTGAAACTTTGAGAGAAATATTGGAATGTGGTTGAAAGTATTTGAGAAAATATGAAATTATGGTGTAAGGTAAAAAATAACGAGAAGGTATTTATAGAAAAGTAAAATCAATTTTTTTTTTAATTTAAAAAAATTTCGGATTTTTTATCAACTTAATTAATTTCTGCCGTTGGATTAAAAAAATTGAAATCCAACCCTCTAGATTGTGCCACGTGGCATAACGGTAACATATCTGAATTTTTTAATGTGAAATTAAAAAAAAAATATTTAAAGACGAATAACGTAGACCGTTGATCTCAAATCCAACGGCTGATATTGCAAAAGGTTTGAATTTTTTTTTTACCGTTGGAAATCCAACGGTTCAGAAAAAGTAACCGTTGAAATCCAACGGGCAAGAACATGCCACGTGGCCCACCAACGGTAACATTTCAATCGTCTGCATTGCTGGTCCCACTGACTGAAAAGTTGTCGGTGATGTGCCCCCAACGCATGTGTGCGACATGCGCCTGATGCAAATTTTTTTTGTAACGTGGCTAACATCATCATTTGGCCTCAGGCTCTCGGACCACCGATTCGAGTCGGGTCTCTCACTCGGGCCAATCATGGGGCTGGAGCAAGGAGTTGGGATTATTGGGTAAAAAAAATCGCATATCCATTAGGCTATTGGCCATGGTGGAGTTGCTCTTAAGGAAACTATCTTTGCCCCAAGAATAACTTATTAAATATGTAATTTTTTTTACCAATGGCGTCTTGTGCACATTTGGTACATTGTAATGTCGACAAAATTTTACCAGGTTATTTCGTTATTTACACTAGACGACATAGTAGTGATGTATTCGTCGCATGTAATTGTAAACCCTCTGATTCAGTTTCCCCTCACTTTTGTTACATATCAGTAGACATGTCATTTGGGTTTTATGTTTTAAACATTCTGCTGTTTTTCTCGTTCTAAAACATTTCAATCCAAATAACGTTTCGCTTTTCAGATTATTTTTAATTATCTTTAAATATTCCCTACATCTTTGCTTTTTGTCCAGCAGTTGTAAATGAAGATAGATTGTCTGCTCTCCCCTCCTCATACCTTTTTATTTTGTATGGCCACTGTTAAATCACATCAATATTTACTTTTTATCTTATTATTTTATAAAAAAATTAATATAAAATATTGATAAAACCTAATCATGATCGTACAAAACAGAAGAACATGAAAGGAGTATGAAAAGGGAAGGATAGACAATCCATTTCCATTGTAAATAACCAAGGTCTGCAACTTACTTTTCTTTTTTTTTTTGGGTTCCTATAAAAAAGAACAAAGACAAGTGAGAGATTTGGAACAAGAGAAAAGTATATATATATATATATATATATTACATAAAGCTTAAGGGGAGGGAAAAAAATGGAGATTAGGTGTGGGGTCCACTTCACATCTAATTTCAACGATCCGAACCGTCTATTTTGTTAGTCTCGATTCATAGATCATCTTTGTAAAATATTAGCTAAATTGGAAATGTTTAAGACATCTAATTGGGTTCAAGGAAATGAACGAATACTTTCTTATATAAGAAAATATGAAATTTGATATTGATAATTAAATAGACAAATGATTTCGGATTGAATTGAATTTTTACAAGGATGATCTATGAATTGAGACTAACAAAATAGACGGTTCGAATCGTTGAAATTTGATATGAAATGGGCCCCACACCTAATCCCCATTTTTTTCGGGATCCCTCCCTTAAGCTCTCTGATATATATTATATCAGAAATAGCTTTCTAGGCTGCATTTTTTGTGCATCAAATGTACTCAGAGCCCAGTGCTGACTTCATCATTTATACTCATAAATTCTATAAATTTATTTAAATTAAATTGCATAAAATTATAAAAGGGATCCTCAGAAACCATGCTTATAGTTGTCATCCATTCGATGATCAGGTCTCAAAGATTTAATCCATCATCGGAGCCCCCACACAAACGCATATCAAAATTCTTCAATAAAATCCGTTTCATAAAATATCAGATGCAAAACGAAACAAAAAAATAAAATAAAACCGGATGAAAAAAGAAAAAAGAATAAAGAAAAAGAAGAGGGGATTTGGCAGGGTGTTATTCACTGAGCCCGGTAAGAATTCAAAGGCAAAGCGACTCAACATTCCTGCACCAAATTTGCCTCCTCGTTCTTTATATTAAGAACATAAAACCCTAAAATCCAAATTAATGGGATCCGGGCTTCATCAAGAGGCGCACGATAGCACTCACCACATTTCTTTTCCTCCATTTTTATCACGAAAAAAGAACCAAAATATAAAAATAAAAATAAAAAAATAGCAGAGAGAAAGAGGAGGAGGCAGATGAAAGGAAGCTGGGAGGCTGGGAGGCTGAGAACTATTCTGTTTTCGCGTTTGCAGCGAAGGCAAGGCAGGGTTGTGTTTAAATACTGGAATTTATAGGTTTAGGGTTTGTGACTTATACTATGGAAAGCCCCTTCATGTTAGTGATATTACGAATCAACCATTACATTAACATTCGGCTCACTTGGATTGGATCCAACATTAATAATAGCCCATTTAAGCAAACCCAACTTCCAGGGCCTGATTTTGGGCCTAAAGAAAATAAAGGAATAACAAAGCCGAGCGTATTGGGCTACTAGGCTTGATTGCGTTTTACCTATGCTCTAAACTTACACGATTGTTTAGGTTCATATTCGATTTTCGCTAAAATCAAATTTAAATTGTACGCACACATTACTTGATGACTGAAATTCAGTGAGGGAGTGTTTACTAACCCGTAATCGGAATGAAAACAAGAAATCCAATTTCGATTACAGTTCATTCTTGTGTTTACTGACATTGGGAGGAATCAAAAGTTTATGGGACCCACAAGAAAAATGGAATTCAATTCCTCAAATCGGAGGAATTGGACTCCCTCCATAGATGAGGTAATTGAATTCCCGGATGGTGAGGGAATCAGGAATACATTTGCTCTTCCTATAATGCCCTCCCATCAATCTGCCTTTCAACTATGTCGACTGTGCGTCCATGAAATCCGATAGGTAAAGAGACCCTGCGGGTTGCATACGAGATCTCGTTCACGAACACCGGATCACCATCGTTCAGGAGGCGATGGACCAGACGGCAGACGCTTCGACACGGCCGACAGAAAGCGTGGATGTAGCCCCGGGACGATGACGTCAACGTCGGTATTTCACGGACGTGCTTCTCGCTCGCCGGCTCATCCTCGTACGACGTCGCTTTGACGATTGCGATCGCGACCTTAGCCATTCGATGCTCGTCTATTCTTGACAGCTCTGATTGTTTTCTGGGTTTATTCTTTTGCTGGTGGGAAGATGAACGTGACTGGGTTTTAGGCTTATATATATTATAATTTAATTTATACACAATAATTGACATTTAACTCTACTTTAACTAAATAAATAAAAATAACTAATTAAAATGTTTTTAAAAATAAATATAGAATAAAATTTAAAAAAGGACATTTTAGTAATTATATTAATTTTTATTCCGATTCAGTTTAACTAGTAAACAACTTATATCAAATCAATTGAATTTCTATTCGGATTCCTGAACATCTAAGTAAACAGCTTTAACAGGAATCCGATTCTGACTCTTCTTCATTCCAATTCCTCCTCAATTCAATTCCTCCTCAATCCAATTCTTCTTATTTTGATTACGATTACGTAAACGAGACAATATTCGAGATTCATTTATTAATCGTATTGGACCATACATACGCAGTGTGATTTATAATATTAATATGGGTTAATCTCAGTTCATTATCTTAAAATTTATTGGTTTTTAACATTTTATACATAGAAGTTTTTTTCGTCTTAGTCTGGTACTTAAAATCATAATTTTAGGGTACTTTTATACCTCCGTTAAGTTTTCATCAAAACCTCTGTTAACAGATGACGTGACGTTTATGTGAACAGGATGTTATGTGTCAATATAAGCCCGCATGAATATTAAAAAATTAAATAAATAATAAAACTGAAAACCCTATTTCATTTCTCTTCTCCCCGAGCTACCATCTTCACCAAAACCCCATTTCTTCATTTCCCTTCCTGCCGTCGCTGCCTTTTCAAAATCCTCACCATTGCCACCATGTCCCACGGGCAAGAACCAACTGGAACTGGGGATGTGGACGGCATCGGCGTTGGACCGGATTCATCATTGCGTGGGCAGCCAACCCTCTCTTCCTCCGCTCCTCCCTTTTCTTCCCCGATCACATTGCTGAGCCTGAACGCATTGTCAAATCTAACTCCTCCTTCTTCATATCCTGAACGCCGTCGTCCATCGTGGTAGTCGATAATCTGAAGGCCTACATGCAAATCATCGATGTCCCTTCAATGTTGGGGTTGGAAAATAACATCTTGGGCGGATCTGAACTGAGAAGAGAAATGGTTGTGGATGGTTTCTGGGTTGCAGGGACCGAACGAAGCCCAACTCGACAGACCCCTTTTGGGGATTCGGGCCAAAAATTAGGTTAGGGTTTTGGGGTTGGCAGGAGGAGGAAGTCGAAGCGGTGGGTGGAGGAGTGGGGGACTGATATAACATGGCGGTGGTGATTGAAGATGAAGGTTCTCAGTTCGAAGGCCGGAAAGAAGGAAATTGAAAAGCCCCTTTGGGCGAAAAGGGTGTGATAATTTCTTTGGTTTTGGGTCAGGAAGAACACCAGAAAAGCAAATCCATCCCCAATTTTATAATTATTTTTATTTTTTAATGTCCTCGTGGTGTCAGATTGACACGTGGCGTTCATTCATTGTCTACATAGACGTCACGTCATTAGTTGACAGATGTTTTAACAAAAAATTTAAGAGATGTATGAAAGTGTATCAGAATTATGATTTTATGTACTAGACTAAGGCGAAAAAACTTATGAATATTAAAAATTAAGAAATTTCAGAGTAATAATATGATATTAAACCTATTAATATTTTCGACGTGAGTTCTTTTGATTTGAAAAGCTTCCATATTTTTGTGATTCTTTTGGAAGATTGTAATTGCATTTATACGACAATAAATAAATAAAAAGTAAATGATATAATCAAGGAGAAAAAAAATAGGGGAATTAACTTTTAGGAAATCAAATATATAAAAAAGGCATTTGTAATAATGACGGCCAAGATTGGTAATAGGGAGTCTCTCAAAGTATTTAATGACTCGTTTAGAAATGTTTTTAAAATACCTGAAAACGTTTTTAGTGCTGTAGATTTGTTGTCCTTTTTTATGTGTCTCTTTTGTGTCTCGTTTACTAATATTTTGACTCGGAAAATTTTATTTAAACTTATCTAACCTCTTTCTATACCCAACTTAAATTCTAAATATGAATTGTCTATTTTATCTTAATGCATAATTACCATTAAGTACAAGATGAAATTAAGAATAAAACTAAAATTTATCAATAAACCCATACTCAATAATTAAGTTCTACCATCATACAATCTTTATCCTATACTCATTTTGACTAAATTCCTAAGAGCTGCCATAAAACCCTACGATCACCTAATAATCAAATCCGGTTGCTTTTCATTTCCTCTCTAGCTTCATGTTAACTCGATCAGCAAGAGCAATAATTACAAGCAATATCACCACAAGAAACAAAAGAGTCAGAAAGCTTTCAACAAATTGATGTTGTTTATCAATTCATCTATTAGAAACTCGACCAAAAGACGAAGCGATTTTTGCGTGCTTACTCTTGTAATCACTCCATGTGCCATGTGCAAACAATCGAAGCACATCGAGGTAGACATAATTTTCAGTTCCTTCAAGCTGCACATATTCCACAATAAAAAAAACAAATGCATATGAAGCAAGACCCAGTAACAATAAACAATTTTATTTTGTCTTTGGCTACAACAAAATCCTGATTATACATCATTTGCTCAAACCCAGAAACTACACCACCAAAATATACATAGAAAAATGAAACTTCCACAATAAATAAATAGAAACATGGAACCTGAAGAACATTAGGGACATCGATAATTTCCGAAAAGGAAAAAAGGGCAAGGTGGGAGGTGACTTCTGCGACGAGGGGGCCGAGGGCGGAGCCATCGAGTGATGAGGCTTGCTTCACAAAGTGATCAATGACCTCCTCTTGCTTTTGCTTTCTAAAAGGGTGTAAAGATGAATTTTTATATATTGAATTGAGTTTGTGAGGGTATTTTAGATAGTAAATTTGGGTTTAAAAAGAGATTGATTCTTTAATTAAAAATAATATGGGTGTAAAGAGTAAATTGGGTGTAGAAAGAGGTTGTATGAGTTCAAATAAAATTTCCCTTTTGACTCATATCCTCTAACTTAATTGAGAAATAACTTTGTTAAGTTATTCATTTCTTTTTTATTTAATATTCAATGCGCCCAATTGAGCACAAGGCGAAAGCAACCCAACAATCGTAAACCCATCAAGACCCATTATACATCTTCAATGACTCATGGTGAAGACCCTTTTGAGAGTAACACCAGATCATAGAATTCCAAGATCAAGTCTCTCTTAGTCATATTATCAAACACCTTCTGCACCCTCAATCAACCCATCTCCCCCATCAAAAATCAATCGCATTTCCCTTACTCTTTATTTGCGTTTCCGCTTCAACCGAATTCGATTTGTCGCCGTCTTCGTTTTCACTCTCATTAACTCGGCCTATCGGGGTTTGAGAAGAAAAATATGAGTTTCGCATATGGCATCCAAGCGGATCTTCGTTTTCTCTCTCAGTAACTCGGCCTATCGTCGTCTTCGTTGTGTCATATGGGTTTTGGTTATGGATTTTGATCTGGGGCTTTTGGTTAGGGATTTTGATCGTGGGTGTTGATATATGGATTTTGATATGAAGGAACTCAAAAATCTGCAGAAGGATCCTCTTGTGTTTGATTTTGTTTTTAATTTTTAAATGTCAAGTAAAAACTTAACGGCGTTATCTCTCAGTTAAGTTAGAGGATATGTGTCAAAATATAAGTAAACGAGACACAAATAAGACACGTAAAAGGGGATAGCGAATCTACAGCCCGTTTTTAAAGAAAATATTTTTGAGTTTTAAAAGCACTTAAGTACTTCCTGGAAGAAGTACTAATTATGTGTTTTTTCCAGAAAACATTTTCAAGTGTTTTTCAAGATTTACTTGCGTTTTTTACCAAAATTTAGTTATAAATTTCACAAAACTAAAATTACTTTCGAACGATTTCTAACATACGTTGGAAAGAAAATGGAGAAATAAATTTTTTTTTTGTTAATGTTAGTTTATGCTACTAATTTGAGGTTTAAACTTAACCAAGTCAAACCTAATGCATCATTAACCCAATTATATGGTGTGGTTTTGGCAGGTTCTGGACCCGCCAGCGTTGTCGATCCTAGTCTCATGACGTCACTCCATACGCATTACACATGCAATTCACTGTTTACTCTCTCATAATCAAGGCCGAAAACCATCTAAACGATCCTCTCGTTACGAGAATTCTCAAATCGTTTATCGTACAACAAGTTTTTATTAAATATTATTTATATTTAATTTAAAATAAAAGTATTTAAAATAATTTTTAACATTCTCACATCTCATTCCAAAACCCCTTACCTCTATAAATACCCGAATGCCTCTCTTCAAGTCACATAAATTTTCCTTCCACGACTTCTTCTACCGGAGCTTCCCCCCGACGTCGTTTAACACACAGCGCCGTTCGCATCGCAATGTGTCCCTCCGGCCGAACTCTCAGCGTGGAGACCGCGACGACTACGCTCACCTCTGACTTCCGTCCAGCATTTGACGTTCTGGACGCGGACCACGACGGCAAGATCAGCAAAGACGACCTCCGAGCCTTCTACGCCGGCTTCTCCAGCTCCGCCGCGGACGAAAACCTCATCAGATCGATGATTTCTGCCGCCGATTCCGACAACGACGGGTTCGTCCAGTACGAGGAGTTCGAGCGCGTCTTGGCTTGCGGTGACGGGGAGAAAAGCTCGGGAGTGATGGATGACGTGTTCAAGGTGATGGACAAGGACGGCGACGGGAAGCTCAGCCACGAGGACCTGAAGAACTACATGAGCAGCGCCGGCTTCGTCGCCACCGATGAAGATATCAAGGCCATGATTAAACTGGGCGGCGGCGATGAGAACCAAGGCGTGACGTATGCTGGCTTGCTTAAGATCCTGGCCGTTGATCAAGTCGGCGAAGCGCCTTGAGCCCTTGACCACATTGCTCGCCAGGTCTTAGTTTTTGGCTTCATTGTGCTCCAGCCAGATTTTTCTGTATTCTCCGCGAAAGTGGTGGGAAACAGAATTAGTGTGTCGTTTGAAGCTGTATGTGATGACAAAGAAAAGCTGATAGGTGTCCCTGCTTCGTTCTGGTCGGGTTTGCCAAATTTGTTTGTTAGTGTTTGGCTCCATGCTAATATTATATAGCATGCAGAGAATCTTTTTCCAAGTATTTTTCTTTTAATCAATAATATTCGAAATTTTCTTTGGTTGTAGGTTCAAAATACTTGGTGTCCACATATATTAGCATACAGTGGAAGTGTACGTTCTGCAATAAACGGCATGCAATTTAGTCTTCTTAACATTACCCGATATTACATACCCCAATGAACTATATGTCTCAATTGAGAAATTCTAGAGCGTACGAGATTTGATTTGTATGTAGTTTTTGATAGTGATAATTCATTAATAATAGAAACACAATATAACACGGTTATAAGAAGGTGATAATTGGGTACATTTTTTTTATTGGTGGATAGAATAAGCACGCGCAACAAGCAAGCATAATGCATTCCTTATGTGACAAACACAATAAACAAAGAACACATAAGAACCAACGGTGCAAATCTTGCCACAATAGATCAGTGGTGACAAATTCGAAATTTAGGATCACATAAAACCATCGCTAAAAAGCGAGGTCACACAAACAACTGGGCATCATAAACATACATAAAACAACTAAGCCAAAAGAAAACCACCATCGGTTCATCTCCATAGCGACAAAACAAGGCACACTCGACACGACCATATGCAACATCACCGGATCCGTGGCAACCACGACTCAGTCAAAGTTCATCTGTCACTAATATGGCCATTGAAAGTGATTCGACTACATATCTTAACCATGACTCCACGAATTTGATCATTTATAGTTTAAGTAGTTAAGATCGTGTATTTATGCACTTCAAGTTACAAATTCGATTCTTGAAAATCCCCAGTATAGAAACTCAAATTTGTTTTATGATAACTGAAATTGAAATGTCATTTGGCAAGAAAAGAAGGAAATTGTAGTAGGAGCCAATTTGTAAAGAAAAGTAAATTGGTATCAAGTCTAATTGGATCTCATTGTTTTTGTTTTTGTTTTCAAGTTAGTGTAACTAGCATATCCGCATACGCAACACATTGTAAACATGCAAGTACGTTTTAAAATTGTGTAACGCATTTGAATCAACACGGACTTCAAAACTCTACCATAATGACCTTTTATTTTCTGTGTCTGAATTAACATAAAGAAAGGGAAATTATCAAATCTCAATGATCGATGTATCAATTTCCAATAAAATTTTGATTTGATTTTGATCAGTTGAGATATGATTTCTGATTTCGTCGAACTCAAAACCAAACGTTTGCCAAAAAAATTGACATTAATAAAAACGAGAAATTTTCCTTTGGTCATGTTTCCGGCACACTAAAAATCCATCGAAAAGAATAGCAATCGTACACAATGACCATTCTTAAGCAATGATAAATGATTAGTACATACAGATCCTGCTAGGGAGAAAACCGCTCCCCCGACTTGCACGTGGATAGTTTCTAAGCAAATGTTGTAAAGCAATAAGGTGGAGAGACCGCGACGTCACCTTTGGTTTGAGGATTTCATCATTTTCAACATTCGACGTAGAAGCGCTGGATGTTGCACAGAAACTCACTTCCATGATGGGTGCAAGATGAAATCGGTCAAGCAATAGGGTGCAAGATTGTACTCAGTATAAATCAATCTTAAATTTCTTCACTGCTTTATAACGTACAAAGTACAACACATTAGGCTCCATCTCAAACGGCTCGTCCAATGGTCTCTGGCTCGCACTGTCATAAGGGGAATTGAAACCGGTAAGCTGAACAAGAAACAACAGTCTCTATAAGAGTAAATAAGTATGAATATATGAGTTGCCTGCTATCTGATTCTCCATCTCCACTGTCCTCGAGCTGGATATGTCCAAGATGGTACTTGGTTTTGAGCTGGATATGTCCAAGATGGTACTTCGTTTTGCAGACAACAAATGTATCCAATTGGGGTCTCGGCACTGAAAGTCGAGCATAGACAGAACATTGTTAGAGTTCACAATTCCAATCTACAAGCTGCCTACCATATATATGATCAATAAAATAAAAAAAATCTGTTTAGTAGAAAATAGTCTGCCGTTAAAGCAATTCTATGCGGTTAAAGAAATATATCAAGAACAGTACTAACCGCGGGGAAAGATCAGACTACCGGGGGGGGGGGGCTAAGAATTTCAAGTTTTTCATAGAAAACAACCTTGGTTCCACACTAGCTTGTCATTGGATACCTCACTGCATGCTATTACAAGTTTTTCTTAGCACAATAGCGACCATATACGATTCTGCCTAACAATATCAGAAAACGCAAGCCTCTCAGGTAAATTGTCGAAAAGGCGACCAATAACTATATATCTTGGAATTAAAACTTTAAGCATTAAGCATGTGGAATTGATCTTAGGTAAATGAACTGTTACTATAATAGTAGACATCACATACGGGGTGGGGGTGGGGGAAGAATAGAGATTCATCACGAAATTCTGAAAGGATAATGTGAATGTTTACCCATGTCAGTCTCCTTTTCACTTGATTGACGGAATACAGACTGATAAGTAGAAGGCAACTGCAACAGAACGCTCTTTTCAAGATGCGTCTGCAAATCAGCGCAGCACCTGCAACCACTAACCATGTCAACTCCAAAACACAGTAAATCTCAATCATGTGCTTCCAATGAATGAACACAAACTAAAAATGAGATAGTTGGAGTCCTCGCTGTTCAACAAACAGCTTCTCCTTATCATAGAGACGGCTTTCAGCATTATCCCGAATGTGAAACATGTATTTCTCAATCTGCAAAAGGAAGTTACTTGAGAGACAAACAACAAAGCTTTGTTTAGTAGCATATATGAAATTTCCAAATGCTTATAGCAACCTAGGATTCAACTTTCTTTTAATAAACTTATCATGAAACATAGTGAATGCTCGTCTCTCTATCACCGAAAAACAAGCAAAGAAGCAAACAGTAAGAATTGCTACCTTCTGCAAACGAATTCGGTAATAAGATCTCAACAAAAACTGAGTCCTGTCCAAATCCATCTGGTAGAGTGACACGGTAAGCGGATCAATACCGCTCTCAGTGAACTCCTCCACAGTTTCTTCCTGTTAGTTATATGAATCCAATTGGGATTATAAATAACACAAATTACTAGCACAAATTTCAACCCAATTAACATGCTAAACTAACAGTAAGATTACTTCTTTTTCCTTTCTCAAATTTCAGAATAACAAAGCAACTGCTATTAGCACTTTAAAAATATCATTCTACTCTACGTTCCTAACAAGTGAATTTTTTTTTTAATTATAAAAAATTTGAAGTTGCAAAGTAAAATTTTTGGAGTGTCAATAACAATCCTCTTAAATAAATACCGGATAAATTTTAGTTTTTGTCAATACAAACGATATTCAAGAATCGAACACAGCATCTCGAGTGCATGTAAACGTTTTTTAACCAGCTGAGTTACAAGGCCATAGGAGAAATGTTAGCGTTGCCTTTTGTTTTTATAATTAGAAAAAAAAAATATAGTCGTGAAAAACGTAAAATGAAATTTTTGAAGTGTTAATAATAGTTAGGTCATTTAATATCCGATGCTAAATTTTTGTGGCTCAAATTCAATACAACAAAATAATGACAGTAAAAATAGAAATTAGGGTTTTGTTTGTTTATATTTAGCGAAGTTTACCATCAATTGGATCTGCTCAATGATTCTCCGAATCAAGGCACTCTCGAACTGAAGAACCTCCGGAGTGGCCTTCTCCTGCCGCCACGCACTCTTCAGGAGCTTCACGTCCGTCTCGTAATCCTCCGTTGACCCTGATTCCAGACCCGAATCCATTCGATCCGATTCCCAAATATTTCAGATTCTTCCCCTCCCCAATTCTTCTTCTTCCGAGTCTGGAGGGAAACAAAAACTGATTGAGAGGGAAAATCTGAATCGGAATTGGCGCCAAAAAGCTAAATTAATTTTTATTTTTGCAAAGAAAAGTAATTCAGATAAAAAGCGAAGCAGGAAAGGGGGGTACGGTGTTGGAAGAGGAGACAGATCACGAGTTTGTGCGTGAATCTAACACCGTTGGATTAGCCATCAGACAGATGGACAGCTGAGATGGGGTTTGATTCAGGCACAAACTGGAGATGTGCCCCGTCTGATCTGATATGATCTGATGGAGAATGGAAGATATGGATATAAATAGATAGGGTGGGAGACGATGGGGGTCTGAGAAGAAAAAGGGATGGAAAATATTGCCATTTGTAGGAGGGTTGGGAGAAGGAGATCGACCGTCACGCACCTCCAGATTTGGACCAAGCACTTGTATCTTTACGTGTACCAAAAAAAAAAAACGAATATCAAATGTTTAAAAAACCAAAACGGTATCGTGTGTTGGAATTTGGAAGAAAATAAAGTTTGTTTTTAAGTTTTTTGTTGGCACGTGATAAAAATATGAGGTGGTGAAGAGTTAATGGAGAATTCCATTTTTCAAATAGTTTTTTGGCATCTCTCTTTCAAGCTTTCTTCTTTTCTTTTTTTTTTTTTTTGGTGAAACAATAAATTTATTCAATTAGATGCTAGAATAGAGAGTGGGCGAAAATTGAATCCACACCATGGTGCAAGAATAACACTTATCTCTGAAGAAGTTGAAGGTTCCTCCTTCCTCCTCCCATCAATGTGGAACTCATTCTCAACACGTCCCCTCACTTGTGGCGAATTTTCATTTTCAAGCCTAACACGTGGACAACACAATGGGGTGACGTGGAGCGCGTGTGACCGTTTGGCTTCACACATGGGACAACGTGCTCTGATACCATGAAGAAGTTGAGGTTCCATCATAAAACCAATTTGCAATATGAGGAGTAGTTCAACATCTTATAAGCTCATGCAAGATTCATTCTCTCATCAATGTAGAACTCATTCTTAACAATCTCTACTACACTTTCTTTCTCTTTCAACCTTGTTGTTAAGCACCATGAAAGTGCCTAAATAGCCACTAGGGATGTGGACTCCACGAACAAATTGATACCAAATCGTTAAAATCTTTTTCATGTCTTTTATATTGAAGACTTTTATTCTGTTGTAACGTACTTTACTTTGAAATTTAAAAAATGAATCCACTTATATTTATACAATATGCCAAAAATTGTATATATTTCTTTAATCAATAGTATAATCTGTATTAAATCTATTTAATTTGCACGACGATTTCAATTTAAGTGCATAAGTTTGGCGATTTGGGCAAGCCAAGGTATGCAAAAATGGACATGCATTACACAAAAATGTATACTTTTCAGCTCCACTAAGCTGTCTGTTTACAACCGCCAGGGGGTTTGCTAGTAGTTTCTAACAATGATAAATCACGCGGTGGACCAATAATTGCAGTGCCGAAGTCACTAACCGATCATTTTTAAGAAAAATAATAAATCTGTTTGTATACAATCGGCCAAGCCCAAGCACATAGTTGCAATTATTCTCTAGTGTACACTAAATCCGCATCTAATTTATACGTTTAAACAGCAACCGTTAGATTAAAATAAACGGAGATGAAGGCTTTTCTTCAAGTTACAACCGGGTCAAAAAAGACCCGAATTGGAAACCCGCCCATGGTAGAACGTTTACTTCCAATCACTCCGGTTCTCTCATCTATTTCACTGATTGCTTTTCTTTCTCCTTCCTTCTCCAGGACGCCTGAAAGCACCACTGCAAGCCTGCAATTGCAGCGTAGGTCGTTGAGATTGATCCAGTTGGAGCATAAATTAAAGTTCCAATACTAACAGTTGAGATTGATCCGATGGTTAGGAAAGAAGCGTGCAACTAGTATGTGTACTAGAGAATGCCAATGCCAAGTTGTTGATCGATGTACTGTCATGCAGACACATATGGTCCAAAACAAAGCTGATTTGGGGCGGGGCACAGGCCAGGCCGGGCCCAAAGAGGGACCGGATATGACCCGTTTGAAAAAACAAGAAGGCGGGGCGGATTTTACAATTTTAAAATTGAGAACCGAACCTAACCCGACCCATATAAAATGGACCTGTTCCTACAGGTCCAAGGGTACATTTTTTTTTCTCTAATTTTCAATATCCTAGATTCCTAGTCAAATTTCCACTCGACCGAGTTCGAATTCAAGTTCAAAATTGAATTTTTGGACAGGAAAAGGGCACCGTCGGAAACAAATCAAAGAACTGGAGCGATGAAATCGATCAATTTTCAGTATCCCACTCTCCTCTACAATTACTGAAGCACATCGACATCACCCCATCCAAGCTCATTCCTTAACTGCTGCGAGAAAATCTTGTAAGCGTCCATCCCCAGATCCACAACTGCAGCCAACGTGACGAAAGCCCTTGCGTCATTCGTGTAGTTCTCGTGCTACAAGCTCACCTCCATTGCAGTTTCAACGGCGCATTTAGGTTTGTTTGCAACGGTGATGGTGATTGTTGCAGAGGAGATGGGAAGGAGAATATGGGTGATCTGAAGGATCCAGATGTAATGGATTCGACAAGAATCCTAATTCGTAGTACTTGTGATGTGTAGTACCAAGGCAGGTCGACTCTGGAGACCAACTGACTAGATCTAAAGGCTGGAAATGGTTGCTGAAACGAAGAAGAACGCCGACTAGTTAATGAACAGACAGAGATGGGAGAATTTGAGGTCGAGATTGAGAGGAGTCAGAGGACTTTGGAGAATTCAACATAACCTATGTGTTAGAAATAAATGGTGGAGATTTAATCACCTTATAATGAACGGTGGAAAAGGTTTGGGCCAGGGGCCCGTTTGCTCTAAAATTTGTACCCGTCCCGCCCCGTTTTGAATTTACAATATATGTACCCGTCCTGTACCCGACCCGCGGGTCGAAGACCCGTTTGCCCAGCTCTAAAGCTGATAACATCGAAACAGTGAAAACAACACTTGAAGTTTGTAATGGTTTCAGAATCTCGATAGTTCGATACTATTTTGGATAATTTTTCCTATACTTTCAAGTATTGTGATTTTCAAACTTTCATACATTTTTCGTCGTCCTAGTTTCACACATAAAGTGAGGATTGTGTGACACTTTCATACTTCCGTTAGCTGTTCTGTCAATACTCAAGAGCTTAGTTAACTGATGACGTGGCTCATTGATTGGATGATTACTATGCATCCACGTGGCACTGTGGCTCTGCGTGGACAATTATAAAATGTCATTTTCATACTTCCTTTAGATGATACATGCTTAATAGAAACATAAAATTTATTTAGTCAAATTGTGCGAGTGTAAGAAAAAAGTGTAAGATGACATTTTCTGATTGAAATTGCATAAAAACACCACATTAGCCATGCATACATTCATGGCATTTTATTAATATATGAGTTGAAAATATTACAACACACGACATGACCAACCCTAGATGGGTGAAATCAAACATGCGCCTTGCAACCTTAGACGCATCTTTTAGATATATGGCGACATGTTATTATTGAGTTCCACTTTATTAGCAAATTACAACATAATTTATATTACACAACCTTGATTCCTGATGAAGGCTTAATTTCAAAAGCTTATGTCTAGCCCTTGGATCAAACCCTAGCTACACTTATTGGTGGTGAAATTTATCGTCGGGAAAATAACGGTGGGAATCATTTCCGGTAGGAGCATTTCCATACTGACCATAACTCTCATTGGCATCACCGTCATCCTCGTCAAGTTTAGCCTCGTTGTTGTTTGCGGTCTGAGACTGAGGTTGATTCTTCGCATTGCCGTCAGCGACAACGGCAGTGCTCCGGACCTGATTTTGATCATTTTTAAGTGAAGCCAGCAGGTGACGTTCATTTGGAGTGAGCCTTTTAGCATCAGCTTGAAGAAATGCCAAGATCAAGGCAAAGGCAACACATGTTATGAGCAAGGTCCTCATGGAGATTAAACTAATTTAACCTTGAAATTAAAATTACAAAGAGGTACATGTAAGTACTGCAAGTAATTAAGTAATTAACTAGCTACTTAATCAAAGTGTTATTAATTAACAAGACATGAATCAACAAACAAGCAAACAAAATCCTGAGAAAAATAACAAACAAACATATGAATAATTAGGGTTTGTGGAAGATACCCAGCAAGTTTGCTATAAGAGAGTAATTTCTGAAGTGGGCAATGACAGTATTGATGCTCCAAGGTGACATTTTTATAGGCGATTTTGGCCTACCAAAGTTAGTGTATTTTCTCCTGTTGTAGATAATTAGATAATTGGAGCGTAATTAAGACAATAAAATCTCTTAGCACTACGCAGTGGAGGGTTATATTACTGTGGCACCATATTTGTCGAAAGGCTATGGCCACCAAAGAAGCAATTATGATGATGAATGATAATTAAGGTGTTTAATTAACTGCATTGTTGACTTTTTATTATTCAAAAATGAATTATTGGCTGCGATCTAATTTCTTTGGAAACATTATTATGTGGTAATTAAATGTTACGTGGTATAATCGGTTTTATATGTTAAAAATGTGATAGATAAAGAGGTTGATATTTCTCACTTTTAAATCACATGAGGAATTTTTAGGGTTTGACCTTAATATCATAAAGTAGACATATCCATATTGAAAAACAAAACTAGAACCATCTAAAAAGAGAGACTACTAAACGCACTGAACATTTTGATCCAAATATCACCGAAATCGAGATGTGCTGACCATCATTCGAATATATGACGAAGCTATAACATGCATGAAAACATAATTAAAGATGTCATCTATATAAATCTACTAAAAACTTGGCAAAACTTCCTCTAAAATAAAGATTGGCCCAACTTGAAACATCTGCAAGTACCACTTTCCCGAAGGGCCACACCTAATAGGTCTCTGACCCTCTATTACATGCCAGCCAATATGTTCAGAGCACATTTGCCAAAATACAAGTTCTGTTAATAAAGATGAATATAGGTAAGCTACCAGGGTAATAATGTGTTAGAGCTTTGGAAAGATGCCTCAACGTCTAATATCCTCACTGCAACTGCTACTAGTTCCGATGACATATCATACAATATCGGATCAGGATCCTCTCCTGAGCAAATGGAGAGGATCCTCCTGACCGGGCCCGTCGGACAGTTCAAAATTTATCCAACGGTTACAAACAGGCAGCTCCACTAAAAATTATAATAATTATAGCCGTTGGATAATTTTTGAACGGTCCGATGGACCCGGTCAGGAGGATCCTCTCCATTTGCTCAGGAGAGGATCTTGATCCTACAATATCATACACTGGTCGTGGCTAGTATAAGCTAGATAATATAATCATGTCATAACTAAGTAGTCTCAAAGTAATGGCAAGCTGAGTGCATGATTGTATAATCATTTCATTACTGAATAATCTTATAACTGTATAATCATGTCATTACGTAGTACTCTTGATGTAATGCCAAGTTAAGTATATATCATACACGTGTAAGCTAAATGACATGTTCGTAGTATAGATAAGCTGAATATATATCATACACGTGTGTAAGTTGAATGTAATATATGTAGTATGGACAAAATGAATACATATCATACACGTGTAAACTGAATATCATTATCATACACTAGCCATAGCTAGTGTAAGTGGAGTCATACGTTTATACATTGAAGGTCTGATAAAAATTCATAAAACTTGATTTTCCCCATAACGTAACTGAAATCAAATTTGCTAAGCTTGTTTAAAAGACATTTTTGTAATAAAAGTCCCCTCACACCTCTAGCTTGCTCCCCTTAAGGAGCATTGTTCTTGTCATTCTAGTAAAATCTGTACCTTGACCGAAACACAATGTCATGTCTCGAACTCTAGGACATGAATACCACATTTAATTTTCATTAAACTTATGGTTGCATTTAACTTTTGAGTTAGACTATTTACATATCCTATGAAGGGATCAAGCCAATCATAACTCATCACTTTATCAAGCTCAAGAAAACAACTTGTATTGCAATGACTTTGAATATCTAGTCACACAGATGTACAAATTCTATATGATCCCCGAATCATCTTCTCATACCAGCAATCGCACACAACATCAATCTCATCCAGAAGCCCAATAAACACTAAATTCTTGGTAGGTGTCATTAAGCTCAATTGGGTCTCTAGTATAACAACTTTAGCAGTTAAGAATGATTCAAGACATATTGACCAGAAGTCAAACCTCAGTCAACGTGGTCAACCGTAGTGACGCAAGAAAACTAAGGAAGTCTCGAGGAGATGGGGATAAATAACCTAGGAATCGCTCAACCAGGGGGGACGGATTCATTCACATCTTTACTGGGATAGAACTTGGGAATCACTCGACCAGGGGCAACGAGATTCACTTGATGTCGCTAATCAAGGATTCACTTGACACGACCAAGTCTCACACTTGATTTTAAGGTGGAGAAAACCCACCCTCTTCTTAGATTAACTTTAATTTACTAATTGGCTCCTTAATCTTACATATGGAGCCCTTTAAATAGGAGGGTACCTTACATTGGTAGGATAGACAATTAATAACATATTATAGTTACAATGCAGCCTAATTAAAATAGATAAAAGCATGGCATTGATAGATGAGAAGCCATCAACATCCATATTTTATATAGGGGCTATACTTATTGTAGTGCCTACATCATACTCCTCTTCTCCAAAAAACGCTCGTCCTTGAGTTTCATTTCGTTTTCCTCGATCGTTTGGATGACCTTGCAAATTCTTCCACAACAACCACACTAGCAAAATGAAGTTCAAGGAGGTCAAAGTGTTCCAAGGCAAAAAAAATGCAAATTCCACTTCCCTAATATTCCAAGCGTTGTAGACCCTAGTTTCTTCTTCTTGATTGAAATTGACATCATAAATCCAAGGGAGTCTCGAGAAGACGGGGGATAGAAACCTGGAAATCAATCAACTAGGGGCAACAAAATCACTTGATGTCGCTAATCGTGGATTTGCTCGTACACGACCAAGCCAAAAGCTTGTTTAAGAAGGAGCAAATTACTCTCTAGATTAACTTTAATTTACTAATTGACTCCTTAATCTTACATATGGAGCCCTTTAAATAGGAGGGTACCTTACATTGGTAGGATAGACATTAATAACATATTATAGTTACAATGCAACCTAACTAAAATGGATAAAAGCATGGCTTTGATAGATGAGAAGCCACCAACATCCATATTTAATATAGGGACCATACTTATTGTAGTGCCTACATCATGTAGGGTCAACAACCCTACGTAATCCAATCTGGAAGATATGCAGATCAGATTTACAATGCTAAATTTCTATGGGCATCACATTACTTACGCAACAACATACTACAAACATAACTATTTTAATGCTTTCAGTAGAATGATTTAGAACAACTTCTATATTCATTTTCTTTACTGTGTTTTCAGCTCTTAGAATATTTTTTTCTGAGCTAGATGCTACCAATAAGCAAGTGAAAGTCAAATGTTCAATAATACAGGTTAGTTTTGATCTATATCAAAAAATCTTGTGCATGGTATTTAATAAATATTTTTGTAATTAAGTTGTGTTTTTCTTACCTTAATTAAGGGTGATTGAAAATTTAAAATTATATTCATGCATGCGTTTTTCTTTGTTCCCAGCTGTCATTCTGTTGTTAGGAATAGTTGATTAAACGAGATGGTAGAAGAGGAACATCTTTTTGGCAATGAAGAAAATAAAGAGTGAAGAACTAACAACAATATAAAAAGTTATGACATGGAAAAACAAAGTATTTTTTATTTGTTTTATAACTATGTGAACCACTTCTCAACTTTTGCTATGAAATATATTGTACAAACACATATTTTTGTTCCTTATTGAACAAAAAGATATAAATAAATTTTAATATGAATGTAAGTAAATTTTAGTATACTCTACACGTTTAATATAGTTTAAAATCCATAGCATCACGCTCAAACTCATTTGCTTGTTGAAATTCTAATACTAACCGTTGAGATTGATCCAATGGTTAAAAAGGAAAGTGTGTAATGTATTGGCTACTGGAGAAAGCCCAGTTGTTGATCAATTTTACTTTCATGCATACACTTATGGCCCAAAACAAAGTCCATTTCACAATAATGAATCAGTAAGAACAAAACTTGAAGTTTGTTAGGGTTTCAGATTCTTGATAGTTTGATACTATTTTTCATGATAACATAAAATTTACTTCAGATGATAGATGTTTAATGGAAACATAAAATTTATTTAGTTAGATTGTGCGAGTGTAAGAAGGAAATGTAAGAGGACATTTCGAACTGAAATAACTGAAAAAACCCACACTAACCATGCCATAAGATAAAATGATACATATTTAATGGAAGCATAAAATTTATTTCGTCAGATTTTACGAGTGTAATATAACATTTTTGGACTGAAATTACACAAAAAAAATCCACACTAGCCATGCATACATTCATGACATTTTATTATATGAGTCTAAAATATTACAACATACGACATGACTAGCCCTAAACTGGTGTAATCAAACATGCGCCTTGCGACCTTTGACACATCTTTTAGATATATGGCGACGTGTTATTGAATTCCACTTTATTAATTAGCAATTACAAGCCAAACACAATATTTATATTACACAACCTTGATTGCTGATGAAGGCGAGCTTGAACCTTCATTTTAAAAGTTCATGGGCAGCTCTTGGAAGAAACCCTAGCTAATGGGGCTGAAATTGATCGCCGGTAAAATAACGGTGGGAATCACTTCCGGAAGGACCATGTCCAAACTGACCATAACTCTCGTTGGCATCACCGTCATCCTGGTCAAGTTTAGCCTCGTTGTTGTTTGTGGTCTGAGACTGAGGTTGATACTTCGCACCGCTGTTAGCAACAAACGCCGTGCTCCGACCCTGATTTTGATCATTTTTAAGTGAAGCAAGCAGGTGACGTTCATTCAGAGTGAGCCTTTTAGCATCAGCTTGAAGAGATGCCAAGATCAAGGCAAAGGCAACGCATGTTACGAGTAAGGTCCTCATGGAGAATAAACTATTTAACCCTGAAAATAAAATTACAAAGTGGTGCGTGTAATTAAGTAATTAACTAGCTACTTAATCAAAGCGTTATTAATTGACAAGACATGAATCAACAAACAAGCAAACAAAATCCTGAGAAAAATAACAAGCAAACATAATAATAATTAGGGTTTGTGGATGATACCCAGCAAGTTTTGCTATAAGAGATTAACGTCTGAAGTGGCAATGACAGTATTTATGCTCAAAGGTGTCATTTATATAGGCTATTTTGGCCTACCAAAGTTAGTGTATTTTCTCCTGCGGTAGATAATTAGATAATTGGAGGGTGATTAAGATAATACAAGGGATGTGATATCCACACACTCCTTTTTACTTCTTTCATACCCTTTTAATTTTCGATCGTCGGATCGGATGAATTGAAGAAGATCAAAAGATAAAAATTAACAAGGAGTGTGAGAGAAGTAAAAAAAGATGTGTGGATAGCACACCCCTAATAAAATCTCTTAGCACTACGCAGTGGGGGGTTATATTGCGGTGGCACCATATTTGTCGAGAGGACATGGCCACCAAAGAAGCAATTATTTTGATGAATGATAATTAAGGCGTTTAATTAATTAACTGCATTGTTGACTTTTTATTATTCAAAGAGTAATGATATTCATATCATGTTTTAATACCACATTTCTATACAATCTTATGTGACATCTGATGTGAACAGCCACATCATTTGAAAAATTTGCTAAACCCAAGGAGAGGAATAAAAAAAACTCATCGTATACCACAATCATTATTTAATTAACTAGTTTTTCTTAATTATTAGTTTATTAGATAATGAACTAAATTTAAAAATCTGATTAATTTAAATAATGTGGCTGTCCACATCAAATGTTATTTAAAGTGATATAAAAATGTGGTACAAAAATATGGTATGAATGACATTACTCTTATTCAAAACTGAATTATGGTGTCTGATGTAATTTTCTATGAAAAGTTATTATGTGGTTCTTGAATGTTACGTGATATATAATCGGTTTTACATGTTAAAATATAAAGACATAATAAAGTTAATATTTCTCACTTTTAGAGCACGTGCAGACTTTTTAGAGTTCGACTTCATAACATCATGAAGTGGACAAATCCGTACTGAAAATAAAAAAATGTCATTTTGGATGCGGTTCCTATTCATTAATATTCTTAGATTGAAATTTTGTTGGTTTTTAGTGTTTTTATTGATCTATGAAATTAATGCAATAATGCATTTTTATGTATGTTATTATAATTTTTAAATTAAAATTTGATATTTGTAGTTATTTATATTAATGAGATTTTAAATAAAATTCATAATTTTTTGAAATTATTAAAAAAATATATATACTTAAAGAAAACCCATGATTTGTCATTACTTATATTAATGATATTTTACATACAAAAAATTAGTAATTTTTATACGCTACATTTTACATACAAAAAGCTGGTAAATTTTATACAAAAAAAAAGGTGATACATTTTATATAAAAAAAAGGTACATTTCATATAAAAAAACAATGGTACATTTTACATATAACAAAGCAGTATATTTTTAAAGACAAATGGGTACATTATTAACAAATTATGGGTACTAATAAATGGTAAAAAAAATATGAGTACAAATAAAAGTTTGAAAAATATTGACACAAAAATAAATTAATATATGGGTACAAATTAAAACTGAAAAGAAAATTGGCACAATTTAAAAAGAGGGTTGCAAATTAAAATGGGTACAAACTAAAAAATAAAAATATATGATACAAAATTTAGCCATAAATATAAATATATCAAATGTAACATTTTTAACACTAAATAAATATATTTAGAAATAAAATTTAATTATATTGATATGTAAAATATTTTATTATGAAATAATTAATGATGTTTATTAAAACTAAGGGACCTTGATTAAAAATTGAAAAAGAATAAGGTTTATGTAACATCCTACATTGCCCAGCGGAGTGGATCTTCTATGCCTTATATGTATATTCTCATCTCTATCTAGCACGAGGCCTTATGGGAGCTCACTGGCTTCGGGTTCCATCGAAATTCCGAAGTTAAGTGAGTTTGCGCGAGAGCATTCCTAGGATGGGTGACCCACTAGGAAGTTCTCGTGTGAGTTCCCAGAAACAAAACCGTGAAGGCGTGGTGGGGGCCCAAAGCAGACAAGATCGTGCTATGGTGGAGTTGAGCCCGAGATGTGGTTGGGGCCGGGCTGGGATGTGATACTTTGGTATCAGAGCCAATCCATGGGTGAAAGTGTGCCGACGAGGACGTCGGGCCCCTAAGGGAGTGGATTGTAACATCCCACATTGCCCAACGGAGTGGATCCTCTATGCCTTATATGTATATTCCCATCTCTACCTAACACAAGGCCTTTTGGGAGCTCACTGGCTTCGGTTTCCATCGGAATTCTGAAGTTAAGCGAATTTGCGCGAGAGCATTCCCATGATGGGTGACCCACTGGGAAGTTCTCGTGTGAGTTTCCAGAAACAAAACCGTGAGGGCGTGGTCGGGACCAAAGCGGACAATATCGTGTTACGGTGGAGTCGAGCCCGGGATGTGGTGGGGCCCGGGCCGGGATGTGATAGTTTCAATCAATGGTGTTGAAAAAAGAGGGATGAGAACCTAATTTCTCCATTATAATATAGTATATATAAGAATATCTACACACACACACACATAATGTGAGCCTTATTTCTCGTCAGTCCGCATTTTGGACTCTATTATTATTATTATTTTTTTTTTGAAGTCTCCCCGTTTTTAATAAGACTTGCTAATATATTTTGTTTGTGAAAATATATGTTCCAACATGCATAATTCTTTCCTCATCCATCCAACGAATGAATGGCCAATCAAATGCTGACACATGTCCAGGCGAACCCTACATTATGTTAGGCTTTTGTTACGCAATCAAACCCTAAACTCTTTCTTTTTTTAGAGAAACTGACTTAGGCATCTGAGATCCATTGGCCAAACCACCTCTCAACTCGTGAGCATGCGTGGCTTTGTTCTTTGGTCAAAGGTGTTTATTTTTTTGTAAATTCGCCAAGACCGAAGACGACGGATTTGTGCTATCATGATTAACCTCATTTGTAATAAGTTGGAGTGTGATTCTCTTTTTTTCCTGACCGAGTTAAAAGTTCGGACAAAACTCTTATTGTACAGCCGTTCATTCATGCTTGTTTGATCGATACCATATTTTTTCTCTAAATATTCAAAGATATATGTAGTGATTAGTTGCATGATAGAACCTCATTTATAGCGCACATACATATAGCAAGGGATGGTGTAGAACTTGCTATAAGTAATTTCCAAATGTTCCGGGTAAACCATTATCAGATACTAATTGTAAAGAGTTCATGGATAAAACTGCTCAAAAACCGGGAAAGGAAAGGGTACCAAGAGCTCTTAAACCACTATTTTGTTATTTTAATATGGAGAAATTAGGTTCACATCCTTTAGACAAATATTAGGTTAAATAATTTAATATATTACCAAGAGATAATATCATGATTAAAATCACAACATTATTTCTCAATAATAATCGAAAATTATTTCAACCTCTTTGTCATTCAATGGTCTAAAATTTTGATCATTCAACGACCTTGATTACTCGGGCCGATAATGTAATTTTGGGTCCAAACAGGTATATTTATGTTTTATGCCTAAATTTTGTATCATATATTTATATTTTTAGTTTGTACCCACCTTTAATTTGCAACATTTTTTTTTTAAATTTGTAGTATTTTCTTTTTAGTTTTATTTTGTACCCATGTATTAATTTTTTTTAGCGCCTATATTTTTAAAGATTTCATTTATACTCATAATTTTTTAATATTTTATCTATACCCTAATTTATTTATAATGTACCAATTATTCTTTATTAATGTACCACTTTGTTATATGTGAAATGTACCAATTTTTTTGTAAAATGTACCAATTTTTTTAACATTATGGATACATTCTTTTGCCATTTATTATTTCTTATTTTTACATAGTTTTTATCCATTTATTCAATCAAAATGTTTGAATTTTTTTATTGTAACCGTTTCTAATAGTATTATAATGAGGGGTTTTAAATTTAAAGGATTATAAATCTAATAAAATATCAAACAATTAATGTCAAAACTATAAAAATAAAAATATTAATTGTAATGTAATGAGGAGTACAAAGTCAAGGAACTTTGATAAAACTTTGAATACCATTAGGGGCGTTTGTTTGCCCTCTTTAAATGGGACTAGACTGGACTGGACTGGACTAACTGTTAGTCCAATACTGTGTTTGTTCCATGCTGGGACTAACATTAATGAGACTAAAGGGGACTAGCATGGACAAAACCCTTCACTAAGTGGTCTTAGCGAGACCCCCCAATAACCATGGGACTAGCTAAGACTATCCTCTCTCGTCCTCGTCATGCTCAACAACCACTCTCGATAGACTCCTCGTTATCTCCGGTCACCTAGATCATAATAAAATATTAATAATTTATATATTAAATAATATAATATTAGAATTTGTTATTATCCAGCTTCTTAGTCCAACACTGCACCAAACGCTTCACTAAGTTAGTCCAGCTTAGTCTAGTCTAAGCCAGTTCAACTTAGTCCTTGAAGCTAGTCCAGTCCGAGATAAAGAGAGGAAAAAAAAACTACACCCGCACACGTGGACCTTAACGTATGCCAAATCTGAAGGAATTTGTCACCTACATGGCAACTGGGTATAGAGATCGTGTGTGTCTAGAACCCTCTTAAACTCCCACGCTCTCCACTCATGTGATGGTTTTCTCTCAGCATCTCCACACCCCAGGAAAGTAGCATCCCACTAACTTCAACTGCCATGTCCATTGTTCGCCTATAAAAAGGCATCGAACCAAAGCAAAGAGGGGAAGAAAAAAACAAGAGGGGGTACGCTGCAGAAAGTGAAAGAGGAATTGAGAGGAGAAAAGGAAGAGGTACTCTGCAGATATTGAGAGAAAAGAAAAGAAGCAACAAAGTATTGTCGGAAGAGAAGACGAAGTAATTCCATTGTCGGCGAGTCCGAACCAAGCTCTTCAAGGAAGGAGAGCAAACTACAAGCAACAATCAGAAGGTACAAAACCTATGTTTCCTTTATCTTCATTTTCGCTCCAGTAAATTTATTTTGCAGGCAAGCGTTGTCTTGAGTCCTCCATCTCCTACCACAACCTAGCTCATTTGTCACTACCATTAATCACATGAATTTCTTAGAGGTGGTCTAAACCACCCCGTGAAGTTCCAATCAAATATAAGTGATCCATGCTCGTCATCTCCGTTGATCCTCTAGAAGGCGCACAAGGCCTCCACACCATCTGCTTCTCTCCTTAAGAACAGCCATGACCGCTCATCTTATGTGCAAATCATGCGTCTCTCTCTCTCTCTCTTTGCTCTGTAAATATGAGCAAGTGACTTGAAATTGAAGGCTTGAGGCCGTGTTTGGAAAGCACCACCACGCATGGGCACACTGAGCAGCATACAAAATGGCCACGCTTCGTGGAGTTCAGGAATTCCATGACGCTGTTGGGTGCCAAAGTTGAAGGCATCGCCCCCTTCGCAGTCCAAGAGCACGACAATAAGGAAAAGATAGCAGTCATTTGTGACTTGGTGATTGCTACAATGCAAGACATTAGTTATGCACATATGCTGCTTGGAGATATGCTGTTAAAGGTGTAGTAGCTATGTTTGAAAAGGGTGTAGCTACGTTTGAGAAAAAGATGTCATGTAAGACCTATAATCATGAAGGAAAAGTGGTCCATACTTTTGTTCCTACTTTGACCAAGTGATTACAAACTCTACAAGAGGAAAGGCCTATGGTGGAAAAGAGAAATCATGCAGAAAAAAAATGAAAGAGAGAAGTTTTCAGCTTAACAGAATGCAGACAGAGCGAGGATGGGCTAGTGAGAGTAATGAAAGAAATGAGTGGAAAGAAAAATCTGAAGCAAAGGGGATAATTACACTAAGCAAGCAGCCGTGCATCTTTCCTGGCCATCTACGTCATTTGTTCCTTGTAAATGTGGTTCAATTACTCTAACAGGAACATCTGATAAATCATCACCTATGAATCATGATTGTCTCTTCTCCATTAAAGTGGGGTTCTGTGCAAGAAACAAAAAGAGTTCAAAACTCAAAAGGGAGAGAATAAGAGTTCCACCAAAAGCTTTTTGTGCTAGGAATCGAAAGAGAAGGAAGAATGAAGACTGTAAAGTCTGCAAAAGAAAGCTATAACAGGGAATACAAAAATAAAGGAAGTTGTCTTCTAAATTGCTAGAAGATTTAATGCAAATACAAAGAAGAGATGAGATGGAGACAAAATGATAAAAGCTACAAATCAAAAGTAAAGGAAATAAACAAGTTTTTGTCAAGGAAAGCTTTGTACAATACTTGAGACGACGATACTGTAACAGCTTTGATGTTCTGGCTTCGTAACTTTAATAGTTGTTCTTCCTTCTTATTCCACCGACTCTTATCTCTCAGAGAGAGACATATCGCAGCAAACCCAAGCAACCCAAGTCATTTAAGAGCTCTGCTTCAAAAAAATCAAAGAAGTCTTCTGCCTGAGATACGTGAAGAAGAAAGCAAGATAGGCACTTGCCATTATTCCAATTTCAAGTATGTTTTTCTACACAAAGAAGGAAAAGTATATACGCTGAGTTTAAAAACTCTAAGGAAGAAAAGTGCGCCAGATGCTTTTATGAAGCTAAATGTGGCTTGTTTTTACTGACGCCACATGAAGTCCTGCTTGGACTTAGAAATCTAAGTCTACAAGGAGAAGAAACGAGAAGCTTGTGATATTCCTAAATTAGTTGGGAATTGATGCTTACGTGGAAACCAAAAGGAAGAAAATAAGTCATTTCAAAGACTTTGCTTCAAAAAAGAAACAAGTGGCTGTATTTAATTTGTTTGTACCATACTTGACCAATCCTGAAACTACTGAGCACCGGTCAACGTTATACCTTCAAGGACCCAGAAGAGTTTCCCTCTAACCATGAGGCCAATCACAGCAAGACATGTGTCGACATCAGAAGCCAATCATAGCGCGACACGTGTCAACATTAGAAGCCAATCACAACACGACACGTGTCAATGTCAGAATGAAACTAGAAACTCTCTTATATAAATAGAGATCATTCTCTCACAATATTTCCTAATGTCATTTGTACTAAATCATTCACTAGTACTCACTAAAGGAGAGCTTGAACCTATGTACTTGTGTAAACCATTCACAATTAATGAGAACTCCTCTACTCCGTGGACGTAGCCAATCTGGGTGAACCACGTACATCTTGTGTTTGCTTCCCTGTTCCTATCCATTTACATATTTATCCACACTAGTGACCGGAGTAATCTAGCGAATGTCACAAACTTAACATTTTCTGTTGTACCAAAGTCCTCACTGATTTTGTGCATCAACATTTGGCGCCGTCTGTGGGGGCGACACTTATTCTCACTCTCTTCAGCTTTGTCAAGCTGGTTTCCATCATTCGTATACTCTTTTTTTACCAGGTATCCCTCTCCAACATGGGGAGCGAAGGAAGCCACAGCACACAGAATGACACATCTCTTGCACCTAGTGCGAAGCAACGAAAGAATGAAGGAAAGAGGGTTGCTTTTCAAGCTAAAGTGGATGAGCTAGAAGCTCAGAACAACAAGATAACAATGAAGAATGAGGTCCTCTAGGAGCAATATGAGAAGCTCTATGAGACGCTCCACGAAACTAGGCGTACTCAAACACGCGGGCTCGTTGCCCTATGGACATCAACCATTATCTGGGTGGTCCCCAACACGGAGGGTCACCTTCATTCGACATGGGTATCCCTGATGAGGAGCGAGCTAATCATCAAAATATTGATTAACATGAGACTTCTCTCAACCCAGCTGCTTCGACCCGAAACAGGAGAAGTGGAGGAAGACACCTCCTTGTAAAAGGGTTGGAAGGATTGAAAACCATTTATCGTGATTGCCGAGACTTCTTAAAGCAACGTCGAGAGAATACCCTCCACATATGCTCAAAGATCAATGACCCAAGGGTTTCTGAAAGACTCGGTCCCCTCCCACGACCCAAGCCAGCTGTCAATCTAGGGAAGAAACGACATGTCCAAAGGAACATGAAGGTACATGAGACTCTGAGGTATTTCGACAAACTCGCCCTAGAAGTCAGTATGGCGAGTCCAAGGAAAAATCACACGCCCTTGCTCAAACTTTCCTACTTACAAGAGGCGATGGAGATTTACGAAAGAAAATCCCAGTGGTACATGACTCCACTCAGGACACTCTTGTCCTATAGCTCATTGAGGAAGTAAACAAGTTGAAGGCCGAACGTTAGGCCGAGATAGTTGACTGGAACCAACCCAAGCCTGGCCCTCTCACAAGGAGGATCATTGACACCCCTTCAAGCGAAGACAAAACAAAAGCTTGGTTTACAACTCTATATTGGAAGGGAAGACCCAATTGAACACCTTAACCTCTTTGAGTCCACTATGGCATATCGGATGCACACCGATGAAGATTGATGTCTTCTCTTCCCCTTCACCCTATTTGGCGGAACTCTAAACTGGTATTGCCGTCTTCCACCTGAAACAATAGACTCATTTGACGAACTGAGGAAACTGTTTGTCTCTCAACACATCTTCCAGACCGATCGCTTGCATTATGCAGATGACTTGAACACTATTCACCAGAAGCTGGACGAGTCACTACGAGAGTATGCCGGTCGTTTCAGCCATGAGTATTCTCGCTGCGCTGAGGCAAATGACAAGATCGCCCTCAAGGCTTTCACGGCAAGCCTACGTGATTGTTTCTTTAAGTACATGATCAATGACAACACTTGGAAGACTTACTCTGAGGTGATGGCACAGGCTTACAACCATGCCTCTGCCGAGGCAAGGACATATCAAGGGAAACCCCCTACATCCAAACGGCAGCGGTGCCGCCCCCTGCCTTACTTAATACTTTGCCAAGTCAACAGACATATCAATCTTAGGGCAAAAGGAAAGATTTCCATCCTCACCAGTCTCATTTTAGTAAAAGGAGTAAGGGACACTAACGCGATAACCAAGGGTATCGCCATGATAATCCCCGACCCTAGGCAGTCAACACAGTGGGTCAAGCAAGTGTCAGGACAGCCCCTACCCCGAGGTATGAGGCATACACACCTTTGAATGCCACGTGTGTGGCCATTTACCCCAGTATAACACACCTGATATTGAAGCCAAAACCGAGGCACCCAGATTACAAGCCCACAAAGAACACGGGCACGTTTTGCTGCTACCACGAGCATAACAACCATGACGACGAGAAGTGTATCACCCTTCGTGATCATATTGAAGCTTTGGCACGTGAAGGAAAAATTGATCAATTCCTCCTTCACCTTCCAAGGGGTAACAGTAACCAACACCAGGTGAGTGTGATATATTCCATAAGTGGTGGTACACCCATATCTAAATCTTCCAACAGGGCCATGAAAAATAGTGAACGAACTTTAAGGTCTGGCTACCAAGTGTTTCACGTGGAAGACATCAGGGGAGTTAAGTATCAAAAGCCTAACTGTGATCCAATATGTTTCTACCCTGAGGAAGAAAGAGGTATCATCTACCCTCACAACGACCCACTGATTGTGGAAGCTCACATAACCAACTTTGAAGTACAATGAATCCTGGTAGACACGAAGGCTTCGGTCAATATCATGTTTGCTGAAGCTTTCAGGGCACTTAATGTAGCTGAACACTTGCTCGATCGCTCAATTTCCCCTCTGATAAGCTTCTCTGGTGATATCGTGCAACCTTTGGGGAGCATACACTTACCTTTCACCATTGGTACAGGCCCTTACACAGCTACCATTACCACTAACTTCCTTGTGGTTAATTGCCCAACTGCATACAATGTCATCTTGGGATGCACATGCATCAATGATTTCAAGGCCATGGTATCCATACATATGTTGTTGATGAAATTTCCAACCCTATATGGCAATGGTTACATCAGAGGAGATTAATTTAGTGCACGATCATGTTACAACACTTCGGTCAAGCAACAACACCTGCCTGTGCATAAGGAAACCCTTTCTATACATGACCAAGTCATAAAGACCAGCCCAGATGAAGCCAACTTGGATCTTCACGATGACAACAGTCAACCCAACGATCATCGAGATGACTCTTTCACCCAGCAAGCATAACCCGCTGAAGAGTTGGAGAATGTCTCTATCTCAAAAGATTATCTGGATCGCATGGTGAAGATTGGCACCACCTTGTCACCACCCATTCGGTTGGGATTGATATTTTTTTTGCAAGAAAACACTGAGGTCTTCGCCTGGTTAACGAGGACATGCCAGGCATCTCTCTCGATATCATTAATCATCGCTTAAGTATTGACCCTAAGACTAAGCCAGTGAGACAGAAGCGAAGATCTTATAACGCTGAACGGTACTAGGCAATGAAGGCAGAAGTTGAAAAACTCAAAGGCATAGGCTTCGTCCGCGAAGTCAATTATCCAACGTGGGTAGCAAATGTTGTCCTTGTTAAGAAGAATCCGACCAAGGAAAGTCTCTTGCTCCAAAAGGTCTTGTGGAGAATGTGTGTCGATTACACCGACCTAAACAAAGGATGCCCGAAGGATAGCTTTCTTCTTCCTCTCATAGACAGACTTATAGACTCTACGGGAGGGTGTGAACTTCTGAGCTTCATGGATGCTTACTCAGGATACAATAGAATCCTCATGAACCCTCCGGACCAAGATCACACAGCCTTCACTACCGACAGGGGACTATATTGCTATAAAGTCATGCCATTCGGCCTAAAGAATGCAGGAGCAACTTATCAAAGACTGGTCAATTCAATGTTCGCCGAACAGATTGGGAAGAGCATGGAAGTTTACGTTGATGATATGCTAGTTAAGAGAAAATATGCTGACCAACACATTACCAACCTATCTGAAACTTTCACCATTCTGAAGAGGTATCGAATGAGGTTGAACCCCAACAAATGTGTCTTCGACGTAGGCTTTGGCAAATTCTTAGGCTTCATGATAAGCCAATGAGGCATTAAGGCTAATCCCGAGAAGATCAAAGCAATCCTCGACATGAAGGAACCGGTAACTTCAAAAGACATCCAGAGCCTTACTGGCAAGGTGGCAGCCTTAACTAGGTTTTTCTCTAAGGCCACAGACAGATATGCTCATTTCTTCAAAGCATTTAAGGAATGTAAGAAGTACATTACATGGACTGATGAATGTGCCGAGGCATTCAAGAACCTCAAAGACTACATGAGTAAAGCCCATCTGCTCTCCAAACCTGAGGTTAGTGACACTCTCATTATCTATCTGTTGGTATCGGCTTCAGCAGTAAGTTCTGTTCTCATTCCAAAGGATGGTAATGTCGAACGGCTTGTCTACTACGCTAGCAATGCCTTACAAGATGCAGAGACACGATACTCTAACATTAAGAAATTGGCTCTAGCATTGGTATTGTCTGCTCGAAAACTTCGCCCTTACTTCCAAGCACACTCCATCATTATGCTTACCAATCATCCTCTTCGACAGATACTCCAAAGTCCTGACATTTTCGGGTGAATGATCATATGGGCGATAACATTGGGTGAGTTTGACATCTCCTACCAACCAAAGCCAGCTGAGAAGGGCCGAGCAGTGGCAGACTTCATCGCCGACTTCACATATCCTGTTGACATTGTTTCTACGCCTAAAGAAGTGGTTTCATTACCCTCAGAAACTCAGAAAATAGAACCAACAGCCCCATCATGGAGTCTATATATTGATGGCTCGTCCAACCAACAGGGTTGTGGAGTAAGACTAGTTCTTACGACCCCTGACAAAGTGACGAAGGAGTATACTCTTCATTTCAAATTCAAGGCATCGAACAATGAGGACGAATATGAAGCCCTCATAGCAGGCTTACGTTTGGCCAAACACCTTGGGGTTAAACGAATTGATATCTTCAATGACTCCCAATTGGTGGTTAACTAGGTCACCAACAACTTTGACGATAAGGATAGCTTCATGGCAGCATATCTGGCACAAACACAATTGTTACTCAAGCACTTCTATTACCAGATCACCCAAATTCCTCGAGTGGCAAACAATCATGCAGATGCTTTGGCTCGCCTCGCCTCAGCGGTGGAAGACAAGATTGGAAAAAAAATTTAGGTCGAATTGTTGTCAACACCAAGCACCATGGTTGCGGAAGTATGCAACTTACAACAGGGGGATAGTTGGATTACCCCGATTTATAAATTCCTTGCTCATGGCATCCTTCCAAATGACAAAGTCCAAGCTAAGCAGATTCGATACAAGGCTACTTGTTACTTGATCATTAATGACCAACTCTACAAGCAGGGTTTTAACCTACCGTACCTAAGATGCCTTACGCGCGCAGAGGCAAAAATTATCCTTCAGGAAATACATGAAGGAGTCTGCGGAGATCATGCTGGATCTCGATCCCTAGCACACAAGGCTTTTCGTCAAGGATATTACTGGCCAACACTCCACAAATATGCCATCAGAATATCTCACTCATGTGATAAGTGTCAACACTACGCAATTATTCATCACTCCCCTCCCGAGCCGCTCACTCCTATGATTAGCCCTTGACCCTTGGCCCAATGGGGACTTGATTTGATCGGCCCAATGGGGACTTGATTTGATCGGCCCAATGCGTGCAGGGAAGGGTATGGTCTGCTATGCAATCGTTGCAATTGACTACTTCACAAAGTGGGCTGAAGTAGAACCCTTGGCAACCATTACTGAGGCAAAAATAGAAGACTTCGTATGGAAGAACATCCTTTGTAGATTCGACATTCCCAATGTGATAGTCACTGACAACGGGCGACAGTTCGACAACAATAAGTTCAGGATGTTCTGCTCTATGTTCAACATCAACTTATGTTTTGCCTCCCCAGCTTATCCCCAATCTAATAGACAAGTCGAAGCCATCAACAAAATAATCAAGTGAACTTTGAAAACTAGCTTGGACAAGGTTAAAGGTTGTTGGCCAGAATTTGTACCCCAAGTTCTTTGGTCATACCGCACTTCGTATCAGACATCAACAGGAGAAACCCCATTCTCACTTGCCTTTGGTACAAAGGCAGTTGTCCCAGTTGAGCTTGAGCAAGCAACGTTCCGAGTCCAGAACTACGTGCAAGGCGAAAATGACAAACAACTTACCCTCAATTTAGATCTAGTCGAGGAATACATAAACCAGGCTCACTTGAGGAATGTCGCCTACAAGCAGCGCATCTCCAACTACTATGACTCAAGGGTCAAACCTCGTTCTTTCAAAGTGGGGAACTGGGTATTGAAGAAAAGATTACTCTGCGACAGAGTCTCGAGTGAAGGAACACTTAGTCCAAACTGAGATAGACCGTTTGAAGTTGTTGGCATCAGTCGCCTTGGCTCTTACAAGCTTAGAAGCTCCGATGACAAGACACTTGGCCATCCATGGAACGCTGATCACTTGAAGTACTATTACAAGTAAACTCACATTGTACAAGTGTTAAGCTTCAGCCATTCAGCATCTTATGTAACGAAGACTATTTCGCATGAATACAATAAAGAGGTGATTTAGACAACTCAGTCCTAATCCTCTTACATTCCTAGCAATGAAACACTCGGGTTCAAAGTTTCAACATGAATGCTTCCTACATGAAACAAAGTCTAAGTATGTGTCAACAAGACTATAAAAATAAATGAACAGCTTCACAGTATATTTGTTCAATCATACATTCCAATACATTCATACATAAGCCAACTGTGCTTCGAAATGGTTCAACATTCTTTTATGTCATTCGACACTTGCTACAATGTGCCTCGACACTTTGCCTTTATTCACACCAACCAGGTGATGAAATGTGAAGAAGGAACTCATCTTCATGCCACCAATCAGGTGATGAAATGTACAACCCGTACTCTAATATCATTTGGCAACTTGCCACTCATGCCACCAACCAGGTGAAAAAGGAACTCATCTTCATGCCATCAACCAGGTGATGAAATGTACAACCCGTACTCTCCTTTATGCCACCAACCAAGTGATGAAAGTAACTCACCATTCAATCCACCTACCAGAAGATGAGTGGTACAACTTTTCCATGTGAACTCCTAGCATTCACAAATAATCAAAAACCCTCAAGCTTGACAACTCAACTAGGGGAGCACTTATGCCCAACAAGAGTTATAGTCACCAACAAAGTCTTATTGCAAGCCAACAACAACTTCAGTGCATGACATACGAAGATCAAGCTATTCAGCCCTCTTGCATCTGCTTTAGACATTTCTCCTCTGTAACAATGCAAACACTACAACTCGTAGAAAGCTTCACACACTCTTGATTAAGACAGTGTGAAGCAAAACCAATTTATGGTGCCAACAAGAGCTTCATCAAAGGAGTTCAACCATAATTCTTAAAAGCTTCACACACTCTTGATCAAGATAGTGTGAAGCAAAACCAATTTATGGTACCAACAAGAGCTCCATTAATGAAAGGTAACCACAATTCTCAAAAGCTTCACACACTCTTGATCAAGACAGTGTGAAGCAAAACCAATTTATGGTGCCAACAAGAGCTTCATCAATGGAGGGCAACCATCATTCTCAAAAGCTTCACACACTCTTGATTAAGTCAGTGTGAAGCAAAACCAATTTATGGTGCCAACAAGAGCTTCATCAATGGAGGGCAACCGTAATTCTCAAAAGCTTCACACACTCTTGATCAAGACAGTGTGAAGCAAAACCAGTTTATGGTGCCAACAAGAGTTTCATCAATGGAGAGCAACCACAATTCTCAAAAGCTTCACACACTTTTTATCAAGACAGTGTCAAGCAAAACCAATTTATGGTGCCAACAAGAGCTTCATCAAATGAGTTCAACCACAATTCTTAAAAGCTTCACACACTCTTGATCAAGACAGTGTGAAGCAAAACTAATTTATGGTACTAACAAGAGCTTCATCAATTGAGGGCAACCACAATTCTCAAAAGCTTCACACACTCTTGATTAAGACAGTGTGAAGCAAAACTAATTTATGGTACCAACAAGAGCTTCATCAATTGAGGGCAACCACAATTCTCAAAAGCTTCACACACTCTTAATCAAGACAGTTTGAAGCAAAACCAATTTATGGTGCCAACAAAAGCTTCATCAAAGGAGTTCAACCACAATTCTCAAAAGCTTCACACACTCTTGATCAAGACAGTGTGAAGCAAAATCAATTTATGGTGCCAACAAGAGCTTCATCAAATGAGTTCAACCACAATTCTAAAAAAGCTTCACACATTCTTGATCAAGATAGTGTGAAGCAAAACCAATTTATGGTGCAAACAAGAGCTTCATCAATGGAGGGCAACCACAATTCTCAAGAGCTTCACACACTCTTGATCAAGACAGTGTGAAGCAAAACCAATTTATGGTGCCAACAAAAGCTTCATCAAAGGAGTTCAACCACAATTCTCAAAAGCTTCATACACTCTTGATCAAGACAGTGTGAAGCAAAACCAATTTATGGTGCCAACAAGAGCTTTATCAATGGAGGGCAACCATAAGTCTCAAAAGCTTCACCCACAAAAGCTTCCCCCACAAAAGTTTCCCCCACAACAAAAGCTTCACCCACAAAAGCTTCCCCCACCACAAAAGCTTCACCTACAAAGCTTCAACACAAAAGCTTCACCTACAAAAGCGTCACACTATCTTGATCAAGATAGTGTGAAGCAAAATCAATTCATTGTACCCAACAAAGCTTCAACCTCAAAGCTTTATCTACAGAGCTTTACCTATAAAACTTAATATATATATATTCGAAAATTCAAAAATTTAGAAATTAGAAAATTAGAAAATTCGAAAATTAAAAAAAAAATTGCCTAGGCCTCCTCTTCTTTGGGCCTAACAACTTTCATAATAAATATATATGAAGGAGGAGTTTTAGGCTACCACTCAGAAAGGGAAATGGTGAAGTTTTGTTACTTTGGAAACTTGGCTAATAGCAAGACACCTCATTCGTCAACTCCCTCGATCGGAGACTTGGGGGACTCCTACCATATGCTACTGCACATTGATACTCAGAAGTCTCACGACCACTCAGTGACTTGGATTTTTTCAAGTCTCCAACCAAGAAGTTTTCCTTACTCGGGAAATTAAGGGAGCACTACCTCAACCTACATGCTTCACTCACAAAGCTTCAACATACAAGCTTCAACAAAAGGAAAAATTCAAAGAACTTAGTGAAGAAGGCCTTGGTGTATTTAACACAATACGTTGAAATGAAGTAAAACTTGTTTATTGATATCTCCGATAAGTTACAAATATGTACATATACATGAATCAAAATAAACAAACAAGATGGAGCCTTCACAAAGGTTGCTCAGGAGAAGTCTCAGCAGTCAGCAGAGCCCCAGAAAGAGGAGGCACCAGATGGTGATTATTCGGAGCCTCGGTACTAGGTAGAACCCCAGAAGGAAGAGGCACCGAAGGTTGATCATTTGAATCTTCATTACGCGGTATAGCCCCAAAAGATGAAGGCAATAAATGCCTTTGGAACAAACCCACAAACCTCTGATGATCAAGTAAAATCTGACCATCACATTCCTGCAGTTGGTCGAGCTTCCTCTTCATGTTTGTAGCATAGTCATGTGCGAACCTGTGCAACTGTTTATTCTTATGCTTGAGCCCTCTGATATCATGTTTGAGACTTATCACTTCAGCCGCCAATGATTCAACTTGGCGGGTTCGAGCAAACAGACGTTAGGCCATATTACACACAGAACACTGAAACCCAGAGAATCCTTAACAGCCAACTCATCAGACCGTTTAGAAAGTAGTTTGTTATCTTTGGAAGTGAGAAGGTTCCTGGCCACCACCGTAGCGGTCATATCATTCTTCATCACAAAGTCACCAACGGTAAGAGGACCAGTAGGGGATAAGAAGGATGGGCGCCATATGTTGTCATGAGAAGGCATGGCTGCCTCTTCACCAAAGTTCAAGTCAAAACGACGATCGGATAGGCCAGACATTCTCAGAAATTATGAAGGAGAAATAAGGTGCAATAAATCTCTGAAGTACAAAAATAAAAGGAAAATCCCTGCAAGCAATAACTCTCTGAATGTACTTCTTGCACACAATTGGTGCCCTTATAAAAGAAAGGGCAACATGGCTGTTGGTTTAAAAATTGAAGAGGCACCACTCTCCGGATTTCGAGAAACTGATTTTCCTGAGTAAAATATGTCGACAATCTCCACACGCAACATCAGCTCCTCGAGTACCACAGATAACTTTGCCAAAGATCTCTGACAAAGTTTAGATGCATAATTTTTAAAGGTCTAGCTACCCTACTATTACCCACAAGGGTAAAGGAACAACACCACTGCTTGATAACTGGAAAGTCCCTATGTGTGTTAACCTCCGTGCTCTGTGGCAAGGCAAACTGGCAAAAATGCCCAACCTTTACTCACATTCGAGAAAACACTCCCAACAAGATTGCTTGCTAAAAAATCGAAGAGGCACAGCTCTTCGAATCTCGAGAGCCAGACTCCCAACAGGATTACTTGCTCAAAAATCGAAGAGGCACCGCCCTCTGAATCTCGAGAGCTAGACTCCCAACAGGATTACTTGCTCAAAAATTGAAGAGGCACATTTCTCCAAATCTCAAGAGCTAGACTCCCAACAGGATTGCTTGCTCAAAAATCGAAGAGTCACCGCTCTCCGAATCTTAAGAGCCAGACTCCCAACAAGATTGCTTTCTCAAAAATCGAAGAGGCACCGTTCTCCGAATCTCGAGAGCCAGATCCCCGACAGGATCACTTGTTTGAAAACCGAAGAGGCACCGCTCTCCGAACTTCGAGAGCTAGATTTCCTTGGATAAAGCTTGTCTGCAATCTTCACACGTAAGATCAGCTTTCCAGATACCACAGACCACTTTTTCAAAGTACTCTGACAAAGTTAAAACACGTAAATCTTGCAGCTCCCACTACATTGCTATGACCGATAAGGGTAAAAGAACAGCGTTACCACTCGCTGTTGGGACAATTTCTATATATGTCGACCTTCATTCTCCACAGCCAGGCAGACTTGCAAATAAAAAAAATGCTCAACTTTTCTTCACATCCGAGAGGGCACTTTCAGCAGTCTCTCGAAATACTCAGCTTCTTTTCCCCCCGATAATACCTCTACAAACAAGTCACACCAGAGCAAGAGTATCTCATATCATCAGGGTTAAAAGTAAGAGTATCCCATATCAAGTTTTTTCCCTATCTTTTCCTTTGGCCTTATTCTTACCTGCAAGACAATGAGAAAGATAACAATCAGTCAGCACTTGGAATCAAGTTTCTAGTCAGGAACTGACTGCCTGGAACCTCTTGCCTGATTACTTACCTGACATTTCTCTCGAGTACTCATCTTCAACATTCTAGAGAGGATACCACATCTGCTTGAGGAATAGATAGGGCAAGTGAGAAGGATACAAGGAATCATGTGGAGACAATCATAACAGAACACGTGCCGATACATCCACTACTTTGTCAACAACAAAAGTTTACCATATCATCAGGGTCGAACGTACTCTAGATTTAATGGACTTGTTTTGACCCTCAAATTCTTGAGTCGGCTTTATACTCTGGAGGAAACCAGAAAACCCTCCAGCCCAGTTCAAGAATAAGCATGTGGAAAGTTACTTCTTCAAAAGCAAAAGTATCTCATATCATATCTTCTCCATTTGCTTTTCCTTATCCTTGTTGTTGTTTACGACACAAGGAGAAGGAGAACAATCAACTGGAAGTCGAAGTTGAACTTCCGATCTAAGTTGCTTGCTTGGAAGTTTGATTGCTGTTACCTTGTCTGTTACCTCATTCGGCAAATCTCCTAACTCGGCGACTTGGGGGACTTCTACTATAAGGGTTGTATCGCACTTGACCAAGCCCGAAACTACAAGTCAGCTTCAAGTGAAATTGATACATTACCTTGTGCATCTTCATCGGTTAAAGATACCACCCCTGGATGGAGGAAAAGTACTTCCAGAGAAGATGTCACATCTACATATGAGACAGATAAGGCAAGTGAAAATGATACCACACTTTGGTACTTAAAAGTTTCGTGATTACTCAATGGCTTGGATCTTGCAAGTCCCCAACCGAGAAGCTTCTTTTACTCGGGAACTTAGGGGAACACTATTTGTACCATACTTGACCAATCCTGAAACTACTGAGCACCGGTCAACGTTATACCGTCAAGGACCCAAAAGAGTTTCCCTCCAACCAGGAGGCCAATCACAGTGCGACACATGTCGACATCAGAAGCCAATCATAACGCAACACGTGTCAACATCAGAAGTCAACAACACGACACGTGTCAATGTCAGAATGAAACTAGAAACTCTCTTCTATAAATAGAGATCATTCTCTCACAATATTTTCTAATGTCATTTATACTAAATCATTCACTAGTACTCACTAAAGGAGAGCTTGAACCTATGTACTTGTGTAAGCCCTTCACAATTAATGAGAACTCATTTACTTCGTGGACGTAGCCAATCTGGGTGAACCATGTGCATCTTATGTTTGCTTCCCTGTCCCTATCCATTTACATACTTATTTACACTAATGACCGGAGTAATCTAGCGAAGGTCGCAAACTTACCACTTTCTGTTGTACCAAAGTCCTCACTGATTTTGTGCATCAACATAATTCTTAAATTATACTTCTCAAAAGTCTTTTGGATTCCAAACAAAAAATAAAAAAAGAAGAAAAGAAGTGAAAGTGTGCAAACAAAATGTGATGGAGAGCAAACAAAGTTGGGATACCAAGGCATGTGATTCCCTAGAAGAAGAGGCAAAATATTATTAGAAAATGGTGAAAGGATGGCAAATCCTGTGATCATGCATCACCATAAGGAAAGCCACTCACGTGGTGTTGAACAACAAAAATATACAACAAAAAAAATAAAGTCCATACAAATTGGGTCAAATTACAAGGCAAAACAAAAATGTGATCCAGCCCAAAAAAAAAAAGAGGATGGGCTTTACATACAAATTAACATCCATAAATAAATAAAATAAAAAAAAATTAAATCTGAATGTCTTCCTACAAAAGGGGGAGGAAACTGTGCAAAGCCGATTTTTTTGCAAGGCATAAAAAAAAACTGCATAGTTAGTGGGAGAAGTTAAGGGAAAGTGACAAGAGGTTAGAACCTCCATCTTCCCCACGTAACAAATTCTAGAGCTTTCTTGGGACACCTATAAATAGGCATCACCTGCAGCAAGTAAAACAGACAAAAAAAGGAAGGGGAAACTCTGCAGAAAATAAAAGCAACTTTGAGAGAAATATCAAAAGGCAACGAACTGCTGCCAGAAAAGAGAACAAAGAGACCAATCATTCGTGCATTCGAGTCAAGATCAAAAAGAAGAACATTCATTACCAGGTATGAAATAAGTTCTGTTAATTTATTTTTATTTCTCTAGTTCAATGTTGTGTTGCAGATGGAAGTAAAGAAAAAGGGTGCATAACCAAACACTCAGAACTAGTAACCTTCAGTTTATACAAGAAAACTGCCGGAAAAGGTTTTTTATGCAGGGAAGGTTTCTTAAATGATAGTCCGACTACTCTTCTATACCTGCAAAAACAACACAAAGCAGTCCAAAGAAAAAAATGGCAGCAGCCACATGTTTTCTTTCTGTCTAAATATGAAGAGAACAAAAACGCAAAAGAGCTCCGCTCCTCGCCGCTGCTAGAATCCCATGAATTTCTTCGGGGTGGCCTAGACCACCCCATGAAGTTCCAATCAAGGTCTAATGAAAGTCATTCTTTGCGGTCCAATGAGAAAACAGATGCATTTGTGGACAAAATAAACAAGGGAAAAGAAGTAAAATGCAACTTTTGCTCCCCTTGACCGACTCCTGCTTGGTCCAACTCCACAAGAAGAAAAGTTTTTCAAACACAACTCTTGACCAAAGACTACTACAAGACAAAAAGGAAAGAAAGGAAATTTCCCATTTTTTGAATAAACAGCTAAAAGAAGGTTCAAAGCCTTCTTTGTCACGTGAAGAAAGAACAGAGTGTTTTCATCATGTCAAAATTTCTCACCTGCTTTTCTGCCACAAACATTTAAAAGAAGGTTCAAAGCCTTCTTTGCCACGAGAAGATGGGACAAAAAAAAAAAGAGAAGGTTCAAAGCCTTTATATTAAACACTTGTTATCCCAAGTCTACAAAGAAGGAGAAGCTTGCTGCCAAATTATTTAGAAAACTCATTCACATGGCAAAACACCCAATGGACTAGAAGACAAGTCAAAACTACAAAAGATTTTGGGAAAAGCATTACTTTGTACAAGTGTTAATTAGAAAATATGGCAAGTATTCAAGACGAAATACGAATGGGAACACAAAAAGTGTGTCCAAATCCCCTTTGTCAAGACCAGTCAAATAATTTCCCCTGTGGAAACAGAAATGCCAGCGAATACTTACACTCTAAATACATCAAAACTCATTCAAAATACAGCAGCTACGAGGAATGCATTACTACGAATTTAAGGATGCAAACTCTCACCTTTGGAGCCATAAATCAACAGTTGTCTTCAACTAACTCGGGGGTGCAAAATGGTTTTGTCCAACAACCAATCGAAGAGATGCCGCTGTACCAGGATGCCTGCACGAAAGAATTGATAAAGTTCATTACATTTAGAGTTTCATTCCACTTCAAATACATAAAACAAACTCAGAACATAAAACGAAAATGGGTAACCTGCTTGATTTCTCCCCCTTTTCGTTTTCAAGTCTTTTGATCCACAAAGAGAAGAACAAACAAAAATGGCAAAGAACAAGGCAGCAGGAAGATGAGAACTCTTGTGTCCTGAGTAAAGTGGGACTTTGCGGTTTAAAGAGAAATGACGGAAAATTGAAGTAATTGGAACAAAAAATTTAAACTCCAACAAACCTTACCCATTCTTACTCTGAAATCCACAGATACCCAATCCAAATAGAAGTTTGAAATGCAACGAAGTCCACGGAAGTCCAAATATAGCGGAATAGTCGCTTGCTTCTAAAGGAAAACCACCAGATTTCAAAGCCAAGGGAAAGAGGATCGCTGAAGCCATCTTACTGGGGGGATGAGGATGCTAAATCCTCAAAACCATCAAGGAGAGGCACGGCAGGGACAAGAAATCAAGGCATGAAAAAACAGGGGACCTAAAACCTAAAAAGGCATTTATAAAAAATGGTACTTTACCACTTGCTTTTATTAAACAATAAAGCAAAGACTTGCTTTGCTACTATACTGCCCATTTAGTGTCAGGCATGAAGACAAGATGGAATGGGTTTCAAGACAAAGTAAATGAAGGCAAATAAAAGAAAGAAAGGTTGCTCATCACGTGGGAAGTATGGACTCACCCTAAATATACTAAGCTTTGATTATTAAAGGAAAAGGCATGGGTCATACTTGGCAAAAAACCATCAAATCAATTTTTTTTTTTGCCAGTCATCATCTTTTGGGCACCTTTCTTTTGCCAAAGTCTGAACACAAATCTAAATCAAATATTTTTTATGAACTACGCCGGTTTGATTCCGTTAAGGATACGTAGGCAGTCTGATATCAAGTTTTAGACACAACCGTGAAACCGAAATGAATCTCAGGTTTATATAAACTAAATTCACTCATACTATCAAATACCAAAATGGTACGAAGCCAAAGAAAAGTTTCAAAGGGCACAAAGCCGTATCAAATCTCGAGTGGCACGAAGCCAAAGAAAAATCTCAAATGGCATGAAGCCGAATCAAATGCTCCTCGTCCGCATGAGCTAAAACTGCATAAGGCACTATGCTCCTCACCCGCATGAGCTAAAACTGCACAAGGCATCAAATCCAAATAAATACCAAATCCATGAACTACGAGTGACTTGATCCATCAACGAGGGTACGTAGGCGATCTAGGATTCTACCTAGATGCAATCACAAAATCAAACAAACACCCAAATCCTCAAGTTATGATTTATTCAAATTAGAATCAAAGGGTATGCCTTTCCAAAAGAAGGGTTGTAATTAATAGGCGCGTAGCCTAGAATGGGTCGAACTCGAATTAATAAAACCCTCTTCGGAAAAATGAACGAGGGTGAAATTGTGTCGAGTGAATTATTTGTTTACATATTATGTACAATTTTTGCTCAACACGTGGCATTGGAAGTTTGAAATTGAAAAGTCCAAATAAAAAAGGGCCTTGTTCTCTCTCTTTGATTCAAAGCCTTTCTTTATCCTCTTTGCTTCTGTTGAGCACCGAAAGCACCACATGCAGAGCAAGTGGACAACAAGTGGATGTAAACAAAAAAAAAAACATCCAAATGCCTACTGCCTCGGTAGTTCATGTGACTTAAATATCAATTATGACTATGATTAAGTTATTAATTTTAGTCATCATTATGTTTGATTCATAAGTCAAGCTTGTGGAGTTTCAAATACACCTAAGGTTGCAGCAAGGGAGGAAAATATGAGCTTTTCTAAAATATAGATTACACCTCACGTGGGATTTGGAGTCCCACTTTATGTCTTCAAGCCTGAGTTATTTAAGGAAAAGACAAATAAAAGTCCTATTTCACAAAGCCTATTAGGCGATTACCGAATGTCAATATATGGGTTTTAAATAAATCCAATTGGCTTCTCATTTTGCCAAGTTTAAACACAAGTCTACAAATCCAAATAAAAGATTCTACGAACTACGTTGGTTTGATTCTGTTAAGGATACGTAGGCAGTATGATATCAATTTTAGACGCAACCATGAAATCAAGACGAATCCTTGATTTATATAAACTAAATTCACTTCTGCTACTTTGACCAAGTAATTACAAATTCTACAATGAGTAAAAGAGAAGTCTGGAAGCACAGTTCCTAGATTTCTAATTAATGTATGATGCTCATGCAACGAAGCCGAAGAAAAGTCTCAAATGGCATGAAGCCATGTCAAAAAACAAATGGCACAAAGCCGCTTCAAATGGCATAAAGCTGGTTCAAATTACAAATGGCACGAAGCCACATCAAATTTCAAATGGCATGAAGCCACATCAAATCCAAAAGACACGAAGCAGTATCAAATGCTCCAACAGCTTAAAGTCTTCACCTGCACGAGCTAAAACTACACAAGGCATCAAATGCTCCAACGACTTAAAGTCCCCGCCTGCACAAGGCATCAAATCCACGAAGCAGTATCAAATGCTCCAACGGCTTAAAGTCTTCACCCGAAGATATAATATGTTGGGATTATCTTGTAATATTCTTGATTGGATATGATTGATATTCCTTACTTGATGGAGTTTATCTTCAATTATGAAAGCATAAAGATAAGATTTAGTAATTAATCTTATTTTTAATACATTTGACTTTTCTCATTGCCATGAACAAAACAGCTTGATGAGGTTGTGGTCTCTTGCTCAAACATTTAAAGATGTTGAACTGCGCATGGATTAAACGTGAGCCTCGCCAATTTAATAAAGGCATTCTCATCTTTCACTAGTAAAAATTCACATGTCAGCTTCATAATTTTTCAAATTGTTTTTTTATGCACAAAATAAAGTATCATAAGTCTTATAATATTAGACACCCGAAAAAACACTCATTACAGTTGGCAAATTATTTTGTTTTAGGATAATCTTGTGTTCCCAAAACTTACTTGTTCTCTCACCTATGATTAATTAAAAAAAAAAAAAAAAGCAAGACAATATTGTCGCCCTCCCAGCTCCACATCGTTTACAAGGCATGTATATGATGAGTTCAGATGCCGGTACGGTTTTGTGGGAGAGTGCGGTGCCAATCAGATGTGGGATTAAGAGGGATAGCAACCGCCTGATGAAAATTCAATGCGAAAATAATTATATTGTGTTTTTCATAAACAAGTGCAAAGCTACGCACAATCAGTATCAACAGTGATTGGCTAATTTCGATACTGATTTATTTTAGAATTATTTCTGTCCAATTTCACGAGAAATTTTTCAGTGTGCTTAGAACACGGATATATACCCCATATGTTATTATACAAGTAGATGGATACTTGAAAAAAATATAAAAAAATATTTCCTCTACTTGTATAATGACATATGACATACAGTCCTGTGTTCCACACATATTAAGGGGGGTGTATTCAATTGGAATTTTGAGGGATTTTAATTCTTTTAATGAATCCAAGAGTATTCAATCTGGATTTTAAGTGATTTCTTGAAATTCAATGTGTATTCAATCATGATTTTAATATAGTTTATTACAATCGTTAGAAATCCGAGTGTATTCAATTAGAATTTTAAATAAGTTTATAACATTTCAGGTGTATTCAATTAGAATTTAAATTTAAAGAATTTGGAAAAGTTGAGGAATTATAGGGAATTTGAGAGATTTTGTAGTGTATTTTAAGCATCCACAAATTTCACATCTTCCCATAAGATTGCAAGAGAATTGAATTAAAATTTTACATAGAATGTCTACAAATCAGTTAAACTCCATAAAAATCTATGAATTTATAAATCCATTAAAATCTCTCAAATTACCAATTGAAAGCACCTAAGTCAGAAACAGAAAAATGAAATCTTGTCCCTCAAGTATAGGAAAGATTATTTGCGTGACACTAATCCCTAAAAACAAGGAACCCTAACGGCTAGGAAGTTCCAACCACTTTAACACTTCCGACTACCACTTTTCAATCCCACAATCGTCTTTTTTTCTGCTCATATTTGTTTTTCTGTCTTCCTCCCATTGCCGCCACCTTCAACCTCTCCAGCCGCCATTCAATAACAAACTCGCGAACCCTTTCCGCGGTTTTGAAATCTGGACACGTCTTTCTGTGTTCAAAGAATCAATGGTACCTTAAACTCCCATTTTTCTCTATATTTTAATCTTCCAAGTTCTCTGAGTTTTGACTTTTTCTTCTCGTTTCTATTTTAAGCTCGTATTAATTTTACTTTAATGTGTCTATCTTACACCTTAAACTTGTGTTATTAGAATCTGAGATTGTTTTATAATTCTGGGTTCTGAAATGTTTCACCTTCTGATTAGTTTGTGCATAATTTAACAGTTCACAACCAATGAAAATGTAATCTTTTTTGCTTTTCTGGTTTTTTATGTTTTGGGTTTTTTAGTGGAGGACACGTCCTTGGAGAAATGAGATTTGAGTGCTTATTAAACGGATTGACCTTGTTACTGCTTCTAATTTGATGTTACGAACCAACATTTTATTGGGTCCCAACTTGTTCAATTTGATACCTAGTAGTCATAAAGCAAAAATATTTAGTCCCTTTTCGACCTTAGCTATAATTGGATGTCATTGTGTCCATATCCCAAATTCATCAGGCGCTGTTACTTGGAATAGTTGAAATATATGACAATGTTAGATCGGGCTGAGATTTTGTGATGATTTATCTTACAAAGACGACAAAAGCAGATTGCATTCTATATATGAACTGAAATTCACAAAGTTTGAAGAGAAATCATAGATTATTTGTCAAAATAACTATTGGGTTTGCTGGATTTAAATCGGTTTGAAGGACATTCTGTGATTTGTCTTTTTATTTTTTATTTTTTTTGAGAAACATTCTGTGATTTCTTTGGCACTGAAATTTACTTTATGATTAATTTAGTTGGCAGACCCTTGCATTTGCTTTTTGTTGGTGTCGTGTGGTGTCACTGATAAAGTTGAGCAATTTTTTTTTCTTTTTCCGTGGTTAAACATAATTCCGCAGTGTAACAGTACTCTTTTGTTGATGAAAAACTAAGTTTAATTGCGTTATTGTATCTTCTTACTTGATGACAAGTAGAAAAATAAAGCGTACATTCTCCCGTTAGATGAATCAGTGACATCATTCATAATTCTATAATCTTAATACGTAGCATAATAAATATTATATGAATGGATTTATTTAGAGCTATAGGTTGTATTATTGTTGAATTTTGTGGAAATCTTGACGAATCGGTTTTGTCTCTTTCTTTTTCCTCGTGTAATGGCTGCTAGAGCTTATGTATGAAGTTCTGTCATTATACTTCATACGTATTTTTTTTTTTTTTTTTTGCTTTTTAAGATCTTGACTTATTCTTATTAAAGCTGAAAGAGTTGTCGCCGTTTGTTTGTATGCAAGTCTTTTGATTATTTTGACACACGGAGTGGTTAGGGCTCCTTCCAAAGTACAAACTATAGCATTTCAACGCTTGTAGCACAGTAATTGCATTATTTTATTTTCTCTACTGCATTTGTTCCTCTCATTTTTAGCTCTCTGAATAATCAACATTCGGATTTTATTGTAATTATTTGTGAAGTCACTTCAAGAGAAATCAAGCGCTGTGGTTATAGAGGAAGGGTATCGTGGGACTAATGACACTGAACCCAGACGAAGCGTATCCAATGATCGAACAAGCAATGCCACTTCTTCATTAAGGAGGCGGTTTTTAAGTTTATCACATGTTCAGCCTTCTCAAATAGATGAAGACAATGAAAGTGAATGTGTGTCGGAGGCAGGAGATATTGGCGATCGGGCTCTTCACAGCAACAGGCACAGTGAGAGTGGTAGCATCTGCCTGTTTCCTTCTGAGGATGTTCAACTGCAAACCTATGGATTATGGGGTCGTGACCCTGTTACATCCAAAGCAATTTCCCCTGTCACTCCCTTGCCAGAGGAAATCATATCTCCTCTTTCCACTGGTGTGATCATATCCGAGGACAAAAAGCCAGTGAGCTTTCGGTTGATACAATTCATATTGTATATTATCTTTGTTAGAGATTCTTGAACATGGACAGGAGATTTGGTTTTCTTTTTCATTGATCATAACATGTTAAGAGTTTTTTCTTTTCTTTTTGTCGAATCATGCTAGTAACTTAATTATTTTGTTTTCATATGCAGGAAAATACAACAAGGTTGCCAAAATTATTGGAATATGGTTCATGCATGACTCATTTAGCAGTTTTTGGCATTCTTGGGGTAACATGGTTAACTCTGTTTCTTACTAAATACCGATGTACATTTTTTTTTAGTCCCAATATGTTTTGGGTTTATAGCTGTTGTTGCATTCGTTTGGCAAATTGTATTGCGAACTTTTTCTTGCTTTTTTTTTTTTTTGTGGAAAAGTTGTGTAATTGGTATGCTGACAAATTGTATCCGGTCTATTGTACTCTAAAATTACATAAGTTTTTGTTCACGAAAATGTTTGATCATGCACTGGCATGTTCATATTTTTGTTTGTCTTGAAAAAAATTAAATATGTCACTGTAATACATCTTCTTAGATCTTTCTTCAAATCTGGAAACCGAGATGTTAAATAGATTATTTAATATGCTACAGTATCCAGGTCTTAACGAGATATCTTTTGCAAAAATTGTTTGGCCCTGGAGTTGTTGGTGTAACAAGCGACAAAACCATTCTCTACCTTGATCTTCCTGCTTGGATCAAAACTCAAACTTTGGGCTGAGGGGAAGTTGGCCCAAAGAACAGCCTAAGGAGAGAGAAACTCGAAGGCCCAGTGAAGCCCAGCCGAAGCCCAAAAAGTACTTTTAAATGGCAGTACAAGTAAAATAGCTGATGAGTCACTACCCTTCAAACTGCATTCGGGCAAGGTTGCTGCTACAGGAGGCCAAGCCAAGGTGTCTATAAAAGGAGGAAAAGAGGTCAGAATCAAGGACACTCAAACAAACAAACAAAAGCACGAACTCTGCTCAAAAGCCAGATTTGCCTTCAAAACGAAGCTGTAGTCAGCCCAAGCCTTCATCCCTTTCGGGATAAACCCTTTGTAATAGCTCTGCTACCCTGCTCAACGCCTGCTGTAGTATCAATTTTCTTTCTGCAAACTCATTTCTCAACCCCTTTTCTAAACCTTCAAACCTTCTGTTAACCCACAAAGATAGGAAGTTGCAAGACGATCAGCCTTACCCGACAAGGTTAAACCTTGCCCGACCTCCTTCGTTTTTGTCTTTTCATTCATTAGCCTAGCAATATGTTGTATACTTCAAATTATATCCAAGTTATTTCTAGTAATATGGCTTTTAAAAGACTTTCTCAGCGCTTGAATCCGATTTGAATATGTCTTCACAATTCAAACCAGATCTAAGTTCTAAGCCTTCGGGCATATAAGTTTTGATCACCCTAAAAGTCCTTGGCCTCAAGGCATAAAAAAGAACCTGATGTGGACTTAACCCATCCACTACAAGCTTTGATAACAAGAAGTCCGAAGTTACTTGGGGCGCAAGTAATCGACCTACCACTTGGTTTTATTTCTGTTATATTATGATGACCGTATAACGTTCGAGTACAGGATGAATTCTGATAGGAAGCCTCAAGGCCTACACCTAAGGCCTCACAAAGGCACCTATTTGGATTCATCCTATTTCTCAGGCAAGAACATTAAGTATAGAAGGGGTTCTGATGAGAAGCCTCAAGGCCTATTCAAGGCCCCACAAAGGCACCTATTTGGATCCATTCTGCTATTTGAGCTCAGGTAGTCAGAAGTATAATGGTTATAAGAACCATATAACTCACAAAAGGAACCTTATGTGCTTAAGTACTAAAGTTAGTTACTTACGGGAAGCCTCAAGGCCTACACCTAAGGCTCTACAAAGGCACCTGTCAATAACTAACATAGTCTCTCGAACACATATAATTAAAACTCAAACATCCGTTCTACATCTACCATGCTGAAGATGGTAGTGGCACGCCTGAGCAATTCAAAGTTAATCTTGATCGTGAGCCTCAAGGCCTACACCTAAGGCCTTACAAAGGCACCTTTCAAAGTTAATTATGTCCTTCTCTTTCAGCCTTGCCCGACGAGCCTTGCCCGACAGGCTTTGCCCGATAAAGCCCGCCAGTAAAGCAGAAGCCCGACAGAAAAGCATCAACCGGCACCAACCTCTCGGGGAGCTGTGTGCTCATCGGCCAGGAAACATTCCCCACGGAAATTCCCGCCACGAACATAGTTTTGGCACGCCCGGTGGGATTTCATTTGTGTAACTCTTGCATGCTCAGTAAGAAAAGCCATACACTTTATGGAAAGAAAACGAAGGGCGATTCTTCTCAACTTTTGCTACCAATGACAGATCAATCAGGAAATCCTTCTTCCCCATCAGGACAGGTGGTCCTAGAAAGCCCATCTTCATCAGGGAAGTCGGAAGGGAAAGGAACCCATGAGGAATTATAGGCTACTATGATACAAGTGTTAAGAAGCATGGAAAAGATCTCTTTGAAGACTAAGGGGGAGGTCAGTAGACTATGTACCTTAACAGGTAATTTACAGAGAAGGCTCGACCTGGAGTTCTCCACTCCAAAAGGCGCTCAAGGGAGTGGGATGAGCCAAGTTACCATCAGAAGTGAGCCAGTTATCCCCCTATTTCCACTATTAGAAGAAGAAGCGGATAGGGGAAATAAGAAAGCAGTTCTTGAAGGGAGTCAACCCGCGATAGAGCCAGTCTTCGGGAAAGAGTTTCCTAGCTTCCCGTTGTTAACATTTAATAACAGGAAGCAGAGCGAACAGGAGAGGACAAAGTATGGGATGCCCATAATAACGGGGGAGTCCAGCCAAAAAGAAAGCTCTGCAGCCCCGGACAAACCTCTTCCTTATAGGCCACCCCCGTTGGCTCATAAGGGAGGGGGAACCAACTGGAGAAAGCCTGAATCGAAGAAAAAAACATTCATTGGCAATGACCGAAACCCGAAGGATGAGTCCGCCCTTCTTTTCCAGAATAATATAGTTATTCAACAACTAAGGGACGAGTTGGCCGAGTTAAGGAGGGCAGTAGTTCAAAATGCTCAACCACGAGCTCGTCCAGTATTCAGGATTACTTATCAAAAGCCTTATCCTAAATACATTGATGAATAGAATCCATTTCCTCTCAACTTCAAGATGCCCGCATTCCCAACATTCACGGGTGAAGACAGCAGTGTGTCTTCCAGAGATCACATTTTCAAGTTCTCTAATCACTGTGTGGTATATGAAGACAACCCAAACTACAAGTTAAGGTTGTTTGGGAATTCATTGGCAGGACTTGCATCCCAGTGGTATTCTCTATTACCCCCTAACTCTATTGCCAACTGGGAGCAAATAGAGATGGCTTTCCATGAACAATTTTACAGAATAGAACCAGAAATGACTATTAATGATCTGGTTGAAGTCAAACAGTACGAGTATGAGTCCACAGAGGACTTCATGATGAGGTTCAGAAAAACAAGGATGAGGTGCCAATTCCCTGTTAACCAAGCTCAGCTCATAGCGATTGCTCAAAGGGCTCTGAAATTACCTTTGAGGAAGAGGTTTTATGATACACAATTTAATGAGCTACAAGAGTTAGTCATTGTTGCCACAAGATATGAAAAGTTGTTGCTAGAAGAACAACAAGTGAAGCATACATCCAAAACTCCTCCCTTCTACAAAAACAAAGCTACAATTCATCATGTAGAGGTGGGAGAAATTGGGCCAGAGCAAGAGGACGATCATGATAAAAAGGAGATCGAGGTATGTGCTGCTGAGATGACTACGCCTTTCAAGCCCCTGACGGTAAAAGGATTAGTTCAGCCCATCAAGGACCAGAAGATCGTGATGAACGATGGGGGTTTTGTCCCGATGAAACCTCCCAAATATCAGAGCTATTCGTTCGATCTGGCCAAAGCACCTGAGATCTATGAAGAGTTAGTGCGGGCAAGAGTAATTGTGCTCGACTGTACAAAAAAGATGCCCAAACCAGAAGAGTTGAAGGGAAAAAAAATATTGCAAGTTACACTATACCTTCAACCATTCTATAACTAATTGTGTCCAGTTCAGAGACTAGGTACAAGACCTTATAGTGAAAGGAAAGTTGTTACTTGACAAGCCACAAGCTAGTATGATGGTTGATACAAATCCTTTCCCAGAAGCTCCTATCAAAGTAATCCATCTGGTTTAGATGAAGAAGCCAGTGTCATCAGCTGGTACAACAAATGGGAAAGATGGATCTCAGGTTGTCACAACACCCTTGCTCAAATAAAGAAGAAAGTAAACAAGGGGCAAAGAATTGCCCGAAAGACAAGTACATGTTCATTCCAATAAGAGAGGAGTTACAAGTGATCCTAAACCTCTAATAATTTTACATCTTCACTCAGGGTGATTATTCGGGAGTGATATTTCTGCATAATTGTAAAAATCCTACTAGGTTCGGCCAGGACGGTGTGGCTATTTGCAAGCTGAGATCTAGAATGCTCCAACTCCGAGTTTGTCTTCTTCACTTTTTCGATTTGATTTTCGAGGGTGTCCAGAAGAGTTGCTTGCTCAGCCTTGAGAACAACCAGCTGTTCCTCTAGTTTTTGGATTTCAGCAGTCACCATTCCAATTCTTTCTTTCGTTAATGAACCATCATTCATTAACTTGTCTACCTGAGCAGAAGTGCTTGATTCATTCTCCTGAAAACATCTTACTCGATTGGCTTGTCTTTCTGCCCTCTTGTGTTGATCCCGAAGAGCCCTCAGATTTTCAAAGAAGGAGAAGAAGGAATCATGTTGGGTTTTTGACAGTTGGCCAGCTTTGAAAAACTCACTTGTAACCTTTTCCAGATCATGAAGGGCCTTAAGGCTAAATGAAGCAGAGAAATCCTTCCTTGCCCATTCTTGGAAAACTCGTTTCTGCTCTGGAAAACCTAAAGGTGAAGAATGCTTCGAGGATTTCAGCCTTGTCTCAAGCTGCCCGAATTTTTCAAACAGTTCGGGCAACTTAGCAGTTTTTGAAGCTAGAAAAGCGAGTGGGGGACTTTGCACTCCAGTTTCTTCTAATGAAGTAGCGCCTACGGATGGAGCAGTTTTTAGCTCTCCAGCCTTCTCCGTTTCAGGATGAACAATCCCAGCACTCCCAATAGTCAAAGAAGGTCGAGGGAGCTTTGGTTTACAAATCAAATGAGGAGGAGAAGTCTCTTCAGGCATTTGCTGCAAAGACCAAAAGAAGATTAGATCGTTAAAGGCAATTTGAAATAAAGGAAAGTTTGGGGAGGAAGAAATATACCTGACTAAACTTTGGAGTCTCACAAGGAAAAGTACTCATTCCTGGTTGAGAAGGAGACTCCTTACCACTAATGGGGGAAGAAGAAACTGTGCCTGAACCTTCACCAATACCCTGGAAGTATCCAGGGAGAGCAGCAATGGTTAGTAAGCAGATGGTAAGAGAATGACATGAGGGAAATATCTCCTTACCAGAGTTCGACCCTCAGAAAATGAAGGAGGTTCATCAAGAATAAATGTCGGGCAGACAAACACCTGCAAAGTAGTTGCTTCTGAAGTCATAGGAATCTCAGGAACTATGGGTTCGTCACTTGTTCTTGTTGCCCCTAATGGATTTTGTATTGAAGAAGGCTGAGGAAGAGGTAAATAGAAGTCAATATCAAAACAATGAACGGAGTCAAAGAAGGGGATAGGGATGGCTTGCCTAAAGCCTAATTGCCTGCTGCAAGAGTTGGGATGATACACCTCCAACCCTCGATCATACCGATTGCCCCGAACTCCCCAGGCCATGTCTCTTGATTGAATGCAACTAATAAATTTTTCCCTACAAGAAGATGTGGCATCTTCCCCAAGAGCATCTTGAAAGGCTTGGTCAGAGAACCAAGGATATCTTCTCAAGACTGATGCACCCCATTCCAGGTCTGATCGAGTCCTACAAACCTTGGAGAAATAAAAGCAGGCAAAGGTGGAGTGATCAGTAGGAGCAGCTTCAGCTAGGATTCGGGCATGGTCTACACCTTCAGGGAACTCTAAGTTGGCAGCCCGAAACTCTGGGAAATACCATTGGAGCCATGTTTGTATCATCCATATGGATCCATTCAGGTTAGTCTCAAATGGCTCACCTTGAGTCATTTCGAAGAGAATGTGGTAAAGATGAGAAAGAAGGAATTGACATGTTGCCACATCGTCAAAATTATGAAGAGCTTCCACCAAGGGGATCCATTCAACCTTCACCCCTTTAGATTTGTTGGGGAAGATATGTTTGTTGAGCCAGTATAGAAGGAAATACATGTGCTCTTGATCTCTATCAGCACGAGAGGAACCTGTTCCAAAGTTTTCTTTTACAAAATGGATGAATCCCTTGAACGAGGTTCTGTAGCTCTTGAAGGTTGCGGAGTTATATTCCAGGGAGAGGAAGGATGTGGATGAACCTAAGCTTTCAGCAATCGAGGGGAGGGCCCAGTCTTGAGTAACGTCTACTATCCTGCCCGATGGCCTTAGCCCGAAGACTTGAGCCATATCAAGAATAGTCGGAGACATGGGACCCATGCGAAAGTCAAAAGGATTTGTGCCCGAATTCCAGAAAAAAAGAGAGGAAGCAAGCAGTTCGGGCTTGGGAATAATGGTGGTTTTTTAGAGCATTATCAACTCATAAATACCATTATTCATCCATTTCGTCTTAAATGTTGGCTCTAGTTCATCAATCCATTGGGCCCAAGCCGGATCATTCATCAATGGAAAACCTCGACGATATGACGACCACTTAGATGAGGAAATGCCCGACTTAGCCAAATAGGGATTTGGAGAGAACCAGTTATCCTTGGGCATGTTGTCCTCTATCACTGCAGGGACTCGAGAAATCCATGCAGGACCCAACGATTGTACTCCATGAACTTCAAAGAAAAGCTCAGAATACAAACCTGCTCGAGGGCGATGCAGGCCGTTGAGTAAACGGCGCAGAGTGGCGATACCTTCGCCAGATTCATATGATAGATGGATTTGGCTGGATCCCAATGCCATTTTGATGAAGTCTGGAAATGGAACGACAAGAAAGAAGCAGTTAGAGGATTAGGAAGTTTTCGACTCCGGAGATGAGAGGAATACAGGAGATTCGGGAATGATGGGCTTAACCGAAGAAAGGCGGTGGTTGCTTTTTGTGCAAATCCCGAGAACGAAAGACGTGGGTATTAATAGAGACCTATTCAATCGATATTGGCGCCTGAAATTCCAGACTAAATATCAATTGAAGGGGGCACTGTTTGGATCAAAACTCAAACTTTGGGCTGGGGGGAAGTTGGCCCAAAGAACAGCCTAAGGAGAGAGAAACTCAAAGGCCCAGTGAAGCCCAGCCGAAGCACAAAAAGTACTTTTAAATGGCAGTACAAGTAAAATAGATGATGAGTCACTACCCTTCAAACTGCATTCGGGCAAGGTTGCTGTTACAGGAGGCCAAGCCAAGGTGTCTATAAAAGGAGGAAAAGATGTCAAAATCAAGGACACTCAAACAAACAAACAAAAGCACAAACTCTACTCAAAAGCCAGATTTGCCTTCAAAACGAAGCTGTAGTCAGCCCAAGCCTTCATCCATTTCGGGATAAACCCTTTGTAATAGCTCTGCTACCCTGCTCAACGCCTGCTGTAGTATCAATTTTCTTTCTGCAAACTCATTTCTCAACCCCTTTTCCAAACCTTCAAACCTTCTGTTAACCCACAAAGATAGGAAGTTGCAAGACGATCAGCCTTACCCGACAAGGTTAAACCTTGCCCGACCTCCTTCGTTTTTGTCTTTTCATTCATTAGCCTAGCAATATGTTGTATACTTCAAATTATATCCAAGTTATTTCTAGTAATATGGCTTTTAAAAGACTTTCTAAGCGCTTGAATCCGATTTGAATATGTCTTCACAATTCAAACCAGATCTAAGTTCTAAGCCTTTGGGCATATAAGTTTTGATCACCCTAAAAGTCCTTGGCCTCAAGGCATAAAAAAGAACCTGATGTGGACTTAACCCATCCACTACAAGCTTTGATAACAAGAAGTCTGAAGTTACTTGGGGCGCAAGTAATCGACCTACCACTTGGTTTTATTTCTGTTATATTATGATGACCGTATAACGTTCGAGTACAGGATGAATTCTGATAGGAAGCCTCAAGGCCTACACCTAAGGCCTCACAAAGGCACCTATTTGGATTCATCCAATTTCTCGGGCAAGAACATTGAGTATAGAAGGGGTTCTGATGGGAAGCCTCAAGGCCTATTCAAGGCCCCACAAAGGCACCTATTTGGATCCATTCTGCTCTTTGAGCTCAGGTAGTCAGAAGTATAATGGTTATAAGAACCATATAACTCACAAAAGGAACCTTATGTGCTTGAGTACTAAAGTTAGTTACTTACGGGAAGCCTCAAGGCCTACACCTAAAGCCCTACAAAGGCACCTGTCAATAACTAACATAGTCTCTCAAACACATATAATTAAAACTCAAACATCCGTTCTACATCTACCATGCTGAAGATGGTAGTGGCACGCCTAAGCAATTCAAAGTTAATCTTGATCGTGAGCCTCAAGGCCTACACCTAAGGCATCACAAAGGCACCTTTCAAAGTTAATTATGTCCTTCTCTTTCAGCCTTGCCCGACGAGCCTTGCCCGACAGGCTTTGCCCGACAAAGCTCGCCAGTAAAGCAGAAGCTCGACAGAAAAGCATCAACCGGCGCCAACCTCTCGGGGAGCTGTGTGCTCGTCGGCCAGGAAACATTCCCCACGGAAATTCCCGCCACGAACACTTCCTTCTAATATGCTCTCTCTCTCTCTTTCTCTCTCTCTCTCTCTCTCTCATGCACACGAACACACATACACAAATGTATTATGCCCTTTATCGGTAGTGTTGTGTTAATAAACATGTTTTCTGTAAAGCTGTTACTTAAGAGTATTAGGAGGGACTTGTGATGCACACAGTACGATGATCACCGAAGTATTATCAAGTTTCTTAACACCTTTCTTTCCATACTTTTTTCCCATCATCTTTTAATTTTTTTATGTCATAGTTCTTAATGGTTGTGATGCCGAAAATGCTGGATGATGTTCCAACTCAATTTTTTCTTTCTAATGCATTTTTGTAGGTTGGCTCTTTATTGATGGGATGGTTTGGTGTTGTTTTCAAAGTAGATTTATCCTATGTGTCAGATTATTTGGTCATCGGATTAACAACTGGTTACTTGGGAAGCCTTACAACTTTCAGTGGTTGGAACCAGAAAATGCTTGAACTCAGTGTTGAAAGACATTGGGTTTTTGCTCTGCTTGGCTTTTTGATAGGTAAGATGTCACGTTCTAAAGAATTGATGCAGTAGACATGTAGTTCACTTTGGCATGCAGTAGACATGTAGTTCGCTTTGATAGGTAAGATGTCATGTTCTATTCGAAACTTATCCATGGGTAAATCACAAACCCAATGTACCTCAAATCGCTGGACTAATATGAGATTCTCTTTTATGCGACGGATGTCAGGTTTGTTTCTTGCGGCCTACTCCATCATTTTTGGGGTAGAGACAGCAAAGGGTTTTAGGCAAATTCTTGAGAGGAACTCAGTCTGTGGTATTACCAGCTCTAGAAGGAGGTGGAGGGTTGACAGTTTCAAGCGTCACTTGGTAGCTTTAGCAGTGTTGTTGCTGATGCTAAGTTCTTTGTGGAGTATAAGTGGAATACTGTTGAGAGAGGAATTTAACAGTAGCAGCAGTGAGGCGTAACTATGGTTGGGTTGCATAGTTGGACCTTTTGGTGTGTAGATCCGGTGGTTCTTAGCCCGGCTTAATAGACGTGGATTAGGAAAGACGGGTTTGTTGAAATGGGTTCCATTTGGTTCTTTAATTGCCAATGTTTCTGCAACTTGTGTAGTGGCAGCCCTGTCTACTGTGAAGAAAGCAGTAAGCTCTTATGATATGATCTCTGTCCACATTCCATGACTTCATCCTCTCCATGACTTTATCCTCACCATTACCTTTCGTGTGTTATTGTCTCGTGTCCGACAATCTTACAGTTCACATATATTTGTCATATTATAACTGCTAAATTTGTTATTTTAGGTTTTTCTGTTCTCGTCGAGGTTTTAAAAGCTTCTTGGGGAATTCTTGAACTGTACTATTTTCTATTGCAATGTTTTTCCAACTGCATTACCTTTGTCATACATTGTCTTGATCCATGCCCACTGTTTTTTCCTTTTTAATAGAAAATCTGACATGCAGAACAATTTATTTGTGCATGTGAATACTAAGACTTGAGACATTGTTGCAACAGGCATACAATTTGGATTTCTGGGTTGCCTGAGTACTGTTTCTGCCTTCATTGCTGAGTTCAATGCGATGAGAGAAAGCAAATACCCTTGGAGAGCATACGCATATGCCATGGCTACGATATGCACCTCATTTGGTTTGGGAATCCTGATATATTGTGTACCTGTTTGGACAAGGGCATACAAGTAGTAGCATGCTCATACCATTGTTTTGATGTTTATTTTGTGGTTATGCCTCGGGGATCATGTTCCCTGAGGAGGAAGAAGAAGCCATGATTGCCAAGGTTTTGAAAGAGTCTTCTACTTTCACCAAGCAGAAGTGTTCCAGCAATAATAGGGTTTGCTCAAAATCAAACATGTATTTTGTGAAAGCAAGGTCTGCCTATGTATAGTGAAAAGACTCCCACTAATCCGGCCTTTAACTGATTAGTGGGGATTTGCCAAATCATAGGATAATATTAGAGTTCTAATTGATATTGATATCTTGTCTAACCAAATAAGGCCTCTTGATTAGTTGCACAAAATAAGGACTCCAAATCTTAATTTAAACAAGATTCCATAATTTCCTCAACACCAACTAACTTGTTAACCAAGTTAATTGATTAACAAGAAATAAATAAATCATATTTATTGACACTCACATGCTTACATGGCATCCTTTTTTATACTTAACTCTAGCCAATGAAATTCATCATACCAATCGGAATTAAAGAGTTGAGGAACTCTAGAAAAAAAAAAAAAAAGGTCTTTGTGGAAAGGCTTTAGTATAGGCCGACAATACTCTTTTTGTAGATAATCTCTTCGGACTTGATCTCGAATATTAGCCAGATTGTCCATAGCAGTATTAGCACATTGTTTCCTATAATATCGTAACATAACTGTATAATTTGAAGTCTATACCAATTTTGTTACGGATTACTCAAATTTGATAAAGTCATACAAACCAATCACAACACAAAACTTAACTCATTCAATAGTCCAAATAAAATCTTTCATCACTTTATCAACACAAACACTAAAACACACATATCAATCCATCTAAATAAAAACCATACGTTATGATCCACATCAATCATCAAATCTAATTATTCACAAAGAAACATTTTTCTAACCAATTCATTAAAAAAATTAGAAATTAATTTGAATAAGTTATGAAGAACTTACTTTAGAATTTGAAGGATGAAATTTAGGTGGTCATCAAAATGATCGTCGGACTGGAGTGGTAGGAGTTTGGCTATTAGGGATTGAGCTTGGTAGAATTGGGATTTGACAATTTGAACTGGAATTGGGTTTCTTAATTCTTGAGGTTTGATGCATATCTGTTTTTTTTCTTTTTGTTATAAGCCAATGCTGGTATTTTCCTTGGTAAAAGATGCCTTATATATATTTTTTTAATTTTTTCTATAAAGTAACCTTGCCCAAAACAATGTTGTTGTGGCCAAGTATACTAAAAAGATAATAAGAGTGGAAAGGTGCGGCAAAAACATAGGTGCTACGCACATAACATCCATGTGCATTGTTGGCAAATCCAAGCCTGCCCTGCTGCCCAACGACCCAAGCTTCTATTTGAGGCATTTTATCAAGCAATTGGAAGGCAATGGAAGATCAACTCTAACCTTTAAAGCGACATCACCCAAGTCATTCATGGAGATTCACCCTTTTGCCCCTGAATGGGTCCGCCCATATTTAGATTGACTTAAATCGAAAATAATATAGTCAGTTGATATCTGATCTATCCAAAACCGAACTTATTCCTTAAGTGAAAGTATGTGCAAAAGAAATACTTATTCTCTATCTCGCTCTCAAACTCTAGAAGAAACCCTAAACTTTACCATCTCTCCAGCCGCAGGCCTCTAGCTTCTGCTTAGGACTGGTGGCAGGCACCTTTTCAACCTTTCTTATCCTCTTCCTCATTCCTGTTTCTCTCATCCTCTTACTTCCCTACACCTGCGATGGCCCTAATTCCCGTCAAGGAACAGTAGAGCAACCCATTTTCCACGAGTGTTGTGGATGAAGCTCTGTCTTTAGTCGTTTTGTCCTTCAGTGCAACTGTGATGGCCCTGATTTCCATCATGGAATGGTGGAGCAACCCACCATCTACGGTTGGTGCGAATGGAGATTTGCCTATGGGTTTTTTTCCCCATATTTCAAGTATCATAACTGTGATTTGGGGCTTTACACTCGAACTCTTCTAAAACTTCGAATCAGCCCTCCAACCCCTCACACTCATCCACTCCAGATTATGTTATACTTAATGAAAGTATAAATAAACTCTTAAGTGTTAGTGAATCTATCGTTTTGATGGGATACGTATTCTACGAAACTAATTTCAATAATCTAACCATCAAACTTGTTTGTATATGCATCGAGATTGCATACGCTAAAAATTGCAAAAAAAAACAAATATTTAGAGATCAAGTAACAAAATAAAACTTTTTGACGGTTATCAACGAAAAATCACGATTTAACGGTTATTTTAACTCCGATTTTGATGATTTTTTACAGCTACACTCCTTGACCCTATATGAATACAATGAATGAACTTGATCTTCAATTTAAAATATTTGTACTAGTGGATACCACAAAATTTTATGTTATACTTAATGAAAGTGTGAATAAACTCTTAAGTGTTAGTGAATCTATTGTTTTGATGAGATACGCATTCTACGAAACTAGTTTCAACGATCCAAACCGTCAAACATGTTTGTATATACTTTGAGATTGCATATGCCAAAAATAGAAAAAAACAAACATTTAGAAATCAAGTAACGAGACAACTTTTCGACGGTTATCAACAAAAAATCATGATTTAACGGTTATTTTAACTGCGATTTTGATGATTTTTTACAGTTTCACTCCTTGACTCTATATGAATACAATGAATGAATTCGATCTTCAATTTAAAATATTTACACTAGTGGATACCACAAAATCTTATGTTATACTTAATGAAAGTATAAATAAACTCTAAGTGTTAGTGAATCTATCGTTACGATGGGATACGCATTCTACGAAACTAATTTCAACGATCCAACTGTTAAACTTGTTTGTATATACTTCGAGATCGCATACGCCAAAAATTGCAAAAAAACAAACATTTAGAGATCAAGTAACGGGACAAAACTTTTAGACGGTTATCAACAAAAAATCATGATTTAACGGTTATTTTAACTGTGATTTTGATGATTTTTTACAGCTACACTCCTTGACCTTATATAAATATAATGAATGAATTCGATCTTCAATTTAAAATATTTACATTAGTGGATACCACAAAATCTTATGTCATGATGATCAATAAAAATTGAGGATTTTGTAAAAAGAATAACATGCAAGCTTTGAGTTTCATTGGCAAGGTTTAAACTTTTGAGAAAAGCTTCACAACCTTGAAAACAAAAACTCTTTCATTTTGCATATCCTTGCACATTTAATATTTTGTAATAGACTAGTAGTGCATGAATGTTTGTTTATTAGGCTCTTATTTTCGAGTGCAGATGTAGTACTTAAACTACAAATGTGTTTTAATGTTTTGAAGTAATATTTATGTGGCAATGTGTGGTATATGCAAATTTAAGGAAATTTTTTTTTCTTAACGGGTCATAAAGTGATTCGACCTGTTAAGGACCCGTTAAGATAACGGGTGTGACACAACACAACCCGTTAAGATAACAGGTATTACACGAACACAACAGACACGACCCGTTTGCTAGGTCTTGATATTAGGGTTTAATTGTAGTATGTGGGTCTATTGATAGATTTGATTTTTATTATTAATTTCATTTTATACTTAATAATAATTATGCAATAGGATAAAATGGGCAATTAACATTTAAAATTTAAGTTGGATATAAAAAAAGGTGGGTTTAAATAAAAATTCCCAAATTAAAACTCATTTATCTCCCGCCAAGCAAACGAACCAGAAAAAAAAATGAGAGAGAACCAAACACCGCTCAAGGACCAATCCCGACCTGCAAAGCTCGTGACTCCCGTTCCCAAGAAGAAGGTACGATTTCGAAACCTTCCTCATCTGAACGTTCTTTCGATCGACATTTCTCACCCTCCGAGCTCTCTGGCAGATTCCGAAGAAGAGCTTGAACACCGTCTTTTCCGCAGTTTCCGAAGACGAACCGGTGGAGAATTTCAAGCTTTCAGTGGATTACACTCCTGTTTCTGCGAATTCCAATGTTTCAGTGGATTTCACTCCGAGTTCTGTGATTTCTGATGTGGATTTCACCGAGGTCAGTTTCATTTTCAATCCGATTTTTTGAAATTTCGCGCTGTATATTTCAAATCCGACTTTCGTTTGGACTTATCGGTTTTATTTCTCTTGATTGCTTATGATTTTTAGCTGAGATCGAATGGATTTGAATCGATCTTAATGTGACTGTTTGGTTACTGAGACAATGTTGGAATGAAATGAAATATCTAAAATTGCTGTTTGGTTTGAAATCGACTTTGTGACTGTGATTGTGACGATTTCAATTGTGTATTTTATCGTTTAGAGTCTGATGCTGATGCCGGATCCACCTTTTTCGGCTTCATCAGAGACATTGTTTCAGTGTGATCTCTCACTGTCTCCGGAGGCTAGTGTTAATAAGGATGGACCGGGCAATGTCTCTCTGAGTACTGGTAAATCGTGCGAATTTGATGGATCGAACTTTGGTTCTGTGGAGGCTGACATTGTAGCGAGATTTCTCAGGCAAGCACGGACTCAGGTCTTGAATTCTGAGCTGGATACTAAATCTAAGAAGATTCTGGATGCACTGGTTGAGATTGTCATAGAGGAGCTCCACACTTCGCCTGCAGAGAGGGACCGGGTTGCTGAACTTGTGTCGGCAAAAGCTTACATAACGATGGCGTGTTTCCTGTTCTGGATCATTGCATTGGCGGTATGGGTGTTCAGCTCTGGAGGCCGAAGCACTTTCCATGGACCTCTGCCTACTTGATCAACTTGAGCAGTAAGACCTTTGTCTTGTTCTTGGTATTATGCTCATGGTTGTGGAATTGCACAGTTCACAATGGATGGTTTTATCAATTATCTGAAAGATTGGTTTTGTGTACATATCTATGCTCGTGGTGTTTGCTTGTGACTAGTGAGAATTTGATTGAAACTGGCTTTAGTATGTGGATTATTTTTGTGTACACAATTATGCTCATGGCTTTAGTATGGATAGTTATTCACTCCAATCCGATCCTAGTCACCAAACGAGCCCCAAATGTAACTTCAATCAAATCTTTGTAATTTTGTGTTATGTGACTTTCACTTTCAGCATGCCAAACTCCATTAGTTTGTAACTTTGTCAATAGAGATCTTCTAGTAACTGGATTGGACCCTTTCTACTCATTTTAGAAGGGCATTTTTGAGCCTCTCTGTTGTGCAATTCTTGTTTCTTTCCTTTTGGCACACAGGAACAGGTAAAATGCCCACATTTTAATTTTGTGTACTGGGTTGGGCCCAGATTTTGGCCCATGTGTACACATGGTCCCCATTTGTGCAATTGTCAATGCATTGGAGAGGACAGTGATGCCCTAATACAAGTTCATTTAGGTTGATGCTTACATTGCATGGAAATAAAACTCCTGTTATGAGCATCTGATTTTCCTTGTCTGGAAAATCATTCTGAAAACTAGTTTCGACACCGTGCTTCTGACGTCACATGTCCCTTATTGATTTAAATATGTGAGTTTGATCAAGGATTTTAGTCAAATACTTCTTTCTGTCATCTAGAAGCAGTTATGTGTGCCCCAAAGATGAAATTCCACTATACTAAACATTTGAATAATCTCAGAAGATTATTGGTAATGCGAAAACCGGTTGCTTGAGCCTCCCGGTTTATCCACCAACTAGTTTGCTTAATTAATAATTTGTCATTCTGTTAGTACTGGGATTTCATGATGCTCATCAATTTGTCTGTTTAAATAGGCTGTTTATCCTTTTGTTTGCTTGCTCTCTACCTGTATCGACATATTTGGAAAAAAAGAGAGGTGGAGGATGTGTTGTTTGCTGATTTACTGTACCTGAATCTTAGCAAAACATTAAATACTGAAATTAGTCACACAAGAAAAAGATATATCCACTTGCTGAATTTGGAGTAGAACACATTGAATGGTTTAACGATCATTGACCAACCCGTCTGGGTCGGTGATGACATAAGCAATGCAATCACACCATCTTAGAAAATCTGTTAAACTAATCAAACTATGATAGTAAGTTGAATTTCAATTGGAATAAAGGGAAGAAAAATCTGTCAAACCTTAGGGGTCAAAGATTGTTCTAATTTACAGCACTAAACTGTCTTAGGGAATAGATTAATGGAGGGGAGGTGAATGTTTAGACGACAGCTATAAGTTGGTTTTTTCAAAAGCATATCTTCCTTCAAGTTATTAATAATTTTCCTTTTAGGCCTAAGTGCTTTTATTTTATGGGATAAGGACACTGGAGAACAGGTGGAGGACGGGATAAGCGTCTACTGTGAGATCAACTTGCTGGAGCGAACCAATCAAATCGCGCCGACGAGTAGTCTGGACCAAAAGGTGAATGTCTTGTTTTTAATCTTGAAAATAATTTTTAGATTAATGATACAGTGAAAGAAGAAGAGAGCTAGCTGTACTTAAAAGCAAAGATTCTGGTTGGGTATAATACACAAAGGGAGAAGAGTTTGCTGTTGTTTAAACTTTAAAGTAGTGATTGGCATGATTAGAGGGAAAAACACTAAGAGCCACGGATGAAGATTCTGTGTTGCAATCATTGGTTTGGTTATGTTCTTCAATCTTCCCCTAAACAAATTTATCAAAACGCCAAAAACCTAGTTTAATCACATAGTAGGGCATATCTAGGTGCCCAATTAACATGCCACAAGTTTGCTTTTGTTTATTAGAATTCTATTACATCCATACTTATAGGAGAACAACTTACATCTATCAGATTTCTACCTCCGTCTCTCTGCATCTCACGTCATCTGATCAGTCACATTATGAGATATGTAGAGATAAGAGGCAAAAAATCCTTTAACAAACACCCGTACTTCTCTCTCTGCATCTTACACCACCACATGATAAGCCACATCTTGAAAGATATAAAAGGATGGGATACAAGACCTATTAGAGGTAAGTTTTTGCCCACTAGGTTCATGTCGTATTTGCTATAGAGATTAGAGATGTAAAAAAGAAGAAGATATTTATAGGGCTAGTTCGGTAGGGGATACCGAACCAAAAATGGCATACCAAATCTCGAACCAAATATTTTCAGTATTTCAAGATTTCCCGAAACTAAACCTGCATCAAAATCCAAATCATCTAGATTGAAATTGAAATCATTTGAACCTACATTAAAACCCCAATTGAAATCAAAGAGAGTGACAGTGAATTGGTGGTCGAGAGAGAGAGAAAGAGACAAAGTGAAGAGATGGTTAGATGGACTTGCATCCTCCTCCTGACCTGAGCCCCCAATTTGAAACCCTAACCTTAATTCAAAACTTCACGCACACAGAGAATGGAGAGAATTAGTGGTGGGGGATGAAGTCGTGAGGTGTGGTGGTGGTCGAAGTGGAGAGAGTTCGTCGGAGTCAGATTGTGAGAGGGTAGGTGGCTACTGAGCTTTGAATTCGAGAAGGAGAGACATATAGACAAAGAGAGTTTGAGACTGAGTGAACTTAAGGCTTGAAGGTTTGAGTCATTCAAACGAAGCCAAACTCATGGTGAGAATTGACGATGCTATCACCAGAGCCGCTGTCATTCCTACAATGTGTTTTTCAGTGAAGGATGAGAATTAGAGAGAGAGAGAGAGAAAGAGAGAGAGAGAGAGAGAGAGATCAGGGAGGTTAGTCGAGAGGGAGAGGTGAGTCACTTGTGTGATGTGACTGGATTCGAAGACGGCAAATAAGGAGGCGGAGAGAGATCGAGAGAAATCAGTAAGGATGAGAGAGTAGGGTGAGGTGAGGTGAGGTCGAGAGAGAGAGTGATTGAGTGAGGGTTTTATTTGGATTCAACGGTTGAGATTAAATCTCAACCAAATCCAACGGCTATTATAATTCTAAATATATATTTAAAATTAAATAATATATATTTTTTATTTCGGTTCGGTTCCGGATTACTGAATGAATGAAAATGTGAGACCGTTTCCTGTACCAAAATTTCGGGATCAGTTCGGGATTTTTTTGGTTTAGTTTCAAGATTTTTTCAGTTCGGTTTGGAATTTTCAATATTTTTTTTTCCATCCCTAGATATTTATGATCATACTTCACAACACACCACACCACCACAACCATCGGTCAGGATTCATTTCCAGAACCATTGATTTGAACCCATATTCACCATCACCTCCCAACCTTCATCTTTAATTTCTTAGGTTTTTCTAGTGCTTTTATTGTCCCCTCCCACTTTATTGTGCCTCAATTGTTTGATTGTGTCTGTCACAGGGGAGGCAATCCCTCTGGTGCATCATAATACCGCCTTGTGGTGGGTTTTTTAATCCTTCAAAAACACATTTTTAAGTTTCCTAGTACAATGCTCCTCAAAAGTGTTGGGATAAAACACATGCTAACCATGATTTTTGGTGAGAATTAGGATTAGGTTCATGATTAGCAGAACTTTAAGACATAAACTAAGCCCAAAATCATAAGTGATGCGCGCATCCAGACTTTCTTTTATCCCGTTGTCAGGTTGTCAACACTATTTCTCGTTTTAAAAAAAAAATTAAATTTTGGTTTATGTTATGATTTTGGACCAAATAATTGTTGTTAGATTTGGTATCGGAATATGTCTCCTGTGGTGTTCCTCCGAGTTGTGCCCGATGAAATGAACCTTGGATGGGATAATTTTGGATATTTTATTATTTTTATTTTTGTTATTATTGTTAATTTTTAATTTAGTTTAGGATTTAATAAGATTAGAGCTTAGAGAACATAGCTTATATATAAACAAATGATACCAATAGATGATAAGTATAACATTACTCTTATACAATTAAGACAAGATAGCATATGACTACTAGTGTCCTTCATAAAATAGGATTGTCTAGTTGTGTTTTGGTGCTTGTGTTATGTCATTTATGAAATTTGCTATAGATGTGTTGAAAATTACCTCGAGTTACGATAAGTGCAAAAAAGTAAAATAGTTAAGTAAAGACTGAAAGTTTAGAGTAAACCCTTGTTCATTTAGCTATATTATTATTACCCTTATGCGAGGATTGTATTAGTATATAAGCCATAGATTAAACTGAACTAGTCCCTAGAGTTCTGGTTAAATTTCACATTACCAACGCCAAATGTTTTGCGTTTTGTTTTGTGATTCATCAAGTTCATCAACAAATAATTCAAAATCAATGATGAGATTTTGAGAGTGGTTTTGATTGAGATTTTGAGAGAATTGACCGTAAAAGGTAAAGTGAAACATTAACATCGATGACAGAACAAAGGGAGCTATTGTAACTCTGAGTTTTGACCATACTTTTTAGGAGCACACAATAGTTAACCTATAGGTTATGGAAGCCAAACCAAAAACAAAAGAGAGGGTTTTTCTTGTATTATAAGAAAATAAGGTGATTAGCGTGACCCCCTTTGATAATTAGGTCGCAAATTGCGATTATAGTATGAGAAATATCTTGTTTTAAAAGAGATAAAAACATTAATAAAAGGGAAGAAGCCCCGTTGGGAGGGGAAATGTGGAGGTGGAGCATAACCGTCCACACCTCAGAGGAGGAAAACTCCAAAAACCCCAACAAAAACAAAAACAAAAACAAAAGGCCTGGGAGGGATAGCAAAAGTGCCAGAGAAACCAAGCAACCCACATTGCACATGCATTTCTCCTTTTTTTTATTTTTATCATTTCTTTTCTGGATCACAACCGTTCAACCCCTCCTCCCCCCAATAATCCAATGCACGGAATGAGAACAAAATATTTTATGTGGGGCCCCCCGATCTGGTCAATTAGTGGAAGCCAACACCACCACCATCCATCCAATAAAATTGTTACAGTTAACTGGCCCCCCCAATCCAAACCCCTTAATCTTAATCTTCAATTTTTAATCCTTAATCTATCTTTTCATCATGTATTAGTTAATGTTTGTTGGGTTAAGCTTCCACTTGAATCAAATTATGTTATTTGGTGGCTTTCCTTTTCATTGGCAGGTGTTGCTTCTCAGTAAAATTTTCCTCAACTAAACTTTGCTTTTTTTCCTCTTAATTCTTTTTCTTTCTTTTTTTTTTTGTTACCACTTGACATTTTGACCTTTTAGTCAAAATGGTCTATAAAATTAACATAATTTTTTCACTTTGTTCTCTGAGATTGTCCATCGTCAATCATTATAATCTTTCCGTGAAAAATTGCATTAAATTGAGGATATTTTGTCATATCAACCCATCCACTTGAACTAGTGGCTTCTTCAATATAAATCGCATAACATAATTTAATGGAGATTTTTCACAACATAATTAAAATGATTGACGCCATTTGACAATCTCATGAACCAATTCTATAATTTTAAATCTCAAATATCAAAGTGAGGAGTTATACCAATCTCATAAACTATTTTGGCTAAAAAGACTCTTAGTTTTTCTTACATTTAAACGTTCATTAGAAAGATAAATAATTTAAGTAAACGTATATAGTTGTATGATTTTTATCGTTTTAGTTTGGATATGTTAAATTCAGGTAAAAGGTTTTATCGCAAAAAGGACAATGGCAAAACCTTGTTTGTCAAAGGGAGGTCATTTTGGTATGTCATGCAACTTTCAGTACATTATTTGGCAATGTATATAGCCTAGTAGGTTTAAAGGAACAAGATTGGACCTAAGCAAAGAAGGGGCAAAGGTTGATAACAATGCATAACTTATCAAATTTGTTGGTTTATGATAAACATACAGTATTCAACTTAAAACTGTGTTAATAGAAAGAAAAATAGTAGAGTTTTCGAGTACTTTTGTTTTCAGCTCACATCGTCATGTGAATTGAAACTAAACACGTGGTTTAATCAAATTCAGTCACATAAAACACATGTTGCCAAATTGAGTTAAAGATGCCTATTGTTTTATGTATAAGAGAATTTCCGTGTGCTTGACTACAAAATTAGAGAATAAAGATTAAAAAAGTATTCGGTTCATCTTTCCAAATTATAATTCCACCCCTGGTAGGGTGGTACTAAGGTAACACAGTTAGTAAAACTTCTTTCATAAGAATACTTTAGTAATGTTTAGACTTTATATTATGCAAGAAAATGAATTTTGAAAGGAAGAGTCATGAGAACATTTTATTATATTTCGCAAGTGATGAATTGTTTTGATGAATATCTTCTTTCTTTAATTCACTGTGTCGGAATCTTAAATCGTCATTCCTCCTCCTTAACGGTAAATTAAAATAGTAAGATCGGTGGTAATTAAAATCTTATAAACGACAATTTCCCAACAATAAATAGTGAGTGGGTTTGAAGGAAATGACCGATGCTGTCTTTCGATTCCTTTATAAGCCTCTTCCCACCGTTCCTCCTCTTCTTAATAGTCCTCCCTCCCTCCCTCCCTCTCTACTCTCTCCATCCCTCCCACTCTCCACCTCAAACAACCTCCGTTCCGTTCTCCTCTCTCTCTCTCTCTCTCTCTTTCCCCTCCCCTCTCTCTCTCTCTCTCTAAACGCTCCAATCCCACTTCTCCGTTAGATTAACAGAAAACCAAATCCCCCTCCAAGAACATTCCAATTCCAATTCCAATTCCCATTCCTCCGTTTGATTCCGAATCCCCGTCCCCAATTAAAGAGAGAATCAAACCCCATGGCATCGACTCTGATTTCGAATCCCATAGCCACCTCCGATCGAGCTCGGGATTCTTCTAGAAGGAAAAAGAAGAAGAAAATCCAGCCCAAGCAGGACCACCTCCACCACCAAGAACCCGCCCACAGCCACGCCAAGTGGAAGTCCGAGGCCCAGCAGCACCTCTACTCCTCCAAGCTCCTCCACGCCCTCACCCAAGTCTCCATTAACTCGGCACCCGACTCCTCCACCGCCGCCGCCAACTCCTCCGCTTCCTCTTCCACCCCACGACGCGGCCGAGCCGTTCGCGAGGCCGCCGACAGAGTTCTCGCCGTCGCAGCTAAGGGTAAGACCCGCTGGAGCCGTGCCATTCTCACCAGCCGCCTTAAAATCAAGTTCCGTCAGCATAAACGGCAGAGATCCGCCGCGGCGTCGGGGAGCGGGTCGACCCGGCCCAAGAAACCCAAGTTCAGTGTCCACCGGCTGAAAGGGAAGGGCTTGCCGGCCGTGCAGAAGAAAGTACGGGTTCTGGGGCGGTTGGTTCCCGGTTGCCGGAAACAGCCGTTGCCGGTGATTCTAGATGAAGCGACTGATTACATCGCGGCTCTGGAGATGCAGGTCCGAGCCATGAGCCGGCTCACTCAGCTGCTCTCCGGTTCAACTTCCGGCTCCACTTGATTGGACGGCTTTGGCAAGTTGCCATTTGTCCGAATATCGATCAATCCTCTTTTTTTATTAATTTTTTTCTCTCTTTTTTCCATTTTTCCTTTTTCGCTCTCTGTGCAAGTAATTGTCATTTATCCTGTTAAATACGTTATGTCCAGCTCTTTTCTCTTTTTCTTTTTCCAGTAATTCTATTTCCATCCCAACACCACTAGTGGATAAAAAAAACTGCAGAAATAACCGCTATCACGGTAGTGCAGAAGAATGTTGCTCTTGCTTTACGACGGAAGTTGACAAAAAAAATATCCCAATTACTATTATTATTATTATTATTATGTATTTCTTTTTTAGGGTTTATCCTACTCCCCATTTTCATTCTTTTAGATTTAGGTACCATTCTGTGAAAAGAATAATCTTATTGTTACAAATTGAACAAAACAACTTTCGCCCTAATCCAGAAGAACTAGAAAATAGAGCAACTTGAAGATATGGGGATGACTAATTTTCTCTTGATTTAGTGGCATTTATAAGAATTTGAGAATTCAATTGGCAATTCGTAGAGAGACTCAATATTTCTTTTAAGCAATCTTAGTAAATATTATTTAGACGCACAAAAACACGTCCTAACACGTGTGAAATTTATATACAATGATAATGTCCACTAATATTATAAAGTATGTGAGCTCAAGCTCATGTTCTCTCACACGTATTACCAACATGTGGGCGGCTCTTATTCGGTGACATGTGTGCATGTGATATGGCTGTGTTTGTCACATTTATAACTTACTTTGATATTAAGTTATAATATAATTATCTATTTGTTTTTATGCTGAAATGTAAAACAATATTTGGGGTTGGTTTGGACACGATTGACCACTTGCAAGTTTGGGGACAACACACGTTGTAAGCACTTAGAATGACAAGACCTTTTTGAATGTCGTGGGGAATAGGAGAGGGGCACTTTAAACATGTTAGGAAATGTACAAGGGAATGAATATAGTCTGGGATTTGGGTCATACATTATATCTCACTGACCTAAATGCTTACTACTGTACTAGGACTGTGGTAAAAAGAGTGGGGGTAGAAGCAAAGCAACCTGCCGAAAGTGCCAATATAATTGAAGAACTGAGGAAGGAGGCACAACTTTTTATTGTGTTTCGGAATATCGGATTTTCTGTTTTCCTTTTTCTTTTAATTTAATTAAGACTTAACTATTTAAAAAATTGAAGTATCTGATACTCCGGAGCATCGTAAAATGGCTGAGAAAGCGGAGGTGATGGGTTGAATGACAATGTATATGCATGTGGGTTTGTCGTCGTCCCCACGGGACAAGAGCACACTAGTCCCCATTTTGGGCGATCGGTGGTTCTGTCTGTGCCCCCTCGTGTGGTCACCTGCCCTGCTTCACTGGGGAAACATTTTTTCGTTAACACAGTTGGGGACAAAACTCCCATTCATCACTCCCAATCCCCCGCCACGTGTCCCTGTTCTCACTCCACACAGAGAGAGAGAGAGAGAGAGGAAGGGTTCTTCAACACACACGGGTGTTTGGGTATCATCGCTATCAGTGGGATTGGATTAGGGGTTTTGATGATTGGATTGGACTAGGGGTTTTGATGATTGGATGGGATCGGATCGGATCGGTTGGGGCAGGAGTGTAATAATATAATTTAAAAGGGACCACATGCATCGCAACAATTGTTTATAGGTAGTGTTATTCACACATGTTTTTTTATTTTTCACACAATTTTTTTAATTTTCGATCATCATATGAATTGAAGAAAATTAATAAAATTATGTGAAGGACAAAAAACGAATGCATGCATGAATAGCACTACTCTTGCAGGCTCAGGGGTTTGAAAATGAAAATGAAGAGTGTGAGGGGGGAAAGAGGGAGAGAGGGAGAGAGGGAGAGAGAGAGAGAGGGAGGAGCAGAGCAGAGGAGAGGAAAGAGCGCACATGGTGGCATTGATTCAATTGGCATACAAACACCAGACTACACATGCAACCCATGTGCATTATTTAATCCACTTAGTCCTTTCTCATACATATATCAGTTTTACTCTGGTAGCAACGATATATCGTCAATTATATCAATTGTGCGTGAATTGAATAGTTGTGACGTTAGATTATCAATAATATCAACAATATATATAATCATATCAATTTTAGTAACTGTCTTTATTGATGAGTTGAAAATTTCAATTTTAAGGACAATTGACATGTTATGGTTTTTGAACGTTGATAATACATCGATAATCTCATTTGTCGAAGCAAACCTAACATTGACATCTTTCGAAGGTGATTAATATCAACTCTGAATAGTTGTAAGGTTAAAGTATCAATAATACCAATTGCATATTCATCTATCAAAAAGTGCATTTAAGCACATACGTATCCTTGTTTACTCAAAAGTTTTGCACCACAAATGTTTCGAGAAGTAATCTTATGTAAAGGACGTACAATAGCTAGTCTACTATTTCTTCAGTACCTAGGCACCGAGTGTCGTTGCATACTTAGATGTTGAATTTGATCTAACAACTTAAAATTGGTGGAAGATTGTACTATAAATGAGATACCTACAAGCACACAAATCGTTGGATTTTGATCTAATAACTTAAACCCAATTACTCTCCATTTAATACATTCTACAAGTGGTATGATTTCATATTGATGATGAACCTTAAAATTATCATGGTGTTTAATGAGAGCTGAGGAAGCATTTGTAAACAGTCCGACATTCAACAGAAAATTGCCCTTGTTAAGTTTAAAGGTTTTCCCACCAAATGCACCAATCTCCTCATGCATTTGACAACATTTGGTTTCAGATGATTATCAACAACACAATGTTTTGTTTTCCTTGTCACGTTATATGGAGAAGATCGCCATTGTGATCATAGTGTTACTAATTCTTAAATTATAATATGAGTGGATGAGAATATGTGTTTTAAAGTATATAATTAATACATAAATTACGTGTTATAATATTGTGGGTTTGACATCACATGACAGATATTAATGTAATTTTGGGGTTACATTCACAATTGTAGATATATCGGATATGATTGATGAAAACGCCCAGTGCATAAAAATTACAAGATACACGACATCCATTCATATCTAATTTTACAACCGGAGTAAGAGGCTTGTTACTCAATTAGTTAAGAACATTTACTCGTAAACTCGAGATCATGCGCTAGATTTATATATCGTTTATATCCAACAAAGAAACAATTGAGAAACAAATCCTCAACTTTGATTCTGATTCAATCATCTTTATATCTCCCCGAATACAAGACAAAAGAGCAGTTTGCAGATGGCGTACTAGCTAGCATGCATGCATATTATGAGTCCGACCCACTCAAAGATAATGACACGATCGAAATTAATATCCATACATGTTTACTTTGCCCAAACTCCATGAAATCTAATCATAAATCTATTGGGGGATGCCGCGGCTCCACAAAAGCATCATTTCATTAGTCGCAAGCATGTGACTCTCATAGCATTTACATCAATAGCACTGCCCAAGCATGCATGTTTGCTTTACATATATGTGTGTGTGTGTGTTGATTTTTACCATGAAATAGTGAATTGAATGAGTCTGCTTTAGAACAGTAAAGTCGATTGCTTCTGAAAGATATAACAAATGAGTTGCAGTACTGTATTGCATGCACTTGATTAATTTGTTTAATGTATATTCAGAGTTGGATAGATATGAAGTTCTTGGGCCAGTTAGCGTGGTAAACTAAGTTTGGTAGATAAATTTTTGTTCCAGCTATAAGCTATAGGAACAAATAACATTGTTTATATCTTCCACTAATTTTACTTAATTAATTAATTTTCTTTTTTTTTTGTTACATTTTTATAGGAACAAATAAATCATGAAGACGAAACCCATTTGTTACATTTTCATACTATAAAGCATCACTAACCTTGAATTAACAAATATGCAACCCTAAATAAGTTCTAATGTGAAAATTGCATCTAATTCTCAACTCAGTGAAGCAACAGAAAAGGAAGGGGTGCTAGGTTGGTACTGTGGCAAAGATTATAAGAAGATATATATCTATATATATATATATATAGTGGTACACATGAGGAAAATCATTAGTCGCATGTGACCTGTCAAGGCATAGACCAACAACATAGATCGGTATTACATTGCATCACCTTTTAATTTCTTCGACCATGTAAGCAACCAACCAACCACTCTCTCTCTCTCTCTCTCTCTCTCTCTCTCTCTCTCTCTCTCTCCATCTGACCCTTTTTGTGTAAATTAATATATATCTACTTTTTTCACTTGCGCCATGTGAGTAGAAAGGCCAGGAAAAAGAAAAGGACATGCATTTGAAAATCGTAAACTCCAGACTATTAAAAGTTGTTTAGACCACATGGAGGGGTCGCGGGTTTGTCTATTAAACTCCAAGAACAAATAAAGTAAAAGAGAAAAAGAAAAGGTCGTGGAGAAGATGGCAATTCCATATGATCAGCACTCACCACTATCTGTCCACAGAGAGAGAGAGAGAGAGAGAGAGTTGATTCATATGATAATCCCAACTGGGGTTATAGTGAAACAAATCAGGTTCGTCGTCTTGCATGGCGACAACTTCTCCTACCAGTGTCCATTGAGGTGAGGGCAACAATAGGGTTTTGAAGGTAGGAAACACGGTGGCCGCAGGGCCAACCATCTTATAAATAAATTTAGAGTTAAGAGTTTGTTGGATAACTATTTCGTTTTGGATAATGTTAGGGAAACTAAATTTATAAACTAAATGACATAGAAGTTGATGAGTGGATTATTACTTCAACGTTGATAAACGTGTTCATTTTCTATTGATGACACATTATTTAATTTGCAAATTTAGTTTACAAATTTAACCTTCCTAACATTACTTAAACTTTAAACTAAATTTTGTAAACCAAATAATGTGGTTGTTGATTATTGGATTATTATTTAATTATTGATTAACGTGCTTATTTATTATTAGTAACATATATCATTTGGTTTCCAAATTTAGTTTAAAATTTTGATCTCTGAAGCAACATCCTTTCGTTTTTAATTTTTACTTTTTATTATTGAGATATTATAAAAACAAACATATGCGGGAAATGAAAAATAAAGAAGAGTGGCAGGAACGTAGCTAATTAAACAAAAAAAGAATAATGAATGGAAACAAAAGTTTGTAAGTAAAATTAATTAAACTTAGTACAGTTTTTTGTTTTCATCTTGTACATTTCCTTACTTCTACCTCATTCTAATACAAAATTATAATCAAATAGTTATCAATCGACTCCTAAAGTTTAAATATGTCAATCCCTTATATTGTAACGAGTGAAAAATGAAAACACAGAACATTGTTTAAGTTCATACAATTCTTTCTTGGGATGTGATATCCACACACCCCTTTTTACTTTTCCCACATTTTTTTAGTTTTCGACCGTCGGATCGGATGAATTGAAGAAGATCAATGGACATAAATTAATAAGGGTGTGTGAGAAGTAAAAAGGGGTATGTGGATATCACACTCTTATTTATTCTAACATACGGTATGATTCTGCTACAATTTGAGTCACTTTTTTTATAGGTCTTTGAAAAGGGAAGGCCCTATATTTGGTGACATGCACCAGGAATTGTGGAGTTGCTTTGCTTAGGTATTCAATCTAGGGTTATTTGGACCGCCAATTGATACCGGAATTATGAAAGGAACAAAACAAGAGAAGAATGTTCATATTATTCAACCGCATAGGGGCAGATGATTAATTAGCAAAAATATCCTAAATAGTAACTTCAATTATTGTATATGGGTTATAGAGGGCAATTTCATAGCATGTAGATCAGGGTTGGCCACATTAATAATACCGATCATAAAAATAAGCTTAAGTTGAGGAGAAAGATTTAAACAACACATGTACATTATCATTGTGGTGTCTTGTGTTGATAATATAAATATATATTTTATTTAACTTAACTTCATAATATTGACACAAAACGTCACGTTACGGGATTCCCGTATCATAGAAGTTGCTTCCCATGGTGAGAAGCTGGTTAATACTCTTCTTTTCGCTGATGTAGGGTTATATTTAGGTGACCTTTTATATTGTCATGTAGAGTTAGTAATTAATTAGATTAGACAAGTCTTTTGCTTTAGTGGGTGACAAGTTTTTTCACAAGCTTTCAAAGTTTTATCCATTCCGCTCAATCATGCAATGTACTGTAAACTGAAAACTGATCATGCGTGGCTTATGATTTGATCGATATTGAACGTGAAGAGGCCGGTTTGGCTTAACCTCTCAAAAGCTCATAATAATCACTGTACTGTTAAATTTCCGAGATTAGCAAACTAATGTGTGGTTTTAGACTTTGATTACTTTATGAATTATCACGGTATAGTTAATTAACTAATCTAAAAGAAAAATAGCCAACATGGTAAATGTCATTTGCTTTCGTAAATGGGGTGCATGCATCATGCATGCACGGATCTGCCAAATTGTTTTTTTACCTTCGGAGATGGATCGGGGACCAAGCTAGGCATGCACTAGCAGGGCAGTTCCGAGATTTTGATGGCTCTAGGCGAGCCATTGTTAGCCTTTCAATTCATAGATATTTCAATGCATAATGATCATATAATTTGTCTTTTTTATAATTAATTCTTAAGTATATTATCATGTCATCACAAGTGTGCGATACAGTGATTTAGGCACCTTGTCATAAAGATGAGGGGGCTCAGGAAACGATGGCAAATTTTTAAGAACTCTCATTTTATTAAATTATTCTTCAGTTGAAAAATATTTGGGCTGGAAATTTTGAGTTTAATTCATTCCTGCATATTGTAATCAAGTTCGCACGGTAATTAGTTGGAGAATCTGAATTCCACGGGGGTTGAGTCTCTGATTGTTTAGTTTACAAATATGTAGTGTTCTTCACACTCATTTTTATCGCTCACACATCCTTATTAATTTTGTCCATTATTCTTTTTTAATTTATTCGATCTTACGGTTATAAATTAAGAGGGATGTATAAAAAGTAAAAAGTTTTAACGAAACACTCCCTGTACTGTTCATTTTTAACGAAAAATCATATTTTTACATTTTCTTGATACTATTCACTATACTTTTATTTGTCATTTTTCATTAAAATTAAAGTTTTTTTTTTGAAATTTTTGTTAATTTTTGTTTAGAAATATGAGTTTGTGTGGATTTGATGATTTTGATTCCAATAAAATATGGCTCCAACAATTATTAAACTCACACTATTCAAAAACACGTTTTTTAAGAATCATACGCAAGATAACCTAATTTCTACATTTATAAATTAAACTCATATAAACCGTTGTAAAAGGCGTTAATGAGGAGATAATTTAACCATCTCAACTCTCCAAAGGCTATATAAATCATTAGTATCTTTTTTTCTTTCTTCAGTTTCAGTTTTGTTTTGATGCTTCGATGACGCATAAACCAAGCCTATACACATTACATGCAACCACGCAGCCAACAAATGAAGATTCTACTGCGCAAAAATCATATGGTGCTCTAGAGTATACATTGAGCGTAGCAAAAAATTTTAACGGTTAAAATTTCAAATACTCCGAAGCATCATGAAAAATCTCTGTAATGCGTTGTGATTATCCAAGTGCCCTAGCCGCCGTTGACCAATACATATTATTGTTACGCAGTCTTCGTGCTGAGCCAAGTTTGAATAATATTTACTTGAAAGCTTTGTGAAAATTAGAAAGTAACAGCATTGTGGACATTGACAAGAGAGGAGGAGGATGACTTCCTAAATTTGAGGATCATGCATACATATGAATCCAATACTAGTGTCGCATTCTTGTTATCCCAAATTCATTCATATCGCATATGCATTGAATTTGATAAAAGATGGGAATGAATAATCTATCTTGTCTTAGATGCTTGGCAAAGCGTCAAGTATTAAGCCTATGGAGCTCATTCATTTGACCTTCACTTTCGTTCACTTGGAACCCTTCAAGTAGATTTTTTCACGTTGAAGTTTTTGTCACATTTGGCGAAATCAAACTCTTAACTTATCGACAAAAAAGGAAAAGTATAGTTGGGGTGGCTTGGATTGTATCCCATATGCAAGTTTTAAGGGAAAAAAATTTACATTTGCTCGATCTAGCATAAGTTATCCCACCATGCACTGACCTCTATCAAAGTTAGTCAGTCATCGACCGAGTATGTGTAAAGAAAAGAAAAGAAAAAACTTATTTTATATACTTGGCATTAGACCTGTAAATGGGTCGGATTTATTGAGTTTGGGTCGGGTCGAATCCGACCCGTTAAGTTAACGGGTCACCCAAACTCGACCCGTTAAGCTAACGGGTCCCCGTTTCACCCATTAACACCCCTTAACAATTATTTTTATTTTTATTTTTTGCATAAAGTTTATTTTTTGTCATTAAGATTTTACTAAAATTACTAAAATATCCTCAACTAACGGGTGCTAACGGGTCTAACGGGATGACCCAAAGTGACCCGTTATTTAACGGGTTGTTAATGGGTTCACCCGTTAACGACCCGACTCGTTAAGCATCCACCCAAATACAAATATTAACGGGTTGGATCGGGTCGGATTAACGGGTTGGGTCCAAAATGCCAGGCCTACTTGGCATGATGAAACCCTCACAAAAATTTCTTTGTTCAGCCTTTGCCTATTATAATCCTAACTTTGTTCTCTCTCATAAATTGGGCTATGCATTTTAGTCATAGTTTTGAGATTGGGGGAAGCCAAAAGTTCACCGCAAAAAGAAGTTTCGAAATTAGTTGAAATGAAAAATCCTAGTTGTTGAAATTATCACAATCAAACGTTGACAATAGTATCGATCAAATATTGATAACATATCAACAAAATCTCGAAAAATAATAATTCCAACCATTAAAATTTGTATTTTCATCGTTCAGCCAATTTTCCAATGAAGTTTGACAGTGGAATATCTTTTGGGTGCTACACATGCAATAAGTGAGATGATTGGATGGAGTCCAATTGCCAATACTTATTGGACCCTAATAACGGGCTTGAGAAAACATGAATTATGGACTTTTTGTTTACTACCATCGGCCCACACTGGACTCAAAGGTTGCAGGTTCCAGTCCAATAACACTTACCCTAAACTAAAGTGACGTCGTTTTAGTGTCCCTCCTGCATCTCTGCACTTGTTCTCAGCTCAGTCGAACTGCCGGAGCATCCACAAACAGCTACAAGTCGTTTCTCTGTCTGTGAAATTGCGATCAGTCTGTGAGAGAGAGAGAGAGAGAGAGAGAGAGTGAGAGAGGCAATGGCTACGGCATCGTCATCATCGTCGTCGGCGGCGGTGACGGAGCGGAGAGGAATACCAGGAGCTCAGTTCGTAGAGGACGTGCAGACCTATCTCACTCAGTTAGGCCTCGATGTTAACTCTGCCCTTGCCTTTCTCCAAGAAAGGTCTTGCCCATTTCGATTTATACCTTTTTCTATTAACCCTTTAAAATAATTTTGATTCTGTGATCTGATTTTTTATTCGTATGTTTTTAATTTGGATTGAAATATATGAAAAGAACGAATATTTCAGTAAAAAAAAAAAAAGTTCTTTTTTTGCTTCAAGGAATAAGAACTGTTGGATGCTTGTTAATGTTTGTTTTTTCCCTGTTTGTGATTGGTGTCTGCAGACTTCAGCAATACAAATTGGTTGAAATGAAGCTTCAAGCTCAGCAGAGAGATCTTCAGGTTTGGTCAGCAAATCCCTTTTCTTTAGATCATAGCATTGTTTTATTCAATAAGTTAGAGTGGCTTGAGTGTTCATTGGAAAAGTACCCAACTACAAGTGTTTCAGCAGACTCAGCACCGTTGTATCTGACATAGTTTTTAGCCCATTTATAGTTTTCCGACGGTACTCATGAAATTGAACTTGGCATAGTAACATGTTGGAGTTTGCCTTTAGCCTAAGCTGTAGCTACAGGGTCCGAGTTTATGCTTAAAAATATAACCAAGTTTTCACAGTTAATTTGACTCCATTTTGATCACCCTCTTTAAGGATAAATTCTTGGTATGAGACAAAATGATTTTATTGGTTCTATCATATTATTTTACGTATACATGTTATGGAATTGTTTCACTCATGATGCTACCCGTAACTTAAGCATCTGACTAATTAGATTGACTCAACTATGTGCATATCAACTTTTGGTCTCCAACCTTTGGTTGCCTATGTATTGATATTGGATTGTGATTTTTTCTCATTTTGATTAACAGGCAAAGATTCCTGATATTGAGAAGTGCTTAGATGTTGTTGCTACTTTGCAAGCTAAGAAGGGTACTGGTGAGGTTTGTTTTTTTAGCACCCTTTTGCAGTAACAAATGTAATAGCATAAACTATCTCTATTTCAATGACATGTTTAACAGCATGATTTTCCCCCAATAACGTTCCCATTTATATTGTTTGGACTCCTATCTGTGAAGCATGTATCCTCAAACACATTTAGTTTCACTTGATTTATGACTTGAAGTTTCCTCTTATACCTGAGCATAGTTATGGCAAAAATTAAAGGGTTCCTTACAAATATTGCCCCTCAAAAAATCCTTGCATCCCACTGTTATAGCACCCGAACTGGTGTTGCACGATACTGAGAGTTTGTTTTCCCTATAATTTGATTCTTTAAGTGTTTCTTACTTAACATTATCAGTTGCCGTGGAGACTGGACTAATTAAGTTAAAATTAAGTACTGCTTATTTTTCTTCTCCATTTCCGCTTTTCTTTCATTTCTCTCTTTCTTAGTGAGGGATCTCTCCTACCATATCTGTTTCATGACTTGTGTCCTTAAATCATTTTGTCTTCCTTACTGAGAAATATTTTCTGTTCCTTATTTCCTCCAAATAGGTGCTCTCGTGTAATTAACTTATGCCTATGCTATGTATGAGAGACATAGATAGGTTCTTATATATTTTGAGATCGGACTTGTGTTGCTTATACTTGAAGTGCTTTAGAGATATGTGTGTGTCTGTGTGTGCTTCAGATGGTGGTTGTGTGGGTGGATTGTGGAAGAGGAATGCTGTTTCTATACTTTTTGTAACCTGTAGTTAAAACTCAGATATCAGTATGGTAGATCCTGTGAGTCTTACTGAAATCCAAGATATTTAGCTCTAAAATTACAGAATGCCTTTGCAGTTTGCACTCTCCCTTGCAGTTGGGAATATAGTCGTTCTAACAATTATTGTCCAAATAGTTGAAGCTGTAGTCATGGGTCATTAAACATGAAATGTGGGTATCTTGTCAGTTCACATGTTGATTATGTCAATTGATCACAAATGTAGAGTGCACTTCATTTCCTGAAATATAAAGAATTTCAGCTTTAAATTAATATTTTGAGGTTTCTTTCCTCCGTTAGGGTGTTAGTTCAATCTAAGTGTTCTTAATTAGGTCCTTTTTCCTTGGGTCGACACAGGAACTTATTACAGATTTTGAGGTATCCGAAGGGATATATTCACAAGCTAGCATTGACGATACCGATTCAGTCTGTTTATGGCTGGGTGCGAACGTCATGTTGGAGTATTCTTGTGAAGAGGTATGCCACTTCTTATATTAGCTGTTTAATACTTTTGAGTTTAGGACGCGAGCATCAGTTCTTCTGTAATACTTTGATGCAGGCTACAGCTCTTCTACGAAAGAACTTAGACAATGCTAGAGCCAGTTTAGAAGTTCTTCTTGCTGATCTACAATTCTTGAGAGATCAAGTGACAATAACCCAGGTACTAAATTTGAAAGAATCAGTTTGTGGATTTATGCTTTCACGTCTTTTAGTTATTGGCATTAAAGTGTGTGAAATTTGCTAAAGTCTAAGGTCTATAATTGCACTAGAGGCTGAAGAAAGAAATTAATTCTGAAATTGTAATGCTTATATGCGTCTGTTTAGTAACCAACATATATTTCTTATTGCTGGTAATCGTGATGCTTTGACTACTATCAATCAGGTAACAATTGCTCGGGTGTACAACTGGGATGTTCATCAGCGCAGGATTCGACAATCTTCCCCCAAGGATTCATGAATTGAATTTTAACCACCACCAACTGGGAGTATGCTTCAATTCTAAACTCTAGTGACCGAATCGACCACCATCTATATATTTGCAAGAACTGTACTCTTTCTTCGTAGTCATGCTTCAAGTTCCGTATTTTGCTTCGTTAGAGAACATTTGTTTGTGGCAGAAGATGTTAATATTATTAGGACCAGTTTTGGTACATCGATGGAATATTTATGCTTGTTCTGTAATGTGTGAAATCACTACAACTCTCGATTGATAGGGCATGCTTTGCTGTTAAATAGATATTCAGTTGTGTTTCAACCCGTGTCTCATTTTCTTGTTTGTTAACCAGTAGTTTAAGATGACTTCCAGCCAGTTATGGTCGTTCTATACAAGCGATACTGGGGAAAGGTCGAGACCTAACTCAAGACCCCGGTGCATGAGGTGAATACTCTTAACTAACCGACATTAATCTATGATTTAAATTTAAAACATTAGGATGGAAAATTATGTTATGGACCCACGGAAACTCCAATGTGAAAGAAGTTGGTCGGCAAACCCAAGCAGAAATTGAGGTGGTGTAACGCTGGTCTGTAGTGATGTCAGTGCACATCTTATCCTTCCTCAAAAGGGTCGTAGATCTGGAAAAAGGGATTTTATCCGGATCTTTTCTACCAAATCTATCTTATCAATCAGTTCGAATCTTTGAAATTTGATCTAACGATTAAAAATAAAAGGCTTCTTTTAAAGTTATAATAACTTTAGTTGTTTGATCAAATTTCAAACATTCGAATTGATTGATAGGGTGAATTTGGTGGAAGGAATCTGAAGAGTATCATTTTCCGTAGATCTGGACGGTTTCTGATATAATATTTGCAGTCCTACACTTTTAGTCATAAATGACATGATGTTTAACGCCTTAATGTGTGAAGAAGTCAACTCATACAATGATTACTTTTTGAAGAAAACCCTAGTTGCCTTTGAAAGAAGGAAAATTATGTTTCTGTTTGTATATTTTTAGGAAAAAGTTTTCCTCTCATGCAATTCATCAGTTTAACTATCGAATTAATACCCTTCTGTTCTTGATTAAGTTCAAACAAGTTGGTGTGATCGCACTTGATGATCTTCCGCCGAATTATTGTTGCTAGCTTGACACAGTCAAAGTTGGAATGATGAAAGAGTCATGTTAATATCAGTCGTAGTGCTATCTCTGATTTATATGAGACTCACATTAATCAATAATAGACATATTGCGTCAGGCTTCCATGCGCGATTGCCGCTAGTATCTTTCACAATGCATATTTGCTAGTGATTTGTGTGAAACTCATGTTAACTAATGGTAAAAATTTCACCGCACTTATCATGACGACTGATACTAGCATCTTTCATCGTGAAGTAGGGAGGAAGAAATCACCGCTGTTCTTGTTGACCTTCGTAAAGCATACAAAATAAGCATGTCATTGAGCATCTAATGTGAAAGCATTAGCAATTCTTCATTTTTACTTTTTTAGGTAAATCAAGCCACTTCTTAAGTTAATGTTTTATACATGAGAAGGTTTGAGATAGGATTTTTCTTGTAAGGTTTGTGTTTTGTACTTTTGCGTAACGAGTTAGCTAATAAACTCATACAAGTTCATTCATTGCCTATCTGGTCATTTCTGTTCCTTTGCATATTGTAGTTCTCCACCATTTCGAGTCTTTGTAATAGACGATTAGAATTTGAAAAGCCAAACTATTTCAGACACGGTGTGTTTTGCAATGCTTTTAAAATGAATAAAGACGTTCAGATAACAAAACTTTATTTATAAAAATATTTGCCGGAATCAACTAAATTAACTCTCAATCGTAAAACATCTTCTATTACATAACAAAAAGAGTTTAGGAAGCAATTTCCAATATTTTTCTACAAGCATTAGGGTTTTTCATAAATTTTTGTTGCGTTTCTTATTAAAAAAAAAAAGCACATATGAGTTGAAGTACTTCTTACAAAAACAAATATAAACGAGTATGTGGAAAATTTTTAAATTACTTAGCAGGACTGAGGTTGTTTGTAGCCGTGATCAGCCAACAAGAAAATTTTATTACTACAATAAAAATTAAGAAAAATGCAAGAGAGGCCATGTTTTAAGATCATATTTTGTAAACCACATGATATGACAGTTGATGATTGGATTTTTTTATATTAATAGTTAAAAGAAAGAATCCAACTATCAACCGCTATATCATGTGACCTACAAAATATGATTTAAGTAGATGATCTATTTAGCATTGCCAAATAAATGCCCCATAAATAAATTAGAAAAAAACTTTTGGTGGTCCTGTGGATTAGTTTAGTTTAGGTTTGGGATAACAAAACCAAGAACACCTACACAAAATCCAGCGGATCACAGAGTTTAGTTCCCGTGAACCACCACCACCACATAATTTATAACTCAAATTAAACAACATTCATGTGTATATTTAGTCCAAGTCAAGATTCCACGTCCATAAAATTAAGAACTTAAGTTTTATTTTACTTTCTTTTTTAGGGTGCCAAATTCAGCATGACGAGAACCAAGTTGGAGTTCTGGCTTTTGGAGCTAGGTCTATTTTCACGCTTAGTTGACCTTGCAAAGAAGGGACCCCAAGTAATAAATTGATCGTTGCCGTTTGATCTGAATAATCCAACAACCAACAACAAAACAAATCTCACGTTCTTCTTCTAACATTCTCATCCATCCATCCTTTTGCTTAATTTTATATATACATATATATATATATATGTATATGTATATGTTTGTATATCTATAACGGAAATTGTTATTAACATTCCAAAAATTTCATTCTACACTCCTCACAAATATATTTTTCTTTCTAATTATAGAAAATTTAGAATGTAAAATGAAAATTTTAAAGTGCTAATAATAATTCTTTTTATAAAAAATATAGGAGTGTGATATCCACACACCCCTTTTTATTTCTCACACACTCTTCTAATTTTTGGCCATCGGATCGGATGAAATGAAGAAGATTAATAGACATAAATTAATAAGAGATGTGCGAAAAAAAAAATGGGTGTGTGGATAACACACCCCAAAATATATAATAAGATGTACAGTCCATTCCGTTGGACTAAATTACAAGCTGAGCTTTAATTAGTTTTGACTCCGTCAAAATCCGCGTTGTGGCAGGGCTTAAATGTTTCGTTCTCCTGCTTTTGCAGGAAAACAGGTTGCAAGTTAATGGACTGTTCTTGTGAGACTTTCGTTTTCTATAAAAATGACTTGGACTTTAATATCAATCCTTGTTTCATTTATTCTTATAAATAATCAGAAATTTTGAAATCACATTAGAATATATAAGGTCAACTCTACATTAATATTGTGAAATAAAAGTTATGGTTAAGTTTGAATAATTACTTAAGTTTTAGGGGTAATTCTAAATTAGTCATTAATTTTTGGCTAAAAAAAATTAGTCATTAATTTTTTTAAACATTTCAAATAACTACCTAATATTTTTAAAAATGTACACACGTTAGGTTTACTAGTGTTAAGTGATGATGTGTTTTAACTCTCCAGTCATCTATACAGCTTTGAATCTCCAAATCGACACATTTTAGCTAAGCAAACTTACGGTTTAACTTGGCTAAAAGGATCGATTTTGGAGGAGTAGAGCTCCAAAGACAGAGATGAGTGAAAACTAACTTAAGTATTTGTTCACCTCATCATTTAATGCTTCACTTAATGTTGGTAAAGTCACAATTTAATGCCAGTGACCTAATAAATATTAATTTTTTAAAACGTTAGATAGTTAATTAAAATGTTTTAAAAGATTGAGACTAATTTGAAATCATCCCAAAAAATTGAGTAATTATCCGTCCTTACCATGTAAGTTGATAGATATCTAACCAACGATACCAAAAAAAAGAAAGCTAAAATGTATATAACAAATGATACCAACAAAACAAGCACCTCAAGTTTCACCCGAAAAAAAAAATTCAAGGCCTCACATAGATAAAAATCTTATCAAGTAAATGATGGAAATATATTCATGGCGAAGCCGATCAAAGAACAACTTGACATAATAAAAATAATAAAATTCAAGATTTTGCAGATTGGGCCATAATATACGAGGAGAATGATGTCACTAATAAAATATATTGCTATACTTTTAAATTCTACTGTTTACTAGGTCAAAATGCATTTTCAAGTTTTAGGCGTATTTTTGGAACTATGATATTATACTAAATTTCTTTCAATTAGGATTCTGACCGAGTCTGGAGTTGAGGTAGGTATAAAAACATATATTATCATCTTGTTATCTGCATATTATTCGTACAACATTAAGTTTTGAGGTTTTCATATTCGTACAACAACTGAATTCCAGACATTCGTTCTTTTAAAATCATGGTTAGATTCTTCTATTGATTGTCAGGCTGCGTCACAAAACTTGGATAAACTTAGAGATCCAAGTTATCATAAACAGAAGGAAATTACATAACACAACTGGGCAGTTTATTTGTAGCAATTGTCCAGAAAGACGAATATATCTTTCATACCCTAGGTAGTTTTTTGTATCAAGTTTTTTTATGGCCAATAACCTTCGACTAATTTCCAGTAGCTTTTATTTTATTCTTGGTTAGTTTACGAGTTGAAAATTTGGAACAGGTGTAAATTAAATTACAACAAGGTCGAAGAAGAGCGGGAAGGCAAATCTTTGATAACATTTTGGTGGTTCATGAACTATTACATTCGATGAGACAATAATGATGAAGGAACTAATTTTATGGCACTTAAATTGGATATGGCTAAAGCATATGATAGAGTTGAATGGTCGTTTCTGAATGCGATGTTACATATGTTGGGTTTTGATAATGTCTTTTGTCAATGGGCGATGGAGTGTGTGCAAACAGTGTCGTATAGTGTGGTAATTAACGGTGAGGCCACGGGCTATATTACTCCGAGTAGAGGTCTTCGACAAGGAGACCCATTGTCTCCGTTCTTATTCCTTATTTGTGCCGAGGGTTTCTTATCACTAATTCACAATGAGGAAAGGGTTGATCGTATAATAGGAATCACAGTGAACCCTTTTGCCGAACCCATCTCACATGTCTGTTTTGCGGATGACTTAGTCCTCTTTTGCCGGGCTACTGAGACTGAGGCTCAGAATGTCAAGGGGTTGTTGCATCAATATGCCGAAGGAGTGGGCCAATTCGTTAATATGGAGAAAAGCTCGGTGCATTTTAGTGTGAGATGCTCTCAGACTATGAAAGACTGATTATCGCAGGAGTTAGGAATTAGACACCAGGAAGGCTTTGGAAAATATTTGCGCATACAAGTGGATTTTGGCGCATCAAAAAAGAAAATGTTCGAAGATGTACGAAATAGATTGGATGAGAGGATTAATGGGTGGGCGGAGTAGTTTTTGTCTGTTGCTGGGAAGGAGATATTAATTAACAATGTAGCATCTGCGTTGCCTAATTATACAATGTTGTGCTTCTAACTCCCAATACAATTAGCGAAGGAAATTGAGCAGGTTATTGCTCGGTTTTTGTGGTGTGATCAAAAGACTAATAAGGGAGTACATTGGGTGGCTTGGAGTAAGGTTGCAAAGAAAAAATCAGCAGGAAGGCTTAGGTTTAAGGAAATCATTGCATTTAATTTAGCCATGCTTGCTAAAGTGGGGTGGCAGATGATTGCAATCCGGAGTCAATGTTGGCTAAAGTGCTCCAGGCTAAATACTATCCTTCATCATCATTTCTTGATACTCCGGTGGGTCGTGGAACATCGTGGGGATGGAAAGGAATATTGCAGGGAAGGAAAGTGTTGAAGGCGGGTATTCGATGGAGGGAGGGAGATGGTAAAAATGTTCGTATTTTATCAAATCCATGGTTGCCTATACCAAGAACATCCAAACCTTTGTGGAGACACCTTGACATGCCTAGTAGGGTGTCTAACATTGTAACCCCTGATGCGAAATGGGATAAGGCGACAATAGAAAGGTGTTTTTGTCCGGAGGAAGTTGGTATTATCCTAAGCATGCAGCTTGGCCAACATGGTTGTCCTAATTGCCTTATTTGGAATTATACTCGTAATGGGATGTATTCGGTTAAATCCGGGTATCTAGTTGCTCAAGAGATGAATAGGAATTGAGAGTTGGGGCGGAAAGGTGTTAGGCAATCAAGTATGGAAGACACCAAGGACTCGACTTCGTGGGCATTATGGCGTTTGGGGGTTCCTCCCAAGCTTTGCCACTTTATTTGGAGGGGTTGTAAAAACATCTTGGCAGTACGTTCAATTTACGAAGATGGGGTATTCAATTAGAAACGAGTTGTCCATTATGTGATGAAAAGGAGGAAACACAGGTACACTTATTTTTCCGTTGCCCGTTTGCGCGGGTAGTTTGGTTTGGTTCCCCACTTCAATTAGATGTAGTTAGGGTGGAGGGTGGAGATTTTTTGGAGTGCTGGAAGTGGCTTTGTAAAAAATATGGTGAGGCGAAGGGAACATAACAACTCATGCGGTGGGTGATATGTGGACTATGGCGGATTTGGAAGTGCTGAAATATTGCAGTGTTCGAGAAGATGTTAACCACACCGAGCAGAGCGCTGGAGCTTCTAAGCCAGCAGGTGTGGGAGATTGCTAACAGTGGAAGGTAGATTGTGTAGCTGCACGGTGATAGTCAACACCTTGAGGAGGAGGTTAAGGTCCGGTGGGTGAAACCACATTTTCGTACTATCAAGGTGAATTATGATGAGGCATGGTGTAAGCAAACGAGTGTGGGGGGCTGTGGGTGGGTTGCCAGGGACTTTGCCGGAATCTTTCAAGCGGGTAGTGGTATGGGAGGTATAATTTACGGATCCAGTTTGATGGCGGAAGTGGAAGCAATGAGAATGGCATTGATGGGTTGTGTGGAGTTGCACTACTACAATATTAGCTTTAGGTGTCGAACGATCCTAGCGGTTAATAAGTCATTCTGACGGATAAAAGATATCCGACGCATAATTTATTTACTGTCGGATTAAAGTTACTTTCTGTCGGATATATCCGACATAAATTCCTGGCGGATTTTTCCTGACGGATTTAACCGCCATAAAATTATTATAACGCTCAGTATTTTTGAATTTTTTTTTTTAATATTTTTAACATATTCTGGCGGTTTCTAAGTTAATGGTGGCGGTTATAACCGACAGAAATTGACTATTTTATTATTTTAAAATGTTACATTAATTAAAAATAAATAAACAAATGGTTTAATTTTTTTTTCACTCACGGTCCCGTTACCTAATCTTTGAATGTTTTTATTTTTTTTTTGCAATTTTTTACACATGCTATCTCGGAGTATATACAAACATATTTGACGGTTGGATCGTTGAAACTAGTTTCGTATAATGCATATCCTATCAAATTGATAGATTTAACAAACACTTAAGAGTTAATATTATACTTCCATTAAGTATAAAAATTATCCACTAGTGTAATTATTTTAAATCGAAGATCGAATTCGTTCAATGCATTCTTATAGGGTCGAGGAATGTAACTGTAAAAAATCATCAAAATAGGAGCTAAAATAACCGTTCAATTGTGATTTTTTGTTTATAACCATCGAAAAGTTTTGTTTCATTACCTAATCTCTGAATGTTTGTTTTTTACGACTTTTTACGTATACAATCTCGGAGTGTGTAAAAATAAGTTTGACGGTTGGATCGTTGAAAAAAGTTTCATAGAATGCATATTGCATCAAAACTGTAGATTAAACAAACACTTGAGTTAATATTATACTTCAATTAAGTATAAAATAAGATTTTGTGGTATCCACTAGTGTAAATATTTTAAATTGAAGATCAAATTTAATAATTACATTCTTATAGGGTTGAGGAGTGTAGCTGTAAAAAATCATCAAAATCGGAGCTAAAATAACCATTAAATTATGATTTTTCTGTTATAACCGTCGAAAACTTTTGTTCTGTTACCTAATTTCTGAATGTTTGTTTTTTACGATTTTTTACGTAAGCAATCTCGGAGTGTGTACAAATAAGTTTGACGGTTGGATCGTTGAAAGTTTTTTCGTAGAATGCATATTGCGTCAAAACGGTAGATTAAACAAATACTTGGAGTTAATATTATACTTCTATTAAGTATAAAATAAGATTTTGTGGTATCTACTAGTGTAAATATTTTAAATTAAAGATCGAATTTATTCATTACATTCTTATAGGGTCGAGGAGTGTAACTGTAAAAAATCATCAAAATCGGAGCTAAAATAACCGTTAAAATTTTTTGTTCCGTTACGTAATGTCTGAATGTTTGTTTTTTACAATTTTTTACGTATGCAATCTCAGAGTGTGTACAAATAAGTTTGATGGTTGGATCGTTGAAAAAAGTTTCGTAGAATGCATGTTGCGTCAAAATGGTAGATTAAACAAACACTTGAGTTAATATTATCCTTCAATTAAGTATAAAATAAGATTTTGTGGTATCCACTAGTGTAAATATTTTAAATTAAAGATCGAATTTATTCATTACATTCTTATAGGGTCGAGGAGTGTAGCTGTAAAAAATCATCAAAATTGGAGTTAAAATAACCGTTAAATTGTGATTTTTCGTTTATAACCATCGAAATTTTTTGTTCCGTTACATAATCTATGAATGTTTGTTTTTTACGATTTTTTACGTATGTGATCTTGTATTATCTACAAACAAGTTTAACGGTTAGATCGTTAAAAAACGCTTCGTAGAATGCGTATCGCATCAAAACTGTAGATTAAACAAACACTTAGAGTTAATGTTATACTTCCATTAAGTATAAAATAAGATTTTGTTATAACCAATTGTGTAAATATTTTAAACTGAAGATCAAATTTATTCATTACATTCTTATAGGGTCGAGAAGTGTAACTGTAAAAAATCATTAAAATCGAAGCTAAAATAACCGTTAAATTGTGAATTTTCATTTATAATTGTCGAAAACTTTTGTTCTTTACGATTTTTACTTTTTACGTAATCTCTGAATGTTTGTTTTTTACGATTTTTTATGTATGTGATCTTGTAGTATTTACAAACGATTTTTTACGTATGTATATCTCCGTTAAATTTGCCAAAATTTTGAAGTGGGAAAAGTAATTTGTGCTAAATTTTTATTTATGTTTTTCAAGTATTGATTAAACAATATTTAGTTTGTTGATGACATTTTTATTCTCTTTTTGTTTCTTTATCGCATATTTTACATGGATTACTATCTATTAAACCAAAAGTGTAAAAATTATCTATTAAACCAAAAAATTATTTATTTAATTTTTAAAAACATATTATATTTAAATACATATTATTTATTTATTTCTCAAACCAAACAATTATTATTTTAATTTTTAAAATCGTAACAAAATTTTGGGGGGAATTTAAAATTTTGGGGGAAAATTTAAAATTTTCAGAGGGAATTATGGGGGGATTTTTGCCGCCATTGGTTTTTTGTTGGTTATAACTGACAAAAATGAAAATTTTTATGTCGGATTTTATTTTAAAAAATATTACTGTCGGTTTTAACCGACAGTAATAAAAAAATTTCCAAAATAAATCCCCTCTCGTTCCTTGCACCGGTGCTTCTCCCTTCCCCCTTTTCTCCTCCTCATCATTTCCTTCTCCTTCTCTTCTCTTCTCTCCTCATTTCCTTGCGCCATTACTGAATCCCTTTCTGCATGTCTTCTAGGTTATCCAAAACGAAACTCTCCTCTCTCTCTCTCTCCTCCCATCTGAAAAACGCTCTCGCTTCCTTTCTCTCTCCGTCTCTGTAATCGCGCCATCCTGTGGGCAGAGGGCCTCCGAATCAGATCACGACCTCCGGATTTTCCATTTCCCAGGCAAGCATATATATATATATGTACATATTTCTGCCATATTTTTCATTTTGATAGTTTTAATTGGAAATTCAGTTCGGCGAATTTTGTTTGAGGTGTGCATACGTTTTTAATTTTTCGGCAATTTTGATAATTTTATTAATTTATTGAACGTGTTCGTGTATTTCGAATTGATTTGTGTGATTTTTTTTTTGAAGCTTTGGCACTCCATTTTTAGCCAAAACCTAGTTCTTATCCTCTCTCACTCTTTCAGTTCGCTGGAAAGTTTACTGGTACGAAGTTACGAAAGGAGTTTCAAAGGCTTTGCAGCAAAACTCACTGACAAGGAAAGGGAAAAACTTGCTAGTGAGCACTCTGATATAATTTATTATGTCACTACAAAGGAGTAAAATGGTGTGTCTGCGTATACTAAGATTATATGAGAGTGAAATGCATATTTTGCAACAAGCTCATCGGAGCTCGATATTACATATCTGAATCTGCAAGGGATGACATCGGTCATGGAAATCAGACAGCCTCTATCGCAGCAGGAAACACTGTTAAGGACTTGAGCTTTTATGGACTAGCACAGAAAACACATGCAGAATCAAGCTGGATATGGAAAATGCAGAAAGTGATTTATATTTTTTTATTATTAATATATTTTTTGTCGGTTTTAGACGACAATAATGTTTTTATTTATTCTTAATAATAAATTTTCTGTCGGTTATAACCGACAGAAGTTCTGGCAGTTTTAGTAGTTTCTGTCGGTTTTATCCGACATAAATACTCTTATTTATTTATTATAAATATATATCCTGTCGGTTATATCCGACACAATTTATGTCGGTTTTAGAGTATTTTCTGTCGGAAAATTCATTTCCTGACGCTGGCAATTCTGTCGCTTATTATATTCGCCACTGCATCCATTTTTTGTCGGATTTTGCTTAAAATCCGACAATAAGATATGTTTTTTGTCGGTTTTTGGACCGCCAGTTATGGAGAATTTTGTAGTAGTGTTGGGATTCGATTTGGTTTAGTTAGAGACAGACTCGAAGGTTTTGGTGGAAATGCTTAATGGGGTTTTGGCCCCAGAGGCAACTCTGGAGGGTATCCTATGAGATATGAACTATCTTCGACAACAATTGAGTTCAGTAGAGTTTCTGTTTACTCCTCGTGCCTGTAATGGGGTTGTGTATCAAGTGGCTTCCTACGCGTGTGGGGGATTATCATATGTGGGTTCATTTTGAACCAGAGTAACTGTTTAACACTCTAATGTCTTATGTAAATATCTCAGTTCATGTTTAATAATTCTTGATTTTCGACCAAAAAAAAAAAAAAACTCGTAAGTGCTGAACATCACAGATATTTGAGGGCTTCGAACAAAAATATTCTCCATTTTTATAGAGCCGTGCACGCAAACACAGGTGGATTTGTGCTTATTGCCTAGTAGTTCAAGTCCCTTTGTCGTTTTGTTCTATAAACGCGTTTTAGCATTGTTGCAATTAGAATACTTAATTATATTCATTTTATTTTTTAAATGAAATAAAATTGTTGACTTTGACCTCCCATGTGCGGCCGAGATCTTAAAATACAGAGATCAAAATACGAGTCCAAAAAAATGTTATAAAAATATGGTGTCTCAAAGTGGGTGATTTAAAGAATTGCAAAGAGGGATTAGAGAAACTTTAAGCTGCCGCAATCATCGTTGGGTGTTCACTCACATCAAACTTCTAGAAGTGAACGGCTTGGAATTGTCTCCACACACAACATATATATAAAGAAAAATTAATGAAAATGGATTGAAAAGTTTTAGTTTTAATAAAAAACTATGTTATAAGTTTTATTTAATGATTAGTACAAGATCCATATTAAAGTAGTCCAACTAAAAATGGTCTAACTATAATAAATTATGATTTGTCGATTTTACCCCTATTTTTTTTAGGTTGAGTTCCAGATTTTCGTCGTTAATGGAGTTCATCGTTATTTTGCAGACCTTCTTTTTCTTTGAAACAAAAATATAGATCCTCATGCTATTTAATTTATATTTTGTATGATTTCGTTGAAACATGATCGTCGTTATTATTCCTAAAGTATTCGAGGTACTGTTTTTCAATTTTTCTTCGTTGGTGGAGTTCATCGTTTGTTTCTCCAGAAAATATAATTGAGATCTGCATGTTATTCAATAATAACGACGGGTCACTATTTATGGATTTGAAGTAACATTGTTTTTGGAATTTAAGTCACTGTTTCTAGAATCTAAGTTACTGTTTTTTGAATCTAAGTCACTGTTTCTGGAATCTAAGTCACTGTTTCTGGATCCAAATGAAATAGACACACTGTTTCTTAAATGTAAGCTAGAAAAGAAATAGTGAAATTCATTATATTTGGATTCAAAGCAAAATAAGCATCATGTTTCTTAAATATAATCAAATGATGCATGAAAGAAAAGAAACAATCAAAGGTTAAAACATAGACTTTTTGGAATCTAAGTCACTATTTCTGGATTTTGGTTCTTTTCTTTCCAGATACAATGTTTGTTTGTGCAAAGAAAAAACAAACATTGTATCTAATTTTTTTTTTCTATAAACAGTGTTATGTTTTAGGTTCTCCAAAAACAGTTTTATGTTTTGGTTCCTTTTTTTTTTCATATTTACAAACGTCTGACATGTACGTACATATCACATCCCTGCCCAGGCCCCCACCACATCCCGGGCTCGACTTCGCCTAACACAATATTGTCCGCTTTGGGCCCCGACCACCCTATCACGGTTTTGTTTCTGGGAACTCACACGAGAACTTCCCAATAGGTCACCCATCATGGGATTGCTCTCGCGCGAACTCACTTAACTTTGGAGTTCCGTTAGAACCCGAAGCCAGTGAGCTCCCAAAAGGCCTCGTGCTAGGTAGAGATAGGAATATACATATAAGGCTTACATGATCCACTCCCCTGGGCAATGTGGGATGTTATAATCCACCCCCCTTAAGGGCCCGACGTCCTCGTCGGCACACTTCCAACCAGGGATTAGCTCTGATACCAAATTGTCACATCCCAGCCCGGGCCCCCACCACATCCCTGGCTCGACTCCACCGTAACACGATATTGTCTGCTTTAGGCCCCGACCACGCCCTCACGGTTTTGTTTCTGGGAACTCACACGAGAACTTCCTAGTGGGTCAACCATCATGGAATTGCTCTCGCGCGAACTCGTTTAACTTCGGAGTTTCGATGGAACCCGAAGCTAGTGAGCTCCCAATAGGCCTTGTGCTAGGTAGAGATTGGAATATATACATAAGGCTTACAGGATCCACTCCCCTGAGCGATGTGGGATGTTACATACATCACCGGGACCGTATGTCCTTATTGGATTTGATTGGAATAAAATACTAACACTATAAATTGTTTGTGGTGTAGATAAGAGGATGAGGATGAGGACAATGACGAGGAAGAGGAGGATAAGGGCACGAAAAAGGTTGACACTAGTTTTGGATGGTTTTTTATTAAACTTTGAGCTCTTTTGGTTAAATAACATTTTAGAATGGTTTTTGGTTAAATATTCGTTGGCCCAAACCCTTTTCATTAAAGCTCCTTATAAATAATATATATATCTATGATAGCAGTTAAGATTACGTATTTAGAGCTGTCAATTTTTTATTGTTATTCTAAATTGATTTTAATGTTTTTAAACATTTCAAACATTTACAATAAGAGTTTGACTTTTATTGTTTATCTTTTTCTAGAATTTTTATCGTGCTTAAAAACATATCGACTTTGAGCCATTTATCCTTGCAATTTGATAGAGGTTTAAACTGTTTATGATTATGTTGATAATTTATTTCTTAATTCGATATGTAATGTGTGAAGAAGTTTCCATTTGGTATACAACTAAAAGAATAATATTTATTTTCTACAATTGTTAGAAGAGATTTCAAGTTAGAATTTAGCTTAATAATAACAGAAAAAGGAGGGTTTTCTATTACCATCGATGATTAATTAGTTCTATACATGGATGCATGGCTTGTAAAAATGACACGTATGTCTTTTAGTATGATCTTTGCATCTTAATTTCCGAAGGGCTTTAACTTTTGACATTTCATGATCACCATTAATTGGTCCCAGAAACTGGAGAGGACTTATTTGTGGATGTCTAGATCAGCAAAATTTATTATATTGTTGGTCAAGGGTCATTAGGTCGACCATCAAGACCTTTAGACAACGGTCTTATTCTGGTATCGGAGGGGTTGGAGGGACAGAGACTTCTAACTTCTAACTTCTAAGAAGATATGTTGACCTAGTGAAAGGATAAGTTCAGGGGCTTACAACTATAAATTTAATATGGACTATGAATCTCTCCCCCTCCTCTTTTCATCCCCTTCCATTGCCTCATCTCATATTCTCTATTTTATCTTTATCTTTCTATAAAAAATTAATTTAAGATGTTGATGTGGCTTAACCGTGACTATTTAAATAGGAGGGGAAGGAAGGGAAGGAAAAAAAAAAGAGGAGAAAATCATACTCCATTTAATATTCATACCATTTGAATAATATATAACGGATTAGAATTCGGGGACACACGTTTTTGACATACTTTTTGTGAGCCCCACTCTGTAATGTATTTCAACAATCACTCAAATCTGAAATCAATGACTGTTGAAAAATTTAGTGTTTCTTCGTAAAACCGTATTCTTCTATTTTCTTCACTCTAAATAAATGTCTTAATGATTTTGTTTAATTTTTTACATGAATAATATATTAATGATATACTAAAATATAGACGGTTTAGATCCTTCAAATACATTATGAAGTGGGTCTTACAAAATTAATATCAAAATATGTGTCAAAATCGTATATCTCTGGATCCTAAACTAATATATAATATGTTAATTAATAAAGGAAAATCTTTCAGGATCCTGCTTATGCTTAACTAAGCAATTTATATAATGAAGGAAGAATAAATGGTAGTTCCATATATGCTTTTTTTTTTAAAAAAACTTGGTTACTCATTAGTGAGTACTTACTTTTTAATCTTGTCCAATGATATTTTAACACATGTTATTTCTTTTAAAGATAATGGACATGTTATTGATTTTTCTTGGACTTTAAAAATAAGGAACTCATACATTTTTTTTTTCATTATGCTAAACCAGAAAGTGGGTACTAGACTACTCACCCGTTAGTACCTAAATATTATCCTCTAAAAACAATTGCTTTTCTGTATAACTTAAGCTCCAAATTCAATTTGCACCATATATTAGTGGATGATGTCAACATTAATGTAGAAAACGAATCCTAGAATGCGACATCTAAACCAAACAAATTTGATTTGGGCTATGCTTAATTAAATGATCAGCATTAGTCATATTTAAACTTCTTATCACCACAATGATTTTACTTTGATATAATTTTATTCTGTCAAAAATGGGAACCAATGGGCATTCAGAAAATTGTAAATTAATTTCATAGACATCGACCGAGTAAAACTCATTTAGTAAGCCGATTCCAAACATTTGGTTTTGAAGTATGCTCTTTGACTATTTAACAGAAAAATCTAAAGGCAATAGAACTATCGACCGTATGCACCACAAGGTCCACAACCATTCAATATTTCCAAAATATAAATATAAATATATAAACTGCAGGTTGACCATATGCATGTCAATAATTCAGTCCCATCTATCTGCATACTTAAAATTCTATGAAAAAAAACAAGTGAAGCCGTATAAACCTTACGAAAGTTCACACCTTAAATACTGAAACACATACATATATAAGATATGAAGTATAATAAAGTGGTCAGTGACAAGATATATATATGTTGGCAGGTTTGATAGAACTCAAATGTGGCAGTTGGAAGTTAGGGTTTGATCGGTCATTGCTGCCAATCATAAAGCAAGTCCGCAATAAGACAGCGGTCACTAATGATTCTTCTGCATTTATAAACAATAATGCGGAGAGAAAGATAATCTTAGCCCTTTTTGTTTAATAGAGAATGCACTACAAAGGTGGTCTGAATCGTTCTTAGTGATCAAAAGGGCAACCGCATGCAATATCTGATGCCTTTTAGTTCAAGATAATAAAAGAATTTGCTGAAAGAAAAAAAATTAGGGCTTATTAATTTATTGAAGTTGCATACATTCAAGGCACAATTAATGAATTATATACCTGTGTACTAATTAATTTATATACGTGAACAGGGAATAATATTGTTCCTGGTATATATTCAAGTTTGGAATTTATAATTTTTTTGTTGGAGGAATTTAGAATTGGAAACTTGAGGAAAAATACCTACAAGAAATTTCAGCTGCCACATAATCTAAAATTATAATTTTCCTCCAAGACTGTTCTTTGTATCAAATCCTATAGTGCAAAAGCTCTTGGTAGTAATGAACAGTAAACATGCAATTGTATGAACAAAAATGATGCCGCATAAACTTTTGGAGGTTTGTCTCTCCTTCTCATATAGGATGTGGGACAACTTTCAATCACACAAACAATTATTACGAATACTAGTAGAAGACGCAAGAGTTATATTCATTAGTTTGGAAAATTTTCTTTCTCTATAAAATGAATTGTATGGACCATTTTGTTTGATCGAATGCGAAATGATTTTATGTACACTATTATCATTATGCAGACGCCCTTATTTATTTTTGTTCCTTACCTAACTTATTGTTGATTTATTCAACTCAAATGCAAAAATAAGCAGCAATGTGCACACAAAGAGATGAGTATGCATACATTACTTTCCAAAATGACATTACTAGACATGTTTAATTACTCATGTTGGATAACTTGACACAATCACTATGCTTTAACTTACTAACTTCGGGTGTATATGATTGAAAGAGCTTTTAATGAAAGTGTTATTATAACCAACTTTAGTAAAAATATAAGTGAATCCTGAAGAAAAAAACACTTCAAGTGCTTTTTACAAGAAGCACATAACTAATATTTTTTTTCAAATGAACTTCAAGAGATTTTGAAACCTAAAAACTCTTTCACCAAAAGCTTTTTAATCATTTTTAAAAAACTTTCAAATGAGTCATTCGTATTAGTTTTGAGAATTATATAAAATGTAGCTATATTTCCCTTAACCTCTTTCATTTTCCCAATAACTTGCTCATTGACTTTTGGCTTAAAAAGAAACCAAAAGAATGCAATGCAACATAGATGTAATGGCATGAAATATGGTTATCATAGAAGCCTTGTAAGTTCAAGGAAAACATAACAAGCCACCCCAAATCCCACTTGTAAAAGGGCTCGAAACAAAAGCTGTTTTCTGTGCATTAAACAAGAACAAATAAAAAGGAGAAGATAAAACAACGCTGTTTGGTGTCGTTGAGCAAACAAATATTCAAAGATTTGACTATTGACCTATTGCGTTTTGAGTTTTTCAGATCCCCACTGCATGTGACTCGGGAACCCTTTAGTCAAATTTAAATTATGGGTCACCTTCGATGTGTCCTAGGGGAGTCTATGAACATCTATCAGATAATCAGTGAGTCACCACGCCCCCAATGCATGTCGTGCTTTACACGATCTCCAAATAGTAGGGTTTCTGGTATTTGGTGCTGTTGAGATGCATGTGAAAGGAATATATGTGAAACCCTAGATACTGTTTAGGAATTCAATTTACCCTTTGTTTTTCGGTCTCTCACGTTCTCCCAAGATTACCTATTAAGCAAAACAGAGTCAACTAGGTCTCAAATATAACAATGTTGTATTTTATTTTTCAAAGTGTTGTGATGCGATTTTAAAAATACATACACTAACAGAAGAATCTTACTTCAATGGATATTGTATATCCTTATGTATTTGTCTGGCTCATCACACGACTAATCACTTAAAAAAATGAATACAAATTGATATACATCTCGTTGTAGATAAGTTGTTCCCGCTACTAGTTCCTCACTCCTTAGACAGCCACCAATTCTATTAATACAGAGTAACTAAAATGTTAGCTAAAGAAAACTCTAATCTGAGTGTAATTAGTTACGAACACACCCAAAAAGTAAACAAAGAACGCCCACATATTACGCAAGTTTTATGATATGCATATACGTCAAATCTCGTGGAATATTGCAAATTTGGAAAACTTTTTCAGTAAATTAGGTGTTATATAATGAGGGAAAATATCTTAGCTACCTATGAAGTGATGTCATGCATGACGACCCTCACAATCAATTACAACTGTAATTAATCAATCAAAAAAGGTTTGTTTTGTTTCCAAAAAAAACAAAAACAAAAACAAAAAAAAAAGTTTGATTTTGGAGTGTCTTTGTACATGTCAAGCAATTTTGCTTGGTTAGGTATGTTTTAATTTGTAACACTTCTGTTAAAAGCATATTCAACTGACATAGCCTAGCTAAAAAATAATAATTAGACATGACATCCATATACTCTTGTTCTTTTTTTTTTCAAATCACACAATATATAAAATAAATAAAAAGAGTTAGTCTACGATACTTCTAATAAAAAAAGTTATTGGTATTTTTTTAGTTTGAACGATGATTTTGTAATATGTTCATAGATAACACTTTACAGTGATAGTGTACCAATGTAAACTAATTAGAATCAATCACAGAATACAAACACCAGAGAAAAGATGATCAAAGAAAGAGAGACAGAGAGAATTCTTGAGATTACATAGAGATAAGCTAACAACTATATACATGTCTAAAATTTAACAGCTATAACAGCTTCCAAGATAAGCTAACTTTGTAACTGCCTATGTAATCTACTGACAAGTATCAAGCTTATAGCCATTGATCATATACTCCTAACATCCCCTCTCAAGCTCAGGAGCTAAAAACTGAAGCCTGAGATTGAAGCAATGCTTCTGGAACAATGGTGCAGATAGTCCTTGGTCAAAATATCAACAAATTGTTCATTGGAATTTACACACTGAACTTGCAGAAGTTTCTTGGCCATCCTTTCCCTTACAAAGTTGAGGTTCCACCGTAAAACTAATTGGCAATATGGGGAATCGTCCATCTTCTTATAAGTCATTGCAAGGTTTCTTCTGGTGACAATGTGAGGCTCTTTTACCTTCACATTCTCACACGCCCCCTCACACGTGGCGAATTGTCAAGCAAAACACATGGACAACATGAATTGGGTGACATGGAGGAGCACATATGGCTGCTAGGCTTCACAAGTGGACCAACCTGGCCCTGATACCATGTAAACCAACCAAAATCAATCACAAAATATAGAAACCAGAGAGAAAGATGATCAGAGAAAAAGATAGAGAGAGAGTTATTGAGATTTCTTAGAAGAAGAAAGGAAATGTATTTCATTCACATTAACCGTAATACTTCTTACAAGCTTAACATATATACATGTCTAAACTTTAACAGCTTCCAAGATGAGTTAACTTTGTAACTGCCTATGTAATCTACTAACTAGTGTCAAGCTTACAACCGTTGATCCTATACTCCTAATAAATAGAATGTTCACAATGTAAATACCAATCTTCTTACAATATTAAGTGTCGTTGAATGACATGGTAAACTATAACATTTTTATCATTATGTAACCTTAATTAGACTGTAACCTTTGCGATTGTAGCGTAACACTACATTTGTTGTAATCCAGATGTTGATGTTATCATCATATTAACTTGAATGTATTGAGTCCAAAAGTAAATAATGATGATTGGTAATTTTATAACGTCCACTAAACAAAGGAACCGATGCCCTTTTTTTTTTTTGGAACTTTAACGAAAAGCTCCCGGTACTGTTCACTTTAACGAAAAATCACATTTTTACACTAAAAAGTCAATCCTGGTACTATTCACTTTACTCTTTATTTTGTCCTTAATGTTAAAACTCAAAGTTTTCAAACCCTTTTCATTAGTTTTTTTTTTCTATAGATGACCCAATGAAAAATGTTTTTTGTTGTTGTTGTTGTTTTGTACACTTCTAAACACATCCTAAGTCAAGTTAGCAATCTAAGATATGTGCTTCTAGGAGGCTTAACACAATATGTCACTGTCATATGGACATGAGAATAAACATTAGTTAATTACATAATAATAAATCAATAAGGAATCATTTGCTAACTATTTCGTTTTCAGTTTTTTAGTTTTTGGTTTTCTATTTCACCTTTTTGAAAATTGAAAACTGAAATTTTTTTGGGTAACTACTTTCTGTTTTCAAAAAAAACAAAAAAAAAACATGGAAACCAAAATATGAAAATTCGAGACCAAATTTGGAAAACTCAAGAAAAAGTCAACAAAGTTCAACGGTTTTCAATTAGTTTGTAGGAAGGATGATGCATCATTAATTATCAATGACATTTGAGATAGATCTGTTTCTTCCAAGTAATGCTATTCTTATCATGTTTTTGTACCATATTTTCATATCACCTTAGGTGGCATTTGATGTGGACAGCCACATCATTTGAATTAATCAAATTTTTTAATTCAGTTCATTATTTAACAATCTAATAATTAAGAAAAACTAGTTAATTAAATGATGATTGTAGTATACGAGGAGTCTTTCTCATTCATTTCCTTGGGGTTTGCAAATTTTTCAAATGATATGGCTGTCTACATCAAATGTCACCTAAGGTAATATATAAATGTGGTATAAAAACATGGTATGAATAACATTACACATTTCTTCTATAACGTAGCTGAACCATAAAGTAAACCACAATAGTCATTGGTGTATTCCTGTAAAATTCAAATACGGAATAGAAATTTCCCAAAAGACAGTATTGGTTTAGTACTGAGGTGCTTTTATAAAAAGTGGGTATAAAAAAAAAAAGCTAAGCTCAAAAAGGTGTTTGGTAAACACTTAAAAACAGCTTATTTTCACAGTTTTGGATAAAAAAAAGTTGAAAACGTGAAGTAACAAAAATAAGCTTATTCCCACAGCACAACAAAAGCAGTTTTTTTTTTTTTTGCAAAGCATAGTAATATCAAACCAGCCTGAAGAACAACAAGAAAATATGAAAAATATAATTAAATATTAAAAACTTGATCATGGAAAGAAAGAAAATAGGATAAAGAAAAGAAATGAAGAGAAATAAACAAAAGAAGGAACAAAGGCTCCAGACACTGGAGTGCGTGTAATGGAAGCTATCGTAGAATATATATTACTCAAACCGCGTAAAGTGCATGTGATTTGAAACTTGGAAGCCTGATTAGATAAGAGAAATGCTAAGGAGAGTCTCCTTAGCATGCCAATATTATGGATTTTCTGTTAGTTCTTGTTTTTTGACACAATTTTCATGCTAATATTATAAAATATTGTACAAAAAACATGAAATTTCAGATAATTCGTAAATAATTTTACTTTGAGAGAATCTCTTTAGAATTTCTCCATCAAATAAAGGTGAGCCTTTCGATTTGATCTCTAAGCATCCCTCTACGTAGTCTATGCTCCACAACTTTTTATATAACATTATTAAGTACGAATACATGATTTTTTTTTTTTGCAAGGGTGTCGTATGAATTATTATATTAGGGGCCTATGTATGTCGTGGCAATAAATTAGTATAATTACAGTAAATAATTTCTGTCAAAATTCTAAGAGAAATAATAAAGAGACTCTTACAAACATGGAACTTACTACCACCTCATACTTTTAACACAATATTTTATAATATTAGCACAAAATTAATGTTAAACTGTAAGTTGACAGAGAATCTCATTTTGAGAAGGCCCTTAACATTTCTCAACTTCCAAAAACAGTCCAGTAGTCTGTTACTAATTAATATCCAGAACTACTTGTGACGTCCAATAAGCGTGAGTTTATTAAGTAACATGCTTCAACAACTTAATGGAATAAAAATTAGGGAATTTTAACGAAAAGCTCCCTGTAATGTTTACTTTAACAAAAAACCACATTTTTGCTTTAAAAAATCAATCTTTGTACTATTCACTTACAACACATTTTTGTCATTTTCGTTAAAACTCAAAGTTTTCAAACTTTTTTCATTAGTTTTCCTTAAAAATTAACTATCCTTTTCATTGAGTTACGACACTTTTTGACGCTCCAGCTATTTCATTACACAGCGATATATATATGTCCAAATGATATACTTATCTTGATGAAAAGATTTTAGTGACTGAAACAAAATAATAGAAAAGATTTTCTCCTTCAAATAAAATAAAAAATGGTTCCAAAACAATCATGAACTTTGTCTTTTAATAAACAAGACAACAAATGGATTCATACAAAAGAGATATCGGTTTTCATATTATCATAATTGTCATATAAACTGAATAACTTGGCGTTTACCTTGCTGTTGAAAGTTTGTTTAAATTTGAAAAGTTTCCAAGCCGCTTATCAGATATTAACGGGTGATAAATACATAATCTCTTAAGAGAAAAGTAATTTCCAAGGATAGAGAAAAACAAAGAAAAAAAATATCTCCCCTTGTCTTGTAATCGGCGGCAATCTTTATTTAACTTTTTGCACTCTCTCTCTTGTCATTTTATCCTTTCTTCTAATCATCTTGATCCTCCGGTCATGTCGCTTTTTCTCCGACGAGAAGAGTTTTTGTACTTATCGTCGCTCTCTTCCTCTATCGATAAGAGCTTTTGTGTAAGTCATACTCGGAGCTTTGAGGGGCGATTGTTGTTCATAGTTGAGGTGTTGGATTAAGTCTTTCCAGTGGTTTGCGTGCATGAAAAATGACTATGAGGATTTGTTTGAGATGACTCATTGCAATGCTTCTTGGTCGACAATTGTAATACCATCAGAGGATGGTGCTGTATTTCTTTGTGGTTCCTTTTCGCTAATGTTAGCTCTCAAATTTGGGAGGTTAACAAAGACCACTACGATCGGCCCTTGGCATGCTAAGGGTTAAAACAATAAGAACTGTGACAACAAGGATTAAGTAGTTCACTCCTAAAAAATGTGTTACATGCATTGAGGTGCTCGTATATATTGAATAAAGGTTACAAGAAGCGCTCGGTATAGTCTAAAAAAAATCCTTTTCTTTTCTCTCGTGTGTCCAACCCATTACAAGAGGTACTTATCCCTCTTATATTGGCCATCAATGAGCCAAAAGTCTTTGGGCTCAAAACTCCACCGCTCTCGCATTTAATGAACCAAGTACGTAAACATGACTTACTAGCTACTCCTTTATCCTTTAGTTGACACATGGTAGTGAAATGACCTTTGTTCAAGTCTAAATGCATGTTTTCCTAGGTCAAAGCGTACCAAGAGCCTTGCTCAAGTTTGAGGAAACTAAAAGACATAAAAATTGATGATTTGTTTATTATTTAAATGTTGATAAATGTGTTCATGTATATTGTGGCACATTATTTAGTTTACAAATTTAGTTTTCCTAACATTACTCATGAAATAATATTAATTATATGAGATTGAAATGTTTTAAAAATATTGTATGAGGTTGCAATGGACTACCACTTGAGGAAATAAAATATAATTTATCCTTCATTTTTTATTGTTTTAGAATTTGGCGTTTGAAAGTTAAAAGGCAAAGCCACGAAACAAACTTGAAGAATGGTTTCGAGATAGCTGCACATGCATGCAGAGAAGTGAAACCTTTATGGTAGCCCACGTGTACCTGCAAAAGTTAAAGCCAAGCCCCCATTCACGATTTTTTTTTTTTGACAAGGATTGTCTGTCGTCTCATTTTTCGTGCTCTCTCATGTTCTTTTGTTTTGTGTGATCACAATTAAGTTACGTCAATATTTTATATTTTTTTTATAAAGATAATAAAATAAAAATAAATAGTAATATAAAACAGGACATGAAAAATAGAAGAGCATACAATACTACTTTTTTATCTATTGTGCCCTGATTATATTTTAAGTTATTAATATTTTAATACAAATATTTACTCATTATATAGTGATACGGAGTAAATTCCTTCTGACTCAAACGGTTCCGCACCAGTCAAAATCACGGCTAGAAACGACTATGAGCCCTCCTCCGCTCCGGAAGGGGCCCACGCAGCACCCGTTAATCGGCCACCGTCCCGTCGACGTTCCCCGTCCGCTGGAACCCCACGGACCCGTGTCGGTTTGGGTGAGAAACGTCTCCGAGCCAAGCTGTTATCCAAAATCCCTGCCCAAGTCCTTTCACACTTTCAAAAAATAAGAAAACTTTTTTTTTTCTTCTTTTATATTTTGGTTTTATAAAATAAAGCAAATGAAAATATCACTCACTTTCTCTCTATCTTCCTTTGTACATTTCTCTCTCTCTCTCTCTCTCTCTCTCTCTCCTTTCTCTCTTTATATCTCAATATCTGAGAGACTTGGAGAACAACTTCAAATGGGGAATATGTGCTTCTGATTTCAAAACAATCCATGGATGGTAGAGAAGAAGAGCTAAAGACCACCGATCGTAGCAACGGCATGGAATATTCGACAGTTTTCTCCGACGAGATTCCGACCAACTTTCCTTCTTTTTCCGGCATGTTCGACATGCCATCTTCGGGCGAAGATCAAAAGGTTTCTATGGGAGGGTTCATGGACTTGCATGGAATCCCAGACTACGCTCCTTCTCTATTCGATTTCACTCAAACCACGTCGTCGCTCATGATGATGCCACCACACCACCATCAACAACAATCACTCCCACCTACTTCTACAGTAGTAGCGCTGCCGGAGAGAGATAGTGCTACTACTACTAATACAACCTCGGAGATTTTGAATAGTAGTACGGCGCCTACAACGCCGAACTCGTCTTCGATCTCTTCGTCGTCAAATGAAGCTGCGGCGAATAATAATGAGGGACAAATTACAAAACTGCAGGAAGAGGAAGCCGATGAGCAAGATCCGGAGAAAACCCAGAAACAGTAACACCTACTTGTTAATTATTCATTTGATTTTTTCTAAGGTTTATGTGTATGTTTTGTCCTGTCTAATATAGTGCAGACAGCTACCATATAGCTAGTATAGTTTCTGGTTTTTTTTTTTAACGTTCTTTTTAATATCAACTTTTTTGTGTGATATTGATTTTTCTTTGTTGATGGGTCACTGAAAGTTGTTGTTTCCTTTTCTGATTTTTGTGATTGATGATGGAAAAACAGATTGAAACCGAAAAAGAAGAACCAAAAAAGGCAGAGGGAGCCGAGATTTGCGTTCATGACAAAGAGTGAGGTGGATAACCTAGATGATGGCTACCGATGGCGAAAATACGGCCAAAAAGCTGTTAAAAATAGCCCTTATCCCAGGTATATATTATTTTCTCAAAACCCTCAACTCAAATATCTTGAATAACAGACCTGAACTTAGTCAAGTTGACTAAAAACTTTGCTCTCTCAGCACCCAAGATTGAAGTTTTGATTAAATTAGAGTAGATTACCGGTTGTTTAAAACAAAAATCTCTCCAAATCGCTTACCTTCGTTCTCATCCCCCTATTTCAATCATTCATTCAATTTGTTAACAAAAAATAAATAAATAAATTCATTCATTGGTTCAGTGTATTGATTTTTCACGCTCAATTCTTATGGGGCACGTAATGATTAATAATGTTAATTAATTTTGTAATGTTTGTTATGTGTACGCAGGAGCTATTATCGTTGCACCACTGCGGGCTGTGGTGTGAAGAAGAGGGTGGAGAGGTTGTCCGACGACCCCTCCACTGTGGTCACCACATACGAAGGCCAACACACGCATCCAAGTCCCATTACGCAGCGTGGCACAATGGGAATTGCACGGCTGCCGGATCAGTCTACTGGGTTTATATCTGCTGCGGCTTCATCAAATCCCTTTGCTGTTCAGCAGTTTTTACCTCATCACCGTCACTATCAACAACAACAACAGCAGCAGCAGCAGCAATATGGTTATATGTATCAATCCTCCCCTTCTTTGAATATCAGCTCATCCCCTTACGGTGGTGGTTCTGATGGTGGTCCTTTTAATATCTCCTCATTTTCTACTGGTTTACTTCAAGAGAGAGATATTTTGGAAGGACCCGCGTTTTCTTCTTCGGCTTCCAATTTTCTTAAAGACCATGGACTTCTTCAGGATATGGTACCGCAGATTTGAAAGGATCATATAATATTAATTGTCGTTTTATGTGTTAATTGCTGTCATGGTAAGTAATTCGATCTCTAACTGAATAGCTAGCTAGTGTACCATTCAGGTTCTCATTCGTACGGACTTTGAGCTTTTAATGGCGTTCTTTGTACCTAGATATATCGGCGTGGAGATATTACTTAAATTATTATATGCTTTTGTACATCATTTTTCTTTATATATGTTCATCTGTCTTCTTCTTCTTCCTAATCTTCGTTTTCTTTCGTGTTTAATTTGGTTGGACCCTCGCATTCATATAATGAAGGGGACGGGGGTTGAATTTATCACAATTATAAATAGGTTTAGGGTTTTCATATTTATCAGCAAAGTGATTAGGTTTGGAAATGTTTACCTTGTTTTTCCATGTCTACTACCACTAGGACTTTATGGGGAAAAGGTGGAATCTAGAATGAACATGGGAACTTGATCCTATACTTTTCGGTCAGTAATGGTATGAAACCCTAGAAGGTATAAGATGGTTTTGAAAAAGTCTACATAGCCAAATTAATGCAATACCTTAGGGCATGCATAGATAGATATATCATATATGAGAATTGATTTTTAGACACACACATTCTTTTTTTTTTTTTACACCCTCGATTATTTTTATCCATGAATTCTCTTTGATTTATTCATTTAATAACAAAAAAATAAACAAATATGTGTAGGGGGAGAAAAAAGGAGTGTGACAATCAGTGCTATAACTTTTTTATTTAATGACATTCTCTTCCTCTTTGATTAAAAGAAGTGAGGTTTGTCTGTCATTTAAGAATGGAGTGAGCTTCTTGGCAAGGAATAGGATTGGGTTTTTTATTTGAGAGGATGGTGTAAGATTTTGGGGTGCAATGTGGGTTGCTTTTAGGATTGTTGAACATAATATGGGGTTTCTTACCCATTGGAGTTCATGAAGTCCTCCATATCGTGCTGTCTTTGCTAGCTAGGGGATGGTATTAAATTCTTGTGCTACTTAAAGCTATACAGCACTTGAAGCCACATAATCTTGTGTAAGTTATATGTACAAGAGATAAGCATTAGATGCGAGCTTTCAGAATTGCGCCATGCATGCATGTGTAGCTACCCTTATCCCAATGATTCCTCGGATATATTTTTCTGACCATAAGTGCTGTTATACGGGTTTAATTTTAACATTTGTGCAATACATTTAATCATACTTAACTAACAACAATCAGTCCGGTGATGATGTTCACCACTAATTTAGGGCAGTGAGCAAAATTGCATTAGTAATACTGTTTTCTTATTAGTACTACAAATTAAAAACCAATACAAGTGATCTTGTATAAAAGTATATAAACATGCAGCGCTTTAACTGGTGGTGAAAGCAAAATATGCCTTTGCACTACCGTGTGGGCTCGATTTCTACCGATTCTCCTTCATTCTAACAACTTACAATTTAATCCACTAATGCTATCGTTTATCAAAAAAAAATAAAAAACAAACATGTACATATAATAAGTAAACAAATGTAGGATTAAGCGTATCTTTTAAACTTGATATTTTCTTAGTAGAATTAATGCTTTAGACAAACTGGAGAACCGCACGTTTGTAGCAGGATGTTGAAAATTCGTAAAGATCTTACAGGTCATCTTGTACAAAATGTCTAGCTCGTGCTTTTCTCAGCGTCCATACCAAGGGATCTAATAACTGGCAAAAGTTTGGCAAATTCACTATATAGAGCTTTTCTACCATTTCAAGTTTCGAGTTTTGGTTTCTTCAAACAATGCATTTTGCAATAGATTTGTCTGCACGCATTTGCACATTCAGGGATTTCAGGAGTCCAAAAGTACTATCAAATCTAATATTAATAGAACTAAACGAGCAACTGTACATATTGTGTTTGCCATCGCGACAAGTTGCCAAAATGCAACTTCAAACCGTTGAGCACATAAACTAAATATTCAGAAAAGTTTAAACATTGGCTCCACATGCAGCAGTGCAATAAGTTGAATGCTACCCAGATAATCAGATGCCTAAAGGAACTCCAAAAGTGTGTCTCTATATAATCAGAAAAAAAAAGGTGTAATAATATTTGGATATTCTTTGTGTAATTCAAACAGCAGGGGAATATGCTTCAAAAATATGAACAGTTCGATTCCCATTAATTCACTGCTGCATGCCGACCTCGATCGAATTTGAGCTAATTGTGATTTGTGAGTGCGTCTTCAAGGTCTGTCTGGCTGTACAAAATCATGTAAAAAGATATCCAATATCATATCATATTCCCTCCGTGCATGACATTCTTTTAATTTCGTGAGATTTGGAAATTAGAGAAAAGGGAACAAAATGCTTTTTAAGTAACCAATTAGTCAAAAGTAGATACATATATATTTGTGCTTGAGAAGCAAATGAATCCAAATTTGGTTGGATTCCAAAAACTAAAGCTAAAATTAACCCATACAAAGCATGCAGATGCAGAAACTAAATGTACAGCCCAAACCCACTAGAACTCGGCTTGATATTATGCGTCTAACAAACATTTAAGTCATGTACATTTGAGGGGGAAAAATCTGTGCAGAATATCCATTTTTTACCCAAATAAATACATACATACATACATTCAAACATACATACGTACGTATGTACATACATACATATATGGCCTTGTGGGATAAAGTAACGTTTGAGCAAATTGTATGCTTTCCTTTAAAAAAAAAAGAGAATGACTTATATGTAACGTGTTCACAGTCACGTGCCATCCTCTGTCCAATAATACATTTCCGTGAGCAAATTTTTATCCAGATGACAATGTACTACTGAATCGGAACACCACGTGATGATAAATTCGTTTTATGTAAGTTATTCCCTTAATAAAGGGGTAAGGAAAATCAAACTTTGACATCTCTCTTCAAACGTTTAGAATACAGATCATTATACCAATACCTAATTAATTAATATGTGATGTGCAATTTGATGGCCTACGTGCCACTTTGCCATCAACATTTACTTGCTCAAAATTTATCACTGAGGTAGCTATATGAAGCAAAGTTACCTTGCATGTACTGAGTTGACAAGGTAAATTCAGTTTGTCCCACTTGCCTTGTCACTTATATTGGAGGAATTCGAATCCTTAACTCATTTCCCACCATCATTAACCACCTTGGATAATCTCAATTTTCTTCAGCCCCCTTTGCCAGCATCCCTCGGGCATACAATATCAAACCCCTTAGAACCTGGCATCACAGAAATATAAACACTATGGATCATTTTAATCATTGAGTGTAAGCGCACAGTCACTTTCTTTGCTCATAGGATATTATTCTAAACCGGCCTTTTAAGGCCCTTAGGGTAAGAAATTGCACGAACCTTTTTTTTTTTTTTTTTGAGAACTAGGAAAACACATTCTAGGGCTAAGAAGCCGAACAAGAGCAAGAAAGCCTACACAGAGGCAAACACCACGAAAACTAAACCAAAGCAAAGCAGTGAGCAAGGATACAAGCCACATACACTTGAACTAAGTTAAAGTGTCACCCCAAACGCACCACACCAAGTTAATGAGGACAAGGAAGACCATCATTACATAAAACATGCACTAACGAAGATGGGGGTCTGTCAACCCACACAAAATCACACATCTCCATAAGACCAGCAAACGCAAGGACACCGCTGCCATATTGGCTGATCTTGGCACCCAAGACCAGCGACAATTCTGGAAAGCCTCACCTAACCTTTGAGCCCTAGCCAAAATGAGGAAAGCCTCCCAACTGCCATTTTCAAGAGAACCATTTAAACAAGAAATCGCTTGAAGAGAATTAGATTCAATGATAACAGAGCTGAAACCCAACTTGGCACCCAACTCATAACCTCTAAGAATCGCAATAGACTCAGCCACTAAAAAAGAAGGAGCCCAAAGAGAAAACCTTACTGCAGCCGTAAAACTCCCTCATGCATTCCTTGCACGAACTTATTCAAACCCTATCCAATTAGACTGCATGATTTCATTCTTCTAGTTAATGATGTACCTTCAATCGGATTAGAGTGATCTACACTTAATTACCAAATTAATTAGTTAATTTGAAAATCAAAACATGGTATTTCCATTATCCCAAATATTGATATACACGTACATATGCGCTCATCAAACAATGACCTCTTTTAAAAGCTTAATTGACTATTCTCTTAACTACCCTCCGAACATGCTTGACTGTTCATATGTAAGGAATATTCTCTTTAGGTATGAGTCATAGTCTGACACATAAACATTAGGACATTGTTTTGATCAAAGAAAAAAAAAACATTAGGACATTGTTGGGCACCATCTTAAGAATGAGTCATTATTCATTCTTGCAAATCACAGTTTGACGCATATATATAAATAACTCATCAAAATACACATGTCAATTTGCGATTGAAATGCACGTAGGAATGCCTATTTCTAATGGAATAAGCCAAGTATCATCATAAAAACTAACCCGTATATTTAAAATCACAAAAGAAAAGATTATGCACATATCAAACCAATGAGGAACAAATCTGTTTGTACCATACTTGACCAATCCCGAAACTACTGAGCATCGGTCAACGTTATATCGTCAAGGACCCAGAAGAGTTTCCCTCCAACCAGGAAGCCAATCACAACGCATCAGAAGCCAATCATAGCACGACATGTGTCAACATCAGAAGCCAATCACAACACGACACGTGTCAATGTCAGAATGAAACTAGAAACTCTCTTCTATAAATAGAGATCATTCTCTCACAATATTTCCGAAGGTCATTTGTACTAAATCATTCACTTATACTCACTAAAGGAGAGAACCTATGTACTTGTGTAAACCCTTCACAATTAATGAGAATTCTTCTACTCCGTGGACGTAGCCAATCTAGGTGAACCACGTACATCTTGTGTTTGCTTCCCTGTCTGTATCCATTTACATACTTATCCATACTAGTGATCGGAGCAATCTAGCGAAGGTCACAAACTTAACATTTTCTGTTGTACCAAAGTCCCCACTGATTTTGTGCATCAACATTTGGCGCCATATGTGGGAACGACACTTATTCCCACTATCTTCAGCTTTGCCAAGCTGATTTCCACCATTCGTACACTCTCTTTTGACCATGCATCCCTCTCCAACATGGAGAGCGAAGGAAGCCACAGTACACAGAATGACACCCCTATTGCACCTAGTGCGAAGCAACGAAAGAATGAAGGAAAGAGGGTTGCTCTTCAAGCTAAAGTCGATGAGCTAGAAGCTCAGAACAACAAGATAGCAATGAAGAATGAGGTTCTCCAAGAGCAGTATGAGAAGCTCTTTGAGACGCTCCACGAAACTAGGCATACTCAAACACGCAAGCTCGTTGCCCCTGTGGACATCAACCATCATCTGGTGCCCCTCAACACGGAGGGTCACCTCCCTTCGACATGGGTATCCCTAATGAGGAACGGGCTAATCATCAAAACATTGATCAATATGAGACTTCTCTTAACCCAGATGTTTCGACCTGAAGTAGAAGAAGTGGAGGAAGACACCTCATTGTAGAAGGGTTGGAAGGATCGAAAACCGTTTATCGTGACTGCTGAGACTTCCTAAAGCAACGTCGAGAGAATCCTCTCTACATATGCTCGAAGATCAATGACCCAATGGTTTTTGAAAGACTCGGTCCCTTACCACGACCCAGGTCAGCTGCCAATCTAGGGAAGGAACGACAGGTCCCAGAGGAACATGAAGGTACGGGGGACTCTGAGGTATTCCGACAGACTCGCCCTAGAAGTCAGTACAGTGAGTCCAAGAAAAACCACATGCCCTTGCTCAAACTTTCCTACTTCCAAGAGGCGATAGAGACTTACGAAAGAAAATTCCAGTGGTACATGACTCTACTCAGGACCCCCTTGTCCTATAGCTCATTAAGGAAGTAAACAAGTTGAAGGCCGAACGTCAAGCTGAGATACCTGACTGGAACCAACCCAGGTCTGGCCCTCTCACAAGAAGGATCCTCGACACCCCCTCCAAGCGAAGACAAAACAAAAGCTTAGTTTACAACTCTATACTGGAAGAGATGACCCAATTGAACACCTTAACCTCTTTGAGTCCACCATGGCATATCGGATGCACACCGATGAAGAGCAATGTCTTCTCTTCCCCTCCACCCTCTCTAGCGGAGCTCTAAACTGATGACTTGTACACTATTCGCCAGAAGCCAGACGAGTCACTACGAGAGTATTCCGGTCGCTTCAGCCATAAGTATTCTCGCTGCGCTGAGGCAGATGACAAGAGTGCCCTCAAGGCCTTCACAGCAGGCCTACATGATTGTTTCTTCAAGTACATGATCAATGCCAACACTTGAAAGACTTACTCTGAGGTGATGGCACATGCTTACAACCACGTCTCCGTCGAAGCAAGGACATATCAAGGGAACCCCCATATGGTTAACCCCTATTAACAAATGGGAAGTGGAAGTCAAGTTCTACCAAGTGAGGAGATATTGGCCATTCAGACACCAATTGCATCATCTCCTGCCTCATTTAGCTACTCGTTAAGTCACCAAACGTATCTGTCTCTTGGTAAGAGGAATGATTTTTACTTTCAGCAAGCCCATTACAACAAGAGGGATAAAAGTTCGTATCAAGACAACCAGGGGTGAACGTACCGTCGACTATTATGACTATGGGGCCAAGCCTTACTCTTTCAAAGTGGATGACTAGGTACTAAAGGAAATGCTATTATAATAAGGCATACACATTACAAATGTTTTGACTCTCAACTGCTTGGGATCTTTTGTCACATAAGCCATTTGGCAAATATTTAAAGAATAAGGAATTCAGACAACTTCTTCTGAGTCTTTTGGGTTCCTAGCACTGGAACACTTGGTCTACGCTTACCTACCCTTATACTCCAACTCAGAGCTTCAACATGCGTACTTTGACACAAAGTGTGTGATACTAAGTGTTACAACCAACATGGTTCACATATCAAAAGCATGGATCCCTTCATACATAGCAAAACATTCATAAGCATCACTCATATCAATTAACATAAACATTATACATTCCAACACATTCATACATAAACATCATACATTCCAACACATCCATACATAAGCCAAATGTGCTTTGAAAGGGTTCAACATACTTTGTGTCATTCGACACTTGCTACAATGTGCCTAGACACCTTGCCCTTATTCTCACCAACCAGGTGACGAAATGTGAAGAAGGAACTCATCTTCATGCCACCAACCAGGTGATGAAATGTACAACCCGTACTCTAATATCATTTGGCAACCTGCCACTCATGCCACCAACCAGGTGAAGAAGGAACTCATCTTCATGCCACCAACCAGGTGATGAAATGTACAACCCGTACTCTCCTTCATGCCACCAACCAGGTGATGAAATGTACAACCCGTACTCTAATATCATTTGGTACCGTGCCACTCATGTCACCAACCAGATGAAGAAGGAACTCATCTTCATGCCACCAACCAGGTGATGAAATATACAACCCGTACTCTCTTTCATGCCACCAACCAGGTGATGAAATGTATAACCAGTACTCTAATATCATTTGGCAACTTGCCACCAACCAGGTGAAGAAGGAACTCATCTTCATACCACCAACCAGGTGATGAAATGTACAACCCGTACTCTCATTCATGCCACCAACTAGGTGATGAAATGTACAACCCGTACTCTAATATCATTTGGCAACTCGTCATTCATGCCACCAACCAGGTGAAGAAGGAACTCATCCTCGTGCCACCAACCAAGTGATGAAAGGTGATGAAGGAACTCACATTCATACCACCAACCAAGTGATGAAAGCAACTCACCATTCATTCCACCTACCAGAAGACGAGTGGTACAACTTGTACATGTGAACTCCTAGCATTCACAGATAATAAAAAAACCCTCAAGATTGACAACTCAACTAGGGGAGCACTTATGCCCAACAAGAGTTATAGTCACCAACAAAGTCTTATTGCAAGCCAACAACAACTTCAATGCATGGCGTACGAAAATCAAGCTATTCAGCCCTATTGCATCTGCTTCAAACATTTCCCCTCTGTAACAATATAAACACTACAACTCGTAGAAAGCTTCACACTCTTGATCAAGATAGTGTGAAGCAAAACCAATTTATGGTGCCAACAAGAGCTTCATCAAATGAGTTTAACCACAATTCTCAAAAGCTTCACACACTCTTGATCAAGATAGTGTGAAGCAAAACCAATTTATGGTGCCAACAAGAGCTTCATCAATGGAGGGCAACCATAATTCTCAAAAGCTTCACACACTCTTGATCAAGACAGTGTGAAGCAAAACCAATTTATGGTGCCAACAAGAGCTTCATCAAAGGAGTTCAACCACAATTCTCAAAAGCTTCACACACTCTTGATTAAGACAGTGTGAAGGAAAACCAATTTATGGTGCCAACAAAAGCTTCATAAATAGAAGGCAACTACAATTCTCAAACCTTCGAAGCAAATTCAAGACTGTTCGAAGCAAATTCAATTTATATGGTTCATCCAAACCTTCGACTACTATAAGGTGTGGCTTGCATCACAATCTCTTGCTCAACAGTGTGGAAGCAAAATTTGTATATGTTGTCTCTCCCACATTTTCAAATTTCTAGTTTCCCAAAAAAAAAAAGGGAAATTCAACAAAGCTTCATCAATGAAGGACAACTACAAATTCTCAAAAGCTTCACACTATCTTGATCAAGATAGTGTGAAGCAAAATCAATTCATGGTACCCAACAAAAGCTTCAACTCCAAAGCTTCACCTACAAAGCTTCAACTCCAAAACTTCACCTACAAAAGCTTCAACACAAAAGCTTCACCCACAAATGCTTCAATACAAAAGCTTCACCCACAAAAATTTCACCTACAAAAGCTTCACCCACAAAATCTTGACCTACAAAAGCTTCACCCACAAAAGCTTGACCTACAAAAGCTTCACCCACAAAAGCTTTACCCACAAAAGCTTCACCCACAAAAGCTTCACATTATCTTGATCAAGATAGTGTGAAGCAAAATCAATTCATGGTGCCCAACAAAGTTTCAACCTCAAAGCTTCACCTACAAAGCTTCACATACAAAGCTTCAACACCAAAGCTTCACCTACAAAGCTTTAATATATATATATATATATATATTTTTTTTTCTTTCTCGGAAATTCAAAAATTAAAAAATTTGGAAATTCGGAAATTAAAAAATTAAAAAATTCGAAAATAAATTGCCTTGGCCTCCTCTTCTTTGGGTCTAACAACTTTCATAACAAATATATATGAAGAAAGAGTTTTGGGCTACCACTTAGAAAGGAAATGCCTTATTCGTCAACTCCCTCGACCGGAGACTTGGGGGACTTCTACCATATGCTACTACACCTTGATACTCGGAAGTCTCACGACCACTCAGTGACTTGGATTTTTCAAGTCTCCAAACGAGAAGTTTTCCTCACTCGAGAAATTAAGGGAGCACTATCTCAACATACATGTTTCACTCACAAAGCTTCAACATACAAGCTTCAACAAAATGAAAAATTCAAAGAACTTAGTGAAGAAGGCCTTGGTGTATTTAACACAATACGTTGAAATGAAGCAAAGCTTGTTTATTGATATCTCCGATAAGTTACAAATATGTACATATACATGAATCAAAATAAACAAACAAGAGGGAGCCTTCACAAAGGTTACTTAGGAGAAGTCTCAGCAGTCGGCAGAGCCCCAGAAATAGGAGGCACCAGAGGATGATTATTCGAAGCCTCAGCACTAAGCAGAACCCCAAAATGAGGAGGCACCGAAGGTTGATCATTTGGAGCTTCATTACGCGGTACAGCCCGAGAAGACGAAGGCAATAAATGCCTTTGGAACAAACCCACAAACCTCTGATGATCAAGTAAAATCTGACCATCAGATTCTTGTAGCTGGTCGAGCTTCCTCTTCATGTTTGTAGCATAGTCATGTGCGAGCTTGTGCAACTGTTTATTCTCATGCTTGAGCCTTTTAATCTCCTATTTGAGACTTATCACTTCAGCCGCCAATGGTTCAACTTGGCGAGTTCGAGCAAATAGGTGTTGGGCCATATTAGACACAAAACCTGCACACTGAACACTGAGAGCCAAAGAATCCTTAACAGCCAACTCATCAGACCGTTTGGAAAGTAGTCTGTTATCTTTGGGAGTGAAAAAGTTCCTAGCCACCACCGCAGCGGTCATATCATTCTTCATCACAGAGTCCTCAACGGTAAGAGGACCAGTAGGGGATAAGAATAATGGGCGCTATATGTTGTCTTGAGAAGGCATGGCTGCCTCTTCACCAAAGTTCAAGTCAAAACGACAGTCGGATGGGCCAGACATTCTCAGCAATGATGAATGAGAAATGAGGTGCAATAAATCTCTGAAGTAAGGGGAAAATTCGTACAAACAATAACTCTCTGAATGTATTTCTTGCACACAATTGGTGCCCTTATAAAAGAAAGGGCAACAGGGCTGTTGGTTCAAAAATCGAAGAGGCACCACTTTCTACATGCAACATCAGCTCCTCGGGTACCACAGATAACTTTGCCAAAGATCTCTGACAAAGGTTAGACACATAAATTTTGAAGGTCCAGATACCCTATTATTACCTACAAGGGTAAAGGAACAGCACCACTGGTTGATAACTAGAAAGTCCCAAAGTGTGTCAACCTTCGTGCTCCATGGCAAGGCAAACCAGCAAAAATGCCCAACCTTTACTCACATTCGAGAAAACACTCCCAACAAGATTGCTTGCTCAAAAATCGAAGAGGCACCGCTCTTCGAATCTCGAGAGCCAGATCCCAACAGGATTACGTGCTCAAAAATCAAAGAGACACCGCCCTCCGAATCTCAAGAGCCAGACTTCCAACAAGATTACTTTCTCAAAAATCGAAGAGACATTGCTCTCCGAATCTCAAGAGTCAGACTCCCAACAAGTTGCTTTCTCAAACATTGAAGAGGCACTACTCTTCGAATCTCGAGAGCCAGACTCCTAACAGGATTACGTGCTCAAAAATCGAAGAGGCACCGCCTTCCGAATCTCGAGAGCCAGACTCTCAACATGATTACTTTCTCAAAAAATCGAAGAGACACTGCTCTCTGAATCTCAAGAGTCAGACTCCCAACAGGATTACTTTCTCAAAAATCAAAGAGGCACCGTTCTCTGAATCTCGAGAGCAGATCCCTGACAAGATTTCTTGATTGAAAACTGAAGAGGCACCACTCTCCAAACTTCGAGAGCCAAATTTCCTTAGATAAAGCTTGTCTGCAATCTTCACACGCAACATCAGCTTTCCAGATACCACAAACCACTTTTTCAAAGTGCTCTGACAAAGTTAAAACACGCGAAGCTTGCAACTCCCTCTACATTGCTATGACCAAGAAGGGTAAAGGAATAACACTACTACTTGTTGTTAGGGAGACTCCTATATATGTCGACCTCCATCATCCACAGCCAGGCAGACCTGCAAATAAAAAAAATGCTCAACTTTTCTTCACATCCGAGAGGGCACTCTCAGCAGAGTCTCTCGAAATACTCAGCTTCTTTTCCTCCCGATAATACCTCTGCAAACAAGCCATATCAGAGTAAGAGTATCTCATATCATCAGGGTTAAAAGCAAGAGTATCCCATATCATGCTTTTTCCATGTCTTTTCCTTTGGCCTTGTTCTTACCTGCAAGACAATGAGAAAGAGAGCAATCAGTCAGCACTTGAAATCAAGCTTCCAGTCAGGAACTGACTACCTGGAACTGACTACCTGGAACCCATTGCCTGATTACTTACCTGGCATTGCTCTCGAGTACTCATCTTTAACATCTTATGCTTTCAGAGAAGATACCACATCTGCCTGAGGAACAGATAGGGCAAGTGAGAAGGATACAAGGAAGGATGTGGAGACAAGCGTAATAGAACACATGTCGATACATCCACTACTTTGTCAACAGTAAAAGTATCCCATATTATCAGGGTCGAACGTACTCTATATTTGAAGGACTTGTTTTAACCCTCAGATTCTTGAGTCGGCCTTATACTCTGGAGGAAACCAGAAAACCCTCCAGCCCAGTTCAAGAATAAGCCTGTGGAAAGTTACTTCTTCAAAAGCAAAAGTATCTCATATCATCTCTTCTCCATTTGCTTCTCCTTATCCTTGTTGTTGTTTACGACACAAGGAGAAGGAGAACAATCAACCGGAAGCCGAAGTCGAACCTCTGATCCAAGTTGCTTGCTTGGAAGTTTGATTGTTTACCTTGTCTGTTACCTCCTTCGGTAAATCTCCTAGCTCGGCGACTTGGGGGACTTTTACTATAGGGTTTGTATCGCACTTGATCAAGCCCGAAACTACAAGTAAGCTTCAAGTGAAATTGATACATTACCTTGTGCATCTTCATCGGTTAAAGATACCACCCCTGAATGGAGGAAAAGTACTTCCAGAGAAGATGTCACATCTACATATGAGACAGATAAGGCAAATGAAAATGATATCACATTTCGGTACTTAGAAGTTTCGTGATTACTCAATGGCTTGGATCTTGCAAGTCCCCAACTGAGGAGCTTCCCTCACTCTGGAACTTAGGGGAGCACTGTTTGTACCATACTTGACCAATCCCGAAACTACTGAGCACCAATCAACGTTATACCGTCAAGGACCCAGAAGAGTTTCCCTCCAACCAGGAGGCCAATCACAACGGGACACATGTCGACATCAGAAGCCAATCATAGCACAACACGTGTCAACATCAGAAGTCAATCACTACACGACACGTGTCAATGTCAGAATGAAACTAGAAACTCTCTTCTATAAATAGAGATCATTCTCTCACAATATTTTCGAAAGTCATTTGTACTAAATCATTCACTTGTACTCACTAAAGGAGAGCTTGAACCTATGTACTTGTGTAAACCCTTCACAATTAATGAGAACTCCTCTACTCCGTGAACGTAGCCAATCTAGGTGAACCACGTACATCTTGTGTTTGCTTCCCTGTCTCTATCCATTTACATACTTATCCACACTAGTGACCGGAGCAATCTAGCGAAGGTCACAAACTTAACATTTTCTGTTGTACCAAAGTCCCCACTGATTTTGTGCATCAACAAAATCTTTACACTTAAACAACCGATAATAGTCCGTACCCATTTTACCCTTCAGACCTCTTTCACAGACTCAAACACCAAACCTCAGTGACCAAATCTCTGCTAGATGTTACTAAACCCCTCCCATTCAACTTCTTTATCATACAGAAACTTCTACCACCCTAACTCCCCTTTTCACACACCCTAAAGTACTGAGAGAATAGAGAACAGCTAGAACACAATATGGCCACGAAGTTGGCTCTCTTTTCACTATTCTCAACGTTGCGATTGTTCTTGCAATCATGCTGAAAACCATGGGAGGAGGAGGAGGAGGAGGATATGGAGATGAGGATTGTGGTGACCTCTTGGGAAATGATGTGTACAACAATAGATGCCCGGAAGCAGAGGCCATAATATATGCAGCTGCTGGGGTCAGACCCGATGTGTTTGAAGACCCAAGAATGCCAGCCTCTCTGCTTCGTCTCCATTTCCACGACTGCTTTGCTAATGCATGTTTTCTTGTTTCCACTATTTTATACATTATCATATTGCTATATATATATATATATATATTTTTTTTTTTTTTTTAAATGATGTGAATTGTGCAGGGCTGCGATGCTTCAGCATTGCTAGATGACAATGAGAACATTGTTGGTGAAAAAACAGCAGCGCCTAACTTTAACTCTGAGGGGTTTTGAAGCGATTGATGCGATAAAACAGGATCTTGAACTTGTTTGCCCTCAAACAGTTTGACGTTGTTGCAGTTGCTGTCCGAGACTCCATCGTTGTGGTGTGTGCGCTAAGAGCTACATATTTCATGTTTCAATGCAACTGGAAGACTATTCAGGAAGCCTAGATATACTACCTTCGAGTTTCGACTAAAAATTTGAGTTTGAACCTGCAGTCTGGTTGACCTAGCTAGGATGGTCAAATGGGAAGGAAGGGCAGCTTCACTGCTAGCCAATCGTTAGCAAATAACAACATACAGGCCCAAATTCTACTGTTGCACAACTGCTTTCCAAGTTCCGCAATGTAAACCTTTGCTTGAAGCCTTGAAGGACATGGTTGCACTCTCTGGTACTCTCAACTTGCTTCAATTGATTGTTTGTTTGTATTGTGCTTCATCTGAGTGAAAAAATAAGACCGAAATTTTCCTCTGTTTGCCGCAGGTGCACATACGATGGGAAAAGCCCGCTGCACCACCTTCACCGCCCGCCTACAAGGCTCCACCACGGCTCTTGAATACATTCAGTTGCTGCGGCAGCTGTGCTCAGAATCCGACATCAACACGCTGGCAAACCTTGACCTTGCAACCCCAGCAACATTTGACGACCAGTACTATCTTAACCTTCTCTCCGGGGAGGGTTTGCTGCTTTCCGACCAGAATATCACGACCAGAGATGATCAAACGCGTGAACTGGTAGAAACCTACGCACAAGACCCGTCCGCCTTCTTCGGAGACTTCAAAGATTCTATGGTAAAAATGGGAAGAGTGGAAGCTTGGGAGTAGTTACTGGGATGAACGGAGAGATTCGTAGGAATTTGCCGAAGTGTCAATTGACCTCTTAGCCTAAAGTGGTAAACCACTTTCCTACAGTGGAAGGCTCAATTAGTTAGCTTTGTAATGCTAATTATGGCAAAGCTAATGACATATTATCTACCAAATATTTTATTTTTTGGGTTTAAGTACAAGCTAAACTAATGTTTATCTGATAATTATCGGATTTCTATGTTTTACAATTATATCCTACAACTCGATTTTAGGCTAACGGTACACGTTCAATTCAGTGAGCCAGTAACTGTAAACAGTAAAAAAAAGGCTCACAAAAATGGAACTGAAGGGCCGAAGAACGTTTCCACTACACTACACACATCCTACTCAACATTTTCAAGCTCTAACAAGGACCCTTGGCTGCATCGTGATCAAAATTCATACAATTATGCTATCGCTCGGCTTCCTCCAAGCATCAATTCTTTTGCTGACGACGTGCCACCTTACATTCTGCTTGACCACTTCAAGCCCCTGGAGATCGAAAATATGTTCACCAATTTAGAAAGGGGTTAAAACAGGAGACAAATGCTCAGCGCATAAGAACCGAATCTGAGTGTCAGTTTGTGACCATGCACAAGACCAGCCATGAAGGAACATTTGACATTTCTTCTCATTCTAAATAGACACAATAAACCTAGCCCTTTCTAGGAATTTTCCAATTTAACCGTTACGAGTCCATTATCTTGCTAGGTCGGCTAGTAAAACCCAAACTGACATCAGAATTTGAACGAAAATAATTGATTAGAACCTGTTGGTTTATTCTTCCACATCCACTCCTGAGCAGCCTGAAGCCCCTTGGCAGAAACAGAGAACTAAAGTTAATTTGTGATGCTTAAAATACACTGAGCACCTGGATTTAAAAACCGAATACCTGTTGGTAGCGTGAAGGATCACCGACTGAACTAGGAGTGGATAATTGTGAATAACTTCCTTCCTGGAGATACAAATGATGAAAAGAACCAATTAAAAAATGGACTGTTTAGGGAAAACTCTATATTTTTATTTTTCTTGCGAATGTGAATTATTTGGGTAATAGTAGGTGCGAAATTTACCTGAACATTTTGGTGACCTATAATTCCAGAGGCCTGATACTGGAATTCAAAGTAATGAGTTAGTAATCACAATCAAATCTTCAACATTTGAGAAACCATGGGGAAACACTGACCGATGAAGAAAATGAGGGCTGTTGTAACTGCAAGTTAGTCCGGAGCTGTGGTTGAAGCTGAGATTGATGATGCAGCTGTTGCGTTTGAGAAATTTGCTGTGCAGACCGATTTGGAGGGAGCGATGGGACATGAGGCTGCTGAACTGGCGCCTTTTGTTGCTGCTGTTGCTCAAACAATGTAAGTTCGGCAGGTTTCTCCCACTACAAGTCACATGAGCAGCATTAATTGAAGTCAAAAGCCCGAAAAGAGGGAATCTGAGTGACAAAATCCTTACCCTGCTTTCACCAGTTGCATTATTATAATAGTACTTGTATCCATCTGGGGAGGTGTGCTCTGTCCAAACACATTTTGCAGGAGCTATAGCCTGGGATCCGGGAATAGCTGGAGCAACAGATGCGGTTGAAAGCACATCCACCGCCGGTGTGGAAGCAGTAGTGCTGGCAACTGTATGCGATGCAACCCCAATCCACTGAGACTGCAGGAACAAATATAATGTTCAGCTTCCAAGGTTGGAGTTGGTTAAGACAACTAGAAGAAGCAATAGAGCATCACAGACAATTTTATCCGGTTGACAGGCAACCAGCCAAATGCAAAGATCGTATAGGGCTTAAACTTCAAACTCTGAGATATACGAATGGTATTATAAAATCAGCAGCAGGCAGGTCAAAATGATTATCCGGTTGACAGGCAACCAACATATACTTGTGGGGCAAATGTATGCAGAAGCTAAAAAGCACAGCTTGCTAACCACAGTTACAGATACAAACGAATAAAAAACAAAGTGGCAAAAAAATGAACCTCTACTTCCATAGATTTTTCAGTTAAGGTTCCTATATTCCACGTTCCTAAGTGTATTCCACTCTCTTGTTGATGTGAGCAGATGCTTCCAAACAACTTTGAGTAAAGTCATTCAAAAATAAGTTTCTACAGCCCCCTTGCTCATTTAACACTGCATTCAGGTGCCAATGGAGATACAGCGACCCTTGCTCACTTATCACTATGCTCGGGCCACACATCGCACCACTTACAGGTGACGACCTAGCTTTAGCCATATTTTGGCAATCAAAACAGCATTGTTCTACAGTTCTATAGCCACAAGTTGTGCAATCAATCCATTTAAGCAACTAAATTTACAATCCTCATGGTAGCGCATCTGGCACATCCAATTACCACATACTCCTACAAGACAACAATTGACTAATTTTCAAATACCTGTTGCTGTTTGTTAGCCTGGGGATTCTGATGCATTGCCAACCCCTGATTTGAAGGTTGCATTTGCTGCAGCTGTTGTTGGAGCTGGGAGAACGCCTGCTGAGATGATTGAAAGCTTGCTTGCAGAGTTTGTGTCTGTTGCGACAGCATCTGAGCTAACGGAGAGGGTGACTGCTGAAGAGGCTGAATCAGTTGTTGCTGAGCAGGAGCAGAACCAGGCTGCTGTTGATTTGATGCAGTGGGCATGGGCCGAGGTTGTAAGCTGATATTCAAAGGGGCTGGTAGTGCTGTAGCAGAAGGCGCATTCTTCTGAGCCTCAGGCTGAGGAACAGACAACTGTCCACCCGAGCCAAGAAACTGTTGTGACGGTAATGCTTGACTAAACGGTGTTTGACCAGCAGAATGAGGAAGTTGAGCCTGACCAAGCTGCCGTACTGTTTGTGTTTGTGTGTATGATGCCGAAGTTTGACGGTGCTGTTGGAGGGGTGGTGGCAAATGCTGAGGTGACTGAATATGCTTCTGTAATGGAGATATTTGCTGGCCAACATGTGGCATAGACTGGTTAAAACTCTGAAACAGATCCAATCAAACCACACTGAAATACGGGTAAATAAGAAATAATTATTTCGACTTTAGACTACCACGTAGATTAAAATAAAGTTCTAACACCTTGTACCTTTTGTGATGTTAAAGAAGACGAAACAGCCATTCCAGGAAGAGGACCCTCTGCAGAGCCGCCATGGCCACCCTAAAAATTCGAGGAGCAAATAATTAGATTTTTAAAGGCATTAAGCACACTTAAAACAAAAAACTCTAATAAGAAACTAGCATCATATAGATCATGAATATAAACAATAAAATCACAACGCCCCAGCAGCCACCCTTTCATCTTCAGCTGCAGATGGTATGAAAAGGTTACGGTAATACCATCCAATCAAGAATCACTACAGATGCGTTACTTAAGGCATCTGTATGCCTTCCCTGGATGTCTTACGTGAACACAAGAAAAGGGACATTTCTTAGAGGAGCAATGTTGCAAAATCATTGAATTATTCTTACTGAATTCAAGGGAAACGGCATGTCTCCAGACCAAGGAAGCAAATTGCCCCCAAAGCCACGACTACCAGGATTGGTGGATGATCCTAAGTTTGGTGGACTCATTGGATGCCAAGTATTAGTTGGAATTTGATCGCGCATAGGATCGCCAAAGTTAGGCATTGGTCTGTTTGGAGTAAGTTAGAAACAAAGAATGCAAATGGCTACAACAAAGAGAATGCACACAAAAAACTTCACAACAGTATTCAGATGACTGTGGGGATTACCTGGGCCCTGGGGCTTGAAATCGAGGACCAAAACCTGGACCCCCAAATGCAGGACCCCTAAACAAGAACAATGTCAGAAGCATCTAGGAATCCGTTACAAAAATTGATATCTGCACATTGCTAAATATAAAAAAGAATCAATTAAATCACTCCAACAAACAATAAGATCAAAGTTTATACTTCAAGAAGATTTAACCAGTGGCCAAAAAAATATAGAGAAGCCTCAAGGCACGTCTAAGAAAAACAAAGAGGAAGAAACCTTGAATCTCCAAGCCTAGGCCTTTTAGGATCAGCAAACCGGACAGTTAGTGGTTGATCACAACCCTGAGGTGCAGGAATAGAAATATGTGTGATATAATAGGAAAGCATTTAATAACACGGTATTATACTAAAGTAATTCCAAAGAAAAAGACAAGAAAACACTCACTCTCATTGTATATATCCCATTAAGACCATTTATAGCTGCCAATGCCATATCTCTCTGGGAGTACTTTACAAATCCACATCCTAAACATGAACAGTTCAAAGAATGCATAAATCTCATATAAAGTGCTATCCTTATATTTGAAATTTTAAATATGACTAATAAACACACCACGACTCTGCTTCAATTCATCACGCATGAGGTAAACATCTTCAACCTGACCAAATGGTGAAAAAATCTGCAAACAGAAAACAGCAATTGGTTTCTTTCTTTTTCCAGCTGCATTTATAACTTCCAACTGTAACATTTACTCTACTAAAATAAACTGAAGTTAAGATTCTTTTGCTTTAAGTTGAGAGTATATAAATCTCCTCTGAATTAGAAATGGACATGTCTATAAAGGAAAAATAGGATTGTGGTTCTAAAATAAAGAGAAGATCTAATTTGTTTCAAGATGAGAAAAGAAGACTGGAAAATAATAATGCTAGAAGATAACAGATATTGGTGTACAACATACTTCCTCAACTTCCTTTTCCGTAGCTTGTTTGTTCAGTGATCCCACAAATAATTTGTACTCAACCGCACCTGCCATCAAAAAAGGGTTGACATCAACAAGGGAAAAACTATAAATTAATTAGATATGTGTGTGCAAATACAGAGGATATACAAAAGTTCCCCCATGGATACCACCTCATTCACACTATGGTCTTGATGAAAAAATATAAAACCAAAGGTAACAGCATAATTGGTTGAGGACCACTCATAGGTTAGTAAGGGCTTAAGAGATCAAGAAAAATCAAGCACAAGATTACTGTTATGTTGAAAGAGGTTCCTTCTCACTTATCATGTCCTCTAAGAAGTGGCTCCAACTCAAGCCAAGATATGACCCAGCACTGTATCTAATATTTGGGAAAGTGTGTCTAAAAAGGCTATACACATTTCATGATACAATTTGCACATAAAATGGAACAATCAAACATTCATGCTGAGATGACAATTACCAAGGCGTTCTCGTTCACCATCGGCATATCTGACTTGGATAGGACCCGTTCCCTGGAGTAACAAGAGTGCGGAACAACCATAAATTAGTTACAAGACGATTGAAAATCAAACGGTAAAACAAACTTACCCCAGGAAGAGTATGTTGATTATGCAAAGCTCTAATTGCCCTACCAGCTTCTTCTGAGGTTGCATATTTTATAAAACAACAACCTGCATGTGCAACTTATACCCTTGTAAAAAAGCCAAAGATTGGTAGCTAGGTCGATATCCATAATAAAATTCCCATTGAAAAATTTTAAAAACACACACATGGAACCTTGTATTCACAAGCTAATAAGCTAGTCAAACTATCATTTCAAAAGAAACAACTAAAAATATAAATGATATATCACGCACATCATATTCCTTAGTGCATGTACAAGCAAGAGGGAGAGCATTGGCTAGAAAAACGGTATGAGAACCCATAACCTTAAACCACACATCTAGGAACAACCCAAAACACGTAAACAATCCATGGTTGTGGCGTTTCAAGATCATATCGGTATAAAAGAAAGGTATTTGTCAAACCCTTTCTTTCCAAATAACATAAGTTATCAATACTACAGCTTCAAACAAGATTGTTATCTTAATAATATTAATGGCTCATTCACACGGGGCACAATCATTAAACCCAGAGGTCCTTAGCTAGGTAGAACAAGTGCATTAAAAAAAAAAAAAAAAGCTTCATCCATCAGATTTTTTCAATATGCTTCTCATGTACCAAATTTGGCTCATAATGGTGGGAAGCTTGAAGAGCCAAAAGAAACTATAACATCAAAAAATAAAAGGACAACAATGCAAACTTGATTTCAGGATTGTCCTCTAATTGGAATAAATCACAAAATTAAACATCAAAGTAACATTCATATACCATCAAAATACACCATTCATCAAAAGTTTTGTAAATCCAGATATGGATGAATATCAAATCCCAAGCATTTTACATCAGAAAGCATCCTCGAAAGGAATATCCTGATAAAACAGCCACCACACAAGCCATCTCACGCCAGATTGGCTGTCTCAAAAGTAAGATCTTTCATCTGACACACCAGTCAGATTTAAACGAAAAGTTGATTTCAGAAGAGCGTCCTATATGATAAATATCACTGCTTATTCAACATCCTATTTAGTCATTACAAACAAGTATGTAAAGGCCCCTGCTTAGTACACCGTAAACTATCTGCCAATACAAAGTCCCCTGCTTAGTTTACAATGAACTAGCAGACATTATCAAAGCAATGTCCAGGAAGAATCAGACCTGAGGAACTCTCCATAGGAATAGTTTAGAACAATCAATAACAAGTCTGGAACGAATATATGCACATGTTCATACCATGCCAGTTCATGAGTGTACCAACAATTATGAAGCATCGATTGGGGAATTTGGAGGCCACAAATACAATCTTCAGAAGCCAAACCAAGGAAATTATACAAGCTTTGCGTGAGAACTATTTGAGTATGCCCTTGTTACTATGATTCTGGATGTGAAAACTTGGATTAAGTTCCACCTCCCACGTCACACTACCAGTCAAATCTCTAGACAAGCCAAGAGTCCTCTATATACTAATATTGTAGGTGATAAACCTCAGCACAATAAGGGATGACAAGATCATTCAAGCAAACCAATAATTGAAAGAAAAAGTAACTCATTTTCTGCCATTAACAACTGTATCCTACGATACAACCAATCCCAGAGAAAGACTGTTCAGCTACACCATAACCAAAGACATAAATCAGAAGTCTACCATTGCCTCACTAACTTCACCAAATATATGATGAACTTTCACATTACCAACAAGTCGACGAATGAGATTGTATTGCCCAATGCAAGTCTTGACACTCAGAACCACATGGATATGATAAACAAAAAAAATCAGCCAGATTGATGGCCGAAATTCGCAACTCAAAAAAAACTCATACATTCACCCACAAACAGAAATGGAAAACTACAAACTCAAGATATACACAGCATCAGAAAGTGTAGAAGATTTGACGCAATATTCCTATACCAAACCTTCAGAGTTGTTTTTCCAACGCTTTCATGCATTCACAGGGGAGGTAAGTTTCAATAAAAGACTATAAGGAAATTATAGAGAATACTAATTTATGAAGATACAAAACAAAGGCAATACTTGCTCAGCGCCTCCTTTCACTTGGGAGTGGGAACAAGATCAGTTCTAAAGTTGGAAATCCCTAACTAGAGATGGAATTCCATAACCAGAAAACTCAGTTGCACTACACAATAAGATCCCTCAATTCTACAAAGTAAATTTACTACAAGGACAGATAAAACTAATATAAAAATCCACAAGGCCAAACAAAATACTTGCCCTAGAAATATTACAAACCTCAACCACACATAACCTTACAAGAATAAACATCAGTCCGGTGCTGAAAGTGTCTTGCTAAGTCAACACTACTCAAAACATGAGCCACATGAGACCTACTCAAGAGTACCAACTTCAAATAAGGTAACAACACACAACCACATTTTCCTTATGGTGGCACATCAGCATCATAAAGAGACAACTAAGTTTCAACTAACACATCCAAATGCAAATCGGATCTCATGCTCCAAAAGGAGGTATTAGCCATGCATACAACCATCATGAGACCGTACCAGGAATAAACAAATAAATAAATCTAGTTCTGCCACATATTGACATCTTAAAATGTGTACAAATAGGGGGGCATAAAACCACCATATTGAAATATCCATCCCCATGTGCACACATGAAAACACGCTGAAACTTAGATAGTGAAAGATGTAAAACCAATAAACTCACACAATCCATCCAATAATCATCCATCTCTTCCAGAACATCCAACTTCACATCCATCACATCCTGTCAATCTCATAAAGTGATACATGACATTCCAAGTCATTCACACAAAGCACTCCCGCGTTCACCAAGATAAGAATAAACCAAAGAAATCCTCCAAATTACATTATGATTAATACTAGTCAAAAGCAATAAACCATGTATGTTCTGAGTCAATTTTCTGTACAACAGTTGCACTTCTAAACATCCTAACATAAACAAGCAACAGCTATGGCAACAGACACTCCCATTACAAATAATTTGTTAGGTAATGCCACCGGTGCTGCAGCCACTATCAGAAGCGCATGACCTAAGTGTCTTCCAAGATCCCAACAGCTATTCGAAAACTGGTTTTTAGTTGGTTTACATGTCTTGCCTTCTTCTTCTTTGAGAGGACGGACATGAATAAAAGGTTGCAAGCAAAACCAACAAGTGTGAAACTTGTTGCGAAAACAAAGTGAGATAAGGTGAGCTTTGGCATGCTCCCATCTGCCTCTCAGATTACCTGAAATAAGATATTCCTGATAACAATTATATAATAAAATTACGCACACACGTACCTTGCTGCTGTCCTGTTTTCTTATCTTTGATCAGAGCAACCTCTATCACTTCTCCATGTTCTTCAAACACAGGACGAATCTGACATCGTATAAAACCAACATGCATAAACACCATGGTGTAAACGTTTCAATTTAAACATAGCACCATTTCATACATACGGAAAAGTCCAACAACAACATATATCGGGCATTTTGGTACAGTAATAATTAGGCTAACTTACATCTTCCTCGGTGGCTGTCCTAGGAACTGATCCAATAAATAGTTTGGCAAAGCTGCCTCTATCGAAACGATCTGAAAGATATTCAAACTCATGAGCAACGCAGAAAGTAACTACAGCATAAACAAAACCAAAAGATACAGCCTTTTAGCTACTTGAGCAAGATTTTAGGGCAAAAATCAAACATTAATTGCTATTGACTAACATTACAATCTATCTTCCCACGAGTTAAGTACATTGAAACTGCTTAATAAACTTAGCTCAAGCAAAACACAACATAGGTCGTACCCAGTGCACAAGGCTCCCGCTTTACGCAGGGTCTGGGAGAGGTGAATGTCGGCTCGCCTTACCCCATTTATGGAGAGGCTGCTCCCAAGTCTCGAACCCGAGACCTACCGCTCATGGGCGAAGGCACTTGCCATCGCACCAAGTGCGACCTCTAAGCAAAACACAACATAAATGCAACAAAATTCATCAAAGCTGCAGCAAATAAATTTCATTTTTCACCAACTTCTAATGTGCTCTGAGGCTTGAAAACTGCAACGTGAAATCCCAATTAAAGAAAATTAAAGAAAATCAGAACAACGCACCTGGAGAACCTCCACGAGTAAAACCTCGTTTCTGACCCGATAGCGGAGGTGGGTCCTGGTAGTTCGGGCCAAACCCTCCACCGCCGGCGCCGGCGCCCCCAAATGACCGGAACCCACCGGAAGAGTCGCGAGGCGGGGTGTCGAAGCCACGGTGTGGACCACCACTACCACGACCTCCTCCGCCGCGATAGTTAGGAGGGCTGCGGCGAGTGTGGTGGCTCTGGTGGTTCATGGGCGCGTCGGAGAAGCGAGAGGGTCGACGGTAGGGGACCGAGTCCTGGTGGTGGTGGTGGTCGCCGTCGTCGTTGTCGCCATAGCGGTCTACTCTGTACCTATCCAGCTTTACGAAGTTCTGCGTGCCCTAACCCTAACCCTAACCCTAGCGCCAAGACTGGAGCTTGAATTTCGGAAGAGAAAGACTTGGAGATTAAAGACAAAGTGAAGTCCTTTCGTTGTGAGAGTGTAATGAGTAAAACTCAGAGGGAAGCACAGATTATCCATCTGCTGTTTGCTGCGTCGAGACTCGACGCGTTCCAATCGGGTCGGTTCGGGTCAGACCGTCATGAGCAATCACAACGGATCCGACTTCAGTTTTATAGGATCCAATCGGGACTTGCGCGGGTAGGATTGGGCCGCAATGGCAGGCTTCCCATGGGCTTTTGTTACATTACGCGGCCAGTGAAAATCTTCAGACTAGGCCGATTGATTTTTCCGCGGTTAATTTTGTAGGTAACTAAATAGTGTGCAACGTTTCGGCACTTAGTACTACGGTCTAGTAGTATTTATCTTTATTTGTAAGTGAAATATCTTAGGTTCGATTCTCACCAAAGACGAATTTGGACTACATTATTTATGATAATTTGTTGTAATGTGCACATCACATGGCTTTTTTTTTTTTAGGAAGAAAGAATATTAAAATAAAGAGAAACCTTGGAGACCCCTAAGGCCTCAAGAATCATACAAGAGAGCTTTTTTTGCTTGGGTAGGAACACACCCATCCCAAATATATAAATTTGTACAATTATGCCGAAGGGAATTGATGGCGTCCCTTGTGAAGTTTGCTTCCATGTAGACATTATTTCATTCTACCAGCTCGAATGATAAGGCAAGCCATTTAATGTCATCAACAATGAAGCTAATTCCCCATGGAACTGCACACTTTTCCAAAAAACTGCATCAATGACAACTTTCCAGTCCCCTTCCACCACAATTTTTCTGATTTGACGTTGTTTGGCCAAAGCCAAAGCATCCCAGAGAGCCTGAGCTTTAGCCATGGTGATAGTGTTTGGTCCAAGCTACCAAGCACACGAGAAAAGGTTGCCTTTGATAATTTCTGATTATAAAACCCGCAGCAGCAGAAGTGTCATCGACCGACCCATCAAAATTAAGCTTATAAAAGTCTTCAGCATGTGCTTTCCTACTAATGGTGTTGCTTGATATCTTAGTCTTCCTTGGTTTCTGTTTCAAATTAGCCTTCTAGAACTCTTTACCAATTGTAGTTGTTGTCATCAAACAACAAGTTGGATGAGGTTTAATATGTTTAAAAATAAAATTATTTGTGTCATTCCACATTTGCCACAAATAATTAGAATTTTACTAAGATAAAAAAGATCATCATTATCTAAAGCTGACATCCTCATCAACCAATCATTCATATTGGTAATGGAGGCGGGTGGATACATGTTATTACAAAGCTTCCAAACTTTTTTAGGGTAAATTATCCTAAAAGGAAAAGTTGCAGTATACATTTGTGTCTTATATTCTTGTTTTACACAAATCATTGTTACCTACCATTAAATTTATATTAGAAATGAAAAATAAATGAATGCGCTATTAATATTATCAAATTCAAAGATGAATAATTATGCATACACGACAACTCTAATGTATATTCATTCACAATTAGTTGTTTTAATGGGGTGCCATTTACATGACTAACCAAATTTTGCACTTAATTTCCCATCAATTCCTTCACGCGAATCAAACAGGCCTAGTTAGAGATAAGCATCCAAATTGAGGTCACACACACCATTCAATTTCTCAACGTCATCAACTCTTACATAAGCAACAACAAACTTCTTAAACCAATTTTTGTCTTGCGAAAATGAGGTACTCAACATGGCTCATCCAACTAGCTTGTCTAGTTCTAATCTTTCTTCCCTTAAGCCATTGCAGTAGGGCTGTGATCTTTCCAATGGATGCTAATCTAACGACCAAACCTGTAAAAAAACACCAAACTACAATCTCTGGGTCTCTTCTCTCAAATCGAACCCTCGAAGCACGAAAGCGGATATGGCCGGCTTAGGGTTCATCACAGTTGACATGGCCAAGGCTAAAGCAACTGACACCGCGAACAGAATCAACGAGCTGCTTAAGCAGAGCCCCAGTGACCAAACTTTAAAATCTTGTGCTACCTTTTACCATACAATTCTGGTGGCTGATATCCCAGAAGCTAGTCAAGGTTTTAAGTTGGGTAACCCTAAGTTTGCAGAGCAAGGCATGAACGATGCTGCCGGTGCAGCTGAAGCATGTGAAAAGGAATTTTCTGGCAAATCCCCACTTACCGATAAGAACAAAGTTTTCCATGACCTTAGTAGCATAACTGCAACAATTGCCAGGCTAGTGGAGATTTCCAGTGGAGCTATTTGCAATTTGAGCAGGCTTAAGGAATGTTGGATGCAATCGGTTACAAGTGGAATCTGACTGTTTGGAGGTTGTGGCTGCCTACAATGGAAGGACAAAGGATTTTTCAAGTCTCGAGTTTGTTGCTTCTGATATTAAGAAGCTGTTTTTCAAGTTATAAGAGTGCAATATTTCGTATATTTAGTGGAATTGTAATGGAGTGGCTCATCATCTCGCCAAGTCAAGTTTATATAGCAGTGATTCTCGTTGAGTTTCTTTGTCTCCCATTTTGTTTGTATATTTAATATTTAAGACATAAAATAATATAAGCTATTTTATTGAGACCTATTCTAACATTTGGAGTAAAACTCAAATTTTAGGTTTTAAACTTACCCCAACTTGCTTAAACCCTTGGAGCAAATATGAATTAAAACATAATGGGGCAAACTTAGCCCATGATTCCCCATGGATTAGTGGGCCTGGGCCACTATATATGTGTATTTTTTTTTAGTTTTATATTTATAAATTTATTAAATCCAACGGCTAAGATATAATTTGATCAAATCCAATGGTAAAAAAAAAATATAGGGTTAATTTCAGTTTACTACCCTGAAGTTTCTCGATTTTTAACATTTAATACATGAAGTTTTTTTCATCCCTGAGTAGTACCTAAAGTCATAATTTTGGGACACTTTCATCCATCCGTTGGCTTTTCTGTCAGAATCTCTGTTAACCGATGACGTGACATCCATGTGGACAATAACTGGACGCCACATGTCAATATGAGGCCCACGTGATTATTAAAAATTAATAAATAATAAAATTTTAAAATTTTAAAAATTACAAAGGCATCTTCCTCCCTTGCTCTCCCTCCCGTCATCTTCCCTACAGTACAAATCTGCGGCAAAATAGGTCGTCTCTCATCCATATTTGCACTAGTCCAAGCGACGAGCCCGAAGTCCATTCTAGCACAAACACATACACAATCAACCTCATTTCTCATCCAAATCCACAACCTCCCATAAATTCTTCAATTTATGCATATTCAATAATCTCTAAATCACCACCAAATTAAGAAATTTCAACACAAATTGAAATGGAAACCCTTGAAATTTTGGAGAAATCCAATTTCCAAACCCCTAGGATTCTTCAAAATTTGAAATTGGAAATTGGAAATTCTAGGCTCTATTTGGGAACGAGGGATCCATTAGGGCGGCAGTGGGCGGCAGTGGCGGTAGCAAATTGGAAAGAAGTGGAAGGGAAGTCAATAAAAAGGAAGAGAGACATAAAGAAAGGAGGGGAGGGATATAATCTTCTCGTTAGTGATGCGGGGAGTCGAGGAGGGAGAGGGTGGATGCATAAGAGAGAAAGGAGAGGATGAAAGGGGTAAGTGCAAAAGAGAAAAGGGATGGAGTGTCGGGGTAGGTATCAGGGATGAAGAAGGTAGTGTGGGTGAGGGATGGGATATAGCCCATATTATTATTATTTTTTTTAGAGTAAATTGTAGCATTCATCCCTTAACTTTAACTCAATTGGAGCAATGGTCCATCAACTAAAATTGCATTACCATTGGTCCCTTAACTTATCAAAACGTCCAGCTATGGTAGTTGATTTTTAGTTGAGGGACCATTGCTACAATTTAATTAAAGTTGACGGACCATTGCTACAATTTACTCTATTTTTTAATATTTTTAATATCCATGTGGATGCATATTGACATGTGGCATCCAGTCATTATCTACGTGGATGCCATGTCACTAGTTAACAACTGATTTAATAGCAACTTTGACGGATGTATGAAAGTGTCCCAAAATTATGACTTTAGGTACCACTCTGGGATGAAAAAAACTCCATGTACCAAATGTTGAAAACTAAAAAATTTCAAAGTAGTAAACTGAGATTAACCCAAAAATATATCTAACGGTCCAAATTTAAATCCAACAGCTAAAGTAATTGAACTTTTTTTTATTTTATTTGTTTGATATTCTTTTGTAGTGTCCCACGAGTTTCATGGTGTTGGTTTAGTGATTTTTTAATATTTATCGGAATCTAAATATTTTTAGGTTAAAATGTTTATAAAATTAAATTAGGACAGTCTACATAATTTTTTTTTATAAAAAAAATTACTTTAAGAAAAAAAAATTATCCTAAATTCATTCTTTAATAATTTCAGGCTAAAAATTTAACTCATAATGGTTTGATGAGAGAAACTGTTTCTGGGTTAGAACCTAAATTTTTTGGGTTAAAAATTTTAGGTTTTAACCCAAATGTTGGATATGGTCTAAAAGAGCTTACTTTTATTAATTTCAAAATTAAAAACACCCTATATATTGAAATGACATTGGTAGAATATAGTAGGGGTGAGTTTGGTTTCATTCGGTTTGGTTTTTTGCCGAAACCATACCGAACAAAATCAAACTGAATCGGTTCAATTTTCTTTCCCTTTTTTTGGGTTCCGTTTTTTTTTCAGTTTGATTTTGTTTGGTTCGGTTTTGGCTTTTTTATTTTATAAAACTTAATTTTTCTTTAATATGGAATTTAGAAAAGAGACTTGCATTGGTAGACTAATAATAAGAAAATTGGGAAAGTGGGAAGGTCAAGTTATACCAACAACCTCAATTAAAAGAAAAATGATCATCGTATCCATTCAAAAAGCAAACAAATAGGAGATACTCTTCCAAGTTCCAAAGCCTTCCAAAACTTTTCTCTATAACCAACGAAATATTCTCCCTAATGGAACCAAGTATACTCCTTGAAAAAGTCCTGGACTTAGTTTCAAACCTGGCAACAACGTTTCACAAAAGAAACATCATGGGCATACATTCATAAAGTATAAAGGGATTTAGTTCGGTTCGGTTTCCGAACCTCCAAAATCGAAACCAAACCAATAAGGTTTGGTTCGGTTCTGTTTTTTCTTTTTCAACTCGATTGTTCGGTTTTTCAGTTTTTTGAGCTCACCCCTAGGTTACAGACCTAAATCGAAAACATAAACAAACAACATACGTAAACTGTAAGGGTATTACAATTTAGTTACTTGAAAGCATAAGCAAACAACTAAAGAAAAGTTAACCAAAAAAAAAAGTTTTCAATTTCAAAAATCAACTTAAGAGAAGTTTGCACACAAAACAATTACTGCGTAATCAAATTATTATATAAATAGATAGCCGCATATAAAGTCTGAATGATATATAGCCCTACATTGAGCGAGATTATATTTTAAAGCCTAAAAAATTAATCAGGCTCTAAGTTTTTTTATTTTTTATTTATTTTAGTACATTGATAATTTTACATTAAGAGGAGGGGGAGTTCGACTAAACCACACAATGAGCAGTTTAATTTGGTATCAAATTCGTCATTTACGAGATTCAAACGTAATATCTCTCACTTTTAATTTAGTATTGATATTTCCACGATATTCGAGGCTTTAAGTTATATTCACCATTTTTTCAGCTCCGTATAGCGCGAGATGCTCTAAGAAAGGAGAAAATTTTCATTGTGAAAGAAACACGGGTGGTACACTTCGTGTTTTTATATAAGTGGTGGAAAATTATATTTTTTAAATTATTAAATTTTTAACACATATATCATACTATTTATATAATGATATGTGATACGGCGATTACACTGGAAAATCTCTCGAAATAAGTATTTGAGAACTGCCTTTTTTCTTTTTTCATCAAGCAGTGTACAAGTGTCATAGAAAAGCCCATAAACGTCTCCAAATATTCTCCTCGCACACCCAGCACTCCCATAAACCCCCGTATTCTCGCCACACCCCACAGCGGCGCAGGAAGGAAAGAGGTGGGACCCAGCAATCCCCTTCGCCGGAATGGACATCGATTCAGATTTCCAGAAAATTAACATCAAATCGCAGGAGGAAGGAGGTGGCGCGCCGATACCCATGGACTCCGAAGACTCTTCCACCATTCAGGTACTCTCTCTCTCTCTCTCTCTCTCTCTCTCTCTCTCTCTCTTTCGCGCACTAGGGTTTCTTTTATTGTGCTCTTAAATTCCTGCACAGAAACCCTAAAACTACAAACTTATTTGGGGTTTTTAATTTAATTTTTTGTAGTGAGTCATTGTTCTAACTTGTTTGAATTAAGTTGGTATTTTTTTTTTTGGATTAAGCTGGGATTTGTTTGATTTGTTCTGAAGAATAAGGGCAAAGAAGATGAGGAACTTACTGATTCGATGAAGAAACTGCAAGTTGAGGAATCATCGTCAGGGCAGTCGGGGTCCAATTTCAAGAGAAAACCTGTTATTATAATTGTGGTGGGCATGGCAGGTAATTGCGTCGAATTTAATTGGGGTTTCTTTGTTTATTATAGCAATGTGGTCGTTCTACCTGATTCATTTCGGTTTTGAATTTGATGAATAGTTATGTTATTTGTGAGTGCTTGAAGTTGAATGATGGTAATGTGTTGTGTGTTTTGATTAGGGAGTGGTAAAACAACCTTTATGCAGCAGTTGGTTTCACACACTCGTGAATCCGACATTCGTGGCTATGTGATGAACCTTGACCCAGCTGTGATGACTTTACCGTTTGGTGCAAATATTGACATAAGGGATACCGTTCGGTACAAGGAGGTGATGAAGCAATTCAATCTTGGACCAAATGGGGGGATTTTGACTTCACTCAACTTGTTTGCTACCAAGTTTGATGAGGTAAAACGTTGCCTGTGAATCTTTGTCTTAAATAATTTTGTTCTATAGAACGTTGCCTATGAGACTTGGTGCCATTTTGTTTTTATCTAAGTCATCCATATAAGCATTGATTGCATTTTTGGGAATAATGGTTCTATTCGTTTGATTAAAGTGGTTCTTGTAGCTCATGCTTTGGCTTGTATCATTCTTTCTCTTTCTCTCACGTATTCAAAATGAAATTATCATCATGATCTCCAATTTCAGGTTGTTTCAGTCATTGAGAAGCGAGCGCATCAGCTTGATTATGTTCTTGTGGATACTCCGGGTCAGATTGAGATATTCACTTGGTCTGCCTCTGGTGCTATCATCACAGAAGCGTTTGCATCAACGTTTCCTACTGTAATTGCTTATGTGGTAGATACACCTCGTTCTGCTAGCCCGGTTACTTTTATGAGCAACATGCTTTATGCTTGTAGTATCCTTTACAAGACAAGGTTACCTCTTGTGTTGGCATTCAACAAGATTGACGTGGCTCAACATCAGTTTGCTTTGGAGGTATGCTTTATATATGTAATATGTGTGCGAATGCAAGCACAACAGAGCATGCTGACATAGACCGACACCCATTTCTGATGTAAATTCGGCGGTCGTCCCCCCCATACATAAGCACTTCAATGACATACCCACTTTGAATATACTTGAATTTGGTGGGTCTGGAAGCTTTTAGGGAAAACCACAATTGGAGTTGGTTTCCCGCTAAATTAGCAGTAGATGGTTCCCGAATATATTGCTAGGGCTTAGTAGTAGAATCTGTCTCAAACTCAGGTTTAAAGTTTAAATTACCAAATTGATGTAAAAAAATGGAGAAAAAATGTTTATAGGGGCAGTCTGCCATGAGAAGTCTATGAGTAACAGTGAGCAGAACACAACACAACGTGGAGGTTATTTTATGTTATTTAACTTATTTTTCTAGTGGAATTGATGTTGTCCAACCGGTTCTGTTGTCAAGAATTCTACTTGACAATTTAGCCTGATTTCACGTTTCATATTATTGAGCTCATTTGGATGTGCATTTAAAATGATTGAAACCACTTTTGGTGAAAATGTTTTTGGAACCAATCCTTAGTAAATATGCAAGTAAATTCTGGAAAAGCACTTAAAGTGCTTCCTGGGAGAAGCACATAACTGGTGCTTCTTGCAGAAAGCACTTTAAGTGCTTTTGGAACTGAAAAACATTTTCTCTAAAAGCGCTTTCAGTCATTTTAAAAGCACATCCAAACGAGCCCATTATGATTCAATAGTTGGAATACCATTTTTAATTCTTATTTGTCCACATTTTAGTAGTTTGATTGAAATGATACAAAAATCAAAATTTATATAGAATTGTAGTTCAATGTACATAGTGGATAACCAAGCTGTTTCAACTTTCACCTCCACTAACTTGAGCATCAAAATTTTCTCGATTTCAAGTGTGAAATCAAATATGAAATAACTTTTCGTTTTTGTGTATTGTTCTCTTGAAAACTGCTGTTGATGCAGTGGATGGAGGACTTTGAGACATTTCAAGCAGCAGTGAGTGCAGATAGTTCATACTCTTCAAATTTAGCTCAGAGCCTCTCCCTTGTGCTGGATGAATTCTATAAGAACTTGCGGTCTGTTGGAGTTTCTGCAGTTTCTGGTGCTGGAATGAAGGATTTCTTTAAGGCCGTTGAAGCTAGTGCTGAGGAGTACATGGACAGCTATAAGTAAGGCCTGAACTTCAACAACCAACTTTTCTTCACCATATATTACAGTGCCACGGAATATGGATGTGCATAATTGATCTAGTTTTCACAATTTCTTGCTTGTGTAGGGCTGATCTGGACAAAAGACGGGCAGAGAAGCAACGTTTGGAGGAGGAACACAGAAAGGAGAACATGGAGAAGTTGAGGAAGGATATGGAGAAGTCCGGGGGAGAAACTGTGGTCTTGAGCACTGGTTTGAAGGACAAAGGTGAGAGGGGCAAAGCCATGATGGATGAGGACGAGGAAGATCAAGTTGAAGAGGAAGATGAGATGTTCACCGAAGATGAGGACGGTATAGACGAAGATGAAGATGAAGAGGCTGAAAGGTTCACATTTTGATGCTTTTGGATTGTAAGTATTAACTCACTAGTTAGGAAAAGGGATTGGACAATATCACTTGGGGCGGGCATTGATGAAAATTAGAGTATTTAGATGAATGATGTGTCGTAAACTTAGTAGTTTTTAGGCATATTGTTAACTGTCGACATGCTAATGTTTGCCGGTTTGTGTATATATGGTCGCGTCCGCTTGTACTTATCAACCATCAAATGTTTATCCTGGAATATCATGAAAGCTATAAAGGTGTATGGAGATAATTTTGGATTGTATTCTCATAGTTTCTGCTCACTAAATGATTGGTTTAGCGGATATATTTTTGGAATCAAATCTCCAAAATGGCTTCAAGTTGGAATGTATCCTCCATGATTTGACTACTACGTGGGCATCGAAGACAAACGGGGGGTCGTCGTCTGGTAACTCGACGTCACAGTAATTCTCGAGTTTTAAATATGGGTTTTCGGTTTTGATTGCCGGTTCGAGTTTGGAACGATGCCGTTTTGGACTTGGGATTTCTTTAAACTCTTGGCTCTTGTTGGTAGAGATGAGCCACTAGAGAGAACACAAAAAAAATTACAGAGGTTGATTTTGGTCGTTGGCATAGTAATCAGAATGCCATGGGGTGGATGAGTGGTTTGGATTAAGGGCAAAGTATACGGATGTGCAGCGATGGGGGAGGGAAAGAAGAAAGAGAGTTTTTGTTTTTTATATAATGCAATTTTTGAAATGCAAACAACAATTTCAAAAATATTAAACTATTTTGTGATATTACGTTGTTTGCATGACAATGACATGTAATCAGAGGAGGAATAGATAGGTCAAGATTATGCCAGGTTGGAGATTTAACGGATTTTTCCACGAAACCTGACAAAGTGACAAAAAAAGTTGAGTTACATGACAAAATGACGTTAATTTAGTTTCAAAATGCAAAGTAAGATCACAGGGAAATTTTAAAGGGTATGACTAGGGGTGGGCACGGGCAGGGTCGAGTCGGGGATTACATTTTCTTATATAGGAACCGGACCTTACTCGGCCCGGTTAAAACGGACCAGTTCAGGCTGGATCCAAGAGTCCTTGGTTTTTTTTTTTTTTTTTTTTATGAAAAAAAAAACTGGAATTTGCACAGATTCACCAGTGCAGCAGATTATGCAATAGGAAACCCAGATAATGAAAGAGGAAAGATTTCGAAAAATTTCCAATTCCAAATACACCCACGTCCTTATAAAATCTTAAGCATAAACATCTCCTAACAAAGCAGATCAAGACTCAGTAGATCAATACTTATAACAGAAACCCAAATAATATAATCCACAGAAAATTGAAGCGCATAGCGAAATTAACATTGTTTAAATATTTAGTAGGTCATTAGGTATATAGGCATCACAAGAAACCCATGATAAATACGAACAAATCTCGATATGAAAGCCCTAATACGAAGCTAAAAGTGACCCAACACACATGGAGAGATCAGTACTCTTCGGCCTTAGCATCCTTACTGCCGGCAGCAGCGGTAGATTCCACCGCAGAGCTTGCAGTCTCGAACTTCGTGGTGCCTTTTTGAGCAGCGGAAGCAATGGCGTTCTTGGACTTGACGGTGTCGAGCATGCGCTTGCTGATCTCTTTAAAGTAAACTTGCAGGATTTAAATCCCGTCCTTCTCGATGAGGGGAGGGGACGACGCACTCGAGACGGCGAATGAGAGGTGACAAATTGTGTAGGGTGGCGGGGTTTTGTAAGTCTGGGTCCCTGGGATGTCAAATCGAGACGCCGAGAGAGAGAGGTAAAAGAGAGGTGAGAAAGAGGTGACAAATCGAGAAGATGATGGTCGCCTGGGCTGTCAGGCTGTCGTGCTGTCAGGGTGGTGAAGGGAAGGGGACGACGCATTGGAGACGGCGACTCGATTGACAGAGTGAGAGTGATAATTGAATTCGATAGGTTTAAGGACGAGCAAACCTAAAACCAACGATTCAGATTGGATGGAGAGATGATTTCTTCAATCTCATCCGTCCATTCTAACTACAAACGGGCCGGTCCGGGTACTTGATTTCAAAGGCTCGCCCCACCCCGCCCTATTTTTTTTTTTTTTACAAAATAGAAATCGGCCCCTACCAGTCCTGAACCTTAATTACCCGCCCTAACCCGCAGTTCCTGTACCCCTTTGCCCACCCCCTAGGTATGACAAAAAGTAAGCCGTAGAATTGTATTAAGGCTTATTAGTCAAAATGCTCCTGAAACTATCATTGAGTCTCAGTTTACCCATTAAAACTGGTTTTGTCTCACTTTGCCCCTTGAAGCTGATATGTTCAACTCTTTTGTCTCAATTTACCCACTTTCGTTAATGGATTGTTAAATTTAAACTATTTTAGACATTTCAGTTTTTACACATTTATTTACCTCTTGCTCCACACAAAACAAGTCTCAATTTTATTTTTGACAACTCTAATTCAAACGCATAAATTTTGGGCATTTTTAAAAATTAATTATTCGATTAATAGAAAAATTCCAAGCAACAAAATCATCGTATCAACCAAAATAAAGGTTACATTAGTTCGTAAAGTCATTTTACTTGCAAGACATTCATGTATTGGCTCGAAACTTTGCAATTGAAAAAGATTCATTACAATAAAATCATAATACCATTAAGCTATCCTAAAACAAAAAAATCATTTAAATCAAATGTTCACAGTTTGAAACAAAAAAATTCACATTGTTGAGCACTGATTGTGACATTCCGTCCCAAAATTTACTGTATTTTATTCTCAGTAGTAATGAAATTATCAAAATGCCCCTGAAATGCCACGTAGGCCTTCCACATGGACCTCAAATTTTCCTTTCAAATTTTTACTCTTATTTAACTAATTCTGAACAATATTCATTTTTACGAACATGTTGCTGTAGACGGAACTCAGTTCAAAGTTATAACAAACAAGTTATGCACGTTTCAAAACCGAGAGCAAAATGATAATTTTGCACCTCGAAAATTTGAGACAGCTGACTATGTTAATGCATAAAATCGGTGAGGACTTTGGTACAATAAAAAGTGTTAAGTTTGTGACCTTTGCTAGATTGCTCTGGTCATTAGTGTGGATAAGTATGTAAATGGATAGAGACAGGGAAGCAAACACAAGATGTACGTGGTTCACCCAGATTGGCTACGTTCACGGAGTAGAGAAGTTCTCATTAATTGTGAAGGGTTTACACAAGTACTTAGGTTCAAGCTCTCCTTTAATGAGTACTAGTGAATGATTTAGTACAAATGACATTAGGAAATATTGTGAGAGAATGATCTCTATTTATAGAAGAGAGTTTCTAGTTTCATTCTGACATTGACACATGTCGTGTTGTGATTGGCTTTTGATGTTGACACGTGTCGTGTTATGATTGGCTTCTGATGTCGACACGTGTCGCGCTGTGATTGGCCTCCTAGTTAGAGGGAAACTCTTCTGGGTCCTTGATGGTATAACGTTGATCGGTGCTCAGTAGTTTTGGGATTGGTCAAGTATGGTACAAACAGTGCTCCCCTAAGTTCCCGAGTGAGGGAAGCTCCTCAGTTGGGGACTTGCAAGATCCAAGCCATTGAGTAATCACGAAACTTCTAAGTACTGAAGTGTGGTATCATTTTCACTTGCCTTATCTGTCTCATATGTAGATGTGACATATTCTCTGGAAGTACTTTTCCTCCATCCAGGGGTGATATCTTTAATCGATGAAGATGCACAAGGTAATGTATCAATTTCACTTGAAGCTTACTTGTAGTTTTGGAAAGCCTATAATAGGAGTCCCCCAAGTCGCCGAGCTAGGAGATTTGCCGAATGAGGTAACAGACAAGGTAAGCAATCAGACTTTCAAGCAAGCAACCTAGATCGGAGGTTCGACTTCGGCTTCCGGTTGATTGTTCTCCTTCTCCTTGTGTCGTAAACAACAACAAGGATAAAGAGAAGCAAATGGAGAAGAGATGATATGAGATACTTTTATTTTTGAAGAAGTAACTTTCCACATGCTTATTATTGAACTGGGCTTGAGGGTTTTCTAGTTTCCTTCAGAGTATAAAGCCGACTTAAGAATTTGAGGGTCAAAACAAGTCCATCAAATCTAGAGTACGTTCGACCTTGATTATATGGGATACTTTTGCTGTTGACAAAGTAGTGGATGTATCGGCACGTGTTCTATTACGCTTGTCTCCACATGCTTCCTTGTATCATTCTCACTTGCCCATTGGGCCGATCAAATCAAGTCCCCATTGGGCGAAGGGCCAGGGGCTGATCATAGGAGTGAGCGGCTCAGGAAGGGAGTGAGGAATAGTTGCGTAGCGTTGACACTTATCAAATGAGCGGGATATTCTGATGGCATCTTGGTGAAGTGTTGGCCATTAATATCCTTGGCGAAAAGCCTTGTGTGATAGGGATCGAGATCCAACATGATCTCCTCAGACTCCTTCATGTATTTCCCGAAGGACAGTTTCCGCCTCTGCGAGCGTAAGGCATCTTAGGCATGGTAGGTTAAAACCCCGCTTGTAGAGTTTGTCATTAATGATCAAGTAACGGGTAGCCTTGTGTCGAATTTGCTTAGCTTGGACTTTGTCATTTGGAAGGGTGCCATAAGTAAGGAATCTATAAATCGGGGTAATCCAACTATCCCGCTGTTGTAAGTTGCACACTTCCGTAGCCATGGTGCTTTGTGCTGCCAACAATTCGACTTGAATTTTTCTCCCAATCTTTTCTTCCACAGCTGAGGTAAGGTGAGCCAAAGCATCTGCATGACTGTTTGCCGCTTGAGGAATTTGGGTGATCTGGTAGTGGAAGTGCTTGAGCAACAATTGTGTTTGTGCCAGATATGCTGCCCTGGAGCTATCCTTAACATCAAAGTTATTGGTGACCTGGTTAACCACCAATTGGGAGTCACTAAAGATATCAATTCGTTTAACCCCAAGGTGTTTGACCAAACGTAAGCCTGCTAGGAGGGCTTCATATTCGGCCTCATTGTTCGATGCCTTGAATTTGAAACGAAGAGCATACTCCATTGCCACTTTGTCAGGGGTCGTAAGGACTAGTCATGCTCTACAACCCTATTGGTTGGACAAGCCATCAACATATAGGCTCCATGCTGGGGCTGTTGGTTCTTTTTTCTGAGCTTCTGAGGGTAATGAAACCACTTCTTTAAGCGTAGAAAAAATGTCAACATGATATGTGAAGTCGGCGATGAAGTCTGCCATTGCTTGGCCCTTCTCAGCTGGCTTTGGTTGGTAGGAGATGTCAAACTCACCCAATGCTATCGCTCATTTGATCATTCACCCTGAAGTGTCAGGACTTTAGAGTATCTGTCGAAGAGGATGATTGGTAGGCACGATGATGAAGTGTGCTTGGAAGTAAGGGCGAAGTTTTCGAGCATACATGACTAATGTTAGAGCCAATTTCTCAATGTTGGAGTATCGTGTCTCCGCATCTTGTAAGGCCTTGCTAGCGTAGTAGACAGGCCGTTCGACATTACCATCATTTCGAATGAGAACTAAACTTACTGCTGAAGCCGATACCGACAGATAGATAATGAGAGTGTCACCAATCTCAGGTTTAGAGAGCAGATGGGCTTTACTCATGTAGTTTTTGAGGTTCTTGAATGCCTCAGCACATTCATCAGTCCATGTAATGTACTTCTTACTTCCCTTAAGTACTTTGAAGAAAGGAGCACATTTGTCTATGGCATTAGAGATGAAACTAGTTAAGGCTGCCACCTTGCTAGTAAGGCTTTGGATATCTTTTGAAGTTACATGTTCCTTCATGTTGAGGATTGCTTTGATCTTTTCGGGATTAGCCTCAATGCCTCGTTGGCTTATCATGAAGCCTAAGAATTTGCTAAAGCCTACACCGAAGGAACATTTGTTGGGGTTCAACCTCATTCGATACCTTTTCAGAATGGTGAAAGTTTCAAATAGGTTGGTGATGTGTTGGTCAGCATGTTTGCTCTTGACTAGCATATCATCAACGTAAACTTCCATGTTCTTCCCAATCTGTTTGGAGAACATTGAATTGACTAGTCTCTGATAAGTCGCTCCTACATTCATTAGGCTGAAGGGCATAACTTTATAGCAATATAGTCCCGTGTCAGTAGTGAAGGCTGTGTGTTCTTGGTCTGGAGGGTTCATGAGGATTTGGTTGTATCCTGAGTAAGCATCCATGAAGCTCAGGAGTTCACACCTAGCTGTAGAGTCTATAAGTCTGTCTATGAGAGGAAGAGGAAAGCTATCATTTGGGCATTCTTTGTTTAGGTAGGTGTAATCGACGCATATTCTCCACAAGACCTTTTGGAGCATGAGACTTTCCTTTGTCGGATTCTTCTTAACAAGGACAACATTTGCTACCCACGTTGGATAATTGACTTTGCAGACGAAGCCTATGCCTTTGAGTTTTTCAACTTCTGCCTTCATTCCCTCGTACCATTCAGCGTCATAGGATCTTCGCTTCTGTCTCACTGGCTTAGTCTTGGGGTCAATACTTAAGCGATGACAGATGATATCGGGAGAGATGCCTGACATGCCCTCGTATGACTAGGCGAAGACCTCAGTGTTCTCTTGCAAAAAAGAGATCAATGCCAACCGAATAGGTGGTAACAAGGTGGCGCCAATCTTCACCATGCAATCCGAATAATCTTTTGAGATAAAGACCTTCTCCAACTTTTCAGCGGGTTGTGCTTGCTGGGTGAAAGAGTCATCTCGAGGATCGTCGGGTTGACTGTTGCCACCGTGAAGATCCAAGTTGGCTTCGTCTGGGCTGGTCTTTATGACTTGGTCATGTATAGAAAGGGTTTCCTTGGGCACATGCAGGTGCTGTTGCTTGACCGAAGTGTTGTAACATGATCGTGCACTAAGTTGATCTCCTCTGATGTAACCATTGCCATAAATGGTTGGAAATTTCATCAACAACATATGTGTGGATACCATGACCTTAAGATCATTGATGCTTGTGCATCCTAAGATGACATTGTATGCCGTTGGGCAATCAACCACTAGGAAGTTAGTGGTAATGGTAGCTGTGTAAGGGCATGTACCAATGGTGAAAGGTAAATGTATGCTCCCCAAAGGTTGCACGATATCACCGGAGAAGCTTATCAGAGGGGAAATCGAGCGATCGAGCGATCGAGCAAGTGTTCAGCTACATTAAGTGCCCTGAAAGCTTCAGCAAACATGATATTGACCGAAGACCCCGTGTCTACAAGGATTCGTCATACTTCAAAGTTGGCTATGTGAGCTTCCACGATTAGTGGGTCGTTGTGAGCGTAGATGATACCTCTTTCTTCCTCAGGGTAGAAACATATTGGATCCCAGTTAGGCTTTTGATACTTACCTCCCCTAATGTCTTCCACGTGAAACACTTGGTGGCCAGACCTTAAAGCTCGTTCACTATTTTTCATGGCCCTGTTGGAAGATTTAGATATGGGTGTGCCACCACTTATGGAATATATCATATTCACCTGGCGTTGGTTACGATTACCCCTTGAAGGGTGAAAGAGAAATTGATCAATTTTTCCTTCACGTGCCAAAGCTTCAATATGATCACGAAGGGTGATACACTTCTCGCTGTCATGGCCGTTATGCTCGTGGTAGCAGCAAAACGTGCCCGTGTTCTTCGTGGGCTTGTAATCCGGGTGTCTTGACTTTGGCTTCGGTATCAAGTGTGTTATGCTGGGGTAAATGGCCACGCATGTGGCGTTCAAAGGTGTGTATGCCTCATACCTCGGGGTAGGGGTTGTCCTGACATGTGCTTGACCCACTTTGTTGACTACCTAGGGTTAGGGATTATCATAGTGATACCCTTGATTATCGCAGTAGTGTCTTTTACTCATTTTACTAAAATAAGATTGGTGAGGATGAAAATCTTTCCTTTTTCCCTGAGATTGATATGTCTGTTGACTTGGCAAAGTATTAAGTAAGGCAGAGGGAGACACCGCTGCCGTTTGGAAGGTCGAGGTCTTCTCATTTGGTTGGATCTGACTTCCACTCCCTACTTGTTAATAAAGGGTGGCCGTGGGGGGTTTCCCTTGATATGTTCTTACCTCGACGGAGGCATGGTTGTAAGCCTACGCCATCACCTCAGAGTAAGTCTTCCAAGTGTTGACATTGATCATGTACTTGAAGAAACAGTCACGTAGGCCTGCTGTGAAGGCTTTAAGGGCAGTCTTGTCGTCTGCCTCGGCACAACAGGAATACTCATGGCTGAAACGGCCAGCATACATACATAATGACTCGTTTGGCTTATGGCGAATAGTATACAAGTCATCCGCAGAGTGCAAGCGATCGGTCTGGAAAATGTGTTGAGAAACAAATAGTTTTCTCAATTCCTCAAATGAGTCTACCGTCTCAGGTGGAAGACGGCAATACTAGTTTAGAGCTCTACCAGAGAGGGTAAAAGGGAAGATAAGACATCGCTCTTCGTCGGTGTGCATCCGGTATGCCATGGTGGACTCAAAAAGGTTAAGGTGTTCAATCGGGTCCTCATTTCCAGTATAGAGTTGCAAGCCAAACTTCTGCTTTGTCTTTGCTTGGAGGGGGTGTCTAGGATCCTTCTTGTAAGAGGGCCAGGCCTAGGTTGGTTCCAATCAGGTATCTCAGCTTGTCGTTTGACCTTCAACTTGTTTACTTCCTTAAGGAGTTGTAGGACAAGAAGGTCCTGAGTGGAGTCATGTACCATTGGAGCTTTCTTTGGTAAATCTCTATCTTCTTTTGGAAGTAGGAAGGTTTGATCAAGAGCATGTGGTTTTTCCCTGGACTCGTCGTACTGACTTCCAAGGTATGTCTGTCGGAACATCTCCGAGTCCCCTATACCTTCGTGTTTCTCTAGGACTTGTTGCCCCTTCCCCAAATTGGCAGCCGGCCTAGGACATGGGAGGGGACCGAGTCTTTCAAAGACCCTTGGGTCATTGAACTTCGAGCTTACATAGATGAGATTGTCTCAATGTTGCTTTAGGAAATCTCGACAGTCGTGAAAAACGGCTTTCGATCATTCCACTCCTTCTGTAAGAAGGTGTCTTCCTCTACTTCCCATACTTCGGGTCGAAGCAGCTGGGTTGAGAGAAGTCTTATGTTGATCAATGTTTTGATGATTAGCTCGCTCCTCATCAGGGATACCCATGTCGAATGACGGTGACCCTCCGTGTTGGGGGGCACCCAGATGATGGTTGATGTCCATAGGGGTAACGAGCTCGCATGTTTGAGTACAAAAGCTTCTCATACTGGTTCTGGAGGACCTCATTCTTGCTATCTTGTTGTTCTGAGCTTCTAGCTTATCGACTTTAGCTTGAAGAGCAACCCTCTTTCCTTCATTCTTTCATTGTCTCGCACCAAGTGCAAGAGGGGTGTCATTCTGCATGTTGTGGCTTCCTTCGCTCCCCATGTTGGAGAGGGATGTTTGGTAAAAAAAGAGTGTACGAATGGTGGAAACCAGCTTAACAAAGCTGAAGAGAGTGGGAATAAGTGTCGTTCCCATAGACGGCGCTAAATGTTGATGCACAAAATCGGTGAGGACTTTGGTACAACAGAAAGTGTTAAGTTTGTGACCTTCGCTAGATTGCTCCGGTCACTAGTGTGGATAAGTATGTAAATGGATAAAGACAGGGAAGCAAACACAAGATGTACGTGGTTCACCCAGATTGGCTACGTCTACGGAGTAGAAGAGTTTTCATTAATTATGAAGGGTTTACACAAGTATATAGGTTCAAGCTCTCATTTAGTGAGTACTAGTGAATGATTTAGTACAAATGACATTAGGAAATATTGTGAGAGAATGATCTCTATTTATAGAAGAGAGTTTCTAGTTTCATTCTGACATTGACACGTGTCGTGTTATGATTGGCTTCTGATGTTGACACGTGTCGCGCTATGATTGGCTTCTGATGTTGACACGTGTTGCGCTGTGATTGGCCTCCTGGTTGGAGGGAAACTCTTCTGGGTCCTTGACGGTATAATGTTGACCGGTGCTCAGTAGTTTCGGGATTAGTCAAGTATGGTACAAACAGACTAAATTCAGCTTTTGCTGACAGATGGTCCTCGTGCAGAACAAATCCATGCATAGTTTAGAAATTTTGAACATAGATGGATGGTGGGCAAATAGCCCCTTAATATAATATTTATTAAGTAGGAGGGGACTGAAGGGGAAAAAGATTATGACGCACCCCGACCCGAATCAGGGCATGATGGCCGTCATGTGAGGGTGACGTAGCCATGTGCACAGTATAGAAGCAGTAATGATAATAGAGAATACGAGTAAACGAAAACCAACTCATAAGAGTACTAGTTAAGACAAGTGTTAGAATATGCGTGAATACACAATCAGAGTGTAAGTAGCCTAAATTCAGTCCAGAAAACAAGTACTAATTAAACGACACCCAAAGATGCCCTACATTTGTGATAGTCTGTCAGAACCTCCAATCAATCCTCGTAGCCACCAACGAACAAGCTTATCTAAAACCTGGAGGGGCGCAAAACAAAAAGTGTGAGTGGGTAAAAACAAAGCTTTTCAAAACCATTTCATTTATCAAGTGCTTTAACCCCTCGTCGTAAAACATGTATAATTTTCCCATAAATGGAATATATATATATATATATATATTTCAATACATGCTTCACATATCCATATTCATAAGTATGCCATGCCAAAAATATAAAACAGAATAAGTAACTCAGGTGAAAATAAATTCATGGAAAATAACATATTAGCCGGAACCCCTGCAGAGGTTTATACGGCTGAATTCATAGCTCATTAGTCAATCTAGCCGGAGTCACCGCAAGTGACCTATACGGCACTACACTGCACACGAGTTGGAACCATTGTAAGGGTTTGTACGACAAGATTAGGTGTAATATAGTTATGCTCAAAGCTATGCTCTTATGATAGCTGTACGATAAATCGCTAGTCATCTACGAGTTGGAACCACCTATAATGGTATGTACGACAAGACTGTGCACCTAAATTGGATCCAATGTGAGCATATGGTGTGGGAGGTTGATGAGTAGATTTTATATTATATATTTTACCCTAATCTTAGTAAATTTTGGTTAATACTTTAGAAGAATTTTGATACTTTGAATTGTATTTTCAATATAGGACTTTCAACTTCCTCTTGAGCAAAACAGGATCAAATGGACGAATTTTGGAGTAATTTCAGTTGGAGGACGTTTGTGAGTCACTTAGCTTGATCGTATCAAAATCTGGGATTTTTCCACCAAGCGGTTATTTTCTAGCGATAAAATAAATGAGATATGTGCAGTGCTGGAAAATGACATTTTTGGGCTTAAATTGCGTTTTTGGAGCCCAAGATGACCTCGGATGGGTTCGTGGCCTTCTGGAGAAGTGTTCAGAATATTCCAAACATTAAATCCAGCTATATTGGGCCAGTTTTGGAGCAGATTATGGGTCCAAAATGCGGCTGTTCAGTTTTAGGCGAATTTTACCATTTAATTTAGGGTTATGTTTCCTATTTTATTGGATTATTAATTTTAGTTTCCTAGGGGGAATAAAGGACCTGTTTTTAGGGTTTGTGTGGGGGCCTTGGCAGATTTATTGCTTGGCCGTCTACCATATTTCACTACGCTTTATTTTATGCAATTTTGGAGATAGAGAGAAGTGCTAGGGTTTTGGAGATTTTCTACTTCAAAGTGTTTTCAATCATTTTCTTAATAATATTTTCTATGATTTCAATTATGAATATGCGTAACTAATTTCTTTTGCTAGGGCGCATCCTTGAGCCTTAGCATGAATATGTGATTTTTATTTAATTGCTTATAATTGATTGCATGCATACTTTGAATTGTTAATCACCGGGATAAAAACTATCTAATTGTCTTAATGCCTGATCACCATTATGATCTTTAGAAAAGTAATTTGATGCAATTTTGGTCGGAAGGTTCCCTGAAATTGACGTTGGCTTCTTGTGATTAATAATTGTAATTTCACTTAGGATGAATACCACGTCTTAAGGGTTGCATGATTTTTCAAAGGGTTTTCATAAAGCATAATGAGTCTTTCATGTTCATATTTGATCCGAATGTCCGAACGGGTTGCAAGTTAGATATACGTTCTATGTTGGAGGTTCCAAGTAGAATATAAATTAGGAAAACCTAACCTTCAAAGTGGCATGTGTAGATCATAAGTAATTGGTAAAAGTTCATAGGATTGCTAGGTGATGGTGGAACCCTAGTGCTTTCTTAATATGATTTCTCCCAAAACTATTTTCTTTTCCCTCTAGTTTTAATATTGCATATTGTCTTATCTTTAATAGTTAAATTTGTTTTTAATTTAAGTAGGTTATAAAATTAATCATCTCAATTTCTACTTTACAATAATTAATTGGAATTTGATTTGTTTCGAATTATTTAATAATCCATGTGGAGAATGACATTATGAGATCCGTTTATACTACAACAACCTTGTGATTCTTGCAAGTATTATAGGAGTTTTTATCGCATTCACATGAGTAGTAAAATCCCTATCAGTGACATCATAAACAGACATGTACCATATCTCTAACTAAATCACAATCACCCAGGGTGCAGGTTTATGAGCTCTCAATCACGTCTCACATTATCAATATCTCATATAACAAAACATAACTCACTTGGTACTTACCTAAGCGTCCACAACACCAATTCATATTATGCATCATATACTAATTCATATGCTGAATATAAATTTATATGCATGGCATTTCAAAGCATACTTTCATTTAAACACATTTTCTGGGAAAATATCAAGTATATAAATATATACTGAAAACTAAAAGCCCACTCATTGGTATGTTGAAGGGTCATAGCCCCCGAGTCGCCCTTGACTGCGCTCGTCCTCGAGATAGGTCTCACCTATATGCAAAATAACTGAATAAACGTTATTTAAAGCACATAGACAAAATTAGTTAATAACTTCTCATACATTGCTCAAATGAGATGTTTGAATATACCAATGTAATCTACACAACCTCACAAACATCCCCATATTTTTAGAAAATTTTTTCGACCACCGACGCGCCGCCACGTGCAGCCAAATCTTAACTGAGGCCTAACTGCCGTTAGGAATATTCCGTTAAAATCAACTAACGTCGTTATTCGCGTTAGGAATATTCCGTCAAAATCGACGGAATATTTCGTTGTCCCCTACCTTCGAACTCCGGCGACTGCCGCAGTCGTCGAAAACTAGAAAAATATATAAAACCTCATATCTCCCTCATTTTTGCACCAAATTCCACGAAATCTTCACCAACACGAAGCTTACAACATAAGGAACAAAACCTTACCAATTTTGGGACCTGAAATCCTCAAGAATTCGCCGGAGATCTTTCGATAATCCGGCCAAACCTTGAACTAGTCGATCTCCACTTCCCGACGTTCAATTCTCTTGGTTTTTCTTCTCCAAGCTCCGTAAGGATGATCCAAAGCTCCCTAAGTCCTTAAAAATTCCTAAAAACCTCACAATTATGAGTGCATGAACAATGCATGAATTCGGCGGTTGTGGTTTCTTAAGAATACGAAGGTTTCAGATGAACTCAAAATCTTACAAGGAGTTCGAATATTACCTGGTTGACGTCGATCCGTGCATGAAGTGTGAGTTTGGTGTTCGTCCGTACGTTTTGTACGAAAATGGTAGGAAGGCCGAGAGAATGAGAGAAAGAGAAAGTGCACGGGGTGTTTTGTGCGTGTGTGGTCCTCACTTGGTCACCAACCAAAACCAACAAAAGTAATCTTAGTCCTAATTAGGTCCAAACAATTAGGACTTAAGATAATTGGCCCATTTCACACACTCACAATCCAACACTTAAGGACGAAATTGACATTTCATGCCATCGATAAAAATAATTCGGGATGGGCTGTCACAGATTAGGAAGGAAGAGAATCTTCCTCCTTAAAAACCCCACACTATTCATCAAATTCTCACTTTCTTTATTGGGTAAATATCAATTGACTACTCTCAAGTTTCGTGGTTTTCAACATTTAGTACATGGAGTTTTTTTATGGAGTTTGTTTTTGTCCCAGAGTCATACCTAAAGTATTAATTTTGAGATAGTCTCATACATTTGTTAAGTTTTATGTTAGAACTTATGTTAAATAATGATGTGGCACCAACATGGACAATTATTGGGCGTCACGTGTCAATATAGGCCCGCTTCAATATTAAAAAATTAAAAAAATACAAAAAAAAAACCCCCATTTTCTACATCCCCCACCCCACCCTTTCCTTCTTCGCTAATGTGGGAAGTGACGGTAGACCTCGCGTCAGAGCTCCTTGACCCTCAGCCTTCGCAGCTCATCAACCATTGCATTCAGGCTCCCAGACAAATCGTCGTCGTCTCCCAACCCTCAATTCTTCTTTTACCTACACCTCGACCCTCTAAACCATCATTCTTCTACCCACACCCCAACCCCTCCCCCCTTCCCCGACGATCTCACCCAACCCTTCATCCCTTTGATCTCACCCAACCCTTCATCCCTTCTCTCTCCCACCTAATCGTTCGTCATTTCTTTCTCCACGGCTGATGCCGGTTCACCTCCTGCCGACCCGTACAACTCGACAATCCGATTAACTCCCTCAGATTTGAACTTTCTCTCTTTCTCTCTCCTATATCTCAATTTTTTTCTCATCTTCAAGGTCGAATCGCGGATGTGCAATGTGTTTCTAGATCTGGAGATGTGGAGTGTGTTGCAGATCGCGGATTGTAGTGTGTTTTTGGATCTGAAGATGTGGAGTGTGTTATCTACCGTTGGGTGTGGATGGAGAGTTACGAAGTGGGATGGACGCCATCATCGACAGTGGAGGGAGAAGGGACGAAAGGTTAGGTGGGCAAGAGAAAGGATAGAGGGTTGGGTGGGATCGAGAGGGGGGTCGAGGTGTGAGGTTGAACAAGAATGGTTTTTTTTTTTTTTAATTTTTTTAAATATCCACGTGGGCTTATATTGACACATGACGTCCAGTCATTGTCCACATGGGCGCCACATCATCAGTTAACGGCTGATTTAATAGACAGACTAATGGATGTATGAGACTGTCCCAAAATTAATACTTTAGGTATGACTCTAGGATGAAAAAAACTTCATGTACCAAATGTTGAAAACCACAAAACTTGATGGTAGTAAACTGATATTTACCCGTCTTTTTTTCACTCTTAATACTCTATTTCTTTCCCACTTGTTCCATCACACCACTTCACTATTTCTCCCATTTTGGCCGGTTCCCTCACATCTCTCCCTTTGTCTCTTTATCAATTCACACAACCACAATTGTCATCATTACTCTCACACAATCTCTCCCACATTAACCTTCACGTTACTTTCTCTCCTTCCACTAAATTCACTCAACCTCACAACTCACAGACTATATCTCATTTCCTCTCTTAACTCTTTCATGCACCTTTTCCTTTCCATGCACTTTTTTCTTCCCCTTGGACAACCCAGACATCCATCTCTTATCACCACCAACACTGCCCATACTCTTCCAAAAATTTCCTAGGACTCTCTGCAACTCGTCCTCAACCTTTGGTTGTAAGAAAACCTATAGGAAGACAAGGTCCACTTTTCGAGGTTCGACGAACGCCGACAAAACCTTCACTCTTCCAACCATGGTATGTTCAGGATTTCCATCCTTAAGCTCTCCCTTGACCTTCCAGTATATTTTACTAACATGCATACACTTGTTAGTGCATTTGAAGGACAATTTCCTCACTCTGTTTTTCTGTTAAAGTTTGTAGGATTCCCTAGCGAAACCTGGCCAAACCCCGTTGGTTTGGTTGGGTTGAAGGCACATGATGATTTCCCTAGACCACCGGTTTGAGCTTGCATGCTCGAATCTACTTCGAAATAGAAGAAAACGAAGAACTCCAACTCGGGCCGTCACTTTCAATGAATTTTTCGACGAGCTTCGGCCATCTTTTGGCCTTAAAATAGGTATAATCTTATTTCTCTTGTCCTAAGTTTTGTTTTGATATATTATAGGTCAAATTCGGTTGTGTAACGGCTCCGAACGGGGCAATTGAATTTATTTCCAAATTTCCAACGAAAATTATGTTCTTGAGCAAACTAAAGAAAATTAGGTTTATTAATTAGTCCTCTCGGAGGAGTTCAGCATGCAGAATAGTTGGACGATTACGATCTACATATATCTGTGAGTGGGTATTTTTGTTTTTATGTATATATATGTATATGTGATTTTTTTCTAACAACTGCTTTTATATATTATGATGTGACTTGTCATGTTTAGCATTACAAATAAACTTTTCGTACACTTTATGTTTTTAATATTATTTGTGAACATAAACTTGTGGCATGACATTTTTGCATTTTATCTGCTCATTATTATGTGTTTGCACGATGTCTCTTAGTTATTTGTACTGTTCTAGGCCCAAGACCAGCTTCACGTGTAGTTCACATGCACCGTTTACATTCGCTATGGATCCAAAGTTAAGTGTCAGCCTGTCCCTTTGTGTGATGCGACTAGCGCATCTCACGTGATGTAGTACCAGAATGTAAAACCTACACTCAGCCTGTTCCATTGGTTGAATAACTCTCCAATGGACTAGTGTGCCTACATAAATTAATGAGCATTGATTTCTTGTAATAATGAATTGAGATTTGATGTTGAGATACCTTGCTGTTGTGCCTATATCCTTTAGCTCACTTCTGTTGCAGGGTACCTAGTACATACTATTATTATAATATTGTTGAGAAATCATATACTTGTTTTACAGTGAGGGGTTACATTTTTCGAAAATGGTTTACAAAACTTTATTTTTCAAGCCCACTCATCCTTATTTTTCGTCCCTCTAGGTTTTAGTGGCAGAACTCTTGTGGCAACGAGGATTCCTGACAAAAGTTGGTATCGGAAATCACTTCCGATAGTATATTTCTTATTCTAATTTTACTGTACTTTACTTATGCTCTGATATCACGTGTGAAATGGGTTCAATTCCGCTCACATGCGCACTCTTACATTTAGTCACTTTTAGGTTTTAATTCATTCACATTTACCACATCACCACATTTTATGACTTTGTCACCTTCCCAGTGTCGGTCAGCACAGCTCGATTCAGAGTGTGTTACTGATTCCACTAGGCATGAGCTTGTTCAAACTGTGTTAAAATGATTTTTTTGGTTTGGGAAGTATTTTGGATAGGATAGCTTAATGGTATAATGATTTTGTTGTAATGAATATTTTTCAATTGCAAAGTTTTAGCCTAATACATGGATATCTTGCAACTTTCAAACAAATGTAACCCTTAATTTAGTTGATACAATGATTTTGTTGGTCGGAATTTCTCTATTGATTGGATGATTTATTTTTAAAAATGCCTAAAATTTATGCATTTGAATTAGAGTTGTCAAAAATAAAATTGAGACTTGTTTAGTGTGAGGACTAGAGGTAAATAAATGTGTAAAATCTGAAATGTAAAAAATACTCTTAAATTTAAGGATCCATTAACGGAAGTGGGTAAAATGAGACAAAAAAGTTGAAGTTGTCAATCTCAAGAGGCAAAATGAGACAAAACCAGTTTCAATGGATGAACTGAGACTCAATGACAATTTCAATGGGGCATTTTTAACTAATAACCCTTATATTATTTAGGGAAATTTTATTTAAACCCATGCAATGTCACAGCCCGTCCCGGGATTTTTATATCTGGGACGTGAATTGACGTAATTACCCTTGGCGGGCATTAAGGTACGTGTGTGTGTGACATTATTTGAATTAATTTTGTAAGTTTTGGGATTAAACTTTTGGAATTTGAATTTTTGTGGTTAGGGATTTGGATGGATGGTGAGGATTGTGTTGGGCCACACAATCACACACACACGCACTCCCTGTCTTCTCTCCCTCTCGTAGCACTCTCTGTCACTCTCTGTCTCTTTCCCTCGACCTCACACACACCCAATGTGTACGGCACACACCCAAACCCTCCAAAAACTCGACGGATCGAGGCAACCAAGGTATGCATCTTCATCCTTTCGACGTTCTGAGTTCATTGGTACTAGTTTTAGGAAGTGAAACCCTCGAAATCACGGGAAACCCGAACCTCCATTTTTGAGTTACTGTTCATGCACACGTAAAATGTCGTGTTTCAGGGAATTCTAAGCTTGTAGTGAGCTTAGTGAAGTCCTAAGGAGGTTCGGAGTACTTCGTTTGAAGGATTTGGACGTCGGGATCACGTGGTTCCATTTTGGCCGAATTTCTTGGGAATTTTCCGGTGAGATTTCTTGATTTTTAGAGCCTTAAACTAGTCTATCGTGATTCTACATGTTTGGGGCTTCAATTTGATATAAAATACGAAGAAAATGGGTGAAAAACGAAGGAGAACAAGAGGTTTTAAAATTGGCCGGAAAACGGTCGCCGGAAAAACCAGGCCGGCGACCCAAGGAAGAAGAAGGGCGCGTGGGGGGCGCGTAGGCCCGTGCCACGTGCGGCGCGTGGGGGCGCGTGGCACATCAAAAAAATAATCTAAAAATATGTCGACGTTCGTGACGTCAAGTAGATCACTGTGGTATATTCATATACCCAAATTGAGCACCGTATGAGAAAGTTATTACGATTATTGGTTAGGTGCTTTAAATAACGTTTTATAGTTTTCGCATTTAGGTGAAAATGTGAATTGACGATCCGACCGTTGGATCGTCACCAAACTTTGATACGTTGTAATACGTAATATTTGAGGATTATTGGAACTTACGGATTGGGAATCCGAGTTACGGATCTTCCAGAATTGGAGTTGTAAGTTCATAAAATAAAATGTTAACCGTCACTTAGTTTTGGAAATTGACGGAGATCCGACCGTTGGATGGTAATGAAATTTCAGGATGTTGTCCTAGAGATATATTGTGGACCTCTGGAAGTTATGGATTTAAAATCTGAGTTACAGATCTTTCGGATCGAACTGCGTAGTGATGTGTTTTATATAAGTTATATTCTATCGATATGATTTCTGAGGTTGGATTTGATTATTGTTCTAGGCGGCGATCGTCATGACGCCTTGATGTGTTGTGCTAGGGAGTTGTAGGGCAAACTCCAGGTGAGTGGGCAGTTTTGTTTTCGTATTACCTATATACTATTGAGTTTTCCCAGAAATTGAATTTAAATGAAAGTATGATTTAAAATGCCATGGATAGATTTATATGAAAAGTATGATTTGAAATGCCATGCATAGAAGTATATGAAAAGCATGAATTGATGTATGATGCATATATATATGTGAATTGGTGCTGTGGACGCACAGGTAAGTATCAGGTGAGTTTTATATTATTCATGTGCATTGTTGATGTGTATATTGTGGATAGCTCATAACCTGCAATCATGGTGTTAGTGCTTATATTATTCACCACACCGCACGCTCGTCTTGGATCCAAGTAGGTGGATGTCGTACAGACCAAGTGAGGGTTCCGACATGCTAGTCGTATAGATTACTAGATGTGATTCCGACTAGTGGGTGACCTTAGATTATGTGCACAGATGATTGATGAGAGAAGCACTAGAGCGTATTATTACACCATCCATGTCGTACAGACTACTTCAGGTAGTTCCGACTTATCTGCAGTGTAGTGCCGTACAGGTCATCGAGGTGACTCCGGTTGGATTGGATGTTGAGCTATGGAATTAACCGTACAGGACCAACTGCAGGGTCTCCGGTTAATTCAACTTTTCACATGTTACATTGATGCATCATTTATTTTGTTTTCGAAATTAAAACATGGCATACTTTCGGGTTTTAACGAAAAATTGATGATTCGAGATTTATGAAAAGTATTATGTTATTATACTATTTTCTGGGAAAAGTATACAGGTTTTACAGTGAGGGGTTAGAATTATTTTTGGCGAAATGTTTTTGAAAAGCTTGGTTTTACTGACCCACTCAATTTTGTTTTTCGCCCCTCCAGGTTCTTGATAGCAGAGTTTTGGTGGCCACGAGGAATCCAACGGTATTCTGACAGAATTCACAAAAGTAGGACTCACCCTCGAGGGTTTCCATTTTAATAATTGTATTTTAAAAGCTTCCGAACTGTGTAAATGGTTACGTCACTCTCATGTGACGGCCAGCATGCACTCCTTCGGGACGGGGTGTGTCATGCAACCTCTTTACACCCAACTTAAAATTTTGAATGTTAATTGTCTATTTTACCCTATTGCATAATTACTATTAAGTACAAAATGAAATTAATAATAAAACTCAAATTTATCAATAAACCCAAACACTATAATTAAACCCTACGATCATTCTTTGTTTATCCTGCGTTCATTCTAGCTAAAACCCTAATCATAGAGAAAAATAACTTTTTCTATTGATAGGTGGTGATTTTGAAGTTTTGAATCCTCCAACCAAGGTATGACTCAATTTATGAATTTTTTGTTCGTTCAATTTCAATTTTTTTTTCTATCAATCCTGCATAGCTGAAGATTGACTTGGATTCTTAATTTTACGATTTCAGGACATGTTTATTGGAGGAAGTGATACTAGTTGGACTGCCATGATATGGTTGATGACATAGCTTGCGAAAAATCCACGCGTGATGAAGAAAGTCCAGGAAGAGGTAAGAAGGGTGGTGGGGAACAAGGGATTTGTAGATGAGAAAGTTGACATCCCCCAAATGACCTACATGATATGTTGCATCAAAGAAAATATGAGAGTTCATCCTCTGACGCCTCTTTTACTTCCTCGCGAAAAAAGTACAGACGTGAAATTGGGAGGCTACAACATCCCTGCAAAAACGCAAGTGTTTGTGAGCGCATACTCAGTACAAAGGGACCCCCAAAGTCTGGGGCAACCCCAATGAGTTTTAGCCTAAAAGGTTCGAGGAGAAGTCCATTGGTTTCGTAGGTCAGGAGTTTGAACTCATCCCGTTCGGTGTTGGGAGAAGGGTATGCCCTGGACTCGGCTTTGGGGTTGCTTCTGCTGAATATGTACTTTCCAACCTTCTGTATTGGTTTGATTGGAAATTGCCTGGTGGTGGTAAGGAATTGGTCGAGACCATGGACACCGATGAAGTTTACGGACTCACAGTCCACAAGAAAGCTCCTCTTAACCTAATCCCGGTCCCATTCAACCCTTGATCCCTCCATCGAGATCTGTCGTTCTTATACATGCTTTTTATTAATTTTGTTCGTTGTTTCTGTTGCACCTAAATTTGCATTAGCAATTCTGCACTTGACAATGTTGTAATCCTCCCATCAAATTTAGCTTCTAAAAATCAAATGGGTGTAAAAATAAATCCACATATTGAATTGGGTTTATGGGGTATATTTGATATTAAATTTGGGTTTAAAGAGATGTTAATAGTTTAGTTAAAAATTAAATGGGTGCAAAGAATAAGTTGGGTGTAAAAATAGGTTAGATGGGTTTAAATAAAATTTCTCTATTATTTAATATGAGGATTGTTGTTGTTTTGCCAGCCAGTCCTCCGCGCCACCGCACCTCCCGTGCCTCGCCGCCCACTCCGTAAAAAGCATACCGGCAGCGGTTACACCTTACCCCACGTAATGTAACAGCAAAATAAAATAATAAAAAATCCTAAAATATATTCACAAAACGAGTAAACCAATCCGAAACGACAACGAGCACTCCTATATCTGAATCCAGAATTATCCAAATCCCACGTAACTACCCATCAAGGTTCCAGATTCTCGATATAAAACCACTTCGAAAGGTAACAAACGACGTGGTTACAATAAAACAGGTTTATCTAAATCTTAATCTTACCAGGATGTTTATCTGCTTCCTTAATTCTCGTCCCCATAAAAAAATCTTCTTCCTTAACTAGCGGGTTCTAAAACTCCGACTCCTCCGACTCCTCCGACTCCTCGCTCCTATATCTTCCCCTTCATCCTTAATCCGAATCTCAAACTGTCCTAAATTATTCTCTAATTATTAATTATTCGATAATAATTGGATAACTTAAAGTTTTTGTTTGCTTGCGTCGCCGTCGCCGTCGCCGTCACGGGGGGCTTTGAGTTTTCTTTTAAGTGGTTGCAGAGCGTTCGGGTAATCAAGTAGATGGCACAAATGGCAAAACACGAAGAACTCCCCATCCCAATTCACGACAGCCTCGACGCCGTCTACGGCGACTCCTCCCAACTCGACGAGGCCAGGCTCCGATTCCACCGGCTGAAGTCCAAGTTCCAGCAGGTTTTCGGTCAACCTCCCCAACTCTTCGCTCGCTCTCCAGGTGGGTCCCTCTTTCTCTCTCTCTCTCTCTCTCGGGGATTTTTCAGTTTTCGAGTTTGTGCACGTGTTTGAATTTGTGATCGGACGGTGGATTCAGGGAGAGTGAACTTGATCGGAGAGCACATAGACTACGAGGGCTACTCGGTGCTGCCGATGGCCATACGACAGGACACCATTGTCGCAATTCGGAAGCGCGACGACGGAGACACCGAGAAAGTTCTCAGAATCGCCAATGTCAACGACAAGTACCAAATTTGCACTTATCCCGCCGACCCGACCCAGGTACCAAATTGTTTGACATGATCATCCCCGTTGATATCGATGTTCAATTTTAGTCAAAGTTTTTGACTTTTAACTTTTTCTGGTGGTTGAAGGAAATTGACTTGAAGAATCGCAGATGGGGGCACTATTTCATTTGTGGGTAAGACATAAAATCCATGCTTTGATCTGTATGTTTGGATAAATTTAGTTTTTTTCCTTTCTTTTTGTTTGATGATGAAAACATTTTGATGGTCAAACGTTAAAACTATCAGTTTCTGAATGTACGGCAGAAAGTGATGGTTTATGTTGTTGTTCAGGTACAAAGGTTTTTACGAATTTGCCAAATCGAAGGGAGAAAATGTTGGATCAGTTGGACTTGATGTTCTTATCGATGGAGCAGTTCCTACAGGTGCATTTCCCATCAATTAATGTTGTAAATTTTAAGGTTAATTAGATTGATAATATCTATATATAAGTACAGGGCAGCTAGTTTCTCATATGGTGGAGTAAAATTTGAGATTTATTGTTTTGTATAGGCTCCGGACTATCGAGCTCTGCTGCATTAGTTTGTGCTTCTACGATTGCGATAATGGCTGCTTTTGATGTGAATTTCCCCAAGGTATTTTAGTGGTCTGTGTGCCGGTGCTGTACATATTGTATAGATAAGTTTCCAATGCTGACATTGTTTCTTGTGTGCAGAAAGTAGTTGCCCAACTTACATGTGATTGTGAGCGTCACATTGGCACACAATCTGGTGGAATGGATCAGGTCCGATAAATTTTTCATTCTTGATTAATTTAAATCTGTTATCTGTCACGTACTTGGTTGTCCTGATATTGGTTCAAATTGCAGGCAATCTCTGTGATGGCCAAGACTGGGTTTGCAGAACTAATTGATTTCAACCCTGTTCGTGCTACTGATGTGCAACTTCCGGCTGGTGGGACTTTTGTTGTGGCCAATTCTTTGGCAGTTTCTCAGAAAGCAGTAACTGCTGCCACAAATTACAATAACCGAGTTGTTGAATGTCGTCTGGCTGCTGTAAGTTTGATATATTTTGGTCTTCGACCCAAAACTTATGTTCCAAATCCTAAATTCTTTTATGAGCTATTAATACAGGGGGTAAATATCAACCTGGGTTTTCAGCTCACAAGAAGGGTGTACTAATTTTTTTTGTTGGAAATATTATGTACTCACATTGTGGACTTGGAAACTTTTTTAGATTGTGCTTGGGATAAAGTTGGGGATGAAACCGCAAGAGGCAATATCAAGTGTCAAAACTCTTTCCGACGTTGAAGGGTTGTGCATATCATTTGCTAGTACTCGTGGGTCAACAGATCCTGTCGTGGCTGTAAAGGTAGTTTTATTCATTGCCTGCCAAAATTTTGTCAATCGGTGCTTCATACATTTGATTATTTTCGTTGTAGGTCTGTATTAATCGCTTCCCTATCTATATCAATTAAATAACAGTTTGTCTTTATCTACAGGAGAATTTAAAAGAAGAACCTTATACAGCTGGGGAAATAGAGGAAATCCTTAGGGAGAGTCTGCCTTCTATCTTGAAAGATTCCTCGTCTTCTTTGGATGTTTTGAACGTTGCAAAGAACTTCAAGTTATCTCAGGTACTTCTTTTGTTGTTAGCTATATCGAGTCATTGCTAAATTTGTCGATTCTTTTCTTAAAAACTGGGAATTTTGTTTTAATGTTGAAAAACTCTTGTTTACCAGAGAGCCTCCCATGTGTACTCTGAAGCCAAGCGGGTACATGCTTTCAAGGACACCGTCTCATCAACAGTAAGGTTTGTATATTGGTTGCGGAAGTGCCAATCTGTTGGTTACTAGAACTAGAAAGGGATAGCAATCCCCCTTCTATATCATACCCCTCTCAGGGTTTAAACTCGAGACCTACCGCCATTTAATAAGTAGGGAGGGATACCACGTGTTACTAGAGCCAGTGGTGTACTATCTTAGTTCATTTGAACTCTTTTCCCCCTACCCATGATGCAATAAATATGGCTTAAGATATAGAATGGAATTGGCATATCGGTACTAAACTTAACTCTATGTTCTCTTTAGTAAACATGGGAATTTTGTATGTGGTGGTAGCTTAGGGTGTGGTTAAGGTACGATATAGAACTTGTTAGTGCCGGGAACAAATATAAGGTTTTATTCTAACACTGGAACTGTCTTTGCAGTGATGAGGATAAGCTAAAGAAGCTTGGGGATCTTATGAATGATAGCCACTACAGCTGCAGTGTGTTATATGAGTGCAGGTACAAATTTATAATTTCGATCTCCCTTGAATTTACATGCACACTACTGATACACACTCGCAATAATAATTGATCACATCTTGTAAATTTTACCAATCTTATCTTTACCATCTTTCTTTTTCAATCAACTAGCTGTCCGGAGTTGGAAGAACTTGTAAATATTTGTCGGGAGAATGGTGCTCTTGGGGCAAGGCTTACGGGAGCTGGATGGGGCGGCTGTGCAGTTGCTTTGGTAAAAGATAGTATCGTCCCACAATTTATCCTCAACTTAAAGGTTTGCACATCTGCTAACATCCTTAATGGTACTTTCCTCCATTGTCGATTTTGTTTGTTTATTTTGTTGAACCTAAATCTCCTTTGGGGTTTTTTTTTTTCCATATCAGGAACGCTTCTACCAGTCGCGAATTGACGGAGGCGTCATAAACAATAACGATCTCGGCCTATATGTTTTTGCTTCCAAGCCGTCGAGCGGCGCTGCTATCTTCAAGTTTTAGTCTATGTCAATTTGTGCAGTGCTTTTATATATCGGGTTGAACTGTAGTGTACTCTGTTTTTAGTAAAATTTCTGTCGATAAACCAACATGAATGTCTGCTTAAGTTGATAAATTTCCAATGGCAAAGGATCATAACAGTTGAACAGTTTGAATTTCAATTGTCGTTTCCAACTCCTTTTTTTGATGGGCCAATCCGCCTTTGAATGGTTATGAATGTATCCAAGCTAATTGGACCCGAGATAAGAGGCCTAAGCCTCGGTATATTCAGGTGCCGCGGAGAGAATATGTATCGGCCGTACGTGAGTGTTAGTGTGAGGGTGGTGAGTGGTGACTGCTTTTTATCACGAAGCTAGCTCGATAGGTTAAGACTATAAGGGTGTGTTTGTTGCACCGGACTATCTCGGACTGGATTAGCTTCAGGGACTAAGCTGGACTGGCTTAGACTAGACTAAGCTAGACTGACTTAGTGAAGCGTTTGATGCAGTGCCGGATTAAGAAGCAGGACTCTAATATTATATTATTAAATCTATATATACAATATTTTATCATTAATTTAATCTAATCTACTAATTTTTTATTATTATTATTTTATCATTTGAAGAATCATCTTCTTCCCAGATTCATTTTTATCTCCGCCCCTTTTTCTGCCTTTTCTCCCTCATTTTCGCAGTACCACCGGCTTTCCCCAAAAAACCCCAACCCCCTCCCTCTCAAGCTTAGCATCGCCAATTTAATGGCAACCATGGTGAGCTTTCCTGTTCAGCTTCCTCTCTCTTCCCTCTGTTTTTCCGTTCAAATCCCTTTCTCTCTTCCCTTTGCCTTTTTTCCCGTCCAACTTCACTTATTCTTCCATGGGTGAGGATTGAAGTTGCAGACGGCACGGGTGGGTGGGGCTAGGTATGGGCATGGGCAGGGATTGGAGGTGCAGACGGCAAGGGATGGGTGGAGGAAGACGAGTCGTCGTCAGAGATGGTGCAGTCGTGCAGGACGAGCACGAGGACGCGGCGTGAGAGGGAAGACAGGGAAACGGGACTAGCAATCCCCTCCTTCTCGGGGGGTCTCACTAAGCCCAGCTAAGGAAGGATTTAGTCGGCACGAGTCCGACTTAATCCCACTAAACTCAATCCCGGCTTGCACCAAACATGGGTTATTAGTCCTAGCTAATCCAGTCCTAGCTAAGGAGGTCAAACAAACGAGGCCTAACATTTTAGTCAATATAACTGATCTATTTGTTTAGATTGATTGTGCAGTTTTAACACAAGAGAAATGCTAACGAGATTCTCTTAAAATAAGATTTTGTATGGATTTTTTGCCATTTTACAGTTTAACGTTAACTTTCCTATCATATAAAATATTTTTCAAACAATATGAGGTGACAGAAATTCAACGAAAAATTGAGATAATCTCTTTAATATTTGTCCAGACAGAATCTTACGTGGACCTTTTGACTCCTAAATATGGCTGAGGACGGATCTCTCCATCAAGATCACCGAATCAAGTGATCCGGGCCTTTGAAATTTAATCTAATGGCAAAAAATTATTATAGCTTTTAAGATTAAGAGATCAAAACAGGTGGGTTGTTGGATGAAATTTCAAATGCCTGGATCACTTGATTCAGTGGCCTTGGTGGAAGAGATCCGGAAAGGATCACTTTCCGAGGATTACAACTGTTGGTACCATATATTGGGCCTCGTCTTTGGGTCTCATCCCTAAGCCCATGACAAATGTAAAAGGGGAGGGAGCCCTTATTCTATAAAAGGAACTCTCCCTCACCCTCATTGAGAGGGCTCACCCTTCACTAAGATCCACAGGGTCTCACATACATCCCTCACAACAATAGAGGGCAATACCCTATCAGACAAATAGAGAGCAAAATGGCAAAGGCTGCATCCACAGAGAGCTCCCTTGCCGATTTATTGTAATCCATACATACATACATACATAATCAACATCAGTGTGGACGTAGCCCAAACATTGGGGTGAACCACGATACATCTTTGTGTTCTTATGTGTTTGTGTGATTCACGGCCGGATTTACGTTGGTCCAAGATCCTTCGGATTTTATGCATCAACAACAACCATTTTTCTTAACCTTTTCATATCATTAATCTCAAGTCTTAGAGCATCTCAAAAAGGAGATGTCAAAAAATAAATATTAAATGTTAATTTGATGGTTGATGTGGTAATGTTAGATTTTTTTTTTTTCAACCGATATGTTTTTTTATTATAAATGATATTTGTAAGACCCATTAAAAAAAAATTCAATTAACATAAATTTTCAAGATCTATAATTGGTACATTAATGAAACCCACCCAATAAAATAATTAAAAATTATTTGACATCACATTTTCTTATATGTCAAATTTGACAAATGAAAACTCATATGTCAATCCACATATCGGTTGAAGCTTGCTCTTACCTTCAAATTTGATTACATAACATTCCACTTAAAATTTGACATTTCATTTGGAGATGGTCTTAAGTTCCTAAGCTTTTCTTGTAAAAAAGCAAAACTTATCAACTACTACAACAATAGCACTCCGGCAAAAGCAGCTTATAGCTACAACAATAGCACTCCCGCAAAAGCAGCTTGTACTAACTTCAACAAAAACCTGTCATCAACTACTACATATACAAGTTGTTTTGGTTTGGAACAAAGGTAGGTAGTGATGAGAAATTCGTATGCGTAATTAGTTGAGTACAACTACAAATAGGAGCATGAGCGGAGATGATCTCGAGACCCCTTCTCCCCTCCCAAGTTCCTCATTTCCACTTCTTCAATTCTCTCTTACATATCTCTCTTACATATCTCTCTCATCACGTGACTAGTCATATCACAAGAAAGATAAACTCATGATTGTGCACAAACATAAAATGTCAAACATATGTGTAAGCAAGTTATACTATCAACTTGATATATCATATATATCGTCTAATCACGTGATAAAAAAATAAAAAATAAACTTATAATTAGATTCAAGTTATAATCAATGATACGAAAGATTTTATCATCATGTTTATATGATTGTGGGGAATCACCCGCCTAAACGATGCATGCACCATACATGAGGGAGCACAAAATCCATATGAATGTTTCATATCTTTTGCTAATGGGTCCTCTATGTTAAACGATGGGACATAAACTCAATTATCAACAGATCAACTTCACATAATTATTAAAAATTAAAAAAAAAAAAAACAACTCCACGTATAAACAAAATGGGTGTCACCATTTTTAATTCACGTGGAGATAGTGGGCGTGGAGAGAGTTGGTGAGTGAGTGAGATGGTTGGCCAACCCCATAACCCATCCCTATCCCTCCTCCATTTTTATCTTCTTCTGTTCATCAAGTTTTGGTGACAGCACTACTCAGCAGGGATTCTTCTCTGAATCGTATGGATTGGAGGACTGCCAGAAATTGGGAGTCTCAATTCTCAAATCTCAATCCAGCCACACTATATACGGTTGTCTTTCTCTTTACAATGTCTTATCATCACTAGAAAATAAGTTATATGAGACAAAGATGGTAAAGTGACGGTGCTTAAATCAATCATATAAGAGCGCGCGTGAAAAACTTAAAACACATATTATCATGTTCATTGGTTCAAGAGACATTGATGATGCACGTTTTGAGGGTGTAGGTAAGTCAGTCTCAAATATGATTAGAACTTGAGCTCATTTTCAAATATTTGGACAATGACTATTGTTTTTGCCTTAAGGGGTTTTTTCATAGTTACCCATTCTAAAACTTCGTATGCATAACTTACGTTGTTAAGAACATTTTTTTCTTGTCTATTTATTGTATTATGTTCGTCCTTTTTTTTTTTTTTGCTCATTGCAACTATCGTGAGTGTATAAGTATAACAAATAAATAATACTTAGTCATCTCAAAAATAAATAATTTTCATTCAGAAAGTGCGTATATTTTCTTAGTTGTAGACACCATTATTGACATGGTATGTGAAACACCTTGTTGAATTAATCTTATAATTGAGATGGTAACTTTTCATACAAGGACCAAAGAATTTTTCGTTAAGATAGTCTCCCAACATTTGTTAGTTATTAGGGGAGGAGGATCAGTGAAGATCACCCGTACTAGAATGCATAAGTATAAATTGTTTTTTGACACTGTTGTAAAGCGTCATTAGCATTGAGATTTTACCATTAAAAAGGAGAATTTGGTAAAAAAGAGATAAGATTAACGATGTCTTTTAGGTAAAGTTACATAACTACATATAATCCTAAACTTAGCATTACAAGATTATTGGGATAATCAGACACTCTCTAATACGTTTTGTCGTTAAAACGATTTCATAATGACTAATATGCATACAAGTAAACTTAATTGACTTTCTAACAAAAGAATATTCCACAAACATTGTATAGCATAAACCCATTTCCATGATTTAAATGCTAATCAAATTATAAAATCAATAAAGATCATCACTTTGTTTCAAAATAAGAAGTGTGTTTATCATTAAGGGAAGAGATCGGGTCCGGATCTCTCCCATCAAAGGTCTAGGATGAAGTGATCCGGATCGTTGAAATTTGATCCAACAGCTACAAACAGGAGCTTCATAAAAGTTATAATAATTGTAACTATTTGATCAAATTTCAACGGTCCATATCACTTGATTCTGGACCTTTGACGGGAGAGATCCGCACCGGATCTCTTCACTATCACTAATCACAAAGGACAACCTTAATTGGCCCAAATATAAGCCAAATGGGATTTAAAAAAAATAAAAAAAACCCCACAAGAGAAGTCAAAGATTCAAAAAATGGCATGCAAGTGTCGGTGAAGCGGGCGAGGAATAGGAAGAAGAAAAACATGAGATGCGCGTCGTTTGCGGTGGTATTTAACCGACGAAGATATAGCGCCACAATATTTAATCAGAAATCAAAATTTGATTTTATTATATAAAAGCCCTGCACTTTCTCGGTGATCCCCCTAAAACTCCTCGTGTCCGTTCCCTTCTTCCTCTCTCTCTCTCTCTCTCTCTCTCTCCTCCCCTCCCCCCCTCTCTCTTCTCACTCTGACTCTCTTTAATTAGCACTTGAAGCTTCCATATTTGACGCTATCTTCGCTGTAAGCTCTTTCTCCGCATCGGATCTGGGGCTTCTTCGCTTTCTTTTGAAGGTTTCTACTTTCTCTTTTCTCCTTTTTCTTTAGTTTTTGCATTTTTTTTCCATCATTTCTTAATTTTTTGAATTTTGGGTTTTCGAAAGCAATGTTAAATTTCATGGCGATGCATAATAAAGGGTGTCGATTGCTGTGGTTTTGATGGGTTTTGCTTTATCTTTCATTATGTAGTTTTGTTTGATCAGGTTTGGTTCATTTTAGCATTGCTTTTTAATCTTAAATTTGTACATTTAAGCAATTGGAAGCTGAGAGACGCATTCGGATTGAATAAAGTTGATTAATTTCTTGATTTTCGACAAGTATTGAATGCACATTGCATTTGGGTTTTTAGTATATTGTATTGTGTTTTGCTTGTATTGTTGTTAATGCTTTGAGGGTTTTGTTGATTGACAGGAAAGGGAGGAAAAAAGAGGGAGACACTGTTGTTTATTGGTTGATTATTCTTTGGGAAAGCGCCGAGCCGTGTCAAACAAGTAAAACTGCATTCAATTAAGCTGTATTCGATTTAATTGCAAGTTAATTTGGAAATTGTTGTTTGATGAAGCTAGATATATTTGTTATCAAGTTTCACCTCTGAATATAATATATATTGTGAAGAGGCCATTCCTTCTAATGGGTTGACTCCAAGATTCAAAATTTGGTTGTTTCCATTTGGGAGGGGTGTAACGTGGCTTTGCGCATTTGGAGTCTGGGGAGGGAGTTAGCAATTAACTTGAGTTTGGTTGCTTGTGATGGATCAAAAGAGTCCAAGGGAAAAGGACTTTGAAGTTGATCTTGAAAATGGGGTGGTAGTTAGTGAAGAAGATTCAAGTGATAGCGGTGTTTCGAGTACTAAGAAGCAGGCAAAGACATTGATTGCTAAGGTTTGTGGCGGACTGTTGGATGGAACAGCTAAAGTTGAAGATACAATCGGTTTGTGTGGCAATGGGTCCAACTCCAGCGTGGTGTGCCCCGATAACTTGAAGGTGGCAACAAACAAGGTGCTGGAGGGGAATGAGTGCATAGATCATGTAGGGAAGTCACGGGTGAAGGACAAGCGGAAGAAGACAAGCAATAAAAAGCCTCCTAAACCTCCCAGACCTCCAAGAGGCCCATCATTGGATGCGGCTGACCAGAAGTTAATCAAGGAACTCTCTGAGATTGCCATGTGGAAACGTGCAAGGATTGAGCGGATGAAAGCCTTAAAGAAGATGAAAGCTTCTAAGGCATCGTCTTCCAATAGCAGCACATTTGCCATGCTGCTCACCATTCTCTTCTGTCTCGTGCTAATCTTACAAGGTAATATTTCTTTATTGAACTCGAGATCTGTGGTATTTGATAGTTCTTAACTTGTTTGTTGGTTGTTTTATGGTTTTAAACAGTTTCAAACTGTTAAGGTGAACTTGCGATGTGCATATCACTTTTGCTCTTTGTGATTGACAATTTGAACTTTTGTATCTCATCAATGCTTATTTTAACATTTCTGTTGGTTATTCCCAGAAAAATAATGGGTTTGTTTCTGCAATGCATGTTTTAGTTAAAAAGGTGATTCACAAAATAATTCGTATTTGTTTCTTATTACAATTGAAGATATTTATTAAACTCTATTTACCTTCAATAAGCTTCTCAACATTTGTTGTTTTAGAGATCCCTAAAGCCCAAGACTTTTCCTTTAACTTTCTTATTTTTGTTATTCTATTATTTAGATTTGTTTCGATATTGTTAAATGAGATATGCCTTTGTTTTCTTGATAGGTGTAATACTAATTTCTTTGTTAGTGAGAACTGAGAAGTAGGAAACAAGAGACTATGCTTGTCTTGTTGTCAAATAAGGTTATTATATCGCAGATATTCGTAATCTCTTAACTACATATGGTCGACAACCATAGGGAGACTAAATAGTTACTTAATTCTCATTAGGCTTTATCAAATTGAAATAGTTAGGCTTTTGAAACACTTGGATGGAAGTGGAAGGTTATTTTCTCTTATTTTAATTTTTTATATTGGACAATTTCTCGGTGCCTTTTTTTGTATTAAGGATTTATAAATATTTATTTTCCTACCCATTACTTGACATTCACATTCTATTGGCGTTTATATGCAGGAATTTCGTATAGAAGAAGCTCACCTGTAAACTTTGAGGGATCTCCAGTGTCTGCAGGAGGAGCAGAGGGCAATTTGATCTCAGTTCAGTACTATCCAAATCCATCATCAAACGAACCTGGTTCTGCGTCCCCCAAGTATGTTAAATTCATTTTATCTTCAGTAAAAAATGCTTCTTATTGTTTTTTGGTTTTTATGGCATCTTCATGTGTATGAATAAATATCGATATATACACTTTTCTAACTTGATGAACAATGTTGGTTTCACGGTCTGAAGTAAAATGTTCCACTTTGATTGCACCTTGCAGTATCGTAGAGCAGGTTGCTGGTTCGGATCCACAGGAGAAGCTGAAAAGATGGGCAGGGTGATATTACAATGTTGTTGCCTAGTCTATGTTGAGCAACAAATTCCACATGCCTTTGAATCCTCGTGCAAGCCATCGATGCTTGCACTTTTTTGTATGCATGATTACAGAAGCTGAATCTAGCTAGGTAATTGATACCCTGTATGTACAGAGAGAGAGAGAGAGAGAGAGAGAGAGAGAGAGAGAGAGAGAGAGAGAGAGAGAGAGAGGTTACAGTACCATTTTGTGTTTTGTAGGTGATGCATACTGATAAAGTTGCCTTCTTTGCAACTGGTTTGGCCTCTAATAAAGTTGTGGCAATTATCCGACTAGAAAGTCACTTAAATCTGACTCTTTTTCATTTCGAATGCTGCATTATTTTGGCCGGAATTTGAAGTGATACTTTATTCGCATTGTTACCGTTCTGCAGGCATCGGATCCAAACAGCATTTTCCATCTATGAATTTGGGGTTTTAGGATGTTTGGTTTGTCTCCAAAGATGCAAACGTTTCCTCTATGAATGGAATGCCATGAATGTAGAATGGATACGTCAATTTTGGTTCTTTGAGGGATGCTTTGGTAATGTGTGGATGAGGCGAGTTAGTCAGGCTAGCGTGCCTCTTTTTGCACCAAAATACGAATCTCTTCATTGTCCGGTATGTAATTTGTACACATTTTGGCTACAAAACAGTTTTAGCAAGGGAAAGATTGTGGAAACTTGGCAATAGAAAACCCCATTTAACTGGAACGGCTTGCATAAACCCTAACTGTGGAATTCCGACCAATAATACAATGTTACGTGTCAGTTGTTATTCTGGCGTATGTTGCGTTTCTTAGGGTGCATGCAGCATGCTAAGGTTCCCCCATTGAACTTTTTATTTTCTTTTTGTTGATGTGCTTTTGGCCAGGGTGTGCTTTTAACATGCTTTGAGGCATTGGTGCCACATATAACATGTGATTTCACAGGGTGTTCGCTTCTTCTAGTAGTCAAGCGGCTCTCAGTATAATTGCTCCGTGAGTTTCCGGCAAATAATTGTACATAAGTAGGAAGGGTCCCAATTCATCACAAGATACCATTTGCCTTCACATGTATACAGTAACCAAATCTTTTAATCTGGAAATCTTTGAGATGATACAACATGTATAAATGCAAATCACAAATAATTCTCAAGGATATGGCAAATCTTGATCCAGTTAAGCAGAAAATTAGGCTATAGTCTGCAAGAGCGTTTACTCTTCCACTCGATGTTCAAATTCTCGACCTTGCAATATCGACCATGTTCATGGATTAATGAAAGTGTGAAAAAGCTTTATTTTCCTTTACCATTTTATGTGTCTCTTCCTTTCTGCGTATGGCATTTCCTCTACCGTTCTAATTTGAAACTGTATTTTCAATCGTATGGATAAACAAAAAACTTGATCTATAATTTGAGTTCATATGTTCTTGGGCCTTCATCCTCAGACACCTCATTACAATGAAGATGTGACATATAAGGCATTTCACCTTTCTTCGTTCATGCCACGTACGATCTAGCACCTAATAGCCTGTCATGTCCTCGCACCTGACATGACCACATAGGGTCACTACGGAAACTTGACTCGGCCCAATCCAGTTTAGAATTTACGAGAATAACTTACATAAAATGGATTTACAGTCACAAGACGTTCTGATTCAACAACACATTATCACGTAGAGAAAAACAATGCATCATTGAATAAAAAATATCACGTAACTATAAGTCCATTTCATATAAGATCTTCTTCAAACCTACCCTTCAAAACAGTTGAAAAAAAGTTTGCATCTCATCTTATCCCACAAAGGAACATGAAGAGAATATAACTCTGATTTCAGTGGCTGAATCAGCAGGTACAAGTACAAACAAAAACTGCAAAAGAAAAGCAACATCACACAAATACTCACTAACTATAATATTAGGAAAGTGATTTCTGCACACTCGTTTTTATTTTTTATCTCGTTTTTATTTTTTATCTTTGAATTGAGCAAATTAAAGAAAAATTGACATAGATAAAACCAAAGCATGTAGAAGGAGAAAAAGAACGTGCGGTTATCATTTATCATTTTCCTAATAATAAGATAGGGAAAAATCAACCCTTTAATAAATTGAGAATGGCAACAGCCACACCAGAAAGATCATCCACAAGAGCATTCCTATCAGTGAGAGGAGACTTCACTCCTCCAAAACCCTTCTCGCATGCCTCAGCCTCCTTTGCAGCATCAGAAATCCCGTACTTTGCAAACCCAAAGTGCCCATTTCCCATTGCTTCAATTGCCTGCGGCAGGCTAAACTTCACAACTGGGATGTACAACTCAGCACAGTTTGCCAATGCTTTCTGCAAATCTGCCTCCGGGGACTGCTTCAGCAGGCCGTGGATGTAATCCAGTGTGTCACTTTCATTTGCCAGTAGAGCATCGGATACTATCCGGGCCAATCCCGGCACGTCGGCGTTTGAGCTGTCGGGGTTTGATTGGAGGGTTGAGAGGCAGAGATCATAGTGGGGTGTTTTTTTGCATGTTGTTTGTATCAGATCATTGCCTTCATCTGATGGAAGAAAAAATGATTGGGTTGTTGGGGGTGCAATGAGTAAAACAATGAGTAGAAAAGGAAGGGTTGAGAATCTTGAGATTGAGCTACTCATCTTCTGAGATGGGAACAGAAAAATGGAAACTTTGTTGGGATTGTTTGTTCTGATTCTGTTGGCAGTCAACTTATACTCATGTTTCAATTTCATCAATTGGCAGATTGATTGATTGCCACTTGTAGGCGCTTTTTGTAATCATGTGCCTATGAGTTCCAATTGCGTCTACATTTGTGTTGGTTCACATGTCTAGTATTTTGGTGTCATTCTGGCATTGCCATCTATTTTCAAGAAAAACTTACCTACGCCTAAGATGCTATTGAGACGGTTCGAAAAGTCAATCACAAATTGGCACTTTTTTATATAATTTTTTTCACACGACAGTACGTGATTGGCTTGAAATATTGTCACCATTGAGCAGGAAGTTATTCTTCTTCTTTGGTGCTCAAGTATAAGTAATGAGAAAATTGGAGGAATATATATGATTCGGTTATTAGCACCATTTTTAATTTCCTCAAGTTTTGGCCTCAATGGAAAGAAATAGTAATAATAAGGAACAAAGCTAAACAACAAGCAGAAAAATATATTGATAACATGTCGATTTGTTTAATAATATCAAATAAATAATCAATAGCATATGGAAAATTTCTTTGATAACCAACTGATGTTTGTTCCATATATAGTTGGACTAGTTCAAGTAATGCAACATAATCCGTTCTTTAATAAACTCTATTCATCAGTATCATATATTTCTCCAGTTCCAAAGCATGTTCTAAGTTCTAACTAATGTATTTTTCATGTGTTAGGCACAACAAAACTAAGGGTGTTGAGAGCATCCCACATCGAAGGATGGAAGTCTGGCATAAGTCATAAGAGCCTCAACTATGTTGGGGCATTCACCTCGTTGCCACTTGAATTTAAGTTGGATGCTCACATTCTAACAATAACGTTGATTTGCAAGTCCAAGGAATGCAATTTTGGTTATCAAATTAATATGTAATGATTCGAGTGTGGTAAGTTGTTAACATGTTCATATAAAGTTAATGATAATGATGATCTAGCTAGATCACACAAAAGGTTTTAGATACTGTAATGATTTATTGAGTTAATTACCAAGGCGCCATAGATGAACACAAAACTAAATGAAGGAACAAACTATTCTAAAGTTTTGGCAATTGCAGCAGCCACAGCGGCAACATCATGAACAGATTTGTTTTTATCCGTCAGAGGAGAGCTCCCCGAAAAACCATTTTCGCACGAAACAGCCTCGCCGGCAGCGTCATTCATGCCTTGCTCCGCAAACTTAGGGTTACCCAAACTAAAACCCTGACTGGCTTCCGGCACATCAGCTGTTATAACTGTGTTGTACACTTCGGCACAAGAGCTCAATGATTTGTCACCAGGCCTCTGCTTAAGAAGGTCATTAATTTGGTTCAATGTGTCCGTTGCCTTACCCTTAACTACATCAACCATTATGATGCCTAAGCCTTTGACGTCTGCACTGGAGCTTCGAGGGTCTGATCGAAGAGAAGAGACGCAAAGGTTGTGATCCGGTGTTTTTTGGCATGTTTGGTCAATAAGAGTGGCGTCATTTGGCACGTAAACCGGCCTGCATTGGCTTACCGGAAGAAGGGAAATTTGTATGAGAAAAGTGAGTGCTAGAGGGATTAAATTCTTCATGTTTCCAAGCAAGAAAAAAGGGTTTAGAAAATTTTGGTAGATGCTTGATTTGGAGATGATATATGGAGAAACAGATTAATTAGTACAACATTTGGTAAGATGTGAGTCTCTTTATATAGTAGTATGAAACTTTGTTGTCTGGATGGTGAAAAATCTGGTTTGATTAACTTTCTTAATGAGAAAATCCGACATGATTCTTACCATGCCTTGTGAGATGCTTCCTATGTGTGTCGTCTTTAAGATGCTCACAAAATCTACTGCTATTCGCAAAGGCTAGCATATCAGCACAAATCAATTAGTGGACAAAGGTAACCAGCAGCTTAAATGTGTTGTATTGTTTTTTTTATGGGAACTTTAAAGAAAAGCTTCCGGTACTGTTTACTTTAACGAAAAACCATATTTTTTCACCAAAAAGTCACTTTATGCTTTATTTTGTCCTTATCGTTAAAACTCACAGTTTTCAAGCTATTTTTATTAATTTACCTTTTATTTTTTGGTCAAAAAATCTGTTTTATTGTTAATATCATACAAATAATAACACTATTTAAATACACAAAATTAATTATTTCTTTAATGCGGCCGACCTTTATTAGCGAATACGTCAACAATAAGAGTATATATATATATATACACGGATACACCCACATTATATATAGGGATAGGATCAATAAATGCTCTGATTCATTTTTTAAGTTGGTGATTTTCTTTTCAAATAGTTTATTCTTTATAGGAAAAATATTTAATTGCTATTTAATCGAAAATTTATTTCCATACTAAGGTTAGGTTTCAAAAAATTAGAACCAAATTTAAATTTATTTTTCCCTTTTAGAAGACAAGAAACTTGATTATTATCTAATTTACTTTATTGCAACAGAAAATTAATAGATCAAAACAATGTCCTGGCAATTCCTGCTGTCGCAGCTACAAGATCAAGGATGGCTTTGTTCATATCTAACAAAGGAGAACCGCCACCGCCGCCGGTAAAACCATTTTCACAAGCATCTGCCTTGACGCCAACAACATTTATGACTTGCCTGCTATGTCATAGTCACCTTTAACAAAAGCTTGATTGGCTACTAGGATATCAGTTCCTAAAACTGCATTGTAGATTCTGTTGCAAGACCTTAAGGCTTCAGCTCCCGGGCTCTTCTTAAGCAGCTCGATTAGGTTTAGGGTTTCAGTTACCCTAGCCTTAACTACATCAACCATTATGATGCCTAAGCCCTTGACATCTGCGTCGGCTCTTCGAGGGTCTGATTGAAGAGAAGAGACGCAGAGATCGTAATTTGGTGTTTGTTGGCATGTTTGGTCGATCAGATTGGCATCATCCCTTGGGAAGAAAACCGATCGACAATGGCTTGTTGGAAGAAAGACAACTAGACAAACAATTTGAATGAGAAATATGAGTGTTGGAGAGGTTGAACTCTTCATCTTTTCAGGATAAATGGTTTGAGAAGTTAAATGGTGGTTAGGACTAATTTGGTACTGATGTACTTTTATAAAAAGTGGGTATAAAAAAAACTGAGCTTAAAAATGTGTTTGGTAAACAATTAAAAACAGCTTATTTTTACAGTTTTGGGTGAAAAAAAGCTGAAAACGTGAAGCAGCAAAAATGAGCTTATTCTCATAGCACAGCAGAAGCAGTTTTTTTTCAAAGCATAGTAATACCAAACCAGCATTTAGACATTAAGTTTTGGGTGTGACTGTCACTTTATACAAAGAGTGAATCCAACCGGATTTTGTACAGAAAGATTTCCCCTTTTTGGGAAATTAATTAAGATGATTAGAAATCAAATCTCAACTGTTAAATTGATAAAAACTAAATATCGACAATGTATCAATTAGATATTTATGTATAACGATAAGAGATTGATGACATAGTGATCAGATATCCATGAAGTACTGGAAAACTAATAATTTCAGTAATTGAGATTTGGAATATGATCATTTTGGCTAATTTCCCAAGTTGTTTTTTGGTAAATGTCCACTACTTAGAATTATGGCTATAGGACACCGATATTTGCACACCATTTGTAATTGGTGACCACAGACATAAAGCATGCACTCTTAGTATTTTTTTGGGTGTCTTTATAGTTGGATGCCGCTGATATTGGTGGCCTTCAAAATTGAGACACCAACTATTGGTGTCTGTTAAATAACTTTATTTCTTAAAAATACTTTTCTTCTGCATTTTAATTTTATTATTTATTTTTTAAGCATCAAAGTGGTGTTGGTTATTATTATTATTATTTTTTTTGAAAGTTGCGATATATATTGCAAGGGGAGAAGAAAACCTATAGATGCAAGTGAAAAACAAAAGGGAGATAGAGGCCAAAACCTATAGAAGGACAGAGCCTTCGACCTTAATAGCATCTCTCGGCCAGTATTACATCAGTGATGAAGTCGGGCGGTTCCTCGAACTAGGAGCACTCGCAGGATACGAACATGACGTAGTGAGCAAGACGGTGAGCGGCCTTGTTTAGTTGGCGATAGGCGTGGCAGCGGAAGCTCCACTTGCAGGATGCTGGTTATTTTCTTCTCAAACCTTGCCCTCTCAATTCCTCAACAGATACAGCTCCTCGGTTCATTTTTTTTTCAGTTGGGTTTCGTACTATCAAATTGGGGTTGCAAGACATAGAAGTGATTTAGGGGATTTTCAGCAGGTAATTTTTGGTTTCTTATATTTAATATTCAATAAAATTCATGTCAAACTATTCAATTTGTTTATCATGCTTCTTAATTTGTTTGATTCTTCAATTACTCACGTTTTAGGGTTCAACTAAAGAATTTCTTATCAGCTTTCTAGTTTCTGGCCCCTTTTGTTCCCCATTTGTAAGCTTCGTTATATTAATGACTACCTGACTGACAATATTGAGTATATGAAATATTTTCTTCCTTCTTCTGGTGAATTATATGAACTTCTTATTATCCCATGCACCTTAAAATCTATTGCAAGTCTCATACATACAATGTCACTCATAAAATTGATTGATTTTTTATTTTCCTATTACCAATGATTCTTTCGTACAATATATACTCTCCCTTGTAGTTGCGTTTGTAAATTTTTGTCTCTTTATTCGCATACTATATTTACTTAATTTGTTTTAGTTACATATTTTACTTGACTTCTTAATCAGTAGGCACCTTATTATTCCAATTCTGGAAACTATTGATTATATTTAAGAAAGATGGACAAAAGTTGGGCCACTTTGAATTTGTTTACATAGGATTACAAAATAGGGCTAGCAAAATTTATCTCAAACTCATTGGAAGTATCTTCTCAAGATGGCAACATCAAATGTCCATGTGCTAAATGCTTGAATAGGTTTTGGTTGATTAACAATGAAGTCGAAGCGCATCTAATTGTTGAAGGTATGGACCGTTCATACATGGAAGGCCCATGGGTATGGCATGGAGAGACATTTGGCGACCCTCTTCCAAGTAGCCAAGCTACACAACAAATTGCTGGTGTTAATACTCCTCATTATGAACTAGGCCCCTTGCTTGAAGATATTTTCTCGGGTCCCAGTGGAATGGCTGGCATGCCTATTAATAATCACACTAGTCAGGAAGTCCAATACTTGCATATGCACGTAAGTTTCAAGCCATGGTGCAAGACGCCAACATGGAATTATATCCGAGTTGTGGTATGAAGAAAATGGATTTCCTTATACGAGTATTTCAAAACAAGTGCTTATATGGGTCCATCGAAAATGTAGTGCAAGCTAATCTTTAGCTTTTCAAACATGTACTCCCAAATGGTCATTCGTTACCAAAGAAGCTGATGAGTACAAAGGCATTGTTGAAAAATTTCATGTTGCCTCACCAAAAGATCCATGCATGTGAAAATGACTGCAGCTGTATTGGAAACATAACAATGGTTTAGATGTTTGTCATACATGTGGTGTGTTCAGATATACAACCGAGGTAGATGACACAGTGCCAAGCGGTAAAAAGAGAATACCTCGGAATTTGCTAACATATTTTCCTATTACACCTCGCTTGCAAAGGCTTTACATGTCTTGACACACCAGTGAAGATATGTTCCAAGTTATGCTAGCCCACGTGATCGAACCCTGTTATTGGTTGGTAGACTACTATGGGGTTCTGACTGATGTATTTGAAATTAAGTACCATATGGAACGCAAAATGGTATTATTCAACTGCAATTGGTTTGATGACACTTCCAGAAATACTGGTTAGGGAGTAAAAACATACAAATATGGCTTTAGATTGGTTAACTTGAATAAGATTTCGTTTGCGAGTGACCCCTTTACATTTGCATCATAAGCACTACAAGTGTTATATGTACAAGATCCAACATATATTAAATGGCATGTTGCAATCAAAACGAGACCACGTGATTTCTTTTATATATCCTCAACACATGATCATGATTTGTGCGATAGACAGAATGTGGAACATGCAACTGGTGATAATGATGAGGTTCGAGTTAGCAGCGATGTAGACGCCCAAGACTTCGAAGAATTCCTGTAATAACATCTCACTTTTGATTAAGGTAATAGTTATAGGAAGTATTGTTTAGATGAAAGTATTGTAGGATATGGAAATATTTGTATATTTTGACATTCAATCCTGAACCAAGCATTGCCCTGACTATTAGTTTTTTGATTTGGTGTTATATGCAATATATTAAAATGGTGTCTTTATGTGGCAGCTTCAGGTAGGAAGGATGACTGGAGGTGCAGTGGAGCATGGTCAATGTCACTGGCATCAGTAAGTGAAAAGTTAACTATGATCATTTTTTATGAATTTTACTTGATGTATATACTAGAAATGCCATAGGGAAAGCATAGAACCAATTGGGTGGATTTTGTTAGTTATCAGATTGATGTGCATTGGATGTGCATAGCTACATAGGTGGGATAAAATGCACTATCATCACCCTTGGATACTTGGTTGTGTTGGACAATATCGTTGAATGTAATATGCTTTCTTATGTAGCACAAACCTTGTTATTGATAAATCTATTGTATATAAAGTGTGGTTGGTTGGAAATGTGAATCCTTTTGCAAATTTAAATTCCATGTGAATTTTATATTAAGAACATGTGTTTTAATATAGTACATAGCTATTACTAAAATGCATGTAATACAATTCAAAATATAACCATTTGGATATCTGTATGTTGTAATTAACACCCACTTTGGTGCTTCAAAGCCATTGATCCTAATTGTGGATGCAAATTTTCTCCTCCTCGATCTTGGACAATTTTGCACCTACAAAACAACTAGCACCTTAGGTTAAGGCCAAAAGCCTCACACGCCCACGATGAATGGGGGGGCTTTGGCCGAAGAACCTCCGATGCCAAAGTTAGAATTTTAGAGAGAAATAGTGTTTAGAGTATTTGGGATTTTTTGTAAGAGAATTGGAATGAATATTTGGTGAAAATAGGAGCCTATTTATAGGGTTAGGTTGGTTCACTTTAGAGAGGAATGTGGCCGGCCACTTAGTAGGGTTTTTAGGTTTTGTTTTGGTTTAATTAGGCAATTAATTGGCTAATTAAACATAAAAGGAAATGTTTTGGTGGTTATGGAATTTATTGGCTAATAAAAAGGAAGAAATGGTGAAAAAGGTAGAAAACATTGATGGATTAGATTTTGAAATGGGGATAGCCGGCCCTCTAGTGACTTTTAGGTTTGAATGGGTGTTTCAATTTGATAATTAAGGGATTGATTAGGTAATTAATCCCTTAATTAGTCAATTTTTAGGAAATTTGAAAGGAATATATTATTTAGCTAATTGATTAGCTAAATAATGGAATATAAAACATATTAAATAAATTAGGTTTTGGGAATTACCTTATAGAAAGGATTTGATGAAATAGGCCTTAAATTGTTACATATTTTGGGCACTTCTGTCTTGGTTGAAAGAGGGTTGCCCGCTGTTTGCGCGTAGGAACCTCGTTGTACTGCAAGGGTATTTTTGTCATTTTTGTCCAAAAATCCACGTGTCGCCTTGTGAATATTTTTTGCTCCACAAATGCCCCCACACCTGTTGGGCTATTCGCAGAAAAGGGCAGCAGGTGTAGAGATCTTCTTGCTTTAGGAAACTTAGGACTGCTTCCTATTTTGATGTAGATTCTCTCTTTAATAAGAAATTAGATCCTTCTAGGAAAGGGAAATAAATTTCTCTCAAAGCCTATTTAAGTCCACCTTAAGTGGGTTATTAAATCAACTTTGGAGAGCCATTTATTCTACCCCACAATAGAGAGATAGCTTAGATGATATTTGTTCCCCCTCCTCTAGCAATCTTCTACATCTTGCCTGTGCAAAGGATCGTCTTTCGTTGTTTTCTTCGTCTTCTTCGTACCGCACTGAGGTAAGAAAAAATTAATTTTCCTTGTCTTCTTATTGGATGGTGCTACCGCGGGGCAGCCGTCGGGGTGGTGCGGCACGTCGGCTGACATGGGTCAGGAGTCGGCTCGGCATGGGCCGAGGAGATATTGTGGCAGGGACCACTGTTTTAAGCTGCTCGACTTGGCTAGAACCAAGGGCAACTTGTGTGGCTGGGGTCGCGGATTGTGGCGTTGGGGTGCAATGCTAGGCGAGCCACATGACTCATGTCCTTTGGGCTCTTGGACCTTACTCGGGCCAAACTGGCGACTGAAAGAAATGAGGAGGTCGTGGGCCTCATGGGTTGCTGGAATGCTGGGCATGCAGGCCTTCTACTTGCTAGAATGCTGGGTTGAGCTCTTCTGTTAAGTACCGTGAATGGCGTTGGATACTTAGTTCTTTTTACCGAGAGAAAGGTGGGCTGCTCCCGAAAGAGGAGGTAAAGAGGATTAAGGCGGATGCATTGGATCGTCTAATCGCTGTCGTGGAGCCTACTATGAATGAAGATAGAAAGAAGAGATCTTCCCCGCCTACTCAAGAGATGTCGATTGAGAAAAATTGAAGACTTTCTCCACTGCTGCTCATGATGATCTGTCTGCTGTCGAGAGACCTGTGATTGGCATGACTTCTTCCAATGGGAAGAAAAATGAGGCTGCTAGATCTGAGCATGTGGCGCATTCCATGTTGAGAATGGCTAGTACAATTGTTGATAAGATTGCTCAGCGTAAAGGTTTTATCATGCCCCATGTGCCGAAGTCTATATCAGGACGTTCGTTTGGAGCCAAGTCTGGTTCACCTTTGGAGAAACTTGCTATTATGAAGAGTGGTAAGGTGGACTTTGTTGTTAAAGTGGCGCCAATGCCCACTCCCTTTGCTGCTGAGACTGATTCGCCTGCTAGGAAGGAAGATACTGCTTGTGTGGGCCTGTGAGAAATCCACTAAGCCCGCTTCTAGGGAGGCTGCTGAGATCATTGTGCTTTTGAAACTAGATCTGCTTGAAGACATGGACGCTTGTGCCAAGTTTGTTAATGGTGGTAGAAAAGTTGTTTACCCAAGTTCCTTTGCGAAATATACGACCCAATATAAAATGACTGCTCTGCTTGCTATGATGCATATATAGCAAGGCTACCAATGAGGTGGCGAAGATTATGGTAGCTGAAGCTTATTCCTCAGCCGAAGAGATCAAAAGGTTGGATTATGAGCTTGTTGTTTTGAAAAGAATGGATGAGCTGCAGCGCGTCCGTGTTAGTCTGCTTGAGAAGAATGAGCATTTGAAGGGTGAAAAGGATGGGCTTGAGGTTTCTCTATTTCTCCGGAAGACTTGCTTGCTTTTACTTTTGAGGCTTCTATTGGTAAAGTAGTTAGAGACGTTAGTGCCCAAGCTTGAGCAGTCGGGAGTGAAGCGCCGGATGATGCCGCTGCTAAGAGCGTTACGGCTGTTGAAGGTGTGGCGACCGAGTAGTCGTGGGATGTCCAAGCTGCTGTAGTGTAGTATTTTAGGTAGCCTTTAGGATTTTCTTTGTTTTTCCTTGTAGCTCTTGTTTTGCTTGAACTCTTTCGGCCTTTGCTAGTTGTTTATAAACATGTTTTCCTTCGCTTTTCTTCATCTTCGCTTCTTTTGTTCATGCTCTAACCTTTAAACTTGATAGACTAGTGGCATGCATGCTACTTTGTTTATAAGCAGACAAGCTCGTGTAGCTTATGCAGCCGTATGTGTTGGTGTAGAACTTTGCAAAGTTGTTAGCCATTGGGTTGGTAGCCGGATGCCTTACTTACAGAAGCAGACAAGTTCGCGTAACCACTAGGCTGTTAACCTTGACTTTCTCAAATTCTGTAGGTTGCGTAGCAAGTATCACAACACTTTAGGACTTGGTGTAGGTTGTTCCGCGCTTGGTAGGTGAAGCTTATCGACTACGTAGCATGTCGGCAGTGGATAAAACTTCGTATATGCGCACTAGCTTGTTTAACCTTTCACAAGAATGTGCAGTTGTATAAGTCTAGCACAGCTTTACTGCTCGAAGGGCAAGCCGTATGCAGTCTTCCGGAATCCGTAGGCTACCTTAGTGCACTTGGTAGCAGCTTTAGGGTTCCAGGGCAGCCGTCTGTAGGGCGTACTGCATAATATGCCCCCTCCGTCTCTGAGGTCCGATTCCCTACAGATTAAGCCAAGAGACCCAAAATCCTTCAGTTAGTTAAGCCTTGAAAAAGACCATTGTGGCTACTTCTAGGAATCCCGGCGTAAGCCATCGTGCATCTAGTTATACTAGGGCAGCCAGACTCATTCACGTCTGGATAATCGGACTGTAAAGTTTATCCTCCCGTCTTGGAGAGTTGACCCATATGGATGTCGGGGAATTGGTTTACCCTCTCGCACTAGAGAGCAATTAGTTTACCCTCTCGCACTAGAGAGCATGGTTGGTCCCTCGATGGGCGCAATTCCTGCGATAAGTCCCTGAGTAGGGCGCAGTCTTATTTTGAAGTGCAGGAGTGATCAGTTATTGTAAGCATGTAGCCGAGCCAAGTTGTGATTACTTCTGAATTCCTCATTAAAAAAAACGAGTGAAACGAACGAGAACTTAGCTGTAAGGTAGGAACTGCATAACAACTAGATAGTCCTCGGCTTGTAAGGTGGTGCCCGTCGAGCTTCTTGAGTCTTCGGGTTTTGTTGTAGCTGGGGAGGAATTGCTGCTGGTAGGCTACTATTCAAGTGATGGTCTGCTCACACTTCTCCTCTGCCAAATCTAAACTTGTGACCATCTCCTTACCGTTCGGTTGTTCGTCTTTTGGTGGTGCGATATGCCCATAGACATTCGAAGAGTTCGTTTAGCCATTTTCCCTTCTTGTTGGTGAAGGATTTCTTGAGGCAGTCGAGGATCGTCTTGTTAGATACTTCGGCCTGCCCATCGCCTTGAAGATATCTTGGCGTGGACATGTGCTACTAGATGCCATATTCTTAAGGCACTTTTGTACTAACTCTTTAGCATCTTGGTGCATGGTAGGCCAATAGTAGCCTGCGTTAAGAGCCTTCTATGCTAAGGATTGGCATCCATAGTGGTTTCCACATACACCTTCCTGGATTTGATCTTAGAACTTTCAAGTCGTCGGGAGGTGCTAGGCAGCGGATATGTGATCCGGTGTGGGATCTTTGGATGAGAATGCTATGACACTTAGGTTGTTGGCTCCATCTCTATGCTTGGCTTGTTAAGATATTCCACCGGAATAGAGCGTTTTGAGTTGGTGATCGAGTGCGGAGCCTAGGCCGGCTAGTACGTCTGCATGGGCGTTGTCTGCCTGGGGAACTTGAGTGAGAGTTTAAGTCTGAAATGCCTCAAGCTGCTTGCGTACTTTCTCTAGGTATTACGTCATCGACATGCAAATGCCAGAAATCTCCATTGAGGGAGCAGGTGCAGCTAAAGTGTGCTCGGCTGCCTTCGGGGAGTCGTTGGGCCGCTCTGTTGCTTTGTCAAGGCTAGGTGTGAAGGCGCGGTAAGGAGCCGTGGGGCTGGGGCCATGTTACATGTAGTAGGAAATGCTCAATTTCTGGTATTAGGCCACTCTAGAACTGAATAATGGAGCAAAGGTTGGCTAGGGCCGTGTGACGCGTAGCAGGAGGTAGTGCTTAACTGCCGGTACATGTTGCTTTTATGTAGAATCTTCTGGGGCGACGAGGATAAAACTTGCTTTTGAATGTTCCTTCCAGTGTTCGTCTACCCTTGGCGTGTCTTTTGGGCCTAGTTGTTGCGTTCGTTAGGATTCGGTGGAATAATGCATCATGATGATGACTGCGTGCGTTTGAGGGTAAAACTTAAGCTTTTAGGTTACAACAACTATCGCCAAAGTTAGCTTTTGAATTTCTGATAACATCAATAAGAGTTTTTAAACTGTGGAATACAACTGATAGCATTGATGAGAGCTTTTAAACTGTGGAATACAGGTAGTCGGGCCCCCAGCTCTTCTCGTATGATGGTAGAGCTTATTTCTGCTTCAGATGCGACTACTTTTCCAGTCAGACTTTGAATCTCCTTCAGAGTAGTGGGGAACTTCATATTCAAGATTGCTTGGATTTTCCTTAAATGGGTATCGGCGAATTTCGTCCCAAAATGCATGCTTCTTTGCTAGAGCGAAAGAGTCTGCCAGAGTTAGATCTTCTTTCATTATCAGTTTTCTGAACAATGGGTGGTCTGCTGGAAGTCCTTTTTGGAAGGCTGCTCTAGCTATCGAGTCGTTGCATCCGACTATTTTTGCCTTCTCTACTTTGAACCTCCTCACATAGTCGTGAAGCGACTCCTTTGGGTTCTTCTTGACATCGAACAAATGGTCAGACTTCTTTTTGATCGAGTGATAAGATGAATATTCTTTGGTGAAAACCAAAGAAAGTTCGTAGAAATTCCTGATGGATTATGGTGGTAGGGTGTAAAACCAATCTTGCGCCTCGCCTTGTAAAGTGGTGGCGAATATCTTGCACATGAGATCATCGTTGTTTCGATAAAGGATCATTGCGCTTCGGTAGCGCTTTAAGTGTCTCTCCGGGTCTTCATCTCTTTTGAAATATGTGAAATGTGACATGCTGAACTCTCGTTGAGGCTCTTTCTGCTCAATCTCGTCCGTGAAGGGTGATCTGCTTATGTTGGTCATGTTCTGTCGTAGTGCCTCGTCGGTGACCTCGTTGCATTGGAAATCGTGCAATCGCTTGGTTAAGAGTCTCTCTACTTCTTCCTGAATTTGCCTTTGTTGGGGTAGCAGAGCTCTCGGCTGCCCCCAACCATGACTTGCTGGTCTAGGCTGCTCGTCCATGTGTTTGGCTCGTCTATACCGCGGATGCAATGCATGTGGTGCGTTCCTAGCAGGCGAGCGAGTTCTACGCAGGCTATTGGTTGAACTTGAGTTGGATTGAGTGACTGCTTCTCTCTGTCTGTCGTGCTGCCTACTCCGATGTGAGGTGGATGATGCTCCTTGCGGGCTTAGCCGTGAATGAACACTTTACCCTGAAGGTTGCTCATGTTGACTATCGGAGTGTGACCCCAACCATGAATGAATGCTCATCCGTGGGCCTAGTCGAGAGTTCACACTCCTCCGCACGCTAAGACGGAAGTATACGCTATCTCGGGGGCCCAATCGGGAATGTATACTGCCCGAATGCTCGGCTCGTGGCTGGTCGAGTGGCTGCTTGTCGGGACGTTGCTGGAAAGGTTCGTCTGCCCTTGTCCTACTTCGGGATATCTCGTTCGGCGCACGTTGGATCCTGATGCGTTGCAAAAGTTGATTCACCAAGGTTGTCTGTTGTGCAAGGGCGTTCGTCAACTCTATGACTTGTCGAGACAAGTGTTGTTCGCCATTTGGATTGGAAGAGCTTGGAAGGAATACACCTCCTTGGGCAGTGGAAGGGTGGTAGACTCCGGGCGAGAGATTTGAGTTGGGAAATGTCAAATCCGCAAAAAAATGTGGTGAGAATGCCCCCGGCTTGATGGTAGGTCCGGATAGTTGAGATAATCTTGGGCCAACTTGGGCTGCTTGGAAATCCACAGGAACAGACTGGGCTGCGGGAGCAGGCTGGGCCATGAGAGCAGGCTGGGCCATGAGAGCAGGCTGGGCTTCGAGAGTGGGCTGCTTGGCGGGAGCAGGCTGGGCCACGAGAACAGGTTGGGCCGCGAGAGTGGGCTGCTCGGCGGGAGCAGGCTGCTCAGAGTGTGATGCACATAGGTACGAGGCTTGGGCTTGGCTTGGCAACACGTTGAGTTCGCGTTGGGCTTGGAGTGACATGGCTTGGGTCGTGGCCTTGGTGCCGTGAGCCTTGGATGGTACGGCTCGGGCCGTGGTGAAGGCACCATGGACCTCGCCACGGGTGGCTACCGAGGTAGCTACCGTGGTGGTTCCCGTGGTGGAAACTCGTGGTGGTGGTGCCGCTCCACTTATTGTCACATTTAGCCTCACGGATCTCCATAATCCCATTTCTTGAATATTAGAATTTTCACTTGTGGAATTTTCTAAATTTCTAGCCATTATATTTTTCTTATACGTTTTATCAAAGAACCTTTGCAAGTAAAAAATTCTAATAATAAGAACGTTTGAAAAATATTCAAATGGACTAGAAAAAAAAGAAAAAACCTTTTTGTGCGAGAGTCTTCTACGAGTATGGATTTCAACTCTCAATGAAAGCACCAATTTGTGGATGCAAATTTTCTCCTCCTCGATCTTGGACAATTTTGCACCTACAAAATAACTAGCACCTTAGGTTAAGGCCAAAAGCCTCACGCACCCACGATGAATGGGGGGGCTTTGGCCGAAGAACCTCCGATGCCAAAGTTAGAATTTTAGAGAGAAATAGTGTTTAGAGTATTTGGGATTTTTTGTAAGAGAATTGGAATGAATATTTGGTGAAAATAGGAGCCTATTTATAGGACTAGGTTGGTTCACTTTAGAGAGGAATGTGGCCGGCCACTTAGTAGGGTTTTTAGGTTTTGTTTTGGTTTAATTAGGCAATTAATTGGCTAATTAAACATAAAAGGAAATGTTTTGGTGGTTATGGAATTTATTGGCTAATAAAAAGGAAGAAATGGTGAAAAAAGGTAGAAAAAATTGATCGATTAGGTTTTGAAATGGGGATAGCCGGCCCTCTAGTGACTTTTAGGTTTGAATGGGTGTTTCAATTTGATAATTAAGGGATTGATTAGGTAATTAATCCCTTAATTAGTCAATTTTTAGGAAATTTGAAAGAAATATATTATTTAGCTAATTGATTAGCTAAATAATGGAATATAAAACATATTAAATAAATTAGGTTTTGGGAATTACCTTATAGAAAGGATTTGATGAAATATGCCTTAAATTGTTACCTATTTTGGGCACTTCTGTCTTGGTTGAAAGTGTGTTGCCCGTTGCTTGCGCGTAGGAACCTCGTTGTACTGCAAGGGTATTTTTGTCATTTTTATCCAAAAACCCATGTGTCGCCTTGTGAATATTTTTTGCTCCACACTAATATAGACACATAGGATTGGTGTGCGTATGAGTATGAATGGCACCAATGTTAGTTTCAAATCTAGCCATTGAAAAGAGGGAGAATGAGATATTTTGAATTTTAGAAATAACTATAAAATATAAAAATGTTGTACTATTCATATACACACCAATGCAATATTGGTGGTGTTTGTAACAATAGAGACTTCTACATAGTGGTACCGCTACTTGATATTACCAATTCACTTATATTATAACACGTAAATTTGTGTGTCATCTAATTTCTGCAGGTAAATCTTTGTTACCATAACAATGCAATGCATATATAGCATGCTTCAAAAGCTGCTGCTTTCGGAAAAACACTTTGGTGCCTATCTACAAGAATAAGGGCGACGTACAAAATTGCAGGCGACGTACAAAATTGCATGAACTATAGGGGTATTAAGCTAATGAGTCATACAATGAAGCTCTGTGAGAGAGTCATTGAGCATAGATTGAGGCAAGAGACACGGGTCTCGGACAACCAATTCGGGTTCATGCCAGGGCGCTCAACCATGGAGGCAATCTATCTCTTACGAAGATTGATGGAAAGATATAGAGATGGGAAAAAGGATTTACACATGGTCTTTATAGATTTGGAAAAAGCGTATGATAGGGTCCCAAGAGACATTCTTTGGAGGATTTTAGAGAAGAAAGGAGTACGAGTAGCATATATCCAAGCTATAAAGGATATGTATGAAGGAGCAAAGACTGCCGTAAGAACTCATGAAGGACAAACCGAAAGTTTTCCCATAACTGTAAGATTACATCAAGGCTCATCCTTAAGTCCTTACCTTTTTGCGTTGGTAATGGATGAGTTAACAGGACATATTCAAGATGATATTCCTTGGTGCATGCTTTTCGCAGACGATATAGTGTTGATAGATGAAACTCAGGAAGGGGTAAATGCAAAGCTTAACCTTTGGAGAGAAGTGTTGGAATCTAAAGGTCTTCGCCTAAGCCGATCAAAGACAGAATATATGGAGTGCAAGTTCAGTGCAAATGGAGGCCAAAACGAGTTAGGGGTGAGGATCGGAGATCAAGAAATACCAAAGAGCGATCGTTTTCGTTACCTAGGATCTATCTTGCAAAAGAACGGAGAATTAGATGGAGATCTCAACCATAGAATACAAGCTGGATGGATGAAGTGGAAGAGTGCATCCGGCGTATTGTGTGACCGCCGTATGCCACTGAAGCTCAAGGGAAAATTTTATAGGACGGCAATAAGGCCGGCGATGCTGTATGGCACAGAATGTTGGGCGGTGAAGCATCAACACGTACACAAAATGGGTGTAGCGGAGATGAGGATGCTTCGTTGGATGTGTGGGCACACAAGAAAGAATAAGATTAGGAATAAGGATATCCGGGGTAAAGTAGGAGTAGCCGAAATGGAAGGAAAGATGAGAGAAAATCGGTTACGGTGGTTTGGACATGTGCAAAGAAGGCCTACTGACGCTCCGATTAGAAGATGCGACTATGGGACAGAGGTTCAGGGCCGAAGGGGTAGAGGAAGACCTAGGAAAACTTTGGAAGAGACTATAAGAAAAGACTTAGAGTACTTGGATCTAACGGAGGACATGACACAGGACCGAGCACAATGGCGTTCAAAGATTCATATAGCCGATCCCACTCAGTGACTTGGATTTTCCAAGTCTCCAACCGAGAAGTTTTCCTCACTCGGGAAATTAAGGGAATACTACCTCAACCTACATGCTCCACTCACAAAGCTTCAACATACAAGCTTCAACAAAAGAAAATTCAGAGAACTTAGCGAAGAAGGCTTTGGTGTATTCAACACAATATGTTGAAATGAAGGAAAGCTATTTATTGATATCCCCGATAAGTCACAAATATGTACATATACATGAATCAAAATAAACAAACAAGAGGGAGCCTTCACAAAGGTTGCTTAGGAGAAGTCTCAGTAGTCGGTAGAGCCCCAGAAAGAGCATGCACTGGAGGGGGATCATTTAGAGCCTCAGTACTGGACAGAACCCTAGAAGGAGGAGGCAGCAGAGGTTGATCATTTGGAGCTTCATTACGCGGTACAGCCCCAGAAGACGAAGGCAATAAATGTCTTTGGAACAAACCCACAAATCTCTGATGATCAAGTAAAACCTGACCATCAGATTCCTTCATCTGGTTAAGCTTCCTCTTCATGTTTGTAGCATACTCATGTGCGAGCCGGTGCAACTGTTTATTCTCATGCTTGAGCCCTCTAATCTCCTGTTTGAGACTCATCACTTCAGTCGCCAATGATTCAACTTGGCGGGTTCGAGCAAATAGGCGTTGGGCCATGTTAGACACAGAACCTGCACACTGAACACTGAGAGCCAGAGAATCCTTAACAGCCAACTCATCAGACCGTTTGGAAAGTAGTCTGTTATCTTTGGGAGTGAGAAGGTTCCTGGCCACTACCGCAGCGGTCATATCATTCTTCATCACGGAATCCCCAACAGTAAGAGGACTAGTAGGGGAGACGAAGGATGGGCGCCATATGTTGTCTGGAGAAGGCGTGGCTGCCTCTTCAACAAGGTTCAAGTCAAAACGACGGTCGGAGGGGCCAAACATTTTCAAAGGTGTTGAAGAGAGAAGAGGTCGGACAAATCAAGATCTTAGAAGTGCAAGAATGGAGCTTCTACTGGTGGAGATTCAAGTGTGCTTTGGAACTTAATGCCAGCCTCTATAAAAATCTGCACTCGACGGAGCTTCAGAAATCGAAGAGGCGTTTGCTTTCTCAAAAGCAGGGCTGCTCAGAGACCACGAGACGTTTGCTTTCTCAAAAGATGGGCTGCTCAAAGACCACGAAGGCCGATCTCAGAAATCGAAGAGGCGCTTGCTTTCTCAAAAGCTGGGCTGCTCAGAGACCACGAGGGCCGATCTCAGAAATCGAAGAGGCACCTACTTTTCCAGCCTTGTCAGCACCTGTCAGCTTTGCGGAAATTATGGGCATTATGTCGAAGATTTCTGATGAAGTAGAAAGCACATGAATCTTACTGTTCAATCACCCACTTCCCACACGCAACATTAGCTCATGGGTACCACAGATAACTTTGCCAAAGTTCTCTGACAAAGTTGAGACACGTGAAGCTTGCAGCTCCCACTACACCGCTCTGACCAAGAAGGGTAAAAGAATAGCAAAGAAACAGCACTAACAAAGTTTAGACACATAAATTTTGAAGGTCTAGCTACCATATTATTACCCACAAGGGTAAAGGAACAGTACCACTGCTGGATAATTGGAAAGTCCCTGTGTGTCAACCTCTGTGCTTCGTGGCAAGATAGACTAGCAAACATGCCCAACCTTTTCTCACATTCGAGAAAACACTCCCAACAAGACTGCTTGCTCCAAAATCGAAGAGCCACCGCCCTCCGAATCTCGAGAGCCAGACTCCCAACATGATTACTTTCTCAAAAATCGAAGAGACACCGCTCTCCGAATCTCGAGAGCCAGACCCCTAGCAGGATGGCTTTCTCAAAAATCGAAAAGGCATCGTTCTCCGAATCTCGAGAGCCAGATCTCCGACATGATTGCTTGTTCGAAAACCGAAGAGGCACCACTTTCCCAACTTCAAGAGCCGGATCTCCTTGGATAAAGCTTGTCTGTAATCTTTACACGCAACATCAGCTTTCCAGATACCACAGACCACTTTTTCAAAGTGCTCTGACAAAGTTAAAACATGTGAAGTTGGCAGCTCCCACTACCGTGTTATGACCAAGCAGGGTAAGGGAATAGCATTACTACTTGTTGTTAGGGAGACTCCTATATATGTTGACCTCCATCCCCAACAGACAAGCAGACCTGCAAAAATGCTCAACCCTTCCTCATATCTGAGAGGGCACTCCCAAAAAAGCCTTTCGAAATATTCAGATTTCTTTCCCCCCGATAATACCTCTGCAAACAAGCTATACTAGAGCAAGAATATCTCATATCATCAGGGTTAAAAGCAAGAGTATCCCATATCATGTTTTTTCCCTGTCTTTTCCTTTGGCCTTGTTCTTACCTACAAGACAAGGAGAAAGAGAGCAATCAGTCAGCACTTGGAATCAAGCTTCCAGTCAGGAACTGACTGCCTGGAACCCCTTACTTGATTACTTACCTGGCATTGCTCTCGAGTACTCATCTTCAACATCTTATGCTTCCAAGGAAGATACCGCATCTGCCTGAGGAACATATAGGGCAAGTGAGAAGGATACAAGGAAGCATGTGGAGACAAGCGTAACAGCACACGTGCTGATACATCCACTACTCTGTCAAAAGCAAAAGTATCCCATATCAGCAGGGTCGAACGTACTATAGATTTGATGGACTTGTTTTGACCCTCAAATTCTTCAGTCGGTCTTATACTCTGGAGGAAACCAGAAAACCCTCCAGCCCAGTTCAAGAATAAGCCTGTGGAAAGTTACTTCTTCAAAAGCAAAAGTATCCCATATCATCTCTTCTCATTTTTCTTCTCTTTATCCTTCATGCTGCCTGCAAGATAGGGAGAATGTGAACAATCAGCCGGAACTCGAAATCAAAGTTCTGATCTGGGACTGATTGCTTGGAGCTCTGATTGCTTACCTTGTCTGTCACCTCTTTCAGCAGATCCCCTAGCTCGGCGACTTGGAGGACTCCTACTACATGGTTTGTATCGCGCTTGACCAAGCCTGAAACTACAAGTAAGCTTCAAGTGAAATTGATACATTACCTTGTGCATCTCCACCAGTTAAAGATACCACCCCTGGATGGAGGAAGAGTACTTCCAGAGAAGATGCCACATCTACCTACGAGACAGATAAGGCAAGTCAAGACGATACCACACTCCAGAACTTAGAAGTTTCGTGATTACGAGATCATTCTCCCACAATATTTCCTAATGTCATTTGTACTAAATCATTCACTTGTACTCACTAAAAGAGAGCTTGAACCTATGTACTTGTGTAAACCCTTCACAATTAATGAGAACTCCTCTATTTCATGGACGTAGCCAATATGGGTGAACCACGTACATCTGGTGTTTGCTTTCCTATCTCTATCCATTTATATACTTATCCACACTAATGACCGGAGCAATCTAGCGACGATCACAAAAAGCGACCGTTTTCGCTACCTAGGATCTATCTTGCAAGAGAACGGAGAATTAGATGGAGATCTCAACCATAGAATACAAGCTGGATGGATGAAGTGTAAGAGTGCATCCGGCGTGTTGTGTGATCGTCGTAGGTCACTGAAGCTCAAGGGAAAATTTTATAGGACGGCAATAAGACCAGCGATGTTGTATGGCACAAAATGTTGGGCAGTGAAGCATCAACACGTACAAAAAATGGGTGTAGCGGAGATAAGGATGCTTCGTGGGATGCTTCGTGGGATGTGTGGGCACACGAGAAAGGAGAAGATTGTGAATGAGGATATCCGAGGTAAAGTAGGAGTAGCCGAAGTTGAAGGAAAGATGAGAGAAAATCGGTTACGGTGGTTTGGACATGTGCAAAGAAGGCCTACTGACGCTCCGGTTCGAAGATGTGACTACGGAACAGAGGTTCGGGGCCGAAGGGGTAGAGGAAGACCTAGGAAAACTTTGGAAGAGACCCTAAGAAAAGACTTAGAGTACTTTAATCTAACAGAGGACATGACACAAAACCGAGCGCAATGGCGTTCTAGGATTCATATAGCCGACCCCACTTAGTGGGAAAAGGCTTTGTTGTTGTTGTTGTTGTTGTTGTTGTTCAATTCCTTCAACATTGTAACAAAAGAAATCATAATTTGAACCTCACATCAACAGCATTGCTTTGATTGGGAAAGAAAATGCTGAAATTAATGCGTGACAAGAATTATTATCGGCTTAATACTGCGGCAACATTTCTTATCAAACTTATAAAGTCAACTGCCCTGCAATTTCTGAACCTACAGTCCCGGTATCATGAATAGCTTTGGTGTAACCTGACAGAGGATTATCGGACCCTGCAAATTGTTCGTCGCATAAATCAGCCTCATGGACGGTGTCCAGTATGCGGTCTTGAGCAGCGAGATAATCACCGTTGGTTAAAACCGAAGAGGCCTGTTGAATATCTTCTATAACATTTTGGTAGTTTTCATTGCAAGAGTTAAGTTTGTCTGTTGGCGCTCCTGGGGCCTGAAGTAGCTCCTCAATTTTTTTCTGGCCTTGGTTTGCCTTAGTCTGGGATATATCAGTCACGATGAAGACTAAGGCCGTGGCATCTTTTGCTTCGAGACTTCGACTGTCTGATCGAAGAAGACCCTCGCAAGCTGCGGGGTCCTTGGTTTTCTGGCATGTTTGGGTGATGAGATTCTCATCCATTGGGAAGAAAACCCTGCAGTGGAGCAACATTGGAAGAAGGGCAACTTGAATGAGAAGTATGATCAGTGTTTGAGATGTGAAACTCGTCATCTTTGCGAGCAGGAAAAAGGGTTTGTGAGAATTCGGGCAGATGCTTTTGCTCGAGATCAATGAGTTCTACACATAAAATGCAAAGGCGTGAGTCCCTTTATATACAGGGAGTGCGAGATATCTTGGCTATTTTGTTTTGTATAGATACAATGCAAATATTGGCAGAAAACAGAAAAATAGCAGGCTCCCAAATCTTGCTGATTTTGGCTACCATATATTATATATATGAACCATGCCTTCTTTGGTGTACTTTTTTTGGTCTGGGAAATTATTTGGTGAGCTATAATTCCTATTTCTTTAAATGGTTGAAAACAGAAGTACTCAAATTGTCATTGAATATAGGATAAAAACTTACGTTTTTCAACATATTCTACTTGAGAGAAATTTACTTTTTTCGACATAGCAGTGCCTTTGGTTTGGGATATTGTGACATCCCGTTAAGTGTTAATTAACGTGCTTATTTTTATTGGTGACACATTATTCAGTTTGCATATTTAGTCTATAAATTGGATTTGGATGCCATCAGGATCCAAATTGTGAGGATCCTAAGGATCCTCACATCTTAGTCATTCATCGTGCATTATGTAGTCTGAAAAAAATCAAATGATTTATATTTAAAATTAAACACAAATAGTACCTGACAAAAACTGATCGCACGATGTACGATAAACGGCTAGGATGTGAGGATCCCTAGAATTCCCACAAAGTGGATCTGGAGAGGATCATCTTCCCTACAAATTTACTTACCTAGCATTACTCTATTTATAAGGATAATGCTAGGGAGACCAAAATTTTAAACCAAATTTGCAAATTAAATTATGTGTCACCAATAGAAAATAGGGAACTTTAACGAAAAACTGGTGGTACTGTTCATTTTAACGAAAAACCACATTTTAACACTAAAAAATCAATCATGGTACTATTCACTTTACCCTTTATTTTGTTCTTATCTTTAAAACTCAAAATTTTCAAGCCATTTTTATTATTTTTCCTTAGAAAATAAGCACGTTAATCAATACTTAAGTAATAATCCAATCATTAACATCGACATCATTTGGTTTACAAAATTTGGTTCAATAATTTTTTTTCTTCCTAACATTACCATTTTATAATGTGATTACAAAAATTAACATTAAATTGTGAACTTACATAAAGTCCATAAAATGTTCTACTTTGAACGAATCTCCTATGCATTTCTTAAAGAAAAATACTCTATTCTCCTCTCAATTTATGCCATGTGGAATCAACTTACACTTACATCTATGTATTTAATGTGTAGAGAATTTTATTCTTCTCTTTCCAATACGTCCCTGATTAATGTTTCAAATTTTAACCAAGCAATTATACTTCCCTTTATATTAAAATTTATTTTCTAAACAATTTTATTTGTTTTGGATTGTTTTAAAAAGATTGTTTTTTTTTAAGCTATGAGTTGTGGCATCCTTCTCCCTTATTTTTTTGTAAAAGTTTATTTTTGATGCTTTTTTCTTTTAGTTTTGTCATCTCCTGCCAGGTATACATTGACCGATCTACTTGAACTAAATGATTTGAACCCACCATCTTTATCTTAATCATTATTTTGTGGGTTTGATCATATTTTTTATTTTATTTTATTGTCAATTTATAGATTTCGATAATTTGTTGATATTTCTATAGAATATTTCATGTATTTGGATCACCGAGATTTCATATATGATAAAAATTTAATACCTTTCAATGCATGCATGTAGTTGCAATATTGGTGATGTTGGTGAACACAGAAATATTGCAAGACAACGTCAGTTCATGTGAAGGGACAGGTTGCAACCTTGGTGCTCAAAAGGAGAGGAGATGCAATGATGGTTTGGGCCGTTGCAATGAGCAGTGCGATGAAGATTGCTGTGTGAAAAATTGTTTAGGTTATCATACTCTAATGGGGTTGGATATTGTGACGAGAGCCTTGGCCGCGCAAATGCACTGTGTCAGTGCAGTTATCCTTGTTAAGATTTACAACGATCATAAGAATATCTTTCAACTATTCAACCGTTTATTTTTATCGATTGTTCGTTTAAAAAACAAATTGAATAATTGTTGTGTTTATTTTTGTACCATGATTAAGAAGGGAATGACTAAACAAACTCCACTCCACTCCACCCTCTTATCTCCTTCCAACGCCCCTCACTTTCAAGGCCTCTACAATTGCTTTCCACGGCGCAAAACTGACCACAAACAACAGAGAAGCAAACTTCAAGTTTCAAAAGCCCCCTAAGCCATTTCCCTAAGCCCAAATCAATCAATGGTGGATCAAGAGAATCTTAAAAAGACCCATTTCAAAACAAGGATATCGCCAGACTAAGAGCTCGTTGTCGATGAAATTCAAGCGTACCCTAAGTCATACAAAATAACATGATATTGCTACGCAAGTCAATGAAGTTGGAGACTTCAGCCACGGGTTAGGTAATTTTGAGTTGTTATAGAGAATATCTTGTCCATTTCCTCTACTTTGTGTGTTTGGCATGACCATCGCTCGAGGAGGTGGTCGTAGAACTGCTTAGCAATCTACGCCTTGAAAAATGGTGAAAGAAGATGTCACGAAGCTTGGATCCAAGTCTAATCTTACTTCTTGACCGTGTTTTCTAGGACGCTAATTTACAAGCACATCTCACAAAAATATAAAACTTTATATATATTTTTCTCACTTGATCTCAAGTTGATTTTCTCTAATGCAAAAGTTCTTTACAGTCATGTAGCCCTACCAAAAATTCTCTCGAGGCACGACCATCTATAGCTAAAGCAATCAAAAGGGACCATAGTAGGCTGCTAAAGCATTAACAGGGAAAAGCATTCTTCTTCCCCTGTTTTTTTTTTGAACTTTTTAACTTTTTGTGGTGTTAAATGAGATATTTATCACCATAAGAATGTGAGATATTTTTTTTTTTGGGTAGCAGCTTGGTAAAGAGGTTTGCATTACAACTTTAAAGAAAACACACCATCTTAGATCAATAGAAGGCAATGCAACATACAGAAATAGGCATCAAAATTTCTATAATACCAAACATAATTATTAAGAATATGAAACAGGTATAGTGCGTGAAGAAATTGAGTTTCCACCATAAAATCAATTGGCAATAGGGGTAGTCCAACTCTTTATAAGCACAAGCAAGGCAGGGAAATGATTCACCCTCAACACGTCCCCTCACATGCTGCCAATTTTCAAGCATATCATGTGGACAACACAAATCGGATAACGTGGAGCATATGTGACCATTGGGCTTGACACATGGGATAACCTACTCTGATATAATGAAAAAAATTGAAGTTTCAACATAAAACCAACGCCTTATAAGCATGCAAGATGCAAAGCCCCTTCTTTCTTTGATGTGAGATTCACTCGCAACAGTATGTGATACGGTACGTATGCATATAATACAAGTACCAAACCTAACTTATCATATTCCTAACACATTATCTCACCCTCCCTAATCGCTTGAGCTAACCCTAACAAGTTTACAGGAAGTTTATATTAGCAATGAATTAAGAATTTACACACACAAAATTGAAGGACAAAGAAATGTAAAATCAATTCCAAACAAATGCACTCCTAACACAAATCAAATTCCAGAATCAACTCATCTCAATCAAATATCGCAAAATTGTATTGATTAATCAACTTAATTTCGCCAACGAACCCAACATCTCTCTGCAAATTCCGACAAATTTTACTAACACATTCACAACCTAAATATCTGCATATATATAAATAAGAACTAATCAAGAAATTAACATGGATTAATCAAAGGGTACAACCACAGAAGAGAAAGAAGAAGCAAAGCATACAAGCCAAGGCCAAAGACTCCACCACAGTTATCAACGTCCACAGCACATCATCGAGTATTGAGAAGCCGAACCCCCCGAAGCTCTGCAAGTTCAAACTCCACCCAGAAGTGAAGTACGACAGGTTGAATATTTCGGTCCACGACCGCCGGAATATTCCTACTGACGGCATAGAGAACTCGAAATCCAGACAGCTGAAAGCTGCCGAGTACCACCTTGCTGCGCACATGATGGATTAACAGATGATCTCTCTCAAATACTTCTTTGTTCTGGCAGAGGGCTTTCTAGCATGTTCATAACAAAGTTGGAATATTAAGTAGGATATGTCTTATATTATATGCTTATTAGGTAATATTATTATTGACACGTGTTCCAGCTACGATTTATTTGGGTGGTGTCAAGAATTTGATGTGGGGACGACTGTCAGGTTACATATATATCAATTTTAACATACAGTGACATAGATTCTACTCCGTTTATATCATGGAGGTAGATTGTCTACACTCCTATTTGGATGCCTTTTCTATCTTCTACTATTTTGTGCAATCACGGTTAAGTTATATTAATATTTTATATTATTATAATAAGATAAAAAATAATAATAATATAACATATTGACGTGGCTTAACCGTAACCGCACAAATAAGATGAGATGGGAAGGGCACCCAAACAGAAGATGTTCTCGCAATGCAACAATGGTGGAGTCATAATTTTTGTATAGAAAGGGCACAAATGTCTTAGTCTGTAACGTTTTCTCGATCTTACAAAAATTATTTTGTCGTGTTTGAGCAACCGACCGACGTCGTTTAGGTATGGTACAGTTTCGTTCTCATTATCCTTTTCCTTAAACCTAACCCCAAGCCATTATGATTTCTTCTTCTCTCCCCCGTTGATTCTAGCCTAAAGTCATCTTCAAAACTCACAAGAAACGGATTGTCTAAATTCTATAGGAGCCACCAAATTTTTCTAAGGAAAACTAATGAAAATGGCTTGAAAACTTTGAGTTTTAATGATAAGGACAAAATAAAGGGTAAAGTGAATAGTACCATAATTGACTTTTTAGTGTAAAAATGTGGTTTTTCGTTAAAGTGAACAGTACCGGGTGCTTTTCGTTAAAGTTCCCATTTTTCTATGTGAAAAAAGAAGAAGTCAGGATTGGCATGGGACCATCCGAGTCCCATGGCTCCGCCCATGCAATGCAACATGCAACTTTGCTAGATGGACATGAGTTTAATTACAAAAGAGAGAATCCAAAGAGGATCCGGATTCATCTCGGAGGTTTTCTACTATGGTAGCTAAGGCTTTGAACACCATACCCTGTCATTCTCAATCTTTTATTTTATTTTATACTTAATATTTTGAATTTTCTTTTTCTTGCAGAGGAATTTGGAATTCTCACCTAATCGGGTTTGAATGGCAGAAGACATTGCAAATTCCTTCACGAATATAACTTCTCCTAAATAAATCACTCTCATTAAGTTTTAGAATTTGCTGGCTAAAAATCTTTTAATATAACCAAAACCGCTTATAACGATGATATTTTTCAAAGAAGCATTTCCGAACCAGAAATCTTCACTATTAATTATTGTCATGTTAGTCTTCTCGTCATCGTGTACGATGTTGCTATGAAGAAAGCAACAATTAAAATTTTGGCCATGTTCCACAAAAAAGCCAGATTTTGCCCACTAATTAGTTTTGCCATGATTTTGCAAGTTAGATAAGGACACCGACATGTGGCTCGTAGGGACTTTTTTGTGTAGTAAGCTGTAAACCAAAAGAAAGTTTACCAATAAACCAAAATGTCAATAGAGCATGAAGACCTTTGATTGAAATACCCAAAAAGTAACTAACAATTAAAAACCAAACCATAAACATATGACTATTCATGAACAACCAAATAAAGACGAAATGTCACTGATATATAACTTTAGTAATTTGTCTATTATTTCATAAGAGAATTGTAATTCAACTAGTTCAAAATATTTTAATGATAGAATGTTTAGAGAGAGGGGAGGCTACCCTATTCTAAGGTCAAGACGCACTATAAGTTTTTATGAGGACTTACAAATGGGGACTTATCTCATTTCTTGGTTTTTACAGATCGCTTACGAAGCGAGATTGCCAATAGCTATACTCAAACTTCGGCCTAATAAGGAGAACGATCCTTAACTTAACAAACCCTAGTTGGCATTGATTCAAAATATCCACCACATCTAAAGATTCATGCTTTCTTTCATATTAATGCTTAAAATATTATTTTTATCGTCTATTTATATCATTTTTCTAATATAGATGAAATCTACATACATTGATGAATCATATCTAATAGATAATAAGTGTACGACTCCATAAATATATATATATATATATTTTTTTGGTTGCAGCGCTTAGATTATTACAAGTGGTGCAAATGCAACCAAATAAAATATTGCCAGCTTAATACCACTAAACTCATGTGTTTAGTGTGAACATGTCATGGTTATTTTTGACTAATGCTCGTGAGACATATTGTATCTTTTTTTTTTTTTTTTTGGTAAAAGGACATATTGTATCTTTTGCTCCCTTGAAAGCAAGTTGTCGTAAACAAAATTCTTACCTTAAACTGTCTACGGATCTTCGATGGGTGAAAGTACACATGAGAAAATGCTCTAGTGCGCAACATATAATGCATGCCTTTTCTGCCATTTTTATTGGATTTTTACAAAGTATATCCGCACTTTAAAAAAAGGGTGTGATATCCACACACCCTATTTTACTTCTCACACACCATTCTAATTTTCGACCGTCGGATCGGATGACTTGAAGAAGATCAACGGACAGAAATTAACAAGGGGTGTGCGAGAAGTAATTTGGGATGTGTGGATAGCACACTCCTTTAAAAAAAAGTGACATGATGTTTGTTCAAAACGATATTATTTACACTAAAAAAGTAAGAGAGAGCTAAATCTTACAATAACTAACAATAATATGGTTCAAATTCAATTTTAACCAATAATAAGGTTCGAAATTGCTTTTAATGAAAACCAAAGCTAAGATCTCTCACTTACAAATAAAGAGAAATACCATTATAATGTAGTACTAAGTGACGATATTTATTCTAGTTTGCCTATAAAAACCTCAAAAAAAAAACCCAAAAAAATATAAATAAAAAGGGAAATAATTATCCACACATTTTCATCTTCTACGCACTTCTCCTGATATCAACTTTAAATTATTTATTTATTTATTCAATCTCAATTTTTTTTACCAAAGTATTCAATCTCATATCTAAAAAAAAAAAACTTGAGCAAAAGTTAAAACAAACAAAGACAACGCGAGGAGGAGGTGGGGGCTCCACAGCATATGACCCACTGAAAACGATGGGCCAGAAAATAATCGAAATAGACCAAGAGCCTAGCCCAATAACATGGGCCCAGAATCTGGAGAACCCAAAGAGAAACCCTAACCCTAGTGACCTCAGACTACCCCATTCCTTGCACGTGACAAAGCATCTGATTACAAAAGTGAACATGAAGCGCCGCAGCACGTTACCCTGTTAGCGCAGAAATACAAATTGGCTCACCAGGACCGTCCGATTTCCCCCCACGTCACCTATCCGCGTCAACCCGCGTTTCAGCGGCTCAGATCGCTGGTTGCAGAGCTACTGCTTGAGCGAACCAAGCAGCTCCTCTCTCGTTCCTCTCTCCCTCTATCTCACTCCCTCTTCCAAATCGAATCCCAATTCGTTTTCTCGAGAATACAAAGAGCATATTTTCTCTGGAAATTTGTGTGAGCTTTGAGAAGATGAAGGCTATGGAGGAAGTTGTGGAGGAAAACGAAGTTAAGCCTTTGACTGCCGAGCAATTGGAGCTGTACGAGTCGCAGTCCGAATCTGAGTCCGAGTCCGACGACAGCGTAGGCGATGAGGAGGAGGACGCTGACGAGGATGAGGACGACGACGACGACGCGGATGACGACGAAGAGGACGACGATGACGACGAAGAGGACGACGACGACGATGTTCAGGAGGTCGTACAGTCGTCTGGTGGCGCTCCGGTTCACGCGGTGGACGACGAAGACGACGATGACGAGGACGAGGACGACGAAGGCGGTGACGACGACGACGATGGCGAGGGAGATGACGACGACGACGACGACGACGACGACGAGGAGCCTGAGGAAGAGGTATAAACACAAGCTTTACATTTTTCGATTTTTTTTCTTTTTTATTTATTCATTTATGGTTTCGATTCAACAGATCTGGTATTTTTATATGTTTTTGTTGTGTTTATATGAAGAAATAATTTTTGATATTATTAATATGATTTTTCTAGCGGTCTGGCCTTGAAATTCAAGTTGGATTTAAATTTTCTTTTGATTTTTTCCTATATATATATATTTTAATTTTAATTAGATTTCCAATATTTTTCTGCGATCTGTTAGTCTGTGTATTTGCAGTGAAGCATGGCTATATAGTTTATTAATTTGTATTATATTTGAGATTTCTAAATATTTATTTCCTCCAGTGAGAAGATTTCTCTTTTAGCCAAATTTAGAGAAAAGTCCTCCATCATATTTTCTTGCAGCTTTTATTTCTCTGCCTCTGCTAGGCTTGTCATAAAACTTTTTAAAATTATTCTTAAAGCCTTTTATTAATTTTGTTCTTCTTTTTTGGTACAGATTAATTTGGTTTCTTTGTTGCTTGTTGATGTGATCCTTTATTTTCAGTAGATCGAAGAGCTTTTCCTTTTTACCCTTGTGTAAATTTGGCTTTTTTATATGTTTTTGTTGTCGCTGTGGCTAGTGTTGCTTTTAAATCGAAAAGATTTTCGGCCTAAAGCCGTTTGAGATTACCGTTCTTCGTTCACAAATTATGTCTACTTTCGTAGTTACCCGTTGTCGGAATTTGACAGCGACAAGCCTAACGGATCTGTCAGGCTACCAGCTATGTTTATGCCGACTGTCGTAGTTGCTCGTTTATTGTAATTGTTTGAATGGCAGCTTCTGTTATCGGTTCATTTGTCCGTTGTGTATGTTTCTGTTTTGTTATGGTATGTGCTGGTTCAACTGCTGCTGACATGTTTTGAAAATCTGCAGGATGAGCTAGGAACTGAGTACCTCGTCCGCCCAGTAGGTCGCGCTGAGGATGAGGAAGATGCAAGCGATTTTGAGCCCGAAGAGAATGGAGTTGACGAAGATGAAGAGGAGGGCGATGATGCTGGTGGGAAGGTGGAGGCTCCCCCAAAGAGAAAGAGATCGGACAAAGATGACTCAGATGACGACGACGATGGTGATGGAGGAGAGGACGATGAGAGACCCTCCAAACGATAGGGGTTAGAGGACGGACCATTAACAAAATGGGTCAGTCTCTCTCTCTCACCCTCGCTTAAACTCATCGTCACGCATGTAGAAAGAAGGATAGGATGAATTCGGAATTCTGTGGTGCTGTTTATGTTGGTGTAGTAGTATGATGGTGGAGTAAATTTCGTAGGTTTACAAGAAGCTTTTCATATGTGGTTAATGCTCAGTCAATTTGAAAGAGGTTGGTGTTAGAGAAGTTAATGTAAGTTTAAGTTTAAGAAACTTGATTAAGCTTGATAGTGTTCTCAGTATTCTCTTGTGTTTTTTATCTGGTAGGTTTGGTTGCAGGTTTATTAGGTAGGACCCTTTTGAACTCTTGAACTTTTGGTTGGTTGAGACTTGGAACTTGAAAGGTTGGTAGATCTGAATGTCTAATCCGATGATGGTTGATTCTATTTCTATATGTAATGGTGGACCGTCATTTTTAGTTTGTGAATGAATAAACCATCATCAATTTATATGAATTTTTGCACAAATGACATTGTAAATTGTAATGATGATTGATGAGATTGAGAGTTGAAACGGGGAGGTATAGGTTTGGAAGTTTTTTTAAAATTGTTTTTAGTGAAAATATTTTCGGCACGAATTTTTTGTAAAAATGCAAGTCAATTTAAAAAAAAAATTCAAAATGCTTTTTGCAATAAGCATCAAGAAGTATATATTTGGTGTTTTTTTGCATGAAGTGTTTTTAGAATTCAAAATATTTAAAAAAAAATAGTTTCTTAGATTACCATGAATTTCATAGTCGAGTAGATTTGCTGATTATGATTTGTGCAGCTCTTATAATTATCCGTTGAGTAAGAGCTTTTGTTGTTTAAACTATGACTAGACATAGAGTGGGTTTATAAATAAAAACACAATTAGTATATTTTGAGAGGAAATATTTGCAAATTAAAGAATAATAGCTGATAACATATGAGTAATTTGAAGTTAAATATGAATTGATTTTATTTAATTACTTTAGTTTTATGTCCATAAAATTATAAATAAATAAAAATACGTGAAAAGTTAAAAAAAAAAATGAAAATATTTTTTATTAAGATTTCGTCGCACAATACGATTTTGTTGGGCCTTGTTGAGTGAACAAAAATGATCCGAACTCTTCAAAATCCGCCGACAAAAATTAGTAGACCAAATAAAATAGGAAAATCTAAAAAAAATAAATAAAAAACAAAATAGGAAAAGAAATTTGATAAAAATATCCAAGACGGCAATGGCAATGGCATTGCTTAAAATATGGAAACGAATCTTGACGATGGTCGGTCCTTGGATCCTCCAATCAAATTTGTATTAAAATATGGAGTTTTATCAATATTATTTTAATTCATATTGTTTTAAAAACCTCTCTAAATTATAAAAATATAGAAATAGGATAAGACTATAAAAATAAAAATATAATAAAAAAATGATAGGACATGTTTGATAGGTGGGTAGAGCCCAAAATTGGAAACATTTATTATAAGCATTATGGTTCCATTTACTTGAATCAAGTGCTTCCTCAAACTAAATAGATAATAGAATTTTGTGGATATTACCCAAATTGCAAGGTTGGATGGTACAAGTTTAGTGTTGCATCTCTCTCTCTCTCTCTCTCTCTCTCTCTCTCTCTCTTCAAAATTGAATACATAAATAAGACAACCAACACAAAAAGGGAAATTTACGGTGAGTTTGAAAAATGTGAGATGATTTGATCTTGGAATGGAAATTGAAAATCTAGTTATTAATATGATTCGTCCGAAAATCACTCTTAGCTCGTTCTGTGCAATGTGAAATCAAATTAGTTGTCTTTGTAGTTTGCAGTAATTATAAAAATTCAATATGAGTTGTCAAGCCTCCCTTTAGGCCAGTTTGGTCAATGTGAGGTCGATTTGGTAGTACCCTAGTGGAAAACTGGAGGTGAGTGGATCAAGTTTGTTAGATTTGCTACTAAACGGTGTTCTCTGATATGATTTGCAACCACGATATCGTTTTATAATGCTACTAAACGGTGTTCTCTCGCATGATAATGCAACAATGGACATGGACGCTACCATCTCTTTCTGTATGAAGTTGTATTTGGTCTAATCCGATCTATTTACACGTTTAGGCAGAATTCATGAAAAATCAGAAGTGAGACCCGCAAATCCACATCCACACCGTCGGATCCAAATCCAACGCCCCATAAAAATCGAAAGGTACAAATTTAATTAATGAAACGATTTAATAGTTAGAAGAAATGGTGCTATCACTAAAGAAAAAGGAAAAATAGAAGAAAACAATTGCAAGCATGTATGGTTGTCAGTTGTCACTCATTAACTCGCACCCTCTCTCTCTCTTCTCTCTCTTCTCTCTCTCTCTCACACTGCGTCTCTGTTCCTCAGTAGTTTTTCACCTTCTTCTTCCCTCCGACGCTCTCTCTCTCTCTCTAAATTGAATACTCTGCATCGCAGCGTATATTACAACGCAGACATTGCATTTGCGTCCTCAGATTTCAGCCGCTGATCGAATCGGATCTGTGAAATGCTTGCTCATTGATCTCTCCTCTCCGTCCGATCCACGGCCTTCCAAAGATGATGATGATCTTTAGCCCTGTAACTGTCGGCCAGGTACTCGATTTCTCAGCTTCTACTGTTTTCTTCCAGATCTTGCTCGAATTCAAGCCCTTGCTTCTCGGATTAGTGTAATTTTGTCACTGATTTTGGTATAAAGTGGTGATTTTTGTTGAAAGATAGTGATGATTCTGTTCCGTGTGGTTGCAGGTTTCGTTCTTGCTCGGAGTTATTCCGATAATCTCAGCTTGGATTTATGCCGAGTATTTGGAGTACAAGAAGAATTCACTTTCTTCCAAATTGTGAGTTGAACAATTGTTGCGCTTTAGCTCATTTAATTTCTATGCATTTAAGCATTGCATTACCGAAAGCTCAAACTTTGTATGTATATGTATGTGTAAATTTTTTGTAGTTTTTGTGGATGTGAGTAATCGAAATGAGATCGTTCGGGTTTGTGCTGAGTGAGATTGGTTTTTAACATTAGTAGGTGCTCCGAGGTGAATTTGGTTGAAGTGGAAAAGGAGGCGGTTAAAGAGGATGACAGAGCTGTTTTGTTGGAGGGAGGAGGTCTTCAATCTGCCTCCCCGAAAGCTCGAACTCCATCTGGATATCCGCCAATTTTCAGGTTTGTAAATGACACTCATTGGACCCCGAGTTGTTAGTTAATGATTGCTAAGCCATGTGCTAACACCTAACGGTCATTATATGTGTTTAGGTTCATGTTGATGGAGTCGTCCTTCTTGCTTGATAATCGGCTGACGCTTAGGGCAATGTAAGTGAATTTTTTCATGGCTTGAATAAAAGGTATATCCTTTTTTAATGTATCAGAATGATGACCTTGCCTCTCTGTGTCTCTCTTACAGATCTGAATTTAGTGTCCTGTTAGCATACTTCTACTTATGCGACCGTACGGATTTCTTCAATGCATCAACAAAGGTGACATTGATAACTTAGTCATATTATGTTAAACATGTCACTCTTCATTATCGGCAATGTTTGGTTTCGAACGAAGCAGTGTCTCTCAACAAAATATTTGATAAAAAGAAAGTACTGCCAAAAATCATCTATATTTAAACTTTTTTTAAATATCTTTCTGTGATGAGCCTTATGTTCTTGAATGTCTTCTGTTTGTGCAGAGTTACAATCGGGATCTTTTCATATTTCTATACTTCCTTCTCATCATAGTTTCAGCAATGACTTCTTTCACGATACATAATGAGAAGTCTCCCTTAACCGGGAAAGCTATACTTTACTTGAATAGGCATCAAACTGAAGAGTGGAAAGGCTGGATGCAGGTTGGTCATTTTGTAATCTTTTATGATGTTTACTTGTTAAATGTGCACTTTTTGGTACCTATGTCCAATATAAAAACCATTAGGTCTTTACGTATGTTCACCAAACCATGCTTTTGTCATAGAGATTAATAATACAAGTCATCTGGCTTTCCATGTCGGTCTTATCATCATTGAGGTCTAACTCTTCTTTGCTCTATGTCACAGGTGTTATTTTTGTTGTACCACTATTTTGCTGCAACAGAAATTTATAATGCAATCCGGGTATTTATTGCTGCATATGTCTGGATGACTGGGTTTGGAAACTTTTCTTATTATTATGTTCGCAAAGATTTCAGCCTAGCAAGGTTTGCACAGGTATTGGGGGTTTCCTAGATCTCTAAGATTGCGTGGGTGAGTTTGCCATATTTAGCATTTATATAACTCATCTCATTCCTTTTTGTTGTGTAGATGATGTGGCGGCTTAATTTCTTGGTACTGTTTTGCTGCGTTATCCTTAACAACAGTTACGTGCTGTACTACATCTGTCCGATGCACACTCTATTCACTCTTATGGTTTATGGGGCACTTGGTATTATGAACAAGTACAATGAAATTGGGTCAGTGATAGGTGTGAAAATCGCCGCTTGCTTCTTGGTTGTTATCTTGGTGTGGGAAATACCTGGAGTGTTTGAATTGCTTTGGTGGCCATTTACATTCCTCCTTGGTAAGTAACTGGTACAGCTTTATTTACCATGTCAAATGGTGCAGACCACTGACCAAAATTGCTAAACAAATTTGCAGGCTACACAGATCCTGCGAAACCAGGTTTACCCCTCTTACATGAATGGCATTTTCGGTCGGGCCTTGATCGATACATATGGATAATTGGAATGATATATGCTTACTATCATCCAACTGTAAGTCTTGATTAAAATCCTGTCCATTTCCCCCATTTTCCAGTCCAGTTTTGTCATTGGTGTAATTTTTCGTACTTGACTGGTGGATTCAATATGAGAGCATCTGTTTAGGTTTTGTCATTCTTTTGAGTCAGTAGCTAACCAATTGGCATATATCTTTATAGGTTGAGAGATGGATGGAGAAACTGGAGGAAGCAGAATGGAAGCGTAAAACATCGATCAAATCAGCTGTTTCTTTGATAGCCTTAACGGTATTATAATGTCGTATTCAGGAAAATCCCTGCTTCTTAAATATTGATCTCTGACAGTCTGAATTTCCAGGTGGGATACCTATGGTTTGAGTATATATACAAGATGGACAAGCTTACTTACAATAAATATCATCCTTTTACCTCATGGATTCCTATAACGTATGGTATCTCTCCTTCAATGCTTTAACAAATTGTATTGTATGTAAGTTATCCTATTTACTAATATAGCATCTTGTTCTTGTTTATCAGGGTCTACATATGTTTGCGAAATGTCACGCAGCAATTCCGCAGCTACTCTTTGACTCTTTTCGCGTGAGTGGCTGTCTTGTGATATCTCTGTTTTTAATCTATTTTATCTCACCTATTAGAGTATTATTTGCTTTGGACAGCATCAGGTTTAACTCTAAAACATTATGGTAGCTTCAGTTTTTAGTTTTAGTTAGAAAATGCGCCTTTGTCTGTAATTTCTGAAGGTTCTTTTATATTTAAAATTTCTGTTCTTTTTGTCCTTGTGACATTGTCTTTGGTTTATCAGATGGCTTGGAAAGATCACCCTGGAGACCTACATCTTGCAATTCCACGTCTGGTTAAGGTAAGCGTTTAATTGTTCCTGCAGCACGTTTGAGGTTTCACTAATAAGACCGGCTTTGCAAATGTTTCAAGTACCCCCCTTTGTCAGCAAATATTTGGTCAATGAGAAGTGGTGGCGCATTGTATACGTACTTCCGATTATGTACATACTTATGTTGGCAGATACCTTTCTTACTCTGGTTTCTGTGTGACTTTGCAGATCAAGTACCCCTGATGCTCAGCCTAAGTTGTTGCTTTCTATCATCCCGGATTACCCAATGTTGAACTTCATGCTCACTTCTGCCATATACGTTGCTGTAAGTAAATGACGTTATTTGCTGTAATCAGAAGAAGATACTCTATTTCTCATGGTTCAAACTTTGCTATAATGCAGATCTCTTACAGGCTCTTCGACCTGACAAATACATTGAAAATAGCATTTGTACCTAGTAAAGATAACAAGCGCCTCGTCTCCAACATAGTTACAGCTACCGCAGTTTCATGTGGGTTGTACTTCATCTCTTTCGTCTTCCTAAAAATCCCCCAAATACTGGTAAGTTTTATGCCTCCGAATTGGTTAGTTAATTAAGTCCGAGCCCATTTCACATTGTTCAAAATGGTAGTACGGGTGTTTCCCTGCTTCATTTGTTTAGACCAAAAGTTCTCACATGGTTCCCATCTCACTCTGCGATTTTATTACTCTTCAATCTCCACAGGCTTGAGCAATCAAATATGTAAAAGATACAGAACAAAACAAGGCCAGTTGCTTCTCAAGGTGTCTGTGTCACGGGAAAATACTGTTCGACCGCAAGAGTTCTTGCATCCGTAGCCCGGTGGGGATATCAATTCATCGGCTGCTAATGAGAACACTGGGTTGTTAATCGAAATGCAGATGATTGTACCAGTTCTGTTTTACATTTTTTTTGTCTACGTTGTAATAGTATTAGATTTCGGTACCTAAATTGTATAGGGAAGGGTGAGTAATTGAATTGATTTGACCTCCAATCAGGAGGATATACGTTTTGTCATACTTAATACTACCAAATGTCGACGTTTTTACTAGTTTGCTACTGCAAAAATACTTGGAGCCATGGCTGTTACCGTGTAGATATGAACTATTGAGTGCAATTTACTCCCTTCCCGTTAATTTATGGAGTGCAACTTGCGGCAAACATTTGAAGCATTCGGAGTTGAACAGAGCATTCGCTTCTGCACTCGAGCACGTATGTTCCATCTCTCCCATACAATATTGTATGAGACAAACTAAATATTGGAGTTATAAAGATTTTAAACACCTGCAAAGTAACTAGGGCCTGTTTGAAATTGCTTATGTAGGAAGCACTTTTACTAACGTAAGAAGCATTTTTATTAGCAAAAAGCGCTTTTCGTTCTTCCAATACAATCTCAAACAAGCCCCTAGTCCTAAATAATTCATCACCCGTGAAAAGTTGCCGCTGTGCTCTCTAAGGCTCAAAGGCGGCCTCAAAATAGCCTTTGTCCAACATTCAAATTGGTTAAAAGAAAACTAAATCCAAAGATAAAAACAGCTTTCATAAACATGACCTAAAACAAAAAGTTCTCCAGAAATCACCAAGCAGCCTATGCCCTTTAGCTAAGCGGTAATCATTGGAAAGGGTGAACAAAGCCTACAACGACATTCGTTTGGTACAAATAACTAAAGACCATTTTCAAATGGGCAGCAAAAGACTACATTGCAGGAAGCAGCATTGGGTTCAGACCCTTCTTGAAATAGAAAATAGTTAGCAGCAGCACAGGGTACCTTTCATTCGAGGTGTAGCTGATAATCCCTCAGAATATGTGCACAATGTCATATGCAAATGTCCAGAACAACACGAATGACAAAAGCCCGCCCAGAAAGCCATCAAGTATAATCTGGTTCCAGCTATCAAAATATGAATAAACTGCAAACCCTGTCTTGGCAATGAGTCCAACCGAGGTGACGGTCATGATAAGAAAATACCAAATAAATCCAGTAAGGCCAGTGAATCCCAAAATTCCAGCAATGACCCCACCGATGATAGACATAAATGTTCGGCTGCACGAAGGAAAAATGGAGACATTTAAGTATTAACCTGGAAAGTTATAAGAATGTATTTTCTAGCATGAAAACGTTTTGAAGATAAAAAATCATTTGGTTTGACATCTTCCCGCATGCTATATGATTCATCCACAAGGTCATTATGTCACACAGTTACACTAGCCAGACGTGAAACCGACATGAGTAATACATGGAACTGTGATCCCTCCCAACATTTAGCAAGATAATTTATCATCGATTACTGATGGATTGACATAGAAAGCAACATTTTGAGGCTTAACAAGTCCACATAACAACACATGGGAGACATAGAATAGGTTTCATGATGGGCCATGAGGTTGTCAAACAAACCTGTAATATATAATTTTCATGTTGCTTTGTAAATTTTCAGCGTTGAGGGTTGGCACATCAAATGCGGCCTCGCTAGATTTCTTCTCAGACGCACCCATACCTTCTTCTTTCTGTGAGCTGAGAATTAATTCCTGAAGAAAAAGACAAAAACGAACCAACCTTCCCCTCAGTTTTGTATAAACCATCAGCCTAATGTCATTGGAATAAGTAATTAATGCAAGTTCAACAGAGCAGCTAGTCCATAAAAACACAGACCATAGCGTAATAGGGAAAAAGAACACAAGCTCAAACAGGTAAAACTGTGGAGGAAGCAAATATACACAAAACTTTCAGAACACATGGTACGGAACTCCCAGGAATTTGCTACACTCACAAACATATCGCAAATCTGAAATTTCCACCAGAGGGGAAATCTATAGAGTACAAGTTCTACAATCACATAGAAGACTCATTGCTGCTTTGCAAGATTACGATGAACTAAATTATCGAGAATTCGATGCATAAACAGCACATAAACAGCTAAAACAAGTCCCGCAAATTGCCAATCTTCGCACCTGAAATCCAAATCAGACGCTTGATATCGATCACTCAGCAGGAACTGAACTGGGTTTTTTCGGTGCCCCGAAGATTTCTAGGTCTAAGGTTTTCATAGTATAGGCACAGTGTGCTTACGGATTAGTAAACGAGCCATTAGTGTCCCAAAGATTTCTAGGTCTAGGGTTTTTCATAGTATAGGCACAGTAAAGTAACCAGATTAAGTCAACCACTAACATCGCACACCATGAAAATTACACATCAACAGAAACAGAGTCACATAAACTCCAAACAATTACCCTGAACTTCTACAAATTCAAAACCCACCCCCCCCTGTTCTGGAATTAAAATTTACAAAAATTAAAACCTTGCCCCCAAACTCCAGATTCAGTGTAATTATCGAAAACCTAGTGGTACAAGATCTGATATTTGTGAACTATCATCCAATTTGCTGAAATCCAACACAAAGGAATTGAAGAAATTGCAGAGATGAACTTACAGTGAGGAGCGATCGGAGGGCTCTGTTCTTCCAGTTTGCAGAACGAATGAGAGCTTTGTTTTTGCCTAATTGGGTTTATGGGTCTTTGAAGGAAACCGAGTCCAAGTCGGAGTGTCCGACCCGTCAATCCTCTTTTGATTAATTTTCCAATCTTGCCCCGAAAGTTTACAAATTTCATAATTTGCCCACCTACTGAACATGAAATCCCATTTCTGTCCTCCTCTTCTTCACTTGGACTGTATTTTGGAGCCATCTTCTCTGCAACCCAACCATAAAAAGCCCTCAAATTCTTCAACGTTAATTGGATATCGAGCGTCCCAGAACACAAAAAATTGATCTTTTAGCGGTCATTTGATTAGGGTTTTGAAGTTTGCTTCAGATTACACCCATTAACAACCACTTATGAATCATTTTTCAGATTACACTCATTATCTCAAGTTTTGGGTCGAACTAAGCCATTAGCACACATAGTTCATGGAACAAAATCGAGTTATCCGGGCCCTGGCTTCCACTTCGTCGGTAAATGTCTTGGTAGGTGCATCTGAGACTTGGAACAACATGTTGAACCGTGTGGTTGCCGTCCTAATGTTGTAGCGTATACCAGCATGGTGGACGTTCTTTGTAGGAATTTTATGTTTCATCAAGCTCATAATCCTGTAGAAGATATGTCTGCTGAAGGTTGTCCTCCAAATACAGTTACATGTAACACATTTTATCACAGGGTTATGCGCCGATGGAAAGGTAGATTGGGCTGGCAAGATGCTCGATAGTATAGGAAACATGGGTGTTTGCCTAACTTACAACGTATGATGAGTTACTGGACGGTCTCTTCAAAGCTAACAGATTCGAAGAAGCTTAAGGAATTGTTAGGGAGATCGAGGAAATAGGGAGTGGACTGAATTTGGTAACTTACAATACCATTTTGAATGGTTTTTGCCACGCTGGAATGACCAAGGAGGCTATGCAGCTTTCGGAAAGATGCTGGTAAGGGAACGAAGCCTGATGCCATCACATATAACACGATAAATATGCCAATTGCAAGCAAGGTTCGATAAGCACTGCTAGAGTTTCGACAAAGTTGGTGCAGAAAAGGAGTGGCAACCAGATGGAGTAGCTTATTCCAGTATATATTGTGTGGGGCGTTTGTAATTGGGTAGGTTTAGATGAGGCCTTGGTTTATCTTGATAAGATGATAAGTGAAGGGATCTGTGTAAACTTATTTCTTACTTCACAGCCAAAACATGATCAGTTAAGCCATTGAACTACAATCAACATGTAATGATAGTCGAAGACATCTTGCATGGGTACTAGGATTAGCCTTCTCTTCTCTGGTGTTTGATACAATACAACCTTCAATGGGACTGGTTTTCTTCTTGGAATCACACCGAGAAGAGAGACCAAGAACCTCTCTTTTATTTACGTGAAAAACAATAACTGCTACCAGGGGCGGATCCACAGTGGGGTCGTCGGGGTCGCACGACCCCTTGGAAACCATGGAAACAACCTTGAAGCTCCCATATGCGACCTCTTGGAGCTGGGGTCGTCGGGGTCGTCGGGGTCGGACTCGCACGCCAAGTGTTCGACAAAAATCCTGAACGAAGCTCGGCAGGAAGAGGAAGAAGAAGCAGCGCTCGCGCGCGCTTTTTTTTTTTCAAAACAGACGGGCAAAACAGCGTCGTTTTGGCCCAGGAAATTTTTTTAAATGACCTGGCCAAAACGGCGTCGTTTTGGGCTAGGCCGAACAAAAAAAAAAAAAAAAAAAATTCCCACCGTGTCCCCCCCAGTCCCAGCCTTCCTACCCGACTCCTATACAATCAAAAGCCCCAATTTTTCATCCTCCAACCCTAACTCAATTCCCCCAAACCCTCAACTCCTTTCCTCCCTTGCTGCTGCTGCTCCCAAACCCTCAACGTCAACTCCATCTCCTCCCTTGCTGCTCCTCTGCTGGCGGCTCCAACTCCATCTCCTCCCTTTGTTTATATTGTGAGTATTTATTTTGAATATTTTGTATATGTAGAATATATTTAATTAATTGAAATTCAATTCATATTTATTTTGTGAGTTTTTATTGTGAGTTTTTATTGATGGTTTGTTTATATTGATGATTTGTTTATATTGTGAGTTTTTATTGATGGTTTGTTTATATTGTGATTTTTTATTTTCATTATTTTGTATATGTAGAATGCAAGATGAGATATTTAATTTAATTGAAATCCAATTCATATTTATTTTGATTATGTTTATGGTTTGTTTATATTGTGAGTATTTATTTTGAATATTTTGTATATGTAGAATATATTTAATTTAATTGAAATTCAATTCATATTTATTTTGATTATATTGATGGTTTGTTTATATTGTGAGTTTTTATTTTCATTATTTTGTATATGTAGAATGCAAGATGAGATATTTAATTTAATTGAAATCCAATTCATATTTATTTTGATTATGTTTATGGTTTGTTTATATTGTGAGTATTTATTTTGAATATTTTGCATATGTAGCAAGCATTATTATGGAACGGTTTTTTTAAGAGAAAGTCATCATCGGGTTCGGGTAGTTCGAATAATGTTGATAGTTCAAATACTGTCGGTAGTTATCAAGAACTCCAAGTTCAAGACAAAGTCAGTTAGATGATGTTTTGGGTAATCTTCAAGCGGATCCTGGATTAAGAACTCGAATAATAGATTATGACGCTAATATAAGAGATGAGGTCCGAAGATTATATCTACAAAAAAGGACCTTGTCAACCTAGAGGTCATAATTTCCCAATAACTAATATGTCGGGAATTAATCGACGCTTCATTCCCCAATGGTTTGATGAGTTTGATTGGTTGGAGTATAGTGTATCTAAAGATGCGGCATTTTGTCTCTATTGCTATCTCTTTAAAACCAATTTTGAACAAGTGGGTAGTGAAGCTTTCACTGGAGATGGATTTAAGAATTGGAAGAAAGGGAGAGAAAGATTTAAGATGCATGTTGGACCGGTTGGGAGTGTTCATAATAAGGCTAGAGAAGCTGCTACAAATTTGATGAATCAAGCTACACATATTGAAACGGCAGTGAGCAAACACTCTGACCAAGCTCGTAAGGCTTATCGCACATGCTTGATTGCTTCAATCAAGTGCACTAAGTTTTTATTGCGACAAGGTCTTCATTTTCGTGGCCATGATGAAAGTGCCACTTCAAGCAATAGGGGAAATTACTTGGAGTTATTGCAATTCCTTGCAGATAATAATGATAAAGTTAGAGAAGTTGTGATGGAAAATGCTCCGGGGAATCTCAAATTACTAGCTCCTTCCATTCAAAAAGAAATTGTGAATTCATGTGCCCTTGAAACACTTGATGCTATCATGGATGGTCTAAAAGATAGATTCTTTTCAATATTGGTGGATGAAGCACGTGATGTGTCTGTGAAAGAGCAAATGGCTATGGTGTTGCGTTATGTGGATGACAACGGGCATGTAATTGAAAGATTTGTGGGTATCCAACATGTTACCGACACTACTTCAAGTTCACTAAAGGATGCTATTGACACATTGTTTTCTCGCTACGGTTTGAGCATTTCCAAGCTACGAGGACAAGGTTATGATGGTGCTAGCAATATGAGAAGTGAGTTGAATGGCCTTAAAACAAAGATATTGAGAGAACAACCTTGTGCATATTATGTTCATTGCTTTGCTCATCAACTTCAACTAGCTCTTGTTACCGTAGCAAAGAATAATATAGACATTGCCTCTTTTTTTGCAATGGCTAATAATGTGGTTAATCATGTTGGAGCATCTTGTAAGCGGCGTGATTCACTTAGAGGGCAACTTCAAGAAGAGCTTGTGATAGCTTTTGAAAATGATTGTCTTATAACGGGGCGAGGCTTAAATCAAGAAACAAGTCTCAAACGTGCCGGTGACACACGATGGAACTCACACTATGGTACCTTGATTAGCATCATTTCTATGTTTTCATCCGTGGTTCATGTGCTTTAAATGGTTATTGATGATAATCCTAATGAAAGTGCGGGTGAAGCAAATACGTTAATGAGAGTGATACTTACTTTTGAGTTTGTGTTTCACCTTTTCTTGATGAAAGTCATATTGGGACTCACAAATGATTTGTCACAAGCATTGCAAAGGAAAGATCAAGAAATTGTGAATGCAATGGCTTTAGTGAAATCATGCAAGGAAAAGCTATATTGGATGAGGAATAATGGGTTCGATGCATTGGTTGATGAAGTATCTTCTTTTTGTGAAAAACATCATATTGATGTTCCTAACATGGAAGAGGCATTTATACTTCCAGGGAGGTCAAGGCGTTATGCTCCAATAAAGACAAATCGTCATCATTATCGTGTGGAGCTCTTTATTTATGTCATTGATGAGCAAATTACGGAGTTAGAGGATCGCTTTAATGAGGTAAATACCGAGTTGCTTATTTGTATGACATGTTTGAGTCCGAAAGATTCATTTGTAGCTTTTGATAAACCAAAGTTACTTCGTCTTGCTCAATTTTATCCTCAAGACTTTTCGGATGAAGATCGTTTGGCACTTGAAGATCAACTTGAGATTTATATTCATTATGTGTGTTCCAGTAGTGATTTCTCTCAATTGGAAGGGATTGGTGATCTTGCAAAAAAAATGGTGGAGACAAGGATGCATCAAGTATTCAATTATGTATATTTGCTCATTACATTGTCTTTAGTTTTACCAGTTGCAATTGCTTCAGTGGAGAGAGCATTTTCTGTCATGAATATTGTTAAGGGTCCACTTAGGAACAAAATGGGAGATCAATGGTTGAGTGATAGCTTGCTTGTTTATATTGAGAGAGATATTTTTGCTTGTATTGAAAATGAAGCTATAATGCTTCGTTTTCAAAATATGAAACCTCGTCGTGGACAATTATAGTTTGTAATATTGTTTCCATTATGAATTATGAATGAAAGTACTATGATTTCATTTTCAATATGTTTTTCCATCCTAAATTTTTATTTGAACTTTTACATTGCGACCCCTTGGGGTAAGATTCCTGGATCCGCCACTGACTGCTACCCCCCATTAGGGTTTCGGTTATTGCCGGTTACTTAGAGTTGTTAACCAACTATAATTCAAACTTTATAACTTAATGTTTTTCCCTCCATTTATCTCTATGGCCATATAATCTCTTATCTTGATGTCGGCATATATAAGTACACTAGGGTTTGATTATACTCATCCTATAAAATCTTACAATCTGCCCCAAAATCAGTACATGGAATGTGCTAGTGCGGTGTTTCTTTAGCAGTTTAGGTCATTTGGGGCCAATCTACATATTGGGTGGTATACTTGGTAAATGATAAGAAACATGAGTTGAATGCTCTTATGGAGAATCATATGTTTTTGCACCAAGCTAGCTTACAGACATGCTTGCACATTAAAGTCCAGTTACCTGTGAATATCTAATTAAGTTAGTTCATACATTCGTTCCAAGCTTCCAGAAGTCGAACATACTGTTAATGCAGTCGTGGACCTTGGAGTGTTAAGAATCAATGTCAGCCCAAAATTCCAACACAAGCTATCATACAAAGCTCAAATGATAAAGCCCTATCTCTAGCAATTTGTTGAAGCTTGTAGAAACTTCTCAACATTTGTGGAATAAATGATATTTTGTGGTAAGTTTGCTGCAAAGCACTTTGTGTGGTAGGGAATTAATTAGTTTAAATAAATGTGTGATGTGTATCTCATATAGCTTGCTATAAATACCCAAGTACTCTAGCCTTGTAAATCATTGAGAAGTGAAGAAGAAAATAAGACTACAAGTCTTATAGTGTGTTGTCTTGTGTGTGTTGAGTGTTTGTGAGAGTTGAGAGCTTTCTTTGTCATATTTTCGGTTTAATAAAGTCTTTTGTTGTGTCTCAAATTTTCGAGTGAATTTCTTCTTTGACATATAAAATTTAGAGTTGTTTATTCTAAATTTTTCTCAACAATTGGCATCAGAGCGAGACGGTCAGGGATCGTTCTTGGTGGAGCTATCTTGAGTCGTGAGGAGTTTGGTACTCTGCAAGTTTGTTAGTCAAGCTTGATCGGTATAGTCGAAGTCTTGCCGGCACGATGGGTGACCTTCAAGTAGCTGGAGGAATCAAGAAGCTCAACAACAAAAACTACAATACATGGGCAACATGTATGGAGTCTTACTTACAAGGTCAGGACCTTTGGGAGGTTGTCGGTGGTGATGAGGTTACACAACCGGCGGCAGAAGATGCCAATGGCATCTTGCGAAAGTGGAAAATTAAAGCAGGCAAATCGATGTTTGCTTTAAAGATCACAATTGAAGAAGAAATGTTGGAGCACATCCGGGATGCCAAAATGCCAAAGGAAGCATGGGACACTTTCGTTACACTATTTTCAAAGAAGAATGATACAAGACTGCAACTTCTCGAGAACGAGCTGATATCGATGGCGCAATGCGACATGACGATTGCCCAGTACTTTCACAAGGTGAAGTCGATATGCCGCGAAATTTCAGAGTTAGATCCAACAGCTCCTATTGGGGAAACCAGGATGAAGAGAATAATTATCCATGGTTTGAGACCCGAATATCGAGGGTTTGTTGCCGCTATACAAGGATGGCCGATACAACCATCGCTTGTTGAGTTTGAAAATTTGCTTGCAGGTCAAGAAGCTATGGCCAAACAAATGGGAAGAGTCTTGCTGAAGGGTGAAGAGGAAGCGCTCTACACCAGCAAAAGCAAATGCACTTTCAAGCGTACATTGGTAGTGGATCTAAAAAGGATGGAGACAAGGTGAAAAGTCACCAAGGAAAGGAAGG